>NC_060145.1:127611757-130214257 GCF_021461385.2 Schistocerca piceifrons | reverse complement strand
CCCAGGAATGATGCAAAGGAATCCAAAAAACAAAAAGAGAAACAATTTCACACCACAACAAACAAACAAACCAACAACAAAACAGCCAAACGCAGGCACACAGTCAAAGAGACAGCCAAACCACAACTCTCATTACTCCCCCCTCCTCACCACACCAACACCACAGATGGCACCAAATGAGAGACAAAACACAAACACATAAGCCAGCCCATCCAGTACGCCAACCCAAGAACTGCAGTGACCAATACTACTGCCAACACAGTGGCCAACATAACAAACATCCTCGCGACAATCGATAGCGTAATGAAGACGCTATTCCCCACTCACATGTGGCTTAAGATCCACCTGGGGGTGGGCACACAGCTTGTGGCTGCACCCGGCCAGCACATGGCTGTCATACAAACAGCTCTCAAGGCGTTGCCTAAACTCTTCCATAGATAATACACAACAACTGCTCCAACAGCAAAGACTGCTACACTAACACAGATCCTGTTCTGGAATGGGCAACAAAAGGGTTGAGCTAGCCACCTTCATGGAGAAGTGAATCTGGATCACTCTCTTGAAAAAAAATTAAACTCCCACCAGACAGACAACTATGCTTCCCAGGCTGTTGGTTGTACCATACTGGCTGATGGCACAGTGTGGCTGTAGGAGAACAGCAATCATCATACACCAAGACATAAAATACACAAATGTCGAACATCCAGCACATGAAAGATTACAGACCACAGCCATCAGGTCTCGTTTAATGGAGAAAACACTACACTGATATTGGTATACAGTCATCCTGATAACTTTATAATATGCGATATCAGCAAATATTGACACAACACTGCGAATAATAGCTGCTGGTAATCTTATCACCAAACACCCTGACTGGAATTCATGCATACAAAACAGCAAAAAATTACAAATGTGCACTACGCCAAAACTAAATTACACAAGTGCGACAAGAAACCATCTCAGGAGATATTGGCAGTGCACCAGGTGCCTGCTGTATAAACTGCACATTAACAAGCACCGGGGTATCATACAGGGAAAATACAAACATTTCAAACCACACAGTGGGACAACACACTCACAGGACTGGATGCCACACAGCCTGGTGTGTGGAAACTAGCCTGTCATTTCACTAAGGAGAAAAACTACATAGCATCTCCAAAAGGACCCGATGGACCAGCATACCCTGTGGAAGAGAAGGCTGAACTGATGGCCAGGACACTAGTAGCATCATACACACCGAACATGGTTCCTTCTGACCCAGTTTTCATACTTGGAACAAACTAGGAGTACATATGACTTATCCCCAGTCCATTTGTGATGTACGAAGATGCACCAGCACACATGAAATCACATGGGTCATCAAGCATACCACAGCTAGAAACCACCTGGTCCTGACAGCATTCAAAACTGTGACCTCAAGGAGCTCACAGAAAAGGCTGTTGAGTACTTAACATACAGGGAATAGGCAAAATAATGTGAACACCTGTACTTACTTGGGAATGGTTTATTAATAAGGGGTTGGACCCCATTTGCCTCTAAAACAGCTGCAGTTCTTCTTGGAAAACTGGCATATAATGATTGTATAGTCTCCAGTGGAATGTTATGTCACTCTTTGTTCAGAACCTCTTCTAACTCCTGTAGTGATGAGGGAGGCAGAAATCTGTTCCAGAGTCTGCACTCCAATGCTGATAATGATCAAGTCCGGGGACTGTGCTGGCCAGGGAAGATGTTGCATTCGGTTGCATGCTCCTTAATACCATGATTGTACTGTCCTGGTTGTGTAACAGGGTGCATCATTGTTGGGAACATTTGAATCATGGGGTGCACTTGATCACATAAAATGTTCATATAATCATTGGCTGTAACAAGGCCTTTGAGAGTAATGAGGGACCAGCAGAATACCATGATATGACTGCCCACACCATCACACTTCCACCTCCATGCTTAAGTGTTGGAATCAAGCAGAGTTGTAGGCTACTTTTGGCATTCTCTAGACATAAACCCAGCCCGATGTTGGAAGTAACGAAAATGTTGACTCATTGACCCATACGACATGTTGCCACTCATCAGCTGTCCAGGATTTATGCTCCTGACACCATGTTTTACACTTCTTTGCATTGGTTATCATCAATGGTTTTGGTACAGCAGCTCGCCCGTGAATATGCACTTTATGGCATTCTCATCAGACAGTGTCAATAGATACTGGGTCTCGAAAATGGCTATTCAGCACTTCAATCACTTTAGCCACATTATTTTTGTGCTGCTTTGACACATTTCATGCTAGCGTACAATGATTTCTGTCATTTAGTTTTGATTTCCCCAACTATTATGTTTGCACAATGATGTCTTTCCATGCTTTTTGTAGGCTATCATGACTGTTGAAACAGTTGCTCTTGAAACATTCAATAAGTTGACCATCTTGGTTACTGTTGCTTCACCTGATTGGGCCCCCACAATCTGCCCTCTTTGGAACTCTTTTAGGTATTTCATTGCACATCCACATCAGCCTCTGAATGCGTAAACAACCTGCACTGATGCCTAGTCTGTACTGAACACACACAGTCCAGTGCAATACATGCCTTACCTGCATTATTGACCATCAAACACAACAATCCCATTACTACCACTGATCACATTATTTTGCCTATCCCCTGTACATCACAAATGCCATCCTGCAGCACCAACACCTTCCTGGTTACTGGAAGGTGGCCAAGGTCCTGTTGTTTGGGAAGCTAGGGAAAGACCACTCCTTCCCACAAAATTACCGACCCATCAGTCTGGCATGTTCACTCAGCAAGGTTGTTGAGAAGGTAATTCTCAAACATCTCACTAGGCACAGCATCACCAATAACACACTGAGGCCAGAGCAATTTGGATTCAGGAATCACCATTTCACAACACAACTACTCGTCCGCATAGTGAAACATATCATGGATGGCTACAACACCAACAAAACTATAGGGGCGATGTTCCTGGACATTGAAAAGGCTTTTGATCTGTGCCACAAGTCTCACTAGCAAACTCAACAACATTGGTTTCCCCAACGGACTCGTACATCTCATACACCCATATATCATCAACAGATGCTTCTACACTAACATTCAGGCCAAACAAACACAGCATAGATTACAAGTGGGAGAAGCAGTATCCTTGGGCCCCTGTTGTTTAACCTTTGCATCAATGTCTTCCCAGCTACACGAAACATGACAGTAGCCATCTATGGGGATGAAACAGCACCCTAACACAAGACTGGAAACTGTCAAACATTAATTCACAATTGCAGACAGCACTCAGAACTGACGAGCCTTGGTTGGAATGATGGTGTGTTAAAGTAAATGTTGATAAGTGTGTGGCTGTTCTGTTCACATGTAAACCAAAAGATCTGCACAAACATCAGAACTGCAGACAAATAACGCTACACACATACCCAACACTTTTCTGTAAGGAAGTCAAATACTTCAGTGTGTGGCTGGATCAGAAACCTACACTGGGGACCACATTGAATAGGAGACCACCCAAGCTAACGTGAGACTCTGACAGCTTTACCTTATGCTCAACAGGAAAAGCACTCTGAGAGGGGGATGTTGATGTCCATATATACAACACTAATTAAACCGTGTATGCAGCTCCAGTCTGGGGAAATGTGGCTCCAACACACCTGCACCACCTGCATATCATACACAACAAAGTGCTATGTAATATATGCAATGCTCCACGATATAACTGCACTGCGGATCTTCACAGAGGATACCAGCTTGAGACTCTCATGGAGGCATTCAAAAAACGTGTAATATGAGACACTCACACAATCCTTTCTTAAGAAACCTGGGAAACTATAATCACAACCATAAGTGGAAAAACAACTGTCCAAAAGCACTACTAGTTAGGGGCAATTAACCACCTATGGGTAGCAACAACACACAGACATGGCAAATACTGGTGAAACCCTGCCACACAGCAATGTTAACTGGCATTGGCAGCTGTACACTAGCTGACCAACTGGCAATGCAGGGAAGCTGTATTGCACATTAAATTCAAACAAACCCACCCAAAATCCTTACACAGTCCAACAGATTTATGGCCAATCAACCACTCACATAAAAACCTTGGCTTCTTACGGGTGCAGACACTGCAGCTGGGCCAGGAGACTCATAGGGGCCCAGCCCATCAGTACCCCTCCTTGATGGGACTGACACTCTTTATGACAATCTAAGCTGTGACAATCATACCGAGCATTGTATGATATCCAAAACCAACAACCCCACCACCACTACTGTGCTTGCTACCTGATCAGACTATCGCAGGGGATTTTTTCCCCTTGGCACTTTTTTCCTTTTGCCCCTAAAATCACTACCTTTTGTTTACTTTTGCTCCCCTACCTATCTCCTCAATGCGACTGTATTAGTGGGTAATCCTACCCATACTTGTGGATGATGTCACAACCTCACACCCCATGGAGTCCTTGATTAGTAACTAACAAATACAGAGGTGACAGTAGATCTCTTGAGCTGGTCATTGTGTTGGTGTGGATGTGGAGGGGTTCCACTCTTAAAAGGGCTTGGAGAAGTGTAAATAAGAACACACCAAACCTCTTATACTGGAAAATGGCCCATTAAGTGAGAACATAATTCATAGCTCAAGAACCAAGCCATTTTTCCAGTAGCCACTTACAGTGCAATGTATGCATTTTTATTAACAGCAAATCAAGTTACATTTGTTCCCATAATAGATAGTGATGAGTTTTTCTAAGTCAATTTGTACATTGTGCTTCCTTGGGCTACAACCGCACATGTCAGTTTTTGTAATGTACACCAAGTTACAAGAAATAATTGTGCTCTCAGTATGGTCTGCCAATTTTTGCTACTAACGAGATAGCAGGCATTATACTACAATAACTATGTATGACAATAAACTGGATTTTTATGAGTTATTGTTTTCCAGCTTGCTTAAAGATAGCAGCACATGTCCCTATAAAAAAGGAGACAAGTTATATGTTGATAACCACAGTTCTATTTCTCTTTTACCAATACTTTTGAAAATAGTGGATCAAGACCTGTACCAACAAATCTACAAACATTTCAGCTGCATTGGAACACTGACAGAGTATCTGTATGGCTTTAGATAAAACTCATTTGTACTGCAAGCTGCTGAAAGTGTTGTTTCAACAGTATGTAGTGTCTGAAGCAAAATCATCCTTCGATGTCCTATGATTGACCTGAACAAGGCATTTGAGTGTGTGTGTGTGTCATTGGATTCTTATTAATAAATTGAGGTGCTACGGCATCTGGGATACAGATCTCACGTTTATAGAAACGTATATTGATACCAGAAAGCAGAGGGCACATTTTAATGGTGTGAGCTAGATTGCTCGACATTTTAAGAGGAGTCTGGGACTCTTATTGTTTATAACCTTTGTTAATGACCTACCTAGTATTGTGACATGTAAATCTATTCTGTGTGTTGATGGTACCACTTTCATTGCAAATGGAAATGGCATAGAGGACTTAATGGAACAAAGCAAAGCCAGCTTAGGAATTTCTAATACCTGTTTTAAAGGCAAAGAATTAACTGCAAACAAGAATGAAACAGAAAATGCAATTTTTAGTGTATGCAATGGCAACAGCAATTGTATGTCTGTTAATCTTCTGGGTGTACACTTGGATTCCTCCACACAGATTGTATATACACTAAATTGTCAAGAGTAATATACCGATTACATGAACTTAGAGCGTGTGTGAGTGAAAACTTGATGATCAGTTCCTATTACGCATTTTTTCATTGCCACATTACATACTACATACGGCTTAAGGGCAGCTCCACTGGGGCCAAAAAGAGTTTTTATGTGGCAGAAAAAGAGTATCAGATGTGTAGCAAGTGTTTTCAAAAAGAATGTATCTTGTAGACCACCTTTCAAAAAACTGGATGTCATGACAGTCCCATCAATAGTTATAATGAGATGCCTAGACTACACAAAAGAAAACCAAGAGAGCTACAAATTAAGGCAACATTTTCATTGTCACAGCACACATCACAAACAAAAAATTGGCCACCTCTTTACAAGACTAACCAAGATTCACAATAGCTATACATGCCTTGGAGTAAAACTGTTCAATGCTCTGCAACCAGGTGCCCACACTACCTCATTAAAAGCCTTCAGAAGTGTTTTACAAAGTTGGCCATACAGGATTTTTTTTTACCCCAAAAATATATGTATTATTCAGGTTGTACAAACAACTAACATCAATAACATGCTACTCACCGATGAAATAAATAAATAAATAAATAAATAAAGGGAGACAAAGATGTCATGAGAAACTGGCTTGCAGATTAGGCTGGTTGGACAGTAGCAATAACTGGATCCTGCAGTGGTATGAGCCACAAGTTTGTTATGTCTGCAGATGTCAAGGCTGTAGGGAACAGAACAATTTTGATGGAACGGCAGTGAGCACTGTAGAAGTGTCCACTGCTTCTCTCTTTTGGTAAATTTGGCATATGTTGGTTTATGGAAGCTGGCCATCAGAATAGAGCTGACATGATATTCAGATGAAGGTTAAGTGTTGATGATCTGAATCAGATGTTGTAGGCATTTTAACAGTATGGTTTTACTTTCAGGCCAGATGCTGAAAGCATAAGTTGGTATGGATCAGAGAAGTGGCTGATGGCCCTTACGGAGCTAAAATCCGCCACGCTGTGCTACATATTGCTGCTCTAGACGCGGTGAAATTTGGGATCAGGGTAGCAAGCACACCTTCACTTTGGGGCACTGAGAACCAAAAAGCTCATCATCATTGATTTTGAGACTGTAGCATTTATTCATGCTTCTCACATCTGTTGATCTTGTGGTGGGTCAGTTATCTGTACTGTAGGCCAAATTGTACGTATATCTGAGCATTCACGAAAAGCTGTGTCACTGGTTTATCTGATATTCATTTAATTATGGGGGGGGGGGGGGGGGGGGGAGGGGAGTTGAAGACGGTGTCCTTATGGTTCTGAGCGCCTCATTCGTATTCTGCCTTGTTGGTAGATAGTACTACTCATGGAGGTAAGAATACCTCCATGGTACTACTTGAATTGAATGGTCCCCGCAAACGGCAGTTTGTGTTTGGAGTTGGTTGCCTAATGTGCACGAATCAGCTTTCCTATAGTGTCAACATGCTCTGTTGACCCTGTGTTACGCGCAACAGAAAAGAAAAATTACCAGGATAAGTTAGCTGCAAAGAAACTAGGGCATTCTAGATCAGATCCGTTGTGTGATGAAGTGAAGTGGCGAAATCAAATAAGCGTGAGTATAAGCGAACATTTAACAAAGAAATGTATAATAAGCGTAAGTTGCTGTATGGATGCAACGTGAGTGCCTAATTTCAGACCAGAAGTTAATTTGTTAACTAATACATGAATTAGGGATCTTGTGCATTTGTCCGAAAAAATAAAGAAGCACGAAAAAGTCCCACTTATACAAAAATGCGGAATGGAGAGTAGCAAAGCATTATCTCGTTCTTGCCATAAACTTTACTCTAATTATATATAAAACAACAAAATTTCACAAAAATAATTCTAATTTTTTTCAGACAAGTTATGCATATTATTATTATTATTGACGGCGGCTGAGATTGTATACATATGTTGATAAGGATAACTGTTATACAGCAGATGCTATTAGTATCGCACAGTCATATTTATGTGAATTTGAAAATTTGTGAATACCCAGCTTGTATACCTACGAGTCGCCACTGATTCATTCATTCAAAAGAGAACTTAGGAGATAAGCCATAGGAATAGTGTACAGAACTATTGGGAGATTATTTTTCTGAAGTACATTCTTCAGTTTATTATAAAATGATATTAGAAGATATGCTAAAACATAAAAGATGAACGGTTATTTTTTAATACAACGTACCGTACATTTTATTTGTGTTACAATGCATTCGTGGACAACGTTGTCCCATGCGGCAGGTTTCGGATTCTTTTAAATTACCGTGGGAACGTTGTGTCTCAGATTATGCGACATACGCATTCCTTTTTAAAGGTTCGGTCTCAAACCAATATATTTCATAGCGCGCGAGAAAATGAAAGGCACCCATTCAATTGAAAATAAGTTGAGCTACCTCTAAAACCAATGACAAAGGTATCACCAACATGGCAGTCGTGGCCGAGTGGTTAAGGCGTCTGACTAGAAATCAGATTCCCTCTGGGAGCGTAGGTTCGAGTCCTACCGACTGCGAATATTTTTATCTTTGCCTGATGGTTTTTTTTTAGAAAATATGGCGCTATAAATATAAAATTCACATGTTACACTGCCATTGAAATTGCAATATAAAGGAGGAGGAATGCAACAGACGTCAAATTCTCATGAAGTGCATTCGTATTGTGATATTCGCTGCGTGTAGCCATCTGCATTTGCAGAGGTATCGGATAATTTAGATGTTTTATAAAAATATGTAACTATACCTAATGACAAATGTAACTGCGAAGAAAAGCTTATTACGTGACGCTGCAATATCATCATTTTTAACTTTGTCTTTGCCGAAGGTATTGTGGAAATAAAATTCAAATGCGACTCAGGGTACAAGCATTGGCATTCCCTCCTGGAAACTACATACAGTGTTTTTTTTTTTTTTTTTTTTCATTAAAGAATTCTCTCGAAAATCTATCAGCCATTGCCTGCGAGGCCAATAAATTGCAACTTTAACATTGCCGAACGTGACGAGAAATATAGCTATACCAGTCACTATTTATTTTTTATTCTCTCGGTTACCACTCTATTAACGGGAAATTACGCCGATTCCTTGTTGCGGCTGCGTGTTTCGGCGCCGGTCTGCAGTCAAGATGGATACAAACTCTGTCGAAACTCGTGTCTTCAACATTTTCTGCTCTTACTAAGTTGTAGAAAGGAGCTGGTCCAACGCTCTGGTACATGGATTTTGCCGCAGATTTCCGGCACATAAAAATAGCACATAAAATATGTGTCAGTCATCCATTCCTAGTTTTCATTAGGACGCCCCAGACTCTTGATGTTCAGCGTAACCCTGACAGCAGCTTACAGTTTGTCTGTAGAAAAAGAAACCCATAATGTCTTGCTGATTGTGCATTCAGTTTTACACGACAAAGCTATTGCGGTTCACTCGGAAGAGCGTAGCAGTGGTATATTGTAGATGTTTACAGCTCTACTTAAAGACAAGCACATCAGTCGAAAACAGAAATACATTTTTCTGCGCAAGAAGAAACTGAAAACGTGTGAAATTTCAAGGTCGAGAGAATGTGAAACATCGCGCCACATGCAGTCGCAGAGCAAAGCAATGTAGTTGGCATGTTGCTGATTAATCTGACAAACTGGAGAGGCGAGGATTATCTCGGGTGTTAAAAGCTGGATCTACAACAAATTTGAAACTGGTTTTGGAAGGCTCAGATGAATGTTTCATACGACATTTTGTGTTCATTTATGCCAGTCGACACAAAAAGAAGAAGAAGAAGAAGTCATGAAATGAATGCAATAAGTACGAGGGCTATCCACAAAGTACATTACGTTTTGGAATTTAAAATAAATAAAGTATTGGAATTTTTTTATTATATACAGATGAAAGCCACACTTCAATAATACCTTTCTACATAGTTGCCATTTAAATTAAGGCACTTATCGTAGCGATGGACGAGCTTGGAAATTACTTCGTCGTAAAATTCGGCCGCCTGCGCCTTCAACCACGTGGTTACCTCATCTTGAAGCTGTGCGTCGTCATCAAAACGCTGCATAGCCAACCACATCTTCATTGCTGGGAATAAGTGGAAGTCGCTCGGTGCCAGGTCGGGACTTTACGGCGGATGAGGAAACAACTCCCACTTATTCGAGAACTTCACGAGTGGCATTTGCCGTGTAGGCCCGGGCGTTGTCGTGAATCAGCAAGATCTGTGAGCCCAACTTTCCCCTGCGCTCGTTTTGTATTGCTCTTCTGAAGTTGTGCAGAGTTTGGCAATACCTTTGAGAATTTATTGTAGTGCCTCTTTCCAGGAAATCCACAAAAATCGTATTTCTACCGGGTTACTGATTAACCACGTGGTTGAAGGCGCAGGCGGCCGAATTTTTACGACGAAGGAATTTCCAAGCTCGTCCATCGCTACGATAAGTGCCTTAATTTAAATGCCAACTATGTAGAAAACTAGTATTTAAGTGTGGCTTTCATCTATATATAATAAGAAAAATTTCCAATAATTTATTTATTTTTAATTCCAAAACGTAATGTACTTTGTGGATAGCCCTCGTACATTAACATGAACAGATGTGAAGTTTTATAAGCAAACAAAGTGTTGTGAACGACATAAAAGTTGAATAAGTCTTTTTTTAAAGGTTATTCCCCGTTCCTCCACTTCAATAAGTATTAATGTGGCTATTTTGTTCATACTCAGCAGTATTTTTATCAATCATTCTGACTTTTTTTCCTATTTCAAATTTTTTATTTTCATTGTAAACCTAACATTAAGAGAGTGTGATAAATTATTATCTTTGTGAATATTTTCTAGTTTTATTTCATAACTCATTGGATATAATTGATTTCGTCATATGATGATGTAATTTCAGATTGTGCTACCGATATTCATATTAATAGCCTAAAGACGTACTTTGCTTATACTGTTGAAATATGATTACTGTTTGAGTACCTGAAAAATGCTAATTAGGTAACTATGCTTCTTTTGAGATGTAGTAAGTTTTGTGTGCTGCTTATCAAATTTAGTTCTCGGGGCACGACGGACTGTAAAAGTCACCTAACCAGTTATATCAAAATTGGCGAGTTTTGAGTCTTGCCCCCTCTTAGAAAAATTTCTGCAGATGCTGTGGATACAGGAAAACATTGCTAAAGCATTGTGAGTGAAGATGCAATACAGTATCATCTGAATGGAAAGTCTCAAAGCCCCATATGGACAGGTAAGACTGGAGAGAAACCTGCAGAAAATTGATTCTTCTCGAATTGTTAAAAGAAGTAACGCACCTCGCAAGAGAGAAGGCACAGTTGTTATTCTGTGCTCATTCTGATGCAAAGTAGGTCACTGATGAAGTCACTGATGACATCATTGATAAGTCATCAGATTTCCCAACCCCAGTCTCCTCTGCCAGAGGCCAATGGCTCTCTGTATAAAACAGCAGGATTCAAATTTTGACTGAAAATTCAAAATTTTGGCGGTAAATACGAGAACTAGCCCAATTGTGTTAGTGTGTTTCCTGTGGAACTGGGGGGCTATTGTCCTAAGCATAAATTGGTGGGAAATCCAAGATGAAGCATTGTCATGCTAGCTGACTCGGAATATTGGCCCTCACCTTATGACATCACAATCTGAGACTTGGAATACGCCACCCGCTTAAATGTCACGCCTGAATCCAAGATGGCTGATCTGGAATACAAGATGGTGACGGAACATGGCGACCAGGCACGTGCTAGGACAGGCCCTATGTCGCCAGAATCTGAGTTCTGGGGTATTAAATCAGAGACAAACGTGTTTGTGCAGGTCCGTCTGCTGATCTACTTGACGTGTTGTACCCAGCTACTATTCTAAAAGCGGTGTACAGTCACTGCTTCTCCTAACTCTAAGTTGAATCCCACCATGTGCATCTTTACGTAAACAAACACTGGGAGGGACAGTGAGACGTCCCATCACAGTTGAGTCCCTTAACCTAAGTCCGAACTGTGCACCATTTAGGAGGAACATCTGAGTCTTTATTTAAGGAAATACCTTTTTAAAATTGACCACGAAAATAAATTGTGTCTGGAATGGACAATGTCTATTTACTGGTAGCACCACAGAGCCGTCAACTATGCGAAATTATAAGTATTAGGTGTGTAGCAGTAACATTTGAGAATGAAACACGCTTATACTTTTTTGATCAGTCTAACTCATCAAAACTAGACACATACATACGAAGGGAAAATATGATCTTTCCTACACTTATACAAGGGGAGTTGGAAAATAAGTTTCCCCTGTCGACTGTGGGCAGAGTTGTGTGATATGGGCGAAAGATGACACGGCAGGTGAACGCGCACATGCAAGACACCGACACACCATTGGGTAGAGGTCGACCGCGATCAAGCAGATGGCGCTGTTGCAGTGCCTGCGCAAAGCGGAGGCCAGCCGCTCAGTCTTTTTCCGGAGTTATGGAGAGAAGGTGAGTTTTGGAATTGAGAGCTGCTATCCGCTATGAATGGGCACGTGGAGTATCAGGCACAGAAATTCATAACCGTCTTGTTGAGGTGTATGGGTCAGGTGTGATGTCGAGGCAAATGGTGCGGAGATGGTGCTAGCAATTCAGTGATGGACGTCAGCAAGTGCAGGAGTGGAAACATCTATCACCTGTCCAAAAGAAGGTCAAAATCACTCTGTCTGCAGGTAAAGTGCTACTCACCGTTTTCTGGGACGCCAAAGGAGTTTTGCTGCTGGACTTTCTGGAGGATGCAACCATCAGTGCTCTGCGGTACTGTGCCACTATGTCGAAATTGAAAGAGGTGATTCGGAAAAAGCGGCCTGTCCTCCTCAGATCTGGCGTTCTGCTGTTGGATGACAATGCAAAACCACACACGGCGACGGCAACGCAAAACCATATTACAACTCTTGGTTGGGAGCGCCTACACCATCCGCCTTACAGTCTGGATCTCGCACCAAGTGATGTCCATCTGTTTCCTGCTTTGAAGAAGACTGCCGGCCGGGGTGGTCGAGCGGTTCTAGGCGCTGCAGCCTGGAACCGCGTGACCGCTATGGTCGCAGGTTCGAATCATGCCTCGGGCATGGATGTATGTGATGTCCTTAGGTTAGTTAGGTTTAAGTAGTTCTAAGTTCTAGGGGACTGATGACCTCAGAAGTTAAGTCCCATAGTGCTCAGAGCCATTTGAACCATTGTGAAGAAGACTCTCGGTGGAAGGCGCTTTGGCAGCAATGCTGACGTCAAACAAGCTGATCAATGCCTCTTCCGTATGCAACGCCCTGATCTTTTCCTGGAAAGCTTTTTGAAGCTTATAAAGCGGTATGACAAATGTCTCAATGTGCTTGGAAATTATGTAGAAAAATAAAGATATGTTTTATCTTTAAGGTTTCATTCTTTTTCTTTCATACACAACTCTGACACAGTCGACAGGGGAGACTTATTTTCCAACTCCCCCACGTACTTTTTTGATGAGTCTTGTGCGTGAGCTCTGATTTTCCTTATTTTATTATGTTAATTGCTGCTCCCTATCTAGGTCGGCGGCAACAAAATATTTTCGCATTTGGAGGAGAAAGTTGGTGATTGAAACTTCTTGAGATGACTCCGCCGCAACGATAAACGCCTTTGTTTTAGTGATGTCCACCCCAAATCCTGTATCATGACAGTGACACACTCTCCCCTATTTCGTGACAATACAGAACGTGCTGCTGCTCTTCTCCAAACTTTCTCGGTGTACTCCGTTGATCCTATCTGGTAAGGATCCCAGACCGCGCAGCATTACTCCAAAAGAGCATGGACAAGCATAATGTAGGCAGTCTCTTTAGTAGATCTGTTACATTTTTTAAGTGTTTTGCCAATAAAACCCAGTCTTTGGTTTGCCTTCCCCACAACATTTTCTGTGTGTTCTTTCCAATTTAAGTTTATATCCTTAGAAAAAGAAGTGCAAATGAAAGACTGAGTCATGAGATTCCTGTAGAGTAGATTTACACAAATAAGTAAAAGGAGAGAGAACTGTGTGAGTAAGCTGTGTACACAGGAGAAATGCGAGTTAGAGGTTAGCAAGTAGACCTATTGTTATAATTAGATAGTGCGATAGACGGAGGAAATAAATAAAATTCGGGACGTATTTTCTACTGGGGAGGACCGAGCACTGCAGCCACAGTAGGTTCAGTGAGCCAGCCTCTGTGGCATGTGTCATACGCGAGTACGCTTGGCGAAAAGGCCGGCAGAAACAAAAAGCTCAGCATGGCTGTGTGTGGCTACGAGCAATTTAGCAGGAAGAACGCAAAAGAGACAGAGCTAGGTGAGCCTTGGTGTGCATCTGTAACATTGCGCAAGAAACAAGATTCACTTTGCAACTTCCCACACTGTGGATTTGTCAATAGGGCTAACATACCAAAACGAATTGCTAAGCAAATGTGGCAGTTGGAATGACTAATAAAGGAAGACTGTTTGATCATTATGAATGACGTCTAATAGCAAAACTCCTTCAGCAACCATAATAAATAGGCCGGCCAACAAGGTAGTAGGCACCTCATCAGAAGTACTGAAGGCGTTCACCTTGTTCACACTTGATTCTCTGATTGTTGTCAGGTAACAGTTTGTGCAAGATCGTTCTAGTTTTCCGGTACATCTCTGCTACACTGTTGGGGAAGGATGAGTGTATCTTTGTGAGCTGTCAGGAGCCATCCTTGAGACTAGAACGACAACTGCTGCTTATGAGCCACTCAGAAGATAGTCACTACAACACTAAGCTGGGGCACAAGCTGCCCCTAACGTCACAGCCTCCGATCCACCACCTACTTGTTGAAAGGCAGGTCAGGATTGGCTAACAGCGCGACATCATGACAGCGCATTCAACCGATGGGCAGTAGTGTCGGTTTTCATGATAACCGACAACATAGCAGCATGCAGTGCCTGGTAGGGCAGCAGCATCGGGCATCATGGCAACTGACAACTCCTTAGTGTGGTGTGGGAAGAAAAGAGGAGAGAGGAGCTGTGAGAGGGACTGGCCACTGAATAAACATCTCTTAAAGTTGATTCTTCTGTTATTGTGCCTGCTGACGCAAACAGGACCAACATGAAGACAGTAGGAGAGCAGCCAGACATGCTGGTCCCTAAAAAGCCTTAGAAAAGTGATTGTGTATATGCTGCAAGCCTTTATGCAGCGGCGCCTCGTGAGTGGAGTCAGCATGTACAGTCCTTGTTAGTGAGAGATCTCAGCCACGAGAGATGGAATGCAGCCATTTCTGCTTGTGTGCATGAAGCATACGCAATGCTATGCGGTAACTAGAGCTTTCACACGTCATTCCTGTTAGTTAGCCTTTGGCCTCACTCTGGAAGTGTAGTATTTATGTTTCTTCCACCATATGGATATAGTATTCTCTGCTGTATCACTGGGTGATGCCAGAGTCATCTGTCGTCAGATGGCGCTGCATCCTGTTGTGAAGGTAGATCAGTTTTTCGTCTTGCTATGACATGTACAAGTAAGGTATTGATCAGCCCGCCCGGTTGGCCGTGCGGTCTAACGCACGGCTTTCCGGGTGGGAAGGAGCGCCGGTCCCCGGCACGAATCCGTCCGGCGGATTTGTCAGTCTGTGGATGGTTTTTAGGCGGTTTTCCATCTGCCTCAGCAAATGCGGGCTGGTTCCCCTTATTCCGCCTCAGCTACACTATGTCGGCGATTGCTGCGCAAACAAGTTCTTCACGTACGAGTTCACCACCATTACTCTCCACGCAAACATAGGGATTACACTCGTCTGGTGTGAGACGTTCCCTGGGGGGGGGGGGTCCACCGAAGGCCGAAACGCACAATAACCCTGAGTTTGGTGTGGGACGGCGGAGGGGTGAAGTGGACTGCGGTAGTCGTCGTGGAGTTGTGGACCACTGCGGCTGCTGCTGGAATGGAGCCTCTCCGTCGTTTCTAGGTCCCCAGTTAACATAACACAACATAAGGTATTGATCAGTATTCTCGTGGAAAAGATCATATTTTCCCATCATATGAATCTGTCAAGTTTTGATGGGTACAACTCGATTTGTCAAAGATGTATAAACGTATTTCATTTTCAAATGCTGCTGCTACATGGCTAGTACACGTTCACACACATGTCTGAAGACTCTGTGATGATGTTTACGTTGTTTTCAATAATAATCACCGTTCATTCCACACACAATTTATTTTTGTGGTCAATTTTACAAGCACAGCATCTTAACATAAAATTTATTGGGCTTCGAGCCACCACACAAGTGTCCGCCACTGTGTTAGATTATCGAATTGGCTGAATGCGAATGGTGTCTCACTCTACACAGAGCTGAAACTGATGAGTGGTGGGCTGACTACGGACTGACAGACTCTAATGTCATAGGTGACACAGCAACCCTGGCATTTGTAGCTCTGCCCAACCTTCTGAGGGCATCATTGGTGCAGGGTGACGACTTCGTGACCATGGAAAGGGAGCTCTCCCTGAAAATCTATTTGTTTAAATAAAGATTTAAGCGTTGCTACTAAACGATATACAGTTTGGACTTTAACTCTGGGAACAAGTTGAAGCAGGCCATGCTCAGAATGTCTGTCGTCTCTCCCTCCTAGTGTTTGTTGAAATATAGACACATGTGGAGATTCAATTTAGAGTTAGGAGAAGCAGTCATCACACATCCCTTAGTGAATAGTAGCTGGTGAGAACATGAAGTAGGTCAGCAGCAAGGCTTGGAACTGCACTAACATCCTTTGCCTCTGACATCGTAGTGCCTTTATTCCAGAACTCAGATTCCAATGACACAGAGCCTGTCCTCGTATGCACTGTTTGCCATGTTCAATCACATCTTGTATTCCAGGTTTCCCATTTTGGATTCTGATATCATGGTAGAGCCACACCAGTATGCCAGAATTCCACACTGTTATAAGTAGCCTGTCAGGTCTGAGATAGACTGTAACATCATACAGCTACACCAGTTGCCCCAGTCCATCGCCATCTTGTATTCCCAGTCAGCCATCTTGGAATCAGACGTCCTAGGTAGGCTCCTGTTTGTATTCTAACTCTCAGATTGTGACGTCATAGAGCCAGGGCCAGTATTCCAAGTCAGTCGGCACAACAATGTGTCATCTCAGATTTCCTGCCAGTTTATACTTGGGACAACAGCCCTACTTCCATAGCGACCAGGCTAGCGCAATTGGTCTATTTTTTTAAATTTCCTACGAAAATTGGAATTCCCTCCATTTTATGCATAGGAGGAACGGTCTTTGTCACAGGGGAACTGGGTGGGGAGTGGGGTGGGGAAATCCCACGGCTCATTGATGACATCATCGTTGACCTACTTTGCGACAGAATGCTAGGCATAAAACAAAAATCAGTGTTGCATATTTGAAAATTACACAAAATAAACGACATGCATTGACAGATGCCCAAGAGAAGTTATCGGAAATTGCAAAAAATAGTGATACTGGGAGAAACCAGAGATATTTGGCAAGAGAGGACGAAATTCGAAGGTGTAAAACATGGCAGAATACGATGGCTTAGATGAATTACCACGTCCCAAAAGAGAAATTGAAGATAATGTTGAAGGACATATGGAACCTGAACCGTGAATTTACTTTCAAAACTTTTCTTAAGAATTTACTTTATTTACTAGCGATTCATCAAAAACATTAACACATTTAATTACACTGTGTGAGCGTGGAAGTAGTTGCCAGGGTATCGTCAGGAGTGCCTCAGGCAAGTGTGATAGGGCCATTGGCTCTGAGCACTATGGGACTCAACTGCTGTGGTCATCAGTCCCCTAGAACTTAGAACTACTTAAACCTAACTAACCTAAGGACATCACACACATCAATGCCCGAGGCAGGATTCGAACCTGCGACCGTAGCAGTCGCACGGTTCCGGACTGCGCGCCTAGAACCGCGAGACCGCCGCGGCCGGCATAGGGCCATTATTATTTTCTATATACATATATACATGTGGGTAAAATCTCTGGTTGCTTGCTGATAATGTCGTGGTTTACAGCAAGGTGTCGAAGTTGAGTTACTGTGAGAGGATACGAGATGACTTAGGCATAATTTCCAGTTCGTGTGATGAGTAGCAGCTAGCTCTAAATGTAGTGGCGGCTGTGTGGAAGGGACTGGGCATTTTTTAGGTTAGAGGACCTGAGGGAACCACAGAAAGGGCGTCCGTCTAAAAGGGGGCAGGTAAAACACAGTAAGTTAGTTGTAGAAACGATCGGTATTGTAGTTGTAAATTGCCGTTGCTGTGTTGGGAAAGAACCAGAGCTCCAAGCCCTTATAGAATGCACTGAAGCTCAAATAGTTATAGGTACAAAAAGCTGGCTAAAGCCGGAAATAAGCTCAGCAGAATTTTTTTCTAACGACCCAGCAGTGTTCAGAAAGGATAGATTAAATACAATTGGTGGTGAAGTATTTATTGCTGTCATAAGTAGTTTGCCTTGTAGTGAAATTGAAGTAGATAGTCCTGCGAAATAGTATGGGTAGAGGTTATACTTGACAATCGGTTTAAACTATTAATTGGGTCGTTTTACGGACCCCCCGACTCAGAAGATATAGTTGGAGAACAGCTGAAAGCAAACTTGAGTTTCATTTCGAATAGGTACCCCACTCATACAATTATAGTCGGTGGTGACTTTAATGTACCCTCGATATACTGAAAAATTATACGTTTAAAACCGCCGGCAGGTATAAAACGTCATCCGAAATTGTACTGAATGCTTTCTCAGAAAATTATTTTGAACAATTAGTTCATGAGCCCACTCGAAGCGTAAATGGTTGTGCGAAAGCATACTTGACCTCTTAACAACCAGTAATCCCGGAAAAATAGTGAGTATCGTGATGAATACAGGGATTAGCGACCACAAGGCAGTGGCTGCTAGGCTGAATGCCGTAACTCCTACAACCATCAAAAAGAAACGCAAAGTATATATATATTTGCAAAAAGCTGATAAAAATGCTATTAACGCCTTTTTAAGAGACAGTCTGTACTCTTTCCGATCTGATCATGTAAGCGTAGAAAAGTTGTGGAATCATTTCAAAGAGACAGTATCGACAGCAACTGAGAGATATATACCACATAAATTAATAAGTGATGGTACTGATCCCCCATGGTACACAAAATGGGTCAGATCGCCGCTGCAGAAGCAGCGAAAAAAGCATGACATGTTTAAAAGAAAGCAAAATCCCCAAGACTGGCAAAGTTTGCATAAGTTCGAAATATAGTGCGTACTTCAATGCGAGATACTTTCAATAATTTCCACAACGAAACTCTGTCTCTAAATCTGGCAGAAAACCCAAAGAGATTTTGGTCATACATAAAACACACCAGTGGCAAGGCGCAATCAATACCTTCACTGCGCGATAACAACGCTGAAGTCACTGATGACAATGCCACTAAAGCAGAGTTATTAAACACGGTTTTCTGAAACCCCTTAACCATAAAAAACTAAGTAAATATTCCTGAATTCCAATCTAGAACAACTGTCAAGATGAGAAACATAGAAATAGATATCCTCGGTGTCGCAAAGCAGCTTAAATCACTTAATAAAAGCAAAGCTTCCGGTCCAGATTGTATACCAGTCAGATTCCTCTCAGAGTATGCTGATACAAGAGCTCCATATTTAGCAATTATATGCAACTGCTCGCTCACAGAAAGACCGTATCTAAATACTGGAAAATTGCTCAAGTCATACCAATACCCAAAAAGGGAAGTAAGAGTAATCCGTTGAATTACAGGCCCATATCACTAACGTCGATTTGCAGTTGGGTTTTGGAACATATACTATATTCGAACATTATGAAGTACCTCGAAGGAAACAATTTATTGACACGTAGTCAGCACGGATTCAGAAAATATCGTTCTTACGAAACACAACTAGCTCTTTATACTCATGAAGTAATGGGTGCTATCGACAGGGGACGTCAAATTGATTCCATATTTTTAGATTTCCAGAAGGCTTTCGACACAGTTCCTCACAAGTGTCTTCTAACCAAAGTACGTGCCTATGGAATATCGCCTCAGTTGTGCGACTGGATTAGTGAATTCCTGTCAGAAAGGTCACAGTTCGTAGTAATAGACGGAAAGTCATCGAGTAAAACAGAAGTAATATCCGGCTTTCCCCAAGGAAGGGTTACAGGCCCTGTATTGCTCCTGATCTATATTAACGACATAGGAGACAATCCGAGTAGTCGTCTTAGATTGATTGTAGATGATGCTGTCGTTCACCGTCTTGCAAAGTCATCGGATGACCAAAACGAATTGCAAAATGATTTAGATAAGATGTCTGTATGGTGAGGAAAGTGGCCATTGACCCTGAATAAAGAAAAGTGTAAAATTATTCACATGAGTACTAAAAGAAATCCGCTAAATTTCGATTACACGATAAGTCACACGAAGCTGAAGGCTGTAAATTCAGCCAAATACTTAGGAATTACACTTACAAATACCCTAAATTGGAACGATCACATAGATAATGTTGTGGGTAGAGCAAACCAAAGACTGCGATTCATTGGCAGAACATTTAGAAGGTGCAACGTGTCTACTAAAGAGACAGCTTACTCCACGCTTGTCCGCCCTATTCTGGAGTACTGCTATGCGGTGTGGGATCCGCATCAGATGGGACTGACGGATGACATCGAAAAAGCACAAAGAAGGATAGCTCGTTTTGTATTATCGCCAAACAGGGGAGATAGTATCACAGACATGATACGTGAATTGGAGTGTCAATCATTAAAAAAAAGGCGTTTTTCTTTGCGACGGGATCTTCTCGTGAAGTTTCAATCACCAGTTTTCTCCTCCGATTGCGAAAACATTATGTTGCCACCCAGCTACATATGGAGAAATGATCATCACGATAAACAAGAGAAATCAGGGCTCACACAGAAAAGTTTAAGTGCTCGTTTTCCCTGCGTGCCGCTCGAGAGTGGAACGGTAGAGAGCCAGCTTGAAGGTGGTTCATTGAACCCTCTGCCAGGCACTTTATTGTGAATAGCAGAATAATCACGTAGATGTAGATGTAGATGTACAAAGATGTGAGTCGATGCGGATGCGTAGGGAAAAGAAACCAGTAATGTTCAAATACATCATTAGTATTGTCATGCTTGACACAATCACGTCCTTTAAATATCTGGGCGAAATGTTGCAAAGATATAACCAGTGCAACTGGCATGTGAGGACTGTGGTAGGGAAGGCGAATTTTCGACTTCAGTTTATCGGGAGAATTTCAGGAAAGTGTGAGTCATCTGTAAAGGAGACCGTATGTTGGATGCTGTTCTTTAGTACTGCTCGAGTGTTTGGGATCCGCACCAGGTCGAATTAAAGGTAAACATCGAAGCATTTCAGAGGCCGGCTACTAGATCTGTTACTGGTAGGTATAAACGACACGCAAGTAGTACGGAGACGCTTCGGGAAATCACACGGGAATCCCTGGAGGGAAGGAGACCTTCTTTTCGAGGAACTTTATTGAGAAAATTTAGAGAATTGGCATTTGTAGCTGACAGCAGAACTATTGTACTCCCGCCAACATACATTTCGAGTAGCGGCCATGAAGATAATATACGAGAATGTAGGGCCAATACGGAGGGATATACAGGGTGTTACAAAAACGTACGGCCAAACTTTCAGGAAACATTCCTCACACACAAATAAAGAAAAGATGTTATGTGGACATGTGTCCGGAAACGCTTAATTTCCATGTTAGAGCTCATTTTAGTTTCGTCAGTATGTACTGTACTTTCTCGATTCACCGCCAGTTGGCCCCATTGAAGGAAGGTAATGTTGACTTCGGTGCTTCTGTTGACATGCGACTCATTGCTCTACAGTACTAGCATCAAGCACATCAATACGTAGCATCAACAGGTTAGTGTTCATCACGAACGTGGTTTTGCAGTCAGTGCAATGTTTACAAATGCGGAGTTGGTAGATGCCCATTTGATGTATCGATCAGCACCGGGCAATAGCCATGGCGCGGTACGTTTGCATCGAGACAGATTTCCAGAACGAAGGTGTCCCGACAGGAAGACGTTCGAAGCAATTGATCGGCGTCTTAGGGAGCACGGAACATTCCAGCCTATGACTCGCGACTGGGGAAGACCTAGAACGACAAGGACACCTGCAATGGACGAGGCAATTCTTCGTGCAGTTGACGATAATCCTAATGTCAGCGTCAGAGAAGCTGCTGCTGTACAAGGTAACGTTGACCACGTCACTGTATGGACAGTGCTACGGGAGAACCACTTGTTTCCGTAGCATATACAGTGTGTGCAGGCACTATCAGCAGCTGATTGGCCTCCACGGGTACACTTCTGCGAATGGTTCATCCAACAATGTGTCAATCCTCATTTCAGTGCAAATGTTCTCTTTACGGATGAGGCTTCATTCCAACGTGATCAAATTGTAAATTTTCACAATCAACATGTATGGGCTGACGAGAATCCGCAGGCAATTGTGCAATCACGTCATCAACACAGATTTTCTGTGAACGTTTGGGCAGGCATTGTTGGTGATGTCTTGATTGGGCCCCATGTTCTTCCACCTACGCTCAATGGAGCACGTTATCATGATTTCATACGGGATACTCTACCTGTGCTGCTAGAACATATGCCTTTACAAGTACGACACAACATGTGGTTCATGCACGATGGAGCTCCTGCACATTTCAGTCGAAGTGTTCGTACGCTTCTCAACAACAGATTCGGTGACCGATGTATTGGTAGAGGCGGACCAATTCCATGGCCTCCACGATCTCCTGACCTCAACCCTCTTGACTTTCATTTATGGGGGCATTTGAGAGCTCTTGTCTACGCAACCCCGGTACCAAATGTAGAGACTCTTCGTGCTCGTATTGTGGACGGCTGTGATACAATACGCCATTCTCCAGTGCTGCATCAGCGCATCAGGGATTCCATGCGACGGAGGGTGGATGCATGTATCCTCGCTAACGGAGGACATTTTGAACATTTCCTGTAACAAAGTGTTTGAAGTCACGCTGGTACGTTCTGTTGCTGTGTGTTTCCATGCCATGATTAATGTGATTTGAAGAGAAGTAATAAAATGAGCTCTAACACGGAAAGTAAGCGTTTCCGGACACATGTCCACATAACATATTTTCTTTCTTTGTGTTTGAGGAATGTTTCCTGAAAGTTTGGCCGTACCTTTTTGTAACACCCTGTAGATAAGCGTTTTTCCCTCGCTCTGTTTACGAGTGGAGCAGGAAGGAAAATGACTTATAAGGTGCAGGACACCTCCGACACGCACAATACTGTCGCTTGCGGAGTATGTATGAAGATGCAGATGTAGATATGTTCTGAACTGTTTCGAAATACAGGGCTGTTTCCTGACAGGCCTTTTAGCCACTATAGCGCCTATAAGGACTAAATTTCAACTGCTATTTGATTCTTTTCTGCACATATTTCCTTACGCCAGCAATAACGGAAGCGTCCCTGTTGTTCTATAGGTTTAATTAGTTAGTTAATTAATGTTCAATACTTATGCACAGTGATCTTTGACATGTACAAAGTAGGTAAATGATTCGCATATGTTTACCTTAGAATGACTTCCAAAACAATCTTTGGTCACGTTTCCTTGATTGAGTCTATTAATTGTCCCACTTTTTCTTCCCATTTCAGTTTGCCCTTGTATGAAAATAAGAAAAACGTTCAAACAGCCAACATTTAGATTGCCAGTTTCAGCAAAATAAGTTGACATTGTAGGATATGTAAAGCATAGACTGAAATTGTAAGCCCAACGGGTTCGTCTTTAATGGGGTGTGACATATTTTTACATAACAAGGATATACTGTGTACAATATACCTTATGCAATACATTTCAATGAATCTCGACCACATGCACATTACACAGTGTCACATCATAAGAAGACATTTCAATAGCATGAAAACCATGGTATATCGGCATATCAAGTACAACACAAACTTTACATAAAATATCATGCGTATTGCACCGGCTATCCATGCTCGCCGGCCGGTGTGGCCAAGCGGTTAAAGGCGCTACAGTCTGGAACCGCGTGGCCGCTACGGTCGCAGGTTCGAATCCTGCCTCGGGCATGGATGTGTGTGATGTCCTTAGGTTAGTTAGGTTTAAGTAGTTCTAAGTTCTAGGGGACTGATGACCTTAGAAGTTAAGTCCCATAGTGCTCAGAGCCATTTGAACCATTTTTATCCATGCTCGGATTCGTACAATAGCCAAATGAAGACAAATTCTGAAGTAAAAAGTTACGATCAACCACCAGGTGGCACCGTAGTAGTGACTGAACACATCGTACCATGTAATGGAGAAGGGTAAAATAACATCCAAGAATTATACAATTCAATTCTACAATTTGTCTGTACATATAATAAGACGTAATCGGAATTTGAGTATATTACATAATGGTTTTATTTATAATTTGTAAAAACATTATGCAGTATTATAAAATCATAACTGAAAGTGTTGTGTGTTCCTTGTATACTTAATATATATGTAGCCAAGCCAGTTATGTGGCACGTGGAAAATATATCAACAGAGAAACCGACAGAACCTCACTTAATATTTAGGTAACAAGGATACGGAGACAATACAGAAAGTACATGTCATAATATTCCAGACAGCACAAGAACAATTAACTGATGCAATCTTCATCATATGTAAATCGCTTTGTCATGTACCACCCACAATACAGCATGAATCTAGGTACTACGTGAATTGTTGCTCGGTGTCTAAGTGTAGTTTTAAGAGAAATAAAGACGCCGAAAGGGAAAAATCAACTTTCTCGCTCTTACCTGAAATGTACAACTCATAGCATTATGGAATGGAAATGAAATCCCATGCTTCCTAAGGCTCTTGTAGGGGAAAGATGCGGGTGACCAGCATATCGCCGTAATAGGCAAGGTTTGCGTTGCCTTCCTCCGACCGTAATGGGAATGAGTGATGATGATGAAGACACAACAACACCCAGTTATCTCGGGGCAGGTGAAAATCCCTGTCCCCACCGGGAATCGAACCCGGGACTTCGCGCGCGGGAAGCGAGCACGCTACCGCGAGACTACGAGCTGGGGACCATATCATTATAGTGCAAGTAGTTACAAGACGAGTACGACGAAGGAAATATATCGCCATGGAGCATTTTTAACAAAATCTTTCGTGGTTTAGTGATGAGAGCACTAAAAGTACGGAAAAAGTACATGTCATAATATACGCGGTAAGAACGAGATCAATTAGCTTTTTATACACAATTCACGGTGTACACTTTTATATTTCCTTTCTTTTCTTCAGACGCCAGGAGCACGTTATTCTCGGGGGGCATTGCTCCGTTCTTCTCAGCCTAGAAATTTGCCTTATCGAAGGATAGCTCCCTTAATTATACGAAGATTATTTTCCGCATATCCTCACAGAGTAAAAAACAAATCACGATGCGAGACAGTTCACAACAATGCAAAGGTTGCTGAAGCGGCCAACGCCGTTGCTTAACAACAGCTCGAGACGAGTCAAACAGGAAGGAACATGAATGCGTGCGTCCCCATTCAGCAGAGTATTAAGCAAACAGTAAAATGTCCAAAGGGCACCGAGCAACGATGGCAGTCAAAAGGTAAGCCATCACCAACATTTCAATTCTGCCAAAACATGGCAGTCAAACCACAGGCGTAAAATTGATTGCATTTTTCTGCGGACGCATAGGACAGACGCTCGCTGGCATGTGTGTTTAGTGACTACGGAGATCTTGGACACAGCAAAAATATTCAGGGTAAGCTGATTTTTGGAAACTAGTCATGCAAAACGTTTTATCGCGGTTATTCTGAGGCAGTTTGTGTTGGAAAAGAATAAATTTTATAACTCTTGTAATGAACAGCAAATTAGAATACTACTAATTATGCCCTTTCCTACAAAGTTTCTGTGTCAAGTGCTCTCTGCATTCGCTTGTGTAAATAATGTACATTAATTCGAGTGTACCAATATCACCTTGGCGTCTTGAGACAAACGTTTACAATGTACGTATCTTAATAAAATGTTACGTCTTTATAAGAATTTTTAACGCATAATAGGTTTTCATGCGTTAAGCTTTATTTCTGTCAGAAAATTAATTTGTCTTTTAAAATACAGGCGTCTTATTAACTGACTGAAATGCTATATGAAACTGGTATCCCCGCGGGCGTATAATTCGCGTCTATACAGTTTGTATCCTTGTATCCTCAATCCCTCGTGCTGGGGCGACAGAGATCGCTGGAATTCGCGATACTAATGTGTCGATTCCTCTCGCTGCCAACTTCGGCGATTGATAGACACTGTGAGCAAAGGCATGGCATTAGGCTATAGTCGTCATTGCATAAAGCTGTGTTTCACTTCTGTCGTAAGTAATGGCGTCGAAAGTAATTCGCTACCGTAGCCGTTTGCTTTGTCCAGTGACGCCACATCTTGGTGCGCATTTTAAATTTTATTTATTTATAGCGTTATTGGTTGACGTATTCTCTTTGGTTTCGAGACAAAATTGAAATTTCTGTTTTGTATCAGAAAGAAAATACTGTCTCTTCTATTTCGACGGGATTCTGATATCATTATTTCTCCAGTTTATCGGTTTAATTTATTTGTATCCAGAAAATGAGTGTAGAAACATTGAGTTTGTGCTATTATGTAATTGTATCAAAGTACAGGAATTATTAAGCAATGAAAACATAAATGATATATTCATTTATAGCTACACAAAAACAACAAAGAAATTAATGGAATATAAATGAAAAACACTACTAGTTTTACTAATTTCACCCTCTCTGTGAATTTTTAACCCCACTCTGTGTTTTACACAGTCAGACATCTGGCATCAAAATTCCAAGCAGACATGAATAATACTAATAATATTTATAATACTATTCCACATGCTAAATTCAATATCAATGCAGTATCGAGCAATTCAAGTATTTCCGAACAATAAATGCATGCTAACATTTCTTTACAAAAAGCTTCGACAGGTTCATGTTCAGAAAATTTTGGATATCAGCGCAGATTCAGAGTTTTAAGAGTATCGAATTTCCATTAAGTGTTGCGCCCCTGGTCGACCAAGGTGACAGATGCTCGATTAGGACTTTTATCTTGAATCTGATGACTCATATGGTCTTGATAGTTGATGTGTCGGCAGCTGGGCCAACACCTTGTAGATAGAGATGGCTGAAAATGCACGCTAGACTAACGCGGACGGGCGTGAAGTACTGGAACAGGCTACATAATTAATGCTATGAAGAAAAGTACGTAGCTGGATTAATACTTATCTTTAATCAATCATTGTGGTACATCACTCTTGACGATACACAGGAGACTTTAATTACAATCATTGTAAGGCTAATGGCGCCTTGCTAGTTCGTAGCCATTAACTTAGCTGAAGGCTATTCTGTCTCTCGGCTAATGAGAGAGAAAGGCTTCGTACATCTAGTCGCTAGCTAGGTCGTCCGTACAACTGGGGCGAGTGCTTGTTCGTATCACGAGACCTGCCTTGTGGTGGCGCTAGGTCTGCGATCACACAGTGGCGACACGCGGGTCCGACATGTACTAAATGGACCGCGGCCGATTTAAGCTACCACCTAGCAAGTGTGGTGTCTGGCGGTGACACCACAATAGTGACTCCACAGCTCCTTTATGTGTCACCTGAGGGAGAGATTCCCCCCCCCCCCCAAATCCCTCCCCACCCTCTCTCCCGCCGTCTATTTCCACTTTTCGTTGTGCTCCTTAGGAGTTTGGTTTTCGTTCCTCTGGTGCACAGCAAGCCTGTTTTCCCTCACCTTGCACGTTATTTGTGGCGGCGGGTCTTCTCTTGCCGACGTCTTAGTTTCAGCATCATCTTCTTTCACTGTGGTTGTGAACTTTTATTCGATTCCCGGCGGGGTCGGGGATTTTCTCTGCCTCGTGATGACTGGGTGTTGTGTGATGTCCTTAGGTTAGTTAGGTTTAAGTAGTTCTAAGTTCTAGGGGACTGCTGACCATAGATGTTAAGTCCCATAGTGCTCAGAGCCATTTGAACCATTTGAACTTTTATTTCATTCTGCCTTCCATTATTTTTTGCGCTGCCGATTGGTAGAACGTCGCCCTGTTCATTATGCATTATCTCGCATATAGTGCTGCCAATGGCGAAACATATGTAGCTCACGTTTTGTAATTTTGTCTAATTATTTGTCTACATACACAAACTTATATTTACTGTCGATGTGTATATGTGAAAGTGTCTATATATGAAACACAATCTAAGGCAATGACACATAGTCTATGGCAATGACTAACTGTCCCGTGTACCGAGTCGCTTATCGTTCTCTGTCATTTTGTTGTTGCTATGTTAACGGTTGATATATGTCGGACTTTCGAGATGGCTTCGAAATGATGCCGAACACATGCAGATGGCAATGCTGACGTCAAATATTTGTGTAAATTATATGTGCTGCGTCACTGTAACACCAATAGTACGATCGGAACATGTGTCTGACATATTCAGTTCCAAGGACTGTAACCTCCCCCCCTCCCCCCCCCCCACCCCCCCGTCTTCCATGGAAACCTGACAGAACAGGCGCCAATAAAGAGGTTATGCATCTAATGCCCATCTCGTCCCTGGGCGTGAAATCACTACATGGTCTCGCTGACAGAATGAATGACTTTCTAATTCGACTGCCACAGACCTGCAGTGAATTCGTATAAAAGTTTTCCACCTGGGGTTCGAAAGAATATACAAAGTCGACATGACGGACAGTGAACGTTAAAACTGTAACTTAGTAACACCTGTTTCATAGGCCATCCGTGTGTGGACTATATGTTGATCAAATGGCCGATATTGTAGTAACTGATGCAGTCGATCTTTCAGGTAATTTTAATAATAAGGACGTGGAAATGGATGTTGAGAATCTTGATGGTTAATTTAGCGTAACCAAAAAGTCAGAACTCAATGCACCAGTGATGATTAAAAAACTGCCAGTGCAGCCAAACCAGATATTATTCAGACCTGACGCATATTTCAATTAAAGTAAATGAATAACTACAGTTACGAAATTAAAATAAAACAATCTACCTGCATTCTTCACACTGCAGAATGGGCATCTCAGAAATTAATTTCAGACTAAATATAAGTACAACAGTGCGGGGACTGAAAGAGCCACAGAAAAACTGGAGATATGTGAACACAGCTATCCGCAACTAAAACTTCTAATTGATCAGTAAGCAGAACCATGAAATCACTACTGTAAAAAGAGATTGCGTCCACAATAGAAATGCCAAAACTAATCTCTCTAGTGGAGATCAACTTAATGATGTGAGCTAGATGCAAAAGTTAATGACATCAGTAATCATTTCTAATTGCAGACGAACTGCAGAATTTGAGGGCGAAATTTTGAGAAAAGACACTGGGATGATATGGAAAGAAATAAGCTACGTGTGTATTCTTAATGCACCTGTTTCCCCCACGGTTATCTGCTTGAATTGAAAAACGGTTGTAAAGCAAACCTAATCATAATATATGTCATGTGGCTTTTATCAAAGAAAAATTAAAATGCTTTCTCTCAAACCTGCCCTGAAAGGTAGAAAATTGAGATATTTGTTACATAAAAATGGAGCTGAAGAACAGTGCAACAAAATACCTGAAATTGTAAGGGTCTTTAACATATTCGAAACTACCTTACTGGCCATAAGTGTACAGTAAAAAAAATCTAGTATTATCTGCTCTCAGTTACGAACGAAATGAGGAGACAACGTGGGGCTCACACCCCTGCCCCCTCTCCTGACCCCCCCCCCCCCCCTTCTGACATATCCTGTGTCAGCTAAAATTGTTCTGCGCAACAAACACATGGAATACCTTCGTCAATACAATATACAATAGGATATTTGTATCATCTAGCGTTGAGAATGTGTACCTACTATTGCGTCTCCACCACCAGTCTCACCTTCCTTATATCGTCACTTTCCTGAGCTCTACCCATCCTATCTAATATTTGGCCTACCTCTTCCTTTTCTAAACGAAATGGAAGCTACAGCCAATCTACCACGTCCCGCGTAGTGAGATGGTAGCGCCTCGTAAGCCCGCCAGATGAGCTCATAGAGCCACAACGCTCGGTGACCGTGAACAAACACCGAGTGTCAACCTGCCATGAAAGAGTCCGCAGGGCGGCCTGGGACAAACACGGAAGTAAGAGAGCGTGACAGCACGGAGAAGCAACACAGAAGCGAGCGTAGACCGAGTAAACAAGAATCTGGCTTGCGCTAGCATATGGCTCAGGATCCTACGGGATAGGCGCAGTAAAACTTTTGATTCCAGAGGCACTGCCCAAGGAGTGAGACACTCTCGCTGCTTACAGTGAAATATCAGATCACTCCGAACAACTCCTCCTCGTATTTCTATAACCTCATATTACACTAGACACCACCTATACGCTGATGACCTTCAGTCATATCTCAGTGCAAGTCCAGCAAACCTGCACACAGCCATCGATCATGTAAATGCTGACTTAATTGGTTTATCAGAATGGTTGCAGAACTTAGGTCTGAATCTAAACCCTTCCAAAACGCAAGCAATCTTAGTCGCCCACAGAAGACTTTTTACAACACAGCACAGAGAATCTCTTCCATGCTTAATTTTAAATGGCAACGAAATAACCTTTTCTCCTTCTGCAAAGAACTTGAGGATAATCCTGAACAGCCGGCCGGTGTGGCCGAGCGGTTCTAGGCACTTCAGTCTGGAACCGCGCGACCGCTACGGCACAGGTTCGAATCCTGCCTCGGGCATGGATGTGTGTGATGTCCTTAGGTTAGTTAGGTTTAAGTAGTTCTAGGGGACTGATGACCTCAGATGTTAAGTCCCATAGTGCTCAGAGCCATTTGAACTATTTGATAATTCTGGACAACCACTTAGACTGGACTGAACACACTACTGCAGTCTGCAAGAAAGTTTCTGCATCCCTTCATTGCCTACAGAAATATAAAAAGGTATTTCCATTCGAGCTTAAGAAGAAGCTATTCTTCAAGGACTTCGTACGAAAACTCTCGCAAGCTTGAACTGGCGATGAATGCTTGCGTCCGCTATATTTGTGACGTTCGTTATTACAATCATATCACTCCAGCCTATTAACAATAATCGTGGCTGCGTGCTGACAAACGTAGGGACGACCACACTTTATGTTTACTCCATCGCCTTCTCAATCATCAGACTCCCTCTTACTTATCCTCAACCATAACATTATTATCTGAACAGGACAGCAGAAATACTCGATCTCAACAAAGTAAGATCCTCTCAGTACCACCACACAACACCGTCATGTTTTCTAAATCATTTTCTGTATCCGGAACCCGACTTTGGAACAATCTTCCTCGAAATATCAGAGAAATTAAATCACTTCCAGTCTTCAAAAAGCAGCTAATGGCTCACTTTCTCTCGCAATAGCTCTTTCTCCACATACTGGTCTGCAGCCTACACTCTTCAATCGCCCCTCCCCCTACAACTTTTCCCTTCTCCTCGTTTATAGAGTTATTTACTTAAATCAAGTCCTCTCCTAACAACCACTATTACTGTCATTCCAATTTTCTTGTTCTTCATCCTTTCTTTTTCTGACAGTACTAAACATGATTTAAGTTGTTCTAAACTAGTCTATATTATTTTTAATGCACTTTGTTTTATTATTACTGTTTTTATTGCCATTTATCCTTACTTTCATTATTGTGAACTATTATTATTATTATTATTAGCTTATTACCATCTCTAAGATAGTTATCATGTTCATGAATGTTTTGTAATACATCTGTATGTGTTGTTCCTGGTCAGATGTAAGAGAGGGCCTTAAGGCCCTATTCTGGTCAGGCTAAATAAGCAAATAAATACATAAATAAATAAAAAGAACCGAAGGATTTATCCGAATGGGACGGAAACAGAAAAGGTGAGGTGCATGTACAGCCAAACAGACCATTACAGTTTCAGAAAAGCTGGACGATTTATTCAAGAGAAAGAGCTTCACAAATTGAGCTAGGCAGTAATGCGTTGGTCCACCTCCCGCCCATATGCAAGCAGTTATTCGGCTTGGCATTGTTGATTAGAATTGTTGGGTTCCTCCTGAGGGATATCGTGCCAAATTCTGTCCTATTGGCGCATTACATCGTCAAAATCCCAAGCTGTGTCGTGGGCGACAGTCAGGTTGGCATCCCACCGCGGTCCAGGGCGTCTCCAGACACGTCTTTGGCCTGGAATCACATTGAATGGAGCGGAATTGTTTTCAGTGATGAGTACTGACTACCAATGAAGACGTGTCTGGAGGTGCCCCGGACAGTGGTGGGATATCAACCTCACTGTCACCCGGAATACGGCCTGACGACCAGGACCTGGGGCGCTATTGCATTTCTTTGCAGGACCCCTTTCTCATCCGCGGCGCACTGACAGCAGGGCGGTACATCGACGATATCGTACGCCCCGTTTTGTTGCCCTCCACGGAAAGCCGTCCTGGGCTTACATTTCATCAAGATAATGACGGCCCACACGCGGCGAGAATTTCTACCACTTGTCTTCATGCCTGCCAAATCCTACTATGGCCACAAGGTCGCCGGATTTCTCCCAAATTGAGAACGTTTAGGAACGTTATGGGGAGGGCCTTCCAACCAGCTCGGTATTCTCACGACCTAACACACCAGTTTGGCAGAATTTGGAACGATATCCATTAGGGAGGACATCCAACAACTCTGTCAATCCTTGGCAAGCAGAGTAACTGCTTGCTTAAGGGCCAGAGGTGGATCAATGTGGTATTTGACTAGCTCAATTTGTGAAACTCTTTCTCTCGAATAAATCATCCAATTTTTCTGAAATTGTAATCATTTGTTAGTCTGTACATTTACATAACTCCTACCGATTTCTGTATAATTTGGATAATTCCTTCGTGATACATCGTTTTTTTTTTTTGCCTTAGGGTGCATGTCATCTATTTATGTTCCGTACAGCATGTCAATTATCTACCTTTTAGTTAGCTGGCCGGCCGCTGTGACCGTCGGTTCTAGGCGCTTCAGTCCGGAGCGGCACTGCTGCTACGGTCGCAGGTTCGAATCCTGCCTCGGATATGGATGTGTGTGATGTCCTTAGGTTGATTAGGTTTAGTAGTTCTAAGTCTACGAGACTGATGACCTCACATGTTAAGTCTAATAGTGCTTAAAGCCATTTGAACCATTTTGAGCCGCTAGCTGCCGATGGAAAGAAAGAAAACTCCTCGTCTGAAATATCTGAGTCTGACGAGGATACCTTTCTCTGTATAACTGCAGCTGTACCCATGTTGTAACACCAATATCCAGTCTTCTGACAACGCCCAATATTAAAACAACGTCCTTTCTCATGTTTCTTCCTCTGTAACACCGTCTACTTCGAAGTCCCTCACCTGAGAAACATTACCAAGTACCCGCAGCAGCGCCACTACTTCTTTGAGTCATCAGTATTCATACTGTGGAACGTCCCCTTAGAAAAATTATACATGACTGTGCTTAAACCGACACACAATATTTTTAGCGCAACGCAATCTGACTTTCAAAAATCCCTACAAAAGAATGGCCCTGACTAACATTAACGTACACGTTTCACAAATCACTTACCTCACAAAAATCTTCGTTACTCGAACTACTGCAATACAGCGAGCGCCACTACTGCCAGCTAAATAAAAGATTCAAACTACTGAAGGCACTAACTACTGATAGGCACAGTTAGCAAAAGAAAGATTTTGATAGAGAACAAACAATGTATTTATCTTAATAATGTTTAAAAGTCATAATACATATATCAGTTCATGACATCCAGTCTTACAAATGTACTGTCTCTGATGGACACACGTCCAGATCATCCGCTCTCAAAAATCTGCCATCTCACTTCCCCACATCCACCGCTGCTGGCGGCTCACCTCCAACCGCGCAACGCTACGCACTGTTAACAGCCAACTGCCCAACACTACAATAGCGACTATTGCAACAATGCCGACCAGCCTCAGACTGCACACAGCACAGTCAGTGATTTTCGTATAGAGCGCTACGTGGCGTTACCAATAAAAAAAACCTAAACAGCCTACTTACATAGCCCCCATGCTCCCCACAAAAAATTTTACAAATTGCTTTGGGCACTGGCCAATACATATTTGTTAAAATTTTTTTTACAATTACAATAACAAAGAAATCAAATGCACACACTTATTGATACAATGTTGGTCAAAAGATAAAATTTTCTCACAGTCCATAAAGACAGTCCTGATCGTTCATCACAGTAAAATAGCAGTGTTTTTCTCAAAGTCTGAGCAGTAAAAGAAAATACACACAGAAGTAGTGGATTTCCATGCAGTCTTGAAGAAGTAGTGTTGTCCTTCCAACGGAAAGACAGTGCTGACTCTCGACATGCAGACAGGTAATGGGCCACAACAGAGCAAACCCACCGCAGAGTCAGTCGAAGTTTTGAAGAATATTGGTAGGTAGGTCATCACAGAGTAGACCCACTGTAGTCCTGGTAGAGATTACGGTATTGGTTGGCCTTCACAGATGCAGACCCACTGTGGTCCTTGTAGAGACGGCCGGCAGCTATCTGTTGCGACTGTGCAGGTGCACAATCACCATCGAAGAGTCTTGTGGAGAATATAGCAAGTCAATAAACCAACACTTGTGCACTCACAAAGTTTTTGCAATTGTCCTTACAACCAGCAATGCTGTTATCCAGTCCCTTGCTGAATTATTAACACACGTGCAAATACTAACAGTCCCAACTTCTCACATATTGTGCATATAGTATGACCAACAGAAACGTGTGCAGTGAAATGTAACTTAATTTGAAGAACTGGTGTCTATACAATTATAAATTTACAACATAAGAATACAATTACAAAGGTACAAACTACATCATTAAAGAACATAACAATACAGATAACATTTGTAATACAGGCTTTACAAAAGAATCGAAATAACATATACATCAGTGTTACAGGAATTATGACATAAGTACATACATAAAAGATCAGAATAACTTTCGAAACATCAACTTCACACATGAGCATTAAAACAAAACAGAATAAATAATGTCTAAACATCTTTACGAAGAAAATAACATAATATTTGGAAAATTCTACAACGTAAATCTTATTAGCTAAACACATAAAGACAGGAAAAAGACAAATACACAAGGGTACAAAAGGAAAGACAGGGTTCGTTTTCAGTGTAACATTTGGTACTGCAGTCCAACCCAAAACTTCATTCCATAGATCTTTTCTCTTATTTCAACATTTGTTTCCACCAAAAAAATCCTATCCAAGCATGCTTTCTGTATTTATATGTTCACATATTTCTTACCTCATTATTTATTTTCCACTATCTTACCTCATCATTTATTTTCAAGAAAATCCTACCTAAACCTGTTGTCCCTAAACCCTACTTTTTTATTCATATCCTCCTTCAAAATACTTTTTTGGCCAAACCATTTTCTTATAGCTTCTCAATGTATTTCTTCCAATACATCACAAGTCGTTCTCTTATATAGCCTACCCCATCTTAAGCTAACTTAAATCTACTGAGCTCAGAGGCATAAACTAAGGGACGAGGCAATGCAGCAACACAAAACAATTAACACAAACAGCATGACAAAATAATGGAAATTGGCAAAGCAAGCTACAGTAAATCTAAATTACCAAGCAAATGCAACATTGCAACTAATATGAGCCAATGTGCAGCAAAAAAGAAAAATAAATCAGTAGTAAAACTAGCTTAACAGAGTAATACAAAGTGAAATTTAGTAGCACTATGCTTGACAAACAGCAGCAGCAAATGCAATAACTTATATCTAAACATGACAAAGCTCAAGCAGAAAAAATATTACAGTAAAAATGGCCATGTTTAATACTTATGTCACATCTTAACACTAGAGTGATGCATCACCTTGATTTATCTACGAAACAAGTTACCCAGTCATTGACAAAAATTATGTACGCAATTCCTGTGAAGGGAAATGTCTTTTTGTGCTCCCTCGTTTTTTTTGGAAGTAGATCATAAAATGGTTATTTACTGGATCTGTAGGCATAAAATATCTATATTAGTACATCTATTAAATTTTATTTTAACCAATGCTGCAGTGTAGCTAGAAACTAGATATTAAACGAAATGAGCAAACACACTCCTGGAAATGGAAAAAAGAACACATTGACACCGGTGTGTCAGACCCACCATACTTGCTCTGGACACTGCGAGAGGGCTGTACAAGCAATGATCACACGCACGGCACAGCGGACACACCAGGAACCGCGGTGTTGGCCGTCGAATGGCGCTAGCTGCGCAGCATTTGTGCACCGCCGCCGTCAGTGTCAGCCAGTTTACCGTGGCATATGGAGCTCCATCGCAGTCTTTAACACTGGTAGCATGCCGCGACAGTGTGGACGTGAACCGTATGTGCAGTTGACGGACTTTGAGCGAGGGCGTATAGTGGGCATGCGGGAGGCAGGGTGGACGTACCGCCGAATTGCTCAACACGTGGGGCGTGAGGTCTCCACAGTACATCGATGTTGTCGCCAGTGGTCGGCGGAAGGTGCACGTGCCCGTCGACCTGGGACCGGACCGCAGCGACGCACGGATGCACGCCAAGACCGTAGGATCCTACGCAGTGCCGTAGGGGACCGCACCGCCACTTCCCAGCAAATTAGGGACACTGTTGCTCCTGGGGTATCGGCGAGGACCATTCGCAACCGTCTCCATGAAACTGGGCTACGGTCCCACACACCGTTAGGCCGTCTTCCGCTCACGCCCCAACATCGTGCAGCCCGCCTCCAGTGGTGTCGCGACAGGCGTGAATGGAGGGACGAATGGAGACGTGTCGTCTTCAGCGATGAGAGTCGCTTCTGCCTTGGTGCCAATGATGGTCGTATGCGTGTTTGGCGCCGTGCAGGTGAGCGCCACAATCAGGACTGCATACGACCGAGGCACACAGGGCCAACACCCGGCATCATGGTGTGGGGAGTGATCTCCTACACTGGCCGTACACCACTGGTGATCGTCGAGGGGACACTGAATAGTGCACGGTACATCCAAACCGTCATCGAACCCATCGTTCTACCATTCCTAGACCGGCAAGGGAACTTGCTGATCCAACAGGACAATGCACGTCCGCATGTATCCCGTGCCACCCAACGTGCTCTAGAAGGTGTAAGTCAACTACCCTGGCCAGCAAGATCTCCGGATCTGTCCCCCATTGAGCATGTTTGGGACTGGATGAAGCGTCGTCTCACGCGGTCTGCACGTCCAGCACGAACGCTGGTCCAACTGAGGCGCCAGGTGGAAATGGCATGGCAAGCCGTTCCACAGGACTACATCCAGCATCTCTACGATCGTCTCCATGGGAGAATAGCAGCCTGCATTGCTGTGAAAGGTGGATATACACTGTACTAGTGCCGACATTGTGCATGCTCTGTTGCCTGTGTCTATGTGCCTGTGGCTCTGTCAGTGTGATCATGTGATGTATCTGACCCCAGGAATGTGTCAATAAAGTTTCCCCTTCCTGGGACAATGAATTCACGGTGTTCTTATTTCAATTTCCAGGAGTGTATATATATAAAGCAACCTATGAAACGTCATTCACTAAGCAAATGGCGTCTCCAAAGGCAATAAAAATCTCTCAACTAGAAAGACAATAGATGTAAAATGTTTCTCATCATTTCATTAGGCATTTTAGTAAATATCATAAATTACGAGCTCCACATTGTAATCATATGTTTTCAAGTTCGAGCATGTCGTATTTGCGATGCTTTCTACAAAGAAATGTCATTAGCGAGGATAATGGCCTCCTTTTTTCTCCACCTGTGCCTCTGAAAGGCACATACTAATGGCTTTTTTCCAGGCGACTGTCGTGCAGCTGGGTGCCCACGACGCATTACGCGAAGGTGGTCACTTAACTTTCTTACCGAAATATTTATGACTCCAGTTTGCACTACAGTGACAGTCTCATATAAAATTTCACAGGTCGAGAATTCGCGTTACAAATGTGTAGAAACAAAATCCTTTAAATACAGGGTGATTCAGGGTGATTCAAAAAGAATACCACAACTTTAAAAATGTGTATTTAATGAAAGAAACATAATATAACCTTCTGTTATGCATCATTACAAAGAGTATTTAAAAAGGTTTTTTTCACTCAAAAACAAGTTCAGAGATGTTCAATATGGCCCCCTCCAGACACTCGAGCAATATCAACCCGATACTCCACACTCTCTGTAGCATATCAGGCGTAACAGTTTGGATAGCTGCTGTTATTTCTCGTTTCAAATCATCAATGGTGGCTGGGAGAGGTGGCCGAAACACCATATCCTTAACATATCCCTATAAGAAAAATTCGCAGGGGGTAAGATCAGGGCTTCTTGGAGGCCAGTGATGAAGTGCTCTGTCACGGGCTGCCTGGCGGCCGATCCATCGCCTCGGGTAGTTGACGTTCAGGTAGTTACGCACAGATAAGTGCCAATGTGGTGCTTCTTGTTCGAGCTGAGGGAACAGCCAATTCTTTAACATCTGTAGTCCAGTTACAGTAGCACCTTCGAAGAAATAGGGACCAAAAACTTTATTGGCTGAAATGACACAGAAAACGTTCACCTTAGGCGAGTCACGTTCATACTGAGTTGTTTCCCGCGGATTCTCAGTGCCCCATATACAGACATTGTGACGGTTGACTTTCCCGTTAGTGGGAAAGTTGCTTCATCACTAAACACAATCTTTGAAACGAAAGATTCATCTGTTTCCATTTGAGCAAGGATAAAATCACAGAAATCGATTCTTTTAATCTTATCAGCTGCAGACAGTGCTTGAACCAATTTCAGACGATAAGGTTTCATAACTAACCTTCTTCGTAGGACTCTCCATACAGTTGATTGTGGAATTTGCAGCTCTCTGCTAGCTCTGCGAGTCGATTTTCCTGGGCTGCGAACAAATGCTTGCTGGATGCGTGCTACATTTTCATCACTCGTTCTCGGCCGTCCATAACTTTTCCCTTTGCACAAACACCCATTCTCTGTAAACTGTTTATACCAACGTTTAATACACCACCTATCAGGAGGTTTAACACCATACTTCGTTCGAAATGCACGCTGAACAACTGTCGTCGATTCACTTCTGCCGTACTCAATAACACAAAAAGCTTTCTGTTGAGTGGTCGCCATCTTAGCATCTACTGACGCTGACGCCTAGTCAACAGCGCCTCAAGCGAACAAATGTACAACTAAATGAAACTTTATAGCTCCCTTTATTCGCCGACAGATAGTGCTTAGCTCTACCTTTTGTCGTTGCAGAGTTTTAAATTCCTAAAGTTGTGGTATTCTTTTTGAATCACCCTGTATAATAGTGTCCAAAAATTTTTCTTCGGCATTGTGATACATTCACGCATTTACACACATTTCATAACTCTTTAAAGTACAATTCTTGGTTTCCATCATCCTTTTTCACAAGTCAGAAACCCTAACCACTACTCCTTATTCCTTATCTTATTACACATATACATATTCATCAACACGTCTTCAATATTTCATCATAATAAATACATAGCATAATCAGATTCCTCATATAGCATTATCTCATTGATCATAAACATACCTCAACAGCATAATATACATAGTAGTCGTAAAAATAACATCATAACACCTCAGTCAAATCTCAAAAACGTCGTAGCTTTCTGCAATAATTTCAAAACCTAAAAAAAATTCTCTGCTCATTTCAATAGTGTTGTCTACCTCAATCGTACTTTAAAAATCATGATATCATACCAAATACATCATTGAAAGCTCTCATAGTATCACAGTGGTTCCATAAAAAAATATGAACAGTTCACAAAGTACAGACAAAATACAGTTTCATAAGTGTGAAGTTATCCAACTGTGTAATTGCGTAAACATCTGTCACTGATGCAGTAAAAAGATGTTTGTTTCTCTGTCAAATAATCAGATAGCTGTGTAATTCTGTTTTAGAGGAACATGGTACCGATGTGTAAAGTTGTACAAGCAAATACCATATTAGCTAGGGCTCCTCGTGCTTGCCAAACACATGGTACACCAAGTAAGCGTGTACCCCCCTGAGGATTATTGTAATTATACCCTCAGTTGTTACAGATTAAAGCAATGGAATGAAATGTATCACAGAAAACTTTCTTTGTAATTCAAAAATCTTGAAAAATAAATGGTTCAAGTACAAAATTAATCACTCAAATGCGTGTCCTGTAGCGCTAAATGTGCGTCTTGCTGTAAGATAATTCTGTGGAAGTGTCGTAGTTATCGTCCTCTGTAAGCAAATTTCTGCTGAAGTCAATGTACTCACCTCATCATAAACAAAAGCGAAATGCTTTGCGTGTAGATATCGTAGTTATTATGTACCTTACCATGATCAAGAAAGTACTATACTGTAACGTATTGTTGTACTACGAAAAAGGCTGTCTCATTGTAGCTATACCACAAAAGTTACTACTAAAACATGGTTTACTTTCCAGAAGAATTCAGAAAACCTTTGCAGATATAAAACAGATACACCACAAAAGCAACACTGTAAATTGTCACTCATTAGTAGCGTCGTGATAAAATCGTGTAGCTGTCACATAAACTAACCACTGTGTCATCTGGTATCTTGCAGAAAGTATTTAAATCCAGAATGTATTTTCAAGTAAACCAAAATGTTGCATTAAAATTTCATTAGCAGTACCAGTATATGTTCTAAGTATGTAAGCCTGATAGTCGTTACGTAATCGTGCAACTAACAAGCAAGAATGTACAAATAACAACATTGTGTCATCTGTTCACTATGACAATGCATTCGTAATTTCTGTTTAAAAATGTTCCCTAGGTTCTAGACTGGATAGTTAACTTCAAAACATTGTTGCATGTTAACAGTTTCTCTGTGTGACAAATTGTACTAGTACCGTGAAGTGAAAAGTTTTATGGCAAAGACTAAGTTAAAAAACAGATTATCTTTCAATAAACGGTTTTACATGTGAAATGTGGTGTAAACCTTTACTCTTCCTAGTATGCAGAGTTTCAACTTCAACGCAATTATCATGTTGTATACGTCGGTAAGGAAAGCTAAAATTTTTCTCAAGGTTAGCGTCTATGTTATTTTTCGCTCAGCCAGCCGGTGCACATGGCTGCCTGCGGTGCGAGTCATTGTCTGTCTCTTTGTTGGCGTGCGTCGTTATTGGGATTTGGAGATCTAACTTCTACAAATTCACCTTGCCAAGAGGGCCCAGCCCTGTTTGAATCCCGCCAGTTCTGATGAAATTCAGGTCTGTCGTTTTGTCGGTAGTTTACATAGTTTCTTTTTTGTCGGTCATGTGGTGGAGAATTTCTCCCGGAATCGTAACTGCGCGCTGGACCGTTGCATCTAAAGTTATTCTGTCTCCCTTAATAATATTTATTTTGGTTCCCATATTGTCTGTTTCTCTGATTGTCTCTGTGAAAGTTACTACCGCAGAGAGGTGATCTTTCCCTGTAATTATTACTACTCTGCCAACGGTTGTCATTTGTGTGGTGTCTGTTTTGGTCACGATTTGTGTTGTGAGAATAGCCTTGTCGTGTCCAGTTATTATTTCTTTCATCGCGGAATTGCGACGGATGTGACCTGTAATTGTTGTGTTCCTGTTTTTGCATTCCGCGATTGTCAATGTCAATTTCTAATTCTTGTAAGAGTCCCTGAAAAGCTTCAATGTCGTTTTTGCAACGTCCTGTCAAAATAATATGTCGTAAATGTTCTGGCCATTTGATTAAGCAAATGCGGATGAGTTCTGAGGGGCTGTATGGGTTTGACAGGTACTGATTCTTGTGCAACATGTCTTCAAAATATTTCACAAGACTGGAGAATTCAGATAGTTCGAAATGTTTCATCATTATGATGCTATGTTTTACTCGGTCTTGTGTAGTTTGAGACCAATATGCTGAGAGGAAGGGATGATAAAACTCTCCTTCACTGTGGCAATCGTGAATGACCAATCGCATTCTTACAGCTGGTTCATTCTCTAAATAGCCACACATAAATTCTAATCTGTGCTCTAATGACCAGTTGGGAGGAAAACAATGAGAGAATTGATGAAGCCACGCTTGTGGATGAATGTCGTTGCTGGAATTCTTAAATGTTTTGAATTTACGTGTAGTAATAAACAGCTTATAGTCAAAATGATCGTGTCGGCGAGTAGCATATCGGTCATTGTTACGTCGTTTCGGCGGTTCCATCTCAAAATTCGGTGTACCTTGCCAATTTCTTTCATAATTTCCGAAGTGCCCTGTGTTATTATTTAGTGGCTGTTCCGTATTTCTATGTCCCTCTTCCCGTATTGGAGCGCGAGTGTCCTCTAAAATATGTAATTCTTGTATTACCTGTGTCAACTGATCTTGTACTTCCCGGATTTCTCTTTGGTGTTGCGTATTAATTTGATTCTGATTTTGTTAGAATTTCCTAATTTGTTCGTACTTTTCTGTGTCATTAAAGGCTACCAGTTTTGTGTCATTCAGATTATCATCTACCTTCGTAGATAAATTATTTAGCTGATCCGAAAGTTCAACTACTTTTTCTGATAATGAACTAATTTCCTCCATGTGTCTTTCTGAACCAATTTTCAGAGTAGCTACTGTGTCCTTTACGTTTTCCTGAGTTTTTGCAAGTTGTGTAACCGAATCGGTAGATGCAACTGAGTCAATTTTAGCTTGCAAGGTCTCATGATTTTCATGAACAATAGTTTGCAGTTCTTTTATGGCTGCTTCGTGATTGTGTAATGCATTTTCATGCCGCGAAAAAATAGGTTGAAAATGCTCACAAATTTGTGTTTTAACGTCATTACAGACTTTTTGACATTTCGATTCGATTTTATGTAACTCAGTAGTTATATCTTCACGTGTTTGTTCAAGCGTTGCATCTAACTTTTGAAGCTTTTGCTGTGTTTGTCTCTGATTTTGTTCCATTGTATCTAACTTTTGAAGCTTTTGCTGTGTTTGTCTCTGATTTTGTTCCATTTGTTGCATTAATTGCAATAACAATGTATTAGTGTCTGGAATCTGTTTCTCTATGCTTTTTGGCAGTGCATTTTCACCGGCAGCATTCACATTTTGACAAGCAGAAAATGTGTCTTGAGTCATTTGAGAAAACGGTGAGGACCCAAAATCTGAGTCTACAGTATTTGCAATATTGTGTTCTGTCATTTCGGATTCCTGAGGCGAGCTGTTGCCGACCGATCGATCGATAATGCTTCCCTGTTCACTACTTTTTTCACTGTCTACACCATTATTTGCCGCCCGCTCCGTTTCCCTATGCACAGTTACCAAATTACTCCTTCGAATGTCTGTTAATTCATTACACAGTGGTGCTGATAAGCTACGGTCGTCGTCACTATTATTTCTCAGTTTACTTTGGAGCCTAGTGTTACGATTTTCACACGCCATTATTGTCACAATATTTCACACGATAACACAGAAAAGCACAATTTGAAGAGCAAAAATAAGAGAACATCATTAACATAGCACTGAAAATAATATCTAGTTAATTGCAAGCGCAGCTGCGAAATACTTGGTGCAAATCTACATGCATGCCACAACTGCTTTACTGTACAACAATGAAAGACTGCAACTACAAAGGAGATTCTCTCTACAATTACGCGCTAGCAATAAACAAAAGCTACACTAATTACACAAACTACAAGAAAAAATCAGAAGATTCCAGTGAGGTATCCTCGGCTAAGGGTCGACATATGGAACGTCCCCTTAGAAAAATTATACATGACTGTGCTTAAACTGACACACAATATTTTTAACGCAACGCAATCTGACTTTCAAAAATCCCTACAAAAGAATGGCCCTGACTAACATTAACCTACACGTTTCACAAATCACTTACCTCACAAAAATCTTCGTTACTCGAACTACTGCAATACAGCGAGCGCCACTACTGCCAGCTAAATAAAAGATTCAAACTACTGAAGGCACTAACTACTGATAGGCACAGTTAGCAAAAGAAAGATTTTGATAGAGAACAAACAATGTATTTATCTTAATAATGTTTAAAAGTCATAATACATATATCAATTCATGACATCCAGTCTTACAAATGTACTGTCTCTGATGGACACACGTCCAGATCACTTCCCCACATCCACCACTGCTGGCGGCTCACCTCCAACTGCGCAACGCTATGCACTGTTAACAGCCAACTGCCCAACACTACAATAGCGACTATTGCAACAATGCCGACCAGCCTCAGACTGCACACAGCACAGTCAGTGATTTTCACATAGAGCGCTACGTGGCGTTACCAACATAAAAACCTAAACAGCCTACTTACAACTGGTTTGATGTGGGCTGCCACGAATTCCTCTCCTGTCGCCTGTGCCGATCTCTTCATTTCAGAATGGCACCGCCACCTAACTTCTAATGGACAGGCCACCATGACAATTTTTTCCTGTGGATACAGATTACGTGTTTGTCATTCTGTGGTTTCTATTGCCTTCCCCATCCTCAGCCCATTGATAATTCCTGATTATTCCTCTTTTACAGGTAGTTTATCGCCTCAAGGACAACATGGCGCTCGCTCCTCCCACCTCTCAGCCAAGGCCGCTATTGCCAAACAGTCACCTCATGATTTTCAAGCCACACCCATCATCTTCTTATCGAACACATCAAGATAATAATTAATATTCTTGGCAATATAGTGTATGTTCAGTTATTTTATTCAAAGTCTGAAGAGCGACATTGTAAGCTGGCGTGGTCTCCTGACCTTCATTTCGTACATATTCCGTCCTCACAATCATATTATGCACATCAAGACGCTTCATTCGAACCCAAACTCGATAAGGTAGAGTCAATTTTGTATGAATTTATGTAAGCGATATGCAAATCTAATAAGTAAATCGCGAGTGCGTACCGAGGTTGAAAAAGTCGAGGCTGGCGTACACAACATGACGGCCACAGGAATTTTCGTTCTAAAGAGGCAACCAGCGCACTGGGAGGCCCGTCCCTTCATAGGGGTGAGTCAACACACACCTACTTCGGCCAGAGCGACCGCCCAGAGAGAGGACAGCTTCTGCCAGAGTGAAGGGATAACGACCCCCGTGTTTGATTTAAAAGCAAATTCCGCTACATTGTGTGGGAGCACCAAGAAGACGCATTTTTTGACAGATCGACTGCGTTGTTCCGGAGTTCTCACAGGAGGACAGTAAACACCTAACAGAGATGCTACATATCTCCTCACTGATCGACTTAAACGAAACGTCATTCTTCCGTTTAAAAGAGCAACGCTGATTGGCGGAATATTTCTGATGCAAAGAGCCAGAGGAGTGAGGGAAGACAGCGAAAGATATACCCTTGCAATTTTTCCAGAAAAAGGGGCCGTTCCCTTGCCACTCTTGGAGCGTGTACGCAAAGAGCAAGGAACAAACTCTCTCCTCAGTACTTCACTGGGAGAGCACCTATGTTGTTATCAAATCGGAGTGATACTCTCTATTGAGTCGTTTATGATGAAGCGTTGATAACTGTGTTGGCCACCACACTTATTGTGCGGTGTGAACACGGACAGGGTACTAGTTAAACGCCTGTGAGCGAATACTGAGTGGCACTGTGGTGGACTGGTTATCTGACAGGTGTACCACGCCAATAGTTAGACGAGGGCAGATATGAGTCCTTGACTTCATCAAGACATAGGGAGAGTTTGATTGGCGAAGGTAAAAAAATGGTTCAAATGGCTCTGAGCACTATGGGACTTACTTGCTGAGGTCATCAGTCCCCTAGAACTTAGAACTACTTAAACCTAACTAACCTAAGGACATCACACACACCCATGCCCGAGGCAGGATTCGAACCTGTGACCGTAGCGGTCGTGCGGTTCCAGACTATAGCGCCTAGAACTGCTAGGCCATTCCGGCAGGCGGCGAAGGTCAATCCAGATAGAAAGAGATAGTTGTGTTATTTGTCAGCAGCAAGTGACACAGGCAGCAGTCGTCGCAGCTCACGGTATTGTGCACTACAGTGTATGCGAGCCCCATCTTTCCTCCCTAACAGTACACATTTCTCATGCGACAGCCTTGACTGTACCTAGAAAAGTTATTCAACTTGTGTAGGCGCGGCTCAGCCATTGTGCCGAGTAAATAACATTCTTAAAGAAAAGGGAGAAAAGAACCTTTGTAAAATAATAGCATTCCTATCCATAAGAGGCAATCTACTCTTCCAAAAAGAACCCAGAAATTTATTAATTTATAAGAAAAAGTTTCACTTGATTTCTCAGAATTTTTTTTGCAATAAATAATATTTTTCGTTCGTTTAATGTTTTTCTTACACTAAATAGCAGTACTCCAGTACCCAAGTATTCCACTAGTTATATTAGAATATAGAATATTTTTGTGTCTTTTCCTTACAGCGGACGACTTCAGAAGATATTTGTTGCTGAATGTTTTTCAAGCAGTTCTTGTTGGTACATTAGGAGCGTCTGTCTGACTTCTATAGTAGTGTGAGGTGGAAATTGTTTCTTGCAGGAGCCAAAGGGTACTTGTTGGATCAATCCATTGCGCAACTTGACAAAATAAAACCCACACACTCACAGCATGTTGGACCACTGCTAGCCTGCCCTCCATATTCTGAGGCAATCTTAATCCCTTAATACCTGAATAAATTACTATTTGAAACAAAAAATAAAAAATCATATTTTGTAGCCTGTAATGAAGTCAAAACTAAGCTGTTATATCAGTCAGGTAGGATATGGAGCACACTTGCGACAAAATGCATTTCAGAAATTGGACACTTAAAATACTTCACTTAGTAGTCTGTTTATATTTTAACATTTTAATGATACATTGATAGAATTTGCATGATTCAAATCGAAAAATAAATGATTGCTTACATTTTAATTATTTATGTAATACATCTACATCTGCATGACTACTCTGCAATTCACACAGAAGTGCCTGGCAGAGGGTTCTTCGAATCATCTTCAGACTGTTTCTTTATCGTTCCACTCTTTAAATTTAAACTGAACACTTAAATCTTTCTGTACGAACTCTGATCTCTCTTATTTTAGTATGACGGCTATTGAAATTTCATGAAAAGTTCTCTCCGCAACGAAAAACGCGTCTGTTTTAATGAGTGCCATACCAACTCGCTTATCATATCCGCGACGCCCTCTCTCCTATTCCGCGATATTACAAAACGAGCTATCCTTCTCTGATCTTTTTCGATGTCCTCTGTCTGATTAGGATCTCACAAGGCACAGCAGTATTCTAGCAGAGGACAAACAAGCGTAGTGTAGACAGTCTGTTTAGTAAGCCTCTTGCATCTTCTAAGTTTTCTGCCAATAAAACGTAGTCTTTAGTTTGTTTTCCCCAGAATATAATGCATGCTATCGTTCCAATTTAAGTTGTTTCTTATTGTATTTCCTAGATATTTAATCGAATTGACAGCCTTTAGATTTGTGAGATTTATCATGTAATCGAAATTTAACGGATTCTTTTTTGTACTTATGTGGATGACCTCACACCTCCCTTCTTATTGAGAGATAACTGGCACTTTTCGTGCCATTCAGACGTCGTGTCTAAATCATTTTGCAATTGATTTTCACCTTCCTCCAACTGTACTAGATGGTAAATGGTAGTGTTACCTTCAAACAATCTAAGAGGGCTGCTCGGATTATCCCCTAAATCGTTTATGTGTATTAGGAACACCAGAGGGCCTATAACACTTTCTTGCAGAACGTCGGATATCACATCTGTTTTACTATATGATTTTCTAACGAGTTCTACGTACCGTAATATTTCCCAGAGGAAATCACAAAAAAATGGCTCTGAGCACTATAGAACTTAACAGCTGAGGTTATCAGTCCCCTAGAACTTAGAACTACTTAAATCTAACTAACCTAAGGACATCACACACATCCATGCCCGAGGCAGGATTCGAACATGCGACTGTAGTGAGGAAATCACAGGTCCAGCTGCACAACTGAAGCGATAACCCCTAGCCATGCTATTTCATTACAAATATCTTGTGATAACATAGCCTTATTCGTGAAATTCTCTGAAACGGTTTACTCTCTTGTTTAGACTCGTATGAACATTACGTTTATTACACGTGAGTACTGTTTACCATTGACAATTTGGTCTTTTACATCTTTTCCTGAGGTCAATGGCCTACTGCATCAATTCGGGTAGACGTACCTAGAATATGGGTAATTTTGAAGCTGTTACAGTTGGCAAACGAGTTTTGTAATCTCCAGTTGCATTTCGTAGGTCACAAAATCTCCGGGTATCATATCTAATAAAATAAAAGCTTCAGAGTTTAACAGTTCATTAGAATATCCACATCACAGTAAAAGTGAAATGCAATCACTCAAGACAGTGTTGCAGTCGGATACGCACTTGAAGTATTGGAAACTTGTCATAAATTAAAGTATATATAGTAAATAATGAATGCAATTTGTCACTGAGGTATTCTGCTGCTACAAATCAATGGAAATATTTGGTTTCAATTCACGTGACTTCATCTCTTGGATTCGCTCACAAAAGTTCACAAACGCCTAATGAAGCATATTTTACACAAACAGTATTTTTGAATTCACTTGCACGTGCAAGGAATTTGCTACATCAAAATGTGCTTTACGTCATGTCACAGATCCTATAGAACAATCGAATAATTTTCAGAGCTGATCGTACCTCTCTCTCCAGGTGTAATCTCCCAAACAGCGACGGTAACTTTTCGAGTCTCGAACAAATGCGCAAATAGCAAGTCGCTCAGGAGATGGAGGAATTGAGGTGTGGCGCCTTTATATCGCTGCTGTTTAGAGCCAGAGTATCGGGAGAATGACTCCTGCATGCACAGTGACGTATGGTCTGAAGCGGGTTCAGTCGAGTACGTAGCTCTAATTTTCATCCACCAGAATAGAGTAGCGGACAGAGACATTCAAGAAACGGGTCAAGAGAATGTTTTTGTGAATTGTTCTGTTTATTTCTTGAATGCTTTTTTTGTTTATTTTTGTTTGTACAGTTTTGTATATGCTTTTAGTAGTGTGAATGATGCGTGAATGTGGTCTTAAGTAAAGATGTAGATTATTGTTCTACTAACGAACGCTGTAGTGTGAGAAAGTGTTAAGACAGTGTAAATGCAAACGACGGGGAATTTTGTATCATAATACGTTAAGTAAGTTTATGGTAAAAGGAAAGCTAATTCCAGTGCAAATGAAAATAGTTAATAACGTAAAGTATAAACAAAGTATCAGAATGTTAAATATTTATTTCGGGAAAAAGTACAGTTCGAAAGTGTGTAATTTGTTGATTGGTTAGTCATGAAAAGCGCGGACTAACACGGGAGAATAATGTTTTTCTACTGGACTTAGGGAAAACTGACCATTCGGAACGGAGTATTCTTAGAGTGTCTTTTCTCTTGGAGTCAGAGAATCTTACACTAGTCTAAGTAGTCGGAGCCCAGCCTTTCTGTGGTACGGTCGTGTGTAGTATGAGCTCTGAAGGAAGTTATAGTTGCCGGTTTCAGTTGTGCTACATTCCTCAAAAGTACTTTAAAGTGAAGACATATTTTTTTAGAAAGTGCGGATTTTTTAATTATTTTTATGTATGAGAAAAGACAGTAATTCCGCGTGGTATACTGAGCAGGTCGGTGACTAAAAACCTGAGTGCATTAGACACTGATAAACTTAATAGTATGGCGAGCATTTTCATTTAAGAACAACCCGTGTTTAGCAGCTGCTGTTCAGATTTCGGGAAATATGATGGTAATCTTGCTAACGTGAATGAAAGAGTTTGTGATGACTGTGTTAGGATTAGCACTTGCTTGGCAATGAACTTGTAATTCTCGACTTCAGAATATACCGAAGGTTTGTCGGTATTTTCAGCTTTCATTCGAAATTAAGACCTTTTCCCGATTCTTAAAACGCTTACGTTGTATGCAGCCTGGTGCGAGTTGCAGCACGGTAGGTTTCTGCGCGGCTTTCCTACCGGCTATCTGCTGCAGTGAGTTCACAGGTCGGTGCTGGTTTAAACCAAGAAAGGAACCGCGCCGCCGCAGCACGTGTCAGAGACGTTGGTGACTTCAAGTAGAATTAATCTCCTATTAACCAACTATTTATTGGTGTCGATTTGGTATAAAGATAATACGCGACGCACGGCATTAAGATGTTAATAACAGAGAAGTACGAAAAAGGCGATGACATCAGTTGCCCTGGTGAAACATCGTGTTTCCTAGCGAACGACGACCAACGGTAATTACGAACATCATCGAGTATTCAGCACGTCGGGAAAGCTTCAAGATCAGCAGTTTTCTATCTGCACTTCCTTAATAATTGTGGCTACAACACTTACATCTACTCTGTGGCTTACATTTCTCCAGACAACGCCTGTAATCGCATAAGAAAACGCATGTATAGAACGTAATGCATTGTGGAAGTCGACATCCGCAGTAGGGTCTGCTATTCGTATTATGAACGCATTTCATGTCATGAACTGACATTTTAACTCCCTTTATTACTTGCCGAGTACAAACCGTAAAAAAGAAAAAAAGCGCCGGTGGAACGACATAACGCTAAAGAGTATTCGGTTTGCTGACGCCTCGTTTAAATAAAGAATTATCGCGAATATTCTGTTTATGTTCGTTGAGCGCCCACGTCCGCTCGCTGAAAGCTCCAGATTGAATTTTCATTGTCGGGGATATCGCCAAACGTAATTACATCGAAAGGGGAAACTGTCGCCATTTGTGTACAGACTACGTTATTGTTTTGTTTATTACCTGCCGTTGCTTGTAATGGAGCACTGAATATTGGACAAAATCTACCCCCCTCCCACCCCCTTCCCCCCTCAACCATCTCGCCTTTGCAACACGCCGCCGTTGTATGAAAAGCTAATGCAATAATTTTGTCCGGCTACGGTTATGGAAACTGGTTTATGACGCGCAACTGGTTTGTCGGAGACAGCCGTAATCAGATTACGTTGCGAACTAATGAACGACACGCGCTGCATTAGCCGCCCGATATGTTTGTTAATGTGTAAAGAGCAGCAAACTCGCCGGTCGTATTGCCAAATGCATCCTGACCGGGTGGCGTCGACTGCGAATGTGCTGCTCTTTACAGAGGATGTACTCGTAACAAAGAGGTACGGACAAACTTTCAGGAAACGTTTTATGTTTTATAGACACGGGCCCACAGACGCTTTATTTCTGTGTTAGAGCTAAGTTTTTACAACTCTTCAACACTATCATCAGTTGAAATACACAGAGGAAGAACGTATCACCACAGTATGGAATACTTTGCTAATGAAACGTTCAAAATGCCTTCCGCTAGCAAGGATACACTACATCGTGCATGATATACATGTTTTGCCGCACCTATTCTAGCAGAACAGGTAGAGTATTCTCTAAGAAAGTATGATAAATTCCTTTGTTGAGCCTGCTTGGAAGAACATGAGGCGCTAACAGTCACCAACGGTGCCAGCCCATAGTTTGACTGAAAATCTTCTGTTGATGGCGTGACTGCACAATTGGTGAGGATTCTAGACAGCCCGTATATGCTGATGGCGGAAGTTTTCAATCTGATCACGTTGAAAAGAAACTTCATCCATGCATAACACATTTGCATTCACTGACCTCAGTTTGCGGTAGGATTTTGAAGCATATTCTGTACTCGAACATTATGAATCACCTATACTTGAGTATTGCTCATTAGTGTGGGATCAGTACCAGGTCGGGTTGACAGAGGAGACAGAGAAGATCCAAAGAAGAGCGGCGCGTTTCGTCACAGGGTTATTTGGGAAACGTGATAGCGTTACGGAGATGTTTAGCAAACTCAAGTGGCAGACTCTGCAAAAGAATCGCTCTGCATCGCGGTGTAGCTTGCTTTCCAGGTTTCGAGAGGGTGCGTTTCTGGATGAGGTATCGAATATATTGCTTTCCCCTACTTATACCTCCCGAGGAGATCACGAATGTAAAATTAGAGAGATTCGAGCGCGCACGGAGGCTTTCCGGCAGTCGTCCTTCGCGCGAACCATACGCGACTGGAACAGGAAAGGGAGGTAATGACAGTGGCACGTAAAGTGCTCTCCGCCAAACACCGTTGAATGGCTTGCTGAGTATAAATGTAGATGTAGATGAAGAAAATGACTTATTGATACATAACCAGCACGGATTCAGATAATATCGTTCTTGTGCAACACAGCTAGCTCTTTATTCCCATGAAGTAGTGAGTGCTGTTGACAAGGGATCTCAGATCGATTCCACATTGCTAGATTTCCAGAAGGCTTTTGATACCGTTCCTCACAAGCGACTATTACCCAAATTGCGTGCATATGGAGAAACAGAAGTAATATCTGGCGTTCCACAATGTAGTGTCATACACCCTCTGCTGTTCCTGATTTATGTAAATGATCTAGGTGATAATTTGAGCAGCCCCCTTAGATTGTTTGCAGATGAAGCTGTAATTTACCGTATAGCAAAATCATCAGACGATCAATTCCAATTACAAAATGATCTAGAGAGAATTTCTTTATGGTGCGAAAAGCGGCAATTGGCACTAAACAAAGAAAAGCGCGAGGTCATCCACATGGGTACTAAATGAAATCCGATAAATTTAGGGTATAAGATAAATCGCACAAATCTAAGGGCTGTGAATTTGACTAAATACCTAGGAATTACAATTACGGACAACTTAAATTGGAAAGACCACATAGATAATATTGTGGGGAAGGCGAAACAAACACTGCGCCTTGTTGGCAGAACACTTAGAAGATGTGACAAACCCATTAAAGAGACAGCCTACATTACACTTGTCCGTCCTCTGCTGGAATATTGCTGCGCGGTATGGGATCCTTACCAGGTAGGATTGACGGAGGACATCGAAAAAGTGCAAAGAAGGGCAGCTCGTTTCGTGTTATCGCGCAATAGGGGTGAGAGTGTCACTGATAAGATACACGAGTTGGGGTGGCAGTTGCTGAAACAAGGGCGGTTTTCTCTGCGGCGAGATCTATTTACGAAATTTGAATCACCAACTTTCTCTTCCGAGTGCGAAAATATTTTGTTGACATCCACCTACTAAGGGAGAAATGATCATCATAAGTAAAATAAGAGAAATCAGAGCTCGAACGGAAAGATTTATGTGTTCCTTCTTCCCACGCGCCATTCGAGAGTGGAATGTTAGAGAAGTAGTATGAAAATGGTTTGATGAACACTCTGCCAGGCACTTAAGTATGAATTGCAGAGTAACCAAGTAGATGTAGATGTAGAGGGTTGACACTGTGTTGAATGAACCATTCGCAGGAGAGTACCCATGCAGGAATATCCGCTGCTGATAGTACCTGTACACGCTGTGCATGGTAGGGATACAACAGCTTGTTATGTGGCACTCTCCACACAGCCATGACGTCAACATTGCTTATAACAAGTAACTGTCTTACGCTGATACTAGGATTGTCGTCGATTGCACGAAGTAGTTCTACCTGCAATTGAAACCTCGTTCTTCTAGGTGCCCCCACGCCTCCCCCCCCCCCTTCCCCAATCACGAGTTGTAGGCTTAGATGTCCCATGTTCCGTAAGACGACGATCAGATGCTTTAAACGTCCTCCGTTGTTCTGCAAGTCTCTCCTGATACAAGCGTTGAGCGCCATGGTCGTTACCATCTGCTAACCCGTACAGCAAAAGTAAGCATCTGGCTGTTCCAAATTTGAGTACACTTCCATTGTACTGAATCGTAAACCAGTTTCGTTGAACACTAAACAGTTGATGCTACGTGTTGCACAGTCCATAATGAACACGAAAGAATTGACGCTACGTGTTTAATGCCAGTAGAGCAATGAAGTTAGTTGCATGTCAACATAAGCACTGGAGTGATGAAAGACGTACGTTAATTTGGGTACGTCTTTCATTACAAAACATTATATCAACCAGGTAAGGTATTTTATAATTTTTACATGCCATCTTTATCACAGATCATAGTTACGTAGACCAATGCCTATAGGAAGTGATCTGTGGGATATGTGTTTCATTTAATCCTAACTTTCCTTTTATGATAAGCAGCCTCTATTTTATGAACACTCCCTGTGTTGCACGAAATCCATTCTGTTACTCTCGCAGTAGGCTAACGCTAATTTTCTGTTCCATCCGAGCTCAGAAATGGAGGGCTAAACCGCTGGAATGAAAACGACAGCAGGGGGTGGTGGGAAGAATCGAACAACCAGGAGGGAATTGGAGGCAGAGGACCCCAGTCCTCTCTGTCTTATCATACGTGACTTGGAGCGCGCAGGTGGAACGATCTTCCCCTCCGAATTCATGGGAGAGTGTTTCCATTGGCCGCTGGAAGTTTGCGGTAGAAGCTTCGTGATCTTTCGAGAAAATCTGTCAGTTAAAACGGGCGAACATGGAATCCTTATGGCGTGCTTTCGACTCCAGCCAATTGCACTGTTGTGTTGCGCCCAAAAACTAGGCTGGTGATTGGTCGGAACGTGGGCCAAAAAGTGCGTCCTGCCGGAGGTGTTGAGAAGCGAACGGTGGGCAGTTGAAGACAGGAGGAGCTTCAGTGTGGACGAGCTGGAGGTGCTGTCGGCCAATGGGAACATGCTGAGCAGCTGTACCACAAGGCAATCACGGCGAGACGCCGTGAAACTGCTTGCTGGCGCTCTGTTTGCTAGGTCGCGAGCAAAGCCCGTCAATAGTCACAGTTCTATGCACCAAACTCTTTCTGAATTGCTGAAATCTTTGCCACGATTGTCGTAAGCTAAATTCCTTACACCGCCCTCTTTTAGGTTGACCAGTGTTTTCATTCGCTTGCTTCAATAGAGTTAACTAACATCAACTTCTCTCTGGCTCTGCTCTTGTCAATTCAAATCAGTTTCTTAGCACCGCGAATCTCTGTGAATAATTAGCAGTAACTTTTTCTCCTGTTCTTTGCCTTCAGCACCACTTACCTCTGTCGCAGCATGTCGCATCACGCACAAGCTTATAAAATCTTTTCCGTTGTCCTCATAGAGGCACCCCCCTTGCTAATCACTTTGGCTGCCAAGTTATTGTCAAGCCTCCGTTTCGTAAGGGATAGTAGCCTTTAAGAATGTTATTTCATGCGCAGTTTAAATTTTCTTCATGTAAAAATTACTTAATAAATCCAGAGGTTTGAATTCAACCTTTTGCATCAAGTATCCCAGATCATTTTCAGACTATCGAGCAATAGATTAAGAAATGTATGAGGTACAGCTAAACGTGGTGTTTGTCTCCATAAAGGCATACTGTGCTGATTGTGTCCATTGCGTTAGGATAAAGAAATCGTTTCACCTGTTTTCAGGGCAGAAATTCATCCTACTTTAACTAACCACAATGTGGTCATTGCACGTATGGTGTAAGACACCACCAACAGTAGATGTTTTAAAAGACCAATAATAATTAGTGATTAAGTGTGTTAATTTCACACTTTTACCTACTTTCAACCAAAAATACAGACTGAATAAAAATCTCTCGGTGTACATGCCGCGTCAATTCAGGATAAAACTCCAAGCTTTCGACGACTACCTCCATGGTCGTCGTCATTGCTAAAACTGACTGTCGTAAACTATTTTTTTTTCCTTTATTGTATTTCAATTCCCCATCGGGGTGGGCTGGCAGCAGCATTCGTAAACTAGCGAGGCTCCCACTTTTATATACAAGGGATAGCGTCTGATAGGCTGGAATACGTCATAGCAACAGCGATATGGCGCGTAGTGAAGTGTTGCCCTCTACTTCCATAGATGTAGTTTCTATCCCACGTTGCTTGTAGCGCCATCCCTTGAATCAGGAGGTAAAGTGCGGGAAGTTTTCCTCTGCGATTTTTCTTTATCCATATTATATCACTGGTTTACCATCAGATCACTCCATGCTGTCAAACTTAAGACAACAGCCAGTACCTTATAGTCTGTCACATGTCAATATTATCTTCGTTCCATTGGAAGAACAAACTCCGGCGGTGAACCTAAGAATTAGAACGTTTTGCACATTGTAACAAAACGTAACTAGGAGGGTATTTTGGACACGTTATGTAAGAAAACGCTCCGTGTAGTTCTGTTACGTGCTATTTCTGTGTTTCCGATGCTTTATGTGATGTACAGTAAAAAGAGAACTCTGACATGGGAATAAAACGTTCCCGGGCCCATGTCTATATAACATATTTTATTCACCTACGTGTGAGGAATGTTTCCTGAAAGTTTTGCCATATCTTTTTGTTGCATCTTGTATAAGGCTTCTGTACAGCATGAAAGGACGACCCGCTACATACAACACAGTATCTCGTGATATCAGATTGGTAGGTATTGCTTAAATTCGCTAATGGAAGTGTAAAGCATTCTCAGACTGTTTCCACTTCCTTCGCAAACTGGCACCGTTGATAGATAATAACAAACAGTCATCTGAGATCGAGAACGGAGGACAGAAAGCAAGTATGCTATGACATTGTTTTATGAGGGTCAGGTGAAAGTTTCGCGGACTGGTGATGGCACACCCCGCTTTTAGCTTTAGGGCTATTTTTTTAACGTAGCTCTGGTATAAGTTTAAATGTGATTGCATGACTTTTACATTGGACTCAATGTTATTTACATCGACATCAATACTCTGCAAGCCACTTGACGATGTGTGGCAGTGGCTACTTTGGAACATCCCCTTGGAAAACATAATGAATTACTGAGCTGATAAAGCTCTTACGTTATTTGATTTTCAAACGGCTGAACACAACTGAACGTACTCACACATTTCTCTCTTTACTTATTCTTATCAACACTAAACTGACACACAATATTTTTAGCGCAACGAAATCTGACTTTCAATAATCCCTACAAAAGAATGGCCCTGACTAACAATAACCTATACCTTTCATGAATCACTTACCTCACAAAAATCTTCGTTACTCGAACTACTGCAATACAGCGAGCGCCAATACTGCCAGCTACATAAAGGATTCTAACTACTGAAGGTACTAACTACTGATAGGCATAGTTAGCAAATGAAAGATTTTGATAGAGAACAAACAATGTATTTACCTTAATAATGTTCAAAAGTCATCATATATATATATCAGTTCATAATATACAGTATTACAAATTTACTCTTTCTGATGGGCACACGTCCAGATCGTCCGCTCTCAAAATTGTGCCATCTCTCTCCCCACATCCACCACTGCTGGCGGCTCACGTCCGAACTGCGCAACGCTACACGCTGTTCACATCCAACTGCCCAACACTACAATAGCAAAAATTCAAACCAGCCACAGACTGCACACAGCACAGTCAGTGATTTTCGTACAGAGCGCTACGTGGCGTTACCAACATAAAAACCTAAACAGCCTACTTACAACTTCTGTTACCACTAACCGATACCCCTTTCTTGTTCCATTTGCGAACAGCGCGTGGAAAGAATGATTGTCGGCAAGCCTCTGTATTACCTACAATTTATCGGATTTTCTCGCTGTGGCCATTTCGCGAGACGTATATGGAAGGAAGTAATATGTTGTCCGACTCCTCCCAAAAATTAATCTCTCGAAATATCAGTGTAAACCTCTGTGTGACGAAAAACGCATATCTCGTAGCCTCTGCTACTGGAGTTTGTTGAGCACCTCTAACGCTCTTGCGCCGACTAAACGATCCCGTGACGAAATGTTCAGAGCTTCGTTGGCTCTTCTCCGTCTCTTCTATCAGCCTAGTAAGGGTCCCAGACTGACGAATAGTACTCAAGAACCGGTCGAACAACGCCTTGTAAGCCACTTCTCTAGTGGATAAATAACGTATCCGTAAGATTCTTCCTGTGAATCTGTCTGACATCTGCTTGTCCTACTATTTATTTTATGTGGTCATTGAATATCACTCCAGATACATACTCATAGATATTGTACAGTACAACATCGTCAACCCGAATCCGAAGCGACAGTAAAATCAAGAGTTCGAGATAAAAAAATTCGTGTTGAGTGAAAAATACAGATTTTAATGTGTATACGTACAGTAATGCCTAATACACGACTGGAAATGGAAAAAAGAACACATTGACACCGGTGTGTCAGACCCACCATACTTGCTCCGGACACTGCGAGAGGGCTGTACAAGCAATGATCACACGCACGGCACAGCGGACACACCAGGAACCGCCGTGTTGGCCGTCGAATGGCGCTAGCTGCGCAGCATTTGTGCACCGCCGCCGTCAGTGTCAGCCAGTTTGCCGTGGCATACGGAGCTCCATCGCAGTCTTTAACACTGGTAGCATGCCGCGACAGCGTGGACGTGAACCGTATGTGCAGTTGACGGACTTTGAGCGAGGGCGTATAGTGGGTATGCGGGAGGCCGGGTGGACGTACCGCCGAATTGCTCAACACGTGGGGCGTGAGGTCTCCACAGTACATCGATGTTGTCGCCAGTGGTCGGCGGAAGGTGCACGTGCCCGTCGACCTGGGACCGGACCGCAGCGACGCACGGATGCACGCCAAGACCGTAGGATCCTACGCAGTGCCGTAGGGGACCGCACCGCCACTTCCCAGCAAATTAGGGACACTGTTGCTCCTGGAGTATCGGCGAGGACCATTCGCAACCGTCTCCATGAAACTGGGCTACGGTCCCGCACACCGTTAGGCCGTCTTCCGCTCACGCCCCAACATCGTGCAGCCTGCCTCCAGTGGTGTCGCGACAGGCGTGAATGGAGGGACGAATGGAGACGTGTCGTCTTCAGCGATGAGAGTCGCTTCTGCCTTGGTGCCAATGATGGTCGTATGCGTGTTTGGCGCCGTGCAGGTGAGCGCCACAATCAGGACTGCATACGACCGAGGCACACAGGGCCAACACCCGGCATCATGGTGTGGGGAGCGATCTCCTACACTGGCCGTACACCACTGGTGATCGTCGAGGGGACACTGAATAGTGCACGGTACATCCAAACCGTCATCGAACCCATCGTTCTACCATTCCTAGACCGCCAAGGGAACTTGCTGTTCCGACAGGACAATGCACGTCCGCATGTATCCCGTGCCTCCCAACGTGCTCTAGAAGGTGTAAGTCAACTACCCTGGCCAGCAAGATCTCCGGATCTGTCCCCCATTGAGCATGTTTGGGACTGGATGAAGCGTCGTCTCACGCGGTCTGCACGTCCAGCACGAACGCTGGTCCAACTGAGGCGCCAGGTGGAAATGGCATGGCAAGCCGTTCCACAGGACTACATCCAGCATCTCTACAATCGTCTCCATGGGAGAATAGCAGCCTGCATTGCTGCGAAAGGTAGATATACACTGTACTAGTGCCGACATTGTGCATGCTCTGTTGCCTGTGTCTATGTGCCTGTGGTTCTGTCAGTGTTATCATGTGATGTATCTGACCCCAGGAATGTGTCAATAAAGTTTCCCCTTCCTGGGACAATGAATTCACGGTGTTCTTATTTCAATTTCCAGGAGTGTACACTAGAGCAGGCGTTCCCAACAAAATTTCCTCGAGGAGACTCTCATCGAGCATGATTGATACCTTGTCATATCACAGTATCAAGTACCTAAAAAGCCAAATTAAGAGTCTTTTTATACGTTTTCTATTTTTGGTACTTAGAAAAAAATGGTTCAAATGGCTCTGAGCACTATGGGACTTATTTTCTGAGGTCATCAGTCCCCTAGAACTTAGAACTACTTAAACGTAACTAACCTAAGGACATCACACACATCCATGCCCGAGGCGGACCTGCGACCGTAGCGGTCGCGTGGTTCGGGACTGTAGCGCCTAGAACCGCTCGGCCACAGCAGCCGGCCGTCTACTTAGGAAAAACATTGGCATATTCATTATTGAAAAAATATTGAGCTTAAAAATTTTTCAATTTATCCATCATTGTTATTGTTAAATTTTTGATTATTGCTCAAAATCTTTGTCTTCCAATCTGGGTGTTTAGTATAACAAACTCCTTAAAAAAATAAAAATTGAGTATGAACTGAAAATGACAGGAAAAAATTAAAACTGAGTGTATTTGTCTTTCAAGTGTACTACACTTGAGATTTCATTGAGTAGATATGTGTGAAAAATAAGAAAACACTAATTTCATAGAAAGTATTATTTATTTGAAAAAAATACAGTTACAACAGAGTACTCCATCAGCATACAGTTAGTTTTAATTTTCAGTTCTTAATGAGATGAGTTCAATCTGGCTTTTGAGTCCATTATTTCTGAAATATTAGGTTCCAAACTTGAAACTTTCACTCTGAAATCCGACCGCATGTCGAGCCGATTCCTATATTTGTTTTTCATGAAACACTTGGAAGAAAATGCTTGCTCACACCGATATGTGGTTGCAAATGGAGCCGGCCGAAGTGGCCGCGCGGTTCTGGCGCTGCAGTCTGGAACCGCGAGACCGCTACGGTCGCAGGTTCGAATCCTGCCTCGGGCATGGATGTGTGTGATGTCCTTAGGTTAGTTAGGTTTAACTAGTTCTAAGTTCTAGGGGACTAATGACCTCAGCAGTTGAGTCCCATAGTGCTCAGAGCCATTACCATTACCATTGCAAATGGAAGGATCTTTTTCATTGCCTTATCTCCAAATTTCTTGTAGTCCTTGCGTGCTGATGCCCAGAAGTCTGTAATTTTATTACCGATGAACATGTTTATCATCGTACCACAGCTGGACAGATCCACAAGTTGATCTTGCTCTTCTTCAGTGAGGCCTTGGATTTTGTCTATTTCTTCATAGCTGAAGGGATTTCGAATCCATCTGTCGTCAGGGTCAGGTTCAGGGAAATGCTCTCTGAAAGTGGTGGCTAGGCTACATAGATGCTCGGCTACTTTGATCTTGATCTGGTCGGGCAAACTCTCCTCTGATGACTGCAAGAATTGTTTTAAAGTAGAAAAGTTAGTTTGTGACTCGATTTCTATCCTTGACGCCCAGATCTGACACTTTTTGACCATAGTACTAATCTTATCCTCAACTTTGAACATGTCTACATTTTTTCCTTGTAAACTCAAGTTTAACTCATTCAAGTGTTCATACACATCAGCTAAGTACGCAACTGAGCAAAGCCAAGAGAAGTTAGTGGCAAAATCCGCGTACTTTCTGTCAAGAAGGAAGACATGAACCTCGTCTCTAAGTTCAAAAAATCTTGACAAGATCCTACCTCGAGAAAGCCGTCTTACTTCCGTATGAATAAGAAGTTGCTCATGCTCACTGCCGATCTCCTTATTTATTTATTTATTGATTTATTTAACCTGGCAAGATTAGGGCCATCAGGCCCTCTCTTACATCTAACCAGGCATTCTACTTATTTTACATTCATATGTTTTCGTAGGCATGTTAAACTACATCTAGTACAAAAAGTGAAATAAACAATTACAAAGGCACACTTCGAAAAAATACATACATACAGAGTTTATATTCGTAGATGATAAGTACTGCTATAATTAGACATTATGAAAGAGACAGATTGTAGACAGTAGTGCTAGCAGCAGGGACCATGAGGGAGACTGATGGTGAAGGGAGGAGAAGAATAGAGACATGGTGAAACATAGTTAAGGAAATATAAAGGGAAAGAAGATTGCGTGGCTAATAGAGAGAGATGAAGAGGAAGAAGAGAAAGGAGCAAGATAGGAGACACTAGCTTTGCTATTTGACAGGGGAGAGGATTGGCCTTGTGCATTAACTTTGTGGAAAACGTTATGAGGATGATAGTAGGAAATGCATCAGGTTCTTCTTAAAAGCAGCAGGTGATTGAATTTTGCGCAAGGTAAGGGGCAGTTTGTTCCAGAGGCGGACAGCGGCAACTGAGAAGGAGTTTGCAAAAGTTTTTGTTTTGTGAGTGGGCACAGTTAGGATACCAAAGAAGAGTGACCTCGTGTTTCGATTATGATGGCATGACAGGTGTTTAATCTCTGAAGCAAGGTACTGGGGTGCTTGCGCGACGAGGAGTCGGTGAAGTAGACATAGAGTGTGGTAGTCACGCAATTTGTCTGGCCGCAGCCACCCTAGCTGAGAGTATGAAGCATTAACATGATCATATCGGCGAACGCACACAGATATTCATAGTTAGTTCTAACCGTCTTTTGTTTTCACTACTCATGCCTTGTTGAATTACATCACAATAGTGGAGGTTCGGTAGAACGAGTGCTTGCACAAGCTGGCGTTTCAAGTCCTGTGGAAATATGTTTCGAAACTTTTTGAGAGCATAGAGACAAGCAGATGTCTTCGAGCACACTGCGACTGTATTCTCCGCCCAGTTGAGATGCTCATCCAAAATTACACCCAGTTCTTAACTATTTTCTGATATGGTATTGGAATACCGTCGAGCAGGATAGGAGGCAGTCGTCCGCGGAAATCTGAACTTATTAATTTCTGATGGGCTATTAATATTACTTGTGTCTTTTTTGCATTTAGTTTAAGCCCCAGGTTTTTCGCTCATATCACTACTGAAGACAGATCATCATTCATCTGAGCGACTGCAGTGTTTACATCTTCAGGTCTGACGCTCAGGTAGAGCTGTAGGTCGTCGGCATAGAAATGATATTTACAGGAGTACAGAACCGACGAAATATCGTTGAAATATAAAGAAAACAAAAGTGGTCCTAAGACTTATCCTTGTGGCACTCCCGAGGAGACATGTTTCCAGGAAGATTTTTCATTTACGCAGACAACACATTGCTGTCTGTCTTTTAAGTAGCTTTCAAACCATCTCATTGCACTATCTGAGAAATTAAGCTGTTGCATTTTTCTGAGCAATATGTCAAAGTTAACAGTGTCAAAAGCTTTGCTGAAATCTAGTAGCCTCAATATTGTTGCCTTTCGGCTGTCGATGGCATATTTCAGGTCATCAGTTACTTTAATTAGAGCAGTGTTTGTGCTGTGATATTTACGGAAACCGGATTGAAATTTGTCATATAGGCTGAATTAATGCAGGTGTTCAGTGATTTGATCATGAACAAAATATTCAAGTGCTTTGGAAACAGCAGGCAGTATGCTAATTGGTCGGTAATCACTAGGCAGTTGCGGGTTTTCGATCTTAGGGATGGGTCGAATTATGCTTCTATTCCATGCAGTGGGGTATATTCCGTTCACGAGAGAAAAATTAAATATGTCAGTTCAGACAGGTACTAAGGTATCGGCAACATTCTTAATCATGGTTATACTGATACTGTCATACCTATCGCATCAGAAGAGATTCTCATTATTGCTTTTCTTGCCGTATTTATTGTTACGTGCTTTAGATGGAAGGTATCATTGTTAGTTATACAGTTGGGGGATTCTTGTGGACGGTAATTATCAGCCGTGTGGGTATTCAGAGGTGCAGAGAAGAATTCATTTAATTCGTTAGCTGAGACATGGAAAGCAGTTTCCGATTTTGCCTTTCCGACCCCCAAGCTATGGAGATTCTTCCATAGAGTCGTGGGCGTCAGATCGCTGCATACAAGGGAGCGAGCGTGCCTGATTTTAGCATTGCAAATGCATTGTTTCACTCTGTTCCGTAGCTTTCTATATTCTTCGAAACGTTCGGCTTTCGGACCTGCCTTGAAACGCCTGTGGGCAGCATCCCTATTATTCATCATTTGACGTAATTCAGCTGTCAGCCATGGAGCAGGAGATTTTCTTACACGGATTGTGCGTACAGGTGCATGTTTGTCATAGAGGGCAGTGAGTTTATCACCAAGTTCATTAATTTTGCCATCGATTGTAGGTTCTCTGATTATCTGATACCATGAAATTTCTGAGCAATCAGCTGTTAGAGCATCAAGATCAATACGTTTCATGTTCCTACAAGTTATGTAACGCGATTTGACCTTTGATCTTTACACTCTAGGAAGACGCTAGACGTAGAAGTTAGCGTTCGCTAAAGCTCTTCTCATGCAGGAAGCGGCCAAAACCAAAAATCTATTATCATACGAAATATATTTAATATATTTTTTATTCTAATAGCATCTTGCTGACCCCTCTGGCATAGCTCGCGGACCCCTGGGGGTCCGCGGACCACCTGTTGGGAACCACTGCTCTAGAGTATTAATCACTTCACATCACTGTGGACTTAGAACACTATAAAGTGACTACGAAAGTACAAATACTCACAAATTGCAGCACCTTCTTGGAAAAAATTCGAGCTTGGTTCTCTGAATATCACATCCAGTTGTAACTATAGCGTCCGCAAAACCAGCAGTGACGTCTGATGTTGAAGCAAATAGTTCTAAACTGTCCCAAGGCTGCAAACATCCCCTACGAGTAGGTGGAATGGTATCTGGATTCTCCTCCCACTCGCTTTCTTCTGATGACTCTTCTTGCACCTCGGTCACCGCTTTTGGCACATCAGAATCTACAGAAGCACATACGGCAACACTGTCGTCTGCACTAATTAGTCCTGAAAAGTAATCCCAGGGTTCGCAGCGTACTGCAGAACTGTCCACTCATCAGATGTAGTAGTATCGTCTAACTTGTGGACATCTTCAGTGGTGCTACGTCTACAAGGCTCTGTTACAGCACTTCTGTATTATAATGTGGCGAAATGGAGTTCCAGGCTGCTGCGATGGCTTTTATTGCGTCAAGAGGAGTCCGACTTGAGGTTGCAGTATTATTTACAGCAGCACGATTTGCAGCTCTTACAAGGCGCTTGCGATAAGTTCTCATCTTGAGAGAAATAATGCCTTAATCAAAGGACTGAAGGCGGTTTGTCGCGTTTGGTGGAAAAAACTGGACTTTAATGTTCGCTATGTTCAGATCCTGAACGTTATGGGTAGTACATCTATCCGGTCTTTTTTGAGCGAGCATTCGACTGTTGAAAAGAAGAAGCCATTCACAAAACGATGTGCCGTTGAAAAAAGCTTCCTTTTGTTGAGAGTAGATGCAAGGTAAAGTGTCCATATTTATGTTTTTAAAACAACTGGTATCTCGGTATTACCGATAACCCAGCAATGCATCTTTACACTTCCGTCCACGTTACATATAAGGGCACCAGTTACACGTTGTTTGCTGGGTGCTCCACCGTGACACTTACTACCTTTTACCCATTTTTGATTTGGAAGAAGTATGTAGAAAAGCTCAGTTTCGACCATAATGAACACATAGCACGAGGCATGCTTTTCTTTCACTCGGTCGAATTCGTACAACCAGTTATCCGCATTTTCTTCAACAACTTTATTTCTTCACCATAAATTTGTGCAGATGAAACAGTGTCTCTTTTGGAACCAATACAACCAACCAGCAGAACAACAGAAGTCTTCGATGTTTATATTTTTAGCAATCTCATTTGCTTTTGACCGAATATTAGGGCCACTTAAAGGTACGTTAGATGCACGCATATGATTAAACCATTCTAGCAGTAACGTCACGATGTCTTCATAGCGCTATGAAGTCGTTTAGATTTGTTTCCGAAGCCCGACGCAGCAGTATTAATGATTTTTCTTGATTCTTAATTGCCGTAGGTATATTTGGAATTTCCAGACTACTCTGCAATTACTGTTTTCTTTGTACCAAGGTCCATTTCATTCAGAATCTTAAGCTTTGCCTGTACAGTTAGAGCCGTCTGTTTTCTCTTTGCCACTTTTCCTTGCGCTACCGTTTATAGATTTTTATTCAGTATTCTAACTCGATTTGGCTACGTCTAAAAAATACCTGGCATCGAATACGTTTCTAAATGTTAATGCACACATTATTGAATTGATTTAAATATACTGTACATGCTGATTGTTGAAGTAATCATCGCGGCTGTCGACTTACAGTACGTTAGAAACGAGTCAGTAATGAGTAGTTAGCTTTGTAGCTATATTTCTTGCACTCATTTCGGAAAAATTAACACTTAAGAATACGATAACATCGGAAGTTTGTGTTGCAATGAAATTTAACTATGCTAGTCTGAAAAAGAGTTAGTAATTCGCCATAACCGAAATTCGTGTAAACCGATAAAACTTCCCACAAGAACTGAGGTATTCCTGCAAGAACCAATATTATTTTTTTTTTTTTGCCTTAACTACGAGTTTGGCTTAAGGGACTTTGCGCAAACGAGATCATGCTGTATTTTACGGTGGTTACTATTTCCAGCAATTTGTCATCAGTGGTGTAATTTTTGCAGTAGTGGACTTCTTTCCCTGCATATGCCCAATATGTCACATGTATTTTCGTTCAGGTTCAACAGCAAGTCCCTGCACCATTCATCCCTCTTCCGTAGGTCCTTCCGCGAATCGTTAATTTTCTGGGGTTGCTACCTTCTCATAGAAAACTGCATCCCTGTTTTTGTCAGTGGACTGGGCTCATTTGTACGGAATCGGGCAATTTGTTTGTTGATGTTTGAAAAAAGCTCTACTGGAGACTCGTCGGTAATCAAAAAGTACATCCATTTGCTCTTTCCTTCAGGGCTGCCATCGCAGAAATCATCAGACATCATTCTCTCAAAAAGTCTGGTGATCAACAATATTTTTTCTGACAGCATATGTTTTTTTGGTTTGACATGGGTATGTTTTTCGCAGGGTTGTCAAGGAATAAAGTCTTTTAAATTATTCTTCCGATTGTCTTCTTTCTTTGTTGGTAGTCATCTTGGCCGATATTTTCATTAATTCGCTGGAAGAGAAATTCTTCAATAATTTTTGAGCTGCTTATCTGGGTATTTTGACATATTCTCGGTACGTGGACGACATTTTGATCATGCACAGTAGTTCCTGGGAAGGAATTCAGCTTTTGTTTCAAATTTCTAATAATTTTCATAAAAGAATCAGCTTCACTTTGTAACCTCCCCACAGTAATTTAAAATCGTTAATATAAATAAATATCGTCATTCAGTGTAACCTGCCCACAAAATTCTTTCTCATTTGTAACCTCCCCACAGAATTTCTTTTCACATTAACCTCCACACAAAATTCTTTCTTATTTAATCTAAGCTCAACATTCATTCACATTTAGCGTAACCACAAAACAGAAAAATTCCTAAACCTCTCAACAGTAAAGATTATAATTATGTCGTTCACATTCAGTGTAACGTCCCAATAAAAAAATGAATTCAGTAACCTGGTAATAAAACAATGTAACTAACCTCTCAATTAAATTGTCGCTCACTTATGACTTTTCAATAATTCACTGTGAATTTAACCTGGTAAATTTTGGACGACAGCAGTGCTGCGTCATGGCCCTGAAAGATCATTCTGAATAAAAAAAGGAAAAATTCTTACCTCAATGGATATATCTGCTCTTACAATAAATTTTTCCGGCACAGCTCTGTGCAATGCTGGCCGACCTATCTGTCATTTATGAAAGGAAGCAACTGATTTTTATATTGCAATAATCGGGATGATCATGGATGGGAGAAATTAGTAAATTCTTTAAATTGAAATGAATGGTTGTTAAAAGTTACTTTTTACGAGGAAGATTATTATTACGAGAGTTTTAAAACATTTACTTGCGACTTGAGATAACATTATTACACATGCGCGAGGCTGCTTTTTACCTTATACAATAATACTCAGACTCCGACATCGCTGCACTGCGACCAGGCCAGCTAACACGATACACCATACCAGACCAGAGCAGACTCCAGACTAGCAACAACTTACTGCTACAGCTGCACAGTTCCAACTGCAGTCAACACTGCTCTCTGGTCAGAGACCTTGCATATCGCATGCAGCGCATGAGCAACATATCGAAATCACATCTGCTCGGACCTCTTACATAACGCTCCCCTGGGTGGGCAAAAATTTGGCAGCGATGGTGAGTCAATTGGACTTGCCATGAGCAACAAATTTTTCTAAAATCTACTTAATTAACTAAGTTTACAGTTAACTAAGTTTACTTAGTTAATTGAGTACAGAACATATCAAGCAATGACAAAATGCACACGCAATGAGTACAAAACACATTAACAAATGACATTAAGTACACACACACTGTATATATTTTTTACCATTTTACAAGAACTAGGATATGCAATGAGTACAAAACATACTAATAAATGACATAAAGTGCACACGCACTGTATATATATATATACATATATGTATGTATGTGTATATATATATATAACCATTTTGTAAAGGAATGGGAAGGATTGCATCATGGTTATAGCACAGTAGGTTGCACGTAGCTGCACTGAAAGTCCATATCTTTCTACAGAAGCACAACACCAAGTGAGACAATCTGAAGTTCTCTTCCCTGAAGTATTAATCAGTGTAGCCAAGACACTGAAATGTTGCATTAATATCCAATGTTATCGTTTTGGTAGTACATTAGGTACACCAAACAGTGGGACCATAATAACATCTCCATCGTTCAAGGTGGTGGACAGCATGATGTGTCAACACCACATACTTTTTCACCAACTTAGAATTAGTGCAAAAACCAAGTATAGTGCTCCATGATCATGAGGATAGACAGGACAAACGGATATTGCAGTAATTTCTGGTAATTAGATCAGAAGGTGAAGGACATTAAGTGTTATGCTAGTCATCATAGAGAATTACACTAGTCTATCAACCGATTTGAGTAATTGTTGGCACTCATTGCCTGGTTACTAAACATTTCTGTACTATGTATGGAGTATTACAGAACAGTATTCATAAGTCATCTGATTACACTAAATATTGGCACTCATTGGCCAGTTACAAACCATATTTATGCATTATTCAGAAGTTATCATTCAAAGCAAGAGTTAATTAATGGCATACCATTTACATAATTCATCTAGTTATAGTAATCATTGGCACTCATTGGCCAGTTGCAAACCATTTTTATGCATTATTCAGAAGTCATCATTCAAAATGAGAGTTAATTATTGGCATAGCATTTATAGAGTATAACAAAAATATTATTTACAGAAATTATTGGCATAGCATTTATGCATTATTACAAAACATCATTCATTATTACTCAGAACTCATCATTCAAGTGACATAGGACATATTTAAAATGTAACACACTAAACTATTACTCAAAGTCTGTGCTTAGAAAACATCATTCAGTATTACTCAGAACTCATCATTCAAGTGACATAAGACATATTTAAAATGCAACACACTGCAACTATTACTCAAGGTCTGTGGTCCAATAATACATAGATATAATGGATTCAATACACCTGACAAATCTGCATTATATTTAGTACTATAAATATCTCTTAAACTAGTAGCATTATTTGGGACTGGTAATACATTTTTCTGTGCAAGCAGTGCATTGCGTTGCGATCGATAATTAATTGCTGGGGCATGAAAATACTTGCTTTTGACTTATTGCTGCAAATAACGATTAATAACGTCATTCGTCATGAGTCAGCTGTAGCAAGGTTATGAAATAAGTAAAGTATATGTGATCACATTCATGAATGACACACACAAATGGGTAAAAAAAATTCAAGTACTAGAACAGGTTTAATAACTAACTGCTTATAGCACATTAGTTTCATGAATAGCTTCTCCTGGAAAAAATACAAAATGGATTATTCAGCTGAAAGAAGAAACGCATATTATGCTGAAAAGTAGTGAACTTCGAATTAACAGGTAATGAAACGTGTACTCAATATGTATGTACTCTAGCTGTCCTTTCCAAAACATTCAGTCATAGTACCATACAATATAAGACATACTGTCAAAACGAACTGCAACAAATACTTAAATAACTACATAGCATTTCTTAACTAACAGTAAATATATAAACTTCATCATTATCCTCATCTGCAAAGAAAAACTTCATTATTCATATTACCATAACTTCATTACTATCATCACCTGCGAAGAAAAACCTCATTATTCATATTAGCATATTCTTCATATAACTATTCATCATCATTCATTATCATCTGCAAAAAAGACACTTCATTATTCATATTATCATTTACTTCATACAAGTATTCATAGTATAGAGTTTCTTATTTCTAGCATATTTCATCACTAAAACTAAGATGTGTAGTTCTGTCTGACAGCCTGCATCAATCGCCTCGTATTCTGAAAGAAAAATAATTAGTTAAGACTGCTATCATACGATGTGTATAGTATATTCTTGTGAATGCTTGTTAATTCTGATCCGTTTACTCTTCATCACAAGGTATTCCATTTTATTTCTTTCATCCCGAAGGTAAAATTCCCATTTCATAGTAATCCACTGTGGTTTGTTTAATTTATTTCTTTTACACGTTATTGCTTTCTGAAAATGATGAATAAGGATTAATATCTTGCATTTACATCATATACCCATTAAATAAAAACTTGTTTCTAGTGATATAATTAAGCATACAGCATAGCATGACAGAAAACGTATTATGTCAAAAACATAGAGAGTGTTCAGGTGCAAAAATGTACACACAGTCTCATAATGCAGTAGCCAAAAGTGTAGAATAGTCAAGATATTGAGATATCATAAGGAAAAATGTTAAAGTCAACTGGTGTTTGTTATATCTTAAAGATTTCGTAGTGTATACAAACAAAACAGGAAAACAATCATACATACACGAAAAATGGAAAATGTGCACGGTCTGATATATAACGACAAGAAAAGCGACCTGCTAACCTTATCTTGCGGGGCACTTGCCAAGAAAAAATACGATAATAATCAGTAAGTAGTCACATAGATAGAATAGCATAAGTAGTCATAAAATATGTAAGTTTATCTGGAAAAATGTGCACGGTCTGATGTGTAACGGCAAGAAAAGCGACCTGCTAACCTTACCCTGCCGGGCACTTGCCAGGAAAAAATACGATAATCATCAGTAAGTGTTCATATAAATATCTGCAAATGGCATTACAGTGCGACAAATCATAAAGTATGTTCATTCAATGAAGGGTTTAATATTGGAGACATGGTGATTGCCTTTACTTTTTCTGGTTCTCAGAGTTTCGACGTGTACTACATTGGGGTGAGGAATGCTGCGAATTCGATACGGACCTGCGTATAAAAGCTCAAATTTACTGCATCTACTATTTCCTCTGTTGGATAAATAATGTGTGCGTACTAATATCTTCTGTCTAATGTGAAAGTCACGGCGTGTACAAACCTGTTTTTGCTGTCTTCTCCAGCGCTCTGCGGCACGTTTGATGTTGTTCAGCGCAATGTCAATTATTTCATGGTGTCGTAGTCGACGAGATGTAGGAAAGGATACTAATTCTTTAATTTTGTTAGGTGGTTCAACATTTTTCAATATAACAGTCGGAGATAGCATAGTAGATTCATTTGGTATTGAGTTAATTACATCCTGGAATGACAGTATGTGTGTGTATCCCAATCAATATGTTTTTATGGCAGTATATTCTACATAGTTTACCAATTTCTTTCATTAATCGTTCACAAGGGTTCGAAGAAGCGTGATACTTGGATATATAGAGCGGAGAAATGTTTCTTGTTCGTAACATACGTGTCCATATAGCAGATCGAAACTATGGTCCATTGTCGGAAATTACTTGCATTACTTTCAATACATGCCCTACACGAAATAAAAAATGTTTTACAAATGCATTCGAAATCGATTTAGCAGTAGCTTTGCGTAACGGAGTGAGGGTAACAAATTTCGAAGTGAGTTCAACAGCGACAAAGATGTAACAAAAACCTCTATTAGATCTGGGAATCGGATCAAAAATGTCTACAGCGGCCATGTGTCTCAATTTAACAGGTACAATGGGATGTAACGGAGGAATATGTGAAGTCGTGTCTGACTTAGCTTTCTGGCAGATTTTACATGACGCTAAAATTCGTCGAATACGTTTCTCCATGTTGGCAAAATAACAGTTCTGTCTCAGTATAAGAAAACATTTTCTGACTCCGTAATGTGCGTAACTTAAATGAGTATACCAAATTAATTTGTTAACAAACTCGTCAGGAATGCATAGTAACCAATTGTTGCTGTAGGGTGAGAGCGGCGAAACAGAATGTTATCGCGTACAGTGTAATGGTTTCTAATGGTAACATTATTCCTATCTTGCCAAAAGTGTTTAATTTCTTTCCATACGTTGTCTTTACTCTGCTCTTGTGCTATGTCTCGTAATGACGACGAAATGAAATTTTCAAATGCATCTTGGTGAATATACATGACGCTAAAATTTGCTTGGCGGAAGTTGGTTGCGATGTCTTGCTGATTGTTGCTGAGAGAACGGGATAGTTCGTCTGCTACAATATTTTGTGTACCGGGAATGTGAACAATTGTGAAATTAAATTCCTGTAAACAAAGTTTCCATCTGCTTAATCTGTCATGTGTAAATTTTGCGGAAAGTAAAAACTGTGTGGCTCTATGATCTGTGTAAACGGTCGTATGTCTTCCATAAAGAAAATGCCTGAATCTCGTAAATGCCCATACAACACATAATGTTTCAAGTTCTGTGACAGAATAATTGCGTTCAGCAGGTGACAGAATGCGACTCGCAAAGGCAATGTTTTTAATTACTGTAGAACCATCTTCTTCAATTTCCTGAAAAATGTGTACACCTTAAGCGGTGTTAGAACTGTCGGTGGCAATGGAAAAATTTCTAGTAATATCTGGATGTGATAAAAGTGGTGCAGTCAACAAAGCTTGTTTCAGATTGACAAAGTCAGAATGTGCTTGGCTATCCCAGGACCAAATAGTGTTTTTACCCGTCAATTGACATAATCTAGGGGTGTCTAAAGCAGAGTAATGAATAAATTTACGAAAAAAGTTAATTAAACCCAAAAAGCTGCGTAGTTGTTTCTTCGTCGTAGGTACAGTAATGTCATGTTAAGCTTGAAGTTTTTCCGTGTCAGGCGAAATGTCTTCTGCTGAAATTACATGTCCAAGAAATTTTATAGAAGTTTTGCCAAAGTGTGATTTGCTAAGATTAACTGTGAGTCCTTGTGCACGAAAAGTTTGCAACAGTTGTTCAAGAATCAGATTGTGTTCAGACCAGTTAGCTTCTGCAATAAGAATGTCGTCTACATATGTTGTGATTCTGTCTTTTAATTCTGTCGGAAGTATAGTATTCAAACCGCGGATAAATGCTGCTGAAGAAATTTACAAAGTTACACTGGCTCTGTGAGTGTGACAAATGTTGGGAATGTGGCGTATGCTGTGCCGTGTTAGAGGCTGAAATATTTTTCATCTCCGTCAATTCGTGCTGTAAAGTTGACAATTTTCTACGTAATGTATTATTGGACGAACCTATCTCACTGATCGTCTGCTGTAAATTTTGGAATTCGGGTGTTTGATTAAACGAAACAGGTGACGTATCGTCTGATATGGTGTCATTATTACTTTCGATAACCTCAATACGACTGGCCAATTCATCATATTTTTCAGTCAGTACTTTTACCTGATCATCGTTTTTAGTATCACAAGCATTAATTTGTTTTTGTATTTTACGTGTGGTTTTGTTCAATTTTTTAACGTCTGCTTTGATGGCATCGGGATCCTGTATTAGTTCCAACTTTTCAAGTCTGTTGGTCATTGTCTGAAAGTCTAACGTGTGTGTGTCTGTTTTTGTTTTAAGATCGGAGATTTTATCATGCAATTCGGTGTTCAACTGTTTGATTCCGTCCGATACTGTAGCAATATTGTTGTCTACGTATGTTTTTGCTTTCGTAAACAATTTACGTTTATCTTCCTGTCCCTGTGCAGTAATTGTTTCCATGACTTGTTGCTTTACTTTATTCTGTTCCTGTATAAATTTACTGTAACGCGTTTCACTGTTTTGTAGGAGGTGATTAAAACGTTCGTCTATTTGACTGATTTGTTGTTCAAACTTCGTATCTATTTTCGCATCCAGTGTGCGTGAAAGTTCTGATGACATTAATTTAAACTCGTCGCGTAACTGTGTTGCGTTTTCAGAACATTGTTTAGCGACTGTACTAATTTCATCTCTAGTAATTTCGTTATGGCTGCATGTGTATTACTTAATTCTTGTGCAACAGATCTAATTTCTTTACTACTGTTCCTAGCACAAGCCTTAATTTCCTCACGTAATTGTTCTTTAATATTGTGACATTGCGCGGCAACGGCTGTAATCTGTTCACTAAGTTGTTTGTTCTGTTCACTTAGGTTGTCTTGTTTTTCATTCGACTGTTTGGAATTGTTGTTTAGTTTTTCATTAATTTGTTTGTTCGATTCATTAATTTGTTGTAAGTTGTAGCAATAACGCCATAACTTGATCCATGCCAATATTACCTAGTCTATTCTCTGCGCTGTTTGATGGCGTACCTGCAATTGTCACGTTTTGTGTAACCATTTGGTCATTCTGTGATTCTCGAAAAGGTTTGCCAATCGGATGTGCACTGTGGGTCACTACCTCGGAATCAAATAAATCTGACGTATGTTGACTACATAGCTCATCTTCGCGAGAAAAATGTATCTGTTCACTATGCAAATTTTGCAAATCAGGCGTGTCAAACTGGGCAGCGTTCATTGTATCGGAATGTGCCGCGTCATCAATTATTACATTTACTGTGGACATAATTGAATTTGTTTGTTCATCATTAGGATCAAAATCATTACTAGTGGTCGGTATGCACTGATTATTAGTAATTAGAGGGTTATCGCTATTACACTGAGTGTCGCAAGTATTATTGGTCAAATTATGCGAGTCGGCTATTTCACTCATTGCACATCGCGATGTACTGTTAACAGTTTTTCGCGGCATTTTTCACAAATCAAAATTAAGCACAAAATGAAAGAGAGCCAAGCAAAATGGAACAAACAATTACAACAAAGAGCAATAAATTGCCGATGATCTGTGAAAGAAAGAGTGACAAATTAGTAAATGCGTTGCGCCAGATGCAAACTACATTTAAGTAAATAAGAGCACATATATGACTACTTCTCAGAGATTCACAAAGAAATACGATCCTGGCCGGTTGTCGCCAAGTGTAACCTCTCCACAATAATTTAAAATCATTAATATAAATAAATATCGTCATTCAGTGTAACCTGCCCACAAAATTCTTTCTCATTTGTAACCTCCCACAAAATTTCTTTTCACATTAACCGCCACACAAAATTCTTTCTGATTTAATCTAAGCTCAACATTCATTCACATTTAGCGTAACCTCAAAACAGAAAAATTCCTAAACCTCTCAACAGTAAAAATTATAATTATGTCGTTCACATTCAGTGTAACGTCCCAATAAAAAAATGAATTCAGTAACCTGGTAATAAAACAATGTAACTAACCTCTCAATTAAATTGTCACGTATGAATTTTCAATAATTCACTGTGAATTTAACCTGGTAAATTTTGGACGACAGCAGTGCTGCATCATGGCCCTGAAAGATCATTCTGAATAAAAAAAGGAAAAATTCTTACCTCAATGAAGTCGCTGGATATATCTGCTCTTACAATAAATTTTTCCGGCACAGCTCTGTGCAATGCTGGCCGACCTATCTGTCATTTATGAAAGGAAGCAACTGATTTTTATATTGCAATAATCGGGATGATCATGGATGGGAGAAATTAGTAAATTCTTTAAATTGAAATGAATGGTTGTTAAAAGTTACTTTTTACGAGGAAGATTATTATTACGAGAGTTTTAAAAAATTTACATCCGACTTGAGATAACATTACTACATATGCGCGAGGCTGCTTTTTACCTTATACAACAATACTCAGGCTCCGACATCGCTGCACCGCGACCGGACCAGCCAACACGATACACCATACCAGACCAGAGCAGACTCCAGACTAGCAACAACTTACTGCTACAGCTACACAGTTCCAACTGCAGTCAACACTGCTCTCTGGTCAGAGACCTTGCATATCGCAGGTAGTACATGAGCAACACATCGAAATCACATCTGCTCGGACCTCTTACAACTTGTGAGTTAGAAAATAATTAATTACCTGGACCTCAGTATTGCTATTGACGACAACAGGCGCTCTTCCGGTATTTTTCGAAAAGCCTCTAATAGAGATCAAATTGTGCCCGCTAATTCAGTGCATCTTTATTCCTGTAAAAAAGCTTTTTACTATTCAGCCTTCCATCGTGCAGTTTCAATACCTTTGTCATCTGACAAGCATAATGAAGAGATAAATATAATAAAAATTATTGTAGTTAATAACGGCTATGATCCCTCACTGGTTGACAAGATCTTCAAAGTTGAAATTGAAGTTAAAGACGTCACTTTAGGTATAAGTGCTGTTTCTCACAGTAACGAGTACAAAAATGTTTTCTCGATACATTTTCAGGCCTTATTTTTTATAAAATTCGTCGTCTTCTAATTAAAAGGTACAGGTGCAAAGTTACCTTTTCCACTAACAGTAACTTGCAAATAAATCTTATTCACAATCTCAAGTCCACAGTTGCTCCTATAAACAATTCAGGAGTGTATAAAATCACTTGTGAAACGTGTCCTGTTTATTAAATAAGACAAACGAGAAGATTTTTTAGTGTCAAGTACAAGGAATATTTATTGGGCAGAAGTGGCACTAATGTACATAATTCCACTTCTGCTGATCATCTGTTAATTTCCGGTCACAAACCGAAAAGCTCGATGAAATTTCCATTTTACATAGAAAAAAGCAGGCAGCTCATAGGCTCGGCGTACTCGAAGAGCTGGGGGTTTTTAAGCATTTTTCAAAGGACGTTGGTCTCATCCTCAATGAACAGTTACAATTACATAACAAAAATTTTTCTAGTAGTTTTAATCCACTACAAGCGGAATTTTGATTCCTCTATTTTTACAATACTTTCCTGCTTCTAGCTCCGAAACATCATTTTCTTCGAATCCCATAGATGTGTTCTACGAAAATTACCTTCATGCAGATATTATTTGAATTACAGAGCTGTTTGTATAAATTTTCTATATTATTCCGTCCATTACGTAATAATATTTTCTGTAAAGCCTAATAGTTAGTTATACTTTATCTGCGTGACTACTGTGTATTTCCAAAAATACAATAAGTTCTTTTCCTTTGTATTTTGTTTCTATAATTAACTGTCGTTTTTCTCAATTATTTCTGTTAAAATGTTTCAAATTGGCACATGTCCGCTCCTGATAGGCGGCGCAACTTGTACTGTTTTCGTGACAGCAATGTAAGCCATCAGTCTGATGTTGTTCCTAGCCAGGCATATGTGCCAAAGGCTGGAACGTGTTTTATTTTACTTTTTGATTTGAATATAGCTGCATCGGTTCTCGCTGTGTAATTTTACGCAAGTAATCTTTGTACGTCATGACAATAGGATATTTGACTGTTTTCTGGAAATTGTATTAAATTCCAGAATGAGATTTTCACTCTGCAGCGGAGTGTGCGCTGATATGAAACTTCCTGGCAGATTAAAACTGTGTGCCCGACCGAGACTCGAACTCGCGACCTTTGCCTTTCGCGGGCAAGTGCTCTACCATTTGAGCTACCGAAGCACGACTCACGCCCGGTCCTCACAGCTTTACTTCTGCCAGTATCTCGTCCCCTACCTTCCAAACTTTACAGAAGCTCTCCTGGCTAAGCCATGTCTCCGCAGTATCCTTTCTTTCAGGAGTGCTAGTTCTGCAAGGTTCGCAGGAGAGCTTCTGTAAAGTTTGGAAAGTAGGAGACGAGATACTGTGAGGACCGGGCGTGAGTCGTGCTTCGGTAGCTCAGATGGTAGAGCACTTGCCCGTGAAAGGCAAAGGTCCGCCGGCACGGTAGCTCAGCGTGTTCGGTCGGAGGGTTAGCAGCCCTCTGTAATAAAAAAAAAACTGAGCTAATCGATCAACAACGAACTTAAACGGATGTCTTACGACGTCTGCCCTGAGCAGATGCAACGAACAATAGCGAACAAAACGAGATTAAAAAAAAAAAAAAATAAAATAAATGGTAGAGCACTTGCCCACGAAGGCAAAGGTCCCACGAAGGCAAAGGTCCCGAGTTCGAGTCTCGGTCGGGCACACAGTTTTAATCTGCCAGGCAGTTTTGTATTAAATGATTAATTATATCATTTTATGCTCCTAACATGCTTTTTTCCCTCCTGAAATTCAGTATTCTTTTATAAAAATGGAAATGAGATTGAAATAATCTGAAAGCCCGCTAAATAACTTTCATTCGAGTCATGCGATGCTGTGACGTCACTGGCTATTTCCCTGCTCCTACTCTCATAATGCTAATTCACAGTGATGTCTTGTTTTGGAATTCACATTCTGTAAAATGGGTTACAAATGGAGTGGTTCAAATGGCTCTGAGCACTATGGGGCTCAACATCTATGGTCATCAGTCCCCTAGAACTTAGAATTACTTAAACCTAATTAACTTAAGGACATCACACAACACCCAGTCATCACGAGGCAGAAAAAATCCCTGACCCCGCCGGGAATCGAACCCGGGAACCCGGGCGCGGGAAGCGAGAACGCTACCGCACGATGGAGTGTGGTACCATACTGTAGAAATACACTTATAAAAAGTCCTGAAAAGTTATTTGAGTGTTCCAGAGAACAAGATGCGTAAAATATTGTTGCACTATACCTGCAAATTGCCAACACGTTGACCCACAAGTTGACTAACTTAATTAAAAATGTTGCATCGTGAAGTTAACATTAGCATGCCTCCAAAATATGTCCTCTCACTGCTACAACGAAGGGTTTCGTCACTCAAAGAAAGTCAATACCTGGTGAAAATTGTTGTATTTCCCAAGTAAACCTCAATTATTCGGTAGTTCATTTGTTAGGATGGTAGACAGACGAATTTTATAAAACGATGTCCGAATGTAACCCGAAAAAATATGTTTAACCTATTTGTAAAAAGACTCGACAGTCTTCTCATATGAAAACCAAATCACAATTACAAGACTTCACCACACCGATCATAAACAGAATATTATTGTGTTTTCCTTGCTGTTTGCATGCGCTTACATTTGCATTCGCTGTTCACACACGTCACGTTCAAAAAGATATTTTGTAGTTAACGTAACCACACACTATTTACTTTATTAGAAACAATGTTTTTATCCTCGTACTATCCAGCTAGGATCCTTATTGTTTAAACGTTTGCAGTTTTATCGTCTTACATAAAGTTGAAGTAAGTCTGCTTCAGAAGCTAAAGTTAGTTTACACTCACAAACATCACAGGCTTTGCGTTTGTGTCACCTGTATGCTGTACTGACTTTATATCTCTCCGTATAACCTCATCGTCCCATCTGTCGTTGTACTCTGGTCGTATGGTGGTGTATTCACTACTAGCAATGCTTTCCAAAAGAGTGAATTACTTCCCAAAATATACGCAATGTAAATAGGATTGAGGGCTTGCATGGAAACATAAATGCTCATATGTAAATACTTTTAGAGAGATGCAGAAGACAGATTGTCAGCATCGCTTGTTAATTTACACTACTGGCCATTAAAATTGCTACACCACGAAGATGATGTGCTACAGACACGAAATTTAACCGACAGGAAGAAGATGCTGTGATATGCAAATGATTAACTTTTCAGAGCATCACACAAGGTTGGCGCCGGTGGCGACACCTACAACATGATGGCATGAGTAAAGTTTCCAACCGATTTCTCACACACAAACAGCAGTTGACCGGCGTTGCCTGGTGAAACGTTGTTGTCATGCCTCGTGTAAGGAGAAGAAATGCGTACCATCACGTTTCCGTCTTTGATAAAGGTCGGATTGTAGCCTATCGCGATTGCAGTTTATCGTATCGCGACATTGGTGCTCGCGTTGGTCGAAAACCAATGACTGTTAGTAGAATATGGAATCGATGGATTCAGGAGGGTAATACGGAACGCCGTGCTGGATCCCAACGGCCTCGTATCACTAGCAGTCGAGATGACAGGCATCTTATCCGCATGGCTGTAACGGATCGTGCAACCACATCTCGATCCCTGAGTCAACAGATGGGGACGTTTGCAAGACAACAACTATCTGCACGAACAGTTCGACGACGTTTGCAGCAGCATGGACTATCAGCTCGGAGACCATGGCTGCGGTTACCCTTGACGCTGCATCACAGACAGGAGCTCCTGCGTTGGTCTACTCAACGACGAACCTGGGTGCACGAATGGCAAAAAGGCATTTTTTCGGATGAATCCAGGTTCTGTTTACAGCATCATGATGGTCGCATCCGTGTTTGGCGACATCGCGGTGAACGCACATTGGAAGCGTGTGTTCATCATCGCCATACTGGCATATCAACCTGCGTGATGGTATGGGGTGCCATTGGTTACTCGTCTCGGTCACCTCTTGTTCGCATTGACGGCACTTTGAACAGTGGATGTTACATTTCAGATGTGTTACGACCTGTGAAACCCTACATTTCAGCAGGATAATGCACAACCGCATGTTGCAGGTCCTGTACGGGCCTTTCTGGATACAGAAAACGTTCGACTGCTGCCCTGGCCAGCACATTCTGCCAGATCTCTCACCAACTGAGAACTTCTGGTCAATGGTGGCTGAGCAACTGGCTCCTCACAATACGCCAGTCACTACTCTTGATGAACTGTGGTATTGTGTTGAAGCTGCATGGGCAGCTGTACCTGTACACACCATCGAAGCTGTGTTTGACTCAATGCCCAGGCGTATCAAGGCCGTTATTACGGGCAGAGGTGGTGGTTCTGGGTACAGATTTCTCAGGATCTATGCACCCAAATTGCGCGAAAATGTAATCACATGTCAGTTCTAATATAATATGTTTGTCCAATGAATACCCGTTTATCATCTGCATTTCTTCTTGGTGCAGCAATTTTAATGGCCAGTAGTGTATAATGAAATAAACATGTACGACTGCTCAGTTTTCTCATGGGCTGACCCAAGAAACGCACCAAGAACTCGAGGTGCCAACGTTGAATGGGAATATCATGTAACATAAGAGGGATTATATGAAACGTTTCCGAAAGAGACGTTTCATGTTTTCCGTGGAAATTTGAAGTCCCCTGAATTTGGTGTGACTCTCGACATACGTAGCTTTAAACTGTTGCGATGTTTTGGCTCTGTACACGTTGCAAGGAACTAGTAGGAGGCGATGTATTGACTGTGAGCTGATAACGTTTTCCGGGCTAATGCTCGTTTTCTTGACTAATTACTTGTATGATACGTCAGATAATTTCTCTCGCACATTGCATTTCGTAAGGACTACGTGTATTCTGAATGAAAACAAAGTTCAGACTTCACGTAAGACCACGGATCAAACCCTGGTCCACTTGTAACGGCACTCTACGCACTTCTCATTGCCGATAATTTTTTCTCACGGTTCAGAACGTAATAAGCGCACAGAGCTAAAACCAGTCACTCCCACGAAATGTTAGACTGCTACCCAATAACAACAGCTCTGACCGTGATAACGGCCACAGTTTGGCGTGAAAGAGCATGCGCAAGTTTATTCACGTACATGTGTGCATAGCTATAAACTCAGGGGATGTCGACTGCTACTTTGGAACCCGCTGTTCCAAACAGTCCCACACATTTTCCATGGGGTTAAGACCACGTGACTTGGCAGACCAGACGAGGTGTGGTAGAGGTGTCTGAGTGTTTATCAAGGTAGGAACATATGTGTAGAGCTCTGTGTACACGGCTGTTGGAAGATGGAAATATTCACAGCGTATTCATCATGAAGATGTAGAAGGAAGGGCAGCATTTGGTCACTGAGAATGTTGAAATAAACGTCCTGGTTCATGTTTATGGTACATCTGCGAGGTGCCGACAATACAGTAATGAGACTGATGTGAAAAAAATGTTGCTTACCGTTTTAGTCAAGTTTAGTGTTGTCTCCTTCAAAGTAGTTCCCTTCTGATTGCACACACTTTTCACAGCTTTTTGGACATCTTGTGTTGTTTGAAAATGGTGTCCCTTGACCGCCGTTCTGACTCTTGGAAATAGAAAAAAGTCGCACGGAGCGATATCTGGTGAATAAGGTGGCTGTGGTAGTACTGAAATTTGTTTTGAAGTTAAAAATTGCTTTACTGACAGAGCAGTATGGGATGGCGCATTATCGTGATGCAGAATCCAATTACCAGCAATGTTGGCATGGATACGAAGAACCCTTTTACAAAGTCTTTCTAAAATCTCTTTTTAGTAATATTGGTTAACTGTTTGTCCAGGAGGCACCCACTCTTTATGAACTATTCCCCTGGAATCAAAGAAGCACACAAGCATGCATTTCACTTTGGACTTTGACATGCGAGCTTTTTTTGGTCTGGGTGATCCCTTTGAGCACCATTGCGAACTTAGGAGTTTTGTCTCTGGATCGTACTGAATAAACCAACTGTCATCACCAGTGATAACACGGCTCAACAATTCTGGATTGATTTCCGTTTGCTCTAACAGATCGGCTGCCACATTTTTCCGTGTTTCTCGCTCCTGTGGTGTGAGATTATTGGGGACCATTTTCGCACAAATCCTTCTCATACCAAGATCTTCAGTTATTATTAGACGAACCGTTTCTCGATCGATGTTCAGTTCTTCTGCAATCATATTCATGGATAATCTTCGATGAGATCGATCGATTTCACGCACCCTGGCCAAGTTGACATCTGTCCGTGAGGTTGATGGTCGTCCACTGCGGTATTGATCTTCAACATTCACTCTGCCTCCACTAAACATTTTATGCCAACGAAAAACTTGAACTCTTGACATAACCTCCTCTCCAAAAGCCTTCTGAAGTTTATCGTCGCATTTTCACCTAATTTAACAAAAAAAAATGGCATACCGTTGCGCAATATTATGTGGTTCCGTTTCCATGATGAGAGACACAGAGATGTGTTAACTTACTGCAGCAAAACTCATGACTGAGCAGTTGCATCGATGTGCCGCTTGGACTAGAAGCAGGTAGCAGCTTATAGACCAAGGTCAAAGATATTTTGCCTACACAAGCCTGCAGGGTTGCCACATCTTGCAAAGAAAATCAGTCTGATTACTTTATTGTCGCACCTCGTACATCTATATGACTACTCTGCTATTCACAATAAAGTGCCTGGCAGAAGGTTCAATGAACCAACTTCAAGCTGTCTCTCTACCGTTCCACTCTCGAAAGGTGCGCGGGGAAAAGGAGCACTTAAATTTTTCTGTGTGAGCCCTGATTTCTCTTATTTCATCTTGATGATCATTTCTCCCTGTGTAGGTGGGTGCCAACAGAATGTTTTCGCAATCGGAAGAGAAAACTGGTGATTGAAATTTCATGAGAAGATCTCGTCACAGCGAAAAACGCCTCTGTTTTAATGATTGCCACTCCAATTCATGTATCATGTCTATGGCATTATCTCCCATTCCTCGCGATAATACAAAACGAGCTGCCCTTCTTTGTACTTTCTCGATGTCATCCGTCAGTCCCATCTGATGCGGATCCCACAACGCACAGCAATACTCCAGAATAGGGCGGACAATCGTGGTGTAAGCACTAAAGTAAATGTTCTGCCAATGAATCGCAGTCTTTGGTTTGCTCTATGCACAACGTTATCTATGTGATCGTTCCAATTTAGGCTATTTGTAATTGTAATCCCTAAGTATTTAGTTGAATTTACAGCCTTCAGATTTGTGTGACTTACCGCGTAAGCGAAATTTAGCGGATATCTTTTAGTACTCGTGTGAATAACTTCACACTTTTCTTTATTCAGGGTCAATTGCCACTTTTCGCAGCATACAGATATCTTATCTAAATCATTAACTTGAACGACAGGCCCAACATCATCGTATGAAACATATCCCTCAAATACCCTGGTATCACCTCTTTCCTGCTCTACAGCCTTCACACGCTCCACGTTAAATACCTCATTGAGCCGTCACTGCATTCGATACCTCACACCATATTTTGGAAGGAGACTAAATCGTGACTCATTGGACCACACTCCTCCACTCCAGTCACCTAGTGTCCAGTTTCTGTGTTGTCTGTCACACTGATGTGTTACGTGACCGTTTTTCCAGACACATTCACGCAACTTACGCAAATTCAAAATGAAAGCCCCATTTATTCGTTTGACGCAGAGCAATGTGATTAACAGTTGTACTACCGATTGTCAGTAACTGCCTAATGCAACCTTACTGTTCATTCACTCTTGATTCTGATTTCCATTCCTTGTAGAAATGAGAGAACATTGAAATAATTCTGGCTGGACCAGGAACAGTAAGAGAGGGACACCACTCTTAGAGCCATTTCGTAGAAGGCCTCCCGAGAGGAAGGCGAGGATCAATAGCGCACGCCCAGGTGGTTCTTCGTGACGCCACCCTGGGGCGCCTAGACCTTTTCAATTGAAGACATAAAGTCTGAAAATGAATCCGTGATCACATTTTTGACACTTTATTTTACAGGCCCGTCTTGATCTCACAAATTTTTTCACTTCACTTAATATTACCGGCTTCGGCTACTGCCATCTTCAGATCATAAAATATTCTGATGTAGTATCAACATATCAGCGTCAAGCTAAACATGTAGGTACATAGTAAGTACAGCATCAGAATATTTCATGGTCGGAAGATGGCAGTAGCCGAAACCGGTAATAGTGAAGTGTAAAAATTTGTATGATCAAAATGGCTCTGAGCACTATGGGACTCAACTGCTGAGATCATTAGTTCCCTAGAACTTAGAACTAGTTAAACCTAACTAACCTAAGGACATCACAAACATCCATGCCCGAGGCAGGATTCGAACCTGCGACCGTAGCGGTCTTGCGGTTCCAGACTGTAGCGCCTTTAACCGCACGGCCACTTCGGCCGGCTTTTGTATGATCAAGACGGACCTGTAAAATAAAGTGCCCAGACCTTTGTCTGCATGCTGATAGGATCTCCTCTGGCGCAAGCTTCCGCTGTGAACATTTACAACGGGGAAAGAGGGCAACTCTTTTACAGGAAGCACTATTGTGCACAAAAGTAGGAAGCAGAAGAAAAACAAAAACAAATGTTTACACGGCATAAGAGTCACAGGAACTGGCTCACTTAAGTAAACTACAGGTCAGACAGAGAGGCTCAGCTGTGCTGATAAAGACCACCTCATTGGTCACAGAAAGGAATAGAAAAAGAATGAAGCGACTTTTTTCTGTGTAAGATGGTAGAAAGAATGTTATTGGTTAACCAAATAGAGGAGAGACCAGGAAAAAGGAGTTGCATCAATTCCAAACAGAGTAATTGATTGCATAAGAGCCAGTGGTGGAACAACGCGTTATTAAATTACTCGATTTGTGAAGGTCTTTCTCTTGAATAAATCATTCAGTTTTTCTGAAACTGTAATTATTTGTTTCTCCGTACATGTACATCATATCTACCAATTTCCATCCAATTCGGATTACCCCCCCCCCCCCTGCGAACATGTATTCGGAATTATTTTTTGTGTTTTTAAAACAACATTGTTATGGAACTAGGTATTACTTCGTTTAACATATCTTTCAGTGAAACCAATCCTGCACAATATTTCATCATTGTAAAAAAGACACTTTTACTGAAAATACCACAGTGAAGTATCCCTTTAGTGACCAGTGGGAACTATAGTTGCCACTTATTTGTTTTCGCTGTAAGTTCAGTAGTAACCCGTTTTCTCACTTCTAACTTGTGCTGTCATCTCTATCAGAGTATGCTAAGTAAATGTAGATTGTCAACGGGTGTGCGAAAGCGGTTGTATTTCTACTTTGTTAGTGAATCAATGCAGAAGCGCAGTTTCCGCGTGAAAACGAGCAACTGTTTCGACCGCTACAGCGTTTTTTGTACAGTGTGCTTTCCTTTTGCGTGTGAAACGACTTGTGTTGTATTTATCTACTTTTATATTTACGAGGGAGATAGTATTCGTGTATATTTGCTTGATTTGACTGAAAATTATGTAAATAATACAAGGTAAGTTAGTGGGAACTATTTTTCCCACTGAACCTGTGTGAAGTGCAATGCTTATGGCTATGCAATCGGCATCGGAGTTATTGTTGGTTTCTTATTGCTTAGAATGCGTGGACTGACGACAGATGAGGCTTTAAGAATTTTGTACGCTTTACCAGAAGATGTAGAAGATAGGCGAAGAGGAAGGCCCGTTCATTTTCAAACACCAAAAAGAAGTGTGTCTGGAGTACAAGATGAAGTTCATCTGGAGAAAGTTGGAACTCATTTACCTACAAAAGTTACAACAAATAGAAGATGCCGCCAACGTAGCACCAAGAACAAAGAAAAGATAACAAAAATAATGTGTAGCAACAGTCGTGTACCTTTGTGTGTAGCACCATGCTTCTCTAAGTTCCATAGTAGATCACCTTAGTGAACTCAAAGGACAATATGAACTAATACAACTATAAATGTAATGTTTAACATGCTTTTTGTACTAAAAATACAGGATATACATTTTTTTTAAATTAACAAGTGAAGTTACTCCAGAGTTCGGTGGGAAGAATAGTTCCCACTAATTTTTTTATACTCGTAGGCTAAACTCTCACTTTCAAGATTTAAACTATGATTTTATGAATGGTTTCTTAGCCCAATAAAGTGCTCATAAAAAGTCTACAACTTCTGGAAATAATTTGGTCACTAAAGGGTTAACTGAGCAGTATACTAAAAATTGTTCAAATGGCTCTAAGCACTATGGGACTTAACATCTGAGGTCATCAGTCCCCTAGACTTAGAACTACTTAAACCTAACTAACCTAAGGACATCACACACATCCATGCCCGAGGCAGGATTCGAACCTGCGACCATAGCAGCAGCGCGGTTCCGGACTGTAGCGCCTAGAACCGCTGGGACACAGCGGCCGGCAGCAGTATACTAGAAATCCCCGAAAACTGATACCACTGCTAGTTAGCTGATCACTACTATCACTACTACTAGTACTAGTAGTAGTACTATTACTACCACTGGTAGGGGAGAGCAAATGAAAGTGGCCTGTACGAGTGAGTGGACATGATTGGACACGAATTGTGCATATAACCGCACCCTGTGACGTGCAGACCACGTGCATGCCCACCAAATGATCCACACCAGTTCTGTGAGTAGCACTGGCTGTGTCATGTGTGAGTGGAGCAGTCCAAAGGGGATGATCGTATCCACAGTGGAGCAGTGGGTGTTCATTACGGAAAGTGACGTGACAAGAGAATCATGGAAATGGTGTAATCAGTTGTTTTCTGAAAAGTTTACTGGTGTCGAAGTGCCAACAAAGAGTGCCATGCAACGCCTAGTCTGAACAAGTCGAAAAACCTTCCGGAACGTGCCCGCACACCAAAAAATGTGGCTGCAGCTCACCAGAAAATGGTTCAGAGTCCTTTGACATGAACCTGATGCTGCTCGCAAGAGGTCGGCATATCACGTCGAACATGTGGGTGAATACTCCACCTGGACCTGCACATGAATCCCTACCGAGTGTCTGTTGTACATGCATTAAAACCAGTGGTTGCTCCTGAGTGACTCCAGTTTTGTTATTGGCTGTTCACTGTGATAACAATGATTGGCTTGGACACGGATCTGTCTGATGATGTTTGGTTTTACCTGGTGGTTGTGTAAACTCAGTGAATCATGGGTCCTGACCAATGAAGACTCTGCATAGCTTCCACAAAACACCACTGCATGATCAGAAGGTTGGGATTTGGTGTGCAGTGTCTGCACGCTGCACTGTTGGTCCCATCTTCTTTCTTCAGAAGCTGACTTCGGCGAGTTACATTGCCAACATTTTGAAACCATTTGTGGCAACATTAACGGGGGAGAAAAAGATCTACAGTTACTTCCAGCAAGATGGAGCAACTGCCCATACAGTCGACCGAACCTAAGAGTATATTTCTACAGTCTTCACGCCTGCCAGGGTTGTTAGCAGAGGCCAATCTGGTCGCGGCCCTAGCTTGCCACCCAGGTCGCCTGATCTGTCAGTATGCGATTACTTCGTGTGGGGAGCCCTCAAGCCTAAGGTGTATCGCAACAACTCTCATAGTCTTCAAGAACTGCAGCAACATTTTGGATGAGACTGCAGCAGTTGCAGCAGTCTAGTTTCGATGCGCCTTCAGCTCTCGTTGACCAGTACCCAAAAGTGCCAAGAGATGAATGGTGGTCACTTCAGCACCTGCTATAGCCAGGTTAATACTGTATTTCCTTTCCTCTGTTATGTTTCTTTGTACCCAGGAACTCTGTTCTCTGCAGCTGTTTTATTTGTCCTATCCTGTACAACGCTGTCGGCGCGGCGGGTTGGTATACCGCGTTCATCATAGGAATGTCCGCCCCGATAGCTGAGTGGTCAGCTCTACGGATTGCCGTCCCACGGGCCCGGGTTCGATCCCCGGCTGGGTCGGAGATTTTCTCCGCTCAGGGACTGGATGTTGTGTTGTCTCTATCATCTTTTCATCACCATCCGGCGCACAGGTCGCCCAATGTGGTGTCGAATGTAATAAGACCTGCACCAAGGCGGCCGGACCTGCCTCGCAAGGGGCCTCCCGGTCATTGATGCCAAACGCTCATTTCATTTCCATCATAAGAATAAATCTGATGTACACAAACAGAAGCGCGATGATTAATCAGCAGTCGTAGCTCTCATACACTGATGTCGTTCCGCTCCTAGAAGTAGGTCCAGCTTATGTATTAGATATGTTATTCCTATGTCACTGTAAATGAAACTTTAAAGACATTCTGTTGTATTAACAGCCATTAACGTCTTCCTTAACCATACTTCGGCTACGCAATTCAAAAATCGTGTTCAGTCACAGTCTCTGTCAACGCTACTTGTGCTCTGATTGTCTCGCTGTTCATACGTATCGTGAAAATGCATTGACACTGCTACCTGCTTCCCAGTGAAACACCGTTAATGGCGACAAACAGGTTGCCAATGTTTTCACACAAGATTACAGAGAAAAATCAGCTTTGACGTTTTTCGAGAAACACTATGTGCCAAAAATAAGGAATAGTATTGTAATTATATGCGTGGCATAACCGTGTGTGCGCGCGGGCGGCGGTTCGCAACTCTTTGGAGTCTGTAATTTTTTTGTGTCCGGTTTGAATACCTAAATAATTTAAATATGAAATTCATCAACTATATGGTAATTAACTCATTCTTAACGATCATTTTTCAAGAAAAATGCACATCTTCTAGTTTATAATTACCTGTAGCACTCAAAATTCTGGTTTTCACTGCAAATACACGGTGTTAATTATTGATGTTTTATAAAAGACTGTTAAAAGATTGTTGAAGTTAAAAAACATCATACAATTAAATTTTTTTGGAGAAAAATGGAAAATAAAATACTCTTTGTTTCATGCCCATTGCTTTGTAGGACAGATGTGGTCTCACACGAGCCAGAGTAATAAGCGTCGTAGAAACAATCAAAACAATAATTTTCACGGGCATCGAGCACACTGTATAAATGCTGAATTTTTACAGAACAGCTCTGGAGCCAAGTTAAGGGATTTGTCGCGAAAAATAACGAGACATTTAAGCTGCCAAGCATACTGTGAGCCGTGGTAAATTTGATGTTTTGAAGAGCGCGCCGCAGCGCGTAGTGTGAACCAGTCGCCCTCCGTTTTTGCCGGTGGCGCTAGTATGGCAATCGCAACTTTGGTGTCTCCCTCTGGCGGGAAAGGGGAAAGGTAGCCTGTTCACGTGCATTGAAGGAGCGCTATGAGCTGGCTCACGTTTGTCAAGGCAATGAGCATTGGCCGTTGGATCGATCGGTTGGTCGGTCGCGCACTGGGACACAAGATGAGTTGTCCGCCTTGACCGGCGGAGCATGTGAGGTCGCCACGTGCGTCCAGTGGGCCGCGCCGTACAGCGAGGGGTAGTGGCTTCGCGGCCGACACGAGAGCAACAGGAGTCAACCCACGACATCGGTCTGGCCGGCGCGAGCTGCGACGCAGTGAGACGGGAGATCGGCGCGCCTTCCTGCGTTCGTTGAAGCGGCTGGCAGCGGACGGTTCGGGAGAGCGTTTTGGGGGTGCTGCGCCAGGGCTTCGCCAGACATCGCAGTTTATTAGAAGTTAAGTGATTCGTGATATGTTGTTTTATTTAGTTCTTAAATTCTACTTGTTTTCTTGGTCAGTCTCTCGTCCCCAGCTTGCTCGACTGTCTCCCGTCCGCATTTGTTAGGCAGTTAGTGTTTTTTTGTCTGTCTGTCTGTCTGTCGGTCTGCCGTACGTTAACAGCTGCCTCTGTCATGTTTGTCGGATTCGGTGTTAACGAATTTATTGCTTGAAGTGTAACGGCCGAATTCCTGAAATATGGTTCAAATGGCTCTGAGCACTATGGGACGTAACTACTGTGGTCATCAGTCCCCTAGAACTTAGAACTACTTAAACCTAACTAACCTAAGGACATCACACACATCTATGCCCGAGGCAGGATTCGAACCTGCGACCGTAGCGGTCACGCGATTCCAGACTGTAGCGTCTATAACCGCACGGCCACTCTGGCCGGCTCCTGAAATATATTTTTATCTTGCCTATCATCTTGAAAGGCGGTATATGTGTAATGCAGAACATGTTTGTATATTTTATGTAAGACTGCATTTCATGGGTTTTTATTTTGGTCATTTTAGTATATAAAGTTGCCACCCTTCCACCGGAAGAGTTTTTTTTTTTTTAAAAAAAAATCAAGATGCATCTTCGTTGACAAGTTAATTTTTTTAATGTTAGTGTTTTGTACCATTTCCATCCCTCCTATGGGGTGCATAGTTCATGTGCTTGTGTGAGTTGTTAAAATTTTTAGTTTAAAGTAATCTGGTGTGTTGCAGATTTGCACCAGTGTAGCCTTTCATAGGTTGTGAGCGGTCGTGACTACGGCCGTGTCAAAAGAGAACGGCAAGGTTCTCAGCCCGAAAGCTCATACTGTCAAAATGTGTTCTTTCTGCCTCTGAATAAATTGTAACTTGATATTTAGAGGGTGCTTTCTGATTATAATTTTAAATCTGTTTAAAAAAAGGGGGCTTTTAAGAATAAAATTTCCATTTGTTGAAAGAAATTTAATTTGTTTTCATCAGTTACCCACTGGCAACTACTTCCACGCTCACATAGTGTGATTAAATGTGTTAATGTTCTTCATGAACCGCTAGTTAATAAAGTAAATTCTTAAGAAAAGGTTTTGAAAGTAAATTCCCGGTTCATACTGGAACCAATGCACGAAGCTTCGTGAAACGTCACTGCCGAACGACGGCGAAATGCGGAATAGTACGTCATAAAAGAGGAGTAGGAAACGTGTTTTCGGTGGCTTGGGATTCTGTTGCTGATCGACTCGTTATCAACGTAGCAACACTGAAATGTATTCCTCGGAGTCCGATATGGAAGGAGTTCAGAGATTACCAGACGACTGACTGTAATACCTTCAGTGGCTTCAGTATTTAACTACATGGTGAAATCCCAGCAATGCGCTTTTACACCACACACATATCACGCAGGAAAATTATCTTTGTTAAAACCAGGACTTTTCGTGACTCTTGTGTTTAATTACAATACTTCGTTAGCTAAGATCGAGAGCATATGTTTTCCGTCTGATCACCTAAAAAGCATATTGCCTAAGTTTTACCAGATACTGTTTATTTCTATTTAAAAATTAAATGACATACAAAGCTACACTTTTCTCTACTTCTCTCTTTTCATGTCTATACTGTGACTGTTCACATCACTACAGGTTAGCTGGATCACTTGCCTGGCCAGTGCTGTCCAACTTATATGCACCGGTAAGGCTGTTACCCCATATTATCGCTGAGTCGATGTACACCTCACGCACAGTATAAAACGTATCCTCATTATCGTACTTGACTGTACTCGAGACAATTACTCTGGGGGGGGGGGGGGGGGGACCACATACAACATATGACCAACAGAGCAAGCTCGAGGCTCAAACAGCTCTACTCTATGATCAACAGGCGTAGCACACTGAACAGACGGGTGTCGAGGTCCATGTACATGACACTTATTCGACCACTGATGACGTACGCAGCCCCTCTCTGGGGATACGCTGCGCCCATACGCCTGCGCCGTCTGCAGATCATACAAAACAAAGTACTCAAAATCATAAGCAATGCCCCACGATACACACGCATCGCGGACCTTCACCGGGAATACCGACTTGAGACTCTCACGGAGGTAATCCACAAACTCACGACAAGACTATACAGAAACTCCAGACATTCGCAGAACCCGTTTATTCTGAATCTGGGTAACTACGACCACAACCATAGATGGAAATATAATAGACCAAAAAACATAGTTGCAAGGACCTAACATCTATGGCCAAGTACACGCAAACACAACGGTACAGGTGAGCCCCTGTTAATCAGCCACCATTACTGGATATCCAGTTGGAACACACTTGCCGAATAACTGGCACCACACAGGGAAACCGTACCGTACACTACATGCAGCCAAGCTACACACGCTCTCCACACAGTGAGACGATCTATGGCCGATCTCCCACTAATATATAACGAGTCTCATTCTTCCAGGAATGCAGCGGCCGCAGCAAACCGGGATACATCGCCATCGCCTGCCACGGTAATGATGCATGATACCCACACTAAAAAACCCAACCTTGCATGAACTAACGCAGCTAGTAAGCCACTACTGCTCTTACTGCCCATCCCACTGTCGCAGAGGTTTTTTTCCCACGGCACGAGCCTTGGCACTTTTTTCCCTCTGCTCTTCAATTTGCTACCCTCATTCGCGTTTCGTCCACAATCTATCACCTGACGGACAGTGTTAATGCGTAGTCTTACCCAGACGCACGGATAACATCACAGGCCAGTATCTACATGTACATCCATACTCTGCAAGCCACCTGATGGTGTGTGGCGGAGGGTACCTTGAGTACCTCTATCGGTTCTCCCTTCTATTCCAGTCTCGTACTGTTCGTGGAAACAAGGATTGTCGGTATGCTTCTGTGTGGGCTCTAATCTCTCTGATTTTATCCTCATGGTCTCTTCGTGAGATATACGTAGGAGGGAGCAATATACTGCTTGACTCTTCGGTGAAGGTATGTTCTCGAAACTTTAACAAAAGCCCATACCGAGCTACTGAGCGTCTCTCCTGCAGGGTCTTCCACTGGAGTTTATCTATCATCTCCGTAACGCTTTCGCGATTACTAAATGATCCTGTAACGAAGCGCGCTGCTCTCCGTTGGATCTTCTCTATCTCTTCTATCAACCCTATCTGGTACGGATCCCACACTGCTGAGCAGTATTCAACCAGTGGGCGAACAAGCGTACTGTAACCTACTTCCTTTGTTTTCGGATTGCATTTCCTTAGGATTCTTCCAATGAATCTCAGTCTGGCATCTGCTTTACCGGCGATCAACTTTATATGATCATTCCATTTCAAATCACTCCTAATGCGTACTCCCAGATAATTTATGGAATTAACTGCTTCCAGTTGCTGACGTGCTATTTTGTAGCTAAATGATAAGGGATCTTTCTTTCTATGTATTCGCAGCAGATTACACTTGTCTACATTGAGATTCAACTGCCATTCCCAGCACCATGCGTCAATTCGCTGCAGATCCTCCTGCATTTCAGTACAATTTTCCATTGTTAGAACCTCTCGATGTACCACAGCATCATCCGCAAAATGCCTCAGTGAACTTCCGATGTCATCCACAAGGTCATTTATGTATATTGTGAACAGCAACGGTCCTACGACACTCCCCTGCGGCACACCTGAAATCATTCTTACTTCGGAAGACTTCTCTCCATTGAGAATGACATGCTGCGTTCTTTTATCTAGGAACTCTTCAATCCAATCACACAATTGGTCTGATAGTCCATATGCTCTTACTTTGTTCATTAAGCGATTGTGGGGAACTGTATCGAACTCAAGAAACACGGCATCTACCTGTGAACCCGTGTCTATGGCCCTCTGAGTCTCGTGGACGAATAGCGCGAGCTGGGTTTCACACGACCGTCTTTTTCGAAACCCATGCTGATTCCTACAGAGTAGATTTCTAGTCTCCAGAAAAGTCATTATACTAGAACATAATACGTGCTCCAAAAGTCTACAACTGATCCTGTGATTCACCTTTTAGGTAACTAACATGTTGACGGAGGTGAGAGTATAACTTTCGGTTTGGTCACCACGTTGGTGCGGGCGTGGAGGGGCCCCATCTCAGTTAAAAAAACTCGAAACAGTTTGGCTTTCGCTCCACTTGAAACGAAATCCAATGAGGTTCCAGTAAACGCGGAAGAATACATAGTGAAATGTTTACACGAGGTTTGTTCTTACGATGAACGCAGTACAGCAGTAGACAGCCAAGCGGCAGGAACCGTGGCGGCGACTCTGCAGCGCCGAGCGTTGGTTTCTGCGGCCACTGAGAGCCAGAGAGCAGTGGCGACTAATTTGAGTGTTGAGGCGCGGCGCGCTAATCAGAGCGTTGCTGGTCATTAGTGGTGCCGAGGACCCGCCTCATTAGGCGCCGCTGTTACGGGATTACTACTCCAAGCGGCCGGCGCGGCTGCCTGGCTGACCGCCCGGCACGAGTAAAATAATGGCAACAAGACGTTGGAATATAAGCTCGGCCAAATAAATACGCTGCCTGACGAAAGAGGCGAACCACCCTGAAGGGGGAGGAAGAAACGAAATGGAACTTAGTGGTTTAAGAACATACATTACTGGCCATTAAAATTGCTACACCACGAAGATGACGTGCTACGGACGCGAAATTTAACCGACAGGAAGAAGATTCTGTAATATGCAAATGATTAGCTTTTCAGAGCATTCACACTAGGTTGGCGCCGGTGGCGACACCTACAACGTGCTGACATGAGGAAGGTTTCCAACCGATTTCTCATACACAAACAGCAGTTGACTGACGCTGCCTGGTGAAACATGGTTGTGATGCCTCGTGTAAGGAGAAGAAATGCGTACCATCACGTTTCCGACTTTGATTAAGGTCGGATTGTAGCCTATCGCGATTGCAGTTTATCGTATTGCGACATTGGTGCTCGCGTTGGTCGAGATCCAATGACTGTTAGCAGAATATGGAATCGGTGGGTTCAGGAGGGTTATACGGAATGCCGTGCTGGATCCCAACGGTCTCGGATCACTAGCAGTCGAGATGACGGGCATCTTATCCGCATGGCTCTAACGGATCGTGCAGCCACGTCTCGATCCCCGAGTCAACAGATGGGGACGTTTGCGAGACAATAACCATCTGCACGAACAGTTCGACGATGTTTGCAGCAGCATGGACCACCAGCTCGGAGACCATGGCTGCGGTTACCCTTGACGCTGCATCACAGACAGGAGCGCCTGCGATGGTGTACTGACGAACCTGGGTGCACGAATGGCAAAACGTCATTTTTTCGGATGAATCCAGGTTCTGTTTACAGCATCATGAAGGTCGCATCGCGACATCGCTGTGAACGCACATTGGAAGCAGGTATCTGTCATCGCCATACTGGCGTATCACCCGGCGTGTTGGTATGGGGTGCCATTGGTTTCACGTCTCGGTCACCTCTTGTTCGCGTTGACGGCACTTCGAACAGTGGACGCTACATTTCAGATGTGTTACGACCCGTGGCTCTACCCTTCATTCGATCCCCGCGAAAACCTGCATTTCAGCAGGATAATGCACGACCGCGTGTTGTAGGTCCTGTACGGGCCTTTCTGGATACAGAAAATGTTCGACTGCTGCCCTGGCCAGCACGTTCTCCAGATCTCTCACCAATTGAAAACGTCTCGTCAATGGCGACCGAACAACTGGCTCGTCACAATACGCCAGTCACTACTCTTGATGAAATGTGGTATCACGTAGAAGCTGCATGGGCAGCTGTACCTGTACACGCCATCCAAGCTCTGTTTGAATCAATGCCCAGGCGTATCAAGGCCATTATTACGGCCAGAGGTGTTTGTTCTGGGTACTGATTTCTCAGGATCTATGCACCCAAATTGCGTGAAAATGTAATCACATGTCAGTTCTAGTATAATATGTTTGTCCAATGAATACCCGTTTATCATCTGAATTTCTTCTTGGGGTAGCAATTTTAATGGCCAGTAGTGTATGTGATGTCATTTCAATGGGTCAAATTTACAAATAACTTGGCAGTGTGAGTCCACTTATTAGGATGACATTGCCTCCCGCCGCCCCACCCCGTCTGAGCGTCCTGGATGCATGTCCTCATTGGACTGGGTAGGGTGCCATGTTGTAGCCTCTCCTGAGACAACCTGGCCCTCGACTGTTGTAACTGGTCCTTATTATCCTGGATAATGCGACCGTTACATAGTTGACGTTCGAGCTGAATCCAAGCACGTTCTATCATGGACAGATCTGAGGATCAATATCATGCTGCAGGCAGTTTGCAAAGTCGCGGTTATTTTTACTCGGCGTACAGAAATAATGTCCACTCACTTTGCGGCGGTGTATTCTTCTGCAGTCGGTTCCAAAAGTCTTTACTGTTAAAAACGAATAATGTTCCTGTCAGGGAAAGCTTCAGTAGCACTAGTAGTATTACACGAGTCCAACAGGTTGCAACAAATGTTTTTTATTATCAGGTTAGATGAGCGATTAATTGCAAGGTACTTTGCGAATGCGTACTTCTATGTATTGTGAGTTGTTTGATACAAAAACACTGCGAAGCCCGTGCTAATCTTAAGTTCTAGTTTCAACACAGACACGCAGTCTTAGTCAATCGTAACAGCCAAACCCGTTACCAAATTGATTAACAAGTGGATTGCCTGTGACAGAATACTCCCTCAAACATTACACAATTTGAAATCACACAAATGTTCAATCTGCGATCAAACGTGCCACGTGGTGTTTGGTTATTCAAGAGTCACGGTGTGCATATTACACTGAAGAGCGAAAGAAACTGGTACACCTGCCTAATATCGTGTAGGGCCCCCACGAACACGCAGAAGTTCCACAACACGACGTGGCATGGACTCGACTAATGTCTGAAGTACAGCTGGAAGAAATTGACACCATGAATCTTGCAGAGGTGTCCATAAATCCGTAAGAGTACAAGGGGGTGGAGACCTCTTCTGAACAGCACGTTGCAAGGCATCGCAGAAACACTCAATAATGTTCATGTCTGGGAGTTTGGTGGCCAGCTGAAGTGTTTAAACACAGAAGAATGTTCCTGGAGCCACACTGTAGCAATTTTGGAAATGTGGGGTGTCGCATTGACCTGTTGGAATTGCCCAATTCCATCGGAATTCACAATGGATGTGAATTGATGCAGGTAAACAGACAGAATGCTTACGTACGTGTCACCTGTCTGAGTCGTCTCTAGACGTATTATGGGTCCAATATCACACCAACTGCACATGCCCCACACCATTACAGAGCCTCCCTCAGATCGAACAGTCCCCTGCTGACATGCAGGGTCTATGCATTCATGTGGTTGCCTCCATATCCGTACATCTGCATACGCTCGATGTAATTTGAAACGAGACTCGTCCGACCAGGCAATACGTTTCCAGTCATCAGCAGTCCAATGTCGGTGTTGACGGGCCCAGGCGAGGCGTAGAATTTTGTCTCGTGCAGTTATCAAGAGCTCATGAGAAGGCCTTCGGCTCTGAAAGCCCATGTCGATGATGTTTCGTTTAATGGCTCACACGCTGAGGCACTTGTTGATGGCCCAGCACTGAAATCTGCAGCAATATGCGGAAGGTTTGCACTTCTGTCACGCTGAACGATTCTCTTCAGACGTCGTTGGTTCCGTTCTTGCAGGATCTTTTTCCGGCCGCAACGATGTAGGAGATTTGATGTTTTACCGGATTCCTGTTACTCACGGTACATTCGTGTAACGGTCGTACCGGAAAATCTGCAATTCATCGCTACCTCAGAGATGCTGTGTTCCTTCGCTCGTGAGCCGACTATAACACAACGTTCAAACTCACTTAAATCTTGTTAACCTGCCATTGTAGCAGCAGCAACTGACCTAACAACTGCGCCAGACAATTTAAAAGTTGACGAAATAGATATCGGGTGAACAGTCTGGTATGAGTGTGCATAGGACACAATATTTCAGCGCACCTGATAATCGCAACATGGTCGATTGCCGAAATATTGTGTCCTATGCACACTCATACCAGGCTGTTCACTCGAGATTTATTTCGTGATAAAATACGCCTGGAGAAATTAAAGAATCACACTTTGAAAGGTAATCCGGTGGGGACTATAAAAATGATAGATTGTGTTGGCATATTTTTAGTGTTCTAACAACATTTATTTTTTCTAAGTAAACAGACATAAACTATGCTAAACAAGTTATTGATTGAATACCGTAAGCACATTACAGGTGGTTTAATACTGCACTTGACAAGGATCCCGGGTGGCAGAGATGTTGTAACTCTGGCCTTAAAAATGAGGATAACGCAATCTGAATTGATCTGACGCTGAGCAGACTTTGATTGACCAAATCTACTTAAGTTTCTCTATATAGGTGCAGCTGAGAGCAAGTGGCGATTGAGATTTGTACGCCCTGACAATGCCGGGGCGGCAGTACATTACCCCGTTTGCTTCATGCGACGATGTAACTTGCAGCTGGCGAGATGTGTGTGGCGGAGGTGAGACGTGGAGGCGGCACCTGTGAACCGATCGCGGCCGCGAAAGAAATGTAAAAACCTCACGGTCTAGCGATCAGGCAGACGGATCGCAATTTACTCTCTACCAGAACCCTGAAATCAAGGTAGATTTCAGTGTGTGACACACTCGTTCGCTGGTCGTACCAAGGACCAATTTGGCTCACTTATACAACCGGGCGCACAAGGATACCAAACATCAAGACTGGTAGAACAAAAACGAATAGTCCGAGACGTCTGAAGTCACATGGTACAGTAAGAACTTCACCACAGGCTCCCCAGTCTAAACTACTCGCAAGTGAAGTCAGTCTCAGAACAGTTCCCATGTACCCACCACACATGCCAGAACTTAGACCAGAAGGGCTCTTATCAGACAAAAGTCGCGCACAATTCCAGAAAAACAATCCGCTTTCCCACTAAGTGCGTGAACGACACCGCCTTCACCCCATCTTGAGCCAATCATAGGGCTCTAGAGGCGCTAAATCTCCCCTCCCACACGACAGCACAAACTCATGTCAAACCAGGACAAGAATTAAGAAACCTGCGCCTCTGGAGAAAAAAGAAACCGCCAATTACTGGCTTTTTTAAGTCTTCACAGAGGGGGGAGAGACGATTTTCTCCAAAGTTGTGTTTGCTTCCCACTGCAAAAAGCGAACAGATACAATCTTAAAGATTTTTATCTAAATCGCCTGTGCCTTGGAGCTTGTTAGTCCTAGCTATGAGGCGTAATAAAGATTCTATCTCCAAACGTTTCTCAGATGCCAGAGTTTTTCTTACACAACCGAGGCAGCCGGGGAAGTGGTTCACTGGCAAATTTGCACTTCTGGCGAACACGACAACTTGTGAATTTTTATTATGTGTGGCTCTGCACACAATGCCTGGTTTGTGACTCCAATGTGTAGACATGTTCCTTCAGACCGTCGCCTCCAACCCAGGCTTCGGCTGGCGCCACGACAGGTATTGCAGCATTGTTCTGCTGGAGACCTGTCTCGATGAGGGGCTGGCGTGTTTGCCCTGTGTGGCTTTGGACCTGTTCGGCAAGATTTACTAAGGGATGGGCTCGCCGCCAATTGCTTTCACCTACCAAAATGCCATTTCTACGAGCTAAGAACCATAAAAATACCTCGTGCTTTTAGCGCCCTACCAGGCTCCATCAACATCTGCTCAGGCTGTTAACTTTCTTGAGTCTCGCTCGAGGTGCGCCAGGTTGTAACAAAATCTTTAATAATTTTTCATATACGAAAAATAGGTGGGAGAGTAACTTGTCCTTTCTCAAATTGTTATCTGATATGAAGGGCTTATTTCAAGAGTGGTACAAGTCCATTTTTGTTCATGTTGAGATACAGAGTCATAAAGTTAAATGAGTGCTGAAAAATCTGCAGTTGCGATACCAGAAATATTCAAGCATATAGCTTCTTGCTAGAGATGAACCTCTCTTTCTGTTTGTTTGGATCATTAATTTCAGAAGCATCATAGGCAGAAAAGTGGAGAAAATGGACTTGTACCACTATTGAAATAAGCCCTTCATATAGGAGTTGCCGACCGCTGCGCCATATCCTGGCTGTTTACATATCTCTGTATTTGAATGCGCGTGTCGATACCAGTTCATTAGGCGCTTCAATGTAAAATCGGAATTTCACTTGTTGGTTTCTCTCACGCGTTCGCATGTACTTTGCGGCACTCCACGGTCACGTTTTAATGATTATTCTGCAGAATTATCACACATATTCAGAGATCCTTATTTCCGAATCTGAACATAATGATGGCTGGACTCCTAACTGACCTTAGGCTTAACAAAGCAGTTCTCTTAGCGCATACAATACGCGCGAACATACTGTCCTCTGACTAGCTGATATACACAGCAACCAATTCAATATTAGTATTAAAAGGGGCATTCTCGTGTCTTTTACTTTTGACGAATCACAACTTAATAGCTTCTATGAAAAATTTATAAAAAAAAATTGATAAGCTCCACAAATGTCAAAAAACTTCTTCTTTAAACAAAAAAATAACAAAATTCTCAGTCCTATGTGCTGGCTAGTTGAATTTTACAATTTTCCCTGAGTATGGCTCACTCTCTTTGTACACAATTCTCACGCTGACATACACTCAGTTAATAGAATAACAATATTCTTTTATTTGATACTTCACATTTACACCATCAATTGCACTAATAATTAAACAGATTAGCAATATTTATTGAAAGTCGCAATAATCGCAATAAATATTGTTTTGTTTCACAAATATACAGTTTTAACTACTACGTAATTTCATAGTCCGTAAGATGCTGACACCTTCGAGCCAAAGTCGAAACTACTTGCAGCCAGCTACTGGATCAGAGCACATCTGTCATGCGAGACATGACTCGTGTATGAAGCTGTCTGCATGCTACTGTCTCTTCGTTCTTACATAGGGCCGGCCGGAGTGGCCGAGCGGTTCTAGGCGCTTCAGTCTTAGGTTAGTTAGGTTTAAGTAGTTCTAAGTTCTAGAGGACTGATGACCTCCGCTGTTAAGTCCCATAATGCTCAGAGCCATTTGAACCATTTCTTACATAGGGGCAATGCAAAGCAACTCGCTTGAAGTTCATTGATACCTGTGCCGTACGTGCATGAGCATTGTCCTACAGAAAAATGGCATCACGATCCTGTCACGTCAGAGGTAAGACTGAGGATGCAGGATGTCTGCGCCCGTACCATTGTGTTGTCAGAGTTTCCTCATCCTCTACCAGGCATGAGATGAAGTCATATCCAATGTCTCCCCACACCATGACACCGCCGGTACAGCACCAAGCCTCTCGATAACACTGAAAGAATCGCACCTCTGCACTGGCTGCCACCATACTTGCGGACGATGGTCATCCAGGGCAGTGCAGAACTGCCATTCACCACCGAAGACCGTGCAATACTATTCATCAGCATACCATGCTTCCCAGTTGCAGCACCACCCAAACCACAGCCGTTTGTGTTGTGGTGTTAGTAAAAGCCTGTAGATGGGGTGGTAAATCTCTAGTTTGGCTGTTGCTGGTCCCCAAACAATGGTACGGGATGAGACATAATGTTGTAAGGAGTCCATTACGTGTTCTCGGATGTCAGGCATAGATATGGAGGGGTTCTGAAGTGAGGGGCTACGATGTGCTTGGTATCTGCCTTCTCTTTCCCATGCAGTCCAAAATCGGGTCACGGTCACATCAGAACGCCCCACAAATCTGGATACTGAGCGATGTGACTAGCTGGCCACATGGAGTCCAAGTTTTAAACCCTGTCAAAAGCTGATGACACAAATATGCCTCCGGCCGTTGTGACTGTGCGGTTCTAGGCGCTTCAGTCCAGAACCGCGCTGCTGCTACGGTCGCAGTTTCGAATCCTGTCTCGGGCATGGATGTGTGTGTTAGGTTAGTTAAGTTTAAGTAGTTCTAAGTCTAGTAGACTGATGACCTCAGATGTTAAGTCGCATAGTGCTTAGAGCCATTTGAACCATTTGTACAAATATGCCACATCTCCATGTCCTTCAGAGTGATTTCTGTTGGCGCCTGTTATATAACCTATCAGGCCTTCTAACAACACTAAACATGAACAATACTAATACACTCTGGCAGGCGTTCTATCTATGTGTGAAGTTACATAGACATTCGACGATGTGTTCTTGTTGCTCACTTTTTCGTCGTGGATTGTATTGGTCGCTCCTTTGGAACGCCTATCGTATTTGGATGTCCCCATGACCATACCACGAATGAAGCTGGTAACTTGTTGACATATAAACATGCACTGCCCAACGTCTCCACAAGAAACTATGTGCCATTTCCAGCCATGTAACACTGTGTGAGAAAAGTACTCACAAAAAGATCCAAAACGACAAGGACCGGACGAGAGTCACGCTTTGTCAATGACTAACACTTTCAAACCCAGCAGGAATTTCCGCTGTCAGTGGACGCAAACAGATGTCAATCAGTGTCTGAGGGAACACTGTGAAGGGAAACAAATCTGATGCGCATTTGGAGGCAGGTACCTCGCTAAAGGTCATTGCTCACAGTGGCACATGAAGATGCTCGTCTTCTGCAAGGTGATATGGATTTCAACGAATTGTAAGCCTGGCAGGAGTCGCAAAAATTAGAGTGCCTTCCAAAATAGAGAATGAGGGAGCTTGTGACTGCTAGATGAGACACGAATCACAATTGCTTTGCTATATGAGACAAGAATCACAATTAATTTGATTTATACCACTACAATTATTGGCAAAACAAATTACAAATAATTGCAACAATAATGTAATAAGCTCTTGGCATATCTGACATAGTGGACAGGGGAAAATAATAATCACGCACGTGAATTAATTGCAGTCAAGAAGTGCCTGGTGACTGTGATAATGGTAACTGAAAACAGGTAGTAGTACACAAAGGAGTACATCACACCTGTGGTTGGAGTTGAAAGCAGATTATTCACTGATTCGAAATACAAGCCTTCAAAGTGAATTTTGAAGTAATTAAAATGTTATAAAAATGGTTCAAATGGCTCTGAGCACTATGGGACTTACCATCTGAGGTCATCAGTCCCCTACACTTAGAACTATTTAAACCTAACTAACCTAAGAACAGTACACACATCCATGCCCGAGGCAGGATTCGAACGTGCGATCGTAGCAGCAGCGCAGTTCCGGACTAAAGAGCCTAGAGCCGCTCGGCCACAACGGCCGGCAAAATGTTATAAAATGACTTTAGTTTCCATACACATAGTCCTGCAGTTATGGCTCTATCACACCATAGTGCTGCAGGAGGAGACTGAAGTGCCTGCAAAATAAGTTATTCGCGCAACAAAGACCTCACCAACTGCGAAGTGCAAATGAACCCACTCGATATATCAGCTCTGGTGGTAGCGCCCAGCGACGACCAAGTCAAAGATGGAGGCTCAGATGAAGTTGACAATGAAGAAGATGAAGTAGTTTCTGAACGAATGTTACGCAAAAGGAAACCTCACACTGCCGCATTTTGTGCTCCTTACTGAATTCAAGTGGGATGGACTCCGGATCTTCCGAGTGACAACTAATAAAAATGGTCTAAGGCTGATATCCCACAGCTGTCCAGGCCATCTCCAGAAACGTCTTCGCTGGTCAAAGCGGTTCAGATGGCTCTAAGCACTATGGGGCTTAACATCTGGCGACATCAGTCCCCTGGACTTAGAACTGCTTAAACCTAACCAACCTAAGGACATCACACACATCCATGCCCGAGGCAGGATTCGAACCTGCGACCGTGACAGCAGCGCGGTTCCGGACTGAAGCGCGTAGAACCACTCGGCCACAGCGGCCGGTTTCATCGCTGGTCATTGGGGCTCAGTACGAAGTGGGACTCATCACTGAAGTCAATTCTACTCCAATCAATGTAATTCTAAGCCAAAGACGTGTTTGGAGACTGTCCAGATAGTGGTGGGATACAAACCTGAATTTCGCCTGTCATACGGCGCGACAAACAAGAGAAATGGCGTGTGGTGGCATTTAGTTTCACAGCAGGACCCCTTCGGTTGTCCATCTGCGGCACCCTTACAGAAAAGTGATATTCTATGCCCCGGTTTGTTGTCTTTCATGGCAACTCACCCTGTGTTTACATTTTAGTAAGATAATGTCCACCCACACTTGGCTAGAATTTTTGCTGCTTGTCTTCCTGCTTGCCACACCCTACCTTGGCCAATAAGCTCGTCGGATCTCTCCCCATTGAAAAAGTTTGGAGCATTATGGACAGGACTCTACAATCAGCTCGGGATTCTGAAGGGCTAACGCAACAATTGGACAGAATTCGGTATGAAATAACCCGGGAGGATATCTAATAACACTGTCAATCAGTTCCAAGCCGAACAACTGCTTGCATAAGGGGCACTGGTGGACCAACGCATTATTGACTTGCTCAATTTGTGAAGTTCTTTTCTTGAATAAATCGTCCAGTTCTTCTGAAATTGTAATCATTTGTTTGTTTGTACTTGTATTTCACATCTATCAATTGCTATCTCATTCGGATAATTCCTTCATGGTGGTTCGTTTCTCTTGTTTTAGGGTGTATTTGGGCCTAAATATTACCAATTGAATGATGAGGGTCATTATGTACACTATCTGATCAAAACTATCAGGACACTCATTAGTGGACATTTATTTGGAGTGTGTCAGCCCTTCAGCTTCATGGCGGTTTGAACTCTGCTGGGGCCACTTTTAATGAGGTATCTGAAAGGCTATGCAGAAATGGCAGCCCGTTATTCATCAAGATCGGAAACGAGAGGAGGTTTAAAGCCAGGATCTGGCGATAAATCGAAGTTGTAACTCACCCAAACGTGTTCCAGTGCGTTCAGCTTGGGACTGTGGGCAGGCCAGTCCATTTCAGTAACGTTAATATCCACAAACCAACGGACAGGTGAAACTGTGGTGGGGAGATTCAGGATGGGGCCCCAAATAGAAGGACTGAAGTCCCCCCCATGTTTGCTGCAGCGTTCAACAGGTTTAGAGCCGAAAAGTACCAGACAAATACTATTTAAACAGTTGTCAATATTTTGATTAATTACCATCAAATAGATATTAGGGTACAGACCTTCAACGAACAGCCGACGCTGACTGAACGTCCAACTTCACGGCTAAGTTCATTGAGAAGTTAGCTGAATGTCTTAGACACAGCTGCTATTAATTACTAAAACACCTGTCATTATACTGAAACCAAGAACAGTTTTTTTTACAAACAGCAGAGCATAATATTTAAAGGGAGGCAGGTAAGAAAACAGCCTCCAATACACCGTTTCACTGAATTTTTGGGAATTTGTGGTAAGTTCCTATGGGACTAAACTGCTGAGGTCAATCTAACAAACTAACTTTCACTAAGGACAACACACACACTGATGCCGGAGGGAGGACTCGAACCTCAGACGGGGGGATCCGCATCAGCCAGCGCGGCTTTTACTGAATTATAATCGGCAATGCACAATTACAGTCAACTAAATGCACAGAAGTTTAGGAGAATTTCTCATGTAAAGCTAGTACAGCTAGTATTAGCAAAAAAAAAAAAAAAAAAAAAAAAAAACCTGTCATTACATTGAAATCAAAAGTATGATTTTTATAAGCAGCAAACAATGTTATTTAAAGGGAGACAAGCAAGGCAGCAGCATTCAATAAATAGCTTTACCAACTTACCTTATTAAGCAACCAGGTACAGTTCTTTGGAAAATTGGAAATGACTAAATACCTGAACAAGTTCGGCGAAAAATCTCATGTACAGCTACCATTAGTTATAAGTACACCCGTTACTACGTTGAAGACAGAAGTACAGACTTTTATAAGCAGCTGTGACTTAACGAGCATTGCGCTCTCATTTAAATATATGACCGAAAGAGACAGTCTACAGGAATTGTGAAAAGAACCCTGTCGTCCAGAACCGTGTGCCACAAATTATGCAGATTCACCACGAGACGGGGAAACTCACAGGCGTCTATTGTCTACTGAAGCCTAAGCGCTGTAGTGTGCGAGTGAGACAGACGAGAAACTACGTCATAGGGAAACCCAGTAGAAGGCGTTTGTGGCCAGGGAGACGTAGCTGTGTTAAATATGACAGACCTAAGATCGGCCATAAAGGGAAACATTTATGAAAACTATTTAATTCTGTAGTATAGCAGGTAATCAAGTCACAGTAATTTTAATCTGCCGTCCTCCATAAATTTTCATGGTGATCCCAATAAAATCTGAATATTGATCATATCTATAATAGTTTAGGATTTACTGTTAAAGTGAAATTAACAAGTTTTGTAACAAGGACCCGAATGCCTAAGTCTGAACGCTTTGATCGATCGTAACGATCGATATTTAATATTGTAGAGCAGCATTAAAATGACAAACGTTGTAAATACCAACTCTGTAACTTTATTTGTTTAAAAGATATAGTGAATTTAAATTATCATTATTTTATAAAGCATCAGATCATCATTTCCTGCACACAAAACACATTGAACGATGACAGCATGACACCTTATCGAATCATTAGGTAATAGAATATTTGTTTTAAAGTTTAATGCATAACAGTTACTTTTATTCTTTATTTATTTATCAGAAAGCACACTGGTGCAAGGCTACTGGCCATCACATACAATGTTAAGAAGAGCATTGTATTGGTTTTATGTAAAAGAATTCAACGTTTATTATGTAATGGGTATTACTGATACTTTATTTAGAACGTGAAAGTGGTCAAGCTCTGAATATTTAAATACACTACTGGCCACTAAAATTGCTACACCAAGAAGAAATGCAGATGATAAACGGTTATTCATTGGGCAAATATATTATACTAGAACTAACATGTGATTGCATTTTCACGCAATTTGGGTGCATAGATCCTGAGATATCAGTAGCCAGAATAACCACCTCTAGCCGTAATGACGGCCTTGGTACGCCTGGGCATTGAGTCAAATAGAGCTTGGATGGCGTGTACAGGTACAACTGCCTATGCAGCTTCAACACGATACCACAGTTCATCAAGAGTAGTGACTGGCGTATTGTGACGAGCCAGCTGCTCGGCCACCATTGTTCAGACGTTTTCAATTGGTGAGAGATCTGGAGAATGTGCTGGCCAGGGCAGCAGTCGAACATTTTCTGTATCCAGAAAGCCCCGTACAGGACCTGCAACATGCGGTCGTGCATTATCCTGCTGAAATGCAAGGTTTCGCGGGGATCGAATGAAGGGCAGAGCCACGGGTCGTAATGCATCTGAAATGTAACGTCCACTGTTCAAAGTGCCGTCATTGCGAACGAGAGGTGACCGAGACGTGTAACCAATGGCACCCCATACCATCACACCGGATGATCCGCCAGTATGGCGATGACGAATACACGATTCCAACGTGCGTTCACAGCGATGTCGCCAAACAGGGGTGCGACCATCATGATTCTGTAAACAGAACCTGGATTCATCCGAAAAAATGACGTTTTGCCATTCGTGCACCCAGTTTCATCGTTGAGTACACCATCGCAGGCGCTCCTGTCTGTGATGCAGCGTCAAGGGCAACCACAGCCATGGTCTCCGAGCTGATAGTCCATGCTGCTGCAAACGTTGTCGAACTGTTTGTGCAGATTGTTGTTGTCTTACAAACGTCACCATATGTTGCCTCAGGAATCGAGGCGTGGCTGCACGATCCGTTACAGCCATGCGGATAAGATGCCTGTCATCTCGAGTGCTAGTGATACGAGGCCGTTGGGATCCAGCACGGCGTTCCGTATTACCCTCCTGAATCCACCGATTCCATATTCTACTAACAGTCATTGGTTATCGACCAACGCGAGCACCAATGTCGCGATACGATAAACTGCAATCGCGACAGGCTACAATCCGACCTTTATCAAAGACGGAAACGTGATGGTACGCATTTCTCCTCCTTACACGAGGCATCACAACAACGTTTCACCAGGCAACGCCGGTCAACTGCTGTTTGTGTATGAGAAATCAGTTGGAAACTTTCCTCATGTCAGCCCGTTGTAGGTGTCGCCACCGGCGCCAACCTTGTGTGAATGCTCTGAAAAGCTAATCATTTGCATATGACAGCATCTTCTTCCTGTCGGTTAAATTTCGCGTCTGTAGCACGTCATCTTCGTGGTGTAGCAATTTTATTGGCCAGTAGTGGATGTTAAAATGTAAAATAATGTAGAATAAGCTGTAGCCAATCAGATGGACGGCTTCAGGAAAGGGAACTGCACAGGAAGCGCGTCCCAGGACATGCAGAGGGACAGTGCTGGTGCAGACGCGAAAGCGGACAGTTTGTCTGGAGACATAAAAGGCTTTAGTTCGGATGCCGACGCGAAAGCGGATGGTCGGTTATTAGGCAGCTAGGAAGTGAAACGACTTAGAAGATTTCGCGTGATGTGGTATCGTGGGACTTAGTCTCTGAGCGATGAGCAGCCGCGTGCCTAACTTTTCATGTAAATGACGAGGTGGAGTATCGGATCTTAGTTTCAAGATGAGATTGTGACTGATCCAACTGCGTCAAATGTATATGCGCTCGAGTGTAACAGTAACTCTAAATACGATCTTTTCGCTATTAGTTTGCTTTCTGAATAAGCATTATTCTAACCAAATCGCAGCTGAATGGCCTACATCATTTATGGGTCGTTAATTTAGTTCCCGAAATTATATGTTATATTGATTTTGTATTTCGCAAACTTGCCATCAGCCAGACAATTTAAACAAAGGGTCACAAGTGTCTAATTTAGGGCGTGTAATGCGGCACGTGCTGTTCTACCCCTAGACAAGTTTGAGCCAAGACATTTTGATGAAGGGGACCCGCATGTGAGCCCGAACATGTTTGGGATGTTAACTAGCACAACATAGCATGATATTAAAAGGGAGACAAGCAAGACAGCAGCTTTCAACAAACAGCTTTACCAAATTACACACATCAAAATAGTTTTGCATCACCTCAATTCAGAGAGTTCCGGAACCTGTACAGAAAACTGGAATAGAGATCAACATAAACGTCATTTCCGTCCTTTTTATTGCTCATGAAAACCACACATTACATGTTGTACCACCATACAGCGAGACCTTCAGAGATGGTGGTCCAGATTGCTGTACGCACCAGTACCTCTAATACCCAGTAGCACGTCTTCTTGCATTGATGCGTGCCTGTATTCGTCGTGGCATACTATCCACAAGTTCATCAATGCAATGTCTGTCCAGATTGTCCCACCCCTCAACGGCGATTCGGCGTAGATCCCTCATAGTGGTTGGTGGGTCACGTCGTCTATAAACAGCCCTTTTCAATCTATCCCAGGCATGTTCAATGCGGTTCATGGCTGGAGAACATGCTGACCACTCTAGTCGAGCGACGTCGTTATCCTGAAGGAAGTCATTCATAATATGTGCACGATGGGGGCGCGAATTGTCGCCCATGAAGATGAATGCCTCGCCAAATGCTGTCGATATGGTTGCACTATCGGTTGGAGGATGGCATTCACGTATCGTACAGCCATTACGGCGCCTTGCATGACCACCAGCAGCGTATTTCGGCCCCACATAATGCCACCCCAAAACAGCAGGGAACTTCCACCTTGCTGCACTCGCTGGACAGTGTGTCTAAGGCGTTCAGCCTGACCGGGTTGCCTCCAAACACGTCTCCGACGATTGTTTGGTTGCAGGCATACGCGACACATATCGGTGAAGAGGTCGTGATGCCAATCCTGAGTGATCCATTCGGCATGCAGCCTATTGCGCACAGTTTGAGTCGTAACACGACGTCCTGTGGGTGCACGAAAAGCATTATTCAACATGGTGGCGTTGCTGTCAGAGTTCCTCCGAGCCATAATCCGTAGGTAGCGGTCAAATGGTTCAAATGGCTCTGAACACTATGGGACTTAACATCTGAGGTCATCAGTCCCTTAGACTTAGAACTACTTAAACATAACTAACTTAAGGACATGACACACATCCATGCCCGAGGCAGGATTCGAACATGCGACCGTAACAGCAGCGCGGTTCCGAACTGAAGCACCTAGAACCGCTCGGCCACAGAGGCCGGCAGTAGCAGTCATCCACTGCAGTAGTAGCCCTTGGGCAGCCTGAACCAGGCATGTCATCGACAGTTCCCGTCTCTCTGTATCTCCTCCATGTCCGAACAACATCGCTTCGATTCACTCCGAGACGCCTGGACACTTCCCTTGTTGAGAGCCCTTCCTGGTAAAATGTAACAAGGCGGATGCGATCGAACCGCGATATTGACTGTCTTGGTATGGTTGAACTACAGACAACACGAGCAGTGTACCTCCTTCCTGTTGGAATGACTGGATCTGATCAGCTGTCGGACCCCCTCCGTCTCATAGTCACACTTCATTCATGGTTGTTGACATCTTTGCCTGGTTTAGTTACATCTCTGAAAAGTCAAAGGGACTGCGTCTGTGATACAATATTCACAGTCAACATGGGAACCAGGGTGATGCAAAACTTTTTTTTGTGTGTGTATCTTATTAATCAACTGTAACACTATTATCGATGTGACCTATAATGGTTTTATTTAACCTCTTTGTCTGTCCTTACTTGATGAGACTTCTGTATAACCATGCTCTTTGATGTAACTTGGATGCAAATGTTTTTTTCATTATTTATCATAATTTTTGCAGTTGTCATAAGATCTATGGATGTACTTCCGAAAGTAAACTTGTGTAAAATAGGAAAAGTAGGTTTGTAATCATGTAAAACTTGATGGGAAGCCCCTGCGCAACGGAACTGGCTAGGCGGGAATAGAAAAGATGGATCTGGCGGACGAACTGCAAGGCTTCCGTGTGGCATGAGCCAGTCGGTGGCTAGCGGGCAAAGGGTGCGCGTTTTGTGAACTGAAAAGAGGAGATAAGGACTACAAGATTATATAATATAGCCTCAGATCCGGAAATAATTCGACTTATTGTTGATGACATACTTTGGTTAGCTCCGTGCTATGAAAATCCGACGCTAAGAAGAGAATTTTCAGAGCTTGTTACACAGGAAGAGCCATGGATACCTTTGCGGCCTTTTTTTAATAGCACAGGAGTTCGGTGGTGCCTCCACATTCATCTCAAATTATCAATCGAGCACTATGTAATTGCATTGACTTGTTACCTGTTTTCGTTTTCAATAATAATTTTGTGTTATGAAAATTTCATGTAGAACCACCGTATATTATTATTAGTAGGTTACCTAGACAGCGTCGTGTCCCAAGTGCTATGGTAAATCCGAGTTATGTATTTTACTGAACTGAGGAGCAATTACCTTTCTCAACAAAAGTTAATAAACTTTGTGGAGTTGAAAGGTGCACAGATACATACTCAGCACAAATTTTGAAGTGCTCCACGTAGTTTTTATAAATGGACATCAGAGTACAATTACTAACAGCAGGTTTAAAGTGTTCGGTTCAACTATTTTTCTTATAGAAATAATAGTGTCTACAGTTTCATGTGTTAGGTGGTTAAGAGTTTCCCATATTGATTTGTGGCTAAAGTGTTCAGCCTCGATCTGAGTCTATCGAAAGATTACGTTCTGGGTCCCCATGGTAATAGTTGATCCAGATTTAAAGGTCATATCGCAATAAAAGCAATCAAGAATAAGGAGCTGGCTACAAACATTCAGACTATATTAGGTCCAGATATCATATGTTCCACTTGAGGTAAATAATATAGGGAAGTGAATATTCCTTGACAATGCAAATAATAATCATCACAAAAGATACAATTACTTCTTAACTATTTCAATAGTAATAATTTCCTATAACTACACTGACAAAAGAATGTCTTGTTCAAGTCAGTAGTGCTCCACCATTAATAATTATTTACCTATAATTATCACTAGCATCCTACTGTAATGTACAAATAGTGAGCGTTGTTGAGACTCAGTTGTTGCCTAAATGCATTAATAATCCTCCTGTGTAGCTCGAGTCAAATCACTGCTACATCACTTGCTCCTGTCTTTTGTCTTATCTGCAAAACAGCAGTTCAATATCAAGTAAGCCGCGCGGAGTGGCCGCGCGGTTAGAGACGCCATGTCACGGATTGCGTGGAAAGCTCCCGCCGAGTATGGGTATGTGTGTTGTTCTTAGCATAAGTTAGTTTAAGTAATGTGTAAGTCTAGGGACTGATGACCTCAACAATTTGGTTCCTTAGGAATTCACGAACATTTGAACACGTATCAAGTAAAGTCAACTGCAGTAGTTAACTTTTTTATGAACCAAGCTAGTACTGTGTAAAGCTTTGCCTAATTAGGCTGACACTCGTTTCTTTTTACGTAATTACAGTGTGATTACTAATGGAACCTTGTTTCGATTCCCGTTTGTCTTTCTACAGCTTCCTTCCATTAGAAATCTTTAGGGAAACCAAATTAGTCCAATATTTTACCATTAAACGCCGTCACGATCACAAAAATATTCAAATTCTTCAACAGAAATAATGTTACCGACATATCACTAATTTTAATAGTAGGCGGTAGTGTTACACGTGGTTTTTTCCCGTGACAGGACAAATAGTTCTGTTAGTTGAAAACTGTTATACGTGACGCCACGTGGCAAGACATTCTTTAGCTTCTCGAGTATGAGATTCATCATGTCTACGCCGGTATTGTTTCTTACGTCTGGGTCGTGAAAAGCTGTCCGCATTAGTTTGGCCCAAAACGTACGCGGTCTTCAGTTTTCTGCGTTGATGCTGGCGTGGTAATGTCGCGGTGCAAATCCTCTTCCGCGAACGGCTGTAGTATCTCGACCGCTGCCCCCACCTCGGTGAACGATATTAACGCGATACCTATCGCCATCATTTTGGTAACTCTCATTGTGGTTAATCCTGTTGCTATTGTCCGCAGCTCTTGGTCGTGCGGTAGCGTTCTCGCTTCCCACGCCCGGGTTCCCGGGTTCGATTCCCGGCGGGGTCAGGGATTTTCTCTGCCTCGTGATGACTGGGTGTTGTGTGATGTCCATAGGTTAGTTAGGTTTAAGTAGTTCTAAGTTCTAGGGGACTGATGATGATGATGATGAGCGTTTGGCGTCATTGGCCGGGAGGCCCCTTGCGGGGCAGGTCCGGCCGCCATGGCGCAGGTCTTATTACATTCGGCGCCACATTGGGCGACCTGCACGCCGGATGGGGATGAAAGGATGATGAACACAACACAACACCCAGTCCCTGAGCGGAGAAAATCTCCGACCCAGCCGGGAATCGAACCCGGGCCCAGAGGACGGCAATCCGTCACGCTGACCACTCAGCTACTGGGGCGGACTAGGGGACTGATGACCTCAGATGTTTAGTCCCATAGTGCTCAGAGCCATTTGAATCTGTTGCTATTATTATGGCGATAATCACAATTACTTCTCCAATGATCCTCATCTACTCTTTCTAAAAATTCAGAAAAGCTTTTACGATTGCTCCCTACGTACATCTTCGAATCCTCTGGCAGCTTTTCCACGCAACTCTCAAATAATCTCCGATTCAGATCGTCTACTTCTTAAGTGTGTTAGTTTTCTGCACCAGGATTCATAGAAATCTTTCACAGAGTTTCTGCCCCTATTTTCATATAATCTAACCATTATGAATCTGTCCATAAACAGTCTTGGTTTTGAAACTTCCTGACATTAAATCTGTGTGCCGTACCGAGACTCGAACTCGGGACCTTTTCCTTTCGCCCTAAAGTGCTCTACCAAGCACTTTCCCGCCAAAGGCCAAGGTTCCGAGTTCGAATCTCGGTCCGGCACACAGTTTTACTGTCAGGAAGTTTCATGCCAGCCCACACTCCGCTGCAGAGTGAAAATCTCATTGTGGCTTCAAATGGTTCAAATGGCTCTGAGCACTATGGGACTCAACATCTTAGGTCATAAGTCCCCTAGAACTTAGAACTACTTAAACCTAACTAACCTAAGGACATCACACACATCCATGCCCGAGGCAGGATTCGAACCTGCGACCGTAGCAGTCGCACGGTTCCGGACTGCGCGCCTAGAACCGCGAGACCACCGCGGCCGGCTCATTGTGGCATTTTGTTTCTGTTATGACTACTGTTCCTCGGTAAACTTTTGTTTGAATTCATTAAATGTCATCTGATCAGTATTCAAATTTATTCTCCATCGTTTAGCATCACCTACAAATGCACTGGTAATTAATTTAAGCTTTTCCTGATCTGTCAAATATTCAGGAAAAATCCTATCGCAGTTTTTCATAAATGCAAATGCAGTTTTCCATAAATCCCAGTGGATGCCAGCCAGTATGTCTTTTGACAGGATCAAAGCGTTCTTCACCCTTTAATAGTTTGTTATGAGGCATCCTATCATTGATACGACTAGACTTGTGTCTTTATTTTCTTTGAAGGTCGTAGATCTAGCTTTGAATTAGTGAAGTGTTTAGGTTACACTTTCATTCGCAAATACTTACCGATGTGGCGCAGTGGCTAGCACACTGGACTCGCATTCGGGAGGACGACGGTTCAATCCCGCGTCCGGCCATCCTGACTTAAGTTTTCCGTGATTTCCCTAAATTGCTCCAGGAAAATACCGGGAAGGTTGTAAGTGCGTGGATAAAAGGACGCTATGTGCAAGAAGCATGAAGCGCCCTTTGAATGTATCCTGATAGCTAAAAGAGCCACGCGCACTTAGAATAAGAAAATGCTACTTGACACTGAAATCAATATAAAAGATAGGGTCGCCACCGACTCTAGCCACACGACAAAGAAGAAGTAGCACTGAGTCGGAAAATTACTTAATTTATTAATAAGAAAAACTCACAAAAGAACATTCATTGTAAAGTCATTGATAGAGAATGGGATGTAGTTATTAATATGATCCAGGCATTCTTCCCGTGAATCAAATATTGAGTAAAGTAAATAGGTCGTGAACACCATGCGTAAGTGCAGCCTGCAGCAAGATTCGTGAAAACACGATCTATTCCAGAGCATTTGTTTCAGATAAAAAAAGGGACACTAATCACTACACCTGTGCACATGGAAACGCTATAGGTGGGCCAACAAGGAAAACTACAAGGTAAATGGCGAAGGTAACGGCGACGTAACATCGGTACACAAGATAAGATTGAAGGCAAAATTATTTATTACTTAAAACATTGATGTAGTGCATTTATAGACTGCTGTTGCATGCTAACTATGTACAATTGCTTGTGAAATACTATACGTTTCATAACAGACTCGCGTGCCCACTCGGTCCGCGGAGACAATTTCTATGGACCGTGGCCAAATTTTAATCACATGAGACAAAGAAAATTCACAAATACACAAAAATTACCAAGATCCGGAAAAGATTAGAAGCATACACACACAGTTGTAGGCACATAAACATTCACACTGAACCGAGGGCACTTCAACATATGCAACTCCTTTGTGCTGTGTTCCTCTCACGGATCAAAGTCAAGAGTGCATTGGGAATCAAACTGAAAGTCTACAAAAGCCTTGCATTCCCTGCTGCAACCCAGCAAGTAAATCTTTATAAGACGAAATTCGAGACCAAAAGCTAAAAGCTCCCCTCTCTATGTGACAACGCGCCACGCGGTCAGTCCAACTCACCCTTCTTCAACTGGAGCACAGCTGTGTACGCTTCCCGTACCGGCGGCAGACTGCCTCCCGCTTCTCCAGCCTCTTCCACGCTCCGCGTGGACCGGAAAACCCCAGGATGCCATTTCCGCCACCAACCTAACGCAGGTGGATTTCTCACAAGTAGCGGAAACCTCTTTGCCGACTTGACCACTACGAGAGTTGGCAATGAAAGGTGGCTACAGGACCCTTTCATCACCCCAAACGTCCCGGAGAAGACTGTGCCGCGAATTTTCTCGCCATGCTAGGAGATTCGCCAACAGTCTTCGAAACAAACATACCCTAACGAGTAACAATTGCAACAGTAAACAGCAGCACAAAGGAGTTGATTAATCTCTTATATCCAAGTGAGCTTTATCTGACCTTAGTCAATAATTGTGACCTCATGCGGTCCGCAAAGCAAACAGAACAAATTAAATTAAGCGTGATATACTACGCTAACATCATGTCATCTGACCTACTACGACCACAACCATGAGATATTATTCTAAAATTGCTTTAACCAACTATCAAAAGTTAACATAGAGACATAGGTGAACAGGTACATAATATATATAAATATATAAACAAATACAATGATGCAAAATCATTATCACGAACCAAAGCAGTATCGTCTGGTGCTGACATATATAAAAACATGCAAGTGAAAGTGCAAAATACAATATTCACAACAACTACAGTGATACAAAATCATTAATGAACCCAGTGGTATGACAGCTGGTAAATAATCACCTATGGAAAATAAGACATGAGTACAAAAACACATCCAGAAATCAACTCGTTGACACGCTGTCATTTTTCAGTTTCGCCACATGGTTGTTTCACTGGGTATTCTCTTTAGGTGCTGGGGTGGGCGTCTCTTCTAAAGGCGACTTGGAGGATAAGCTACTAGGGGACCACAACACTGAACTGGGGAGTTCGCAGCGGCGTTGATTGTAACGTCCGTTGTAACCCAGGTTGTTCATCCTAGACAGCACCCCGCGACGTTGCCTCGTGCCCGTTTCCACCCTCTGCGTCCATACTGTGGGATGTTTCGGCGTTGCAGATTTGCAGGACATCGCCACTTGTGGGCCCTGCCTCATCATCGAGAAGGCGGCTTGGCGGTCGTCGTCCGTGTGTTGTGGAGGAATGTGTTTTACCGACACACGCCCCCGTCTCCTGTCGTGTCAATGGGGAGACACGCGCTCTTCTGCGTCGCATCGAGGTCGACGCAAACTCGTGCGGGTGTCGGGCTTGAGACCCGCTTATCACCTCTTTGCACCGTCTCAGCTGATGCGTCAGTGGTGGGACCCGCGTCCCTCCGGGCAGTGGGCGTTACCTCACCGCAGCAGCCGTCTGGACTAGCGGCGCTCAGGGATCGGCGGCCTCGCCTGGTGTGCGTCATACTTTCCCTTTCGCTTGTCAGATGACTAGCGCATGGGGTGGAACGCCGGCCATCAGCTGGCGCTGCCGTGGTGACACGCCTGCGGGCTCCGGTGTGAGCCTGCGCCTGGGGGAAGACCAGCATCCCCTCCCCTCTGACGGGGAAACAGCTGTGACCGCTCGCCGCATCACTGCTTCGCCGTTGATGCCAGGATTCGGCAACGCCTGCCGGTGGACCAAGCCCTGTGCTTTCTGATGCGGAGGCTCCCTAGGCGGCCTTGCACCCACTTAAGAACTGCGCTCACAGGGATCGTTACAAAATATCATGTGTACAGATTACCACAAAATCTTCGGAGTTTTTCACTCCTGATCAATACATGGAATAGTGCCCAAAATTAACTTGACAAAAAAAGGCCTTCTTAACATTACTAATAAAAAAAAATGAAGAAAATTAAATAACCAATATTCAAACAAACAAAAAAATCCTTTTTATAAAATATAGTTCCAGCATTACATCTGCTGTCAATCATTCAGGGTAGATCTTGTACAAGTTTTGGTCAGGATTTGGATAGGATTTGGCGCCGCTGCTAGCTACAGACACAAAACTCTACCTACTCCTAACTACGCTCTCACACACAATCTACACAGCTCGTACTAGTCACCATCACCATATAGCCCGACTACAATTCCCACATATAAACAAAATATTCCTTTCAACACCAATACCCATATCGTTGTTCATTGACTGCTCCTCCAAGGTTTGCAGAACATGTTTGCTGATCTGTGAAAAATTTCCGAGACTTCTTTTCTATGGACATTGCATAATAAAAGTTATGATTAATGAGACACAGAAGGTTCATTCAAGTCACATCTGGAATGGTAAATGTTTCAACATCTATTCATCAGACTAATGCAAAAGGTCAGTGGGCATAAAAATGAAAATAAAAATCATCCTATCCTATTAGCAAACACATAAACACTTCGTCCTATAAGCACATAAAAAAATACTGTCAAAAGAAATACATTGTCCAGGGCCATGAGTACCCAACTTACTGCTATCATAAGATACTCATAATGATTACACACTTACTCACCACATGTCCCCAGGGGTCCTCGTCATGTTATTTTAGCTTGGAGGTAGTCGCATTGATTCCCTATTAAATATCAAGCTGCTTGAGGTTATAAGCTGTTTCCATATACATCTTCTGGGGTTTCACACCCTGGTGTCCTCAACCGTACCTAGTAGTATGTGACGGCAAGTTACACTTTCCAAATATCTTATAAGATGGCAACTCTGAAAATCAAACACTATTAATCTCCCTTCATACACAAGTCCTTCACCTACAAGTCACCAAGTTGCTTCATTAACATCGCAGTACATTTGAAAAATCTCACTGAATCATGCTCACCTAAGGGGAATAAGAACACTAAAACAGTAATTTATCATCAAGAATTACCTTACGACCATTGACTCGCCACGCCAACACACCCGATACCTTTTTAGTCATCAAAGAACGAAAGCCATCTTACTGTAATAGGAAACGCTTCATATGAGCCTCATAATCATTCAAATTCAGATGTTTTGAAACTGCACAACACTACTCCTTTCTGCTGACAAGAAGAAATAACTACACACATATTGGGGGACCCTTTACAATACACAGAAAATATACACTTTAATTTTAATCACACCAGTGTGAATCAAAACATTGGAAAATATGCACTGTAATTTTACTCACAAAAGAATGAGTGCGAAAAAGCATATGGGCAATACGTCATTCCGACCTCCGAGGGGCAAGATCTTCTGCTTCTTATTCAATGTAAGGTTTTACGTTGGAGATGTGGTGCAGGCCCTTCGACTTTCGAGAGCGGAGTGTTTCTACTTCAAGCGCATTCGGATGTGGAATCCGCTTGATTCTGTACGGCCCGTTGAATAAGAAGAAGAACTTCTTTGACAACCCAGCCCGTTTATTAGAGAGCTTGTGCGAGCGTACAAGTACTTTCTGGCCCACGTGAAAAGTTATATTCCGCACCTTCTTTTTGTAGGTTCTTATCCGAGCCTCGGCGGCACTCTTTATATTTTTCAGGGCAAGCTCCACAATTGCAGATCTTCGTAACCTGGGTTCTACTGGCCAGGGAGCCACCTCTTTTATTTTACTCGGAGGCTCCTTGTTTTTCAGGACCAGAATCGGTGGCAACGTCGTCGAGGAATTTGGCAACTCATTTAGTATGTTCTGGAAACCGGCTAGTTTCGTGTCCCACGTCCGGTGGTCACGGTGGCAGTATAACCTACACAATTTTCCAATCTCCTTCATCCACCTTTCACAAGGATTTGCTGAAGGGCAGAAAAGGGAGATAAATATCGGTTTCACTCGCTTTCTCCGAAGCATATGCTCCCAGTGACGTGACCTGAATTGTGGCCCGTTGTCCGAAATTACACGCTTCACAGTGCCAACCTCCCGTAAGAAGTGATTTGCGAACGCGGCAGCTACTGCCTTCCCGGTGGCCCTACGCAGCGGGGTGAGGCAGACGAATTTTGACGTCAGCTCTACTGCCACAAAAATGTACGCAAATCCGTTCCTAGAACGCACTAGCGGACCGAATAGATCTACTGCTGCGAGATCCCTGAGTTTATTGGGAACGATCGGGTGTATTGGTGCGGCAAACGAGACAGTGGGCGGCTTGGCTTGCTGACAGGGCTTGCATACCCTAATTACTTTACGTATACGCCGAAGCATATTATTAAAGTAACAGGTTTCCCGCAGCTTCTCCAAGCATTTCCTCGCACCAAAGTGACCGTAGCTCAAATGCACGTACCACACGAGCTTGTTCACCAGTTCCTCCGGAATCGCTAACAGCCACCTGGAGTCATCCAGGGCTCGCCTCTTAAATAGGATGCCATTCCGGATAATATAATACTGCCTGATGGCCGCGTGGGATTTATCATGCCATTTCTCTTTGATGTCACGCAAGACTTCGTCCTTGTCTTGTTCCGCCCCGATATTGCCTAGTGACGTAGTGACATAATTCTCGAATGCCACATTTTGAAGGTATAACACACTGAAATTGTTTTCATCAATAGCGTTATCCTCAGCATGGGTGAGCCCGATAGGCATCCGAGATAGAGCATCAGCAATGATGTTCTTGTGCCACGGAATGTACTCTATCGTGAAGTGGTATTCCTGGAGGAACACCGTCCACCGTCCGAGTCTACCGTGATTGATTTTGGCGCTCATTAGGAATTGTAGTGCTCGGTGGTCACTGTACACCCTGGTCGTGCGCCCGAACAAATAGTAACGGAATTTCTTGAATGCCCAGACAATCGCCAGGGCTTCAAGCTCCGTGACAGAGTAGTTCCGTTCACTCCGCGAGAGCACACGGCTGGCGAACGAGATAGTTTTCCAGGTGGACGGGTCCTTTCCACCGTCCGTCTGGAACAACACCGCTCCCAGCCCCGTCAGCGAACTATCTGTCATCAGGCAAAACTCCTGATTCAAATCCGGATGGGCGAGCAATGGAGCGTTAACGAGTGCATTCTTTAATTCGTCAAATTCGCTCTGTGCTTGTTCGTCCCACATCCAAACGGTGTTCTTACCCGTCAGTGCACATAAACGAGGGGTGGACAACACATTGAGATTTATAAATCTCTTGTAGAAATTGCAAAGCCCCAAATAACCCCTGAGCTGACGCTTTGACGTGGGCGTTGCGCACTCCGCAATTGCTGAAATTTTTTCGGGATCCGGATGAATTCCATCCGCCGACACAATATGACCCAGAAACTTTATGCTTTCACGCCCGAACTGGGATTTGTCCAGATTCACGGTCACCCCCGCTTTCTCGAATACTTCGAGCAATCGATTTAGAACCCGGTTGTGTTCCTCCCATGACTTCTCTGCAATTAGAATGTCGTCCACATACACAGTTACGCGCGCTCTTAGGTCGTCAGGTAGTATGCTATTCAGGCCTCTTATGAAGGCGGCTGAAGAAACATTCAACCCGAAAGGGAGACGTTTAAACTGGTAGCAGCTCCCATAGCAGAGGAAGGCAGTGTATTGCCTGCAAGACGAATCGAGCATAATTTGCCAATAGCTGTTTCGGAGGTCAACGGATGACAAAACTTTCACGCCATGAAACCTTTGCAGCAGTTCCTCCAATCCTTCTGGCCTATCTGTCTCAGACATGATTACCGTATTTATTTGCCGCGAGTCCAACACCAAACGCACGGACTTGTCCCGCTTTGGCACGACGAGTAATGGCGAGTTGTATGAACTCCTAGCTCGCTCTATTATACCCTGCTCCAGCATCCTACTTATTTCGGCTTCCACACTGCTCTTGTGCACCAGTGGGATGGGGTAGGGCTTGACAAAGAAAGGAAGATGCTCGCGCACCGTAAAGCGGTACAGAAATCCATCAATTGCCCCCGGTGAATCCGAAAATACTCGGGAATGGCTTCTCAGAACGCGACACAGTTCCATACGATTCGCTTCCGAGGCTCCCGCACCAGCAATACACCTTTTCACCGCGCTCGTGAAAACATCGTTCCTACCATACTCATTAGGTTGTGAATCTAGGTCACTAATCAGATTGACCAAAACCTCCTGCCCAGGTCGCGACTCAGTCCTAACGTGGAATTTCAGACAGCTCACCTCAGACTCCTTGCGCAAAACACATTCCTCGAAAATTAGACTGACAGGGTTGCTCCCGGCAATGATAGTCATAACACCGCCAGCCACGTCGATTACGGCGCGATGGGCATTCATGAAGTCAGTCCCCAATATCATCGCCACGCTCATCAGCGGCATCACAAAAAAATTGAATTCAAACTCATGTCCTTGACAGACGAAGTTTACTCGAGTCTGAACTTTAATTTTAACACTTTTTCCATATATCGCGCCCCTGACTGTAGTTCCTCTCACCTGGAAAGTTGGCCAACTACCCGTTTCCTCAGACTTCCGAAACGCCGCCTCACTAATCAGCGAAAAGGGGCTGCCTGTATCGAGTACACATCTAAGACTGACTCCCCGAATGTAAACAGACACGACTGGGTTTACCGCGGGCGCACCAATACTGTGGTCCTCCCTCAACAAATCTTCCCTAATATCGTCTTCCTCTATCAAATGCACATCAATATCACTGGTCCTCATTAAGTTGTCGCCAACCGAGCCAGCCAACAGTCATTGATCCCTTTGATTAGAGGCATTTGTCGGATTGTGCCGCGGGTTTGCGGGACGAATTTCAACACCCACTGGCGGACCACCCGTACTGTTTACGGCACCCCTGTTGTTGCTTGTTCGATAATTATTCTGGGGTCGGTCACGACTACCGTTCCTAGGTCCGCTGTAATTGCGCCTAAATCTCTGCTCATTACCATATCTTCTAAACTCCCAGGGGTGTCTTTGATTTCCTCTAGGCGAATGACGACCATTGGCATAGTTCGTTCTGCCCGCGTTCCGTGAGGAGTCGCGACGCTGCCAACGCTCGCGCATTCTGTAACTCTCAGGCGACTCATTACGTCTGTATTGCCACCTGTCTCTACGGCTGCGGCTTCGCTTGCGCGGCCGCTGCTCGTAGGCGCTCTGGCCGTAATTCTGCGTGGTGCCATTCGCATCGCACTCAAGCTCTAAAAGGAGACTGCGAAACCCCTCTACGTCATCCTGACATCGTCCTGCAAGGATAACGTGCCGCAACTGCATTGGAAACTTTCCCAGGCAAATACGAATAATTTCTGCAGGTCCATAAGGCTCGTCAAGATGTTCATTTGCCTGCAGCATGTGCTCGAACATCTGCACAGGGCTGGAGAATTTTGACCTGTTTAACTCTGGTAGCATAATGAGTCCGTGTTTTACACGACTTTGCGCTGCCACTGACCAATATATCGACAGGAAGTGATGACGAAACTCCCCAACAGTGTAGCAATTGCGTGCAATTGACCTCATCCGCGCCGCTGGCTCACCTTCGAGGTAGCCGCACATATACTCTATTTTGTGCGCACTGGGCCACGTAGGAGGGAGGGACAACTCGAACTGCTGTAACCAGGCCCGCGGGTGAATCCCCGTAGCCGAGTTACGGAAGACTTCAAACTTCCTCACGGTCAGAAAATGTTTAAAGTCAAATTCGTGAGTTTCCCTTGGCGAACGTTCCTGAGGGGATCCGCGCCGTTCCCACCTGGTACGAGATTCGTGATCATGACGATGATCAAATTCGCCATCGTTCCCGGAATCATCGTCGGAATAATGGCCCTTTCGTTCATTTCTTTCAACTTCATGGGCCTTTAACCCTTTTAGGTGAAGTTCTAAACGGGCCATGCGCTCACATATTCCCTCGGTAACCCCTCTTTGTTGTATTTTTATTTCACACTGTCCACGCGGACATTTCGTTATCGACCGTATTTCGTCTGCATCCGCTGATGACGAGGTAATCGTTTCCCTATTATTGTCAGACTTACGCGCCACTGCTTCTGAGATCCTGGCTATTTCTTCTCGCATCTCTCGGTGGGCCGTGTCTTGTTTTGTTTGCGTAAGCCCTTGCTCTCGCTCGAGAGCTATTATCGCCTGGCTGACGGTTTCTACCTGCGCGCTAAGGTGGACCGGGCACTTAGCCGCAGTGTCCTCTATTCGGGACACAAGAGCCGCGTGGTCACTCTGGCATTGTTGTGCTAACGCGCGGAGATCCCTGGCGGAATTTCGTCCTACTCGGGACTCAAGAGCCGCTTGTTCACTCTGGCATTGTTCTGCTAGTATACGTATATTCCCAGCGAACCTTTCTTCTTGCTCCATCACTTGCTTGCTAATGACTTGGTACCCCTCTTCTAAGGCGGAGATGCGTTGGTCAATGATCGCCAGTTTCTCCCCAACACCCTGTACTATTTCACTAGTCAATCTTTTATTCGCTTCCTCGATATGCCTCCTATTTTCTTCTGCTTGTTTTTTATTCACTTCCTCGATATGTCTCCTATTACTGTCTAGTAATTGTCGTAGCATAGCTTGTAATGAATTTGCATCTATCGAATGATTCGAAATCACTACGGCGAGCTCAGGATGGACAACACTTGTACTTGTGTTTTCCGCGTTTCGTTCCTGGTCGGACTCGACGTTTTGACCTCGTCCTTGTTCAGGGTTATTGTCTGGCAGGTTTTTCCGATCGCGGCTCCCTGAACAGCTACGCGTCTCCATCATAAGGATAGTTACTCCGTGCTCCAAAATACAACAAGAATAATGCCAAAGTCTCCTAATGGACTCACAGTCCCCACAAAGCACCCAAGATTTACTATATGACACCGATACACGCCACAGGACAAGAGTCAACCCACACTTGTAACACAATTGAATACTAAATCACAATATCTATACAGTAATACATATACAAGATAAAACATGTAAGAAAGTGCACACCTATATCATAAATTCACGTAAATTCTGTATCACAGAAAGACAATATACCAATTAGCACATACAACCGTAAATAACTAATCCTCACTGCGCATCAGAAGATCTCTGGTTTACCGAAATCCGTGAGCAGGGTAAGCCATGTGTAAGTAGCGTGGATAAAAGGACGCTATGTGCAAGAAGCATGAAGCGCCCTTTGAATGTATCCTGATAGCTAAAAGAGCCACGCGCACTTAGAATAAGAAAATGCTACTTGACACTGAAATCAATATAAAAGATAGGGTCGCCACCAACTCTAGCCACACGACAAAGAAGAAGTAGCACTGAGTCGGAAAATTACTTAATTTATTAATAAGAAAAACTCACAAAAGAACATTCATTGTAAAGTCATTGATAGAGAATGGGATGTAGTTATTAATATGATCCAGGCATTCTTCCCGTGAATCAAATATTGAGTAAAGTAAATAGGTCGTGAACACCATGCGTAAGTGCAGCCTGCAGCAAGATTCGTGAAAACACGATCTATTCCAGAGCATTTGTTTCAGATAAAAAAAGGGACACTAATCACTACACCTGTGCACATGGAAACGCTATAGGTGGGCCAACAAGGAAAACTACAAGGTAAATGGCGAAGGTAACGGCGACGTAACATCGGTACACAAGATAAGATTGAAGGCAAAATTATTTATTACTTAAAACATTGATGTAGTGCATTTATAGACTGCTGTTGCATGCTAACTATGTACAATTGCTTGTGAAATACTATACGTTTCATAACAGACTCGCGTGCCCACTCGGTCCGCGGAGACAATTTCTATGGACCGTGGCCAAATTTTAATCACATGAGACAAAGAAAATTCACAAATACACAAAAATTACCAAGATCCGGAAAAGATTAGAAGCATACACACACAGTTGTAGGCACATAAACATTCACACTGAACCGAGGGCACTTCAACATATGCAACTCCTTTGTGCTGTGTTCCTCTCACGGATCAAAGTCAAGACTGCATTGGGAATCAAACTGAAAGTCTACAAAAGCCTTGCATTCCCTGCTGCAACCCAGCAAGTAAATCTTTATAAGACGAAATTCGAGACCAAAAGCTAAAAGCTCCCCTCTCTATGTGACAACGCGCCACGCGGTCAGTCCAACTCACCCTTCTTCAACTGGAGCACAGCTGTGTACGCTTCCCGTACCGGCGGCAGACTGCCTCCCGCTTCTCCAGCCTCTTCCACGCTCCGCGTGGACCGGAAAACCCCAGGATGCCATTTCCGCCACCAACCTAACGCAGGTGGATTTCTCACAAGTAGCGGAAACCTCTTTGCCGACTTGACCACTACGAGAGTTGGCAATGAAAGGTGGCTACAGGACCCTTTCATCACCCCAAACGTCCCGGAGAAGACTGTGCCGCGAATTTTCTCGCCATGCTAGGAGATTCGCCAACAGTCTTCGAAACAAACATACCCTAACGAGTAACAATTGCAACAGTAAACAGCAGCACAAAGGAGTTGATTAATCTCTTATATCCAAGTGAGCTTTATCTGACCTTAGTCAATAATTGTGACCTCATGCGGTCCGCAAAGCAAACAGAACAAATTAAATTAAGCGTGATATACTACGCTAACATCATGTCATCTGACCTACTACGACCACAACCATGAGATATTATTCTAAAATTGCTTTAACCAACTATCAAAAGTTAACATAGAGACATAGGTGAACAGGTACATAATATATATAAATATATAAACAAATACAATGATGCAAAATCATTATCACGAACCAAAGCAGTATCGTCTGGTGCTGACATATATAAAAACATGCAAGTGAAAGTGCAAAATACAATATTCACAACAACTACAGTGATACAAAATCATTAATGAACCCAGTGGTATGACAGCTGGTAAATAATCACCTATGGAAAATAAGACATGAGTACAAAAACACATCCAGAAATCAACTCGTTGACACGCTGTCATTTTTCAGTTTCGCCACATGGTTGTTTCACTGGGTATTCTCTTTAGGTGCTGGGGTGGGCGTCTCTTCTAAAGGCGACTTGGAGGATAAGCTACTAGGGGACCACAACACTGAACTGGGGAGTTCGCAGCGGCGTTGATTGTAACGTCCGTTGTAACCCAGGTTGTTCATCCTAGACAGCACCCCGCGACGTTGCCTCGTGCCCGTTTCCACCCTCTGCGTCCATACTGTGGGATGTTTCGGCGTTGCAGATTTGCAGGACATCGCCACTTGTGGGCCCTGCCTCATCATCGAGAAGGCGGCTTGGCGGTCGTCGTCCGTGTGTTGTGGAGGAATGTGTTTTACCGACACACGCCCCCGTCTCCTGTCGTGTCAATGGGGAGACACGCGCTCTTCTGCGTCGCATCGAGGTCGACGCAAACTCGTGCGGGTGTCGGGCTTGAGACCCGCTTATCACCTCTTTGCACCGTCTCAGCTGATGCGTCAGTGGTGGGACCCGCGTCCCTCCGGGCAGTGGGCGTTACCTCACCGCAGCAGCCGTCTGGACTAGCGGCGCTCAGGGATCGGCGGCCTCGCCTGGTGTGCGTCATACTTTCCCTTTCGCTTGTCAGATGACTAGCGCATGGGGTGGAACGCCGGCCATCAGCTGGCGCTGCCGTGGTGACACGCCTGCGGGCTCCGGTGTGAGCCTGCGCCTGGGGGAAGACCAGCATCCCCTCCCCTCTGACGGGGAAACAGCTGTGACCGCTCGCCGCATCACTGCTTCGCCGTTGATGCCAGGATTCGGCAACGCCTGCCGGTGGACCAAGCCCTGTGCTTTCTGATGCGGAGGCTCCCTAGGCGGCCTTGCACCCACTTAAGAACTGCGCTCACAGGGATCGTTACAAAATATCATGTGTACAGATTACCACAAAATCTTCGGAGTTTCTCACTCCTGATCAATACATGGAATAGTGCCCAAAATTAACTTGACAAAAAAAGGCCTTCTTAACATTACTAATAAAAAAAAAACAATGAAGAAAATTAAATAACCAATATTCAAACAAACAAAAAAATCCTTTTTATAAAATATAGTTCCAGCATTACATCTGCTGTCAATCATTCAGGGTAGATCTTGTACAAGTTTTGGTCAGGATTTGGATAGGATTTGGCGCCGCTGCTAGCTACAGACACAAAACTCTACCTACTCCTAACTACGCTCTCACACACAATCTACACAGCTCGTACTAGTCACCATCACCATATAGCCCGACTACAATTCCCACATATAAACAAAATATTCCTTTCAACACCAATACCCATATCGTTGTTCATTGACTGCTCCTCCAAGGTTTGCAGAACATGTTTGCTGATCTGTGAAAAATTTCCGAGACTTCTTTTCTATGGACATTGCATAATAAAAGTTATGATTAATGAGACACAGAAGGTTCATTCAAGTCACATCTGGAATGGTAAATGTTTCAACATCTATTCATCAGACTAATGCAAAAGGTCAGTGGGCATAAAAATGAAAATAAAAATCATCCTATCCTATTAGCAAACACATAAACACTTCGTCCTATAAGCACATAAAAAAATACTGTCAAAAGAAATTCATTGTCCAGGGCCATGAGTACCCAACTTACTGCTATCATAAGATACTCATAATGATTACACACTTACTCACCACATGTCCCCAGGGGTCCTCGTCATGTTATTTTAGCTTGGAGGTAGTCGCATTGATTCCCTATTAAATATCAAGCTGCTTGAGGTTATAAGCTGTTTCCATATACATCTTCTGGGGTTTCACACCCTGGTGTCCTCAACCGTACCTAGTAGTATGTGACGGCAAGTTACACTTTCCAAATATCTTATAAGATGGCAACTCTGAAAATCAAACACTATTAATCTCCCTTCATACACAAGTCCTTCACCTACAAGTCACCAAGTTGCTTCATTAACATCGCAGTACATTTGAAAAATCTCACTGAATCATGCTCACCTAAGGGGAATAAGAACACTAAAACAGTAATTTATCATCAAGAATTACCTTACGACCATTGACTCGCCACGCCAACACACCCGATACCTTTTTAGTCATCAAAGAACGAAAGCCATCTTACTGTAATAGGAAACGCTTCATATGAGCCTCATAATCATTCACATTCAGATGTTTTGAAACTGCACAACACTACTCCTTTCTGCTGACAAGAAGAAATAACTACACACATATTGGGGGACCCTTTACAATACACAGAAAATATACACTTTAATTTTAATCACACCAGTGTGAATCAAAACATTGGAAAATATGCACTGTAATTTTACTCACAAAAGAATGAGTGCGAAAAAGCATATGGGCAATACGTCATTCCGACCTCCGAGGGGCAAGATCTTCTGCTTCTTATTCAATGTAAGGTTTTACGTTGGAGATGTGGTGCAGGCCCTTCGACTTTCGAGAGCGGAGTGTTTCTACTTCAAGCGCATTCGGATGTGGAATCCGCTTGATTCTGTACGGCCCGTTGAATAAGAAGAAGAACTTCTTTGACAACCCAGCCCGTTTATTAGAGAGCTTGTGCGAGCGTACAAGTACTTTCTGGCCCACGTGAAAAGTTATATTCCGCACCTTCTTTTTGTAGGTTCTTATCCGAGCCTCGGCGGCACTCTTTATATTTTTCAGGGCAAGCTCCACAATTGCAGATCTTCGTAACCTGGGTTCTACTGGCCAGGGAGCCACCTCTTTTATTTTACTCGGAGGCTCCTTGTTTTTCAGGACCAGAATCGGTGGCAACGTCGTCGAGGAATTTGGCAACTCATTTAGTATGTTCTGGAAACCGGCTAGTTTCGTGTCCCACGTCCGGTGGTCACGGTGGCAGTATAACCTACACAATTTTCCAATCTCCTTCATCCACCTTTCACAAGGATTTGCTGAAGGGCAGAAAAGGGAGATAAATATCGGTTTCACTCGCTTTCTCCGAAGCATATGCTCCCAGTGACGTGACCTGAATTGTGGCCCGTTGTCCGAAATTACACGCTTCACAGTGCCAACCTCCCGTAAGAAGTGATTTGCGAACGCGGCAGCTACTGCCTTCCCGGTGGCCCTACGCAGCGGGGTGAGGCAGACGAATTTTGACGTCAGCTCTACTGCCACAAAAATGTACGCAAATCCGTTCCTAGAACGCACTAGCGGACCGAATAGATCTACTGCTGCGAGATCCCTGAGTTTATTGGGAACGATCGGGTGTATTGGTGCGGCAAACGAGACAGTGGGCGGCTTGGCTTGCTGACAGGGCTTGCATACCCTAATTACTTTACGTATACGCCGAAGCATATTATTAAAGTAACAGGTTTCCCGCAGCTTCTCCAAGCATTTCCTCGCACCAAAGTGACCGTAGCTCAAATGCACGTACCACACGAGCTTGTTCACCAGTTCCTCCGGAATCGCTAACAGCCACCTGGAGTCATCCAGGGCTCGCCTCTTAAATAGGATGCCATTCCGGATAATATAATACTGCCTGATGGCCGCGTGGGATTTATCATGCCATTTCTCTTTGATGTCACGCAAGACTTCGTCCTTGTCTTGTTCCGCCCCGATATTGCCTAGTGACGTAGTGACATAATTCTCGAATGCCACATTTTGAAGGTATAACACACTGAAATTGTTTTCATCAATAGCGTTATCCTCAGCATGGGTGAGCCCGATAGGCATCCGAGATAGAGCATCAGCAATGATGTTCTTGTGCCACGGAATGTACTCTATCGTGAAGTGGTATTCCTGGAGGAACACCGTCCACCGTCCGAGTCTACCGTGATTGATTTTGGCGCTCATTAGGAATTGTAGTGCTCGGTGGTCACTGTACACCCTGGTCGTGCGCCCGAACAAATAGTAACGGAATTTCTTGAATGCCCAGACAATCGCCAGGGCTTCAAGCTCCGTGACAGAGTAGTTCCGTTCACTCCGCGAGAGCACACGGCTGGCGAACGAGATAGTTTTCCAGGTGGACGGGTCCTTTCCACCGTCCGTCTGGAACAACACCGCTCCCAGCCCCGTCAGCGAACTATCTGTCATCAGGCAAAACTCCTGATTCAAATCCGGATGGGCGAGCAATGGAGCGTTAACGAGTGCATTCTTTAATTCGTCAAATTCGCTCTGTGCTTGTTCGTCCCACATCCAAACGGTGTTCTTACCCGTCAGTGCACATAAACGAGGGGTGGACAACACATTGAGATTTATAAATCTCTTGTAGAAATTGCAAAGCCCCAAATAACCCCTGAGCTGACGCTTTGACGTGGGCGTTGCGCACTCCGCAATTGCTGAAATTTTTTCGGGATCCGGATGAATTCCATCCGCCGACACAATATGACCCAGAAACTTTATGCTTTCACGCCCGAACTGGGATTTGTCCAGATTCACGGTCACCCCCGCTTTCTCGAATACTTCGAGCAATCGATTTAGAACCCGGTTGTGTTCCTCCCATGACTTCTCTGCAATTAGAATGTCGTCCACATACACAGTTACGCGCGCTCTTAGGTCGTCAGGTAGTATGCTATTCAGGCCTCTTATGAAGGCGGCTGAAGAAACATTCAACCCGAAAGGGAGACGTTTAAACTGGTAGCAGCTCCCATAGCAGAGGAAGGCAGTGTATTGCCTGCAAGACGAATCGAGCATAATTTGCCAATAGCTGTTTCGGAGGTCAACGGATGACAAAACTTTCACGCCATGAAACCTTTGCAGCAGTTCCTCCAATCCTTCTGGCCTATCTGTCTCAGACATGATTACCGTATTTATTTGCCGCGAGTCCAACACCAAACGCACGGACTTGTCCCGCTTTGGCACGACGAGTAATGGCGAGTTGTATGAACTCCTAGCTCGCTCTATTATACCCTGCTCCAGCATCCTACTTATTTCGGCTTCCACACTGCTCTTGTGCACCAGTGGGATGGGGTAGGGCTTGACAAAGAAAGGAAGATGCTCGCGCACCGTAAAGCGGTACAGAAATCCATCAATTGCCCCCGGTGAATCCGAAAATACTCGGGAATGGCTTCTCAGAACGCGACACAGTTCCATACGATTCGCTTCCGAGGCTCCCGCACCAGCAATACACCTTTTCACCGCGCTCGTGAAAACATCGTTCCTACCATACTCATTAGGTTGTGAATCTAGGTCACTAATCAGATTGACCAAAACCTCCTGCCCAGGTCGCGACTCAGTCCTAACGTGGAATTTCAGACAGCTCACCTCAGACTCCTTGCGCAAAACACATTCCTCGAAAATTAGACTGACAGGGTTGCTCCCGGCAATGATAGTCATAACACCGCCAGCCACGTCGATTACGGCGCGATGGGCATTCATGAAGTCAGTCCCCAATATCATCGCCACGCTCATCAGCGGCATCACAAAAAAATTGAATTCAAACTCATGTCCTTGACAGACGAAGTTTACTCGAGTCTGAACTTTAATTTTAACACTTTTTCCATATATCGCGCCCCTGACTGTAGTTCCTCTCACCTGGAAAGTTGGCCAACTACCCGTTTCCTCAGACTTCCGAAACGCCGCCTCACTAATCAGCGAAAAGGGGCTGCCTGTATCGAGTACACATCTAAGACTGACTCCCCGAATGTAAACAGACACGACTGGGTTTACCGCGGGCGCACCAATACTGTGGTCCTCCCTCAACAAATCTTCCCTAATATCGTCTTCCTCTATCAAATGCACATCAATATCACTGGTCCTCATTAAGTTGTCGCCAACCGAGCCAGCCAACAGTCATTGATCCCTTTGATTAGAGGCATTTGTTGGATTGTGCCGCGGGTTTGCGGGACGAATTTCAACACCCACTGGCGGACCACCCGTACTGTTTACGGCACCCCTGTTGTTGCTTGTTCGATAATTATTCTGGGGTCGGTCACGACTACCGTTCCTAGGTCCGCTGTAATTGCGCCTAAATCTCTGCTCATTACCATATCTTCTAAACTCCCAGGGGTGTCTTTGATTTCCTCTAGGCGAATGATGACCATTGGCATAGTTCGTTCTGCCCGCGTTCCGTGAGGAGTCGCGACGCTGCCAACGCTCGCGCATTCTGTAACTCTCAGGCGACTCATTACGTCTGTATTGCCACCTGTCTCTACGGCTGCGGCTTCGCTTGCGCGGCCGCTGCTCGTAGGCGCTCTGGCCGTAATTCTGCGTGGTGCCATTCGCATCGCACTCAAGCTCTAAAAGGAGACTGCGAAACCCCTCTACGTCATCCTGACATCGTCCTGCAAGGATAACGTGCCGCAACTGCATTGGAAACTTTCCCAGGCAAATACGAATAATTTCTGCAGGTCCATAAGGCTCGTCAAGATGTTCATTTGCCTGCAGCATGTGCTCGAACATCTGCACAGGGCTGGAGAATTTTGACCTGTTTAACTCTGGTAGCATAATGAGTCCGTGTTTTACACGACTTTGCGCTGCCACTGACCAATATATCGACAGGAAGTGATGACGAAACTCCCCAACAGTGTAGCAATTGCGTGCAATTGACCTCATCCGCGCCGCTGGCTCACCTTCGAGGTAGCCGCACATATACTCTATTTTGTGCGCACTGGGCCACGTAGGAGGGAGGGACAACTCGAACTGCTGTAACCAGGCCCGCGGGTGAATCCCCGTAGCCGAGTTACGGAAGACTTCAAACTTCCTCACGGTCAGAAAATGTTTAAAGTCAAATTCGTGAGTTTCCCTTGGCGAACGTTCCTGAGGGGATCCGCGCCGTTCCCACCTGGTACGAGATTCGTGATCATGACGATGATCAAATTCGCCATCGTTCCCGGAATCATCGTCGGAATAATGGCCCTTTCGTTCATTTCTTTCAACTTCATGGGCCTTTAACCCTTTTAGGTGAAGTTCTAAACGGGCCATGCGCTCACATATTCCCTCGGTAACCCCTCTTTGTTGTATTTTTATTTCACACTGTCCACGCGGACATTTCGTTATCGACCGTATTTCGTCTGCATCCGCTGATGACGAGGTAATCGTTTCCCTATTATTGTCAGACTTACGCGCCACTGCTTCTGAGATCCTGGCTATTTCTTCTCGCATCTCTCGGTGGGCCGTGTCTTGTTTTGTTTGCGTAAGCCCTTGCTCTCGCTCGAGAGCTATTATCGCCTGGCTGACGGTTTCTACCTGCGCGCTAAGGTGGACCGGGCACTTAGCCGCAGTGTCCTCTATTCGGGACACAAGAGCCGCGTGGTCACTCTGGCATTGTTGTGCTAACGCGCGGAGATCCCTGGCGGAATTTCGTCCTACTCGGGACTCAAGAGCCGCTTGTTCACTCTGGCATTGTTCTGCTAGTATACGTATATTCCCAGCGAACCTTTCTTCTTGCTCCATCACTTGCTTGCTAATGACTTGGTACCCCTCTTCTAAGGCGGAGATGCGTTGGTCAATGATCGCCAGTTTCTCCCCAACACCCTGTACTATTTCACTAGTCAATCTTTTATTCGCTTCCTCGATATGCCTCCTATTTTCTTCTGCTTGTTTTTTATTCACTTCCTCGATATGTCTCCTATTACTGTCTAGTAATTGTCGTAGCATAGCTTGTAATGAATTTGCATCTATCGAATGATTCGAAATCACTACGGCGAGCTCAGGATGGACAACACTTGTACTTGTGTTTTCCGCGTTTCGTTCCTGGTCGGACTCGACGTTTTGACCTCGTCCTTGTTCAGGGTTATTGTCTGGCAGGTTTTTCCGATCGCGGCTCCCTGAACAGCTACGCGTCTCCATCATAAGGATAGTTACTCCGTGCTCCAAAATACAACAAGAATAATGCCAAAGTCTCCTAATGGACTCACAGTCCCCACAAAGCACCCAAGATTTACTATATGACACCGATACACGCCACAGGACAAGAGTCAACCCACACTTGTAACACAATTGAATACTAAATCACAATATCTATACAGTAATACATATACAAGATAAAACATGTAAGAAAGTGCACACCTATATCATAAATTCACGTAAATTCTGTATCACAGAAAGACAATATACCAATTAGCACATACAACCGTAAATAACTAATCCTCACTGCGCATCAGAAGATCTCTGGTTTACCGAAATCCGTGAACAGGGTAAGCCATGTGTAAGTAGCGTGGATAAAAGGACGCTATGTGCAAGAAGCATGAAGCGCCCTTTGAATGTATCCTGATAGCTAAAAGAGCCACGCGCACTTAGAATAAGAAAATGCTACTTGACACTGAAATCAATATAAAAGATAGGGTCGCCACCAACTCTAGCCACACGACAAAGAAGAAGTAGCACTGAGTCGGAAAATTACTTAATTTATTAATAAGAAAAACTCACAAAAGAACATTCATTGTAAAGTCATTGATAGAGAATGGGATGTAGTTATTAATATGATCCAGGCATTCTTCCCGTGAATCAAATATTGAGTAAAGTAAATAGGTCGTGAACACCATGCGTAAGTGCAGCCTGCAGCAAGATTCGTGAAAACACGATCTATTCCAGAGCATTTGTTTCAGATAAAAAAAGGGACACTAATCACTACACCTGTGCACATGGAAACGCTATAGGTGGGCCAACAAGGAAAACTACAAGGTAAATGGCGAAGGTAACGGCGACGTAACATCGGTACACAAGATAAGATTGAAGGCAAAATTATTTATTACTTAAAACATTGATGTAGTGCATTTATAGACTGCTGTTGCATGCTAACTATGTACAATTGCTTGTGAAATACTATACGTTTCATAACAGACTCGCGTGCCCACTCGGTCCGCGGAGACAATTTCTATGGACCGTGGCCAAATTTTAATCACATGAGACAAAGAAAATTCACAAATACACAAAAATTACCAAGATCCGGAAAAGATTAGAAGCATACACACACAGTTGTAGGCACATAAACATTCACACTGAACCGAGGGCACTTCAACATATGCAACTCCTTTGTGCTGTGTTCCTCTCACGGATCAAAGTCAAGACTGCATTGGGAATCAAACTGAAAGTCTACAAAAGCCTTGCATTCCCTGCTGCAACCCAGCAAGTAAATCTTTATAAGACGAAATTCGAGACCAAAAGCTAAAAGCTCCCCTCTCTATGTGACAACGCGCCACGCGGTCAGTCCAACTCACCCTTCTTCAACTGGAGCACAGCTGTGTACGCTTCCCGTACCGGCGGCAGACTGCCTCCCGCTTCTCCAGCCTCTTCCACGCTCCGCGTGGACCGGAAAACCCCAGGATGCCATTTCCGCCACCAACTTAACGCAGGTGGATTTCTCACAAGTAGCGGAAACCTCTTTGCCGACTTGACCACTACGAGAGTTGGCAATGAAAGGTGGCTACAGGACCCTTTCAAGGTTCCTGTGAAAGGGCACGACCGACTTCCTTCCCCGTCCTTCCCTAATCCGATGAGACCGATGACCTCGCTGTCTGGTGTCCTCCGCCAAACAAGCCAACCCCAAATTACCTTTTTGCTTATTTCTTTCTCAGAACCAACCACTGTCTCTCTCAAATGTTTCTACATTAGTTAACCATTGCGGCTTTCAGACCGAAAACTTTTTCGTCCACTTTCGTTACTACTAAAGGTTCCACCGTTTCTCGGATCTTTATGGTTTCTAAATCGAACCTTTCGTTGATATTATTGATCTGCTCCTGCATAGTAGCCACATTGGTATTTATGGTATTTATTTCGAGTTTCGTGTCTTTGAATGCAGTTTTCAAAACGCATACTTTTTCGTCTACTTTTTCAAAAAAATGGTTAAAATAGCTCTGAGCACTATGGGACTTAACTTCTGAGGTCATCAGTCCCCTAGAACTTAGAACTACTTAAACCTAACTAACCTAAGGACATCACACACATCCATGCCCGAGGCAGGATTCGAACCTGCGACCGTAACAATCGCGCGGTTCCAGACTGTAGCGCCTAGAACCGCTCGGCCTCCCCGGCCGGCTCTACTTTTTCGATCTGTTTACTGATCTTTATATCCCGTGTTTTCATTTGATTCTCAAGGTTACTATTTTGTACTTTCAGTGATTATTAAGGTTACTTATTCGTGTTTTGAGTTGATTATCAAGATCACTAACTTGTGCCTTAATTTGACTGTTAATGCTACTAATTTGTGATTTACTCTGATCTTTTACTTGTATAAACAAAAGTTCGAATAGGTCGTCCACGTTTAATGGTTTTCACTATCCTGCTCTACTGAATCTCCTCTGCTTCCACGTCATGTGATTTCATCGGTTCTTTCTGCGAAGTACTGAACACATCAAGCGATTCATTTACCTAATCATTATCTTCCCCCTAAGCTTCCCCCATTCGTTGCGCCCTTTCATTCCTGTTTGGTTTGTGACGGCCTCATCACATGAATCTGTTCATTTACGTAGGCGTGCTATTCCACGTAGACCAATTGTCGCTCTGTGGCGCTACCTGTGTGTTCATTTCGGTAACAGCTACCGGGCTCAATATAGTTTCTCGGTACGGCCTGTGCTGTCTCGTTCTGTTCTCTTTGATCTACACCTGCTTTTGTATCCATTTAATACTGGCTATGAATTACTGTTTACTTTCTAAATTCCAGTAATATTTGCTATTGTTTGCTTTATTGATTTATTGGAATTTCGTGTCACTGGACATTAAGTGCTCGTAATACGTTTGTTTCGTGGTTATGGTATGGTCGGTATTTTACCAAGAAATAAGCTTAAGAATGCCTTTCCACGTGGCGTCTTCAATTGACAGAACTATTTGTCTCGTCAAGGGAAAAGCCGCTTTTTGAACACCGAAAGCAAAGCGACAGGTGTTCAGGAATGAGCCACGGCAGGCAGGCGATAAAAAGTACACTTCTGGCCATTAAAATTGCTACACCACGAAGATGATGTGCTACAGACGCGAAATTTAACCGACAGGAAGAAGATGCTGTGATATGCAAATGATTAGCTTTTCAGAGCATTCACACGAGGTTGGCGCCGGTGGCGACACCTACAACGTGCTGACATGAGGAAAGTTTCCAACCGATTTCTCATACACAAACAACAGTTGACCGGTGTTGCCTGGTGAAACGTTGTTGTGATGCCTCGTGTAAGGAGGAGAGATGCGTACCATCACGTTTCCGACTTTGATAAAGATCGGATTGTAACCTATCGCGATTGCGGTTTATCGTATCGCGACATTGCTGCTCGAGTTGGTCGAGATCCAATGACTGTTAGCAGAATATGGAATCGATGGGTTCAGGAGTGTAATACGGAACGCCGTGCTGGATCCCAACGGCGTCGTATCACTAGCACTCGAGATGACAGGCATCTTATCCGTATGGCTGTAACGGATCGTTCAGCTGTGTCTCTATCCCCGAGTCAACAGATGGAGACGTTTGCAAGACAACAACAATCTGCACGAACAGTTCGACGACGTTTTCAGCAGCATTGACTATCAGCTCTGAGACCATGGCTGCGGTTACCCTTGACGCTGCATCGCAGACAGGAGCGCCTGCGATGGTGTACTCAACGACGAATCTGGGTGCACGAATGGCAAAACGTCATTTTTTCGGATGAATCCAGGTTCTGTTTACTGCATCATGACGGTCGCATCCGTGTTTGGCGACATCGCGGTGAACGCACATTGGAAGCGTGTATTTGTCATCGCCACACTGGCGTATCACCAGGCGTGATGGTACGGGATGCCATTGGTTACACGTCTCGGTCATCTCTTGTTCGCATTGACGGCACTTTGAACAGTGGACGTTACATTTCAGATGTGTTACGACCCGTGGCTCTACCCTTCATTCGATCCCTGCGAAACCCTACATTTTAGCAGGATAATGCACGACCGCATGTTGCAGGTCCTGTACTGGCCTTCCTGGATACAGAAAATGTTCGACTGCTGCCATTGCCAGCACATTCTCCAGATTTCTCACCAATTGAAAACGGGTGGTCAATGGTGGCCGAGCAACTGGCTCGTCACAATACGCCAGTCACTACTCTTGATGAAGTGTGGTATCGTGTATGGGTAGCTGTACCTGTACACGCCATCCAAGCTCTGACTCAATGCCCAGGCGTATCAAGGCCGTTATTACGTCCAGAGCAAGTTGTTCTTGGTACTGATTTCTCAGGATCTATGCACCCAAATAGCGTGAAAATGTGATGACATGTCAGTTCCAGTATAATATGTTTGGTCAGTGAATACCCGTTTATCATCTGCATTTCTTCTTGGTGTAGCAATTTTAATGGCCAGTAGTGTATGTATACTAGCGTGCGGACAGGGAGCACGCCAGCAAAGAACACATCAGACAGATTAGCTATTCGTATTGTTTAATTCATAAATTTCGAGCGTATTATAGTATTTGAGAGTTGTAGCATCGCGTTTTAGTACCTGAATAGTGTAAATTCGCGTAGTCGTTTGTCTACTGTTTTGTTTTGAACGGCCAGTGTCGGTTGGTCGCAGTTAGTGTGCTCCCTGCCGCCGTTGGATAAGCAGCTGAGCAGCAAGTCGTATACTCCTAGCTCACTCATTTGTTACATAGTTTAACTCTTAATTTCTTTGCGTGTTTTTGGTTCTTGCATTGTTTAATTCATAAATTTCGGGCGTATTATAGTATTTGAGAGTGTAGCATCGTGTTTTAGTACCTGAATAGTGTAATTTCGCTTAGTCTCCTTCCGCCGCCGAGCAGTGTCAGCAGTGCGCAAGTAGCAGCATTACTGCATTTACTAGGCAATCTTGTATTTTAATAACCGTTTAAATTTTGTCGATTTGTTTGCGCTCTCTGTAGATTAGTTCAGACGTTCTTAGCAAAAAAGTTTTTAGCATGGATAGGGACTGCAACTGCTGTGTTCGGATGCAGGCTGAGTTGGCATCCCTTCGCTCCCAGCTTCAGGCAGTGTTGGCTTCGGTCACACAGCTTGAGGCTGTTGCCAATGGGCATCACTGTGGGGGTCGGGATGGGGGTTTGTCGGGGACGGCCAGCTCGTCCCACGCATCCCCTGATCGGACTACGACTGTGGTTGCTCGGGATACTGCCCGCATTGAGGCTGATCCCTCACCTGTGGTAGAGTGGGAGGTCGTTTCAAGGTGTGGCAGGGGGCGAAAGACATTCCGGAGGGCTGAACGGAAAGCCTCTCCAGTTTGTCTGACGAACCGGTTTCAGGCTCTGTCTCAGGCTGATACTGATCTTCGGCCTGACATGGCTGCTTGTCCTGTTCCAGAGGTTGCCCCTCAGTCTGCAAGATCCGGGCAGTCGCAGAGGGTGGGCTTACTGGTAGTTGGGAGCTCCAACGTCAGGCGCGTAATGGGGCCCCTTAGGGAAATGGCAGCAAGAGAGGGGAAGAAAACCAATGTGCACTCCGTGTGCATACCGGGGGGAGTCATTCCAGATGTGGAAAGGGTCCTTCCGGATGCCATGAAGAGTACAGGGTGCACCCATCTGCAGGTGGTCGCTCATGTCGGCACCAATGATGTGTGTCGCTATGGATCGGAGGAAATCCTCTCTGGCTTCCGGCGGCTATCTGATTTGGTGAAGACTGCCAGTCTCGCTAGCGGGATGAAAGCAGAGCTCACCATCTGCAGCATCGTCGACAGGACTGACTGCGGACCTTTGGTACAGAGCCGAGTGGAGGGTCTGAATCAGAGGCTGAGACGGTTCTGTGACCGTGTGGGCTGCAGATTCCTCGACTTGCGCCATAGGGTGGTGGGGTTTCGGGTTCCGCTGGATAGGTCAGGAGTCCACTACACACAACAAGCGGCTACACGGGTAGCAGGGGTTGTGTGGCGTGGGCTGGGCGGTTTTTTAGGTTAGATGGCCTTGGGCAAGTACAGAAAGGGCAACAGCCTCAACGGGTGCGGGGCAAAGTCAGGACATGCGGGGACCAAGCAGCAATCGGTATTGTAATTGTCAACTGTCGAAGCTGCGTTGGTAAAGTACCGGAACTTCAAGCGCTGATAGAAAGCACCGAAGCTGAAATCGTCATAGGTACAGAAAGCTGGCTTAAGCCAGAGATAAATTCTGCCGAAATTTTTACAAAGGTACACACGGTGTTTAGAAAGGATAGATTGCATGCAACCGGTGGTGGAGTGTTCATCGCAGTTAGTAGTAGTTTATCCTGTAGTGAAGTAGAAGTGGATAGTTCCTGTGAATTATTATGGGTGGAGGTTACACTAAACAACCGAACTAGGTTAATAATTGGCTCCTTTTACCGACCTCCCGACTCAGCAGCATTAGTGGCAGAACAACTGAGAGAAAATTTGGAATACATTTCACATAAATTTTCTCAGCATGTTATAGTCTTAGGTGGAGATTTCAATTTACCAGATATAGACTGGGACACTCAGATGTTTAGGACGGGTGGTAGGGACAGAGCATCGAGTGACATTATACTGAGTGCACTATCCGAAAATTACCTCGAGCAATTAAACAGAGAACCGACTCGTGGAGATAACATCTTGGACCTACTGATAACAAACAGACCCGAACTTTTCGAATCTGTATGTACAGAACAGGGAATCAGTGATCATAAGGCCGTTGCAGCATCCCTGAATATGGAAGTTAATAGGAATATAAAAAAAGGGAGGAAGGTTTATCTGTTTAGCAAGAGTAATAGAAGGCAGATTTCAGACTACCTAACAGATCAAAACGAAAATTTCTGTTCCGACACTGACAATGTTGAGTGTTTATGGAAAAAGTTCAAGGCAATCGTAAAATGCGTTTTAGACAGGTACGTGCCGAGTAAAACTGTGAGGGACGGGAAAAACCCACCGTGGTACAACAACAAAGTTAGGAAACTACTGCGAAAGCAAAGAGAGCTCCACTCCAAGTTTAAACGCAGCCAAAACCTCTCAGACAAACTGAAGCTAAACGATGTCAAAGTTAGCGTAAGGAGGGCTATGCGTGAAGCGTTCATTGAATTCGAAAGTAAAATTCTATGTACCGACTTGACAGAAAATCCTAGGAAGTTCTGGTCTTACGTTAAATCAGTAAGTGGCTCGAAACAGCATATCCAGACACTACGGGATGATGATGGCATTGAAACAGAGGATGACACGCGTAAAGCTGAAATACTAAACACCTTTTTCCAAAGCTGTTTCACAGAGGAAGACCGCACTGCAGTTCCTTCTCTAAATCCTCGCACAAACGAAAAAATGGCTGACATCGAAATAAGTGTCCAAGGAATAGAAAAGCAACTGGAATCACTCAATAGAGGAAAGTCCACTGGACCTGACGGGATACCAATTCGATTCTACACAGAGTACGCGAAAGAACTTGCCCCCCTTCTAACAGCCGTGTACCGCAAGTCTCTAGAGGAACGGAGGGTTCCAAATGATTGGAAAAGAGCACAGATAGTCCCAGTCTTCAAGAAGGGTCGTCGAGCAGATGCGCAAAACTATAGACCTATATCTCTTACGTCGATCTCTTGTAGAATTTTAGAACATGTTTTTTGCTCGCGTATCATGTCATTTCTGGAAACCCAGAATCTACTATGTAGGAATCAACATGGATTCCGGAAACAGCGATCGTGTGAGACCCAACTCGCCTTATTTGTTCATGAGACCCAGAAAATATTAGATACAGGCTCCCAGGTAGATGCTATTTTTCTTGACTTCCGGAAGGCGTTCGATACAGTTCCGCACTGTCGCCTGATAAACAAAGTAAGAGCCTACGGAATATCAGACCAGCTGTGTGGCTGGATTGAAGAGTTTTTAGCAAACAGAACACAGCATGTTGTTATCAATGGAGAGACGTCTACAGACGTTAAAGTAACCTCTGGCGTGCCACAGGGGAGTGTTATGGGACCATTGCTTTTCACAATATATATAAATGACTTAGTAGATAGTGTCGGAAGTTCCATGCGGCTTTTCGCGGATGATGCTGTAGTATACAGAGAAGTTGCTGCATTAGAAAATTGTAGCGAAATACAGGAAGATCTGCAGCGGATAGGCACTTGGTGCAGGGAGTGGCAACTGACCCTTAACATAGACAAATGTAATATATTGCGAATACATAGAAAGAAGGATCCTTTATTGTATGATTATATGATAGCGGAACAAACACTGGTAGCAGTTACTTCTGTAAAATATCTGGGAGTATGCGTACGGAACGATTTGAAGTGGAATGATCATATAAAACTAATTGTTGGTAAGGCGGGTACCAGGTTGAGATTCATTGGGAGAGTGCTTAGAAAATGTAGTCCATCAACAAAGGAGGTGGCTTACAAAACACTCGTTCGACCTATACTTGAGTGTTGCTCATCAGTGTGGGATCCGTACCAGGTCGGGTTGACGGAGGAGATAGAGAAGATCCAAAGAAGAGCGGCGCGTTTCGTCACTGGGTTATTTGGTAACCGTGATAGCGTTACGGAGATGTTTAATAAACTCAAGTGGCAGACTCTGCAAGAGAGGCGCTCTGCATCGCGGTGTAGCTTGCTCGCCAGGTTTCGAGAGGGTGCGTTTCTGGATGAGGTATCGAATATATTGCTTCCCCCTACTTATACTTCCCGAGGAGATCACGAATGTAAAATTAGAGAGATTAGAGCGCGCACGGAGGCTTTCAGACAGTCGTTCTTCCCGCGAACCATACGCGACTGGAACAGGAAAGGGAGGTAATGACAGTGGCACGTAAAGTGCCCTCCGCCACACACCGTTGGGTGGCTTGCGGAGTATCAATGTAGATGTAGATGTAGAAGCTACAGTTACGGCAGAAGGAGGGCATCACAATAGACTGCAATACACCTGCTTCGCCGGATAACGTCACCAGGGCAAGAGGAAACGTAAACACGTTCGTAGGCGAGGAAGAAAGCGCCGACGACAGTTTGAATATCGATAAGATTTGCGAAAATGAGTTGTCAGGGATTACTAGTTGGTGTGAACAGAACAATGGTCTGTCCCAAAGGGTAAAGCAGTGCGAGTGGGAGGATTTCAAAATATATTACGCGACCAAACGGTTAGGTAGTAGTGAAGGCAGAAAAAGAGATTTCGAGAGTAGCACGTGGCCTGATAGCAAGGAAAGGGATACGGTCGAAATGAGGAGAGTGGAAGAAGACGAAATCCTCAGCGTTGCTGACGAATCACTTCTGACTAACGAATCGCCAGCAGAACAAACCGTTGTCAGTAGGCGTGATCAAAGCAAGCGCTGTATCGTGTGTGAGATACAGATGCGAGCGAGTGTGCCGGGACTTACCCCAGTTCACTGCCAGTAGCGCCACGTCACCATAACGCGTCTGCGAATAAAAAAAAAAAATGACTCTGAGCACTATGGGACTTAACATCTGAAGTCATCAGTGCCCTAGGACTTTGAACTACTGAAACTTAACTAACCTAAGGACATCACACACTTCCGCGCCCGAGGCAGGATTCGAACTTGCGACCATAGCGGTCGCGCAGTTCCAGACTGAAGCGCCTAGAACCGCTCGGCCACAACGGCCGGCGTCTGCGAGTAGCAGCCAAGTATTGTACCACAATTAAGTATGAAATTAAAAATCAAAATTTATGTCTAAGACTTTGTTAAAATATAGTTTAGTGTTATAATGTTCCAAATTCAAAGTCTTTATGTTCTAGACTTAACAGTTTACGTAAAAATGCCATTTTAAGAGAAAAGTAAGTGGTGCTAAATAATAAAGATAAAAAGCCAGAATTTGGTCAGAAGGTGTGTTTAGAACTCATAAATAAGTGGTGCAGGTTTCCAAAATCATAGAACAAAAATTAACACCGGAATCCACGTTTTTAGGAAAAATCACAGGCGCCAAATAACGGACTAAGAAACATGAAAATTTATTTTATGCTTCAGCTCATCAAAAAAATAATAACTGAAAGACCACGTTAAGCTACCTCTTATAGTTTTTGAGCAATTAAGTAAAAAATCAATTTTGTAACCAACGTATACCCAATCGTAGTAGATTAAGTACCTGTAATTGTAATGATAAGAGAGTTTTGATTAAAGCGAATGATAAAACATCCCAAATGATAAAGCTATACCAAATTTGAGAGTTGTAGTATTAATAACAGCCGATATAAGTGTTACTGAAGGTATGGTTCAGAGGTAACGATCTACCGTAAGTTCCACTATAAAAATTCTAGAAGGCAAAGTGTTCATTCTAGCGAGCTGAAACGTTTTCGGTGATTTCAAACAACTTAACTGAATACAAATAAAAATTAAGAGGTTTCTGAAGTAATTTTTAAGTATATTATTAAAGTTTATGTGCCTGACAAAGTGGTCGTTCGGAGGCTGCTGCAGTATGCAGATAGCCGTAGACAACAGATGTTTCCTCAGCCGTCCGCTCCGGCACCTATATAAATACAGCCCGAGAGGCAATAGGAAAGTTCACCTCGCATTCAGCTACTGTAATATCCACGTCTGTTAAACGTCGGATCGCGCTCTGCTGCCTCGGATGACGTCAGAGCCAAACTGTGACAAAGCACGTATTTTGCAGTAAACACTGATAGTGATCTCACGAGGACTGTACACCGTCCTGAATCGCTTAGAATTCGCCAAAGTAACTGTCAGTGTGCCGTCCGCGTGAATTACTGTTCCGCGTAGCAAGTGGTGACTTTATTTCCACTTTTATGGCGAGCATTAATTTTGAACATTTATTGCAAAATTTCGTTTCAGTAATTTTAGTCAGGCCGAAAGACAATCTGGTAGGAACGTACCGTAAAGGTCGCCTCTGAACTGCTAAACGTGTTGTTAGAATAGAAAGACTTGCTTTAAATTGATAATAGTGAATTTCTAAGTGTTATCTGTGAGAAACTTTACGTAATATAAATTTTGACTGGAACTTTATACTTTTACTTAAAACCGTAGTCCTGATCCCGCAAAAAGAAATAGGAGAGTAGAAACTTTCTATCAGTGGGCTGGACCAGAATGTTTACGTGCAGACTGGAAACTAAATTCAGTGTGTTTCCCTTCGCTTTCTGGCTGACCACAAAATTAGTTGCCAGGATCGCGTGAATAAGACTGCATTAATTAATAATTTTTTATCCACCGCTCCACAGGCGGATGACGTAGATACAGACGATTGTTTACGAATTATCGGAGTTTACGTTGAATACACAAAATACGAAGTAAAGTTAGACGTCATTAGAGCCGATGAAAATGAGAGCTCAGACGAAGAAACTGCTGTGACAGAAAGGTAACTACCAATGTTAGGAAAAAACCGTGACCTTGAGTATTTAAGACTCGATGAGGACATTAACATGAGCCTAAGAAAAGCGTTTCTGTTAGAACTGAACAGTGACCCAGAATTATCAGATATAGGAGATAGTTAGGATGAATAATATATTGAAGTAACAGGAATCGAGGAAGGCGTGAAGAAATGCTGTTTAGTACCACCCGACGAGGCAACTTCAAAACAAGAGCCGGAAGTAAACACAGGACCAAGAAAGAAAGAACCTGCGGATTATAACATACCTAAGAAAATATTGTAGTAACAGAAATCGAGGAATGCAAAACGAAATATTGTTGAGTACCACAAGAACAAGCAAATTTAGTCCGATATCTTATCAGTACACTCTGTCACGGTCACAAAAAAATAAAAGTCCTTTAACAGGAATAACGTTATCGGTATGTCACTAATTTTAATAGTAGCCGGTCGTGTTACACAACCCGTTACGGTTTTCTTTTTTTGTGGGAATCGGCAACCACTAAATGAACTGAAAAAGCAACAAACAACTAGTTTTGAAAATGGAAGGGCACGCACGACAGCAGCCCTCAGTAAACAGTTTTATTAAATAACCTTATTAAGCAGCAAGATCTAAGATTTCTAGACAAGACCAGTGCCCACTAAATGAACAATAATACAATGAAGAGACTAAGAAACCGGTACATCTGAAGGGCCCCCGCCAGCATGCAGAAGCGCCGCAACACGACGTGACGTGGACTCGACTAATGTCTGAAGTAGTGCTGGAAGGAACTGATACCATGAATCGTTCAAGGTTGTCCACAATTCCGCAAGTGTACGAGGAGCTGGAGATCTCTTCTGAACAGCACGTTGCAAGGCATCCCAGATATTCTCAAGAATCTTCATGTCTGCGGAGTTTGGTTGCCAGCGGAAGTGTTTAAACTCAGAAGAGTGTTCCTGGAGCCACTCTGTAGCAATTCTAGTCGTGTGAGGTGTCGCATTGTCCTGCTGGAATTTCCCAAGTCTGTCGGAATCATAATGGACATGAATGGGTGCAAGTGACCAGACAGGATGCTTATGTGCGTGTCACCAGTAAGAGATGTATCTAAACGTATCAGGGGTCCCATATTCTCCAACTGCACACGCCCCATACCATTACAGAGCCTCCATCAACATGAACAGTCCCCTGCTAACACGCAGGGTCGATGGATCCATGAGGTTGTCTCCATACCCGTACACGTCCATCCGCTCGATACAATTTGAAACGAGACTCTTCCGAGCAGGCAACATGTTACCAGCCATCAACAGTCCAATGTTGGTGTTGACGGGCCCAGGCGAGGTGTTAAGCTTGGTGTCGTGCAGTCATCAAGGGTTCACGAGTGGGCCTTCGGATCCGAAAGCCCATATCGATGATGTTTCGTTGAATGGTTCACACACTGACACTTTTTGATGGCCCAGCACTGAAATATGCAACAATTTTGCGGAAGGATTGCACATCTGTCACGTTGCACGAGTCTCTTGATTCGTCGTTGGTCCCTTTCTTGCAGAATCTATTTTCGGCTGCAGGGATGTCGCAGATTTGCTGTTTTACTGGATTCCTGATATTCACGGTACACTCGTGAAATGGTCGTACGGGAAAATCTCCACTTCATCGCTATGTCGGAGATGCTGTGTCCCATCGATCGTGCGCCGACTATAAAGGACTGCAAAGTCTTGTGATCTGTCACTAAAGAGAACTTGCGACCAAACAAATAGAGATGGAATTTCGTCATACCATACACAATAGCGAGAGCCTCTTTTTCTATTTGAGAATAATTGCACTGAGTCTCAGTTAAAATTTTTGAGGCAAAAACAATAGGTCTGTCTTGTGCACCAATTCAGTACGAAAGCATAGCGCCGATTCCATAGGAAGAAGCGTCGACTTGCAAAACTACTGTCTTGGCGGGATCAAAATGCCTAAGCTTCTGTCACTAAGCAAAGCATTTTTGAGTTCCTGAAATGCGTTTTGACAGTCTTTAGACCACACGAAAGGTATATTTTTGTGACGCATGCGATGTAATGGAGCCGCGATCTGAGCGGCATTCGGTATGAACCGAGTGCAGTATGTCATCTTGCCTAGTACTGACTGCAGTTCTCACACTTTGGGAGGAACAGGCAGGTCACAGATTGCAAGCAAATGAGATTGGAGGGGTTGAACACCCTGACTGTTTATCACATGATCTAAGTACTGTAGTTCAGTTTGAAAAAAAGTCACACTTTTCGAGACGACACTTGAGTCCTGCTTCTGACAACACTCGATAAAGAGCACTCAAATTGGCAATGTGTTCCTCTGGTGTACGACCTGAGACGATAATATCGTCAAGGTAGTTTGAACAAAATATCACTTTTGCCGTCAGCTGTTCCAAGTAACGTTGAATAATGGCGGGTGCAGAAGCACTGCCGAAGGGCAAACGCAAATACTTGAACAGTCCTGAGTGCGTATTTACAACAAACACTCTGTGATTCTTCATCCAATGGAATTTGAAAGTAGGCATCACTCAAATCTGTCTTAGAAAAGTAATTTCCTGCACCAAGCCTGTCAATGAGTTCCTCAGGGCGAGTAACGGATTAGTGCCTACTACAGTCTGCGAGTTGACTGTAGACTTGAAGTCAACACAAACGCGAATGCGACTAGAAGGGTTAGGCAACGAAAGGAGAGGACTTGCCCATTGACAAGCTTGAATGGTAGCAATTACACCATTATCTTCCAATTGACTGGCTACTTTGTCTCTTAAAGCAGTTAGAACAGGGCGGGCCAGGAAAAACTTAGACTATGCATTTTCTTTCAATGTAACATACGCTACAAAGTTATTAGCTTTTCCCATTCCTTCTGGAAATGGTTCAGGGTATTCATTAAGCAAGTCTTTTGGTTCAAAAGCAGACACTGAAAGTACATTGTCTTGGATGCTAAGTCCTAACAAATCAAGGTCACCTAAACCGAATATGTTTCGCTGTCTCTTGATTTCAACACTAAAATTCACTGCCCTAATGTGAGATTTGTAAGTGGCAGGCAAATTACACTGCCCAAGCACTGAAATTTCCTGTCCTTTGTAAGCGGTGAGGTGCTTGCTAGATTTAGGAAGGCGTGATGAGCTTAATTGTTCATACGTGACACGTTTGAGCAAAGTTACTGAGGCACCTGTTTCTAACTGAAAGTTCACACGGCGGCCAGCATTTCGTAATAAGACAAATAGTCTGTTAGAACGTCGATGCACAGCATTAGGGCGAGAAGGACGCACTTACTTAATGTTACTTTGTCAGAACCTGTTGTAGTTCTGAAAACACAGCGTTCACTGCATCTGCAGAAGCCTGACTTTTTTTTTTTTTTTTTTTTTTTTTGCGTGATGGGTAATCCTGTCTTTTATGGCGTTTAGGGGAGCAAAACATCTGAGGCAACACTTCACTAAATTCACAGGCCTGTTTACATGTCTACGTGGTTGCCCGCATGGCTGTGTACGCATTCGTTGTTGTGGCTGCTTGGGACGGTCGCGAACAAGGGCCGACTCGACTCGACAAATTGGGGCCTGGTCAAACTTATACGCGGCTGTAGCACCCAAGTCATATTGCTCAACGATTTTTAGTACTTGGGGAAGTGAAGATCAGAGTACTTCAAGATCTGTTCCCGTATTCTTCTGTTTGGGGCAGTGAAAGTTATTGGATCACGCATCATTAAAACAATGTAAAAGTTGTAACAACTACACTAAATTTACACTTCCTAGTGATGCCCGTTAATTCTGTGTGCCATTGGCGGTACATCTGTTCCGGCTTTTTCTGCAAGTGAAAGAACATTTCCAGCTGCAGTTACTGGGACCTGCTGGTCATAGCAATGCAGTGATTACTTGGTCATAGTCGAGTTCGACGGGAGACGCGGCTAGGAGTAGTTTTTGTATTAACCTCAACACTGGGGACCCCGCAATCGAAAGGAAGTATTGTAACTTTCAGTACCTTGAACACGGTGAACTTGACAATGTGCTGTGAACTGAATCAGGTATTCAATCCATTCTTCTTCTGTTTCCTTAACTTGCCAGAACGGTGGTATACTGGTCGGCGGCACTTGTTGGGACGGCTGGTTGGTCGGTTGCGGTTGTGCGGCCGACGCAGATTGTGCAGCCAGTAGCTGTTGTACCGTCGTCAGTGAGGTAGCAGTTTGTTGGTTCTGAAACTGAAAAGCTTTTGTTAGATCCATCACATTGGCCGTTTGTGGATGAGGTGCGGGGGCAGGGGACGGTGCGGGGTGGGGAATTCATGGTTTACACAGATATGTTGTATCAAAAAGCAAGGAAAATCTCTGAAAAGGGAAATTTGATTAGTCCTGCGGCTCCCCTCCTGGAATACGTGCAAGAACACAACAACAAATTAGGAAATAGAAACGCTTGAGCATGATCACTCCCGCAAGTTAAAACACAAGAGCGCCAGGCAAAGTCTTTGGCCAAGTTGGTTATCTCCAATCGCTACTAGATTATCCTTATTCACCACAGTAAGGTCTTGTACCGCAAGGAAGCAAGGGAGGGGATGTTGTTATAGGTGCTGGTATCCTCTTTCTATAACACAAATGCACACGTGGATTAATATGGCTCTTTATTTACATGAACTGGAACCATTTACTTAACTTGAATAGAGCCCATGTTTTGTGGGACAAGCTCATCAGTAATAGTCCTCTTGCAGACCGATGTCAGTATCGGTAATCTTGCTATTACAAACTTTAATTTCATACTGCTAGTAAGTACAATTCTGGTTGAAGTAAACTAGTCCCGCTATAGTCAGTAATCTCGTGGCTATGTACTGTCGTAGCCTGTGACGAACTAAACCCTCTCTGCTAGTAAACTGACAGACGCCAAACGGGATGATTGAGTAAGTGAGTGAGTGGGGCCCTCCGGTCAGCGGCGGCGGCCTAAATACATGCTGTCGAGAGGGTGTTGGCGGCGTATTGCTTGTTGGTGTGTCTCTGGCCTCTCTTGTGATAGGTGCACTTGATCCAGCGCCTACTAATCGATCTTCGCGCTTCGTCTTTGCCGACCGGCGTGCAGGCGGCAGCTTACGCCAGCACAGGAGCCGACAGCGATGTGGAGCCATGCTGACTTCAGTGCCTTGGCCAGTTGAGTTAGGTTTTTCGGTTGACGACCTATGGTGCCAACAGCCTGATCAAGATGAGCCCACATATTCTCGATTGGGTTTAAATTGGGGGAGTCTGGTGACAAGTGGAGTACGATTAACTCATTCTGGTGCTCTTAGAACCACGAACGTACACTAAAATCTGTGTAACACGTTGCATATTTCTGCTGGTAGATGCCAACGTTCAAAGGGCGTTCATAACGTTTTCCACAGTCGTCTCTATTTTTTTTATTTTGTGCAGGAGGAGAATGAAATTTTTTGTGAACATACTTGGAACATTTAGCTATACATTGAGCCTACTCAATGTAGCCACCTTCAGCTGTGCCACATGTGAACCAACGTTCTTTCCATGAATGAGATTTTCACTCTGCAGCGGAGTGTGCGCTGATATGAAACTTCCTGGCAGATTAAAACTGTGTGCCCGACCGAGACTCGAACTCGGGACCTTTGCCTTTCGCGGGCAAGTGCTCTACCAACTGAGCTACCGAAGTACGACTCACACCCGGTCCTCACAGCTTTACTTCTGCCAGTACCTCGTCTCCTACCTTCCAAACTTTACAGAAGCTCTCCTGCGAACCCTGCAGAACTAGCACTCCTGAAAGAAAGGTAGGAGACGAGGTACTGGCAGAAGTAAAGCTGTGAGTACCGGGCGTGAGTCGTGCTTCGGTAGCTCAGTTGGTAGAGCACTTGCCCGCGAAAGGCAAAGGTCCCGAGTTCGAGTCTCGGTCGGACACATAGTTTTAATCTGCCAGGAAGTTTCGGTTCTTCCCATGATGTAAATGCACTTTGGTAAAATTCTGGGGATTGACTTTTACACCATCGCTTGACACAAGAAATAAGGTGTTTCTATCAAATGTTTTACCGCGCAGGTGGGCCGTCAGACGACCAAAGAGGTAAAAATCGGACTGAGCAAGTCCAGATTGTAGGGAGGATGAGGAACAATTTTCCAACCCATTTTTCGTGATTTTCTCCTGCGTCATAAGGGCTGTATGGGGTTTGGCATTGTCATGGTGTAGTCTGATGAGCTGACCCTGAAGCTGTGGTCTATGGGTCTTGATGGCACGTCTCAGCTTGTCCAGTGACAAACAGTAACGGTAATTTTGGATGATCTGATCAATGGTCTCCTTATTCACATCACTCACTGCCGTCGATGTTCTACCGCATCGTGGATTCTTCAGCAGAGAGAAATCACCTTCTTTAAACCTCTGCAACCACCGCTGGATACTGCTGCGATCCATTGTGTCCTACCCCTAAACAACTTCCTGTGAATCAATGTGGCAGAGTCATCGCCGGTCTTGAAGAGGTACTCCATCACCGACAGTTGTCGCAACCTGACATTTACTTCACGGTCCATTATGGCTCACCTATATAAACTTTTATACACCAACTTATAGCTAAATGTTTCAAGTATGTTCACAAAAAATGCCATTCTCCTCCTGCAAAAAATAAAAAAATTAGAAACGACTGTGCAAAACTTTTTGAACGACCTTTGTACCTCGGAAAAACAAACTTCATGTACGAGTCGACCCGGCCATCAAGAAGAGATACATGCTTGTGTTGATACATTGCGTGTTCCAAAATGACAAGGGAATGCCACTCCCATATTCCTCAGAGCGTGACACCCCCTGCTCTGGTCTGGATCCTTCCGGAGATTGTTTCAGGCTGTTTGCTTCCAGACGTTTCACACAGTACACGCCAACAGCCGTCTGTACGATGGAGCATAAAACGTGATCCACCAGAAAAGGCCACCTGTCTTCGTTCAGTGGACGTCCAGTTGCGGTAATGGAACAAATTCCAACCTTCGACGCCGATGAACAGTGGTCAGCATGAGTGCGTGAACCAGTCACCTGCTGCAGAGGCCCATACACGTCAACGTTCGCTGAACTGTCGTTGAGGAGACACTGTTGGAGCCTCTTGGTTCACCTGTGCGATCAGTTGTTCAGCACCTCTATACACCCGTACACGTCTCTCAACCCGTCGACGCCCCTGTCACACATGACCCTTGGTGTACAATACTTTCCTCGGCGCTGGATTTGCCATGTACGGCATACATTAACCACGGTGTCACACGAAACAAACTTAGCCATTTTGGAAAGGCATCTGCCCTTGGCCCGAAAACCAATAATCGTGCCCTTTTGAACGCCAGATAAGTCGCTCCGTTTCCGCATTACGACAACGACTGCACTGTTTCCGCGTCCTCCCCGCCCCGATACACGTTGTTAACCTCCACTCTGGCGCTGCCGCCTTCCGTCTGTGAGTGGTTATTGCACGCTGACGTCGAACATAGGGGGTGGTCACATTAATGTGGACCGTGTATATTGCTACACGCAGTTTTCATAGCGCAACTGAGTATTGTAAAACCATCAATAAATCATTGTAAACTGCTAGTATTTGTTGCCATAATTTTTTCCAGAGCTATTGCCTAACCCTATTTGGCACAGTGACGAATGCGTGTTGTTGCTGCATGCAAGCAGGCCACCTGACAACAGCAACCACTTCGGTAGTATGGAGTTCTCTTCCCGCTACATAAGTATGTTTGAAACCAAGTGCATGTAGTGAATACAACAGACCGCCGATTCGTTCTTCATCTTTCAGTCTTGTCTGAGTATACCGTAAATCTGCACAGCTAGCCATTATCTAATATGATGCTAAATTGTTGCTGTACTCTTCCACTATGTGAGAATCATTTGTTGAACCGCTGTTCCCCATCAAATGCAGAAAACAAATTGCGCACTACAGTCCACTTTATCAATGAACTGTGCCCTTTTGGTCTGACTACTGTAGCGGCGTACCACAGTGCTTTGGCGCGCGAAGTTAGTATGTGCCAGGGACAACAAAAAAAATTACCGTGCTTTAATTTTTCGAGATGATAACTAAAACATATCCTCGTACACTAAACAGGCACAGTTCCGTAAGGAGGCAAACAAAACGGACGGAATGCTAGATAGCATCGTCATATCTTGTCGACCTTGATTACTTTACAGTCGGAGAACTAGATTGGAGAAGGAAACTGGACGTGGATCTCGTGAAGGAAAGACACCAGTATTCTCCTGAAAGGATTTACAGGAAACACAGAGAGCCAAAATGGAGAACGTAAATTGGTGTCGTGCCTCTCTAATGCGTTGTCGAGGAAGTAACTGTCTGATGGAAGGCGCAGGGCTGCATTGTGCTGGACCGAGGCGCTACACGGTGAAGCCTGACAACAGGGGCTTCCCGCAACCGCACTCACTGTTTATACTTAAATGGAGGCCGTGTCTACCCATCATCACGGATTTCCTCCAAATTAATGGCACTTGCAAGGCTAGGACAGAAATCAAAGTGACAGAAACGGGAACTCCAGTCGGCCAAGCGTTGAAAAAAAGCATTTTCTGGTTGTATCGGATATGGAATGAACCATTTATGTTGTATCATGGTTCCCACGCAGTAGATGAGGCAAGCAGAAATTACAGAACGGTAACCCGAGTGTTGTGTAATCGAGTCCCTACGGGGAATCTTTTTTTTTTTTCTTTTAGATTTAATTTTTTATGTTATTTACACTGGAAATAAACCGAAATAAGTCTCAGTATATTGTGTTTATTCACATTTTCTTAAAAGGAATGAAAAGCCAGGCAAAGAAAAATTAGGGCTTCAAAATAAATTTCCGAGAAAGTATTGAAATTAAAGCGTCCGCGAGAATTCTGTAAATAATATTCCAAGAAAGAATTGTAATTAAAACGTACGGGACTTTGTATTTCCTTAGTTTCATTTTTGGCCATCGAGCTGCCGTCATGTCATAAAGCGTTACTGCTGTGGAATTAATTCGCTTGCTAGCTGTCGACCGAGTAAAGCGAATTTTTCAAGAATATTGTGAGAACTCAGTAAGAATGCTGCGAAAAGTATCGAGTCACCGGAAAATGTCTGGCAGTGCAAGAGAAAATACTGATGTGCCTGGAACACCGGTAGAAGCTTTATTTGCAGTGTAAAATAAAGATTGAAAAAAAAAGGCATAAGGACTCGAGTGCACAGCTCGGATCGCCGTTCTGTACTCTTTTCGCTGGGAACTGGCTGCTGCATCACGACAAAGCGTCCTGTCACAAGTCCTTGCCCACCAGGACCTTTTTGGCAAAAAACAACATGGCGTTTGTACCCCACCCACCGTACTCGCCCGATTTGGCACCTTGCGACTTCGCGCTATTCCCAAAGCTGAAACTCAAGTTGAAAGGCCGTCGGTTCGACCCTCTAAAGAGGATTCAGGAAGCTTCGCTGGCGGTGATAAACACCCTCAAAGAACAGGACTTCCAGAAAACGTTTGAGCAGTGGCAGAAGCGCTGGGACCGGCGTGTACGTGCGGATGGGAACTACTTCGAGGGTGTTCGTGACCATTAGTCCAAAAGTAAGGTTTTCAACATATGGCAGCACCAGTCCCGAAAATTTTGGATAGCACCTCGTACATCTCTGGCCACTAAAACTGCAACATCGGGAAGGATAGGAAATTACGAAATTTTACTTACTGTGCCTATACATAGTATTAGGAAGATGATAAAATTTGTAGGTGATCTGGGGGTGTGTATGATGCTCAGCCGTCGCCTCTGGTAAAAATAATGGTCCTAACCACGGGTGGGTAACTTAGCTTGGATGACGGATACGGGTACGACATTCCATGCTCTCTGTGCCAGAGTTCATAATCGCAGTCGCTGGCGAGTTGTGGCTTACCGTCCTCTCAGCATCCCATAACCAGATGTTTTCAGTTGTTGAGAGGTCAGAACGTGTTGCTCAGGGCAACAGCTGATCTCCCTCTGTGTCGAGGTGGATCAGAATAGCGCGAGCACCATGCGGTGTTGCGTTCTATTGTTGAAATACAATGTCACAGAGACATCTAGAGCACAGCATTCAGCTTTCTTCTTCTTCTTCTTCTTCTTTCCAAACGTTAAGCCTTGTCTCTGAAGCCACAGCCATTTTCTCTTCAGCACTGTTCTTCATCTACATGTACGAAGAACATCCAATCTCACTGATCATAGTTTCTACACTCCTGGAAATTGAAATAAGAACACCGTGAATTCATTGTCCCAGGAAGGGGAAACTTTATTGACACATTTCTGGGGTCAGATACATCACGTGATCACACTGACAGAACCACAGGCACATAGACACAGGCAACAGAGCATGCACAATGTCGGCACTAGTACAGTGTATATCCACCTTTCGCAGCAATGCAGGCTGCTATTCTCCCATGGAGACGATCATAGAGATGCTGGATGTAGTCCTGTGGAACGGCTTGCCATGCCATTTCCACCTGGCGCCTCAGTTGGACCAGCGTTCGTGCTGGACGTGCAGACCGCGTGAGACGACGCTTCATCCAGTCCCAAACATGCTCAATGGGGGACAGATCCGGAGATCTTGCTGACCAGGGTAGTTGACTTACACCTTCTAGAGCACGTTGGGTGGCACGGGATACATGGGGACGTGCATTGTCCTGTTGGAACAGCAAGTTCCCTTGGCGGTCTAGGAATGGTAGAACGATGGGTTCGATGACGGTTTGGATGTACCGTGCACTATTCAGTGTCCCCTCGACGATCACCAGTGGTGTACGGCCAGTGTAGGAGATCGCTCCCCACACCATGATGCCGGGTGTTGGCCCTGTGTGCCTCGGTCGTATGCAGTCCTGATTGTGGCGCTCACCTGCACGGCGCCAAACACGCATACGACCATCATTGGCACCAAGGCAGAAGCGACTCTCATCGCTGAAGACGACACGTCTCCATTCGTCCCTCCAGTCACGCCTGTCGCGACACCACTGGAGGCGGGCTGCACGATGTTGGGGCGTGAGCGGAAGACGGCCTAACGGTGTGCGGGACCGTAGCCCAGCTTCATGGAGACGGTTGCGAATGGTCCTCGCCGATACCCCAGGAGCAACAGTGTCCCTAATTTGCTGGGAAGTGGCGGTGCGGTCCCCTACGGCACTGCGTAGGATCCTACGGTCTTGGCGTGCATCCGTGCGTCGCTGCGGTCCGGTCCCAGGTCGACGGACACGTGCACCTTCCGCCGACCACTGGCGACAACATCGATGTACTGTGGAGACCTCACGCCCCACGTGTTGAGCAATTCGGCGGTACGTCCACCCGGCCTCCCGCATGCCCACTATACGCCCTCGCTCAAAGTTCGTCAACTGCACATACGGTTCACGTCCACGCTGTCGCGGCATGCTACCAGTGTTAAAGACTGCGATGGAGCTCCGTATGCCACGGCAAACCGGCTGACACTGACGGCGGCGGTGCACAAATGCTGCGCAGCTAGCGCCATTCGACGGCCAACACCGCGGTTCCTGGTGTGTCCGCTGTGCCGTGCGTGTGATCATTGCTTGTACAGCCCTCTCGCAGTGTCCGGAGCAAGTATGGTGGGTCTGACACACCGGTGTCAATGTGTTCTTTTTTCCATTTCCAGGAGTGTAAATAGGATTTGTCCCCTAGTTTTCTTCGCTACGCTCTTGCCTGAGAAAATGATTTTTAGAAGAATATACGTCTAGTTAACTGTCTTATTCTTTGCGTTGGCTGTAACTTTCAGTAGTTAATTCATCTCTCCTATTTTTTGTATAACTATCTCATTCGTTTGTCTTTCAGTCCAGCAAGTTCTTGTATGAGGGGCTGTCAAATGAAACCGAACGCCCACCATAACGGAATCATGGAATAGTTACATTCAAAAGTAATCACCTCACACGTTCAGACGTTTATCCCATTTGGAGATGATCAATTACTGCTTCGTTGAACGTGGCCGGCCGCAGACGAATCCACTACCGTACCTGCTCTTGCACTTCCTTAAACGACTGAAACTGACGTCCATACAAGTATTTCTTCAATTCACCAACGATGAGAAAATCGCACTATCAAAGATCCCGGCTGTACGAAGGATGTTGCAGTGTGTCCCAACCAAATCACTGATGACATGTGGAATAATCGGGTCTACTGCCGGATATAAGGAGTATCTTCTGTCCACCCTCCAAAATTGGGACAAAGCTAGGGAGCGTGAAGGACTACCTGGGGCTACGTAAACCAGGCATTTACAACATCCCGTGCCAGTGTTGAAAGTCATACATTGGCCAGGCAACCAGGACGGTGGTCGTCAGGTGCAAAGAACACCAGAGGCACGCCAGACTCGGACAGGCAACCAAATGTGCCATTGCGGAGCACTGTCTAGAGCTCGGTCACTCAATGGACTACAACAACACCAAACTTGTGACACAGACGCCAAGATTTTGGGACAGTGTCATAAAGGAGGCCATCGAGATCAAGGTCAGAGACAACCTAATAAACCGAGACAGCGGTTACCAGCTCAACTCGGTGTGGAGTCCGGGGCTCTGGAGCTTATCAGGGCCCAACGAAAGGAACCAAGAAACTGTTCAAGAAGTTGTGACACCGCAGGAGCAGCACCAGGCGGGCGCGGACCGCAAACGCAACTCCCGACGCGGGACGGGCCACTGACAGCCACCACGACCGCTGATGATGGACGAGCCGAGCGCGGACGACCGTCGGAGCACCAGCGAAGTGCCAACACCTCGGGAGCAGCGCCAGGCGGGCGCGGACCGCGAACGGAGCGCCTGACAAAGGACGGGCCTCAGAGAGCTGCCACAGATGGTGACTAAATAGGGCGCGGACGTCCGAGGGAGCACTGGGGAAGAGACAACACATTATAAGCAGCGCCAGGCGGGCGCCGACGGCAAAGAGAGCACCCAGCGCCCTCTGGGCATAAATACTGCACAAGATCCTCGGATACGGCAGTCTCAAGTAGCACCTGAAGAAGGCAACGAGTTACATGGCCGAAATATTGTGCCAGAGCGACACAAACATCCAGCAGTAGACCCGATTATTCCACATGTCAAGATCTCACCGGGAAAGCCTGAAGAGTTACAAATCACTGATGCTTAGCCTTCGTCCAATTTGCAGTGTGGGGACGGGCGCTATCGTGCAACACGATGATTCCGTCCGAAAGAATCCCGACAGTTCGAGGGCAAACGGCAGTACCGCTAGTGGAAACATCCAGCGTCTCCCCCACCAGAGAAGTCAAAAACAGCTCACGCAAGTTCCGTTAGCATGATGACCTCCTTCAACTTCAGTGGTACTCTGTTCGTCGAGTCCCTCGAACGTGGAACCACAATCATTGAGCAGCGCTATGGGGGAACTTTGCAAAAACTGCGGCACGCCATGAAGTCTAAAAACCCAGTAATGCTCGTTCTACGAAACAAAAGGATAAATGTCTTAAAAAGCGTGGGGATTGCTTTATATAGTCGTGGTAGTGGTAAGTTCCTATGGGACCAAACTGCTGAGGTCATTGGTCCCTAGGCTTATACACTACTTAATCTAATTTACGCTAAGGACACCACACACACCAATGCCGGAGGGAGGACTCGAAACTCCGACGGGAGAAGCCGCGCGAACCGTGTAAGGAGCTACGACCGCGCGGCAGGCAAAGATATCTGACCCAAAAATGTGTATCCGGGGTAGTGTAGAATCGAGATTCACCGCTGAATACAATGCGACGCCCTTCATCAGTTTCTCGGTCACGACATCACTCCAGACGCAGCCGTTTGTGTTGGGCTGTTGAAGCCAGCCTACGCAGTTTACGGTAATTCCCTAACCTGCCTGCTGCTAATCTCCGACCAATCGTGTGGTATGAAATGTAATGTTACAGGAAGTCTGTTATTAGTTCTGGGATGGCAGGTGCAAATGTGAAGGAGTTACGATGTTCATGGCACTCAGTACGGCAATCGGGGCCTTGACAGTGACTATGCCTGCCTTCATGTTCCAATCCTGTCCAACATCGGGCCACTGTCACAGTCACATCCGAATGCCCCACATATGTGGGTTCGACCATCTGGCTAAATGGAGACCCACAATGAGCCTCCTTTCAAACTCTGCCAGATGCTAATAACGGTGTCTCACAGTAGTATGCGGCATCTCCGTGTGTTTCAGGCTGGTCACTGAACAGCTGACACTAGCCATACCGCTTATAGACTCTACGAGAACTGGTAACAACTCTAAACACAAACAATGCTAATTCATTTAGGTGACCGTTCTATCACAGAGAATTGTAACACTAATCATTATGAGTACCTACCGATGACGTTTGTGTGTACACACTGACATGCGGCCATGTGTTCTGAGTGCTTCACTTTCTTGTAGAGCAATGTATTTGTTTCCGATCAGGCCGACGTGTAGTGCATTCACACTGCGCGCCGCGCCGAGCCGGGACGGCGAAATGGGGGAAAATCCACTTCTCCGATTTTCATGTTCTAAAAATTCTTAGCGGTATATAAGACTGCACCACATCGTTTTATGAACTCATTTTTTCCTTAAAAGCGTTACTTACGTCGTGAAAAAAGAAAAAGTCTACTTTTCGTTTCGCATGATTTCTTAGTTTCGTAACGCTTCCCAACCGATTTTGAAGAAAGTATGCGGCTAAAAAATCTGATTTTTGTACACGTGCTAGTGTAACATCTTAGCTTCGTATTGAATGATTTATCTTTTCATATTTCTTAACAGTCATTGTGAAATGATGCTATTTGTCAACGTTGTGCACTTGATTTACAAATCTTGTAGTGAAAAAGTTATGTAGCGGGTAGCTTACTGTTAGATCCGTTTTAGACCATACGTTGTTGCGAATGAAATGTAGCTAAAAGTACCAAAAAGTTTTTGAAATGATAATGACACTGATATCTGTCTCTGGTCACAAGTAATGAGAGATATTCAGTGGCGTCAGTGCCGCGTTCGCAAGCCACGGAGTTCGAGCGGTTACAGCTTGGTTTAATGTAGTCATATAATGCAGGACAGAAAAAAACTAATTACCAGTGATCAGTGGTGTAAAACTAATCACAAAAACAAACTGGAGATTTGTGATATGTTTACTGCAGAAACTGAAGCGCAATTCTGTAGTCTCGTTGTCTACTTTGACAGAAAAAATAATGGAGAGTTAATGAAACTACTGTACATCGACATAGATGTGCGTTTCATTGTTCTTCATTGTTTTTTTTTTCTTCCTTGGCGGGCTGCGCCGCACTGTCAAGGTAATCCCCACTCTTTGGCTAAATGGATGTCAGCTGCCGGAGACCTAATAAATAAATTTTAAAAAATCCCCACCCTTCGACAGCTGACAAGCAAGTCAGTAGAAAACGCAGCTGCAGCCAACAGCTGCTCGCCTTTAGCTAGTCTGTGCTGTCGTGTAGAACAATGTCTTCACTCTTTTATTTGTATTGTTTTGAATATGCTGTAACTCGTCGAGTTTTAAAGTACAGAAGAACTAGGAGGTTATGGATTCATCCCATAAATAGCGACAGACATTTAGGAGAGTTTTTTTCTTTACATGAAGAACTTAAAAACTATCCTGAAAAATTTTATTCATATTACAGAATGAATCATAATACATTTTGGTATGTGCTGCAGAACATTCAAGACATAATTTCGAAACAGGACACAAATTTGAATGTAAATACGGTAGATTAAATAAATGAAATAAAAGTAATTTCTCATGTATCATTATAATAAACGTAATTTTTCCTCACTGATTGTGAAATGTGAGGTAACATCTTAAAATATAAGACGCGTGCAGTCACACTTGTGATGAAAGCAGAAGGGAGACGTGTGATGCGTGTACTGCAGGAGCAGTAGTGCTGCGCCACAGGCTCGCGCCTGCGGTCGGCTCGCGCCGGCAATATTAAACATTCGAGATGTCGCCGGCTCGGCTCCGGGAGGCGTACGCCGTGTCGGCGCGGCCCGGCCGCCAGTGTGAACACCGCAATTCAAAACCATGTGTTTGATATCAAAGCGGGCGGCGGCCCGGCCAGGCTCGGCTCGGCCCGGCCGGCAGTGTGAACGCAGCCTAAGGGGAGTCATAAGGATTTAGTTATCACTTCGAAAGGATAGAACTACGCAATACTGTCCGCTGCGCTGGTACTGTAACAAAGCAAATTATTGAGAGTCCTTCCGCCTTGCAATGAAGTAAGCGATCATAAAATGCGTCGTGTCGTGTAGCCGGAAGGAGAGCAGTTTCTTTTCTTTTCTTTTACTTTCAGAGGCATAAAATCTTACCTAAATCGCTTAATAACTTTCCTAGTATTACAAAACTGAGCTAGGAATTGTGGTGTGTTCACTTGTAGTACCACTGGAAACTGTAAAAAAACTTCAGTTCATAGAATTAATTTTTTTGACTTTTCTTTGCTTTCGTTACAAAAACTAAAAATGGCTCTGAGCACTATGGGACTTAACTTCTGAGGTCATCAGTCCCCTAGAACTTAGAACTACTTAAACCTAACTAACCTAAGGACATCACACACATCCACGCCCGAGGCAGGATTCGAAGCTGCGACCGTAGCGGTCGCGCGGTTCCAGACTGTAGCGCCTAGAACCGCTCGGCCACTTCGGCCGGCCGTTACAAAAACTGCTGACCTAATAATAACCACTTCCATTAGTTATTGTATAACTACGTGTTGCCGTGTAAATATTGTATAGAGAATGAGAGAGTGTACGGAAGACAGACGTAAAGTGTAGCTGTTTCATTTTAATAAAACTATGTAAAATGTGTGTATGGGAAAGTTGTTATGCACTCATGAATCATGTGACGTATGTCCAAGTGTGCATGCTTTTGTATAAAAGCAGCCGGCAGAGGGCTTTGGACTTAATTCAATTAGAGATTAATTTACAGTGATTTTGTTTTCTTTAAATTAAATTTGGTTTCGGAAATACAAAGTTTCTTCTACAAAATGCCTTCTGTGATTCTGTTGGGTTACTTAGGAAATACTGCCACTATAAGAGTGCTCGAGTTTTTATGATTGGCTGCATAAATCATCAATCAATAGGGATTAAGGGCTTTGCGTAGGGCTTTGTGCTACAGTTCTGTGTCTGTTAAGAGTCGCTTTGCAACCGTATTTGTTCAGATGCATTCTGTCGCTTCTTTTATCGTAATTGTGAAACGATTACAGTTCTGGAACATTTTAGTGAAGATCTGAGAACTTCGAGTAACTTAGTTTAAAAGTTTTTTGCGTGAGAACTTTCTTAGCATACTTCAACCTCCGCGTGGCGTGTTCCGTGAACATCTCGGAACGATTGAGCGAGCACTTCTTTTTAAAAAGACCGCTCAACGAATTAGTGCACTAGCTCCCGAATAACTATGGGTCAGTGGACTGTACAGAACGTGAAAATCATTCTGTTCGGACTGGTAGACTTCTGGCTGCTTCTACGTGAAACTTTGTAGTAAAAACAGTAACTAACTTGCACAAGTAATAGTTTGGCAGTAAATATGAATCTCATAGCCTTTACAAATTGTTTTGGAGGCAATAAAGCATACCTAACTGAACTTTAAATCTTTTCGTAAAAATTACTTTGTTTCCCGAGTGCACGATTTTTTTACGAACTTACAGATTCTGCCTCCAAGCTCGAGTTATGCGGTCTTTGTTTGGTACGTATTTAGACGGCATTTCTTCAACGCTGCTATTCATTGGCTGAGTGCCTATCTACAAATATAGAGTGAAAGGGACGGATAGCAAGAAGCTTACCGAAGTAGGTCGACGGTAATGTCACATAAGGATGAGAAGTTGTGACCCACCCCACCACAATACACGTTATAGTCTCTATCCTTCAGTACCGTATCAGGCGACAACAGGAAAGAAAAGAGCGCAACTAGACGATGAAGCGAGGTATCGAGCGAGAATTCGTTTTCTGTATTTGACGTGGAGCAACGTTGCAGCAATCCATTCTGAGTTGGCGAAAGTGTACGGTAACAGTAAACAGTCATATGGCACAGCGGTTAGGTAGCGCGGACGCTTCCAGTCGAACAAGTCTGAATGATGAAGAATGAAGTGGCAGACTCTCTGTAAACAGCCGGGAATTGCAAGGGAAATGGACGCCCCGGTGCTCGAAGAACGGCGTATCACGATCGAGACGACGGCGGACAAAGTGAAAATCAGTGATGGATCAGTTATCATCATCTTGCGCGATGTTTTGGAAATGAGAAAGGACGCCTTCCGCTGTGTTGCGCGACTATTCAAACCTAGCCAAAAAGTCCGCTGAACGAGGAAGCAGTGAGGACGCTGCAGCTGTGGCATGCCAATCCAGATCATTTGTTTAGCCGGCTACTAACCATGGACGAGTGCCGTGTTTGGTACTATTAACCCGAGACAAAGAGAAGAATATAGGGATTCACCGCCGACAAAAAAGATGAAGACCCATCCATCAATAGCCAAAGTGAAGCTGCATTTTTTGGGAGTGCCGTGTGGGGAAGCCAACGGATTATGTACGTAAGGTTGAAAATGTCACAGAAGCATCCTACAAAGATATCTTGAAGAGGGTGCGGGAGTCAGTCAACATAAACCATCGTGTGAAGTAGTACGGGGCACGTTTCCGGTACGTAGCAATGCCCCAGCTCGTCTTCCACAGGAGACAGTCACACATGCTGCTTCTTTGGTCTAGTACATTTTACCTCTCTTCCGCAACACCCCATAAGGCACGCAGCACATCTTCTTCCTTCCCCAGACGAGTAAGTCATTGCGTGACACCTGTTTCCAGCCGGCCGAAGTGGCCGTGCGGTTAAAGGCGCTGCAGTCTGGAACCGCAAGACCGCTACGGTCGCAGGTTCGAATCCTGCCTCGGGCATGGATGTTTGTGATGTCCTTAGGTTAGTTAGGTTTAACTAGTTCTAAGTTCTAGGGGACTAATGACCTCAGCAGTTGAGTCCCATGGTGCTCAGAGCCATTTGAACCTGTTTCCAGAAAGATGAGGACTTCATTTTCGAGGTGCAGCGTTTCCTGAAGAGACAAAACGCAGACTTTCGCAACCAATGTCTGCAACAAGTGATCCATCTTTAGGAAAAGTATGTAACACCGAAGGAAGAATATGTAGAGAAGTACCAATACCACCATCAAGTTTTAAGACAACAATTCGTTTATTATTATTATTATTATTATTGTTTCCGAGGTGCTAATTAAAACTTTATGACCACTGCTGCCAGCTGCAGCGGAGCGTTACGCGGAATCAGCGACGAGAGAAAACGTGTACCGCACAGGGATTCGAATCTAGGATCCTCTGCATAATATGCAGGTGCTGTAACTACTGCGGCATCCGGGACACAGCGTTATCGCAACTGTGCTGACTGTATCGGCACGCCCCACGGGCGATTCACATTCCTACCGAGCGCCTCCTATACGCAGTCCCTGTTCATTGAATCCATGATCGCTACTCTGAGATTCCCACAGGAGACTGAACGTAGTTTTGCATCCGTCAGCTAGGCGTGTCAATTATATTAATGCGTGGCATCTGTTCTTTCGGACATGTCCGAAGAGTCCGAAGGTGCATAGTGTCTGTTATTTTAAACGCATTCATATAGTTGATACGCCTAGCTGGCGGATGCACAAAAACCTCCTGTGGGAATCTCATAGTAGCGAACATATAGTCAATGGACAGTGACTGCAGACAGATGGCGCTCGGTTGGAGTGTGAATCGGCCATGAGGCGTGTCGAGATAGTTGCGATAACACTGCGTCTCGGATGCTGCAATTGTTAACGCACCTAAATTGTAAGCGGAACATCCCGTCTTCGAATGCTATTCCGGTACACAATTTCCCTCGTGGTCGCTGATTCCGCGTAAGGTGCCGCTGCCGCTACAGCAGTGATCCCCTTCAATTTACATACACACGTCAGATGTAAGTTTTGCATCGCCTCGGTTCAGAGTGTTCCGGAATCTGTGCAGAAAATTGGAACAGAGGTCAACATAGGCATCATTTCCGCCCTTTTTACTGCTCATGGAAACCACATATTGCATGTTGTACCATCATACAGCGAGACCTTCAAAGGTTTTGGTCCAGATTGCTGTACACACCGGAACCTCTAATATCCAGTAGCGCGTTCTCTTGCATTGATGCATGCCTGTATTCGTCGCGGCATACAATTCACAAGTTCATCAAGGCACTGTTGGTCCAGGTTGTCCCACTCCTCAATGGCGATTCGGCGTAGATGCCTCACAGTGGTTGGTGGGTCACGTCGTCCATAAACAGCCCTTTTCAATCTACCCTAGGCATGTTCGATAGGGTGCATGTCTGCAGAACATGCTGGCCGCGCTAGTCGAGCGATGTAGTTATCCTTAAGGAAGTCACTCACAAGATGTGCACGAAGGGGACGCGAATTGTTGTCAATGAAGACGAATGCCTCGCCGATATGCTGCCGATATTGTTGCACTATCGGTCAGAGTATGGCATTCAAGTATTGAACGGCCGTTACGGCGCCTTCCATGACTTCCAGCGGTGTATGAGGCCCCACATGCCACCCCAAAACAGCACGGAACCTCCACTTTGGTGCACTCGCTGGACAGTGTGTCTAAGGCGTTCAGCCTGACCATGTTGCTTCCAAACACATCTCCGACGATTGTCTGGTTGAAGGCATATGCGACACTCATCGGTGAAGAGAACATCATGCCAATCCTGAGCGGTCCATTCGGCATGTTGTTGGGCCCATCTGTACTGCGTCTCCGACGATTGTCTGGTTGAAGGCATATGCGACACTCATCGGTGAAGAGAACATGATGCCATTCCTGAGCGGTCCATTCGGCACGTTGTTGGGCCCATCTGTACCGCGCTTCATGGTGTCGTGCAAAGATGGATCTCGCCATGGACGTCGGGAGCGAAGTTGCGCATTATGCAGCCTATTGCGCACAGTTTGAGTCGTAGCACGACGTCCCGTGGCTGCACGAAAAGCATTATTCAACATGCTGGCGTTGCTGTCAGGGTTCCTCCGAGCCATAATCCGTAGGTAGCGGTCATCCACTGCAATAGCGGCCCTTGGGCGGTTTGAGCGAGGCATGTCATCTGCAGTTCCTGTCTCTCTGTATCTCCTCCATGTCCGAACAACATCGCTTTGGTTCATTCCGAGACGTCTGGACACTTCCCTTGTTGACAGCCCTTCCTGGCACAATGTAGCAATGCGGACGCTATCGAACCACGGTATTGACCGTCTAGCCTTGGTTGAACTACAGACAACAAGAGCCGTGTACCTCCTTCCAGTTGGGATGACTGGAACTGATCGGCTGTCGGACCAACTCCGTCTAATAGGCGATGCTCGTGCGTGGTTGTTTACATCTTTGTGCGGGTTTAATGACATCTCTGAACAGTTAAAGGGACTGTGTCTGTAATACAATATCCACATTCAACATCTGTCTCTAGGAGTTCTGGGAACCGGGGTGATGCAAAACTTTTTTTCATGTGTGTTAAACATAATGCATGTGAATAGAGGGAAGAAATCAAGATCTGACACTGGAAAAAGGAATGTGAACGATTGCACCTACTTGAGAGTACAAATATGCATGAGTAAAAACTACAAAGACTGTAAACAAGATAAGGAACGTAATTCAAAAAATGTTCAAATATGTATGAATTCCTAAGGCACCAAATTGCTGAAGTCACCGGTCCCTAGACTTAAACTAACTTATGCTAATAGCAACACACACACACACACACACACACACACACACACACACACACACACACAGACACACACACGCACGCACGCACACACCCATGCCCGAGGGAGGACTCGAACCTCCGGCGCAATCCCTGACATGGCGCCTCATACCACGCGGCCCCTCCGCGCCGCGCGTAATTCAAGAATACAATCGAGAAAGTTCACTTTTAGAACATGGGATCAACAGATTAGAAACGAAAGAAAAGAAGAAGCGTTTAAAACAATTATTAGAAGCATTGTGATTTATGGGTATGGCAATTACGGAGGAATGTAGCGGAAAATGTAATCATTTACTTAAAACATCATTACACCAATATTTATAAATGTACAAATCTACAATTTTGCATGTGTAAACTAAAAGATCTGTATTTTAACGCAAAAATATAATAAAATGTGCAGGATTAATATTTTGCCAGAAATTTGAGTTTTTGTTTTTTATTGTCATTTTTATAAAAAGCCATAACTCAAATTCTACTCATGCAATTAATCTCAAAATTTTATTGTAGTGTCCTGAGAAGGTTATAAGACCACTGAACTACAGTTATTAATTTATAGTACAAATTGTATCATTAACAGAGATTTTAATTTTGCACATCCAAAATTAAATTTTTTTCTACATACAATCATCTAAAAATCAAAATGTAATTGCAGGACTTCGTATTTTTTAGTTCCATGGAGATAGCAACACATTGAGAACTGTTCCTATAAATTTCATAGCATTAGCGCTTATATGTTTTGAGAAAAGACTTCTAATAACGTAAAAAATGTAAAACAGAGAAAATGAGGCTTAAAGATTTTCTTCTCATACTTCTACATGTGATAAGCTTACCTCAATTTTAAAATCTTCCATACTGATACTCCTCATCCTCCAGGTTTCTCTTCTCTCCTCCTCGAATCTGCCTGGCCTCTATTTTCAGGTAAGACACTGATCTGTTACCTTTCTTGACCGTGCTCTCGTCGATGGTATTATATGTTTTTGTTGTAAACACACCAGGATCTAGACCAACCCACATCAGCACTTCATTTCCGCCATTACTTCCGTTATTATAACATAAAATTGCATCCTAGACACCTATTTTGAGTACTTCAAGTCCACAGAATGTCCTTTTTGAGAAGCCAATCCAGATTAAATTATTGAGGCTTTCATTTGCATTTTTGTCTTTCTGTGAAGACACTTCCTCAACAAATTAAGGTTTGCAAGAAACCTTAATGTGGGCTTAACTGCATTCATAACAAGTTCTGGTAATGAGTGTTTATGGGAATACTTCTCATTTCCGTTGTTGAACTTACACCAATCGTCTTTCGGACACAGATTGTGGACTGGTGTTTGGTCAGTGGATAGTTTGCGGAAAAAAATTGCCCACCCAGCACGCCTCATTGCCTCTAAATTATGTGTGTTTTTCCTGATAGCTCTCCCATAAAATAACTGAAGAGAATCAGTTTTTTTTCAGAGCTGACCTGCCTTTTCCTCGTAGTGGTTTTCCATCCTCAATTACTTCACCTTTTTTCTCTTTCAGCAAGCGACGAAGCCTATCACCAAGCCTCTTTTGGATGTGGCCAACACTTTCCAACTTTTCTGTTGTTGTATTGTACGGATTTTTATCTGCTACTGCTTTGAATGAAGAGGAGTCCCCATCATCAAGATATTTAGTGTATCTAACACCATACTGGTCCTCAGATCTGGAGAATCACAACTGCACCAGGCTCCATGCCCCCACTTGAGCCACTATAATTTTCTTGCCACAGTTTCTCACTGTCTTCATTGTTGGACATCTTCCTTGTTGCACACTGATAGCAGTATTTAGACATAATTTCTACATCTAAAACTTTACCTTAGTCAATGCCAACAACAGATTCAACACTATACAGAGATGTGTGACGCCTTTTCATCCAGGTCCCATCTACAGACACACACAGGTCAGTAACATTTGTATGAGACTCACTGTCGTGAATATCTACCCCAGGATCTATTTCTTTTTGGTTCATTTCCACCAGTTCCCTCTACTGCTCTCTTCATAGAAACTTTGGCAGTACCGCATACAGCAGCAGACATTTCTTTATTTATTTTTTCAAACCCCGCACAAGGTGAAGGCATGTTTAGGAAACCACACACAAAATTACCTCTTTCCCAGCCCTGTCCAAGGCATCTCAGAGCATGCTCTAACTTAAAATTGCTTTCATAAGTACCAGTGCCAAGTTTTTTTGGACGAGAAAATGAAAATTCACGGCCACACGAATTACAAATTAATTTAAAATCACAAGCTATTCGCACTCTTTTTTCTTCAACTACGATCATGCACTCCGTATTTTTACAACTACACTTGAACATGAAAACTTTGTAGCCTGGCAGAGAAGCTCTAAATCAATAAGTCTGGATCCAGTGGAATCCATATCATCATCATTCACGCACCTGTACAATTCTCCTGTCCCAAGTTTCGATGCTGAAGCTGAGAGTTTATGTTCTTCATTTCGAGCTGCTTCCTCTTCTTTGTTGATAAACCGATTTCCATGAAACCTCCGTTTCCTACATACAGTTTTTCCACCATCCATTATGCATAAATCTTGACTCCCACGTAAAGGTTTGTTTTGGATCCCGCCTGGGAGGCGGCGCGTGGGTAGGAACGGGAAAAGGTAATGCAAGTCGGTACTGCAAGAAAATGGTTTACTGTTGTAAAAACAAGGTGATAAACGATTACATAACTTTGTACGTATGTACGATGTTGAAGCGAAGTGTCCTGGCTGGATGCACCTGATCAAATGGGGAGAATCTGTAGCGATGCTCGTAGAGCTCTCCAGCGCCGGCTTGAGGGCGCTGTCATCGGAGTCGGTATCGTAGTGCCAACTTAACTGGCACCTAAGACGTGGCATCGTTGCTATCGATACCGCAGTTTACGAATTCAACGTTCGGCCTACTAACATGTGTTTGTATTGTCAATACGTAAATAAACGACATGCAAGAAAGTGTTCAGGCAAAGATGTAGATGTCAGCCAGAGATATCGATTTCAGCTAAAGACATCATAAGAAAATACCGTTCACTGACAAAAATTCCACTGAAGCAAACAGTTTCCCGAATGTCGGAAAAGTTGGGAGTGGCCGCCAGTGCAGAGTTAATCAATTTAACAATTTAAAGGCATGTCTAAAGCTGCTATCACGATAAAATTCACAAACAATATAGATTAAACTATGTACCGTAGATCAAGAAAATAATATTTTTTTAAAATCGATTTTTGGACCAAAATCCATCACATCCCCCGTTACATCTCCATTAATGAAAATATTGATGAAAATTGGAATCGATCATCACTGAAGATCTGCAGAGATATCCAGGTGAGAAATTGTCACAAATGAAGTCATTAGGAAGAAAATCTACGCCAAGTGTTTGTGTGTCGATTTTGTGGGAGAAAAACAACTTATATAGTATACATATGCAAAAAGGCTTTCAGAGGAGAGATTTCCAGGACGGATCACGGAATAGGAGCCACTAGGAAAAAAGGAAAGAGGCAGACCACCGGCCACATGGATGTAACGAATTTAGATATTAATAAGAATAAGAAATGTTGAAGAAAATTTAAGGACATATAGGAAAAATTAGAACTATATTAATACCTTCAGCTGGTAACGGGCGTTGATATATATCAACGGGAAGAGGTGAAAATGTGTGCCTCGACCGGGACTCGAACCAGGTACTTCCTGCTTACATGGTAGACGCTCTATCCATCCTTTTTTTTTCGTTCGTTGCATTTTCTTGGGGCGGACGTCGTAAGACATCCGTTTAAGTTCGTTGTTGATCGATTAACTCAGTTTTTTTTATTACAGAGGGCTGCTAATCCTCTGACCGAACACACTGAGCTACCGTGCCGGCATCCATCTGAGCCACCGAGAGCACAGAAGATAGCGCGACTGCAGGGACTATCTCGCGCACGCCTCCCGCGAGACCCACATTCCCGCCTTGTACGTCCACACACTACATTCGTAGTGTCCCACCCCAACACACTCATTACTCGTGGAAGACATTCGTACCAAGTCCCGTAAGAATTCGGGGAATATGTGTGCATCCGCACAGAAGAAGAAGGTCATGGCCGGCGTTGCCAGAACAGGCGTGCGCGAGATATTCCCTGGAGTTGCGCTATTTTCTGTGCCCTCGGTGGCTCAGAGCCGGCACGGTAGCTCAGCGTGTTCGGTCAGAGGGCTGCGTGCTCTCTCTAATAAAAAAAACTGAGTCAAAGAATCAACAATCAACTTGAACGAATGTCTTGTGACGTCCGCCCAGACCAAACGCAACGAACAATATCGAACAAAATGAATTACAAAAAAAAAAGGATAGAGCTTCTGCCATGTAAGCAGGAGATCCCGGGTTCCAGTCCCGGTCAGGGCCCACATTTTCACCTGTCCCCCTTGATTTATATCAACACCCGCTAGCAGCTGAAGGTATTAATATAATTCTAATTTCGTTATCGACGGCTGCAGGTCATCAATGGTGTCTGTACTTTCGGACATCCATATAAGTATATTTAGGAAAAATGGTGAATGAAAATTAAATTTAATGTGTAATAAATGTGTACTTATTGAAAAATTGCTATAAAAATATATAAAAATTATTCCGTTTTATGAACAAAATGCTTATAGTCTCACGAAAATCAGAGAAGAATTGATTCTAAATCACATGCAGCATCTCCTTTTCGAGGACTGAGATTGGACACTTGCCTCATAGAGACTGTGGAAGTTATATTAGATTAATACATTTTCCTCGAGTTTCTAGTCGCGTCAAGTGTTAAACATCCACCAGCTTTCTGCCGAGTCCTCCTTGTCCATTGTCGAATGGTGAGTATTGTGCGGTTACTGCTTCCGTCTGTCCACACGATAGTCGCTACGTGACAGTGGCCGAGGAGCAGTCGCCTGACTGTTTAGGTACGTGACGCGGCTGGTAGCTCGAGAAAACTTTGCTTATCGCCGTGGGAGCGTGCATCCGGATATTAGAATATTTAGCTGGCGCCCGGTAGAGATTCCTTGAGACGCGTTGGGGAGGAAGGGACGGAGCCGCGCGTGCGCCCTCAGCGCACCCTGCTCTGCGCTAATGAGGCGCCTCCTAATGGCCAATCGGCGGCCGTTGCCAGCGTGACGTCACGCCGCGCGAAGGTTTAATTGGAGAGCCTCTTAGCGGGGCCTGGGCGCGCACAAAGGAGCGCGTCGAGGGTTCTCTGGCCTGCTCTGCTCCGCTCGGGCGTGTTCCTAGAGCCCGCGGGAAATACGGGCGGCATCGAGCGCAACCTGCGAATAAAACACCTAACTAAGCTACCAGCAATTACCGTACAGGCACTCCACGTGCTACGCAGATGAGGCGGGAAGAAGCGGACCAAAGGGTATGTACTGTACATAGTATACAATGCTAAAATGTGTTCATATCCTTCGCATTTAGCGAGGCCAATGAGTGTACCACAACCTAATCACGAAGAACACCCCCATGCTGTAACACTACCTCCTCTGCACTTCACTGATTACGAATTACCTCGAAGAAAACGGCCTATTAACACACAGTCAATATGGGTTTAGAAAGCATCGTTCCTGTGAAGCACAACTAGCTCTTTATTCACATCAAGTGTAGAGTGCTATTGACAAGGGATTTCATATTGATTCCGTATTTCTGGATTTCCGGAAGACACTGTACCACACAACCGGCTCGTAGTGAAATTGCGTGCTTATGGAATATCGTCTCAGTTATGTGAGTGTATTCGTGATTTCCTGTCAAGGAGGTCACAGTTCGTAGTAATTGACGGAACGTCATCGAGTGAAACAGAAGTGATGTCTGCCGTTCCCCAAGGTAGTGTTATAGTCCCTTTGCTGTTCCTTATCTATATAAACGATTTTGGACACAATCTGAGCAGCCGTCTTCGGTTGTTTGCAGATGACGCTGTCGTATCCAATGGATACAATTTGAAACGAGACTCGTACGATCAAGCAACATGTTTCCAGCTATCAACAGTCCTCTGCTCCTATGCCGGTGTTGACCCGCTCAGGCAAGGCGTAAAATTTTGTGTCGTGCAGTCATCAAGCGTACAAGAATAGGTCTTCGGCTCCGAAAGCCCATATCGATGATGTTTCGTTGAATGGTTCGCACGCTGACACTTGTTGATGGCCCATGATTGAAATCTGCAGCAATGTACGGAATGGATGCACTTCTGTCACGTTGAACGATTCTTTTCAGTCGTCGTCGGTCCCGCTCCTGCAGGATCTTTATCCGGCGCAGCGATGTCGGAGATTTGATGTTTTACCGCATTCATGATATTCACGGTACCCTCGCGAAATGGTCGTACGGAAAAGTCCCCACTTCATCGCTACCTCAGCGATGCTTTGTCCCATTGCTCCTGCGCTGACTATAAGGCCACGTTCAAACTCGCTTAAATCACGATAGCATGCCATTGTAGCAGCAGTAACCGTTCTAACAACTGCGCCAGACACTTGTTGTCTTACTCTACTGGCCATTAAAATTGCTACACCAAGAAGAAACGCAAATGATAAACGGGTATTCATTGGACAAATATATTATACTAGAACTGACATATGATTACATTTTCACGCAATTTGGGTGCGTAGATCCTGAGATATCAGTACCCAGAACAACTAGCTCTGGACACATTAACGGCCTTGATACGCCTGGGGATTGAGTCAAACAGCCTGGATGGCTTGTACAGGTACAGCTGCCCATGCAGCTTCAACACGATACCACTGTTCATCAAAAGTAGTGACTGGCGTATTGTGACGAGCAAGTTGCTCGGCCACCATTGACCAGACGTTTTCAGTTGTTGAGGAATCTGGAGAACGTGCTAGCCAGTGCAGCAGTCGAACGTTTTCTGTATCCAGAAAGGCCCGTACAGGACCTGCAACATGCGGTCGTGCATTATCCTGCTGAAATGTAGGGTTTCGCAGGCATCAAATGAAGGGTACACAAGGCATCACAACAACGTTTCGCCAGGGAATCGGTTGGAAACTTTCCTCGTGTCAGCACGTAGTAAGTGTCGCCACCGGCGCCAACTTCGTGTGAATGCACTGAAAAGCTAATCATTTGCTTATCACAGCATCTTCTTCCTGTCGGTTAAATTTCGCGCCTGTAGCCCGTCATCTTCGTGGTGTAAGAACTTTAATGGCCAGTGGTGTATATAGACGTTGCCGACCGCAGCGCCGTATTCTGCCTGTTTACATATCTCTGTATTTGAACACGCATTCCTACACCAGCTTCTTTGGCTCGTCGGTGTAGACTGCTGGTAGCACTTTGGAAGAACGAGTGATTCCGCTTATTTCATGCAAGGTTTTTACTACCTGAAATGCTCGACGGTCCCTCTGTGTAAGTAGACAAGTTCTGCGTGCTCTTGGTTTAGCTGTGGTTCTTTCTTCGTGTTTCCACTTCACAGTCACATCACCAAGAGCCTCCTTTCACAGCTTTAGAAGGGTTGCAATGTCCCTTGATGAATTTGTTACTCATGTGCCATCGAACGACTAGGCCAAGTTGGAAATGAATGAACTCTCCTCACCAACCCATTCTGCTATTACTGCTTCACTATTGCGAAAACATTACTCCTCACCTCGCTCTTTACTAACCATCCGCCTCTCGTGACATCTTGTGGTTACTTCTGCATCGCGTAGAGCTGTCGAAATACTCTTGATCCGATACACTATTTATTATTCACGTAAGGTAATCAAATACGTTGCTATTATATTACTTTATAGCAATGGCAATATCGTATAGTACTGAATCGCCAGGAAAACTAGTCTAGGCACGCGTATTCAAATACACAGATATGTGAACAGCCAGAATGCGGCGCTGCGGTCGGCAACGCCTGTTTAAGACGACAAGTGACTGGCGCAGTTGTTAGATCGGCTACTGCTGCTAAAATGATAGGATATCAAGATTTAAGTGAGTTTGAACGTGGTCTTATAGTCGGCGCACGTGTGATGGTTCACGGCATCATCGAGGTAGAGATGAAGTGGGTTGGTTCAAATGGCTCTGAGCGCTGTGGGACTTAACATCTAGGTCATCAGTCCCCTAGAACTTAGAACTACTTAAACCTAATCAACCTAAGGACATCACACACATCCATGTCCGAGGCAGGATTCGAACCTGCGACCGTTGCAGTCGCGCGGATCCAGATTGAAGCGCCTAGAACCTCTCGGCCTCACCGGCCGGCGATGAAGTGGGGATTTTCCCGTACGATCATTTCACTATTGTACCGTGAACATGAGAAATCAGGTAAAACATCAAATCTGCGACATCGCTACGGCCGGAAAAGATCCTGTAAGAACGGGGCCAACGACGACTGAAGAGAGTCGTTCAACGTGACAGAACGGCAACCATTCCAAAAATTGCTGCAGATTTCAATGATGGGACATCAACAAGTGTAAGTGTGCGAACCATTCAACGAAACATCATCGACATGGGTTTTCGGAGCCGAAGGCACACTCGTATACCCTTGATGACTGCACGACACAAAGCTTTACGCCTCGCCTGGGCACGTTAACACCGACATTAGACTGTTGATGACTGGACGACTTTCGTTTCAAATTGTATCGACAGGATGGACGTGCATGGGTATGGAGACAACCTCATGAATCCATACACCCTGGTTGTCAGCAGAGGACTGTTCAAGCTGGCGGAGGCTCTGTAATGGTGTGGGGCGTGTGCAGTAGGAGTGTAATGGTACCCCTTATACGTCTAGATACGACTTTGACAAGTGATACGTACGTAAGCATCCTGTTTGATCGCCTGCATCCATCCATGTCCATTGTGCATTCCGACGGCTTTGGGAAATTCCATAAGGACAGTGCGACACCTCACACGTCCAAAATTACTACAGAGTCATCATCATCATCATCATCATCATCATCATCATCATCATCATCATCATTTAAGACTGATTATGCCTTTCAGCGTTCAGTCTGGAGCATAGCCCCCCTTATACAGTTCTTCTATGATCCCCTATTCAGTGCTAACATTGGTGCCTCTTCTGATGTTAAACCTATTACTTCAAAATCATTCTTAACCGAATCCAGGTACCTTCTGCTCGGTCTGCCCCGACTCCTCCTACCCTCTACTGCTGAATCCATGAGTCTCTTGGGTAACCTTGCTTCTCCCATGCGTGTAACATGACCCCACCATCTAAGCCTGTTCGCCCTGACTGCTACATCTATAGAGTTCATTCCCAGTTTTTCTTTGATTTCCTCATTGTGGACACTCTCCTGCCATTGTTCCCATCTACTAGTACCTGCAATCACCCTAGCTACTTTCATATCCGTAACCTCAACCTTGTTGATAAGGTAGCCTGAATCCACTCAGCTTTCGCTCCCATACAACAAAGTTGGTCGAAAGATTGAACGGTGCACAGATAACTTAGTCTTTGTACTGACTTCCTTCTTGCAGAAGAGAGTAGATCGTAGCTGAGCGCTCACTGCATTAGCTTTGCTACACCTCGCTTCCAGTTCTTCACTATGTTGCCATCCTGTGAGAATATGCATCCTAAGTACTTGAAACCGTCCACCTGTTCTAACTTTGTTCCTCCTATTTGGCACTCAATCCGTTTATATTTCTTTCCCACTGACATTACTTTCGTTTTGGAGATGCTAATCTTCATACCATAGTCCTTACATTTCTGATCTAGCTCTGAAATATTACTCTGCAAACTTTCAATGAATCTGCCATCACAACTAAGTCATCCGCATATGCAAGACTGCTTATTTTGTGTTCACATATCTTAATCTCACCCAGCCAGTCTATTGTTTTCAACATATGATCCATAAATAATATGAACAACAGTGGAGACAGGTTGCAGCCTTGTCTTACCCCTGAAACTACTCTGAACCATGAACTCAATTTACCGTCAACTCTAACTGCTGCCTGACTGTCTATGTAAAGACCTTTAATTGCTTGCAAAAGTTTGCCTCCTATTCCGTAATCTTGTAGAACAGACAATAACTTCCTCCTAGGAACCCGGTCATATGCCTTTTCTAGATCTATAAAGCATAGATACAATTACCTGTTCCACTCATAACACTTCTCCATTATTTGCCGTAAGGTAAAGATCTGGCCCTGACAACCTCTAAGGGGCCTAAACCCACACTGATTTTCATCCAATTGGTCCTCAACTAATACTCGCACTTTCCTTTCAAAAATACCTGAGAAGATTTTACCCACAACGCTGATTAAAGAGATACCTCTGTAGTTGTTACAATCTTTTCTGTTTCCATGTTTAAAGATTGGTGTGATTACTGCTTTTGTCCAGTCTGATGGAACCTGTCTCGACTCCCAGGCCATTTCAATTATCGTGTGTAACCATTTAAGACCTGACATTCCACTGTATTTGATGAGTTCCGACTTAATTTCATCCACCCCAGCCGCTTTATTGCACTGCAATCTATTGACCATTTTTTCCACTTCCTCAAATGTGATCCTATTTCCATCATCATTCCTATCCCATTCTACCTCGAAATCTGAAACATTACTGATCGCATTTTCACCTACATTGAGCAACTCTTCAAAATATTCCCTCCATCTGCCCAAGGCATCCACAGGATTCACCAGTAGTTTTCCTGACCTGTCCAAAATACTTGTCATTTCCTTCTTACCTCCCTTTCGAAGACTGCTAATTACACTACAGAGTGGCTCCAGAAATACTGTTCTGAGTTTAAACACTTCCGCTGGCCACCAAACTCCCCAAACACGAACATTATTGAGCATATGTGGGATGCCTTGCAACCTGCTGTTCAGAAGAGATCTCCACCTCCTCATAGTTTTACGGATTTATGGACAGCACTGCAGGATTCATTGGGTGAATTCCCTCCAGTACTACTTCAGACATTAATCGTGTCCTTGCCACGTCGTGTCCCAGTTTCCTTGGCTCTTTAGTGTACTTCAATTACAAAAGAAAAGACAATAACAAGAATGGAAATGTGCGTACGGCCTTGTGTGCCGGGTGTCCCCCACTCGGGGAAGTTCGGCCGCCGAGGGCAAGTACTTATTGCATCCACATTGGGCGACTTGCGAGTCGGAGATGGGAATGAAATGATGATTAGGACAACACAACACCCAGTCCCTGAGCGGCGAAAATCTCCGGCTCCTAGCCGGGAATCGAACCCGGGCCCCTTGGCGTATCATTCCGCCACGCTGACCACCCAGCTAACGGGGGCGGACAGACAATAACAAATTTGTCATGAGAGAGAATTTGCTTTCTCAATTCGTGTTCTTGATGAATACAGAGTAATTACGTACTACGCAGCCAATTCTGGGAAGGCAGTTTTTGTTTACAAGTAATGTTGCGGCGCGTTCCTCGAAGTCTGGTAGGTGAATGACCGGTTTTAACCAGCATAAATTAGTTAGAAGTGGCCTTAGCCGTTGTGGTTCGTGCCCAGCTCTGTGAACAGCCACCACTGACACACCAGTTATGGAGAGGGGCATATACAAGAACTGTGACTTGGGTTTAGAAGAATAGTGGACCATGCTTTTGATAGACGTATAGTTTGTTGAGCAGTTCATTATGGGAGGGATCCTCCACGACATACAGTCACTTTAAAGAAACCTTTAAAGCGTCACAGACTTCATCAAAATACAGGGCTATTACAAATGATTGAAGCGATTTCATAAATTCACTGTAGCTCCATTCATTGACATATGGTCACGACACACTACAGATACGTAGAAAAACTCATAAAGTTTTGTTCGGCTGAAGCCGCACTTCAGGTTTCTGCCGTCAGAGCGCTCGAGAGCGCAGTGAGACAAAATCGCGACAGGAGCCGAGAAAGCGTATGTCGTGCTTGAAATGCACTCACATCAGTCAGTCATAACAGTGGAACGACACTTCAGGACGAAGTTCAATAAAGATCCACCAACTGCTAACTCCATTCGGCGATGGTATGCGAAGTTTAAAGCTTCTGGATACCTCTGTAAGGGGAAATCAACGGGTCGACCTGCAGTGAGCGAAGAAACGGTTGAACGCGTGCGGGCAAGTTTCACGCGTAGCCCGCGGAAGTCGACGAATAAAGCAAGCAGGGAGCTAAACGTACCACAGCCGACGACTTGGAAAATCTTACGGAAAAGGCTAAAGCAGAAGCCTTACCGTTTACAATTGCTACAAGCCTTGACACCCGATGACAAAGTCAAACGCTTTGAATTTTCGGCGCGTTTGCAACAGCTCATGGAAGAGGATGCGTTCAGTGCGAAACTTGTTTTCAGTGATGAAGCAACATTTTTTCTTAATGGTGAAGTGAACAGACACAATGTGCGAATCTGGGCGGTAGAGAATCCTCACGCATTCGTGCAGCAAATTCGCAATTCACCAAAAGTTAACGTGTTTTGTGCAATCTCGCGGTTTAAAGTTTACGGCCCCTTTTTCTTCTGCGAAAAAAACGTTACAGGACACGTGTATCTGGACATGCTGGAAAATTGGCTCATGCCACAACTGGAGACCGACAGCGCCGACTTCATCTTTCAACAGGATGGTGCTCCGCCGCACTTCCATCATGATGTTCGGTATTTCTTAAACAGGAGATTGGAAAACCGGTGGATCGGTCGTGGTGGAGATCATGATCAGCAATTCATGTCATGGCCTCCACGCTCTCCCGTCTTAACCCCATGCGATTTATTTCTGTGGGGTTATGTGAAAGATTCAGTGTTTAAACCTCCTCTACCAAGAAACGTGCCAGAACTGCGAGCTCGCATCAACGATGCTTTCGAACTCATTGATGGGGACATGCTGCGCCGAGTGTGGGAGGAACTTGATTATCGACTTGATGTCTGCTGAATCACTAAAGGGGCACATATCGAACATTGATGAATGCCTAAAAAAACTTTTTGAGTTTTTGTATGTGTGTGCAAAGCATTGTGAATATATCTCAAATAATAAAGTTATTGTAGAGCTGTGAAATCGCTTCAATCATTTGTAATAACCCTGTAATTGTAAAACAAAGCATAGTACTACATACGTATAGGCAGACACAGAATACAACGCGTTTCTCTTTCAAAAGGGCAATGCATGAAGGCTTCAACGACTATCGTAGCAGAATGTTATCGAAGGATGTCTCAAAAGCCCAACGAATTTCTGGTAGTATGTGAAGGTATGTTTATAGTACCGAAGTTAGCGTCCACTCATAGACCAGACAGGGACTGACACTGAGGATATTAAAACTAAAGCAAAAATGCTGAACTCGGTTTTCGAGGCTTTCACTACAAATGAAAATCCAGAAGTATTGTCCCAATGTCATTATCACACCGCTTCGAAGATGAGTAATATAGCTGTTACTCTCAGTGGTGCTGAGACAACTAAAATCTCTAAAAATAAAAAATAAAATATTTGAAACAACTCGAGGGTCCGATCGAACATGTCTCAGATTGAATACCGAGTTTGCGGCAGAGTTAGCCGCTATTTTAAATATAATCGACTGCAGGTATCTCGAATAGAAAGTGATGCCCAGTAGTTGGAAGAAAGTAGGGACAGAAGTGATCCGCAAAACTGCTGTTCAATATCTTTGACATCCATTTGTTGCGAAATCTTAGAACATTCTCTGAGACCAAACGTAATGAGGTACCTCGAACAGAATGACGTGCTCGTGCCAGCCAGCATAGACTGCGGAATAATTGGTCACGTGGAACCCAATTCGCACTTTTATGACACGACCTACTGAAACCCAGGGAACAAGGCAATCAGGCAGATTTCCGCAATGCGTCAGGCTCAATACCGCATTGTGGATTAAAATGAAAAATAAGATTTCTTGGGGTGTCAAGCGAAATTTGCTACTGGATCGATTTTTTGGCAGGAAGGCCGCAGCATGTTACCTTGAATCGAGAGTCGTCGACAAACGTGGGAGTAGCTCAGAGTGTGATCCAGGGAAGTGTGTCAGGAGTCCTGACTCAAGACCTCTGCAGTTCATGTTGTATGTTAATGACCAAACAGGCAATATTAAAACTAACCTCAGACATTTTGCAGCTGATACAGTTTTCTACAATGAACTACTATCTAAAAAACTGCACAAATGTTCACTCAGATCAGTGTCAGTTATTCAGTCAAATGGTTCAAATGGCTCTGAGCTCTATGGGACTCAACTGCTGAGGTCATAAGTCCCCTAGAACTTAGAACTACTTAAACCTAACTAACCTAAGGACAACACACACATCCATGCCCGAGGCAGGATTCGAACCTGCGACCGTAGCAGTCGCGCGGTTCCAGACTGTAGCGCCAGAACCGCTCGGCCACCAGCGGCCGGCAGTTATACAGTCAGTGAGAGCGCACCGCTAGTTCCTGCTATTAATAAGCCGAGTACACTGTTCACTTGTTACATATTTTTACGAGCTTCAAACAGGAGCGACTGTAGTAATGGATAGGAACTGTGATTGTTGTGTACAATTGCGAGCTGAGCTGGCGACCCTTCGCTCACAGCTTCGGGCTGCGTTGGCTTCCGTCACACAGCCTGAGGCTGTTGCCAAGCGGCGTCACTGTGGGGGATCGGACGCGGGGATGCGAGGGAGGAATTTCTCCTAGAATCTACGGAGTACCTAAGCTCCATAAGGAGGGTTATCCGCTAAGGACCATAGTGAACGGAATAGATTCACCTACGTATTATATTGCGAAACACCTGGCACGTAAGCTACACCGTCTTGTGGGACAAACAGACTCCTACGTGAAAGACTCTTCCCACTTCGTACAACTGATTAGGGAACAGCGAATAAAGTGAAGTGTTGGCAGAAGAGCCAACACCGTGTTGCTAGAAGAGGCCGAAATGCACGCTTTTAAGCTCACGCAGATTGGCGTGAGGTCTGGAACAAGGTAAAGTAATTATCCTATAAAGAAAAGAACGTAGTTATTGGAATACTTAACTTTAATCCACAATTGGAGAACATCGCTCTTGTTTAGACATTAATACGAGGGCAGTTCAATAAGTAATGCGACACATTTTTTTCTGAAACAGGGGTTGTTTTATTCAGCATTGAAATACACCAGGTTATTCCCCAATCTTTTAGCTACACAACACTATTTTTCAACGTAATCTCCATTCAATGCTACGGCCTTACGCCACCTTGAAATGAGGGCCTGTATGCCTGCACGGTACCATTCCACTGGTCGATGTCGGAGCCAACGTCGTACTGCATCAATAACTTCTTCATCATCCGCGTAGTGCCTCCCACGGATTGCGTCCTTCATTGGGTCAAACATATGGAAATCCGACGGTGCGAGATCGGGGCTGTAGGGTGCATGAGGAAGAACAGTCCACTGAAGTTTTGTGAGCTCCTCTCGGGTGCGAAGACTTGTGTGAGATCTTGCGTTGTCATGAAGAAGGAGAAGTTCGTTCAGATTTTTGTGCCTACGAACACACTGAAGTCGTTTCTTCAATTTCTGAAGAGTAGCACAATACACTTCAGAGTTTATCGTTTGACCATGGTGAAGGACATCGAACAGAATAACCCCTTCAGCGTCCCAGAAGACTGTAACCATGACTTTACCGGCTGAGGGTATGGCTTTAAACTTTTTCTTGGTAGGGGAGTGGGTGTGGCGCCACTCCATTGATTGCCGTTTTGTTTCAGGTTCGAAGTGACGAACCCATGTTTCATCGCCTGTAACAGTCTTTGGCAAGAAATTGTCACCCTCAGCCACATGACGAGCAAGCAATTCCGCACAGATGGTTCTCCTTTGCTCTTTATGGTGTTTGGTTAGACAACGAGGGACCCAGCGGGAACAAACCTTTGAATATCCCAACTGGTGTACAATTGTGACAGCACTACCAACAGAGATGTCAAGTTGAGCACTGAGTTGTTTGATGGTGATCCGTCGATCATCTCGAACGAGTGTGTTCGCACGCTCCGCCATTGCAGGAGTCACAGCTGTGCACGACCGGCCCGCACGCGGGAGATCAGACAGTCTTGCTTGACCTTGCGGCGATGATGACACACGCTTTGCCCAACGACTCACCGTGCTTTTGTCCACTGCCAGATCACCGTAGACATTCTGCAAGCGCCTATGAATATCTGAGATGCCCTGGTTTTCCGCCAAAAGAAACTCGATCACTGCCCGTTGTTTGCAACGCACATCCGTTACAGACGCCATTTTAACAGCTCCGTACAGCGCTGCCACCTGTCGGAAGTCAATGAAACTATACGAGATGATGCGGGAATGTTTGAAAATATTCCACAAGAAATTTCCGGTTTTTTCAACCAAAATTGGCCGAGAAAAAAAATGTGTTGCATTACTTATTGAACTGCCCTAGTATAATCTCAATATAACTGGTAATGGCGCCTTGCTAGGTCGTAGCAAATGACGTAGCTGAAGGCTATGCTAACTATCGTCTCGGCAAATGAGAGCGTATTTGTCAGTGTAGCATCGCTAGCAAAGTCGGCTGTACAACTGGGGCGAGTGCTCGGAAGTCTCTCTAGACCTGCCGTGTGACGGCGCTTGGTCTGCAATCACTGACAGTGACGACACGCGGGTCCGACGTATACTACCGGACCGCGGCCGATTTAAAGGCTGCCACCTAGCAGGTGTGGTGTCTGGCGGTGACGCCACATAAAGCCATCAGACATTATGGTCAATTTTGACATCAAGTCTCTCTTCACTAAAGTACCTATTGAGGAGACTATGTGCATTCTACAGGATCGGATCCCACCAGATATCTGTGGTCTGGTGCGCTTATGCCTGTCATCTACGTACTTCATCTGGCGGGGAAAATATTACGAACAGTTAGATGGAGTGGCAATGGGTTCCTCACTCTCCCCTGTAGCTGCGGACATTTTCGTGGAAGCCTTTGAGCAAACGGCCCTAGCTTCTGCTCCGTTACGTCCCAGTTGTTGGCTACGATGTGTGGACGACACATTCGTTATCTGGCCTCTCGGTGAAGCGGAATTGGGAAACTTCCTCCAGCACTTAAATAGCCTGCTCAAAAATATAAAGTTCACACATGAGACTGAAAACAGTGGTGCCTTGCCATTTCTGGATGTGGAAGTATACAGAGCTGCCGAAGGTAAACTGGGACATAAAGTGTACCGGAAACCAACGCGCATTAATCGGTACCTGCAAGCGGAGAGCCACCACCACCAGCTCATAAGTATTCTGTTCTGCATACGTTAACTGCCCGAGCCTTCCGGATAAGCGATGAAAATAACATCAAAGCAGAATTAAAGGAGCTACAACACACGTTTCGTGCCAACGGCTATGATGACAACATCATAAGATAGGTAGCTAAAACCAAAGGGAGCAGAACACGAGAAGAAGACAAAGAAGAGAAGCTTCCACTGGTACACTTGCCATATGCAAAAGGCGTCAGTGAACGGCTAGGCAACGTCCTCCGCCGACGAGGTTTCAGACCGATTTTTCGAAGCAGTCACAGGATCCACGAAATGATAGGTTCCACCAAGGATGTAGTCAACAAGCTCAATACTGTAGGTGTTTTCGAACTACGGTGTGAGTGCGGAGCTGCCTACATAGAAGAAACAGGGAGACCTGTCAGCTTACGAGTAGCAGAACACGAACGCTATGAACGATAACAACAACATAACAAATCGGCGTTAGCGGAACACCACCGTGGTGTCTGTGAACAACCTATCAGGTTACAGGAAGCCCGAGTACTGGCGGAAGAATCGTGGATGCGAGAACGCAAAATACGGGAGGCGATCGAAATTATTAAGCAGCCTGACAACATCAACAGAGAAGATGGCTACAATCTCCCGGCGTCCTGGCTGCCGGCCATCCCAGTCCAACGGGTCGCGAGCGGTCGCGGGGCAGAAGCTACACGGGACACGGACGTATCTGCACAAACAGCTGTAGAGCAACTGTCAGTCCACTTGCGCGCACACCAGGAGGAAAACTTGCCGATCAGAAGCCGAACGCTGATTGGCGGACAGCTACCAATCGTTGACGAAATGGACATCCACGAATAGCCTCTTTCCTTCCATCTTCCCTTACGTCATGACTAGCCAATCATATTAGAGGGCCAATTAAAAGTTTTACAACAGTGACGTCAGACATCGATAGTCTCTAATAAATAGAAGCACCAATCCCCAAGCAAAACCAGTCGTGCCCTGAGGAAGGCCGTTGCAATTCGGCCAAAACGTCGGTTTTAGTTTATTATTGTTGTTAATTTTTAGCAATGACGCAGCATAATACCCAGAAGAATTTTGATTACTATCACCTATTACTCTTTGCTACTACTGTAGAGACCAATTCTACAGACCTTGCTTTTTACTAATAGGCAGAAAACTAAAGGTAATAACTACTGCTGTATGCTTATCTGAAATTCAATTGCCTTCCCCCGAATGTGTACAGACTTCTCGTCTCCTTTACTACACTAGCATTAAAGTATCACTCTACAGTAACTGCTACCGGCTTGGCTGTTGTAGTGCTCCTAGCTGCTTCCTGGTAATCACTGTCCTTGCCCCTGCACTGGCCATTTATATACTAGTTTCAGTTATTTGCTTGTTGCATAGATTATTTGAATGATTATTTTATCTAAATGAAATGGGACGAGCCCGTTTTACATGTACACGCGAATAGTGTTAACATCAGTCAATATAACATTATTTTTAGTCCTGCACATGTAACTACACTTAATGTCTGTATTTTATTTTTTGACTAGCTATCAGTTTTTAAGTAGAAATTCGTCAGCAGAATAGGAGGAGTAACCCAGGAGAAATGATTTTAAATTAGAGTTAAAAATTGCTTCGCTATATGTCAGACATTTTATGTTTTAGAGCAAATGATCGAAAATTTTTGTTGCTGCATATTGAACTCCTTTCTGAGCCAATGACCGCTTTAACAATTGGTAATAAAGGTAATTTTTCCCTCTAGTGTTGTAGGTATGAACATCAGTGCCCATCTCAAACTGTGATGCACTTTTTATGACTAATTTCTTAGCGACTATATGTATTGTGACGACTTAGCTAAAATACCTAGTTCCTTGAAGAAGTATCTACGTGACGTCCGCAGGTGAACGCCAAATACTGTTCTTACTGCCCGCTTTTTTGCAATCAATACTTTCTTTTTAAGTGATGAGTTACCAAAGAAAATTTTTCCATAACAATTTCTGAATGGAAATATGCAAAACAGATGTTTTCCTTGACTGTTTCATAGCTCTTCCTAAAGATTCACCCAGAACCTTCCAGAAGGTTCTCGAACATTCTACTATATGCCAGCCGTGGTGCCCGAGAGTGTCATCCCCGCCTAACCATTACAGCACTGCCGCTTCCTCAGGAGATTGTCAACAAGTCTGGCTCCATATGGAGCGCTGGCCCACTTTCTGATGTCTGCCTGACATAATGCCTTGTGCATTATCTTAGATAATACTCTTAATAAAGTTTCTCTCCTTTCCTCGGAACCATACCACTTTTTACGTTAGAAAAATTCGACAGCCATGACAGCACATTACAGTATTTTTGCATCTGTACATAAGCGCATACGAGCCTCCCTTGCTCGAATGGAAGATACTGGCTGCATGAGGTGTGCTAGAACACCCAGTGTGAAAGAGAATGTCTTACATGCGTTTGGTGACAATCCTGCCTCTAGGAGTCGGAGCGTTGCACGAGCTCTCGACGCAAGCCAATCAACAATTTTGAGTGATTCTTGAGTTTCTCCCGGCGTATTTGATAATCAAAATATCCACGGGTGTGCTGCCGGTCCGCGGACAGAGCCATCACACCGACGTCATCTCGGACGCCGTCGCAATCTGTTCCACCGCGCGACCGTGGCGCGGGGCGCGGACGGCGGAGGGAGCGCGCCGCGGGCGGAGGGTATTTAAATCGGCCGCCGCCGCGACCGAACCCAGTTCCCTCTGAGCAGCTATAGCGTACGGATCTCCGTGCCGGCACGTTCACAGGAGCTCAGTCCGTCAGTTCACCTGATGATGGCAACATGTATGATCGCCGAAATATTGTGCCCGTTGGACACTATTGACCGGCAGCACACCCGTGGATATTTTGATTAACAATTTTGAGAGTCGTGCATGAACAACTGCACCCGGATCATCTACAGAAAGTGTAATCAATGCAGCCCGCGGACTTGCATTTCGAATGGTGTTTGCAAATTAATTCCTAAAAAACTGTATAGAAAACCCCCATTTTCCCGCTTTCTTGCCTCTTACAGACTGGGTCATGTTTACAAGATAGGGCACGTTCAACGGTAAGAACAGCCATGTATGGGATAACGAATATCCACATGTACTAGTATGTCGATCCTATCAACAGACGTCTGCTCTGAATGTATGGCCTGGCATTATCAACAATTTTGCAATTTAACCGTACCTACTTCTTGGTAAACTTACCTAAGTCACGTACAAAATGTTCCTCTAACATGTCCTCCCACATTTCTTAGATGATGTGCTGCTGAGAATCTTTCAGCGTATGAACACTGAAGCGCCAAAGAAACTGTTATAGCCATGCCTATTCAAATACAGAGATATGTAAATAGGCAGAATACGGCGCTGTGGTCGGCGACGCCTATGTAAGACAAGGGTCTGGCGCAGTTGTTAGATCGCTTACCGCTGCTGCAATGACAAGTTATCAAGATTTAAGTGCGTTTGAACGTGGTGTTATAGTCGGCGCGTGGGCAATGGGACACAGCATCTCTGAGGTAGTGACGAAGTTGGGATTTTCCCGTGAAACCTTCCCGCCTCCTCTATATCTCTTTTGTTACGCAACCTTCACTTCTACAATAACCTATGAAACCTTCCCTTAGGATTTCTATCTCTTGCTTAGTAATAACAAATGAAATCTTCCCTTTGAAATTAATACTCTTTCTCAATCTTCGCATACAAATTTAAATGCTGCTTATTAAAAGTGATTTTCTGATTATTTCGACGAAACACAGAATGTGTCGTCGTCGTGGCCCTCAATCGTTATCTGCAATAACCCAAAACAGTTCCTTACATTTTTTACTGTTACTGGATCGCCATCTGACTGCTACATCGAGCTGCGACAGGAATATACTTACTCTGTTTTACTATACTCTATTAGCTGCTTGTGGGCTGTCATAATAAGTGGCTGTGTTTATTACCAGCTGACGTTATTCAAAAGTGGTTCAAATGGCTCTGAGCACTATGGGACTTAACTTCTGATGTCATGACTCCCCTAGAACTTAGAACAACTTAAACCTAACTAACCTAAGGACATCACACACATCCATACCCGAGGCAGGATTCGAACCTGCGACCGTAGCGGTCGCGCGGTTCCAGACTGTAGCGTCTAGAACCGCTCGGCCACTCTGGCCGGCGCTGACGTTATTCTTTAATAGCAAAGCTGACGTTATTCTTTAATTAATTTGACTGAAGTTACGTAATTCATGGTTAAACTTTTTCTTGACAACAATAAACTTTGATGGTTTTTGGGATGGATTATAATCATTAATGCAATGTTGCTGGCAAAAATTAATTATATTCTGAATGAAATGATTTTACAAACGTTCAAATGGGACTTACTTTTTACAATAATTTTACAACTAGCATTGCGCAAACATACCTTCAGTAGTCTTGAGTTTCTCAAAAAAATAATGCAATAATATTGGTTCCTCTTATCATGATAGTTAGCTGATGTATCTGTACATACGTTTATAATCTCTTGTAAATGATAGCTGGTGGCTGGCAGGCACACCGCTCCTTTCAACCTCTCGCTTCAGACCTGCTACCGACTCGCTTAACATCTCGCTTACTACTGACTTCCTACGAACTCTAAAGTGCGGTCTCTCCCGGCAACAATACTTTCTGGTGCAGACAATCCCTGCTACCATTACAAAATGTATCAATGCGCGGTCTTTCCCGCTCTTTTCTTCAAATGTATCCATACGCGGTCTCTCCCGCCCTTTTTACAATTATATCAATGTGCGGTCTCTCCTGCCAACAATACAGGCTGATTCAAAAAGAACACCACAACTTTAGGAATTTAAAACTGTGCAACGACAAAAGGCAGAGCTAAGCACTATCTGTCGGCGAATTAAGGGAGCTATAAAGTGTCATTTAGTTGTACATTTGTTCGCTTGAGGCGCTGTTGACTAGGCGTCAGCGTCAGTTGATCCTAAGATGGCGACCGCTCAACAGAAAGCTTTTTGTGTTATTGAGTACGGCAGAAGTGAATCGACGACAGTTGTTCAGCGTGCATTTCGAACGAAGTATGGTGTTAAACCTCCTGATAGGTGGTGTATTAAACGTTGGTATAAACAGTTTACAGAGAATGGGTGTCTGTGCAAAGGGAAAAGTTCTGGACGGCCGAGAACGAGTGATGAAAATGATATTGCTCGAGTGTCTGGAGGGGGCCATATTGAACATCTCTGAACTTGTTTTGAGTGAAAAAAAACCTTTTTAAATACTCTTTGTAATGATGTATAACAGAAGGTTATATTATGTTTCTTTCATTAAATACACATTTTTAAAGTTGTGGTATTCTTTTTGAATCACCCTGTACTTTAGTACAGACATTCCCTGCTACCACAACTATTTCCAACATGACAAATATTAATTATTCCTACTTAATCCTATTAATAAAATATAAACATCTTTCAAAAATTGTGGTTTGTCAATATACAATAGAAATATACACATCTTACATCCGTTCCACTATTTCACGCGTGTATCGTGAAAATCAGGAATCCTGCAAAACATCAAATCTCCGACATCGCTGCGGCCGGAAAAAGATCCTGCAAGAACGGGACCCCGGCCGTTGTGGCCGAGCGGTTCTAGGCGCATCAGTCCGGAACCGCGCTGCTGCTACGGTCGCAGGTTCGAATCATGCCTCGGGCATGGATGTGTGTGATGTCCTTAGGTTAGTTAGGTTTAAGTAGTTCTAAGTCTAGGGGACTGATGAGCTCAGATGTTAAGCCCCATAGTGATCAGAGCAGTCCGCAGCTCGTGGTCGTGCGGTAGCGTTCTCGTTTCCCGCGCCCGGGTTCCCGGGTTCGATTCCCGGCGGGGTCAGGGATTATCTCTGCCTCGTGATGACTGGGTGTTGTGTGCTTAGCTAGGTTTACGTAGTTGTAAGTTCTAGGGGACTGATGACCATAGATGTTAAGTCCCATAGTGCTCAGAGCCATTTGAACCATTTTTTTGATCAGAGCCATTTGAACCAAGAACGGGACCAATGACGATCGAAGACAATCGTTCAACGTGACAGAACTGCAACCATTCCGAAAATTACTGCAGTGTCAGCGTGCGAACCATTCAACCAGTGTGGGCTTTCGGATCCAAAGGCCAATTTTGCACCCTTGATGACTGCATGACACAAAGCTTTACGCATCGCCTGGGCCCGTCAACACCGACATTGGACTGTTGATGACTGGAAACATGTTGCCTGGTCGAACGAGTCTCGTTTCAAATTGTATCGTGCGGATGGAGGTGTACGGGTATGGAGACAGTCTCATGAATCCATGGGCGCTGCATGTCAGCAGGGGACTATTCAAGTTGGTGGAGGCTCTGTAATGGTGTGGGGCGTGTGCAGCTGGAGTGATATGGGGCCCCTAATACGTCTAGACACGACTTTGACAGGTGACGCTTACGTAAGCATCCTGTTTGATACTTGCAAAACTGTGATCGATACTCGCACGGATCTGGTTGCTTGGATTGTCGTAGTCGCGGAAGTAGTACGCCGAACTCTTGGAGTTCTTGAGAGTGTAAGTCAGTCGCTGGTGCGTTGCTGTCCACTCTGCCGTGATCATGGTGTTCTTCGTTTTGAACAATATCTGCAGGGGAACAGCTCTGCATTTTTACGTGCTCTACCGTGCACTGTCAGATCAGAGTGAACACGCTGTGATAAAAATGTACGTGTTCGGTCTTATACTTTTGTATTATTCTGTGTCATGCGCTATAAGTTTCTTTTATTGTATATAACGGACTTGGTCACTGTTGTGAAGGTATTTTCACAGAAACAAGAGCATGTGCGGTAACGAACCGAATAAATCATAATTATATTATTAATCTGCAAAGACCCAGTGAGACAATGGATACTTGTACCAAAATACTCAGAATATATCCCTGAACAACCTCTGAAAGTTGGCAGTGATGAACCCTGTATATAAATGCAAAATGTGAAGTTTTGCATTCTGGAAGATGACACTACTGGAAGTACTAGAAATCAGCAAACACATGACACATATACCAGCTCAGTATTAAATGCTCATACTCAGTTTCATTCTTAACGTTTGTTAAATTAAGTTTCGTTGCAAATAGTAGTTTCAGACTGTAAATTCATCACATTTCTCATCAGCTGTTAAGTGTATCTCCACACAGAAAACTTTGCTTGTCACCCTTTTTAGTTAATTAAATTGCTCCTATGTGACAAAAAGAAAAGTCTACGTCATTTTTGTATCTTCTGTACAAATAATACACTCACGGTCAGAAAAAAAACAGAACACCCTGAACGACTAGAGATAGGACGTTCATATTCCCAGGATATGCACATTAGTATGTTCTGGAAAAATAAATAGTATTTGAACCATGTCGGCCTGCGGGATCAAGGTCAACATCGACATCGCGGTGCAACTCCAGTTAAAGGTAAAATGTTCCTGTGGCTCTCGTTGAGGCCATAAATCGAAGGTAATGGATCAGTGCGATTTTAGCAGGCGTGCAGGATGCCTCGGCGTATGCGCGGACCGTACCGTCAGCTCAGTGAGTTTGAAAGAAGGCGCATTACTGGCATGAGAGAATGTGATGCATCCATCCTGGAAATTGCTGCTCGTGTGAGACAAAGTGTATCGGCAATACAATGGATGTGTCCATAATGGTTGAAGGAAGGCCGTAGAACACGAGGAGATTGGTCGGGTTACACCACACTGACCACAACTCGAGAAGACCGACACCGCTTCCGAATGGCTTTGCAGGACACATCTGCGTCCTCCTGGGCTTTAGCGTAATAGTGTAACAATGTGTACACAGGGGTCAAAGTCCGTTGCCGTTTATTACGGCTTGTGTTATGCGCACGTCGTCCGCTTATCCGCCTACCTTTGACGAATGTGCAGAAACATGGTAGACGGCAATGGTGTATGGAATGACATCACTGGGGACGGGAATGGCATCACATAGTGTTTCCGGACGAACCCATTTCCTGTTCGTTTGAAAATGATGGCCGCATTTTGTGTCGCCGCAGACAGAACATCAACAGTGACAGCATTCGCACAAGACATACAGCGCCAACTCAAGGCCTTAATTACGTGGGGTGCTATTGGGTAAAACCATAAATCACAGTTCGCGCGTGTTCAGGACACTGTGTCTACTGTGACCTAAGTGAATGACATCCTGCTAATAGTAGCCATAGCCTTCTGTACAACACCCCAAAAGCCACTTTTCAGCAAGACAATGCACGACCCCATGTTGCTGCACGAACAAGTGACTTCTTGGCGTCACAGCATGTCAGCCTTTTGCTCTGGCCCACCAGATCACCAGACCTGTCACCAACCGAAAATGTGTGGGGTATGGTGAAACGACAGGGGCAGCGCTGTGACCCAATGCCAACCACCACAGATGAACTTTGGAATCAGGTGAAGGAGCATGGACGGCGAAGCCACAGAACGCCATTTGGGCTTTATATGCGTCGATGCCATCATGCCTGGAACAAGTTATCAGGAACCATGGTGCCTACAAAGCAGTAGGACACTTGCTGAGCTGAGGTGATTGAAGTGCTAATTATTTCTGCAGAACATACTAATGTACGTATTGGCCCGCTTGGTTAGCCGTGCGATCTAACGCACGGCTCTCCGGATTGGGAAGGAGCGCCTGGTCCCCGGCAAGAGTCCGCATGGCGGACTTCTGTCGAGGTCCGGTGAGCCGGCCAGTCTGTGGATGGTTTTTAGGCGGTTTTCCATCTGCCTCGGCGAATGTGGGCTGGTTTCCCTTATTCCGCCTCAGCTACACTATGTCGGCATTGCTGCGCAAACAAGTTCTCCACGTACCCGTACACCACCATTACTCTACCACGCAAACATGGGGGTTACACTCGTCTGGTGTGAGACGTTCCCTGGAGGGGGGGGGGGAGGGGGGTCCACCGGGGGGCGAACCGCACAATAAACCTGAAAGAGTGATTCGGTATGGGGCGGCGGAGGGGTGAAGTGGACTGCGGTAGTCGTTGTGGGTTTGTGGACCACTGCGGCTGCGGCGGGGACGGAGCCTCTCCGTCGTTTCTAGGCCCCCGGTTAACATACAATGCAGTACACTGTACGTATTCTGTGAATATGAATGTTCTATCTCTAGTCGTTCAGGGAGTTCTGTTTTTTTTTCTGAACGTGAATGTATGCATGTAAGTGTTCGCGACATTTAGTTAAAACCTGAATATGGCCTAAGAAGCCGCAAGCCAGTTCGTGGCCAAATAAATACAATTTTAAAGAAAATTAGGAAGTGCTTTCCTATTTAACATTATTGTCATATTCTGATAGGCACCGACTTAAAATTCTGTTAATGTTATAAATGACATCTTCAATAAATGGCAAAATAAGGTGGAAGATTTCTATGCACCGAGATGTACAGTACTTAACGTCACTCCTTTTTGCCGTCGAACACGTTTTCTCAGGCACTCAGAAGTCAACCTTCAGAGAGCTGTTTAATCGTATAATATTGAGACGTCCCCTTAGAAAAATTGTACATGACTGTGCTTAAACTGACACACAATATTTTTTTAGCGCAACGCAATCTGACTTTCAAAAATCCCTACAAAAGAATGGCCCTGACTAACATTAACCTATACGTTTCACAAATCACTTACATCACAAGAAATCTTCGTTACTCGAACTACTGCAATACAGCGAGCGCCACTACTGCCAGCTAAATAAAGGATTCAAACTACTGATAGGCACAATGAAAGATTTTGATAGAGAACAAACAATGTATTTACCTTAATAGTGTTCAATAGTCATAATATATATAGCAGTTCATGACATCCATTCTTTCAAATGTACTGTTTCTGATGGACACACGTCCAGATCATCCGCTCTCTAAAATCAGCCATCTCACTTCCCCACATCCACCACTGCTGGCGGTTCACCTCCCACTGCGCAACGCTACGCGCTGTTAACAGCCAACTGCCCAACACTACAATAGCCAACAACAATGCAAACCAGCCACAGACTGCGCGCAGCACAGCCAGTGATTTTCATACAGAGCGCTACGTGGCGTTACCAATATAAAAACCTAAACATCCTACTTACAATATATAAACTAACAAAATCCATAAAGAAAACTACGGTCAAGGCCTTTCATGGAAAAGAACATATGAGTTAAACTCATAACCGTGAATATTGCAACAAGTCCATATATTCAATGCCGTCCTTTTTGCCGTCGAACACGTTTTCTCAGGCACTCAGAAGTCAACCTTCAGAGAGCTGTTTAATCGTATAATATTGAGACGTCCCCTTAGAAAAATTGTACATGACTGTGCTTAAACTGACACACAATATTTTTTTAGCGCAACGCAATCTGACTTTCAAAAATCCCTACAAAAGAATGGCCCTGACTAACATTAACCTATACGTTTCACAAATCACTTACATCACAAGAAATCTTCGTTACTCGAACTACTGCAATACAGCGAGCGCCACTACTGCCAGCTAAATAAAGGATTCAAACTACTGATAGGCACAATGAAAGATTTTGATAGAGAACAAACAATGTATTTACCTTAATAGTGTTCAATAGTCATAATATATATAGCAGTTCATGACATCCATTCTTTCAAATGTACTGTTTCTGATGGACACACGTCCAGATCATCCGCTCTCTAAAATCAGCCATCTCACTTCCCCACATCCACCACTGCTGGCGGTTCACCTCCCACTGCGCAACGCTACGCGCTGTTAACAGCCAACTGCCCAACACTACAATAGCCAACAACAATGCAAACCAGCCACAGACTGCGCGCAGCACAGCCAGTGATTTTCATACAGAGCGCTACGTGGCGTTACCAATATAAAAACCTAAACATCCTACTTACAATATATAAACTAACAAAATCCATAAAGAAAACTACGGTCAAGGCCTTTCATGGAAAAGAACATATGAGTTAAACTCATAACCGTGAATATTGCAACAAGTCCATATATTCAATGCCGTCCTTTTTGCCGTCGAACACGTTTTCTCAGGCACTCAGAAGTCAACCTTCAGAGAGCTGTTTAATCGTATAATATTGAGACGTCCCCTTAGAAAAATTGTACATGACTGTGCTTAAACTGACACACAATATTTTTTTAGCGCAACGCAATCTGACTTTCAAAAATCCCTACAAAAGAATGGCCCTGACTAACATTAACCTATACGTTTCACAAATCACTTACATCACAAGAAATCTTCGTTACTCGAACTACTGCAATACAGCGAGCGCCACTACTGCCAGCTAAATAAAGGATTCAAACTACTGATAGGCACAATGAAAGATTTTGATAGAGAACAAACAATGTATTTACCTTAATAGTGTTCAATAGTCATAATATATATAGCAGTTCATGACATCCATTCTTTCAAATGTACTGTTTCTGATGGACACACGTCCAGATCATCCGCTCTCTAAAATCAGCCATCTCACTTCCCCACATCCACCACTGCTGGCGGTTCACCTCCCACTGCGCAACGCTACGCGCTGTTAACAGCCAACTGCCCAACACTACAATAGCCAACAACAATGCAAACCAGCCACAGACTGCGCGCAGCACAGCCAGTGATTTTCATACAGAGCGCTACGTGGCGTTACCAATATAAAAACCTAAACATCCTACTTACAATATATAAACTAACAAAATCCATAAAGAAAACTACGGTCAAGGCCTTTCATGGAAAAGAACATATGAGTTAAACTCATAACCGTGAATATTGCAACAAGTCCATATATTCAATGCCGTCCTTTTTGCCGTCGAACACGTTTTCTCAGGCACTCAGAAGTCAACCTTCAGAGAGCTGTTTAATCGTATAATATTGAGACGTCCCCTTAGAAAAATTGTACATGACTGTGCTTAAACTGACACACAATATTTTTTTAGCGCAACGCAATCTGACTTTCAAAAATCCCTACAAAAGAATGGCCCTGACTAACATTAACCTATACGTTTCACAAATCACTTACATCACAAGAAATCTTCGTTACTCGAACTACTGCAATACAGCGAGCGCCACTACTGCCAGCTAAATAAAGGATTCAAACTACTGATAGGCACAATGAAAGATTTTGATAGAGAACAAACAATGTATTTACCTTAATAGTGTTCAATAGTCATAATATATATAGCAGTTCATGACATCCATTCTTTCAAATGTACTGTTTCTGATGGACACACGTCCAGATCATCCGCTCTCTAAAATCAGCCATCTCACTTCCCCACATCCACCACTGCTGGCGGTTCACCTCCCACTGCGCAACGCTACGCGCTGTTAACAGCCAACTGCCCAACACTACAATAGCCAACAACAATGCAAACCAGCCACAGACTGCGCGCAGCACAGCCAGTGATTTTCATACAGAGCGCTACGTGGCGTTACCAATATAAAAACCTAAACATCCTACTTACAATATATAAACTAACAAAATCCATAAAGAAAACTACGGTCAAGGCCTTTCATGGAAAAGAACATATGAGTTAAACTCATAACCGTGAATATTGCAACAAGTCCATATATTCAATGCCGTCCTTTTTGCCGTCGAACACGTTTTCTCAGGCACTCAGAAGTCAACCTTCAGAGAGCTGTTTAATCGTATAATATTGAGACGTCCCCTTAGAAAAATTGTACATGACTGTGCTTAAACTGACACACAATATTTTTTTAGCGCAACGCAATCTGACTTTCAAAAATCCCTACAAAAGAATGGCCCTGACTAACATTAACCTATACGTTTCACAAATCACTTACATCACAAGAAATCTTCGTTACTCGAACTACTGCAATACAGCGAGCGCCACTACTGCCAGCTAAATAAAGGATTCAAACTACTGATAGGCACAATGAAAGATTTTGATAGAGAACAAACAATGTATTTACCTTAATAGTGTTCAATAGTCATAATATATATAGCAGTTCATGACATCCATTCTTTCAAATGTACTGTTTCTGATGGACACACGTCCAGATCATCCGCTCTCTAAAATCAGCCATCTCACTTCCCCACATCCACCACTGCTGGCGGTTCACCTCCCACTGCGCAACGCTACGCGCTGTTAACAGCCAACTGCCCAACACTACAATAGCCAACAACAATGCAAACCAGCCACAGACTGCGCGCAGCACAGCCAGTGATTTTCATACAGAGCGCTACGTGGCGTTACCAATATAAAAACCTAAACATCCTACTTACAATATATAAACTAACAAAATCCATAAAGAAAACTACGGTCAAGGCCTTTCATGGAAAAGAACATATGAGTTAAACTCATAACCGTGAATATTGCAACAAGTCCATATATTCAACAAATTGATACTTTCATACTCATGATAACGATCATGAAAAGGAACCACACACGATCATGAAAAGGAACCTAACACATGTTAGGTACGATTACGAGAACGCTCCTAGACAAAACCAAGTAAGAGACAGTAGTTAAATTTTATATTACTACGAGTGTACCTTAATGCTCTGCATGGTAGGTACAATTAAGAGAATGTCCCGGAAAAAAATTACAGGAAAGAAACAGTACCTAAATTTTATGATACTACGAGTGTACCTTTACTGCTCTATGGATCCGACTTCAACCACCAAACAATTACAGAGAATTGAAAAGACGGAAATTAGACGTCTAAGACCTCTGACAGGATACAACTTAGATCATAAGACTGACAGTAAGATAAGAGAGAAGCTCCAGCTTATAGGAGTAATAGAAAAGAAGCTCCATGTTCTAGGAATAATAGAAAAGATCCAGCGATGTAGAAAGGAATAGCAGACCATCTAATTAGTATGGCTCAAAGCCGGATACCAAAGGAAAGCCATGAATACAGACCCAGTGATAGAAGGATAGCACGACCACTGAGAAGCTGGTGCAATCAGCTTTAAATCACTTGGTTACGGAACAGGCAAAGATATCTGGTCCTAAAATGTATATAATGATGATGGATTTTATACATACTCTTTGAAAGGGGAAAAGAAACTTGACAAAATTTCTGCAGAAACAACATTAATATTTTAGTAAAAATTTTTCTATTCACATAGAGGACGAAAGGTAATGATTAACAGTTTTTAATGAAATTAGTGGGGTTATATTGTAGATTACGCACTTAAGGCAGCTCCATTATGTTATTCAGTTGTATAATACCTGGGTGAAAATTAAACGCAGACACCGCATGTCGCTAGCTGCGTGAAGCCAAGTGTTACGAGACCATAGTAAGCCCAATACTTTAACGTTCTGCTGAATTTTAATACACCATACAAGCGCAGAACCCCGAGAAGGAGCGCATAACACTGCGGACGAGTGCTGACACTTAGGTATGCTGGCCGTGGTAAGCTGATGGTCAGCTTGCACAGGGCACGTACCTGTTCACAACGCTCCGTACAGTACTAACTTCAATGCCGAAAATGAACATTTATACATTAGTCTAGAATACTATGATGAGTGTTGCAAGCATATTCTGACAAAAGGTAGGAATGAGCTCTGGGTGTATATAGGTCAGTAACGTGTCGGGTAGCGAAATTTTGTTGTGAAACAATGTAACTTCACCCGTTCAGCTCTTCAAGACGAGTGCAGTTCACTTTAACAAATCTTGACGCTGCAATCACGGCATGGGTAAGAAATTTCTGTGCTTCACTTCACATCTGTGAAATTTCTGATGTTACTAAACTTTCGCACATGCTAGTAGCCTATATTTCGCGTGATTAAGTTATGTTTTCTGTGGTTATAATAATAACAGACTATGCAAGTGAGAGAAAGGTTGTTCTAGAAGGGTTAAGGGCATGTACTCATCCGTCGGAACAGTAGAAAGTCGTGTGTGTTGTGTTTATTTTGCGTTTAAATAAATTCAACTGGTTCCATCCTGTATTTTGCCGTTTAATTGCATTCCTACTAACGTTAATAGTCTCTTCCTTTGTTTTTACCAGCATGGTTGGCGACTCTCTCGTTAACACATGCCGGGAAGGCAGATACCAAAACTCAACGTCTTCCATGCACTCTCACCTGTGCCTAAAGCGTCCGTAATTATTAAGTTACGAATAATATATCGATGTAGTACCAGTTTCGCTTGGATCATGCACATCACCAGCAAAAACGTTCTTATTTGCTAATCTCAGTTGCAACATTCAATAACTAAAGTTTTCCTACCCCCAAGTTTCTGAACCATGACAGCGAGCAAAAGTATAGCTTCAGTCGCAGTCATGGTAGCAGTAGTTAACAAATTGAATATCAATACAGCGGTAAAAGTAACTTAACGCGTACCCAAATGCTATATAATAACCAAATGCATAACATCAGAAGCTCCGCGAGACTGTTCGCTGATGAAAATATTGTACATTGAGGCTTGGCAACGCTACAACATTGTAGGGAAATGCAGGAAGCGTACAGAAATCGACGTTTGGTGCAGGGATTGGCACTTAACACCAACATAAACAAATGTAACGAATTGTGCCTCAATAGTCGGAAGTTACTGTAAGATTATACGATTTCCGCCCTAACACTGGAGCCAGTCACATCTGGTAAGTATCTGGGAGTATCCGTGAGGGGCGATTTTAAGTCGAACGACCAGATAAAACAAATCAACGGAAAGGCAGATGTCAGATTCACTGGAAGAACTTTCAGAAAGTGTAATCCGTCGATGAATGTGATAGCTTACAAAACCCTTATTCGACCGGTACTGGAGTACTGATAGTCAATCTGGTATCCATACCAGATAGTGAAAATCCAATGATGAATAGCGCAGTTCGTCGCGGGATCGCTTAGCAGGCACGGAAACTTCACAGAGATGCTCAACAAACTCCAAAGCTCACGTAGCAAGAGAGGCGCTCTACACCACGATAAGGTTTCACAGCGCCTATTGACAGTTCACACCAGGGAGGGGATGTGCGTAAGTGGTCAACAGTCAGTGAAGCCGACCATTTTAAAATCTTAGGATTAAGGGTAGATGGAAGGCTTTCCTGGAAGTATCACGTTCAAGATTTTGAGCAGAAACTGAATGGAGCTTCCTTCACTGTGAAAATGATCCCCACAGACTCTGGTAGTGAAACACAAAGGCTTGTCTACTTTGCTCATTTTCAGTCATCAAGGGTACACGAGTGGGCCTTCGGCTCTGAAAGCGCATATCGATGAATGGTTTGCACGCTGGCACTTTTTGATGGCCCAGCACTGAAATCTGCAGCAATTTGCCGAAGAGTTGCACGTCTGTCACGTTGAACGATTCTGTGCAGTCGGCGTTGGTCCCATTCTTGCAGGATCTTTTTCCGGCCGCAGCGAGCCGGAGATTTGATGTTTTACCGGATTCCTGATATTCACGGTACACTCGTGCAGTACGGGAAAATCCCCAGTTCATCACTACCTCAGAGATGCTGTGTCCCATCGCTATAACACCACGTTCAAACTCACTTAAATCTAGATAAGCTGCCATTGCAGCAGCAGTAACCGGTCAAACAACTACGCCAGACACTTGTTGTCTATATAGACGTTGCCGACCGCAGCGCCGTATTCTGCATGTTTACATATCTCTGTATTCGAATACGCGTGCCTGTATCGATTTCTTTGGCGCTTCACTATGTTACGGATACTTGCTAGAGTTTGGTGGGGAACGGATTGATAGCCCTCTTAACTCCGTATAAGCTCTTGGTCCGCGCTATTATCAATTATGGCAACATCGTCCGTGGCAATGCTACGAAATCGACTTTGTGTAAAATCCATGTCCTCCATTGTAAGGTGGTTCGTCTTGTTCTAGGATCCATAAAATCGGCGCCCACCAATTCACTATTAGTAGAAGCGTCTGAGTTTCCGCCTGCCGTACGTCAGCAGACGGTGTCCGATGATTTTCTCTGTAGTTGATCTTCGATATTTGATTGTACCTCCCTCAAGACTATGGTACAATTCTGGGGGCTCACGCAGCATTTCACAGACGAAAGACGTTCCGAATTGGCAGCTGTGAGAAATGGCGATATCTTTTACCGCTAGCCCCAGAAGACTCGAAACCTCTTGCTTTCGCACTCCATTCGGTACTTACTTCCCCCAGCGACAGTGTCGTACTTGCTTCCGATTTTGGATTTTTTTTTTAAATTTGTGGTAGTCCTATGGGACCAAACTACTGAGGTCATTGATCCCTAAGCTAAGACACTAGTTAATGTAACTTAAACTAACTTACGCTAAGGACAACACACACACCCATGCCCGAGTGAGGACTCGAACCTCAGAATGGGGGAGCCGCGAGGATCGGCGCCTTAACCGCGCTGTTACCCCGACCGGTGGTCCGATTTTGGAATGAGGACGAATATTAATCACGAGCGGAAACACTTCATTACCCGACATCGAGTACAGTATGCTTGCATCTATACGGATGGGTCTGAAAGCGAGGCGCGTGTGGGATACGCCTTCTTCAGTCTCCCTGATGATGCATACCAAACTTATATGAATGAGTGGCGTCTGTTCTTTTTGACGTGTCCGGAAAAACAAATACCACGCGAATTCCGCAGCTGTGATACATTATCTGTAAATTGATGGTGGAGGAGAGAGGGAGGGGGGGGGGGGGGGGGAGAAAGGAAAGGAAAGAGAAGGAAATACTGATGTCAGCTGCATCGGGGCATTACGAGATATCAGCAGCGACGTGTGAAAATGTGTACCGGACCGAGATTCCAACCCGGAATCTCCTGCTTACTAGGCAGGTGGGTTAACCAAATGTTATATGAGCACGTAGTGTCTGTTCTTTCAGGTATATCCCAAGACACCACATATAACTGATTTGCATAGATGGACAGTGGATCCACCTTCTTCAATGCTGAAGCGCTAGTATGTCTGACCTCCTGTGTGAATCTCAGAGTAGCGAGCATGGGGCAAATGGACAGGGACTGCCTATAGGTGGTACTCGGCGGGAGTGTGGGTCGGCCGTGAGCTGTGCCGCTATAGTCCGCGCAGTTGCGGTAACACTGCGTCCCGGATGGCGCGGTGGTTAACGCACGTGCCTAGTAACATCCCGGCACGAATAGCTCAGTGATTGCGCTCAGAGGGTTAACTGCCCTCTGCAGCTAAAAAACTCAGTGAATGAGTCAACGATGAACTTGAACGAGTGTGTGGGGATGTTCGCCCCGAACAAATGCAGCGAACAATAACGATAAGAAGATAAGATCAACAAAAAAAGTAAGCAAGAGATCGCGGTTTCGAAAATCCGGTCAGGCACACATTTTCGCTCTTCGCTGCTGATTCTGCGTAATGTCGCGATGCAGCTGACATCAGTATTTCCTTTCCTTTCCCTTCTTCCCCTCCTTCCCCCCCCCCCCCCCCCCCTCCCTTCCAGCTTCAGTTTAAGTTTAGTTCAAATGGCTCTCAGCACTAAGGGACTTAATATCTGAGGTCATCAGTCCCATAGAACTTAGAACTACTTAAACATAACTAACCTAAGGATTGCGGTCAGAGGGTTAGCTGCCCTCTGAAGCTAAAAAACTCAGTGAATGGGTCAACGATGAACTTGAACGAGTATGTGGGGATGTTCGTCCCGAACAAATGCAGCGAACAATAACAATAAGAAGATAAGATCAACAAAAAAAGTAAGCAAGAGATCGCGGGTTCGAAAATCCGGTCAGGCACACATTTTCGCTCTTCGCTGCTGATTCTGCGTAATGTCGCGATGCAGCTGACATCAGTATTTCCTTTCCTTTCCCTTCTCCCCCTCCTTCCCCCCCCCCCCCTCCCTTCCAGCTTCAGTTTAAGTTTAGTTCAAATGGCTCTCAGCACTAAGGGACTTAATATCTGTGGTCATCAGTCCCATAGAACTTAGAACTACTTAAACATAACTAACCTAAGGACATCACACACATCCATGCCCGAGGTAGGATTCGAACCTGCGACCGTAGCGGTCGCGCGGTTCCAGACTGAAGCCCTTAGAACCGCTCGGTCACACCGGCCGGCTTACGTTTAGCATACCAAATGTTTGCACTGCCGCCTGAATCGGCTATCTACGCTGCGGAGTTACTGGCCATCAGGGAGGCTATTTGCTATGCCAAGCATACTTTCTGGCTCGTGTTGATTCCTCATGGACTCCGAAAGTGTGGTGCAAAAAGTACAACATCCGGTGTTCGATAAACAGACTAACAGATATTTTTTGGACGCCTTGAAAAACATAATAGATGCGCGGACATTGGATACTGACGTCCGCTTACTGTGGATAAAATTGCATCAAGGTACGCTCCATAATGGAACTGTTGAATGCCTCGCTACGGAAGGACGGTTCCGCCCAGCATCAATCCCATGTACGGAATTTAACTGGGTCGTTAAAAAAGCTGCTTATTACTATTGGAATTGTGAATGGCACGGATCCCAGCACCATAAGGGTGGCCACCTGGCAGCCATACAGCTGATCCTCTCTTCTCGGCCATAGTTCACCCCAGTGAAACTTAGCAGACGTCATGTGACCTCTCCTCTCATCCTCACGAGGCTGGGACACGGCTGTTACCACGGCAACCTCTACATGTTGGAAATCGTCGCCTAGAACCGCTCGGCCACAGCGGCCGGCCTTTCTGTGTAAAGGACGTTGTTGTCCACCTTTCAATTATAAGTTACTGTGGATGTTATTCCCCTCCGGAACTGGCCCAGTTCGAACGCTGGTCCGTAATTTTGTGTTTTTTAATTTATGTAACGGAGTTATCTTTGTACTTCATATTCTTAACATTCTTCTACACATTTTGAAAATTGCACTAACGTTAAATTGGCGCTGGTCTAACTACTGCTGCCTGCATGGTTTTGTCTTTTAATGTTTTTATTTCACGTTGTGTTTGTTTGCCGAACTCTTGTACTGTGGAAATTGCAGTTATGTTAATAGGTCACTTTTGCAACTACCGTTTACTGTACTGTCTTTGCTGCCCAAAGCCAAAAATAAATAATAAAAAAAGTGTACAGGTACTGTTGCTGCTAAGATTTTAATCACGCTGTTTCCTTACCTGATAGTCTGCGAGCGGACGTTCCCAGAAGAATCAACCAACATTTAGCTTCCTCCCACGTATATCTGGCGAAAAGACCCTGAAGGTACTCTAGAATTAGAGAGGTTAGAACTAACACACAGGCTTACTAGAATTGGCCTTCTCACGTATCGTTCACGACTGGAAGAGGACAGATGCGAAGTAACTCTGGTGTACAAATTGCAGTCCACCACACACCATGAGGTGGCTTCTGGAGTATAACTGTAGACATATCCACGGTAATTATATTTAAAAGTCCCTACTCTCCACACTGCGGTAGGTTGGACCTCTGACACAGACTAGTGCACTGGTGTCACGTGACCTCTAGTGCGTGACGCACCTGACCCCTCCCGCAGCCCACGCAAATATCCAACACTCGACGTTGCAGGTGCTGCGCCGCGGGAAGTACTCCCCTAAGGGGCATTTCCGAACACGTGACACCTGCCAGCGAGGTCTCGCATTTGGCAGGAAGCGACGAGAGCGCTCCACTGAAAGAATGGAGGTTAGGTGAGGGCAGTTGGGGTGGGGTGGAGGTGGAAAGAGAGCGGCGAGAGACGAGGATAGGGGACGCCTGATGGCTTGACGCCACGCGCTCAAACGGCCGTCCACAAAAGCCGCTGGCGAACAATGGGGCGCCGGGCTCTCCTAAGCGAAGTCAGTTTGCGGCGAGTTCCGGCCGCGGCGCGAGCACAATGGGTGCCAGCCTTAACCGGGTCACCGCCGCTCTCGCCTCCAGCACGAGCGTGCGGAGGCGGCCCGCCCAAGGAACCGGCGGACATCCCGCTGATGGAAGACAGCTGGGCGAGCTCGTTTCATACCTACAGTCCGAAGACTCGTTTGATATAACTCTCCTGTGGGAACGTAACTCTGCTGTAAAATACAGTGCCTGAGAAAAAGACAACCACCCAGTAAGAGGAGGGGTATGTGGTGTTACTCCAGTAATTACAAAACTGAGTTAAATTAACGAAGAACTTAGCCTTATGAGCCCATTTATCAGTAATACTTTGCACCCACTCTGTTGGCTGGGAAGAGCGTCAAGACCGCGGGGTCTTGTCCTGAGGTAAGCTGGTCTACAGCTTTGTAACTAGTCCTCGATACTCTAGTCGCTAGCACTGGGGTGCAGTTGCCGTCTAATCTGGTCCCATATGTGGACGTGCAGTCCAGCTGAAAAATGGCAGCGTAGTACTGTCGCATGGAAGGTAACACTTGAGGACGAAGAATGCCTGGAACGTACCATTATTCTGTCATGGTTCCTTCAATCACTGACAACGGTAGCCTGAATATATGGCTGGTGACTCCCCACACCAAGACACGACGAGCATCACCACCGTGACTCTTCTAAACGTAGAAAGAATGAAGTCTCTTCCCAGGTCGCCACAATACTCGTCGACATTGCTCATCCGAGTTAGTGCCCAACTGTGATTCATCCCTAAACACAACTTGACGCCATTCATCTGCGTTCCACGCTCCACAGTTATGGTATCACGCCAAATGCAGCCGTTTGCGTTGTGCTAATGGCAGCTAACGCACCGAACGGTAATTCCCCAGTCTGGTGGCTTTTGGTCTCCGACCAATGGTGCAGGATGGCACAGAATTTTGCAATGAGTCCGTTATTTATGCTCAGATGGCAGGCACAGACGCGAAGCGGTTACAATGTGCTTTGTGTACAATATGGGATTCCTCTCTCGTGATGGTCAGATGTGGACTACCGGAGTCATGATGAGTATTCCTAACCCCATGTTCCCATGCAGTCCAACATCAGGGCACGCTCACTTCTGAATGCTCCAGAAATATGGATATTGCAATATCGACTAGCTGACCAAATGGAGACCCACACTGAGGCCCTTTCCAAACTGCGTCATGTGCTGTTAACTCTTTCTTAAACGAGTACATGGCATCTCCGTGTCCTACACTGCGTGATCACTTAACATCTGACGCTATTAACGCCACTTATTCAGCCTAACGGGCCTGAGAAAACTGTTATACACGACAAGACTAGTGGGTTGTGACGGCCATTCCACCTATCGTGTGCTGATCTGCCGATGGTGCGCAAATGTACAAAGTTCCATTGATCTCGGACAATGTCGTTTGGGTGTTTCACTTATTTTGTTAGTTAATGCATTAATGCTTTCATGTGTTATATCTATAGCCTCCAACTTGTATCGTGAAGAATAGTTGGATGAAAGGGGGCGTGGAGGAGGAATAAGGGCAATGCTAGCTTAGGGCCAGTGAGGAATACATATATCACTGCTGTTTCGCTGGTGCCCACACAATGGTCAGTTCAAAGCCCTTGCTAAACGCACTTTCCGCATCGCCACGTTTCACCCCGCTGGCGAGGGGACTGGCGTCCTGCAACACTACCTGATTATTCAGCACTGCACAATACTCACACGGCCCGCTCCCTCCATTACACAAATCATAAGAGGATAACCATTGGTTTGGTAAGTAAATGATTTCTAAAGGTAGTCACATGACAACAGATATATCAATTTAAAAGAAATTGAATTTACACTGAAGCTCCAAAGAAACTGGTATAGGCATGCATATTCAAATACAGAGATATGTAAACAGGCGGAATATGGTGCTGCGGTCGTCAACGCCTATATGAGACAACAAGTGGATGCCACAGTTGTTAGATCGGCTGCTGCTGCTACAGAGGCAGGTTATCCAGATTTAAGTGAGTTTAAACGTGGTGTTATAGTCGGCGCACGAGCGATGGGACATAACATTTGCGAGGCAGCGATGAACTGGGGATTTTCCCGTACGACCATTTCACGAGGGTTCCACGAATCCGGTAAAACATCAAATCTCCGACATCGCTTCTACCGGAAAAAGATCTTGCAACAGTGGGACCAAGGACAACTGAAGAGAATCTTTCAACATGACAGAAGTGCAACCCTTCCGCAAATTGCTGCAGATTTCAATGGTGGGTCATCAAAAAGTGTCAGCGTGCGAACCATTCAACGAAACATCATCAATATGGGCTTTCGGAGCCGAAGACCTCTCATGTAGCTTTGATGACTCCACGACAGCCCGCATCTCGTGGTCGTGCGGTAGCGTTCTCGCTTCCCACGCCCGGGTTCCCGGGTTCGATTCCCGGCGGGGTCAGGGATTTTCTCTGCCTCGTGATGGCTGGGTGTTGTGTGATGTCCTTAGGTTAGTTAGGTTTAAGTAGTTCTAAGTTCTAGGGCACTGATGACCATAGATGTTAAGTCCCATAGTGCTCAGAGCCATTTGAACCATTTTTTGACTCCACGACACAAAGCTTTACGCCTCGCCTGGGCCCTCAGCACCGACATTAGACGGTTCATGACTGGAAACATATTACCTGGTCGGACGAGTCTCGTTTCAAATTGTATCGAGCGAATGGACGTGTACGGGTATGGAGACTACTTCACGAACCCATGGACCCTGCATATCGGCACGGGTCTCTTCAAGCTGGTGGAGGCTCTGTAATGGTGTGGGGCGTGTGCAGTTGGAGTGATATGGGACCGCTGATACGTCTAGATACGACTTTGACAGGTGACACGTACGTAAGCATCCTGTTTGATCACCTGCATCCGTTCATGTCCATTGTGCATTCCGACGGACTCCGGTAATTGCAGCAGGACAGTGTGACACCTCACATGTCCAGAATTGCTGCAGACTCGCTCGAGGAACACTCTTTTGTGTTTAAACACTTCCACTGGCCACCATACTCCCCAGATGTAAACATTATTGAGCATATGTGGGATGTCTTGCAACGTGCTGTTCAGAAGAGATTTCCACCCTTTCATACTTTTACGGATTTATGGAAAGCCTTGCAGGATTCATGGAGTCATTGTTCGAGTCCATGCCACGTCGTGTTGCGGCACTTTTGCTTGCTCGCGGGGGCATAGCACGATATTAGGCAGGTGTACCAGTTTCTTTGGCTCTTCAGTGCATTTGCAAACAAGATGGGTTCACATTACTGTGCATAACAGAAATAATGCTTCCCGAAATAAGCTTATGCCTCATACGGAAGCAAAGAGATGGTTCAAATGGTTCCCAATGGCTCTGAGCACTATGGGACTTAACTGCTCAGGTCATCAGTCCCATAGAACTTAGAACTATTTAAACCTAACTAACCTAAGGACATGACACACATCCATGCCCGAGGCAGGATTCGAACCTGCGACCGTAGCGGTCGCGCGGTTCCAGACTGTAGCGCCTAGAACCGGTCGGCCACTCCGGCCGGCAGCAAAGAGATTCAAACTGACTTAATGCTGGACATGTATAGTCCCAGATAAGCTTCTGTTAGCACTATCAAGGCAGAGTAAAATTTGGATCTGCGGTAACAACTGATAAATGAAAAGTAGGAGAGTTCAGGCAGTTTTTTACACGTAACCTTTTTCTAGCTCATGACTTGAAAACTGTTTTGGAATATTCTTCACACTAAACAATACTATCATACTGTGGTGTCGTCCACAGAACGGGCTATCATGCATAAGTTGGTAGCTTAAAACGGCACGACATGTAGAGACAGTCGCTGCGATACGCAGCAACTAATTGGGGACGTCGGCATAGCCACGGCCCCTGGTTTCCTTACGCTGCCGCAACCGGAAAGTTATTTACGTCCTAGTGCAGTGCTGCTCATCTCTGTCTCTATGTACTCAGGTATCAGTCGTAATCATTGCTTACGACGACAGTACAGATTCGACGGTGTGCGACTAGAACAGATCGACTGAACATTGTAAGTTCGGTTAAAGAATTGTATTCTGATGTGATACTATCATTCTGTAATGAAGTGCTAATGTTGTAAGGGTCAACGACAGTATCAGTTTCATGTCATGTGTGTGAAACTAAATGTTTTCATTGTTGAGTATTTATCATTTCAGGTTTTAACAAATTACTAATAATTTGTGTGAGTGCTGTAGTATCCTCTTGGCCTCCTACCCAACTACACTTGCTACGATACACCACAGACGCATTGCTTAGCAAAATTATAGACCTTGATCTCATAAGAATATACTTGTCGTTCGTTGATTTCTTATTTTTTGAATTTTACGTTAAAATTTTTGAAGTGTTGTGATTGGAAAAATGGTCGTTTTTGTTGCAAAAAAAGATTAGTTGCATCGTAATTAGTTATCTACTTTGACTTATTCATCAGCTCACCTGATCTGTCAAAGAATCTGTCAACTTGTTCCTTGCTGAAACCTGCTGCTCATTGCAAATTCGTGGATTCAGCTTTCTGAGCCTAAGTCTGTATGGTATTTCGTAATGCAGTATAAAATGTTTTTACCTGATTTCATTTAGATTTTACTGAATGACCCTTTATTTTCTGTTGCTCTGCATATTTTTACACCATATTTAAGAAGTCTTCTTTACTCAAAGACATAAGATGAGTATCTAAATTTTTGACATGATTGTACAATACTGTTTTCTGTTCATAACTGGCTGTGCTAGGGAAGAGACTCACATTTTGCAAAAAAGAATTCATACCAACCTCTTTGTGTTCTCAACTTTTATGTCTATCACCTAATGTACTTTTTGAAACTGAATATTCCCACTCGCTTCCCAGACTGTCATTTCAAGAAGTCTGACCCTTTCTACAGTTCCCTTTGTGTTATTTTCGTCCAGTTTGTATCCTCAATACTCCATCTTTGTCTTTTAAACAAAACAAAACAAAACAAAAAAACACTTAAAACTTCAGTTTTTTATGCTATCTGTATTTTACGGTACATCTCGAACGCATCGCTGTGATTGTTTAGCATTCCCATTGTTGTTACTTGAGCTAGCTATTGTCGCAGCCTAAAGTACAAAAAATAATATTAGTTGCATCTAAAGATACGATGATACAATATTACTTATTTGCAAACAAAACCCAACACTTCTAACCTAAGTTCGTGCCACTATGAAGCACATTGTTGTTTTGATTAAGAATTACCTTAACGTTCCTCACTAGCTAACCCCGCAGCAGCCCGATGCATGCCATCGCTGGCGCTAGAGTTTAGAAACATCTCTTGTCCGATACAACCTGCTGATCGGTACTAAACGTTCTTCCTACACTGATCACGTTAACCTGTATGGAACCTCGAGTGTCTTACACATGAAAACACACTAGGAACATCGTGTCTTCATTATAACCTATTGCATTTCAAGACTCGTAAAATCTCATTAAATATGTGAACACTTACAGGAGAACGATACTAATGGTGCTGTGATCATGCGGCCATGAACAATGTCTTTAGTACTGGCAAGACAACAGAGACTAGAAGCGCTAGTGGGTTGAAGACTTACCTGGGAAGTGTGTGGCAGGTTGCTGTAGTGTTGAACAGGTACAGGGCTATTACAAATGATTGAAGCGATTTCATAAATTCACTGTGGCTCCATTCATTGACATATGGTCACGACACACTACAGATACGTAGAAAAACTCATAAAGTTTTGTTCGGCTGAAGCCGCACTTCAGGTTTCTGCCGCCAGAGCGCTCGAGAGCGCAGTGAGACAAAATGGCGACAGGAGCCGAGAAAGCTTATGTCGTGCTTGAAATGCACTCACATCAGTCAGTCATAACAGTGCAACGACACTTCAGGACGAAGTTCAACAAAGATCCACCAACTGCTAACTCCTTTCGGCGATGGTATGCGCAGTTTAAAGCTTCTGGGTGCCTCTGTAAGGGGAAATCAACGGGTCGGCCTGCAGTGAGCGAAGAAACGGTTGAACGCGTGCGGGCAAGTTTCACGCGTAGCCCGCGGAAGTCGACGAATAAAGCAAGCAGCGAGCTAAACGTACCACAGCCGACGGTTTGGAAAATCTTACGGAAAAGGCTAAAGCAGAAGCCTTACCGTTTACAATTGCTACAAACACTGACACCCGATGACAAAGTCAAACGCTTTGAATTTTCGGCGCGGTTGCAACAGCTCATGGAAGAGGATGCGTTCAGTGCGAAACTTGTTTTCAGTGATGAAGCAACATTTTTTTCTTAATGGTGAAGTGAACAGACACAATGTGCGAATCTGGGCGGTAGAGAATCCTCACGCTTTCGTGCAGCAAATTCGCAATTCACCAAAAGTTAACGTGTTTTGTGCAATCTCACGGTTTAAAGCTTACGGCCCCTTTTTCTTCTGCGAAAAAAACGTTACAGGACACGTGTATCTGGACATGCTGGAAAATTGGCTCATGCCGCAACTGGAGACCGACAGCGCCGACTTCATCTTTCAACAGGATGGTGCTCCACCGCACTTCCATCATGATGTTCGGTATTTCTTAAACAGGAGATTGGAAAACCGATGGATCGGTCGTGGTGGAGATCATGATCAGCAATTCATGTCATGACCTTCACGCTCTCCCGACTTAACCCCATGCGATTTATTTCTGTGGGGTTATGTGAAAGATTCAGTGTTTAAACCTCCTCTACCAAGAAACGTGCCAGAACTGTGAGCTCGCATCAACGATGCTTTCGATCTCATTGATGGGGACATGCTGCGCCGAGTGTGGGAGGAACTTGATTATCGGCTTGATGTCTGCCGAATCACTAAAGGGGCACATATCGAACATTTGTAAATGCCTAAAAAAACTTTTTGAGTTTTTGTATGTGTGTGCCAAGCATTGTGAAAATATCTCAAATAATAAAGTTATTGTAGAGCTGTGAAATCGCTTCAATCATTTGTAATAACCCTGTATGTGGCAGTGGAAACGGGTTAATAATTGCTTTAATAATTGGAAAAATTTACTGGAAAGAATAGTTGACAAGAAATTTTGAAGGTATGGTTCAAATGGCTCTGAGCACTATGGGACTTAACTTCTGTGGTCATCAGTCCCCGTAGAACCTAGAACTACTTAAACCTAACTAACCTAAGGACATCACACACATCCATGCCGAGGCAGGATTCGAACCTGCGACTGTAGCAGCAGCGCGGTTCCAGACTGGAACGCCTAGAACCGCTCGTCCACTACGGCCGGCTTTTGAAGGTAATTTATGAATCTGTGCGCAATCTTCGGTGAACTTTAACTGGTACCAATATCAACAGACATTTAATATCATTACATTCAAGGCCAATAAACATAATTTGCATTACGCACTGCTGCTTCCAGTAGTGTGCAGTACCAAATAATCACCGCAACCATTGAAACTGTCGATCTTCACATTAATTCCACTGTGTTTTTGTCTTGATTCTTACAATGTCAATGCAGCAACGCTGCTCCGGATACCGCGTAAATTCTTCTTGTCAGCACCGAAGCTCTTGATGCATGATCTCGGAGGCGAGTGAAATGAGGAACGGACAGGAGTTCACCTCATAATCGTGCGAATAAATATTTCTTTTCTAATAAATTTTGTACAACATTTTTAATGAACAGTTAAAATACACATTTTTAACAATGCTGGTACGACGCATCTAATCATATGTCTGTACGGCGCCACTTCCAGAAACAAAAGCATAAAGACACATGAATTAATAAATTGAAGAGCGTATCTCTAGCTTTGTTTCATACAAATGTTTAACGATGCATCAAAACATTATCCTTGCCACAAAACAACACGTTAATTTACCTTTGGCGGTGTCTATAGCTCGTTCTGTTTATATTTCTTATATATAATAAATAAAAAGAAAAGAGCAAAAAACAATAAGATTCATTACAGTGTGCAGTCATCTTCGCCACCAATGGATGGCGCAACCTCAGGTGCTGGATTTCTTTGACGACGCTGCATCTGTCCTCGGCATAACACTCCGAGACAAAAGAATGCGGTGGTGTTACAGCTTCTCTCAAACCCGTGGTAGCAGGTGGCCCAAGATACGTTTCATTATCACCCACGTCGTTTTCTTGAGAGCAGCTCGACATAACGTTGCAACGCCTTCTCCCCGACACAACAGATGGCACCCGTACTTGCAACATGTACGTTCAAGCATCTCGCCAGTCTTTCAGTTCTTCAACTCTCAAGAAATACACTGTTGTACAAACTTAAGGACGAGACATATACTACTGGCCTTTAAAATTGCTACACCAAGAAGAAATGCAGATGATTCATTGGACAAATATATTGTACTCGAACTGACATGTGGTTACATTTTCACGCAATTTGGGTGCATAGATCCTCAGAAATCAGTACCCAGAACAACCACCTCGATATGCCTGGGCATTGAATCAAACAGATCGTGGATGGCGTGTACAGGTACAGCTGCCCATGCAGCTTCAACACGATACCACAGTCCATCAAGAGTAGTGACTGGCGTATTGTGACAAGCCAGTTGTTCGGTCACCATTGACCAGACGTTTTCAATTGGTGAAGGATCTGGAGAATTTGCTGGCCAGGGCAGCAGTCGAATATTTTCTGTATCCAGAAAGGCCCGTAAAGGACCAGCAACATGCGGTCGTGCATTATCCTGCATTATTATCGCAGGGATCGAATGAAGGGTAGAGCCACGGATCGTAACACATCCGAAATGTAATGTACACTGTTCAAAGCGCCGTCAATGCGAACAAGAGGTGACCGAGACGTGTAACCAATGGCACCCCATACCATCACGCCGGGTGATACGCCAGTATGGCGATGACGAATACACGCTTCCAATGTGCGTTCACCGCGATATCGCCAAACACGGATGCGACCATCATGATGCTGTAAACAGAATCTGGATTCATCCGAAAAATGACGTTTTGCCATTCGTGCACCCTGGTTCGTCGTTGAGTACACCATCGCAGGCGCTCCTGTCTGTGATGCTGCGTCAAGGGTAACCGCAGCCATGGTCTCCGAGCTCATAGTCCATGTTGCTGCAAACGTCGTCGAACTGTTCGTGCAGATGGTTGTTGTCTGGCAAACGTCCCCATCTGTTGACTGAGGGATCGAGACGTGGCTGCACGATCCGTTACAGCCATGCGGATAAGATGCCTGTCATCTCGACTGATAGTGATACGAGGCCGTTGGGATCCAGCACGGCGTTCCGTATTACCCTCCTGAACCCACCGATTCCATATTCCGCTAACAGTCATTGGATCTCGACAAACGCGAGCAGCAATGTCGCGATACGATAAACCGCAATCGCGATAGGCTACATTCTGACCTTTATCAAAGTCGGAAACGTGATGGTACGCATTTTTCCTCCTTACACGAGGCATCGCAACAACGTTTCACCAGGCAACGCCGGTCAACTGCTGTTTGTGTATGAGAAATCAGTTGGAAACTTTCCTCATGTCAGCACGTTGTAGGTGTCACCAGCGGCGCCAACCTTGTGTGAATGCTCTGAAAAACTAATCATTTGCGTATCATAGCATCTTCTTCCTGTCGGTTAAATTTCGCGTCTGTAGCACGTCTTCTTCGTGGTGTAGCAATTTTAATGGCCAGTAGTGTATAAAATAACAAATACGAGGTATGTCCACAAAGTAAGTTCCCTTTAGTTATAAAAAACAAACGTGTACAGATACAGAAAAATATTTATTGTAGAAAAATCTACAGCTGTTAAACTACTTTTCTACATAGCTTCCGAAATTTTGTAGGCACTTGTCATAGCGTGGCACAAGTTTTTGTATGTCTTCTTCATAGAAGTTTGCCGCCTGTGTATTCGACCATGTGGTAACATGCTCTTTCAGCTCGTCATCATCGTTGAAGTGTTGACCACCAAGGACAGATTTTAGATGTAAGAAGAGATGAAAGTAGCTAGGAGCGAGGTCCGGGCCGTACGGAGGATGATCAAAGACGTCCCAGTGAAATTCCCGTAAGAGTCGTTTAGTCATATTCGCCGTGTGACATCGAGCATTATCGTGGAAAAAAACAACATCTTTTGATAGTAATCCTCGGCGCTTGTTCTATATTGCGCGGCGCAATTTCTTAATGGTCTCGCAGTAACCATGTGCATTGATTGTTTGGCCTCGTGGTAAGAAATCAATGAGCAAAATTCCTTTTATGTCCCAAAAAACGGTGCACATGACTTTTCGAGGTGTCAGATTTGCTTAGGCTTATCCTTCGTTGGGGATGAAGTGCGCCTCCGTTCCAGTGGTAGCCCTTTTTTTTCCGTAGTGTCGTACGATACCAAAGTTTCATCCCCCATGACTATTCGAGAAAGAAAACCATCGCCTTCTTCATTTAAGCGTGTCAAAAACTGAAGTGCACTGCCCATCCCTTGTTTTTTCTGTTGTTCAGTAAGAATTTTGGGTACCCAACGTGAGCAAAGTTTTTGAAATTTCAGTTTTTCAGCAACATTTTCATGGATTAGTGATCGTGAGATATCCGGAACTTCCATAGCAAGGACATTAAGTGTGAACTTACGGTAGTGCTTAATCTTCAATTGTGTGAACCAGTTCATCAGTAACCACAGACGGGCGTCCACTTCGTTCTTCATCGTGCACTTGATCACGTCCTTAATTGAACAGTCTGACCCATCTTCTAACCATTGAATCACTCATAGCATTTTGTCCGTAAACCTCGCAAATTTGCCGATGAATCTCCTTTTGTTTAACTTTCTTTGCCTTTAGAAAACGAATCACAGGTCTGATTTCACACGCGCTGGCATTTTCAATTACGGCTAACATTATAAAGAAGCACTACAAAGCACACCTCCGCAGCAGCGATCTGAAAATGACATACATGTCTTCTCCTTGAGTCAGAGTAACTGCCGCGCATGCACGGAACTGTGATCGTAGCGCCGCCGCGGATAGAAATAGAAACGGAACTTACTTTGTGGACGACCCTCGTATATTAATAGCTCGGTGGAAAAGATTAGAAGTACGGGAGTAAGTTGCCAGTGATCTCCGAATCGTGCACAGAAACCAGGGCGCCATATGGCGTGAGGTCAGTGTCACTGCAGCACCGAATGGAACTGGCTCCGCAAAAGGAGGTGGGTGAGAGAACGGTAAAGGACACTGTTTGTCAATCAACGGGCAGTCACCGTGAGCTGCGACACTGTTCTTCATCACAACATGGCCTAGAGACAACTTTCGCATGACTTCACATGCGTTCAGATGGTTCAAATGGCTCTAAGCACTATGGGACTTAACATCTGAGGTCATCAGTCCCCTAGAACTTAGAACTACTTAAACCTAACAAACCTAAGGACATCACACACATCAATGCCCAAGCTGGATTCGAGCCTGCGATCATAGCAGCAGCGTGGTTCCGGACTGAAGCACCTAGAACCGGCCTGCTACTTCACATGGGGAAGAACCATTGAGAAGCTGAAAGAAGGATGACGTGTGACAAGTAGCCCAGGTTTTGGTATTGTGCACAGCATCGTTCCGAGTGCATGGCGAGCGTTCCGAAACACAGGATATGCTGTCCCAAAGAAAGGAGGTGGTCGACCAATGAGAAGTAGGGTCGCATACTATTCTCAGACGAGAGCAGCTTCAGTCTGTGTAGTGATTCTGGACCAACCTTCGTATGCCAAGAGGTGGGAACACATAATGCACCCAGGAAGATTGTCGAACGTAATCGTCTTGGTGCTCCAGGAGGTACTGTATGGCGAGGCGTAATGAAAGCCAAGTAGCATTGGTCTTTCAGTTTTGCACATCAAAAACATCGCCCTCTATTTCGCATCTTCCCCCTGTTAGTGAAAACGTACGGTCCCTTTGTTGTAGCGAAAGGGCGTCCTCGCAAGGAAACTGTCCGTACGACGTAAATTTGGCAAACGTATCAGTGAGCTATTGTTCTGGATGCTTCAAGACTAGGAACCCGAGCTGTATCCGATGCCTCCCTGTTGCGTCGTCCAGGGATCTCACCATGTATTCCCCTCCACCGACAGTGTCGTGAATTTGGCCACATTGGCTCCCTATGCTGTGGTTCTTGTGCGTCTTTCTCTTCATACACCGAGCACACAGTAGCTCATAAAAGCAATTAGGTACGCAGACTTAACCAATAAAAATTTACTAATACATCAACCTACACTTTCTCAGTTTGATTGTTAATAAGAATATTACACAGCAAATAAAAAAGCTGGAACGTGAATTCCATATCGGTCCACTCTAAAACATGTACATACATTTGGTCAATGAAGTGCTTACACAGTTATACATTTCAATTACAACTTTTCAGCAGTGTGGTCTGAATCAGTGAACTACCACGAACAGGCCATAAAGTTAGAGTTGATGAATTCTTTGTTTTACATCGTTTTTGATCGTAATTGATGAAAGGAGAAAATATAAAAATGCAGTAAGTGAAACAGGCAAAAAGGAATACAAACGTCTCAAAAATGAGATCGACAGGAAGTGCAAAATGGCTAAGCAGGGATGGCTAGAGGACAAATGTAAGGATGTAGAGGCCTATCTCACTAGGGGTAAGATAGATACCGCCTACAGGAAAATTAAAGAGACCTTTGGAGATAAGAGAACGACTTGTATGAATATCAAGAGCTCAGATGGAAACCCAGTTCTAAGCAAAGAAGGGAAAGCAGAAAGGTGGAAGGAGTATACAGAGGGTGTTTACAAGGGCGATATACTTGAGGACAATATTATGGAAATGGAAGAGGATGTAGATGAAGATGAAATGGGAGATATGATACTGCGTGAAGAGTTTGACAGAGCACTGAAAGACCTGAGTCGAAACAAGGCCCGCGGAGTAGACAATATTCCATTGGAACTACTGACGGCCGTGGGAGAGCCAGTCCTGACAAAACTCTACCATCTGGTGAGCAAGATGTATGAAACAGGCGAAATGCCCTCAGACTTCAAGAAGAATATAATAATTCCAATCCCAAAGAAGTCAGGTGTTGATAGATGTGAAAATTACCGAACTATCAGTTTAATAAGTCACAGCTGCAAAATACTAACACGAATTCTTTACAGACGAATGGAAAAACTAGTAGAAGCCAACCTCGGGGAAGATCAGTTTGGATTCCGTAGAAACACTGGAACACGTGAGGCAATACTGACCTTACGACTGATCTTAGAAGAAAGATTAAGGAAAGGCAAACCTACGTTTCTAGCATTTGTAGACTTAGAGAAAGCTTTTGACAATGTTGACTGGAATACTCTCTTTCAAATTCTAAAGGTGGCAGGGGTAAAATACAGGGAGCGAAAGGCTATTTACAATTTGTACAGAAACCAGATGGCAGTTATAAGAGTCGAGGGACATGAAAGGGAAGCAGTGGTTGGGAAGGGAGTAAGACAGGGTTGCAGCCTCTCCCCGATGTTGTTCAATCTCTATATTGAGCAACCAGTAAAGGAAACAAAAGAAAAATTCGGAGTAGGTATTAAAATTCATGGAGAAGAAATAAAAACTTTGAGGTTCGCCGATGACATTGTAATTCTGTCAGAGACAGCAAAGGACTTGGAAGAGCAGTTGAATGGAATGGACAGTGTCTTGAAAGGAGGATATAAGATGAACATCAACAAAAGCAAAACAAGGATAATGGAATGTAGTCGAATTAAGTCGGGTGATGCTGAGGGAATTAGATTAGGAAATGAGGCACTTAAAGTAGTAAAGGAGTTTTGCTATTTGGGGAGCAAAATAACTGATGATGGTCGAAGTAGAGAGGATATAAAATGTAGGCTGGCAATGGCAAGGAAAGCGTTTCTGAAGAAGAGAAATTTGTTAACATCCAGTATTGATTTAAGTGTCAGGAAGTCATTTCTGAAAGTATTCGTATGGAGTGTAGCCATGTATGGAAGTGAAACATGGACGATAAATAGTTTGGACAAGAAGAGAATAGAAGCTTTCTAAATGTGGTGCTACAGAAGAATGCTGAAGATTAGATGGGTAGATCACATAACTAATGAGGAAGTATTGAATAGGATTGGGGAAAAGAGAAGTTTGTGGCACAACTTGACCAGAAGAAGGGATCGGTTGGTAGGACATGTTCTGAGGCATCAAGGGATCACCAATTTAGTATTGGAGGGCAGCGTGGAGGGTAAAAATCGTAGAGGGAGACCAAGAGATGAATACACTAAGCAGATTCAGAAGGATGTAGGTTGCAGTAGGTACTGGGAGATGAAAAAGCTTGCACAGGATAGAGTAGCATGGAGAGCTGCATCAAACCAGTCTCAGGACTGAAGACCACAACAACAACAACAACAACAACAACATCGTTTTTGTACAACATCCCTTCATCGAACTGAAACGTGTTAGCGCTTAATCCGCTCAGAATTTAATGCCTTATATTTTACGTATTGGTGCACTTTTGAATTAAATAATTTCCATACTGGGAGAGAACTGACAAAAGGGTTAAAATTAAGTGTTGTCTTTTCAAGATGGCCGCGGAATATCCACACGAAAATCGAGGCAATTTTAATTACGAGGGTTGCCTAAAAAGCAACGCACCGTATTTTGTTCTTATCCGAAAACAATGCTGCGAATGCAAAACGATACGTACGTATTATCTGAAGTCTCCTGAGCGAGCGCGCGAAGTTTCCGTCACTTCCGGCAGATAGCGTAGCTGCAGGATAGTTTCAAACGGCGTCTGTAGTTGATGTACTTTACAAAAAGAGTGCCGTCATTAAATTTGTCACAGCAAAGAAAGACACTGTGGTGAATATTCACACACGCTTGTGCAAAGTCTATGGAGCACCTGCTGTCGACAGAAGTACAGTTAGTCACTGGGCACAGAGGGTGACGTCATCAGAAGGCAGTGCGGCGGAGCTCCACGATTTGCAGCGGTCGGGGAGACCATCCAAGGTTGTCACACCTGATAGCCCTGACCTCGCCCCCTCGGACTTTCACTTGCTTAAGCCACTAAAGGATGCCATTCGTGGAAGACATTTTGAGGACGATGAGGTGGTGACTCACACAGTGAAGCACTGGCACCGCCACCAGGACGAGGTTTGGTACCGACAGGGCATACACGGCCTTGTTTCGCGCTGGAAGAAGCCATAGAACGGCATGGAGGTGACATGGAAAAATAGGCTTTGTAGATAAAACACCATTCTTTCGTGTGTGTAATTTTCATTGAAGAAAAAAATGTGGTACATTGCTTTCTGGGCAACCGTCGTAATTACGAAGGAGGCATGCTTCATGGAAGAAATCTCTTTCTAGGACCTGAAACGGCAAGTTCTTTGGACCTGCCTTTCTTCCGTTTTATTTATTAATTGAGCACATGCAATTAGGGCGTTTTCATTAAGTTAGGAAGGCTCTATGGTCAATAAAAAAAGATGTCGTGTGACTAGGGCCTCCCGTCAGGGAGACCGTTCGCCTGGTGGAAATCTTTCGATTTGACGCCACTTCGGCGACTTGCGCGTCGATGGGGATGAAATGATTATGATTAGGACAACACAACACCCAGTCCTCGAGTGGAGAAAATCTCCAATCTAGCCGGGAATCGAACCTTTTTTTTTTTTTTGTAACCATGTATATTTATTTAAATATATTAACAACGATACATTAAAAAAAAGACATTTTATTCTATTAATCTATTACATTCCTAGTATTGGTTAATATTACTGTCATTTTATATGTTAACCCGGGCCCTTAGGACTGACATTCCGTCCCGCTGACAACTTTTTTTTTTTTTTTTTTTAAATTTCATTTTGTTCGATATAGTTCGTTGCAAGTGTTCGTGGCGGACGTCCCCTGACGCCCGTTGAAGTTCGTTATTGATCCATTCACTCAGTTTTTTTATTACAGAGGGCAGATAATCCTGTGACCGAACACGCTGAGCTACCGTGCCGACATCCACTCAGCTACCAGGTGCGGACTCTATGGTCAATGAGAGGGGGTGACTGAATTTAATGGTAGCTAGGTTCGCGAAGTTATTAGAGGTGGTGGAGCGAAGCCCTTGTCAATGATGGACAGCCATGGCTCTGGCAGGGGAGATTCATTGCGCCAGTTTGAGGAACACGGTGGGTTGCGAGAGCAGGTATCGACAGAGCAAAGGGAGGCTCTGGCCGGTGCTTTCCGACAGCGGAAGTGCTGCAGAGGAGATGGCCTAAGCCACAGGGGGTTCCACTGGCCATGGGAAGCGCCGAGCCCAGAGGCCAGATGCAGAACATTTTACGACTGATTTCACAAAGTTACAATGCAGCGAGGCACTGACAGTTGTTCTCGGCCTAGGAGAAGTGCACTTTGCAATTTCTGCACGGCTCGTCCCGTTGTTTCTTGCGAACCTTCCTGTTATAACAGTAACAAATAGGCTTGTGGAAACATCTCACCGGCCTCTGTGGGAGAGCGGTTCTAGGCACTTCAGTTCGAAACCGCGCTGCTGCTACGTTCGGAGGTTCGAATCCTGCCTCGGGTATGAATGTGTGTGCTGTCCTTGGGTTAGTTAGGTTTAAGTAGTTCTAAGTCTATGGGACTGATGACCTCAGATGTTAAGTCCCATAGTACTTAGAGCCATGTGAACCATTTTTTGAAAACATGTCACCGAAGTAGCTGAAATGGAGCGGTACTGCGGGGCGCCAGACGCTGTGTCACTGGAAGAGTGTGTTGACAGGAACGCTGACCGTGCAGCCAGAAAGGGTAACACTGAATGCATGTTCGATACCTCAGTATGTGTTAGGGTTGAAGAAAAAGGTTTTTCCCCATCTTATGGAGGGAGGCTGTGCAGTACATGGTGTGATATACGATTGGTGCACTTTCTATTGGATGCTTTTAGTGTTTTGATCTGTGCTCTACATAGAGTGTTTCGCGGATTCGCATTTAGTGTGAGGAAGTAATGACTCAGTCTTGTAGCATGGAAGAGGGTAGTGGAATTTGGTCAGGTGCTGTGGAGAAGTGGATTCGGTCTTGTGCTATGGAGGAGAGAAGTCGATACGGGCTTGGTCCATAGAGTCTGCGGGCAAAAGTGGATTTACATCTACATCTACATTTATACTCCTCAAGCCACCCAACCGTGTGTGTGGCGGAGGGCACTTTACGTGCCACTGTCATTACCTCCCTTTCCTGTTCCAGTCGCGTATGGTTCGCGGGAAGAACGATTGTCTGAAAGCCTCCGTGCGCGCTCTAATCTCTCTAATTTTACATTCGTGATCTCCTCTGGAGGTGTAAGTAGGGGGAAGCAATATATTCGATACCTCATCCAGAAACGCACCCTCTCGAAACCTGGCGAGCAAGCTACAACGCGATGCAGAGCGTCTCTCTTGCAGAGTCTGCCACTTGAGTTTGTTAAACATCTCCGTGACGCTATCACGGTTACCAAATAACCCTGTGATGAAACGCGCCGCTCTTCTTTGGATCTTCTCTATCTCTTCCGTCAACCCGATCTGGTACGGATCCCACAGAGATGAGCAATACTCAAGTATAGGTCGAACGAGTGTTTTGAAAGCCACCTCCTTTGTTGATGGACTACATTTTCTAAGGACTCTCCCAATGAATCTCAACCTGGTACCCGCCTTACCAACAATTAATTTTATATGATCATTCCACTTCAAATCGTTCCGCACGCATACTCCCAGATATTTTACAGAAGTAACTGCTACCAGTGTTTGTTCCGCTATCATATAATCATACAATAAAGGATCCTTCTTTCTATGTATTCGCAATACATTACATTTGTCTATGTTAAGGGTCAGTTGCCACTCCCTGCACCAAGTGCCTATCCGCTGCAGATCTTCCTGCATTTCGCTACAATTTTCTAATGCTGCAACTTCTCTGTACACTACAGCATCATCCACGAAAAGCCGCATGGAACTTCCGACACTATCTACTAGGTCATTTATATATATTGTGAAAAGCAATGGTCCCATAACACTCCCCTGTGGCACGCCAGAGGTTACTTTAACGTCTGTAGACGTCTCTCCATTGATAACAACATTCTGTGTTCTGTTTGCTAAAAACTCTTCAATCCAGCCACACAGCTGGTCTGATATTCCGTAGGCTCTTACCTTGTTTATCAGGCGACAGTGCGGAACTGTATCGAACGCCTTCCGGAAGTCAAGAAAAATAGCATCTACCTGGGAGCCTGTATCTAATATTTTGTGGGTCTCATGAACAAATAAAGCGAGTTGGGTCTCACACGATCGCTGTTTCCGGAATCCATGTTGATTCCTACATAGTAGATTCTGGGTTTCCAAAAACGACATGATAATCGAGCAAAAAACATGTTCTAAAATTCTACAACAGATCGACGTCAGAGATATAGGTCTATAGTTTTGCGCATCTGCTCGACGACCCTTCTTGAAGACTGGGACTACCTGTGCTCTTTTCTAATCATTTGGAACCTTCCGTTCCTCTAGAGACTTGCGGTACACGGCTGTTAGAAGGGGGGCAAGTTCTTTCGCATACTCTGTGTAGAATCGAATTGGTATCCCGTCAGGTCCAGTGGACTTTCCTCTGTTGAGTGATTCCAGTTGCTTTTCTATTCCTTGGACACTTATTTCGATGTCAGCCATTTTTTCGTTTGTGCGAGGATTTAGAGAAGGAACTGCAGTGCGGTCTTCCTCTGTGAAACAGCTATGGAAAATGGTGTTTAGTATTTCAGCTTTACGCGTGTCATCCTCTGTTTCAATGCCATCATCATCCCGGAGTGTCTGGATATGCTGTTTCGAGCCACTTACTGATTTAACGTAAGACCAGAACTTCCGAGGATTTTCTGTCAAGTTGGTACATAGAATTTTACTTTCGAATTCACTGAACGCTTCACGCATAGCCCACCCTTACGCTGACTTTGACATCGTTTAGCTTCTGTTTGTCTGAGAGGTTTTGGCTGCGTTTAAACTGTGAGTGAAGCTCTCTTTGCTTTCGCAGTAGTTTCCTAACTTTGTTGTTGTACCACGGTGGGTTTTTCCCGTCCCTCACAGTTTTGCTCGGCACGTACCTGTCTAAAACGCATTTTACGATTGCCTTGAACTTTTTCCATAAACACTCAACATTGTCAGTGTCGGAACAGAAATTTTCGTTTTGATCTGTTAGGTAGTCTGAAATCTGCCTTCTATTACTCCTGCGAAACAGATAAACCTTCCTCCCTTTTTTTTATATTCCTATTAACTTCCATATTCAGGGATGCTGCAACGGCCTTATGGTCACTGATTCCCTGTTCTGCACATACAGAGTCGAAAAGTTCGGGTCTGTTTGTTATCAGTAGGTCCAAGATGTTATCTCCACGAGTCGGTTCTCTGTTTAATTGCTCGAGGTAATTTTCGGATAGTGCACTCAGTATAATGTCACTCGATGCTCTGTCCCTACCACCCGTCCTAAACATCTGAGTGTCCCAGTCTATATCTGGTAAATTGAAATCTCCACCTAAGACTATAACATGCTGAGAAAATTTATGTGAAATGTATTCCAAATTTTCTCTCAGTTGTTCTGCCACTAATGCTGCTGAGTCGGGAGGTCGGTAAAAGGAGCCAATTATTAACCTAGCTCGGTTGTTGAGTGTAACCTCCACCCATAATAATTCGCAGGAACTACATAGGATAAGGATAGGATAGGAGAAGAGAGAGATCCACTATTCAATTGACACAGAGGTCTTCTGGCCATCACATTCGGGATCTCTACATGCGCATCGAGGGCATTTTGCAGCACCGGCGGTAGGAACCTTTAGAGTGAATTTCACTCACTGCAGTGTGAGCTCAAAGCAGCAGCAGTCGCTATCCGATTTAAGTGCATTGTGGTAGTTTATTCTAGTCAACAGTGACCAATCACTGTCAGTCGTATTGGTTGAAGTCAGATCACGTTATCCATTGCTTTATAGTCAGAATTAGAGTCAATGTACATCAGTACACTCCATTTAACAAATAAAATATTAAACATAATTAATATGTTATGATGAGCTATGTTTCATGTCATTCTTGTCTTTTGGAAATAAATTGGTAATTACATTGAATTCTATTTGTCATTCAGGTAGGTAGGATTCCTTGATCACCTTTATCTGTGTGGGATGTAATAGGATTACGTATAAAATACATTATGTCATCTTCAGTTTTTCTGCACCGAGCCAAATATCGTTTCAGTCACGTTTAATTTCCATTGCGGGTAAATTTTACAGTAGTGTAACTAAAGCGTGGTTCTGTGTCTTACAGATATTCAAATGCAGTAGTTCATCAGAAATACCCAAATACCTGCTCACCAAACAGGGCATTCCGCATAAATCAGCGATCCTGAAAGGGTTTAGAACTTTTCAGAACTTTTGTGATGTACTCAGACCGTTATTGATGAAGTAATCTTGCATAGAAGTCATTGCCTAGAAGGACCGAGTTCTGTTTGACAAATTTAATTTTCAGACTGGTAATTTCCTTTTGGATTATCAGTTAGTTTCATGCTACAGCACAGTAAGCCGTTAGATCTGTGGTAACTATAAGTGGCTGGCTCGAGTTTTACTAACCCACGTGGTTTTTTTATTAGGTGAATAATTTTTGTCTATAGTTGTTTGTAGTTTCTGCACCATGTGTTCGGTGTTTACGGTATCGGTACCAGCTTTGTTCTTTTGGAAGGATTATCTGTTGTATAGGGGAATTTTTTTTCGGTTGGAAGGAAATTTCATTGCGGTTGATAATAATGATATATTAGAGGAATAAACGAATCATACAAGGACTAAAGCGAAGTTAGAGTGCGAGGAGAATATAAATAGAGATATCCGTACGCATAAAGTCCAAATGGGGATGCAGACGAGTCCGGTGAGGAAGTGATCAATTTTCGTGCAGAACAGTATGGTTCAAATGGCTCTGAGCACTATGGGACTTAACTTCTGAGGTCATCAGTCCCCTAGAACTTAGAACTACTTAAACCTAAGTAACCTATGGACATCACACACATCCATGCCCGAGGGAGGATTCGAACCTGCGACCGTAGCGGTCGCGCTGTTCCAAATCGTAGCGCCTAGAACCGCTCGGCCACTCCCGCCGGCGCAGAACAGTATGACACGGCAGATGAATGTATGGAGACGGTAGGATCAGGCTTTGAGCGACTGACCAGTGTATTCGATGACAGTGAGCATGAAGGAAGAATAAGTTCCCAACATGTAGAGGTAGTAGTCATCATCCAAAATGCAACAGCGTGAGACAGTGAGAGATCGGTTTCGTCACCGAAGTGGTGTAGTGCAGTGAGTTCACATGCACCTACTCCGGAATTAGTGAAAGGGAAGAGGATGCGGGTCGACGCAGTTTTCGAATTCTTGAAGCAGGCGTAAGAGAGAAGGCAGAAGACGGAAGAGAAAAAACAGAAGAAGGAAGAGAGGAGGCAGAAGGAAACTAAAGAAAATACTGAATTTTTAAGACAAGCAGAAAAGAAAAATCAGGAGAAAGAATTAAAGACAGACAGGCGAAATCAGAAGCTAAATGACGAAAATTCAACCGAGGGCAAGGGAATCCAAAGGTACAGCAACTGACACGAAGAAAGGCACAAGGGTAGCTCATAATGACGCATGAGGAGCAAGAAAAGAGGTACTAGTCGCGAAGAAACGCCCGAAACAAGCAAAAATTGCAGTTTGTCAAATGAAGAAGGTGGTAGCTACACTACAGGAACGTGGAAAGAAAATAGCCACAGAAACGCAGAAAGAAATGTCGAAAAATTCGGAGCTGGTAAATCAACTGGAACAACAGCAGGAAAGATTAATGGAAGAACGTGCGGATCACTCACAAACACAGGCAGGGCGAAATTATTAAAGATGCTAAAGAGACAAACGATCACATAAAACGCATTGATCGATACGTCAAGACACTGATGGGGGACATGACCGCCGGAAGCAAATGAGACTTGAAGAGAAAAGAGAAGTACCACGTTCCGATAGCACGGTATCTTTGCATGCAACAGAATCACTGGTGTGTTTCTAGGATGTTGCGTACAAATGAGCCCACTACCAGTCAGAAGGCGCGACTAAGGGTCCGAACCATCGCATAACTTTATACCAATACAGACACGTGCATCACACATTGGAGAGGAAAATAGTGCAGGAATATAGCAACCACTTGTATAATGATGTCACACACTACAGAAAAAAAATTCGCATCTCTGAAGCAAGAGAATGGACTAACGAAAATAACGATGCGGGATTTGACTATAAACATTTCACCTCTGTTCAAAATTTTCAGAACTATCAGGAGAGTGGAGATACATTGGACCCTAAGCGTTGGATTGCGCCATTTCATAGGTCGATGCCCCGTTCTTGGCCATTAGCATCTGAACTTGAATTTGTCTCTGGACGTACGGAAGATTCGGTAGCGGAAAAGATGCATCGTATTGCCGCCACCTGCAGGACTTACAAAGAATTCAGAGACGCATTCCTCGCCAGATATTGGTGATGGGAGACACAAGACAGGATAAAACAGGAAATAATGATGTGTTGGGGCCTAGAATCATGAGGATTCAAGAGTCCTCTGAAACTTTTCGAATCGCTTGTCAAGAAGAACGAATTTTTTGACGAGCACTGCAGAAACAGTTAAATTATTCGTTTCTGCCACATGAAAGTGGCATTGAGTTAGCAACAGGTACTCACAGGAAGGTGCGGAAACAATACTGAAGCATTTAAAAACATTCTCCGAGAACTGAAGTTCGCAAACGAAAGTTACAATGCACGAGAGAACAGGAAGAACTATGATGCAAACTTACGCTGTCTGGAGAATAGGAATGACAAGAGAAGGAATAATAATAACAGACACAAATTGTCGGGAGTACAAAGTCATGGGCGACAATAAACAGAGATACTCCCTGCAGATAGATAGAATACCGTGAACAACTTTCGTGGAGGAAATACTGATTGGTATTTCGGACGAAACTGGGGAGAACCAGACAGAAGGCAACAAGTCGAAATTGTGGAACTGTGGCTTCCGAATCCAGCAGTCGAACATGGTAATGAACACCCTTTCTGTGATTAACAGAGTAAGATGATAGAGATTCAAATTAGTTCAGGAGTATTTCGTTTAAGTTTATATTGCTTTTGTACAGGGTTTCCCACATAAAACTAGCACGCCCCATTACTCAGATTCAAGTAACAATTAACTGACTGAAAAAATAGATAATAGCATCGTTAACAGCATTTAGTTGCTTATTTACAAGAGAAGCTGGAAGCCGTGGTCATCGGCATCCAGGGATCGCTGATTTCATGTAATGACGTTACTAGCAACACGCTGTTATTCTGCAGTCGAAAATTGGAAATTTGTGGTTAGGACTATGGGACCAACCTGCTGAGGTCATCGGTCCGTAGGCTTACACATATTTACTCTAACTTTAATTTATGCTAAGGACAACACACACACCCATGCCCGAGGGAGGACTCGAACCTCTGACGGGGGAGCCGCGTGAACCGTGACAACACAGCTACGCCGCGCTGCTCAGAAGTCTATAAGTTTCTTTATTTCTCTAGCAATATTCCGTTTAAGATCGTGTGCAGCGAGTGAGGAATGTCAATATAGACTTTGGTTTTTAGTGTGCCCATAAATAAAAATCACAGAATGTCAAGTCAGGGATCTTGGGAGCCAGAGGCCTTCGCTGACAAGTCTGTCCTCAGGGAACACATTGTTGATGTGGGCCATACTTTGGCTGTATATGCGACAAGTTGCTCCATCTTATTGCAGTACTTGATACATACTCAAAGATCTCTAGATATCCGACACTGTCTAAGGTGTAAGTGAAAAATATGGAGCCAATAATGCGCATGCGGGGCAGCGCACACCAAACACCTATCTTTTCTGAGCGGAGAGGTTCTTCATGTAGAATATGTGGGGAGCCCCATCTGACATGAAGTAAAGAAAGGCACCCAAGTAAGCATTAGCAATTGGTGTTAACAGCCTGTTATAATAATGAGCTCTCTCTTTCTGATCCTCAAATTTCAACTTTTGCATCACACTCACGCGATAGGCTTTTAAATTCATATCTTTTAGTAGATGATGACACGATGTCCGAGATACACCTACCTGCTGCGATAATCTCCCTGTTGAGTTGTGAGAGCTTCTCGTAATGTCCATGAGAATTATGTCTGTAGTTTCAGGGGTCCTCAGCCGGCCGCTGTGGTCGAGCGGTTCTAGGCACTTCAGTCCGGAACCGCGCTGTTGCCACGGTCGCAGGTTCGAATCCTGCCTCGGGCATGGATGTGTGTGATGTCCTTAGGTTAGTTAGGTTTAAGTAGTTCTAAGTCTAAGGGACTGATGACCTCAGATCTTAAGTCCCACTGTGCTTAGAGCCATTTGAACCATTTTTTTCACGGGTCCTCACTGTCCGTCGCATATTCCTCTGTAAACTCTAAATAGAACCTACAGCCCTCCATTTCTTGTGCAGATCTTGAACAGTTCTGGTCGTGGGGAGTTTCCTACCAGAATACTTCGCTTTAAACATTTCCTTACATTCCTTGATGGAGCATGTCTTTATGCAACACTCCACGATATCAATTCGCTGTTCTAAGGCAGACTACCCCAATTCCGGAACAGCTCAACAATACGAGCTTCTCACAACAACTGATGCACGAAAACACACAGTTGCACTCAACTTTTCGATAAAATTGAGTGTAGCCAACTTTCGAGACAGCATTGCCACTTCACAAGCAATTCGACTAGAGATGCTTAACGGGTACATGAATCTTACCCGTTTTATGTGGGACACCCTGTGTAAGAAATTAGTATTAGTGGACGGTTACCTTTCACTAGCAGTTTGAATCGTCGCAGGGTTGCAATAGTTATTGTGGTCTGATTCAGATTGAAAGAACCGAAGTGTGGTGCATGTCTTCATACTTGCTTGTTTTAAGTCACAAGATTATACAGAGGTGTGCTCCCGTGTGTTCTGTAGATCTCCTTTGTCTGACAGAACCAGATTCTTTATTGTCCTACACCAACTTCAGAGTATTTCATAAACTTTGTCATCCATTCTCTTGGTGTTGCCATTTGTTTGTGTTGCTGTAATTGGCCACGCCAGAGATGCGTGTGTGCCTACGTTTTCGCTGCATTTCGTTGTGTGTACAAACCTTGGACGGGTGTCTGACACAATCTCAACTATTGAGCTTGGTAACGAAGGGTCCCCATCGTTAAGTGTTTCTTGAGAACCACCCCCCCCCCCCCTCGTCGCAATACACGTTCGAGATGGTTCAAATGGCCAAATGGCTCTGAGCACTATGGGACTTTAACATCTGAGGTCATCAGTCCCCTAGAACTTAGAACTACTTAAACCTAACTAATCTAGGGACATTACACACATCCATGCCCGAGGCAGGATTCGAAACTGCCACCGTAGCGGTCGCGCGGTTCCAGACTGAAGCGCCTAGAACCGCTCGGCCACACCGGCCGGCATATCTGTTGTTAGAAGCTATGAGAACACATAGCTTATCGTAAGCCTTTAGCCCCTATCATTACTTTGGTGTGACTAAGGCCACAAGTTGTATGGTTACGTCAGTTTGAAACTAAATTATAAAATTTTGTTACCATTGTTTGTTGTCTGTGTGTGTGAATATGTCCACAGGTTGCACTGCTGCTGTCCGACCGTGTACACCACAAAAGCGGACGTTCAAATCAATTTATTGAATCAGCCAGAAGAGGTTTTGCGTAGGTACGTCGTAATTTGTAATTTAACGCCAAAGCTATTGTCACGTGCATGTTGGAATAAGACGACTGTAGCTTAGTAGTGGAGGGAAGTTCAAAGTTATTGTTACGTGCACGTTGGAAAAAGACGACTGTAGCTTAGTAGTGGAGGGAAGAGCATTAATCTAAGGAGCAATGTGTTATGGGTGATGCAAATTAATAGTATGTACACGTGCTGCCGTAATGTAAATAGCGGGACCTGGAAGTTTTCTAAGTGCAAATTACACCGCGGGCAGGCACACACACCCTAATCTCACACCCGCAATTTTTTTATGTTTGTATTCCAAGATGTACATATTGTAAGTAGTAGATAAGCAAGTATAATATTCATTTTCATTGTTGGACATTAGGAAGTACCTTTTTGTATTCACTAATCAGTTTCCTTCTTTTTATTGGAAATATCTGAAGGACATTGCACAGCAATACAAAGGCACAGCAATATGATATTTCATGTCCAATAACAAGGCAGCTGCCTTTCATCACACTGTTCTCCCCGTGCAAGATTCACTGTATCTGTGCGAGAGCAGGATGTAGACAAGACGTTGAAAAATGGAAGTCTGGCTCTGTCTAGGGAGCGAGCTCTGACAGCCGAAGCTGTTAAGGCGACCGCTCGCGTGGAGAGGGAAATTCGAGTTCGAGTCCCGATCAGGCACAAATTTTCATCGCCACCAATAAAGTGTATCTCGAATTACACTATACTCGCAAATGCGAATATGTACTCATGTTCAGAGAAAACAGGACACATTCAACGACAAGAGATAGGACTTTTAAATTCACAGGACATGTACACTACTGGCCATTAAAATTGCTACACCACGAAAATGACGTGCAACAGACGCGAAATTTACCGACAGGAAGAAGATGCTGTGATATGCAAATGATTAGCTTTTCAGAGCATTCACACAAGGTTGGCGCCAGTGACGACACCTACAACGTGCTGACATGAGGAAAGTTTCCAACCAATTTCTCATACACAAACAGCAGTTGACCGGCGTTGCCTGGTGAAACATTGTTGTGATGCCTCGTTTAAGGAGGAGAAATGCGTACCATCACGTTTCCGACTTTGATAAAGGTCGGATTGTAGTCTATCGCGATTGCGGTTTATCGTATCGCGACATTGCTGCTCGCGTTGGTCAAGATCCAATGACTGTTAGCAGAGTATGGAATCGGGTTCAGGAGGGTAATACGGAACGCCGTGCTGGATCCCAACGGCCTCGTATCACTAGCAGTCGACATGACAGGCATCTTACCCGCATGATTGTAACGGATCGTGCAGCCACGTCTCGATCCCTAAGTCAACAGATGGGGACGTTTGCGAGACAACAATCATCTGCACGAACAGTTCGACGACGTTTGCAGCAGCATGGGCTATCAGCTCAGAGATCATGGCTGCAGTTACCCTTGACGCTGCATCACAGACAGGAGCGCCTGCGATGGTGTACTCAACGACGAACCTGGGTGAACGAATGGGAAAACGTAATTTTTTCGGATGAATCCACGTTCTGTTTACAGCATCATGATGGTCGCATTTGTGTTTGGCGACATCGCGGTGAACTCACATTGGAAGCGTGTATTCGTCATCGCCATACTGGAGTATCACCCGGCGTGATGGTATGGGGTGCCATTGGTTACACGTCTCGGTCACCTCTTGTTCGCGTTGACGGCACTTTGAACAGTGGACGTTACATTTCAGATGTGTTACGACCCGTGGCTCTACCATTCATTCGATCCCTGCGAAATCGTACATTTCAGCAGGATAATGCACGACCGTATGTTGCAGGTCCTGTACGGGCCTTTCTGGATACAGAAAATGTTCGACTGCTGCCCTGGCCAGCACATTCTCCAGATCTCACACCAATTGAAAACGTCTGGTCAATGGTGGCTGAGGAACCGGCTCGTTACAATACGCCAGTCACTACTCTTGATGAACAGTGGTATCGTGTTGAAGCTGCATGGGCAGCTGTACCTGTACACGCCATCCAAGCTCTGTTTGACTCAATGCCCAGGCGTACCAAGGCCGTTATTACGGCCAGAGGTGGTTGTTCTGGGTACTGATTTCTCAGGATCTATGCACCCAAATTGCGTGAAAATATAACCACATGTCAGTTCTAGTATAATATGTTTGTCCAATGAATACACGTTTATCATCTGCATTTCTTCGTGGTGTAGCAATTTTAATGGCCAGTAGTGTACATTAGTACGTTCTACGAAAAATGATTAGCATTTCAATCACCTCCGTTCAGCATGAGTCCTGTTGCCTAGTGGGCATAGAATCTGCCATGGACCCTGATACCTTGTCCCATGCATGATGGCACCGACGCGTATAAGGCACAAATGACGTCCTGTGGTACAGTCATCCACGCTGCATTCACGTGGTTCCAAAGTTCATCTATGGTGGTTGGCATTGGTTCACAGCGTAGCATCCGTCGTTTCGCCATATCGCACACATTTTCGATTGGAGACAAGTTTGGTGATCTGACGGGCTAGTGAAAGAGGCTGACATCCTGTCACACCAAGACGGCATGTGTTTGTGCAGCAACATGTGGTCGTGTATTGCCTTGCTGAAAAATAGTGACTAGGGTGTTGGGCAGAAAGGGTATGGCTATGGGTCGCAGGACGTTGTTCACGTTGGTAACACTGGTCACAGCGGCCATTGACACCCACCAGCTGTGATTTGTGGTTGCATATCTTGTGGAAATGCAGTCACTGTAATGTCGCTCTCCCTGTCTGTGGCGAACCAAAATGCGGCCATCATTTTCAAACAAACATAACCTGTATTCTTCCAAAAATATGATCTGATGCCATTCCTGTCCCCAGAGAAGTCGTTGCATACACCATTGCCGTCTAGCATGTTTACGCACTCTCATCAAAGGTGGGCCATAATAAACGGCGGTGGACGGTCACCCCTGATATAGTACGGTGTGTTACACTGTTCCATTGTGGTGCCAGAGCCGACGATGACGCAGAACTGTCCTGCAATGCCATTCGTATGTGGCGTTGATCTTGCTGCAACCTGACCCATCTCGTCGTGTTCTGCGGTCTTCCGTGTACCATCGCGCACACGCCCATTGCTCTGCCGAAACACGAGGAGCAGTTTACCGAATGGATGCATCACATTCTCTCATGCCAGTTATGCGCCCTCTTTCAGACGCACTCATTTGAATATAGGGTTCGCGCATACGTCTGCGAGGCATCCTGCACGTCTACTCAAGTGACACTGATCCATTATCTTCGGTTTATAGCTACACTGAGAGCCGCAGCCACATTTTACCTGTAGGTGGTGTTGCGCCGCGTTACCGATGTTGACCTTGAACCCGTGGGCCAACACGGTTCGAATGCTAATCATTTCTCCAGAACATACACTACTGGCCATCAAAATTGCTACCCCAAGAAGAAATTCAGATGATAAACGGGTATTCATTGGACAAACATATTATACTAGAACTGACATGTGATTACATTTTCACGGAATTTGGGTGCATAGATCCTGAGAAATCAGTACCCAGAACAACCAACTCTGGCCGTAATAACGGCCTTGATACGCCTGGGCATTGAGTCAAACAGAGCTAGGATGGCGTGTCCAGGTACAGCTGCACCATGCAGCTTCAACGTGATACCACATTTCATCAAGAATAGTGACTGGCGTATTGTGACGAGCCAGTTGCTCGGCCACCATTGACCAGACGTTTTCAATTGGTGAGAGATCTGGAGAATGTGCTGGCCAGGGCAGCAGACGAACATTTTCTGTATCCAGAAAGGCCCGTACAGGATCTGCAATATGCGGTCGTGCATTATCCTGCTGAAATGTGGGGTTTCGCAGGGATCGAACGAAGGGTAGAACCACGGGTCGTAACACATCTGAAATGTAACGTCAATGCGAACAAGGTGTGACCGAGACGTGTAACCAATGGCACCTCATACCATCACGCCGGGTGATATGCCAGTATGGCGATGACGAATACACGCTTCCAATGTGCGTTCATCGCGATATCGCCAAACACGGATGCGACCATAATGATGCTGTAAACAGAACGTGGATTCATCCGAAAAAATGACGTTTTGTCATTCGTGCACCTAGGTTCGTCGTTGAGCACTCCATCGCAGGCGCTCCTGTCTGTGATGCAGCGTCAAGGGTAACAGCAGCCATGGTCTCCGAGCTGATAGTCCATGCTGCTGCAAACGTCGTCGAACTGTTCGTGCAGATGAATGTTGTCTCGCAAACGTCTCTATCTGCTGACTCAGGGATCGAGACGTGGCTGTACGATCGTTACAGCCATGCGAATAAGATGCCTGTCACCTCGACTGCTAGTGATACGAGGCCGTTCGGATCCAGCACGGCGTTCCGTATGACCCTCCTGAACCCACCGATTCCATATTCGGCTAACAGTCATTGGATCTCGATCAACGCTAGAGGCAATGTCGCGATACGATAAACCGCAATCGCGATAGACTACAATCCGACCTTGCCGGCCGCGGTGGTCTCGCGGTTCTAGGCGCGCAGTCCGGAACCGTGCGACTGCTACGGTCGCAGGTTCGAATCCTGCCTCGGGTATGGATGTGTGTGATGTCCTTAGGTTAGTTAGGTTTAAGTAGTTCTAAGTTCTAGGGGACTGATAACCACAGCAGTTGAATCCCATAGTGCTCAGAGCCATTTTTGAACAATCCGACCTTTATCAAAGTCGGAAACGTGATGGTAGGCATTTCTCCTCCTTACACGAGGCATCACAACAACGTTTCACCAGGCAACGCCGGTCAACTGCTGTTTGTGTATAAGAAATCGGTTGGAAACTTTCCTCATGTCAGCACGTTGTAGATGTCGCCACCGGCGCCAACCTTGTGTGAATGCTCTGAAAAGCTAATCATTTGCATATCACAGCATCTTCTTCCTATCGGTTAAATTTCGCGTCTGTAGCACGTCATCTTCGTGGTGTAGCAATTTTAATTGCCAGTAGTGTATCAATATACTTATCCCGTGAATATGAATGTCCTGTCTCTAGTCGTTCAGGGTATTCGGTTTTTTTTCTGAACATGAGTATAATTCTTGTATGTCATACAGTTGGCGATTGCAGCAATGCCTGTTCCTTCAGAAATGCATGACATTGCTGAGTACATTAAGCCAACAGAGGCTCTGCAATGTGGTAGACAAATAGAAGATGGTTCGAAGAATCCTCTGCCAGGCACGTAAGTGTGAATTACAGAGTAGTCATGAACATATCGACGTAGAAGGCCGTTCGAAAAGTACCGCATTATTATGGGTATTAGCAAAAATTCATTCAAAAGTTTCGCGTTCATAATGGAGATGGGAAATCGTAACAACACTATACTCTGCAGCTGTATTCTGAGAATGCTATAAGTCTGACTGTAAAGCAACCACTAAGCGATTTCATCAGTGTAGTTCTAGGGACACCATTCGCCGTCGTCTCCCGATTTCGCTTTTTAATGAATTTTTGTACAACAAAGGGACTGCCTCTATGAATGTCCCGTTTACAGTACTCCGGGTTTACCAGTTTATTACCATTTCTGCATTAGGAGTTAATGGGCTGTGCCAGAATATCATTAAGCTACAGCAACAATCGAGGAAAAAAAAGAAAGAAAAAGAAGATTTTAATAATATTTGAAGTACAGTGTCAGGACTACTACTTCGCAATGCTGAATTGTAAATCAGGTAATCACTATTACGTCACTAGAAAAAATCTTCATTCACAGAAAACAAAGGATGTTATTTTATTAAAAACTAAAACATACAGTTATTAAAATTGCACGATAATATTTATATTTCGCGGCTGACCTCTTTCGGCCATCATAAGGCTACTTAACTGAGCAGACAGTTCATACATCAGAGCTTGTAGCCGTACAAAGACAGTTACTTCCAAAGATATGCGACATTTGAAGATTTGCATCCCTACCAAAATATGAGTACAAATCTCTAAACCGAAAATTTGACTATCCTAAATACTTTTTAGTGCATAGTACAGCCAGACAAACACCAGTACCGCTTGTTATGGACGCCTGCCAGCGACTTGACTTCATTACTGTCTGATCACTATTGGCTTACAAGTATTCCCTTAACATTGAACGCCCTGACTAGACATGAAAAGACTCGAAAGTAAAACGCATTGTACTTATCCTACTCGAATTACGTAAGACCACGTTCCAGAATTAGTATTATGAACCTTGAGGTAAAGGTCCACTCGGTCGCGAAATTAAAACCACAGTGAGAATCCGATGAAGCTTTGCGCTGATGTGTTGTGCAGTGCCTCTACTGCCTCCGTCGATCGCGTCACGTCGCACTTATCGATTCTGAGCTCACAATGAGCACGAAAAGAGGCCTAGAGCAAGCGTCGTCATTCGATTTGTTCATGCTGTGATGTTCATCCTCATTTCATGCACCCCACATGACGCAACTGTAATTCGTGACAGCAAAGTGTGGCAGTGCGACTATGTAGAGAACTATCAGGAAGATGTAGCTAAATGTTGTAAATAAAAGAATTTTTATTTTCGTTGTGGTTTCTACTTCGTGATCAACAGGACCTTGAAAAAGAAATAGTTATCGTTAAACATATTATACACACATGACTTATAAGAGTACAACATCATTTGTACAGTTACTGTAGAAGATGCTTTTACACAGAGTGATGACAAATAGTTTGTGTGGTGTCACCGTCAGACACCACACTTGCTAGGTGATAGCTTAAATCGGCCGCGGTCCATTTAGTACATGTCGGACCCGCGTGTCGCCACTGTGTAATCGCAGACCTAGCGCCACCACCAAGGCAGGTCTCGTGATACGAGAGAGCACTCGCCCCAGTTGTACGAGAACCTAGCTACCGACCAGATGTACGAAGCCTTTCTCTCTCATTAGCCGAGAGACAGAATAGCCATCAGCTAATATCGTCAAGATCGATGTACCACAATGATATTAAAGATAAGTATTAATCCTGCTCCGTACTTTTCTTCCTAACATTAATTACGTATCCTGTTCCAGTACATCACGCCCGTCTGCGTTAGTCTAGCGTGCATTTTCAGCCATCTCCACTTCACGGTGTCGGCCCAGATACCGACACAACAGTTTGAAAACCTTGTGAAGGCGTTGCAGGTTAGGTTGTGGTGAGGAAGAAAAAATTCGATACGTTGCGGCAATTATGAGTTAATTAGCACTGAAGTTACCCAAACAGGCCGTTGCGCGCGCAGATTCAAGCGGTCTGCCAAAGACGATGTCGCCAAACGTGTACCTCGTTTGATCTCCTAAAACCGAACAAGGGAGCAATACAAAAATTATACATGGGGCGGTTGTAAGGATCGAACCTGAGCCAAAGGCTGAGCAGTCCTGTGCGTTACCGTCTACGCTATGAGAACAACTGACTCTGATTGTATCTGGCGCGCGGCGTGAATTTGCATGCGCAACGGCCTGATGGGCTAATTTCAGTGCTAATTAATTAGCAAATGGCGCAGGGAATCAAGCTTTTTTCTTAACAGTTATTTCCGAGCGCAACCTATCCTGCAACACCCTTACAAGTCTTGTAAGGACATTCAAAATGTTGACTGTTACAAGTTTCAAAAATGGTTCAAATGGCTCTGAGCACTATGGGACTTAACTTCTGAGGTCATCAATCCCCTAAAACTTAGAACTACTTAAACCTAACTAACCTAAGGACATCACAAACATCCATGCCCGAGGGAGAATTCGAACCTGCGACCGTAGCGGTCGCGCGGTTCCAAACTGTAGCGCCTAGAACCGTACAAGTTTCTCTGACTGTTTATGACCACCCTGTATAGGACGTAACCTATATGATAATTCAGTGAAAAAGATATCTAACACACTGAAGCACCAAAGAAAAAAAAAAGATATAGGCAAGCGCACTGAATACAGAGATATGTAAATAGGCAGAATACGACGCTGTGGTCGGCAACGCCTCTATAACACAAGTGTCGCGCAGTTATTAGATCGGTTACTGCTGGTACAATGGCAGGTGATCAATATTTAAGTGGGTTTGAACGTGGTGTTATAGTCTGGGCACAAGCAATGGGACACAACATCTGCGAGTTAGCGATGAAGAAGGGATTTTCCTGTACGACCATTTCCGAGTGTACCATAATATTAGGAATCCGGTAAAAACATCAAATCTTCGACATCGCTGTGGCGGGAAAAAGATCCTGCAAGAATGGGACCAACGACGAATTAAGAGAATCGTTCAACGTAACAGAAGTGCAGCCATTCCGCAAATTGCTTCAGATTTTAATGGTGGGCCATCAAAAAGTGTCAGCGTGCGCACCATTCAACGAAACATCACAGATATGTGCTTTCGGAGCCGAAGGCCCACTCATGTAGCTTTGATGACTTCACGGCACAAAGCTTTACGCCTCGTCTTGACCGTCAACACCGACATCAGACTGTTCATGACTGGAAGCATGTTGCCTGGTCGGACGAGTCTCGTTTCAAATTGTATCGGGCGGATGGATGTGTACGGGTATGGAAACAACCTCATGAATCCATGGACCCTGCATGTGAGCAGAGGACTGTTCAAGCTGGTGGAGGCTCTGTAATGGTGTGGGACGTGTGCAGTTGGATTGAGATGGGACCTCTGATACGTCTAGATACGACTCTGACAGCTGACACGTACGTAAGTATCCTATCTGCTGACCTGCATCCATTCATGTTGATTGTGCATTGCGACGGACTTGTGCAATTCCAGCAGGACAATGTGACACCCCACACATCCAGAATTGCTACTTAGTGGCTCCAGAAACACTCTTCTGAGTTTGAGCACTTCCGCTGGCCGCCAAACTCTCCAGACGTGAACATTAACATTATTGAGCACGTCTTGGGTGTCTTGCAACGTGCTTTCCGGAAGAGATCTCCACCTCCTCGCATTCTTACGTAGTTATGGACAGCTATGCAGCATTCAGGGTGTAATTCCCTCCAGCACTACTTCACACAATAGTCAAGTCCACCCCACGTCGTGTTGCAGCACTTCTGCATGCTCGAAGGATCCCTACGCGATATTAGGCAGGTGTACCAGTTTCTTTGGTCCTTCAGTGTACAAAATATTGTGGTATTACGCTACAAGACCACAATTCAGTGAGGGGCGTCTCTTGGTTAGAGTTGTGCTCTACCAAAACTACGGTTCGGTTGGTAGCATTGGTAGGAAAGGAAACATTAATGAACGAGTGGGAGAACCAACGGCTTCTGTTTGTTCTTTCTTCGTTTGTTTTTCACGTAATTAGAACCCCACATCGTTCACTGTAAGTCCATTATGCATTTTATATCCTTACAAAATATAAATTGCATTTTATAAGTAATAAAAATTAGCTGCTCGCGTAATTTATTTTATGTTACCAAAGCAATTACTTTTGATCCAAGTATAGTTTAGGCGCACAGACATAACAAAATCTATATAATTTATTTTTGTTATTTTGTATTCAACTGAATCGCACAATAATCTGCAGTAGCGGTACATTGTCTTACTGAAGGATATAAAATGTTGTACGATGAGACACATGTGGTTGCCCCCGCGTCGCGGTATTGGGACCGTGTAGTAAAAGAAGCCATTGAAATCCGTCAATCTGACAATATTATAAACAGAGATAAGGGGTGTGCTTTAAGTAAGAGTTTCTGTTTGACATTTAGAAACACCGGTCCTTGTCTCGGTCTTGCAAAATTGTCAGTAGTGTTTGATATCGATTTATCATTTCCGTGAGCTTTCACCACCAGTGCGCTGTTATGCCTGTCGCTAGTGGGCAGTTATGTTCGCACACGCGCTGTGGACCTGCAGTTGGTGTATAAAAGGAGCTGTTGCGGTGTGTTTCATTTCAGTTCCGGCGAGATAGTGCGAAGGCTTACTCACCTGAAGATGGGGGCCAGGTGAACCGCCGAAATATTGTGTCCAGATGACGAGATGTTCCGGCTGGAGACCAGATATGAATACGAACAATTACGAAAGTTTTTTTAGGAATAACAGAAACGTGTTTTATACAAGCTCGACGAAGTAATGAAGCGATGTTTGATATGTTTTTGTTTTGCATCTTTCTTTTTTTAATTTTGGATTTTTTTACGAAATTGTCTTCTAGAGCTATAAGATAAATCGGTAGGTTTTTTTTTTATTTTTACAACGTCGCTCTGTTTCACTTTACAAATCTACAGTTTTGGAGTCAAACCTGAATTACACTTTGACAATTCCAGTTTTTCTAGAAATATCATTTATTTATAAGTAACAGGAAGGAGGATAACTGTGTGGAACAAAAATGTTCCGTAGATTATGCTGCCCTTAATATGTATCCTCACTCAGTTTCTAGACGGTGCACAACTTCCGACGTCTATAGGTATCTAGTAAGACACTGACCGCATGTACAAAGTGATCGAAATGAGTTAACGCCCGATAGGTATACAACACACTTAACACACAGGTGACGTCGTTGCGATTTTAATTGACCAAAGCTACGAGGAAAACTTCGTAGTCTATACTCACCTACAACAGTCTACAATAGTCTACGGTGGTTTTACAACTCTAGTCCTGGTGTACAGCCTGGCACCCCAACGTGGCCCAGGCAGTAAATTCGTTGATTACTCTCCTGCTGTCCAGTAGACATCATTGGGAAATACACTCCTGGAAATGGAAAAACGAACACATTGACACCGGTGTGTCAGACCCACCATACTTGCTCCGGACACTGCGAGAGGGCTGTACAAGCAATGATCACACGCACGGCACAGCGGACACGCCAGGAACCGCGGTGTTGGCCGTCGAATGGCGCTAGCTGCGCAGCATTTGTGCACCGCCGCCGTCAGTGTCAGCCAGTTTGCCGTGGCATACGGAGCTCCATCGCAGTCTTTAACACTGGTAGCATGCCGCGACAGCGTGGACGTGAACCGTATGTGCAGTTGACGGACTTTGAGCGAGGGCGTATAGTGGGCATGCGGGAGGACGGGTGGACGTACCGCCGAATTGCTCAACACGTGGGGCGTGAGGTCCCCACAGTACATCAATGTTGTCGCCAGTGGTCGGCGGAAGGTGCACGTGCCCGTCGACCTGGGACCGGACCGCAGCGACGCACGGATGCACGCCAAGACCGTAGGATCCTACGCAGTGCCGTAGGGGACCGCACCTTCACTTCTCAGCAAATTAGGGACACTGTTGCTCCTGGGGTATCGGCGAGGACCATTCGCAACCGTCTCCATGAAGCTGGGCTACGGTCCCGCACACCGTTAGGCCGTCTTCCGCTCACGCCCCAACATCGTGCAGCCCGCCTCCAGTGGTGTCGCGACAGGCGTGAATGGAGGGACGAATGGAGACGTGTCGTCTTCAGCGATGAGAGTCGCTTCTGCCTTGGTGCCAATGATGGTCGTATGCGTGTTTGGCACCGTGCAGGTGAGCGTCGCAATCAGGACTGCATACGACCGAGGCACACAGGGCCAGCACCCTGCATCATGGTGTGGGGAGCGATCTCCTACACTGGCCGTACACCACTGGTGATCGTCGAGGGGACACTGAATAGTGCACGGTACATCCAAACCGTCATCGAACCCATCGTTCTACCATTCCTAGACCGGCAAGGGAACTTGCTGTTCCAACAGGACAATGCACGTCCGCATGTATCCCGTGCCACCCAACGTGCTCTAGAAGGTGTAAGTCAACTACCCTGGCCAGCAAGATCTCCGGATCTGTCCCCCATTGAGCATGTTTGGGACTGGATGAAGCGTCGTCTCACGCGGTCTGCACGTCCAGCACGAACGCTGGTCCAACTGAGGCGCCAGGTGGAAATGGCATGGCAAGCCGTTCCACAGGACTACATCCAGCATCTCTACGATCGTCTCCATGGGAGAATAGCAGCCTGCATTGCTGCGAAAGGTGGATATACACTGTACTAGTGCCGACATTGTGCATGCTCTGTTGCCTTTGTCTATGTGCCTGTGGTTCTGTCAGTGTGATCATGTGATGTATCTGACCCCAGGAATGTGTCAATAAAGTTTCCCCTTCCTGGGACAATGAATTCACGGTGTTCTTATTTCAATTTCCAGGAGTGTATTTTTGTACTTTATATACATAACAAGCTTTATTTTGTCGGTCCTCGTGCATTGTTCGCTGACGAAGTCTTGCAACGAGAAACAACTAACAGAGAGAACAACAGTCCTGTGTCTTCGGTCACAACCTCGCTGGAATTGCACAGCGCTAAAACTCTATACTCGTAGAGAATTGGCTTTTGGATTAGGCACGGCACTGTACGTCCTCATTTACGGTTTCCATGATACCGCGTTCAGTGGCCTCTGTACGAGCAAAGCACAAAACTGCTGTCCGCGTTCTAATTTTATCCCGTGTAAGCTCCTCCAAATTAGTTTTAATACTGCGTCGGCGCAGACAGGCTTAAGCTCAAAGGCGATTGCCTCGAGGCGAACGGAACACGGTTAGGGGCCCGCTGGGAGAAGGGATGCTTCTCTTCCGATCGGAGACGCAGCAAATAAGAGCCAATATGTCAGCGCGGCGTAGCTGAGGACTCTCGCTGCTCGAGACGAGGTTCCTCTACGTTTGCTTCGATAGCCACAGTTACCCTCGTTCGTCCGTATTATCTTACTTTTTGTTCGTCACGGAGTAGAAAATATAACAGTTTATAACAGAAAGGGCACACGTCTTACGTTGCAAACAATTCGACCAAAGAGTAGTAAATTACACTTCCCTGGAAAGAAAAGGACGAGCTAGCTAAAGTAACGCAAGTAGGTGGAAATAAATGAAACTGCGAGATCATGCTACCAGTCATCATCCAGTCGTATACGAAAATTTTTACGTCACATGGCGTGTGACCGGCGTAACAGCGCCAAATGGGGATCGGTCCGCAACACGACGCAGGTGGAGGAACGGGAAAATCGGTAATAACACAATCAACAAAAATAAAACAAAACCCTAAATGCGACCGCCTGTTTGACCTCTACAATTAGGAATCAAAGCAAACCTCTCCCTCTTCAGACATGGGCGTGACGCAGCCCGCTACAATTCCCTATTTGAAAACAGGCCGCGCGTCACTTTTCGTTCTCCAAGCCTCACTTTAGTTAAGTGTGGTTCTGTAATGATTCCACTTGCACACCAAACGTACTAAGGGTACGATGTATTTGTGGGAAAATTCAAACTAACGATCCAAATGATATCCGCCTCATACGTTAGGACTCAAAATTCCACCAAAACGCACTCGAGTCGTTACCTCGCTCGATGCGCTTCAAACAGCCTAATCCGTCACTGACAGACTAGCAAACAACGCAGTTACCTCTTGTCGAGCTGTAAGCCACTAACAATACGTCGTGGGCCAAAAATTCTGATGCCTCCGTTGTCACCACAGAAGTCAGTTACGATTATCGCATCAAACTCTGCTCCAGCTCTGCCTTCCGCGGCGTAAATTTACCACAATTCATTATAATCGCCCACAGCACTAAAAGTCTATGAAAAGATTACCCCTGCCTTTTTTCACCAACTTAGTGGCTCAACTGCTATTAAGAAAACTCATAAGATACTAAATACTCCAAAATGGGCCTTTGGTGGGGGGACGGGGCAACAACTCTCGCAGCTACGGCAATGCACGGTAGTTTCTTCTCAAAAATCTGACTTACCGCACCCGTAAGTCTGTTATACAGACAGTCTGGCCACGCTAGACAATTACTTTAACCACGCCCAAACCTTGCTAAACATGGGCAGTGAGGAAACTGAACAGAAGAAAATCGAAGCATTTGAGATGTGTTGCTACAGAGGAATGTTGAAAATTAGGTGGATAAGGAATGGGGAGGTTCGCAGAAGAATCGGTGAGGGAAGAAGTGTGTGGAAAACACTAACAAGAAGGAGGTAGAGGATGATATGACATCTGCTAAGAGCTCAGGAAATAACTTCCACTGTACTAAAGGGAACTGAGAGGATGACAGAAATTGGAAAACATTCAGCAAATAACTGAGGACGTAGATTGTAGTTGCTACGCAACAGACCCGTGACCAGACTGATGAATAAAAAAAAAGGGAGTATTGCACAATAATACTGACCGTCTGAGAGCAGTATTGACGGTTCGCGAAATATGTTGAAAGAGAGTACAGAGCTTTAAAAATATTGACGCTCACTCAATACTGTCCCGCGTACGGTGATACTGCGCAAAACACGGCTGTTTCTGCTGAGACTGTGAGTTGCGGATGTGTAAAGGACTGATACAGTGGCGGAATATGAATATGAGATGAATATGAGTACACCAGTAAAGACAGATGAAGGGAATCATCTGTTGAAGTGCATTCAGTTGAGTAGTTTGATAAGATATTTAATACTTTTTCAGTAATTAACTGTAGAAGTATTCCTGAAAATTGTTTAAATGCAAGGAAATAACACCGCATCTGCTTATTTGTTCATTTCAGAAAATTGAATGTTTTGTTGCGGCATACGTAAAAGTTGTATCTACCTACCTTCTACAAAAATGTTTCTTATTCGTTTCGGGTTTATAGATGATTTCCAGCGTTGTTAAAAGTCAAATATAATGATTATGCGAATAGTATCTTTTCTGCGCGCATAAGGTTCGCCTGTTCCTAGATAGATTCCTAGTTCATGCTTAAAATCCTCTTGTTTTCCTCTTTGCAGAGTGCAGCGACTGCAGTTGCGTTACATGCGAGGTCTACATCTTCGGGTCCGACATTTTCGTTAAGAAGACTGAGGTATAACTGACGCGGCCCGGACGTAAATACTGCTCAATAACACACTGAGGTGACAAAAGCCAACCGAGCGAGGTGGCGCAGTGGTTAGACACTGGACTCGCATTCGGGAGGACGACGGTTCAGTCCCGCGTCCGACCATCCTGATTTAGGTTTTCCGTGATTTCCCTAAATCGCTCCAGGCAAATGCCGGGATGGTTCCTTTCTAAGGGCACGGCCGATTTCCTTCCCCGTCCTTCCCTAATCCGATGAGACCGATGACCTCGCTGTCTGGTCTCCTTCCCCGAAACAACCAACCAACCAACAAAAGCCATGGGATACCTTCTGATACCGTGTCGGCTCTGCTTTTGGCTGGATTAGTGGAGTAACTCGACGTGGCATGGACTCAATAGTCGTTGAAAGTCCCTTGCAGAAATATCGAGCCATGCTGCGTCTACAGCCGTCCATAATCGCAAAAGTATTGCCGGTGCAGGGTTTTGTGCACGAACTGACCTCTCGGAAACACCCCATAAATGTTCGATAGATTCATGTCAGGTGATCTGGATGACCAAATCATTCCCTAGAACTATCCAGAATGTTCTTCAAATCACTCGCGAACAATTGTGGCCCGGCGATGCGGCGCATTGTCATCCATAAAAGTTGGAACGTTGTTTGGGAACATTAAGTTCACGAATCGCGGCAAATGGTCTCCGAGTGGCGGAACATAACCATCTCCAGGCAGTGATCGGTTATGTTGGACCAGAAGACCCAGTATAGTCCATGTAAACACAGCCCACATCATTATAGAGCCACGAGCAGCATGCATGTTGCCTTGTTAACAACTTGGATCCACGGCACACTCGAACCCTGCCTTCAGCTCTCACCAAATGAAATCAGGACTCGTCTGACTAAGTCACTGTTTTCCAGTCGTCTAGCGTCCAACCGACATATTCACGAGCCCAGGAGAGTCGCAACAGACAATTTCGTGCTGTTAACAAACGCAATCGAGTAGGTCAAATGGCTCTGAGCACTACGGGACTTAATTTCTGAGGTCATCAGTCCACCAGAACTTACAACTACTTAAACCTAAGTAACCTAAGGACATCAGACACATCCATGTCCGAGGCAGGATTCGAACCTGCGACCGCAGCGGTTGCGTGGTTCCAGACAGAAGCGCCTAGAACCGCTCTGCCACACTGGGCGGCCAATCGAGTAGCTCATCCACTTCCATAGCCTATTAATGCCAAATTTCGCCGCACTACCCTAGCAGATGCGTTCGTCGTACGTCCCACATCAGGCGGTGTTGCTTGTCTGTTCGCTCTGACAACTCTACGCTAACGCCGCTGTACTCGGTCGTTAAGTGGAGTCCGTCGGCTACTGCGTTGTCCGTGGAGAGAGGTAATACGTGAAATATGGTATTCTTGGCATGCTCTTGACACTTTGGATCTCGGAATATTGAATTCCCTAACGATTTCCGAAATTGAATGTCCCATGTGTCAAGCTGCAACTACTATTTCGCGTTGAATTACCATCGTGCGGCCGTAATCACGTCGAAAGTCCTTTTACGTGAATCATCTGAGTACAAATGACATCTCCGCCAATGCACTGCCCTTTTATACATTGTCTACGGTGTACTTACGCCATTTGTTAATGTGCATAACGTCCATCCTGTGGTGCCACCGCCAGACACCACACTTGCTAGGTGATAGCCTTTAAATCGGCCGCGGTCCATTAGTATACGCCGGACCCGCGTGTCGCCACTGTCAGTGATAGCAGACCGAGCGCCACCACACGGCAGGTCTAGAGAGACGTACTGGCACTCGCCCCAGTTGTACAGCCGACGTTCATAGCAATGGTTCACTGATAACTACGCTCTCATTTGCCGAGACGATAGTTGGCATAGCCTTCAGCTACAATTGCTACGACCTAGCAAGGCGCCATAATCCTTTGCTATATATATTGTGGTTATAACATGTATCATCAAGAGCGATGTTCTACAAACGTGGATTAAAGTTAAGTATTCCAGAAGCTACGTACTTTTCTTTATAGCATTCATTAGGTATCCTGTTTCAGACCTCACGCCAGCCTGCATGAGTTTAAGCGCGTGCCTTTCGGCTTCCTCTCATTGTGTCTAGGCTGTCTTGTCTAGACACAACACATCCCATTACGTTTGTCATCTCAGTATATTGTGCCAATATTGACGTCGCATTTTCGCGCAATATACAAGCTGTATTAAAAAAAATCTGATTTGGCAGTTCTATATTTCTGAACCTAATGAACGTATACCATGAATTCTGTTTTTGGTGAATAGGAAACTCAAAACCTTTTTTTTATTTTCATACCTTTTCATAGGTGCTCAATATGCCTCCCTTGTGATGCGCGGAATATGTCAATGCGGTGTTCAAATTCTTCCCACACTGCAGCGAGCATGTCTTGAGTGACAACTTCCGCAACTGCTGTTATGGGATGCCTCAGTTCATTCACTGTTGTTGGTAACGGATGCACATCAACAGTCTTTTATAAACCACATTCAGAAATAATCACATACAGCCAGGTCTGGTGACGTTGGAGGCTGAAAAATTTGGTCGAGTGCGACCGATCCATCGTTCAGTAATCCTTTGATTTAAAAATTCCTACACTTCCAGATGCCAGTGTGGCGGTGCCCCATCCTGTTGGTAAACGAAGCTGTTCGAATCAGTCTCCCACTATGGGAAAAGAAAGTCTTCAAGCATATCAAGACATGTGTTTCTGTAACAGTTTTCTCAGCGAAGAAAATGGACCATACACCTTTTCCCGTGAAACTGCACCAAACATAGGGTAACCACATTTTCTTCGGACAAAAGTGGGACTTTCACACATTTTCTTGGCCAAAAAGTGGGACAATTTTTATTTCTCGTTAATATCACTTTTAATGCTAACATTTCTCCTTCCTCTGCAAATATAGCCTTCACTGATATTTGTGTGTGTGTGTGTGTGTGTGTGTGTGTGTGTGTGTGTGTGTGTGTACAAAACCAAACAAGGAATGGAAAGACTGGAAAGAAGTACATTTCAAGTTTTCAGAAATTTACTTATTAAGAAATGTAACATTTATAACACAGAATGTAGAAAGACATACAGTAACAATCACTACAAAAAAAGTTCTTAGTGAACACAAGGAATTTATGGTTATGTGGATTCCACACTGCAATCATATTTCTTCGAAGATGAAATTTCATTCAGCAACTCAGGTTTGCCTAATAGGTATGAATAGAAGTCAGTACAACTGTATTTACTGAAGTTTAAACAGGTCAGTAAAATACACTTAACGCTCCTCACCGTAAATCTATTCCTCTCATCTGTCCACTGTGACGATAGTAAGCTGAAAACTCTTTCAACATTTGCGCTGTGGGCAGGGAGTGAAAAGAAGTACTGTGCTATATTAAGCTATTCTCTGAACTGTTCATTACACTGGCAAGATCTGAAAAGCCTACACCATTTTTCATGTGCCATCAACTGATTCCATTTTTCACTGTCTGGTTCCACTTGTTGTTTTACAAATGACTGTACATGAACTATTTCATCAAATAAGAGGCTGTCATTTACTAGAATGCCCTTTTCATATAGCCACATTAAAGTATTTTCAACTACTGACCATTCTGGTGGTTCTGTGAGCATCATCCATGAGAATACAGAAAACTCAGCTATTCCCTGTAAGCAGGAGGATAAATAGTCTACTGAAGCATCATAAAACGTTGATACTGCTATATCAAATTTCTTAACAGACTGGTCATCACAATCATTCAGCAGTTTTTTTTGCACTTAGTGGTACAAAATGTTCATGTTTACTTGATTTTAGACTTGTCAAAGCTTTATTTAAGACTGCTGATACTTCACATATGGAATTATTCTGTTTCTCAATGCTCAGAATGGATTCTTGGAAAACACTCATTTGTGAATGTACAAAAAGTAAATAACATTCATTTATAGCATCACTGAAAAAACTCTTTAAGATTGCAGGGCACTTTGAGTTAGACTGTGACAAAAAGTAAGATTTCAAAGGTTCATACATTTTCAAGATCCTTTCTATGGCTGGCAACAATGCAAGCCACCTTGTTTTGGAAAAGGAAAGTAAATTTTTGTAAGTGACACCAACAAATTCACAGAATTCAGTGAGTTCAGCAACACGAATAGAAAAATTTGAAAATGGTTGTACAACTTCATGACAATGCAGTCAATGTCAACAGGTAAAACATCACAAGCACTTTAAATTGTGTTATTAACAACATGTGCTGGACAACCTATGCCAACAATGTTAGAGTTTTTTTAATTTTTCTTTCAGATGTGTGAAAACATTTTTACCCTCTTTCTTCATTAACCCCCCAAAATTACAGTTAGTATTGTCTGCACCAAATGCAACACACTTTGAGATGATACTGAGTGACTGTATAGCATGAGAAAGATAATTGGAAATTGTTTCGGACTTTTCGTTCTGCAATTCATCAAGATCAAGCAATTTAGTCTGCAGTCCACCCTCACTTACAGAAAAATACTGAACTATCACAGGAAAAATTTTCTGATGCCCATGGTTGCTAGCATCAGTAGATATTGAAAAGTATTTTGCACTGTTTACAGCAGCTATTACCTGTTTCTGGGAATGCGGAGCTATGACATTGTTAATAATTGCTTCACACTTTGTTCTTCCACACGAAACATTTTCTGCAATCTTAGAATTAGGAAAAATTTTTTTTGTTTAGTTGAACACTGCAGTCATTAGAACGATAGCTTTGGTGGTGTTTAACAACATGGAATGACAGGGTTCCTTCTGCTGCAGCTACGTTTTTCTGTTCCTGTGTATTTGAAGTTACAAAATATCTCGTCATTTTTTTTCGAGGAACCTGCCGATCGAAGATTCTTCCTGTGTTTCTCTGATTCCATATGATGCTTGAGATCTGCAGCGCCACCGTGAGAGACGGATACAGCACAGTTACATACGTTACATTTTGCTGAACAGTCATTGTCTGTAGCAGTGAAGCAAGGAAATTTCCTCTGAAGCTCTTCCGAAAACATTGATTTTCGTTTCGGCATCGCCACGACGTACTAGCACTTCACGAAACTGATATTGAGTGCTGACAACAATGGCAAGCAAAAGCAAAGAAAATAAGAGTACACAACAATTATAGTGCTTAAGCTGTACATTATCAGGGGGTACCAACGTACGGAATGTCGGTTTCAATTGATAGTTTATAAAATCGACACTCAGAAAATATTTTAACTCCTTTGTAAAGATCTGCAAATAATCCTTGAAAATCGGGACAAATTGCTTGTTTAAAAAAAAAGTCGGGACAAATTTTTGAGCCTCAAAAAACGGGACAATCCCGATTAATCGGGACGTATGGTCACCCTAATCAAACGCATTAAATTTTGGAGAGTCGCTCTTATGTTGTACAACTTCATGCGATTGTTCCGTACCGTCAAACGGGGTAATTTCGGACACCGGGGCGAATTAGGACAGTATGGCTTATTTGCTCTTTGCTACTGCATAGAAACAAAGAGTTACTTATTTTAAAGTCCGTGCGCCAGTTATTTTAAGCGCAAGATTGCATTTATCGATTTCCACAACTTTTATTTTGCGTCAATTGTTTCCCTAGGTGAATAATTGACGAACAGTCTCAGTGTTAAAAATCCATGCATTGTCGTAAAGTGGAAACTTTCTATTGTTACGCCGAGCGGGAAGTTATTGTAACCGTAATTGTCGACGCGCTCAGTAGCTAACAGCATTGAGACAATTTCTGTACAAGTTTGTCGAGTTTCTCGTGCAAGGTTGTAAAATAACGACGGTTTTTGTAAAACTGTGTACTGTGTGGGGTGATTTCGGACAATGCCAAGAACGTATAAGAGCAGGAGAGGTGCTACAGTACGGTGTAATTGTGACCCGTGACTTTTAGATAAAGCTGTTCGTGATATTCAGAATGGTAAATTATCGCACAGAAAAGCGTGTGATTTGTGTGGTATACCTAAATCAATCCTACAAAATAAAGTGCAGGAAACGCATCCGAAAAAATGGGAGGACAGCCAGTGCTAAATAAAGAAGAAGAAGAAATTTTGGAGCAAGGTATCTTGAGGCCTGCACATTGGGGATTGCCCTTCACTAAATTGGATATTAGATATTTAGTTAAAGGCTACCTTGATAATTCTGGCCGAAAAGAGAATAAATTTCGTAATAATTTGCCAGGAGAAGAATGGGTGCATTTATTCCTCAGACGACACTCAGAAGATCTTTCTGTTCGCTTAAGCGAAAATATTAAACGAGCTCGTGCACAAGTGAACAACGAGACTGTTAAGATGTTTTTCTCCAATATCAAGGCAAATCTGGAAAATCTCCCATCTATCAACATGACCAACTATATGAATCCAACATGTCAGATGATCCAGGCAAGCAGCAGATAATTACGAAACGAGGGAGTAAGCATACTGAAAAAGTGATGGACTCATCAAAACCTAGTGTCTCAGTAATGATGGCAGCTAGTGCTGATGGTAAACTGCTTCCTCCGTACGTCCTTTAAAAATCAGAGCATTTGTGGGACACGTGGCAAGAAGGTGGACCACAAGGAACCCGTTTCAATAAGAACAAAAGTGGATGGTTAGACCTGCCAGTATTTGAAGACTGGTTCTTTACAATCGCTTTGCCCTATTTGAAGAGGCAAAACGGGCCAACAGTCATGATTGGAGACAACTTATCGAGTCACGTGTCTTTACGTGTTATTGAAGAGTGTGAGCGGAACAATATTTCATTTATTCTCCTTCCCCCCAATAGCACGCACCTCCGCCAACCGCTCGATGTAAGCTTCTTCAGGCCAATGAAAGTTGCTTGGCGAGCTGTATTAACTGATTGGGAGAAACACACTCGTGGGACCATTTCCAAGGATGCCTTCCCATCTCTTCTGAAGCAGTCACTGACTCCAAGAAAAACAGAAAGGGTGGATTTCGCGCCACGGGCCTAATCACTTGTGATCCAGATCATGTCTTACGAAAATTGCCTGATAATGAGGAGAGCCAGCAAAGCAACGCAGACGCATGGTCTTCCACTTTTGAAGAAATGTTCAGAGAAATTCGTTATCCTCCAAATAAGCTTGGTAGCTCCTCCCGCCGCAAACTAGACGTTCAACCTGGAAAATCAGTCACTGGCCGAGATTTTCAAGGAAACGAAAACAGTGCTCAAACAAGTGACAGTGCTTCTAGCGGTAGTGAAAGTGGAAACGACGCATCATCCAATGAAATTTTACTGCTGAAAGAAGAGGCTTTTCTTGTTGCAGAGTACAAATATAAACGTGGAAACATGGAGCAAACAAGGTAGTATGTTGGAGTGGCCACAAATGTTGGTGCTACGGAAGTAAGTGTGAAACTCTTGCGCCCACACGAGAACAGTAAAAACATATTTACGTTTCCTAATGTCCCCTATGAAGACACAATACAAAAACTACAAATTTCGAGAATACTTCCCATACCAGTTGAGAAGAAAGGAATGTTCATTTTTCGAGAAGATGTGCTTTACACTCGAAGACAATCGTTTATTTAAAGTGTTTGCAACTTAATTTAGAATGATGAGTGAGAAAAATTATTTTGACCTTTTAGTTAAATTGACCTTTTAGTTAAATTACTTTGTTTGTTTCAAAAAAATGTTCAAATGTGTGTGAAATCTTATGGGACTTACACACTACTTAACCTAAATTGTCCTAAGGACAAACATACACACACACACATGCCCGAGGGAGGACTCGAACCTCCGTTGGGACCAGCCGCACAGTCCATGACTACAGCGCCTCAGACCGCTCGGCTAATCCAGCGCGGCTTGTTTGTTTCTGTCTGTTTCTAATATTTCACATTATGACGCTTTACGTTTCCATTTAAATGGAGTGTTGCATCGTCACTTAACACTAAGTGTGGAAGAAAACAATCATTCTCCATCTTGCCAAGAATGAAATTACGGAACTCCACACGTTCTTGTTTGTCGCCTTCACGAAGAGCCTGCAGTAGCTGTATTTTGTACGGTTTCATTTGTAAACATCGACGCAACACCACGCCAGACGGACATCGGGGGCATGTTGAGCTGTCGAGCTGGAGGGCGAACGGATTTCTGAAGACTCATTGCGAAAGTATGGCGGATCAGTTCGACGTCTGTGTCAGACACTCGGGGAAGGTTCTGCAATTTGCCTTTGCACAAACAACCTATTTCTCGGAATTGTTCAAGCCATCCTCTAATGCTCTGTACTGTAGCCGCGTGGGATTAGCCGAGTGGTGTAAGGCGCTGCATGCTTGGACTGTACGGCTGATCCCGGCGGAGGTTCGAGTCCTCCCTCGGGCGTGGGTGTGTGTGTTCGTCCTTAGGATAATTTAGGTTAAGTAGTGTGTAAGCTTAGGGACTCATGACATAAGCAGTTAAGTCCCATAAGATTTCACACACTTTTGAACATTTTTTTCTGTGCTGTAGGAGGATACACATCATACCTAGTACGAAAGTCACGCTGCACAGTTATTATGACCCGCACTGCGCAAAATATAGAACACAAAACGCTTTCTGTTGTCCCCACACCATTCTTACTGGAACTGAAATCGGTGCACAGTGCTGCTACCTAGCGGGAACCATGTAAAACTCTAAAGTTTGCCATTTCCAACAGTACGTTGTTCACCCATAATTTCAAATATCATGATAGTTACGATTTTTTAAAAATCGGATGATTCTTTTTGGTACACCCTGTATTTTGCAATAAGCATTGAGCGTGTGATGTCCATATACACTACTGGCCATTAAAATTGCTACACCAAGAAGAAATGCAGATGATAAAACGGGTATTTATTGGACAAATATATTACACTAGAACTGACACGTGATTACATTTTCACGCGATTTGGGTGCATAGATCCTGAGAAATCAGTACCCAGAACAACCACCTCTGGCAATAATAACGGCCTTGATACGCCTGGGCATTGAGTCAAACACAGCTTGGATGGCGTATGCAGGTACAGCTGTCCATGCAGCTTCAACACGATACCACAGTTCATCAAGAGTAGTGACTGGTGTATTGTGACAAGCCAGTTGCTCGGCCACCATTGACCAGACGCTTTCAATTGGTGAGAGATCTGGAGAATGTGCTGGCCAGGGCAGCAGTCGAACATTTTCTGTATCCAGAAAGGCCCGTCCAGGACCTGCAACATGCCGTCGTGCATTATCCTGCTGAAATGTAGAGTTTCGCAGGGATCGAATGAATGGTAGAGCCACGGTTCGTAACACAACTGAAATGTAACATCCACTGTTCAAAGTGCCGTCAATGCGAGCAAGAGGTGACCGAGACTTGCAACCAATGGCACCCCATACCATCACGCCAGGTGATACGCCAGTATGGCGATGACGAATACACGCTTCCAATGCGCGTTCACCGCGATGTCGTCAAACACAGATGCGACCATCATGATGCTGTAAACAGAACCTGGATGCATCCCAAAAAATGACGTTTTGCCATTCGTTCACCGAGGTTCGTCGTCGAGTACACCATCGCAGGCTCTCCTGTCTGTGATGCAGCGTCAAGGGTAACCGCAGCCATAGTCCATGTTGCTCCAAACGTCGACGAACTGTTCGTGCAGATGGTTGTTGTCTTGCAAACGTCCCCATCTGTTCTCTCAGGGATCGAGACATGGCTGCACGATCCGTTACAGCCATGCGGATAAGATGCCTGTCATCTCGACTGCTAGTGATACGAGGCCGTTGGGATCCAGCACGGCGTTCCGTATTACCCTCCTGAACCCACCGATTCCATATTCTGCTAACAGTCATTGGATCTCGACCAATGCGAGCAGCAATGTCGCGATTCGATAAACCGCAATCGCTATAGGCTACAGTCCGAGATTTATGTAAGTCGGAAACGTGATGGTAGGCATTTCTCCTCCTTACACGAGGCATCACAACAACGTTTCACCAGGAAACGCCGATCAACTGCTGTTTGTGTATGAGAAATCGGTTGGAACCTTTTCTCATGTCAGCATATTGTCGGCGTCGCCACCGGTGCCAACCTTGTGTGAATGCTCTGAAAAGCTAATCATTTGCTTATCAGAGCTTTTTCTTCCTGTCGGTTAAATTTCGCGTCTGTAGCACGTCATCTTCGTGGTGCAGCAATTTTAATGGCCAGTAGTGTATTTGCGTTCTGGGTCAGTGAACGAAGGTAGCTAGTTTTGGTGACGGAGAAAACGTCGGGGAAAATTTCTTCGTGGATTAGGACGGAGCAGATGGGTGGAAGTAATCAGTGGAGTGCAACAATTACGACCGTTATTCTGCTGCCGCTCACTTGCTCGCCCCCCCCTCCTGTCCATTCCTTGCTTCGCTCTAATGGCTGTCACAGTAATGTTGGGTGCGACCGGGGGGGGGGGGGGAGGTGGCGGAGGTGCGCGTGGCTCTGAGGCAGCGAGGCGGTGGGCGGTGGTATTTAGCGGTGGCGCTGCCGGTCGCTGGCCGCTCAATTAGCGAGGATTGACCGCCTCATTAGGGCGGCTGGCGCTGTCGCCGCGTTCCGCTCTGGGCCCGGGTTTGCGTCTCGGGTTACCGCCGGCGCTGGCGCGTCTCCTGGGGCCAGGGAGCGAAGAACGGGGGGCGAGGGCTGCTCTAACCTCGTCCCGGCAAACGAACGCACATCTGCCATACAGCTACTGCACCAGCAGCTCGCTCACTCTTCCAGGTTATGTGCTGCAAACATTGTGAAACGTAGCTTAAATCCATTATGGTACATAATATGAGTTTCTCATCTACAAATTTTCTGGTTCTATCACGTATAAAGTAAGACCGCAGTAATCCGGGACCCGATAATCCGGCACACTCGATAGTCCGGAAGGCATCTTTCCAATATTTTGCGCTCGGCAGGGTTGGCTGTACAGATGGACGCCTTCGAGATAGAAGGGACCCGTTCGGCGCTGCATCTCGTCATTATCAGTGGCCTGCCTCCCTCAGAGCTCCCTGAGAGCTTATATCCTTGCCAAGGTAGAGCAGTTGCGTTGTTAGCTTTATGCTAGTATTAACGAATTTGCTGTTCTTACATTTTCATTGGTGCTGCGCGGTTTTGTTTAGTAGCTTGGACCTTGGAAGGTGCCTCTTACGTGAGGAAGACATTTTTATCAGTTTTAATAAATTATTGTCTCTTATTGATGTATTCGCGATAGTTAGGAAGTGCTGTAGTCCGTAGCCGGCCATGAGTCGGAGAGCGTTTCCCACGCGGGTGGCTAGGTGACGAAGCGACCACATGTCGCGCGTAGTGGGGTGGGGCTTGGCGCTGGACGGTAGCAAAAAGCGTATATTTTCCGTGTGTTTTTATTGCAGTTCAATACAAAATACAATGATTTACAATTATAGAATTATAGACATTCACAAGTTCAGTTTATGCACAGTACAAACATTGATTATGTAGAAAAACTGTACACAACCGCAAATGTCTGTCATTGAGATAAGTGGCCTGTGTTCAGTGAATTTTTGATTCCTGCCAGGGCACAGCTCCTTTACCGACAAAATATTCCGCAAATTATCTCGTACAGTATTACCCGATTTACTGACAGGTGTAGTTTCTGCCACATCTTCGAAGCCTGTAACATACAGGGTATCTTCAAAGTTGTATCCGTCTCTTACTCGAACAATATTATGCAATATGCAGCACGTTTTGGCAATAGATACTGCTAGATCAAGATTGACGTTCAGGGGCCGGTGAAAAACCCTCCACTTGTGGCTTAATATTCCGAAAATACATTCAATAAACCTCCGGGCTCGGGTAAGACGGTAATTGAAAATCTTCTTTTTGTGAGTCATGTTTTTTCGCGCATACGGCCTTAACACATGTTGTGTTAATGCGAAGCCTTTGTCTGCCACAGGAACATATGGAACTGGAGAGTCGTGTGTACCTGGCAGTGGCTTTGGTGGGGGTAACGCTAATTTTCCTTTTTCCATTTTCCCCCAAAAGACGCTGTTTTTAAAAATATTTGAATCACAGTTCCTTCCGTATCCTCCGACATCAATGAATGTGAAACAATAGTTAGTATCACAGATGGCCATAAGAATAATGGAGAAATAATTCTTGTAATTGAAGAAAAGTGATCTACTTTTGATAGGTTTTACTAGACGAATTTTTTTTCCATCCAGGGCTCCGATGCAATGAGGAAAATTGGCGACATTTTGGAAACCATGGCTAATTTCGTTCCATTTGTCTGTTGGGGGCTCAGGCATGCATTCTTCTCTTAATGTAGTCCAAATAGTGGCGTGACCTGGCTTGTAATCTGTCCAATTGTTGATGCACCCATTAAATAAGAGTAATGCAGATCTGTAAATGTGTTTCCGCTTCCAAGATACCTGTAACGTGTAAAGCATATATTTGATACATATGTACATTCACAGAGGAAAGTAGACTTACTTCTAGGTATTTTAAGAAGAAATACATGTAAGGTTTTATGTCAGCGTAGCCGTACGCTGACATAAAACCTTACATGTATTTCTTCTTAAAATAATATATGTACGCGTCCTCAGTAATAAAAGACTTGTCGGCCTTGTTATTTCAGTTGACAAGGTCCAGACGAGATGGAAAACTGCACGGGATGCCTATTTTAAAAGCAAACGAGTTCCTGATCAGCAGCAACTAAGATACCAAAATTCATCTACCATGAGCGGTTACACTTTCTTGACCGTCTCCGAGATGCACCAGCAGACAGTAACTTTGACTCAGCATCGGTCGTGCAAGATAATGTGTATAACAACAATGCACTCGGAGAAAACAGTCGAGACGAACCCTCTGAAGAACAAACCGATGATGTCCGACTGAATGTCAACACCGAAAAACAATCCTTCAAGAGGAAGAGGCCTATCAAGAACACAACATTTGAAGATAATTCACTCACATTATTAAAAGATGGTAAGGAAAAGGAGGAAGACGACGACCGAGCATTCTTTGTTTCGCTGTTGCCCTCTGTGAAGACATTAAATGTTGATCAGAAGCTATTATTTCGTACTCAGGTACTTCAACTGCTTATGTCGATTAAGCAAACAAATCGGGCTAATTTAAACATACAACCCCCCCCCCCTCCCCTCCCCAGCTCCCATCAGCTCTCTCCACTATCCACCGACCTCTTTTACCTACGCCCCACCTTCAATATCCCAACAGCATCCTAACCAATCAATGCAGTACCGCGAGGATTCGTCCGTACAGACACAAGGTGCGACTCCCCATCCCCCTCCAGCCCAATCAACGTCATCATCATCTTGGGAGATGTTATAAAAATTATTGGAATTCAGTAGTAATACAGTACAAATGTAAAATTGTCTATTGCCAAACGAATGTAATACATAGTTGTAGCAAAGCTTTGGATGATTAAATATATTATTAAAATTAATCGTCATCCGTATACATATTCGTATTCTTACCGTAAGGCTACTGCTACTCGCTCTGTCAGAGTAATAGGTATCCTTCTTGTATTTTGCCGACAAGCTCGTCAAAGCAACGAATAGACATACGAAAATATGTATTAAATTTGTCTTCGTCTTTGCGCAATTCGGAATACAATGTGACGAACGCTCCTTTCGTACATCTTTGTTCCACCATAGGATGCACCCAAAACCGTCTCTCGCGCGTGGAATTTCTCTTTTTGTATATCATATAGACTAAAATGACTTTTACTTGCAGCGAGCTCATCTCTATACATGCGATCAAACAGAACGATGTGTTACACCACAGATGAGATCCAGCCCAGCGCAGGGAAGACCGCGTCCACTCGACTGCGCAGATCCGCGCGCATCCGCCCGACTGTGTGAACCATCACGCGGATCCGCCAAACGCGCGGAACGCGGAGCGCGGACCATCCGCGTAAGTGTGAAACGGGCCTTAGCCTGGGAAATATACATGACGGGAAGTACCGCCATCTTGGAGTCAAAGTCACCGATTTTGTTTATTTATATTTAATAATTAAAGTCATTTATGACAACATGAATACTAGGAGGAGCCTCTGGATATTTGAAACTATTTATCATAATTTTGCCTCGTTAAAATTCACACCCGTTCATTAACAAATGCATATATTAGTAAGTACGAACTTGATCGGAAATCCACGAACTATGACGAAATTAGTAAGAGATACGGACTGCTCGCCAAAGTCGGCATGTAATGTCCGCACAGCAAATACCCTGTACCACGCACCAATTAATCATTTTCAATCAAACCATCCACATTCATTCACTTTGGAAAAGTTATCTGATCTGATTTTCCCGTAATATATGCTGTGAGAGCTCGTCGACGCCAAAGTATTTTCTAGTGCATTTATTCTTTGAAATAACAGAGATGCATATATGCATTCTCCATGGTTGTTAGAGTGGCAACTTGAGTATCTGTTGAAGGATTGACGTGTTTCTGAGAGATACATATTCTGCTTTTCTTCTCGCTAAAGCGAGCCAATTAACATTTGCGTCGCTAGCGGTGTGTTTTGAAGAGAAAGAGGTTGTAAAAGGAAAATAATTAAGGCGTGGAATCACCGGAGATCTGGACATATAATGGAGATGGATTTAATACACGATTTCCTCCATAAATAAGGTTTGTGACTATTTATTCTGGAGTGAATGAACGAATGAGTTTTTTTTCTGAATCATTTGTTGATCACGTTGACCCTGTAATTAGTGGGGAAGTTTCAGCTGTGTCGAAGAGAGCCTGCAATCACTGAGTCTGTGTTAAATCGTCCAAAAAGGCTTCGTACACATCTGGAATTCGCAATCTTTCGTAAAAGGAACAAATTGTCCAAACGATTGAATCTCCCGACTGACTGCAGTGTTTAACAGTAATAATAAATGTAAAGATCTCTTACAGCAAGCCAGCCGCTGATTACCAAGACGAAGGACTCCACCAAAGATTCTATTTGGCTGATTTCTTTTATCACTATATCACGTAATGAAATATTATGTTAAAAACTGTACATAGATAAAGGAGAGGAAGAGAGAGAGCGAATGAAAATAGAGATAATACTAATAATCCTCCATTAGTCTAATTTTTCGCCTGTCTTATCACGGATCAGCCAAGAACTGGGAGGCCTTGCTTTACTGTATAGACTTATGTGTGAAGGTGAAGGGATCTTAAAGACAACAGATACACGTCTATACAGACAAGACATTACACAGAGATAGCGGCTAGCTGCATTGATCATCTATTCTAAGATTAAAGAGACGGCAACTTATTATCCGAACATTAAAATGTTAAAATGGCCAATCCGTGACAGGACACGTTTTTGGACGTTGCTAAAATAATTTTGTTCTCTGTTTCATGTGAACTACGACGAGCTAACTTAACTGACGCTTCGAAAAGAGAGGAAAGACTCGCAGGTGATATAATGGGATCCACAAATAAAGTCGAACGACAGCACGCTGGGCGCACAGAAAAGTCCAAATATATATCAAAGCTTCCCAGTACAGTTGTACATGCTTTATTATTTAGTGTTTATTAATATTTGAACTAGAGTTGGGCGAACTGAGACACGTAACTGTTTAGAAACAATTGGAACAGTACAATGTAATGTTCGATACGCTGTTTCGAAACAGTGAAACAGTTTGTGTTTAGTAATCTAATAATCCTACACATTTTATCATCTTGAATGTCTACTGTATAATATCAAAGCTTCCTAGTACAGTTGTACATGCTTTATTAGTTAGTGTTAATTGATATTTGAACTAGAGTTGGGCAAACTGAAACACGTAACTGTTTCGAAACAAATGGAACAGTACAATGTAATGTTCGATACGCTGTTTCGAAACAGTGAAACAGTTTGTGTTTAGTAATCTAATAATCCTACACATTTTATCATCTTGAATGTCTACTGTATAAGTATGTCCATATAAACACAAATGAGGAGCGAGAGCGCTAATCATATTGCAGAAAGTATGAAACTATCACTTAGGCGTATAGGCATTTCGTATTTCCTGCAGCAAATCCACTGCTTTCGTGTCGTGTGACTTTCATACTTTTCAATTGGCTGAGGACAGCCACAGCTGAAGACAGAAGAACCACCAATAACGGAACTGGAGGTGGGAGCAAACTGCAGAAACTGCGGATATGCTACTGGGATTCCCACATTCCGTTAGTATGGGTAATATACCCATCCTGCTAATTTACATGCACACAAAGAAAATCATTGTGGATAATAGGCACCTTGTCTATAGACTCACAAATAATTCGAATAAATAACAAAATATAACAGTAAAAAATTTTGTCTTTCAAGGTGTCTCGAACCGCTACTATAAATTCACCATGTTCCCCAGCCCTTCCCGTTCACCATTACACTATAAGTGATATGTCAAACAGATTGATTGCAATTATACCTACATCAAATTTATGTATGTCTCTAATAACTGTCACTCTACGCCTTTTTTATTCAGAATGTTGTAGGTTTGCTTGTGTTTCTTAATATGATTACTGTACATGAACAGAGAAGCGTATGTTGTAAAAAAAGTGTAATTTAACTGAATGATTTTCACATATTTATTATTTTGAATGTGAATAGTATGCGTTGTTTTATTGTTTGGTTAGTGTTTATAAATCAGATGTTATGCCATTTCGGAATAGGACAGTCAGCTAGAAACGAAGCTTTATTTTCGGATATCTTAAGCTTCATGCTATTGCCTGTCAAAAAGATTTCGACACTCTTGAAAGTATTTCATGAAGTGGTGTGTTATGTTTCAGTACCTGTGCCGGCCCGAATCTCGTCCGACACAGAGCGGAATGAAACATCACTGTTTCGATACAATTAGTCCGTTCCAAGCACAGGCGGACTGAAACATCCTTATTTTGAAACAACGATACAGTTTCTGTGTCTGGCTCGAGATCGAATCTGGTCCTGTTATCCGAGACAGGGGCGGAATGAAACACCACTGTTTCGAAACAGTGAACCACAACTGTTCCGAAACACTGTAACAGTTCCACGTATCGATACACTGTATCGAACACATAGAAACAGTGGCCAAGTCTAATTTGAACATTGAATATTTGTGTTCGTGTTAGATATAGGAAGTGTTTTGACTGACCTGTCCCAGTTGCATTTATCTGTATGTGTACTTTAAGTATTTAGACACAGAAGTACTCTCGTGTGAAGGAAGTTACGTTTAGTGACAGTAGAACATTTATATGGTTTTAACTAGGGCAATGTTTAGGATGAGTCAAGCAGAGCAAAGCAGCACGCATCAGCCTTCAGCTGTTAGCACTGATAATAACGAAGTAGTAAGAAGTGTTGTAGGACCGATGGCTACAGATAGCGCAACAGAACGCCCTGTAGACACGGCTGCTGGTGTAACAGCGAGTACGCAGCAGGGATTAGATCCATTGGTAATTATAATGAGACAGATGCAGATAATAACCGAGAGCAAGAATACTTTGAAAACAGACATTAATGCGAAATTTGCCTCTGTTACTGAAGGGCAAAGTGATTTGAATACGAAATTAGCCTCAGTTACTGAAGGGCAAATTGATTTGAATGCGAAATTAGCCTCAGTTACTGAAGGGCAAAATGATTTGAATACGAAATTAGCCTCAGTTACTGAAGGGCAGGAAAATCTGAAAACCGATATTAAAGCACAATTAGTGACAGTCACTCAAACTCAAGAAGAGATGAAATTAGTCCACACTGAGATTAAGCAGCAGTTACATGACAGTTTTTCCGAATTAGAGCAGCGGATAGAGGCGAAGACCAAGGAACTCAAAGATTAGGCCGAAGAGACGGAACGAAAATTAACTGCACAAATAGAATTGGTGAAAGCACAATGTGAGGAATCTACTCAGCGCGTACGTGTCGAAATGAAGGAGTATGTGGCTATTAAGATAGATACCGTACGGGAACAAGTCGAAATGGTTCCGCAATTAGTACAAAAGCAAGACGCCATGGCATGTGCAATTACGCAACTTCCTGAATTGGCACGTACACAGACTAACCTAAAGGAAAGCGTTGAACATCTGACAGAGCGTCAAGACGTTATAGACCACCAAATTAACGTATTAACGGGTAAATTATCCAAAATCACATTAGAAAACAAAGGGCTAATGTGTGAAAAAGTTGAGCAAAATGTTAAGGCAGCATTCCAGAATTTATCTGGCAAACAGGAAGAGAATTTGTTTGCGAAAGGACTTGAGGAGGTGCGACAGCAGTTAGGTGCTGATTATGAGCATTGGAAACAAACGATAGAAGAGTCGATGCGCGCTTCTCAACAAAGCTCAGAACAAATGAATACAGGGCAGCAGCAGAAGTTGGCAACGACTATAGAGCCAGTTACTGCCCATTCGCACACAATACCGATTTGTGCAAGTAATTCAAACATTAAATTGCCACAAGCTGGTTGTTCGCGTGAATTCTTATCTACCGGAGATTACGAAAGCCTTTGCCATACCGAAGAAAAAATGATAAAGCATCGGCAATTCCAATTGTTCATCCAATTGTTTTTATTCGAAGTTTCAGAGGAGTGCTACCCAGAAATTGGTCGAAGTGGCAGAAGATCAGTTTTGTTACAGGATATATACAAGGTTCGGGGGCGATCTGGGCCTCGGACATGACTTCTGTTTGCCCGACATATGACGATTTTGAGAAGGCGTTTTTAGTAAAGTTCTGGTCAGAAGGGGTACAGGAACGCCTAAGGCAGGAGGTGCTCTACCCAGAGCCTTTCTCCTTTTCGAAAGGAAGCCTTAGAAGGTATTTCGAAAAATGTATAAATAAAACGAGACACTGGGACAGACCTATGCCCTTGCCAGACATAATAAACATACTTAAGGCAAGACTACCAACTAGCATCCGGAATCAATTGATTTACGGCAACGACAAAGACTTGGAGTCGTTCATCACGACGTTAGACCATATAGATATTATCGAAGAGAACAACCAGAAAGCCCGTAATAAGAGATTTCAATATAGGGCGATAGAACCTCCGCCAAACGGTAGGCAAGGTGGAAGTATGGGTTATACCAATGGCGATCAATCGACACTTAGAAGGATTGAACAGAGATCGTTAAATAATGGAGGAACCGCTCAAAATCTCAATAGTAATCCCGACAATGGTCTTGCGAGGGGCTATTCAAGGAACAACAGGAACGGGAAAAGATACAATCCCGTGTGGGATAACGAAAGAAATTTCAGACCCCAAGCCTGGAATAATAACAATAATAGAAAGTGGAATCAACCGGCCGCGTGGGATTAGCCGAGCGGTCTAGGCGCTGCAGTCATGGACTGTGCGGCTGGTCCCGGCGGAGGTTCGAGTCCTCCCTCGGGCATGGGTGTGTGTGTTTGTCCTTAGGATAATTTAGGTTAAGTAGTGTGTAAGCTTAGGGACTGATGACCTTAGCAGTTAAGTCCCATAAGATTTCACACACATTTTTTTTGGAATCAACCGGGAGGAATGAATTCAAATAGCCAACATCAGTGGGGACGGACATCTCCGAATCAACCGGTAATTACCGAAGTGACGGATGATGTCAACCAGCAGACAAATCAAAATCCAACAAACTCGTAAGGACCCATTCGTGCCCCAGAGGATCGGTCAACAATTGGTTGAGGGGCAACAGGATATGTGTACCCATGCTAATGTATAATGATGGACGATTACTGGCAGTTGAACTGACCGAGGACTTAGAACCACAAGATGAGGATAAGGAACAGGCGGCAGTAGCCGAAGTGCAAGTCATTATGGAGACCGTACCTATAGTGGCGGTTTTAGACACAGCTGCAACCACAAATGTTATTTCGGAGGCACTATTCAACAGGATCAGAAATATAAGACGAGTACAAGTTTTTCCAGTTAAAAATTGCAGAATAATAGGCGCCGTCGGGGCTCGATCGGCTAATGTAAAGGCGCAGTCACTACTTGGTGTGGAATTCGGAAATGTAGCAATATTAAGCACATTCCTTGTTGTGAAAAATTTGGTGGTAGATTGCATTATCGGAGTCGACAGCCTACGTCAATATGGATGCAGAATAGATTTCAAAACAGTTAACATTTGGTTGAATGTTAATAAACAAGAAATTGAGTTGGAGTTGTTGAAAAAAAAAAGCCTTACGAGAAAATATAATTGTGGGATCAGTGTGCAAGTAATCAGGACGGCCCAAAATTCTAAACAGCACGTAATTAATGAGTTCCAAGTCAAAGAAGATTTCGGTCAATTAGTATTTGAAAAGTTAGATGGATCCGACTGCATTATCGAAGATCAGAAGAAGCAGCTCAATGAATTATTATTAACGTACGAAAACGTTTTTGATGAAAGGCCAGGAGTTATTAAGGGATACATATGCCATCTCTACGTTAAGCCGCACGAAACGTATTGTAGAACTTTCTATCCTGTTCCCTGGAGGTTAAAGGCTCAAGTTCAAAAGGAAATAGATCGCATGTTGAAATGGGGTTTGATCGAACCCTCTACAAGCCCATACTGCTCCCCATTGTTAGTCGTGCCAAAAGCAAATGGGACTGTTAGACTGGTACTCGACGCCAGAGAAATAAATAAAATCATAATTCCAGTGAGAACACATCCGGAAAACGTAGACGAACTTATACAACGGTTCCAGGATGTCAAATATTTGACGAGCATTGGTTTGCGGAGCTCTTATTGGCAAGTCAAGCTGGATGAGTCATCAAGGAAGTATACAGCTTTCATTTATTCCGGAAGAAGTTACCAATTTACTGTAGATCCTTTCGGACTCAACATTAGTGCTGGAATCTTTATAGCAGCTCTAGATTATGCACTAACCCCAGAACTCAGAAGCAGGATAACAGTGTTTGTTGATGATTTGCTTATTGCATCGAAAACTTGGGAGGAGCATATTACCTTACTGAACCAAGTGTTGGACGTGTTCAAAACCACGGGAATAACTGCTAACCTACGGAAATCCCATTTTGCAGTAAACAGAATCAAGTCCCTGGGGCATATAAATGACGCAAAGGGAATTTTGCCAACCAAGGAGAAGCTAATTGCAATTAGTAAGTTTCCAACACCCAGGAATAGGAGGCAATTAAAAGGATTTATGGGCCTTGCCTCATTTTTTATAAGATTCATAACAAATCAGGCGATGAACGCAGGAGCTCTAAATAGTCTGTTGAAGAAGGATGTGCCCTGGCTCTGGACATTAGAGTGTCAAGAAGCATTCGAAGAGATAAAGAAGCAATTAGTCAATGCACCGCTTTTGTACCATCCGGACATGCAAGAAGAATTTTACTTGTCAACAGATTCTTCGAATGTGGGTATTGGAGCGTGGCTTTTCCAAGTACGCAAGATAAATGGACAACTCACCTTCTGTCCTATTGCGTTTGCTAGTCGTGTTTTGTCCAACAGTGAACGAATTTACCGACGACAGAATTAGAGGCTCTTGCGGTCATTTGGGGATTTAAAAAATGTCATTATTATCTATATGGGTCAAAGACTGTCGTATATTGCGATCATCAATCATTAACGTTTTTACAAATGTGTAAACTGTTACACCCCAGACTGGCTAGATGGACTCTCGCTCTGCAACAATACCAATTTAGGATCGTGCATGTCTCAGTACAGCAAAACATTATTGCTGACGCTCTATCAAGGTCATCACAGGGTTTGACTAAAGAGATTGAAGTAAATAATAACTCATTATTCCCTGTATTGCTGCTGCAGGAAAATCCATATAAGACGTACTACGTCAATTTGTGTGCGCATATGGCACAGTTACAGAAAAGAGATGCTCGATGGGGAAGTGTCATTCAAAGGTTACAACAGAAACCTTCGGATCAGATGGCAAATTATTGCAAGTTGGTAAATGGCGTATTATTTTTCCGCTGTGGAAGGCCAAAGTCCGTTGGTGTGTTTGTATACCTGAGGCGCAAATAGAGAAACTCGTATGGTTCACCCATTTAACCTGGGGACATTTCGGTGCGACAAAATGTGCAGACAAGATAAGTGGGTACTGTTATTTTCCCAACATAAAGGGCAGAGTGCATGAGGTCTTAAAGAGATGCATAATCTGTCAAAAAACAAAGCCGGATTCAAAAGGGAGTAAGCACCCATTATGCTCTATATTAGTCCGAGAACCAAAAGAATTAATTTCGTGCGATCTGTGTGGACCGTTACCTACTTCGAGAGGAGGTGTTAGATATGTGTTGGCATTTCTTGATGTGTGTACGAAATACGTAAAGCTATACCCGTTAAAGGCGGCTACAGCCAAAGTAATTGTAATAAGATTGACAGGGGATTATCTTCCACATATTGGTATACCTAAGGCGATAATAACAGACAATGCTAAGATATTCACGGGACTCCGATGGAAACAGGCTTTGTCTCAAGTCGGTGTGAAACACATACTAACATCATTTTACCACCCACAAGGCAATTTGGTTGAGAGAATTTTTAGAGAGTTCAATCGCTTTATGAGGACCTATTGCCATAATAAGCAGACTGCGTGGGCAAATTAGGTAGAAGAATTTGAGCAGATATACAACAACATGCCCCACTCCTCCACTGGTTATACACCTCATGAATTGATGTTCGAGGCAAAAGAAGAAAACTTCTGGACTGAACATATGCCCAAAACTCAGGAAACTGAGATGCCTTGGGAAGAAAAAATAAGACAAGCCATCATAAATATGACGCAAAGGGCTGATCAGGGAAAACAACAATATGACAAATTAATCAAGAGGGTACAGGCGTACCACGTCGGAGAGAAGGTACTAGTCAAAAGACGTACCAAATCATCCTTAATAAAGAAGAGTAAAAGAGATGGGAGTTATTATATACTGGCCCATACATCATTCTACAAATTCCGAACCCTGGGGCTTATCTGTTAGCATACCCGGGATCTAACAAAATTAAAGGGTTATTTTCCCGTAACGACTTGAAAAAATTTAGTGAAGGTTAGAAGATTGGGATGAATGGTGTTGCGAGTGACAGAGATGAACGCTCGTAAAAACATAACAATAAATTGTGTGTGTTTAGTGTTAGAAAACTTTAAACTGAAATAATTAATCAGTGACACAGATTGTAGAAATAGTGAATAACTATAACTATCGAGTGCTGTAAAGAAGATAGTGGAGATAGGCTTCACCTGTGTTTGGGTAAACATAGAACTTTAGCATTGCTAATGTCATCAAGAATTATAAAGGATCTGAATGACCTTCAAGAAGAAAGAAATATTTCCCGAAAATGACGCTGCATAATCAAAAGAGGTTCCCAGTGAATGTTCATATATAATGTCAAGTGCACGCTGAGATGTGTAAACGTGTGAAGTGAAGTGATGCGTTTAGGCAGTGAATCATGAGTGACGGTTAACGCCGCAAAGATAATTTCCCGCGCAAAACAATTGACGTCGGCGCGAGAGTTAGAATCGATATAGACGACACAGATATGCTTTGTAAGAGACTCGCATCAAACGCGAGGGGAAACTGATTGATGTTCATCTTCAAAAAAGTGTCATAATTAGAGGTTAAGAGTTCTTGATTTATTGTTGAATGTCAAAAGAAGTTAATATTCATAGAATTAGTAATTATTTAATGGGTCTTGTTCACTTTGGAATTTTGTTTGAAAATCCGTTTCCATATATGTGCATGTATGAATGCCGGATGAATCAGAGAATAAATGAAAGGAGTGAATCCACATTCCTCGCCACTAATAACTTTTAGATTACAGCAATCAAGCGGAGAAATATATGTATTTAGATTAAATTTTTTATGAGTATAGGTAAATGATATGAGTTTTCAAGGAAATGATGGATTATGTCTTTGTATAAAATGAACCACACTTTCCATTATTCGATGATGTGTATCCAAAATCTACTGCAAGTTGCATGAATCCTTTAAATTACGAAGAGTAAATCATTGACAGAAAATGTGTCAGAATTTTTGGACTTATAAGCACAAGTGGTGACTAACTGATATGCGAAGTCCAAAAGAAAATTCAAACTAGAGTAAATATTATGATGTTTTCGGCAACAGCATTAGTCAATGGATAAATGGGACCTTAAGTCAATGGCTAAATTCCTTGCAGTACATAGTAAGAAAAAGGATGCATGAAGCCATAGGGATTTTGTTTTCAAAAAGGAGAATCTTGGACGGTGCAACCTAACCAGTTCTTTTACAGGAAGAGTTTCCCTTTCGGTCATTGCTAATTCTTTTGGAATGAATGTTGCATGTAAAATCTGGCATCCCTGTCCCTTCTATTCTTCCCATTGTGGGCCGCGTAGAAGACGGACTACAAATTTGGACGTCGGGGACATGCAAGATCCGGGGGGAGTTTCAGCAACGCAAGATATTGTCCTGGGAAAAAGATTGTAAAAAAAAAAAAAAAAAAAGAAAAAAAAGAAAAAAAAACTTGAGTTATTGGTTGTAATTTTTTTTTAGCTAGAGGCACAAATCACTCTCCTCCAAATCGTTATATAAATCTATCCCTCTCTTTCCTTTAGAGATCATTTTCAAAATTATTTTTTCTCTTCTGTAGGCTTTCCTATCTTCTATGTACCGTAGGCTGGGGGTCTAGGCTTAAGAGGTTTTCCAAGGTTTCCCTGCTTAAGAAAGTTCCCGAATGGGTAGACCCTGAAAATAGTTTCATGAAAGATCATCTTCCTTGGTTGTGCACAGCAGACATAACACCTTGATGCACGTAAAAGCAATACAGCCGCGGTACCTGTCTCTTCATTTCTTCTGTTTTCAATGTTTCTTTTCTTCGTCTGTCTTATACATAATTTTTTTTTCAGTCGGAGGACTGACACTCTTCACTTCCGGGTTACCCACACTAATAGATAGCTCGCGAAGTGTGTTCGGTAAATCGAAATTATCCTCACAAACTTCGCTCGCTGCGAGGGGCATTGTAATGTCCCCACAGCAAATACCCTGTACCACGCACCAATTAATCATTTTCAATAAAACCATCCACATTCATTCACTTTGGAAAAGTTATCTGATCTGATTTTCTCGTAATATATGCTGTGACAGCTCGTCGACGCCAAAATACACTCCTGGAAATGGAAAAAAGAACACATTGACACCGGTGTGTCAGACCCACCATACTTGCTCCGGACACTGCGAGAGGGCTGTACAAGCAATGATCACACGCACGGCACAGCGGACACACCAGGAACCGCGGTGTTGGCCGTCGAATGGCGCTAGCTGCGCAGCATTTGTGCACCGCCGCCGTCAGTGTCAGCCAGTTTGCCGTGGCATACGGAGCTCCATCGCAGTCTTTAACACTGGTAGCATGCCGCGACAGCGTGGACGTGAACCGTATGTGCAGTTGACGGACTTTGAGCGAGGGCGTATAGTGGGCATGCGGGAGGCCGGGTGGACGTACCGCCGAATTGCTCAACACGTGGGGCGTGAGGTCTCCACAGTACATCGATGTTGTCGCCAGTGGTCGGCGGAAGGTGCACGTGCCCGTCGACCTGGGACCGGACCGCAGCGACGCACGGATGCACGCCAAGACCGCAGGATCCTACGCAGTGCCGTAGGGGACCGCACCGCCACTTCCCAGCAAATTAGGGACACTGTTGCTCCTGGGGTATCGGCGAGGACCATTCGCAACCGTCTCCATGAAGCTGGGCTACGGTCCCGCACACCGTTAGGCCGTCTTCCGCTCACGCCCCAACATCGTGCAGCCCGCCTCCAGTGGTGTCGCACAGGCGTGAATGGAGGGACGAATGGAGACGTGTCGTCTTCAGCGATGAGAGTCGCTTCTGCCTTGGTGCCAATGATGGTCGTATGCGTGTTTGGCGCCGTGCAGGTGAGCGCCACAATCAGGACTGCATACGACCGAGGCACACAGGGCCAACACCCGGCATCATGGTGTGGGGAGCGATCTCCTACACTGGCCGTACACCACTGGTGATCGTCGAGGGGACACTGAATAGTGCACGGTACATCCAAACCGTCATCAAACCCATCGTTCTACCATTCCTAGACCGGCAAGGGAACTTGCTGTTCCAACAAGACAATGCACGTCCGCATGTATCCCGCGCCACCCAACGTGCTCTAGAAGGTGTAAGTCAACTACCCTGGCCAGCAAGATCTCCGGATCTGTCCCCCATTGAGCATGTTTGGGACTGGATGAAGCGTCGTCTCACGCGGTCTGCACGTCCAGCACGAACGCTGGTCCAACTGAGGCGCCAGGTGGAAATGGCATGGCAAGCCGTTCCACAGGACTACATCCAGCATCTCTACGATCGTCTCCATGGGAGAATAGCAGCCTGCATTGCTGCAAAAGGTGGATATACACTGTACTAGTGCCGACATTGTGCATGCTCTGTTGCCTGTGTCTATGTGCCTGTGGGTCTGTCAGTGTGATCATGTGATGTATCTGACCCCAGGAATGTGTCAATAAAGTTTCCCCTTCCTGGGACAATGAATTCACGGTGTTCTTATTTCAATTTCCAGGAGTGTATTTTCTAGTGCATTTATTCTTTGAAATAACAGTGATTCATATATGCATTCTTCATGGTTGTTGGAGTGGTAACTAGGACAGCTTCTTGAGTATCTGTTGAAGGATTGACGTGTTTCTGAGAGATACATATTCTGCTTTTCTTCTCGCTAAAGCGAGCCAATTAACATTTCCGTCGCTAGCGGTGTGTTTTGAAGAGAAAGAGGTTGTAAAAGGAAAATAATTAAGGCGTGGAATCACCGGAGATCTGGACATATAATGGAGATGGATTTAATACACGATTTCCTCCATAAATAAGGTTTGTGACTTTTTTATTCTGGAGTGAATGAACGAATGAGTTTTTTTTCTGAATCATTTGTTGATCACGTTGACCCTGTAATTAGTGGGGAAGTTTCAGCTGTGTCGAAGAGAGCCTGCAATCACTGAGTCTGTGTTAAATCGTCCAAAAAGGCTTCGTACACATCTGGAATTCGCAATCTTTCGTAAAAGGAACAAATTGTCCAAACGATTGATTCTCCCGACTGACTGCAGTGTTTAATAGTAATAATAAATGTAAAGATCTCTTACAGCAAGCCAGCCGCTGATTACCAAGACGAAGGACTCCACCAAATATTCTATTTGGCTGATTTCTTTTATCGCTATATCACGTAATGAAATATAATGTTAAAAACTGTACATAGATAAAGGAGAGAAAGAGAGAGAGCGAATGAAAATAGAGATAATACTAATAATCCTCCATTAGTCTAATTTTTCGCCTGTCTTATCACGGATCAGCCAAGAACTGGGAGGGCCTTACTTTACTGTATAGACTTATGTGTGAAGGTGAAGGTATCTTAAAGACAACAGATACACGTCTATACAGACAAGACATTACACAGAGATAGCGGCTAGCTGCATTGATCATCTATTCTTAGATTAAAGAGACGGCCACTTATTATCCGAACATTAAAATGTTAAAGGCAGTCGGCCTTAAGAGCTCTTCCTATCTTGTTCGATGATAGCCATGCTCTCGGTTACGAGTAGTTTGTGACATTATTATTGATCTAATAGGAATAAAAGTGATATTATGGCATTCTGAATGTTAATTTCGAGTAAACAGATACCCCAAAGTTGATCGCCAGCAATTTCTGATAATTAGCTTCCACCGACAGAGACATCCAATGCGCCAACGAAGAATCTGCACGGGACGACATTTACGAGAGCTGCACAGCGCACAGGTAGGAGGAAATCCGACGACACGACCCACCAAGGCGGATCAAGGAAGGTCCGACTTAACACTCGCAAATTCCGGGTGGAAATGCTGACCAGTTATACTGTACGTCACATATACCACCGTCTACGGACTCGCGGCTAAGCTGAATAATAATAGTATCAGTTTAGAAGCGAGGGGATCTTGCAACCTCTGTAAAAAATAGAGTATCTTACAGGACCAAGACTGGTCGAAGAAGCAGAGATGGAAAGCAAAGATAAGTCGACAACAGACCGCTCTGAAATCCACCAATGAACATTGCGTTTTCAGCAGAAGTTGAGAAACAGATTTATATTCACAGAAATTTAGCTCTCGAAGAAGAACTGAATGACGATGTGACGATTACAAAGCGTTTTCAACCTAACAGGAGGTACTAGAAATAGTATGACGAAGAAGAATCGCTGTATCTCATGGGCTGAGTCTTCAGAAGCCTTTAACACTTTAACGAAATTCGCGGAGAGTAGCAAGCAATACAACGCTTCTGAAGAAAAGACATACAATTCATGTCTCTTGGGCTGTGGCTTCAGAAACCTTAACCATTTTAGTGAAATTCGCCGAGAGTATTCAACAATACAACACTTCTAAAATTATGAATGTGCGCGTCATACAAAGTAAGTTTTGTCAAAAGAGAACGCTATTAAAGCGTCAAAACCAGTTTCATACGAAACAATGTGTTTTAAGCCCCCTCTCCCCAAGTCAGCGTGATTAATTTCCAACAAGGACTAAGAGTCCGAGATAAATTGAGGCAAAGTAGCTGGAAAAATTGCGCTGCAAGTAAAGATTTAACTTCGGCGTTTCATATATGTTTGATTAAAAGCACGATAAACTTGAAACTTTGCACAATTTCTTAGCCACATAACGTTTTCCAATATAAAATATCCTTCACCTACTGATTTCCAAATTTCTACAAAATCGGTTCAGACTTGATTTATATAAAAATTACAAAAATAGATCACAATCAATTTATTTTTAGGAAATTTGTTTTCCATAATTGATTTTAAACTCATCATATTTGGAAAGATCATGCTTACAGGTAACCAGAAAATCACGCTCGATGTTCCCATGTGTGCAAACAGTATCTGAATGTGATGGACAAATTTGTACGAATGTACCACGGCAACAGGTTACGTTGCAGCAACCTGTCGTATGTGCAAGTGCCTTTTTAGATTGGCAAGTAATATCTCATTATATTATGTTGGTCCATGGTGACATTTTCACTACCCGTTCGGGAAGATGAACCGGCAAACCCACAGCCATAGGAGTTACGCATTACCCAGCCGCATGTGGGTTCCCTCACCCAGGTTCCCAAAACTTTGCTGAAAGTTGCCTCGATAACTGAGGTCAACCGAGCGAGGTGGCGCAGTGGTAGCACACTGGACTCGCATTCGGGAGGACGACGGTTCAATCCCGCGTCCGGCCATCCTGATCTAGGTTTTCCGTGATTTCCCTAAATCACTCCAGGCAAATGCTGGGATGGTTCCTTTGAAAGGGCACGGCCGACTTCTTTTCCTAATCCGATGAGACCGATGACCTCGCTGTTTGGTCTCTTCCCCCCCCCCCCCCACTAAAAAAAGACCTGAGGTCACTAACGTACGCCTGTGCGGCAGCACTCGACTCAGAGGTAAGCTAATTCAAAACCTGGTAATGGATAATTTTGACTGCAGGTATTTGGTCGGTAAGGGAAGCAAAGAAGGTGTCGTAAACTTCTTGATCATGTGAAACTTCCTGGCAGATTAAAACTGTGTGCCCGACCGAGACTCGAACTCGGGACCTTTGCCTTTCGCGGGCAAGTGCTCTACCAACGGAGCTACCCAAGCACGACTCACGCCCCGTCCTCATAGCTTTACTTCTGCCAGTACCTCGTCTTCTACCTTCCAAACTTTACAGAAGCCCTCCTGCGAACCTTACAGAACTAGTACTCCTGAAAGAAAGGATATTGCGGAGACATGGCTTAGCCACAGCCTGGGGGATATTTCCAGAATGAGATTTTCACTCTGCAGCGGAGTGTGCGCTGATATGAAACTTCCTGGCAGATTAAAACTACGTGCCGGACCGAGATTCGAACTCGGGACCATGTCTCCGCAATATCCTTTCTTTCAGGAGTGCTAGTTCTGCAAGGTTCGCAGGAGAGCTTCTGTAAAGTTTGGAAGGTAGGAGACGAGGTACTGGCAGAAGTAAAGCTGTGAGGACGCGGCGTGAGTCGTGCTTGGGTAGCTCAGTTGGTAGAGCACTTGCCCGCGAAAGGCAAAGGTCCCGAGTTCGAGTCTCGTCGGGCACACAGTTTTAATCTGTCAGGAAGTTTCATACCAGCGCAAACTCCGCTGCAGAGTGAAAATCTCATTGTGGCTCTTGATCACGTTTTTGTGCCAATGTCTTGTATCAGTTGGCCGCTGTGACCTAGCCGTTGTAGACGCTTCAGACCGGAACCGCGATGCTACTACGGTCCCAGGTTCGAATCCTGCCTCAGGCATGGATGTGTGTGGTGTCCTTAGGTTAGTTAGGTTTAAGTAGTTGTCCCGTATTAAATTCCAAACATGTCCTCACGGCCTCATGAAGTATGGGCATAGGTCAATGTTGATGGTGATCTGCCCATCAGATGAGGACGTTGAGTTCAGAAGGAGAATTAGGATTTAATATACCTTCGAGATCGATATCAGATGCTTCACACGTTCGGCTTGTCTCAAGGATGGGGAAGGGAATTGGCTGTGCCCTTTCTTGATATTTGCCTGGAGCGATTTTGTGAAATCACGGGAAATCTCATTCAGTATGCTTAGGCGTGGATTTGTACCGTCATTTCCTGAATGCGCTTCCAGTGTGCCAGCCACTGCACCACCTCGCTCTACGTTAAGCTCGACAACAGCCTGGGTGCTCTTCGAGAACATTAGGCTAATTGCCGACAGCATGTATGATCTTCTCCTTTCCTTTAAGCCATAACAACTTAAAACCAACACTACACTGTAGAAGTACTCATTACAGTCAGCCACACCACACAGACACACACTTGCCGCTTCTTAACAGATCGGAAGAAGGAAATAGCAATACATTTCGAATAGGACCTTGCCATGAGGGGCGATGCAGGACTCCTGCATCTGCTCCCATGTGATTATGGGACTACTTTGACGTTTTGATGTGAAATATTGATATATATACAGGTTGTGCCCATACCTACTGTGGCTGTGTGAAACTCTTTTTAGGGATGACTTGACATATCGTTTACTTCACACATCTTCTCTTCTTGGCACATCTGCACACAAAATGCACTCCCTGCACCGAATATCCTACCTGCTAATCACCAATACAAATACCCCAGCACACTACTACATCCACAGCCCACCTTCTTATGCGCCTTCATACCTTAGCAATCCTCTCTTGTAAGAACTTCAAGCAACTTCCACTATGCAACGATGAAATGGCTCCCGAGATATACCCTTCTTTCGAGCTCTAGTGACAATGTTCCACCTCACACCATCCTTCCATTTACTTCTCTCCTTCTTTCTCCGTCTCTGCGACTTTTAGTTACTACCAGCGATTCCGTATGGTCCCATAGTCATATTCACCATTCCACCTCTATTACGATCATGATTATATTTGTGCACCGCTAGGGTCACCATTATACTTTGCCATCATTAACCATATCCTGAATGAATATTGCTCTGCCAAGCAGTTTGGATATCAATACATGTGATCAGGTTTGCATGGCTTCACTAGCAACAGCGTGCGTATCACCATGTTTACTCTGTGAGTTGTGCTACAAGCTAGGAACACGCATTCCAAGTCACATAAAGCTGGCACCCGACTTCGAGAAATATTCATTATTTCAAATTCCTTCATAGATAAGCTTGATAGATAGATAGATAGTTGGGTGCAACACTTCCATCCGTGCTGGCTCTCCTGCCTTGGATTGCTCCCACCAGCTTTGGCTGCAGTGCATGTAACGACAGATGCAGTATGCGGGCTGGTGGAGTGGGACAGGTTTTCACAGGAGCAGCACTGCATGGCACTGAGTCCAAGTACTGTTCAGTAGCACCCCAAGCATTGAGATGCCTAGACCTCACTGCTCTGCACAGCCCGCTGACACTGTTGGAGGCAACGATGGGAGATAGTGATACTCGGTAAATAACAATAATTTTTATTATAATTGTTCTTAACATGCTTGGACAAACTCAAGTCTCTCCATACAAGCTATAAAACATTTGTGTGATATAATTGGGATGAGGGAAATAAGATCAATTTTGTACCAAATATTTTTTTATTTTCATATATACACCATCACAAATTATTTTCAGATATTCTTCTTTACAGTATTTTTCATGTAAGCGGTTTATATAGATCTTAAATTCGGCCTGAATTAAGGTCAATCCTTTACAAGTGACAACATACATGAGTACAGTATCTGCATATTCTGCTTCCAAAGCTCACTGCATGTGGGGTGAAGTTGTAGCCTTTGGTGCTGGATGAATACAGGTATTTATGTATTCTTATAATTGACTCATTTTTATACTATGATCGAATAAATAGTCTATAAAATCGTAATACACAGCTCTAATGTAAGGGTACCAGTATTTATGCTTTCTTATAACTGAATCACTGTTACACTACGATTGAATAAATAGTCTATAAAATCATAATACACAGCTCTGACGTAACGGCAGAAGTGATATAATCTGTCACAATATCTAACACACAGCAACTTCACACTAACCGATGACACTAGCAAGTTTAATGTATGTGCAGGTGTCTCCTGAAAGTATTTTGAGCTTTGCTTCTCCATACATATCGATTATGGATACCTTCCTTCGGAACATATGGACATTAATACAAGTATGCGATGGGTTGTACTCAGTTGTCACCTTCCTCTCAATCTTACTGCAGAGGTAGCTGAAATCGTACCACATATTCTCTAGTATCAAGCCATTGGACATTCTCCACTTCAATTAATATGTCAAAGTCATTATCAGGTACCAGGCCTACATTCACACTTTTAAGTCTGCTAATCAGTGAAATTGGCGAACAGCAGTATATTGGAGCCACTTGACTGACAACCAGTGAGTTGTTGTAGTTCCCACAGCCGCTGCTGCTACGATGGTACAGAATAGTCCCATAAATCTGGAAGACCATCTGTTGACTGCTGTTGTAGCACTGGCATTTGTAAGTCAAAATTTCTGTTAGTACCCCATCAGATAACCGTCATGATGTTGGAAAAACAATACATACATTTAATGGATAGGTTGCTAACAATAATTTCTGTTATACTAATAAAGAATGGACAGTTTATTATTCCTCTTCTTATTATGAGACCTCTGCTACTGCTGATGTTTCATGGTTACCAATTCACTGCGGATTACAGACATCAAATGTATGATTAAACTCACAAAATTAGAGTAATAAAAGAGGGCGATTGATGGGGGAACATGATTTGGCATAGGTAGGGGGAGAGGGAAGAGAGTCTCATGTACGTAATGGTCATCTAGCACCTGCACGGTGGTTTGATGACGTTTCCACATGTTGTGGATGGGAAGGAACGGGGATATTACCACATCTATCAATATCAAGGTCATTTTGTACCAGCCCTATTTTTATGATGACACAAGCAAAGTCTATAAACAATATTGACACTTATATAAACCAAAATATATATGCTAATAATAAATCTGTAAAACAGTTTGTTTGTCTGAACAAGACTCTCCAAAACTACTAAACGAATTTTCATGAGGTTTTCACAGGTAACTTGAATATAGCTTAGGGCGCTGTATAGGCTTTATTTCATCAAACAGACATAAAAAGATCTCGTGATTTAAAGTTTTTTTCAAAAACCATCGTATTTGTCTGTTTCCCTGTTTGCACATGCGAAGCTCTGAAACTCCTACATGAATTTTCACGGGACATCCACAGCTAACATGAGCATAGCTTGGGCACCATATACGCGGTACTCCTTCAAAGCCAGATCACTGACAAAATATTGTAACTGAAGGTTTTATCAATATCGATAATAATATTATAAGTGGGTAACTAACTCTGCCTGTTACGTTTTCATGCCTAATCCACCAAACGAATTTTTGTGACATTTTGTATAGAGATAGGTTGAACCCTGATGAGGAGGAATGTGGGCTATTTTAGAAATTTTTTAGTACACGATACTGATTTGAAGAATATTACACAAGTTAGGGAAAAATATTTACTCTTTGAAAAAGCTATTTAGACTTTGGCTTTTGCCATTATCATATTTGTGAAAATGCTTTTATTGGGTGACATATGCTAATTGATATGGTTCAGAATAGTGAATACAATACTTCCACAGTCTTCAGTGTGTTTAATCTATACTTTCACAAGATATGTTGTATAACGTACAGCTATTTCAACACCACAATTCAAAGATGCACACTCCTGCCCATGCCCCTCTGTAAGCGCTGCTTGGCACTGATGCAGCACATGCCGATGCAGTGCGCATTGGGACAGCTTGGGAGGGGAGAGAGTGGGGCACACATCATGTGCTTTGCTTAGTCAAACAAGCAAAGGCATAAGGGCAGCTGGTATTACTGCATGTAACGTAGCTTACAATCACTTGTAACAAAGCTACTAACATGTGAGTCCAGCTCGGGTAACAGCTGGTTTATTAATAAAAAGTTGGCTGAAATATGTGATTTTTGAAATATCTTTGGAGCAGCAAAGTAAGCGAAGCGCTGTGTTTTTCCTTATTTACAGTATACTCAGTACGGCGAAGTAATATGGTACAAAATATCATTACTCAAGTTGTTGTATCTGTGATGCCCGACAACTGCCTCGTGGAGCCTTTTTCTGAAATTTGTTGGGAGTTTCCGTAGCACACTTGCATATCTAAAAAATTTGAGGCATGGATCACAAGGCTCATGATTGAATCGTGTCTTCATTTTCGATAATTCAGCTTGACAATCTTCCTACACAGACCAACGCAAGTCAATAAATCGATGGAACTAGAATTTTGTATGAAACCTTGTCGTTAACCTCACACTTTGGTAAGCTCTTTCTTTGTGATGATGGAGTAATTCTTTTACTCAGTTTGAAAAACTTATCTCTGTTAATGGAAGTTATTTTTCAACATTAGTCTTTCTATTTGCAGACAACTCTCTATGTGGATCTATTAAAAGTCAACTGCTTCATTCCTATATATGTAGAGACCTCTCTGTTATGTGTAACTGTCAGTCGCAGTCTTCCTTGGGCTTTCTTTTCATGTAATCTTCTTCCTTGGACATTCAGCTCTAGTCTTCCTCGCCCCGTGGTTCTCCTAAATGATAATTCTTCACCAGATCTTTGCACGATTTCCATGTCGGTGACTTTATCTGTCCAATTTATCTCTAACAGCCATCTCCAGCACCGAACCAGAAATGCTTCAGTTTTGGCTAGCGTTTGTGTTCCACAGACATAAATTGCTGTGCTCCATCTGCAGCCTTTAACGCGTTGACCGCCACACACACGCTGGCGGTCTTGTGATAGTCACCATGTTAATCGCCTTTTACCTCTCTTCAAAATTTATGTTTCTTCGAACATAGCGTTTTTCTTTTGTTCATGAACACAGCATTTCCTCCTCTAATAGCTTCTTCTGTATTCAGTTATCTTCCTAAACCTTAGCATGATTTTGTTTGTTTTACTTTATTTTCTCTGTTTTTGTTAACTTTTTCAGGCTTCTTGAAACACATGAGTATTTTTGTCTTTTGACTTAATTTCAATTTTGCACTCATCCCTTAGTGCTGTATCTATAATTGCTAATATTATTTGAGATTCGTCATGTGAAGCTGTCACAGCTACGTCCTTCCGTAAACCTAAACATCTGTGCTTTCTCTCAGTTTATTCTTATACCTATGCATATTATTTGCACTCGTTTACTGCCTGTCTTACGTAGATATTGATAAGGGGTTGGTACAGACTGTATCCTTCTCTAACGCCTTCAATAATCATTGTTTCTCTCTGTGAATTTCTTATCGTTATTGTCACTATTTGTTTTTTTGTATAGTTATTTAATTATTCCTCTGTCTTACAGTCTAGTTTAATCATGTAAAGAATTTGCATTAGTTTTTCCTTGAGACAGTGTCGAATACTTTCGAAAGCTACATTTTTTTGTTGACCCTAAACCCTTTCCAGTTGTACAGCATAGGCTTAAAATAGCTTCTTTGAGCCTATGCCTTCTGGAAAGTCTAAATGGTATTCAGCTAAACTGGCTTAAATTTTCTTCTTCATGTGTGTATTACTTTTGTTGGCACTTTCTAAGAGCGAGTTACAATGCTCAAAATCCATTGATATTCACGTTTAACTAGTTTGTTCTTCTTTGGTATCATTGTCATTGTATTCTGGGATAATATCTGTTATGTGTAATCATATTTATTTATTCTGTAAATTACACTTGACTGCAGCATTTGCTGTCTACACGAAATAAGTGTTGGTATGCATGCTGAAGGATTGTTATTACAGTATTTTATAATTGGTTTTGTTTCGTCAAAAATGATCTTAACTGGGATCATGACTAAATTAGTGGCAGTTACCACTCAAAAAACCTGTTCCGAGATAATGCACCGTTGTGAATGGTGGGCTTCTTCATGATAACCCACGTGCCCACGCCGCAAATGTATCGTAGAAGTTACGCCACCACAAATAGGAGACACTCGAGCAGCCGCCCTGTATTCCTGATTTCCCCCCATGCGATTTTCAGTCCCTTAAAAAAGGGCTTGAAGCGTCGACGGTTCCTGTCTACATCTACATCTACATCTACATTGATACTCCGCAAGCCACCCAACGGTGTGTGGCGGAGGGCACTTTACGTGCCACTCTCATTACCTCCCTTTCCTGTTCCAGTCGCGTATGGTTCGCGGGAAGAACGACTGTCTGAAAGCCTCCGTGCGCGTTCTAATCTCTCTAATTTTACATTCGTGATCTCCTCGGGAGGTATAAGTAGGGGGAAGCAATATATTTGATACCTCATCCAGAAACGCACCCTCTCGAAACCTGGCGAGCAAGCTACACCGCGATGCAGAGCGCCTCTCTTGCAGAGTCTGCCACTTGAGTTTATTAAACATCTCCGTAACGCTATCACGGTTACCAAATAACCCTGTGACGAAACGCGCCGCTCTTCTTTGGATCTTCTCTATCTCCTCCGTCAGACCGATCTGGTACGGATCCCACACTGATGAGCAATACTCAAGTATAGGTCGAACGAGTGTCTTGTAAGCCACCTCCTTTGTTGATGGACTACATTTTCTAAGCACTCTCCCAATGAATCTCAACCTGGTACCCGCCTTACCAACAATTAATTTTATATGATCATTCCACTTCAAATCGTTCCGCACGCATACTCCTAGATATTTTACAGAAGTAACTGCTACCAGTGTTTGTTCCGCTATCATATAATCATACAATAAAGGATCCTTCTTTCTATGTATTCGCAATACATTACATTTGTCTATGTTAAGGGTAAGTTGCCACTCCCTGCACCAAGTGCCTATCCGCTGCAGATCTTCCTGCATTTCGCTACAATTTTCTAATGCTGCAACTTCTCTGTATACTACAGCATCATCCGCGAAAAGCCGCATGGAACTTCCGACACTATCTACTAGGTCATTTATATATATTGTGAAAAGCAATGGTCCCATAACACTCCCCTGTGGCACGCCAGAGGTTACTTTAACGTCTGTAGACGTCTCTCCGTTGATAACAACATGCTGTGTTCTGTTTGCTAAAAACTCTTCAATCCAGCCACACAGCTGGTCTGATATTCCGTAGGCTCTTACTTTGTTTATCAGGCGACAGTGCGGAACTGTATCGAACGCCTTCCGGAAGTCAAGAAAAATAGCATCTACCTGGGAGCCTGTATCTAATATTTTCTAGGTCTCATGAACAAATAAAGCGAGTTGGGTCTCACACGATCGCTGTTTCCGGAATCCATGTTGATTCCTACATAGTAGATTCTGGGTTTCCAGAAATGACATGATACTCGAGCAAAAAACATGTTCTAAAATTCTACAACAGATCGACGTCAGAGATATAGGTCTATAGTTTTGCGCATCTGCTCGACGATCCTTCTTGAAGACTGGGACTATCTGTGCTCTTTTCCAATCATTTGGAACCCTACGTTCCTCTAGAGACTTGCGGTACACGGCTGTTAGAAGGGGGGCAAGTTCTTTCGCGTACTCTGTGTAGAATCGAATTGGTATCCCGTCAGGTCCAGTGGACTTTCCTCTGTTGAGTGATTCCAGTTGCTTTTCTATTCCTTGGACACTTATTTCGATGTCAGCCATTTTTTCGTTTGTGCGAGGATTTAGAGAAGGAACTGCAGTGCGGTCTTCCTCTGTGAAACAGCTTTGGAAAAAGGTGTTTAGTATTTCAGCTTTACGCGTGTCATCCTCTGTTTCAATGCCATCATCATCCCGTAGTGTCTGGATATGCTGTTTCGAGCCACTTACTGATTTAACGTAAGACCAGAACTTCCTAGGATTTTCTGTCAAGTCGGTACATAGAATTTTAGTTTCGAATTCAATGAACGCTTCACGCATAGTCCTCCTTACGCTAACGTTGACATCGTTTAGCTTCTGTTTGTCTGAGAGGTTTTGGCTGCGTTTAAACTTGGAGTGGAGCTCTCTTTGCTTTCGCAGTAGTTTCCTAACTTTGTTGTTGTACCACGGTGGGTTTTTCCCGTCCCTCACAGTTTTACTCGGCACGTACCTGTCTAAAACGCATTTTACGATTGCCTTGAACTTTTTCCATAAACACTCAACATTGTCAGTGTCGAACAGAAATTTTCGTTTTGATCTGTTAGGTAGTCTGAAATCTGCTTTCTATTACTTTTGCTAAACAGATAAACCTTCCTCCCTTTTTTTATATTCCTATTAACTTCCATATTCAGGGATGCTGCAACGGCCTTATGATCACTGATTCCCTGTTCTGTACATACAGAGTCGAAAAGTTCGGGTCTGTTTGTTATCAGTAGGTCCAAGATGTTATCTCCACGAGTCGGTTCTCTGTTTAATTGCTGGAGGTAATTTTCGGATAGTGCACTCAGTATAATGTCACTCGATGCTCTGTCCCTACCACCCGTCCTAAACATCTGTCGTACGAGGATGTGCAGCAGGCTGTTACAGGATTTCTTCACGCAGCAGGACACGATGTTTTGCCAAATATATATCTTCAACCTACACTCATGCTCATAAATTAAGGGTAATGTTGATGCATGGTGAAACAACACTCTGGAGGGCGGTTTGCGGGTTTAAATCACCTCGGGGTATGACCATGCGATGCATCTGACCTGCGGTCGTCGCACGGTGGCACTGGCAGCAGTCCACATACGCAGAGGTGTGTTGGTGCATGTTAGAGTACGATGCAGAGAGAAAGTGTGCAGACGTTTTCAGACGTGATAATGGTGACTGTGTGTTGAAAATGGCTCAAAGAACACATATTGATGACTTTATGAGGGGTAGAACACTAGGGCGACTGGAGGCTGGTCAAACACAGAAGGTGATAGCATGGGCCCTCCGTGTGCCACAAAGTGTGACCTCAAGATTATGGCAACGATCCGGCAGACAGAAAACGTGCCCAGGCGCTACAGTACGGGACGTCCACAGTGTACATCACAAGAAGACCGATATATCACCGTCAGTGCCCGCAAACGGCCACGGAGTACTGCAGGTAGCCTTGCTTGGGAGCTTACCGCAGGCACTGGAACAGTTGTCTCCAGACGGACAGTCTACAGACGACTGAACAGGCCGCGGGACTGCTACGGTCGCAGGTTCGAATCCTGCCTCGGGCATGGGTGTGTGTGATGTCCTTAGGTTAGTTAGATTTAAGTAGTTCTACGTTCTAGGGGACTTATGACCTAAGATGTTGAGTCCCATAGTGCTCAGAGCCATTTGAGCCATTTGACTGAACAGACATGGTCCACGGAGACCTGCAAGGTGCATTCCACTGACCCCTGGTCACGGGAGAGCCCGTAAAGCCTGGTGTCAAGACACAGTACATTTCATTGGAACAGTGGTTTCAGGTTATGTTCACAGACGAGTCCACGTATAGTATGAACAGTGATTCCCGCCGGGTTTTCATTTGGCGTGAACCAAGATCCAGATACCATGCCCTTAATGTCCTTGAAAGGGAGCTGTATAGAGGTCGTGATTTGATGGTGTGAGTTGGGATTATGATTGGTGCATGTACACACCTGCATGTCTTTGACAGAGGAACTGTAACAGGTCAGGTGTATCGGGACGTCATTTTGCACCAGTGTGTCCGCGTTTTCAGGGGTGCAGTGGGTCCCACCTTCTTCCTGATGGATGATAACGCACGGCCCCACCGAGCTGCCATCGCGGAGGAGTACCTTGAAACAGAAGATATCAGGCGAATGGAGTGGCCTGCCTGTTCTCCAGACCTAAACCCCATCGAGCACGTATGGGATGCTCTCGGTCGACGTATCGCTGCACGTCTTCAAACCCCTACGACACTTCAGGAGCTCCGACAGGCACTGGTGCGTTACTGGCTTACCGATTCTGGGCTGTATGGCCTTCGAACGAGAACTTTTTGATCGCCTCTTATATTTAAAATGGTCTCAAGGTGTAGTGCATTCCATTGTCAGATGCTGGGCAGCAATATACGAAGCGTATTTGGAAAGTAAGGTCCGATTAGGCGCGAAATGGAAGCCACTGTGAAGATCCGATGGAAATTTGCAGAGATTGTTGGTCAGTGTCTTTAGTGTGCTTATTGATCTCTTCACGTCGCTCTTTCACTCCAGAGCGCAAAGTGATCACGTAGAAATTTTTAAAACAACGGTGTCTCCCACCAAGTACACTCCTGGAAATTGAAATAAGAACACCGTGAATTCATTGTCCCAGGAAGGGGAAACTTTATTGACACATTCCTGGGGTCAGATACATCACATGATCACACTGACAGAACCACAGGCACATAGACACAGGCAACAGAGCATGCACAATGTCGGCACTAGTACAGTGTATATCCACCTTTCGCAGCAATGCAGGCTGCTATTCTCCCATGGAGACGATCGTAGAGATGCTGGATGTAGTCCTGTGGAACGGCTTGCCATGCCATTTCCACCTGGCGCCTCAGTTGGACCAGCGTTCGTGCTGGACGTGCAGACCGCGTGAGACGACGCTTCATCCAGTTCCAAACATGCTCAATGGGGGACAGATCCCGAGATATTGCTGGCCAGGGTAGTTGACTTACACCTTCTAGAGCACGTTGGGTGGCACGGGATACATGCGGACGTGCATTGTCCTGTTGGAACAGCAAGTTCCCTTGCCGGTCTAGGAATGGTAGAACGATGGGTTCGATGACGGTTTGGATGTACCGTGCACTATTCAGTGTCCCCTCGACGATCACCAGTGGTGTACGGCCAGTGTAGGAGATCGCTCCCCACACCATGATGCCGGGTGTTGGCCCTGTGTGCCTCGGTCGTATGCAGTCTTGATTGTGGCGCTCACCTGCACGGCGCCAAACACGCATACGACCATCATTGGCACCAAGGCAGAAGCGACTCTCATCGCTGAAGACGACACGTCTCCATTCGTCCCTCCATTCACGCCTGTCGCGACACCACTGGGGGCGGGCTGCACGATGTTGGGGCGTGAGCGGAAGACGGCCTAACGGTGTGCGGGACCGTAGCCCAGCTTCATGGAGACGGTTGCGAGTGGTCCTCGCAGATACCCCAGGAGCAACAGTGTCCCTAATTTGCTGGGAAGTGGCGGTGCGGTCCCCTACGGCACTGCGTAGGATCCTACGGTCTTGGCGTGCATCCGTGCATCGCTGCGGTCCGGTCCCAGGTCGACGGGCACGTGCACCTTCCGCCGACCACTGGCGACAACATCGATGTACTGTGGAGACCTCACGCCCCACGTGTTGAGCAATTCGGCGGTACGTCCACCCGGCCTCCCGCATGCCCACTATACGCCCTCGCTCAAAGTCCGTCAACTGCACATAGGGTTCACATCCACGGAGTCGCGGCATGCTACCAGTGTTAAAGACTGCGATGGAGCTCCGTATGCCACGGCAAACTGGCTGACACTGACGGCGGCGGTGCACAAATGCTGCGCAGCTAGCGCCATTCGACGGCCAACACCGCGGTTCCTGGTGTGTCCGCTGTGCCGTGCGTGTGATCATTGCTTGTACAGCCCTCTCGCAGTGTCCGGAGCAAGTATGGTGGGTCTGACACACCGGTGTCAATGTGTTCTTTTTTCCATTTTCAGGAGTGTATGTGGATCTGGGGAGAGATTTTACCTGATGCTATGCAGTCCACATAACATAAATGCCACGCGTTTCTTTCTTCAATATAATTTTCAGCCGATCCTACAATGTTCTCAATGCGAAGTGTTTGATCAACCGCAATATAGACCTTAATTGGATGCCTCCGTTCTTGAACCACTAGCTACGAAGACTACATTTTGTCACAAGCAACGAAAGGCAGACTAGTGTAGAGAATTTGCGGAAAGTGCAGACGGCTGCTTTCTGTGACGAGGGCACTGGAAAGTTTGTACAACACCACTACATTATTTAGAGTGGCAGCCGGAACGTGTGGCTAACTGTTGCGAATAAACAGTTTTGATGTTCACTGTGGTTTCCATTTCGCGACTTTCCGAACAGCCCTCGTATGACATCGAGCATTGGTTGTCCGATGTGACTAGATACCTGAACAGCGACTGATGCAAATGCGTCAAGGCGGTGCCCAGACTGTGGTCTAATTCATCAGCAATGGTTCTGGCTGACAGTCCTTGCTTACATCTCGTTGAACGACGTCCCAGCAGACACTGAACCACCTCGTATCACGCCTGACGGCAAGAGTGGAGAAGCATCACTGACTTCTCTCTTGCCCTGGGTGTTCCCTTTCATTTGATTTGTCAGCTTAGATTCTTCAGCTCGTAAACCTGATTATATTTAACCACATAAAATCACCGTTATAAAAGTAAACCGGTCTGTGTAATCTTCAGTCAGTTGATATCTCTAAAAATCTGCAAACCTCCTTGTTCGTTGTATATCTGTTTATTGCCAGGCTCCCCCATCACACATAATCACTGACGTGCAGGGAGAACAACAAGCTACGGACCTGCAGTCACACCTTCTTTCTGGGAAGTGCCTGTAGTGTGTCTCGTCTGTCGCTTTCCCGTGGGTCTCGGGGTGCCCGTACACAAACATAAAACAACTTTGTTTGCGCGATATTGTAGTGCATGCATGTCCGAAGAAAGAGGCACTGCAGTTGTGGGGCGGCGGGTCAAAAAAAATAATTAATGCCGTCTTATTCACGCGAGCCTGGCAAGTAATTTAGTGGTCAGCCAGAAAGCGAAGGGAAACATACTGAGCTTAGTTTACAATCTCACACAAACAGCTGTTGACCGGCGTTGCCTGCTGAAACGTTGTTGTGATGCCTCGTGTAAGGAGGAGAAATGCGTACCATCACGTTTCCGACTTTGATAAAGGTCGGATTGTAGCCTATCGCGATTGTGGTTTATCGTATCGCGACATTGCTGTTCGCGTTGGTCGAGATCCAATGACTGTTAGCAGAATATGGAATCGGTGGGTTCAGGAGAGTAATACGGAACGCCGTGCTGGATCCCACCGGCCTCGTATCACTAGCAGTCGATATGACAGGCATCTTATCCGCATGACTGTAACGGATCGTGCAGCCACGTCTCGATCCCTGAGTCAACAGATGGGGACGTTTGCAAGACAACAACCATCTCCCCGAACAGTTCAGCGACGTTTGGAGCAGCATGGACTATCAGCTAGGACACCATGGCTGCGGTTACCCTTAACGCTGCATCACAGACAGGGGCACCTGCGATGGTGTACTCAACGACGAACCTGGGTGCACGAATGGCAAAACGTCATTGTTTCGGATGAATCCAGGTTCTGTTTACAGCATCATGATGGTCGCATCCGTGTTTGGCGACATCGCGGTGAACGCACATTGGAACCGTTTATTCGTCATCGCCATAGTGGCGTATCACCCGGCGTGATGGTATGGGGTGCCATTGGTTACACGTCTCGGTCACCTCTTGTTCTCTTTGACAGCACTTTTTACAGTGGACGTTACATTTCAGATGTGTTATGACCCGTGGCTCTACCCATCATTCGATCCCTGCGAAATCCTACATTTCAGCAGGATAATGCACGACCGCATGTTGCAGGTCCTGCACGGGTCTTTCTGGATACAGAAAATGTTCGGCTTCTGCCCTGGCCAGCACATTCTCCAGATCTCTGACCAATTGAAAACGTCTGGTCAATGGTGGCCGAGCAACTGGCTCGTCACAATACGCCAGTCACTACTCTTGATGAACTGTGGTATAGTGTTGAAGCTGCATGGACAGCTGTACCTGTACACGCCATCCAAGCTGTGTTTGACTCAATGCCCAGGCGTATCAAGGCCGTTATTACGGCCGGAGGTGGTTGTTCTGGGTACTGATTTCTCAGGATCTATGCACCCAAATTGCGTGAAAATGTAATCACATGTCAATTCTAGTATTATGTATTTGTCCAATGAATATCCGTTTATCATCTACATTTATTCTTGGTGTAGCAAATTTAATGGCCAGTAGTGTAAATCGTTTCTAGTCATCCACTGTCCAGTAGCAAGTATTGACTACAGAAATTTGTGGCTCATCAGGAGCTGCTCGACCATTGTACTCCATTCTGGTTAACTTCCAAAGTACAGCAAGTAATTCGGAACTCACCAGCGATTCCTGCCGCTGATGTCAAGTAAATTTTTGCAACCAGCGTCCGCAGTGCTCGGTAATTTCTGCCCAAGTCTGCTTGTCCTTGTGTAGCTTTCGTTGTTCTTTAGCGTTTTCAATTCAAGTCGCACCACCAACAGTGGACATGGGCAGCTTTAGAGGGGTTAAAACCTCCCTGACGGATCTGTTAGTCAGATGACATCCATGACTACTCTCCGTTTGTTGTCGCTGAGCTGTCCTGACCTGCTGTTAGTCCTCCTTTTATACTGGCGGGTCCGTCTCTCGTAACATGTGGTAGTCAATTCCGCATTACATAGGCGTGTCCGGATGCATTTGGTCATACAGCACAGTCCCAGAATAACGAGACTAGGTTTTCCTGGTGTAATGCTGACGGCTCTCGTCATCTTTAGGAGAATCTGCCTCTGCTTTTGCTTAGTGTAGCTGTATATTGTACCAGACGGTGCAGACGATCCTAATCCCTTGCTGGAAAATCCACAATAGCAGTTAATATTGCACTGTGGTCTAGTTTTATAGCCTCTAGCATTAAGATGAGGCTGGCAATGCCTGCACTGTCAGTGTGGTCAATCATATTAGCTGGCTTCTGATAGGATGTATCTATGATGAAATGAAATAGAAGTTCTGACATTGGTCACAATTTAGCATTGGTATGAATTAAATGGCGACAAGTGAAAATTTGTGCAGGACTGGGATTTGAACCCGGATTTCCTTTTTTATGCGAGCGGTCACCTTAACCACTTCCTTATCCGAGCACGCTTTCCAGACAACCCAAATTCCGAAATCGTCGCACATTACTTACGTACCGCCCCCTGTTCGTTAGACTCATTGCTGGCAGCCTCACACTGATTTCCACAAGAGTTCGGGAGCGAGAGAGCGAGGGGGGGGGGGGGGGGGGGGGGGAGAGCGAGCGCATGAGGGTGCATCCACACGGATATATTCTTAATGGTCGTCAAGAGTTATGTATTTATGTACAGTGGTCAACCAGAATATTATTACCAACTACCTAATAGCCGGTACGTCCACCACTGGCATGGATAACAGGGGCGACAGGTCGTAGCATGGAAGCAATGAGGCATCCCTGGAGGGAGTTGGCATCACATCTGCACACACAAGTCAACCCGCTCGCGTAAATTCCGGGGAGGGCGACGAGGAGTTCTGACGCCGCTTTTAATCACATCACACATGTGCTCGACTGGATCCAGATCTGGCAAGTTGGGGGGCCAGCACATCAATTGTAATCCGCCAATGTGTTCCTAGAACCACCACTCCTGGCTTTTTGACATGGCGGATTATCCTGTGGAAAAATGCCACTGCCATTGGGAAACCCATCAACAACGGCTGCACGTGGACTTCAAACCAGTGTACGATACGCCTTGGCCGCCACAGTGCCTTGCACGAGCTCCACTGGACCCAAGGATTCCCACGTGAATGTTCCCCAGTGCATAGTGGAGCCGCCAACAGCTTGTTCCATCCTGCAGTACAGGTGTCAAGGAGCTGTTCTCCTGGAAGACGACTGATTCGCGCCCTCCCATCCTCCTGATGAAGAAGGTATCAATGTTCATCACACCATGCACCTCTCTTTCACTGCATCAACGTCCAGTGCCAAAAATCACATGGCCATTTCAGTTGTAATTGCAGATGTCGTGGTGTTAATATTGGTATATGCATGGGTTGTTGGCTGCGGAGGCCCATCGTTAGGAGCGTTCAGTGCACTATGTGTTCAGATACTATGATACTCTGCCCAACATTAAAGTATGATGTTAGTTCCACCACAGTTCGACACCTGTACTGTTTTACCAGTCTGCCAGCCTACAACGTCCAACATCAGTAATGCGGGGTGGCCACTCAACTCCACAACGACTGGACATGGTTTCACCACAAACTCAGGTATATTATATGCCTTTCCCATTCTACAACCAGAGAGCACACTCACAAATACTAAATGTACCACGTGTGTGTCTGACTAGCAGTCATTCCTCGCTAGGTGAAGCTGCAATCGCCTGGGTGGGTTTATATCGATATCAGGTCGGTGGTGATAATATTCTGGGTGATCAGTCTGTGTGGTGTCTTCTCCTTCGGATATGTGCGAAAGAACAGACATCAGATACACTGTATGTAAAAAAAGAATGTATATAAGGGTGCTGAAAAGCCTAATCTCTCGTCGAGGAAAACTCATATATACCTGCAGAAGGTAACTGGGCTGTTATCTAGCTCATTGGTCACATTTCGGTAGTAGTAGTATAGTGGGGTTTGCAGCATAATTTTGTTATCAAATTGACATGCAAATTAATGAATGTCATGAATTAATCACCCCCACCCCGACCACCTCCGCCCCCAACCACGCTCATCCCCGCTCCCAACCACACCCACCTCCACCTCCAGATGACATGATGTGTTTTTTCAGCTGCACGTGTGCCCCAGCATCTCCTCCCCCTCCCCTTCCTCACTCCACCACCTCACTCCTCCAACCTATCCTTCTAGCAGGAATTTCGAATTTTGGCGGGAATTTCGAATATTGGTCGGAATTTCGAATTTTGGTGGGATATTTCGAATTTTGGTGGGTATTTCTAATTTTGACGAGAACTTCTTTGTCCCAGGCCTGTGCTGACATCCCACCCCACACCCCATCAGGGAATTAATGGGAAATAAAAATCGACAGTACCCTGTCTGGGACTTGAACCCTGGTCCTCCTGGGTGGAAAGCCCAAGTGTGCCCCCGTAACACAATTAAATCACAAGACGCGCTTGGAACTGACAGAAAATTAAAAATGGCTGTGCCCTTTCTGGGACTCGAACCCTGATTCTTGTGGATGGAAAGCCCAAGTGCACCCCCTAACACATGGAAACTGTCCAGATGTTGGAGAGGAAGGTTAAGTTAGTGCACTTTATTTATTTTGGTCGGGAAACTGACGCAAATATCGATCCTAATTTCATAATTAATCACAAAGATTGGGCCTAATTACATAACCATATGCAGAGTGCTACACTAGGACGGCACATAATCGCAATAAAACTCAAAAACTAACAATACCATACAACTGGTGTTATCCTGCTGGGAAATAATTTCGCAATACCACTCGAAAGTAGTGACAGACACACTCAAACTCTACCCTACACCTACAAGCTGGAGGAAAAAGACTGAGGTGTAAGGTACTATCTTCATCCTTTTTGGCAGAAAATACGTTGAGCTGACGAGATGCTGGTGTTGGACAGAGAGGAGTTTAAGAAGTGTATTACCTGTAAGCATACAGTATCTGTCATTGTTTGACGTCAGAGTTCACTACAGATGTCTGCTAAAAATCCATCCTGCAGCCCAGGTAATCGAAGCCAATACCCGCTACCACAACTGATGGAAAAAAAATTCGTCACAGTTCTAATTACACTACGAAAATGTGAACAAACCAGCACCTGTAATGAACGGGTCACAATGCAGCACATGTATTGGGGAAAATCGTCACCCTAAAAGACTGCAGAGGAGGCGGTGGTTGTTACATGTTTTCTCCCTGATTGGCGTCCATAATCTGCCGAAAATCGAAGCCCCCTTCCTCCCTCACTCCACCCTTCCCTCCCTCCATCGGAAGGGGGGGGGGGGACGACACATGCTCCTTCAAATGGCCAGCTGCTCCACCGACCACCTCGCGGCGTGGGCAGGCCGTTGTCCACACTTTGCTGCCACCATCTGCAGTTGCTCGCCGCACTCGGCTTTCCACTATCTGGCCGCCACCTTAAAGCATTAAGTATCATAACCCTACCCATACCGAGGACACTCCAGATGGCTATTTCAAAAGTCATGCCCTTTTTCTGTTTTTCTGATGACCCGCATATGGCTATAGACCCGACAGGCCCTCAAGATATGCGGTATGCCTTTGATATGGCGCCACTTAGCACAAAAGGAAATTTACAGGCACAACCCGGCCCATCTGGAGAATGGTCCAGATCAGCACTTGGCTTTCCATCATCTGGCCGCTGCCTTAAGATGTGAACACAGTAGCATGTATAGTCAACCAAACAATAGGAGACAAAAGGATGGCCGATTCAAGTGCAACTTGTTTGTCTAAAATTTAGTGACAGAGCCCCCAAACGCTGCCCCCAGGACAGAGAGCAGCTGTGTCCAGCAACCACCACAGCAGACACGCCCTGCCCCCCCCCACCCCCTCTTCCGCTGCAGCCCACAATTCAGCGATGGAGAAGAACTGTATTTGACATCAACGCATTTATAATAAAGCATCTATTTAAAAAAAAAGCAAAACACATTGCGACCACAATAAATGTCTTCTTTCCACGAAAATAGGTAAAGTCCATTTTCTTTTAATTTTATGAGCAAATCCGTATACTTTTTACGTTCGTCTGCAGTCGCATCTCATTATTTTGTGGCTACAGAGAAGTGTTCTGCCACCGATCACAAATGACAAGCAGAGACAGGCCCACCCTGCATAAAAATCAGGAAAAAAACTTTTACTATTTTTTTGATGCAAGAACTACGGATCACCGCAGAATGTCCTCGTTAATTCGAAACCGTCATCAGAGTAAAGAAAAGCGAGAATTTAAACTCCAACGAAAAAAATCTATATTTGGCAATTTCTTCCAGCTTGTTGAACATATTACACGACTTGAGAGTGTCTCTTGCTTTCAATGTCTGCAAATAAACTCTCATGCACATGTGTATTACAAACATTTCAGACAATCTTTCACGTCATTGGCACACATGTCGGAAAAAAACACAGTCCTTTAACATTAGATAAGAAGAAGCTATAATTCAAGAGAACGTAACTGTTTTGTACACTGTGATAGTTCCCCTTTTACCAATGCAATGCTGTATCATACTAGTGTTTACAAAACAAATCGTGAGAGCTAATGTCACCCTGTGTAGGTGGGAGATTTAAATTTCGTTAAAAGATATCGCCGCAACGAAAAATAGAAAAAAGAAGCGCTTGCCAAGAATCATTCCGTACTGCCCTAGCCATCTCTTCCATCCGCCATTCGACACGTCATTGATATCAATTTGATAGGCTAATTAATTAAATTGATCATGAGAGTCACTTTGTATGACCAGTAATTTTTTTTTCAGCAGTCGGATTACACTCGCCAAGTAGGAGAACTGAGAATCCATGGAGGGAACACATTTTTCTTTTCGAGAAATGACATCTGAATCTGACCACAGAGGGATTATACAACCCACAACATACATTTCGCGTAAGGGCCGCGCTATTAAAAAACACGATCATAACGCGTATGTTACCATCACCCTGCATAAAAAGCGGTCTTGAGTCTACAGGTACACACGGTCGCTGATAGTGTTATGCTTTCAGGTAGAAATACTGTTCGAAATGCTGTCCGCAATTTGGAATCAAGTCTATCTGTTGAACCACGTATTTGTGTTGGATCCTATAGAGATGTCATTTAATGATTACAGCCACTGGTGAATCGTGTTCGTATCTCACAACGACTCACTTTTTTTTAACCTATCTGCTAAGGATCCCATACACCAAGAACTCCAGCGCTTTTTTTGGACAGTCCCTCTGCATCTTGTAACTGCTCCTAAATCTCTGCCTCACCCTCCCTGAAGTTTAGTCAATGTGATCGTCCCAATTTAAGTCTGACCTGTACAGAAGTCCGAGAGCGCTATATCTAAGACCTTCTGCATCCTGTGGGGAAACAGGAAGAACTGAGTTAATGCAACAGGAGCGCGTTTTCACCACTTGGTGGAAATGGGAACATGGTGTCATAGCTCCGCCAACCGTGTACAGTGTGTAAGGCCAGCGCCAAACGAAGCATTCCCCTGCAACACGAGGTAGTAGAAAAGCTAGTATGAGCAGTTACGGTGGTGTTTCTTGTTGGGAAAATTAGGAAGACTATACATCATACATAGCATAGAGGAAGGGCAAAGATTTTGTGACACATCTCCAAACCATATACAGGTAGTCCGAAGGAGACCTGTGTCTCTCATGGTGCATTCATGTCTATCACCCAAACATATGTGGCGATCCTATCGAATCTATTAAATATACAGGTATTGGATCATTGGAGCAGGTGATCGAAGTCGCTTCCAAAAACCAGTGTAAAGTTTCATCACCTGTACTGTAGGATAACCATATCCAACAGACTATCAATCACACAAGAGGTTCCTGTATTGCTCCTTCATAAGCAGTTTAATACATTGTTGTTTGTAACACACCCAATCAGTGTACACCGTCATACACTTTGTTTTTCCTACCACGACTTAGAGACCTGTGTCAGCTGCTGCTAAACCGACATTAACATGTTTCGATCCTCTGGCTCTCACAGAAAACTGAACATCGCATGGCATAAACTATACAGCCACCACAGCACAGGTTGGTAGAAATAAAACATAGACGCGATGTTTCTCATTGACAACAATGTGGAAAACCACAGAGGGTGGCAGCAAGCGGCTGACAGCATCCTGCCCACACTGCGAGGCAGTCGGTGGAGCAGCTGGCCATTTGAATTAGCGTGTGTCCCTCCCATAGGTAGATGAAGGGTGGGAAGGGCGTAGGGAGGGAGGAAGGGGGCTTAGATTTTCGGTAGTTTGTGGATGCCTATCGAGGAGAACGCACGTAACAACTACCGCCTCCTCTGCAGTCTTTTAGGATGACGATTTTCCCCAGTACATGTGCTGCATTGTGACCCGTTCATTACGAGTGTTGGTTTTTCACATTTTCGAAGTGTAATTAGAACTGTGACGAATTTTTTTCGCATCAATTGTGGTAGGGTGTATTTGCTTCCATTACCTGGGCTGCACGATGGATTTTGAGCAGACTTCTGTAGCGAGCTCTGACGTCAAACAATGACAGATACTGTATGCTTACAGGTAATACACTTTTTAAACCCCTCTCTGTCCAACACCAGCATCTCGTCAGCTAAACGTATTTTCTGCCAAAAAGAATGAAGATAGTACCTTACACTCCAGCCTTTTTCCCACCAGCTTGAAGGTGAAGGGTAGAGTTTGAGTGTGTCTGTCAGTACTTTCGAGTGGTATTACGAAATTTTTTTCCTAGCAGGATAAAGCCAGTTGTATGGTATCATTAGTTTTTGAGTTTTATTGCGATTTTATGCCATCCTTATGTAGCGCTTTGCATATAGTTATGTAATTGGGCCCAATATTTGTGATTAATTATGTAATTAGGATCGATATTTGCGTCAGTTTCCCGACCAAAATAAATAAAGTACACTAACCTAACCTTCCTCTCCCCCATCAGGGCAGTTTCCATGTGTTAGAGGGTACACCCAGAAAGGGCAGAGTCGTTTTTTAATTTTCTGTCAGTTCCAGGCGCCTCTGGTGATTTAATTGTGTCAGGGGGGCACACTTTGGCTTTCCACCTAGGAGGACCAAATTTCGAATCCCAGAAAGGTTACCGGCAGCTTTAATTTCCCGTCAGTTCCCAGGTGGGGTGTGGGGTGGAATGTCAGCACAGCCCAGGGACAAAGAAATTCCCACCAAAATCCGAAATTGCCTCCAAAATTCGAAATATCCCACCAAAATTCGAAATTACTGCCCATAGAGTAGGTTGGGGGGAAGGTGGTGGGGGAGAGGGTGAGGGGCTGGCGCACACGTGCAGCCGAGGAAACACATGATGTCGTCTTTGGTCGGTGGTGGGCGTGGTCGAGGGTGTGGGTGGGTGTGATTAATTGATCAATTTAATTAATCTGCATAACAATTTGATATCAAAACTGCGCTACAAACCCCGATATACTACTACTTTCGGTTTAGGAAACGCCCTTTGAAACGTCCCCTTTGAACAATTATATACGTGACTGTGCTTAAACTGACACACAATATTTTTAGCGCAACGCAATCTGACTTTCAATAATCCCTACAAAACAATGGCCCTGACTAACATTAACCTATACCTTTCACAAACCACTTACCTCACCAAAAATCTTCGTTACTCGCACTACTGCAATACAGCGAGCGCCACTACTGCCAGCTAAATAAAAGATTCAAACTACTGAAGGCACTAACTACTGATAGGCATAGTTAGCAAATGAAAGATTTTGATAGAGAACAAATGATGTATTTACCTTAATAGTCATAATATATATAGCAGTTCATGACATCCAGTCTTACAAATTTCAAAACTCCGCCATCTCTCTCCCCACATCCACCACTGCTGGCAGCTCACCAACTGCGCAACGCTACACGCTGTTCACATCCAGCTGCCCAACACTACAATGGCAGACAACAATGCAAACTAGCCACAAACTGCACACAGCACAGCCAGTGTTCATACAGAGCGCTACTTAACGTTGCCTACTTACATAGCCCCCATGCTCCCCACAAAGAATTTTACAAATTGTTTTGGGCAGTGGCCAATAATGATCTGATAAAATTTTTCATAATTACAATAACAAAGAAATCAAATGCACACACTTATTGATACAATGTTGCTCAAAAGCTAAAATTTTCTCACAGTCCATAAAGACAGTCCTGATCGTTCATCACAGTAAAATAGCAGTGTTTTTCTCAAAGTCTGAGCAGTAGAAGAAAATGCACACGGAAGTAGTGGATTTCCATGCAGTCTTGAAGAAGTAGTGCTGTCCTTCAAAAGAAAAGACAGTGCTGATTCTTGACATGCAGACAGGTAATGGGCCACAACAGAGCAAACCAACCGCAGAGTCAGTCCAAGTTTTGAAGAATATTGGTAGGTAGGTCATCACAGAGTAGACCCACTGTAGTCCTGGTAGAGATTACGGTATTGGTGGGCCACCAGAGGTGCAGACCCACTGTAGTCCTGGTAGAGATTGTGGTATTGGTGGGCCACCAGAGGTGCAGACCCACTGCAGTCCTTGTAGAAATAATGGTACTGGTGAGTCAGCAAAGGTGTAGATCCACTGTAGTCCTTGTAGAGATGGCCAGCAGCCATCTGTTGCGACTGTGCAGGTGCACAATCAACATCGAAGAGTCTTGCAGACAATATAGCTAGTCCTTAACCACCACTTGTGCACTCACAAAGTTTTTGGAATTGTCCTAAGAACCAGCAATGCTGTTATCCAGTCCCTTGCTGAATTATTAACACACGTGCAAACACTAACAGTCCCTACTTCTCACATATTGTCCATATACTATGACCAACAGAAACGTGTTCAGTGAAATGGAACTTACAAGTTAATAATATGGTGAACTGCTGTCAATTACAATTTTATAACATAAGAATACAATAAGAAAGGTACAAAATACACCATTAAAGAACATGACAATACAGGTAACATTTGTAGTACAGGCTTTACAGAAGAATCGAAATAACATATACATCAGTGTTACAGGAATTATGACATGAGTACATACATAAAAGATCAGAATAACTTTTGAAACATCAACTTCACACATGAGCATTAAAACAAAACAGAATAAATAATGTCTAAACATCTTTACAAAGAAAATAACATATTATCGGAAAAATTCTACAACATAACTCTTATTATCTAAACACATTAAGCCAGGTAAAACACAAATTCACACAGTGTAATAACACAAAAATACAGGACAGGGTTTGTTTCCAGTGCGACATTTGGTACTGCTGTCCACCCCAAAACTTCATTCCATATATCTTTCCTTTTATTTCAACATTTGTTTCCACCAAAAAAATTCTATCCAAGCATGCTTTCTGTATTTATATGTTCACACATTCCTTACCTCATTATTTATTTTCCATTATCTTACCTCATCATTTATTTCCAAGAAAATCCTACCTAAATCTGTTGTCTGTAAAACCTACTTTTTTGGTTCATATCCTCTTTCAAAATACTTTTTTGGTCAAACCATTTTCTTATAGCTTCTCAATGCATTTCTTCCAATTCATCACAACTTGTTCTCTTATATGGCCTACCCCATCTTAAGCTAACTTAAATCTACTGAGCTCAGATGCTGAACTAAGGGACGACGCAATGCAGCAGCACAAAACAATTAGTACAAACAGCAATGACAAAAAAATCAAATTGCAAAGCAAGCAGCAGTAAATCTAAATTAACAGATAAAATGCAAAATTACAACTAATATGAGCCAATGTGCAGCAACAAGAAAAATAAATCAGTAGTAAAACTGGCTTAACAGAGTAATGTAAAGTGAAATTTAGTAGCGCTATGCCTGGTAAACAGCAGCAGCAAATGTAATAACTTATATCTAAACATGACAAAGCTCAAGCAAAAAAAATATTACACTAAAGATAACAATGCAGATAAGGGAAATGTATATTCACATCTTAATGTCTATGTAATTAAAGTGGTGCACCACAACTTATTCTACAAAAGAAATTACCAAGTACTTGAAAAGAAAATTCTGTATGCAATTCCTGTGAAATGTTTTTGTGCTCCTTCGTTTTTTTTTTAAGTACATCATAAAGTGATTATTTACTGGATCTATAGGCATAAAGTATCTATATTAGTACATCTATTAAATTTAATTTTAACCAATGCTGCAGTGCAGCTAGAAACTAGATATTAAAGAAAATGAGCAAATATGTACAAAGCAAGGCATGAAACATCATTCATTAGCCATATGGCATTTCATAAGGTAGTAAAAAAAATCTCTCAACTAGAAAGACAGTAGTCATAATCAGGTGTATAGACATAAAATATTTCTCGGTATTTCATTAGGCATTTCAGTAAATATCATAAATTAAGAGCTCCACAGTGTTATCATATGTTTTCAAGTTTGAGCGTGTCGTATTTGTGATGCTTTCTACAAAGGAATGTCAATAGCGAGGATAATGGCCCCTTTTTTTTTTTCTTCTGTGCCTCTGAAAGGCACACACAAATGGCTTTTTTCCAGGCGATTGTGACGCAGCTGGGTGCCCACGACGCATTATGTGCAGGTGGTCACTTAACTTTCTTACCGAAATATTTATGACACCAGTTTGCACTATAGTGACAGTCTCATATAAAAAATTTCACAGGTCTAGAATTTGCGTTACAAATCTGTAGAAACAAAATCCTGTAAATATAACAGTGTCCAAAAAAATTTCGTCATCATTGTGGTACAATAATGCATTTACACACATTTCATAACTCTTAAAGTACGATTCTTGGTTTCCAACATCCTTTTTCACAAGTCAGAGTCCCTAACCACTACTCATTATTCATTATCTTATTACACATATACATATTTGTCGACACTTCTTCAATATTACATCATAAGAAATACGTAGCATAATCAAATTCCTCATATACGGTAGCATCATCTTATTGATCATAAACATACCTCAGCAGCATAATACACATCTTCGTCGTAATAATAACATCATAACACCTCAGTCAAATCTTGGAAACCTCGTAGCTTTCTGCAATAATTTGAAAACCTAAAGAAAATTCTCTGCTCATTTAAATAGAGTCATCTACCTCAAACGTACTATAAAAATCATGATCCTATATCAAATATATCATTCAAAGCTCTCATACTATCCCAACAGTTCCCAAAAAATATGAACAGTTCACAAAGTACAGACGAAATACAATTTCATAAGTGTGAAGTTATCCAACTTTGTAATTGCTTAAACATCTGTCACTGACGTAGTAAAAAAAAAATGTTTGTCTCTCAGTTAAATGATCAGATAGCTGTGTAATTTATGTGTTAGAGAAATATGGTACCGAAGAGTAAAGTTGTATAAGCAGATACCATATTAGCTAGGGCTCCTTGTGCTTGCCAAACACATGATACACAAAGTAAGCGTGTACCCCCCTGAGGATTAATGTAATTATACCCTCAGGTGCTACAGATTACAGCAATGGAATGAAATGTATCATGAAAAACTTTCTTTGTAATTCAAAAACCTTTAAAAATAAATGTTTTAAGTACAAAATTAATCACTGAACTGCGTGTCCTGTAGCGCTAAATGTGCGTCTTGCTGTAAGATAATTCTGTTGAAGTGTTGTAGTTATCGTCCTCTGAAAGCAAAGTTCTGCTGAAGTCAATGTACTCACCTCATCATAAACAAAAGTGAGATACTTTGCGTATAGCTATCATAGTTATTATGCTTATTGCTGTGATGAAGAAAGTACTATAATGTAACTTATTGTTGTGCTACGAAAAAGGCTGTCTCATTATAGCTATACCACAAAAGTTACTACTAAAACATGTTTTACTTTCCAGAACAATTCAGAAAAACTGTGCAGATATAAAACAGATACACCGCAAAAACAACATTGTAAATTGTCACTCATTAGTAGCGTCGTGTAGCTGTCACATAAACTAACCACTGTGTCATCTGGTATCTCACAGAAAGTACTTTAAATCCAGAATGTATTTTCAAGTAAACCAAAATGTTGCATTAAAATCTCATTAGCAGTACTGGTAAATGTTCTAAGTATGTGAGCCTTATAGTCGTTACGTAATCGTGCAACTAACAAGCAAGAATGTACACACACAATAACACTGTGTCGTCTGTTCACAATAACAATGCATTCGTAATTTCTGTTTAAATAAGTTCCCTTGGTTCTTGACTGGATATTTAACTTCAAACATTGTTGCATGTTAACAGATTCTAAGTCTGACAAAGCATACTAGTAATGTAAAGTGAAAAATTTTATGGCAAAGATTAAGTTATAAAGCAGATTATCTTTCAATAAACGGTTTTACATGTGAAGTGTGGTGCAATCCTTTACTCTTCCTAGTACGCAGAGGTTCAACTTGAACGGAATTATCATGCGGTATACGTCGGTGAGGAATGCTAAAATTTTTCTCAAGGTTAGCGTCTATGTTATTTTTCTCTGAGCCAGCCGGCGCACACGGCTGCCTGCGGTGCGAGTCATTGTCTGTTCCTTTGTTGGCGCGCGTCGTTATTGGGATTAGGAGACCTAACTTCTACAAATTCACCTTGACGAGAAGGCCCTGCCCTGTTTGAAGCTCGCCATTTCTGATGCAATTCAGGTCTGTCGTTACGATTATATCGTCTGTCGTCATGTCGGTAGATTCCATAGTTTCTTTCACGCCGGTCATGTGGTTGGGAATTTCTCCCTGAATCGTAACTGCGCACTGGACCGTTGCATCTAAAGTTATTCTTTCTCCCTTGATAATAATTATTTTGGTTCCCATATTGTCTGTTTCTCTGATTGTCTCTGTGATAGTCATTACTGCGAAGAGGTGATCTTTCCCTGTAATTATTACTGCTCTGCCAATGGTTGTCATACGGGTGGTGTCTGTTTTGGTCACGATTTACGTTGTAAGAATAGCCTTGTTGTGTATTATTTCTGTCATTTCTGTCATTGTTGTGCTCCTGTTTTCGCGTTCCGCAATTGTCAGTGTCAATTTCCAGTTCTTGTAACAGTCCCTGAAAAGCTTCAATGTCGTCTTTGCAACGTCCTGCTAAAATAATATGTCGTAAATGTTCAGGCAATTTGATTAAGCAAATGCGGATGAGTTCTGAGAGGCTGAATGTGTTTGAAAGATACTGATTCTTATGCAACATGTCTTCAAAATATTTCATAAGACTGGAAGATTCAGATTGTTCGAAACGTTTCATCATTATGATGCTATGTTTTACTCGGTCTTGTGTAGCTTGAGACCAATACGCTGAGAGGAAGGCATGATAAAATTCTCCTTCACTGTGGCCATCGTGGATGCCCAAGCGCATTCTTACAGCTGGTTCATTCTCTAAATAGCCACACATAAATTCTAACCTGTGTTACAATGACCAGTTGGGAGGAAAACAATGAGAGAATTGTGGATGAATATCGTTGTCAGAATTCTTAAATGTTTTGAATTTACGTGTAGTAATGAACAGCTTATAGTCAAAATCATCGTGTCGGCGAGTCGCATTTCGCTCATTGTTACTTCGTTTCGGCGGTTCCATCTCAAAATCCAATGCGCCTTGCCAATTTCTTTCATAATTTCCGAAGTGCCCTGTGTTATTATTTTGTGGTTGTTCCGTATTTCTATGTCCCTCTTCCTGTACTGGAGCGTGAGTGTCCTCTGAAATATGTAATTCTTGTATTACTTGTGCCAAGTGATCTTGTACTTCCCGGATTTCTCTTTTGTACTGTGTATTGATTTGATTTTGATTTTGTTTGAATTTTCTTATTTGTTCATACTCTTCAGTGTCCGTGAAGGCTACAGGTCTTGTGTCATTCAGATCATCATCTATCTTTGTAGATAAGTTCTGCTACTTTATCCGTTAGTGAAATTATTGCCTCTGCGTGTTTTCCTGAACCAAGTTTCAGAGTGTCCATCTGTGTTGAAATCGTATCTACTGTGTCTTTTAAGTTTTCCTGAGTTTTTGCAAGTTGCGTAACCGAATTGGTAGATGCAACTGAGTCAATTTTAGCTTGCAAGGTGTCGTGATTTTCATGAACAATATTTTGCAGTTCTTTTATGGCTGCTTCGTGATTCTGTAATGCATTTTCATGACGCAAAAAAATAGGTTGGAAATGCTCACAAATTTGTGTTTTTACGTCGTTACAGACTTTTTGACATTTCGATTCGATTTTATGTAACTCAGTAGTTAAATCTTCACGTGTTTGTTCAAGCGTAGTGTGAAGATTTTGTTCCATTGCGTCTAACTGTTGGTGTGTTTGTCTCTGGTGTTGTTCCGTCATGTCTAACTTTTGAAGATTTTGTTCCATTGTGTCTAACTTTGGAAGATTTTGTCCCATTTGTTTCTGATTTTGTTCAAGCGTTGTGTCTAACTTTTGAAGATTTTGTTCCATTGTGTCTAACTTTTGTAGCCTTTGTTCCATTTGTTGCACTAACAGTAATAACAATGCACTGGTGTCTGAAACATGTTCCTCAGTGCTATTCGGCAGTGCATTTGAACCGGCAATATTCGCATTTTGAAAAGCAGAAAATGTGTCTTGATTTATCTGAGAAAACGATGAGGACGCAAAACCTGAATCTACAGTATTTGCAAGATTGTGTCCTGTCATTTCGGAATCCTGAGGCGAGCTGTTGCCGACCGATCGATCGATAATGCTTCCCTGTTCACTAATTGTTTCACTGTCTACACCATTATTTGCCGCCCGCTCCATTTCCCTATGCACAATTAGCAAATTATTACTTTGAATGTCTGTTAATTCATTACACAGTGGTACTGATAAGCTACACTCGTCGTCACTAGTAATTCTCAGTTTACTTTGGAGCCTAGTGTTACGTTTTTCACACACCATTATTGTCACAATATTTCACACGATAACACAGAAAAGCACAATTTGAAGAGCAAAAATAAGAGAACACATTAACATAGCACTGAAATTAATATCTAGTTAATTGCAAGCGCAGCTGCGAAATACTTGGTGCAAATTTACATGCATGCCACAACTGTTTTACTGAACAACAATGAAAGACTGCAACTACAAAGGAAATTCTCTCTATAATTACGCGCTAGCAATAAACAATAGCTACACTAATTACACAAACTACAAGAAAAAATCAGAAGATTTCAGTGAGATATCCTTGGCAAAGGGTAGACATATGAAACATCCCCTCTGAACAATTATATACGTGACTGTGCTTAAACTGACACACAATATTTTTAGCGCAACGCAATCTGACTTTCAATAATCCCTACAAAACAATGGCCCTGACTAACATTAACCTATACCTTTCTCAAACCACTTACCTCACCAAAAATCTTCGTTACTCGCACTATTGCAATACAGCGAGCGCCACTACTGCCAGCTAAATAAAAGATTCAAACTACTGAAGGCACTAACTACTGATAGGCGTAGTTAGCAAATGAAAGATTTTGATAGAGAACAAATGATGCATTTACCTTAATTGTCATAATATATATAGCAGTTCATGACATCCAGTCTTACAAATTTCAAAACTCCGCCATCTCTCTCCCCACATCCACCACTGCTGGCGGCTCACCTCCAACTGCGCAACGCTACGTGCTGTTCACATCCAGCTGCCCAACACTACAATGGCAGACAACAATGCAAACTAGCCACAGACTGCACACAGCACAGCCAGTGATTTTCATACGGAGCGCTACGTAACGTTGCCAATAAGAAAACATAAACAGCCTACTTACACCCTAAGCATGTATTCTTATTCGCAGCTGTTGTTAATTCTTCGTTTCTGCATCCCGGCTGCAGCCTTGAGAGCACATGGTTTGCATTTTCTTCAAACTCCCGTCTGGAAACCCCAGGGACTACAAATAAGATATCATCAACGTAAGTCACAACAGAGACTGCTTCGTCAGTCCCATCTAATAGTTCCAGCAGTGGCTCACTTGTAAGATCCCAGAAAACAGGTCCATGTTTCAAGTCATATAGGCTGCCATTGGTAATATCTTTTATCATTTTGTGCCACTCTGCCATTTTGCGGTATCGAACATTGTTTGCGACGTGTTAAAATGTTTATCAATTATGTTGGGCCACAGCTCTTCGGATTTCTGGGATCTTTACTGCGGCCTTTCTTTACAGAAACTGCAAGTTCTGGTTTCCAGGTCTCTTACGTCCAGCCTTGTCTCAGTGCCTCGTTCAGAGGACGAGTTAAGGAAGGCTATAACTATAGTTCTGCCTTTCGTATTACATCCGAACAGATGAAAAATTAGTCATTAACATCAGGCTATTTTCCAGAGTATTTAAAGCAGACAAGGATTGAACCTCTTCTAAAGAAAGGTATTGCAGAGGACATAGAAAGCTACAGATACATTTCCCTACTGACGCCATTCCCAAATATAACGGAATCAAATTTGTGAGACAGACTAATGAAGTGCTTTAATAAATGTAACCTTCCAAGTAATCACATTTTCGGTTGCAAAGTAATAGAAGTACCGAATCAGCTGTAGTAAAATTCTTAAAAGCGGTTCTTGATGCTTTTGACAACGATGAATGTGTTACAGTCATATTTTTAGATCTGTTTACGGTTTGTATACTGTTAACTGAAAGAACAACTAAATAAGCTAGAATCATTAGGAATAAGAGGTGGAGCCGAGTATTCTTAGCAGATGGAATACAAGGAACAGAGATAACACGAACCTCAAATAAGGCTAAGCTTTTTATGAAACACCTTTACAACCAAAATACGTTAATATTGGAGTTAGTGGGGGTATCGTATTGGGAGACAGTGGCGTTAGTTATGGGGAAAATGCTCATTGCTGATGACAGTACCATTGGTCAATATGTAATAAAGCTCCACTGAAGATAAAGCAAATAAATGTTATGAATTTCAGTTTTAAGGGGACAAAAATGACACTTAAATGTAAATGATATTTGTACGGACTGTATACCAAGCGTGAAATTTCTAGAGATCAATATTGGTTCTCAGCCGAAGTGGCATCAACACTGTCATCCAGCAAAGAAATAAAGCCCCCCCATCAGTAGATGTTTTGATCCTTAGCTCCGGTGAATGTACTTACGTTGTGGTCGTTGGTTTGTCCAGGATTACAGATCCATCAATTCACTTTATGTTTATGTGATTTTGATTTATAAATAACAATAGAACAGGGAGTAATGTAAGACATGTTACTGAACTTCTACCTGATGTAGTCAGAGTTGCCGACGTAGTATTTAATAAAATAAAATAGCCTGAATCTCTTCCTCCTTCACACTTTTAATGTACATTATCCCAAATGCTTCATCAGCATCATATTCTTCGCACAACTGCTTTCTTCGCACTATTATTAAGGGATTTACTTTCTCTATATGAACCTCATTATTTCCTGTTTCTTCTGACAAGACCTCTCGATAGTATTAGCTGCCAATAACTCTAGCAGTTAAATTTTTATCACCTTTCCACCAACTGGGGCACATACATTTTGACAGAACAGCTAACTTGTCCCAGTCAGTCTTGCTATGGGATTCTGGGTTCTGAAATTTCTGCAAATAATATTTAAATTCATCCAGGCTTTCGAGATCATCATTAAACGCTTCTGAATTTTCATAATGTAGCTCTGTCTCTGCGGGATTCTCAACTCTTTCATGTGCAACATTGCTAGTGTGTTTCACATGGTTCGTTTCATGTTTCAGGGCAACTACACTGACTGCCATCAGCATATGAAAAATATTCTTTCATCTTCCTCAGCAGTTCTCAGAATTTGCCCAACTTTACTTCATTTCCAGCAGATTAACTATTCTTTTTATCTCGCTCCATTCCTGCCTTTCTAACATATAACTACGTTGTTCCTTATATTACATCACCTTCTAATATATGGCTGCGCACCCGAAAGATGATGCAATATTCAATCCACTGGGAAAATTTCAAGAAATGTATTATTTCATTCCCTCAGTCAAATGTTTCACATCACTTCCTATTTCTGGAAACTCAGTTTCATTGACGTCTCTCGTATATCATAACCCCATTATATCTTCACTGCTGGCTTCCTTTGTTTTATGTTTTAATGCTATGTGGCTTCTGTCCCGCTTTGGCGAGCAGGGGACATAAAAGTGATAAATCAAAATCGAGTAATTTTTGGTGACGTGGCCGTCAGCTTGAAGATTGAGTTGATGCATCTGTCCGTGCTAGCCATGTTGTGCAAGCCTCACGCTAACTAGTGTAAATAGTGAGATATCCCAAATGTGCTCGTCGTAAATGAGATATCCTAAATGTGCTTGCCGTAAATACTACATACAACATGTATAGTTAAACAATTATGTCTTATTCTCTTATAGACTGCTGATAATTGCTAATATGAGTATGTGAAACTTGTTTGGTTGAAAACAGTAATAAACATTCAGTTTCAGTAGATGGATAACCTATAGCCTTATCTCCTTAATGCACGTACAAGAGTAGCATCAGCCAGTGTAAAGTGGCTGGGGCGAGGATTGGACCACTGAACAATGCTGCTGCCTGCCCAGGAGTGATCAGACTAGTTGTAACATATTCCATTATTGTTGCAAGTGTATCTGACAGAGGAAGCTTTTTCAAGTATTTTTTAATAAAAACTTCTTTATTTTCATTTGTCTTGCTTAAATCAGCTATTTCATTCTTGTTACCTCATTTACGCTTACAGTAATAATTTTTTACCATGTCATTCTTTAAAGAAACGTCTTTTGGTTTGCAAATGTACACTCCTGGAAATGGAAAAAAGAACACATTGACACCGGTGTGTCAGACCCACCATACTTGCTCCGGACACTGCGAGAGGGCTGTACAAGCAATGATCACACGCACGGCACAGCGGACACACCAGGAACCGCGGTGTTGGCCGTCGAATGGCGCTAGCTGCGCAGCATTTGTGCACCGCCGCCGTCAGTGTCAGCCAGTTTGCCGTGGCATACGGAGCTCCATTGCAGTCTTTAACACTGGTAGCATGCCGCGACAGCGTGGACGTGAACCGTATGTGCAGTTGACGGACTTTGAGCGAGGGCGTATAGTGGGCATGCGGGAGGCCGGGTGGACGTACCGCCGAATTGCTCAACACGTGGGGCGTGAGGTCTCCACAGTACATCGATGTTGTCGCCAGTGGTCGGCGGAAGGTGCACGTGCCCGTCGACCTGGGACCGGACCGCAGCGACGCACGGATGCACGCCAAGACCGTAGGATCCTACGCAGTGCCGTAGGGGACCGCACCGCCACTTCCCAGCACATTAGGGACACTGTTGCTCCTGGGGTATCGGCGAGGACCATTCGCAACCGTCTCCATGAAGCTGGGCTACGGTCCCGCACACCGTTAGGCCGTCTTCCGCTCACGCCCCAACATCGTGCAGCCCGCCTCCAGTGGTGTCGCGACAGGCGTGAATGGAGGGACGAATGGAGACGTGTCGTCTTCAGCGATGAGAGTCGCTTCTGAATTGGTGCCAGTGATGGTCGTATGCGCGTTTGGCGCCGTGCAGGTGAGCGCCACAATCAGGACTGCATACGACCGAGGCACACAGGGCCAACACCCGGCATCATGGTGTGGGGAGCGATCTCCTACACTGGCCGTACACCACTGGTGATCGTCGAGGGGACACTGAATAGTGCACGGTACATCCAAACCGTCATCGAACCCATCGTTCTACCATTCCTAGACCGGCAAGGGAACTTGCTGTTCCAACAGGACAATGCACGTCCGCATGTATCCCGTGCCACCCAACGTGCTCTAGAAGGTGTAAGTCAACTACCCTGGCCAGCAAGATCTCCGGATCTGTCCCCCATTGAGCATGTTTGGGACTGGATGAAGCGTCGTCTCACGCAGTCTGCACGTCCAGCACGAACGCTGGTCCAACTGAGGCGCCAGGTGGAAATGGCATGGCAAGCCGTTCCATAGGACTACATCCAGCATCTCTACGATCGTCTCCATGGGAGAATAGCAGCCTGCATTGCTGCGAAAGGTGGATATACACTGTACTAGTGCCGACATTGTGCATGCTCTGTTGCCTGTGTCTATGTGCCTGTGGTTCTGTCAGTGTGATCATGTGATGTATCTGACTCCAGGAATGTGTCAATAAAGTTTCCCCTTCCTGGGACAATGAATTTACGGTGTTCTTATTTCAATTTCCAGGAGTGTAGTTCCTTGTTATTTCTTTCGATTTGATAATCTCATGTGTGAAGTATTAATGCTGACATGGCGTCGATCGGGAAAAGTCGACACTCTACTACTCGTGAAAAAGTCGATACTTTTCGAAACAGTTCATCTTTAACCTATTTAGCTCAATAAGATTTAGTTGCCGTATATCGCGCATAATACTGTTTTGCAGATTGACTTCTAAATCCTTTTGCATACGAAGTTATCATCTGTCAACCTTTCTCTTTACGATTGTTTTGAAATAATTAATTAACGGTATTTAAAGTGGTCTGTATTCCTGTATATTTGGTCTGATATAAAAAAAAACGATTGAAAACGGTCTGCTGTAGTCACTTAGATAATAGGACATTCGATGCATAGAAAATATGTACGATGGTCAGTGTAAAAACATGGAATGTTGTTGCGATGGAAAATACAATGGAGACGATGAAGAATGCAGCAAATATCACATCACACACTGAAAAGAAAAGTTTCAGAAAATACAGGGATACAGTGGACGGTAAATGAATTATGGGAAGATTAAAGAGTGTGTGCAGTGAAGAACAAGAAATAGTTATATTTTTGAAATGGAAAAACCATTTTATGCATTTATAGTGATGACCTATGGAGATTGGCATTCCAGTTCGCAGATGGGAACAGAATACAAAGAAACTGATATTTTGTGGAAACAGTTGTAAGGACATGCAGAAAAGAAATACAGAAAAAACATTGAAAAAACACATTTTACACTACTGGCCATTACAATTGCTACACCACGAAGATGACGTGCTACAGACGCGAAATTTAACTGGCAGGAAGAAGATACCGTGATGTGCAAATGATTATGTTTTCAGAGCATTCACACAAGGCTGGCGCCGGAGGCGACACATACAACGTGCTTACATGAGGAAAGTTTCCAACCGATTTCTCATACACAAACAACAGTTGACCGGCGTTGCCTGCTGAAACGTTGTTGTGATGCCTCGTGTAAGGAGGAGAAATGCGTACCATCACCTTTCCGACTTTGATAAAGGTCGGATTGCAGCCTATTGCGATTGCGGTTTATCGTATCGCGACATTGCTGCTCGCGTTGGTCGAGATCCAACGACTGTTAGCAGAATATGGAATCGGTGAGTTCAGGAGGGTAATACGGAACGCCCTGCTGGATCCCAACGGCCTCGCATCACTAGCAGTCGAGATGACAGGCATCTTATCCACATGGCTGTAACGGATCGTGCAGCCACGTCTCGATCCCTGAGTCAACAGATGGGGACGTTTGCAGGACAACAACCATCTGCACGAGCAGTTCGACGACGTTTGCAGCAGCATGGACTATCAGCTCGGAGACCATGGCTGCGGTTACCCTTGACGCTGCAACATAGACAGGAGCGGCTACGATGATGTACTCAACGACGAATCTGGGTGCACGAATGGCAAAACGTCATTGTTTCGGATGAATCCAGGTTCTGTTTAGATCATCATGATGGTCGCATCCGTGTTGGGTGACATCGCGGTGAACGCACATTGGAAGCGTGATGGTATGGGGTGCCATTGGTTACACGTCTCGGTCACCTCTTGTTCGCATTGACGGCACTTTGAACAGTGGACGTTACATTTCAGAGTGTTAGGACCCGTGCCTCTACCCTTCATTCGATCCCCTTCATTCGATCCCTGCGAAACCCTACATTTCAGCAGGATAATGCACGACCGCACGATGCAGGTCCTGTACGGGCCTTTCTGGATACAGAAAATGTTCGACTTCTGCCCTGGCCAGCACATCTCCAGATCTCTCACCAATTGAAAACATCTGGTCAATGGTGGCCGAGCAACTGGCTCGTCACAATACGCCAGTCACTACTCTTGATGAACTGTGGTATCGTGTTGAAGCTGCATTGGCAGCTGTACCTTTACACGCCATCCAAGCTCCGCCGTTATTACGGCCAGAGGTGGTTGTTCTGGGCACTGATTTGTCAGGATCTATGCACCCAAATTGCGTGAAAATGTAATCACATGTCAGTTCTAGTATAATATATTTGTCCAATGAATACCCGCTTATCATCTCCATTTCTTCTTGGTGTAGTAATTTTATTGACCAGTAGTGTATTTCCCACGTGTGAGGGTAGTGTTTGTTAACTGCGTATCGTGTTCACGTCAGAGGCTACGAACGATTCTCAGTGTGACGACCATATGCATCCACGACACTAGAGACTGCACCGAAATAACGATGGACCAACGAGTGCTCAGCTGTCATTATACACCTCGTGATCAGCTTAAGATCGCACGTTGGGTCCAGCATTCTTAGCCATGGCGAAGGTAACTTTTTCGACAATTCGCAGTGCAATTGACCGTCGATCTCTCCAGGAGCACTTCCGAAATCGTTAGTTAATTTGAACTTCCGAATGATGTTTTTCAACTCTGGCAAGGAAACAGGACCTGTTCGTTTACTGCGTCGATACTCGCAAAGAGCGGCAGCACTAATTCTGTTGTTTCGATAAGACAGCTTCACGAATAAACCCCTGCTCACCTTGTCCGGACCCGTGCAGAATGTCTGCAGCTGTAATGCTCACTGATGCTTATGTTTCAGCCCTACGTCACCGTATCAGTACTGGAGCCTAACGGTAAGTCTTGATACTAACAATATTAACGATGCAAATCCTGCAGCGCGCGGTGTGAATATTATTCCTACACTGAAGCGCCAAATAAACTGGTGTAGGGATGTGTATTTAAATACACCGATATGTAAACAGGCAGAATACGACGCTGCGGTCGGCAACAAATATATAAGACATCAAGCGTCCGGCGCAGTTGTTAGATCGGTTGCTGCTGCAATGACAGGTTATCAAGTTTTAAGTGAGTTTCGAAGTGGTATTATAGTCGGCGCAGGAACGATAGGACACAGCATCTCTGAGGTAGAATGAAGTGGGGATTTTCCTTTACAATCGTTTCACGAGTGTACCTAGAATATTGGGAATCCGGTAAGACATCAAATCTCCGACATCGCTGCGGCCGGTAAAAGATCCTGCAAGAACGGGACCAACGACGACTGAACAGAATCGTTCCATGTGCCAGAAGTACAACCCTTCCGCAGATTGATGAAGATTTCAATGCTGAACCATCAAGAAATGTCAGAGTGCGAACCATTCAACAAAACATCATCAATATGGGCTTTCGGAGCCGAATCCCTACTCGTGTACCCTCGATGACTGCACGACGCAAAGCTTTACGCCTCGCCTGGGCTCGTCAATACTGACATTGGACTGTTGATGGCTGGAAACATATTGCCTGGTCGGACGAGTCTCGTTTCAAACTGTATCGAGTGGTTGGAAGTGTGCGGGTGTGGAGAGAAGCTCATGAACCCTGCATGTCGGCAGGGAGCTGTTCAAGCTTGTAGAGGCTCTGTAATGGGGTGGGGCGTGTGCAGTTGGAGCGATATGGTGTCCCTGATAATCTAGGTACGACTCTTGCAGGTGACACGTACGTAAGCGTCCTGTCTGACCAGCTGCGTCCATTCATGTCCATTGTGTATTCCGACGGACTTGGAGAATTGCGGCAGGACAATGCGACACTCCACACGTCCAGAATTGCTACAGAGTGGCTCCAGGAACACTCTTCCGAGTTTAAACACTTCCGCCGGCCACCAAACTCTCCATTATTGAGCGTATCTGGTATGCCTTGCAACATGCTGTTCAGAAGAGATCTTCACCCTATCGTACTCGTACAGATTTATGGACAGCCCTGCAGGGTTCATGCTGCCAATTCCTTCCAGCGCTCGAGGCCATGCTACGTCGTGTTGATACACTTCTGCGGACCCGCGGGGCCCTACAAGATGTTAGGCAGATGTACCAGTTTCTATGGCTCTTGAGTGTATAAAGTTGGGTACCAGCACGGTAAACAGTTTTTCGTCTACAATGGCTCAAGAGCGAAAGTTTAATTATAACCTTTGTGTACATCGTTTTATACTAATAATCTGCACTGAAAAGTGGAACAGTGCTATGGAAGCCTTCAGAAAAATACATATACAGGGTGGTCCATTGATCGTAACCGGGCCAAATATCTCACAAAATAAACGTCAAACGAAAAAACTACAAAGAACTAAACTTGTCAAGCTTGAAGGGGGAAACCAGATGGTGCTATGGTTGGCCCGCTAGATGACGCTGCCGTAGGTCAAACGGATATCAACTGAGTTTTTTTTTAATAGGAACCTCCATTTTTTATTACATATTCTTGTAGTACGTAAAGAAATATGAATGTTTTAGTTGGACCACTTCTTTCACTTTGTGGTCGATGACGCTGTAATAGTCACAAACATATGGCTCTCAATTTTAGACGAACAGTTGGTAACAGGTAGGTTTTTTAAATTAAAATACAGAATATAGGTACGTTTGAACATTTTATTTCGGTTGTTCTAATGTGATACACGTACCTTTGTGAACTTACCATTTCTGAGAACGCATGCTGTTACAGCGTGATTACCTGTGAATACCACATTGATGCAATAAATGCTCAAAATGATGTCCGTCAACCTCAATACGTTTGGCAATACGTGTAACGACATTCGTCTCAAGCGAGTAGTTCGCCTTCCGTAATGTTCACACATGTATTGACAATGCGCTGACGTATGTTGTCGGGCGTTGTCGGTGTATCAAGATAGCAAATATTCTTCAACTTTCCCCACAGAGCCGCTCGGGATTAGCCGAGCGGTCTCAGGCGCTGCAGTCATTGAATGTGCGGCTGGTCCCGGCGGAGATTCGAGTCCTCCCTCCGGCATGGGTGGGTGTGTTTGTTCTTAGGATAATTTAGGTTAATTAGTGCGTAAGCTTAGGTACTGATGACCTTAGCAGTTAAGTACCATAAGATTTCACACACATTTCAACATTTTTTCCCCACAGAAAGAAATCCGGGGACGTCAGATCCGGTAAACGTGCGGGCCATGGTATGGTGTTTCGACGACCAATTCACCTGTCATGAAATATGCTATTCAATACCGCTTCAACCGCACGCGAGCTATGTGCCGGACATACATCATGTTGGAAGTACATCGCCATTCTGTCATGCAGTGAAACATCTTGTAGTAACATCGGTAGGAAATCAGCATACATTGCACCATTTAGATTGCCATCGATAAAATGGGGGCCAATTATCCTTCCTACCATAATGCCGCACCATACGTTAACCCGGCAAGGTCGCTGATGTTCCACTTGTCACAGCCATCGTGGATTTTCCGTTGCCCAATAGTGCATATTATGCCGGTTTACATTACCGCTGTTGGTGAATGACGCTTCGTCGCTAAATAGAACGCGTGCAAGAAATCTATCATCGTCCCGTAATTTCCCTTGTGCCCAGTGGCAGTTCTGTACACGACGTTCAAAGTCGTCACCATGCAATTCCTGGTGCATAGAAATATGGTACGGGTGCAGTCGATGTTGATGTACCATTCTCAACACCGACTTTTTTGCGATTCCCGATTCTCACGTTATTTGTGTGCTACTGATGTGCGGATTAGCCGCGACAGGAGCTAAACCACCTACTTGGGCATTATCATTTGTTGCAGGTCGTGGTTGACGTCACATGTGGTTGAACACTTCCTGTTTCCTTAAATAACGTATCTATCCGGCGAACGGTCCGGACACTTTGATGATGTCGCCCAGGAGACCGAGCAGCATACATAGCACACGCCCGTTAGACATTTTGATCACAATAGCTATACACGATATCGACCTTTTCCGCAATTGGTAAACGGTCCATTTTAACACGGGTAATGTATCAGGAAGCAAATACCGTCCGCACTGGCGAAATGTTTCGTGATACCACGTACTTATACGTTTGTGACTATTACAGCGCCATCTATCACAAAGCGAAAAAAGTGGTCCAACTAAAAGATTCATATTTGTTTACGTACAAGAGGAATATGTAATAAAAATGGGGGTTCCTATTTTAAAAAAACGCAGTTGATATCCATTTGAGCTATGGCAACGCCATCTAGCGGGCCAACCATAGCGCCATCTGGTTCGCCCCTTCAAGCTAGACGAGTTTCGTTCTTTGTAATTTTTTTTCGTTCGATGCTTATTTCGTGAGATATTTGGCTCGGTCACTATCAATGGACCACCCTGTATGTATACTATATGCTAATTTTTTCACTTGAAAATATTTGGTGCGATATATTGTAGATTCAAAATGAGCCAATGGCAAGCTTCTATTATTATCCATGTTTTGGTGTAAAATCGAATGCCCTTAGAGTGGTCACTTTAATTTGCTTTTCCCCTTTGGGTTCACTTTTTTAAAATTCTGCGTCTTATAATTGTACCACATTGTAAGGACACGCAGAAGAGAAATAACGAATAAACCAATGAAAGGCCGAGTTTGTAAGTGATCGGCTGTTGATACTGTAAGGTGGCATCATTTTGAGCCACATTACAACTACCACTCCAGAAAGAAGACCCTTCAATAGTATAAACATCGAGACAGGAAACCATTAACGATACTGACATCGGCTAGGGATCTTAATTTGTAGCAGAATATCTGCACGTTGGGCGATAGTGGAGCGGACGGAGACGGGAGGCTGGCAGGAGAACGGGAAAGACACAAGCGAGGGAGGCAGGCCTGAGAGCTGAAGACAACAGCGCCCGTAAGCTACTGGAAACCCCAGGCGGGTGGACCGCGGCTTAGCGGGAGCCACGTGGCCGAGGACAAGGAGAAGACATAGGGGCTCGTTCGCAAAACGCGTGGCGGCGTGTAGGTGGTTTTCCCAACGGCCCGAGCGGAAGATTCTGGAACAGTCTGGAAGCTTCTAGAAGCTTCGGTCGGTTGCAAAACTGAGATTGGTCGGCGCTCGGAAACGAACGCCTCCCAGCAACATGATTGGCCACACACTATAAAAGGAGGAAGAAAAAAGAACAGGAGCTACGAAAAAGGGTAGCGACTGAGAAACACTTGTTCCTGGGGCGTCGAGGAGAGAGGTTGGTCCTGGCGAGGTGTGCGACCTGGTTACTGGGACAGAGTACTTGTAGCGAGAGCCTGAGGATCGTGTGGTGTTCCACGGCAGCCGTGGAGGTGCCTACGGAAGCTTTTGGTCAGGTAGAATTTATGTTATCTCGCTGAGGTTCAAAATGGCTCTGAGCACTATGGGACTTAACTTCTGAGGTCATTAGTCCCCTAGAACTTAGAACTACTTAAACCTAACTAACCTAAGGACAGCACACACATCCATGCCCGAGGCAGGATTCGAACCTGCGACCGTAGCGGTCGCGCGGTTCCAGACTGTAGCGCCTAGAACCGCTCGGCCACTCCGGCCGGCCTCGCTGAGGCGAGAACCTTTGCAGCGATAAGCGTTAGATCACTATAGTGGTCGTGCATTCGCAACGGCGGTTGGGGAAGTAAATTGCTGATCACATGTCTTTTTCGTGCTATGCTGAGGCTTCACGTTGCTAGTCGCGAGTGTAGTTCTAAATATAATTACATTTGCCATAGCTGATGTCAGTATTCCGCGCTTGAATTAACGACCGCGAATACATCACAGGACAGTGCCAGACAGAGCGATTACCAAATGTGAATAGGCAGAACTGTAATGTTGCTCGTACTGTGTAATTTTGTATAGAGTAAATTGCAGAAGAGTAAAGAATTTAACACTACTGAGTGTATCATTTCATAGCTAGTACTTTTCTTTGCCATTTTATTATCTCCTTATTTGTGTACTTCATGTTTGAAACCACCTGGTGGAGGCAGTGTTCGTAGGTCAGCACATCTGAACATTCTAGTGTGTACTGAGAAGATGGTTAGAAACCAACCAGATTTGTACACGACTAGTTGATGTCAAATATAGAGCGAAGGATAAGTTTACCCTTCTGGAGAGCATATAAGTGTCAGGGCGAGAAATTAGCGTTATAAAATCCGTTGTGCAGAATTTTTCACTTATACATTCGGCTTGCAGGCTTAACCGTCAGCAGAAAAGAGCAAAACAGAAGCGGTAGCTTACAATACCAGCATTTTTTCGGATTATAAGGGACGTAAGTTCTTTGACCTATGAGGGGAAGAACACACGTGCAGAGCAGGTCGACATTTGCGCCGAGGTGGCGGCTGGTGACTCCGCGGAGAGCACGGCAGCCACGTAAGTCGGCCAGTGGCCAGAGAGACCGCACCCTTTGGAGGCCACACATGTGCTGCGGCCGCGGCGGTCCCCGGGGGCGCGTGCGGGGCCCGTCCCAGCCCCGGGGCGCGCAATGCGCCGTGAAATGCCACCGGCGGCTGCGGGCGCGACCTTTCCGCCGCGCGGCCGCGGGCCTGACCCCCTCCCTAACGGCGCCCTAACAGCCCTAACTCGCTAATGCCAGCCGCCGCTCGTTAGTGGCCGTATCAATAAACAACGACGCCGCTTCCGCAGCCTGCAGGAACGGCCCATCCTCTCTTCCTCGTAGAAGCCGTCCGTGACACGCTTCGGAACTCACCCGCGTCCTCTTCCGGAATGCACGCGCTCTTATCGCTCTCCGCCCAGAGACAACGCGGACTCACTACCGTCCGCCAATCATTATCGACTGAAGACAGACCGGGGAGATGTTGCGTGTAGCAAGACGCATCGACAACGGGGTTACTAGCGTATTCCAAAGACACAAAAGGTTGTTGTTGTTGTTGTTGTGGTCTTCAGTCCTGAGACGGGTTTGATGCAGCTCTCCATGCTATATCCTATGCAAGCTTCTTCATCCCCCAGTACCTACCGCAGCCTACATCCTTCTGAATCTACTTAGTGTATTCATCTCTTGGTCTCCCTCTACGATTTTTCCCTCCACGCTGCCCTCCAGTACTAAATTGGTGATCCGTTGATGCCTCAGAACATGTTCTACCAACCCATCCCTTCTTCTCGTCAAGTTGTGCCACAAACTCCTCTTCTCCCCAATTCTATTCAATGCCTCCTCATTAGTTATGTGATCTACCCATCCAGTCTTCAGCATTCTTACTAAACTGATAGTTCGGCAATTTTCACATCTGTCAACACCTGCTTTCTTTGGGATTGGAATTAGTATATTCTTCTTGAAGTCTGAGGGAATTTCGCCTGTCTCATACATCTTGCTCACCAGATGGTAGAGTTTTGTCAGGACTGGCTCTCCCAAGGCAGTCAGTAATTCTAATGGAATGTTGTCTACTCCCGGGGCCTTGTTTCGACTTAGGTCTTTCAGTGCCCTGCCAGACTCTTCACGCAATATCATATCTCACATTTCATCTTCATTTACTTCCTCTTCCATTTCCATAATATCGCACTGGTTTCCCGATGTCGTTGCACCTTTGAACATTAGCCCGAAGCTTTTCCGTCGTGGACAACGCGGCTTCCAGCTGTTTACGGACAGCAGTCAGTTCTTTTCGTAGCTGCATCGTGATCGTTTCACGAGATTACGTGCGACGAAGCAATGTGTTCGCTAACACTGCTTGGAACGTATGTTCTCGGAATTTCAATAATAAACTTTTCCAAGATACGCTGCGCATCTCTTGTAGCGTCTGCCAACAGAGTTTGTTGAGCATCTCTGTACTGGTCTTGCCCTTAGCAGACAAACCCTTAACGAAATGTGCGGCTCATTGCTGGATTTTCTCTATATTCCCTATTAGTACAACCCGGTAAGGCCATCGGCTGACGAATAAAAGTCAAGAATTGGCCAGATGAATATTTTCTAAGCCACCTCCTTCGAGGACGAATTGCTCTTCCTTCAAAATTTTTTTTCCATGATTCTCAGCCTGTCTCCTATTTTTCCTAAAATTAACATCCATCGTCTGCAGATCTTTTAGTGTCTTCTGTTATTGTAAATTTCATGAAGGCAACAGATCGCCTCTGATGAGCCTCACGGAGCTCCCAACGTTATCCACTAGTAGATCGCTTGTACAAGATGTCTCTCCTATGGGTCCTCAGGCTCATTTTCTCTGGTGTTTCGGCAGATATCTGCAATTTCGTTTGTGCAACGTGTACCCGGAGTCAGCCCAAACAAACACTACTTATCGTGTCTTTCGTACGATGCCCAGTACTGAAGGAACCCGTTGGTATGTTTCACTTTACAAACAAAATGATTTTCAAATTCGAATTTTACGTGCTCTTTCCACAGACCGTTCCCAAATTTTTTTAGTGCTATGTTCCTTTTATCGACCTATATTAACAGCGGTGTCTTGAAAGGAGGATATAAGATAAACATCAACAAAAGCAAAACGAGGATTATGGAATGTAGTCGAATTAAGTCGGGCGATGCTGAGGGAATTAGATTAGGAAATGAGACACTTAAAGCAGTAAAGGAGTTTTACTGTTTGGGGAGCAAAATAACTGCTGATGGTTCAAGTAGGGAGGATATAAAATGTAGACTGGAAATGGCAAGGAGAGCGTTTCTGAAGAAGAGAAATTTGTTAACATCGAGTATAGATGTAAGTGTCAGGAAGTCGTTTCTGAAAGTATTTGTATGGAGTGTAGCCATGTAAGGAAGTGAAACATGGACGATAAAAAGTTTGGACAAGAAGAAATTAGAAGCTTTCGAAATGTGGTTCTACAGAAGAATGCTCAAGATTAGATGGGTAGATTACATAACTAATGAGGAGGTATTGACTAGAATTGGGGAGAAGAGAAACTTGTGGCACAACTTGACTAGAAGATCGGTTGGTAGGACATGTTCTGAGGCATCAAGGGATCACCAATTTAGTATTGGAGGGCAGCGTGGAGGGTAAAAATCGTAGAGGGAGACCAAGAGAGGAATACACTAAGCAGACTCAGAAGGACGTAGGTTGCAGTAGGTACTGGGAGATGAAGAAGCTTGCACAGGATAGAGTAGCATGGAGACCTGCATCAAACCAGTCTCAGGACTGAAGACCACAACAACAACAACAACAACAAATCCTACTCCCGTTATACCATTTCTTCTTGGTGTAGCAATTTTAATGGCCAGTTGTGTATTTTAGTGCAATGTTCCTTTTATCGACGTATATTAACAGCGACAGTGAAACACGAAGAGTAACCGGCAGTCCGGTGGCGACAGCGCCGCCCTGGCCCGCTCAGACTCCTACCGCCATGCAGCAACGCTGCTCAGTTGCCGCTGGCGTACTGATTATTCCTAGTATATTACTGGCGCTGTTAATATATCAATAGAACGAATAACTTACTAGACTGATTTAGCATCGCTCTATCGAATGGGCACGTAAAATTCTACTTTAAAAATAGTTTTGTTTGTAATGAGAAAATGGTTCAAATGGCTCTGAGCACTATGGGACTCAACTGCTGTGGTCATAAGTCCCCTAGAACTTAGAACTACTTAAACCTAACTAACCTAAGGACAGCACACAACACCCAGCCATCACGAGGCAGAGAAAATCCCTGACCCCGCCGGGAATCGAACCCGGGAACCCGGGCGTGGGAAGCGAGAACGCTACCGCACGACCACGAGATGCGGGCTGTAATGAGAAACAAAGCGACACTTCCTGTCGACGCTGGGCGTCATATAAGAGACGTGATGACCAGGATTTGTTTGGGCTGACCACAGCTACATGTTGCGAAAGCGAAATTACAAATAGCTTCCGAAAGACCAGACAAAATACGCCTGACGACCCAGAGGAGACACACTCTCGATATGCACCGAAGAGCCAAAGAGACTGGTACACCTGCCTAATACCGTGTAAGGCCCCCGCGAGCACGCAGAAGTGCCGCAACACGACGTGCATGGACTCGACTAATGTCTGAAGTAGTGCTGGAGGGAACTGACACTATTAATCATGCAGGGCTGTCCATATATCCGTAAGAGTACGAAAGGGTGGAGATCTCTTCTGAAAAGAACGTTGCAAGGCATCCCAGATGTGCTCAATAATGTTCATGTCTGGCGTGTTCGGTGGCCAGCGAAAGTGTTTAAACTGAGAAGAGTGTTCCTGGAGCCACTCTTTAGCAATTCTGGACGTGTGGGGTGAGGCATTGTCCCGCCGGATTTGCCCAAGTCCGTCGGAATAACAATGGACATGAATGGATGCAGGTGATCAGACAGGATGCTTACGTACGTGTCACCCGTCAGAGTCGTAGCTAGACGTATCAGGGGACTCATATCACTCCAACTGCACACGCCTCAGACTATTACAGAGCCTCCACCAGCTTGAACAGTCCCTTTCTAATGTGCAGGGTCCATGGATTCATTAGGTTGCCTCCATACCCGTATACCTCCATCCGCTCGATACAATTTGAAACGAGACTCGTCCGACCAGGCAACATTTTTACAGGCATCAGCAGCCCAATGTTGGTATTGACGGGCTCAAGAGAGGCGTGAAGTTTTGTGTCGTGTAGTCATCAAGGGTATACGAGTGGACCTTTGGCTCCGAAAGCCCATATCGATGATTTTGCGTTGAATGGTTCGCACGCTGACACTTGCTGATGGCGCAGCATTGAAATCTGCAGCAATTTGCCGAAGGGTTGCAATTCTGTCACGTTGAACGATTCTCTTCAGAGGTCGTTGGTTCCGTTCATGCAGGATCTTTTCCAGGCTGCAGCGATGTCAGAGATTTGATGGTTTACCTGATTCCTGATATTCACGGTACACTCGTGAAATGGTCGTACAGGAAAATCCCCACTTCATTCTGCCTCGGAGATGCTGTGTCCTATTGCTCGTGCGTCGACTGTAACACCATGTCGAAACTCACTTAAAACTTGATAACCTGTCATTCCAGCAGCAACCTATCTAGCAACTGCGCCACACACTTGTTGTCTTATATACGTGTTGCCGACCGCAGTGCCGTATTCTGCCTGTTTACATATATCTGTATGTGAATACACAAGCCTGTCGCCGTTTGTTTGGCGCTTCATTTGTATATTGTAAATAGTAAGTGCGTGTAATATTCCCTTGCAATACTCTTAAAATTAATTTTACATCTGCCGACAGGGCTAAAATCGTCACTACTGTGGCCTCTCACTCCTTCCTGTCTCAGCGTCACGGAACCCTTCTAGCGTCGCATTATAAATGTCTTAGATGTGCTTCCGTGTTGCTGTTTAGCTTTCTGTCAACTAGCTTACTCGATTTAGTACTCATCTATGCCATCGTCTCACTTCAAAGACAATAAATTCATACGATACTAAAACATTTGATACAAGCGACATACTTCTGACTGTGAATCCGGCGGACGTATTTATTCACAGAACTTATTATGGATGTACTAGCGCTGTTTTGGGAACAATTTTACGATACATTTGAATAAAAACAGTGCGTGTTATTCCCGCGTCAGCTTTTTTTGTAAAATTCCTTAGATTGAATTACGTAAAGGATTAAATGTTGTAGCATGCTTTACCGACCTGGGACACAAACGTTTCACATCACGTACCTACCCCCATGAACCATGGACCTTGCCGTTGGTGGGGAGGCTTGCGTGCCTCAGCGATACAGATGGCCGTACCGTAGGTGCAAAGACAACGGAGGGGTATCTGTTGAGAGGCCAGACAAACGTGTGGTTCCTGAAGAGAGGAATCAGCCTTTTCAGTAGTTGCAGGGGCAACAGTCTGGATGATTGATCTGGCCTTGCAACACTAACCAAAACGGCCTTGCTCTGCTGGTACTGCGAACGGCTGAAAGCAAGGAGAAACTACAGCCGTAATTTTTCCCGAGGGCATGCAGCTTTACTGTATGGTTAAATGAAGATGACGTCCTCTTGGGTAAAATATTCCGGAGGTAAAATAGTCCCCCATTCGGATCTCCGGGCGGGGACTACTCAAGAGGACATCGCTATCAGGAGAAAGAAAACTGGCATTCTACGGATCGGGGCGTGGAATGTCAGATCCCTTAATCGGCAGGTAGGTTAGAAAATTTAAAAAGGGAAATGGATAGGTTGAAGTTAGATATAGTGGGAATTAGTGAAGTTCGGTGGCAGGAGGAACAAGACTTTTGGTCAGGTGAATACAGGGTTATAAATACAAAATCAAATAGGGGTAATGCAGGAGTAGGTTTAATAATGAATAAAAAAATAGGAGTGCGGGTAAGCTACTACAAACAGCATAGTGAACGCATTATAGTGCCCAAGATAGGCACGAAGCTCATGCCTACTACAGTAGTACAAGTTTATATGCCAACTAGCTCTGCAGATGATGAAGAAATTGATTAAATGTATGATGAGATAACATAAATTATTCTGGTAGTGAAGGGAGACGAAAATTTAATAGTCATGGGTGACTGGAATTCGAGAGTGGGAAAAGGGAGAGAAGCAAACATAGTAGGTGAATATGGATTGGGGCTAAGAAATGAAAGAGGAAGCCGTCTGGTAGAATTTTGTACAGAGCATAACTTAATCATAGCTAATACTTGGTTCAAGAATCATGAAAGAAGGTTGTATACATGGAAGAATCCTGGAGATACTAGAAGGTATCAGATAGATTATATAATGGTAAGAAAGAGATTTAGGAACCAGGTTTTCAATTGTAAGACATATCCAGGGGCAGATGTCGTCTCTGACCACAATCTATTGGTCATGAACTGCAGATTAAAACTGAAGGAACTGCAAAAAGGTGGGAGCTTAAGGAGATGGGACCTGGATAAACTGAAAGAACCAGAGGTTGTACAGAGTTTCAGGGAGAGCATAAGGGAACAATTGACAGGAATGGGGGAAATAAATACAGTAGAAGAAGAATGGGTAGCTCTGAGGGATGAAGTAGTGGAGGCAGCAGAGGATCAAGTAGGTAAAAATACGAGGGCTAGTAGAAATCCTTGGGCAACAGAAGAAATATTGAATTTAATTGATGAAAGGAGAAAATATAAAAAAGCAGTAAATGAAGCAGGCAAAAAGGAATACAAATATCTCAAAAATGAGATCGACAGGAAGTGCAAAATGGCTAAGCAGGGATGGCTAGAGGACAAATGTAACAATGTAGAGGCTTATCTCACTAGGAGTAAGATAGATACTGCCTACAGGAAAATTAAAGAGACCTTTGGAGAAAAGAGAACCACTTGTATGAATATCAAGAGCTCAGATGGAAACCCAGTTCTAAGCAAAGAAGGGAAAGCAGAAAGGTGGAAGGAGTATATAGAGGGTCTATACAAGGGCGATGCACTTGAGGACAATATTATGGAAATGGAAGAGGATGTAGATGAAGATGAAATGGGAGATACGGTACTGCGTGAAGAGTTTGACAAAGCACTGAAAGACCTGAGTCGAAACAAGGCCCCTGGAGTAGACAACATTCCATTGGAACTACTGACGGCCTTGGGAGAGCCAGTCCTGACAAAACTCTACTATCTGGTGAGCAAGATGTATGAGACAGGCGAAATACCCTCAGACTTCAAGAAGAATATAATAATTCCAATCCCAAAGAAAGCAGGTGTTGACAGATGTGAAAATTACCGAACTATCAGTTTAATAAGTCATAGCTGCAAAATACTAACGCGAATTCTTTACAGACGAATGGAAAAACTGGTAGAAGCCGACCACGGCGAAGATCAGTTTGGATTCCGAAGAAGTGTTGGAACACGTGAGGCAATACTGACCCTACGACTTATCTTAGAAAATAGATTAAGGAAAGGCAAACCTACATTTCTAGCATTTGTAGCCGTAGAGAAAGCTTTTGACAATGTTGACTGGAATACTCTCTTTCAAATTCTAAAGGTGGCAGGGGTAAAATACAGGGAGCGAAAGGATATTTACAATTTGTACAGAAACCAGATGGCAGTTATAAGAGTCGAGGGGCATGAAAGGGAAGCAGTGGTTGGGAAGGTAGTGAGACAGGGTTGTAGCCTGTCCCCGATGTTATTCAATCTGTATATTGAGCAAGCAGTAAAGGAAACAAAAGAAAAATTCGGAGTAGATATTAAAGTCCATGGAGAAGAAATAAAAACTTTGAGGTTCGCCGATGACATTGCAATTCTGTCAGAGACAGCAAAGGACTTGGAAGAGCAGTTGAACGGAATGGACAGTGTCTTGAAAGGAGGATATAAGATGAACATCAACAAAAGCAAAACGAGGATAATGGAATGTAGTCGAATTATGTCGGGTGATGCTGAGGGAATTAGATTAGGAAATGAGACACTTAAAGTAATAAAGGAGTTTTGCTATTTGGGGTGCAAAATAACTGTTGATGGTCGATGTAGAGAAGATATAAAATGTAGACTGGCAATGGCAAGGAAAGCGTTTCTGAAGAAGAGAAATTTGTTAACATCGAGTATAGATTTAAGTGTCAGGAAGTCGTTTCTGAAAGTATTTGAATGGAATGTAGCCATGTATGGAAGTGAAACATGGACGACAAATAGTTTAGACAAGAAGAGAATAGAAGCTTTCGAAATGTGGTGCTACAGAAGAATGCTGAAGATTAAATGGGTAGATCACATAACTAATGAGGAGGTATTGAATAGAATTGGGGAGAAGAGGAGTTTGTGGCACAACTTGACTAGAAGAAGGGACCGGTTGGTGGGACATGTTCTGAGGCAGCAAGGGATCACAAATTTATTATTGGCGGGCAGCGTGGAGGGTAAAAATCGTAGAGGGAGACCAAGAGATGAATAGACTAAGCAGATTCAGAAGGATGTAGGTTGCAGTAAGTACTGCGAGATGAAGAAGCTTGGACAGGATAGAGTAGCATGGAGAGCTGCATCAAACCAGTCTCAGGACTGAAGACAAGAACAACAACATGATCACGTAAAGACAATATTGCTTTGTATGGACTGAGGGTTGAAGTGACATCTCGTGACGGCTGTAGAGTCGCTAGAATACTAAATACACTTGCACTGTAGCAATATAACTACGTTCAGAAGTATTCCGAGGTGCTACCACTGGAGAAGAAACCGAACACTGCCAATATTCAATGCGCTGAATCCAATTGGCCCCTTGCAGTTTCCACAGAGGTCCTACACTAATACGAAACTGAGCTGGCATGAAAACTTAAGGACGAACTTGACTTTGACTGTGATGCGTGAGTGCCAATTAAGACAGCTCGATGAAACTTGGACCATACATATAGGGTGTTACAAAAAGGTACGGCCAAACTTTCAGGAGACATTGCTCACACACAAAGAAAGAAAATATGTTATGCGGACATGTGTCTGGAAACACTTACTTTCCATATTAGAGCTCATTTTATTACTTCTCTTCAAATCACATTAATCATGGAGTGGAAACACACAGCAACAGAACGTACCAGCGTGACTTCAAACACTTTGTTACAGGAAATGTTCAAAATGTCCTCCGTTACCGAGGATGCATGCATCCACCTTCCGTCACATGGAATCCCTGATGCGCTGATGCAGCCCTGGAGAATGGCGTATTCTATCACAGCCGTCCACAATACGAGCACGAAGAGTCACTACATTTGGTACCGGGGTTGCGTAGACAACAGCTTTCAAGTGCCCCCACAAATGAAAGTCAAGAGGGTTGAGGTCAGAACAGCGTGGAGGCCATGGAATTGGTCCGCCTCTACCAATCCATCGGTCACCGAATCTGTTGTTGAGAATCGCACGAACACTTCGGCTGAAATGTGCAGGAGCTCCATCGTGCATGAACCACATGTTGTGTCTTACTTGTAAAGGCACATGTTCTAGCAGCACAGGTAGAGTATCCCGTATGAAATCATTATAACGTGCTCCATTGAGCGTAGGTGGAAGAACATGGGGCCCAATCAAGACATCACCAACAATGCCTGCCCAAACGTTCACAGAAAATCTGTGTTGATGACGTGATTGCACAATTGCGTGAGGATTCTCGTCAGCCCACACATGTTGATGGTGAAAATTTACAATTTGATCACGTTGGAATGAAGCCTCATCCGTAAAGAGAAATTTGCACTGAAATGAGGATTGACACATTGTTGGATGAACCATTCGCAGAAGTGTACCCGTGGAGGCCAATCAGCTGCTGATAGTGCCTGCACACGCTGTACATGGTACGGAAACAACTGGTTCTCCCGTAGCAACTTCTCTGACGCTGACATTAGGGTTATCGTCAACTGCACGAAGAATTGCCTCGTCCATTGCAGGTGTCCTCGTCGTTCTAGGTCTTCCCCAGTCGCGAGTCATAGGCTGGAATGTTCCGTGCTCCCTAAGACGCCGATCAATTGCTTCGAACGTCTTCCTGTCGGGACACCTTCGTTCTGGAAATCTGTCTCGATACAAACGTACCGGGCCACGGCTATTGCCCCATGCTAATCCATACATCAAATGGGCATCTGCTAACTCCGCATTTGTAAACATTGCACTGTCTGCAAAACCACGTTCGTGATGAACACTAACCTGTTGATGCTACGTACTGAGGTGCTTGATACTATTACTGTAGAGCAATGAGTCGCATGTCAACACAAGCACCGAAGTCAACATTACCTTCCTTCAATTGGGCCAACTGGCGGTGAATCGAGGAAGTACAGTACATACTGACGAAACTAAAATGAGCTCTAACATGGAAATTAAGCGTTTCCGGACACATGTCCACATAACATCTTTTCTTTATTTGTGTGTGAGGAATGTTTCCTGAAAGTTTGGCCGTACCTTTTTGTAACACCCTGTATATCTCTCAATTGCTGTTGATACAATCTCTTTGAAAACATTCCACAACTTTTCTACACTTACATGATCAGATCGGAAGGAGTGAAGACTGTCTCTTAAAAAGGCGTTAAGAGCATTTTTATCAGCTTTTTTAAATAGCTATTCTTTGCGTTACTTTTGGATGGTTGTAGGTGTTACGTTATTCTGCCTAGCAGCAACTGCCTTGTGTTCGCTAATCCCTGTATTCGTCACAACACTCACTATTTGTCCAGGATTATGTGTTGATAAAAGGTCAAGTTTCACCAAATGGAAATATCCTACGTTACACAAACGTTCTGTCACTAAACTTCCAGGAACAAGTTTTTCTGAAACATTATACTGCATATCCGGAAGAAACGATCCCTGAAGTTACGTATATGGCTCCACTCCGATTTTATTTTCGCTTTTTCTTGTGATTAAGGGAGACGAAATTAGGACAATTAGGGGCTGTAATTGTTAAACACGAGCGATTACCTCGTTTCAACGTTACAGCAAGACAGACCAACCTAATTTTTTAACGTGAATACAGCACATAAAGTAGCAATGTAAATTTATGAATAATGGTTTAACCGCATGAGAGGAGAAAAAAAATTTTTCTTCTTTACACACAGTTTTTGGCATGTTGGTTGGATTGTTGTCTGTTTAAAACAGGTACGTATAAATAGCACAACAAAACCACAGACAATAAATTTTAAGTTTTTTTATTTGTGATCCGTTTCTGGGAGCCGGCCGGGGTGGCCCAGCGGTTCTAGGCGCTACAATCTGGAACCGCGTGACCGCTACGGCCGCAGGTTCGAATCCTGCCTCGGGCATGGATGTGTGTGATGTCCTTAGGTTAGTTACGATTAAATAGTTCCATGTTCTAGGGGACTGATGACCTAAGAAGTTAAGTCCCATAGTGCTCAGCGCCATTTGAACCATTTGATTTGCACCGTTTCTGAGGCTCTATCATCAGGAGGCACTTATGTTGTTATGTTCAGGTACAGTACTCCTGGTGAACCATCGATATCGAAATATCTGCTGTCCTGTGCACCTTTGTTGTGTACTTTCCGCAAGAGCACTGAATTTGAGTTTATCATATTTACTGTTTACAAACTAGCTAGCTATACGAGCACATCTACGTAGCTGCATTTTTGAAACTGAGAAACAAGTTCCTCTTCAAAGAGCAAGGTAGACATAATCTTTCAACAGATACTGTCTGTAGTTCAATTCGAACCCTCCCACCACAAAACATAGCATGTCTTTTAGTTTCCGCTTTATAAATGAAATGGCTTCAGTGAGGAAAAAATGACAATTGTTTCCAGAATTTACAATGATTCTGTAGCTCGCCTTAGCCGAAACAAGGAATGAATTTTAATGGTATATGAATATCTGGAATAGCATTTCGGCAATCTCGGGAGATGCGAGCCACGTGTTGGAACACGTGGATATTATATCGAACTGTCCGCTTGCTACTATTGTTTTGGTCTCTGTTAGAGTTGGGTTGTTTTGGGGGGAGGAGACCAGACAGCGAGGTCATCGGTCTTATCGGATTAGGAAAGGGCGGAGAAGGAAGTCGGCCGTGCCCTTTCGAAGTAACCACCCCGGTATTTTCCTGGAACGATTTAGGGAAATCACGGAAAACCTAAATCAGGATGGCCGGACACGGGATTGAACCGTCGTCCTCCCGTGTGCCAGTCCAGTGTGCTAGCCACTGCAACACCTCGCTTGGTCTCTGTTATCAACGAATCCCCACCCGGCAAGGCTGTTTTGGGCAAAAATACCACAGCTATATCACTCACGCACACGTTAAGTAAAGGACCGCCACAATCGTTTGCATTCCAATAAAAATACTACAGGAATTAAATGCGGAATTTACTACATCCATTGCCACCAACGCGTTACATCGCCACAGCGTCAATTTCAAGACACATACTGCCACTTTACCGATGATAGCACCTTTTCTTGCATACTTGATATGTTCCACGTTGGTGGAGGCGCAGTGACAATACAGTCTAGGTAAACCATGTAGAAGTAGTTTATTAATAAAAACACAAACAAAAGCGCGTTGTTGGATTAAGTTATTTACAGGAACTGTTTGTGGTAGCTCGTGGTAACCAATGATTTTGTACAAGTTTGTAAGTGGGCGACGGCGCCAATAACGGACAAAGATGAAGTCTGATTTCACTCTGGAGTTGAATAGTTATAACGTAAAGTGATGATGATGGCCAATACCAAAGTCTCTAGTGTAGAGGCCATTTTCTGGGGGTGCCTGAGATAGTCACTGGCAGGTCTTTGTACGTCAGTGACTTTCGGTGGCATGGCGTCGGTTACTCGGATGGTTCCCTTAGCGAGAGTTCTGGCTGATGGACCACTACTGTGGTCGGCTCTGACCCAGAGGACTCTAAGGAAATATCCGGCATGGCAGAGCTCGGCGTTGGCCTAAATACCCTGGTGGCACCAGCTTACAGCTAGATCTATTTGCAGTCACGTGACCCGTGGAAGCTAAGAGGTCCACAGGGCCAGTGACCTCTAGTGGCGCTCAGACTACCGCCTGTCCGCCGCGATAGCGTGTAGGGTCTTCTGTCTGTCGACTGCTGGTGTGGCCCCTGCGGCCTTGCCGGGTAGGCAACTCACACGACGGTTTTGTGAGAGGGGTTGCTGGCAGAGATGACGAACGGCCCACACACAGTCCCTGCCCGCCAGTAGACGAGAGGGTGTGGCACATCTCGAAGGCCCAAGAGAAGCTGGCCTCCCTGTCACCTGCTCACAGAACCGGTCAATGTCCATAGGACTGGGTGCTGGGCTGGATGAGGGCTAACCTCACTCCGAGCTGAAGGCTGCGCAATCTCTTGAAGCGGCGGCTGGATGGCCTCGTAGACATTTCTGGTACTCCAGAACAAAAGACTGTGAAAGTCAGTGGGTTGGAGGTTTTGATGTGCTCGGGAGGAATCCCTGGTTAATATGTTTCCAGCATGTTAGAGTTGCACTCTAAAATTTCCTGACATAAAAGATGTGTGTTCACTGCCGGCACCCAGCACTGACAGTTATTGTTATTGGAGAAGACCACCGTTCAGACCAGACCTCATCCTAGAGTAATGGTGGCGGCGTAACTGCTGAAGAAAGAGCGGAGCGGGGGGTGGGGGGAGGGGTGGGTGGGGGGGGGTAGTAGGAAGATGAAGGATAGAGAGTTGCAACAGAGGGGCCTCCCGTATTGTTTCCCACTCTGGCTGGCTGTGTCTTGCAGGTTAGAGCGGTATGGAGCTAGAAAAAGGGTCAGCGCTTCATCCACAGCATAGTATTGGTTCAGACAGCGGCTTGAAAATGCAGGAAAACGTTTCTGCCAGCCTTCTGGACGCTGTATCGAGAGATACCGGGCGCAACAGAGATACTGCGTGCACCAAGCGATACCATTGTTGTAACCAAGTTTTTAATTCAGAGGACGTGAACAGGGAACTGCTATCGGTGACTACTATTTCTGGGATCTCTTCTAAGGAAACAGTACGAAAAAAATGGTTCAAATGGCTCTGAGCACTATGGGACTTAACATCTGAGGTCATCAGTCCCGTAGAACTTAGAACTACATAAACGTAACTAAGCTAAGGACATCACACACATCCATGCCCGAGGCAGGATTCGTACCTGCGACCGTAGCGGTCGCGCGATTCCATACTTAAGCGCCTAGAACCGCTATGCCACACCGGCCGGCGAAACAGTACGAGCAAGAACTTCAGTCATTGGAGGTGTAGATGTCGACGACATGATTGATACATACACCATTAACCACTGCCTGTGTCGGTAACAATGACCAGGAATGACGTGAAAAGAGGCACTCTAATTCTAAATGGAGGTGTGACCAAGGTGTTGAGTATCTGAGTAGGTTTACTCTGACAGATGTTGCATGCTGCTACCATGTTGGCAATGTCGAACGATCCTCCAATGTGGACAGTTCATTACAACGATACCAGTGAGCTTGTACTGCCGCGTGATACCGTTGTTTGAGAGCCGCTGGCCAACGGGCTTCAGGAGATGGAGTACTTGCAGGATGACACGGGCCTCATTTTCCTTGTTTCAAATATTACCTTTCATAGCACGTTCTAAACATTCTGTTACTGAATATCGGCAGTGATTTAATAACAATGATGTTCGGGTTTTACTAAAAAGTGGGAATAATGAAATAATTTTTATCACGTGGATGTCTAGTGGATACCTGCAGTGCACTAGTTGTAATGGAAGTCTTAAAATCTGCTACCGTTACTAACTGCACGTTGAACTTCTTGCACCTTTTATCGCATTTTTGGATACTGAAGTTTTTGCCTGCGTGTACAACAGACCAAAGGGCGTGGCGCATGAACAAGGGAAGAAACGTGCGTTTTTGTACAGCTAAAGTAGGAATTTTACACGAACACATTTTCACAAACAAATTGTGTGGTGTGAACGCCAGATACAGGGAACAAATGTTGCTGGAGAACGCTGCGGTCGCGAGCAACGATGAGCAGCACGTTCCGTGTGATGTACCAACTCTTTTCTGAGCTCGCACCAGTCACGATGGAAACAACGTCTAGCGTCCTACACGATGAGATAGAGGTTCCCTGCGAGGACGATTTCGGCAATGTGCGCCGCGTAAGACAAACTACATGTTGTGCTGCTCCGCAAACGTACTCGAAACTTTTATTTGTGCACCCAGTCTGATCGCTATTCACTGATACACTTAAACACCACCAATAAATGTCGATTGCTTTCGGAAAGGTTACGAGATTCAACCACTGGCCTAAAAAGTGTACATCGCTGACAGTTCATAAACCACTCCCAGCTGGTTTCTAGTGTTCAGTAATCATCATCATGACCATCATCACCTTCACTTCCAGGGATTAGGCAACCCCTTGTTTCGTCCCCAAAGGTTATTGTTAAGCCCATCTCATTTTGGGCCAGCTAGGGGCTTCTCTCTCTCGCACTGTATATCCACAGTTGATTCGTCAATGTTTCTTTTGGCATTCTGCTCACATGCTCTTTCCACAAGTTTCTGTATTACTCTGTTGTGTTGTTTATTCCTTGAACATTCAGCTCTTCTCTAATTTGTTTATTTCTAAACCGGACTTGGCAGGTGCAACCGTTCATTGTTCTCACGAATCTCATTTCAGCTGCCTGTATTTTGCTTTTATTCCTCTTTGCGAGAGGTTAGGTTTCACTCCCATACATCGGAGACTTCGCACCCACAGTTGTATAACACTTTATTTTTATTTCCTTTGTCACTCCTTTCTTTAAGGTTATGTTATATTGCCACAATATTGCTGAAACTGATGAAACTTATTGTGTATGTCTCTAATATCTGGTAACCTAATTGGTTTCCTAAATAATTAAAATTGTCAACATGTTCTGTATTTTTGACCTTGACAAATAGTTTTGATTTCATTGGTTTGATTCGTTTCAGTCCCATTACCTTCGTTTTATTAATTGTATTTCTGTATAACATTCTGTGCACATGACGCGCGTGCTTATTGTAATTTATTTTCATCACCAAATACAAGAAACGGCAAAAGCGCAGGTATTCATGGTTACACACTGTGTGTCTGTAACCCAGGATGTACTTCTAGTTTCCATCTTCTTCAGATGTGCACGAGTGTGTTTTAAATAATATCAGTACTGAACTAAACTGCGCCGTTGCGTGACACCCTGATTCACAAATTTCATTCCTGAAATTCTTGCACCTGCTTTAACCATTATTTTAGTGTCTGCGTACGTTTCTTGTAGAACCTTTATGATGTTCAAATGTTCAAATGTGTGTGAAGCCTTATGGGACTTAACTGCTAAGGTCATCAGTCCCTAAGCTTACAGCCGGCCAATGTGGCCACGCGGTTAAAGGCGCTTCAATCTGGAACCGCGCGCCCGCTACGGTCGCAGGTTCGAATGCTGCCTCGGGCAAGGATGTGTGTGATATCCTTAGGTTGGTTAGGTTTAAGTAGTTCTAAGTCATAGGGGACTCTTGACCTCAGATGTTAAGTCCCATAGTGCTCAGAGCCATTTGAACCCTAAGCGTACACACTACTTAACCTAAATTATCCTAAGGACAAACACACACACCAATGCCCGAGGGAGGACTCGAACCTCCTCCGAGACCAGCCGCACAGTCCATCACTGCAGCGCCCGAGACCCCTAGGCTAATCCCGCGCAACTTTTATGATGTGTTTAGCGTAACTTCGTTTTCTACTATAGTCTAGAGTGTTTGCCATTTTACATCATCGAGCGTTTTCGCAAAATCTTGTAGGGCTGTATGCATCTCCATACTAAACTCACGCCTTTTCGATCGTAACTGTTTTATAATGAATACACTATCTATGCACGGCCTTCCCTTCCTGAAACTGCTCTGTTCTGTTTTCCTAAAGAAATGTTTCACTTGTACCCTGTAGTGTCTTGTCAATCGCTCTATCAAGTATCTTACAGGCTCAGTCTATCAAACTTATCCCTCTATAATTATCACAGTTATTACATTAGCCGGCCGGTGTGGCTGTGCGGTTCTAGGCGCTTCAGTTTGGAACTGCGTGACCGCTACGGTCGCAGGTTCGAATCCTGCCTCAGGCATGGTTGTGTGTGATGTCCTTAGGTTAGTTAGGTTTAAGTAGTTCTAAGTTTTAGGGGACTGATGACCACAGATGTTAAGTCCCATAGTGCTCAGAGCCATTTGAGCCATTTTTTTAATTACATTTTCCTTTTTTAGGAAGAGCTACGACAACCTCACTCCTCTATGCACTTAGTATTTGGCTATTCGTCCAGCACATATTAGCCCCTTAATGTCAGAATAAATTTCTGGATGAAAGATAAAAATCACGGTACTTTAGAGGCACCTGAAAAGTCCAAGAGAACGCAGCACTTTTCAGAAGCGTCGATAACTTTATAACAATGAGCATCAAAAACAGTTAACTTTCCAGTTATTAGCACAGCACTGGATGATACGAATTCGAGACACTTGGCTTTAAGGGGTTAAATAGATGGATCATTTTAATAAGTTTCCACTATATTATATAAGCCTAAAGCATATTCCATCCTATCCTGAAGCCTTTAAATTTTTTATTCTTGATGCAGACTGTTCTTAATATGTTCCTTTTCTCCTAGCAACCTCCTCTGATAATCTTTAATCGTATACATGCAAATGAGTTGATGTATCAATATGTGCATGTATGTTCCACATCTTTTACTAAACCACTTGAGCGATTTTAATGAAATGTGATGCGTGTGCTACCTTATTGTCTGGGTAGAACTATTGTGGGGCTTAGAAACGCCTAGTTCCAAAAGATGAGGGGTTAGGGGTGAAAAGAGTAGTAACCCCTGACATCTAGGCTGGTCTACATGGCAAGTATGTTGTGCGAGTTGTATCAAAATGTGTTATATGGATATATATGCCAGTGGGCATGATTGAGCCAAGTGGAGGAGGAAGGGATGAATGGTGCAATGGAAGATGATGAGGTGGACAGAGAAAGAGGAGGAGGAGATGGACCTAGAGATGGTGGAGGAGGAGTTGGACTGAGAGGGTAGAAGGAGCTGGACAAAGAGAAGCAGAAGGAAAATATGAACTGACAGGGAGAGGGAAGAAGAATATGGACATAGAGACGCGAAGGAAATGGACCTTCGGGGAGGACAAATTGTACAGAGACATTGGGAGGATGAGGTGGACATTTAGGGTGGAGGACGTAGTGGATAAAGAGAGGGGAAAGAGGTGACAGACAGAGAGGGATTGGAGGTGGACAGAGGGGACATGGGGAGGAGGAGGTGAACATTGAGGGCGGAGGAGAGAGATGCGAGATGGACAGAGAGATGTGGGAGGAGAAGATGAAGGGGAATGAGGGGATGGACAGAAAGATGGGGAGGAAGAGTTGGGCAGAGAGAGTATGGTGGAGAAGAGGGGATAACAGAAGGGGGAACAGGAGATGGATAGAAAGAGATAGGGGGAGAAGATGAACAAATAGAGGAGGGCGGGGAGACAGACAGTGAGAGGGGGAGGAGGAGGTGGAAAGGAAAATTTGGGATGAGGAGATGGACAGAGAGATGTGGGCAGAGGAGGCGGACATAGAAAAGGGCAAGAGGATAGAGTGAGAGGTGGTAGGAGGTGATGACTAAAGAGAGGGCAAGGATGAAATGGGCAGAGAGGGGGAGATATAGAGATGGCTGAGAGAGGGGGAGCAAGAGGCGGACAGAGAGTGGGAGGAGAAGATGCACAGACAGATTGTGGAAGAAAACTAGAGTAAATAAATACATGAGCAATGTCGAAATGTTCAAATGTGTGTGAATTCCCAAGAGACCAAAGTGCTGAGGTCATCGGTCCCTAGACTTACATACTACTTAAACTAACTTATGCTAAGAACAACACACTCACCCATGTCTGAGGGAGGACTGGATCCTCCGGCAGGAGGCGCCGAGCAATGTCGGGTATTCAACTAGTCTCCAATAAGAAGGTAACAGCAGAATTACTCAAAGTTTCGAAATCCGTATGCAGTCTGTGGTGGTGAGGAGGGGGTGTTGTTGTACGAGGGGGAGGGAGGGACGTAGGAATTGGGGACGGTCTCACACACACACCTTCAGCTAGCTACAGGCTCCGTTATCTGATCTCCGCATACCGAGCACGCTACCTAAACAGCAATAGTCATCTATATAACAGGAATATATTGATGAGGATGTACTCGGGGATTCTTTAATTTTCCAGTATTGAGAGACTAACTTTATGAATGACGAACGATCAGTCACTCCCATCTGGCTATACACAACAATCTTAAAACCATCACCTCCACTCCACAGGGCCAACAACTCGTCAGGACTGCCGCTGACCTCGGGACGCTCCACGAAGTTATCACAACACTTAGGCCTTTCCCCCAACCAGACTAACGAACAGAAATGCAGGCATTTCGTCGGTAAGTTCCAGTTCCCGCAGATATGACTTCTTTGCAAATTGCTTCTTATTGCCAGAACTCTCCCACAACTTATTTTCAACGTATGCTGGAAAATCTCTGCCGTTGTCGGAAAGGCACCCTGATCAGCACCATGGTGATCCTGCATCCCTGGCAGAACTTCAAACAGGGCCACCGCCCCTCCCCCCTATTAACTACCTATCTACTATTTTTTCTGCGCGGGATTGCACATTGTATAATTTCGTAAGTGGTCTTATTGCTTCCGTAATATTATTAATCAAACAAAGGAAACTTATATTTTCCTTTTTTTTTTTAATTTACGTAGCAAATAGTGATATCTGAAACTTTGGGTAGTAAAAGTATACATCTCCTCCATCTTCGATAAAAAGTTAACTTGCCACGTCAAACTCGAATTAAATCCTAAGCTTTCGGTGACTGCATCCATCGTCATCGTAAGGAACTAAATCTGCGAGGCTCCGAGTTGTACGCCTGAAGGGCGGCATCTCATCTGATGGATTAATACATTACCTTCGTACTAGTCAATGAACAGATACTTTTCAAGAATACCTGATTTCCATTAAATTATAAAATTATAATATTATAATATCTTCTAAATCCCATTGTTGCCTAAAGTTCACTTTAGAACTATAAATAATTAAGAGCATTCACTACACCTTGTGTATAGTTTGTAGAAAAAGGCAGGCTATTCTTGCCTAAAAGTCACTTCAAAAGTGTAGCTAATTTAGGAAACTAATAATAAAATCAGTCATACTTATAATACTAAATAGTTACCCTTAATATACAGTCCAATTACATATAAAATTTGTTATGTTAGTTCGAAACGCAAAAGCTGGATGTAATTCAAAGGCTTTCCGTTCTCATTATCCGCACTGGCAGTCAACCATCTTATGAATGCTTTCCTATCCCTCTTCTGTTCTCTCTAGTGTTGACTAATATGTGAGGAATCTCTGGACAACGGATACAGGACTTAAAATAAAGCAAAAAGTTCATTTATACAAACAGTCGATTTTTATGTTTTCTTAGTTACAGGCACTTTTTTGTTCTTACATGTTTACTTCATTTCTGCATTTTTGTTTTCAGATTTTCAGCTTGGTTCTACACATAATGTTTTTTTCTTTTCTAATGTAGCCATCTAATGGTTAAATGAAATGCTTTTAAATGCCGCGTCACAGATTGTCTTGCTCGCTCGCATATTCCAGTTGTCTGCTGTATGTGCTGTAATCTTTTTTGAACACGCTGGCAAAGAACTCAACATTCACGATATGTCTTGAATACACTATATCCTCTAAATAGCCCCAAAAATAAAAATCCAGTGGATCGAGCAAGGCAAGATGTTGCAGCACCACGACCTATCAATTTATTTGGGAAACGCTGACTTAAAATTGTTCTTGCTCGCACAGCAAAATGAGCTCAATCGTGCATGATTCACACTTTCTGAAGTAAGGTCAGTGGAACGTCTTCCAGCAAAACATTTAATTATTCCATTAAAAATTCACTGTATGATGCTCCAGTCAGTGTACTATGGAAAATGAAAGGTACAATTAATTTATTTCCACTTGTGCCAGCCCTTACATTAATGCTAAACTACTGTTGATGTCCTGTTTTCAAAAATGCAAAAAGATTCTCATCCACCCATACACAAGTGTTGTGAAAATTCTGCAGACAAATCCTGATAAGCTTTACTTCATCAATGAATAGGATGGTAGAGAGAAAGAATAGATCTGGACCAAATGTGCCAAGCAAGCAAATAAAAAAAAAACATTTTTCGACTGAAAATTTGTTTCAATATAATCTTGCACTCTCTGGATAACGGAGTTACCCTTGTGATACTTTCCATGTTGTGTGTGACATGACTCACATTCTGAGTTTCTGCTATTTTCTGGTACTGTTTAATGTTACTGGTATTTAAAAGAATAATAAAACATTAAATTTATTGCTTTTGCTGGTGGCAAGTTTCTAATGTGGCAAACTGGTGCATAGAAAACTTTTACTTGTGGATAATGAAATTATATATTCCACCAACCAGCATCAGACCGACGAGAATGTTGACCAACGGCATTGTTTGGAGGCCAGTGACCGATCTAAAAATTACGCACTCTGCGTAATTACATTTCCGGGTTACTGATAGACGAGACCGGTAAAAGATATCTCAAGGGCGCTGAAATAAAAATTTGATAAAGTAATAGCCGTTTCAAAGGAGAAGAAATAAAAAATCGGGAACAACATGGACAGAAGAAAGGAAGAGACTTCATGGGGAGAAAGTGAGGGAATACTGGAAAAATAGGAAACAACAACAAAGGAAGAAGAGGAACTGAAGTTGAAGTTGTTAACGTGATCCTAGTTGGTGAATAAGATTACAAATAAATAAATAAATAAATAAACAATTCGTCGGCAACTCTCCTTCGCTGCAGCCTGAAAACGTTCTAAAATCTAGCATAATAATTTGATATGTAGAATTAATGAAGTCTTAATTAAAACATGGCTATTGTAATTAAATTAGCGTAAATATTTAATCAAAAGTTATAGATACTACAGCGACACTTACATTTTTGAAACAACCATCGAAAACCAACGAGAGAGAGAGAGAGAGAGAGAGAGCTGATAGCTCCTGCTTTGATATAATCCAAAAACAAATTACGGTGACTGCCTTCAACGTGCTTTACAGTTTCAATGCATAAACATTTCTCTGGATATAAGAACGTAGGCTTCAGCGGCCGGTGTCACAGTGATTAAAATTCTGCCCTGAGGAAGGCCGTTGCAATTCGGCCGAATCGTCGGTTTTAGTTTATTATTGTTGTTAGTTTTTAGCAATGGCTCTGAGCACTACGGGACTTAACTGCTGAGGTTATCAGTCCCCTAGAACTTAGAACTAATTAAACCTAACTAACCTAAGGACATCACACACATCCATGCCCGAGGCAGGATTCGAACCTGCGACCGTAGCGTCGTGCGGTTCCAGACTGTAGCGCCTATAACCGCTCGGCTACTTTTAGCAATGACGCGGCATAATACCCCGAAGAATTTTAATTACTATTTCTCTGGATCTTTCTGAACCGGAACAGCAAACAAAATACATTCCTTACGTTAAATCGTGATCTTTTCTCCTTACATTACAGATTTATTTAGACAGAAAAAATGAATTATTTTTGTATTTTAGGCTTAATTAAAAGATTGGAGCATATTCTATGAATTATTCAAGAATGCAACATTTCAACCGCTACCATTATTGTTCTCAATATGAGGAAGTAATCGTTTTCTAAATCAAGTGTTCGGACACTGTATGGTCTTATGACCTTTTCTCAAACGAGGCTGTCTCCGCAAGCCGTTCATATATTCTTTGAAAGGTCATATAGTTCGATAAGTAGCTATTAAGAAATCTTTTAGCTTAAAAATATCTGGCTTCAGATGCATTGCAATTTGCATGTCCATACATCAGATGCATGTCCGCTATGTTCTGAACAGAATACAATTTAGCCATAAATAGTCCAGAAAAAATATGGTCAAGTAGGCGTCACGCCGATGACTGGAAGTCAGACGCAGTACGTCCCTCTCCAGCTTATGTCGTTGACGCACTCTTGCTAGGTGGCGCCACTTTCGGAAACAGCTGACTAGATTTTGGGGGAAGAGTGTTCGGTACACACTATAAACTAGTAAAGTAAACTTCGACTCCTTATTGTGTTCTCAATACCACTCAATACTCACTTGTACCATGGGAACTAAGATAAACATAAGAAGGCTTTGAATTAACACTTCCAATAAAAAAAACATTTGAAAAGAGAAAATTCCCGTAGAACCAAGCCGCTAATATCCCAGAAATAATTGTAATGTAAGTATTACAGGTCTTAAAAAATTTGAAATAGATGATGGGCAAAGAACCAACAAACTGGCATCTTACGCTTTGATGTTCTTCTCTGAAAACGCTATTTTCTTGAAAGGCTGAAGAGTTTATCCGAAGAGCATATCAAGAACAACTCAACAAAAAACGTTATCTCGAAAGGAGATAGGAGAAACGGACAGAACAGAAACTAAGATCAGTGAGCTTATTAAGTAAGAACACATGAGATTCTGTACTCCACAATTACATCAATGACTTCAATAGGGTGGAACCCTCATAAGAACAAAAATAGTGGCGAGGAATACAGGAGCAGAAGAAGTCATTCTTTTTAATTATCTAGGATGTGGTATCATGTAAAACCGTGACACCGAAGTAGACATGAAAGTAGCAACATCTGGAAATATATGCTTAAAAATAAAATACTTCGTAAACAAGATACAAAAAAATAATATGAAGCAAGTTTTACAAAGTAATGGCCGTCCCCACACTACCCTACGAAAGTGAATCGTTTGTCATTTACCAAGTACAATGTAGTAAGATCCCGGCAGCTAAAATGAGATTTCTTAGAGCTGTGAATAGCTATACCAGAGCAAACAGATTAAAGAACAGCGATATTAAGAGGGAATTAAACATACTGACGTAGGAAGCAATGTGGAAGACAAAATAAGAAAATAGGCCGAATATCCTCCCGGAATGAACAGTGGCAGTTTACAGTACAAAGTTAGAAAATATTATGTGACAGGCTGAAGAAGTCTGGAAGGTCACGAAAGAGAGGAGCACTGTACCAAACAAAGTGCAGAAGAAGATGGAACAATTTATATTATTACACCTTCACAATTTATGACCTGTTTTAAAATACTAGGTTGTTGTTGTTGTTGTGGTCTTCAGTCTTGAGACTGGTTTGATGCAGCTCTCCATGCTACTCTATCCTGTGCAAGCTTTTTCATCTCCCAGTAACTACTGCAACCTACATCCTTCTGAATCTGCTTAGTGTATTCATTTCTTGGTCTCCCTCTACGATTTTTACCCTCCACGCTGCCCTCCAATAATAAATTTGTGATCCCTTGATGCCTCAGAACATGTCCTACTAACCGATCCCTTCTTCTAGTCAAGTTGTGCCACAAACTTCTCTTCTCCTCAATCCTATTCAGTACCTCCTCATTAGTTGTGTGATCTACCCATCAAATCTTCAGCATTCTTCTGTAGCACCAGATTTCAAAAGCTTCTATTCTCTTCTTGTTTAAACTATTTCTCGTCCACGTTTCACTTCCATACATGGCTACATTCCATACAAATACTTTCAGAAACGACTTCCTGGCACTTAAATCTATACTCGATGTTAACAAATTTCTCTTCTTCAGAAACGCTTTCCTTGCCATTGCCAGTCTACATTTTATATCCTCTCTACTTCGACCATCATCAGTTATTTTGCTCCCCAAATAGCAAAACTCCTTTCCTACTTTAAGTGTCTCATTTCCTAATCTAATTCCGTCAGCATCACCCTATTTAATTCGACTACTAGGTAAGAGAATTTTAATCGTACAATAAATGCATAAATTTAGTTAGTTAGTTACACGTTCCATAAACGATTTGAACAAGTCTCAGTGGGTTTACGGGATATGTATACATGATTAGTGTTACCATTAATGAACACATTATTATTTTTAGTCCTACTCATGCAGCTGCACTTATTTATTGTTATTGTTATTAACATCATTAATATTTAATGGAGCCGTCAAGAAGTGATTTTAAATTAGATTTAAAACTTGCTTCGCTGCCTGTCAGACATTTTATCTTATTGGGCAAATGGTCAAACATTTTTATTGCTGAATATTTAGCCTCTCACTGAGTCACTTACAGCCGTAATAATGGATAATAAAGGCTATTTTTCCCTCTAGTACTGTAGGTATGGACATCACTGTTGCTTTCAAATTATGATGTATTATTTATGACGAGTTTCGTTAGAGAATTTATGTATTGTGACGGCGCAATTAAAATGCCTAGCTCCTTGAAGAGATACTACCTACATGACGTCCGTGGATGAAGACCAGATACTATTCTTAGTGGTCACTTTTGCGCAATCAATACTGCTTTATAAGTTATTTGTTACCACAGAAAATTATTTCGTAAGACGTTAGTGAGCGGAAATAAGCAAATTACGTCAGGAAGCTGATACGTTAGTTTCCAAGATTAGCAATTATAAGAAAAGCAAAAGTAACTGAAGTTTATTGCTTGAGAAGCTCAGGAATATGCTTTTCCATTTCAAGTTTTCAACAATAGGAACACCCAAGCCGGCCGGTGTGGCCGAGCGGTTCTAGGCGCTTCAGTCTGGAACCGCGCGACCGCTATGGTCGCAGGTTCGAATCCGGCCTCGGTCATGGATGTGTGTGATGTCCTTAGGTTAGTTAGGTTTAAGTAAGTTGGATGATGCTTGTTGCAGTTTACCTTGTCACCTTTCTTACGAAGTGGTGTAACAATGACATGTTTGAACATTTTTGTAAAAATTCCCTGTGCCAGTGATGCATTGCATATATTACTAAGGATATAAATGATTCGTCGAGAGGAGATTTTCGATCTTGAGGAAGGTGGCGAAAGGCCGGCGCAAATCGCGTTCCAAACTTGTGCAGCAGATTGACGGCAAAGAGCGGGTGATTGCTGGCGCCGCAGCTCGGCTAAACAGCGCCGGCACTTATCTCGTTGATCGCGCCGAGGTGCGGGCCGCCGCTGGCCTCATTACCTGCAGTGGTGGTGGTGGTGGTCCCACGCGATGCGGCCAGATAGCGCACGCGCCGGCCAGGCTCAGACAGCGCGGAACCGCCTCGTCACCACACAACAGGCCTCAAACAGCTCTGCCCGTCGCCGGAGGACAAACAAAGGTGCTCGAGAGCTGCGACGTGGTAGCTTGCGTCCTTAGCTCTTACTGCAAATTCCCACCGTTAACAAACGCGGGCAGTCCTTTGGGGATACCCGCAGGTGCTAGGTCTAACAAATGCTTGTGATAAAACGTATATACAAAGTGACTCACCTGCCCCTACCAATGTCGCTTTATGCAACCCGTAATGGTATATCTGGCAGTGCCCGATTTTTTTCCCCCTCGATTGCTACGTCGAGACCATTAATCCTACACAAAAAAAAATGAACAGGACCATTTTGTAGGTAATTTAATGTAGTTAAAATTTAAATTGGGCTGTAGGCCACGTTTTTCAATTTATTGAAGAAAAGATTGACCAAGTGCGAGGAGGACTTTCACACTGACGGTTCTGTACAAACCTAATTATGTATACAGACAGTTCAGTCATCCTAGGAAACGAGAATCTCAACGATTTTTACCTCATATCGATACTGGCAAGATATCGGTCCCGAGAATTCCAAGACCGTATCAAAATTTCTACAGCAGTTTTTCAGTCTAGCCTGGACACACAAAAGCAAGCAGGGATCTTCAATTTATAAATGTGTAGAGAAGTATGTATAGTGCATTACCCTTGAACTTTGCCACTGGGTGGGGGGGAAGGTGGGAGGCTTGCATGCCTCAGCGATACAGGCAGCCCTACCATAGGTGCAACCACAATAGAGGAGTATCTGTTGAGAGGCCAGACAAATTTGTGGTTCCTGAAGAGGAGCAGCAGCCTTTCCACGGGAAACAGTCTGGATGACTGACTGATCTGGCCTTGTAACATTACCCAATGATCTGGCCTTGTAACATTACCCAAAACGGCTTTGCTGTGCTGGTACTGCGAACGGCTAAAAGCACGGGGAAACTACAGCCACAATATTTCCCGAGGGCATGCATCTTTACTGTCTGGATAAATGATAATGGCGTCCTCTTGGGTAAAATATTCCGGAGGTAAAATAGTCCTCTATTCAGATCTCCGGGTGAGGACTACTCAGGAGGACGTCGTTATCAGGAGAAAGAAAACTGGCGTTCTACGGATCAGAGCGGTTGTGGCTGAGCGGTTCTCGACGCTTCAGTCCGGAACCGCGCTGCTGCTACGATCGCAGGTTCGAATCCTGCCTCGGGCATGGATGTATGTGATGTCCTTAGGTTACTTAGGTTTAAGTAGTTCTAAGTCTAGGCGACTGATGACCTCAGATGTTAAGTCCCATAGTGCTTAGAGCCATTTGAACCATCTACGGATCGGAGCGTGGAATATCAGAACCCTTAGTTGGGCAGGTAGGTTAGCAAATTTAAAAAGGGAAATGGATAGGTTAAAGTTAGATATAATGGGAATTAGTCAAGTTTGTGATAGGAGGAACAAAACTTCTGGTCAGGTGAATACAGGGGTTCTAAATACAAAATCACATAGTGGTAATGGAGCAGTAGGTTTAATAATGAATAAAAAAAATAGGGCCTCCGGTAAGCTACTGCGAACAGCATAGTGAACGCATTATTGCAGCCAAGATAAAAACGAAGCCCACGCCTGCCACAGTAGTACAAGTTGATATGCCAACTAGCGCCGCAGATGATGAACATATTGAAGAAATGTATGAAGCGATAAAAGAAATTATTGAGATAGTGAAAGGAGACGAAAATTTAATAGTCATGGGTGACTGGAATTCGATAGTAGGAAAAGGAAGTGAAAGAAAAGTAGTAAGTGAATATGGAATGGGGATAAGGAATGCAAGAGGAAGCCGGCTGGTAGAATTTTGCACATAGGATAACTTAATCATAGCTACCACTTGATTTAAGAATCATGAAAGAAAGTTGTATACGTGGAAGAGGCATGGAGACACTGGAAGGTTTCAAATGGTAAGACAGAGATTCAGAAACCAGGTTTTAAACTGTAAGACATTTCCAGGGGCAGATGTGGACTCTGAGCACAATTTATTGCTCATGAACTGTAGATAAAAACTGAAGAAACTGCAATAAGATGGAAATTTAAGGAGCTGGGACCTGGATAAACTGAAAGAAACAGAGTTTGTAGAGTTTCAGAGAGCATTAGGGAACGATTGACAAGACCAGGGAAAAGAAATACAGTAGAAGAAGAATGGGTTGCTTTGAGAGACGAAATAGTGAAGGCAGCAGAGGATCAAGTAGGTAAAAAGACGAGGGCTAGTAGGAATCCTAGGGTAACAGAAGAGATATTGAATTTAATTGATGAAAGGAGAAAATGTAAAAATGCAGTAAATGAAGCAGGCAAAAAGGAATACAAAACGTCTCAATAATGAGATCGACAGGAAGTGAAAAATGGCAAAGCAGGGATGGCTAGAAGCCAAACGCAAGGATGTAGAGGCATATATCACTAGGGATAAGATCGATACTGCCAACTGGAAAATTAAAGAGACCTTTGGAGAAAAGAGAACCACCTTCATGAATATCAAGAGCTCAGATGGAAAACCAATTCTAAGCAAAGAAGAGAAAGCAGAAAGGTGGAAGGAGCGTATAGAGGGTCTATACAATGGCGATGTACTTGAGGGCGATATTATGGAAATGGAAGAGGACGTAGATGAAGATGTAATGGTAGGTATGATACTGCGTGGAAAATTTGACAGAGTACTGGAAGACCAAAGTCGAAACCAGATCGTGGGAGTAGACAACATTCCATTATAATGGATGCTACTGATAGCCTTGGGAGAGCTAGCAATGACCATCTGTTAAGCAAGATGTATGACACAGGCAAAATACCCTCAGACTTCAAGAAGATTATAACAATTACAATACATAAGAAAGCAGGTGTTGACAGTAGAGAAAATTACCGAACTACCAGTTTAATAAGTCACGGCTGCAATATACTAACACGAATTCCTTACAGACGAGTGGAAAAACTGGTAGAAACCGACCTCGGGGAAGATGAGTTTGGATTAAGTGGAAGTGATGCAACACTGGAGGTAGTATTGACCCTACATTTATCTTAGAAGGAAAGGCAAGCCTAAGTTTCTAGCATTTGTAGACTTTGACAAAGCTTTTGACAATGTTGACTGGTATACCGTCTTTCAAATTCTGAAGATGAGAGGGGTCAGTACCGGGAGCGAAAGGCCATTTACAATTTGTACAGGAAACAGATGACAGAAGAGTCGGGGGCAACAAAAGGGAATCAGTGGTTGAGAAGGGAGTGACACTGAGTTGTACCCTATCCCCGATGTTACTCAATCTGTATATTGAGCAAGCAATAAAGGAAATAAAAGAGAAAAATGTAGTGGGATTTAAAATCCATGGATAAGATACAAAAAATTCGAGGTTTGCCGACGACATTGTAATTTGTCAGAGACAGCAAAGGACCAGGAAGAGCAGTTGAATGGAATGGACAATGTCTTGAAAGGAGGATATAAGATGAACATCAATAAAAGCAAAACGAGGATGACTGACTGCAGTCGAATTAAATGAGGTAGTGCTGAGGGAATTAGATTAGGAAATAATACACTTAACATAGTAGATGGGTTTTGGTATTTGGAGAGCAAAATAACTGATGATGTCGAAGTAGACAGGATATAAAGTGTAGACTGGCAATGGCAAGGAAAGCGTTTCTGAAGAAGTTAAATTTGGTAACATCGAGTACAGATTTAAGTGTTAGGAAGTCTTTTCTGAAAGTATTTGTATGAAGTGTAGCCATGTATGGAAGTGAAACATGGAGGATAAATAGTTTAGACAGGAAGAAATGTGGTGCTACAGAAGAATGCTGACGATTAGATGGGTAGATCACGTAACTAATGAGGAGGTACTGAATAGAATTGGGGAGTAGAGGAAGTTGTGACGCAACTTGACTAGAAGAAGGAATCGGTTGGTAGGAAACTTTTTTAGGCACCAAGAGGTCACCAAATTTGTACTAGAGGTGAATACACTAAGCATATTCAGAGGATGTTGATTGCAGTAGTTACTCGGTGATGAAGAACCTTACACAGGATAGAGTAGCATGAAGACCTGCATTGATCTAGTCTCTGGACTGAAGACGACAACAAAAAAAGAGAGGAGATTTATTAAAACATTTTTATTTACTTACTAAGACGTGATTACAACTTACATTTCGTGTTAGTTTGCAGTAATTTTCGTATACTATGCTTTTGACGGGTGATGAATCCAATGGATGTTCAAATTGCAAAATTTTTTTTATGTGATTACAGTTTAAAGAGTTTCAGATTTTTTACTTGGTTATTGCCAAATTTCGTGATTCTAGCTGAACGGGAAATACCCTACAGGTTCTGACGAGTGAGTTAGCCTTTATCAAGATATGTAACATAAATGACCGACTCTTTTGATTGCACAGAATTGGAAGCTTAAATTTTTTGCACCGCCGAGGCACCATAGACTTTAATATGTGACATAAATTTGAGCCGGCCAGTGTGGCCGAGCGGTTCTAGACACTTCAGTCTGGAACCGCGCGACCGCTCCGCTCGCAGGTTCGAATCCTGCTTCGGGCATGGATGTGTGTGATGTCCTTAGGTTAGTTAGGTTTAAGTAGTTCTAAGTTCTAGGGGACTGATGACGTCAGATGTCAAGTCCCATACTGCTCAGAGCCATTTGAACCATTTTGAACATAAATTTGAACTTGATACGCCAACCTGTTATAGGGAAAGAGGGGTCTTAAAAGATAGACATACAGACAGACCGATAAATATCATTACAAATTAACAGTTTTCGGATTTTTCCTTCACTTGTACTGCTTCTTGGCAATTTAATGATTCTAGGCGGACGGAAGTACCCTAGCCTATAGGTTTTGACTTGTGAGTTTTCGGGTATTCAAATATGTGACATAAAGGCCGTACCTTTTGGTTCAAGTCACTTAGAAACTTACAAGTCTTACACTTTAAAGGGACCATAGCCTTCAATATGTGACATAAATTCGAATTTCTGAGAAAATGGGTTCTAAAGTCGGACAGACAGATAGATGAACGGACAGAAGTGCAACAAAATGATGCTATAAGGGTACCATTTTCACAGGTTGAGGGACGGACCGCAGAAGTTCAGACGCACCTCCACCCTACACTCATCCCTCACCAGTCAGGATTTCTAGTATGTTGTTCGTGGCACTCCGTTCTACTACTGTACAAGAATATCCGACTGCACCAAGTATTCCTGATATTCGACCTTTTCTGGTCTGTATTGATTGCACTATTACGCCATCAGCATAGTCGGCTATTTCATTAACATTATTAATTTAAATGTGCCGGCGAGGATAATAAAAGAAAACCGACTTTTGTAAGCATTACATTAAAACTATCTACATTGACAGCGCTATCCAGATTTGACCCTTCCAAGCCCAGTAGTATCGTAGTCAGTAGGTCTGACGAATACAACAATGTAATTGTTTATTTTACGCTGTTAAAATTCACGAAACTGTTGGATAAAATTTACACATACGTCAATGGTACAATTTAAACGTGCTCGACTAAGCCATTGGCGTAATAAGACCAGTCAATGAAGACTAAAAAAAGTAGAATGTGCAAATAATTCGCGCAGTCGCAATCTTTTGTACAGGGGCAGGAGGGAGTGTCATGAACAACATACTAGAAATCCGGACCGGTGGGGGCTGAATGTTGGAGTAGGGGAGCGTTTGAAGATTCATTTTGTACGGATTTCTTGAATAACTCATTAACTGCGGCCTCTAGCGAAAACATATCCCAAAGAAAAATTTAACTGTACATTACTCTTTCCACAAGAAGGTCCTGTTAATTTTTTCTGTAGGACTGATAGTTGGCGCGTAGCGAGCGAGAGAGTATGAAAATCTCGCGCGTGGTTTTTGAAGGCCAGATATATTGTGGGTTGCATAAAGCGACATCGGTAGGGACAGCTGAATCGCCATGTAGAAACACTATCGATTTCGAAGACGAAGATCCTACACAGAACAAATTTCTAATGTGAATCCACACGCTCTCTAAAGACTATAAACGGCGTCATTTCACTCCTTGACAAACATAATCATTAACCTCTCTTTAGAACAAATCGAAATTACCGAAGAAGTGTATGTACTAAAACATAGCAAGTAATAATTGTTAAAATGTTGACATAGTGAGTAAAACGTCTTCTTCTTCACTTCATATATTGAACAAATTGTCTGTTACGGTATTCCATGTATCGCATGGCCTTCCTACATTTTTTCTTCTAGAGCACGACTGGGCAACCAGTGATCCGCGGGCCGTATCCGACTCTCGATTGGTTTCCATCGGGTCCAAGCGCTGGCATTGTATTGATTTAGCGTTACAGAAACAATCCAAGTCTATGCGATCAGTCATCGTAAGTACTTTTGGATAAGTATTTAGAAAATGCTTGCTAATATTGTTTGTGGATTTTAAGACACTAAATTTCAAACACTCTGATGAGCTACCTGCAGTCGCGTCGTGTGACGAGGCGGCCAGCGAGCTTAAGAAAGTATTGAAACGTCCCCTTTGAACAATTTTACACGAGACTGTGCTTAACCTGACACACAATATTTTGTTAGCGCAACGCAATCTGACTTTCAAAATTCCCTACAAAAGAATGGCCCTGACAAACATTAAACTATACCTTTCACAAATCACTTACCTCACAAAAATCTTCGCTGCTCAAGCTACTGCAATACAGCGAGCGCCACTACTGCCAGCTAAATAAAAGATTCAAACTACTGAAGGCACTAACTACTGATAGGGGTAGTTAGCAAATGAAAGATATTAATAGAGAACAAACAATGTATTTACCTTAATATCATCACAAGCCATAATATATATATCAGTTCATGACAAATTACAAATCTCCGCCATCACTCTCCCCACATCCACCACTGCTGGCGGCTCACCTCCAACTGCGCAACGCTACGCGCTGTTCACAGCCAGCTGCCTAACACTACAATGGCGAGTATAACAACAATGCAAAGCAGCCACAGACTGCACACAGCACAGCCAGTGATTTTCATACAGAGGTGGCGTTACCAATAAAAAACCTAAACAGCCTACTTACATAGCCCCCATGCTCCCCACAAAAAATTTTACAAATTGGTTTGGGCAGTGGCCAATACAGATTTGAAAAAATTTTCATAATTACAATAACAAAGAAATCAAATGCACACACTTATTTATACAATGCTGGTCAAAAGCTAAAATTTTTGTCACAGTCCATAAAGACAGTCCAGATTGTTCATCACTGTAAAATTTCAGTGTTTTTCTCAAAGTCTGAGCAGTAAAAGAAAATGCACACGGAAGTAGTGGATTTCCATGGAGTCTTGAAGAAGCAGTGTTGTCCTTCCAACGGAAAGACAGTGCTGACTCTTGACATGCTGACAGGTAATGGGCCACAATATAGCAAACCCACAGCAGAGTCATTCGACGTTTTGAAGAACATTGGAGGTAGGTCATCACAGAGCAGACCCACCGTAGTCCTGGTAGAGATTACGATACTGGTGGGCCACCAGAGGTGCAGACCCACTGCAGTCCTTGTAGAAATAATGGTATTGATGGATCATCAAAGATGTAGACCCACTGTAGTCCTTGAAGAGATGGCCAGCAGCCATCTGTTGTGACTGTGCAGGTGCACAATCACCACTGAAGAGTCTTGCGGATAATGTAGCAAGTCCATGAACCACCACTTGTGCACTCACAAAGTTTCTGGAATTGTCCTTAGAACCAGCAATGCTGTTATCCAGTCCCTTGCTGAATTATCAACACACGTGCAAACACTAACAGCCCCTACTTCTCACATATTGTCCATATACTATGACCAACAGAAACGTGTGCAGTGAAAGGAATGCTTACAAGTTACTTAATTTGATGAACTGGTAACAATTACAATTTTATAACAGAAGAATACAATTACGAAGGTACAAAATACATCATTAAAGAACGTAATAATACAGATAAGATTTGTAGTACAGGCTTTAGAAAAGAATCGAACTAACATATACATCAGTGGAATTATGACATGAGTACATACATAAAAGATCACAATAACTTTTGAAACATCAACTTTACACATGAGCATTAAACAGAATAAATAATGTGTAAACATATATATAAGGTAAATAACATATTATTAATGCCAATTATATTTGAGGATAACAGTATTCCTCATCATAGTGAATGTAGCTTAATATTAAAAGAAGAAAAAAATTCTATGAAACTACACAGAGACAGGAAGAAAACAAATACACAAGGGTACACAAACACATAGTGGGATAACACCAATAGGAAAGGACAGGGTTCGTTTTCAGTGTAACATGTGGTACTGCAGTCCATCCCAAAACTTCATTCTATAGATCTTTCGTCTTATTTCAACCTTTGCTTCCACCAAAAAAATCTTATCCAAGCATGCTTTCTTTATTTATATGTTCACACATTTCTTACCTCATTTTTATTTTCCATTATCTTACCTCATCATTTATTTCCTAGAAAATCCTACCTATACCTGCTTTCTGTACGTTTTTCGTATAGATTCTCAATGCATTTCTTCCAATTCATCGCAACTCATTCTCTTCTATAGTCTACCCCCTCTTAAGCTAACTTAAATCTACTGAGCTCAGATGCTAAACTAAGGGACGAGGCAATGCAGCAGCACAAAACAATTAACACAAACATCAATGACGAAAAAAATTCAAATTTGCAAAGCAAGCAGCATTAAACCTGGCTTAGCAGAGTAACACAAATTAAAATTCAGTAGCACTACGCCTGGCAAACAGCAGCAACTTATACCTAGACATGACATAGCTCAAGCAGAAAAAATATTACACTAAAATGGCCATGTCTAAAACCTATGTCACATCTTAACACTAGAGTGATGCATCACGAGAACTTACACTAGCAGATAAGTTACCAAATCGTAAAGAAATTATTTATGCAATTCCTGTGAAGGGAAATGTCTTTTTTTTGCTCCCTCATTTGTTTTGGATAGATCATAAAATTATTTACTGGATCTGTAGGCATAAAATATTTATATTAGTACATATATTAAATTTTATTTTAACCAATGCTGCAGTGCAGCTAGAAACTTGATATTAAACAAAATGTGTAAATAAATACATAAAGCAAGCCATATGGCATTTTTCTTAACTAGCAAGACAATAGCTGTGAAATGTTTCTCATCGTTTCATTAGGCATTTCAGTAAAATATCATAAATTACGAGCTCCACAGTATGCTTTCAACAAGGAGATGTCAGTAGCGCGGACAATGGCCTTCCCTTTCTTTTTTTCTTTTCTACCTGTGCTTCTGACGAGGCACTCACACTAATGGCTTGTTCTCCAGGCGTCTGACACAGCTGGGTGCCCGCGACGCATTACGTGCAGGTGGTCACTTAACTTTCGTACGGAAATATTTACGACAGCAGTTTCTGCTACCGTCTCACATAGAAATATTTCACAGGTCAAGAATTAGCGTTGCAAATCTGTAGAAACAAAATGCTATTGATATAACAGTGTCCAAAAAAATTTTCGTCTGCATTGTAATACATTCACGAATATACACACACATTTCATAACTCTTAAAGTACGATTCTTGGTTTCCAACAACCTTTTCCACAAATCAGAGTCCCTAAACACTACTCATTATTCCTTACCTTATTCGTCGACACTTCTTCAGTATTTCATCATAAGAAATACGTAGCATAATAAACATTCCTCAACAACATAATACACATCGTCGTCGTAATAATAACATCATAACACCTCAGTCAAATCTCAAAATCGTCGTAGCTTCCTCCAATAATTTCTAAGCCTAAAAAGAATTCTCTGCTCATTTAAATAGTGTCATCTACCTCAAACGTACTTTAAAAATCATGATCTCATACCCAATATATCATTCAAAGCTCTCATAGTATCACAGTGATTCCGAAAAAATATGAACAGTTTACAAAGTACAGACAAAATACAGTTTCATAAGTGTGAAGTTATCCAACTGTGTAATTGCGTAAACATGTGTCACTGATATAGTAAAAATAAATGTTTGTCTCTCTCAGTTAAATGATCAGATAGCTGTGTAATTTGTGTGTTAGAGAAATATGGTACCGATGTGTAAAGTTGTATAAGCAAATACCATATTAGCTAGGGTTCCTTGTGCTTGCCAAACACATGGTACACAAAGTAGGCGTGTACCCCCCTGAGGATTAATGTAATTATACCCTCAGGTGTTACAGATTACACCAATGGAATGAAATATATCACGGAAAACTTTCTTTGTAATTCAAAAATCTTTAAAAATAAATGTTTTAAGTATAAAATTGATCACTGAAATGCGTGTCCTGTAGCGCTAAATGTGCATCTTGTTATAAGATAATCTCTGTGGAAGTGTCGTAGTTATTTTCCTCCGAAAGCTAAGTTCTGCAGAAGCCAATGTACTTACCTCATGATAAATAAAAGTGAAATGCTTTGCGTATAGATATCGTAGTTATTATACTTATTGGCGTGATGAAGAAAGCACTGTACAGTAACGTAATGTTGTGCCACGAAAAAGGCTGTCTCATTGTTGCTATACCACAAAAGTTACTACTAAAACATGTTTTTCTTTCCAGAAGAATTCAGAAAACTGTGCAGATATAAAACAGAAACACCGCAAAATCAACATTGTAAATTGTCACTCATTAGTAGCGTCGTGATAAAATCGTGTAGCTGTCACATAAACTAACCTCTGTGTCATCTGGTATCTCTCAGAAAGCACTTTAAATTCAGAATGTATTTTCAAATGAACCAAAATGTTGCATTAAAATCTCATTAGCAGTACTGGTAAATGTTCTAAGTATGTGAGCCTTATAGTCGTTACGTAATCGTGCAACAAACAAGCAAGAATGTACACACACAATAACACTGTGACGTCTGTTCACTATAACAATGCATTCGTCATTTCTGTTTAAATAAGTTCTCTTGGTTCTTGACTGGATATTTCACTTCAAACATTGTTACATGTTAACAGTTTCTAAAGCATACTAGTAACGTGAAGTGAAACGTTTTATGGCAAAGACAAAGTTAAAAGGCAGATTATCTGTCAATAAATGGTTTTACATGAGAAATGTGGTGTAAACCTTTACTCTTCCTAGTACGCAGAGTTTCCACTTCAACGCAATTATCATGTGGTATACGTCGGATTCTGTAAGGTCCATTGTAAACTAGAAAGAATTTGTGACTCAAGTGTTTCTTCTTATGTGACAATGAATGAGCTTTAATGAGAACTTTCTGACCAATATACAATTTCTTTGCATTTGCTTTACCGTGTAGTTTTCTCCTTTTGTCTGCTGCAGATTTTATATTTTTAAGAGCCAAATCAATTATGTCTTTGTGTCGAAGTTTACGTGTATTCGGGAAAGGTACAAGCTCTCTGATTCTGTTCGGTGGTTCTTCATTCTTCAGTACAAGAGTAGGTGGTAAAGCAGTGGAATCATGAGGCATTTCATTCAGCACGTTTTGAAATAAGTGTAAATATCTGTCCCAATGCTGATGCTTTCTGTGACAATAAAGCCTGCAGAGCTTATTGATTTCTTTCATAATCCGTTCGGAGGGGTTACAATGTGGTGAGTACAATGAAATAAAAACAGGTTTGATTTTATGGTTGCGAAGCATGCGTGACCAAACAGCAGATCTAAATTGCGGTCCGTTATCTGAAATGACTTTAGCAACGTGGCCAACTTCACGTAAGAAATTTTTAACAAAGGCGTTGGATACAGACCGTCCAGTGGCTTTACGTAACGGTGTGAAAGAAACAAATTTTGAAGTAAGTTCAACAGCGACTAGAACGTACGAAAATCCATTAGATGTTCTGACAAGCGGTCCCAAGAGATCAACAGCAGCAAATTCTTTTAATTTAGAAGGAATGATGGGAAACAACGGAGCACGATGTGAGACAGTAGATGGTTTCGCCTTTTGACAAAGTTTACAAATAGACAAGACTCTTCGAATTCGCTTTTCCATATTGTTAAAATAACAAGTCGTTCGAAGAATATGATAACATTTTCGTGGGCCAAAATGTGCGTAGCTGAAATGAATGTACCAAATGAGCTTATTAACAAAATCGTCTGGAATGCAAAGTACCCATAGCTTGTCATCAACAGTGCAGCGTTTGAAGAGTATGTTGTTTCTAACCAGGTAATAATGCCGAATCTTTGTGTGTGTCTTTTCATGCCATTTGCTCTTGATGTCTTTCCAAATCGGATCTTTATCTTGTTCATGAGCAATGTCCTTTAAAGATGTGGTGATGAAGTTTTCAAAGGCGACTTTCTGAATGTAAAGAATACTGAAATTTTTCTCGAGGTTGCCTTCTGTGGTACTTTTCTCAAGCCCAGCCGGTGCGCGTGACAGTGCGTCCACAACAATGTTCTCCTTGCCGGGAATGTAGACTATTGTGAAGCGGAATTCTTGCAGAAACAATGCCCAACGTTTTAACCTGTCATGATTTAATTTTGAAGACATAAGAAATTGTAATGCACGATGATCACTGTATACTTTTACGTGCTTACCAGAAAGAAAGAAACGGAATTTGTTAAATGCCCAAACGATAGCTAAAGCTTCTAATTCAGTAACGGAATAATTTTTTTCAGATTTTGTTAGCACTCGGCTAGCAAAAGCAATGGTTTTCTGAACGGTAGTGTCATTTTCTATGGCTTCTTGAAATAAATGGGCACCAAGACCGACTTTAGAAGAATCCGTGCTAAGGCAGAAATCTTGTGACAGATCTGGATGAGCTAAGATTGGCGCGTGAAGTAACGCTTCTTTCAAAGAATTGAATTCCAACTGTGCTTGTTCGTCCCAGTTCCAAATAGTATTTTTTCCAGTGAGAGAACAAAGTTTTGGTGTAACAAGAATTTGCATATTCAGAAAACGACGGTAAAAATTTACGAGACCTAGAAAACTGCGGACTTGTCTTTTTGTGGATGGAACTGGAATGGCTCTGATTGCTTCTAACTTTTCAGGATCCGGCTGAATGCCTTCAGAAGAAATAATATGTCCCAAAAACTTCACCTTTGTCCTACCGAATTCAGACTTTTCCAAGTTAACTGTAATTCCAGATTCTGCAAAAATACGTAACAAACTGTTGAGGATGCGATTATGTAGTTCCCATGAAGCTTCTGCTATTAGAATATCGTCCACATATAAGGTGATGTGACGTTTTAAGAACTCAGGTAATATCGAATTTAGCCCGCGAATGAATGCTGCTGAAGAAATGTTCAAACCAAAGGGAAGTTTCCGAAACTGATAACAAACGCCGAAACAAAGGAAAGCTGTGTATTTTCTACATTCTGGATGAAGTTCGATCTGATAAAAGCTGGATCTGAGATCAATGGAAGACAACACTTTTACACCATTAAAATTTTGAAGAAGTTCTTCCATCGTCTGCGGCCTGTCTGTTTCAGGAATAATGATAGTATTGATTTGTCTCGAATCTAAGACAAGCCTGATCGATCCATTTTTCTTCTCAACAACATGTAACGGATTGTTGTATGAGCTTACTGCAGGCTCAATAATGCCCTCGTCAAGCATAGATTGTATTTCTGTTCTAACACGGTCCCTATAATGCGCCGGAATTACGTATGGTCTAACACAAAATTTAGCATGCTCACGAACACGAAATTGGTATTGAAATCCCTTGATTGTTCCTGTTTTGTGAGTAAAAACTGTGGAATGTTCTTGTAAAATCTCAAAAAGGTCCTGCCTATCAGTGTCATTACAATTCTCAATTGTTTGAATTTTATTCTGAATTAACTCATTAATTTCAAATATGCCGTCGATATCATCCCTGTCAGTTCTTGCAGAGTGATTGTTAGTGTCTAGTTCCGTAGAAAATTCCGAATTGTTGTCCAACAGAAGGTAAAGCCGATTGATTTCTTCGTCATGGTTTGAGAGCCAATCTTCAAATTTCAAAGCTATTGACTTACCTTCCTTCTCTAAACCTATTTCAGCATCGTGAAAGTTTAAGATTGCTTTGTATTCATTCAAAAAGTCTACTCCCAATATAATTTCCGTCGACAATAATGGAACAATGAGAAAGCTCATAGAGAAGCTGTGGCTTTGACAATAGAATTCTAAGTTGGTTTGTTGGCGTACATCTACACTTTTTCCAAAGATTGCACCTTGTAATTTAATCTTACGTAACGGAAGTGTGGGACAATCGTTCGATTTGTTGCATTTGCTAAAGGCTGTTTCACTAATTACTGAAATGGGACTGCCAGAGTCAAGTACTGCCGTAAATTTTACATCATTTACTGTAATGTGAATCACAGGATATGCAATATTGTTATGTTTTATGTCGTGTTCCTGGAGTAAGATGTCCCTAATGTCTTCCATTTTTACGTAATTACTAGCTACGGCAGCTGTGTCGTCAGTTTCATAAGTATGTTTTGTGGCTGCCAGCGGTGTGAGTCATTGCCTATTGTCTCTTTGTTGGCGCGCGTCGTTATTGGGATTTGGAGACCTAACTTCTACAAATTCACCTCCTCGAGAGGGCCCTGCCCTGTTTAAATCCCGCCAGTTCTGATGCAATTCAGGTCTGTCGTTACGATCACATCGTCTGTCGTCATGTCGATAGCTCCTGTAGTTTCTTTCTTGTCGGTTAAGTGGTGGAGAATTTCTCCCTGAATCGTAACTGCGCGCTGGACCGTTGCGTCTAAAGTTATTCTGTCTCCCTTGATAATAATTGTTTTGGTTCCCATATTGTCTGTTTCTCTGATTGTCTCTGTGATAGTCATTACCACGGAGAGGTGATCTTTCCCTGTAATTATTACTACTCTGCCAACGGTTGTCATACGGGTGGTGTCTGTTTTGGTCACGATATGTGTTGTGAGAATAGCCTTGTCGTGTCCAGTTATTACTTCTTTCATCGCGGAATTGCGACGGATGTGACCTGTAATTGTTGTGTTCCTGTTTCCGCATTCCGCGATTGTCAGTGTCAATTTCCAATTCTTGTAACAGTCCCTGAAAAGCCTCAATGTCGTCTTTGCAACGTCCTGCCAAAATAATATGTCGTAAATGTTCAGGTAATTTGATTAAGCAAATGCGGATGAGTTCTGAGGGGCTGTATGGGTTTGACAGGTACTGATTCTTGTGCAACATGTCTTCAAAATATTTCACAAGACTGGAGAATTCAGATTGTTCGAAATGTTTCATCATTATGATACCACCCGGTCTTGTGTGGCTTGAGACCAATATGCTGAGAGGAAGGCATGGTAAAATTCTCCTTCACTGTGGCAATCGTGAATGACCGATCGCATTCTTACAGCTGGTTCATTCTCTAAGTAGCCACACATAAATTCTAACCTGTGCTCCAATGACCAGTTGGGAGGGAAACAATGAGAGAATTGATGGAGCCACGCTTGTGGATGAATGTCGTTGGCAGAATTCTTAAACGTTTTGAATTTACGTGTAGTAATGAACAGCTTATAGTCAAAATCATCATGTCGGCGAGTCGCATATCGGTCATTGTTAGGTCGTGTCGGCCGTTCCATCTCAAAATTCGGTGCACATTGCCAATTTCTTTCATAACTTCTGAAATGCCCTGTGTTATTATTTTGCGGCTTTTCCGTGTTTCTAAGTCCCTCTTCCCAAGTTGGGGCACGAGTATCCTCTGAAATACGTAATTCTTGTATTAACTGTGTCAGCTGATCTTGTACTTCCCGGATTTCTCTTTGGTGTTGCGTATTAATCTGATTCTGATTTTGTTTGAATTTCCTAATTTGTTCGCACTCTTCAGTGTCAGTGAAGGCTACAGGTCTTGTGTCATTCAGATCATCATCTACCTTTGTAGATAAGTTAGTGACCTGATCCGAAAGTTCGGCTACTTTCTCCGATAGTGAACACATTTCCTCAGTGTGTTTTTCTGAACCAAGTTTCAGAGTATCTACTGTGTCCTTTAAGATTTCCTGAGTTTTTGCAAGTTGCGTAACCGAATCGGTAGATGCAACTGAGTCATGAACAATGGCTTGCAGTTCTTTTATGGCTGCTTCGTGATTCTGTAATGCATTTTCATGCCGCGAAAAAATAGGTTGAAAATGCTCACAAATTTGTGTTTTTACGTCATTACAGACTTTTTGACATTTCGATTCAATGTTATGTAACTCAGTGGTTAAATCTTCACGTGTTTGTTCAAGTGTAGTGTCTAACTTTTGAAGATTTTGTTCCATTGTGTCTAACTTTTTGAGATTTTGTTCCACTGTGTCTAACTGTTGCTGTGTTTGTCTCTGGTGTTGTTCCATTGTGTCTAACTTTTTTAGATTTTGTTCCACTGTGTCTAACTTTTGAAGCTTTTGCTGTGTCTGTCCCATTTGTTGTATTAATTGTAATAACAATGCATTGGTGTCTGAAACATGTTCCTCAGTGCTTTTCGGCAGTGAATTTACACCGGAAACATTCACATTTTGACAAGCAGAAAATGTGTCTTGACTTATTCGAGAAAACGGCGAGGATCCAAAACCTGAATCGACAGTATTTGCGAGATCGTGTCGTGTCATTTCGGCTTCCTGAGGCGAGCTATTGCCGACCGGTCGATCGATAATACTTCCCTCTTCACTAATTGTTTCACTGTCCACGCCATTGTTTGACGCCCGCTCCATTTCCCTGTGCACAGTTACCAAATTACTACTTTGAACATTAGTAAATTCATTACTCGGCGGCGCTGATAAGCTACGCTCGTCATCACTATTATTTCTCAGTTTAGTTTGGAGCCTAGTGTTACGTTTTTCACACGCCATTATTGTCACAGTATTTCACACGACAACACAGAAAAACACAATTTGAAGATCAAAAATAAGAGAACACATTAACATAGCACTGAAAATAATATCTAGTTAATTGCAAGCGCAGCTGCGAAATACTTGGTGCAAATCTACATGCATGCCACAACTGTTTTACTATACAACAATGAAAGACTGCAACTACAAAGGAAATTCTCTCTACAATTACGCGCTAGCAGTAAACAAAAGCTACACTAAATACACAAACTACAAGAAAAAATCAGAAGATTCCAGTGAGGTATCCTAGGCTAAGGGTCGACATATGAAACGTCCCCTTTGAACAATTATACACGACTGACCTTAAACTGACACACAATATTTTGTTAGCGCAACGCAATCTGACTTTCAAAATTCCCTACAAAAGAATGGCCCTGACAAACATTAAACTATACCTTTCACAAATCACTTACCTCACAAAAATCTTCGCTGCTCAAGCTACTGCAATACAGCGAGCGCCACTACTGCCAGCTAAATAAAAGATTCAAACTACTGAAGGCACTAACTACTGATAGGGGTAGTTAGCAAATGAAAGATATTAATAGAGAACAAACAATGTATTTACCTTAATATCATCACAAGCCATAATATATATATCAGTTCATGACAAATTACAAATCTCCGCCATCACTCTCCCCACATCCACCACTGCTGGCGGCTCACCTCCAACTGCGCAACGCTACGCGCTGTTCACAGCCAGCTGCCTAACACTACAATGGCGAGTATTACAACAATGCAAAGCAGACACAGACTGCCCACAGCACAGCCAGTGATTGTCATACAGAGGTGGCGTTACCAATAAAAAACCTAAACAGCCTACTTACATAGAGAAAACATAAACAGCCTACTTACAGTATGTGTCACCAAAGTTTGCTCTTGCCCGTCCTAGCGCGTTTATAATTGAGAGTGTTTGAAAAACTGTACGTTGTTATTTTTGGCCGGGAGCCCCTTCTGGGGTGTTCGGCCGCCTGGTACAAGCCTTTTCATTTAACATCACTTCAGCGACTTTCGTGTCGATGATGATGAAATAATGGTAGGGACGAAACACATAGTTACACATTCCCGAGCGGAGAAAAGCCCCTACCATGCCGGGAAGCGAATCCGGTGACCCGTGATCGAAAGTCTGCAACGCTGACCAAAAGACCACGGGCTGCTGACATTGGGAGTCTTCTCCACCAATACAGTCTACATATTCCTCCCACTTTCTCCTACTTTGTTTCCTTTTTACCGGTTACGTTATACATTCCTAAATACTTCCGTATATCCTAATTTCGTTTACGATATTCTCTTGCTCATCCTTTCACTCTTTTGAGTCTATATTGTAATTGGCACTTTGCTGTCACTCATGCTTCAGTTCCATATGTGAGGATTACTAATGGGATGATGACGCAAACAGCCTCTCTCATCGGTAATGCTGGAATTCAATAATTCAGTATGGTGTTGGCCCACCCTTAGCCTCGATGACAGCTTCCACTCTCGCAGGCATACGTTCAATCAGGTGCCGGAAGGTTTCTTGGGGAATGGCAGCCCATTCTTCACGGAGTGCTGCACTGAGAAGAGGTTGCAAAACATCCCAAAGGTGTTCTATGGGATTCAGGTCGCGATTCTGTGCAGGCCAGTCCATTACAGGGATGTTATTGTCGTGTAACCACTCCACCACAGACAGTAGATTATGAGCAGGTGCTTGATCGTGTTGAAAGATGCAATTGCCATCCCCGAATTGCTCCTCAACAGTGGGAAGCAAGAAGGTGCTTAAAACATCAATGCAGGCCTGTGCTGTGATAGTGCCACGCAAAACAACAAGAGGTGCAAGCCCCTCCATGAAAAACACGACCACACCATAACACCACCGCCTCCTAATTTTAATGTTGGCACTAAACACGCTGGCAGATGACGTTCACCGTGCATTCACCATACCCACATCCTGCCATCGGTTCGCCACATTGTGTACCGTGATTCGTCACTCCACACAACATTTTTCTACTGTTCTATCGTCCAATATTTACGCTTCTTACACCAAGCGAGGCGCCGTTTGGCATTTACCGGCGTGTTGTGTGGCTTATGAGCAGCCGCTCGAGCATGAAATCCAAGTTTTCCCACCTCTCGCCTAACTGTTATAGTACTTGGAGTGGATCCTGATGCAGTTTGGAATTCCTGTGCGTTGGTCCGAATAGATGTCTGCCTATTACACATTACGGCCCTCTCCAACTGTCGGCAGTCTCTGTCAGTCAACAGACGAGGTCGGCCTATACGCTTTTGTGCTGTACGTGTCCCTTCACGTTTCCACTTCACTATCACATCGGAAGCAGTGGACCTAGGGATGTTTAGGAGTGTGGAAATCTCGCGCACAGACGTTACACACAAGTGACACCCATCACCTGACCATGTTTGAAGTCCGTGAGTTCCGCGGAGCGCCCCATTCTGCTCTTTCACGATGTCTAATGAGTACTGAGTTCGCTGATATGGAGTACCTGGCAGTAGGTGGCAGCACAATGCACCTAATATGAAAAACATATTATTTGGGGGTGTCCGGGTACTTTTGATCACATAGTGTACGTTTTCCATCTGCCTCGGCGAAAAATGAGGGCTGGTTCCCCTTATTCCGCCTCAGCTACACTATGTCGGCGATTGCTGCGCAAACAAGTTCTCCACGTACGCAATGATGTAAAAATGTACTGTATTTGTGAAACCATGATGTGATATAAGAGTGCGCCTGATGGCTCTAATCAGTTCAGCCTACATAAATAAGTAAATAAAAATAAATAGATTCTCCTCTTACATATTCTGAAAGCGAATGTCTCTGGAACACCCTAGCCAATTTCCCTACAGAGATGGTGTTCTGTAGCGTAGACGGAGCACCACATCCAGATCCTCCGTTTTCTGTCCATCACCTGAATGGTATCATGGTTCTTTCATCTACTACTCCTTATCTCCTAGGGTTATATAGAAAGATTTCTTGCACGAGCTGGAAGTTTTTGTATAGTCATCTGGCATTTCCGCAACCATTCCTATATTTACCACATTCATTATTATTATTTTGGGATTCTGGAGATCTTAAGATTTGCAGGTTTTTTTCGGTTTAAAACCTGCATGCCGAGGCTGCTGCCTCCATTGCAAACCATTGTGAAGTCGCAGTCATCGACCACAGGAACCACCTGGTTGTTCCGCCAGTCTCTGCGTCTCCGCCAGCGGGAGTAGTCATAAAGTGCGTTCTACCTATGCAGGGATGTATAGAAAACGTTTCAACTACGCTCATATTATATCCGATAGGTGATGCATACACTTGAGTATGGCTACACATCTGAAACTACGTAGTACTGAACGATATGAAATAAAATGATGGTTTAAACCTAATAATAACAGACAGAAATGGATCATGGCTATAGGCTTTATTGGAATTAAAATATGTGGTAGTGTTAGTACTATTGTTTTCTTGGTGTTAGTGTCGCAGTCTTCTGTCTAAAGATTTGTTTGATGTAGCCCTTCACCGTAGTACATTCAGCGCAGGCATCTCCAACTTTGCACAGCTACTACAACCTGATTCCGCTTCAAACTGTTTGCTGCAGTCAAACCTCGGTTTCCCCCGGCAATGTGTGTGACTCACGGTTCCTTCCATTACCAGATTAACTACTGTACGACGCCTCAGGATATGTCCTAAGCTGGCAGCAGTGACCGAGCGGTTCTAGGCGCTACAGCCTGGAACCGCGTGACCGCTACGGTCGCAGGTTCGAATCCTGCCTGGGGCATGGATGTGTGTGACTTCCTTAGGTTAGTTAGGTTTAAGTAGTTCTATGTTCTAGGGGACTGATGACCTCAGATGTTAAGTCCCATATTGCTCAGAACCATTTTTTTGATATGTCCTATTAACAGATCCATTCTATTGTTCAAGTTGTGTCATAAAGTTCCTTCTCGCCAGTTAGAGCCAAAACCACATCATTAGCTACTCGACGTACCTGCTTAACTCGCATCTGTTGATATCATTGCGCAGTGTCCATTCAGTTTCGGCTCCCATATCGCGTCCACATTGTCTGCATCTACACTCCACAAGAAATCGTAGGGTGCGTGGTGGGAGGTACTTTTGATATCGTTACCTTTTCACACCTTCCCTGTTCCATTCGCAAATGTTGAATGGGAATAAATGCTGTCGGCAAACCTCTTTACGAGCTTTAATTTCTATGATTTTCACCCTCGATGACATGTGAAATCACAATGAAATCCAGACCTTTAGCTGCTTAAAGGCGTTGATAAATATCAATGGGGACAGTTGAAAATATGTTCCCGGACCGGGACTCGAACCTGGGATCTCCTGCTTACGTGGCAGACGCTCTATCCGTCTGAGCCACCGAGGACACAGAGGATAGTGCGACTGTAGGGACTTATCTTTGGCACGCTCCCCGTGAGACCCACATCTCCAAATTACTGTCCACACACTACATTTGTAATGCCCCTGTCCACTAGACTCATTACTCGTGGCAGCCGTAAGAGTTCGGACAATGTGAGGGCATCCGGAGTAAAGAAGATCATTGGTCGGTAATCCTTATCTTTATGAAGATGGTATCTGTACTTTCGGGCATGTAGTGTGTGGACAGTAAGTTGGAGATGTAGGAGCGTGCCAGAGATAAGTCCCTGCAGTCGCACTATCCCCTCTGTCCTCGGTGGCTCAGACGGATAGAGTGTCTTCCATGTAAGCAAGAGATCACAGGTTCGAGTCCCGGTCGGGACACACATTTTCAACTGTCGCCGTTGATATTTATCAACGCCTGTAAGCCGATAAACGTCTGGATTTCAGTGTGATTTCACATGTTATCGATGGTGAAAATCATAGAAATTAAAGCTCGTAATGAGGTCTGGATTTCATCGTAATTTCATTCCTCGAGAGCTGCAAAATCACCAATGATATCTGTTCTTTCGGACATGTGGTAGCACCGGTTCCCCTCAGATCACCGAAGTTAAGCGCTGTCGGGCTGAGATAGCACATGGATAAGTAACCAACCGGTCTACCGAGCGCAGTTGGCAAGCGGGATGCATGTCCGAAAGAACAGATACCATCTTCATTCTCGATAACATGTGGTTTAAAGAGGAGATGTACAGATCGGGAAGAAATGAACAGTATAAATTCGTAGTGGTCTAAACTCATTATAACTTAAGGATGTGTACAACATTTACTGGTTACTACTACAAAAAAAAAAAAAAAAAAAAATGGCTCTGAGCACTATGGGACTTAACTTCTGAGGCCATCAGTCCCCTAGAACTTAGAACTACTTAAACCTAACTAACCTAAGAACATCACACACATCCATGCCCAAGGCAGGATTCGAACATGCGACCATAGCGATCGCGCGCTTCCAGACTGAAGCGCCTAGAACCGCTCGGCCACACTCGGCTGGCTACTACTACCATTATTACAATTATCTGTGTATATAAAATGACTATGTGTGAAGATCCAATTTTGTAGCTTTACTTAGGCCACTGACAATGCTTGTGCAGCAGAAAGTAAACACATTCCTCAGGTGAGTAAGTGTGTTTATGCGTCTTACATACAGCGCGTGCACTAAATACGGCACTGTATACCTCATACCGGGTGGTTATAATTAAAGTGCAGCTCTCACAGAGGTCCACTGTGAGCTGTAATTATCGTATGCCACCGAAGCTTGGTATATATGCTAACGTGGTGATGAGGAACCGATTTACGCTGTAAAAAAAAATAGTTCCAATTTTGGCCACCAGATTCAAGTATGTCGCTGTGAATCCAAGAAAGACGTATGTAATGGGTTAGGAACGGGACGTGGGCAGAAATGTGAGAAAGGTATAGTATTGATTTTATTATTAACCGCCGCTTACGCAATTTGTTCAGTGTGGGCACGGAAGACGTCCACGAGATGCTGAATCCGTAGGACGAGAGCAGAAATGTGAGAAAGGCATAGTATTAATTTTATTATTAACCGCCGCTTACGCAATTTGTTCAGTGTGGGCACGGAAGACGTCGACGAGATGCTGCATCCGTAAAACGACGTGATCAACAGTGGCTCGCAGAAGTTCCTATGGAATCTGAGCAACGTGCTCCCGTATACCGGCCTTCAGATCAGATAGAGACCGAACGTGTCCCTGGTAAACGTATTCTTTGAGATATCCCCGTAGCCAAAGTCACACGGATTCTGATCAGGTGATCTCGAAGGCCACACATCTGAAAAACCTCCAAAGATAACACGTTAGTGGAAACTGCCTGGCACATTAAAACTGTGTGCCGGACCGAGACTCGAACTCGGAACCTTTGCCTTTCGCGGGCAAGTGCTCTACCAAATGAGGTACGCGAGCTCTGGAAACATCCCCCAGGCTGTGGCTAAGCCATGTCTCCACAATATCCTTTCTTCCAGGAGTGCTATTTCTGCAAGGTTCGCAGGAGAGCTTCTGTGAAGTTTGGAAAGTAGGAGACGAGGTACTGGCGGAAATAAAGCTGCGAGGACGGGGCCTGAGTCGTGCTTGGGTAGCACAGTTGGCAGAGCACTTGCCCGCGAAAGGCAAAGGTCCCGAGTTCGAGTCTCGGTCCGGCACACAGTTTTAATCTGCCAGGAAGGTTCATATCAGCGCACACTCCGCTGGAGAGTAAAAATCTCATTCTGGACGTTTGTGGAAGTTTGCATTGAGCAGATATTTCGGTTGGCGAGCGACGTGAGGTGTTGCCCCATCTTGCATCAAAATACAATTTCTGTACAAGGAGGCCTCGATAACATGGAGCTGAATGTATTCTCTTCAAAAAATACTGGGCGGAGTATAAAGATGCTTGTGAATCCACAGCACACAATCACATAAGGCGAGTGGAGCGGCTTTTCGCGCACAACACGTGGTTTAACAGTACCCCAAATTCGGCAGTTCTGCGTAGTCACTGCAACCTGTAGTATAAAATGTGTCACGTCCGTCGTTAGAATATTGCCTGGCGACGTGTCATGAACTACGATCCGTGCCAGAAACCGAATAGCGATTCAGAACGTTGCTGTGGATCATGAGGTTTCCATTGCTGCACCATCTGGACCTTGTACGGGCACCAGTGTGAAACATGTAGACCCCAGAAGTTTCTGTGCTGTTGAGCATGGGATGAATAATTCTCGCCACACTGCACGAACCCTAGCACTGCGTACGGCACGTGCTGCATGCTCAGTTACAGCAATAACTGTTTCTTCAATAGCCTCCGCCTGGATAGGATGCCATGCTGTTCCAGGTGCCACAACAAGCTCACCTGTGTTTTCAAATTCCATTGTCATCTTCTTTAGCGCATTTAATAACATCGCGTTTTTCTGAGGCCTTTCAGTCGGCGATATTCTCTCAGTGCAGCACTGTAATTGCTGCCACTCACATAAAACAGTTTCACTATCAGCATACTGTCTCTGTTCTCAATAGCTATACTATTCACTCACGTTAAGGCTTGTCAAATGACAGGACGGATGTGTTACCGTCATACAGGTCTTCTGGTCCAGACTGTATACCAATTAGGTTCCTTTCGGAGTATGCTGATGCATAACAATCATATACAACCGTTCGCTCGACGAAAGATCCGTACCCGAAGACTGGAAAGTTGCACAAGTCACACCAATGTTCAAGCAAGGTAGTTGGAGTAATCCATTAAATTGCAGGCCCATATCGTTAACGTCGACATGCAGCAGGATTTTAGAACATATATTGTGTTCGAACATTATGAATTACCTCGAAGAAAACGGTCTATTGATACACAGTCAACATGGATTTAGAAACACAAATGGTTCAAATGGCTCTGAGCACTATGGGGCTTAACTGCTGAGGTCATCAGTCCCCTAGAACTTAGAACTACATAAACCTAACTAACCTAAGGACGTCACACACATCCATGCCCGAGGCAGGATTCGAACCTGCGACCGTAGCGGTCGCGCGGTTCCAGACTGTAGCGCCTAGAACCGCTTGGCCACCCCGGCCGGCGATTTAGAAACCATCGTTCCTGTGAAACACAACTAGCTCTTCATTTACATGAAGTGTTGAGTGCTATTGAAAAGGGATTTCAGACCGATTCCGTATTTCTGGATTTGCGGAAGGCTTTTGACACGGTACCACACAAGCGGCTCGTAGTGCTTATGGAATATCGTCTCAGTTATGTGACTGGATTTGTGATTTCCTGTCAGAGAAGTCACACTTCGTAGTAATTCACGGAAAGTCACCGAGTACAACAGAAGTGATTTGTGGCGTTCCCGAAGGTAGTGTTATAGGCCCTTTGCTGTTCCTTATTTATATAAACGATTTTGGAGGCAATCTGAGCAATCTTCTTAGGTTGATTGCAGATGACACTGTAGTTTATCGTCTATAAAGTCATCAGAAGATGAAAACAAACTGCAAAACAATTTAGAAAATATATCTGATTGGCGCGAAAAGTGGCAGTTGACCCTAAATAACTAAAAGTGTCATGCACATGAGTGCTAAAAGGAACTTGTTAAACTTCGCTTACACGGCAAGTCAGTCTATTTTAAAAGCCATAAATTCAAGTAAATACCTAGGCATTACAATTACGAACAACTTAAATTGGAAGGAACACACAGAAAATGTTGTGGTGAAGGCTAACCAAAGACTGCGTTTTATTGGCAGGACACATAGAAAATGTAACAGACCTACTAAGGAGACTGCCTACACTACGCTTGTCTGTCTTCTTTAAGAATACTGCTGTGCGGTGTGGGATCCTTAGCATATAGGACTGACGGAGTACATGGAAAAAGTTCAAAGAAGGGCAGCCCGTTTCCAATTATCGCGAAATATGAGAGAGAGTGTCACAGAAATGATACAGGATTTGGGCTGGAAATCATTAAAAGAAAGGCGTTTTTCGTTGCGACTGAATCTTCTCACGAAATTCCAATCACCAACTTTCTCCTCCGAATGCGAAAATATTTTGTTGACACCGACCTACATAGGGAAGAACGATCAAAAAAATTAAAAAAATGGTTCAAATGGCTCTTTTTTTACCTTTTTTTCCTTTATTAAAACAACCATATATGTACATAAACACAAAAACAAATTATTGAAGTGCTGGAACTGATTCAACACGAATTGTATCCTACAATAGACTGAATAACACATTTCAATATAGTGCCATTTGTAAGCTTACAAAATAGAACATAAATAGTAAACTGACAGTAGCCTCTTCAGTCCAGACAGAGACACAGATCCGAAACGCAAACATATGAATAATTGATTGTCTTAACTGGAATGACAGTTCTGTGATTTGATACATAACCGTCCAAACTCAAAGTCATTTGGAGCACACAAACGGATAACAAGAGATGCACAGGAACATAAATTATGAAAACGTGATAATGAAGTTAATAACACCATTGAGAAGTCGGGAGTAGTCCTAGGAACTGGTATAACCCCCTATTCGTTGTGTATTTTGTTCGCTACGTAGTCTTGCATGTGATTTGTGTCCTTACCGGCATCGAGAATTACCCTACGCCTTGTTTTTCAAAAATTATGTCTAACATGTTAACGAACATCTTCCTGAAATTTGGGTAACGTTTCATCTTCCAGCGTGTCGTTCTCATGTAAGCCTCGAAACTAATGAGATTATCTTCACTATTGTGGATGATGATATATGTCACAAACTGTCCTAACATCCACATTACGGTGTTGTTCTTGGTAGCGGGAAAATGTTTCGTGTCCGGCGAGAGCAGGATGTCGGTGCAGTGGCTGGCTGGGCTGCTGCGGGTAATCAGGCCCAGCCTTTGCTGCACCCATTTCCAGTTAATGAGATGACCGCCACAAGTGAAGCGATGGCGTAAGGTGTCGACCAGACCACAGCGGACGCATTTATCACTGTCACTTAAACCGATTCTATGCAACCTTTCATTAGTGGGTATAACATCGTTTACCACTTTATACCGTGTGGACGCCACTTCAGCAGTGTGGATGGTTAAACTTATGTTGTCCCAAACTACCTTCCAATGAACACTCGGGTATTTAAGTTCAATGGGATTCCGGACGATTGGAGATGTCCAGCTTCTAAATAGCAGGTGCGTCGTCGGTAAATCCTGCGTGAAATAATGTCCATCAGTATAGCTTACTTCAAGAAAAAACTGCTTGACATGTTGTAGTTTGTAATGTATTTTACCTACATCAATGGGTGGATGCGTATCGGTGGGTTGTAAGGTTTGGAAGAGCCAACTGGTTACGCTGAGAGGTTCCTTGTCCAACAAATGGGTGATTGGTTTAATATATAACGCAGTACACTTTCGGTTAATGTCAGGCATGTTTAGTCCGCCGGCCTGTCTGGAAGAAGTCAGCGTGGTGTATTTCACTTTGAACAGGTGCCCTTGCCAGATAAATCTATTAGAGAGTTTCATCAGGTGTTTGGCCTGCATCTTGCGGACTGGAAATAGTTGGGCCATATAGTACGCTTTACTGAATATGTAACTGCTGAGGAGTCGTATGCGTTGGAGAATGTTAACGGACCGCCAGTTGTTTTCATAGATGGCACCTTGCATTTTATTGGTGATCTGCTTCCAATTTTTTGCATTCATTTTTAGCGGGCATTTGTCGATAATCATCCCCAGAGTGGTGTGGGTTTCGACACGCTTCGCCCAAGGTAAAATAACTGCGTCGAATCCTCGAATGTTGACAAAGGTGCATTTACCGGCGTTCATTTTAGCACCGGAAGCACGACAGTACTCGTCTACCGCGGTCTTGAGGGTTGATACGTCTCTGTCGTTGCGCAATAACACTCCGACGTCGTCGGCGTAAGCACGAACCACGAAGGGCGTCCCGGCGATCGAAAGGCCTGAAAGTTTGTCATGAATAGAGCGTAAGAGTGGCTCGAGCGATAAAACAAATAACATCATGGAGAGAGGGCTCCCCTGCGGCACTCCTCTTTGGACATCGATGGGTTCAGTAAGCTGTCCATTTACGCTGATTCTGGTTGTAATGCCCGTGACGAAATGTTGCACGACATTTATAACCCGTTGCTCAAAACCACAACGCTGCAGTAGCTGTAGGAGGTACTCGTGGCGGACGCGATCAAAGGCCTTGCAAAAGTCGATAAACAGCAATGCGAGATTCACGTTAGTGACTGACGCTATGGCTATTACATCTCTATATTCCGAAAGGGGCGTCATAATAGTGCGACCAGGGAAGCATGATTGATGGTTGTGAATCACTTGCTTCATTAACGGAGACAATCTGCTGTTGAGTGCTCTGGCGAAGGTTTTGCAATCAAAATTGAGTAAAGTAATAGGTCGGAAGTTATCTAAGGTTTTTCGGTGTTTGCTTTTTGGTATCAATACAATTCGGCCTTCCTGCATTTCGGCCGGCACGTCACTCCCTCGCATCACTTCATTGAGAACATCTGTAAATGCGTGTCCGATTATGGGCCAGAAGCGCACATAAAATTCCCGTGGCAAACCACCAGGGCCAGGGGATTTATTTGATGGCGAGCCAGAAATCAGTTCAAGGACTTCGTCTGGAGCAACATCGTGTACGACCGCCGAGTTGTCCGCAGGCGTGACTACGGTGGGCAGAGCACTCACGATATCGCCGCCGTCATCACTATATGTATCGCATTGCGAGTACAGATCCGTGAAGTACCGGTAAACTGCAGTAAGAATCTCACTCTGTCGGGTCAAACGGAGTCCATCATCTGTGTCCAGCTCCCCGATAAAAGCTCGCTTGCGATGGGCACGATGTTTTATGAGGTGACACAGCGATGCAAGTTCGTCCTCTTGAAGCGATTTTGCTTTACATCTGATCTTCAGTCCTTGAAGCTGCGTTCGCTTTATGCCTATAAGCTTCGCCTTTATTTGTTTGATGGTCGTCAGCTGTGTGTTGGTTGGTGTCGTAGTCGCATACAACTCTCGCAGAACTGTTTGGTAAAAATCAATGGTGCGTTTGACATCTTGCGCCCGTTGCCAACTGTAGTTTCTTAAAGATAATCGCATTTTTCGTTTGACCACAGCATTCCACCAGGCTATCTTGCTCGGATATCTGCAGCATTGCTTGAGACAATCCGCCCATGTCGTGGAGATGACATCTTGTAGCAAGGCATCGGCGAGAACAGAAACATTTAGGCTCCACGGAATCCTATGCCATTTAGTATGCTGTTTGGCCAGATTTATCGTGACACAGAGAGCGCAGTGGTCGGAAAAGCTAGCCGGAATGACATCGGCGTCCAGAACATGTTGGCAAATGTTCTCAGAGATGTACAAACGGTCTAGACGGCTACATGCGGTGGTGGTCAGGTACGTGTGCTTTACCAGGGTAGGAAATTTTAGTTCCCACGCATCCTTCAGCTGCAGGTGACGCACCAGATCATGTAGTTCCCTACAGTAATTAAAGTTTGGCGATTGGTCTTTCCTGTGGATCACACAGTTGAAATCACCACTAATTATCAACTGGGTTGGGTTGCGGCGTAGCAAGTATATGGTGCCTTGTTTAAAGAAGTTAGCTCTTTCTGATTTTAAGGTCGTTCCAGATGGAGCATAGATATTGACGAGGGTGACGTCAAAAATTTGGCAAGCCATGCCTCTACCGGAGTCCAACATTTCGATATTGCTCACTGGGATTCCGTCTCGTGATAGAATGGCCGTACCTGTACCCCCGTCCGCCACGGTGTTTACGATTGTTGCAAATCCTGATACATGAAAACTTAAGATAGACACTTCCTGTAACAGAACTATATCAGCTTCGGACTCATAGATAAACTGCCGTAGCATTGCTAATTTTAAATCTGTTCTAACTCTATTAATGTTCAGGGACAAAAACTTATAAGCTTGACTCATGATCGTCCGAGACTTGTGGGTGATGGGAAGTGTAGGAAGCCCAGTCCATCTCACCGTCGGACTTCGAACCTACATCCGCAGGTTTTGTACCAGTTTTTGCGCTGACTTTACTTTTTGAGTTACTTCCAGCCACGGAGTCCTTTGATTTAACTTTATTTTGCCGTCGCAAAGGCGTCAGAAGTCGGCGAGTCATGGCTGTAAGCAGTATGTGAAAGTCCTTGCTTCGGAACGGGTAACGGCAAGTCCGAAGACGCGGCTTCAGTAGGCTCACTGTGTTTGTTTGGAGCCGCACTGGCTGTTTGTATACAGCTGTCCGGGTCCTCGTGTTGTTTGGAAGCAGTTTCGAGGTGGTGGCTGTTTGTGTTATGCTCTACACCGCGTGCTTCATCCGCCGTGTTTACGAGTTGCAGTTGAATGAATGCCGCCTCTTCTGTGTTGGCCACCTGCGGCGAGTCGGCAAGCGGCATCGGAACGGATTGCTGTAAACACTCGGCTGCACTCGTATTGACAGTTTCTGCGTCGGGCTGTTGAATGGGGATTTGGCGGGTCGTAACTGAACCATCCGACACATGCGTGTCCTGTGTGGAGGCCCGTGGCACCGCGTCATCGGTTTGAGTTTTTACTATCTGTTCGCCAGAACCACTACCGTCGTTTGTTACCGACAGATAATGCAACACCGGTGGCTAGGGGGTGACTGGCCACGGGTTTTTGAGGCAAGGGTGGGAAGGTGCTGTTACCGAGATCGTTGTCCTCTGACGCAGATGCACTCGGTTGGGAGTCAGTCACAGAAGGCGTCCGATTTTGAGTTAGGACATCAGCCAATGTTAATCTCTGTCGTTGTTGCAGATTGTTTCGAAGTACGACAACTCGCCGTGGGCAATCCTCTGGTAAATGGCCACTCGTGTTACATATAAAACAAGTGCCTGCTTGCCCCTCGTAAATGACATGAGCCTTATAACCACAAACCATTATATAGGATGGGATATTGACTTTAACTGCCATGTCAACTGAGCGAGCCCCACTATAACATTGAAGTTTGTGACGGCTCGACCATTTTTCGTTTCTAATCTGTCGGATGTCACCGTATTTGGCGAGGACATCTCTAAGAAAACAATTCTCAACCTCAGGTGGCAAATTGAACACTCGCACTTGTTTATACTCAATGTCAGCGTTAGTTATTGAAACTGTACTCACCGACTAATCACGATGTCGGAACTCTGCTTTCCCACCAGTATTCACCAAAATTTTCTCCAGTTGTATCTGGTCTAAAAACTTCACAAAGAAACAGTATTCCGCCATGTCATAATATGCTGTTTGGACCTGATCGGATGTGATGCCAATAATACCTACTATCCAGTCATGGATTTCTAGAGAACTCGGTTGCACATTCCTGGAAGATTTCTCAAATGCAAAGCACAGGGTATTCTTACGTGGTACACTGGGAGCCATAACTGCACTATATGAGCGGTCGGGACCGCTGTGAGTAAATTAAGAAGCTTGTGTACGACGGTAGTGAAGAAGCACTGAGAATATCACAGGTCACAATCCAAGAATTTCTATAAACACGGCTTGCGGCGCTACGACTACGCGGAAGTACCGACACGTCCGATCGCTGTCGCGTCCCAAGCGGAACTGCCCTGAGCACTATGGGACTTAACATCTGAGGTATCAGTCCCCTAGAACTCAGAACTACTTCAACCTAAGGACATCAAACACATCAATGCCCAAGGCAGGATTCGAACCTGCGACCGCAACGGTCGCAGGGTTCCAGGCTGAAGCGCCTAGAACCGCTCGGCCACAGCGACCGGCAAGGAACGATCACCACGATAAAATAAGGGAAATTAGAGCTCGTACGGAAAGATATAGGTGTTCATTCTTTCCGCGTGCTGTACGAGATTGGAATAATAGAGAATTGTGAAGGTAGTTCGATGAACCCTCTGCCAGGCAATTGAATGTAATTTGCGGAGTATCCATGCAGATATGTAGATATACAGCGCAAGATTTGCACCTGGTGACCAAAATTGGAACTACTTCTTTCCAGCGTAAATGAGTTGCGCATTGACGCATTACCAAGTCTACCTAGTTTCGCTGCCCTACAATAATTACAGCCCACACTGGACATCTGTGAGTAGCTGCGCTTTAATTACAACTACCCGGCAATTTCACTTCGCTACCTTTACACAGCGCTCTTTAGTCAGACACTGGATGTGCCAATCCGGTGCGGGAACCTGCTGGTTAATAGGTTTAGAGCCCGGAATCCCTGTTGTGGAACTGGTGCAGTGTGGAGGGGAGGTGTTTGTGTGCCCTCGTCGAGCCGTCAAAAAGGCTAGTGATACGAGGCTCCCCGCTGGTATTGCGACGTGCAATATGCCGCCAGTCGGGGGCTCGGCTCTTTTTGTGATAGCGCCCCGCAGAGTTCTCTAGAGGGGGTGGCACCTGCCTGCAGCCCTCCGGTGCGAGCGAGGGGTGGCGCTTTCACACGGCGGGACAGCCATGGGGCCCTACCGCACTGGGGCGCCACGGTAAGTCTTCTGGCAGCGCTCAGGTCTGACAGTACGAGACGCCAGAGGAATGCCTGTGCATCTCCGCTCAGTTGAAGAGCTGCAAGCATTGTGTGCAAGTCCGATATGAAAAGGGAATGCAGAAAAAGAAGTTCTTGGCATGTCCCTCTGTAACCTTCCCACAAAAATATTAATAATTGAATGTTACTTCTGAACAAAATTGGTTCCCATTTATGATGTCTGTGCAGAAATGCATTCACATTTAATGTACTCACAAAATTCCTTTCTCATTTAATGTTAAGTTTGAAACAAAAAAAAAACTCCTAAACCCCGAAATAAAAAATTCAGTAACCTGGTAAATTTTACGACGACAGCAGCGCTGCCCCACGGCCCTGTATTCTGAATAAAGAAACAAAAATTCTTACCTCAATAAAAACCGCGAATATATCTGCTCTTGCCGGCCGGAATGGCCGAGTGGTTCTAGGCGCTACAGTCTGGAACCGCGCGACCGCTACGGTCGCAGGTTCGAATCCTGCCTCGGGCATGGATGTGTGTGATGTCCTTGGGTTAGTTAGGTTTAAGTAGTTCTAAGTTCCAGGGGACTGATGACCTCAGAAGTTAAGTCCCATAGTGCTCAGAGCCATTTGAGCCATTTATATCTGCTCTTACCTAAAAAATTATCGGCACAGCTCCGTGCAATGCTGGCCTATGCTTTGTGATTCGTGAAAGGAATAATCATCCATTGGATATATTCTTTAAATTGAAATGAATGCTTTTTTTTTTAAAAAAATTACTCTATATTATAAAAATTATTATTGGGGGCATTTTTTTAAAGAAATTGGATGACAGTTAACATACACTACTAGGCTGCTTCTTTACCTTCTACAATAATACTCATCCTCCAGAGTCCCGACCAGAGCAAACTGCAGACAAGCGCAGACACGCGCCGACTACTGCCGACTCACGCAGACTACTATACACTAGCACAGACTCCTGTAGACTACTGTACAGTAACGCACACAAGCGACAAGCAACAACTAACTACATACTGCTCTCTGGTCAGAGACTCTCCTATGCCTTGCCTATTGCAGGCAGCGCATGTAGCGCATACCTCTTACATAACCCTCCACTGGGGGGGCAAAAATTTGACAGCGATGGTGAGTCAATTGGACTTGCCATGAGCAACAAATTTTTCTTAGTTAACTAAGTTTACAGTCACAGAATATATACATATATATAAGTGCAGAACATGAAATATAGTGCACATGCACTGAGTACAGAACATATCAAGCAATAACAAAATGTATACGCAATGAGTACAAATCATATTAACAAATGACAAAAGTGCACACACACTGTAGTACGGAACATATCAGGAAATCACAAAATGTATACGCAATGAGTACAAATCATATTAACAAAAGACATAAAGTGCACACGCACTGTAGTTTTTTTTTTACTATTTTACAAGAACTAGGATAGGAAAGGGAAGGATTGCACCATGGTTGTAGCACATTAGGTTGCACGCAACTGCACTGAAAGTCCATATCTTTCTACAGAAGCACAACACCAAGTGAGACAATCTGAAGTTCTTTTCCCTGAAGTATTAATCAGTGTAGCCAAGACACTGAAATGTCGTATCATTTTGGTAGTACATTAGGTACTCCAAACAGTGGGACCATAATAACATCTCCATCGCTCAAGGTGGTGGACAGCATGTCGTGTCAACACCACGTTCTTGTAAGGTACACCAACGTAGAATTAGTGCAAAAACCAAATATAGTGCTCCATGATCATGAGGATAGACAGGACAAACGGATATTGTAGTAATTTCTGGTAATTAGGTCAGAAGGTGAAGGACATTAAGTCTTATGCCAGTCATCATTGATAATTACACTAGTCTATCAACTGATTTGAGTAATTCGTGCCACTCATCGCCCAGTTACTGAACATTTCTGTACCATGTATGAAGTATTACAGAATAATGTTCATAAGTCATCTATTTACAGAGAACATTGACACTCATTGACCAGTTACAAACCATCATAAGTCATCATTCAAAACAGGAGCTAATGAGTGTAGCATCAAGCTACTGGTATTCATATATATAGCATGAAAGTGACATAATATAAATTTAAAATACAAGAAACAGTGGCATTCATTGGCTAGCAAGTATTGAATATTACAAAACATTTTTCATCATTCAAGTGACGTATGACATATTTAAAAATGTAACACTCTGTAACTATTACTCAAGTCTGTGGTTGGAAAACATCATTCAGTATTACTCATAAGTCTTTTAAACTTGTAGTATTATTTGGGACTGTTAATACATTTTTTTTATATTAGCAATGCATTGCCTTGGGATCGATAATTAATTGCTGGGGCATAATAATATTTGCTTTTGACTTATTGCTGCAAATGAGGATAGGTAACGTCATTCGTCATGAGTCAGCTGTAGCAAGGTTATGAAACAAATAGAGTGTATGTGATCACATTCATGAATGACACAGGTTTAATAACCAACTGCTTATAGCACATTAATTTCATGAATAATTTCTCCTGCAAAAATACAAAATGGATTATTAAGCTGAAAGAAGAAATGCATATTATGCTGAAAAGTAGTGAACTCCGAATTAACAGGTAATGAAATATGTATTAAATATTTATGATCTCTAGCTGTCCTTTCCAAAACCTTCAGTCATCATACCATGCGACATAAGACATACTGTCAAGACGAACAGCAACAAACACTTAAATAACTACATAGCATAAATACATAAAATTCATCATTATCCTCATCTACAAAGAAAAACTTAAAAGCGGTGCATTTAGTGGCCATATAAAGTTTATCACTATCAACACCTGTAAACAAAAACTTCATTATTCATATCACTATAACTCCATTATTATCATCACCTGTAAAGAAAAACTTCATTATTCATATTACTATATTCTTCATCACTATTCATCACCATTCATTATCATCTGCAAAAAAGTCACATCATTATACAACTATTCATAGTATAAAGTTCCTTATTTCTAGCATATTTCATCACTAAAACTAAGATGTGTAGTTCTGTCTGACAGCCTGCATCAATCGCCTCGTTTTCTGAAAGAAAAAATTAGTTAAGACTGCTATCATACGATGTGTATAGTATATTCTTGTTAATGCTTGTTAATTCTGATCCATTTACTCTTCGTGACGAGGTATTGCATCTTCTTTTCGTTCATTTCGAAGGTGAAATTCCCATTTCTGTTTAATTTATTTCTTTTACACGTTATTTCTTTCTGAAAATGATAAACAATGATTAATGTCTTGCATTTAAAACATATACCCATTAAATAAAAGCTGTTTTATAGTGATATAATTGAGCATACAGCATAGCATGACAGAAAACGTAATATGTCAAAAACATAGACAGTGTGCTGGTACAAAAATGTACACAGAGTATCACAATGTAGCAGCAAAAAAAAAAAAAAAAAAAAAAAAAAAAAAAAAAAAAAAAAAAAAAAAAAAAAAGAAATAATAGCCACGATGTTGAGATATCATAAGGCAAAATGTCAAAGTCAACCGGTGTTTGTTATATCTTAAATATTTCATAGTGCATAGTGCAAACAAAACAGGAAAACAATCATACATACACGAGAAATGAAAAACGCGCACGGTCTGATGTGTAACGACAAGAAAAGCGACCTGCTAACCTTACCTTGCCGGGCACTTGCCAAGAAAAAATACGATAATCATCAGTAAGTAGTCACATAAATATAATTGCATCATTGGTCATATAAAAATCAGGAAATGGTATTACAGTGTGATAAATCATAAAGTACATTCATTTAATAAAGGGTTTGATGTTGGAGACATGGTGATTCCCTTTTGTTTTTCTGGTTCTCACAGTTCCGACGTGTACTACATTGGGATGACGAATGCTGCGAATTCGATGTGGACCTGCGTATAGAAGCTCAAATTTATTACATCTACTTTTTCCTTTGTTAGATAAATAATGTGTGCATACTAATATCTTCTGCCCAATGTGAAAGTCACAGCGTGTACAAACCTGTTTTTGCTGTCTTCTCCGGCGCTCTGCGGCACGTTTGATGTAGTTCAGCGCAATGTCAATTATTTCATGGTGTCGTAGTCGACGAGATGTAGGAAAGGTTACTAATTCTTTAATTTTGTTAGGTGGTTCAACATTTTTCAGTATAACAGACGGAGATAGCATAGTAGATTCATTTGGTATGGAATTAATTACATCCTGGAATGAGAGTATGTGTGTGTCCCAATCAATATGTTTTTTATGGCAGTATATTCTGCACAGTTTACCAATTTCTTTCATTAATCGTTCACAAGGGTTCGAAGAAGCATGGTACCTGGATATATAGATCGGAGAAATGTTTCTAGCTCGTAACATACGTGTTCATATAGCAGATCGAAACTGTGATCCATTGTCGGAAATTACTTTCAATACATGCCTTACATGAAATAGAAAATGTTTTACAAATGCTTTTGAAACAGTTTTAGCAGTAGCTTTGCGTAACGGTGTAAAGGTAACAAATTTTGAAGTGAGTACAACAGCGACAAAAATGTAGCAAAAACCTCTATTAGTTCTGGGAATCGGACCAAAAATGTCTACAGCGGCCATGTGTCTCAATTTAACAGGTACAGTGGGATGTAATGGAGGAATATGTGAAGTCGTATCTGACTTAGCTTTCTGGCAGATTTTACGTGACGCTAAAACTCGCCGAATACGTTTTTCCATGTTGGTAAAATAACAGTTCTGTCTCAGTATAAGAAAACATTTTCTGGCTCCGTAATGTGCGTAACTTAAATGTGTATACCAGATTAATTTGTTAACAAGTTCGTCAGGAATGCATAATAACCAATTGTTGCTGTCAGGGTGAGAGCGGCGAAACAGAATGTTATTGCGTACTGTGTAGTGGTTTCTAATGGTAACATTATTCCTATCTTGCCAAAGGTGTTTAATTTCTTTCCATACGTTGTCTTTACTCTGCTCTTGTGCTATGTCTTGTAATGACGACGAAATGAAATTCTCAAATGCAACTTGTTGATTCGTACATGACGCTGAAATTTACTTTGCAGAAGTTGGTTGCGATGTCTTGCTGATTGTTGCTGAGAGAACGGGATAGTGCGTCTGCTACAATATTTTGTGTACCGAGAATGTAAACAATTGTAAAATTAAATTCTTGCAAATAAAGTTTCCATCTACTTAATCTGTCGTGTGTAAATTTAGCCGAAAGTAAAAACTGTATCGCTCTATGATCTGTGTAAACGGTCGTATGTCTTCCATAAAGAAAATGCCGAAATCTCGTAAATGCCCATACAACACATAACGTTTCAAGTTCTGTAACAGAATAATTGCGTTCAGCAGGTGACAGAATGCGACTCGCAAAGGCTATGTTTTTAATTACTGTAGTGCCATCTTCTTCAATTTCCTGAAAAATGTGTACGCCTAAAGCGGTGTTAGAAATGTCGGTGGAAATGGAAAAATTTATAGTAAGATCTGGTATGATAAAAGTGGTGCATTCAACAAAGCTTGTTTTAGATTGACTAATTCAGACTATTGGTTTTTCATGTAAAAGTATGTCTCAGGTGTCGTCAAAAGTAATAACATTTTCGTGAACAAGATTCTCTGTGTCAAAAGTATTGCTTGCGTTGCTGGAAGATGCAACCTGTACTGTATCTAGTCAAATTCTATCTGACGTGCTATTATTTGCGGGAGGATGCTGTGGCATTTCCACTATTTGTACTGTTCTGTTATTTCTCCCTGTCGTATTACGTTCGGGATGATATCTACCGTCTGGTTCATTCATGATAATATGTTGTTGCGGATGATTCTGCTGCTGGTAAGACCGACTGTTATTAAACGTACGCTGAAAATTGTGCTCATTATTTTTACGTCTGTCATGATAGTCATTTCTATACGGTGCATAGCGATAGGAATTGAAATGGTGTGTTTTCTGTACGTACTGATTCCCTTCTTGCGGTGCGTTACTATTTGTTGGAGCTGACGCTATACGTGTAGGCGGCGAAACATTAAAACTTGGTTGACCTTGCAGACTACATTGTTGGTTAGGTATGCTAACCGGCTAATTTTGATGCTGTTGTTGAGAAAAACCTCTATTGTTACCAAAATGCGGTTGCTGATAATTTTGACGATTGCTGAAAATGTTGTACATACTAATGATTACAATTTTATCTGTTATTAAAATTACGCTGGTAGTTCTGGAGTGTCTAATGAAAACTGTCACTTTCGGTAAAACTTGTCGTATCAGGTTTTCTTTACACGTTTATAATCCTAGATAGATCGATAGTTGAAGAGCTGTTCTGACAGACATAAAGGATAGTAGAAGAGAAGGCAGCAGTGCAGAAAACTAAAGATGAAACAACACTACTGCGGCTCGGGGCCCTGTGCACGCTACGGTACATATTCATTGAAGTGTAATGAATCCCCTGGGGTTTATTACGCGCTACAAATAAATTTTAGTTTCTGCGTTACAGGAAACGCCGGAGAAAATTCAAAAATACACTCCTGGAAATTGAAATAAGAACACCGTGAATTCATTGTCCCAGGAAGGGGAAACTTTATTGACACATTCCTGGGGTCAGATACATCACATGATCACACTGACAGAACCACAGGCACATAGACACAGGCAACAGAGCATGCACAATGTCGGCACTAGTACAGTGTATATCCACCTTTCGCAGCAACGCAGGCTGCTATTCTCCCATAGAGACGACCGTAGAGATGCTGGATGTAGTCCTGTGGAACGGCTTGCCATGCCATTTCCACCTGGCGCCTCAGTTGGACCAGCGTTCGTGCTGGACATGCAGACCGCGTGAGACGACGCATCATCCAGTCCCAAACATGCTCAATGGGGGACAGATCCGGAGATCTTGCTGGCCAGGGTAGTTGACTTACACCTTCTAGAGCACGTTGGGTGGCACGGGATACATGCGGACGTGCATTGTCCTGTTGGAACAGCAAGTTCCCTTGCCGGTCTAGGAATGGTAGAACGATGGGTTCGATGACGGTTTGGATGTACCGTGCACTATTCAGTGTCCCCTCGACGATCACCAGTGGTGTACGGCCAGTGTAGGAGATCGCTCCCCACACCATGATGCCGTGTGTTGGCCCTGTGTGCCTCGGTCGTATGCAGTCCTGATTGTGGCTCTCACCTGCACGGCGCCAAACACGCATACGACCATCATTGGCACCAAGGCAGAAGCGACTCTCATCGCTGAAGACGACACGTCTCCATTCGTCCCTCCATTCACGCCTGTCGCGACACCACTGGAGGCGGGCTGCGCGATGTTGGGTCGTGAGCGGAAGACGGCCTAACGGTGTGCGGGACCGTAGCCCAGCTTCATGGAGACGGTTGCGAATGGTCCTCGCCGATACCCCAGGAGCAACAGTGTCCCTAATTTGCCGGGAAGTGGCGGTGCGGTCCCCTACGGCACTGCGTAGGATCCTACGGTCTTGGCGTGCATCCGTGCGTCGCTGCGGTCCGGTCCCAGGTCGACGGGCACGTGCACCTTCCGCCGACCACTGGCGACAACATCGATGTACTGTGGAGACCTCACGCCTCACGTGTTGAGCAATTCGGCGGTACGTCCACCCGGCCTCCCGCATGCCCACTATACGCCCTCGCTCAAAGTCCGTCAACTGCACATACGGTTCACGTCCACGCTGTCGCGGCATACTACCAGTGTTAAAGACTGCGATGGAGCTCCGTATGCCACGGCAAACTGGCTGCCACTGACGGCGGCGGTGCACAAATGCTGCGCAGCTAGCGCCATTCGACGGCCAACACCGCGGTTCCTGGTGTGTCCGCTGTGCCGTGCGTGTGATCATTGCTTGTACAGCCCTCTCGCAGTGTCCGGAGCAAGTATGGTGGGTCTGACACACCGGTGTCAATGTGTTCTTTTTTCCATTTCCAGGAGTGTAGATGGTTGTATCCAGTCCAATTCTAGTTTCTGCGTTACAGGCCAAGCTGGAGAAAATACAAAAGCAAATTGTCGTATCCACTCCAAAGCGTGACTCTATGTTCTGTCATTATTAAGTACCTTAGATTTTTTTACGGATAAAAATTGCTTATAATCAACGTTATCGTCTCTGAATGTGTGAACAGAAAAATGGTTCAAATGGCTCTGAGCACTATGGGACTTAACATCTATGGTCATCAGTCCCCTAGAACTTAGAACTACTTAAACCTAACTAACCTAAGGACAGCACACAACACCCAGCCATCACGAGGCAGAGAAAATCCCTGACCCCGCCGGGAATCGAACCCGGGAACCCGGGCGTGGGAAGCGAGAACGCTACCGCACGACCACGAGATGCGGGCAATGTGTGAACAGGTTCAGGATTGTATGAGAATCTATTTGTCTGTGATTGTTCGGAATCTAAGTCACGTACTCTCTGTAAATTACCTAAATTACACGGGCTGTGTGAGTCTGACAAATGTTCGCAAAGTGGCGTCTGCTGTGATGTGTTAAAGGCTGAAACATTTTTCATCTCTGTTGCCTCTTGCTGTAAAGTTGACAATTTTCTACGTAACGTATTATTGGACGAACTTATCTCACTGATTGTCTGCTGTAAATTTTGGAATTCGGGTGTTTGATTAAACGAAATCGGTGAAGCATCGTCTGATTTGCTGTCATTATTACTTTCAATAACGTCAATACGACTGGCCAATTCATCATATTTTTCAGTCAGTATTTTTACCTGATCATCGTTTTTAGTGTCACAAGCATTACTCTGTTTTTGTATTTTACGTGTGGTTTCGTTCAATTTTTTAACGTCTGCTTTGATGACATTGGGATCCTGTATTAGTTCTAATTGTTCAAGTCTATCGGTCACTGTCTGAAAGTCTACTGTGTGTGTATCTGTTTTTGATTTAAGATCGGAAATTTCATCACGCAATTCGGTGTTCAACTGTTCGATAGTATTAATTTCATCTGATACTGTAGCAATATTGTTGTCTACGTATGTTTTTGCTTTCGTAAACAACTTACGTTTATCTTCCTGTCTCTGTGCAGTAATTGTTTCCATGACTTGTCGTTTTACTTTATTTTGTTCCTGTATGAATTTACGGTAACGCGTTTCACTGTTTTGTAGGTGGTGATTAAAACGTTCGTCAATTTGGCTGTTCTGTTGTTCAAATTTCGCGTCTACCTTTGCATCCAGTGTGCGTGAAAGTTCTGCTGACATTAATTTAAACTCGTCGCGTAACTGTGTTGCTTTTTCAGAGCAGAGCGACTGCACTAATTTCGTCTCTAAGTGATTCTGTTGTAGCTGTTTGCGTATTCCTCAATTCTTGAGCAACAGATCTAATTTCTTCACTACTGTTCCTAGCACAAGCCTTAATTTCCTCACGTAATTGTTCCTTAGTATCATGACATTGCGGGGCAACGGCTCTAATCTGTTCACTAAGCTGTCTGGAATTGTTGTCTAGTTTTTCATTACGGTTGTCATGTTTTTCATTCACTGTTTATAATTGTTGTCTAGTTTTTCACTAAGTTGTTGTTTGAGATTTTCATTATTTTCATTAAGTTGTTGTTTGAGATTTTCACTAAGTTGTTTAAAATTGTTGTCTTGTTCTTTCTTCGACTGTTTGGAATTGTTGTCTTGTTTTTTAATATTTTCATTAATTTGTAGCAACAATGCCATAATTTGATCCAAGCTAAAATTAGCAACTCTATTGTCTGTGCTGTGTGTTGGTGTAACTGCATTTGTCACGTTTTATGTAACCATTTGGTCATTCTGTGATTCTCGAAAAGGTTTGCCAGTCGGATGTGCACTGTCAGTCACTATCTCGGAATCAAATAAATCAGACGTATTCTGATTACACTGTTCATTTTCGTTAGAAAAATTTATGTGTTCGTTACGTAAATTTTGCGAGCCGGGTATGTCGAACTGGGCAGCGTTCATTGTAACAGAACGTCCCGCGTCATCAATTGTCGTTAAATTAACAGAGGACACAATTGAATTTGTTTGCTCATCATTAGGATCAAAATCAATATTAGTGGTCGGTACGCACTGATTGTCTGTAAATGGAGGATTGTCATCATTACACTGAGTGTCGCAAATATTATCGGTCAAATTGTTCGAGTCGGCTATTTCACTCATTACACATCGCGATGTACTGTTAACAGTTTTTCGCGGCATTTTCCACAAATCAAAATTAAGCACAAATGAAACAAAGACAAAGCGAAATAGAACAAACAATTACAACAAAGTGCAATAAATTGCCGATGATCTGTGAAAGAAAGAGTGACAAATTAGTAAATGCGTTGCGCCAGATGCAAACTACATTTAAGTGAATAAGAGCAGATATATGACTACTTATCAGAAGATTCACAAAGAAATACGATCCTGGCCGGATGTCGCCAAGTGTAACCTCCCCACAAAAATAGTAATAATTGAATGTTACTTCTGAACAAAATTGGTTCCCATTTATGATGTCTGTGCAGAAATGCATTCACATTTAATGTACTCACAAAATTCTTTTCTCATTTAATGTTAAGTTTGAAACAAAAAAAACCTCCTAAACCCCGAAATAAAAATATTCAGTAACCTGGTAAATTTCATGACGACAGCAGCGCTGCGCCAGGGCTCTGTATTCTGAATAAAAAACTCAAAAATTCTAACCTCAATAAAAACCGCGAATATATCTGCTCTTACCTAAAAAATTTTCGGCACAGCTCCGTGCAATGCTGGCCTATGCTTTGTGATTCGTGAAAGGAATAATCATCCATTGGATATATTCTTTAAACTGAAATGAATGCTTTTTTTTAAAAAAAAAATTATATTATAAAAATTATTATTGGGGGCATTTTTTAAAGAAATTGGATGACAGTTAACATACATTACTAGATATGCGCAAGGCTGCTTCTTTACCTTCTACAATAATACTCATCCTCCAGAGTCCCGACCAGAGCAAACTGCAGACAAGCGCAGACACGTGCCGACTACTGCCGACTACTGCCGACTCACGCAGACTACTATACACTAGCACAGACTCCTGCAGACTACTGTACACTAACGCAAACAAGCGACAAGCAACAACTAACTACAAACTGCTCTCTGGTCAGAGACTCTCCTATGCCTTGCCTATTGCAGGCAGCGCATATAGCGCATACCTCTTACACCTCCGTTGCTGACACGCTTTATAACGACATAAGAAATTACATGGTAAATTTTCCAGTGGCGAACGGCCTTCCCGCAGTGGTAGCACCGGTTCCCGTTAGATCACCGAAGTTAAGCGCTCTCGGGCTGGGTTAGCACATGGATGGGTGACCAACCGGTCTGCCGAGCGCAGTTGGCAAGCGGGGAGCACTCAGCCCTTGTGAGGCGACGTGAGGAGCTGCTTGATCGAGTAGTAGCGGCTCCGGTCTCTCAGACTGTCATACGGCAGGGAGAGCGGTGTGCACCTCCATATTCGCATCCAGTGACGCCTGTGGGCTAAGGATGACACGGCGGCCGGTCGGTACCGTTGCGCCTTCTTGGCCTGTTCGAGCGGAGTTTGGTTTAGTTAAAGTTTTCCGATATTCTCAGAATGTCATTCTGTTCATTTGACGAGGTAGTGGAGATCTGGTTGGCTCTGAGCACTATGGGACTTAACATCTGAGGTCATCAGTCCTCTAGAACTACTTAAACCTAACTAACCTAATGACACCACACACATCCATCCCCGAGGCAGGATTCGAACCTGCGACCGTAGCGGTCGCGCGGTTCCAGACTGAAACGCCTAGAGCCACTCGGTCGCAACGGCCGACAGTGGAGATCTCCCGAGATAAACTGACGAAAAAGGTCACTGTCTAAGGAAAGTAATGTCACCAGAGGAAAAGATTTTCGTGACCTGTGTACAACGCCAGATGTGCACCTGGTGACCAAAATTGGAACTAATTCTTTCCAGCGTAAATCAGTTGCGCATTGGCGCATTACCATGTCTACCCAGTTTCACTGATCTACAATAATTACAGCCTACACTGGAAATCTGTGAGTAGGTAATCATTTGTTGTCTGCAGTGTTTTTTACAGTTTTAGTTGTGACTGTAAACTATACATAGAAATGTTCTTCAGTTTTCATTTGAAAACTACATGATGATAAACTAACGTTAAATTTAAAATTTTTTAAACAAGAAGGCGAAAACCTGTCGCCTTTGTTTACATGTTTTTTTCTCAAAATAATTCTAGCGTGCCTGATGTGCCTGGTCCTTTAGCATCGTTTGCTGCAGCAGGAGATGTAGCTGTGCTATTTCGGTCTGGAAGCAGACTTCAAGGTAAACTTACATAATTATACAATGAAGGCTTTCACGACCGGATGTTTCAGCTGCTAAGAATTGTTCCAGATTGTATGGCCGTGGTCCATGGAACTCTTCTACCCCTGACGTTTCGTCCGAGGCTGCGTTGGACATCTTCGGAGGTCCTCCTGGCTGTGCTGAGTCTTGCCGACTGACGAGTCGAACGTCGAAGGGGGGTCTAAATACCGTGGAAAGTGGGCGTGGTCTGGACTTCACGTGATAGCAGACATAAACCTTGTCAAACATAAAATATAACTATCGACAATACTACGTCAAGGATGAAAACTTCTCGTCGATTCTATAGCGCCACTGTCCATATATCGTTGAGTTTCATAGCTTCTTCTTTTCTGTTAAAATTCTTCCCATATTTACGTACTTCGATGGCTTCTCTGTATAGCCGTTGATAATAGTTCGTCATAGTACATAAAACTTCAGTTTCCGAAAGTTTCACTACGTGATCACCTGACTGAAGAGCATATTCCGCCACGGCTGATTTGTCTGTTTTCTCTTGTCGGCAAAGACTTATGTTCCTTCAACCTTGTATTCACACTTCTCTTTGTAGTTCCAATGTAGACCTTATCACACGTACTCGGAATCTTGTATAATCACTTGCACACACAGGGGGACGTTTATTCTTAACGGAACGAAGTGCTTTGCCTATTTTCTTAGTTGGTCTGAAAATCGGTCGAAGGTCGTGTTTGCCGGCCGAAGTGGCCGAGCGGTTATAGGCGCTACAGTCTGGAACCGCGCGACCGCTACGGTCGCAGGTTCGAATCCTGCTTCGGGCATGGATGTGTGTGATGTCCTTAGGTTAGTTAGGTTTAAGTAGTTCTAAGTTCTAGGGGACTTATGACCTCAGCAGTTGAGTCCCATAGTGCTCAGAGCCATTTGAACCATTTCTTTTTGAACGTCATGTTTCCTTAAAATCTTGCCGATTTGATCCGTTACTTTTTTGATGAAGGGCAGAGAAACCATGTTCTTCCATCGCTGTGGCCTATCGTTGTCCTTAGGCCTCCTGTTATTCGGTCGCAAAACTCTATTTATTTCCTTACTAGAGTACCCATTCTTCTTAAAAGCCTGCTTTAGATGTTTTAACTCGGCGTCCAGGTGTTCCGGCGTACAAATCCTTTTAGCTCTGTCCACTAGACTTTTAATACACCTCTTTTCTGTTGTGGATGATGACTGTAATCCTTATGCAAGTATTTGACGGTACGTGTAACCTTCTGAAAGACTTTATGTTTCATGCTGCCATCAGTCTGTCTCATAACGAAGACATCCAAGAAGGATATTGCATTGTCTTTCTCCATTTCCATGGTAAACTGGATTTTTGGATAGAATGGCATGAAGAGCTGCATCAAACCAGTCTCAGGACTGAAGACCACAACAGCAACAACAAGTATTTGAATAACAAAAGAGTTCCTCTAGAACGTTTTTGCCATGTGACCAAACTACAAATGTATCATTCACGTGTCGATACCATCGACATGGTTTCTTATTCACTTTTTCCAGCGCTAACTGTTCGAGTTTTTCCATGTAAAAATTAGCGATCGTAGAACTCAATAGGTTACCCATGGCCACACCATCAACCTGCTCATAAAACTCATCCTCCCACTGGAACGGACTAAAGGTGAGACAGTGTCTGAAGAGAGTAGTCAAATCTGCTGGGAAAACATCCGCTATGTAAACCATAACTTCGTTAAGCGGAATCATAGTAAATGAAGACACTATGTCAAAACTGACAAGAATATCCTCAGGAGCCAAAGTTAGTGCCTCAAGTTTCTCAATGAAATAACGTGAGACTTTTACATAAGTATCAGTTTTGCCAATATGTGTTTGTATACAAGTTGCTAGATATCTTGCTATTTGGTACGATGGGGAATTAATAGCACTGAAAATGGGCTTCAGAGGAAGGTTAATCTTATGAACTTTAGATAGGCCATAAAGTCTAGGACACATAGCTTCACTCTTCAACAAAACTTTCTTGTCCTCCTTTTCAACTGAAGTAGATGACTTTATCGGCGTATTTGTTTTCCTCAATATGCTAGCTGTAGGGTCTTTCTTAAGTTTATTATATTGTCCTTACCTTAAAAGATCCAAAATCTTACTTCTATAATCCTCTTTATTCGTAACAACAGTAGCATTGCCTTTGTCAGAAGGAAGAACCACTATCCCTTCGTCTGCATTTAAATCTCTGAGAGCCCTTCCCTCACCTTTCGTTAGGAGCGCTTGCAGCATCAATGTCAATGTTGTGTTATGTAATTAATAACGTTGTGTTTTAGTGAATGGTACACTGTGATACATTTTTAAATAGGTCTTTAGGAGAGGAAATGTATTACCGAATAAAAAATACAGGGTGTCATTTAAAAAAGTCAAACCACAGTTCGTATCTTCGTAAAAAACAAAGCTACAACGAAGACACCATGCTGATTGATGTCCCTCTGGCGGCTAAAGAACATTTGCTTGAAGAATTTTGTAATTTGCATCTGGACAGACGGCTATTTAGGGTGGTCAAGATAAATGGGACGCCCTGTACATGTACACCACTGGCCATTAAAATTGCTACACCAAGAAGAAATGCAGATGATAAACGGGTTTTCATTGACAAAAATATTATACTAGAACTCACATGTGATTACACTTTCACGCAATTTGGGTACATAGATCCTGAGAAATCAGTACCCAGAACAACCACCTGTGGCCGTAATAACGGCCTTGATACGCCTGGCCATTGAGTCAAATAGAGCTTGGATGTCGTGTAGAGGTACAGCTGCCCATGCAGCTTCAACACGATACCACAGTTCATCACGAGTAGTGACCGGCGTATTGTGACGAGCCAGTTGCTCGGCCACCATTGACCAGACGTTTTCAATTGGTGAAAGATCTGGAGAATGTGGCTGCCGGGACAGCAGTCGAACATTTTCTGTATCCAGAAAGGCCCGTACAGGACCGACGATATGCGGACGTGCATAGTCCTGCTGATATATAGGGTTTCGCAGGGATCGAATGAAGGGTAGAGTCACGGGTCGTAACACATCTGAAATGTAACGTCCACTGTTCAAAGTGCCGTCAATGCGAACAAGAGGTGACCGAGACGTGTAACCAAAGGCACCCCATACCATCACACCGGGTGATACGCCAGTATGGCGATGACGAATACACGCTTCCAATGTGCGTTCACCGCGATGTCGCCAAATACGGATGCGACCATCATGATGCTGTAAACAGACCCTGGATTCATCCGAAAAAATGACGTTTTGCCATTCGTGCACCCAGGTTCGTCGTTGAGTACACCATCGCAGGCGCTCCTGTCTGTGATGCAGCGTCAAGGGCAACCGCAGCCATGGTCTCCGAGCTGATAGTGCATGATGCTGCAAACGTCGTCGAACTGTTCGTGCAGATGGTTGTTGTCTTGCAAACGTCCCCATCCGTTGACTCAGGGATCGAGACGTGGCTGCACGATCCGTTACAGCCATGCGGATGTCTGTCTTCTCGACTGCTAGTGATACGAGGCCGTTGGGATCCAGCGCGGCGTTCCGTATTACCCTCCTGAACCCACCGATTCCATACTCTGCTAACAGTCATTGGATCTGGACCAACGCGAGCAGCAATGTCGCGATATGATAAACCGCAATCGCGATAGGCTACAATCCGACCTTTATCAAAGTCGGAAACGTGATGGCACGCATTTCTCCTGCTTACACGAAGTATCATAGCAACGTTTCACCAGGCAACGACCGTCAACTGCTGTTTGTGTATGAGAAATCGGTTGGAAACTTTCCTCACGTCAGCACGTTGTAGGTGTCGCCACCGGCGCCAACCTTGTGTGAATGCTCTGAGAAACTAATCATTTGCATATCACAGCATCTTCTTCCTGTCGGTTAAATTTAGCATCTGTAGCACGCCATCTTCGTGGTGTAGCAATTTTAATGGCCAGTAGTGTATAATATAACGTTTCTGTCTTCATTCATAAGTTCGTAAAACATGTTTGGTTATTCAAGTCAGTGTACAGTACAGTACTCGCCACGTTCTTTTCAAGACAGATATAGACCATTCGCATGCATTCGGCGTCTTTTTAATACCAAAAGCCTCAATGCCACACCTGATTCCAAGCATAGAGGCACCGTAGTATCCATCCCATCCCATGAGGTTAGAATCTAACCTACTTCACACACAGAATAGATTACAACCTAACCTGACCTAACGTAAACTTTGTGCCCCCCATCCCCCTCCACCCCCAACCCAAATACTGACGAAGGAGATGGGGGGCACTGTGAGGTAGCTGTCGGCCGATGTTATAGGGCGATCGCTGGCGGCGGCGTCTGAAAACCGTTGTCGGCGCCACTGTCGACGCAACCTTATAGTCAACAAGAGAAAAGTAACATCCAGATATTACAATAATTATAAATTAAAAGCTCAAAAATATGTATGATCTACAGGAGGGGTTCATAGATCCCAGTGACGTCGCGGCCTTATAGTGGCCTCTCGAGAAGTGACCGACCCCGAAGTTCATCGCATGCAGTTCCCGTCGCAATATCGTCTGGCGGGCCGCCTGCTTAGATGAGTGGTAACGTGCTTGCCTCCCATGCAGCGCGCCAGCTTTAGATTCCCGACAGAGTTGCAGATTTTCTCCGCTCGTGCACTGCGTGCTGTGTTGTCCTTCTCATCATTTCATCCTCATCACCGGCACGCAAGTCGCCCAATGAGGCTTCGACTGAAGTAACTCGGCGACCGAACTTCCCAGGATGGGGCCTCCTGGCCAACAATGTCACACCCACATTTTTTTTTTTTCGTCTCGGAAACAGGTTGGGATGGACTTCCAGTCACAGCCTGCAGCAATTTTTGTCGGGTTTGGGAGCGATTTTGCTTCACAAGCCGTGAAACACGTTTCCAGTTCGTCTTAGTCATTTTTTCTTTTTTTTACCCGACGGCAGTTCTGAGGTTCAGCGATGTTACTTTGTGCCTAGGTAAGGTGAAATATTACCGGTATGAATTTCACTGGATGCTAGGTATAGTAATTCTCACCGATGGAGTAAAAGAATTAAAAATGATCTCGAGATTTATCTGTGCTTGAACGGTTGAGGTTTCGCAGATTATGGACGACGCAGATTTATTTCATCTGAGTCACAATTCTATGTTTGTAACTTTCATTCATGTTCGTTTACTGTATCGAGATTGTTAGATTTACTGAACTTGGTATAAGTTCTGATGATTACCCACGTAGCTAATTAACAATATACTGATCCAGTATTTAACTCCTAAACCGCTTGAACGAGCAAATATGCCTGAGCATGAACATTAAGCACGGGCGTGTTGATGAGCCCAGAACCAAACGCAGAGGTTTCTTAACGTTTAATTAACAGTAAATAATTAAATATGGACAGACATTTTTGTAAACAATATTTAAGGAAACAAAGTGAATCTAAAAAAGCGTTGTTGTCAAACGAATGGTCAGCTGTGAGGTAAACTCAAGATGTCAGATCGACCCGATATGCAGTCACACAGTGAACAGAAATGACTAATTCATAATGATATATCAAGATCATGTAACGAAGTTGGTCCAGCTACGGCCTCTGAAGAAGTATTGCATCAAGTTCTTTAAATTTTTTAGCTTTTAGTGCCCCGGCTATATTGCAATGAGATAATGATCGGGAATTCTGTAATCAAGTCACATCTCAAAGAAGATAGTTCATGGAAAGCCGCGTCGCAGTCAAACACAGGGCTCAGTTGAAAGAGATAATTACGATACATAGAATGTGCTAACTGTGTGGATGAACGATAACGTTACAAATAGAGGGTCAGATATCTGCCCTTTGTTCAGTTTGCCAAGAATGCTTCATACCACGGAGGTACACACGAAAGTCATTACGAACCCATGTTTGGTGTAAAACCAAGGGACATAGCATCGTCATCTTTGCCTGGCGAACAAATCGCAAATATTGAAACTGAAGAAATACTCGGAGAAACTTAATACATTCGAAGGATATTTTGGCAGTGGCCATACCGCAAACTATACTCCAAAGGAAAATATTGAAGAAGAGCTGCAACCAACCACGTCTTCCAGAATCAAATCCAGGGTTTTAGTCGGGGGGGGGGGGGCTGAGTGAGCCACAGAAATCGTGCCATCTCCAAATTCTCTGGGGTAAATGAAGGTGTTTGCTTAACCCTGCAGCAGCTAGAGACTGTTAACTCAGAAATGCGTTTTGGAAAGAATCATTCTCTCTCTCATCTTTTTTTTTAGTTTATGCTGGAGCCCAGGAGCCCCCTCCCTCCAACCCCCGCCCTGGCTCGCCTCCGACGCCTTCATATCGAGCCCTGACTGAACAACACGCGTTTTGCCTCGAATGAGGATCTTCTACTGAAAACAACGAAAATGTTACGAACCTCTACATCTACATCTATATGGACACTCTGCAAATCATGTTTATGTGCCTGGCAGTGCGTTCATCGAACCACCTTCACAATTCTGTATTATTCCAATCTGGTACAGCTCGCGGAAAGAACGAACAACTATCTCTTTCCGTACGAGCTCTGATTTCTCCTTGGCCACAAGAGAAAGGTACTGCAACATTTGGTTGTGGATGGCGTCCGACCCTGGGGCGGAGTATAGGGATGAACTGAGAGCATGACCGAGCACCCTCATAGTAAAGGCGGCATTTGTAGCACTCACGATTCGAAGAAGAGAAAGGTATCGCCCGAGCCTCCTTCGCTCGTTTCCGATGGACGAAGGCAGGATGATAGTGGGAAGAGCTCTAAACTTCCGCAAAATGGTCGCCCAAGGTGTTGGAGATAGCGATAGTGTCCACGATGACATTGTCTGCTACTGTGAGGCCGGAAATGGGGGAATGGATCTTGGTCCCAGAGAGCCGCCGGAGGCTGTCCCACACGACAGAGGAAGGGGTGGAACAGTTAAAAGAATTAGTGAATGAAATCCAGCTAGCATGTTTGCTATCCTGAAGAACGCGATGACACTTTGCACGCATCTGTCTATAATGAATGCAGTTTGCCATCGTAGGTTGACGGATAAAAACGCGGAGAGCATGTTTGCGTGCGCGAATTGCATCGTGGCATGCCTCAGTCGACCAAGGGACTGTGTGGCGAAATAAATAAAAAAAATTAAATTTATTGATTTTTTTTGAAAAGAGAAAAAATTATGGATGTGGCGCTTTAACTTTAAAAGTTTTTGTTATATCCTAACCAGTAATGCCACCCGAGCCCGCTGCAAAAAGGTTGGCAGCATCAAAGTCCGGACGCCGTCCGCATAAGCAGCGCCAGCGAGACAGGAAATCGCCGCAAGTCTGCGCGCGCCACCGCTGGCTTCTGGGTTCTTAAGCGCTGGCGTCGCGAGCGCTAGGACAGTTCTGTATTCGCCGCTCAGTTGTATATTCGCCACCGATTTGTGTACTTGCTAGTCAGTTGTGTGTTCATCGCAGCAGAGTTGTTTTTTGTCGTCAGCCGACGCTGACCTAGCCGCTCCGACTCGAACTAGACAGATTTCTGTAGACACGGAGTTCACTACTGTGTTAATAAAGATAAGTACCGACTTTTATTTAATCAGAGTGTTTGGGTTTCCTCTTTCTGTTCACTGTTCCAGCGGACCGGTCGGCCCGCTATTAAAAGTGTGGCGGTGACTTCGTAAGCCGTTTCTACAGCGAATTGCTTGTCGCTACGAACACCGCCACAAAAGTTTTGAAAGGCTTTCTTTACGGACTGTATTGACCGGCTTGAATGCGGACAAATTCAGTGCTGCGTGAAATTTAGCCTGTAATATAATTCACAGTTCCGATTAATTACATTTTTGAATTCCATGTCATTGTTGATTTAATCAGAGTTCTCACCTTAGACGTAGAATTAGTCCTTCTGGCACAATATTAATTCATTAGTCGCCATCGATGTTTTTCTCTTTGTTGACCGTGAGTATCTTCCTAAGTCGGCATCGGTTTACTTCACGAAGACGGTGGAAACCAAGGAATACAATGCTACGTCGCTTTACATAATTCTCGTAAATCTTAGATAGTTTTTATTCACAAGAATAAGACTTGCTCTGCTCGTCGCACAAACCATAAATACTAACAATATTGCTGCCTTTCCGCGCACACCAAAAATTACGTCCGTCCCCTATAAGGTAACAATCGAAAGTGTATCTTAAAAATGGTTCAAATGGCTCTGAGCACTATGGGACTTAACCACTGTGGTCATCAGTCCCCTAGAACTTAGAACTACTTAAACCTAACTAACCTAAGGACATCACACACATCCATGCCCGAGGCAGGATTCGAACCTGCGACCGTAGCAGTCGCGCGGTTCCGGACTGCGCGCCTAGAACCGCTAGACCACCGTGGCCGGCGAAAGTGTATCTTAACTCCTCCTTGGAGTGTGAAACAAAAGAGAATCCAATATGAACATTACAGAGATTATATTCTACATCCCTCTCAATTTAATCTTTGGCGCAGTCTTTAAGGTACTGTATGTCTCTGCGTCGGAATGTGTCATTACAACTGTCCCCCCCCCCCCCCTACTGTATACTGTCACTAGAAAATTTTGTTTGGTTGACAGGATACAGTAGTCGAACCTTCAATTGACAGGTTTGGGGGTCTTTTATTTACAAACTTCAATTTTACTGTCTCATTTTCATGGCACTGTGAATTCTTTGGTATTACTGGGAGTGTGTCAGTTTTGTGGCATACTTATGCTAATATTTACAAACCTAAATCCTAATATACAAACTTTTGATTAATACTGAGAAAACGGCATCATGTAGTAAAGTTTGTACAATAAAATATACAATGAATACAACGTTACTTACAAATGTTTCCTTCCTCATCAGAGGTGAAAATTAAGTCCTTGTATTGCTTTCTGTATTTATTGTGGGGCGACGAGCTTTGTTCGCTGGCCCCGTATCAAACAAAAGAGAATCCAATATGAACATTACAGAGATTACATTCTACATCCCTCTCAATTTAATCTTTTGCGCAGCCTTTAAGGTATTGTATGTCTCTGCGTCGGAATGTGTCATTACAACTGGGACACGACGTGGTAAGGAGGAAGAGCGAGGAATAGAACGCACTGCAGCAGTAAGGATAACGTTGGTGAGACAGTCCCCCTGACCATCACAAGTGCGGAAAACTTGTTCTTCGAAGGTCGCCAGGGAGGAGTAAAGCTGCCCGTCAGCCTTAGTAAGCTGCCATTTGGGCATGCACGCAAGTGAGGTAGGATTCAGCAAACGGAGAGCACAAGGGAAATGGTCGCTCGAGTAGGTGTCAGAAAGAACGGACCAATCAAGACAATGGGCAAGCTGGGCAGTGCAAAAGGATAGGTCCAAGTAGGAACAGGTGTGCGAGGAGTCAGAAACGAAAGTGGGTGCTCCAGTCTTAACGCAGAAGGGGTTAAGTTGGTTAAGAAGGTCAGCCGAGAGGGCACCTCTCAGACAGATCCTGGGAGAACCCCAAAGGGGATGATGCGCATTAAAGTCAACGAGTAGCAAAAATGGGGAAATGGGGGAGGTAGCTGCCCAATAAGCTGAAGGAAGTCTGCCCTGGTGACATCGAGTGACGGAGGTACATATATGGTACAGAGGGATAAAGTCGAACTGCAACAGCTTGAAGATAGGGAGATGGGTTGACTATGAAGGTCATCCCATATGAGCAGCATGAAGCCCCCATGAGATGCAATGCCGACCTCAGGGGGAAGGTCAAAACGAATTGGTAAGTAATGCGAAAGCTCAAAGCGGTCGTGAGGGCGCAATTTCGTTTCCTGAAGGCAGAGTACAAGTGTATGCTGCGATGCCAAAAGCAGCCGTAAAGCCTCTTTGTGGAACCGAAGGCCGCGAACGTTCTATTGGAGGACAGTCATGAGGAGGAAGAGAATTTGGGGTGTCAACTCAGCGGCCGCCGAGTGACAGCCGGTGTGAAGTGGCTACTACAGGGCACAAGCGCAGGAGGATCCTGTTCCATGGGGTCCACAGAAGCATCGACTTGCTTGTGCAGTCGGTCAATGGAATCCGACGCTGAAAAACGGTTGGCAATGCGCACCGGCGAGAAAGAGGCCGGACGAGCTAAGGTACCACGTGGCGACACCGTCGAATAGGATCTTCGAGTTGGCGAAGGAGAAGACCGTTTGCCTTTGGTGGACTTCTTTTCCGGTTAAAGGAAGACTCGGGTGCTGTTTGGCTGGAGGTATGGAGGAAGTCTTCACGGGAGTACTCCTTCTGTCCTTTCCTGCCTACTGGTTGTGTAGCTGGTGGCATCGTCCCATGAGGCGAGAGTTTGACGGGTTGTTGCACAGTGGAACGGGTGGATGGCGATGCTACCTTGACACTGGGCGATTTCACAACTTCAGAGCTGTCTGCGTGGCCATGTCCTTCATGGAGTGAGGGTAACAAGAACAGATCTGTAAGGTGCCAGATGGGAGAACACAGGGTTTGCTACTAGCCAGCAATTTGCGAGCTACTGGGTAAGGCACTTTTTCCTTTACCCGAATATTTTGGACAGTCCACTCATCGAGATACAGGAGACAATCCCGAGAGGAGGCGGCATGGCGGCCATTGCAGTTGATACAGCGGGGAGGAGGAGGTGGACAATTGCCCTCGTGTGCATCCCTACCACAGGTTACACATTTGGCTCGGTGTCGACAAGACGTTCTAGTGTGTTTGAAACAAAGACACTGGTAGCAACACATCGGGTTCGGAATGTACAGCCGGACTGTGATAATTTTATGGCCAGCTTTTATCTTGGACTAAAGCAACACCCAATCAAAGGTGAGAAAGACAGCGCAGATGGACATTAAGAAGGAATCTACCGTTTTCGTTACACGATGGACGCCAATGACACCCTGATCAGAGAGGTAAGATTGGATTTCGGCTTTGGTTAGACCGAAGCAGCCTGGTGTAAATTACACCACGGGAAGAATTCAAAGTTCCATGGGCCTCGACACGAACAGGGTAACCGTGGAAAAGCGAAGCAGCAAGCAGTAGTTGTGCTCGAGAATCAGAAGTGATCTCCAAAAGCAAACTGCCATTCCGTAAACTAGAGCAGGATTTCACAGGGCGAGCAATTGTATAAACAGCTTTCTGAATAATAAACGGATTTACCGTGGTGAAGGACTGACCGTCTTCAGGATGTGAGACCACTAGGAACCGTGGTGCAGCGGCAAGGGTCTTTGAATCATTAGCCACATTACGTTTACGTTTTGTAGACGCTGACTCATTGCCAGGAAATCCTCCGCGATTGCCAACGTCTCCGATGACGCGCACCTTCCAACTGGAGGCCCGCTTCACAGGTGATCGCACCTGCCTTAGGTGATTGTTCACACCTCAGGTCACACCTCCCAAACATCTGACAGAGAGACCAAGTGGCAATTTGGTAAGGTTACAGCTCAGGCAATCACCCCTCCCTGGGCCTGGCCTGTACCAGGGGGTACGTGCGAACCCTACGTGTCGACCTAGGGCTGGGAATTACGCGTTACCCAGTCACCTGTTACGCGTCAGACGTGTGGGCCAGCCAGGGGATCCTCAAGCGCCAAAGCGGAGGAACGATAGAGGAAGGGAAACAAAGAAAGGGAAAGAAAACTAAAGGTGAGACTGTTCTGACGTCAGTGACGGAATGCAAAACATTCCCAATAACACCCCAGACATATTCCCAAAGAGAGGGGAAAAAGAATAGCAAGAGGATAGACATGCAGCACGGAAGAGAAAAAATGCTGCATAGACTGGTGCCCCGTGGTTGCCAAGCACGAATGCGCCAAAGAGTGGCGAGACCCTGGGGGGATTTCAGGAAGGAATGGGCGAGGACAAAATTCTAAATGTGGTGTCACCGCCAGACACCACACTTGCTAGGTGGTAGCCTTTAAATCGGCCGCGGTCCGCTAGTATACGTCGGACCCGCGTGTCGCCACTATCAGTGATTGCAGACCGAGCGCCGCCACACGGCGGGTCTAGAGAGACGTCCTAGCACTCGCCCCAGTTGTACAGCCGACTTTGCTAGCGATGCTACACTGACAAATTACGCTCTCATTTGCCGAGACGATAGTTAGCATAGCCTTCAGCTACGTCATTTGCTACGACCTAGCAAGGCGCCATTATCATTTGCTATTTATCTTGTGATGCATGTACCGTCAGACCGATGTTCACCAATTATGAATTAAAGTTAAGTATTGCAGTAGTTACTTACGTTCTTTACTACTATAAATTCCCTTAACTGTTTCAGACCTCACGCCAGCCTGCGTGAGCTTAAACGCGTTCTTTCGGCTACCGGTCATAGTGGCTTGGCTGTCTTGCCAAGTCACAACACTAAACATTAGGGATAGGAACACGCCAACCATGTTGCGAATACTAAGAGAAAAATAGTTTTACAGGAATATGAATTAAAGTACTGTAAGAAAAAAAGTCTACAAAATTCAAGCATACATAATGACGTAAGCAACAGAATTCTTCACAGATAGGTTATCATGTTTCATTATGTCTATAAGCACAGTCATATATGGCAGTAATAATTTGCATTATGAAAGCAGGTAGAAGAGTGTCCTTGTCAAAAATGACCAAACTTTCTTTAGCTCGTTGCAATAATGTCACCATGTGGAAGCAGACTCAGGCCAAGCACAGTTCTCATCTGACAACCCCAAACATGCACAAACGGTAAACTGTAGTAGCATCTGCTTTATGCAGACTGTAGATCCACTGATAACTCCAAAGCCATCTCATAGTATCGAAGAGCAACTTGTATCGGTGAAGTATGCCAACACCTGACAGAAAGTATTTCAGTATATAATCATTAGACATATTTCTTTGGCCATGACAAGTCTCAGTGATATGTGGTGAATGGCCAATCAGTTACAATTTGTTACATTTACAGTATACAGTTAGTTACCTGTATAAAGACTGGAGTAGCACGATCTTGTTTCTATGTCTTTAAACAAGGCAAGGAAAAATGTCATCATGGTTTTACAATAATGAATTACAGAAACATTAGACAAGGAAATCATGTGAAACAGTGTATAGTGACAAGTATGATAAGAAACAGTTGTCATACATGTACAGAATGATCTACGAGGTGCATTCAAGTTCTAAGGCCTCTGATTTTTTTTCTAATTAACTACTCACCCGAAATCGATGAAACTGGCGTTACTTCTCGACGTAATCGCCCTGCAGACGTACACATTTTTCACAACGCTGACGCCATGATTCCATGGCAGCGGCGAAGGCTTCTTTAGGAGTCTGTTTTGACCACTGGAAAATCGCTGAGGCAATAGCAGCACGGCTGGTGAATGTGCGGCCACGGAGAGTGTCTTTCATTGTTGGAAAAAGCCAAAAGTCACTACGAGCCAGGTCAGGTGAGTAGGGAGCATGAGGAATCACTTCAAAGTTGATATCACGAAGAAACTGTTGCGTAACGTTAGCTCGATGTGCGGGTGCGTTGTCTTGGTGAAACAGCACACGTGCAGCCCTTCCCGGACGTTTTTGTTGCAGTGCAGGAAGGAATTTGTTCTTCAAAACATTTTCGTAGGCTGCACCTGTTACCGTAGTGCCCTTTGGAACGCAATGGGTAAGGATTACGCCCTCGCTGTCCCAGAACATTGACACTATTATTTTTTCAGCACTGGCGGTTACCCGAAATTTTTTGGTGGCGGTGAATCTGTGTGCTTCCATTGAGCTGACTGGCGCTTTGTTTCTGGATTGAAAAATGGCATCCACGTCTCATCCACTGTCACAACCGACGAAAAGAAAGTCCCATTCACGCTGTCGTTGCGCGTCAACATTGCTTGGCAACATGCCACACTGGCAGCCATTTGGTCGTCCGTCAGCATTCGTGGTACCCACCTGGATGACACTTTTCGCATTTTCAGGTCGTCATGCAGGATTGTGTGCACAGAACCCACAGAAATGCCAACTCTGGTGCCGATCTGTTCAACAATCATTCGGCGATCCCCCAAAACAATTCTCTCCGCTTTCTCGATCATGTTGTCAGACCGGCTTGTGCGAGCTCGAGGTTGTTTCGGTTTGTTGTCACACGATGTTCTGCCTTCATTGAACTGTTGCACCCACGAACGCACTTTCGACACATCCATAACTCTATCACCACATGTCTCCTTCAACTGTCGATGAATTTCAGTTGGTTTCACACCACGCAAATTCAGAAAACGAATGATTGCACGCTGTTCAAGTAAGGAAAACGTCGCCATTTTAAGTATTTAAAACAGTTCTCATTCTCGCCGCTGGCGGTAAAATTCCATCTGCTGTGCGGTGCTGCCATCTCTGGGACGTATTGACAATGAACTCGGCCTCATTTTAAAACAATGTGCATGTTTCTATCTCTTTCTAGTCCGGAGAAAAAAAATCGGAGGCCTTAGAACTTGAATGCATCTCGTACAGAAAATTCTAACTCTATTGAAATAAATATGTTTCTGTGGGCATCAGTGGAATACGTAAAGTGTAGAGAATATGGTATCAAGAGACACATAAGGACGGTGATCACACACAAGAAATAAGGCGAACACAAATATATAATTAGGAAGAATATAAATTAGGAAGTAACCAAGGTTCACAACAAAGAATACTGTATATAGTCAGCCAAACGTCAGTCTATAATTATACCTAATACAGTAAGTAATTAGTATGCTATCTAGCTACACTTCATCTTTTACTTTCTGCACTTTTTAATCCTTTTGTCCATAATTTCATCAAATTTCAACTAATATCACTGCTTACTTTGCCCCTTCACTCCTTTCTGTCATATGTTTGATACATTCTGACAATTTCTTATTATTTAGCTCCTTCACTCTACCTACCATGTGTCATCTTTGCCCTGTCTAACCATTTCTCATATTTGTCCTTCATAACCATTTCTCACATTTCATTTTTGTAACCTTTTCTTTGCTCTTTCTTACCTTTTTCTCTCTTTTTCCTCCTTACACATCTCTCATGACTTATGAGAGCTCCCTACAGCACTACACTTAACATAATTATTATACTAATTGTGGCGCAGACTATAGCAGCGATTTAAACAGAGAATATGCATTATAAATAAATTCAGTAACTGATACAAGTGTAAAAAATAAATATAACCTTAAATTTCTTTAAGCTAAAGCAATGAATCTTCACTTAAAACTTCCGAGCTGATGTACAAAACTCTCCCCTGACGTTTCGTCTCCTACTGCGGGAGACATCCTCCGAGGTAAAGCGGCGAACTGCAAAGAGAACTCGAGGAAGCGCTGATTATATTGGCAGTACAGAGGGCGCCACTGCCCATCACGTGGCTTCGGCTGTGAAGCTGTCTCTGGTAATGCCGACATTATCGATTGAAAGCAATCGATCGTCGCGTTTCCGGTGCAACACCGACATCCAAATTTTATCCAGTTCTAACACCTTCCTCTTTTCTGTTAAAATTATTACGGTGTTTATCAGTCTCGATAGCGTCTCTATACATGCACCCATAATAAGGCGACGTTTTAGAAATGACGCTCGTCTCGTTGAATTTTATTTCGCGATTACATTCCTGGTAAACATGCTCTGCTACGACCGATTTATCCGTGTGACCCAGGCGGCAGTTCCTCTTATGATCAACAAGACGGGTGTTCACACTGCTCTTTGTCGTACCGATAGAAACCTGTCCACAACTACAGGTGCCGGCCGGTGTGGCCGAGCGGTTCTAGGCGCTTCAGTCTGGAAGCGCGTGACCCCTACGGTCGCAGGTTCGAATCTTGCCTCGGGCATGGATGTGTATGATGTCCTTAGGTTAGTTAGGTTTAAGTAGTTCTAAGTTCTAGGGGACTGATGACCTCAGATGTTAAGTCCCATAGTGCTCAGAACCACAACTACAAGTACCTCTATATACCACTGGTGTAGCCAAAGGATGTCGTGCATCTTTTTCCGATCTTAAATATTCTTTTATTTTCCTCGTTGGTCTGAAAATAGTTTACACCCCATACGTGCTTAACACCTTCCCATTGCGATCTGTGACCTTTCTAAGGAACGGAAGAAAAACTTTGCCGTTGGGCGGTTGTTGTTCGTTGTTGATCCTGATTCTCTGCCTACATCGAGCACCTCGCTCTATGTCCTTATTAGAATAGCCGTTATTCACGAAAGTCGACAGTAGATGTTAAATCCCATCTTTTAAATGAACAGGTTCACAAATATTGTACGCCCTTTCTAACGAGCTTTTTATTACAACTCTTTTTTGTCTAGGGTGGTGATTTGAATCTCTATGCAGATAACAATCAGTATTGGTTCAAAGGGCTCTGAGCACTATGGGACTTAACTTCTGAGGTCATCAGTCCCCTAGAACTTAGAACTACTCAAACCCAATTAACCTAAGGACATCACACACATCCATGGCCGAGGTAGGATTCGAACCTGCGACCGTAGCGGTCGCGCGGCTCCAGACTGTAGCGCCTAGAGCCGCTCGGTCACAACGGCCGAACTGATATATATATATATATATATATATATATATATATATATATATATATATATATATATATATATATATGACTTTTGAACGCTATTAAGGTAAATACATTGTTTGTTCTCTATCAAATTCTTTCATTTGCTAACTATGCCTATCAGTAGTTAGTGCCTTCAGTAGTTAGAATCTTTTATTTAGCTGGCAGTAGTGGCGCTCGCTGTATTGCAGTAGTTCGAGTAACGAAGATTTTTGTGAGGTAAGAATTCATGAAAGGTATAGGTTATTGTTAGTCAGGGCCATTCTTTTGTAGGGATTACTGAAAGTCAGATTGCGTTGCTCTAAAAATGTTGTGTGTCACTTTAGTGAATGTCTGTGTACGTTCCGATTTGCTCAGCTGTTTGAAAATCAAATGACATAAGATGTTTATCAGCACAGTAATTAATTAATTTTTCTAAGGGGACGTTACACAGGTGCAAGTGGAAGAAGAAGAAGTCCTACCAACATAAGGTTGCAGCAATGAGGAAAGGTGTCTAGCCAACTCGTGGGTGGGACTGGCTATAGCACTGACAGTTGGCCACAACGGAACCTCAGGATTAAGCAATTCGGGTAATCCATAAAGTGTAGGTGGGTACGCTTCTGTTTTACAAAGCAGCTTCTTATCGCAGGAGGAGAATGAAGACGCTTTCAGCAGTCGGTTAATCATTTTTAAAATCTGCATAGCCGGATCATTCTGAAGTTTTTTATAATTGGAGGGAACCAAAGTATCATTTTGGTTCGTCTCTATCAAGTTTTTGTCCCGGTTCGGAAATATCGTAGATCCAGGGCTGCCACTGAGTGGACGTGCTGGTTTTTCATCCTTCGTCGCCGGTGAACAGCAGACAGCATGGGTGCATGATTCAGGCGCCTGCTGCCGAGGCCCGTACGCAGCAACGTTCGCTGAACGCTTGTTGAGGAGACACCCGTGCTAGTCTTTCGGCTCACCTGAGGAGTCGGTCGATCAACATTTGCTCATCTATTCGCCCGCACACATCTCTGCAGCCGTCGTTCACTCCATTTGTGCACCACTATTGCCCCCCGGTTTCGGCTAGCGCCATTTTGCCAAGCACAGTACACTTTTAACCACGGCTGCGCGCCAACAGTTCAGGAAATGCTTCTACACTTCGTCCGAAAGCCAATGATCATGCCCTTTTGGACATCACATAAATCACTCCCCTCCCGCATTACAACGACTGCACTGTTTACCGCGTCCCATCGACATCGACATGCTTGATATACAGGGTTATTACAAATGATTGAAGCGATTTCACAGCTCTACAATAACTTTATTATTTGAAATATTTTCAAAATGCTTTGCACACACATACAAAAACTCAAAAAGTTTTTTAGGCATTCACAAATGTTCGATATGTGCCCCTTTAGTGATTCGGCAGACATCAAGCCGATAATCAAGTTCCTCTCACACTCGGCGGAGCATGTCCCCATCAATGAGTTCGAAAGCATCGTTGATGCGATCTCGCAGTTCTGGCACGTTTCTTGGTAGAGGCGGTTTAAACACTGAATCTTTCACATAACCCCACAGAAAGAAATCGCATGGGGTTAAGTCGGGAGAGCGTGGTTGCTGATCATGGTCACCACCACGACCGATCCATCGGTTTTCCATTCTCCTGTTTAAGAAATGCCGAACATCATGATGGAAGTGCGGTGGAGCACCATCCTGTTGAAAGATGAAGTCGGCGCTGTCCGTCTCCAGTTGTGGCATGAGCCAATTTTCCGCGGGCTACGCGTGAATCTTGCCCGCACGCGTTCAACCGTTACTTCGCTCACTGCAGACCGACCCGTTGATTTCCCCTTACAGAGGCATCCAGAAGCTTTAAACTGCGCATACCATCGCCGAATGGAGTTAGCAGTTGGTGGATCTTTGTTGAACTTTATCCTGAAGTGTCGTTGCACTGTTATGACTGACTGATGTGAGTGCATTTCAAGCACGACATACGCTTTCTCGGCTCCTGTCGCCATTTTGTCTCACTGCGCTCTAGAGCGCTCTGACGGCAGAAACCTGAAGTGCGGCTTCAGCCGAACAAAACTTTATGAGTTTTTCTACGTATCTGTAGTGTGTCGTCACCATATGTCAATGAATGGAGCTACAGTGAATTTATGAAATCGCTTCAATCATTTGTAATAGCCCTGTACATGTGACGGATCAAAGTTATTGTATCAATTTTCGTGTCGTCACGATTTAATTTTCTCGTTTCTGTATATTGTAATAGCAGTCAAGAAGTGAGATAAGCCAAGGAAAAAGGGTGTGATATTTATCATTTCATTGCAACTAAAGTCTATGTTGATGAATAAGTTCTAGAAAAAATCCATACTGTGTTCAGCAACACAAACGGTCGTACAGAGACTGTAAGCAGGCTGTTTAGGTTTTTATGTTGGTAACGCCACGTAGCGCTCTGTGTGAAAATCACTGACTGTGCTGTGTGCAGTCTGTGGCTGGTTTGCATTGCTCGAAATTTTGCTATTGTAGTGTTGGGCAGTTGGATGTGAACAGTGCGTAGCGTTGCGCAGTTGGAAGTGAGCCGCCAGCAGTGGTGGATGTGGGGAGAGAGATGGCAGAATTTTGAGAGCGGACCATCTGGACGTGTGTCCATCAGAAAGAGTAAATTTGTAATACTGTATATCATGATAACTTTTGAATATTATTGAGGTAAATACATTGTTCTCTATCAAAATCTTTCATTTGCTAAGTATGCCTATCAATAGTTAGTGTCTTCAGTAGTTAGAATCTTTTATTTAGCTGGCAGTATTGGCGCTCGCTGTATTGCAGTAGTTCGAGTAACGAAGATTTTTGTGAGATAATTGATTCATGAAAGGTATAGGTTATTGTTAGTCAGGGTCATTCTTTTGTAGGGATTATTGAAAGTCAGTTCGCGTTGTGCTACAAATATTCTGCGTCAGTTTAGTGTTGATCAAAATAAGTAAAGAGAGAAATGTCTCAATACGATCAGCTGTTTGAAAATCAAATAACAGCACAGTAATTCATTAATTTTTCTAAAAGGATGTTTCAAGACGTCAAAGACCGTCCACGCATCGTTGGCCGACAGTCGAGCTTGTTCGCCCTAGAGACCATCTTGGGCGAACTGGCCGCTAGGAGAGCAACCGACGGCCAGGAGATTCTCTATTTTGATTGTTAAGAAATAATGGTAACTCCCTGTATTTGTCTGAATAAATGGTTCAGTTATGATACTGAAAGGGTTTTCAGTCGTGTCGTGATCGATACTTTCCTGGTGTATCGATCATCTCGTCATTGATGAAATTTGCTGCGACTTTGTTCACAAAGTATATGAAGTTGTTCTTGGACTGAGTTCTGTTTGAAATGCGAGGTTTGAAGAATGCAGTAATTGATCTAGGGCATGATGACTATAATCATTTGGGAATCTTGTCAGAGGGTGCTCCTCGTATTTTGTGTGACATTTGACGGAGGATCAAGTGATTTTAATTTGGCACGGGTTTAGCCAAGAGTACACTCTGACAACATTTGATAGTAGAATTCGTGAGTCTTTAAAATACGACGACACTCTAATTTTGTCTTCAGTAAATTTGTGTGAAGTGGTCCATGTGTGTCCTGTGATGTGTGTTAGTTCACAAGCCAGTGGGTGTAGGTGTTGCAAATTGTGAGGGGAGATTTATGAAGAGACTCTATAGGGTAGTTGAGTGTCAGCTGCGAGAGTAATTTCTTGAGTATAGTGTCGTACCGCCAGGTAGTAACGTTATTGTATATGCGGAGTAACTGCTTATCGAGCACTATTCACGAAGATTTTCTTGATCGACGGGTCAGGCACAGAATCACAAGCATTGGAAGTGAGTTATTATAGATAGCTTATTTTATCGGCTTGTTACTGACGTAATCATTGAGTCCACATTGCCCTATTAAACACTATCGAAGGCAAATTCCAATTGCTACCATTATTTCTGTAACAAAAGTGATCAGTGACATTACATTTAGAATTTGCTAGAGAGTACGTGAGAGGTCAACATCTGAAGAGGCTGATATTTTGAAGGTCTGGACTTGAGAGATATAAATTGGTGGCGGCACCTAGGACTTATTTTGAGTTTTTTGGTATCGTTCAACTAGCAGTTTTTTGCAGTCACTCGTTCACAATCGATTTTTAGTCATTGTCAAGCGTTTTCGTTTAAAAAGAAATAAAAAACTAAATTTTAGTACTCGAGTTCTCATTTACCCACGACGAACTTCCAATAACTACTTGTAAAAAACCGAAGAATTTAAAAAGGAAAGTAAAAGTTATAGGTCTGATATTTAGCAAGTGGTGTAAGCGCGCTGAAGTCTGCGGTAAGATCCAAACAATTTTATTGAGCATAGTTTAAACCAAAGATAGTCATTCCAAAGACTGGCGCCTTATAGCTTAAGACATTAAATCAACTGCATAAGAGATTGGCACTGAAACTTTACGATTAATTAAATACCAGAGTTGCTCAGTATATTTCTGAAAAGATTTGCTAAAGGAATGAACTGGTATATGTTACCGCCATTATGTGAAATCCCGGTATTGTGTTGAATGCGAAGGTAATGTATAGAATGGGTGATGGTTTTAGGCAAACTATGAAGTATAAGTTTTTTATGAAAATGTTAACTACTTCTCCTAGGCGTTTTATAAAATTTCTTGGCATTTTACAGAGTGACCAGTACCATTTACGGAAACTGTTAAAAGAGCACAAGATGAGAAGCCTTTCCTAATTAATACGAATTTGAAATTGGAAGAACAAAACTACGAAACAAAGCTAAGGATATTATTACCGGAAAACAATGAAAGCAGAACTGAGACTGAAGTCCTTGTTACAATAAGTACTCACTTTTCTTCTTCAGGAAAAAAACACTTAACATTTTGCTAATTTGATTTTATACATGCATATCACGACTTAAAGAAGAATGCAAACAAAATGTTGTTACCGGTAAAACACAAAGCAGAACTAGCATGACCTACTTGTTGCAGGAGGAAAGGCTAGAGTGACATTTTGAATTGCACTTAAATTTCTTTTTGACACAAAGGCACCTCATATTTTAGCATTTCGTGCTGGACGTGCAGATGACAAAGCCTTGGCCGCTTTCTGTGGGTTGAGAAGTAGCTGTAGATCGGAGAGATACTTTGTGGTCAGGAAAGTCTTCAATTCTCTTCAAGTTCTGTGCAGATACGGCACATTCTGATCTTGTGGGCTCTTCGATAACAATGGCTTCATTACTATTTTGGTGGACTCCATCGTGGATTACACTCTCATCTATGTCTTATGCAGGGAGCTATGCCTCTTGAATTGACTCATCTCGTCTTTCTTTCTGCTGTTGTGTTGTTTGTACAATCTCTAGTGTTTTTTCCAGCTCTTCCGCAGTCTCTGTGTCTTGTAAAACTTCGTCAGGTAGAGACCTAATCTAGCTCTGCAACCCTGCAGCTTCGAATGGTGACCTGTTAATCCCTCCGTTTTTCATAAGTTGGAAGAACCGCAGACTGTCACTCCGGCAGCAGGTTTTTTCCGTCTTGCATCCGAGCACACAGCATATTTTCAATGTCCTGACTTGCTCTTTCGACGCTCCCCTAACTTTCTGAGTGACACGGTTTACCATGGACGATCTCCAAGGTGGGCCAATTCTCCTTGAAGCTGCTTACCACATTGTTTGCAAATTCCCTGTCTTTGTCGGCGCATTATATACTTCGTAAGCAGACAGTCTAGCAAAGTATACAATGACTCGGCAATGTATAAAATATTAATCTTTTCATACTTTGACGCATGATTTCAGGCATTCTATACATTTGTAAGGTGTCAGGCAAATCCAACTTCTTCCATGAAAACCTTGACATGATAAGCAAATCCAGTAGTATGTCACATAGCTCCGAATAAATCGTGACATTAAATTAACCAAAGTAATACGAGTAACGAGTGAGCAAATGGAATACCACAAACAAAAGAATGCCTAAATGCATGTCATACCTTCCCACTGTGAGACAGACGCAGTTCCGAGGGGAGAAACGAGAACAGAAGCCGAGAGCAGAACCGTGTTAAGCTGGAAGGCCCTACGATAAAGAACGGACTCCCACGTCGCCAGCTAACCGCTAGGACTACACCCCAGCCGCAAGTTTTAGCGTGAGACTTTTCCGCGTCTCTGTTACGTCAGGACCACCCCCCAGCCCATGTTAAAAGCTAGAGCCCCCCAGAAGAAAAGGTATAGATCTTACGATAACAGTAAAAGGACCACACCACCCGCAAGTTTTAGCGTGAGACTTTTTCGCGTCTCTGTTACGTCAGGACCACCCCCCAGCCCATGTTAAAAGATAGAGCCCTCCAGAAGAACAGTATAGATCTTACGATAACGCTAAAAGGACCACACCAGCTGCAAGTCTTAGCGTGAGACTTTTTCGCGTCTCTGTTACGTTGCAAACTTTAAAAAACATTGCCCCACCACGAAAAGTATAACGTTTCTCATTGGATAGACAGAATTTTTGTAGGCGGAGCTTAAAGTTAACATTGAGACCCTGATTGGTCAGATGAAAACACAGACCGATAGTTTTTTTAAAACCAACTTCGGTAAATTGTAGTAGGAAGAAGTTAGGAGAGGTGAGCGGAGCTGTGCTGTCCGCCGCCCCCTGACGAACACCGACAAGGTAATGAACGCACGCGATGCCGCATAACAGCGCATAAAGCTTCACTCAGAACTGCAGAAGTCTCATCTGTTACACCTCGTTTTTGCGTAATACTAGTGTCGATCGTCAATTAAAGCTCATGGTGTTCACATTTGCCACTTGAAGTAAAAATCTGAAACGCGATGATTTTTCTGTTATATAGTTATTGAGAAGCCACATCAGCCACTGTAATTTACGACAAGTTAGATAAGTAATTAAAGATAATTGAGGGTCACTGTAGACCATTTTGATAGTTTTCTCTTTTGTGAAACTTAATTTAAACCTAGATTATAGATGTGATATGGCATAGGTCATCCTTCGATCCATTGTAGAACTTGGAAACCCATTCAGGGAATATTCGCTCACATTTTTGTTGAATGAAGTTGGTTTTTACCATCCTGTATTAAAACATTTCCTTTTATCAATAGTGCAATTTATAAACAAGGTTTTGTGAGTAGAATAAAATTTCCAATGGTAAACTTAACTGCTTTTCCGACGTTATTTTACCAGCTAACTAAAAATAGGAAAGCCTTGAACCCCTTCCACTAAATTTAGTTATTATTAAGATTCTTTTACAGGGAGTGCAGTGGAGCTGACGCTGAAATCATTAAGTATTTGGTTATATCATCGCTAGTCTCACTGAACTCTTCTGAATTCTACATGTCATGTGTGGTCTGGCGTCTCCTTATGATTAACAGGTCCCAGGTTCAAACTAGTCAATTCCCTAAAAAACACGCTCAGAGCGTCGTTGCGCGAAAGTGGTAGGGAGACACGATATAAAACAAACAGACACCATGCAGAATGTTAGACATTACCTAGGCATTCTATAGAATACTGAATTTCACACAATGCCGGTAACATATATAGAGATCAAACTAAACATTTATTAGCAGCGGAACCAATAACCAAAGGTGCTGCCTAAAATTTATTTACGTTGTCTTAGTAACAGTTTGGAAGTCAGAGTCTATTGCGAAAACTTATTTAATTAATACACTACTGGACAATAAAATTGCTACACCACGAAGATGTGCTACAGACGCGAAATTTAACCGACAGGAAAAAGATGCTGTGACGTGCAAATGATTAGCTTTTCAGAGTATTCACACACGGTTGGCGCTGGCGGCGACACCTACAACGTGCTGACATGAAGAAAGTTACCAATCGATTTCTCATACACAAACAGCAGTTGATCGGCGTTGCCTGGTGAAACGTTGTTGTGATGCCTCGTGTAAGGAGGAGAAATGCGTTTCCGACTTTGATAAAGGTCGGATTGTAGCCTATCGCGATTGCGGTTTATCGTATCGCGACATTGCTGTTCGCGTTGGTCGAGATCCAATGATTGTTAGCAGAACATGGAATCGGTGGGTTCAGGAGGGTAATACGGAGGGCCGTGCTGGATCCCAACGGCCTCGTTTCAATAGCAGTCGAGATGAAAGGCATCTTATCCGCATGGCTGTAACGCATCGTGCAGCCACGTCTCGATCCCTGAGTCAGCAGATGGGGACTGCACGTACAGTTCGACGACGTTTGCAGCAGCATGGACTATCAGCTCGGAGACCATGGCTTCACTTACCCTTGACGCTGCATCACAGACAGGAGCGCCTGCGATGGTGTACTCAACGACGAACCTGGGTGCACGAATGGCAAAACGTCATTTTGTCGGATGAATCCAGGTTCTGTTTACCTGTACGGGCCTTTCTGGATACAGAAAACGTTCGACTGCTGCCCTGGCTAGCAAATTCTCCAGATCTCTCACCAATTGAATACGTCTGGTCCATGGTGGCCGAGCAACTGGCTCGTCACAATACGCCAGTCACTACTCTATGAACTGTGGTATCGTGTTGAAGCTGCACGGGCAGCTGTACCTCTACACGCCATCCAAGCTCTGTTCGATTCAATGCCCAGGCGTATCAAGGCCGTTATTTCGACCAGAGGTGGTTGTTATGGGTATTGATTTCTCAGGATCTATGCACCCAAACTGCGTGAAAATGTAATCACATGTCAGTTCTAGTATAATATTTTTGTACAATGAATACCCGTTTATCATCTGCATTTCTTCCTGGTGTAGCGATTTTAATGGCCAGTAGTGTATTTTTTTCCTCGCTTTTCTCGTCTACTACGATGGAGTGGCGCCTGAATGTCTTAACAGGAGTAAATATGTGGAGACTCGTAGCTCGAAATTCAGACACAATACATACTCCCCACTGCTGGTGCTGCCACCTGCTGTCTATGAGTGACTGTTGCACGTTGATGTCGAACGTGGTTGGTGACCACGTTAACGTGACTGGGCCGTGTAGTAACTGCAGTGATAGGAGTTCCTCCAGGCGAAGACTTTGTTCCTTGGAAGTGTACGGCGCATCTCGCAGCTGCTCTCCTCCCCCCCCTCCCCTGCCCCCTGCACCCACGACTGTTTCCTGGCTCTGTGTCCCGCCCCCGGAGAGGGGGGCGGGGCGACCCCGTTGGTGGCGCGCGGCAGCCCTTAACGCAATTTGGCCGCACTTAACAGGCGGCAGCGCTAATCCTGTTGCAGGCTGATTGCCATACAGAGCGGTGGCGGCGGCGGCGGCGGCGGCGGCGGCGGCGGCGCGGGGTCGCAGGCAGCAGCACAGTAGCACGCGCTGCGCTCCTCCGCGCCGCGCCGCGGGTTTTTACCACCCAAATTGACAATTACGCCGCCATTATTCGGTTTATTGGTCACATCCAGCGGCGCGGCAGTTGTGCGGCGGTTCGTTAGGACGCTCTTCAGGCGGGGGCGTGACGGGCCGCCACCGCCGGCGCGCGTGGGCGGCTCGGGGGGAGGGGCAGGGGGCAGGGTTTCTGCCACTGCGTGCCGCCCTCTGCAGGCACTGTAATGCTCCTGTTCCAGGCCGCTCCTAGTCGAGGTGCGGTACGCTGCTACGCTTTCAACTTCAGACGTACGCTTTACACCCTCTCTTAATATCTACATCTACATCTACATCTACATGGATACTCTGCAAATCACATTTAAGTGCCTGGCAGAGGGTACAGCGAACCACCTTCACAATTCTCAATTATTGCAATCTCGTATAATACGTGGAAAGAATGAACACCTATACCCTTCCGTACGAGCTCAGATTTCCCTTATTTTATCGTGGTTCAAAATGGGTCTGTGCAGTATGGGACTTAACTTCTGAGGTGGGGACTGATGACCTTAGCTGTTTAGTCCCCCCTTAAACACCCCAACAACCACCACCAACTTCTGAGGTCATCACTCCCCTAGAACTTAGAACTACTTAAACGTAACTAACCTAAGGACATCACACACATCCATGCCCGAGGCAGGATTTGAACCTACGACCGTAGCGGTCGCGTGGTTTCAGACTGTAGCGCCTAGAACCGCTCGGCCACACCGGCAGGCTTTACGGTGATAGGATCGTACGGTGATCGTTCCTCCCTATGTAGGTCGGTGTCAACAAAATATTTTCGCATTCGGAGTAGTTGGTGATTGGAGAGAAGATTGGTGAGAAGATTCCGTCGCAACGAAAAACGCCTTTCTTTTAATGATGTCCAGCCCAAAATATCGATTCACAGTGCTCTCACAAATAAGAGATATCGATATTTCCATCCCTTACATTGAAAAACAATTGAGGTTACTAATAGCTAACATCGAAGAAACAATGACGGAAAGGTTCAAGAGTGGGATTAAAATTCAAGGTGAAAGGATATCAATGATAAAATTCACTGACGACTTTGCTGTGCTCAGGGAAAGTGAAGAAGTGTTACAGTAGCTGCTGAATGGAATGAACAGTCTAAAGAGTACAGAATATGGACTGAGAGTAAATAGAAAGAAGACGAAAGTTATGAGAAGTATCAGAAAAGAGAACAGCGAGAAACTTAACATCAAAATTGAGGATAACAATGTTGACGAAGTTAAGGAATTCTTCTACCCAGACAACAAAATAACGCATGACGGCTGGAGCAGGGAGGGCATAAAAAGCATACTAGCACTGGCAAAAAAAGTCTTCAAATGTATGTGAAATCATATGGGACTTAATTGCTAAGGTCATCAGTCCCTTAGCTTACACGCTGCTTAACCTAAATTATCGTATGCACAAACACACACACCCATGCCCGAGGGAGGACTCGAACCTCCGCCGGGACCAGCCACACAGTCCCTGACTGCAGCGCCTTAGACCGCACGGCTCATCCCGCGCGGCAGCACTGGAAAAAAGGGCATTTCTGGATAAGAAAAGTCTACTAATACCAAACGTAGGCCTTAATTTCAGGAAGAAATTTCTGAGAAAGTACTTTTTCAGCACAGAATTATACACTCCTGGAAATTGAAATAAGAACACCGTGAATTCATTGTCCCAGGAAGGGGAAACTTTATTGACACATTCCTGGGGTCAGATACATCACATGATCACACTGACAGAACCACAGGCACATAGACACAGGCAACAGAGCATGCACAATGTCGGCACTAGTACAGTGTATATCCACCTTTCGCAGCAATGCAGGCTGCTATTCTCCCATGGAGATGATCGTAGAGATGCTGGATGTAGTCCTGTGGAACGGCTTGCCATGCCATTTCCACCTGGCGCCTCAGTTGGACCAGCGTTCGTGCTGGACGTGCAGACCGCGTGAGACGACGCTTCATCCAGTCCCAAACATGATCAATGGGGGACAGATCCGGATATCTTGCTGGCCAGGGTAGTTGACTTACACCTTCTTAGCACGTTGGGTGGCACGGGATACATGCGGACGTGCATTGTCCTGTTGGAACAGCAAGTTCCCTTGCCGGTCTAGGAATGGTAGAACGATGGGTTCGATGACGGTTTGGATGTACCGTGCACTATTCAGTGTCCCCTCGACGATCACCAGTGGTGTACGGCCAGTGTAGGAGATCGCTCCCCACACCATGATGCCGGGTGTTGGCCCTGTGTGCCTCGGTCGTATGCAGTCCTGATTGTGGCGCTCACCTGCACGGCGCCAAACACACATACGACCATCATTGGCACCAAGGCAGAAGCGACTCTCATCGCTGAAGACGACACGTCTACATTCGTCCCTCCATTCACGCCTGTCGCGACACCACTGGAGGCGGGCTGCACGATGTTGGGGCGTGAGCGGAAGACGGCCTAACGGTGTGCGGGACCGTAGCCCAGCTTCATGGAGACGGTTGCGAATGGTCCTCGCCGATACCCCAGGAGCAACAGTGTCCCTAATTTGCTGGGAAGTGGCGGTGCGGTCCCCTACGGCACTGCGTAGGATCCTACGGTCTTGGTGTGCATCCGTGCGTCGCTGCGGTCCGGTCCCAGGTCGACGGGCACGTGCACCTTCCGCCGACCACTGGCGACAACATCGATGTACTGTGGAGACCTCACGCCCCACGTGTTGAGCAATTCGGCGGTACGTCCACCGGGCCTCCCGCATGCCCACTATACGCCCTCGCTCAAAGTCCGTCAACTGCACATACGGTTCACGTCCACGCTGTCGCGGCATGCTACCAGTGTTAAAGACTGCGATGGAGCTCCGTATGCCACGGCAAACTGGCTGACACTGACGGCGGCGGTGCAGAAATGCTGCGCAGCTAGCGCCATTCGACGGCCAACACCGCGGTTCCTGGTGTGTCCGCTGTGCCGTGCGTGTGATCATTGCTTGTACAGCCCTCTCGCAGTGTCCGGAGCAAGTATGGTGGGTCTGACACACCGGTGTCAATGTGTTTTTTTTTCCATTTCCAGGAGTGTATGATAGTGAAACACGAACTGCGGGAAAACCGGTACAGAAGAGAATCGAGGCATTTGAGACGTGGTGCTACAGAAGAATGATACAAATTTGGTGGACTGATAAGGTATGTAATCAGGAGGTTGTGCACAGAATGGGAAAAGGAAGATATGGAAAACACGAACAATAAGAAGGGAGGGGATGGAAGGACATCTGGGGAATAGCTTTCCTGATACTAGAAAGAACTGTAGAGGGCAAAAACTGTTGAGGACGACAGAGATGGCAATAAATTTAGCAATTAATTGTCGAAGTAGATTGCAAGTGTTGCTCTGAAATGAAGAAGTTGGAACAGGAGAGGAATTCGTGTCAGGCCGCATCAAGCCAATCAGAAAAAAAGCGAACAAAGCGCCAGGGACGCCATGCAAACTGCGCAGAATAAAATTTACACCCAGAAAAGGCCAATTGATCACCCCGTCGGAACTCCAAGACTTTCCCGGCAGACGGAAGAGTCAAAGGGCTCTAATGTGGCACATTGATGAAGAGGACTGGAGATGCTCGACCCAGAGCAATAATGCCATAATTATACAGTAGGAAGTGACCATAACTTATTTTATTTTCTGTCGGATGCAATCACAAGCTTTTTGTTTACGTCTTTATCTTCAGAAACTACCATGGAAAATATAAAAACGAAATAATAAACACGAAATTTAAAAATCGTACCACGTTTACTTGACAAAGCATACTTTAAAATAAATGTTAAATAACATCGATGTACGATACATATACTATCTAAAAGGCGAGGATTATGCATGTAGACGCGTGAAATAAGCTGTACGTAACTTCTCTCCCCACAACCAGCGCTACTTGTCTGCATCTTCTGTATGTGACTTAAAAAGGATGAAAACGGTTTTCTTTATAGCTAGCTGAGTATCCGGCATAGCCCGCGTATGTATCTGTTCCACCAAACTTTCTTCCCATCTCCTCCGGTCTTTCTCCCTCTGTCGATCACCTCCTCGAGCCTTCCTCTGTTCGCCTTCTTCTCCCCTATGTCCATCTGCTCCTTCCCCCTCTTTCCATCTTCTACTTCCCTCCTCTTTATCCATCTTCACCTCTCCTTTCTTGCTGTCCATTTCCTACGCCTTCTCCCTGTTTATCTTCTCCTATTTCCTTCCTGTGTCCACTCCTCAACTGGCTCTAAGCACTATGGGACTTAACATCTGAGGTCATCGGTCCGCTAGAACTTAGAACTACTTAAACCTAACTAACCTAAGGACATCACACACATCCATGCCCGAGGCAGGATTCCAACCTGCGACCGTAGCGGTCGCGCGGTTCCAAACTGAAGCGCCTTTAACCGCTTGGCCACACCGGCCGGCTGTCCACTCCTCCTTCTCCCTCGCTCTCTGTCCGTCTTCTCTTCTTCCCTCCTCTCTCAACGTTGTAACACACACCCCTGTAGGAGTGTGGTGGTTCTTATCCCCCACAGTATTCCTAATCAGATCGTAAATAATATGTGTACCAAATTTGACTGAAATCGTTCCAGAGGTTTAGAATGACCTTTTTAGCTGTTGTTTGCTCACGTATGCACATGTCAAATATATTTTCATGTATTTCACCTATTTTTCACGTATTTGTACACATATTTCATCTGTAGCAAATTTTGCCCTGCAGTTTCGTTATCACTATGCGCAGCTCAATGATATAATTTTGTAGGTACATTCAGCGGCAGGTGTGGATTCTGTCTGCGAAATGTGTTGCGAAGAAAGTTAGCGGTAAAGAAGTAATAAATTAAAATGTCATGCTTCATGCGGCTGTTTTCACTGCTTGAAGAGTGAAAATGTAGTAACTGATGAACTTTTTTGTTTTCATCATTTTCTGAATGTCAGTGAGGAAAAGTTCCGCAAAGGTTTGAAATTATGTGTAAAGTTCGTTTCAAGTCACTAAGTGGTCTCATTCTCAAATACTGGTCGATTAAAGAACGGGTATTCGTGCATCGTGGGCTGCCCTGCTTTTTCATCCCCATCCCCAGCCCTTGGACGGTAGTTGGTCCTTAGCCCACAGTGGTTCTTTGCAGACAGTAAGTGTTGCGTGTTCCAAGTTTGGTTGAAATTGGTCCATCGGTTTAGGAGAAGATATGGAAGATAAATACATACGTAAATATACATACATACATACAGGCATTTTTATAGTGTGTATGGATTCTGAATATGACTGTCATTCTTACCAAACAGAAGATAGAGAGTATTATTAAACTGTAGATTAAGTAAGACATACAAGGAGGGAGATGCTTCATAAAATAACTTACGCAATAGAAAAAGCAAGCTTTTTAATTTGACAATCCATAATACGCTTTTTCGTATTAGGCCAGACTATGCATCATAAAAGGACAAACTGAATTTAAATATTGAAAAAGTAGAATCCGTGCTATATGCGAATCAACACTATGTGATGAAAAATGTGCGGACATCTGTCTGAAAATGACTTAAAAGTTCGTGGCTCCCTCCATCGGTGTTGGCCCACCCTTAGTCTTGATGACAGCTTCCACTCTCGCAGGCATACATTCAATCAGGCGCTGGAAGATTACTTGGGGATTTGCAGTCCATTCTTCACGAATTGCTGCATTGAGAAGGGGTATCAACGTCGGTCGGTGAGGCCTGACACGAAGTCGGTCTTCCAAAACATCCGAAAGGTGTTCTGTAGGATTCAGGTCAGAACTCTGTGCAGGCCAGGCCACTACAGGGATGTTATTGTCGTGTAACCACTCCGCCACAGGCCGCACACTATGAACAGGTGTTCGATCGTGTTGCAAGATGCAATCGCCATCCCCGAATTGCTCTTCAACATGGGAAGCAAGAAGGTGCTTAGAACATCAATATAGGCCTCTGCTGTGATAATACCACGCTAAACAACAAGGGGTAAGCCTCCTCCATGAAAAACACGACCACACCATAACACCACCGGCTCTGAATTTTATTGTTGGCACTACACAAGCTGGCAGATGGCGTTCGCCAGACATTCGCCATACCCACACCCTGCTATCGGATCGCTACATTGTGTACTGTGATTCGTCACTCCACACAACGTTTTTCCACTGTTCAATCGTTCAATGTTTACGCTCCTTACACCAAGCGAGGCGTCGTTTGGTATTTACCGGCGTGATGTGTGGCTTGTGACCAGCCGCTCGACCATGAAATCCAAGTTTTCTCACCTCCCGCCTAACTGTCATAGTATTTGCAGTGGATCGTGATGCAGTTTGAAATTCGTGTGTGATGGTCTGGATAGATGTCTGCCCATTACACATTACTACCCTCTTCAACTGTCGGCGGTCTGTGACAGTCAACAGACGAGGTCGGCCTGTACGCTTTTGTACTGTATGCGTCCCTTTATGGTTGGTTCAAATGGCTCTGAGCACTATGGGAATCAACTGCTGTGGTCATAAGTCCCCTAGAACTTAGAACTACTTAAACCTAACTAACCTAAGGACATGACACACATCCATGCCCGAGGCAGGATTCGAACCTGCGACCGTAGCGGTCGTGCGGTTCCAGACTGTAGCGCCTTTAACCACTCGGCCACCTCGGCCGGCCGTCCCTTTATGTTTCCACTTCACTATCACCTCGGAAACAGTGGACCTAGGGATGTTCAGGAGTGTGGAAATCAGGCGTACAGACGTATGACACAAGTGACACCCTGTAATTTTTCCTCCTATCTATGTAATTATGTAGTTACGTAGTTCTCAATTCGTTCGAGCAATCAATCATTCATAATAGGAAACACAGTCATAACTCAGTCACTCAAAATGATTCAGAAATTTTACTTGTTAGAATGAAATCAGGCGATGATTCTTCTTCTCTGCAGGCTCGTGCTTTGTGGCAGTCTGCTAATGTGTACAAATAAAATGCCTCGTATTTTTGGGAGCGTTGTATAATCAGTCGGGAAACCTCAGATCAAGCGGATATTTGGCTTTGATGACGTTTAACCTTCCGAAGAAGTAATGGAGCTCTTGGATTATTAAATGCAGGTTCGTATCCAGTCTTTCGGAAGTTCCCTTCTGATTAACAACCACGCAATATATCGATGAATATCATTAATTCTCAAATGTCAAATAATGTAAATTGTTACACTCCTTTTGTATGAAGGAGCAATTTATATATTTCCTTTTTAATCGTACAATTTCTTATCAGCTATCTTTTGTCATAAATCTCAATATTCAGATTACAATTCTTCAAACAATGCTCAAGCTAATCGGCACGAAGATAATCTCGGAAGCTTTTTTCTAACAACCACCAGAGATAGTACTACAAAGAATAATTATGCGCTCATGACACAGTTATTGTATGAAACTACTTTGCGCATGGATTCTGCGAGTGTGAAGATAGAAAATTAGTAAACGTCATTCAAGGGTAGAATTGTATCAGAATAATTCATCGAATATAAAGAGATATTACAACCCAATCACCTGACTACGTTCGAAGTCCGTGAGTTCCGCGGAGCGCCCCATTCTGCTCTCTCACGATGTCTAATGACTACTGAGGTCGCTGATATGGACTACCTGGCAGCAGGTGGCAATACACTGCACCTTTTATGAAAAACGTATGTTTTTGGCGGTGTTCGGATACTTTTGATCACATAGTGTATGAGGAAATCTCGTAGAACGTTATGTCGGCGACTGGTGACACTGCTCTTCCGGCAGCAGGATGTGTTTATTACCGTTTACCCGCAAGGCGTCATCGAAGCGGCTCGGGTAGGGCGCCACAGTACCTCACTGCAATTATGCGAAAGGCCGCGCGGGGTAGCCGCTCGGTCTAGGACGTCTTGTCACGGTCCGCGCTGCTGCCCCCCTCGGAGCTTCGAGTCCTCTCTCGGGTATGGGTGTGTGTATCATCCTCACCGTAAGTTAGTTTAACTTAGGTTGTGTGTAAGCTTAGAGACCTACAGGGTGTTTCAAAAATGACCGGTATATTTGAAACGGCAATAAAAACTAAACGAGCAGCGATAGAAATACACCGTTTGTTGCAATATGCTTGGGACAACAGTACATTTTCAGGCAGACAAACTTTCGAAATTACAGTAGTTACAATTTTCAACAACAGATGGCGCTGCAAGTGATGTGAAAGATATAGAAGACAACGCAGTCTGTGGGTGCGCCATTCTGTACGTCGTCTTTCTGCTGTAAGCGTGTGCTGTTCACAACGTGCAAGTGTGCTGTAGACAACATGGTTTATTCCTTAGAACAGAGGATTTTTCTGGTGTTGGAATTCCACCGCTTAGAACACAGTGTTGTTGCAACAAGACGAAGTTTTCAATGGAGGTTTAATGCAACCAAAGGACCGAAAAGCGATACAATAAAGGATCTGTTTGAAAATTTCAACGGACTGGGAACGTGACGGATGAACGTGCTAGAAAGGTAGGGCGACCGCGTACGGCAACCACAGAGGGCAACGCGCAGCTAGTGCAGCAGGTGATCCAACAGCGGCCTCGGGTTTCCGTTCGCCGTGTTGCAGCTGCGGTCCAAATGACGCCAACGTCCACGTATCGTCTCATGCGCCAGAGTTTACACTTCTATCCATACAAAATTCAAACGCGGCAACCCCTCAGCGCCGCTACCATTGCTGCACGAGAGACATTCGCTAACGATATAGTGCACAGGATTGATGACGGCGATATGCATGTGGGCAGCATTTGGTTTACTGACGAAGCTTATTTTTACCTGGATGGCTTCGTCAATAATCAGAACTGGCGCATATGGGGAACCGAAAAGCCCCATGTTGCAGTCCCATCGTCCCTGCATCCTCAAATAGTACTGGTCTGAGCCGCCATTTCTTCCAAAGGAATCATTGGCCCATTTTTCAGATCCGAAACGATTACTGCATCACGCTATCTGGACATTCTTCGTGAATTTGTGGCGGTACAAACTGCCTTAGACGACACTGCGAACACCTCGTGGTTTGTGCAAGATGGTGCCCGGCCACATCGCACGGCCGACGTCTTTAATTTCCTGAATGAATATTTCGATGATCGTGTGATTGCTTTGGGCTATCCGAAACATACAGGAGGCGGCGTGGATTGGCCTCCCTATTCGCCAGACATGAACCCCTGTGACTTCTTTCTGTGGGGACTCTTGAAAGACCAGGTGTACCGCCAGAATCCAGAAACAATTGAACAGCTGAAGCAGTACATCTCATCTGCATGTGAAGCCATTCCACCAGACACGTTGTCAAAGGTTTCGGGTAATTTCATTCGGAGACTACGCCATATTATTGCTACGCATGGTGGATATGTGGAAAATATCGTACTATAGAGTTTCCCAGACCGCAGCGCCATCTGTTGTTGAAAATTGTAACTACTGTAATTTCGAAAGTTTGTCTGCCTGAAAATGTATTCTTGTCCCAAGCATATTGCAACAAACGGTGTATTTCTATCGCTGCTCGTTAAGTTTTTATTGCCGTTTCAAATATACCGGTCATTTTTTAAACACCCTGTATGATCTCAGCAGTTTGGTCCCATAAGCCCTTACCACAAATTTCCAAATTGTGCGAAGGTTTCACGATGGACAAGGACGATCGGGGTGCAGTCAGGCCGTGACACAGTGAGCAGCGAGTTTCCAGAAATACTCGAAGTAAATTTCATAGATTTTTGTGTGGTCGCCAATTACACTGGGCGCAGACTCGTATACCCAGCTCCAGGACCTGTTGGAAATAACCACCGATAACATTCTTTCAGCTGCATTCTACTGAATGGTTTTCGAAGTACCATCACTGTATTCCGGTTTCTGTGATACTTAAACACTTGTCCAGTGAATCTGAGAAAGGAAGGGACAATGTTTCTGGCGACAGTATAATTGCAGCTCGATAGTAGCTTTTGATAAAGGAATATAAATTTCTGATCACCAAATATATTTTACAGTGTCTGTAACACTTATATCGAATAGAAGTTGGTTTATATTATATAACTTTGTATCTGTCGTTATGAAGTGTTTATTCTTTGTTAGTTAAGGTCATTAATTTTTGACAGGAAATTTAAAGTTTAAAATGTATATATGGAAAAACATAAATGATTGTTTAAAATAATGAAATTTTATAATATGTGTAGGTTTATAAGATAAACAATGTGTACTGGAAACTGGTTCATGCTTAGGGCACTTGATTGTAAAATGTAAAAGATGTAGTAAAGTCCCTCCAAAATGGAAGTGCCGCGGCGCAATGTAAAAGGTAGTTTTGGCGGTCGAACTGGGCGGCTCCTTGGTGTGAACGGTACGCAGCCAGTGGCTAGCCGTTGCACGGTACACATCGACGGTGCCAAGGGAGGCAACTGGGGGCCACTTTGCATGGAATTTTGCCTCGGATGTGGATTTGGCTGTTGCTTGGTACTCTCGGCAATAACCAATGGCTCTAATATGTTGGATAACCGTCGCCAAGAAGAAATTTTACAGAGTATTCAGACATCAAGAGCTGTGAGTACAGTTAGCCGCCACTTCGCTTGTTACCGCAACTTCGCCACTGCTCCACCAACTTCATGCATACAGATATGTATCAATGCGTGGACCAGTTAATTTGTGTGAGTGATTATAATAATAATCGAAGTGCTATAAACCTGTGTTTGGGACCGCATCTTCTATCCTGATCATCCTTTCCAGGGTTCCGTCCTAACCTATCTATCTATATCCGAATCCTGCTCCAGCTACTGCTGGGTCTGGGTGCTGACGAGTCCTCTCCGTTTAGCTCGGTCCTCCCACCACTTTTCTTTCTCCACTTGCTGCCAGTTCACACCTCCCCTTTCCACAGATATTCTCACTCCCGTTTTCCACCGTGTTTCTGGGCGCCCTCTGTGTCTTTTTCCGTCCATCTTCAGTTCTTCCATAATTTTGGGGAGTCTCTACCCACACATCCTCTTAACATGCCCATATCATCTTAGTCTCTTTTTTCTTTCAATTTCTTCTCTCATACTTTCTTGTTTAAGGTCCTTTCTGATATCTACGTTCCTTAGTCTGTCCATTCTTGTTTTTGCCTTAACTGCTCAGAGAAATTTCATTTCCCCTGCTTGCAGTCTGCTCCAGTCCCTTTCTGTCATTGTCCATGTTTCTCTTCCATAGGTGACAATATTGAAGTAATAACTCTTATACATAAGGAGTTTTGCTTTTTCTGAAACTCCCTTATTCCAAATCAGATGTTTTATTGTTTGGTAGAAATTGCCTCCCTTCTGTAACCTCCTACTGTAGGGAACCAGCCTACTCACGCCGTATAAAATTCACATCAATCTTTCCATGGTGTGCCAGCCTAGTCCGCTGTAACTAGCTCTGACGTCATAAATGTTGCGCAATACTTTAAAAATCAAGTAAATAACCTGAAACGTTTCTAGCATGTCAGGAGTAATACTAAATCAATATGTGTTGAACATCAGTTCAATAACTTTAACCATTTTAGAAATTTGGACGTTTTTCTGTAAAAATCATTGGCGCAACAGAAAAGAGCTAGAAACTTAAAAATTTACATTTAGATTCCTTTTTCATAATAATTTAGTAGAAACAGTATTCAGGATCTCACAAATTAAAATTTTTGTTGAAATTCATGAATTTCTGGTTTTTGTCTTAGAAATTAAGGAAGCAAGATAGATTAAGTAGGCGAATAAATAAGGCTACGATGTTTAAATTCAAGTAGAAGGGAGATCCGCTATAATCATAAAGATGTGAGAAGTTTCAATTGAATAACTATAAAACTATAGCGATAGCGTATCTCCAAAGGGCAAGTTCAGAGCTCATCTACTGCGTGTAGTGTAATTAAATTAATTCTCTGGCCCAAAATAATTGACTTAGCTGCGTCAGACTTTTATTATGATTATTTACCTGTGTGCTAGTTGCACATTTAAATTGAGAGCTTCATTGGCCATCAGCAAAGGAAGGAATGATTTATTCAATAACTTAAAGTGGTGCATTACAAGCCCAGCGGCTAGTCGGGAGAGCAATTTTGATCAGGCGTTCCCTTAGCCGTCCGCACCGCGGCTTTATATAAGAACGCTGCGCGAGGAAGTAAGGCCCCAGTTCTCTCCAGATGCTGAATAGCACACCACCTGTGCCGGGAGTCGCGTCGCGTCGGTATCATTGCTATAAACAGCCTCGGATGCCGTAATAAGTTACTCGGGATACGCGTAACCATGAAATCATTTTCGAGTGAAGTGTTCATTCTGGGATAACTTTAATGATCTATCTTCAGTTTGCGTATGTCGTATTTTCACAAGCCGCTGCGAGACAGACATTCTACCATTATTTAGCGTGGCGTTTGATGAACATTATCATCAACTTATGGCGAGCATTCATTTAAACATTTAATTTGAACAGTTATAGTGGCATCAGCGCATTAGACTCTGAACTGCTCTGTTAGTTGGATTGTGTCGATTCTTTTGGTCTGTGCCTTTCAGAATATAGTGAACATTTTTAGAGAATCGACTTTGATTATGAATCCCAGACAATCTCCTAATTCCTCAGTGCTATAAGCTGTAGCTATAAGTGTATTTCTCAGATGAAGTGGGCACTAGGAATTCTAATTACAGGCTTCACGTTTTGCTAATCACTTTCTGGTTGCCAATATTGTAGTTAGAGAGCCAGTGTTGAGAACGGCAAACAACAGCATAAATAATAAGAACATTTATATAACAATTAATTCCACCCGCCACCCCAGATATGGTTAATCGGCCGGGAAATGCATCTTTTCTACATTACATTCTACATTTAAATAACAACAATAATAATACCACAGCCGCCCCACAGTTGGTGCATCGGCTGGGAAAGAAACTGAGTAAAAGTGAAAGTGATTTTTAAATATTCGAATTCGGGAGTGAAATGCGACACACAACTCAATAATAAAACAGTGATAGTCTTACGTATGCATGTGGAAGACGCAACTGGATTAACAACGCATCTGGATTGACGGAGCTGGCACTGAGTCTAGCGGCGCTGCCGGCGTCGCGAGAAGCCAGTTTCGCCTCACCGCAGTTGTCCGCTGGAACAACCGGAGTCGCGCCTGGAGTTGCGGGCCATGCAAACACACAGCAGCCGTCGAAGTGCCGTCTGCAGTTCAACGCGCCGCGTCGCATCAGTAATCCTGGTACGCCGCGCCGGCAACGCCATACGTCGTGTAGAAGGAACTAAGTTAAGTGAAAAGCTGTTAAAATTTTTACTAACCTGCACTAAAAGACTGTCGGCGATGGAACCGCCAGAAGAAACTGAGGTTAAACCTATATCAGAACCTATGTCTGTTGAGGGAACCCCGGGTTCCCGGGTTCGATTCCCGGCGGGGTCAGGGATTTTCTCTGCCTCGTGATGGCTGGGTGTTGTGTGCTGTCCTTAGGTTAGTTAGGTTTAAGTAGTTCTAAGTTCTAGGGGACTTATGACCACAGCAGTTGAGTCCCATAGTGCTCAGAGCCATTCTTTTTGTTGAGGGAACTATAAATCCAGACAACGGTTCAAGTATAAATATGCATGAAAATAGTAATGTTAAAGTGAAGTATGAAGTATTGACTCCTGAGAGTAGTGTGAAAAAGGGCAATGATTCAATAATAGAGACCCCTGTAGTAAAGCAGAAATTGTTAATTTATTGGATGATAGTTTATCTGATGAGTTAAAAACCAACAGTCATCAGAGATGGTAGAGTTTAAGAAGGAGAAGTTAGATATGACTGATCCATCAGAAGTTTCATTTAGTTTTGATGATTCTGGTGTTGGAGCTAGTTTTTCGTCACCTGAGTGTGATAAAAAGCCAGCTAGTGAGCAACCCAAAGATACTGAGGCTATTGATTTAAATGTTATATTACAAGCAATAGCTACCAGTAATGCTGAATTAAAGTCTGAGATTGTGGCCAGCCAAACTAATTTTAATAAACGGTTTGAGGCAATGGACAATAAATTAGAATCCAATAAAGCTGAATTAGAAACTTCCTTCAAGACTGGCTGCAATAAGTTGAAAGAGGATCTGGACAGTTTGAATTATAAAATTGATTACAACCATGAGGATATTAAGAAAAAGGTTGCTCAACAATTTTCTGAAATGTGTAAAACAGTAAAATCCGAAGTTGCTGAGGTTCGCGAAGACTTCCAAATGGAAGATGCGAAGCTGGAGCACAAGTTAACAGAAAAGATCGAGGCGGAATCTGAACTGTGCTCAGATAGGTTTAAAGATGTTAATATAAAAGTAAACATATATCAAGCAGAAGTAGAGGCAATCAAAATTGATACTACTCATATTGTGCAAAGAGTAGATAATGTTGAAATGAGAGTAGAAAATTTTAGTGCTAACATTGCTAACATTGAGAGTAAAGTAGCTTCAGTAACTTCTGGTAATGGTAGTATGCAACAAATTGTAGCTACAAACGCCGCTTTTATCGGGTGTCGGCAGTTCTTGCGGTTCGATCCAGATAAAAATATCCACCCGTTAGATTTCTGGAACGATTTTGAAGATGTGATTCCACCAACTTGGTCTGAACGAGAGAAAATATCATTTATTAGAAGCCATTTAGCAGGTGACGCCATGCGTTGGTCTGCTGATGTTATGTTGAAGTGTAAAACACTAGCGGAAGAATTTTGGAGAGGAAAACGCTTCAACGCAGGCAAGGAATCTATAAAAGAGTTTGCTAGGTCATGGATCTCACGTTTGTCACATTTGGCCGAAAAGCTAAAACTTGAAATGATAATACTAAGTCTTGAAGCCAAACTGCCATGGTATTGGCAAACTAGAATTATATCTGCCCCTAGAGACAATCTGGATCGCTTCATTGAATATTTGGAACGTGTAGAACGTGTTGCTGCCAATGCGGAGCAAGCACGTAATAACAGAAATGTTAATAACAATAGTAGTAATTTTAAGAACGAGCAGAATGGCAACGTAAACATCAGAACAGTAGGTGTTCGTCATCCTAAGAGAGGTAGGAATTGGAGAACTAATTATCAGAACCAACAATGGCATCTAAATGATAATAATTTTGTTCAGAACAAAATTATGCAGGTAAACAACAGTGCGGAAAGCAATGCTGTGCCAGTTCACTATAATGGAAATAAAGGAAACAGTAGTAGGCCGAGGCAGGAAAACTAGTTCCCGTCTATGAGGACACTGGCGCTCACCAGGCGGTTATTTTTCCTAAGCCAGTAATTACAGTAATTGGTAAGACAGATCAGAATACTCAGACTGAACATGTGGATGAAGGGTCGGTAGCATCTAAGGATACAGCAGAAATATTAGATCACTCACAGTATTTGATAGATACCATGTTAGAGACGCTTTCTAAGTGGGAAGAGAAAGAGAAGGCGCAGCAGTGTAACGGTAGGGAGGAGCTACAAAATACTGAATTGTCAGGTGAAGAAGCAGAAGAAATTCATGCTTATATTTACGATGAGGATGATGTGCTCTTATCTAAAGTGCCTGTGCAGGATGTTGATACTGTACTAATAGATTTAGGACAGGAGGTAAGTGAGAATTTAGAGGATAGCCTGTTGGGGGTCGATGAACCCAGTAGCTGTGACCAGTTGTCACTTGAGAAGGAACCCGACGATAATAGTGAAAGTGGTTTAGCTGTAACTAGTGTTATGCCCGGTCTGGAGGCGCAGAATCGCTCAGACTACAGTAATTTGGGTCATGTTCAGCAAACTAAATGTAATGAAGTCGTGCGGTGTTTCGATTTGAAATTAATAGACCGACTGGAAAAGGCAGCTCAAAATGTAATTCAGGAAACCCCTACACACTTTGACCTAAATGTAATGAAGACAATGTCGATCACTTTAGCTGGAGACAAATCGAAAAGGAACTATTGGATGAGTTTGAGGAACCACCTGTACAACCTAGAACAAGCCACCCTATAATAATAGTGAATATGTTGGGTATCAATGTACGTTGTCTCTTAGACAGTGGAAGTGAGGTGAGTGCGATATCTCAGTCCTTCTTTGATGCATTACCTGATAAAGACAAGCTTACAGTAATGAGGGTATCAGGACTAAGAATAATTGGTGCTACTGGCAAGGTGTCAAAAACAGTAAAACAAGAAGCTTTGCTGCCCTTTAATATTAATGGTGATATAATTCATCATCCATGCTTAATTGTAACTAATCTCAGTATTGAGGTTTTAATTGGCATAGATTTCTTGTCAAAATATCAGAGTGTTGTTGACTTTGAAAGAAGCCAGTTAAAAATGGTCTTGCCGATAACCGGAGTAATTACGGTACCTTTTATTGATAAACATGTAGTAACTAATGATGAAACTTGGGAGCTGCTTATACGAGTTCTGAAAAATAGGAGATATTGGGACGAAGGTGTTAATCTTAGTAAAAGTAAGCTAAACACAGAAGAAGAAGAAGCAATTATTTTGGACAAAATAGAAGCTAAATTGCAGGAAATCGATAAAATTTCAGCTAATCAGAAGGAAGAACTGAGACAGGTTTTAAAAAGGCATCATAAGGTATTTTCAAATCGACCTGGCGTGGTCAAAGGTTATGAATGTCAATTAAAGGTGAAACCTGGCCAAGTGTTTTTCAGGAAGCCATACCAAATACATGTAGCTAGGAATGAGGCAGTTCGAAAGGAGATACAGAGAATGCTAGAGTGGGGTGTGATTGAAAGCGGTCAGTGAGTACAATAATCCTCTTGTTGTTGTACCAAAAAGAGACGGGAGTGTTAGATTGGTCTTGGACGCTCGTTGGTTGAATGAAATAGTGGTTAGGGAAAGTGATAGACCGCAGAACATGGACGAGTTATTGCAAAAGTTCCGGGGAGTAAAATTCTTAACTTCTATGGACATCACGTGTGGATATTGGAATTTGCCACTGGCGGAAAGTTCAAGGAAGTACACAGCTTTCTTGTACGAAGGAGTTTGTTACCAATACCGTGTGGTACCTTTCGGACTTAATATCTCTGTTTGTGCCTTCGTACGTGTGATGTGCCATGTTTTAGGATCAGCCTTAATTAATAAAATAACAGTCTACGTAGATGATCTGTTAATAGCAACTCCTACCTGGGAAGAACACATAGTTTTATTAGAGGAAGTGTTAGAGGCTATTGAGAGAGGTGGCATGAAACTAAAGATTGAAAAGACAGTGTGCGTTAAAGAGGAAATAGGTTTCTCGGGATATATGATAAGTGGAAAAGGTATTCTGCCTGACCCAGGCAAGCTAGCAGTCATTGAAAAATTTGAGGCTCCCAGAAACAAGAAGCAGTTGAGATCGATGTTCGGTCTTTTCGGCTTCTATAGGCGTTTTGTTAGTGATCAGGCTTTTAATGCGCCCTGTCTTCACCTCCTGCTGAAAAAGAATACCCCTTGGGTGTGGACAGCAGAATGTCAACAGGCGTTCGAGGTGCTTAACAATCTTTAATTAATAGTCCTATTTTAAATCATCCTGATTTTGAAAAACCATTCTGTATGTCTGTTGATGCTAGTGGCTATGGTATAGCTGTGGAGGTATTCCAAGTAGAAATAGAGAACGAACAAGAAGTGCACAAGACTATAGCTTTCGCAAGTCGATCTTTAAAGGCAGCAGAGAGAAATTATGGCATCTCAGAACTGGAAGCATTGGCAATTGTATTTGGGGTACAGAAGTTTGAGCAGTATCTATTAGGTCACAAGATAATTGTTAACAGTGACCATAAGGCGTTGACCTTTTTAAAGGCCTCTAAGTAGAGGAATGCTCGTTTGGTAAGATGCTCATTGTATCTCCAGCAGTTTGACCTTGATGTTAGATATATTCAATGGAAAGACAATCTGGTAGCTGATGGGTTATCTAGAAGTGCGGAGCTCTGTGGTGACGCGGGAATTACTGCAACAGACCTAAGTGAAGTACGAATGTTTGCGTTGCACAAAGTAAAGGAAGAAAGTGCATTAAAGAGGGTGATTAAGAACTTGAGACGTGAGCAGAATGCAGATGACCAGCTGAAATTAGTAAAGAGCTATTTGGGAGATGCGAACTATCATAAGGTTTCGCAATACTACTGTCTGCATAAAGGTATTCTGTTTAGGAAGAAAAAGGTAGGTGTTTCTGAGTGGAAGCTGTGCTTTCCCTCACAACACGTAGACTTACTAATCGACTATGTACACCTGAGGTATGGGCACTACGGTGCAAAGAAGTGCATTGCTAAATTAAAAGAGAAGGTTGTGTTTGACAGCATGTACCGCCGTGTTGCCAAGCGTCTAGCATCTTGTGTAGTGTGCCAGAAAGTCCGTGCTGCTAACACCAGAATACAAGGGGATATGCATTCAGTAGAGCTAACTGAAACGCTAGAATTACTGGCTTGTGATTTGTTTGGCCCTCTTCCTGCTTCGAGAGGTGGGTGCACCCATGTTTTTGTTGTTGTGGATGGATTTAGTAAATATGTTAAGCTATACCCAATTAAAAGAGCAAATGCAAAAACGTTGGTAGAAAAGTTGGAAAAGGATTTCTTCGTGAACGTTGGCGTTCCGAAGAATTTGCTGTCAGACAATGGGCCTCAATTTACTTTTGATAGGTTTAAAGAATGTCTGGGTAAGGCCAGAGTGAAACATCTGAAAATATCTGCGTATTTCCCCCAAGGAAATATGAGTGAACGTATTATGAGAGAATTGAATAGGCTTTGCAGGACTTATTGTGCTCGGAAACACTCAAGTTGGGCAGAGCACATGAAGTATTTTGAGAATGCAATTAACAACTTAAGGCATGATGCAACTGGTTGTGCGCCTTGTGAATTGATGTTTGGCCAAGAACCGCATAATGTAATTGCAGATATGGTAGAATTCCCTATTCTAACGCAAATATCCACAGACGAGAAGAAGTTAAAGGCTAGGGCAAGTATAAGAAAAAGAGCATTGGAAAGGAAGAAGCGTCATGACGCAAAAGCTGTACCCACCAGTTTTGAAATAGGTCAGTTAGTCCTTGTCAAAACCAAGGAAAAATCAAAGAAAATAAATGCAGAAACAAAGAAATTCATGTTCGTATACCAAGGACCTTTCAGGATCATAGGAAAACCACATGTCAATGCATATAGGCTAGAGTACCCTAAGAGTAAAAAGCTATTAGGTCTCAGGAACGTGATCGACCTAAAGAAGTTCATAGGTAGTGAATGAATTCTGTAGGGAGGAGGTTGTTCTGTAACCTCTACACAGTGTGGCAGCTGTGCAGTCCCAGCTGTGTGAGATCTTCTTTCCATTTCAGGTCTCACTCATTCTTCATCTTTCCTATGTACAAAAATTTTGACCCCTTCTTTCCAGTACGAAAATTTTCTGAAACCAATGAATTCTGTAGGGAGGAGGTTGTTCTGTAACCTATACACAGTGTGGCAGCTGTGCAGTCCAAGCTGTGTGAGATCTTCTTTCCCATTTCAGATCTCACTCATTCTTTATCTCTTCTATCCAACTCTTCTTTGCAATACAAAAATTTTCCGTCATGGCTATCAAGCCATGAGTTCTGTAACCATTCTATCCACCGATTAGAAAAGAAAAAAAATCTAATGTGACAAACGTAACAGTGACATAAACAACAGAGAACTATGACGTAATTAAGATACAAATGTATTTGAGTAACAATTATGTATAGAACCCTGGTAATATTGTAAGTACAAAGTGTTGTTTTATTGGAAATGGTCCCACAATAATATCTAAAAAAGATATACGAATTCGTGTACAAGCAGGATCTGAAGTGGCAGTGAAACCTAGTGTATGCATTAGAACTAACTAATAAATAGTAAGAGAGAGTGCTTAGTGCTATGAAAATATGCAGATAAGTTGTAAAAATGAACTCACCTTGTGTAGCAAGGAATGGCAGTGTAATAGAATTGAATAGTGTTTGTGGTTGAGACGTGAAGGACACGTCCCTGAAGTATTTATAAGGTTGGAACTGGCCATTGTTTTTGTGTAGTGTGTGACAGGACACACCTACACGTATTGAGGTTATGAGTTGGAGGCGTGAATGCGACCATAGGTACTTTTATGTTAGATGAGACAGAGCAGCTCAGGGTGTCCTATAGGTTTAAGGAATTTAGCATTACGCTCGTCCATAATTACTTAATGCACTTTAGTGGTAGGTCGAGAGAGACTACCTGTGGTTTCGGCGTCCGATCGAGTGGAAATGGATTGCCACGTGAGCAAACTGATCAGCTGCAGTACACTATAGATATGGAATAAATGTGCTATCCTATGCTTTAAATGTTAATAGAGTGAGTGTTAAATAAGTACATACACTAGCAACATAATTGAGTAACATAATGGCAGACGTAAAACATTATTTATAGCTCAGCATAAATACACTTCGATGAAGTAAGTACATAATTGCAGATGTGGAACTGACACAGCAGCAGAGGACCAATAAGCGGATTTAGTAGTCAACTAAACGTAGTGTGTTTTGAACACTCAGAACTGTACTATTACCACAAGTTACTCACATGTACAAAGAAGCTGAGAAGACAACTACTAATCAAATATACTCATACTATCTCTAAGAATAAGGTAATCGAAGATGATTCAGCTAAGTAAATAAAATACAAATGTATCAGGAATGTACCGAGCATTGGTTCAGTGTTCCGGCCCAGAAATGATAAATTGAGATTAAATATGATTTATGATTGTATGCCTTGAGCATAAATTTTCTCTAGTACGTGACTAACAGCGTTTTGAGCCATTTGTTTACCGATTTTATGACAGTTAAGTAACCACGAGAATAAATTGAAAAAGTTCTGTTAACTTTGTTCCAGTAACATATTGAAAGATAAAATGTATATATCCCCATTTCATTGTGAGCCACCCTTAGCTATTAAGTGAACAGAGTCTGAGGCACTCTTTTTGTCTGTTCTACAGGACAAACCAGATAATGGCAGCCTGGTAGCTGCGTGAAAGCGTGGAGTGATTTGGACACAACTCACAGTGACCCCTCTCCTTTCCCCATGTAATTTAGAGTGAACGTAAAGGACGCACACCATAGCAACTTCCCCTCCTCTACCCTTGTGAATGGAAGTGTAGAACGCAAGCCAAAGCGGATACAATCACGTGTGTAAAAATGAAATTGTCATGATTTGTGAAATTTTCTTTCAGGTTTAGAAAAGGCTGCTGAGATGTAATTATCTGTTTATGTATCATGAATAACTGTGTTATTTTCTTTGAATTTGTGTATGTAAAAATGTATTTAATGGCTTTAAGATTTTCATAGTTTTACATATTTTTATGTGTTTGTTCATCTAAGGCAATATGTATGCCAAAGTGCTTCATTGATTTTGCTTAAATTTTGGGGGACAATGTTGCTTAAGAGGCAGTGAACATGCCAGCAATTTAAATAATTGAAGTAGGTAATCAGTTTTCTTTTAATATTTCTATATGTTTACATTTAAATTTTAATTTTCATAGGGAGTTAAGCTGTACTCTTGCTTCCCTTTTTGTAATTAATTTTTTTTTTACATTAAAAAAAATTTAAGTAGAGGGTGATGTAGGGAAGCAGTCTACTCACGCCGTATAAAATTCACATCAGTCTTTCCATTGTGTGCCAGCCTCGTCCGCTGTAACTAGCTCTGACGTCATAAATGTTGTGCAATACTTTAAAAATCAAGTAAATAACCTGAAACGTTTCTAGCATGTCAGGAGTAATACTAAATCAATGTGTGTTGAATATCAGTTCAATAACTTTAACCATTTTCGAAATTTGGACGTTTTTCTGTAAAAATCATTGGCGCAACAGAAAAGAGCTAGAAACTTAAAAATTTACATTTAGATTCCTTTTTCATAATAATTTAGTAGAAACAGTATTCAGGATCTCACAAATTAAAATTTTTGTTGAAATTCATGATTTTCTGGTTTTTGTCTTAGAAATTAAGGAAGCAAGATAGATTAAGTAGGCGAATAAATAAGGCTACGATGTTTAAATTCAAGTAGAAGGGAGATCCGCTATAATCATAAAGATGTGAGAAGTTTCAATTGAATAACTATAAAAACTATAGCGATAGCGTAACTACAAAGGGCAAGTTCAGAGCTCGTCTACTGCGCGTAGTGTAATTAAATTAATTCACTCGCCCAAAATAATTGACTTAGCTACGTCAGACTTTTATTACGATTACTTATCTGTGTGCTGATTGCACATTTAAATTGAGAGCTTCATCGGCCATCAGCAAAGGAAGGAATGATTTATTCAATAACTTAAAGTGGTGTATTACTAGCCCAGCGGCTAGTCGGGAGAGCAATTTTGATCAGGCGTTCCCTTAGCGGTCCGCACCGCAGCTTTATATATAAGAACGCTGCGCGAGGAAGTAAGGCCCTAGTTCTCTCCAGACGCTGAATAGCACACCACCTGTGCCAGGAGTCGCGTCGCGTCGGTATCATTGCTATAAACAGCCTCGGATGCCGTAATAAGTTACTCGGGATACGCGTAACCATGAAATCATTTTCGAGTGAAGTGTTAATTCTGGGATAACCTTAATGATCTATCTTCAGTTTGCGTATGTCGTATTTTCACGTGCCGCCGCGGGACAGACATTGTACCATTATTTAGCGTGGCGTTTGATGAACATTATCATCAAATTATGGCGAGCATTCACTTAAACATTTAATTGGAACAGTTATAGTTGCATCAGCGCATTAGACTCTGAACTGCTCTGGTGGTTGGATTGTGTGGATTCTTTTTGGTCTGTGCCTTTCAGAATATAGTGAACATTTTTAGAGAATCGTTTTTGATTATGAATCCCAGGCAATCTCCTAATTCCTCAGAGCTATAAGCTGTAGCTATAAGTGTATTTCTCAGATGAAGTGGGCACTAGGAATTCTAATTACAGGCTTCACGTTTTGCTAATCACTTTCTGGTTGCCAATATTGTAGTTAGAGAGCCAGTGTTCAGAACGGCAAACAACAGCATAAATAATAGGAACATTTATATAACAATTAATTCCACCCACCACCCCACATATGGTTAATCGGCCGGGAAATGCATCTTTTCTACATTACAATCTACATTTAAATAACAACAATAATAATACCACAGCTGCCTCACACTTCTAATTTCGTTGGTTATTCTTCCATCACTAGATATTTCACTCCCTTAATAAGTTAAACTGCCTACCACTTTGAGGGGTTCTCCATTCAAAGTAATATTTCCGTTCATCCCTTTGTCTTTTCCAAATACCATTACTTCACTCTTATCTTTATTTATTTTTGATCCACACCTTTTCATTATTTCCTTCCACGCATCAAGTTGTAACTGTACATCTACCTCTTTATCACCCCATATTACCGTATCATCTGCAGAAATCATCATTTTGTATTTTTCTTTTACTATATCTTCAACTGTCCTAGTCATTCTCTCCATCACAACATCAAAAAGTGCAAGAGATAGAATACTTCCTTGTCTATGTCCTTGTCTTATTTGGAAATATTCAGAGTTCTCCAATGATGTTCTAATTCTACAATTGTGTTCTTTGTACAATGTCTTTATTACATTAATGTATCCATCTTCTGTATCTATTTTCTTCATTTCTTCCCAGAGTCTTTCCCTGTTAACTGAGTCATATGCCTTTTCTGTGTCTATGAAAACCATTATCACCCTTTTGTTATACTCCCAACTATTTTCCTAAACCCATGCTGTTCTTCCCTCGGCTTCTTCTCTATCTTTTCAGTTATTCGATTTAGTAAAATTCCTTAAAAAATCTTGGCTGTATTACTCATAAGGGTTATTCCTCTGTAGTTTTTACAAAGTCTTTTATTGCCTTTTTTGAAGATGGGAACAATGTCTCCTCCAATCGTCAGGTATTGTACCATTTCTACACACACTTGACAGTACTCTATACAGCCACTGCATTCCCACTGGGCCTGCTGCTCTTATCATGTCCACTGAAACTTCATCAGGTCCTGGGGCTTTTCCCCCCATTCATCTTCTTCACAGCTATTTCCATTTCTTACCGTGTAATTTGTCCTAATTCTGATTCCCAACTTCTCTCAATTTCTCCATTATTTGTTGTTTCCTCGTGTACCTGTTCCTCAGCGTTTAACAGTTTCTTAAAATGTTCTTTCCAGAGTACTTTTATATTCTCTGGATCTTCAGTCACAGTACAATCTTTACTGGTACTTCAGAAGCCTTCATTTTACTTTTCATCATTTTATTGAACATTTTCTTATTGGTCTTCACATCTTCGTCAAGTTTTTTTTTTTTTTTTTGTAAACTCTTCCTATGCCTTTTTCTTTGCTGTTTCCACTATTTCTTAGCAGTTCCTTTTTTCCTACATATCTTTTATGGTCCTCGTCATTTTTTCCACCACTTTCTCCATGCTCCATTTTTTCTTCTAACTGCTTGGATTGTGGTATCATCCCACCAACTTGTCTGTCTTACTTTTTCCTTTCCAGATGTTCTACCACATACTTTTGTGCTGCTTCGGCTAAAATGTCTTTGAATGAACTCCATTCTTTTTCTACTTCACAGAAAACTTCTTTTGGAAATTTTTCAGTGATTAATTCTCTGTAATTCTCAGCACTTTCACTCTCCTTCAGTTTCCAATCCCGTATCCTCATCACTTTCTTCTGTTTTATATTTTTCACACACTGTTTCATTTTCCATTGTCTCACCAGTAATCTATGGTCTCCATGTGCACTCACACTTGGAATTACCTTCACATTTGTTACATTCTCTCCCCATTTCCTATCTACTAGAATATAATCAATTACATTCTTGGTTCTTCCATCCCAACTGTATTTGTTCTTCCATCCCAACTGTATTTGGTGATAGCATGACTTTCTCTCTTCATAAACCAGCTGTTCGCTATTTTCATTCCATTCCACTGGCACAAATCCAGGAGTCTTTCCCCTTCTTTATTTCTGTTTCTATATCCAAAACATCCCAACACTTGCTCAAATCCCGTTCTGTCTTTGCCTACCTGTGCATTAAAATCTCCCATCACTATATAAGCACTCTCCATATTGTTCTTTAATTCATTTTCAAAGTCTATCTTCTCTTCTTCCCAAATGTTTATAAAACTGAGTATCCAGTTTCAAATGAACTTGTGATTTATTTATGTTTGTCAAATGTGCAAAGATCAACAAAAGTGAAGTTAGTTACAATTTTTCTAAAGTACTATCAGCTTATAGCAAAGTATCGTTTTGCAAAAATACTGTACCAGATTGTGTATATGCTACTGTCTAAAATACCTGCTTCACAGGTGATGAAAAAGGCAAATAAGTTGAAACATAATTTAGCCTTGATCACTATCATAAATGATTTTTGTTAAGTTAATTGAGCTCAGTGTTGAATAATTTGCCTTGAAAAGTAAAACATAAACTATCCCAAGTGAAGTTAAGAAGTGACTTTGTTCAAATTAAATTTTGCTACTGAAATAATCATAGAGTTTGAGAGTCATGCTATACCAGTTTATGGGTCCCGTCCATATTCTTCTCGTATTAGAATGATAATTGGAATATTATTGCTGCTAAGGAGAACAAATATAAGCAGAGGGATATGAAAAGTGTAATTGTGGTATCATTACTTTTATTTGTGGTTTTTACATGCCAGTTAAGACAGAGGCCCATCAGGTCCATCTTTAGTCGTGCACTTCTTGCATTAACATTTCAGTACTGGTTCAAGTAATGATCTTGAGTGGAACTGTTACTAGCATAAAATTGGTACAATTTTTGCTTTTTATGATTACTAGTTTGTGCGTTATTGGTAATTGCTGCCACCCACAGCTTAGAGTGCCATGTGTTTGCTTGTATCCTGTGTGCTATGCAAAGGGAAATATTAATGAAATTAACTTCAATAACTAACATTCAGTTTTCTTAAACATGTATTTCCAAATTCATGTGCCTAATTGGGCTGGCGACCGTTTATGAATTTTACTACTTTTATTAACCTCAGAGTTAAAGCCTCTTTAGTTTTCTATTAATTGCAATATCTTCAATATTACAGTCCAATATCTTTATCTATTGGATACCCACACAGTCAAAATTCCCATATCCTCTCAGGGGGTTACATTAGCTTGTTTCACAGCGGGTTAGTGTTTGAGAGGCACCCACATGCCTTTACTGTGGCATCAAGCAGTCAGGCCTGCAAGATGAGTGGTCTGCCAAGCGAGTGGACTCATTCTTATTTATCGAGTAATATGAACTCTAGTACTCACAATTAAGTTACAAGTTATTCTCCTGTTTGAATATTACGCAACGGGTACGGAAACGCACATCTGACTATTAGTAATTTACACAACTCTGACTGTTCACTACGCACTGGCAATACCACATTTTCTTTCTTATTTAACGGCTTTGATCAACACGTGGCCATCGCACTGAATATGAATGGCGCACACATTATAAATTCTGGGTATCGTGACAACATACTATTCGAAGGAAAAGGCCACCAATCTTTTTCTTTTCACTATCTTATTTATTCCGATATATTTTATAACCTAAACACACAAATTCTATAACCTACAACAATAACACATGAGAAATTCCGCCCAGTGGGCATGACTTTACATTGGTGATTCTCTATCTTATGGTCTCGTAATTATTTAACGCTACAGTGCACTTTCTGGATAGGATGGTGGATCTTTTGCTATATCTCACACTTCGACTCTCACACCCATCATCACGAAACTTTCCTCCAGACCGAGTGGTACAAAAAGGAACATGCATAACCCACTGCCTCTGAAACTATCTTGTTACTCTCCTATGCCAACCACACATACTTAAATTTCATGAAGTACATCACACTGGCAACATACAATACAAAACAAGGAATAGTCACAGCGTTATAATCACATCACTTTCAGCTTTCCCACTTCAATTAAAATTCATCCCAGTTTCACACGACACTGCCCCACTTCGTAACTTTTCTTTCCTACTACGAACTCTGGAGGATATATGCACGTCTTCCTGTGCAATGCAAGCCAAGTGGCGTTGCTGGATAGACGGCTGACTCACCTTGCTTCACTCTCAGAGTATTATAGTTTGAATCAAGCGTCACACGGAAACATAACACGCAAAGTAATATTAAGAACATATTCAGCACACACGCGAGTCCTCAACTGATACCATGGACGAGTACTTCTCTTTATCCTTTGTCTTATACACAGATTGAGACTCACACAGTACTCACCACGTGGAAGTGCACGTCTCTAATTTCAAGTCCTGCACACGCCATTTCTTAAATATTTCCAACTTATAGTACACACGTTAGTAATTTAGCTTAACTTAAGCCCTCGGAAGTATTTCAAATTATTGCTACACGTGGTTTCATTGCGACCATTGGTCACTTCCGAAGATTACTACGATCCCCTTAATATTACCTGCCTGACATTTAATTCTCCCCACAAAAGTTCCTGAAATGGAGAAATTATTATTCCAAACTACTCTTAAGTATTTCACATGCATAACATGTCTCCACTCTTTTGTCTTTACGGAGCACATCTAAGACAGGTCTTACCAACACTAGATCCAGCAGCAGAGTGCTGAAACATGGCCATTCTTCAGGTCATCTCGCACCTCCGTCGAGGTGGGGGAAGACCATGCTACCCATTGGTCAGCCCCATTTCAGGCGCTCAAAGCTCCGGTAAATTTCATCTCTTTGGTTCCACCAAAGGTGACCAAAAGATTGTCTCAAAGATGATCATATATTCACATTCACTATCTGCGATTAGCAGACGACCATACGCGAGGTAGCATCGGTACACGTAGTCATAGAAAAGTACGATCCAATGTAAACGTCAGAAAAGAGAACTTCAACCATCGTCAAGAAAAGTGAAAGTCAAGAATCCGACACTGCAAAACACACTCAAGTGGAGTATTTAGAGGCCTTAAAATACTCAGTATGAATGCAAAACAAGCTAACAAAGTCTTAAAGTCTTGAATAGTTCTAAGGTGTTCAACATGATGGCATTGTTCAAGTGGCGCGATGTTTAGGCAAGCCGGTTTCTTGCCATCCGTTCTCATGTTTCCCTTCTTAATTAATACTAATTAAAACTAGGTTACAATTAATTTACAACCAAAAGCTAGTTTGTGGTTTTTTCGATTTTACAATATTTTTATGTATTAATATCTGCTAACATTATAATGAATGATACATGAAACAGGATATTTCTTTTTAATGTGTTGTTGTAAGTAACTTAATTAACGTTTTGGATTTGGGCAGTGATGAGGTGTGCATTTTGCTAGATGTGCTGGTTGATAGATTGTTATTTAAGGTGCATTGTTGTGTGGTCACTGTTGCCACAGTAGTTGGTTTTCAGTCATAAACGTGTGCGTCTGCTTCCTTATTCTCGTTTGGCTCTGGTTCTGATCTCTCTTGTAAACGGGTTGGGGTGGGGAAATCATCTGTTAGTTCAAAAATGGTTCAAATGGCTCTGAGCACTATGGGGCTTAACTTCTAAGGTCATCAGTCCCCTAGAACTTAGAACTACTTAAACCTAAGTAACCTAAGGACATCACACACATCCATGCGCGAGGCAGGGTTCGAACCTGCGACCGTAGCGGTCGCTGGACGCCAGACTGTAGCGCCTAGAACCGCTCGGCCACCACGGCCGGCCTATCTGTTAGTGTTCGAGTTGTTCTGTGCTGAGGTCGGAGCTTATTTTGAGGGTGTTTTGTATGGTGATTCTGGAAAGGGTAAAAGTATTGAAATCTGGGTTTGTCGTTCATTGTTATACTAGTTGTTACTATGTTTCTCATACTCGTATCTTCTCTGTTGATGAGAATTTGCTGCTCATAGCCTGATCTCAGATTTACGAGGCGTGTTTGGAATAGGGTGATCTCTACTGATTCGTAGGCAATGTCTCAGCGGATTCTATAGTGAAATTTGACAACACTTCGGATAGGTTGTCGTTCAGTAGAGTACAATCTGAATATGGTCGTGCGAGGCAGTCTGGCAAGAAAAAAAAAAGAAGAAACGAACGACATAATACAAACTCTCTGATTCATCCCTCTCTCTTTGACCAACTCGCCGAATCACTCGTATTTGGTAGAACATGTAGACAAATACTACAACTTCAAGACACACATTCTCCACAGCCTATAAAAAAAACCCAACAAAGACGATCTCTAATCAGTCTGATTCAAGGACGATTTCATGGTTGTTGGGACGCGACAGCCATCCTCACCTATAACACGTTTATCCGACCTATCATGATAGGTCAGGTGATTTGCAGCTCTTACAGATTGCGTTCTGTACAAACCGTTAGAGCAACCGCCAAATACCACGTGCCTTATGATCGAGTACGCCAGGACCACAGCCTGCTGAAGATGAAGATAAGTTGGTTGCGACGGCGATTATTCCATACGTCGAAAACATATCAGCAAAAATCGGAATACCACTCCGTAAAAACAGTGCATGCACCGCCCGACAGCCGAGACGAAAACCTTATTAGTATCAGTGAAGGCTGACCAACAGCCTGGAAACCAGGATTCAATCGCGCCACTTGCTAGTGTGGAAAAATGTATGTAGGCCAGACCATCCGGATAGTAAAGAAGAGATGCACTGAGCATAAACGCCACACTGACACCATTCAACCGGCAAAGCTCGCTGCAGCATAGCACTGCGTCTACCACCGACGTACTATGAGTTATGATGTCACAAAGTTGTTGCAACAATCCAACACCTTCCGGGATTGTATTTTCAAAGTAACTGTAGAGATCCGTTTGCGTGACGGACTATTAAATAATGACAGTGGTTTTCTATTAAGCACGGCCTGGGACCCAGCCTTGAGCATGACCAAATCACAGCGGCAGTCTACGTGGAGGTATGTTCCCGCCATGACAACAGAAGAGGACGAAGAAGCATCGTTGCCACGCCAGCAAAGATCGGCGTCTGGCGCCGGCCGTGGAGCTACTGAGGACCTTGGATCGACGCCCCACGTCGCGTTTCCTCCGCCACCGTACCAGGTCTATCCACGGAGAAGGCTGGCTGAAGACGGCGAAGCGGGGTAGAGGGTGTAACTGAGGATGGCCAGACGTCAGCTTGCCGAAACGTCGCGTCTTTTGGAAGACGCCACCTGGCTGTACACCCGATAAGTATTCAAGATTTCCCTACGGCTGAAAAATTTAAAATCAAACAAGCTAATTAATTAATGGCGTAGGAATGCACAGTTCTTACCCTGTATATTAATAGACTCACATCCTATGTAACAACGGTTGCACTGCAGCAATTCATATATGAGCTTGAAACCAACATTATACTCTTACAAGAAATAACACAGCTAGCCATAGGGAACTTCACAGGTATGGCTATTCTTCCGCGTCAAAGTATCTCAGTCAGAGACACTGATAAACTACGTCGTCCACGCACATTAATGTGACCACTATGTTCAACGTCAACATGCAATAACTACTCACTGATGGCAGATGGCAGCAGTGGCAATGGAGGGTATATAAAGCGTGTCGGGAGGGGGCGTGCAAAATAGTGTAGTCGTTGTCGTAACGCGGAAAAGGAGCGTTTTATGTGACGTCCAAAAGGGCATGATCGTTGGCTTTCAGGACAATGATGGAAGCATTTCCGATACGGCTGTTTATGAACAGTGGTTAATATATAGAGTGCATGGCAAAATGGCGCTAACCAAAACCAGCTCTGAGGCAATTGTAGTTCACCGCGGGCCATAGATGACAGCGGTGAGCATTGGATGCTGACATGTATACGGGCGAATAGACGTGCAACTGTTGAGCAAGTGACTGGCCAAATGAACCAATGGGTTACCAACAGTGTCTCCTCAGCGACCGTTCAGTAAACGTTGCTGCGTCTGGAACTCCTCACCAGGTGCCTGGTTCGTGTAGCCATGATGACTGCTGTTCATGGGTGACGAAGGTTGGAATTAGCAACTGGACTTCCACTGAGTGGTGACAGGCGGCCTTTTAGGATGAATCACGTTATATTCTTCATAGGGAATACGGCCATAGGTGCGAAAGTCTGAAAGCAAACATCCTACTTGCGTTATATTCTGTGGAATACGTTCATGGCATTCCCTGGGTGATCTCGTCATTCTGGAACACACAACGGATCAACAAAAGTATGCTTATACCTTTCGGGACCCTGTCAACCCCTACAATCAGTTCGGCTTGGACAATGCAACTTTTCACACAGGTCGCAGTGATTCGTAGATCGCCAGGGTGAGTTCACCGTACTCCATGGATACCAACCAAACTCTCCGGATGTAAGCCCAATCGAGCATCTGTGGGTACACTTGGATCGGGCTGTTCGCACCACTGATACTGAACCGAGAAACCTGACGCAGTTCACCAAAGCACAGGAGTCGACATGAATCCGCATTCCTGTTGGTACCTTCCAGAACTCCATTGACTCTCTTCCTGCACGTCTGGCAGAGGTCCGTACTGCAAAAGGTGGTTAATCAGGCTTCTGACAGATTGTCACATTAATGGGACTGGACACTGTAGAATCCGGGAGAGGGATCGCTTGTCAAATCACAATTGCAGCCTTCTGATCGTTTACGCACTTTCAGGCAGTAACAAAGAGATAAAACAACCAGTTTTCTTTAAAAGATGAAATAATTTGTTTTCACAGAGATAAATAATCAACTTACAGGAAGCGACTTTAAAATCAACTTGGAAGACCAGTGATCAAATTTTAACTACTGTAAGGAACTGTACTACCTTGTGTGTACCTGTGGCTCAAAAGTGAGTAATTAAAACATACGCTAGTCTAATTGACGGAATGTATTTAACAGAGAACATTCGTCAACGAATTTTTGTCAACGCATCACTGTACTTCAGCTGCGACGTTGAACCTAGACAAACAGCCCGCAAAAAAGGAAAGGGCTCTATGGATGTGAAACGTCTCACACTGTGACCAAAAGAATGTGATCAAAAGTATCCGGTCACCCCCCAAAAACATACGTTTTTCATATTAGGTGCGTTACGCTACCACCTACTGCCAGGTACTCCATATCAGCGACCTCAGTAGTCGATAGACATCGCGAGAGAGCAGAATGGGGCGCTTCGGGGAACTCACGAACTTCGAACGTGGTCGGGTGATTGAGTGACATTTATATCATACGTCTGTACGCGAGATTTCCACACTCCTAAACATCCCTAGGTCCACTGTTTACGATGTGGTTGTGAAGTGGAAATGCGAAGGGATACGTACAGCACAAAAGCGTGGAAGCCGACCTCATCTATTGACTGACAGAGACTGCCGACAGTTGAAGAAGGTCGTAGTGTGTAACAGGCAGACATCTATCCAGACCATCACACAAGAATTACAAACTGCATGTCCGCCTGATTAGCTGGGTAGTATCGTGCTAGCCTCCCACGCAAGTGGGCCCGGGTTCGATTCCCGGCTGGGTTGGGGATTTTCTCCACTCAGGGACTGGTTGTTGTGCTGTCTGCATCATCATTTCATCCTCATCACCGGCGCGCAAGTCGCCCAGTGTGGTGTTGAATGAAATAAGACTTGCACGTGGCGGCCGAACTTCCTCAAATAGGCGCCTCCCGGCCAATGATGCCATACGCTCATTTCCATTTTTTTCCGAACTGCATCAGGATACACTGCAAGTACTATGACAGAGGTGAGAAAACTTGGATTTCATGGTCGAGCGGCTGCTCATAAGCCACACATCGCGCCGGTAAATGTCAAACGACGCCTCGCTTTGGTGTAAGAAGCGTAAACAATGGACAATTGAAGAGTATAAAAACGTTGTGTCAACTGACGAATCACGGTACATAGTGTGACGATATGATGGAAGGGTGTGGGTATGGCGAATATCCGGTGAACGTCACATGCCAGCAACAGTAAAATTCGGAGGCGGTGGTGTTATGATACGGTCGTGTTTTTCATGGAGGGGGCTTGCACCTGAGCCGTGTATAGACTCGTGCTACACCTTGTGTTTAGATTGCATTGGTTTTCCTTTTCTTCCCCTGACGTGTTTGTTTGATATGTTGTCTGTCATTAAGTCGCTGCTTGGTTGTCTTTTCCCTCTACTATCGACATCTGCGTTTTTGCTTCCGGGAAACTGCTTTGGAGGAAGTGAGATCTTTGACCGGTTGTAACCTCGTGTGGTGGCGCGTAAGTAGGGGGTGGCGCGCAGAGAGTGTAATGGACACGGGAGGGCAGTGTGGCTCTCCAGCGCGAAGTAGGCGTGGTCGGTTGTGTGTAACGAGCGGGTCGAGTTGACGGAAGAGCTCCCCGCGTGTTGGTTGTATACAGAATCGCCCCACGAGTAGTTGCTGTTCATTTCGCCTTGGTGGGACGTTAACAAGCTTCTTTAAATCCTCCGTATCAACACGAGTTTAAAAGGAGACACCTAACATGAAGGAGCGGTCACTACCCGTCAACGTAGCAGAGAAGACGTGAACTCCGGTGACAGAGCGTGTTGTCGCGTGACCGTGGCGTGTTGGGTACGCTGGCGACGCGTGCGCGGTCGGATGTGTGGATCCTTGCCATCGGAGGTCGTGTACTGCCTGTTCGAGCATATCTGCAAGTTAAGTTCGTGGAAGGTTTAATCATTAAGTAATAATTTTGTGTAACCAGGGTCTCTTCTGACTTGTGGCATCCGGCGACCGGGTTTCCTGTCCCTGGCACCAGTGTAATTGAAGACGGTGATCTTTCCTCCTCCTCTCGTTACTGTGCGATGGGAGGTGTAGTTTTGGCAGTTTAATTGTTTCGCTGTTCTGTCGTTTGTTATGAGTAAATTCATGCTTCTTGTTGGTTGATCATGTGGACGCTCATTCAGGACTGTGTGGTGTAATGTTTCCTTGCACGAGGTTAGCTCTAATTCTGTCAGCAAGTTAAGCCATCTTATAACAAGTTTTCGCTGGCTAGAAGTGGGTGCAGTGACCAGCCTGAGAGTGGCAATTGTGTTTATGGGCGTATTTAAAAAATGGTTCAAATGGCTCTGAGCACTAGGGGACTTAACATCTGAGGTCATCAGTCCCCTAGAACTTAGAACTACTTAAACCTAACCAACCTAAAGACAGCACACACATCCATGCCCGAGGCAGGATTCGAACCTGCGACCGTAGCAGTCGCGCGGTTCCGGACTGAAGCGCCTAGAACCGCTCGGCCACCGGGGCCGGCGGCGTATTTAAATTGGTCAGTATTCTGTCTAGCCTGAGCATCCCTGAGTGGGTGATTTGTGGCCGCCTTACACGAGTCCGTCATATATGTTATGTTCTAATGATATTCCAGGACACTTTGGTTTAAAATTTTTTAATATTCCTCCAGGTTTGTATATTCCTTTTATTGCCATTAATTGTGTGTTTGCTGAGACCTGTTTAATTTTTTAATGGCGGTGTTGGTAGCTTCACTACCTCACCGTACTTTATTTAAGTTCTGTATTTACTTTAGTAGCCTGTTTACTAATGTTCTTTAAAAATTTTTTAAACTGTTGTATTGCTATAAATTACTTGAATGCCGTTAGCGGCGTGTTTTAAAAGGTTGTTTATTGCCGTACTGCTAGCTTCTGTGTAATTTTTTTTTTAATTTTTAAATTGTTGTATTGCTATAAATTATTTGATTGCCGTTATCGGCGTGTTTAAAAGGCTGTTTATTGCCGTACTGCTAGTTTCTGTAAGATACGAATAAAACATCTGTGAAAATCTCAACTCGACAGTAAACTACTAGAAATTTGGCCCCGTTTCCCAACTTGTGGCGTGGCTTGTAGTAACCGTAACCACTGTGTATGTCAGCACCCTTTGTTGTTTTGCGTAGCACTATCACAGCACAGGCCTGCATTGATGTTTTAAGCATCTTCTTGCTTCCCACTGTCGAAGAGCAATTTGGGGATGGCGATTGCATCTTTCAACACGATCGAGCACCTGTTCATAATGTGCGGCCTGAGGCGGATTGGTTACACGACAATAACATCCCTGAACTGGACTGGCCTGCACAGAGTCAAGACGCGAATCCTATAGAACACCTTTGGGATGTTTTGGAAGACCGACTTGGTGCCAAGCCTCACCGACCTCATCGACATCTCTCCTCAGTGCAGCACTCGGTGAATAATGGACTACCATTCCCCAAGAAATCTTCCAGCACATGACTAAACAAATGCATGCGAGAGTGGAAGCCGTCAACAAGGCTAAGAATGGGCCAGGCTGACTGGACCTACTTCCAGGACGACAACACGACAGCGGCAGCCCCTATGCGAAGAGGACATAAGGGCCGTGACCGACTGGCGACGGCCCAGTTCAATAGCAGCTTCAAGATCAGCGACATCGATAGCAGCGTCAACGCTAGATCACTTCGCTTGTACTCTCTGTGTAGCACAGACTTGGGATTGTCTATACTGAAGAAGACTGATTATTTTCTATGTCCCATTTGCTTGCAACACATCTGTGTAATTGCCAAAGTTAAGTATTGTGATTTTCTTATTGTGATAAAACTTATTAATAGAATTATTTGATTGTTTGTCTAGTGAAACGAACATTCAGGCTTTCTAGACACTACATATTTGGCGACGAGGAGGTGGACGAACACCAATGCGATAACCCAGAGCCTGGCCGCCTCGCTTTTGTTTTGTCGTGGGCTTTTCTGTTTTGCTGGTCTTTTCCACGCTGGGGTGTGTTTACATGTTTTAGTAGTAGTGTTTTTTCTATTCATTGTTTTCACGAGGGCGTTGCAGAAATTTTCTTTGCTTGTGTGCTTATTTTTATTGCTTGCATTGTCTGTTCATTGTATTAGCCCGTTCCAAAATCAGCAACCCACCCGTCCCACACCCTGCTCAGACGCTTCAGCTACAAGCGATCGATGCAGCGCAGTTAACACAGATGTTTCATTCAGAAATTTTTCCCTAACGCCACTCCGAGTGAACTTTCTTATGATCAAGTTGTAGATTCTCTAACTGTCATGACTAACAAGTGAATGCGGTGGCTGCTAGGTACCAATTCTTTCATTGCTAGAAATGGTCACAACAAACTTACCGCGGGTGGGTAACAGACTTGCAGGGTACGACGAGGAGATGCAAATTCAAATGTGCTTGTGGTGCTTTATATTCAGATGTTGTGTAGCGTGATGCAAGTGGGTGTAATGTAACTGATGTCAGACTTGGAGAACAGATTTTGCAATAGTCAGATCCGTCATTTTATCAGGTAGTGGAAATTCTAGATCACTATGAATCAGATGCCGTAGCGGCCGATAAATTTGAGCAGCCACCAAGTTGATAGTTTGAGTCGTCCCTTGCCCACGACTGGCCCAGTAGGCAGCAACAGCACTCACGCACCAAGCCGCATAAACAGTTCTCTAAACAGGGAAACAGAATTACGTCATTCCCTCGGTGCCATACATGGTACAAAGCCAAGACTGCCCGTCCGAACAAGTACAGTGTTACGCTTGTGGCAAGAAAGGTCACATACAATCCATATGTTTGCAGCGCAACAAACTTAAGAGTTCTGCCCACTCACCAAATCTAGTCACATGGCCCATGTAACCAATGCTATTGTAACGTAGCAAGTCATTACGAGATAACATTCGTCTAGTACGGTGGCTGCAGGATGGCTGTTTCCCCTCCCCCCCCCCCCCCTCCCCCCTCACTGCTCACAGGAGAGCTGACTCTGCCTGCCGTGAGAACTGCATAGCGTAACATTCACTCGATACGAAGATTCATACCCTCCAGCAATCTAAATAATTCATATTAGTTATTATCCGATTTTGTTTAAATTTGGTACACAGCCTTTTGTTATTAATCGAATGATGTTGTCAAAATTTCAGATTTTTATTTATTATAGTTCCGGAGATAAAGAGAATTACCTAAAAGGCCTAAAACTTACGCTTGTTTTTTAAAACCAAGCTGGGAACAATAACAGATTGACTTTCATTATCATTTGAAGCCATTACAAAGTTGTCAGTGCATACAAATCAATTAATTACAATTTTCTTTTTAAAACTTTAGGCACTATGCATTCGTAATACAAAAATCGATCAAATTTATTATTTGATTATCTTTTGTTGTGTGAGTGCTAGGGAATGATTGAGAGAGTGTATGTATGACATACGTTATAATTTAATATTTCATTTTACGTAAAACCTTGTACAAACGAAGTGGGGAGAGTTATGTTGCAACCAAGATTCAGGTGACATATGTCTGTGTGAGCATGCTTTTGTATAAAAGCAGCCAGAATGACAGAGGCGGAATAAGTTTATTTATCAATTTGAAGAATATTTCGTACCTATTCTGATTAAACTTAATACAAGAAACTGAAGTTGTGCTGACAATTACTATCAAATTAGTGATTGGCTAAGGCAGGATTGCCCCGAGAATGATCAGCAAGGAACGTTCTGATTGGTCGTTTAAATCAACAGCCAATCAGAATTAAGCTGTTCCCGTGGGAATAGAGGAGTGTGCTGAGAGGAGAGTACCCCGGGAGAGTCGCTTGCCAGCCGGCCTATGGATAACACGATGTTAGATCGCTCCTTAAAAATACTCTGTAAGATCAGGAAATAGTGAGATAATTTCGGTTCGAAAATATCGTGACTTGAAGCGACTGGAGTTGCGGACATTTTAATGAAAGTTTGGTGTTTCTACGTTAAGTAGTTAAGTAGTTTCTGGTCGTAGTAACAACTCCCCATGGCGTGTTTCGTGCTCCGTGCGGAATATCTTGGCGAGCACTTCTTACGAAGAAGACCACTAAAACAACCGAATGTTTAACTCGCGAATAGTTGTAGGTCTGTGACTGGTAGAACATGAAAATTAGTTGGGTCGGACTTGCTAAAATTCTGGATGTTTCTTCGAGTGAATATTTGTTATACAGACAGTGAACTTTCAAAGATAACGTTTCACCATATTAAATACGGACTTGATAGCCGTTTCATGTGTTTCAGCATAAATAAAACACAGAGTTAATCTAATATTAAACGCTTTTCTGCAAGTAGACTGAATATCCCGAAAGCTCTATATTTTAATAATGAACTTTCAGGAACTGATTTTCAGCTAGTTACGCGGTGTGGTAGGTATTAGGTAGTGGTTTCATCAACGCTGCTTTACACTGTCTAGCACGTATCTGCTACCACAGAGTGAAGGGACATCGGCAAGAATCCTATCGGGGTAGGTGGACTGAACGATACCGTTAACGCCGGCCGGGGTGGCCCAGCGGTTCTTGGCGCTACAGTCTGGAACCGCGCGACCGCTACGGTCGCAGGATCGAATCCTGCCTCGGGCATGAATGTGTGTGATGTCCTTAGGTTGGTTAGGTTTAAGTAGTTTTAAGTTATAGGGGACTGACGACCTTAGAAGTTAAGGCCCATAGTGCTCAGAGCCATTTGAACCATTTTTGATAGCGTTAACAACACAGACGACCGACCCCGCCTTGTCGCACAGTGTATGCAAAACCTGCTACAGGCATTAGCAAAACTAGGAAGCAAACAGTTTCTTCAGAGCTACGCCAGTACAACAAACTTTTTGTTAGATTGCATATTAGTGGGAAACTTGTGAAATTTCAGTTGGACACAGGTGCCTCTGTTACACTGCTGAGTCGTAACACATACGAACCGCTACGCTCCCCACGCCTGTCTAAAACTAGTACACACCTGACGGCTTATAGTGGACAAGACATTCCCGTTCTCAGAAAATGTGCTTTGCCTGCCATGTATCGGTCACATACCTGAACTGTGACTTGCAATGTGCTACAGTCATGCGATTGTGAGAACATATTTGGCATTGATTCGTTTGAGCTGTTTGGTTTTTACTTTCAGGACAATGTGTTGTCAGTGACTGCTGTGTAGCTAGCTTGCTGAAAGAATCCCGTAAACCCTTTTCTAAAAGTTTAGGAAAGGCTAACAATTTTGTTGCACATATTTCTGTCCAAGACAATGGTCAGTAGAGATTTTGCCGGTCCAGAGCTGTTCCCATTGCATTACAGGGCAAAGTAGCTGCTGAACTTAAGGAATTACAAGACAGCGGAGCTATTGCACCCATACAAGCTAATCAATGGGCAAATCCACTGGTTTTGCTCCCCAAACATTCACGTCGCATTCGCCTCTATGTTGACTTTAAGTCTACAGTCAAGCCTGTGAATGATACTTACCCATTGTCACGCCCAGAGGATCTCATGGACAGATTAGGCGCTGGTCGCTACTTTTCAAAAAATGATTTGCATGACACATATCTTCAAATGCCACTAGATGAAGAATCTCAGGCCGGTCGTTGTGGCCGAGCGGTTCTCGGCGCTTCAATCCGGAACTGTGCAGCTGCTACGGTCGCAGGTTCGAATCCTGCCTCGGGCATGGATGTGTGTGATGTCCTTAGGTTAGTTAGGTTTAAGTAGTTCTAAGTCTTGGGGACTGATGACCTCAGATGTTAAGTCTCATAGTGCTTAGTCATTTCAACCATTTTAAGAATCTCAAACCATGTGTGTTGTGAATATTCATGTGAGCTTGTTTAAATATTTGCGTTTGCCTTTTGGCATTATTTCCGCAACCGCAATTTTCCAACGGTATTTGGAACTGTAGCGGTCGCGCGGTTCCAGACTGTAGCGCCTAGAACCGCTCGGCCACTCCGGCCGGCGCCTACATACAACTTTGGCCTGTGTTCTGCTGCATCTCACGGTTGCGCTCCCGCCCGATCGCGTCAGCACGTGTGAGTAGGTCAACACGTATTTGGATAAGAATTTCTCAGGTGTTACGTATGAATGGGGGTCTCACCACCTATTTGCGGGACCCTGGCGTGGGGCCCGTGCGTGGTTTGACAGCTGACGGCTGCGTCGACTGTACTTACGATCGTGTCATCATCGGTGTCTAGCGGATAGGAATTTCTCATGTGTTACGTATGAATGAGGGTGCTGCCATCTCATGCTTGTGGAAGCCGAGCAGGGGCTGTGCGTGGTTTGATATCTGATGGATGCGTCACACCTGTGTACTCTACTGGACAGGGGGAGGTGGACTGTGCTTGCGAGCATTGATTGCATTATGTCGCGAGCGGCTCTGTAGGCCCTGCTCTGTGATATTTGGACAGTTTACGGGCACTGAGCGTGTCTACACATCAGTGTGATGAATTATTTAGGAACAGTTTGCTATTGTGTACTGAAATTACGAGTTGGTTGCGTGTCTGTGGGCTGTGCAACATGACCCCAGGCACATCAGGGTGGATGTTTTGTATGAGTGTGGTAAATATACTCTATCCTTAAATAAGTTGTTTGAAAATAGAGTGCACTCCATCTTTACTCTCCCCAGCAGCCCAGAGTAGGCTGAGTCGTTTTCCCACCATTTTCCCTCACCATCTTGGTTTACGTCACGAAAAGGACGACAATGTCCTCTGCTGTTGGTACTGAACACTAGACCTCGTGGAGAACACACTGTTTGCCTCCATCACGGATAACTGTACTTGCGTCATCAGCTGGTGTCACGGAGGCGTTCTCTGGTAGCGACGAAATGTACTAAGCCAGTTGGGGTCTGGAGCTCGTGGTGAACCCACTAGGTGGCGCCATCTTAGATTACGGTACTTCATCATCACCTGACGTCACTACAGCGTCCTCTAGTGGCGTCGATATGAAGTGAGTTGGGCTATGGACTAAGTGGCGAATACACTTGGTGGTGGTGCTGCCTCTAATTGTTTGAATAAAGACTGGTGTGTAATTTCGACAGTTCACGATTAGCAAGCATGTTTGTGGGGTCTTTTACATCGATTATTATTTAGACAATTTAAGAGTTGTTTGGCTCTCTCGACGTAAATGTATTGCATTATTTACGAGTGGTTTGCATCTCTGTAGGCTGTGCAATGCGTTATTCTTGACGGTTGACAATTAGCAAGCGCGTGTGTAGAGCCTTATACATGAGTTATGTAGGAGTAGTTTATAGGTCTGTATGCTGTGGGAATGTCAGAGCGTGTTTTCTGTGATATACTCCATCCCTCAATAAATTGCTCCAAAATAAATAAAATACACTACTTCCTCTCGCCATCAGCCTAGTGCAGGCTGAGTCCTTTTACCGCCCGCCCCTAGGAAGAGGTGGCGGCCTCCCCTCCCATTGTCATGCTTCCTACACGTTAGGTTAGTGGTGGTGGTGAGCTTTGTTTGCAAGAATTTTTGTTACGTTGGTAGTGAAAGGCCAAGTGACCTTTCTTTACTGGCAGAATTCAAACTTGGCGCCGGTTCCTATGAGGAGCTGGTGGTTGGGTGGCTGAGGTTAGTACAAGTGTCCTTTCTTTCCCACAATTTTCATAGGTTGGTAGCGAAAGTGCAAGTGACCTATCTTACTACGATTTTCTTAGGTGTGACGCATTATCATGTTGGAATTTGAACTTCCCGCCATTTTCTTGGGGGAGGGTGGGTAGGTTAGTTGAAGTAAGCAAATTGACCTTCTTCCTGCCAAAATTCAAACTTCCCACCAAAATCCGCCATCTTAATTGACGTCACGGGGGGGTGTGTCTGACGTCACGACCTCCATCTTGGATAACGGTACTTTGCGCTCGTGTCCGCCTTGTCCCAATACGCCTGCCTCCCCTCCCATTGTCGTGCTCCCTACACGACGATGGTTGACCATACCATTGCAACAAGTGAAAAGTTCTGCAGAATACAACTTAGTGACATGGATAAATGCCCCTCATGTGGATTAGTCCATTCCCTTCTCCACCATTTCATTTGCTGCTCTCGTCTATGGAAACAGAGATGGACCCTCCTGCAGACAAAGAGTTACTAAACCAACTACACGACAGACATCCTACTTAGGCCTGCACTGCATTGTTAGCTGCTCAAAGCAGGAGACGTGTTTTGTTAGTGGTGCACAGTTATCTCAATCTTCACTGAGATAAACTGACGCTGCAGTTTTCATCTTCAGCACACCAGTGCAAAAGTTGTCACAGAATCAGCTAACTAAAAAATAAGTTCAATCCGCTCGCTTCTTGACGTGTAAAATCCAACCCAAGTTATTTTCATTGAGAGACCGTGTGTCCCATATTTTGTGTGCTAATTGCTTTAGTTCTTAGAGGGAATTAGTAATATTTTTAGCTTAACATCTTGAAAGATAATCAGCAGGCTTAGTTTGTATAAAACATTGCACCAGCCACAATGCAGCCCACTGTGAATGTGGTTCTCAAGCATGCGATGAGTCAGTTGACACTCGTAAGTAGCTGAAAATCGCCCTGACTACTGTCGGACAATTGGAAGCTGCTGTGAATACGTGTGTTAGGAGGGTTCCAGAGTTGCCAAAGGCATCTGAAGTACTAAAAGTACTACCCTCTATTGTTAACCCTGTCTCCCCTGTATGAAGTACGAGATCTCACTGTCTACTTGACTGCGAGTGGCGTCCTGTACAGAATAGAAAGGGACCTACAGGGCTCAGTGTGTCCCTGTAACCAGCAGGTTCGAGGTGTTGTCTACCTGTGAAAATGAAACCAAAAAAATCAAATGGCTCTGAGCACTATGGGACTTAACTTCTGAGGTCATCAGTCCCCTAGAACTTAGAACTACTTAAACCTAACTAACCTAATGACATCACACACATCCATGCCTGAGGCAGGATTCGAACCTGCGACCGTAGCGGTCGCGCGGTTCCAGACTGTAGCGCCTAGAACCGCTCGGCTACCCCGGCCGGCAACTGAAACCAGGCCAGTGGGACTCGCTTCACCTATTTGGGATACCTGCTTTATCCTGCGTCAAGAGGCGGTAAACGCAAAAGGGGAGAGGTCTACCAACCATCGGCAATTCAAACGTACGACAAATAACGGTTCCCCTTAGGGAAATGACAGCAGGGCGCAGGAAGGTACAGTAAATGTCCACAGTGTGTGCACCTGGGGGCCACATTTAACATGGTGAAGAGGCTATTCTGTCAGCCAGTGAAGGAACAGGGCGCAAAAAGCCGCAGATTATGTTGCACGTTGTAACAAACGATGCATGTCGCCTGGGGTTCAGAGCTCAGAGCTCAGGCTTGGATCATTGCGGTGACTGGCAGAGAATTTTGACAAGATCAACCGCGGGCACAGATTTTTAACGAAGCTCACAGTTTGTAGGACTGTCCCCAGAATTGACTGAATCAGAGACTTAGAAGGTTCTGTGAAGAGCGCCACCCGTTGTGGCCGAGAGGTTCTAGGCGCTTCAGTCCGGAACCGCGCTGGTGCTACGGTCGAAGGTTCGTATCCTGCCTAGGGCAAGGATGTGTGTGATGTCCTTAGGTTAGTTAGGTTTAAGTAGATCTAAGTATAGGGGACTGAAGACCTCAGATGTTAAGTCCCATAGTTCTCAGAACCATTTGAGCCATCTGTGAAGAGCCAAAATACGACTTCCTGGTCTTGTGCCATAGTGAAACTCCCTGTTGGCATCTGTCTCGGGTTCGGTCGACGTTCATCTGATGATTTTTATGACGTTTCGCCAGCACGAGTGGCTGCCATTGTCAAAGCTTCACCCTCCATTGCTGGTGGCGGACTGGAGTCGATCTCGCGACCGCAGACTATAAGTACCGGGCGCGCCAACGTCCAAGGGCTTCTCCGCGGTCATTTCCGGTGCGGTTCTCCTCGCGCTGTGTGACACCGACTTAGCGAAACTTGCACGGAGTCACATTCGTACCGAAAGGAAATGTGTTGACATTTGCACGGACCACAGGACGCTGCAGGTAGTGGACAGTGTGTTCCAGACGTAGCGTACAACGGCGTGTCCCGCCGCTATATGCGACGTTTTCTGGGAGAGGTCGAAGTCCGTTTCCTGCCCAAAGTTTCATGTCTCCGCACAAGTTCGTAATGTGCGTGGCTTTCTTCCAGAGTTCAATACTGCAGATGACCTCTGGCTCGCAAGTAGTGTTTCGTGTTTTAGTGCTGAGATAAGTGAGTTCACCGAGACCACCAAAGGGATGCTTTTACTGATTTACAATGGGCATCAGTATGCAGTTTACTATAAAGACAAACAAGAAATGACTTATTGAAGTTGGGTAAATTTTAATAAGAATAAGTGCACAGAAAGACTATTCACGAAAAATAACACAGTTTTGGGGAAGGTAGCCACGTGTGTATTCCAGATGAAGCAGAAAATTATGTGCGAAAACATTTTGTCAGCGCAAAGAAGCGGACAAAAAAAAGACAAACAGACGCTACAGTTTCATAAGTTTACGTTGAAAAAGTAGGGCAGCTCTTCAATCGAGGCTACGACTCAGTAACATCGTTACCGTCACACAGAAGTGCGAAGCAAACGTTACATCGTATTAGACGAAAATATATGGGCACTACGCAAGATCCTGCCGACTCTGGGGGAGTATGCTCCCAAGAAAATAATTTGCTGATGAATGATTGTAGCAAATTTTTACTTGCAGATGATAACAGGGGACCGAATGACAGAATAGTGGTGTTTGCCAGCCAAAAGGGAAAAGCATGTTTATCAAACTACGAATCTTTTTTTTGTGGATGGGACGTTTAAGAGTTCTAACAAGCAGTTTGGGTAGTTGTTTATACTCCACGCCGACCTTAATAGTTTGTAATCTTCCAACAGAAAAAATACGTAATTATATATAGCATCCACATTCAGTGTAACAGTTAAAAATACCTCCCAACAGTAAAAAATAATTATATCATTCACATTCAGCGTAACCTCCCAATAAATAAATTCCGTAACCTATCAATAATAAAATGTGACTAATCTCCTAATAAAAATGCGTCTCACTCATAACCTTTCAATAATTGACTGTGAATTTAAACTGGTAAATTTTGGACGTCAGCAGTGCTGCGTCATTGCCCTGAAAATTCATTCTGAATAAATTGAAAAATCTTACGTGAATAAGGTCGCCGGATGACGCGTATATATCTGCTCCTATAAGAAATTTTTCTGGCACAGCCGGGTGCAGTGCTGACCGATAGATTTGTCATGTGTAAAAGAAACAACTGATTTTTCTTTACAATAATCGGGATGACCATGGATTGAAGAAATTATTAAATTCTTTAAATTGAGATGAATGATTGTCAAAAGTTAATTTTTATAAGAAAGATTATTATTAAGAGATTTTTTAAAGGCGTTTACATGGGGCTTGATATAACAATAGTACATATGCGCTAGGCTGCTTTTACCTTATACTACAACGCTCAGGCTCCGCCATCGCTCCCCATGACTCGCCCAGCCAACTCGATACACCAGACTGCTAGCTACTACTACTACTACTAACACTGCTCTTACTGCATACAACACTGCTCTCTGGTCAGAGATTCTCTTATAGCTTACATATCGCAGGCAGCGCGTGAGCAATCCGTCGAAATTACATCTGTTAGAGTGCGCTAGCAATAAATTCCTTAGTCATGGACCTCTTACAAGTTCATGGGAGGAAACTAACATCATTCCAGTTGTTTACGCTTTGTTTCCAAATAAAAAGCGAGAAATATGTAAACTTTTTTAAAAGCTATTGAAACTAACATGCCTGGATGTAAGGATGTAACCCTGCATCTCTGATGTTGTTGTTGTGGTCTTCAGTCGAGAGACTGGTTTGATGCAGCTCTCCATGCTACTCTATCCTGTGCAAGGTTGTTCATCTCCCAGTACCTACTGCAACCTACATCCTTCTGAATCTGTTTAGTGTATTCATCTCTTGATCTCCTCTACGACTTTTACCCTCCACACTGCCCTCCAGTAGTAAATTGGTGATCCCTTGATGCCTCAGAATATGCCCTACCAACCGATCCCTTCTTCTAGTCAAGTTGTGCCACAAATTTCTCTTCTCTCCAATTCTGTGTTTTACCCCTGCCACCTTCAGAATTTGAAAGAGAGTATTCCAGTCAACATTGTCTCTGGTGATGGACTTCAAAATTGCCATCGTCCAAGCAGCTAACTATTCGTTTCTTGGAACAGCGCTTACTGGTTTCAGTTATCATTTTCATCAAAGTTTGTGGAAACAAGTTCAATGTTGTGGCCTCGTTCCATCCAACAAGGAAAACGAGGTGATACGCCACCACATAACAATGTGTTCTTCTCTAGTACATCTTCCCCTGGCAATGTTGGATGATGGTCGGCTGCGTATTCAGGAGAGCACTCCTGAAAGCCAAGCTCTTCAGGACCTTTATTACTATTTTGTGTACCATTGGCTCGATAATGAGATAATGAACGTATGCCAAGAGAGATATGGCATTACTGTGGAAGGCGCCAAGGCAACATGATCTATCTACTACAAGTACTTTACAAAGAGCAGATGTGTTGAACAGCTATGTCAGTAACGAGAGTTTTTAGTCATTTCAGAACAAGCTAATGCAAAAGTCATTTTTTGGCAAATAAAATCGTGTTGAATTTTGTCGACGAAGGAAGATTGTACAGTTACTGAGTGGTAAAGGCATGGTTAAAACACAAAAGCTCCTTTAACTGAGACGGAAGGAACTGGGTGACAAGTCGAGAAGACTGTGTAGAAAAACTGCAAACAGGAGAACCAAGGTTACCTAATATTTTCAGCCATTACGTAGTCATTTTTATATCGGGAAGTTTAATCGGCTACACTGAAAAAATAACAGATCGATTCAGTCGACTGGTTACATGTTCACAATGGACATTTTAATAACAAAACGTCAGCTCGAAATTAAGGGGACACTGTATGTCCTACGCCGCCAATGTTAAATTATCGAATTATGTGGCCCTTTATCTTGGAAATTTTTTAAAACACCATAGATAGTTTCTTTTTCAACCTTGCAGTTCACACTTGTAGTTGAAATAAGGAAGTGTCAAGTAACTAATAATTAAGGCCTAACATTCGAATGAAGGACGACATCGAAGTAACCAAGAGGCGGGTTTATGGATTTGTTGCCGGCAGGTTAAATGAACACGCGAGTATTACGGTGACCTTCGTAATTTCAAATGGTGATCCTTGGAGGGTTGGTTGATTGATTCCGGATTTGGGACCAAAGAGCAAGGTCGCCGATCCCATCGATTTAGGGAAGGATGGGGAAGAGAATCGGCCGTGCACTTCCAAAGGATCCACCCTGATATTTGCCTCAACCGATTTACAGAAATCACGTAAAACCTATATCAGAATGGCCGGACGCGGGTATGAACCGTAGTCCTCCCGAATGCGAGTCCAGTGTGTTAACCACTGCGCCACCTCGCTAGGTCCCTGTACGGAAGACTATGTTCTCGGGAAACGCTATTGAGGTAATTTAGAGCACCGGCATTTCCGGCTGCCTGCATAACTACCCTACCGCCGCCTGAGTACATTTCGCGAAAGGACTGCCAAGACAGCCGCGCGGGGTAGACGTGCGGTCTAAGGGCGCCTTGCCACTGTTCGCGCGGCTACACCTGTCAGAGGTTCGAGTCCTCCCTCGAGCATGGGTGTGTCTGTTATTCTTAGCCTAAGTTAGTTTAAGTTAAGTTAAGTAGTGTGTAAGCCGAGGGACCGATGACCTTAGCAGTTTGGTCCCATAGGAACTTACCACAAATTTCAAACTTTACTGCCAAGACAAATACGAGAAATTAGGGCTCATCATAGAATAGAAAGGCGGAAGTTAGAGTTTAATATCTCGTGGACATCGAGATCATTAGATCAGAACACAAGCTGGGGCTGTTTCAAGGATGTGGAAGGAAAATCGCCCTCACCCTAAAAAGCAATCATTCGTGCATTCGCCTGAAGCGATTTAGGAGAATCATGGCAAACCTGAACGTGGTTGGCAGGACGCCGATCTGACCATCCTCCTCCTAAATGCAAGGCCAGTGTGCTAACCACTGCGCCACATCGGTCGGTCGTCACAGGTAGGAGTCAGAAGCTGTTGGCAGCCTACGCTAAATGAGAGTAAGGCTCGATTCTGGTTTACACCTTTTCTACAAAATCAACATTTTCAGCTCACAAAGGCCCTCAGCAAACGCAATCAGTGAAACAGAAAGCAAGTAGTAGGAGCGCGCAATTAGATTATTTGGTGCTGACGAATGTGTCAGACATATCGCGGTGTTTCGACGTTACTCCAGTTAATCAATAACACTATACAGTGATATTCACAGCCAACAAATACGAGCAACGGAAATTGAATTTACAGCCAGGAAAATTGATCATCTCATCCAATTCGGCACAAAAGGAACCCTTTCATTGGAAATAGCTCTGTCAAAATTTAAGCGCGTCTCGACTCCGAAATTCATTTATCAGTCTCTAACTACACTGAACTGAACGAGAACTTCTCGGTGGTATGAGCAACTGCCGCGTCAGAGCTGCAACTTAATCACGGTCCGTGTCTAACACCGAAAATGCAGATGAAATGCCTTCTGCACCACCCAAAAATTTTGACGTTTAATATCCATTGATAACACGTACTGTACTTCTGAATTTGAATCTATAGATATTGAAAGCAAAGTAATAATAATAATAATAATAATAATAATAATGTCGTGTAATGAGGGCCTCCCGTCGGGTAGACCGCTCGCCTGGTGCAAGTCTTTCAATTTGACGCCACTTCGGCGACTTGCGCGTCGATGGTGATGAAATGATGATGATTAGGACAACACAACACCCAGTCCCTGAGCGGACAAAATCGCCGATCCAGCTGGGAATCGAACCCGGGCCGTTAGGATTGACAGTCTGTTACGCTGACCATTTTTTTTTCTTTTAATCCAATTTTGTTCGTTTTCGTTCGTTATATCTGCTCTGGGCGGACGTCGAAAGACACCCGTTTCAGGTCGTTGTTCATCTATTCACTCAGTTTTTTTATTACAGAGGGCAGCTAGCCCTCTGACCGAACACTATGAGCTACCGTGCCGGCAACCACTCAGCTATCGGGGGCGGACGTAAGTAAAGTTAAAACGAGCTAGTGGTTAAATAAATTACTGGCTTAACTTAAACTTCGTTACGTAAAAAATGACTTTCAGTAACCTCATTGTAACGTAATGCAAAATTCAGAAAAAGGAAAGCAACCTGCTTTTGGTTGTTGAAAGACTGAATTGAATTTACCTTGAGCAAATGAGCAACTGATTTTACTTTTTATATAATAACACTGAGATACATAGCTAGCCCGCAGAAGTCACTGGCTAAGCTCAATACAGGAGAAATGAAATTGCGCAAACTTAATTTGTGTTGTATATTTAGTTATTAGTTTCGCCAGTAAAATTTTACGTCACTTTAAATGAATGAAGTTAACACTTAAAATTGCAAATTACTTAAGCCTGTGTTGTGCAATATAAGAATGAACAGTTCAAATGGTTCAAATGGCTCTGAGCACTATGGGACTTAACATCTATGGTCATCAGTCCTCTAGAACATACAACTACTTAAACCTAACTAACTTAAGGACAGCACACAACACCCAGCCATCACGAGGCAGAGAAGATCCCTGACCCCTCCGGGAATCGAACCCGGGAACCCGGGCGTGGGAAGCGAGAACGCTACCGCACGACCACGAGATGCGGGCGAATGAAGTTACTCAGGCAGAAAATTTAGATTGATACTGGTCATCAGCATTCAATAAGTAATCGATGTACCAGTGTGCTTATTCCTGGCTTTATATAATTGATTGTAATTATTATGAAACTGTTGTAAGTTACTGGGTAGTAGCCAAGGTAACTTTATCTAAATGTATCGATAGCAACGACGAAATGGCAGTAGCTGTGCCTTTGTTTATCTTTGCGTATGGAGAGTCTCTGTTACGTTGCGAGCTGAGAGGAAGCAGAGCAGTTTCAGTCATGAGAGTGCGGGTGTCCCGCAGACACGGGGTGCAACTATGATCACGCCAGTGTAGGCGCGCCTAATTCGTTAACCCGCGAATATTGAGAGCTCGGTAGGAGTGAATAGGCAGAGAAGCTTCAATTCAAACTGCTGGCTTCCCCATAATTATCCGTGGCTCTGGAGACGACTCGGGGTTCTCAAGCGGCATCTCAGCATTGTCGTCGGCTACATTCTTCGTCGTCCGCACAGATACAACGTCGTAAGACTGTCAAGTGACAGATATAGTAATCAAGTGGCTTTACCCAGCTGAATTCCTTTCAGAAAGTATGACTAGCTTGAATGATAACTTGCAATAGTTTAAACTTCTAGGGCACCTGTATTGTCATTGACCTCAGACATTATTACCGGGCAGGGTCTCTTTCCAATCACCGAGTGTCGCAAGAACATGAAAAACTGATTAACTATTTACTGCCAGTTTTGTTTGCTGATGACCAGTATCAATCTAAATTTTCTGCCTGAGTAACTGTTCATTCGCCCGCATCTCTTGGTCGTGCGGTAGCGTTCTCGCTTCCCACGCCCGGGTTTCCGGGTTCGATTCCCGGCGGGGTCAGGGATCTTCTCTGCCTCGTGATGGCTGGGTGTTGTGTGCTGTCCTTAGGTTAGTTAGGTTTAAGTAGTTGTAAGTTCTAGGGGACTGATGACCATAGATGTTAAGTCCCATAGTGCTCAGAGCCATTTGAACCATTTGAACTGTTTATTCTTATATTGCACAACACAGGCTTAAGTAATTTGCAATTTTAAGTGTTAACTTCATTCATTTAAAGTGACGTAAAATTTTACTGGCGAAACTAATAACTAAATATACAACACAAATTAAGTTTGCGCAATTTCATTTCTTCTGTATTGAGCTTAGCCAGTGACTTCTGCGGGCTAGCTATGTATCTCAGTGTTATTATATAAAAAGTAAAATCAGTTGCTCATTTGCTTAAGGTAAATTCAATTCAGTCTTTCAACAACCAAAAGTGGGTTGCTTTCCTTTTTCTGAATTTTGCATTACGTTACAATGAGGTTACTGAAAGTCATTTTTTTACGTAACGAAGTTTAAGTTAAGCCAGTAATTTATTTAACCAGTAGCTCGTTTTAACTTTACTTACGTCCGCCCCCGGTAGCTGAGTGGTTGCCGGCACGGTAGCCCATAGTGTTCGGTCAGAGGGCTAGCTGCCCTCTGTAATAAAAAAACTGAGTGAATAGATGAACAACGAACTGAAACGGGTGTCTTTCGACGTCCGCCCAGAGCAGATACAAAGAACGAAAACGAACAAAATTGGATTAAAAGAAAAAAAATGGTCAGCGTAACAGACTGTCAATCCTAACGGCCCGGGTTCGATTCCCAGCTGGGTCGGCGATTTTGTCCGCTCAGGGACTGGGTGTTGTGTTGTCCTAATCATCATCATTTCATCACCATCGACGCGCAAGTCGCCGAAGTGGCGTCAAATCGAAAGACTTGCACCAGGCGAGCGGTCTACCCGACGGGAGGCCCTCATTACACGACATTATTATTATTGTTATTACTTTGCTTTCAATATTTAGTATTTCAGGATAAGTAACTGCAAACTCAGTGCTTTCTGATTCATTTATTTTCTCGTGGGCTGCTGTGCTGTGGACACGCCAGTGATTATTGCTTAAATTTCTTTGCCATTACCTTTCTTAAGATTCTGGAGATTCATTGCCCTAGCGGGCTGGAGACCGTTTCATTATCCCCTTTTCAGCTAATCAGTGTTTTCTTTTTACCATCAATATTTTTTGTAGTAAATATTACGTGTTACTCTTTTCTCTCCTGTGCGGTTCGCGAGCGATTGCACTATATTCCATCCATTTAGAAATTATCGTCATTATTTAGCTTAAGTTTAGAACAGATTCTTCCTTCAGAAGAGTCTGTTGTATTCTTTCCTCCAACTAGCCGGTGTTACTTTTCCTTCGGTAACGATAGCCTAGTCACTGCAAAATTTCATTAGGCATATATCGCAATCCAGTAAGCTGATTAGGAAGGGGGGAGGTAACATATGGCGACGCTGGTGACAGGACAATTTCAGTTTGTTTTGGCATGAATTTTGCATTGTACAGATTCGTAGCGAATTAAACCCTTGCGCTACGAATAAAGTCACTCAAGCACGGTAGTAGTGAGTGGTGGAAAAAACCCACAACATTTCTAAATTTGCATTAATCAGTAAAGCAGCCAACATGGTGGGCACAAATGAAATTTGTTGAGAGCTCGGTAGGAGAGGACTGGCGGAGGTTGGTTGGTTGGTTGGTTTGTGGAAGGAGACCAGACAGCGTGGTCATTGGTCTCATCGGATTAGGGAAGGATGGGGAAGGAAGTCGGCCGTGCCCTTTCAGAGGAACCATCCCGGCATTTGCCTGGAGTGATTTAGGGAAATCACGGAAAACCTAAATCAGGGTGGCCGGACGCGGGATTGAACCGTCGTCCTCCCGAATGCGAGTCCAGTGTCTAACCACTGCGCCACCTCGCTCGGTCACTGGCGGAGGAAGCTGCAGTTCTGGCTATTGCCTATGGCTCTGGAGACGACTAAGGGTTCTCTAACAGCAACAGCGGCATCTCAGCATTGTCGTCGGCTACAGTCTTCGTCGTCCGCACAGATACAACGTCGTAAGACTGTCAAGTGGCAGATGTAGTAATGTAGAGGCTTTACCTAGTTGAATTTCTTTCACAAAGTATGACTAACTTGAATGATAACCTGCAATACTTAAAACTGTTGTTCTGTGGAAAAGTGTGACAATCTTTTGTTAGCACGCCAGTGATTACTTGCTTAAATTTATTTACCATTACCTTTCTTAAGATTCTGAAGATTCATTGCCCTAGCGGGCTGGCGACCGTTTATTTACGCCCTTTTTGGTTAATCAGTGCTTTATTTGTATTATCAGCAGTTTTTGTAGTAAATATTACGTGGTACCCTTTTCCCTCCTGTGCATTTCGTGAGCCCACCCATTTCAAAATTATCGTCAGTATTTAGCTTACGTTTGGAATAGATACTTCCATCAGATGAGTCTGATGTACACTTTCCTGCAACTAACCCGTGTTATTTTCCTTCGGTGACGACAGCCTTACTCACTGTAAAATTCATTAGGCATATGAGATCAGCGTCAATTATATTGCAAACCAGTAGGCCGATTAGGAAAGGGGAGGTTACACGTGGATAGACCGTTTTGATTGAAAAAGTGCCTTTTATATAACAACATGTACATATCAAGACTGTCCATCTCTGTGTGTACATTAAGTGCACTTTACAGGATACCTTGGAACATCATTTCGTGCGCGCTGATTAAAACATAACGTTGTCGTGGGTGCATAAAACATTGACCAATGTCAGCCGCTCGGCTCCTTCAGCGATGACAATAAAATACAAAAAACGGGCATTAGAGGCTGTTTAATTCAGCAACACTGGTTCTTATAAAGCAAGTTACAGTTTTCTAGAAATGTCTCTCAGTAAAGCAGACAGAGGTTGCCAGACCAGTAATTTTCGCTCTTCTTCGAGAAGACTCCTTTTTTCCTCAAGGAAAGATTTACTTGTTCTCATGAAGTTCCAGCTCTATGCGTGTTTGTAGGCGTGTGTGTGTGTGTGTGTGTGTGTGTGTGTGTGTGTGTGTGTGTGTTTGGAGCTTATGGGCGCTCAGCGCCCCTTTGTCAGCGCCCTTACGTATGTTAAAATACTCTTTGCTTTCAATTGTTTTTTCAAGAAGAGCTGCTATTGGCTGTTTTTTCTCCCAAGAAGAGTTTTCTTCTTTGTTTTTGTCTTCCTGATGAGTAATATGTTGTGATCTTTTCCCACTTGATGACGGGATTTATTCATTTTTAGGATTCCGTACTAAAATTGCTAAAAACAGATACTTTATGGGATCACTTTGTTTTCCGTCTGTCTGTCTGTCTGTTCGACGGCTAAAAAACTGTTTTCTCAGGAAGGGGTAGACTTATCGAACTGAAATTTATGCCACATACTAAGGCTATGGTCCCTTGGCAGTGTAATAAATATATGCTTCTGAGGCAATGCAATCAAAAGATCCTATCATTAATGTTAATGTCACATATATTTATACTCGCAAACTCAGTAATCAAAACCTATAGGGTACTTCCTGTTGGCCTAGAATCATGACATTCGGCAAGGAGAATGGTTTCACAATGCAAGTTAAGGGGTAAATCTGAAATTGTTAATTTGTAATTAAATCCCACACAAATAATTTCGTCATTTATTGTTCGACTACCTCTCTGTCCATGAGTTTGTCGAGATGCCTTTATCTCAGGAAGGGGTAGACATATCAAGCTGAAATTTGCGTCATATATTAAGGAGTATAGTCCTTTGATGGTGTAAGAAAGCTAAGATTTTAAGTCGACTACGGTCGAAAGATACGGCTATTTGTGTCACGTATTTGGTAATTGCAATCTCATTCATTAAAACCTGCAGGTTACTTCCCGTTGACATAGAATCATGAAAATTGGAAACAAGCAAGGTTTCACAAAACAACTAAAGGCACAAACCAGAAAATTGTTAATTTATTATTATAGCAAAGAAAAACTTATTTATTTTGTCACTTGTCATATGACTCAAAACATCTTCTAGGGTGTTGGAATTACTGGAACATATCAAGCTGAACATTTACTGGTGAGTTCGTGTAAGAAAAAATATATTTCGTCTGATAATATAAGGAAGCTTTTGCACTAAATACGGTACTCGTTTTTAAATACCGAATTTCCTGTAAAGAACTATTTCATCTTGCTTTCCAATTTGTTTCACTGCCTCTCGGTCGTTTAACATCATTGGATAAATGACCAAAGATTTAAGCAGCAGCGTTGCTCATCCTAAAATCTGTTTCAATGAAGAATAATGATGGTCATTTTTTCTAGGATTATTATTATGAATGTCATTATTCCTTCTGAACTGTAACGTGTAGCCGAACCCCCACGATTTTACGTAAACTCCATTTGTACTTTCAAAAGGCGATAAATTACGTACAATTGTTCCGAGTTTCTTATTTAATACTTATTATGAAACTGCTTTTTGTGAGCAGTTGTTCTTATAATTGCTTTTTGCATAAGGTAATATCGTTTAAATTCTCCAGGCATGGTCAAAACTGAGTAAAGTCATCGGCGGCAGCGCGCGGAATCAGGCGCCGAAGTTGCCTCCTGGCTGTAGCACTGATCGTAATTTTATCCTGTAACAATCAGTGAACACAAAAGTTTTGGTCCTATCTTTCACTGGAGTATCTGTATTGCATTTACTTAGGCCACTAGCAATAAAATTATCACCTCTCTTCACGAACTGAACCGTGTGCGCACTAAACGGTCCGCGCAGAGGGGCCGCGCGGTTTGAGGCGTCATGCCACGGACTGCGCGGCCGCTCTTGCCGGAGGTTCGAGTCCTCCCTTGGGCATGGGTGTGTGTGCTGTTCTTAGTTTAAGTTAGTTTAAGTAATGTGTAATGTTAGGGACCGATGACCTAAGCACTTTGGTATCTTAGGAATTCGCACACATGTGAACATTTTCGCACTAAACGGAATTTTGTCAGACAATTAAGGTGATCGACTAATGATTCCGAAGTAACTGACAATGCAGAGGCTCGACCCCAAAATGTATTACCTACTACAAGAACATGGCCTCATTCATAGCATTAGCTTCTTGTGGAAGTATTTTGACCAAAAGTCGCCTTGCTCTATTTACGGTTCTGATTATAATCTGAAGTGTAAATCGCATTTCATTCAAAAGGGGAGTTGTTCAAACTATATTTTTTTATACACATGAATTTTCACTGTAGTGGTTTTACTTCTACCATTTAAATTTGGATTTCCTGTAAATCCAACTCGAGGAACTCTCTCTGGGTGAACGCTGTGGGAGGCAAAGACTGGAAACTAAACATAGCAAAATGTATTATCAGCTTTTTCGGGACGAGGACACAGACCGAACGTCAATTTCGTCAGTCAATATGAAGGAAAATGCTGGATTACGAAAGCAGCATTTTCACATCACATGTGTCTCTTCTTCGTCATTCGAAACGTATAACGAAAAGAAAGTTACACTGACGTGGCCAATACGTTATATTACTGGATCAAATGTGCGTTTAACACCAGGAAAACGTCGGGAAATGCCTTCCTTGCACTGTATTATCAGCCAAAGCACTGTAAAATTTACTATTTAAAACAACTATTGCGTGCACACGACAGAAATGAAGAACTAGAACCAGTCGTAAACAGAAGTCTGCTAATGTTTGGGGGCAGCTAACATGGTGGCGTTGGCTCCAGAGCAACGTACAGAGTAAGTCTGCAGCGCCATCTCCCCTTATTATACCTCGATGATTAAAACCACCTGAAACAACGCGGTAAATTCGTAAGCGAGAAACAGAAGACAGTTGGCTCAAGAGGGCTAGTCATAGATGAAACTTTGCGTCTAACTTGTGAGAATAAAACAATGCAAATGCCGAGTTGTCAGAACCGCATTGCTGACTACGAATTGTGTGCTAAATTATTAAAATGGATGGCATGTGTTGGAATGCCAGGCAGCGTAGACTTAGGACAATGTTTTCTCTGAGAGCGAAGACGTGGAATGGATGATTTCCATGATTTGTTGGGATGGAAACATTCGCCTCTATTGAGCAGATTGTCTGTTCATTAAATTTCCACAGATTGCTTGACGAATGAATCCTAGTAGGAAAAGAGTGCGGCCCTTATCTGGACTTTGCGGTTGTCTCTTGATTGTATCATTGATGGTTACAAGTCTTTTGTTTATACAGTGTTTGTATCTTCACAGTACATGTAGGGTGCTTCCGTAAGAACAAAAGTGTAACAGGACGTAGAGAATGCTCCACTGAAGAAAGTAAAAGATATGGAAGTAAACTTGTCCACCACTTTGTCTAGCATTACTCTTTTCCAGCTTATTTAAACTAACTTCTGTACAGGTTTACATGTACTGTGCTGTAAATTTACTTTACATTCTTTATTTGCTGCTAGGAAACAAGGAGGACAAGCCTGATTACTAGGTTCAAAATGGTTCAAATGGCTCTGAGCACTATGGGACTCAATATCTTAGGTCATAAGTCCCCTAGAACTTAGAACTACTTACACCTAACTAACCTAAGCACATCACACACACCCATGCGCGAGGCAGGATTCGAACCTGCGACCGTAGCAGTCCCGCGGTTCCAGACTGCAGCCCCAGAACCGCACGGCCACCGCCTGATTACTAGGAAGTCATGATACAGTTTTTTTTCACTTTATTTGTGGCTCTGTTGTGTTTTATTTACATTGCCCGATATCAGAATGTGCTATGAATCAACGACAGACCCATTCATTACTCAGTGCTATTCAGAGACGTACAGTACAATACGATGGAGCAGTACCGGTACAGTTTTGCAGAACTCACTGTCGCACACCTTCACTATGGGGAATACGTTGCAATGCTCTCACTGCTGAATGGGTATTCCGGGTTATGATTTCCTAACAGGCATCATCCGTCACGACGAGTGTTTATTTCTCTCGATCGACGAATGCGGGAGACTGGTTCACCGGAAAGGAGAAAAGGACATGGTAGTATGAGGATCTCTCGCGCACCCTATTTTGAAGAGTAGGTGCCGGATCGCATTGCAGCGGACCTCAGTACAAGAATTCGTTGTGTTGCGCGTGAAATGTGTGCTGCACATACTAGCGTGTGGCGAGCTCTCCACGAACAACGATTGCACCCATATCACCGACAACGAGTGCGTGCAATGACTTTGACTGGCTTGGTTCAAATGGCTCTGAGCACTATGGGACTTAACTTCTGAGGTCATCAGTCCTCTAGAACTTAGAACTACTTAAACCTAACTAACCTAAGGACATCACACACATCCATGCCCGAGGTAGGATTCGAACCTGCGACCGCAGCGGTCGCGTGGTTCCAGACTGTGACTTTGACTGACTGTGCACCAAAAGACGCATTGTGTCAGTGGTTGCTCCAACAATGCATTGATCGACCAGGTTTCCTCCAAAACGTGATGTTTACTGACGAGTTCTCATTTCATCGTAATTGTGTTTCGAACAGCAGAAATAGCCATGTGTGGGATGAGGAAAATCTTCACGCTGTGGTAGAGTCATATCATCAAGTACGTTTTGCTGTGGAAATCCGGGCAGGCATTTTGGGCGACAATTTCATTGGGCCACAGTTTCTACCTGGCCTTCTGAATGGCTACCTGTATTTGAAGTTCGAGTAAAGTGTTCTACCTAAGTTGTTGGAGAACGCTTGGCTGTTCGTGAGAGGATGTGGATGCAAAAAGGATTTGGATGCAGAATAAAATGACGGCGTCCGTCTCACACCAGTGTAGATGTCCGCAACCATCTCATCACTGTAGTTCGTGGTCGCTGTATTGGAAGGGGAGGTCCTATTCCATGGCCAGTTCCAACACATTTTGTAAGATACAGTACAAATGGTACGTTCATTGTGTCAATGGTATTTGCACTTAACTGTAACTAATGTAAATAAAAAAGTACACAGTAATGTTATTTTATTCTTATCATCTCCTTAAGCTGTATTGTCTGACTCCAGGTTCCCTACCTCAAATTGTTCAGTGGAGCATACTCTATTCCTGTTAAATTTTTGCACACTCTTACGGAAAACACCCTGTATATCACGAGCGTGTGCATGCATGTCTGAAGAAATAAAAACTGTTGCTGATGATTACGGACGTGGTAGATATCACAAAATAGATTCACATTGTGCGACGTCAACTGTTGGCTACACATAAAAATTTGTGCCGGACTGGGAATCGAACCGTAATTTGCTGCTTATCCTGAGCGGCCGCTTTAACAATTTTGGCTATCCGAGTACGTCACCAGAACCTATGCAAACTTCCGTATTTCACGTAATCACAACCCATGTCCTCTGACAATTTTTGATTCCCGCACAGAGAAAAGTTTAGATGGGAAAAGAGGAATATGTATTGGTGGAAAGAGAATAGAATGTGTAAGATTTGCTGATGACATGGTATTAGTGGCAGAAAGTGAGCGGACAGTGAACAACATGCTCAAAGATTTGAATGAAGCTTGTGTGGAATATGGGATGCAAATAAACACTGCAAAAACAAAGAGTATGGTCATCAGTACAAGACGCAGACTGTCCAATATTAAAATAGGCCAATCTATCATTAGCCAAGTAAGTGAATTTAAATATCTGGGAAGCATAATAACTGGAGACTTGAGATGTCACCAGGAGGTGAAAACTCGAATTGCCATAGCGAAGGAGGCATTCAACAGAAAGATGAGACTCTTATGTGGCAAATTAAATAAAGGACTAAGGAAAAGGCTTGCCAAATGTTTTGTCTGGAGTGTGGCACTATATGGGGCAGAAACATGGACTCTGAGACGAGAGGATGAAAAAAGGCTAGAAGCATTTGAGATGTGGATGTGGAGGAGAATGGAGAGAATAAGCTGGATGGAAAGAGTGAGTAATGAAAGAGTATTGGAAAGGGTTGGTGAGAGAAGATGTCTGCTGAAGGTTGTAAGAGAAAGGAAAAATAACTGGTTGGGACATTCATTGAGAAGGGAGTGCTTGCTAGTAGATGCTTTGGAAGGATTGGTTTGTGGGAGAACACTGAGAGGAAGAAGGAGATACAAGGTGATAGACGACATAAAGGGAAGAGGAAATTATGCAGACCTGAAGAGGATGGCAGGACACCGGACAGCTTGGAGAACTACCATGTGAAAACCTGCCTTTAGGCAGAACACTGATGATGATGATGATGATGATGATGATGATGATGATGATGCACAGAGGAACAATTATTATATCGTCTTTTTCGTCCGTCGAAGCATGAATGCATCACTCATCGTTTCAATGTGTTTATACAGTGTCTGTGTCTTTCACAACACAGTGTCACTCGAACGTGGATGCACGCTCGCAGTAAGAGATAATCTGGGTTCGATTCCTAGTCCAGCATAAATTTTCATGTGTTGCAAAGAGTTGGCGTTAATGCATCGACGCAGAGTGTGTATCGGTTTCGTAATATCCATGGAATGGTCCGTGGAAATACGATGTCCAGCCACTGCAAGTTCGTTGGGCAATAGAAAGCGGGTGTGTAGCTGGTAGCGAATGCACTGTTCTGTACAGTCCGTACTGTTCGTTCTGTGTGACGTTTACCTCAGTGTCCCGGTTGCACGCCCAAAAGATGATGGAATATTCTTTCTGCTGATAAAACTTCAAAAAATACGTTTAAATCCATCTTCTCCAAACCGTAGTGGAGCAAATGGTAGAGAGTACTTCCAGTTGTACCGCATATTAGAATTTCTTCCTATTGCATGGATGTCTGGAGCGAGTGACGTATGACTGCTTCAGTGCCCCTATGTGTGGTGTAATTAATAATCCTACCTTTCCTGTGCCTACCCGAGCGGTATGTCCGCTGTGGTATATCCCTAGATCCCTCACTTAATGCTGGTTCTTGAAACGTTGTGAATAGGTTTCAAGCGCCTGCGAGTTCAGCATTCACGTGACTTTTTCCTGTGACAAACGCAGCTAGTGCCCTTCTTTCAAACGAATTATGGGTTTTGTTAGTTGAATTCGTAATGGGTCTCAAATACTTGAGCAGTTTTCTAGGACAGGTCTCAAGGGTGTTTTGCAATCAATCTCCTTTGTGGACTGCCTACATTTCTCCCAGTATTTTACTAATGCACTGGACTCTCCACTTGCTTTACCTACGGCTGAACTTAGGCGATCATTCCATTTTGTCTCTCTATTAATACTTACTCTCAGATATTTGTATTCGTTGATTAATTCCGACTGCGATTCATTGGTATTGTAGCCTTGAAGCCACGTAGGTTGAAATTTCTTGTATTTTTGTGAAGTGCACAAATTTCGAACATTTGAAACAAGCTGATAATCATTGCATCACTTTGAATTTTTATCGACTGAAAGAGGTGTGTTATCTTCTTACGAGTTTTTGTTATTTATGAGGAGCACGTCTACCTCATTATGATGACTATTACAATCTTTTAAATTACCTCTGTTTGCCAAATAACATGGACTTATGTAAATACACTGACCTCTCAAAAAAAGAGGAAGAAATTAGTCATATCTTTCCTGATGATTCTCTCTCACTGCGTGTACAATGTCGCGCAAGCCACTAGCTAATTTTCTCATCACTCCTAGAAGTTTAGTAAAGAAACTTTTTTATTTGTGCTGTGGGTATCGCCATACCCTCAATTCAAACATGGAGATTATCATATTAAACAGCAGAGCAGTCTTTCCTTTACGAAAATCTGTCTGACAAGATTAACCTCTTTAAGATTTTGAACGCTTCAGTTAATGATCTTTTTGAGAATTATAAAAGGAGGTGGATCGTGTGTAGGGCCAGAATAATAGGAAATTATGTAAGAACAAATGGAGGTCTATTACAATCAAACTTACATTACTCCACAAGCACTCCAGGCACGATATGTATGCAATATTAATTATAATTGGTCCCTTAACATATACTGGGGTCGTCAATCGCTTTCTTGAGCACAAATACCAGCATGGATATCCCATGAGAGAGTTAGGCTATGGAATCCAGGAATCTCTAAGAGAAGAATAATTCTGTCTTACAATTTACATAATCAATCATTGGAAATAAATTACAGGAAGCTTCTATCCACTACTCCAGCCTGGGAAATCATTATGATCTGAAGGAGGTAGCTACACTAGATGGAAGTCTACTACTTCAGAGACTTCCGCAAACACGCAATTAAATTTTATACCTTTCCATTATCGAAAATACCTCCGTATACACTCAGACCAGTTTTAATCACGACAATTTGCCCTGTCGAATGGACTTTCTCTCCAACGAAAAACCATTGTTTTCTTTGCACATGAAGGACCAGTTCGTTGCCCAAAGGACCAACTGATAATACAAGGAAAATGACTATAAAACCACGACAAACTCAATAAATCGTATCCTGAATACTACTAATTAAACACTGAGAGCAGTTACTCACTGAATAGTCAAGAACTTTTCGCAGTTAGAACAGAGCTCTGTGGCGAAATCAATCAAGTCACAAGAGTATGATTACATTACGAAAATGTGGCAGAAATCACTTCCTCCGATGAGTTTAATTCTTCCTGAACTTGTGCATATCAGTTACCTGGCTCGGGGGAAGCCACTAAAGTAAACAAACAGAAGTTATGAAGGCTCAAAGTCGAGTCTGTCCGAGAAACAAAGCACGATTGCAAGGCCACACATTTCACTGAGATTTAGGAACGGATTGCTATCGATGGGTCACCTACAAAAAATTTGTAACAAATTTCTCTGGTACCATAATAAAAATTTTATTTCCAGTGTAACTAGAACATTATCTTTCGCGTTTCACTTTACTAGACACAGAAGTCATAAATATTCACTATTAATGAAACATGTGTTATCGACCCAGTCCAAGGCTTTCCTTCATTGTGTCACATAGTTTCCACTAACTGGCTATAGTATAACAGTTGTGAAATACTGCACTCATACAAGTCTGTCAATAACTTTCATATTTTTTTTTTTTTTTTTACTTTTAGGTATTCTAACCCCAGTAGGCTAAAGTACACTCATGCTCATAAATTAAGGATAACTGCAGAATGTGGTGCTACACAACGTGGCACTACACAAAACTGGCGATAATAGCATAGGCACATAAGAAACACACACGACACAGATTTGCAAGTCCACGGTATTGGTGATAAGTTGAGGAAACCGTCCCGAAACACATGTGCTACAAAACGCCACTGTTTCCTGCACATGCACCCCGACATCAATATCAGATATGATCACCATGCACACTTACACAGGCCGCACAACGGGTTGGCATACTCTGGAACAGGTGGCCGAGCAGCTGCTGGTCTGTAGCCTCCCATTCTTGAACCAGTGCCTGTAGGAGCTCCTGAAGTTTCGTAGGAGTTTGAAGACGTGCAGCGATAAGTCGACCGAGAGCATCTCAGACGTGCTCGATGGGGTTTAGTTCTGGAGAACGGGCAGGCCACTCCATTCGCCTGATATCTTCTGTTTCAGGGTACTCCTCCACGATGGTAGCTCGGTGGGTGCGTTATCATCCATCAGGAGGAATGTGGGACCAACTGCACCCCTGAAAAGGCAGACATACTGGTGCTAAATGATGTCCCGATGCACCTGACCTGTTACAGTTCCTCTGTACGTGCACCAATCATAATCCCACCCCACAACATCAAACCACGACCTCCATACAGGTCCCTTCCAACGACATTTAGGGGTTGGTATCTGGTTCCTGGTTCACGCCAGATGAAAACCCGGCGAGAATCACTGTTCAGACTATACCTGGACTCGTCCGCGAACATAACCTGGGACCACTGTCCAATGACCATGTACTGTGTTCTTGACATCAGGTTTTACAGGCTCTCCTGCGACCAGGGGTCAGTGGAATCCACCTTACAGATCTCCGGGCGAAATAACCATGTCTGTTCAGTCGTCTGTAGACTGTGTGCCTGGAGACAACTGTTCCAGTGGCTGCAGTAAAGTCCCGAGCAAGGCTACCTGCAGTACTCCGTGGCCGTCTGCGGGCACTGATGGTGAGATATCGCTCTTCATGTGATGTTGTGGACGTCCCATACTGTAGCGCCTGGACACGTTTCTTGTCTGCTGGAATCGTTGCCATAATCTTGAGATCACACTTTGTGGCACACGGAGTGCCCGTGCTACGACCTGCGGTGTTTGACCAGCCTCCAGTCGCCCTGGTATTCTACTCCTCGTAACGTCATCAATATGTGTTCTTTGAGCCATTTTCAACACACAGTCACCATTAGCACGTCTAAAAACGTCTGCACACTTACTCGCTGCACCGTACTCTGACATGCACCAACACAGCTCTGCGTATGTGGACTGCTGCCAGCGCCACCGTGCGACGACCGCAGGTCAAATGCACTGCCTGGTCATACCCCGCGGTGATTTAGACCCGCAAACCGCCCACCAGAGCGTTGTTTCACCATGTATCGGCATTATCCTTAATTTATGAGCATGAGTGTATTTAAATGCAACAAACTTTTTTCTTTCCTTATGTTGGTTTCTTTCTCTTTTGTATTTTTTGCTACTTGTTCGAGGATGCATAGCCCCTGTTATATTTCCGTTTCATCTAAGGGAAGCTTAATAGGCGAGCTACCATATCAATGAAATACGTGTTTTTGTGCTATGGTGGGTCGATGGAGTCATCCCTTGTTATTGCAACTGAATGCGACGGTCTGCAATAAACAGAAAATTTCAAGTAATTTTCTGCCTCTGTTACTGTTAAACCTAAGAAGTTAATTTTTCTTTCGGATTCTTTCTCTAAAGAGTATCTAATACTGTGATGTTGCTGGTTAAAATTCCCAAGCAGGGCATGCAGATTCCTCTCCCCTCCCTTTATGTATCATTTGTGTATGACTATCTTCTGTTTCAACAGTGGGTTATTCTGAAGCATCGCTCTCTCTCCATTATTGATAATAATTGGAATTACGAAAAATTATAAATCTGAAATAACTTGTGCATCAAATCTGAAAATGCGGGTCGACCAAAGAACCGACAGTACTTACAGATTGCAAGTACACACAGATTTATTACATTCACGTCAACAAAATGACAACAGTGAAGAAAAGATAATAAAAAGAAACGGTGAAATGAAACGCTTATTAGGCATTCTCCTTCAGACTGTTACCTTCACACACAAATATCTGTAATCAGTGCATACATGCTTATCATTATAATTAATTTTACTTAGGATTTTGAATTCACCACTATCTATATGTCTACAAGTACATGTGCGTCCATACTCCGCAAGCCGTCTTATGGTATGTGGCGGAGGCTAGTTCTAGTACCCTTGTCATTTACCCTCTTTCTTGTTCCCCCTTTCCCAGTCGCGGAAAGAACGATTGTTGGCAAGACTACGTGTGGAATTTTAGCTTCATGGCTTTCGTCGATATATACACAGAAAGAAGTAAAACACTGGGTGATTCTTTTAGAAATGTACTGTCTCACAAATTTAATAGTAAACCAAGCTGTTATGTACAGCGTCTCTTTTGTAGCGTCTGCCACTCGAGCTGGCGTTTCCGTGATTCTTTCGTGCTTACGAAATGAACCCGTAAAGAAACGCGTTGCTCTTCTTTGAATCTTCTCTGTTACTCTTATCCGTTCTGTCTGGTACTGACCCGAGAGCCACGATCAACATTCAAGGGGGTTTTGTATGCTATCTCCTTTGTTGGTTGATTACATCTCCCTAAAATTCTTCCACTGAATCTTAGTGTGACATCTGCCCTACCTGCGATTAGTTTCTTATTGTTATTCCACTTTAAATCGCCCCATATGAATACTCATTCATGTTTTATGGAAGTGACTGCTTCCAGTGATTACTCTACAATCGTGTAATCATACGATAATGTATCGGACTGCCTCTTTCTGCACAACACATTACATTTGCTTACAACGGGCATCAGCTGCCAACTCTGCAGCAAGTGTCTAACCTCTGCAGCTCATCCTTCACTTCGTCAAAATTTTCTAGAGTTGCGACTTCTCTGTAAGCAACAGAAGCATCCACCAAAAGACCCTAAGGAACTTCAGACGTTATAATGGGAAATCTAGGACGTAATGTAACGCTCTAATGAAAAGGATAAATGCTACTCACCGTATAGCGGAGACACTGAGTCGCAGATACGCACAACAAAGAGACTGTCGGGAAGTGAGCTTTTAGCCAACATACATACACTCACGCAAATACACACACACACACACACACACACACACACACACACACACACACACACACACACACACACACACAGATGAGCATAGCCTCTTCAGCTGCCAGGAACTGTGCTCAGTATGAAGTAGTGAATATTACTGTTCTTTCCTTTTTTTGCTGCGCCAACCGCTGCCTGGAAACTATACTAACAAATATGATTGCTTCACCCGGCAGGCGCAAAAATAGCTATTTTTTCTAAACGCTTGGCCATCTGGAGCTCCACCTTCTGTTACTTTCATTTCTGGCCAAACCCTGCATTTTTTGAATAAATCGGTGTGAGGAATTGGCACAGCGCAGCGGAAAGAGAACAAAACTGTAATCCGAGGGTACTAGGCTTGTTCCCTGTGTGTAAACTTTTTTATTTTCAATTTTTACGTTACTTATACTGCAAATGAACGGAAACAATGATTAGTAGGTCCTTTATATCAATATTGTCATGAAAGCTGCAAAAAAGATTAGAATTGCAAATAAATTTCCAGAAAAAGATCGTTAGGCGTACATGAGGACTTTGTAATAAAATTAGATATGTTTATTACCTTACAGTTGATAATTTACACGTGCTGGGGTGATATTCATTGTAATGTATTTGTACACCTAAATTTTCCTCTGGCTTTCTGTTTCATGTCTTTCACGAAAATATGAAATAGAACATAGTGAGCATCATACATATATGCTGCACTTCGCGTTCGGCATGTGATTCCTCATGCTAGTTTAAGGTTTTGCATGTAGCAAAACCTAGTCCAGTCAGTATGTTTCACAGAAATATGATTTAAAAAAGGAGGCTCTGGCAACGCTATAATTGCGTGCAGCGTGGCTAAGAGTAGCTATCATGAACTCTGCACTGTACTGGAGCTGTCCCATTAGTTCAGTTAGGTTAACCGCCACGGTAGCTCAGCGTGTTCGGTCAGAGGGTTAGCTGCCCTCTGTAATTAAAAAAAACTGAATGGATAAATGACGAAGTTCAACAAGCTTCATGGGACGTCCGCGCCGAACAAACACAACGAACGGTTACGAACAAAATGAGATTACAAAATAAATAAGTAAATAACGTTAGATGAAGCACTGCTTTGGGGTACGGATATGCCAAGTCGCCGATGTTCGAGCCGTATGCACACCAAACATTTATTTACAATTAAAGTATCAAATGGTATCCAAGTTTCATCCGCACAATGCGGCATATTTTTTTCTGTTACTGTTACCTGTATTTAAACATTCAGACGTAACATGAACTTCTTACAGACATAAACGGCCACTTTGTTTTGTCTATAACGCAAATAAAGCCAACAGAAAATAATAGTGGCTAGAGTTACATCTTCTGTATCCAGTGATGTACAGAAAACAGAGTATGTAGGTTGCACTAGATTGCATATTACGCGACATACACTAATTCTGTCCTGTACATTTGACGTCCAGCCTCATCTGCACAGACCCGGTACGTAAATGTACGAGAAACATTCACTTTAAAGACGTTCAAAGCGACCACCTTGCATTACAAACACTTGGCCACTCTCTGGACCCTACGCAACACAGTCGCGTCCATCACTGCCGAAGCGGCACGCATGCGAGCTGTTAGTCGTGTTCATCCATGGGTGGAGTACCACACACATCAAAAAAGTTTTGCTTCACCTCGGTTCCGAGAGTTCCGGAACCTGTACAGAAAATTGGAATAGAGATCAACATAAACGTCATATCCGTCCTTTTTATTGCTCGTGTAAACCACACATTGCGTGTTGTACCACCATACAGCGAGACCTTTAGAGGTGGTGGTCCACATTGCTGTACACACCGGTACCTCTAATACCCAGTAGCACGTCCTCTTGCATTGATGCATGCCTGTATTTGTCATGGTATACTATCCACGAGTTCATCAAGGCACTGTTGGTCCAGATTGACCCACTCCTCAACGGCGATTCAACATACGTCCCTCAGACTGGTTTGTGGTCACGTCAATCTATCCCAGGCATGTTCGATAGGTTTCATGTCTGGAGAACATGCTGGCCACTCTAGTCGAGCGATGTTGTTATCCTGAAGGAAGTCATTCACAAGATGTGCCCGATGGGGGCGCGAATTGTCGTCCATGAAGACGAATGCCTCGCCAATATGCTGCCGGTATGGTTGCACTATCGGTCGGTCGCTGGCATTCACGTATCGTACAGCCGTTACGGAACCTTCCATGACCACCAGCGGCGTACGTCGGCCCCGCATAATGCCACCCCAAAACAGCAGGGAACCTCCAACTTGCCGCACAGTGATGAATTCCAGCCACAGCCGTCGTTGTGGCTGGAACTCAGTTCCGGCGAGGCAGTGCATGAGCATTAACTCACCTGAAGATGGCGGCTAGCTGGTCCGCCGAAATATTGTGTCTGGACGACGACATGATCCGGCTGCAAACCCGTGAATAATATCAGCAGTTATTATGCCGGGAAAGTCTACGAAATCACATTCATAGTAGTTTATTGATGATTCCGGCTCAACGTTCCCTAATTAATGCATACCCTGAGTTATCGACATGACTGCTTCCCAGAAGGTCCTCACAATCTGATCATGTCAGTGTCCACCAATTTATGCGAAACCGCTCTTGTCTGAGTTCCTTCTGTTAAGTAAATCAGAGCTAGTCCTAACCAACACACAACGTTAAGATCCAATGCTGGTAAAAATGTGCACAATGGATTTCAACCGCAAAGAAGGTCGTGGCCCAACATTGAAAATTAACGTGGGAATCAGAATTTTTGTATTCCATTTTTTGCAAATGGACGAAGGGATAGCTTGTTGGTGGAATAAGAATCAAATGCAAAATTAAATTGTAGGATTATTGCAAATAAAAATCTGCATTAATCAGTCAAAAATGTACATGACTTTTAAGGTGTTACTTTACAACAATGTACATACAACTCTTTCCCGGAGCTACTGAGTGGCAAAGTTACATGAGGACGATGGAATTTAGCTGTTCATTCGTTCCTGAAACTATACAGAATGTTTGTCTCGCCTAAATATTGATTATGATAGCTGATCATTGGTTACAAGAGGTTATAAAAGAGAACCAAGGATCTTAGCTTTCACTAATAGACTGAAAATTCTCGCCCTAACTGCTGACGAGATTCCCATAACCGAACTTTCCTAACATGCCTATGCTGTATTCATGCTCACCCTAATATTCGACGCCACGTGACTTGAGCGGTGTCCAGGTGACTAGCTGTGAACTAGTACAACACTTGCTGTGTGGCGATGGTAGCAGACCCTGATCTCTACATGACGAATTCATGTGCGAAATGTCCTTTTTTCACTCCTTGTGAAGACCTGCACTGTTTGGCACTCTGGCATTTATTGGTCTTTATAGCTTGTTCTAAAACTACCATCCCTTTTACTTCTGCCCAAGAGTTAAAAGAGCCAATCACGTGCTGAACAAACCTCCTACGTCCATCTAAGGTCACAGGGCAGTCAACCAATCGTTGCCTAATGTTAAAATAGCTAGCCTCTCAATACAGTCTGCGAGAAAGCTGACAACCTAGACGAGAGGTAGTTCCTCACACTCCCACATATTCCCAAAATCGTACTCTGTGTTGGAAGTTTGCAGAAAAATTTCGACAGTGGGCGGATTTTACTACAAGGCGACTTTGACACACTAGGGACGCCTTGCTTCAGACGTACCCTCATTTTGTTGCCCGAAGCAAAAGCTGTTTCGTGGCCCTGAGCTGACAATACTCAGCGCCAGGCCGGAAACAGTCACTGCTCTTCTGCCCGGGCTGCAATTCCCAGAACGACTCACATGGGATTCGCTTTCTCCCAATCGTCCTGACACGCACCGTAAGCCCGGAGCTCATGGCTCGCTTCCAGATTCAGAAGAAGAAGAAGTTACGAGCACCTCGTTATTGGGGGTGTTAATTAGAAAAATGAAAATAAATCCGACCAACCACTGTCATGAAAATAAATCTTTTCTTTGTTGTTGTTATTGTGGTCTTCAGTCCAGAGACTGGTTTGATGCAGCTCTCCATGCTACTCTATCCTGTGCAAGCTTCTTCGTCTCCCAGTACCTATTGCAAACTACATCCTTCTGAATCTGTTTAGTGTATTCATCTCTTTGTTTCCCTCTACGATTTTTACCCTCCACGCTGCCCTCCAAATCTAATTTGGTGATTCCTTGATGGTTCAGAATATACCCTACCAACAAATCCCTTCTTCTAGTCAAGTTGTGCCACAAATTTCTCTTCTCTAGAATTCTATTCAATACCTCATCATTAGTTATGTGATCTACCCATCTAATCTTCAGCTTTCTTCTGTAGCACCACATTTCGAAAGCTTCTATTCTCTTCTGGTCCAAACTATTTATCGTCCACGTTTCACTTCCATACATGGCTACACTCCATACAAATATTTTCAGAAACGACTTCCTGACACTTAAATCAATACTCGATGTTAAAAAATTTCTCTTCTTCAGAAACGCTTTCCTTGCCATTGCCAGTCTACGTTTTATATCCTCTCTACTTCCACCAGCATCATTATTTTGCTCCCCAAATAGCAAAACTCCTTTACTACTTTAAGTGTCTCATTTCCTAATCTAATTCCGCAGCATCACCCGATTTAATTGGACTACATTCTATTATCCTCGTTTTGCTTTTGTTGATGTTCATCTTATATCCTCCTTTGAAGACACTGTCCATTCCGTTCAGCTGTTCTTCCAGATCCTTTGCTGTCTCTGACAGAATTAGAATGTCATCGGCGAACCTCAAAGATTTTACTTCTTCTCCATGGGTTTTAATTCCTACTCCCAATTTTTCTTATGTTTCCTTTACTGCTTGCTCAATATACAGATTGAATAACATCGGGGATAGGCTACAACCCTGTCTCAATCCCTTCCCAGCCACTGCTTTCCTTTCGTGCCCATCGACTCTTATAACTGCCATGTGGTTTCTGTACAAATTGTAAATAGCCTTATGCTCCCTGTATTTTACCCCTGACATCTTCAGGATTTGAAAGAGTATTCCAGTCTACATTGTCAAAAGCTTTCTCTATGTCTACAAATGCTAGAAACGTACGTTTGCCTTTCCTTAATCTATTTTCTAAGTCGTAGGGTCAGTATTGCCTTACGTGTTCCAACATTTCTATGGAATCCAAACTGATTTTCCCCGAGGTCGGCTTCTACCTGTTGTTCCATTCGTCTGTAAAGAATTCGTTTAGTATTTTGCAACCGTGATTTATTAAACTGATAGTTCGGTAATTTTCACATCTGTCAACGCCTGCTTTCTTTGGGATTGGAATTATTATATTATTCTTGAAGTCTGAGAGTATTTCGCCTGTCTCGTACATCTTGCTCACTAGATGATACAGTTTTGTTAGGCCTGCCTCTCCCAAGGCTGTCAGTAGTTCTAATGGAAAGTTGTCTACTCTTAACTAATCTTATATCAGCATCGGCACGCAAGTCGCCGAAGTTGCGTCAAATCGAAGGACTTGCACCTGGGGAGAGGTCCACCCGACGGGACGCCCTAGTCTCACGACCTATGTGCTCTATTCATGCGATCTCATTACAAAACTGAATAATTATGATAGGAGACAGGCCAGATGACTCGCCGATTTTCACGTTTCATTTCCGTGCAAAGAATGATTCACATGGCTCATCCATTATTATTGTATCTTATTCTGTATGTAAGAAAAATTGATAGGATCGTCAAAACCCAACATTTCTATATAAATATCTCTTTGGCTGACTCCCTGGCAGCGAGAGAGGCAGTATTTCCATCGTGCTCTCGAAATTTCGAAACCGTTTTGTCCTCTTATTTCTTTCCCCGCGGGGCAATAACGCAGTTTTCGGTAGCAGGTCCCCGCTGCGAGGAATCCGCTGGGTGGTGGGGGGCAGGCAGTTGCGCGAGCGGTGGGAGCGGGGTGGGGCAGAGGTCCTCGCCAGTGCCTCGCTTCCTCTCACACAACAATTGAATCGCGGCAGCTCCGGCCTCGCCTCACCGGCAAAGAAGCAAACGTGCGCAATCAGCGGCTCTCTTTATTTTCCTTCGCCCTCTTTCCCGCCATCTGATTCTCCTCCTCTTTTTAAACCCGTGTCCTCGTCGCTCTTTTTTCGATGCGGCTGGCAGTCTTTTCCCCCAGTGCCGAAGGGATGGCATCGGAGTTGGATCCCCTGCCTCATCTCTCCTCCCCCCTCACCGTCCCGAAAAAAAAGACTCCGAGAGTGGAGGGAGGGAGGATTGAATTTAATAACGCAGTGAACATGTGGCGCAGTAGAGGGGGCAAAAGGAAAATCGGGTTTTTCCGCGGCATTTCGAGCCGTCGGGAGAGCGAGCTGTCGCGTCCGCAGCGACAAATGCCGCTCGTCTGCCGCCTGATCTCGCTCTTTCCGCCAAGGGCGTACTTTTCTGCCGCCGGCGCTGGTGTGGGGACGGCGGCGGAGCGGGAGAACGGGGTAGGAGGCGGGGGAGGAAGTGGAAGATCGATGTGCGGGCAGAGTTGAAAGTCTCGCACTCGGCCAGGGCGAGGGCGCCAGCGCTGGAAAAAGCCAGCGAGGCGGCTGCAGTCTGCTTCCTCCCGGAAGAGGCCGCTTGGGGTCGCCTAACTCGGCCCGCCCGCATGTCACCGGAGAGGGTCCCAGTGTTCTACTGCCTATCGAGTATTAATTTCTCCAGTCCGTCCCAGCTTGTAACATGATTATTAGCGAGACCATTTGTAACATGATTATTGACGAGTGCACATCTCGGAAAGGGAAACCTAATACTTGTGGAGGCATTGCGTATTGTGAGTGACGTTGGTCTGCAGATGGAACGTTGTCAAGCAGTGTTCCTTCAATCCCTTCTCGATTGACGGTCAACTCCTTCACCAAGTTCCCTACCTCTGCGATGAACCTGGAGATCTAGTGGTAAAGTACTGGGTGATCAAAAAGTCAGTATAAATTTGAAAACTGAATAAATCATGGAATAATGTAGATAGAGAGGTATGGTGTTTTATTAGAACCATAAAAATACAAACGTTCAAAAAAGTCCGACAGATGGCGCTGCATCTGATCAGAATAGCACTAATTAGCATAACAACATAAGACAAAGCAAAGATGATGTTCTTTACAGGAAATGCTCAATATGTCCACCATCATTCCTCAACGATAGTTGTAGTCGAGGAATGATGTTGTGAACAGCAATGTAAAGCATGTCCGGAGTTATGGTGAGGCTTTGACGTCGGATGTTGTCTTTCAGGATCCCTAGAGATGTCGGTCGATAACGATGCACTTGCGACTTCACGTAACCCCAAAGCCAATAATCGCACGGACTGAGGTCTGGGGACCTGGGAGACCAAGCATGACGAAAGTGGCGGCTGAGCACACGGTCATCACCAAACGACGCGCGCAAGAGATCTTTCACGCGTCTAGCAATACTTTTTTTTGTTCTAATAAAACCCCATGTCATTCCAAGTATGTGTGTCAATTTTTACCTCTCTACCTACGTTATTCCGTGGTTTATTAAGTTTTCAAATTTATACTGACTTTTTGATCACCCGATATACTATGTGATCAAAAGTATCCACACACCTGGGTAAACATGAGAAGTCCGTGGCGCCCACCAACGGTAATGCTAGAATTCAATATTATGTTGGCCCACCCTTAACCTTGATGACAGTTTCCACTCTCGCAGGCATACGTTCAATCAGGTGCTTGGGGGATGCCAACCCATTCTTCACGGAATGCTGCACTGAGAAGAGGTATCGATGTCGGTCGGTGAGGCCTGGCACGAGGACGGCGTTCCAAAACATCCCAAGGTGTTCTATAGGATTTAGTGCATGCCAATCCATTACAGGGATGTTATTGTCGTGTAACTTACGCAGCCATGGGCTGTGCATTATAAACAGGTGCTCGATTGTATTGAAAGATGCAATCGCCATCCCCGTATTGCTCTTCGACAGTGCGAAGCAAGAAGGTGCTTAAAACATCAGTGTAGGCCTGTTCTGCGATAGTGCCACGCAAAGCAACAAGGGATGCAAGCCCCCTCTATGGAAAACACGATCACACCATAACACCAACGCCTCCGAATTTTACTGTTGGCACTGCACACGCTGGCAGATGACGTTCACCGGTCATTCGCCGTACGCTCACCCAACCATCGGATCGCCACGTTGTATACTGTGAGTCGTCACTCCACACAACGTTTTTCCACTGTTCAATCGTCCAATGTTTACTCTGCCTACGCCAACCGACGCGTCGTTTGGCATTTACCGGCGTGATGTGTGGCTTATGAGCAGCCGCTCGAACATGAAATCCAAGTTTTTTCACCTCCCGCCTAACTGTCTTAGTACTTGCAGTGGATCCAGATGCAGTTTGGAATTCCTGTGCGGTGGTCTGGATAGATGTCTGCCTATTACACATTACTATCCTCTTCAACTGTCGGCGGTATCTGTCAGTCAACAGATGAAGTCGGCCTGTACGCTTTTGTGCTGTACGTGTCCCTTCACGTTTCCATATCACTAAGACATTGTAAACCGTGGACCTTTCCACATCACTAACACATAGTAAACAGTGGACCTAGGGATGTTTTGGAGTGTGAAAGACGTATGACACAAGTGACATCCAATCACCTGACGACGTTCGAAGTTCGTGAGTTTCGCGGAGCACCCCATTCTGCTCTCTCACGATGTCTAATGACTATTGAGGTCGCTAATATGGAGTAGCTGGTAGTAGGTGGCAGCACAATGCACTTAATGAGAAACGTATGTTGTTGGAGGTGTCGCCGGCCGAAGTGGCCGTGCGGTTAAAGGCGCTGCAGTCTGGAACCGCAAGACCGCTACGGTCGCAGGTTCGAATCCTGCCTCGGGCATGGATGTTTGTGACGTCCTTAGGTTAGTTAGGTTTAACTAGTTCTAAGTTCTAGGGGACTAATGACCTCAGCAGTTGAGTCCCATAGTGCTCAGAGCCATTTGAACCATTTTTTTGTTGGAGGTGTCCGGATACTTTTGATCACACAGTGTAAATATATTTTCAGTTTGCTTTTAATCTAACTTTCCCCTTCCAACAAAGCAAGGAGTTGTTAGGGAAGACGCATGTTTCAGATTCTACGTTAAACTGTAGATACCCTTCCCCGGTTGGATAACTGGGATAGGTTAGGGGCACACGAGTCACTGAAGTGAATCCAGTTGAGAGACTTGCACTAGGAGATCTAGCAACACGCAGTTACAGGGGCTGGAGAAAAATATGGAAACACAGCGAGAAATGCATGCTTGAACGAACATAAATACAGATGCTAGCCAAGTCTGCAGGGTGAGCTGTTGTATTTGACCACAAACGGCAGCTTTGTAATGTCATAAACAGCTCGCAATGTCATTCGTAGTCAATACAGTGTTGTGTGTAGTTGGGAGTATATTATGTCAGATCTAAGTGAATTCGAATGTGGGCAAATGTTGGCGCTCGTATGATGGGTGCTTTCGTAACCAAGGTAGCTGAAGTGTTTGGCGTTCCAAGGGGAGCCGTATCTAAGATTTATACCACGTACAGGGATGTCGGATAGAACATGATCCGCTAAGTCACAATGTCGACGAAACTGTGTGTCGAGTGATCGTGACAGACGGCTATTGAAGACGATTGTGACAAAAAATAAGAGGATGACGGCTGCGAAAGTCGCTGCCGAATGCACTGTCGCACTCCCAAAACCTGTCAGCACCAAAAAAATACGAAGGGCGCTCCATGAGCTGGAAATTGCAGATGCGACTCCATCTCATCAATGATGCAAATGCCAGTAACAGGAAAATATTTTTACGAAGAAGTAAAACGTGTACTATAGAGCAATTGAAGAAAGTCATTTCGTCCTATGAGTCTAGCTTAACATTGTTTCCAGCTTCTGTCCGAGTTTACGTCCCAAGAAAGAAACTTGGCGGGGGATTCGGTGTTTATTTGGGCAGCCATAACGTAGTATTCGATCAACATCTCCATCCAGAGTGAGATTTTCACTCTGCAGCGGAGTGTGCGCTGATATGAAACTTCCTGGCAGATTTAAACTGTGTGCCCGACCGAGACTCGAAGTCGGGACCTTTGCCTTTCGCGGGCAAGTGCTCTACCATCTAAGCTACCGAAGCACGACTCACGCCCGGTCCTCACAGCTTTACTTCTGCAAGTATCTCGTCTCCTACCTAAGCCATGTCTCCACAGTATCCTTTCTTCCCGCAGTGCTAGTTCTGCAAGGTTCGCAGGAGAGCTTCTGTAAAGTCTGGAAGCTAGGAGACGAGATACTGGCAGAAGTAAAGCTGTGAGGACCGGTCGAGAGTCGTGCTTCGGTAACTCAGATGGTAGAGCACTTGCCCGCGAAAGGCGGAGGTCCCGGGTTCGAGTCTCGGTCGGGCGCACAGTTTTAATCTGCTAGGAAGTTTAACATCTACATCGTTGTCCGCAAGCCACCTAGTGCTGTGTGGCGGTACCACTGTCTCATCCCTCCAACCCTGTTCCACTTGCGAGTAGTACATGGGAAGAATGATTGTCGGTAATCCTCTGTATTGGCTCTAATTTCTCGAATTTTCTTCTCGTGGTCAGTACACGATATATATAGTCTGACTCCTCCTGAAAAGTGCTGTCACGAAATTTTAACGGTAAATCTCTCCGTGATGCACAACACCTCTCTTGTGATGTCTGCCAGTGGAGTTTGTTTAGCATCTCCGTAACGCTCTCTCGCCATCTAAATGATCTTGTGATGAAACGCGCCTCTCTTCGTTGGATCTCTATCAGTGCTATCTGATAGGTATCCAGATAAATGAACAATATTCAAGAATTGGGCGAACAAGCGCCTTATAAGCCACTTCTTTCGTGGATGAGTTGTATTTCCTTAAGATTCTTCCTATGACTCGGAGTCTGGTGTCTGCTTTTCCCAGTATCTGTTTATATGGTCGTTCCACTTTAGGTCGCTCTAGATAGTTACGGCCAGATGTTTTACGGCAGACCCTTTCTCCAGCTGTTTCTCATCAACAGTGTAGCTGTACAGTAGTGGACTTCCTTTCCTATGTATGCACAATATGTTACATTTATTTACGTTCAGGGCCAACTGCCAGAGTCTGCACCATTCATCAATTCTCTGCAGATCGTCCTGCAAATTCTTACTAGCCGGCCGCGGTGGTCTAGCGGTTCTAGGCGCGCAGTCCGGAACCGCGCGACTGCTACGGTCGCAGGTTCGAATTCTGCCTCGGGCATGGATGTATGTGATGTCCTTAGGTTAGTTAGGTTTAAGTAGTTCTAAGTTCTAGGGGACTGATGACCACAGATGTTAAGTCCCATAGTGCTCAGAACCATTTGAACCATTTGAAATTCTTACTATCTTCGGGAGTTGGTACTTTGGTATAAATAACTGCATCATCTGCGAATAGCCTTAAAGAGCATCCGATGCTTTCTACTAGATCATTTATATATATAGTGAACAGCAACGGTCCTATCACACTTCCCTGTGGTACTCCGGATTCTATCTTTACACCTGTCGATTTCGTTCCGTTAAGAGCGACGTGTTCAGTTCTATTTGCAAGAAAGTCTTGAATCCAATCGCAGGTCTGCACCGATACTCCGTTAGTTCGTATTTTTTTCATTAAAAGGAAGTGTGCGACGGTGTCAAATGCCTTACTGAAATCAAGGAACACGGCATCAACCAGAGCGCCAATGTCCACTGCGCTGTGAATCTCATGGAAGAATAGATCGAGCTGAGTTTCGTAGGATTTCTGCTTGCGGAATCCATGTTGATTTTTATAGAGGAGATGTTAAGTTTCCAAAACCGTCATAATTCTTAAGCATAAAACATGTTCCAGAATTCTACAACAGACTGACGTCAACGATATATATGTATAATTGTGTGGATCTATCTTATTGTCTTTCTTAAAAACGGAAATGACCTACGCTTTTTTCCAGTCGCTAGTAACCTTTCGTTGCTCAAGCTATGTACGATAAATTACTACTAGAAGGGGAGCAAGTTCTTTTGCATAATGACGTGTGTGGGTGACAGAGTATAAGCAGCTGATGTGAGAGGTCAGAGAGTGAGGTTGCGAAAAAAATGTGGGACGCCTCACGATTTTGTGTATCATTCTTGCGCAGCCGCCACGCTAATCTTCTCTGTATCGTTCCAATTTTAGTACATGTACCGCCAAAGCGGAATTTTACCCCACGGGTACTCAGCAAGGTCACTTTACTGCCAAGAATTATGTCACCATTTTGGCCATCGGGTCTGTCGCATGGTACAATATCTGTTGGTTCCCCAGTGGTGATGCTGTGTTCCAGGACAGGGCCCTTGTTCGCACTGCTCGCATAGTCCAGGACTGGTTTTGTGAGAGCGAGGACCAACTGTCACCCCCTCCCTGGCCACCACCCTCACCAGATCTCAGTATTGTTGAGCCTTTGCAGTCTACATTGGATAGGAGTATGCATCATCGCTATCCACCTCCATCAACGGTACCTGAAACTGGCAGTATTTTGCATGAAGAACGCTTTAAGACGCCCCTAAAGCCCATACAGGACCTTTATGTACCCGTTTGGAGACGACTGAAAGCTGTTTCGAATGCCAACGGGTTTCTTGCAACATAGTAGACATGGCAAGTGTTGTGTTTTTGGTGTTTTCATTTTTTTGTCCAATCCCTATCTATTATTGCTACCTCGTCTATCAACAACACAACAAACGTCGTTCTCCACTGGTAAGTATTCCTGTGAAGTTGTTTTTGTCTAATACTATCCTGCCATTTAACAGTCCGTTTTCTTATTCCTTTGTGGCCTCTGTAGCCCCTAAATGTTCTGCATTTTCTTCTTCTTCTTCTTCTTCTTCTTCTCTCATAGCTTCTTCCTCTTTTCTCCCGTTGTTCTTCCGAAGTCTTCAACGCCTCTCCTCTAGTTTGCTCCGTTGGCAACTCTCTACTGTTTTCCTGTATCCTCCTGTGTGTGTCACGTCCAAACATGAGCATTACAAGACGCCAATTAGAGACCCATAGTGTGTGATTATTTTGTTTTTGGCAGTTTCTAACAACCCTACCACAACAAAGGTCAAAATTTAATAATGATTCTGGTGTTTCTCACGCTGCTAAATACTGCATTTTCGGGCAACAACAAAGTTATAATGTGGCAGGTGTCATTAGAGCACTGTTATTAAAGTCATTTCATGTAATAACGAATAAACTAGGCACTCATCTTTTCGTGTTTCCAACGCTGGTTTCGTTGTAAAATCATGGCTCAATCGTCGGAAATCTAGGTGGTGATGATTCCAAGCTCGGATGCAAAAAGGCCTAGGTTTTATTCTGATATATTCAAAAGTTTTGTAGATGCGCTTCACAAACCATTCTTGAAGATTAAACCTTTCAAAGTTAGCACAATAGTGACGTAAAAAAATAATCAGCACTCCGAATTTAAGTTACACTTCCTTTTAATTGCTTTTATTGCAATATCACGTAACACACAAAACATCACTTCACAATACAAAACATACTTGAAAACATCTTCCTCACAGTCACTGTTAAAGTTCACATTTTATAATCTGACTACAATATGCGTCTTTCCAACATGACGTCCAAGCCTTTACTTCTTTTAAGGTCCGACTCTCTAACAACTAACTAATAATCGCTTACGCGCCCAAAAATCAGAGTTACAAGTACGTCAAAGATCATAGTGACAAAAGAAAGAATACACATAAGAATAATATCATTACAATATAGACATATCGATGTATCACAAATGAAATCAAATCTGAATGTTGTCTCAGAATTATGTTAAGTAGTTAACAGAAACGCAGTAAAATATCGCTGGTATCGAGAGGTTGAGTTGAGGTGCCGTAATGGTTACGTAATTCAAGTACCATTACAAGTTTGAACACAAGTTTGCGTATTTTTGTTTCACATGCAAACCTTTAAAGTGAAACTTTTTTGTAGCTTTGACAAGGGAAAGAGGAAGCGAGTCGAAGGCAGACGGTGACGAGCAACACCGGAACAGAAAATTCTCGGCGGAAAAATCAGCACTTGCCTCCGGCAGCTACATCGACAGCCATCCGTCAACGTTGAACTTCGGACAAGTGATAAAAATGCCATTCATTTGTCGACCATAAATGGTTCCACAGCGAGATAATATGATGTAAACGGCAGAGAACTTGAGCTTTTGGTCCTCAAATGAAATTAACTGAGTCGAGGTATTGGTCCACATCTGTCTCAAGTACCGAACACGTAAGAGGTGATTCGATCTCAGAGGGTTCTTTAAATGGAGTTTCTGTCAATGGGAAAGCTTCGTTTGAGAGGCACCCACATGCCTTGCTCATACTGTGGCATCAAGCAGTCAGGCCTGCAAGATGAGTGGTCTGCCAAGCGAGTGGATTCATTCTTATTTATCTAGTAACATGAACTCTAGTACTCACACTTAAGTTACAAGTTATCCTCCTATATGATTAATACGCAACGGAAACACGCATCTGACTATCAGTAATTTACAGAACTCTGACTGTACACTACGCACTGGCAATACCACATTTTCTTTCTTTTTTCATTTAACGGCTTTTGTCAACACGTGGCCACCGCACTGAATATGAATGGCGCATACATTATAAATTTGGGACATTATGACAACATACAATTCGAAGGAAAAGTCCACCAATCTTTTTCTTTTCACTATCCTATTTATTCCGATAAATTCTCTAACCTAAACACACAAATTCTATAACCTACAACAATATCACATGAGAAATTCCGCCCAGTGGGCATGGCTTTACATTGGTGTATCTCTATATTATGGTCTCGTAATTATTTAACGCTACAGTGCACTTTCTGGATAGGATGGTGGATCTTTTGTTATACCTCACACTTCGACTCTCACAATCATCATCACGAAACTTTCCTCCAGACCGAGCGGTACCGAAGGAACAAGCATAACCCACTAATCTTTTGAAACTACCTTGCTACTCTCCCATGCAAACCACACATACTCAAATTACATGACATACATCACACTGCAATAAGAAATATAAAACACTATCACTTTCAGCTTTCCCACTTCAATTAATATTTATCCCAGTTTCACACGACACTGCCTCACTTCGTAATTCTACTTTCCTACTATGAACTCTGGAGATATATGCACGTCTTCCTGTGCAATGCAAGCCAAGTGGCGTTGCTGGATAGACGGCCGACTCACCTTGCTTCTCTCTCAGAGTTTGAATCTAGCGTCACACGGAATTATATCACGTAAGGTAATATTAAGAACGTATTCATCACACACGCGAGTCCTCAACTGATACCATGGACGAGTACTTCTCTTTATCCTTTGTCTCATACACAGATTGAGACTCACACAGTACTCACCACGTGGAAGTACTCGTCTCTAATTTCAAGTCCTGCACACGCCATTTCTTAAATATTTCAACTTATGGTACACACGCTATTTCTTAAATATTTCAACTTATTGTACACACGCTAGTAATTCAGCTTAACTTAAGCACACAGAAGTATTTCAACTTATTGCTACACGTGGTTTCATTGTGACCGTTGGTCGCTTCCGAAGATTACTACAATCCCTTTAATATTACCTGCCTGACATTTAATTCTCCCCACAAAAGTTCCTGAAATAGAGAAATTATTATTTCAAACTACTCTTAAATATTCCACATGCATACCATGTCTCCACTCTTTCATCATTACGGAGCACAACTAAAACAGGTCTTAACAGCACAAGATCCAGCGGCAAAGTGCCGAAACATGGCCGTTCTCTGGGTCCTCTCCCATCTCTGTCGAGGTGGGGGAAGCACCTTGCTATCGTATTGGTCAGCCACATTTCAGGCGCTCAAAGCTCTGGTAAATTTCATCTCTTTGGTCCCACCAAAGGTGGCCAAAGGATCGACTCAAAGATGATCATATATTCACATTAACTATCTGCAGTTAGCAGACGACCATACATTCATTCATTTCACAGGTCTCACCAAACTGGATGTAGGAATTTACTTTGTGGGAGTGCACATGTGATCAATTAAATAAATAGTCATTCTTTCCCACACTGGTATCCGGCTTCGCTGTATTAAATGAAATAGAGTTATTTTACAAAAAGAATGTGTTGTTCTGACAAAAATAATGAAGTATGTTGTACCTATTTTCAATGTCGGGCGGTACTGTACCCTTTCACGTTAATTTTACTGAAGCGTATAATAACCGAATTTGACGGTGAACAAGACATTTGAACCCGATATTCGTTACGTATTGTTGCTTGAGTTAACTCTTAAAAAACACGTAAGAAATATTTTACGACCAACTCAATTCTGAATTTTAGAGTGGCTCAAAGACTGACTAAACAGAAATCGGAAGAATATTCTACTGGTATCTGGTACGAAGTAGCTTACATTCCAGAGCCTAAGTGTGCTGCATCTATGGGACCATGTGAAAGGCTGGAAGAGCCGCTTATTCTATGAAGTAATTTACTGTGGAAATGATAGGGGCTACTCATTAGTACCGCATTAGTTCTGTCGAAGATGGTTAAAGTCCATTAGTATCAGATCGTGTAGGCAAAATTTCGATCCCTTCTATCAATATACTGATCCACTGAATACCGAAAGCCAGCGTTTTTAGTTGCTTGATGTTGAATCTGGAGCTAATTATCACAACGTGCAGTGTAAAATCATTGGGACTAGTACTACACACAGTAGCCAAAGCCTGAAGATGTTGAGAGTTTCTCAATTTTAATGACAGGCTGGGTTCAAGTGGCGATGGGTGGCTAGACAAAGTTACAGGGCAGTACGTTACGCACGGAAAGTCATCGAGTAAAACAGAAGTAATATCCGGCGTTCCCCAAGGCCCTCTATTGTTCCTGATCTATATTAACGACATAGGAGACAATATGAGTAGCCGTCTTAGATTGTTTGCAGATGTCCTGTCATTTACCGTCTTGTAAAGTCATCAGACGATCAAAACGATTTGCAAAATGATTTAGATAAGATATATGTATGGTGCGAAAAGTGGCAATTGACCCCGAATAAAGAAAAGTGTGAAGTTATTCACATGAGTACTAAAAGAAATCAGCTAAATTTCGATTACGTGATAAGTCACACAAATCTGAAGGCTGTAAGTTCAACTAAATACTTAGGGATTACAATAACAAATATCCTAAATTGGAACGATCACATAGATAATATTGTGGATAGAGCAAACCATAGACTGCGATTCATTGGCAGAACACTTAAAAGGTGCAACAGGTCTACTAAAGAGACTGCTTACACCACGCTTGTCCACCCTATTCTGGAGTATTGCTGTGCCGTATGGGATCTGCATCAGGTGGGACTGACGGATGACATCGAAAAAGTATAAAGAAGGGCAGCTCGTTTTGTATTATCGCGAAATAGGGGAAGTAGTGTCACAGACATGATACCTGAATTGGAGTGGTAAGTATTAAAACAAAGCCGTTCTTCGTTGAGACGGGATCTTCGCATGAAATTTCTATCACCAAATTTCTCCTCCGATTGCGAAAACATTCTGTTACCACCCACCTACATAGGGAGAAATGATCATCACGATAAAATAAGAGAAATCAGGGCTCGCACAGAAAAATTTAAGTGCTCATTTTTCTCGCGTGCCGTTCGAGAGTGGAACGGTAGAGAGACAGCTTGAAGGTGGTTCATTGAACCCTCTGCCAGGCACTTTATTGTGAAAAGCAGAGCAATCACGTAGATGTAGTGGAATTCTGTTTTAACGAATGCATTGACTAACGACTAATAAATGTCGTTGCGTTTTATTGCAATAAAAAGATATAGCATTTGAAAAGGGTGAGAATACAAGTAATTGGTTGACTATTTGTAATACAGCAGCAAAAGCCAGAGGCTGCTAATGTAGCATGGTAGTAAGTCTGTAAATAATTCACGTAAAACATACGCTTAAAATAATCCCAATGAATCCGTGCTTCGGAATACAGATGTAGAATTAGGGGTAGAAGCTGTCCTTTCTGTCAAGAGGAACGTATCTGTGGGTTTGTATCATAGTGCACAGCGAGCTAGAGGGTAGTTATGTACATCTGTCGTTGATTTCTGGCATATAGCTTCTCCAATTATCCTTCCCTTCTGACTTGATCCACAGTTCCGATCAATCCCTTGTGGGTTTAACAGCCCACTTGGTTCCTGTCTTTTCTCTTGACCTCTCTGTTGTTTCCCACACTCTTTTCATCATTTTAGCCATATTCATCCTGTTCACAGGCCTCCCAAATCTGATTTCTGGTAGTATTGTCCTCATGCTCCCCAAGTCTTCGCATCCACGTCTCACCATCTATTTTAGGGCCCAGTGCTTTCTTCAGTATTTTTCTCTACTTGTTCCGCACCATGTCGTCCTAATAATATCGTCTGAGCCAAATACCGTTAATTTGTTTTACACTCTAAGACTAAAAAAAGGAAAACGACGCACCACGAAGGAATTATCCAAATGGAATGGAAACTGATGAAAATGATGTACATGTACAGACAAAGAAATTAGTAAACTTTCAGAAAAATCGGATGATTTACTCAAGAGAAAGAGCTTCACAAACTGAGCAGTTCAATAACTCGGTCAACCTCTGGCCTTTATGAAAGCAGTAGAGTTGACCGAATTCTGTCCAACTGGCGCATTAAATTGTCAAAACCCCGAGCTGGTTGCAGGGCTCTGCCCATAACGCTTACTCTTAAAATATTCCTTTTGGCGTGTATATCACTGGTCATGCAGAAAGCTGGCTTCAAATTGTTCATGCTCTGTTATTCCCTAATTGCTCTTATTTCTTCTTTTTCAATTCTCACGGAAATTGAAATTTCTCCACCTTCTGTACGGTACCTTCTGGTGTCGCCCCCCCTCTCCTCCTCCCCCCCCCCCCACCTCCACTCACAATGGTATTCAGTGCCTTCGTCTTGTTGTAGGCGAACCGCAATCCCACCATTTTGGCTATCTTGCTTAGATCACCGAACTGTGTCTTTGCGTATGCTTCTGTCTCACTTATTATCGCCCAACCATTCGCAACGTCCACTTGGGCACTACTGTCGTTTTTTCTCTCACGTTCGTGTTTGGTATTCTCAGTTTCTTTTTGATTGCTCTCTCCTGTGTGAACACTTCGTCCAACACTACTGGATCAAATTGGTGGCTACCACTCCACCTATTTGACACCGGTCTTTCTCAAACTCTTCCGATAGTGCGCCTCTGAATTTTACCCCTGCCTTTGTGACTGTCGAATTACCGTTATTAGTTCTTGTGTAATACCGCCTACTCCTATGTTCTTTGGGAGCCTTCCAAGAGTGTTTCTCAATGTAGTCTTAAGCCTTCATGAATTCCACGAAGGTTATTATGTTATGTTAACCGGGGACCTAGAAACGACGGATAGGCTCCATCCCCGCCGCAGCCGCAGTGGTCCGCAACCCCACGATGACTACCGCAGTCCACTTCACCCCTCCGCTGCCCCACACCGAACCCAGGGTTATTGTGCGGTTCGGCCCCCGGTGGACCCCCCAGGGAACGTCTCACACCAGACGAGTGTAACCCCTATGTTTGTGTGGTAGAGTAATGGTGGTGTACGCGTACGTGGAGAACTTGTTTGCGCTGCAGTCACCGACATAGTGTAGCTGAGGCGGAATAAGGGGAACCAGCCCGCATTTGCCGAGGCAGATGGAAAAAACCACCTAAAAACCATCCACAGACTGGCCAGCTCACCGGACCTAGACACAAATCCGCCGGGCGGATTCGTGCCGGGGACCAGGCGCTCCTTCCTTCTCTGGAAAGCCGTGCGTTAGACCGCACGGCCAACCGGGCGGGCACGAAGGTTATCACCATCATTTTGTCTGTAAGACTAAGTTCGATCAGCTGTTTCAGAGGAAATATCCGTCCCATGAATCCTCTTCCCTTCCTACATCTGTCCTGATAGTTTCCAGCTGTACTTTCTATCTGTTCTTCTATTTCCTTCAGGAGGCATTGTGGTTGGGCTCCAGGAGCAATATCCCTCTGTAGTTGTTTGCATCCCTCTTGCCCCCTTTCTTTTCTGTTGGCAATACGGTCGCATTCTTCCATCCTTATAGTAACTTCTCTGTCGTCCTAATCCGGTAGATAATGTTGATTATAATGTATGCCGCACTGTCTCCTCCCTACTTCATCATTTCTGCTGCCATCCCATTCCAGTTACTTTATTATTCCGTAAGTCATTTACAGCCCGTGCGACCTCATCCGTATCTCCAGTTCCATCCATATTTACTGTTTCTCAGACTAACTGCCACATGGTCAACGTCGAATTCTACAAGGAAGGTGCGCGGGACTGCCCATATCTATATCTTGCTCGTTTTGGCCCTGAAGTGTGTTGCCATCTGTCATTTTCTGTTTACGTCGCAGTTCAGTTAACCTTTTCCCATTACTGATTGTCCTACTGTTCCCTTATGTTGATTCTACCCTCCAATCTGTGCATTATAATCACTTAACGAGTATCCTCACCTGCCTGTGTGGAATGCTTTGCAGTGTATTATCTATATTCTCCAAGAAGCTATCTTCTACTTTCTGATCATTCTTGGTCTTGTCATTACTGTCTGTCATTGCTCGTGTTCATTTTTGCTATATATTCTCCCAGTTCGTTTACCATAGTATACTTTTGGTTCCCTGCTCGGATGGATAGTGTTCATAACATTTCAGATCCACTCTTCAGTTGTGTACTATAAACCACGTACCAAGGCATGCAGGTGCGTGTATTTTCTTTCCCACTCTGACTCCTGGTTTTCCTTTATGCATTATGAAAACTTCTGATGCCGCAGTATCCTCGTCACTCTATCTTGTCTGTTACATGGCTAGTATCACGATGCTCCGTTGTTCCGTAGCGTGTATAAACTATTTAATTTTATCGGTCAGGGTCAGTGTCTGTAAGTTTACGGTTCTCATTTTGAAAATTCCGATGACCTTGATATTCTTCTACATATACATCTACAGCTACATGGATACTCTGCAAATCACATTTAAGTGCCTGGCAGAGGTTTCGTCGAACCACCTTCACAATTCTCGATTATTCCAATCTCGTATATCGCGCGGAAAGAACGAACATCTATATCTTTCCGTACGAGCTCTGATTTCCCTTATTTTATCGTGGTGAACGTCTCTCCATATGCAGGTCGGCGTCAAGAAAATATTTTCGCATTCAGAGGAGAAAGATGGTGATTGAAATTTCGTGAGAAGATTCCGTCGTAACGAAAAACGCCTTTCTTTTAATGAAGTACATCCCAAATCCTCTGCCATTTCAGTGACACTCTCCTATATTTCGCGATAATACAAAACGTGCTGCCCTTCTTTGAACTTTTTCGATGTACTCCGTCAGTCCTATGTAGTAAGGATCCCACACTGCGTAGCAGTATTCTAAAAGAGGACTAACAAGCATAGTGTAGGTAGTCTCCTTAGTAGGTCTGTTACATTTTCTAAGTGTCCTGCCAATAAAACGCAGTCTTTGTTTAGCCTTCCCCACAAGATTTTATATGCGTTTCTTCCAATTTAAGTTGTTCGTAATTGTAATTCCTAGATATGTAGTTTCATTTACGGCCTTTATATTTAACTAATTTATCGTGTAACAGAAGTTTAACGAATTCCTTTTAGAACTTGATCTTCTGATGACTGTAGTAGTCGATAAACGGCAGCGTCATCTGCAAACAACCAAAGACGGCTGCTCAGATTGTCTCCCAAATCGTTTATATAAATAAGGAACAGCAAAGGGATTATAACACTACCTTGGGGAATGCCAGAAATCACTTCTGTTTTACTCGATGACTTTCCGTCAATTACTACGAACTGTGACCTCTCTGCGAGGAAATCACAAATCCAGTCACATAACTAAGACGATATTCCATAAGCACGCGATTTCACAACAATCCGTTTGTGCAGTACAGTGTCAAAAGCCTTCCGGAAATCCAGAAGTACGGCATCTATCTGAAATCCATTGTCAGTAGCACTCAACACTTCATGGTAATAAAGAGCTAGTTGTGTTTCACAAGAACGATGTTTTTTAAATCCTTGTTGACTTTGCGTCGAGGTTCCTGAGAACTCAGACTCTTCCCTTATGCACAGTCCAATAACCAACAATATCTACTCGCGAAGTTTCCACACAAATGAAGGCGTGACCCAAGAATCCGTTCTACCACCACTACTCTCACATACAAATAGCCGACATACAAAAACCACCCCCTCTTGTATTCCGACAACACCGTCACCTTTTCTGCAGTCCATCGTATCCTCCTTTCGTCCCAACGATTCCTCCACCTTCTAATCTGCTAATCTTCCTCGCTTTGTGCGTTTGTTGTTGATTGGTAAGCCAGTTTGCATTGTCAGATAATTCCATTGTGAATGTATGCGACTGAATTGTATTATGAGTATGAGGCACCGTTGGAACAGTCAACAGATCTTTCAGACGTTGTTCTCGATTTTCATTTGTCTAGAGAATAATTCCTTGCTACAAGAGGCTCATTAAATCTCTGTCTGATAGCTTGTCAAAAATGAAATGCTTCAGGTTTACTCTTTAAATTATCGTCATATTTTATTCATTTTTACAATATACAAATATTGATAACATTATCTATTTCACAAAATTTCATCTTTTTCTCTACATACGTGATCTAGAGTCTAGCCAGCATGGAGTCTAGATTGGAACAGCCGTGAAAAAATCTTATACGGTGAGAGCTCACGGTAACTGCTCCCAGCTATGTTTTAGAATATTTCAATTTTTAGATAATTTCCTCTCACTCATAAATGTCACATTAGTTTTGTCCATGTAAGTTACTATTTTTCTTGTTCCAATCAGAGACTTAACATAAGTAACATCGAACATATAGGTAATAATTTTGAGTTGTGTGGCGCTAATACCACTTTCTCCCATGTCGTTTATTGAAATACTGGAATTTTAACTACTGACACCGCTCCCACTTGCAGTTCCTTATGTAACCAAGAAAAATAGCAATAGCTTGATTAAATTTTTTACCAAATGTGCCACTTTAAACTTCATGTAAAATAAGAATGAGAAGACAATTTTAGAATAACATAAAACTTCAAATGCAAGAAACTGTTCAAACCTGGGCACGAAAAATGGTAACAATTAGATTGTTGGGGTGTAAGTGGCATTTAATTCTACTGGAGTAGTTAGTTTTGCAACCCAGGTACATAAAGAAAATAGTAAAAAAATATGTGCAGTGCTAATGAAGCTAGTAATAGTTTTGTGAGCGAATAATTATACGAAATGTAATTAAAGAGTTTTTGGAAACCCATGGTTTGCACACAGGTGCATTTTCATATTATCAAAGAACCAGTTTTGATCAGAAACGGACCATCGTCAAGTGTAATGTGTCATATATGATTAGATATATGACAAATCATAATTATTGGCAAGCATCACACCATAAAACAAAATGTTAAATTCGAATATAATGGTGGTGTACATACAGAAAACAGTCGTTAATGTCTACATCTACATGGATACTCTGCAAATCACATTTAACTGCCTGGCAGAGGGTGGCGAAAAACATAGCAAGACTCAAAATGCAATGTACACTGCCACGTTACCTACTGTGTGCTGTATGTACTCCATTATTACATTCAGATTTAATATGTTGGATGTGGCATAATGCTTGTCAACAGTTACGATCTTTCACACATATTATTAAGGATGTCACCTTATCCCTGAGGATGGTCCGTTTCTATTCGAAACTAGTTGTTTAATAAAGTGTTAATATAGCTGTGTGCAAACCATGACTTTCTGAGAGTTTGTAGAAGCTGTAAATCATCGCCTTCTGAAAATAATGTAAGCAAAAAGTGTCAAGTTATTCATAAAACAAATACACCATCATAGTACAAATGACCTATTCTTAATCCTATCAAAAATCTTTCTTGGAAAACATCTAAGTCAAAAATGAAGTAGGCACTGTTCATCTCAACAATTTCATCTCCTGGTGTAACCAGTAGTATGTAAAAAAAAAGACAAAAAAGTAAAACGAGGGCTGCCCAGAAACGGTAAAGCTTTGCACAAATGTGTTGGGCAATGTCTCTAGTATGCCTGTCGGTGGTGACGCGTCGCTCTTTTCAGTTTTGAGTGAACAGTGAGAACGTAAAGATGCGTAGGGAATAAAGATGCATAGGAAATAGCGTCTTCCGCCAAGTACTAGGGCCTAGTTAGAGATTTCGCCTGTGTCATGCAGCCCACATAACACAAATGTCGAGCAGTTCCTTCTTCATGCCAATTCTCCGCCGCACACTGCAGGGGCAATGAAGACGCTCCTGCAATGTTTCCAATGAGAAGTGTTTGATCAATCACCCACAATACAGTCCATAATTGGCTCCCCCTGAGTCTCATCTCTGCTCACAAGAACCGCTGGCTATGAAGACAAAATTTTTCCACAGACAACGAGCTGCAGACCAGTGCAGATAACTGGCCGAAAGCACAGGCGCATGTTTTCTATGACGAGGATAGTGGAAAGTTGATACAACACTTCGAGAGAACTCGAAGTTGGAGCGGCGACTATGTAGAGAAGTAGGTGGAAGGTGTACCTAACTGTTGCAAATAAAACGTTTCTGGTTTTCACTGTGGTTTCCATTTCCCGAACGATCGGAACTTACTTTCTGAACAACCCTCGTAGTTACAGCTGGAAAGCGCACAAAAGGCGAATATGCTCCTCTGTAACAGACTCTGGCGGAAAAGTGGGGACCAGCATGTGAACTTATTTGCACTCCTTTAACACAGAATATTCTAAATCCTTTTAGCCAGTCTTTCTCTGTACTGAAGTTTTCATAGTCTAGCGTCTCCTTCCAATTCCTCTTGCCTCTATTTTTGTGTCGTCACTTTGCCACTGTCGAGTCTTGTACCACGGGAAGCAAGCAGAGGATGTTGTTTGGTGGTCGGTATCCTCTTTCTACAACACAACTGCATGCATGTTTTAACAGGGTTCTTCACCCATAAGAACAAAAAGCTACTTATCTTTAAGGAAGTTGTTCTGGTACAAGCTCTTCCGTAATAGGCCACGTTAGTCTCAATGCTGGTAAAGTAAAAGTTCCGCTATGTACATTGAACTGGTCGCTATGTACTGACTGAATCTTAGCTAGAGACTGACCAACTGCGACTCCTACTGTGACGTACTAGGTGACTATCTGTGACTGACTGGCCCTCTGGTCCGCAGCGGCGATCTAAATACTGGTGGTCGAGAGTTGGCAGCGCGTTGCTTGCCAGTCTGTCTTTGGCCTCTCTCCTGATAGGCGCGCTCGACTCAGCGCCTGTTATCAGTCTTTTTGCAATCTCTTTGCTGATCGGTGCGCTCGCTATAGCTTAAGCCTGCACATACATAAGTCTGTCTTCCACTGTCTCCTTTTTCTGCCATTGGCACTTTCACCTGTGTTTCCCCCACTGTCACTGTCTTCATCCCTTTCTCTCAATCATCCATACCACTGTCCCCTTCTCTGCCACTTTCACAGTCCCTCTGTCCCACTGCCATTGTGTTTGCCAGATTCTTTTTCTGTCCCATTTCCCCTGTCTCTTTCTTTCTCGCTTATAATCTTCTGTCTTTCTCTTCAGCCGGCACTGTCTCCTCTCCACACACATCCTTGAGGGGGGCTCTCTCAGGGTTTGACCACTAGATCTGGAAACTTTAAAACATAGGTATATAGGATGGAGAAAACTGGCAAATTGTTTCACGTTAAAGTTCACCGTTCTGGGAGGAGTCCAGAGTCCCCAAGCCTGTGTATGGTCTCCACACAACTCTCTTCTTGATTGCCATTGTCTCCTCTCCCTGTTGTCCCCAATGCTGCTCTGTCCATCCATCTCTCTTTATCTTTCAATGCCACTATATTTCACATACCAACACTGCCCCCCTCTCTTTCTCAGCCACTGGCACTGTCTCCTCTCTCTTCCTCCGTCAACGTCCCTTCACTACTTTCTTTTAGCACAAAAATGCACTTATATACTATCACGAAAAAATTTTTGGTCAGGAAGGCGAAATGAAGATGAAGACAGCTGATTCCCCACTTTTCTGTCAGAATCTTTGAAATAGGAGTATACTCGTCTTTTTTTGTGCTCCGACAGGGGCTTTTGTCAGCTGGTTCCCTTTTTCCCCATTACAGCAGGGTGTGCTTCTTATATAAAACGAATTCTGTATGTCAGTAAAGTTTGGACAGTTTGTTTATATACTTCGGCACATTTACATACTCCGACACACATCAGCAACAAATACGTATGCATAATATAAGACTAACACAAAATCGTATCCCGTCCAACACAAGTTTACATTACCTCAAGTAAAAATACAAAACTTGTTTAGCCTACACCTACAGCATACTAAAAAATATCATGTTTGTTTTATAAGTACCTAGAATTTTGTATGACAAAATATTTTTTTTTTACTTATGCCGCCAGGTGGCAACTTCCAGGTCTAGACAACCTGTACAGGTGTGAAGTGCCCATTATACATACACTACGCGTCAAATTTTTCTTGGTGAAGAAATGACGTCGATAAACATAGTTTGGTGAACTCATAATCATTGCGATGACCCCAGAACCCTTAAAATACGTTCATTCCGTCAGTTAACACTACATATACGCCACAGCGGGATATTACGTGCACATTTTACATGCATCAGTACGGTAACTTTGAACCTCTGGATCTCGATAGGGGATAATGATACGGGAAAAAATGTCAAGACGCCACGAGAACATCGCCTTAAGAACATATGGTCAAAATTTCAACTATTTATCATGAATGTAAATACAGAAGTGGCCATCGCCATTAGGATACTTTTGGCATCCAAAAATCATGTTTTTCGGGTTTTTTCAGAAACCGCCCATGAACAACTGCTACTTTTATAAACCGTCTAAGACCCGCCCTAGGCCACATCTACTTCAAAAGAACCAACCGAATTGCTCAGTTTGATTGAGCTGGAGAAAGTGTGTATGTTTAAACTTTGATCCTGCGCTATAGGATAACTATAGTATGCTCGTTCTACCGATAGGTATACAAATGATCACTAGGACAAGGGCTATCCAAAGCACTTGACCTTCTTACGTCTGTCATCAATGGAAATCGACGTACGAACCGCATTATCATGCGTCGCTTTTTGAAACGTATTGCACGGACCGATATGAAAAGTAACCAGACTGTTGTGTCGCAGAGACCTTACCGATGGCTGCGAGGGAGGGGTGGGAGGTGAGGCGAGGGGCAGGCACCGTTGATCCTTCCTTCCGATGTTTGGGTCTAGGGGTGGGAAGAAAACCTGTTCCTTACTTTTGGAACACTTTGATGATACCAGAAGGGCGACACTCGCGAGAAAAGCGTCTCCTTTCGCATTGGCATGTTTGGAGCCAAGATTTCAATTCAATAGTTCCATCTTTTACCGATTTACGCCGTCTTGCGGCTATCTTGAATTAACTGGAAATCCACAGCCGTCCAAACCGCCTCGTTAAAAGGACTTGGACTAACGCTCGATCAGAAACTAATCTGGAGCTCTCACTAACTAACCACCTAGAAGAAAACCAACGGTAGAATAAAATTAATAACTGGGCGAAAATGGCGATTAAATCCCACGATAATCATTCATATAAATAAATCCCTCTCTATTCCAACCTTACCTACTCCGGTGTAGCTGGGACATCCGCTCCTCACAATTTCTCTCACTTCCTCCAAATCCACCTTCCTATCGTCTCCAAACTCTACAAGTAATTTCTCAGCGCAAATTCAATCGCCTTTCCCTCTCAGACCATGAACTCATCCCTAAAATCTAATGTTTCTTCCAACCATAACCTACACCCAACCTACACCATCCCAAATGAAGGCTGTAACCCACCCTTTTCGTCACCCATCGAGCATCCCACACATCTCCTAACCCGCACATCCTACCTATCAATTTATACCGTCATACACATACTTCATCCTTCTCAATATCATGTCAGTATCAATCCTTACCGCATCCCACCATTTACCTGCAGTTCCCAGGAGCGCACGACATATCATGCTCAAATAAATTTAAGGGTGCATGACACACTACTGGCCATTAAAATTGCTACACCAAGAAGAAATGCAGATAATAAACGGGTATTCCCTGGACAAATATATTATATTCGAACTGACATGTGATTAGATTTTCACGCAATTTAGGTGCATATCCTGAGAAATCAGTACCCAGAACAACCACCTCTGGCCGTAATAACGGCCTTGATACGCCTGGGCATTGAGTCAAACAGACCTTGAATGGCGTGTACAGGTACAGGTACCTATACAGCTTCAACACAATACCACAGTTCATCAACAGTAGTGACTGGCGTATTGTGACGAGCCAGTTGCTCGGCCACCATTGAGCAGACGTTTTCAGTTGCTGAAAGATCTGGAGAATGTGCTGGCCAGGGCAATAGTCGAACATTTTCTGTATCCGGAAAGGCCCGTAGTGGACCTGTAACATGCGGTCGTGCATTATCCTGCTGAAACTTAGGGTTACGCAGGGATCGAATGAAGGGTAGAGGCACATGTCGTAACACATCCTAAATGTAGCGTCCATTGTTCAAAGTGCCGTCAATGCGAACAAGAGGTGACCGAGGCGTGTAACCAATGGCACCCCATACCATCACGCCGGGTGATACGTCAGTATGGGGATGAAGAATACACGTTTCCAATGTGTGTTCACCGCGATGTCGCCAAACACGGATGCGACCATTATGATGCTGTAAACAGAACCTGGATTCATCCGAAAAAATGACCTTTTGCCATTAATGCACCCGGGTCCGTCGTTGAATACACCATCGCAGGCGCTCCTTTGTGTGATGCAGCGTTAAGGGTAACCGCAGTCGTGGTCTCCGAGCTGATAGTCCACGCTGCTGCAAACGTCGTCGAACTGTTCGTGCAGATGGTTGTCGTCTTGCAAACGTCCCCATCTGTTGACTCAGGGATCGAGACGTGGCTGCACGATCCGTTACAGCCATGCGGATAAGATGCCTCTCATCTCGACTGCCAGTGATACGAGGCCGTTGGGATCCAGCACGGCGTTCCATGTTACCCTCCTGAACCCACCGATTCCATATTCTGCTAACAGTTATTGGATCTCGACCAACGCGAGCAGCAATGTCGCGATACGATAAACCACAATCGCGATAGGCTGCAATCCGACCTTTATCAAAGTCGGGAACGTGATGGTAAGCATTTCTGCTCCTTACACGAGGCATCACAACAATGTTTCACCAGGCAACGCCGGTCAATTGCTGTTTGTGTATGAGAAATCGGTTGGAAACTTTCCTCATGTCAGCACGTTGTAGGTGTCGCCACCGGCGCCAACCTTGTGTGAATGCTATGAAAAGCTAATCATTTACAAATCACAGCATCTTCTTCCTGTCGGTTAAATTTCGCGTCTGTAGCACGTCCTCTTTGTTGTGTAGCATTTTAATGACCAGTAGTGTATAACAATCGTATTTTCATTGACATCAGCACCATAACTATTTGATGAACCTATCTGGACATCCCCATGTGATTGACCATTGTATGTCATGAGAGGCGCGAGCATAAAACGAGGCAGAGAATAGAGAAGCAGCACAGCAGAATGAGCTGGTCACGAGAGCTCAGTGACTTTGAACGTGGACCTGTCATTTGATGTCACGTGAGTAAGAAGCCCACGAGGGTCGTTTCAACTCTTGTAGAACTGCTCAAGTCGAATGTTGGTTATATGATTGCGGAGCGGAAACGCGAAGCAAAAAACACAGCTAAATCAAAAGCAGTACTAGCGAACAGGGACTTCGAGCATGGAGGAAGTTAGTTGTAAAAACTCGCACGGAGTCAGCGAAATGAGTCACTGGTGAGCTACTAAGCGCCACGACCAGTCCAGCTAGCACATTGACGGTGCGTAGGGAGTTAAAAATAACGGGGTACGGTGCGCGAACAGCTTCTCATAAGCCACACACTTCTGCAGTCGTGCTAAGCAACGCTATAGACCACGTAAAGAGCGACGCCACTGAAAAGTGGATGACGGCAAATAAGTGATTTGGAGTGGTAAATCACATTATCTGATGGAAGAATCTGGATTTGCCGAATACGTAGAGAAAGTTGAGCAACGACGTTGCCGCAGTGGATACACCGGTTCCCGTGATATCACCGAAGTTAAGCGCTGTCGGGCGTGGCCGGCGCTTGGATGGGTGACCATCCAGGCGGCCATGCACTGTTTCCATTTTTCGGGTAGCACTCAGCCTCGTGATGCGAATTGAGGAGCTACTCGACCGAATAGTAGCGGCTCCCGTCACAGAAAACCATCATAACGACCGGGAGAGCGGTGTGCTGACCACACGCCCCACCTACACACATTCTCAGCTGAGGATGACACGGCGATCGGATAGTCCCGAAGGGCCACTTGTGGCCTACAGATGGAGTGCTTAGAGAAAGTTACCTATCGTTATGTGTTATACAAATAATGATGTACAGAGGAGGTGATATTACGGTATGGCAATGTTTTTCGTAGGTAGGGTGTGTTCCCCTTATTATGCTTAAGGTGACAGTATATTCCTAAGGGTATGAACGCATTTTACAGCATTCTGGATTATGTACAGCAGATGAACAGTCAAGAATGGTTGATTTGGGGGAGGAACCAGACAGCGAGGTCATCAGTTCAAATGGTTCAAATGGGCCTGAGCACTATGGAACTCGGCCGGCCGGAGTGGCCGTGCGGTTCTAGGCGCTACAGTCTGGAGCTGAGCGACAGCTACGGTCGCAGGTTCGAATCCTGCCTCGGGCATGGATGTGTGTGATGTCCATAGTTAGGTTTAAGTACACTACTGGCCATTAAAATTGCTACACGACGAAGATGATGTGCTACAGACGCGAAATTTAACCGACAGGAAGAAGATGCTGTGATTTGTAAATGATTAGCTTTTCAGAGCATTCACACAAGGTTGGCGCCGGTGGCGACACCTACAACGTGCTGACATGAGGAAAGTTTCCAACCGATTTCTCATACACAAACAGCAGTTGGCCGGCGTTGCGTGGTCAAACGTTGTTGCGATTCCTCGTGTAACGAGGAGAAATGCGTACCATCACGTTTCCGACTTTGATAAAGGTCGGACTGTAGCCTATCGCGATTGCGGTTTATCGTATCGCAACATTGCTGCTCGCGTTGGTCGAGGTCCAATGACTGTTAGCAGAATATGGAATCGGTGGGTTCAGGAGGGTAATACGGAACGCCGTTCTGGATCCCAACGGCCCCGTATCACTAGCAGTCGAGATTAGACGCATCTTATCCTCATGGCTGTAACGGATCGTGCAGCTACGTCTCGATCCCTGAGTCAACCGGTGGGGACGTTTTCAAGACAACAACCATCTGCACGAACAGTTCGACGACGTTTGCAGCAGCATGGACAGTCAGCTCGGAGACCATAGCTGGGGTTACCCTTGACGCCGCATCACAGACAGGAGCGCCTGCGATATGTACTCAAAGACGAATCTGGGTGCATGAATGGCAAAACGTCACTTTTTCGGATGAATCCAGGTTCTGTTTACAGCATCATGATGGTCGCATCCGTGTTTGGCGACATCGCGGTGAACGCACATTGGAAGCGTGTATTCGTCATCGCCATATTGGCGTATCACCCGGCGTGATGGTATGGGATATCATTGGTTACACGTCTCGGTCACCTCTTGTTCGCACTGACGGCACTTTGAAAAGTGGAGTTACATTTCAGATGTGCTACGACCCGTGGCTCTACCCTTGATTCGATTCCTGCGAAACCCTACATTTCAGCAGGATAATGCACGACCGCGCGTTGCAGGTCCTGTACGGGCCTTTCTGAATGCAGAAAATGTTCAACTGCTGCCCTAGACCACACACTGTCGAGATCTCTCACCAACTGAAAACGTCTGGTCAATGGTGGCCGCGAAACTGGCTCCTCACAATACGCCAGTCACTACTCTTAATGAACTGTGGTATCTTGTGGAAGCTGCATGGGCAGCTGTACCTGTACACACCATCCAAGCTCTGTTTGACTCAATGCCCAGACGTATAAAGGCCGTTATTACGGCCAGAGGTCGTTGTGCTGTGTACTGATTTCTCAGTATCTATGCACCCAAATTGCGTGAAAATCTAATCACATGTCAGTCCTAGTATAATATATTTGTCCAATGAATACCCGTTTATCATCTGCATTTCTTCTTGGTGTAGCAATTTTAATGGCCAGTAGTGTAGTTTAGGGGGCCGATGACCTCAGATGTTGTCTCATAGAGCGTAGAGTCATTTGAACCATTTGGAAGTGTCCCCAGCAGGTCCTGACGTCATCTTTATGGATAACAAAGCGCGTCCGCATCGAACAACGCAGATGGAGGAACGCGTGGAGCGTGAGGATTTTCAGCGAACGCATTGGCCTGCCCATTCCCTCCACTTAAATTCCATCGAGCACATGTGAGATGCACTGGGGAAGCATGCTGCAGCTCGTCCACAAGAACCAGTGACCATCCAGCAGCGCTTAACCACGCTGGTGGAGTGGAACGCCCTACGACAAGAACTGTTTATCAACCTTGTGGCCAGCATGGGAGCATTTTTGCACAGCGTGCATTGTTGTTCGTGGTGATCGCACACCCTATTAAGTCTCCCCTACTAAGGAGACTGCCTGCACTACGCTTGTCCGTCCTCTTTTAGAATACTGCTGCGCGGTGTGGGATCCTTATCAGATAAGACTGACGGAATACATCGAAAAAGTTCAAAGAAGGGTAGCACGTTTTGCATTATCGCGAAATATTGGAGATAATTTTGGGCTGGACATCATTAAAAGAAAGGTGTTTTTCTTCGCGACGGAATCTTCTCACGAAGTAAATGGTAATTAAACCAAGACCCTAAGCTGTCGACAGGATTTGATACACATCAACGGGGACAGTTGAAAATGTGTGCTCCGACCGGGACTCGAACCTGGGATCTCCTGCTTACATGGCAGACGCTCTATCCATCGGAGCCACCGAGGGGACAGAGGATAGTGCGACTGCATAGATTTATCCGTTGCACGCTCCCCGTGAGATCCACATTTCCAACTTAATGTCCACGCACTACACTCGTAGCGCGCCTGCCCATTACACTCATTACTCGCGGCAGACAATCTTACCGAGTCCCGTAAGAGTTCGGGCAATGCGTGTGCACCCAGCACAGAAGAAGAAGGTCAATGGCCGGTTAGCCTTAACTATATGAAGATGGTATCTGTTCTTTCGGACATGTCCGAAAGATCAGATACCGTACCATCTTCATACAACTTCTCACGAAATTCCAATCACCAAGTTTCTCCTGCGTATGCGAAAACATTTTGTTGACACCGACCTTCATAGGGAGAAACGACCACCACGATAAAAAAAAAAGGGACATCAGAGCTCGTACGGAAAGATGTAGGTGTTCGCGCTATACGAGAATGGAATAACTGAATTGTGAAGGTGGTTCGATGAACCCTCTGCCAGGCACTGACATGTGGTTTGCACAGTATCCATGTTGATGTAGATGTAGACGTCGCGCGTTTTGTAATGTCCAGAGGGTCCATCATGAATGGCCGTGATTTTAGTGCAACATTTGCCTTTGAATAAAAGCGCCGTTTCTGTTCGTCTCATTACGTGTTTCTTTCGCTAATGTCCAGTACTATACTGTACTATACTGTTGTAGCAGTTCTTTCTTTGTGTGGTCCAAGTTTCATCGAGCTATCGAGTTATACTATATGGCAGTGAGACATCTTGCGAATGTTACTTTTGTCCTTCAGTTTTGCACACTAGTGCAATAACTACAACTGTACCGAACACTGGAATTGCATCCCTCCATCAACTTCCAGCGCTGCAAAGCCACTGTTTCGTGTAGCCTGGACATCCGCCGTAAGAAAGTCCCATCAATATCTCCTAACCTTTGAACGCCGCGCACCCCACCTTGCTTTCCACGTCCGTGTATCCTTCTCTACACAGCTCGTTTACCAGTGTATCATTCCTCCCGCACTCCTTACACAGAATGATCATCATACACACTTCACATCTCGCAAGCTCGACTCCAACAACCGCGCTGCACCTCATCTAATTTCCAATACTTTTGTGCTGCCGCGCTAGTGTCAGTTCATCCCACTAAATCTACATCTACGCTTTCCTCACAGCCTCTCCCAGAGCGGTTTTAACAAACTCCTCCTTCCACACAATGAAATCCATGGCTAAAATTATTGTTCCTATGAGATCTATCCCAATCCCCGCCTCCCGTACTTCACTCCAGGACTTTCTCTCCCCCCCCCCCCCCCCCCCACACACACACACACATACATTCTCCTACTCTTTCCTACCCCACAATCATGTTTGTTTACCACCAATTTTCCCTCATTATACGAACTCTAAAGTGTAAAATATCATGCTCCATTGATGTTCCACACCTTACATCACAAGAAGAACTAAATCTATCCATTCTCTAATTATCCCCCCCCCCCCCCATTGCCAAGTCAAAAGTTTTAGATCATGTGTTTCAACAGTTTTATCAGAATTTATTATAAAAGGCCATCAATGTGAAATCCTTATTTCAATAATTTTCAAAATCACGTAAACAGCAACATGTGGAAAGTACTGTTGTGTCATGCGTAAAAGAAATCACAAGTTTTCTATTTAGTCCACTGTTCCGATCAGGGGAGATTCTAGAAGTCGGTCAAGGGGGTGGGATGCTAATGGCGGGAGGGAATGGAAATGGAATATCGGTTAACAAAAAGAGAGTTGGGGGTCCTCCACCGACAAATCGGTAAAATTTGATTGCTTAAAGTAGTTTTTGGTAACTATTTTGGAGTTCAGGGTAGAAAAGTGTCTACGGAATGTGTGTGCCCGGGAAAATAATACGATTTGACCCAGATGTCCAGCGATTTCAAAGCTTTTGTCTGTGGTCAGCAATTTAAGTGTTGGTACTCCTACATTAATATCCATCCAGTGTATATTAATAAATAATAAGACGCCCATTTTAAGTTAAATGAAATTTATTGGTTTAGATAGTAAGCTCTTTGTCGCTCTTATTCTTTTGTTAAAATGTATTTGAAATACATTGCAACCTGTATTGGTACATAATTATATAAAAGAAATGTAATATATTCGCTGGTTTCTGAAGTGATCTTATCCAGTGTAATATGATACTCTATTTGGGGGAGGGGGGGGGGGGGGCGGGCTACAGCCCCCATAGCACCCCCTCCCCCCTTGTCACCACCCCTGGTCGCGAATTTGCAAAAACAACATTCATGATCTCATGTACTTAGACTTAGTTCCACAAAAGCTAAGTACCCTATTGGGCAACAAGCTTGCTCCAGGAAACTCTATCAGCTGGCAGGTTTTCAGCTTCTTCCCAGTTTAAGTCCTTTCATTGAACATCCTTCGCAATAGTTCGTTTACAGCTTTTACAAGGTCACCCTCTACTTCTGTACGCATCCATTGGTTTCCACAACAGTGTTGATTTGGGGCTTCCTCCGTCATTTACGCGTGGAACGATTCTGTTCAGGCTGCTTAGACCAGTTCTTCTCAGAACTTTATCATTTGAAACATGATCGCGACAGCTTCTTTGGAATACGTCGTAGGCATCATGGATGAAAAATATTGAGCTTGTGTGCTGACTCTACAGACATTTTCCAGGTCTCAAGTGCATATATGGCCATCGGCGTGATGATAGAGAGGTGTGGGAGCAGGTTGCTCTTCCATATAGTGTTTTGGTGTGTTAGTGAATGTGACATCGATAAGGTTGGCTTCAGAGCTATGTGGCCTGTAATGTCACAAGAGACAAAAGAAGATTGTATTGTTTGTGAGGGTTGTAAAACGTATCGTTGCCTAAGCAACACGCCAATTCACGTCTTATAAAATGTTATAGTAAAGAAGTTTTAAGTTCTTATTTGTGTGAGTGTTTACCTGTGTTAGATACCACCGACAGAGGAATACAGCCGAAGCTTTGTAGACGTTCTTATAGACTCTAATTGCCATATGGATCGCATACGTTGGAAGACTGCAAAAGCTTTCCGAGTTCTGCTGGTTATGTTTGCATCTACGATCCCGTTATTACAGGTTAGGTTGCTGACATATGGTAATCGATCCGCATCTTCTGTTGCACCATTATTTGGGTAGATACATTTCCACTTTTATGCACATTGTGTTTGTCTTAGCTCCATTTATTTTTAGCCTGCAGAAGTGGCCATTCCATCCAGCTTGGTAGTCATTAGTTATAAACAGGAAAATCCAGATACATAAATTAGTTTGTTCACTACAACGATTTCGGTGTCTACCGTCAAAAGCTTTTTTAAAATCAACAAATTTGAGATGAACTGTACAGCTGAATTCTCTGAATCGTTCTATTACGTTTCGCAGAACACATATTTGTTCACAGCTGGATTTTCCACTTCGAAAGCTAGTGTGTTTCTCTCGTAATCGACAGTCTGCTGCCGTTGTATCCTTTTTAGAAGAACGAGACAAAAGCTATGCCTGGCGCAGAGAGAAGTGTGATACCTCTCCAGTTTCTACATTCGGTTAGATTTCTTTTCTTCAGTAGTTTAAAATACCCGCCCGTATAGATGCACGCATTAGCACGCTGCTTCCGGTATTCGAATAACGACGAGAGCCGATGTGCGGCCAGCTTGGATCTGGTTTGTAGGCGGTTTCCAAATTTCGATTAGTATACACTGGACTGGTACAGACGTCTTGCCTCAGTTACACGATTCGCAAACATTTATAACACGTTCTCATACTGCCATGAAGTGCAAACAATAAAGTACGGAAGAAGTAGTGTTAAGGTATGAGAGGGTTTTTCATGGTTACTGTGTGGTCACCTTATTGCGCGTAACACAACGTTATATGCTCAAGAACATTCTACTGCATTGTCTACTAATAGTTCGGAGCAATGTGCTGCGTTGACAGAGTGGCGTCGATTAAGTCTCCAGGCGTAACATTGCAAAGTGATATGAAATGGAACGAGCGTCTAAGAAGTGTAGTCTGGAAGGCGAATGGTCGACTTCAGTGTACTGGAAGAGATTTAGGAAAGTGGAAAAGAGATCACCTATAGAACACTAGTACGATACATTCTTGAGTACTGCTCCAGTGTTTGGGATCCACACCAGGTCGTATTAAAGGACGACATCGAAGCAGTACAGAGGCGGGCTGCTAGATTTGTCACCAGTAGGTATTAAGGAGATGCTCCAGGATCTGAAATGGAAATCCCTGGAGAAAAAGGCGGCGTTCTTTTTGAGGAAAAATGTTGAGAAACTTTAGAGAACTTACATTTAAAGCTGACTGCAGATCGATTCTATTGCCGCCAACATGCATTTCGCGTAAGGACTACGAAGGGATATTAGGGCTAGTGCGGCGGCATAAAGACAGTGCTTTTTCTGTCGGTCAGTTTACATGTGGAACAGTAATGCAAACGATTAATACTGGCGCAAGGGACAACAGCCACGCACCATACGGTAGCTTGCCAAGCATGTATGACTGTATGCACACTAAAATTGCTACACCACGCAGATGACGTGCTACAGACGCGAAATTTAACCGACAGGAATAAGATGCTGTGATATGCAAATGATTAGATTTTCAGAGCATTCACACAAGGTAGGCACCGGTGGCGACACCTACAACGTGCTGAAAGGAGAAACGTTTCCAACCGATTTCTCATATACAAACAGCAGTTGACCGGCGTTGCCTGGTGAAACGTTGTTGTGATACCTCGTGTAAGGAGGAGAAATGCGTACCATCACGTTTCCGACTTTGATAAAGGTCGGATTGAAGCCTATCGCGATTGCTGTTTATCGTATCGCTGCTCGCGTTGGTCGAGATCCAATGACTGTTAGCAGAATGTGGAATCGGTGGGTTCAGGAGGGTAGTACGGAACGCGTTGCTGAATCCCAACGGCCTCGAATTACTAGCAGTCGAGATGACAGGCATCTTATCCGCATGGCTGTAACGGATCGTGCAGCCACGTCTCGATCCCTGAGTCAACGGATGGGGACGTTTGCAAGACAACAACCATCTGCACGAACAGTTCGACGACGTTCGCAGCAGCATGGACTACAGCTCGGAGACCATAGCTGGGGTTACCCTTGACGCTGCATCACAGACAGGAGCGCCTGCGATAGGTACTCAAAGACGAATCTAGGTGCATGAATGGCAAAACGTCACTTTTTCGGATGAATCCAGGTTCTGTTTACAGCATCATGATGGTCGCATCCGTGTTTGGTGACATCGCGGTGAACGCACGTTAGTAGCGTGTATTCGTCATCGCCATACATCTACATCTACATCTATACTCCGCGAGCCACCTTACGGTGTGTGGCGGAGGGTACTTATTGTACCACTATCTGATCCCCCCTTCCCTGTTCCATTCACGAATTGTGCGTGGGAAGAACGACTGCTTGTAAGTCTCCGTATTTGCTCTAATTTCTCGGATCTTTTCGTTGTGATCATTACGCGAGATATATGTGGGCGGTAGTAATATGTTGCCCATCTCTTCCCGGAATGTGCTCTCTCGTAATTTCGATAATAAACCTCTCCGTACTGCGTAACGCCTTTCTTGAAGTGTCCGCCACTGGAGCTTGTTCAGCATCTCCGTAACGCTCTCGCGCTGACTAAATGTCCCCATGACGAATCGCGCTGCTTTTCGCTGGATCATGTCTATCTCTTCTATTAATCCAACCTGGTAAGGGTCCCATACTGATGAGCAATACTCAAGAATCGGACGAACAAGCGTTTTGTAAGCTACTTCTTTCGTCGTTGAGTCACATTTTCTTAGAATTCTTCCTATGAATCTCAACCTGGCGCCTGCTTTTCCCACTATTTGTTTTATGTGATCATTCCACTTCAGATCGCTCCGGATAGTAACTCCTAAGTATTTTACGGTCGTTACTGCTTCCAATGATTTACCACCTATGGCATAATCGTACTGGAATGGATTTCTGCCCCTATGTATGCACATTATATTACATTTATCTACGTTTAGGGAAAGCTGCCAGCTGTCGCACCATGCATTAATCCTCTGCAGGTCCTCCTGGAGTACGTACGAGTCTTCTGATGTTGCTACTTTCTTGTAGACAACCGTGTCATCTGCAAATAGCCTCACGGAGCTACCGATGTTGTCAACTAATTCATTTATGTATATTGTAAACAATAAAGGTCCTATCACGCTTCCCTGCGGTACTCCCGAAATTACCTCTACATCTGCAGATTTTGAACCGTTAAGAATGACATGTTGTGTTCTTTCTTCTAGGAAATCCTGAATCCAATCACAAACCTGGTCCGATATTCCGTAAGCTCGTATTTTTTTCACTAAACGTAAGTGCGGAACCGTATCAAATGCCTTCCTGAAGTCCAGGAATACGGCATCAATCTGCTCGCCAGTGTCTACGGCACTGTGAATTTCTTGGGCAAATAGGGCGAGCTGAGTTTCACATGATCTCTGTTTGCGGAATCCATGTTGGTTATGATGAAGGAGATTTGTATTATCTAAGAACGTCATAATACGAGAACACAAAACATGTTCCATTATTCTACAACAGATTGACGTAAGCGAAATAGGCCTATAATTATTCGCATCTGATTTATGACCCTTCTTGAAAATGGGAACGACCTGCGCTTTCTTCCAGTCGCTAGGTACTTTACGTTCTTCCAGCGATCTACGATAAATTGCTGATAGAAAGGGGGCAAGTTCTTTAGCATAATCACTGTAGAATCTTAAGGGTATCTCGTCTGGTCCGGATGCTTTTCCGCTACTAAGTGATAGCAGTTGTTTTTCAATTCCGATATCGTTTATTTCAATATTTTCCATTTTGGCGTCCGTGCGACGGCTGAAGTCAGGGACCGTGTTACGATTTTCCGCAGTGAAACAGTTTCGGAACACTGAATTCAGTATTTCTGCCTTTCTTCGGTCGTCCTCTGTTTCGGTGCCATCGTGGTCAACGAGTGACTGAATAGGGGATTTAGATCCGCTTACCGATTTTACATATGACCAAAACTTCCTCAGAAATGAACGTTTGATGGTGGTCACTCAGATATTCTGCGATTTGTGCCCTATCACTCTTGTTAAGCAAATATATTAATCCTTCCTTTCTTGGCATTTCTTATTACACTTGTAGTCATTGATGCAACCACTGACTTATGATCACTGATACCCTCTTCTACATTCACGGAGTCGAAAAGTTCCGGTCTATTTGTTGCTATGAGGTCTAAAACGTTAGCTTCACGAGTTGGTTCTCTAACTATCTGCTCGAAGTAATTCTCGGACAAGGCAGTCAGGATAATGTCACAAGAGTCTCTGTCCCTGGCTCCAGTTCTGATTGTGTGACTATCCCATTCTATACCTGGTAGATTGAAGTCTCCCCCTATTACAATAGTATGATCACGAAACTTCTTCACGACGTTCTGCAGGTTCTCTCTGAGGCGCTCAACTACTACGGTTGCTGATGCAGGTGGTCTATAGAAGCATCCGACTATCATATCTGACCCACCTATGATACTTAACCCAGATTATTTCACATTCGCATTCGCTAATAACTTCACTGGATATTATTGAATTCTTTACTGCTATAAATACTCCTCCACCATTGGCGTTTATCCTATCCTTGCGGTATATATTCCATTCTGTGTCTAGGATTTCGTTACTGTTCACTTCCGGTTTTAACCAACTTTCCGTTCCTAATACTATATGCGCACTATTTCCTTCAATAAGAGATACTAATTCAGGAACCTTGCCCTGGATACTCCTGCAGTTTACCAATATTACGTTAACTTTTCCTGTTTTTGGTCTCTGAGGACGGACGTTCTTTATCATCGATGATAATGTCCTCTCTGGTAAGCCGTCAGGTATTTTATCGTTTCGCCCAAGGGGGGGTCCCTCTAACCTAAAAAACCCCTGTGTGCACGCCACACGTACTCTGCTACCCTAGTAGCTGCTTCCGGTGTGTAGTGCACGCCTGACCTGTCTAGGGGTGCCCTACAGTTCTCCACCCAATAACGGAGGTCGATGAATTTGCAACCATTATAGTCGCAGAGTCGTCTGAGCCTCTGGTTTAGACCCTCCACACGGCTCCAAACCAGAGGACCGCGATCGACTCTGGGCACTTTGCTGCAGATATTAAGCTCAGCTTGCACTCCGCGTGCGATGCTGGTTGTCTTCACCAAATCAGCCAGCCGCCGGAAGGAACCCAAGGATGGCTTCAGAACCCAAGCGGCAGGCGTCATTCGTTCCGACATGTGCTACTATCTGCAGCCGGTCACACCCAGTGCGTTCAATAGCTGCCGGAAGGGCCTCCTCCACATTACGGACGAGACCCCCCGGCAAGCACACCGAGTGCACACTGGCATTCTTCCCCGACCTACCCGCTATTTTCCTGAGGGGCTCCATAACCCGCCTAACGTTGGAGCTCCCTATAACTAATAGGCCCGCCCTCTGTGACTGTCGGGACCTTGCCGGAGAATCGGCCACTGGCCCAACAGGCGAGGCATCCTGTGGTGGCTCGGAAACGATGTCATCACCACTAGGAAGCACCCCGTACCTGTTGGAAAGGGGTAAGGCAGCTGCCACGCGGCCAGATCCCACCTTCGCCTTTCGGCCAGGCACGCGCGAGCCCACCACTGTCCGCCATTCACCCTGGAGTGATGGCTGACCGGTAAGATGCTCACTGCCGGAAGACGCAGCGACATCAGGGGTTCCATGTGATTCCAAGGCCACCGAAGTAGGCATAGGTCTCACCACAGTTGCCCCAACGCCACTACGAGCCGACGCCTGCGCCTCGAGCTCGATGAGCCTAACAGACAAAGCCTCCACCTGCCCCCGAAGAGTGGCCAATTCTCCTTGCGTCCGCTCACAACAACCACAGTCCCTACACATGACTATGTTTACCCTACTCTATACGGTGACAAATTCCCAAGATAATCTTCTGATGAGCTACTCTGATAATCAAGAAACACTCACTGAAATACGAGACGCGAAAACTACGCTAGGTTTTCCCAGAAAAACTATTTAAAAGCTAAGCGCAGCAAATAAGTACAAAAACGCTTTATACAAACAGTACTCGCTGCTGCTGGTGCTCTCGCTCTGGCTGTCACAAGACAACTGCTGATTCAAGTGACTAGTGGCTAACGGCCGCGAAACAAACAAAAGACGGTTTTAGGGCGCTTTCTGTTCTAAACGATCAAGAAAACACTAAGAAATCTAACACGAAAACTACGTAAAGTTTTATCAAGAACTGTTAGTTACTATGCAGAGCAGATAAACACAAATAGAATCCCTTCCTTAGTGGAAGGTCGTAAACAAAATGCAAAATAAACGCTTTATACAAACAGTACTCGCTGCTGCTGGTGCTCTCGCTCTGGCTGTCACATCACCCGGCGAGATGGTATGGGGTGCCATTGGTTATACGTCTCGGTCACCTCTCGTTCGCAATGACGGCACTTTGAACAGTGGAGTTACATTTCAGATGTGTTACGACCTGTGGCTCTACCCTTCATTCGATCCCTGCGAAACCCTACATTTCACCAGGATAACGCCCGACCGCATGTTGCAGGTCCTGTACGGGCCTTTCTGGATACAGAAAATGTACGACTGCTGCCCTGGCCAGCACATTCTCCAGATCTCTCACCAACTGAAAACGTTTGGTCAATGGTGGCCGAGCAACTGGCTCGTCACAATACGCCAGTCACTACTCTTGATGAATTGTGTTATCGTGTTGAAGCTGCATGGGCAGCTGTACCTGTACACGCCATCGAAGCTCTGTTTGACTCAATGCCCAGGCGTATCAAGGCCGTTATTACGGCCAGAGGTGATTGTTCTGGGTATTGATTTCTCAGGATCTATGTACCCAAATTGCGTGAAAATGTAATCACATGTCAGTTCTAGTATAATATATTTGTCCTATGAATACCCGTTTATCATCTGCATTTCTTCTTGGTGTAGCAATGCGATTAATCAGCATCTGCGAGACAATGATTTCTAGAAAATGACGTTTATGAAATGTATTAGCCTGCGTAGAGTCACGACCAGAAACCAATGGGACACCTTTGGGATGAGATACAACGTCGACTTCGCTCCGGACCCCAGCGACTAGCGTCAGTACTTTCTCTGGTTTCGACTCTCGTGGGAGAACGGGCAGCCATTGTTCCGCAGACATTGTCACCTCACTGAAAGTGTCTCCAGCAGAGTTCAAGTCATCGTAACGGCGAATTCCGCAAATATGTGTCCGGATCCTCTTCATCAGTTGTGCATTACATAGCCTTCCGCTGCTAAAGTAAGTTGGCATAAACGTTTTCTGGGCATGATACAGCGTTAAATTACAAAATACACTGAAGAGCCAAAGAAACTGGTTTTGGCATGCGTATTCAAATACCGAGATTTGCAGACAGTCTGTATACGGCGCAGCAGTCGGCAACAGCTCTTTAAGAGAACAAATGTCTGGCTAAGTTCTTAGATCGGTTACTGCTGCTGAAATGGCAAGTTACCAAGATTTAAGTGAGTTTGAACGTGGTATTACACTCGGAGTACGAGCAATGGGACACAGCATCTCCGAGGTAGCGATGAAATGGGAATTTTCCCTTTCGACTGTTTCACGAGTGTACCGTGAATACCAGGAATCCGGTATAACATAAAATCTCGGACATTTCTGTGGGCGGAAAAAAGATACTGCAAGAACGCGACCAACAACGACTGAAGAGATTCGTTCAACGTGACAGAAGTGCAACCCATCCGCAAATTGCTGCGGATTTCAATGCTGGCCCATCTACAAGTGTCAGACTGCAGGACACAAAGCTTTACGCTTTGCCAGTGCCCGCCAACGCCAGCATTGGACTGTTGATGACTGGAAACATGTTGCCTGGTCGGATGAGTCTCGTTCTAATTTTATCGAGCGGATGGACGTGTACGGGTATGGAGACAACCTCATGAATCCATGGATCCTGCATGTCAGCAGAGGACTGTTCAAGATGTTAGAGGCCCTGTAAATGTGTGGGGCGTGTGCAGTTGGAGGATATGGCACTCCTGATACGTCTAGATACGACTCTAGCAGGTGGAACGTACGTAAGCATCTTGTCTGATCACCTGCACCCTTTCATATCCATCGTGCATTCCGACGAACTTGGGCGCTTCCAGCAGGAGAATGCGACAACCCACGGGTCCAGAATTGCTACAGAGTGGCTACAGGAACACTATTATGAGTTTAAACACTTCCGCTGGTCACCAAACTCCTGAGACATGAACATTATTGAGCACATCTGGAATGCGTTGCAACGTTGTTCAGAAGAGATCTCCACTCTTGAGAATAGGACAGCCCTGCAGGATTCATGGTGTCCATTTCCTTCAGCACTACTTCTGACATTAGTCTAGTCCTTGCCACGTCGTGCTGTGGAACTTCTGCGTGCTCGCGGGGGCCCTACACGATATTGGGCAGGTGTACCAGTTTGTTTTGATCCTCAGTGTAACTGTAACTGGATAAAACTGGTGTACTTTGTTTTGAAGGGCCCATTATATTTCGTTAGGACTCCTCTACTGAGCAGTAAATTACGTCAGAAAGAAAAGGTGATTTTGATGTCATTGGTCTCTAGTGGTGGGAGGAATGGGAAACTTTATTAGATTGATTTCCGATTGTTGAAGGAGTAGAGATTCGCTGTTGTCTATTGTTCATTACAGTATGAGACACGTCGCAATCATCGGCGAATAGAGTGTATACTGCTGTGCTCGTCATGTGGCATGTAAGTCGCGCTGGAGTAGTTACTCGCTGGTAACGCTCGCGTCACAAATTGACTGTGTGGTCTGATGGGCTCTCGACAGCTAGCAGCCGGAATGATGCTACCTTAAGATCGTCCTCTCTATTAACATTGTTAGCGTGTTTTAACATGTCAGCGACCTTCCTGATCTTGCTTCACAACACCTTTCCGCTTGCCGAGTACCCAAGTTTCATTGAATTTTATTTTTGTGTTGCCTTCCTTTCGGCGTTCGGGCACCGCAGTTTTCTTCTGCTGTCCGAGCCGATTGTAGCGTTCGTGCTCCCAGATGTGTAATGCTACGGGTCTAGCAGTTTCGCCAATGTAGACTTCTCCATGCTCACTGTCCACCTTGTACACACCCACTGTGTGCAGAGAATCTACGGTATCTTGTCCATAGTGGAACCTGACAGCGTGGATGCTACGTTTGCTCCAAAAAATATCCTGACCGTTTTTCATTCTTTTATTGTGTAACGATGTCGGTAGTTTAGTATGTTGGATGGATGCCAGGCATCACCGGGAAAACAGACAGTAAATACTTTATGGTCTCTATTAACGCATCTTTCTCCATCGCAGTACGGGATGGCCGTGATTTGTCTGAGGAAGTCTGCTGCCTCGGGTCTTGCCGATGGAGCGCAGTGTAGGCCTGCCGTTATCTTCGCGACACAACTTTCTTCGTCAGTGGTATTTCTTCGTGCTCAGTGGCCTCTCGAAGCCCGTTGTGTTGGTGCTGTTCGTTCCTCGCCCGGCCTCTCCAACGTGTTGGAAGGCGGCTGACACGTGACGTAGAGGAGAATGATCCACTGCCCCTTCGTTAGTGACTAAGGCTGCTACCCTGCTGTGGCGTTGGCTCGCTGTGATGACGATGTTTGGTTTGTGGGGCGCTCAACTGCGCGGTCATGAGCGCCCGTACGAAGTCCGAATTTTTACGCAGTCCAATTTTTGCACAGTCCAATCTAGCCACTGTCACCAATGATGATGATGATGATGATGATGATGATGATGATGAAAGGATGAGGACAAAGCAAACACCCAGTCCCTGGACAGGGAAAATCATCAACCCGGCCGGGAATCGAACCCGAATTGGCCCACTGTGGCGACAGCTGAATTAAGGTTTAAGTAGTTCTAAGTCTAGGGGACTGACGGCCTCAGATAGTGTCCCATAGTGCTTAGAGCCGTTTTAATCATTTTTGTAGCTTTGTTTTTTCCAAAGATATGAAAAGCAGTATGACTTTTTTAATGATACCCTCTCCTAAAGACCTATTCAAAAATGTATCAAAGTGTACCATTCACTGAAACACTACGTTATTAATTACATAACACAACATTGACTTTGAGCCCGGGATCACAAACTCGCCCACTTGCTGGAGTTGTGAGAAAACAAATGAGAACCAAGTAAAAACATAACACACAAAAGACTTTCACTCTCTTGTACCATTGCCCAGGAGTAGAATATTCAAAGGCGCTCAAAATGGTGACCCTGGACACCGATACACTGGTGCACTCGTTGAATGAAAGAATTATTTACTGCTTCCGGTGTTGCCTGCTGAAGGGAATTACCAGCAAGTACGATACGTTCCTGCATGTCCTCTGGAGTTGTTGGAATATCGTGATAGACAACGTCTTTAATGCATCCCCAAAGAAAACGCTCCAGAGGACTTAAATCAGGAGACCTAACAGACCAAGTAACTGTTCCTGCTCGACCAATCCATCTGGCAGGATACCTTCGGTTCAGAACACGGCGTGCACGCAAGGCATTATGTGCTGGACATCCATCGTGTTGATACCACATAAGCATTCTTGTTCTTAGCGGCACTTCATCCAGAAGAGGAGGATGGTCTGAGGAAGTTGGCATACGCTGTGCTGTTTAGACTACCATTGATGAAAAAAGGGTCAATAACTGTAGCACCAGACGTTAACTCTTCATTGACGCTTATGTTCCACCTGTCTAAGCCATCGTGGGTTGTCGCTGGACCAATAATGCATGTTCCTTGCATTTACCTGTCCTTTATCTGAGAAGGAACATTCATCGGTAGATAGAACATTGGAGAAGAAGTTCGGATTGGCGAGGATTTGCTGCTGTGCCCAATGACAGAACTGTACACGATTCTGGAAATCATTCCCATGCCATTCTTGATGTAGGTGTACATGGTAAGGATGGAACCGGTGACATGTAAGAATGCGATGTACACTGGTTTTAAGAATGCCAATCTCCTGTTTAAGCTGTCGTGTGCTCACATGTGGATTCATAGCAACGGAAGCGAGAACAGTAACTTCGGCAGCTTCGTCTGTGCGAGTACTACGACGATTGCGTTGTCGTGGATTGAAACTTCCCGTTTCTTGAAGCGTAGCAACAAGACGAGGAAACATCCGTCGGGAAGGTGGGTTCTTGTCAGGATATCGCTCTCTTTACAGTTCCGCTGCCTGCGTAGCATTTCGCCTACCTTCAACAACAACAATAAAAGAAACGTTATGTCGACGCAGTTTGTAGGAAGGACAGCCTTTACTGTATACCTACTCTACACAACAGTATTTAAAAGGACTAAACTACTGTACTAAATGTAGCCATACACAAGGAAACAGTATCGCATTTACTGTTCTGCTAACTTACATTCCCCATAGATGAGTAGCATTTCTACCTTCTCTTCGTTGGTGTACATTCTACTCACACAGCTCTTCAACCGACCATGGTTGACGGAATGACGGGTATGCATTCTACTTATGGTTACATTTGTCAGCGTCAGTACGTGGATGTGTTCCATTACCCCGAGTACCTGCACCAAGCGCTGGGAGCGTCAACGTCGGTGTTGTGGTATGTAATGAATAACGTTGTGTTTCAGTGAATGGTACACTGTGATACATTTTTGAATAGGTCTTTAGGAGAGGAAATGAATTACCGAATAAAAACTACAGGGTGCCATTTAAAAAAGTCATAGCGCTGTAACGAATGCAATCATGCTGATTGATGTCCCCCTGACGGCTAAAGAACATTTGCTTGAAACACTTTGTATTTTCATTTGGACAAACAGTTATTTAGGGTGGTCAAGATAAATGGGACACCCTGCATGTGTCTGGAGTGTGATACATCTTTTGGCAAATATATTAAACATTTTCGGTGGCCACTAGTGCGGAAAGGCTTCTGAAACCCTGCCGCTTCAGTATTGGTGCGTGAACTAAATCACACAGTACCAGGCTGGATGGAGAAGGAAGTCGGGCGTGCCCATTTGAAGGAACCATCCCGGCATTTGCATAAGACGATTTGGAGAAACCACGGAAAACCTAAATCAGGATAGCCGGACGTGAGTTTGAACCGTCGTCCTCCCGAATGCGAGTCCAGTGTGCTCACCACTGCGCCAGCTCGCTCGGTCAAGTGTTATGAGCATCACTGAGTTTCTGTGCACGAATGGTCGGTGAACGTATGGCTGTGTTCTTACTCGAATTCGCCACCAAGACATTTACTTGTTAATTACAACGTAATTGTATATAATATAATAATATATACATATAATGATATTTATAATAATATATAATACACTAGAGCACTGTTGCCGGTTGAATCAGCTTGGGCCTGCTGTGCTCAGCACGATTCATTCGACGACAAACCTGTCGCTGCGCGAAGTTCCTGTAAGCGCTCACATCTTCATCGGAGCAAGAACCAAATCTCACAGCTAGCGAGGTTGGGTCTGCCCAACAATGTGGCTGTACTTCCGCGTATCTGCTTTCCAGAGGAAGTACTCAGTTTGCTCGCAAGGACGATGTGACACTGTCTAGCTATCTCTCTTGTAAATTAGATGGGATCTGTGGTATTTATTGAACCGCCTTCTATTGCCCGTTGTGGAGTCATCCTCATGAATATGGATTTCGTGACACGCAGAATGAATACACTGAATGAGTCAAAGTGTTACGACTGCGTGTTTGACAGCGTGCTGAATCACTTAGGAACCGCAATACAGCTGCAGTTCTGCGTTTCATGAATTCGGGGAGGGGGGGGGGGGGAGGAGGAGGGAGGGGCGTTTGTGCAGGTATGTAGCAGTAGATTCTTACATAAAGGTTGCGCAGTTTCCGTACATCACAGGCCGGCGGTTTGGGGGTACAGATTAAGTTCCCGGCAGCACCCCGTTGGATTCTATAGAAATCTGGACGCCAGGACATCAGCGTGAGTCCACTATCATGCTCCCAGAGCCACATTAGTACAGTTCTGGCCTTGTAACATGGATTGTTGTTCTGCTGACAGAAGCCATCGCCTTTGGGGAAGACATCAAACATAATCGGATGCTAAGGAAGCCCAGATGATTGTTCCTCATAGCATTGTACTGCCTCTACCAGATTCGTGAAAGGGTGCACGTTTCGAGAAGCCATTCGCATGAATGATGGAGTATTCAGTCACGAACAACGACATGATGCAACAAAAAACCTGATTTTTTTGACCAGGCGAGACACATTCCCATTGATACATGGTGCAGTCTCAACGTTCTCATGTCGAGGTTGTTGGTACAACATGAGAAAACATAGAGGTTGTCTGTTGTCTTGCCCTGTGTTCCACAATGTGCACTGAACGGTGTGCTGCAAAAAAGTTTGTGACTGCAACAGAACTGGACTCTGTCGTTTGAGCCGGCCGGAGTGGCCGAGCGGTTCTAGGCGCTACAGTCTGGAACCGCGCGACCGCTACGGTCGCAGGTTCGAATCCTGCCTCGGGCATGGATGTGTGTGATGTCCTTAGGTTAGTTAGGTTTAAGTAGTTCTAAGTTCTAGGGGACCGATGACCTCAGAAGTTAAGTCCCATAGTGCTCAGAGCCATTTGAACCATTTTTCTGTCGTTTGATCTGCCATAGGTGGCCGCCTGTCCCGCCTTACAGAGCCTGGAAGCCTCCGATCTCGCCGTTCTGTGGTGAGGTGCAGACGTCCAGTGCCTTGTCGCCTACTCATGGTTTCACCGCTCATGAACCACTTTCCACAGTTGATCACGACAGAACCTGCGAGACTCTCCATTATGTGCATTATCCTATAACGTTCGTAATCAGCGGTAGCTCTTAACACTTTCCAGAGCTAATGAAAGTCAGTACATTCTAAGACAAAAAACAAGGACGCACCACGAAGAAATTACCCGAATGGCACGGAAATCTGTAGATGTGATATACTGTACATGTAGAGAAAAATGATTACAGTTTAATTTGATGATTTATTCAAAAGAAAAAGCTTCAAAAACTGAGTAAGTTGTAAAGTATGTATGTAGAACTTTAATCGGAACCTAACCAAGGCTCGACATACGTTACGTACCAAGAATAATGGAGATGTAACCCTTGTGCGCGATTTCTGGTTAAGCCACCTCACAAGGAGAATTATAAATTTAAAAATTACAGGGTCACCACCAGCCCTAGCCCTTCCTAATAATTAAGAAAAGACCGAACTGCAAATTATCAGTTCAATTAAATTAAGAATTTAATTATAAGAATGCAATTGTTTTTAAAGACACTAATAAGATGAAAAGCATTGTAAGTCGTATATCAATGAGCTTGTTTAATTAAATTGATTTTTTCTTCCACTTTTTTGTTCATCACAAGGAAGCAGATTAACTTAAAAAAAAATCGGGGAATAGAAAATTAATTTGAAAACTGGCATCAATGAGAAATATAAAGGCCGCAGAGTTTATCTTTTACGTAGCACATTTATTTCATTCCTGAATTTGATGCACATCCTATGAATACACATGACTGGTGCCTGAATGAAAAATTCAACTAAATAATTCGCCAAGAAATGGTAGAACAGCGCAATTAAAAAAGAAAAAAAACACACAAAAGGGAAGTGGAACACAATAATTCACAGAAATAGTTCAGAGAGGTACCTATCACCATAATGCTCATGCACTGGATTGCAAAGAGATTTATCCGATTCGCAAGGCTTGTATAGTAGATATACGACATGGAATTCGCGCCTGCCGCTTACGAACGGCCGAACTTCAGCACGTTGTAAACTTGATTACGAGTTAACTGTTCAGAAACTAGACATTAAACCAGGCACAAATGTAAGAAATTGAATCATGCAATAGCAGAATGATTTTGCCGTCACGAAATAAAATTAACTCGGCAAGGCGGAAACCCTCTAGGAGCTACGAACTGTACTCATCAACCGCTAGCTGCATTGAGTCCTTTCTCCACCGAACTTCGCCTAAATACCGGTGCAGCGGAAGCTACCAGAGGGATAGGCTTCCGTCACCAACCTGACAGACAAACCAACCTCAGACTAAAAGGGGTAAACCTCTGTCCAGTTACTGGGATCCTAAGTTGGACATCCTGTGCTACCCTCCAAACGAGAAGCAAACATCACCTACTCCTAGCAGTCGACAACCAACTCCACGTCCCCCACAAAAGAAACCTGAAACCACTCGTAAAAAACACTCATTCAGTCACATTTACACACACATAGGGTAGGGTGAAGGGAAAAACGTAATAAATACGGGTCATGATTTCCTATGAAACACAAAAAAATCAAACATAATATCATTTAATAAGCCTTACTTTGATTGCTTAGTCTTTCTGGGAGAGTTAATGAATTAAACCTCAATCAGGTGGTGGACAGAATAGGATGCACAGAATCCAGTGAGACAAGCGTCTATGAATCCACTCCACAGAGACGTTTCGAAGTTAATAACGCATTGGCCCACCGCTGGTCCTTATGCAAGCAGTTATTCGGGTTGGCATTGTTGATAGAGTTACTGGATGTCCTCTAGAGGAATATCGTGCCAAATTCTGTCCAACTGGCGCGTTAGATAGTCAATATCCCGAACTGGTTGGAGAGTCCTGTCCAATATGCTCCAAACGTTCTCAGTTGGGGAGATATCCGGCAATCTTGCTGGCCGAGGCAGGGTTTGGAAAGCACGAATACAAACAGTAGAAACTCTAGCCATGTATGGGTGGACATTATCTTGCGAAAGCCCAGGATGGCTGCCATGAAGGGCAATGAAAACGAGGCGTGCCACTGTGCTGCATGGGTGCTGCGGATGGCAATCAAAATGGTCCTACCATGAAAAGAAATGACACTCTCAAATCATCACTTCTGGTTTTGGGCCGTAGGACGGACGACAGTCAGGTTGGTTTCCTGCCACTGTCTGGGACGTCTCCAGATACATCTTCGAGCTGGAATCTGACTGGTGCAGAACTGTCTTCAGGTGATTAGTCCCACTTCGAACTGAGACCCAATGGCCAACGAAGACACGTCTGGGGACGCCCCAGACAACGGCAGAATAGCAACCTGAGGATCGCCCGCCATAGTGTCTTATAGACAGATGTGATGCTTCGCAGTGGTACTTCATTTCAAACAGGTCGCCTTTGGTTGTCATCCGCGGCACTCTTACAGCACAGCGGTACGTCGACGATATTCTACGCCCCGTTTTGTTGTCAGTCATGAGGTCACAGTTCGCAGTGATGGACGGTAAATTATCGAGTAGATCAGAAGTGATATCTGGCGTTCCGCAAGGTAGTGTCATAGGCCCTCTGCTGTTCCTGAGTTATATAAGTGATCTAGGTGATAATCTGAGCAGCCCCCTTAGTTTGTTTGCAAATGACGCTGTAATTTGCCGTCTAGTAAAATCATCAGACGATCATTTCCAATTACAAAATTTTCTAGAGAGAATGTCTGTATGGTGCGAGAAGTGGCAATTGGCACTAAACAAAGAAAAGTGCGAGGTCATCCACATGGGTACTAAAAGAAATCCGATAAATTTTGGGTATACGATAAATTGAACACATCTAAGGACTGTCAATTCGACTAAATACGTAGGAATTACAATTACGAGTGACTTAAATCGTAAAGACCACATAGACAATATTGTGAGGAAGGCTAAACAAAGACTGCGCTTTGTTGGCAGAACACTTAGAAGATGCGACAAACCCACTAAAGAGACAGCCTACATTACACTTGTCCGTCCTCTGCTGGAATGTTGCTGCGCGGTATGGGACTCTTACCAGGTGGGATTGACGGAGGACAGCGAGAAAGTGCAAAGAAGGGCAGCTCGTTTCTTGTTATCGCGCAATAGGGGTGAGAGTGTCACTGATATGATACGCGAGATGGGGTGGCTGTCACTCAAAAAAAAGCGGTTTTCTTTGCGTTGAGATCTATTTACGAAATTTCAATCGCCAATTTTCTCTTCCGAATGCGAAAGTATTTTTAAGATACCCACCTAGGTAGGGAGAAATGATCATCATAATAAAATAAGAGAAATCGGAGCTCGAACGGAAAGATTTAGGTGTTCCTTTTTCCCACGCGCCATTCGAGAGTGGAATGGTAGAGAAGTAGCATGAAAATGGTTCGATGAACCCTCTATCAGGCACTTAACCGTGAATTGCACATTAACCATGTAGATGTACATGTAGATGTAGAAGCTACTCCTGGTTTACATTTCAGCAAGGTGATGCCCGCCCGCACATAGCTAGAGTTTCTGCTGCTCGTCTGTGTGATTAAAAAACTGTACCTTGGCCAGCAAGGTCGCTGGATCTGCCTTCAATTGAGAATGTGCATGGGCAGGGACCTCCAACCATCCCGGTATTATGACGATCCAGCTGCACAGAATCCGTCACGATATCCCTCAGGAGGACAGCCAAAAAATCTATAAACCAATGCCAATCCGAATAACTTGCTCTAATTGTGAAGCTCTTTATACATAAGACCCACCATGGATACAGCCGTTGACCTACAGTCTCCGGTACATGATTGACAGTTCACTTTCTTTAGTGAGAAAAGAACCATATGGAAGTCTTAACCATCACAAACAATTAGAATATTTTACCCATATATATATATATATATATATATATATATATATATATATATATATATATAATAGAGAACCTTATACGTTTGATAATCCGTTATTGCTGTTCGCTTAATTTTAGCCGTGCGGAATGGCGTAACACTTTTCAGGTACGTAATGCTACATGGACAGTAAACACTGAACCGCCAAAGAAAATGGATAGGCATGCATATTCAAATACAGAGAGAGGAAAACAGGCAGAATACGGCGCTGCGATCGGCAACACCTCTTAAAGTCAACAAGTGTCTGTATTGTTCTTAGATCGGTTACTGCTGCTGCAGTCGCAGGTTATTAAGATTTAACTAAGTTTCAGCGTGGTGTTATAGTTGGAGCACGAGCGATGGGACACAGCATCTCCGACGTAGCGATGAAATGGGGATTTTCCCTTTCGACTATTTTACGAGTGTACCGTGAATATCAGGAATCCGGTAAAACATCAAATCTGCGACATTGCTGCGGCCGGAAAAAGATCCTGCAAGAACGGGATCAACGACGACGGAAGAACACCGTTCAATGTGACAGAAGTGCAACCCTTCCACAAATTGCTGCCGATTTCAATACTGGGCCATCAACAAGTGTCATCGTGCGAACCATTCAACGAAACATCGTCGATAAGGGCTTTGGGAGCCGAAGGCCTACTCGTACACCCTTGATGGCTGTACGACACAAAGCGTTACGACTAGCCTGGGGCCGTCAACACCAACATTGGATTGTTGATGACTGGAAACATGTTGTCTCGTCGGACGAGTCTCGTTTGCAATTGTATCGAGCGGATGGACGTGTGCGGGTATGAAGACAACCTCATGAATCCTTGAGCTGGTGGAGGATCTGTAATGGTGTGGGGCGTGTGCAGTTGGATTGATAAGGGACCCCTGATACGTCTAGACACGACTATGACAGGTGATACGTACGTAAGCATCCTGTTTGATCACCTACATCCATTCATGTCCATTGTGCATTCCGACGGACTTGGCAGCTTCCAGCAGGACAATGCAATGCCCCACACGTTAAGAATTGCTACAGAATGGCTCCAGGAACATTCTTCTGAGTTTAAACATTTCCGCTGGCCACCAGACTCGCCAGACATAAACATTATTGAGCATATCCGTGATGCCTTGCAAAGTGCTGTTCAGATGGGATCTCCACCCCTCTTACTCTTACGGATTTATGGACAGCCCTGCAGAATTCATGGTATCATTTCCCTCCAGCACTACTTCAGACATTAGTCGAGTCCGTGCCACGTCTTGCTGGCCAAAGTGGCCGAGCGGTTCTAGGCGCTACAGTTTGGGACGCGCGACCGCTACGGTCGCAGGTTCGAATCCTGCCTTGGGCATGGATGTGTGTGATGTCCTTAGGTTAGTTAGGTTTAAGTAGTTCTAAGTTCTAGGGGACTCATGACCACAGCAGTTAAGTCCCATAGTGCTCAGAGCCATTTGAACCATTCGTGCCACGTCTTGTTGAGGCACTTCTACCTGCTCGCGGGGGCCTACACGACGTTAGGCAAGTGTACCAGTTTCTTTGGCTTTTTAGTGTAGATAGACTTCCATTACATGCATTTAAGTGTGTGAAATAATGCGAATTCATTTTCAGTCCTTTCCTTTTTATAGAACTCTGTAATGGAATCATGTCTTCCCGAAACATATTGCGTGTTTAAATTAACTGCATTACAAATTTGAACAACTGACACGTCATAATCTCCAAACGGATACCGTGATACTTCACAGCAGGTAATCGATTAGACGTCGGTCGACTACTTACAGTCGACATACACTATGTGATCAAAAGTATCCGGACACTCCTAAAGACATAAGTTTTTCATATTAGGTGCATTGTGCTGCCACCTGCTGCCAGGTACAACATGTCAGCGACCTCAATAGCCATTAGACATCGTGAGAGAGCAGAATGGGGTGCTCCGCGGAACTCACGGACTTCGAACGAGGTCAATTGTTTGGGTGTCAGTTATGTTGTACGTCTGTACGCGAGATTTCCACACTCCTAAACATCCCTAGGTCCACTGTTTCCGATGTGATAGTCAAGTGGAAACGTGAAGGGGGACGTACAGCACAAAAGCGTACAGACGACCTCATCTGTTGACTGACAGAGACCGCCGACAGTTAGACACCGTCGTAATGTGTAATAGGCAGACATCTATCCAGACCATCACACAGGAATTCCAAACTGCATCTGGATCCACTGCAAGTACTACGACAGCTAGACGGAAGGGGTGGAAACTTGGATTTCATGTTCGAGCGGCTGCTCTTAAGTCACATCATGCCGGTAAATGCCAAACGACGCCTCGCTTGGTGTAAGGAGAGTAAACATTCGACCATTGAACAGTGGGGAAACGTTGTTTGGAGTGCCGAATCACGGTACACAATGTGGCGATCCGATGGCAGGGTGTGGGTATGGCGAATGCCCGCTGAACGTCATCCGCCAGCGTATGTAGTGCCAACAGTAAAATTCTGTGGCGGTGGTGTTATGGTGTGATCGTGTTTTTCATGGAAGAGGCTTGCACCCCTTCTTGTTTTGCGTGACACAAGAACAGTGCAGGCCTACATTGATGTTTTAAGCACCTTCTTGTTTCTTTATGTTGAAGAGTAATTCGGGGATGGCGATTGCAACTTTCAACACGATTCAGCACCTGTTCATAATGCACGGCCTGTGGTTGAGGAGTTACACGACAATAACGTCCCTGTAATGGACTGGTCTGCACAGAGTCCTGACCTAAACCCTATAGAACACCTTTGGAATGTTTTGGAACGCCGACTTCGTGCCAAGCCTCACCGACTGACACCGGTACCCCTCCTCAGTGCAGCACCCCGTGAAGAATGTGCTGCCATTCCTCAAGGAACCTTCCAGCACCTGATTGAACATATGCCTGCGAGAGTGAAAGCTGTCATCGAGGCTAAGGGTGAGCCAACACCATACTGAATTCCAGCATTACCGATGGTGGGCATCACGAACTTGTAAGTCATTTTCAGCCAGGTTTCCGGATACTTTTGACCACACGAAAGGAGACGTCAACTCAACAGAGTTCTACTACAAGCTTGCTACGGGCTCGGCAAGTAGTCGATGAATCTGGGACTCTGCCTCCCGTACAGAAGTACTGTTGGAACAGCCGACGTCCACCCGTGGCAACGTTTTGACGGCCTAACAGCCGTCGCTCAAGACCGGGATCAGCGTAAGCCGCGCTTATCCGCTTTGGCCCGTTTGCCTGCCGGCCGCTCGGCGTTCAATTAAAGAGGATGGGCAGCGTGGCCGCCTCCCCTCACCCAGAATCACGCCGCCTCTCTTGTCTCGCCAGTTCTCACCTCTTCCTGCAGCAATCGGCATCAGGTTGCTGCGTTTAGAGGCCAAATTGCCATGCTGATTGCAATGCAAGTGAATCACCGCCTAATGAGGGATTATTATTCGTAATTTACTGGCGGCGGCTATTTCGATCGGGAGCCATGCAGCGGAAACCAACGTCGCTACTTAGCTTCAACAAAGTGATTCGGATGCAGCATGCGGCAACTGTACTGCACTAATCGATACAGCTTGCCATGCACCGGGCAGTTATATTAAACTGACAGGGTTCCGAGTGCTGTAAATGCGGGCTGTATACATCGCTAGCAGAGTACGATGAAAAAGTAATAGTTCAGTTCTCCGACACCAAGTGAAAATATGGCGCTGTAACCAGTCAGAATGTGGTGTGGGTGGAGGGCATGGGGAGGAACCATCAAACGCATGGTAGCGGTGGTTCTGGCACTTTTGTTAGAATGCGGTCACAAGTTACAGCATATGTTCAGTGTGGTCTCCCGACTCAGCAACATGAGAACGTAGCACAGTCGACAGCTGTTTGCAGCATGCCCCTCAAATCAAGAAGATTCATGACACATCCATGATACGCACGATCATTCAGATATCCCCAGGAACCGAAGTCACACAGATTTAGGTCGCGGCATCTGCAAGACCACACATCTTGAAATTGCCTAGAGATGATGTAGTCGTTACCGAAGGTTTATCGTTGCAAATCGTTCAGCTGACAAGCGACGTGTGGTGTCGCCCCACTTTGCATGAAGGACACGGTTGTGTTCTTGCGAAGCGGGAATCACGTATTTCACAAGGAGGTCGTTACAACGTGCAGATGACACTGTACACGTAACACGTCTTCGAGGTGTCTTCTCCTCGAAGAGAAATGGACCGAGAATGAAGGAGCTTGTGAAACCACACCACATAGTCACATAGTCTGAGTGCAGTGGATGTTCCTGCACGCATGTGGCGAAGCAGAACATCTAAATGCGACAGTTCTTTGAATTCACGGTACGGTGCGGAATAAAATCAGCTACGTCCCTCCAAAGAATATTCCCCGACCACATTTCATCCATTTCCATGCGTGCCAGAAATCAAAGGGCCATGGCGTTGTAATCTATCTTGGAGCTTCATTTGGTCCACATTCTGAATCTTCTAGGGATACCAGTGTAAAATGCGCAGTAAAATCTTTTGAACTTAGAGACAATTCCCTTGACACAGCTCGAGCACTGCCTGCAGAATTTGAGGAGCATGCTGCATCGCCGCCTGTAGCTACAGCAACTTCATCAACAACCGCCATGAGAATGGGCTGCCTCCCCCTCACTGCTGCACCACCTAATTCACGTGTTTCTTCAAATTTCTTGATCATATTCATTAGCCCATTTATTGATATAGGGCTTTTTCGCAGCTATTTCTGTCGGTCATATACTTGTGACGCAGGCTACTATTTCTGCTGTCAGTTCACGAAAGGAAATCAACATAAATCGCGAAGCAACAAACGGCATACTGACATGGAAACAGGAAACAATGGACATTCTGACTGCTTACAGCGCCATATACTCGCCTGGTGGTAGAACGTGGAACTGTTTATTTTTCAGGGTTCTCCGCGATTATACGAGAGCATATCAGGGAACATTACGCCCTGACATCTTGAAATGCAACACCACCACTGGGGAACAAACATTGTACCATGGAATCGACCTCGAACAGCCAAGATGGTCAAATAATCCTTGGCAGAGTAACGGTCAAATAGTCCTTGCTAGAGTAACCAGGGGCCCAAGGAATACCACCATGTGGCTGCCCAAATCTTCACTGAACGCCCCGCCTCCCCCGCATGTAACATTCTTGGGCCGTAAAGTCGTTCAGAACATTGGAACAGTGTGAAACAAGGCTCAGCCGACCAAATTACTTTCTTCCGTAACTCCATGGCAACGGCTTTGCCGCAGTGGATACACCGGTTCCCGTGAGATCATCGAAGTTAAGCGCTGTCGGGCGTGGTCGGGACTTGGATGGGTGACCATCCAGGCCGCCATGCGCTGTTGCCATTTTTTGGAGTGCACTCAGCCTCGTGATGCCAAATGAGGAGCTACTCGACCGAATAGTAGCGGCTTCGGTCAAGAATACTATCATAACGACCGGAAGAGCGGTGTGCTGACCACATGCCCCTCCTATCCGCATCCTCCACTGCGGATGACACGGCGGTCGGATGGTCCCGATGGGCCACTTGTGGCCTGTAGACGGAGTGGGGGGGGGGGGGGGGTAACTCCATAATCTAGATTTTGGTTGGCTTCGGCCCCATGTTTATCTGTTATGGGCATTTGCATCACTGACGAGTGGTTTTGAAATTCCAGGTCTCTCTGCAGTTCCCTGCTTCTGGAACTCCATTCGTGTTGTTTTGGTGCTGACGGGGTTCGCGAGTGCGACATTCAGCTCTGCAGTCATTTTAGCAGCTGTTGTCCTCTTATTTTTCGTTATAATCCTCTTTAATGACCATATATCACGATCAACCAACACACAATTTCACCCGCATTGATTTACCGGGTGATATTTTTCCGCTTTCACTGTGTCCTGTATAAATCTTCGACACGGTGCCTCTCGGAACACCAAATTCTTTGGCTGCCTTGTTTACGGAAAGCACCCACCATTCGAGCGCCAACAATTTACCCATTTTCGAATTCACTTAGCTCTGACATAATGCGCTCACAACTGCACAGAACACCTGACCACGACTGGGGATACTGGACAGGTGCCGTTCGTGATAAAATACAACGTTACTTGCAGGCTTGGCTAGCACATGCATTTATGTTCAAACATTCATTTCTCGCGATGTTTCCCTATTTTTGACCAACCCCTGTAAGGTTATACAATGGAGCTCAGTCTAAATACGTGAACGCCAATATACTGACTGACGGCCTCATCATCACCCAGCCCATATCGCCAGGGAAAGAAGCTGCAAATTTGGAGAGGGTGTTAACTTTATATTACAAGTCTCTGTCGACCCATTATGGCCAGGGGACATGGGCTGGTACGTACTTCTCAACTCAATATATTTTACCAATGTGACGTCCCCCCTCCGCCGCGTGCTGGTGTTGTCGACGCCGTGGAGCTGTTACTGCTACAGCTCGGTCGGTGGAGTCGATAAGCGATGTGCGATGATGGATGTCTCCGTCGGTTAAGGAGAGACAAGATCTGAAAAAGCGCTTAAGAAATCGTTCCTCGCGTAATGATTATATTGCGAGTCCGCACAGTTTCCTTATTAATGCGAACTGCCCACTCTGATTGTTTCTTATGGTTTGAAGTTGAATTATTATGTGCCCGGTTAACACTTTAGTGCAGTAATTGATGAATCTTCCCTCATGCGCATCGTCCACATTACCAAAAGCGAGGAAAAAGTTCAATTGCAGATCGTATTGGTCGTTGTTTGTTAGTTGCTAAGTAAAATTGTTCGCTCTATATGACGCGAGATCCACAAATACTCTTTAACAATGTCTTAATTATCTTGCGTCGTAATATTATGTATGTCCAAACCTTCCTTGTCACAACTAACAGTCCACGAATTTACTTCCAAGTTAGTCACTGTTCATTAACTTTTGATGAGCAATTACCAAATATTCATAGAACGATGGAGGTGACACGTTTTGCATTTCCACTTTTGATGAACAATTTTATTGTTCCTTTTTGCTAAATACTTTATAAACATCACGCCACACGCACACACGGTTAATTAGCACTGGCAGTTCTGTTAGTTTCAAGTATCGTGACAATTACGACAGCTTTAACCCTCGGCGTAATTGTATCTTCTTCATGCTATTCGTCTCAATGTCTCCTACTCGAGACTAAACGTGTATTGTCTTTTGAAACTTTCTATAAGTTCACTTACATGAATGTTGAGTCCAGTATTGCCTACTTCTGTTAATAAAGTCCAACAACTCGGTATACACAGTCAGCATACTATCTCGGTTCAAGTCTCTAGTCTGAATATCAGTTTACAAAATCCGTGCGTCTACGTCACGCAACAACGACTCTTGAAAGTAAAACAATCTCGTCGCGCTCCGTTCGCTCAACTATGGCAAGAACTGCTCTCGTATGACTTGATAGCACGAAAGCTAGCAAGCGACTTACTTTTTCCGTGATTGAGTATTGTAGACGCATTGAATTTCTTCGTTGCGTTTACAACTCTCTTCCACATAAAAGTTCTCTGACCGACATTTCTTTGGACTTATCTTTCATGGTATTGATTTGCAATTATTACTTAGATGTTTGGCAAATAACTAAAGATGACCTTTCTTTCTTCTTCCTTTCTACCAAAACACACTCTGTAATGCTTAATATTGGTGTTTATCAAGACTTTCTGGTGTTATATCATCGGCAAAGTGGTCGTACCTGTCAGGATAACTTTTCCCTACTTTACATCGTGATGGTCTTTCCTAATTGGGTTTTGGGGTTCATTAGGGTGTTACACTCTATACTTTATTTTATTTTATTTCGAACGCAACCAGTTTCGGCTATTTATTTTGTCATCTTCAGGACTCAATACGCTTTTTCCGGACCAACGAGCTTATCGTATAGCGCCATAAAACTGGATACCGTGAATCCCAATCGTTGTGCAACTGATTGTAAATAAAATAAAATAACCTAACGTGTACGGCTGTTGGTAAAGTTTATTGACTCTAGAAATTATACTCTAGGTGATGTTTAAGAAAGCACTATTCGAAATGCTACCACTATGGGGGTGAAATAGGGGATGAAAAACGTGTTTGAAAAAGTATCGCTATATCGCTATTAAGGCAACTTTGAAGCTAGACTACGAAAATTGCTATTTGGTTTCTCGGTCACAAATAAAAAAATACGTGTTTCAGTTTTCTTGGAAAGGATGGGAATTTGAAGTTGGCAGAGAGTGTAAATCTTGAAATTCCATTCCTAAGGTCGTGAAACGTGGACTGAATGGCTTTTTAAAAATTTGTCGTCATTTAGGCAATTTAAGCTAGAACTACGAAAATTGTTGTTTGGTTTCTCAGCCAGAAATAAAAAAATACGTGTTTCAGCATTTTTGGAAATTCAGCCAAAGTGGGTGAAACAAGAGATGAAAACTTTTAAGAAAATATTGCGTTATATTAAAAAAAAATTAGAGCTAAATCTATGAAAATCGGCATTTCATTTCTCGCTTACATTTAAAAAATAAAATGTGTCAGGGGATGAAAGTTTCTACGGAAATATCACCACAAGCACGCAAAAGGTATGATTAACAAAAACCTTGGGCTCCAGCTACCAGATCCGCTGTTTGGTCGGAGTAGACTATGCTTCTGTGGTCTTACATAGCATAAAAAGTTTAGAAGGTATTGAACTTGAGAACAGAATAAAAATTCGTTTGAAGGAAAAAAAAAAAAAAAAAAATCAGTGCACACCATACAGTATACGTGAGCGAAGCATCTAACGCGAAGCAAGTGAAACTACAGACGAACAACTTTTAGAGTTGTGGTTTATTTTTCTGTGCTAACAAAGAGAGAAAGGCAGTACAGTAACTTAGTTCAACTATGGTTTGAATGTCAAAAGAAATCGGTAATTCTGAAATTTATTCCTAGTAGTTACTCCTATGTCGAGGGAACAGCTTTCACTTTTGTTTATGTAGCCGTCAGTACACCATCACTTGGTACGTACGTTCTAAATTCAGCGGTGTGGCTGATATATAATCTCACTTGACAAAATACTGGTCGCGCACTTAAAAAAGCACACTGATGGCTTTGGAGGGCTGTAGACGATGTGGAGCCGCTAACAGATCCACGAATGAAAGTGGAGTTTTGTGTCTGCACCAGTCGGTTTTAGGGAATCAGCTCGTTAAGACGGGTCGACGTCGAGACGTGACGATCTCAGAAATGGGCTATCGCGATTCGACATGGCCACGAGCACACTGCGAAGGAAGTTGCCCGGTTCTTTCTTACATGAAAGCAGACAGTGTCTACGAGGAATGGTATATCACACGTAGCAGTGTTACACGGCGTGAGAGAACTGGTCGTTAATACGAGGGCTGTCCAGAAAGTAAGTTACGATCGGTCGCGAAATGGAAACGACTATGAAAATCGGATAAAGCTTTGCAAAGATGTGTTGGGAAGTGTCTCTAGTACGACTCTAGGTAGAATTACGTCGCTCTTTTCATTCCTGAGCTCTTAGTGAGCGCGTAAAGATGTTACAGAAAATAGTGTCTCTCGCCAAGTACGAGGGCCTGGTGAGAATTTTCCCCTGAAGCTATGCAACCAACATTACGTAACTGTCGTGCAGTTTCTTCTTCAAGACAATTCTCAGCCTCATTCTTCAGGGGCAATGAAGATGTTCCTGCATCGTTTCAATTGGAAATGTTTGGTTACCCACAATACAGCCCGTAATTGTATCCCACTGAGTTTCGTCTCTGCTCCAACGAACCGCTGGCTATGAAGACAACATTTTGGCACAGACAACGAGCTTTAGGCCAGCGTAGAGAATTGGCGGAAAGCACTGGCGGCTGCCTTCTATGATAAGGGTATTGGAAAGTTGGTACAACCATACGACGAATGTCGTAGTCAGAACGGCGACTACGTAGAGAAGTAGCTGAAAGGTGTAGCTAACTGTTACAAATGAAACATTTCTGATTTTTACTGTGATTTTCATTTCGCGATCAATCGTAACTTACTTTCTGGACAGCCCTCGTAGATCCTAATCGACAGGGACTGAAGACGAGTGTCACGCCTTATCTATGACAATCGCTTTTAGATACGTCGGGAGTTATTTGTATCAGTGAACGCGGGTCCACCTCAGCCAGTACTGGATTGAACAGTGCGAATGCAACTGCTAACCTCGTAAGGGAGCATCGTTCACAGACGCAAACAAAGTTGCATGTCTTCAATGGACCAAACAACACGGAAAGTGGACAGTAGTTTGCTAGAGACGTGTACTGTGTTCCGAGGAGTCGCGATTTCACCTCGTTTTACATGATGCAAGAGGTCGAGTCCATCGACAGCACTGTGAGGCATTGTAACATCAGTGTATGATGAGCGCAGATCAGGTTGCCGTGATCGTGAACTGGAACGACTATTTCAACATTCTCTGTGAACATGTGTTGTCCTTTCTTCACGATGAGTATGCTGTAGATACGCCCGTCTTCCAATATGATGGCTCAAATGGCTCTGAGCACTATGGGACTTAATATCTATGGTCATCAGTCTTCCAATATGACAACAGGTTTGTTCACAAGGCTGAGCACATACGTTTTTTATTGACGTGAACCTAGGAGAAAGGAAGGAAGATTAGGGTTTAACATCCCGTTGACATTGCCAACATCAGAGACGCAGCACGAGGTCGGAGTTTTTCAAGGATGGGGAAGGCATTTGCCTGGAGCGGTTTAGGGAAATCTCGGAAAATCTAAATCTCTGTCGCCAGACGCAGACTGAACCATAGTCCTCCCAAATTCGAGTCCAGTGTACTAACCACTATGCCACTGCACTGGGTCGCGAGCGCTTTGACACCCTGTCACACCTCAACCAGCTCGCTAAATCACCTCACATTATGAGGGTTGTCAAGAAAGTAATTTCCGATCGGTCGCGAAATGGACACCACAGTGAAAACCCGATGAAGCTTTGCACAGATGTGTTGGTTAGTGTCTCTAGTATGACCATCGATCACATCAAGACGCTCTTTTCAGTTGTGAGCGCACTGTGAGCGAGTAAAGGTGCCTAGAACAACGATATCTCCCGCCAAGTAGGAGGGCCAGCTGAGAGGCTTCGCCTTAATGAATGCAGCCCACCTAACACAACTGTCACGCACTTCCTTCTTCGTGACAATTTTCAGCTGCACTCTGCAGGGGCAGTGAAGACGCTCCTGCAACCTTTCCGGTGGGAAGTGTTCGATCACCCGCAACACGGCCCTAATTGGCTCGTCCTGAGTGTCATCTCTGTTCACACGAAAAGCTGGTTACGAAGACAACACTTGGGCGGAGGCTACGCCCTGCAGACCAGCATAGAGAATTATCGGAAACTACAGGCGGCTGCCTTCTATGACGATGGTGTTGGAAATTTGGTATAACGCTCCGACAAATGTCTACGTCGGAGCGGTGACTGTGTAAAGAAGTATCTGGAAAGTGTAGCTAGATCTTGCAAATAAAATGTTTCTGATTTTCTCTGTGGTTTACATTTAGCGACCGATCGGAACTTACTTTCTGGACAACCCTCATATCTTTGACCACTAATTTTGTTTCCTCAGTTAGAGATATCAATGAGCATTTCTTTTAAGTATTGTGTCAGTCAGAAGGATCAATATGAAACAAATATTTCCCGCTGTTTCGTTTCCCAACTTGGGGAGAGGCGGGATATGTAGGGTTATTTGAATCTCCAGGGCTTCAGAAGACAAATGAGCAAAAACTTCAAGTCAGAAAACAAACCCATATTAGTGGACGGAGAAACTCTCCAAGATTGTAACCCACATTACAGGCGCTCACTGTGGGCACCGTTTGTGATGCGGCGAACTTCAATACGTGGGTGAAATTCATTGACATTACTGTCCCGTTTTGCAAATTGTTAATTATGTTGCCAGACTGTTGGCGCGAGCTAATTTGAAGTGACATTACGCAGCAGAAGGGTAACACTGAAACTTAAAGACTGCAGGATGTACAGGTGCATTCTCTAATTACACTGAAGCGCCAAAGAAATTGGTGAACGCATGTGTATTCAAATATGGACATACGTAAGCAGGCAGAAAACGGCGCTGCGGTCGGCAACACCTATATACTCGTAAGACAAGTGTCTGGCGCAGTTGTTAGATCGATTACAGCTACTAAAATCGCAGGTTATCAAGATTTAAGTGAGTTAGAACGTGGTGTTATAGTCAGCGCACAAGCGATGGGACACAGCATCTCCGAAGTAGCGATGAAGTGAGCATTTTCCTGTACGACAACTTCACGAGTGTACCGTGAATATCAGGAATCCTCTAAAACATCAAATCTCCGACTCCGTTGCTGCCAGAAAAGGATCCTCCAAGAACGGGACCAGCGATGGCTGAAGAGAATCGTTCAACGCGACAGAAGTGCAACCTTTCCGCAAATTTCTATAGATTTCAGTTCTGGGCCATCAACAAGTGTCAGCGTGTGAACCATCCAACGAAGCATCATCGATATGGGCTTTTGGAGCCGAAGGCCAACATGACACACGACACAAAGCTTTAAGCCTCACCCGGGCCCACCAACTCCGAGATTGGACTGTTGATGACTGGAAACACGTTGCCTGGTCGGACAAGTCTCGTTTCAAATTGTGTCGAGAGGATGGACGTGTACGGGTTTGGAGACATCTCATGAACCCATGAACGCTGCATATCAGCAGGGGAATGTTCAAGCTGGTGGAGGCTCTGCAATTATGTGAGGCATGTGGAGTTGGAGTGATATGGGACTCCTGATGCGTCTAGATACGGCTCTGGCAGGTGACACGTACGTAAACATCCTACCTGATAACCTGCATCCATTCATGTCCATTGTGCGCTCCGACGGACCTCGGCAATTCCAGCAGGACAATGCGACAACACCCATGCCCAGAATTTCTACAGAGCGACTCCAGGAACACTCTTCTGACTTCCGCTGGCCACCAAACTCCCCAGACATGAACATTATTAAGCATATTTGGGATGCCTTGCGACGTGCTGTTCAGACGGGATCTCCACCACTTCGCACTCCCACGGATTTAATGAAGCCGTGCAGGTTTCGTGGTGTCAAATCCCTCCAGGGAGCACTACTTCAGACATTAGTCGAGTCCATGCCACGCCGTGTTGCGGCACTTCGGCGTGCCCGCGTTTATCCCACACGATATTAGGCATGTGTACCAGTTTCTTTGGCTCTTCAGTGTATAAGAATTCTGCAAACTATTAGAAGGATTGTATAAAGAAAGTCATTTTTATTAGACATAATGTGTTTGTTTAAGACTTCATAAGGTTTTATCTAAAAATAAAAGAAAAGCAAGGACATAACTATACGAAAGTGTTGTAGGGCGTGATTCTAAGCTCCGCCAGAAAGATATTAATTTTTCAGAAATGAGGGAACAGGTAAACACTCACGGAAAGCTGCTATCAAGAGCGTTTCATAATACCGGTTAGAAAGGTGATTGATCAGAACTGGTGGTAAATAAACCAAGTAAAAGGCGTTGCTATCGCGCTAGATCCACTGAAACAAGACCATATATAAGACGGTAATATTAATAAACCAGGGGGAAAATATATGAAAGTAAAAGAAACGTCTTTACAAAACGATTGAGCCAACGGGAAATTACCTTGGAAATCGTGAATACCACCGAGCGTAGTGCAGCGTAGAGTCACGCCTACATCACATAAACCTAAAAATCAGATAAGTAAACCGTCTGCAAGGCGGCCACAAAGGAACTAGACTGTGAAATACGTACATGTGGACTGCGATAGTAGAGTGGAACGAGCGTAGGGGGCGCAAATGTCGGAAAATCTTCGGTTCAGGTATGCGTAAAACTACAAGAAGAAAGTGGTTAAAAGTAAGAAGTAAAGTTTCTTTAAAAACCATATTATTGTAAAATGACCAATCTGCAACAAGCGGCCCGCATCTCGTGGTCGTGCGGTAGCGTTCTCGCTTCCTACGCCCGGGTTCCCGGGTTCGATTCCCGGCGGGGTCAGGGATTTTCTCTGCCTCGTGATGGCTGGGTGTTGTGTGATGTCCTTTGGTTAGTTAGGTTTAAGTAGTTCTAAGTTCTAGGGGACTGATGACCATAGATGTTAAGTCCCATAGTGCTCAGAGCCATTTGAACCATTTTTTTTTTGCAACAAGCGCCAAACAAAGACAAGTGAAATACGAGGGGCATTCAATAAATTGTGCAACACATTTTATTTTTGAATGCAGGTTGGTTTGATCCAGGATTCCAATACACCATATTTTTTCCCAACTCTTTTGACTACAAAACCCCATTTTCCAACATAATCTCCATTCAATGCGACGCCTTACGCCACCTTACTGGGTGAGCCCGTGTGCCCTCATGTTACCACCGTACTGGTCGACGCCGGGGCCAACGTCTCGCTGCATCAGTAACGAAATAGATGGAAGTCGGAAGGTGCGGAATCCGGGCAGTAGGGCAGATGATGAACACCCCAACTCGTGGACAAGTGTATCAGCACTACCAACAGAGACGTCCAGTTGAGCAGCGAGATGTTTAATTGTGATTCGTAGATCACCTCAAATGAGAGCGCACGTTCCAACATTTGCAGCAGTCACAGCCGTTTGCGGCCGGCCATCACAAGGGAGATCGGACATGTTTGCGCGACCTTGTTGCGATGCGACACTCGGCTCGCTCAACGATTCGCCGTGTTTTTGCTTCCCTGCTAGGTCTCTGTAGGCATTCTGCAAGCGCCTATGAATATCTGCGATGCTCTGGCTTTCCGCTAAAAGAAACTCAATGACTGCTCTCTGCTTGGAACAGACCTCCGTTACAGACATTTTGAAGCCTACGTATAGTACCGCCACCTGTCGGAACTTCATGAAACTATAGTTTTTTTCCCTTTATTGAATTTCGATTCCCACCCCCCGAAGGGGGCGGGCTGGTAGCAGCTTAGTACGCTGCTCTTCAGCCTACTGAATTTTTAAAACATAAGAATATAAGAAACAATAAAAGCAGGCGATAAAACGGTGACTTAAATTGTAAAATGGCGGAAAATTGTGGAAAGTTAAAACATGAAACAAAGGGTGGGCGATGATAATAAAATACGCAGGAAGCAGACAGGTAAAATAGTAGACAGACAATTAAAAAACACGGCGACAGTCTGGTTTCTGTTCGCAAGAGATATAAAAATCACACCCAGCGGCAGTATGATGTCCGTTCGCAACACTTCGGAAAAGACGCACAACACTTAACAATCACTGGAAACACTGCGCTAAAAAGTCGGCACGAAGATGACACTCCACATCCATGGGCAGATGGGGGGGGGGGGGAACTAGACAGATGAGGGGGAAAAAAGGGAGGAGGGGAGGAGGAGGGAAAAAACGAAAGGGGGGGGGGGACCGACGGAGGGAGAGGACTCAAATGCGAGGGGGGGGGGGGGGCAGGGCAGACGTGAGAGGGATGCGGAAAGAAGGCAGAGGAGGGAAATGCAGGACTCTGGGGAGAGATGAAACTATAGGGAACCAACTGTCTTATGAGGTTGATCTTATAACACGTAACATGAGATCATAATTAGCCTAATTTTTACTGACCAACTGATCGTTTAGAAGCCTATCATTACTACCAGTTAAATGTACAGTAAAGTCCGTCTCTTCAACTATTAGCTATAGCAGTGTTTCCTTCACCAGTGAGACATTGATACATAGCAGTATGATGTAACTCATTACCAATAATCCTCTGATGATCTATCGTGGGACACATTACTTCCAATGGTAGCAAAGGGCTCATCACATAGAAAATGCATGGGACTATTGTAAAAGCTGATGAAGCGCACTGTCAATACTTCCGTAATCTCGTAACTCAACGGGATCAAATCTTTAAAGTGTGGCATTAGTCTGATACAGCATGCCTCCCTTCCTCGCCGAACTGAGGCCGTCTGTGAAATCTTAGGTATTAGCGCGATGTCTCCTGAGGAGGAGGGTGACTAATTTCTTTTCGCTATGCTTACTGAACTGTGCGCAGATGTTATATGCACCATTCTTAAAATCTTATCAACCCAATCTAAATATCACAGTTCCCCATTAACAGAGAATACCTTCAGACAGTTAATCACCGAGCAAGCAAATAAGTAGATAAATGTAGCCGGCTGGAGTGGCCGTGCGGTTCTAGGCGCTACCGTCTGGAGCCGAGCGACCACTACGGTCGCAGGTTCGAATCCTGCCTCGGGCATCGATGTGTGTGATGTCCTTAGGTTAGTTAGGTTTAATTAGTTCTAAGTTCTAGGCGATTGATGACCTCAGAAGTTTAGTCGCATAGTGCTCAGAACCATTTGAACCATTTTTTTTAGATAAATGTAAACATTCGTGTGATGTTCGAATACAGTATTAATTGCATGTTGCTTGACTTAGGCGCGTCGATTTAGTATCTAGGCGTAACGTTGCAGATGACAGGGAATGGAACGAGCACATAAGAGCACTTGTATTGAAGGCTAACGGTCGACTACAGTTTATTGGAAAAGAGTCGTACATGTATGAAGCTGGTCGTAGGTTGTGTTCCATAAATGAACAGCATAGAGACAGAAGTGATGACACTTTCTGCAGGACCTGTCTATCATTTTGCAGGACAGTGCTCAAGCACGTACAGAGCAAGCCGTTACTGATTTGTTTGACTGATGAGGCTGCTAAGTGCTGTATCACCAACTGCACTTCCCTGATTTAAGCCCTCGTGAGTTCAACTCGATTTCTAAACTGAAGGAAACACTGCACGGCATTCGCTTCAGAACTGCTACAAATTCGTCGGGCAATAGCCCGCGCCGCTCGAACTGTCAACAGAACTGGCACTGCTAAGAGTATCCTACGACTTCCACATCACTGGCAACGGGCTATACACTATGCTGGTGACTACTTTGAAGGTCAGTAAAACTTTGAAACACGTATCTATTTTGTACGAGTTGTAAATAAACAGTTGCCACTATCAAAGTTCCGACCCTCGTATTAACGACAAGGTGAAAATTAATGAAAGTGCAGGAGCATTTCGCCAGTGGCCTCCTAGCCGTGCACAGGAAATTGGACAGCAGATAACGTGAGGTCAGCGTGAGTATATTGCCAAATGGTGCTGGCCCCGCAACACGAGATAGTTGAAGGAACAGAAAAATACTGTGTGTCAATCATCGAGCAGTTACGGTGCGATGTAGTGGTGTTCTTCATTACAAAGTGGCCCATAGACAACATCTGGATGAGTTTAGAGGGGAAGAATCAATGGGAAACTGTAAGAAGGACGAAGAGTGGTGACTGTATCCCAGGAGTTTGGTATTCTCACAGCGTTGTTTCACGTACCGTGGGGAGCGTTTGGAACCACAGGCACTGCTGCCCGAAGGAGAGGAGATGGTCGACCACGGTCTTCTGCAGTACCAGATGACCGCTACGTTGTGCAACGGGCAAGCAGGTGTCCACGTTAAACAGCGGGTCCAGTTGGAAGCACATTTAACAGCATTACAAGGCACACAATCTCACGCTTCACGGTCGCATGGCGACTGCATGGAGATGGTCTCTTTGCCCGACAAGTAATTCGTTGCTTTCCGTTCGTACCCATAAATCAGTGGAATCATCTCTGACGGTGTCAACAGCACAGTAAGTGGACCAACAAAGATTGGGGTTACGTGCTTTTCCGGATGAGAGCAGTTTCAGTCCGGTAGTAATTCCGGACGTACTCAAATATGGCGAGAGGGTGTAACACGTAATGGAGCCAGGAACAATGTAGAGCATGATCGTTTTGGTGGCTTAAATCCCACCGAGCATGAGTAGGATGCGAAGGGGGAAGTATCGTAGCACATCAGTACGCACCCGTGACTGTCCAGCGGTTGTCAACCGTACTAGTGGAGAGATGGAAATTTCTACCTCAAGGAACTCACTATCAACCTTGTGGCCAATATGAGAGAACGTTGCTGAGCATGCATTGCTGTCTGTGGCGGTCACACACCGTGTTAAGAACCGTGTTCTGCCTTTCGTAACATCCAGGGTACCATCATAAGTCTCGGTGACTTCATTCTAATTATTTGCCTTTGAATGAGAGTGTCATTTCAGTTCATCTCTCTATGTATTTCTTTCGGTTACCTTCTCTATTATATACTATGGCAGTTTTTCTACGTATATTACAAGTTTCATCGGGCTATGTTCCATGCCAGTGACAAATAGTGCAAAAGTTACTTGGGTCTTTAACTTTTGAACACCACTGTATTTATGAATCAGACAGGTAAATTTAGGTCTCTAATCCACTATAACCACACTTCTGTCCACTAAAATTGCTACACCAAGAAGAAATGCAGATGATAAACGGGTATTCAATGGACAAATATATTATACTAGAACTGACATGTGATTAAATTTTCACGCAATTTTGGTGCGTAGATCCTGAGAAATCAGTACCCAGAACAACCAGTTCTGGCCGTAATAACGGCCTTGACACGCCTGGGCATTGGGTCAAACAGAGCTTGGATGGCGTGTACTGGTACAGCTGCCCATGCAGCTTCAACACGATACCACAGTTTATCAAGAGTAGTGACTGGCGTATTGTGACGATCCAGTTGCTCGGCCACCATTGATCAGACGTTTTCAATTGGTGAGAGATCTGGAGAATGTGCTGGCGAGGGCAGCAGTCGAACATTTTCTGCATCCAGAAAGGCACGTACAGGACCTGCACCATGCGGTCGTGCATTATTTTGCTGAAATGTAGGGTTTCGCAGGGATCGAATGAATGGTAGAGCCACGGGTCGTAACACATCTGAAATGTAACGTCCACTGTTCAAAGTGCCGTCAATGCGAACAAGAGGTGACCGAGACGTATAACCAATCGCACCCCATACCATCACGCCGGGTGATACGCCAGTATGGCGATGACGAATACATGCTTACAATGTGCGTTCACCGCGATGTCGCCAAACAGCGATGCGACCATCAGGATGCTGTAAATAGAACATGCATTCATCCGAAAAAATGACGTTTTGCCATTCGTGCACCCAGGTTCGTCGTTGAGTACACCATAGCAGGCGCTCCTGTCTGTGATGCAGCGTCAAGGGTACCCGCAGCCATGGTCTCCGAGCTGATAGTCCATGCTGCTGCAAACGTCGTCGAACTGTTCGTGCAGATGGTTGTTGTCTTGCAAACGTCCCGATGTGTGACTCAGGGATCGATACGTGGCTGCACGATCCGTTACTGCCATGCGGATAAGATGCCTGTCTTCTCGACTGCTAGTGATACGAGGCTGTTGGGATCCAGAACGGCTTTCCGTATTACCCTCCTGAACCTACCTATTCCATATTCTGCTAACAGTCATTGGCTCTCGACCAACGCGAGCAGCAATGTCGCTATACGATAAACCGCAATCGCGATAGGCTACAATCCTACCTTTATCAAAGTCGGAAACCTGATGGTACGCATTTCTCCTCCTTACACGGGGCATCACAACAACGTTTCACCAGGCAACTCCGGTCAATTGCTGTTTGTGTTTGAGAAATCGGTTGGAAACTTTCCTCACGTCATCACGTTGTAGGTGTCGCCACCGGCGCCAACCTTGTGTTAATGCTCTGAAAAGCTAATCATTTGCGTATCACAGCATCTTCTTCCTGTCGGTTAAATTTCGCGTCTGTAGCACGTCATCTTCGTGGTGCAGCAATTACATGGCCAGTAGTGTATGTTATAGCTACTGTATGAACACAGTTTCTATTTATAGGATGCAGAACAGAATTAAGATTCAAGTATCGAACATGCCTTTACCAGATGAAATAGGCACATGAAACTACACTGTTGAGGCAAAACATAATGACCACTGCCCACCAAAGCATTGAATGTCGCCTGGTGCTGCGGGCACGTCACGTAGAAAGGAAAGTATACAATGGAAGCAGAGGCACCGAGCGAGGTGGCGCAGTGCTTAGCAGACTGGACTCGCAATCGGGAGGACTAAGCTTCAAATCCGAGTCCGGCCGATCAGATTTAGGTTTCTACTGCTTTCCCTAAATCGCTCAGAGGAAATTGCGTGGATGATTCCTTTCAAAGGACATGGCCGATTCCCTTCTCCATTCTTGACGCAATACGAGCTTGTGCTCCGTCTCCAATGACTTCGATGTCGACGCAACATTAAACCCAATCTTCCTTCTCTTTTCTTTCAGTGGAAACATTCTAGCAACCATGCGGTCCGCAAACAGCGAAAGCTACTGATATAAGCGGCTCTGACAAAGGGCAGATTTTTATGACAGAGTGCGTGGGAATGAGCAGCTCTGAAACGGCGAAGCTGGGGGGGGGGGGGGGGGGGCTATGTAAGGTGGTTGGTTGATGGTTAAACCACAAGTGGGCGATAAAGTGCTGGACCTCCAAGTACCAGCATAGAACGTGGGGATCAGAGGCTTGCCCGCCCCGTAAAGCGGGATAGCAGGCTCCCTGTGTCAGATCTGACGACACAGTACAATGTTCGTATAGACGCAAGATTTTGGGCGCAAACCGTTCAGCGGAAATTGTTGAACACGTGTTCATATTGACTCAACGACATCATCAGTTACTATTACAGTGGGTACGCCACCTTTGAGATTGTTCAAATGTGTGTGAAATCTTAAGAGACTTAACTGCTAAGGTCATCAGTCCCTAAGCTTACACACTACTTAACCTAAATCATCCGAAGGACAAACACACACACACCCATGCCCGAGGGATTACTCGAACCTCCGCCGGGACCAGCCGCACAGTCTATGACTGCAGCGCCCTAGACCGCTCGGCTAATCCCGCGCGGCTTTGAGACTGAACCATGAACCAATGAAAACGAGTCACCTGCTCGGATAAATTGCATTTATTTGTTTATTTATTTTTTGACAGGTCAATAGTCGTGTCCCAGATACGCCGCCATTCATGCGAACGGCTGCACGAAAAATGCACCTCGCCACGGACGCCAGCAGGCGGGGGCAGTATCATAGCATCATGCTCTGCGTGGCATTCATCTGGACTTTCATGCGTCCTGTGGTCGCACTCGAAGGCACCATGACAAATGTGGATTACGTGAGAATAATTACGAACCACCGGTATCCGTTCATATTTGATGTCTTCCCTGACTGTGATGGCATCTTCCAGCAACATGACTGTCCACGTCACAAGGCCAGAATCGTGCTGAAATGGTTTCTGAAGCACGATAATGACCTCCAGTTGATGTCTCGGGCACCAGATTCACCTGGTGTGAACCCGATAGAACATGTCTAGGATAGTGTCTGACACAAGCACCATTAAAACAAGTCACCGGCCTATGTTTTATGAAACTGCATATGAGTCTGCTGACACATACCTCTGGAAACTTTCCAAGAACTTGTCGAATTCGTACTTCGCAGAATATATTTAATTTACTGGAATTGTGTGACCTTTGTGAAGACATAAGATGCCACACACTTCCTGAGACCTACCAAGAATTTGTGAATCCATGCCATACAACCTCGCTGCTCTATTGCGTTCCAAAGGTAGACCAATGAACGAGGGCTATTCGGAAAGTAAGGAACGATAGGCCGCGAAATGAAAACCACAGTGAAACTCAAAACTGTTCAACAGTTAGCTACAACTTCCAGCTACCTATCTCCATAGTCCCCGATCCGACTTAGACGTTTGTCGTAGTGTTGTACCAACTTTCCAGTACAATCGGTATAGAAGGCAGCCGCCAGTGCTTTCCGCCAATTCTCTACGCTGGCCTACAGCTCGTTGTCAGTGCCAAATTGTTATCTTCATAGCCAGCGGTTCATGTGAGCAGAGATGAAACTCAGAGGAAGACAATTACGGACTGTATTGTGGGTAATCAAACATTTACAAGTGAAAACGATGCAGAAGCATCTTCATTTCCCCTGCAGAACGCGTCTGAGAATTATCATGAAGAAGAAAATGCACGACAGTTATGTAATGTTGGCTGCATAGCTTCGGGTGAAATTTCTCACCAGTCCCTCCTACTTGGCGGGAGACACTATTGTCCTAGGTATCTTTATGTACTCCCTGTGTGCTCAGAACTAAAAAGAACGACGTAACGCGATCGACGGGCATACTAGAGACACTGCCCAACACACCTGTGCAAAACTTCATCGGATTTCTCATTGTGGTTTCCATTTCGTGACCGAATGTTCCTTACTTTCAGAATAACCCTCGTACTATCACGTAGGTACCTCTAATGTTTCGGTTTACCATTGTATGTTCAGCGAAGGCGACAGTATCAATGCGTGTGCCATGAGGAACTTTTTGGACGATAATATAGTTAAAATACGTATATTAATTGTGATAAATTGTCAGCTCCGATCAGAGGTTGTTTCCTGCTCCCTGCAGGAAAGTATAGTCACTAGATTATGTCGCTAAAAAAATACAGCACGAATAGGAGGTGTGTTCAAAAGAAAAGGTACGAAATACTACTGTGGTTATAGTTGAAGTCTTTATTCAAAAGTAAATCACCACATGCCGAGCACAATTATCCCAATGTTTGATGAGCCGAAAAATTATCTGTTCCCAGAATTCCTGTGCCTGTGACAGGAGCCAGTCCTCTGCTGTGTCCTTCAGTTCGTTGTCCGAGTTGTAGCGCTTTCCTTTGAGATGTTTTTCTAGCGGTCCAAACACATGGAAGGTGCAGGGTGATATGTCCGGGCTGTAGGGCGGATGATCAAACTTTTTCCACTTGAACTTGACCATCACACTGTGTGTGGCCTTGGAGACGTCTGGACGGGTGTTATCGTGGAGCAGAATTACTCCCTCACGCCTTCGTGAGCAGTCCAGGCCGTTTGCTCTGACAGAACTTGCGTAGGCTACGGAGTGTCTCACAGTACACGTCACTGTTAATGATTTCTCCGTGCTCGAGGAACTCGATGACCTCGGACGTCGTAAAAGAAGGTGAATATCATCTTACCTGAGGGTCACAGCTTTGAATTTTTTTAGGGCAGGTGACGACACACGCTTCCCGTCCATAGATGTATTACTGCGTTATCCCAGAGCGGCAGATACAAATTTCAACCGGTTTGGTTGTTACAACGTTTCGTACATTTTCATTTGATCGCTCCTTATACGTAGTCTTCTTACTTGAATACTGAAAAATGGCTCTCTTAAAATGCTGATAAACGCAGCATAATTGTCATGGCTCAGAGGAAAACTCGACAGCACGCGATTTCAAGTTCAGATATAAGCTTCTGGTGCCCGTGATGAACTCTAAATTTTTAATGGTAATATTACATCGTGAAGCTACGTGAGGTGAGCCAGAGACGTGAAATAAGTAGCGGGGACAACGAAGGAACAAATTAGATTTGTTAGCAGGGGCCTGGGAAAACGTGATACATGTGTAAAGGAAACCACGTAGACGACAAGAGTGACAAATTCTAGAGTACTGAGTTAGGAGTCTCGCTCTCGTATGTGTTACCGCAGACAGCAAACTACGAATAGTTTAGAGACGCTACGATCGTAGCACATCACTAATGACCACACAGAAAAGTTATGAATATTATGAGGGAACTTCAAATAGAATGTTTGGAAGAAAGATGACGTTGGGTAAATTTAGACGAGCTGTATTCGAGGAAGACTGTGCAAGATCTCCGCTGCCTGTTTCATAAGTGGCCCACTTTCTACATCTACGTCTACATCTACATCTACATGGATACTCTGCAAATCTTATTTAAGTGCCAGGCAGAGCGTTCATCGAACTACATTCACAATAACTCCCTATTATTCCGATAACGTTGTAATGGTTCTCTATTTACGTGACTATTACGGCACTCCAACCCCAGTTCTCGCTACCAGTAATATCGTACTACTTTTCTGCGAAGTAATAGAGATATTTTTGTGACAATATTCACATTTGGTTTTATTAATGTATAAGTACTTCGATGTATCGATATATTACAGTGATATGGTTCTTGTGTGTATTCATTTATGTGAGACTATCATAATTTTTTACTTACTTGTAACCGTTTTGGCGCGAATGCGCACAGAGCAGTCTTTGTTTCACTTTGGCAGAAGTTGTTGTTTCGCTTTGTAAAAGAACAGTAAAGTCTTGTGTTTGGTTAAAGTGGAAATTAAATATATGAAGATTGATACAAAACTGTTTTCTTGATGATATGACAATTAAGAAGAAGTATATGTGAATTTACAAGAAGTTTAATAAAAATGTGGATCGTGAACACCAAGTCAAAAATTACTTCTACCGTACCACTGTTCTGATCTGGGATTGTTCGATCATTAAGAATTTCCTGATAAACGCATTTGTTAGGTCTTCAAATATTCCTAAAATATAAATCTGGACCTTCTAGCAGTCAAAGTGGAATCACTCTGGAATCAACAAGATGAGCCATAACAACTTCGACGAAATCTACGTGGGAATCCATTCAAGATAAGTGCCAAATTAATGACTTTTTTACAGTGACCTCATTATTTCCATTCTGACGATACCATCCACAGTCAATAACTTTGTTGTTGCCCGATAAAGCGAACATATGCTGTGTGGGCAACATTATTAATCTGATTTCTAACCTACTTTGCAAGTGGTGGTATTGTTAGAACGTACAGCGCGCGGAAAAAACGAACACTTATATCTTTCCGTGCTATGTCTGATTTCCCTTAGTTTATTATGATGATAGTTTCTCCCTGCGTAGATCGGAATCAACAAAGTATTTTCGCATTTGGAGAAGAAAGTTAGTGTTTAAAATTCCGTAAGAAGATTCCGCCGGTACGAAAAACGCCTTTGTTTTAACGATGTCCACCCCAAATCCTGTATCATTTCAGTGACACTCTATTTCGTGATAATACAACATGTGTTGGCCTTCTCTGAACTTTCTCGATGTACTCCGCCAGTCCAATCTGGTGTGGATCTCACACCGCTAGCAGTATTCTAAAACAGGACGGACAAGCGTAGTGAAGGCAATCTGTTTACTAGATCTGTTACATTTTCTAAGTGTCCTGTCAATAAAACACAGTCTGGTTAGCCTTCCCCAGAATATCTTCTATGTGTTTCTTCTAATTTAAGTTGTTCGTAATTGTAATTCCTAGGTATTTAGTTGAATTTACGGCTTTTAGATTAGACATTAACCGTGTTACCGAAGTTTAACTGATTCCATTTAACACTCATGTGGATGACCTCACACTTTTCGTTATTTAGGGTCAATTGCCAATTTTTGCACCATACAGGTATCTTTACTAAATTGTTTTGCAATGTGTTTTGATTTTCTGGTGACTTTATTAGTCGGTAAACGACAGCATCATCTGCAAACAACCTAAGACGGCCGCTCAGATTGACTCCTGAATCGGTTATATAGATTCGGAACAGCAAAGGGCCTATAACACTACGTTGGGGAATCCCAGAAATCACTTCTGTTTTACTCGACGACTTTCCGTCAGTTGCTACGAACTGTGACCTCTCTGACAGGAAATCACGAATCCAGTCACATAACTGAGACGATTCCATAAGCACGCAATTTCACTACAAGCCCCTTTTAAGTTACAGTGTCAAACGCCTTGTGAAAATCTAGAAATACGGAGTCAATTTGAAATCCCTTATCAATAGCATTCAACACTTCGTGTGAGTAAAGAGCTAGTTGTGTTTCACAAGAACGATGAAAATGAAACCTCCTGGCAGATTAAAACTGTGTGCCGGACCGAGACTCGAACTCGGGACCTATGCCTTTCGCGGGCAATTGCTCTACCAAGAACGATGTTTTCTAGGTGGGTGTCGACTGTGCGTTCGCCACGAAAATAGCACAATTCAGATTTTTGCAACGCACGGAAGTATTTAGATAGTAATTTTTTCCCTCGCATCACACTGGCATAGAACAGGAGAGAGAGCGATGTTAATATTGACACAGGCTGCTCAGCGTAGTGGCTTGTGGTGTACATGTTAACCGACCAACCGTGAAATACGGCGTTTAACGGAATGCCTAGAGGATATATTGAATAGCAAAAATCATGAAGCAGGGTATGGAGAACATCTTATTTCTTTCACTAAGACCTATACTTTTCAAAATTAAAAAAGGAGCCACTCAACATATCAAGGTAAATTGGTTTTTTATTGTTTATAAGGTTACATATTGCAGATATGTTCTGAACAATATATAGTTCAAATGTCCACGACGTCTTTGAAAACATGGACGTACACGATTGCCCTAGTGATTAGTTACTCTATCCAACGTTAGTGGTGTTATGTCCAAGCTAGCTTGACGAATGCTCGCCTCCAAATGTTCCAAAGTCTGTGGCTTGTCAGCATAGACCTGCGCTTTCATGTAGCCCAAAAGAAAAAAAAAAATCACACGACCGTGGCTGCCAGTTCCCTGCTCCACATCTTGAGATGATCCGGCCGCCAAACTTCTCCCTCCAAGCATAGCATCAGTTGTGTGGCACGTAGCACTATCCCGCTGGAACCACATGTTTTCAGTATCTGTGGTCTCACGTTCTGGCTACAGAAATTTGCGCAGAATGAGTTTGTAGCGGTTGCCATTGACTGTACAGGCTCTTCTCTCAACATCTCGACAGCAATAAGGTCCAATGACGCCGCCACGCTATAAACCGCACTACACAGCGAGTTTTTCTGAATGCAATGGCACTTCACGGAACGTTTGTGGGTTCTTCTAACTCCAATAACGACAATTTTGCGTACTGACGAAACCATTAAGACAAAAAGGCGCCTCGTCTGAGAAGATGATTTCTCCACTGAAATAGTCAGCTTCCAACTGCTGTACGTCCAATCAATGAACTCACGACGCAATGTGTGATCCTTTGGCTTCAATTCTTTGGCCAGTACCACTTTGTATGGGTGCAGACCCAAACCCTTTGACAAGAATCGTCACGTTGATGTCTCAGATAGCCGCAGTCGTTGAGATCGTCCCGAAACTGGCACATTCGGCCCTTCCTCAATACTGGCCACTACTGCTGTGTTCTCACTTCGCGCTTTCGTTGCCTTCTTGGTGGCTTCTGGTCGTGTAGAGTGAAATCGCGCTCAAACTTGGCCACAGTGTGGCGTATAGCCTGGATAGAGAAACGATGATGGCGACCCAGTTCTCAGATGAACAAACGACGAGCACCCACAACTGAGCCGCCACTTTGGTAGATTTTTGAATGATTTCTAAACATTCAGGGAGCGTCAGTCGCCGCGCGACGAAACGACAAATTGTGTTGGATATTTTCACATCAGGAAGTGCTTGAAAAATACTAGAAACTCGAAATTACGATTTTAAAGAGTACCACTCTTTACGAAAGCCCCTTTATTTTGACAGTGTTAAGATCCACAGATGTCATTATTGTAACAGTTTCAGCATAGTTTGGCCGGAGTTCAGTTGTATCAGAGTGCCACTTTCGTTAAAATGGAGACTGCACGTGATGACTCTGAAAATTTGTCGTTAATGAAAGTGCAAATGCAATGAAGCAAAGCTTTTGTAGAGATTTACAGACAAAAAAGAGTGATTCTTCAAGAAACAGTGTTTTTCTAACAGACGTTCACTTTAAGAAAATAACAATGGGCGCTAATGCGCGCGCATAAGACCGTGGAAAAAAACAACCTCGTCATCATTTCTTAATGAAAGATATACAGTGTACGTACAGGGAACACAGGAACTTATACAAACGCTGAAGGAAATATGTGATCGCGTACTTTATGAGACATATGTAGTATTGCCTATGATGGGCGAGGCAAGATGTTAAAAGGCTTGTATACCAGATAAATTAATAAACACATGGCACAGAGCTTTTCATACATATCTGTGAACCGTGCCATCAATCTATCGGGACCACACAAAGATCTGTGAAGTGCATGTGCAAAAATATGTAATTGCTAGAGCCTCAACTGCTTGTATGTAAAGAGGAAAGTTATTTGCGATTCAAAATGTCATTTCATTCCTGCTTGCTGTAATAAATAAAGCATAAAAGAGATATGTAAAGGCTCTGGCTCTGAGCACTATTGGACTTAACATCTGAGGTCATCAGTCCCCTAGAACTTAGAACTACTTAACCTAACTAACCTAAGGACATCACACACGTCCATGCCCGAGGCAGGATTCGAACCTGTGACCGTAGCAGTCGCGCGGTTCCGGACTGAAGCGCCTAGAACAGCTCGGCCACCGCAGCTGGCGATATGTAAAGGTTTTTTTATATATATGTAAAGGTGTTTTAAAATACCGCTACCAGTCACAAACTTTGTCAACTACTGTATTAGTTATTTATTTATTTAGCGACGTGTTTCGAGGGTTAAACCTTATCTTCAGGCTAAATGGCATTACAAAAACAACTTTACATTGAGGTCATACCGATATTACATAGTCTTTTCGTAAATTCTGTGGTCATCCTGTGGAAGAAGAGAAAACGTAGTAAGAAGCGATGTCACTTTGGAAGCTGGACTGATGTTTCCACGAAAATGTTGTGTAATGCTCACTCACTTCGTTCTTAAATTCGTTGTGATGTGTTGCGGTGCATCCATTTCCATCACAACGAGACTACCACGCCAGAAGAACGAAGTGAGTGACCATTACACAACATACGGTAGTTGACAAAGTTTGTGACTGGTAGCGGTAATTAAAAGAAAAACTTTATGTATTTCTTGAGACATTCGCGGTCGAAAAATAGTCAAAACGGCTTCAAATAAAAGAGATACATAATTGGAAGTTTAGATTCAGTTACTGCTTACTAAACGTTTGAAATAATACAGGTTGACTCTTACAGAGAAGACAACAGCAAGCGTCTACTTTTTATCATGTTATTTATTTAAATAGCGCCGTTACAGGTTTGGAACCGAAAGTTTCATCTTCAGACGGCTTGCTCACGTTACGATACATTTTACATTAGCTTTTTCCCAAATGATGAAATTTCCTTGGGGTTTGGAACCCATTCCGCAACCCCCTTACTCACCTGGTCTTGGACCCTCGGATTCTCACCTTTTCCGCTCTCTATCGAAAAACCTTCAAGAAACTTCCTGATGAAAACGCGCTCCGAATATGGCTCGAACGAGCTCTTCGCCTCAAAACCATGTGATTTCTACAGTCTCGGAATGGAAAAGTTATCCCAGCGTTGACAGATGACTAAAGTCTCTGTTATGTGTATCTGTTGCGTTTATGAAAGATTCGATAAAACGCTACGAAGTTGTGCACTAACCCAGTAATTAAGTCTTTATGACCGCCCTTAGTGTGTTAGTGTCTGTAGTTATGAGAATGACCGTAGCGCTGTGTGAGCAAAATGTAAAAGGCTCGCGGTAACAACAGAGAAAGAGAGAGAGAGAGAGAGAGAGAGAGAGGACTGTGCTGTCCAGAAGGGATGAGCTCGACGCGACGGCAAGGCAAGGCGAGGGCAATCCGTCGTCGTCGACGGTGGCGTTATATCGTCATAACTGAATCTCCGGCCGCTCGCAATTCTGCCTGCGAAGCCGGGAAGCGGGAAAGGGGGTGCATTGTAACGTCGGCCGTGCCCCTGCTCGCGCCCCCTGCAGAGTAATTCAATATCAGCTCAAAGCTTGTCTTTGTGTACTCGCCAATAACACGAATATTAACCTAATTGGTATGCTCCATTACTGCTGCTGTGAGGGGTAGGACCGCGGCGGCGCGCGGGGTTGGGGGCAGCGGCTGCTGGGATTAGGCGCACGTTCCGGGCGTCGTTGTAGTTAATTAACTCGCTGGCAACTTCTACTCCTCCCTCGCCGCCCGCCGACGGCCGCTCTGACCCACCCCTCCCGTGCTCGACGCCCCCCCACTACGGGCGTCCCCCTCAACCCTCACGCAGCGGCGGCTCGGCGCGTCGCGACCCGACGCTCCCCACCACTGCGCCTCGTTGCCTAGCGACGGTGGGAGTGGCCACGGGCGCGCGGACCAATGGCGCCCGGCCCGGAGAGCGTCGCGGACCAACCGGCGCGAAGCGTCGTCAGTGGCCATTTTTACAGACGTCGCCCCTACCCTTAGCAGAAGCTCCCTCCACCCTACAGCCGTGGACGACTTACCGAATGCGGTGTAGGGATCGCGGAGAGTTTGGGATGCGCGCACACGAGTGAAGAGGTTGCGCGAGTGTGTGTGTGCTGTGTATGTGTGTGCGTTGTCTCTGTTTAGAAGCAATTCCAGCAGCGACGAACGCGGGGCACGGTGTATCGTACGCTCTGCCCCTTAGGGGACGACGGCAGAAAAATCGAGGAAGGAACGAGAAAGAGGGCAGATAGGCTCGATAGCAAAATCTGCTCGTAAAAGATTCCCTTTTTTCCGTTTCTCACGGCCTCCATCGGTGCGGCCGGAAAGGGAGAGGGGAGGAGGGAGGTAGGGCGCAACTGTGGAGGGGAAGAGTTTCCCCACCCCCTACGGAAGTACGGATTGCAGCAACGAGCGACACAACCCCTTCAGTTGCTGCCCCTTAGCCGCTAGAGCTACACCGCAGATTGGTCGCGTTTGTACGGCCAGAGCCCATTCCTCCGGTACAGAGGCGGGAACTCTGTAGACGCTAGGGTGCCCACGCCTACCCTCCCTATCGCACCCACCGACGGCCACGTCTTCAGCGCCAGAGAACGCCAGTCGCTGGACAGTTACGCCCGTGGCGGGCGGTTGACAGCTCGGCGGCACAGACACGGGATCAGAACGTCTTTCCCTCTCTGGGGGACCTGCGATGGTTCAGTAGCGGCCTGGTGCATTGCTCGTCGGCGTCACTTGACGATGGACAAGCAGAGGCTGCAGGACCCCAGGGGCAGCAGAACATCCTTCCTCATTGAGGACATCCTCTTCAGGCCCAAGGCGACTCTCCCGCAGGTAAGGACCACGTGGAAGGCATGGCGCTTACTGTGTGTTTATCACGTTGTAAATAACCGCTGGGCTCATTTCTATTGTCATGCTGCTGGACTTGCTTTCTAGTACCATGAACCACATGAAACTTACAGCACTCCTGATTCCTACCTCGTGAGTCCAAAAATTTTGAGATGGATTAGTAATAAAAGTTAAGGTGGTGGCTGGTAATGCTTCTAGTATTCTACATCATCTCGCCCACACATGAGTGCAGCGCACATAATGTTCATACCACCGCGCGAAACTGCCAAAAAACTCATTTGAAATGCTGTTGAGCTCGCACGTCAAAGTGGCTTGAACGTCGTTATGTCGTGACAGCACTGACTTTCTCATGTGAATTTCTGTTTTGTGGTAGGTTCGTATTGATAACGCGAAGTCTCATCACTCATGATGATTCTTTTCCGGAAAGGGAACGGCCACCTTTCGCATTTCAATCAAATCGTGGCAGGCGTCCACGCGTCGTTGTTTTCTTTCGGGCGTCAGTCTAGAGAATGTCTTGAACATATGATTCAGATGTGTTGCTTCATTACGATTTGTGACAACGTCCACACAGGGCGACCGCAAGCCCTGTATTTAAAACCGCCTGCTCACAACCGACTGGTCGGATGCGGATCTGCTGTTTACAGTAATTAAATCGAACTGTCACTGTAGTCACTGCGCTGACGTTGCTTGTACGTCAAGAATAAAATCAGGCTCGAAACCTTTTAGATGTACGGAGTATTTGGTGAGGTACCCTGATGTTGAAATGAGCTTTTCAGCATTACTCAGAAATCCACGCAATTTTTTTTTCTCTGTGTAGTAGACCATTTACCTCTTGTCCCAACCTACACATTGGTGGAAGAATTTTTGTTTTTAATGGAGTGATGTAGCCTACGTTTTAGTGGTATTCTAAAGTTTTCGGAGACTAACACTGACGTAACGCTCGTTAATCCTGGTATTAAAACTTTCCACAAAAATAATTTACAAATTTACGTCTACACGATCTTCCCCATCCGCGTCCCAATCACGAAGGGAGCATGGGAACAACTATCAGTAAACTTCGGTATGAGCTCTAATTTCTCTGATTTTTTCATCGTCGTCGTATCTCGGAGGAAGTAATACGTTGCCCGACTCTTCTTAAAATGTACGTTCTCTGAACTTCAGCAGTAACCATTTCCGTGACACATAACACCTCTCCTGCAGTGACTGCCACTGGGCCGGCCGAAGTGGCCGTGAGGTTAAAGGCGCTGCAGTCTGGAACCGCAAGACCACTACGGTCGCAGGTTCGAATCCTGCCTCGGGCATGGATGTTTGTGATGTCCTTAGGTTAGTTAGGTTTAACTAGTTCTTAGTTCTAGGGGACTAATGACCTCAGCAGTTGAGTCCCATAGTGCTCAGAGCCATTTGAACCATTTTTGACTGCCACTGGAGTTTGTAGAGAGTCTACGTAACACCCTCGCGTGAACTAAACTATCTCGTGACGGAAAGCGCAGCTCTTAGTGGGATCTTTATTTGTTAATCTAACGTGGCAACGATCACACACTGTTGAACAGCACTCAAGAATCGGTCAAACAAGTGATTCGCAAGCCACTTCTTTTGCGGATGACTTACATTTCTGATATGAAAGAACAACCAGTCTTGATTGCAAAATTAGAATTTTTATTTTATTTATCCTCCAGTGACGCATCTTCATATGTGCCAATGGAAAAATGTGGCGTTAAGTACTCGTATACAGGATGCCGCGCATATAGATATCCCAGTAGGAAACAGCCGCGCTCAGAATTTGAAAAAACCTTATGTGGTGGCTGGTGCAGAACATGAGAAATATACGACAATCGGCAGCTAAAACACATAAAAGCCCTTAGTGGGTAGTTGCCCTTGCAATTTTTTAAAATTTTTTTAAGGCCGTCGCGCGATATGCGGCGCCGTCAACATCCGCTGAAACAGAATCAGCACTACATTGACGCATCACACAGTAAATACGTAGGAGGCGCAGTCGCTATTGCTCCCCGCTGTGCACATAGAATTACATTTCGTTATGATTCTTACAATTAGTCTCAACAATGCGTTTGTTTTTCCTACAATTTTATGTAGTTGCTCAGTTGATGTCTCTCCGAATTCCTAGAAATCTTACGGTTGTTACTTTTTCCAGCGAGTTTTCGCCAGTAGCGTAATCGAATCGTAGTTGATTTCTCCGCCTATTTAAACGCTGTATGTCACATGTATTTACGCTCAGGGGCATCTGCTAGTCCTTGCACAAATGATCGATTCTCCGCTTGTCATTCAGCATTTCACTATAGTCTCTATTGACAAGTGAGCACATCAATATAGCCAATTCAAAATCCCAGGGCTGCCTTCCCATGGAAGCCGTGCATCTATCTTTCCCACGTATTAACGACTATTTTAAACATGAATGACTGTGATATAAACGATAACACCACAGCCAAACGTCTCAGCGTTTTGGGTTAACCAATTGTTGTTGTTGGTCTATAGATATCCCAATGTTGTGGCTCTACCTACCGTACGCCTGTCTGAATCGTTGATGCACGCAAACCACGCTACAGCATCAAATATTGTGTGGTACTAACCATCTGACTTGTATATTATTCTCTTGTAGCGGTTGTTTAACAAAATATTTGACCGTCTACCGCCACCCCGTCTCCATGCTTCTTTATCTGAAAGTTTGTTGTCAGCTGTCTCTCCTGCACAACCCTACTATTTCTGAGATCCCGCTCTTCCTAAGTTTACCTCTTTCCTGACTCCCTGGAGCTCCCCACAATCATACTTTCTGAGGTATTCTGTGGTCATCCGTACGTGTAATACAGCCTTACCACTCCGGTTATTTTCTTTCTATTCACTGTACCAATGTCAAACATATTTCCGTCACTCCCTTAATGTCTTCAGTTGTTACCCGGTCCGTTATTGTAGTTTTTCAACACGTTCTCCAAATATATTGCGCGGAGCTTTTCTTTCATTTTCTTTGTCAGTATCCACATTTTCTCCTACGTATAGTACACTATTTTCCACAAACCTTTTGCACAGTTGCTTCTTCGTAGCTTTGAAAATATTCTCATCGTATAAAACTGGTTGTAGGTTCGTAGTTCTGACCTTTTCTTTCCATATTTTATTCAGTACATCTTCAACATACCTTCTATCCGCTGTCATTGTGGCTCTTAAGTAGTTATTTGAAACTGTATTTTTAATAACAGCCTTCTTGGTTTTTAAGTCATGCCTTTCCGCTCTTATTATCGTACACCGTGATTTTCCAACATTTATCTCGATATCCCACTCCTCGCATTCCTCCACTAATTTTCTGAATGTGCAGCTTATGTCTTCTTCAATCTCGGCACCAATCTCTACTATCATTTCCTGCTCTCAGAGCCATACTTGGACACCTTATCCTCCAGTTTTTAAGGTTCTTATCAATATATGCCATAAACAACGTAGTAAATTTGCAACAAATCTCACTCCCTTGTCAACAGTAAACTCTCCCAAAAGATAGTTACCTCTTTATAAGGCTGTTTCACTACACTGAAATAGTCTGCAGAAACATTTTTGTCTTCTATTGCTTCCCGCAGATATTTAAGTGGCACAATGTAAGAAGCATTCTTCAACTCAATAAATATCATATGCCTCGTCATTCCATGGTTTCTGCTAGCTGTTTCAGACAAAACATGTTGCCTGTGTATGTTCTACCAGCCCTAATTCCACTTTGTTCTTCCAAATCTTCTACCTGCTGTTCTATTCTTTGTTTTATGTTTCGTCTATACAGCCCACCCACATAACAATGATTTCCTACAATTATTGACATCTATTTTGTCGAAGATATACTCTCCATCCACACAGCTGTTAAATTCTTTTGCGAGCATTTCTGATGCCAACAAAGGGAAATTTTTCGCCATCTCTACGGGTATTCCTACAGGGCAAGACGCATTGTTGTTGCTGTTCTAAACACGCCCAATAAACCTTGACACATGCACTCATCGATTATAATTTAATTCGAACTTTCAACTGTAATTCTATGCGCAATTTTTAAATGTCCAAATTCATTGTTTCCAAGAGTACATTTCAGGAAAGTTTGTATTTTATTTTAACCAAGCCCGTTAGCAGACAATCCGATTCCTCGCTAGGCATGCCTAGGACACCCAAAGCACATGTCACTGAACTCTTGGATATCCCAGCAGTCTCAGTATGTTGATGACATTAGTCGTGTTTGAATTTGAGTGTCATTAAAACCACTTCGTGTACTCTTTGCAATGGTTGTTACGTTTCACATCCCCGTTTAAACGCTTGAACTTATTTCGGGAGCAATTGCCCCACACTGAAACAAAGAAACATATCCTTCCGTCACCCGTGCAGTAGTGTTAGACTGAAATCTGTGAATATTTATGATATAAGACAAATTTAAACAGTTATCTGTGTCACTCATTTTTTACTGAACGTATACGATGGATTTCGAGAATTTTCATCCTCATCCTCTGGTGGATACGGTGGTTTCGTTGTGTTAACCCCAAAAGAGGGCATCTCTTATTGATTGCAGTCAGTGGCATAACGTCGTTGTATAGTAATACCCTGCAGTATGCGTCTTACTGAAAAAATTTGGAAAAAAATGCAGGACGATATCTAGCTGTACTAATAAATTTGGGCTGTCTCTTGAGAAGAAGGTATAAGGTGAACACTATCAAAAAGGAAAACAAATATGTTGCAGTATAATAAAATTAAATCAGACGATGCTGAGAAGAATTAGTTGAAAGACTTCTGCTATATGTGCAGGAAAAAAATTTGTGATAGGTGAAGCAATGATATTACACGCACACTGGTACCAACAAGAAAAGAGCTTTTGAAAAAGAGGACTTTCTTAACATCGAAAATAAATTCAAGGGTGAGGAATTATAATTTTTTTAAAGGTGGAGTGCAGCCTTGTGATGATGTCGAATTTCAAAGATAAACAGTTCCGACAAGAAGAGTATAGATGCACTGCGAGTGTGAAGTTACCGAAGAATGCTGAAGATTGTGTGGATAGACCAGGTGACTAAAAAGAGATACTGGATGAATCAGAAGAAAAGAAATTTATGGTACGACTCCACTAAAAGAAGGTACAGGTTGATAGGACATATTACTAGGCCTCAACAGTCAGTTTTGTAATGGAGAGGCAGACCACGGCTTGATTACCGTAAGCAGTTTCAAATGGACATCATCTGCAGCAGTTACGCAGAGATGGGTACAGGATTGCACGGAACAAACTAACGTGGAGAACTGCATCAAATCAGTCTTCGGCATTTAGACCAACAAATTACACTACTGGCCATTAAAATCGCTGCATCACAAAGATGACGTGCTGCAGACGCCAAATTTAACCGACAGGGAGAAGAAGCTGTGATATGCAAATGATTAGCTTTTTAGAGCATTCACACAACGTTGGCGCCGGTGGCGACACCTACAACGTGCAGACATCAGAAAAGTTTTCAACCGATTTCTCATACACAAACAGCAGTTTACCGGCGTTGCCTGGTGAAACGTTGTTGCGCTGCCTCGTGTAAGGAGGAGAAATGCGTACCATCATGTTTCCGACTTTGATTAAGGTCAGATTGTAGCCTATCGCAATTTCGGTTTATCGTATCGCGACATTGCTGCTCGCGTTGGTCCATATCCAATGACTGTTAGCAGAATATAGAATCGGAGGGTTCAGGAGGGTAATACGGAACGCCGTGCTGGATCCCAACGGCCTCGTATCACTAACAGTCGAGATGATCGGCATCTTATCCGCATGGCTGTAACGGATCGTGCAGCCACGTCTCGATCCCTGAGTTAACAGATGGGGACGTTTGCAAGACAACAACCATCTGCACGAACAGTTCGACGACGTTTGCAGCAGCATGGACTATCAGCTCTGAGACCATGGCTGCGGTTACCGTTGACGCTGCATCACAGACAGGAGCGCCTGCGATGGTGTACTCAACGACGAAACTGGGTGCACGAATGGCAAAAGGTCATTTTTTGGATGAATCCAGGTTCTGTTTACAGCATCATGATGGTCGCATCCGTGTTTGGCGACATCAGGTGAACGCACATTGGAAGCGTGTATTCGTCATCCCTATACTGACGTATCCCCCGGCGTGATGGTATGGGGTGCCATTGGTTACACGCCTCGGTCACCTCTTGTTCGCATTGACGGCACTTTGAACAGTGGAAGTTACGTTTCAGATGTGTTACGAAAAGTGGCTCTACCCTTCATTCGATCCCTGCGAAACCCTAAATTTCAGAAGGATAATGCACGACCGCATGTTACAGGTCCTGCACGGGCATTTCTGGATACAGAAAACATTCTCCAGATCTCTCACCAATTGAAAACGTCTGGTCAATGGTGGTCGAGCAACTGGCTCTTCGCACTACGCCAGTCACTACTCTTGATGAACTGTGGTACCGTGTTGAAGCTGCATGGGCAGCTGTACCTGTACACGCCATCCAAGCTGTTTGACTTAATGCCCAGGCGTATCACGGCCGTTATTACGGCCAGAGATGGTTGTTCTGGGTACTGATTTCTCAAGATCTATGCACCCAAATTGCGTGAAAATGTAATCACATGTCAGTTCTAGTGTAATATATTTGTCCATTGAATACCCGTTGATCATCTGCATTTCTTCTTGGTGTAGCAATTTTAATGTCCAGTAGTGTATTCTGTGAGGTGAAAACCCTCGAAACACATCATGGAAGCTTAATTATAAAACGAGACTTATTAATGAAGGAAGGACTTCCTTCTGGAGTATGGGATCGTAATGACTACTGTCATGTACGAGGGCCTTTTAATAAGTAATGTAACACATTTTTTTCTCTGCCAGTTTCAGTTGAATAAATGCGGAATTTGTTGTGGGACATTGTGGAATATTACCGCTTCAGCCCCAATGGTTTCGTGAAGTACCGATAGTTGGCGGCGCTATACGCAGCCTTCAAAATGGCGTGTGTAACCGAGGTGCATTCCACGGAGAGAGCTGTCATTGAGTTTCTTTTGGCGGAAAACGGAAGCATCCCAGATACTCGGTAGGCGCTTGCACAGTATCTACGGAGACCTAGCAATGAACAAGAGCACGGTAAGTCGTTGGGCGAGGCAACAAGGTCGCGCAAACCTGTCCGATCTCACGCGTGGCGGCTGGCCGGACACAGCTGGCGCAGCTGCAGTGTTGGAACGTGCGGACAGTCTCATTCGAGCTGATGGACGGATCACAATGAAACGTCTCGCTGCACAACTGGACGTCTCTGTGGTTAGTGCTGACACACTCGTCCACTAAGTGGGACACTCAAAGGCTGAGTGCTTCGCAGCCCGGCAGATGCCATGAAGAGCAAAGAAGGACTCCGTGGGAAACAGTACGTGGATTATGGGAAGCTTGTTGATTGCAACATGATAATGGCTCCGGCGTCGACTAGTAGAGTGGTACCATTAGGATATACAGGCACTACCAGTATGGTGGCGCAAGGCGCCCCTTGAACGGATGCTATGTTGGAAAATTTTTGGAAATTTGTGGTAAGGTCTTATGGGACCAAAATGCTGAGGTCATCGGTCCCTAAGCTTACGCACTACTTAATCTAACTTAAACTATTGTATTGTATGTTAACTGGGGGCCTAGGAACGACGGAGAGGCTCCGACGCCGCCGCGGCCGCAGTGGCCCACAACCCCACGACGACTACCAAATGGCTCTGGGCACTATGGGACTTAACTGCTGTGGTCATCAGTTCTCTAGAACTTAGAACTACTTAAACCTTACTAACCTAAGGACATCACACACATGCCCGAGGCAGGATTCGAACCTGCGACCGTAGCGGTCGCGCGGTTCCTGACTGTAGCGCCTAGAACCGCCCGGCCACTCCGGCCGGCCCACGACGACTACCGCAGTTCACTTCACCCCTCTGTGCCGCCCCATACAAAACCACTCTTTCAGGGTTATTGTGCGGTTCGGCCCCCAGTGGACCCGCTCCGCTCCCCCGCAGAGGCCAGTGACAAATGACATCAAGAAGCAGCCATTCGCACCAGCTTACAGGGCAAGTAACTTGTCTGAGCTCGTATCGGCGCTGCCAAATACTGACTATTATAGGTACTAACGAAAGGGAGGAATAAAGGACAATGAAACCAAGAACTTATAGTATTAAACATACGTCAGGAAACTGTCGATTCGCCCGACACGACATATGCCAATGTTACAACACTGTTAACGAAGTTTGGATGTTATTAGATATGATGATAAGATCCGTATGTGGTACATGCAAGATGTTGCATTGGTGCACTTTCATGTGTGTATTCTGGAATACGTAGCATTGATCTTCGACAACAAGTGTATTGGTTGTGACTCGCCAAAACCATAACCACCCAGGTTCCTCGATTTGAACCCGTTGATTTATTTATTTATTTATTTTTTGGGATATTTGAAAACTATGGTGTATTCCAGCCCTGTTGACAGTGCCGATGAACTCTGGCACACATTGTGAAGGCGTGCTGATGCTTGGCATCACATGCAAAGTTATTATGGGCAACACTTGTTGTATTACGTTTGTCATCAAGCGCATACCTGCAGTTCGGATTTTCCCGGTGGTTTTGACGTACTCAGTCATAATAAGTAGTTTCGGGGACTGATGTTTGCCAGATTTATTTGCATGTCTTCTGTACTCTGCTTGCCCCTTTTGTTTGTACCTTTTGCTTTTCAAACACTCTGTATTTGGCAGTACCAATAAGAGTTTCAGGCACGTAATGTGATCTACTTGCTACGAATGTAACGGCTGGTGTCTGCACTGCTCCAACAAAAGTTTGAGAATTGCCATTGCGCTAAGGTCCAAACGTAACAATGATGGGAAAATCTCTAATTTTAATTGTCCGTTTTTTGCCTCTTTTTTGCAAAACCGTTAGAAATAGAGTAGGTCCTTTGACTGTATTCAGAAATCCTTATCACTTCTAGTACAGCTAGAAAACTGTCATTTGATCTGTGTTAAAACAATTTAATAGATGGATCTGAGTCTATTGTATGCTTTTTCTCCATTTACATAGAGAGTAAACAGTTTTCAATACTTCATTGCGCCTGAAACAGAAGCTTTTAACGAGCTTGGGAGCTCGTAACCGAAAAAAATTGCATCGCGGCACAATCTCTTAGCATTGATAAGCTGCGATGGAAGGTTTATCGAAATCAATAGCAAGAACCATGGACCTTGCCGTTGGTGGGGAGGCTTGCGAGCCTCAGCGATACAGATAGCCGCACCGTAGGTGCAACCACAACGGAGGGGTATCTGTTGAGAGGCCAGACAAACGTGTGGTTCCTGAAGAGTGGCAGCAGCCTTTTCAGTAGTTGCAGGGGCAACAGTCTGGATGATTGACTGATCTGGCCTAGTAACACTAACCAAAACAGCCTTGCTGTGCTGGTACTGCGAACGGCTGAAAGCAAGGGGAAACTACGGCCATAATTTTTCCCGAGGGCATGCAGCTTTATTGTATGATTAAATGATGATGGCGTCCTCTTGGGTAAAACATTCCGGAGGTAAAATAGTCCCCCATTCGGATCTCCGGGCGGGGACAACTCAAGAGGACGTCGTTATCAGGAGAAAGAAAACTGACGTTCTACAGATCGGAGACTGGAATGTCAGATCCCTTAATCGGGCAGGTAGGTTAGAAAATTTAAAAAGGGAAATGGATAGGTTAAAGTTAGATATAGTGGGAAATAGTGAAGTTCGGTGGCAGGAGGAACAAGACTTTTGGTCGGGTGAATACATGGTTATAAATACAAAATCAAATAGGGGTAACGCAGGAGTCGGTTTAATAATGAATAAAAAAATAGGAGTGCGGGTAAGCTACTACAAACAGCATAGTGAACGCATTATTGTGGCCAAGATAAACACGAAGCCCACGCCTACTACAGTAGTACAAATTTATATGCCAACTAGCTCTGCAGATGACGAAGAAATTGAAGAAATGTATGATGAAATAAAAGAAATTATTCAGATAGTGAAGGGAGATGAAAATTTAATAGTCATGGGTGACGAATTCGGTAGTAGGAAAAGGGAGAGGAGGAAACGTAATAGGTGAATATGGATTGGAGCTAAGAAATGAAAGAAGAAGCCGCCGATTAGAATTTTGCACAGAGCATAACTTAATCATAGCTAACACTTGGTTCAAGAATCATAAATGAAGGTTGTATACATGGAAGAACCCTGGAGATACTGACAGGTTTGAGATAGATTACATAATGGTAAGACAGAGATTTAGGAACCAGGTTTTAAATTGTAAGACATTTCCAGGGGCAGATGTGGACTGACCACAATCTATTGGTTATGAACTGTAGATTAAAACTGAAGAAACTGCAAAAAGGTGGGAATTTAAGGAAATGGGACCTGGATAAACTGACTAAACCAGAGGTTGTACAGAGTTTCAGGCAGAGCATAAGGGAACAGTTGACAGGAATGGGGGAAAGAAATACAGTAGAAGAAGAATGGGTAGCTTTGAGAGATGAAGTAGTGAAGGCAGCAGAGGACCTAGTAGGTAAAAAGACGAGGGCTAGTAGAAATCCTTGGGTAACAGAAGAAATACTGAATTTAATTGATGAAAGGAGAAAATATAAAAATGCAGTAAATGAAGCAGGCAAAAAGGAATACAAACGTCTCAAAAATGAGATCGACAGGAAGTGCAAAATGGTTAAGCGGGGGTGGCTAGAGGGCAAATGTAACGATGTAGAGGCTTATCTCACTAGGGGTTAAATAGATACTGCCTACAGGAAAATTAAAGAGACCTTTGGGGAAAAGAGAGCCACTTGTGTGAATATCAAGAGCTCAGATGGAAACAGAGTACTAATCAGAGAAGGGAAAGCAGAAAGGTGGAGGGAGTATATAGAGGGCCTATACAAGGGCAATGTACTTGAGGACAATATTATGGAAATGGAAGAGGATGTAGATGAAGACGAAATGGGAGATAAGATACTGCGTAAAGAGTTTGACAGAGCACTGAAAGACCTAAGTCGAAACAAGGCCCCGGGAGGACAAAATTCCATTAGAACTACTGACGGCCTTGGGGGAGCCAGTCCTGACAAAACTCTACCATCTGGTGAGCAAGATGTATGAGACAGGCGAAATACCCTCAGACTTCAAGAAGAATATAATAATTCCGATCCCAAAGAAAGCAGGTGCTGACAGATGTGAAAATTACCGAACAATCAGTTTAATAAGTCACGGATGCAAAATACTAACGCGTATTCTCTACAGACGAATGGAAAAACTGGTAGAAGCTGACTTCGGGGAAGATCAGTTTGGATTCCCTAGAAATATTGGACCACTTGAGGCAATACTGACCCCACGACGTATTTTAGAAGCTAGATTAAGAAATGGCAAACCTACGTTTCTAGCATTTGTGGACTTAGAGAAAACTGGAATACTCTCTTTCAAATTCTGAAGGTGGCAGGGGTAAAATACAGGGAGCGAAAGGCTATTTGCAATTTGTACAGTTACCAGATGGTAGTTATAAGAGTCGATGGGCACGAAAGGGAAGCAGTGGTTGGGTAGGGAGTGAGACAGGGTTGTAGCCTATCCCCAATGTTATTCAATCTGTATATTGAGCAAGCAGTGCAGGAAACGAAAGAAAAATTCAGAGTAGGTATTAAAATCCATGGAGAAGAAATAAAAACTTTGAGGTTCGCCGATGACGTTGTAATTCTGTCAGAGACAGCAAAGGACTTGGAAGAGCAGTTGAACGGAATGGACAGTCTCTTGAAAGGAGGATATGAGATGAACATCAACAAAAGCAAAACGAGGATAATGGAATGTAGTCGAATTAAGTCGGGTGATGCTGAGGGAATTAGATTAGGAAATGAGACACTTAAAGTAGTAAAGGAGTTTTGCTATTTGGGGAGCAAAATAACTGATGATGGTCGAAGTAGAGAAGATATAAAATGTAGACTGGTAATGGCAAGGAAAGCGTTTCTGAAGAAGAGAAATTTGCTAACATCGAGTATTGATTTAAGTGTCAGGAAGCCGTTTCTGAAAGTATTTTTATGGAGTGTAGCTATGTATGGAAATGAAACGTGGACGATAAATAGTTTAGACAAGAAGAGAATGGAAGGTTTCGAAATGTGGTGCTACAGAAGAATGCTGAAGATTAGATGGGTAGATCATATAACTAATGAGGAGGTATTGAATAGGATTGGGGAGAAGAGAAGTTTGTGGCACAATTTGACTAGAAGAAGGGATCGGTTGGTAGGACATGTTCTGAGGCATCAAGGGTTCAGCAATTTAGTATTGGTGGGCAGTGTGGAGGGTAAAAACCGTAGAGGTAGAGCAAGAGATGAATACACTAAGTAGGTTCAGAAGGATGTAGGTTGCAGTATGTACTGGGAGATGAAGAAGGTTGCACCGGGTAGAGTATCATGGAGAGCTGCATCAAACCAGTCTCAGGACTGAAGACCACAACAACAACAGTATAGAGATGTTATGCTCAGTACTTCTCCATTTTCTGAGGCGCTCTTCCAGTTCAAGGGGACTGCGGAATAAAGCCTCTGCGTTGTCAGCAGAGTTCTACAAGTCTATTCATTATTTAAATAATTGTCAAAACGAGAACTTATAACTGGGGATAATATTTGTTGAACACGGCTTCTAGAATCGGCAACTGGAGCCCTTTTCGTCGTCTTAACTTCATACAGCCGTGCGCTAACATCTTGTCTGAGAATCCTATACACTATTACTGCTGCTGCGACCGCAAACTACCTGCGCTGTTAGCAACAGATGCCAACATTTACGATTCCATTTTTGGAAAACTATTGGTTGCAGATGGCGTCATCTTTAACAGTCTCAGACATGAACGATTTAGACTAGTCAAGAACTAGATGATGAACCAGCAGGTATTCACATATTGTCAGGCACTGGTCTGTGTCGTTTTGTCATTTGAAAGGTGCTGCGGTTATCCTCTGTACCTTCCCTACTAAAATATGATATCCCACGATGATTGAATGGTCACAGCTCGTCATAGCCTGGGTGACTGTCGTGGCTCATACGGATTTGAAGTGTTCAGAATGTCTTTGTCAAAGTCATACGTGTGTTCTTACTGAATTTCATAACCCCCCCCCCCCCCAAATAATAAATCATCCTTAGAAGAAAGGAAAGGAGGAAGGAAGAAGGGAAGAGTAGGGTTTAATGTATCATCGATATCGAGGTCATTAGAGACTAGATATCATCCTTCTTTCGGACGACAACAAACGTCTTCACGAGAATTCCGCAATCACATTCTCCTCGCAGACTGTAAAAATGTTTACAGTTGCATCAATTGCCTTTGCTCCAGAACAGCAATTAAAAAGAAATAAGTTTCGAATATGTTTCATTCCTTCCACTTGACGTTCAAACTTTTATAACCATAAAGAGCATTAATTTTTATAATACCTGCAAAATTCAAGGGGCAATTACAACACTCCAAAGATCGAATGGTAGATAATGTTATGATGACTACGAACGAGTCGTCGCCAATGTTGACTGGTGGCCAATGCTAAATAGAAACATAATTAACAGCAGGTTTGTCAGTAACGGCGATAAGGTGCTGGCTGCATGGTCCGGATCTGCAACGACTAAAATAATTAGAAGTCGTTGGTAAAAAATAATATTTACTGTACTTAACTGGTTGTACAGGATTCTTCTTCGCTGCATACATATACTTGTAAACAGATTGCTATTGAGGCCTCATTTAGGCCAAACGTTACTAAGCGCCTTGTTAGAGGTTGCTTCCTATCAGCTGAAAGCTATGCTACTTTACTACTTGACGTGCAGAGCAAGAGAGGACGAGAGCTCTCTAGAAACTTGATACAAGGCGCGAAGCGGCACTGGTCGCAACTCGCGGGTCCAACGATACTAATACGGACCGCGGTCGATAACTGCAACGCCTAAAAAGTGTGATACCGAACGTTGATACCACAGATAAAAAAAAAGAAACAGTATCCTACGAGGCTGCGAACTCGTGCATCAGCCTATTGTTAGAAACATATGATGCTTTAAATATTAGTTCGGCAACAACGGCACTGCGTCCATTGCACTTTTGTAGTACCAATTCCTCATTTTAATGATCGTATCTTTACTGCAGGTGGAGTTCTATGCCTTTGGATCCTCGATACGGTGATACTTAGATGGGAACGGATAAAATGTACTTCCGTCTCAATAAAAGTAAATATATGTTTGCTGTAATAGCGATATTATGTGTTTAACAATTCCGTATTTAATGTCCAAATTAAAGCGCTGATTAAGTATTCAAAAATGTTATATTCGTAGATAGTAATGTGCTTTAGAGCATTTGTTTAAGGGAACAAACAACAAAGTAGCCCATGTCCATCATGAATGCAGCAAAATCCAGCAAACCTATAAATTGTGCTTAGAGTATTATTAACGCACCGAAATTCCGTGTAATTAAATAATGAAAAGCTAATTCAGAAGGGACACGTCGTTACTAGTCAGATCCGAGGAGGTACAAACTTTACATTACATTCTCGATTCTTTAATGAAATTGCCTACTTTCGCTAACAGTTGAGTTCCCTACGCTAGTTTTTTATCCACGTAACAGCTTTAACTTGCTATTGTCTGTACACAAAAGGTGCATATTACTGTCAAGGGCGAACGCATTGAATTTATCGCAGCAAATTTCGGACAGAGCTACGGGAACTCCCAGAAGTATGATTTGCAAACACACAGCGCCTAACAGGGCGTTTCAGTTGATAGTGAAGATGTAATTCTGTGTGCCATCTCAAAATTACTTTTTTCTTTCATCAGTCTGCTTCGGTGTGAGTAGCTGATGTGTATCCTAATGTTGTTCACGATCGGCGGAGAGGCCCACGAGGAAGGCAGGCCGCGGCACGTACGTCTCCAAGGTAGGCCTGCACTCGCTCGCTCGCTCGCTCAAATCAGCAGACAAACTACGTTTCTACACCTGTTAAATCGTAACTAGGCGTGTCCGTACAAATGAAAACTGCATCTTCTGCTGGAATCTGCTGTTATGGAATCTTACTGTTATTAGTCCTATAATGATGGGAAGTCCATGGGCCTCTTTATAATTTATTTCGGCTATACGAGGTGCATTCAAGTTCTAAGGCCTCCGATTTTTTTTCTAATCAACTTCTCACCTGAAATTGATGAAACTGGCGTTACTTCTCGACGTAATCGCCCTGCAGACGTATACATTTTTCACAACGCTATGATTCCATGGCAGCGGCGAAGGCTTCTTTAGGAGCGTTTTGACCACTGGAAAATCGCTGAGGCAATAGCAGCACGGCTGGGGAATGTGCGGCCACGGAGAGTGTCTTTCATTGTTGGAAAAAGCCAAAGGTCACTAGGAGCCAGGTCAGGTGAGTAGGGAGCATTAGGAATCACTTCAAAGTTGTTATCACGAAGAAACTGTTGCGTGACGTTAGGTCGATGTGCGGGTGCGTCGTCTTGGTGAAAGAGCACATGCGCAGCCCGTCCCGGACGTTTTTGTTGTAATGCAGGAACGAATTTGTTCTTAAAAACATTTTCGTAGGATGCACCTGTTACCATAGTCCCCTTTGGAACGCAATGGGTAAGGATTACGCCCTCGCAGTCCCAGAACACGGACACCATTTTTTCATCACTGGCGGTTACCCGAAATTTTTTTGGTGGCGGTGAATCTGTGTGCTTCCATTGAGCTGACTGGCGCTTTGTTTCTGGATTGAAAAATGGCATCCACGTCTCATCCATTGTCACAACCGACGAAAAGAAAGTCCCATTCACGCTGTCGTTGCGGGTCAACATTGCTTGGCAACATGCCACACGGGCAGCCTGTGGTCATCTGTCAGCATTCGTGGCACCCACCTGGATGACACTTTTCGCATTTTCAGGTCGTCATGCAGGATTGTGTGCACAGAACCCACAGAAATGCCAACTCTGGAGGCGATCTGTTCAACAGTCATTCGGCGATCCCCCAAAACAATTGTCTCCACTTTCTCGGTCATGTCGTCAGACCGGCTTGTGCGAGCCCGAGGTTGTTTCGGTTTGTTGTCACACGATGTTCTGCCTTCATTAAACTGTCGCACCCACGAACGCACTTTCGACACATCCATAACTCCATCGCCACATGTCTCCTTCAACTGTCGATGAATTTCAGTTGGTTTCACACCATGCAAATTCAGAAAACGAATGATTGCACGCTGTTCAAGTAAGGAAAACGTCGCCATTTTAAGTATTTAAAACAGTTCTCATTCTCGCCGCTGGCGGTAAAATTCCATCTGCCGTACGGTGCTGCCATCTCTGGGACGTATTGACAATGAGCGCGGCCTCATTTTAAAACAATGCGCATGTTTCGATCTCTTTCCAGTCCGGAGAAAAAAAATCGGAGGCCTTAGAACTTGAAAGCACCTCGTACTGGCGTACAATAAAATAAAATCATGCTAAAATGTTTATCAGTTGCATAAGGTACCACTTCCAGCATGTAATGAGTACTGTTAATCAGAAGAGTAAATGCTATAAACAAGCCATTATATACCATTTATATCGAGTATTGATCTTAAATTAAATTTTGCTGTTGTACTGTTAATCAGTAAGAGTTCATAATAGCATATTCCAGTGTGAGACGCAATTCTCGTTAGTACTTACACGCCCAGCTCCGAGCTAACAGGTTTAGAAGCGCATTTTGTCTGCTGAGCTGAGCGAGCGAGTTCAGGACTACCTTCGTGACGTACGCGCCGCGGCCTGTCTTTCTCGTGGGCCTCGGATCGGCGGAATATGACGTCATCGCTGAAGTCGTGGTGTAGTTAATTATAATGCTGAGAATATCATTGTACCTGAGTGGCGTCTGATAAACGCAGTCTTCGACCCCACGCACAGCATCCGACAATTCGGCGTCAGGACAACGGGCCGGCCTGCTGTAAGTGGGGCCAATCTGGAATTGTCAAACGGCAAAGAGTGGTTCTGCTTAGACCGCGTCACTTTTGCGGGGACCGATGCGGCGGTCCAACATTTTGCTGGAAAGTGACTGCCGATTAACAACAAGATAGTTGTGAATCGCGTTCGCCTTTATTATGGCAATGTAAGAGGGTCACTGTAAATGTAAAGAACATTCTGATCTGACGATCCGCGCTGTTCTCCTCCCACCCAACCCTCTCTGATCGTTGGCGCCAATTCGAAGGCCCACGTTCACGATCAACCTTTTGTATCAAATGCGTCCTTGTCCAGACGCGGATTTGTCAAACAAGTCCGTAACATACAAACAAATTTTGTCACTTTAACCTCATTTTGAAACAGACGATGTTCGTGTTCGTGAGTATTTTGACAGTAGTGAGAATGACCACAAATGCAGACAAAGCAGTTCTGGCATTGCCTTTGGCACTGTGTTAAAAGAAGAAGGAGAAAAGACACTGATCCAGGGAATGGCTTAAAAAGATACGGAGATCTACCCATGAAAAATATGCTAAAGCAAATATTATTCTCTGAAGCCAATGATTGCATCAACTTTCTTCGAATGGAAAGTAATGCTTTTAAAAATTGTTAAGGCTCTCGTAAAAGAGCAAACTTGTGTGTCAAATTCGCTCTTATCTAGAAACGGATGTGTCAAACGTGTACCATGAAAGCTTGTCAGTTTAACTTCACATTTGAGGTAGCCGTTTCTTGTGTGTCTTCTATGTTGGCGCTAATGAGAATGGCTGCAAATGCAGATAAAGCGTTTGTAACATTGACACTCGCTCTTGTCACGGTTCGCGCGGCTCCTCCCGTCGGAGGTTCGAGTCCTCCCTTGGGTGTGTGTGTGTGTGTGTGTGTGTGTGTGTGTGTGTGTGTGTGTGTGTTGTCCTTATCGTAAGTCAGTTTAAGTTAGATTAAGTAGTACTAAGCCTAGGGACCGATAACCTCAACAGTTTGGTCCCATAGTTCTTACAATAAATTTCCAAATTTCTCTGTTTAAAAAAGTAGTAGTAAACAAGTCGCTGCTCAAGGGAAAGATTTAAAATGAGAGAGAAATGCACACATGAAAATCTGTTAATGGAAATGTTACAGAGATCTTGAAGATACATCAATTTTATGGTTCAAAAAATGGCTCTGAGCACCATGGGACTTAACATTTTAGGTCATCAGTCCCCTAGAACTTAGAACTACTTAAACCTAACTAACTACATCACGCACATCCATGCACGCGGCAGGATTCGAACCTGCGACCGAAGCAGTCCCGCGGTTCCGGACTGCAGCGCCTAGAACCGCACGGCCACCGCGGCCGGCTCAATTTTCTGGGATGGACAATGAAACTTTTAATAACTTGTTTTAGAGTTACTTCGCCCTCACATCGGAAAATAAGAGAAACGTGCCGAAATTTATTCTTTTCTACTTGGTCTTCCAATGACAGTTCATTAAAATAAGACAACGTGAGAACATATAGCTTACACAGTCCATAGGTGAACCGGAGTCCTTCGATTTGCTTTATTTCATGGCACTCCTGCTTGTATGTTCTAAGCAAAATATATACTCCTTCTTCTTTATATACGGATGGGAAAGGTTTGATACTTCTTGAATTTTCGTAATTGTCAGTGCTATTTTGTTTTTATCCTTGATCGTAGTTTCCATAGTTGTGGAAACTCACGATGCAATGAGATAAATTGTAGTAAAACACGTTTGCACTGAACATATGCGGCGAAACATCGACACATACAACTTCCGCCGTCTAGTCAAACTTTCTGTCAGTTCAAATATCACGCAAATACGTCAGACACAATCTATGCTCGACAAACACGTCAAACAGCACCGCACACTGTCAAGTTTTTGGCAAACTTAGTACAGTGTGACAAATAGTTTGATCGTGTACGGGTACCATAACACTAAAAGCGAGCGAGAACGGTCGTTTACTGTTGATCTGTGAGTTTTTAAAATGTGTGACAAAATTAACCATCTCTCAAGGTGAGAGACTCAAAGTGTAGTACGGTTTCAATGCACAAAAAAGTCCGCCATACCGAAATTTACAGACAAGTATGGAAATGTGATGAGAGAAACTTCATTCGAAGATGGTGCAACATGTTTAAAGGCAGGCGAACTTCCCATGTTAAAGAACGTACAGGATGGCCTCCAGTTGTGGCTTTCGAACTCAAATCGAGGAAAGACGTTTCATTATTGATGGACTAAGCTTGTGCTTTCCTGAAATGTCACGTTCAGTTTTTTTAATGAAATTGTTAGTGATAGACTTGCAAGAGCTGCCCGCTTATACTGAACCTCTCAGTTTAGCTAGCGAATCAGTAGAAGATGGTATAAGGTGCGTACAGTACGACTGACTGTGCTTGTCCACCCGAGTCTTACGCAGATTAAGAGAATCCGTCCTTGGAATACCTTCGTGAGCCGTCGTGTAGGATTCTTTCTACCTGTTTCGCCGAGAAGCTCTCGAAGTTTATGCCTCCCTCCTCAATCGAAATTTCTATTTAGGCTCAGCCCACTTGGTATTTGCACCGAGGAGGGAAGTGTGATAGGGTAGTCCTTGAAGTTGTGCCAAGCCACTGTGCAAGGATGGCGTAGCGCTTAGCGCATCTGCCTAGTGAGCAAGAGACCTGGATTCGAATTCCATCTTTGGTACAAATTTTCATTCGTCGCTTCAGTCTACATACACTCCTGGAAATGGAAAAAAGAACACATTGACACCGGTGTGTCAAACCCACCATACTTGCTCCGGACACTGCGAGAGGGCTGTACAAGCAATGATCACACGCACGGCACAGCGGACACACCAGGAACCGCGGTGTTGGCCGTCGAATGGCGCTAGCTGCGCAGCATTTGTGCACCGCCGCCGTCAGTGTCAGCCAGTTTGCCGTGGCATACGGAGCTCCATCGCAGTCTTTAACACTGGTAGCATGCCGCGACAGCGTGGACGTGAACCGTATGTGCAGTTGACGGACTTTGAGCGAGGGCGTATAGTGGGCATGTGGGAGGCCGGGTGGACGTACCGCCGAATTGCTCAACACGTAGGGCGTGAGATCTCCACAGTACATCGATGTTGTCGCCAGTGGTCGGCGGAAGGTGCACGTGCCCGTCGACCTGGGACCGGACCGCAGCGACGCACGGATGCACGCCAAGACCGTAGGATCCTACGCAGTGCCGTAGGGGACCGCACCGCCACTTCCCAGCAAATTAGGGACACTGTTGCTCCTGGGGTATCGGCGAGGACCATTCGCAACCGTCTCCATGAAGCTCGGCTACGGTCCCGCACACCGTTAGGCCGTCTTCCGCTCACGCCCCAACACCGTGCAGCCCGCCGCCAGTGGTGTCGCGACAGGCGTGAATGGAGGGACGAATGGAGACGTGTCGTCTTCAGCGATGAGAGTCGCTTCTGCCTTGGTGCCAATGATGGTCGTATGCGTGTTTGGCGCCGTGCAGGTGAGCGCCACAATCAGGACTGCATACGACCGAGGCACACAGGGCCAACACCCGGCATCATGGTGTGGGGAGCGACCTCCTACAATGGCCGTACATCACTGGTGATCGTCGAGGGGACACTGAATAGTGCACAGTACATCCAAACCGTCATCGAACCCATCGTTCTACCATTCCTAGACCGGCAAGGGAACTTGCTGTTCCAACAGGACAATGCACGTCCGCATGTATCCCGTGCCACCCAACGTGCTCTAGAAGGTGTAAGTCAACTACCCTGGCCAGCAAGATCTCCGGATCTGTCCCCCATTGAGCATGTTTGGGACTGGATGAAGCGTCGTCTCACGCGGTCTGCACGTCCAGCACGAACGCTGGTCCAACTGAGGCGCCAGGTGGAAATGGCATGGCAAGCCGTTCCACAGGACTACCTCCAGCATCTCTACGATCGTCTCCATGGGAGAATAGCAGCTTGCATTGCTGCGAAAGGTGGATGTACACTGTACTAGTGCCGACATTGTGCATGCTCTGTTGCCTGTGTCTATGTGCCTGTGGATCTGTCAGTGTGATCATGTGATGTATCTGACCCCAGGAATGTGTCAATAAAGTTTCCCCTTCCTGGGACAATGAATTCACGGTGTTCTTATTTCAATTTCCAGGAGTGTATATAGATCATAAGCGTTGGATACTTTAAACGGTTTCTGGTATCATACACACAGATCAGCCGGAACAGTATGACCACCAAACTACTATCGATATTAACTGGCCCAGGCGATAGCAGCGTCAGCAATTACTGCTAGTCAGACACACGCACGGTGCATGTAGTATTAGTGGGCGTGCTGTCCGCGTGTAGAAAGGAGAAGGCGCGCTATCTGTCGGAGTTTGACCGAGGGCAGATTGTGATGACCCAGAAGATCGGAACGAGCATTTCGGAAACTGTATGACCTGTCGGGTAACCGAGGAGTGCTGTAGTGAGTGTCGTCAGTGCGTGGCGAAGTCGAGGTGAAACCATGTCCAGACGTCGTGGGGTTGGGTGACCACCCCTCATTACAGACTTCGGACGTCTTAGGCTGAAAGGAATGGTAAACAGGACAGGCGGTGAACTGTGACGGAATTAAAATGGTTCAAATGGCTCTAAGGACTATGGGACTTTACATCTGAGATCATCAGTCCCCTAGATTTAGAACTACTTAAACCTAACTAACTTAAGGACATCACACACATCCATGCCCGAGGCAGGATTCGAACCTGCGACGATACCAGCAGCGCGGTTCCGGACTGAGGCGCTTAGAACCGATCGTCCACAGCGGCCGGCTGGCGGAATTGACATCAGATATATACGCTGGGCAGGGTACACGTGTGTTTGAACACACAGTGCAGGCACCACTCCTAAAGATGGGTCTCTTCAGACAACGGCCCTCATGCCACGACATCGGCAGCTACGACTGAAATGTGCACATGACCATCAGAAATGAACATCGGCGAAATGGCAGGTCGTTGGTCTGATGAATCCCGATACCTTCCTCATCATGCCGATGGGAAGGGCGAATCCGTCGTCTTCCAGGGGAGCAGTTCCTTGACACGTGTACTGCGGGACGGAGGCAACCTGGCGACGTCTCCATTATGCTCTGGAAAACATTCACGTGGGCATCCATGGGTCCAGGGGAGCTCGTGCAAGGCACCATGGCGGCCGAGGAGCATCTTACTCTGGCTGCAGACCACGTCATACCTTCACGACAATCATGTTTCTCGATGGCAGCGGCACTTTTCAACAAAATTATGCACCATGTCATAAGGCCAGGAGTATGATGGAGTGGTTCGGGGAACACAGTGGCGAATTCCAATTGAGATTAGAATTATATAAGTACGGGGACAGGTGAAAATGTGTGGCCCGACCAGGATTCGAACCCGGCATCTCCTGCTTACTTGGCAGACACACTATCCTTCCGAGCCACCGAGGGCATAGGGGATAGTGCGACTGCAGGGACTCTCTCCCGCACGCCTCCCGCGAGACCCATATTCTCACCTTGTATGTCCACACACTAAATTCGTGGTGTCCCACTCCAACACACTCATTACTCGTGGAAGACATTCTTACCAAGTCCCGTAAGAGTTCGTGGAATATGTATGCATCCGCACAGAAGAAGCTCATGGCTGGTATTGCCAGAACGATATACATACACTACTGGCCATTAAAATTGATACACCACGAAGCTGACGTGCTACAGACGCGAAATCCTACCGACAGGAAGAAGATGTTGTGATATGCAAATGATTACCTTTTCAGAGCATTCACACAATGTTGGAGCCGGTAGCGACACATACAACGTGCTGACATGAGGAAGGTATCCAACCGATTTGTCATACACAAACAGCAGTTGACCGGCGTTGCCTGGTGAAACGTTGTTGTGATGCCTCGTGTAAGGAGGAGAAATGGTTACCATCACGTTTCCGACTTTGATAAAGGTCGGATTGTAGGCTATCGCGATTGCGGTTTATCGTATCGCGACATTGCTGCTCGCGTTGATCGAGATCCAATGACTGTCAGCAGAATATGAAATCGGTGGGTTCAGAAGGGTAATACGAAACGCCGTGCTGGATTCCAACGGCCTCGTATCAATAGCAGTCGAGATGACAGGCATCTTATGCGCATGGCTGTAACGGATCATGCAGCCCCGTCTCGATCCCTGAGTAAGCAGATGGGGACGTTTGCAAGACAACCATCTGCACGAACAGTTCGACGACGTTTGCAGCAGCATGGACTATCAACTCTGAGACCATGGCTGTGGTTACCCTTGACGCTGCACCACAGACAGGAGCGCCTGCAATGGTGTACTCAACGACGAACCTGGGTGCACGAATGGCAAAACGTCATTTTTTCGGATGAATCCAGGTTGTGTTTACAGCATCATGATGGTCGCATCCTTGTTTGGCGACATCGCGGTGAACGCACATTGGAAGCGTGTATTCGTCTTCGCCATATTGTCTTATCACCTGGCGTGATGGTATGGGGTGCCATTAGTTACACATCTCGTTCACCTCTTGTCCGCATTGACGGCACTTTGAACAGTGGATGTTACATTTCAGTTGTGTTACGACCCGCGGCTCTACCCTTCATTCGATCCCTGCGAAACCTTACATTTCGGCTGGATAACGCCCCACTGCATGTTGCAAGTCCTATACGGGCCATTCTGGATACAGAAAATGTTCGACTGCTTCCCCTGGCCTGCTGCTCCAGATCTCTCACCAATTGAAAACGTCTGGTCAATGGTGGCCCAGCAACTGGGTCGTTGCAATACGCCAGTCACTACTCTTGATGAACTGTGGTATCGTGTTGAAGCTGCATGGGCAGCTGTACCTGTGCACGCCATCCAAGCACTGTTTGACTCAATGCCCAGACGTATCGAGGCCGTTATTACGGGCAGAGGTTGTTGTCCTGGGTACTGATTTCTCAAATTGCGTGAAAATGTAATCACACGTCAGTTCTAGTATAATATATTTGTCCAATGAATACCCGTTTATCATCTGCATTTCTTCTTAGTGTAGGAATTTTAATGGCCAGTAGTGTATATGAATATGGTGTCTCTTCTTTCGGACATGTCCGAAAGAATAGACACGATATCCATATAAGTTCCAATTGAAGTGCTGGCCCCCAATTCGCCAGATCTGAACCCGAAAGAACACATAAGGATGCTATTGAACGTGACGTCAGAGCTCATTGTCCTCCTCTCCGGAATTTACGGGATTTATGTGACTTGTGTGTGCACATGTGGTGCCAGATCCCTCCAGCGACCTGCCAAGGGCTTACTGTTTCTATGCCACAACGCGTCGCCGCTGTTATCCGTATCAAAGGAGAACGTACCGAACTTTATGTAGGTGGTCATAATGTTCTCGGTGACCAGTGTAGTTTCGTTAGATTTCCATTACTACCCGGGTTTCGTACGCTGTTTGTATGGATATGGGCCGTCGCAGAAACCAACGGACAGAGACATTTGTTATGTTCAAAACATCGTGCGAGATGTAGAAAACTGATTCATGACTGACGTCGACGGGTCCCACAGTCGCCTCGAGTGCGATACGACGGTCTCCGAAGGCCAGGGTCTCGAGTTCGCTCAGTCCCGATTCTTCACTGAGAGATGGTCTGCCACCCCGTTCTTCGCAAATTAAGAATTGTCTGAGCACTTCCGAAACGTCTGCGTTAGTTAAATACAGTGTCACATTATGGTACATTGTTGCCGTACTTCTCTACCAGCTCAGCAGAAATTTGTCTTACTAGCGTCGACAGAAAATAAATTAAAAACAAGAAAACGCGCACCGGTCATTCAGTTAGTCATCTTTTCGTTGGTGTGCACTGTACTCACAGTAACCTTCAACTGAACACGGCTGACTGGTGTGAGTTTTCCTTGCACTCCCATTTGTTTACTATCTACTACAGAAAACGGATGCCGGCCGGGGAGGCCGAGCGGTGCTAGGCGCTACAGTCTGGAACCGCGCGACGACTACGGTCGCAGGCACGAATCCTGCCTCGAGCATGGATGTGTATGATGTCCTCAGGTTAGTTAGGTTTAAGTGGTTCAAAGTTCTAGGTTCTAGGGGACTGATGACCTCAGAAGTTAAGTCCCATAGTGCTCAGAGCCATTTGAACAGAAAACGGATGAGTTACGTTACCTGACGTGTCCTAGTACAGGAATGTCAAACTCAATTTTGTGTCACCATTCTAATAATATCACGATTATGTAAATGGTACATTGCGGTCTGTTTCTGAATATATCTTGAGGAGAGGAAGAGGATTACCGAATAAAAAATTTAGGGTGTTATGAGGGATATCTTTCAAATTCTGAAGGTGGCAGGGGTAAAATACAGGGAGCGAAAGGCTATTTACAATTTGTACAGAAACCAGATGGCTGTTGTAAGAGTCGAGAGACATGGAACGGAAGCAGTGGTTCGGAAGGGAGTGAGACAGGTTTGTAGCCTATCCCCGATGTTATTCAATCTGTATATTGAGCAAGCAGTAAAGGAAACAAAAGTAAAATTCGGAATAGGTGTTAAAATCCATGGAGAAGAAATAAAAACTTTGAGGTTCGCCGATGACATTGTAATTGTGTCAGCGACAGCAAAGGACCTGGAAGAGCAGTTGAACGGAATGGATGGTGTCTCGAAAGGAGGAAATAAGATGAACATCAACAAAAACAAAACGAGGATAATGCAATGTAGTCGAATTAAGTCGGGTGATGCTGAGGGAATTAGATTAGGAAATGAGACACTTAAAGTAGTAAAGAAGCTTTGCTATTTGAGGAGCAAAATAAGTGATGATGGTCGAAGTAGAGAGGATATAAACTGTAGGCTTGCAATGGCAAGGAAAGAGTTTCTGAAGAAGAGAAGTTTGTTAACACCGAGTATAGATTTAAGTGTCAGGAAGCCTTTTCTCAAAGTGTTTGTATGGAGAGTGGCCATGTATGGAAGTGAAACATGGACGATAAATAGTTTGGACAAGAAGAGAATAGAAGCTTTCGACATGTGGTGCTGCAGAAGAATGCTGAAGATTAGATGGGTCGATCATATAACTAATGAGGAGGTATTGAATAGAATTGGGGAGAAGAGAAATTTGTGGCACAACCTAACTAGAAGAAGGGATAGGTTGGTAGGACATGTTACGAGGCATCAAGGGATCACTAATTTAGTATTGGAGGGCAGCGTGGAGGGCAAAAATCGTAGAGGGAGACCAAGAGATGAATACACTAATCAGATTCAGAAGGATGTAGGCTGCAGTAGGTACTAGGAGATGAAGAAGCTTGCACAGGATAGAGTAGCATGGAGAGCTGCATCAAACCAGTCTCAGGACTGAGGACCACAACAACAATGAGGGATGTTCAGTAAATAATGTTACACTTTTTTCTCGACCATTTTAGGTTGAAAAAATGCGGAATTTGTCGAGGAACATCGAAGTTCCGGTAGGTGGCCGCACTATACGATGCTTTCAAAATGACGTCTATAACGGAGTCTTGTTCCAAGCACCGGGTTGCCAACCAGAGCTTCACAGCTATTCACAGGTGCTTGCAGAATGTCTACGGAGCCCTGGCAGTGAACAACAGCTCTGTGAGTCGTTGGGCGAGGACTTCGTCATTATCGCGACAAGGCTGCGCAATGCTCTCCTATCTCCCGCGTGCCGGACGGTCGCACACAGCTGTCTTTAATGCAATATTGGAACTTGCGGTCATTCTCACTCTATGGATCACAATCAAACATCTCGCTGCTCAACTGTACGCCTCTGTTGATAGTGCTACTCAAAGATGTGCACCAGTAGGGTTCCTCGCCGCCTAGCAGTAGACCAAAAAGAGCAACGAAGGACCATTTGTGCGGAACTGCTTGTGCGTTAAGAGGCTGATAGTGGCCAATTTTTTGTCGAACATCGTCACTGGTGATAAAAGACGGGACTGTTCTTCCTCGTGCACCCTATAGCCCGATCCTCGCACCTTCCGACTTTCATCTGTTTGGCCCAATGAAGGATGCGCTCTATAGGAAGCAGTAAGCGGTGATGGGGAGGTTGTTTATGCAGCAAGACGTTGGCTCCGACTTTGACCGGTAGAGGGTCCTATGCAGCCCTTCTAGTAAGGTGGGATAAGCCCGCCCGGTTAGCCGTGCGATCTAACGTAGGGCTTTCCGGGTGGGGAGGAGCGCCTGGTCCCCGGCGGACTTGTGTCAAGGTCCTGTGAGCCGGCCACTCTGTGGATGGTTTTTAGGCGGTTTTCCATCTGCGTCGGCGAATGCGGGCTGGTTCCCCTTATTCCGCCTCAGCTACACTATGTCGGCGATTGCTGCGCAAACAAGTTCTCCACGTACGCGTATACATCACTATTACTCTACCACGCAAACATAAGGGTTACACTCGTCTGGTGTGAGACGTTCCCTGGGGGGGGGGGGGGGGGGGGTCCACCGGGGGCCGAATCGCACAATAACCCTGAAAGAGAGGTTCGGTGTGGGGTAGCGGAGGGGTGAAGTGGACTGCAGTAATCGTCGTGGGGTTGTGGACCACTGCGGCTGCGGCGGGGACGGAGCCTCTCCGTCGTTTCTAGGCCCCCGGTTAACATACAGTACAATACAATACAAGGTGGGATAGGGTCATCGTACTGAACGGAGATTGTTTTAAAAAGTAGGTTTTTTTAGACAAAAGAATGGAGAATAATGTGGTTTATTAGAATCCTGAATGAAATCAACCTGCTTTCAGAAAAAAAAGGTGTTACCTTATTCTTTAACGCCCCTCGTATTCAAAAGAAGATGCTGTTGTTCATGTCTTCCTAAAGAATAAAATTACAAGAAGGCAGTAATGCTGGTTAATGTTTCCTTGATAACTAAACAACATTTGCTTGATTCACTTTCTATTTCCCTTCCGGACAAAAAATTATCAAGGATGGTCAATATACAAGGTGGTCAGAAAGAATATGAAAAGCTTGTAAGGATGTTGCAGGGTTTGTTGAGCTGACTAATTGTTAAGAAAAAAATTCCGTAAGATGCGTCTTTTCCGAGTTAATTATCACTAAAGCTAGTCAATCAGGCCGTTGCGTGCCCTAATCGAAGCGGCGGTGTCGCTACGTGCATTCGTTTGGTTCCCGAAAGCGAACAAGTGAGCGATATAAAAACTGGACATGGGACGGTAGTAAGGATCTAACCCGAACCAAAGGCTGAGTAGCCTCGTGCGCTATCATCTACGCTCCGATAACAAGTGACACTAATTGCATGCAGCGGGCCGCTTGAATTTGCGAGCCAACGGCCTGACAGGCTAACTTGAGTGCTAATTAACTCGGAAATGTTGCCACGTATCGATTTTTTTCCGAACAATTATTTCTCAACACAGCCTACCCTGCAACACTTTTAGAAACTTTCCAGATTGTATCTAACCAAGAGGTATATGGGTGACCAACTATATACAGGGTGTCCCAGTAGGAGCGGCCAATATTTGGGAATATGACAGGATCGATCATTCGAAACAAAAAAATAAAGTAGACATGTGTTCTAAAATGCATACCTTAGGAGCTATCAGAATTGTCCATCTTCGATAGTGTGAAACACATCTCTTCTACAAAGCAACTGCCAATAGTTCTTCAGCTATCCATTTTAGAACCCTTGTTTACTAGACAACTTTTTTTATTGTTTTGGTCCATACTACTACTTCCCAAAACATCGAAAGCAAAGAGCATGCAATGGAAGAGATTTATTACAAAGTGTCGAAGATGAATAAATATTCATAGTTCTTAAGGTATGCACTTTAGAGCTCATGTTCACCACATGATTTGCTTCCAGTGATACTTCCTGCCATATCCCTGATTATTGGTCATTCAAATATTCGCGCTCATGGACGCCGAAGTGCAATTCCTTGCATTCTGAAAGTACGAAGGGACACTCTAACAAAATTTCTTTTCTATATTCTCTGTAGAAAGTGTCAGAGAAAGGCAATTTTGGAACACTGTATTCACATGTCCGACACCTGTCTTCATCAGTAGTGTATAACAGATCAGCACGGTTAAGACAGTGGCTGGAGTTTTGCGTTGTGCCATTGGAGTTAAAGAGTTCAGTTAACTGTCTGAGTGTAAGTTTTTTGTTTTCTAATTTTGATCTGTCCAATTTCTAAACTCGTACATACCTTTCTGCAACAGTTGTTTTAACGCTGGAAATAACGATTATTTATCAGATGTGTAAGAAAAACTCGTCAAAATTTATCAACGGTTAAAAATAAATGGGGCAGTAATAACCTCAGAACTCGTCAATACCGAGATGTTCAACATAAACGCCGTATTGAGTAACAGCGGGCAGTTGTACTATTTTAAAAACATCATCAATGGCGAGAGCATGTCTTTGATTGTACTCTCATTTCCGCGTTAGAATTAAGTAAGTACGCTTGGTTTGCATAAGACTTCCCACAATTGCATTATTATGAAAAAAAAGCAAATACCCCATCACGCGGTGTAAAATTACAAATTTTAAAATAGTCACCTAGACGCTGAAATGAACTCTCCAACTCGAGTAGTGTAACGCAAATCTCCACCCGCTGCCCTAACTGTGCGGAACTGCTACATCCTATGGTATGAATACGTGATTACAGTGTTGACACGTTGCCTTTCTTTGACGTCGATTTTCTACCGAAAAACTGCACGGGACGAAATTTCGTTACAGGCATTCTTATACTGTTAGTATGCAAGAAATCGCGCTCTGACGTCCAAGAGCGCTAATTTTGACTCACCAGTATAGCGATGAGCAAGCGAATTACACACGGCTGTGTAAATCTTAGGACGAAAGTAACTTTTGCGTGACATGTCACTGAGTGGTAATATATCGAGTGGTTATTATTAAAATGCAGCTACTCGCAGAGGTCCACTGACGGCTGTATTATCGGCAGCCTTAACTCGCTGTGTATGCTAATGCGTTGGTGCGGAACCGATTTAAACTGCAAGAAACTTAGTTCCAGTTTTGGTCACCAGGTGCAAGTTTGGCGCTACGAATACAAGAAAGACGTATAGATATGTTTCCATATCGATTGGATTGGGAATGGGACGTGAGCAGAAACGCTCAACCAAGTGAGAAAGGCATAACGTTGATTTTACTAATAACAGCAGCTTTTACAATTTGATCAGTATGAGCGCCGGAGACGTCGACGATGTGCTACTGAAACATTCCCTTTGAAAAATTTATGAATTACTGTGCTGATAAACCCCTTACGTTATTTTATTTTCAAACAGCTGAGCAAAACTGAACGTACTCAGACATTTCTATCTTTACTTAATCTGATCATCACTAAACTGACACAATATTTTTAGCGCAACGCAATCTGACTTTCAATAATCCCTACACAAGAATGGCTCTGACTGACAATAACGTATACCTTTCATGAATCACTTACCTCACAAAAATCTTCGTTACTCGAACTACTGCAATACAGCGAGCGCCAATACTGCCAGCTAAATAAAAGATTCTAACTACTGAAGTCACTAACTACTGATAGGCATAGTTAGCAAATGAAAGATATCGATAAAGAACAAACAATGTATTTACCTTAATAGTGTTCAAAAGTCATAATATATATATATATATATATATATATATATATATATATATATATATCAGTTCATGACATCCAGTCTTACAAATTTACGGTCTCTGATGGACACACGTCCAGATCATCAACTCTCAAAACTCCGCCATCTCTCTCCCCACATCCACCACTGCTGGCGGCTCACCTCCAACTGCGCAACGCTACGCGCTGTTCACAGCCAGCTGCCTAACACTACAATGGCAGACAACAATGCAAACTAACCACAGACTGCACACAGCACAGCCAGTGATTTTCATACAGAGCGCTACGTGGCGTTACCAATATAAAAACCTAAACAGCCTACTTACACTACATCCGTGAAACGATGTGATCAAAAGTTGCGCGCATCAGTTGTGTTGGAATTTGACCAACTTATTCATGTATACCGGCCTTCAGCTCAGGTAGATACCGAACGTGTCCCTCGTAAACGATTTGTTTTAGATATCACCATAGCCAAATGTCATATAGATTTGGAGATCTTGCAGGGCATACATCTGGAGAATGTCTGGACATGACACGTTCGTGGAAGGTTGCTTTAAGGAGATCTCTTACTGGACGAGGGACAAGAGGTGTTGCCGCATCTTGCAAGGAAACAGTAGTTTCCACACAGTTGCGTTCTTCCAAAGCAGGAAGCTGTACGAAGCTGTACGAGGTGGCCTCCTAACGTACAGGCGTCACGGTACACCTGACAAGCCCTCTGTGTATTCTCTTCAAAGAACAACAGCCCGAGAGTAAAAGAGCTTGTGAATGCACACCACACATTCACATTCGGCGAACGCAACTACTCCACGCTCACAACACGCAGTTCAACAATACCTCAAATCCAGCAGTTCTGTTTGTTCATTACATCCTGTTGTGTGAACTGTAACTCGTCACTCCATGCAATATTGTCCAGCCACATGTCATCAACTTCTGCTCGTGCCGAAAGTCGAAGAGCAAATTCAGAAAGCTGCTGCAGATCATGAGGCATCAGTTGCTGCACTGTCTGGATCTTGTACGGAAACCGGTGTGAAACACGTAGATCGCAAACCTTTCTGTACTGTGGACCATGGGATGGACCATTCTCGAGTCACTGCACCAGCGCTAGCGCTACCCATGGGCAGTTACAGCAACTGCGATCTTATCAGTGACTTCCTCTTCCAGGTGCCACACCAAGCTCATTCGCGTTTTCGAATTTCACTATCATCATCTTTAAACCATTTAATTACATCAGGTCTCTCCTCAGACTTTTCCCTCGGCGATAACAATCGCACAAGTGATCGATGGAATTTAAGTCGGACGAAGCGAGCAGGACAGTCCATTCGCCGAACATCGTCTCGTCGCACGAGCTCCTCCACGTGTGATGTTGGAAGCAGTCGTGTGATATCAACCAAAAAATGAAGTCAGCTCCGTATGCACCCCTGAAAAGACGAACATGGGACGGAATACAGCGTCACAATAAAGGTGAGTGGTGAGTGTACCGCGTCGAAAGATTTGGAGGTCAGTGCGTCCGTGCAACATCGTAACTCCCCCACCATAACACCTGGACCACTATATCGATCATATTCGACAATGCATTACGTGTTCTCCCCTCTCGCCATATGAAGGTACATCCAGCATTGTTGCACGAGTAAACATCATTTAAACTTCATACTCTAGTGAGATCAATAATTTTGGTATTTGAACTAAAAAAGTTCGTGACTTGAGGAAATGAAACTTATATGTGTATAGAGAGCACGTAGTACAACTGTCATATAACCCCTTCAATGGATTTTATTTCTTAACAATTCAAATGGCTCTGAGCACTATGGGACTTAACATCTATGGTCATCAGTCCCCTAGAACTTAAAACTACTTAAACCTAACTAACCTAAGGACATCACACAACACCCAGTCATCACGAGGCAGAGAAAGTCCCTGACCCCGCCTGGAATCGAACCCGGGAACCCGGACGCGGGAAGCGAGAACACTGCGGACTCTTAACAATTCACAGAACACATACACACGAACATGAACATTTCATTTGATAAATACAGGGTTAATATCGGGGTTTTAACGCCTTATAATATCGGGGTTTTAACGCTTTATAATATTTATCACATTAAACTTACAGTTATAAGTTATATGTCAAATGAAAGAGCACCTCAGTTTTACAAAGAACCTCACTGGCATAGCGAAGTAAACGATTGGTTGAACTTCACTGTACCCAAGCGCTGGATAGGCCGCAAGGGGCCCAATGACAGGGCTTACTTTGCATGGCCTCCACATTCGCCCGACCTAGCGCCTTGAGATTTTTTCCTTCTGGGTTTCATCAAGGATCGTGTCTACGTGCCTCCGCTACCAGCAGACCTCGCTGAATTAAGAAACCGGATTGAAGCAGCTGTTGCTACAATCACTGAAGACACACTTAACGTTTGGGAAGAACTCGGCTATAGACTTTATGTGTGCCGTGTGACAAATGGTGCTCACATTGAACATTTATAAGGTTCTTGGTAAAACTGTAAGTTGCTCTTTCATTTTACATATCATTTATAACTGTATGTTTAATATTATAAAGCATTAAAACCCCGATATTCATTTATAAACACCCTGTATTATTTGCGAAACCTAAAACGGAAATTACTGGCAATTTTTTTTTTTCGAAAAAACAGGTTTGCTTGTTGAAGAGCGAATTGTAGTGAATCCAGACTCATCGTTTTAATTTTAATATATTATTATGGCAAGTTGCAAACCACCGTCAGTGAACACTGAACGTCATACGAAAAGAACGAGGAGTCGAAATTTAGGGAAAGATTTGAAACAGAACAAGCATAGGCAAGCGCAATGAACGAAAGGAACTGGCGGAGAACGGTGGATCTGAAACGAGCAACGATTACGACTTGAACAAGGACAAGATCGAAGCGGAAACGAGAAACATCGGAACTGGTTCAAATGGCTCTGAGCACTATGGGACTCAACTTCCGAGGTCACCAGTCCCCTAGAACTTAGAACTATCTAAACCTAACCAACCTAAGGACATCACACACATCCATGCCCGAGGCAGGATTCGAACCTGCGACCGTAGCGGTCGCGCGGTTCCAGACTGTAGCGCCTAGTACCGCTCAGCCACTCCGGCCGGCCATCGGAAATGGAATGAGGAACAAGTGACCAGGCCAAAAAGAATGTGACCGGCCGGAGGAGATCGAGGGAGGGACGAAACCAATCTGAAGGGACCGGTGAACGACCTGTTCCTTCTCGAACGACCCACTTCTATCACTGTCAGCTGCCGGAGGCAAGATACAGTGGTCGTCGTTGGCCAGGGTCTGCAGCACAGATAAAAGGAGCAAGAATTCGGTTTAACGTTTCTTTCGGCATCGAGACCGTTGGTGGCAGGCCACTAACTCGAACTGGGGGAGTTGGGGAAGGAAACTGGCCGTATCTTTTTCAAATGAACCTTCCTGGCGTTTGCCTCATCTATCTTAGGAAAAGTACGTAAAACCTAAATCTTATGGCCCACAGCAATATAAAACTCATTCCTCCAGTGCACTATCTCGTTTGATGGTGTACAGTACAGTTGAACACCCGTCACGTCGATCTCGTGTTCCGCTATACCAGCTAGAAACGTTGAGTCTTTACAGTACGTGCATTCTTCTGTTAAGATGTCACAGGGTACAAATGTAGGGAAGCTGCGATTGTATGTACCAGGTCTAGGGACACCAGATACTCGCGAAGAACGGCTCACAGTGGCGGGTGCTGCAAGAAGAGTACGCTGAGAAGCAAATCGTTTATGATCACTGCCCTCCGCGAGATTAAATGCTGCTTGGTGGCGTTATAGGCATGTACTACGGTAAGCGAGGTAGAGAAGCGGAGCAGAGACGAATGAAGAATCATTCAAACGACGATTCGGGCAGCAAAAATGGAAGAAGAACACTAACAAACGCGACTTTGACAAACGGCAGATTGTTATGGCATGGCATCTCGGAAACGGTGAACCTCCTCTGCTTCTCGCGTGTTACTATTACGAGGATCTACGTGCTGCTGCGAGCATCAGTGTGAAGCGGTTGAATGACTACGAAAACATGACAAGGAGACAAGGAATTTGCACCCTGATTCTACTCAGTTCTTTAGAAAATAAAAACTGCAATCTCACCACAGTTATTTAAAGGAGATAGGAAGCCCGGGGTCACTGATTTTTTAATTTGACTCAAAACAAATTTTATTATAAACTTCAATTCGGACATTTACCCTCTTGCTGATGCAATATACAAATATTCACTTCAAATGAATTACATAAGCACGAGTAAGAATCATATTTTGCGTCCCCAACCAAAATCATTGATAGTAGGTTCGGTGAATAATCGATCACAAACAATCGTTCTTGTTTAATCATATCTCATAAGACTAATAACATTATAAACTTCCAACCAAAGTTACTCAGCCACACAATACCACAACTTCAAAAACAACAAGAGATCTTAAAGCTTAATAAAACTGAACTGTCCACATAAAAGGACACAGTGAAACATGCTTATACTAAAAATACAAGGTGGGCCAACGACGGTCGCAAAACTTGCACACAGGAATAATAACAAGTTGCATGTTCATTAAAGATGTACAAATGATTAAAATAGGTGTTAAATAAGAACGGCTACTAATAACTCAACCAGTAAAATAACTTACCGAAATGCTAATATTATAACAGGGTAACCTCACTTAACTAACGGACATAATGACTCAGAATGATTCCCATATTGCACTTAACTTCAGAGAACAGCGTCAAGGCCCATAGCAATGTTTGGAAGCAATAGCGCTACGGCCGGCAGACAATACAAGTGTTCACTGCCCACGGTTTGTACACAGGGTCACATAGCAGGCGGTATATATTTATATACACTCCTGGAAATTGAAATAAGAACACCGTGAATTCATTGTCCCAGGAAGGGGAAACTTTATTGACACATTCCTGGGGTCAGATACATCACATGATCACACTGACAGAACCACAGGCACATAGACACAGGCAACAGAGCATGCACAATGTCGGCACTAGTACAGTGTATATCCACCTTTCGCAGCAATGCAGGCTGCTATTCTCCCATGGAGACGATCGTAGAGATGCTGGATGTAGTCCTGTGGAACGGTTTGCCATGCCATTTCCACCTGGCGCCTCAGTTGGACCAGCGTTCGTGCTGGACGTGCAGACCGCGTGAGACGACGCTTCATCCAGTCCCAAACATGCTCAATGGGGGACAGATCCGGAGATCTTGCTGGCCAGGGTAGTTGACTTACACCTTCTAGAGCACGTTGGGTGGCACGGGATACATGCGGACGTGCATTGTCCTGTTGGAACAGCAAGTTCCCTTGCCGGTCTAGGAATGGTAGAACGATGGGTTCGATGACGGTTTGGATGTACCGTGCACTATTCAGTGTCCCCTCGACGATCACCAGTGGTGTACGGCCAGTGTAGGAGATCGCTCCCCACACCATGATGCCGGCTGTTGGCCCTGTGTGCCTCGGTCGTATGCAGTCCTGATTGTGGCGCTCACCTGCACGGCGCCAAACACGCATACGACCATCATTGGCACCAAGGCAGAAGCGACTCTCATCGCTGAAGACGACACGTCTCCATCCGTCCCTCCATTCACGTCTGTCGCGACACCACTGGAGGCGGGCTGCACGATGTTGGGGCGTGAGCGGAAGACGGCCTAACGGTGTGCGGGACCGTAGCCCAGCTTCATGGAGACGGTTGCGAATGGTCCTCGCCGATACCCCAGGAGCAACAGTGTCCCTAATTTGCTGGGAAGTGGCGGTGCGGTCCCCTACGGCACTGCGTAGGATCCTACGGTCTTGGCGTGCATCCGTGCGTCGCTGCGGTCCGGTCCCAGGTCGACGGGCACGTGCACCTTCCGCCGACCACTGGCGACAACATCGATGTACTGTGGAGACCTCACGCCCCACGTGTTGAGCAATTCGGCGGTACGTCCACCCGGCCTCCCGCATGCCCACTATACGCCCTCGCTCAAAGTCCGTCAACTGCTCATACGGTTCACGTCCACGCTGTCGCGGCATGCTACCAGTGTTAAAGACTGCGATAGAGCTCCGTATGCCACGGCAAACTGGCTGACACTGACGGCGGCGGTGCACAAATGCTGCGCAGCTAGCGCCATTCGACGCCAACACCGCGGTTCCTGGTGTGTCCGCTGTGCCGTGCGTGTGATCATTGCTTGTACAGCCCTCTCGCAGTGTCCAGAGCAAGTATGGTGGGTCTGACACACCAGTGTCAATGTGTTCTTTTTTCCATTTCCAGGAGTGTTTAATCCGACCGGCACCACAATGAGCGGTCCTGACAATCCATAACCGCGCCGACGCCAGGGAACAAGCAGTCTTAACAAATGGCCTCAGCACAAATAGATTGCAATGAAAACAAGGTCAAATCACAGCCACACTGGAATAAATAATAAGCACACCCCCAAATTCCTTGTCTCCCTGTAAATCAGCGGGAAGCTTTGGAGATCACTTCCAGTTGCCTTAAGGCATTTTCAACATTAAATAAACATACCAAATGCTGGCATGACAAATGATTAAACCATCAACTCTACGGTTGCCGGGCACGTATACATTCGCAGCCAGTCCCAAAGCTGGCAATATGCGCTAAAAGATGTTAAAATTTGCATGAAAACCACTTAAAACATACACTCCACGGATAAACAGAAACGGAAAGTTTAAGGTAAGTCTCCTTAAAATAGTCACTGTGGAACCAAGTTCAGAACCATCTCCGACAGCTACCCATGCCACCATAAGTTTCAACAGTCTTCTTAGTTGAACACAGAAAAAAGTCATACGTCGCTTGGAGCTTGCAAATTACGAGCTGGGAAGCTGTTCAGCGGGGAGACGAAGAACCTACCACAATTTTGCACGTCAAGGCGCCTCATGATCGGCACCGTACATCCGGCGCGCGCCGAAAGACAAGGGCGGCGAGCATGGCGAGGCCCATGCACTACGGTTAGGGCCGCGGGCTTGTTTTCAAGTTGGCTCGTTGAACGCCGACCGGAGACTCACTCGTCAGACGTTCACCCGAAAAACCGCCGGGGGAGCAGTCAAAGATAGCAGGACAGCCGAATATCGATATCAGCGATGCAAGTGGAGTACCCTAGCGCCAGCCCCCACGGCTCTGTGTTGGAGGTCCACGTACCATCGCAGAATGGGGAGTACAGAGGCTTGCTCCTCTGTAAAGCAGGAAAGACGGCGATCTGCGACAGGTCTGACGACAGAGTACAATTCAGGTCCAGGCACAAGTGTTTGGGAGTACACTGTTCAGCGACCACTGTACGACATGGGGCTTCCCGGTAGATGACCCCTGCATTTTCCCATGTTGTCCCAACGACATCATCAATTATTGTTTGTATTCTGCAAGGAATCATCGGGATTAGACCGTGGATCAATTGAAACGTTCTAGCATTCTGCGGGGTGTCTGTTTGTTCTAAGTCGTGTCTCCCTACCACTTTCGCGCAACGACGCTCTGGGCGTGTTTTTTACGGAATTGACTAGTTTGAACCTGGGACCTGTTGCTGGTAAGGAGAAGCCAGACCACACATGACATGTAGAGTTCAAAAGAGTTCAGTGAGACTAACGATGATATAATCAAATACTTAATGATTTCAGCGTCAGCTCCACTGCACTCTCTGTAAAAAAATCTTAATACTAACTAAATTTAGTGGAAGGGGTTCAAGGCTTTCCTATTTTTAGTTAGCTGGTAAAATAACGTCGAAAAAGCAGTTAAGTTTACCATTGGAATTTTTATTCTACCCACAAAACATTGTTTATAAATTGCACTATTGATAAAAGGAAACATTTTAATACATGATGATAAAAACCAACTGTGTTCAACAAAAATGTGAACGAATACTCCCTGAATGGGTTTCCAAGTTCTATAATGGATCGGAGGATGACCTATGCCACATCACATGTATAATCTAGGTTTAAGTTAAGTTTCATAAAAGAGAAAACTATTAAAATGGTCTACAGTGACCCTCAATTATCTTTAATTACTTATTTAACTTGTCGTAAATTACAGTGGCTGATGTGGCTTCTCAATAATTATATAACAGAAAAATCATCGCGTTTGAGATTTTAACTTCTAGCAAATGTGAATACCACGAAGTTTAATTGACGATCGACACTAGTATTACGTAAAAAGGGGATATAACAGATGAAACTTCTGCAGTTCTGAGTGAAGCCTTATGCGCTCTTATGCGGGATCGCGTGCGTTCATTACCTTGTCGGTGGTTAGTCAGTGAATTTCCCGAAATTGGTTTAAGAAAAAGATATCTAGCTGTGTTTTCAACTGACCAATCAGGGTCTCAATGTTAACCTTAAGCTCCGCCTACAAAAATTCTGTCTATCCAATGAGAAACATTATACTTTTCGTGGTGGGGCAATGTTTTTAATGTTTGCAACGTAACAGAGACGCGTATAGTCTCACGCTAAGACTTGCAGCTGGTGTGGCCCTTTTAGTGTTATCGTAAGATCTATACTGTTCTTCGGAGGGCTCTATCTTTTAACATGGGCTGGGGGGTGGTCTTGGCGGTCGGCCGGCTATGTGGGTGTCCGTCCCTTATCGTAGGGCCTTCTAGCTTACATGACTCTGCTCTCGGCTTCTCGTTTCTCCCCTCAGAACTGCGTCTGTTTCACGGTTTGGAGGTATGACATGCATTTAGGCATTCTTGTGTTCGTCTGTGATATTCCATTTGCTCACTCGTTGATCGTATTACTTTGGTTAATTTAATGTCAGGATTTATTTGGAGCTATCTGACATATTGCCGGATTTGCTATCATGTCAGGGTTTTCATGGAAGGTGTTGGATTTGCCTGACACCTTACAACGTCTCGCCTGGTCGGATGAAGCACATTTATTGTTGCACGTGCACCACGTCACAAACTCTGGCCGGTAGGGCTAGTACAGAGCTGTGGGAGACTTTCATTTAGGATTCCACTGTATCTGTGGTAGAAATTGAAAGTACCGTGACAGCCGTCGACTACTTGAACATTACTGCGGACCATCTGCATCGATTCGTGTTACACGTCTTCCGCGACGGTGGAGGCATCTTCCATTAGGATAACTGTCCTTGTCACAAGTTCATAGTATGTAAGGATCATGCTAGTCAGTTCACGTCGGTGTCTTGGCCGCAAATTTCTACCAATTTGAACCCGCTTAAATACATGTAGGATATTATCAGGTGCGAGCTCCATCCCTATAAACCACCGGCCCGTAATTTCAGGGAATTGCATAGACATTTGGTGCCATGTAGCTACCTGCCAACACCTACCAACAACTTGTCGAACCTGTACCACACAGTCCCAACAACTTGTCGAACCTGTATTACGCAGTCCCAACAACTTGTCGAACGCGTACCACACAGTCCCAACAACTTGTCGAATCTGTACCACGCAGTTCCAACAACTTGTCGAAGGTGTACTACGCAGTCCCAACAACTTGTCGAATCTGTACCACGCAGTCCCAACAACTTGTCGAACGTGTACCACGCAGTCCCAACAACTTGTCGAACCTGTACCACGCAGTCCCAACAACTTGTCGAACCTGTACCATACAGTCCCAACAACTTGTCGAACGCGTACCACGCAGTCCCAACAACTGCATACCATGCAGTATTGCTGCATTACTTTCCAAAGATGGAGCAACACGCTATTAAGCAGCTGGTCAGAATGCTTTGGCCCATCAGTGTATACGGTGCGAGGCATCCCATGGAAACCACCCTCCGTGGCCGAGGTCGCTAACGCCCCCTCGTGACTTGGCTCTCGACTCGTAGGTAAGCCGGTAGCATATTAGTGAGAAGAAAATAAGAAAGTCGTGGTTGCCAAGAGGAACAGGACAGACATCATGAAGTCCCTGAAGATACCACTCGAGGCGGCTTCCAAGAAAACCACGCAGGCAGCGTGACGTCACCGCTCATCCCTCACGGCGCAAACGGGAGCCCAACAGGGCGCGGCAGCTGCCGCCGCCGCCACCACTGCAGTCCCCAGTCGCGCCCCGTCCACTGGGAAACGCCAACAATACAGTGACCCAGAGTAGGGTGTTACGTGCTAGTGTCAGTGTCGAGTAAAAAGCAGAGTAAGCAAAGTCAAAAAGAAAACAAATACGCCCCTTCTACTTTAAAGAAGTGCGAAATAACCCAGAAAACACACAACGGAAAAATCTACGCAAAAAATTTCAACAAGCCAAGTTAAATTTTGTTGTAAAAAAAATAATCCTTTCTCTCTTCCGGTGGCCGAGCGGTTCTAGGCGCTTCAGTCCGGAACCGTGCGACTACTACGGTCGCAGATTCGAATCCTGCCTCGGGCATGGATGTGTGTGATGTCCTTAGGATAGTTAGGTTTAAGTGGTTCTAATTTCTAGGGGACTGATGACCTCAGATGTTAAGTCCCATAGTTCTCAGAGCCATTTGAACCATTTGAACCAATGTAACCGTAGAGTGTTTTGTGTGGTTTTGTTTTGATTCATCTTGGTTTGTTTTGTTGTGTAATGTCTTTTCCCTTTGGTAAACTTATGTTCCACCAAACCCACATAAAGAAATGAAACCTTGCAGACACGTCAAGCTCACACATTCAAAATATAAATTATTCGTAAAAATAGGCTTAAGTGTCGTAAATGATGGTGTAACCATAGTTTTGTTGGTTATTTATATGTGACAACTCCATGTAAAGAGTGCCACCTAACCCACATCTAACTAAAACCACCTAAGGACACGTCGAACGAAAACTTTCCACCTAAATTCCCCAAGTGCAAAACTCTTTAAATGTTTCAAAAAATTTCCTTAAATCCTGTTAACAATATTATAACCATGTACAGTCGTTGTTTGTATTCACTTTCGTCTTTAAATGAATTAACAAGCCCGCAAAACATAAGAGCACCCAAATACGAGGGTTGGAACTTAAATAGTGGCAACTATTTATTCACAACCGATACAAAAGAGTTACATATTTGCACGTGTTACTGTCCAAAGCAGTCACCAGCGTTGTGTAGAACACGTTGCCAGCGATGTGGAAGGCGTAGTATACCGTTAGCAGAGCCTGTTCTGTTCATGGCGCGAATGGAGCGGTCTAAAGTTATGGTGATTCTCTCCTAAGCGAACCTTTTCACCTGAGAGTTGCGGGATGTATTCCAATCTCTATCTCCCTCTACACTTTTTAACCCTCTACAGCTACTATGGAAGTTACTTCCTACGGTCGCAGGTTCGAATCCTGCCTCGGGCATGGATGTGTGTGATGTCCTTAGGTTAGTTAGGTTTAAGTAGTTCTAAGTTCTGGAGGACTGATGACCACAGATGTTAAGTCCCATAGTGCTCAGAACCATTTGAACCATTTTTTTGAAGTTATTTCCTGATCTCTTACACATGTTCTATCATCCTGTGTCTGCTTCTTGTCAGTGTTTTCCACATATTCCTTTCCTTTCCGGTTTTGCGGAAACCTCCTCATTCCTTACCTTATCAGCCCATCTAATTTTCACATTCACCTGAAGCACCACATCTCAGTTGCTTCTGTTCTCTTTTGTTCCGGTTTTCTCACAGTCCACGTCTCCAAACGTACATTATCAGAAATTTCTTCCTCAGTTTTAAGGCCTATGTTTGATACTAGTACAGTTGTCTTTGCCAGAAATGCCCTTTTTGCCAGTGCTAGTATGCTTTTGATGTCCTTTTTGTTTCATCCGCCAAGGATTATTTTGCTGCCTAGGCAGTAGAATTCCTTAACTCCATCTATTTCGTGACCATCAATCCTGATGTTAAGTTTCTCGCTGTTCTCATTTCTGCTACTTCTCATTACTTACGTCTTTCTTCGATATTTTCTCAGCCCATGTTCTGTACATACTAGGCTGTTCATCCCATACAACACATTATTCTTCACTTTCTGTCTCTGTATCACGGGGTCCCGGGTTCGATTCCCGGCCGGGTTGGGGATTTTCCCTGCCCAGGGACTGGGTGCTTGTGTGACAGTGGCTAGATTGGACTGTGTAAAAAAATTGTACTGTGTAAAAATTTGGACTTTTTACGGACGCTGATACCCGCGCAGTTGAGCGCCCCACAAACCAAACGTTGTCGTCATCTTCTTCATTTTCACTGAGGATAGCAAGGTCATCAGTGAATCTTATCATTGATATCGTTTGACCCCGAATTTTAATTCTGCTCTTGAATCTTTCTTTTATTTCTCTCATTGCTTCTCCGATGTATAGACTGAAGATAGGGCAAAAGGCTGCACGTCTGCCTTACACCCTTTTTAATCCGAGCACTTTGTTCTTGGTTTCCCAGACTTATTGGTGCCACTTATTTCTTGTACATATTGTATATTACCCTTCTGTCCCTACAGCCATGTTCCTAGGAACTAATATTCTACTGAAATCTGAAGATGTTGCAATCAACAGAATTTTGTCAAGAGTTAATGTGTTATAGTATTACTCTACTACGCACACTAACAATCAGCAAGTGAAATCCAATTGCCGCGCGGGATTAGCCGAGCGGTCTGAGGCGCTGCACTCATGGACTGTGCGGCTGGTCCAGGCGGAGGTTCGAGTCCTCACTCAGGCATGGGTGTGTGTGTTTGTCCTTACGATAATTTAGGTTAAGTAGTGTGTAAGCTTAGGGACGGATGACCTTAGCAGTTAAGTCTTATAAGATTTCACACACATTTGAACATTTTTTGAAATCCAGTTAAGAAGAAGTATCATCAAAAACAAGGTACAAGATAAAAACATTTTGAATTAGAAGCTATTAACAGTTAACAAATTTACATTTGCAAGTCAAGAGGATTTATTAAGACTTTAAAGAAATTTCGTGGCAGGGTAAAACTGTGTGCCGGACCGAGACTCGAACTCGGGACCTTTGCCTTTCGCGGGCAAGTGTTCTACCGTCTGAGCTACTCAAGCACGACACAGGCCGCGTCCTCACAGCTTTAATTCCGCCAGTACCTCGTGTCCTCCCTTCCAAGCTGAGATGGCAGAGCATTTGCCCGCGAAAGGCAAAGGTCCCGAGTTCGAGTCTCGGTCCGGCACACAGTTTTAATCTGCCAGGAAGTTTCGTATCAGCGCACACTCCGCTGCAGAGTGAAAATCTAATTGGGGAAACTTTAAAGAAAATTCATTTGCAAATATCACGCTTCCTATGACAGAAGACCTTCTTCAGTCTCAAGGTACAAGATGGTGAACAATCGATGACATATGGCTTAACCATCCACACGTTATGTAAGTAATTCTAAAAATATACAGAATGTTACCCACCATAAAACTCTGTAACTGAGGAACTAACAACAGCCTATAAATAATTTTAATATATCAAACAGTACTTAAATATGTAGAACTCGTAACATTTACTAACGATGCGCAAAACACAGTCTCATGTCTGACAACAACAAAACTATCAGAAAATGCCGGAAACTGTTTGTGGTGGTTTCTGGTGCGCATTTCTTCACGTGACTCTAAAATCAGTCACCAGATTAAAACACCGACCAGGAAACGTGTTCTGAGGTGCAGCGTCGTCCAGGATATTTTCCCCTATGTGACAGCATTACAAGCACGCTAGGCATTACTATTTTCGTGCGATTTTGACTGGCGTTCAAAATATGGTAGTCACAAATGTTATCACAATTTAATTTAATTTCGGCAGATGGATTGTTTAATTCCTTGTAGGGCTCACATATATTGGCGGTATTCACTTCTAACAATGGTTCTGCGTCATTAGTTAGTACGCCAGTGTGGAAGTAATATTACGAGTGTGTGCTATTAATGAGTGGGAATATATTGAATAATAACAGTTTGAGTCAGGTTTCACGACAGTCATTCCGATTTCTGTTACACGCACACTGTTGAATCACAGCTCTACCTTTGATACACGTAAGAGCTTTTTCTATCATGCTTAAGGTACATTCTGCGCAACTCATACGTAATATCGTTTCATCCTTCCCCAGTCAACCAACAGTATCATATACACTTTAATATCTTTAGCGCGACTAGCACCTCGCGTCCATTCTCCGGCCCCAGACCCGACAGACTTCATCTGTTGACTCTAGCAAGTGCCTGTTGTCTGCACTGTCATTGAGGCTGTTGAAGGAAAACTGTCGTAGTAAGGACGGCGTACCGTGACGTCAAGGAAATTAGGGGCACGTCTCGTCCCGAAAGCATGCTGCACACCACACGCCGCGTCATCACGTGGTACGACGCCTGCAACAACTCGGCGTCGCAGCATTCCGCCAACGGGCGGTGCAATCCTTCGCCAAACAGCTAAACAGTCAACGTTGCGCTATTTGCACGTGCGGATCGAGCTACCAGGCAGGGGTGTGGGAACACCCCTTCTCCCTTTCCACGGGATCGCAACTCGTTGCCGCCCCCCCCCCCCCCCACCAGCCACCAGCATCCGCTGGGCAGTAGCCGTCGTCATCAGTCCATTACTCGTACACTGAGGTCTGGAGTTCGAGTCGCCCCATGCCACCCGGCCTACACGCGCAGTCTCGCCTCAAACCGCCGGTTGTCCCAAGCGCAGTCACCCGACCTTCAGGAGCGCTGCACTACCTTCAGCTGGCGCTAGGTCGGTACGAAGACACTCATTGAGGGTCGAATTGTGGTTCATTCATCTCATAACGTACATTTGCAATCCATTTGATTTTCGTACAGGAGACATGTCAAAAATTTATAATAAAGTTACAATGATTTTTACACTAATAAATAATAGTACTAAAATAAATAATATTATCAAAATAAATGATAACACTATAATGATATTTCTTGGGATATGCAACACATTGTATCCAGCTCAAATTTCCAGTTTGCCTACATTAAATCAACCAAAAAGTAATAACATTTCAGTATCAGTGCCTCATAAAGCTTTCTTTTAAGTGGACCTAAATTCATCTGCATTAGCTTGTTCCCTTATAATTTATTATAAATTTTCATTCCCGGTATGGAGGTTCCTGGGCATACAGTTTCAGGCGGTGGGTGGGAAGCATAAAACGTTCTTTGTTTCTTGTATCATGTGAATGAACAAAATGGTTTCCCTCAAACAGCTATGTCTGGTGTAAAAAAGACATATATATATATATATATATATATATATATATATATATATACACGCGCTCCGATTGGCTTTGGGATTGCCGTTTGGTTGACAGGGCAGCGCTATGGTTGTCGCGGCCAATCGGAGCGAGTGGCACCAAGTTTCCGTAGTTAAAACATTGTGCGTTGTCGACCTACACAACATCAGTAATTTTGGTTCCTTCTGGCGTCAACTAACCAGATCTAAAATTTCGTGACACAATTTTTCTCCACCATGTATACATATAAAACTTGTACAAACTCCTGGTAAGTTGTCCGCTAACCTGGAGTAAGTCAAAGTTCGATTACGTATATCGTTCATGACAACCACTACTATTCCTATCACCTGCAATCCCACGGAGGCCGCTCCGAAACTCTGTTGTGACTTGGATCTGATTTAGCTCTGTGCTGTGTTCCAGGACGACGTGTTGTCGTTGTACGAACACTGTCCACGATACGTGTTCATAAAAACTATTTTCCTTCATTCCCATTCAGGAATCTGCCCCTACAGTTTGTCGTTTTTATTAGTTCACCCTGTATAGGGATGGTAGAGCTAATGTTTTAAGTTTTCTACATAATGTACGACATGTTTCATTATGATTTACAGTGCACACATTTCAAATGATCGTACTCCGTATTTTTAATATCCGCACTATTTTTGTCGAGTTACCTCAAAAAACAATACCATACTTAATAACTGATTCACAGCAGCTTGTGTATGCCACTTTTCGTGCTTCCATGTCAGTTGCAGTTGACAATATGTGCACTGCAAGTTTGTTTGCTTGGTCTCAACTTGTGCCAACTAGCTCTTTTTACCCAGATTTATTCCGAAGAATTTGACTGGTCATTTTTTTCTATATCTTTATTGTTGTGAACAATCTTAATCTGCTCTACTTTTTACTGTTTGGTTTTCAATTGCATCATGTGAGTTTTAGATATGTTTAGATTCAACCCATTTAACTGGAACCAACTTTCTAAGGTACTAATAGTACTGATCACAGATTTGGGAATTTTTTCTAAGTCCTTGTTTTCAACTAAAACAGAAGTATCATCTGCGAACAGAACCAACGGGTAGCTGATATTTAGCTATAAGTCATTAACGTAAGAGAGAAGTAGGACTGGGCCTAGTATGGATCCTTGTCAAACACAATGAGTTTTTTCCAGTCACAATAATAATTTGCCACTTTTACAGAGATGCTAATCTCTGATTTCTGTTTAAAAATGGGATTTAAGCCATTGTAGGGCACTGCCCCTAATGCCGACCTTTTCGTCATGGCTGTGTGAATATGCCTTATGTCGCTGTGTAAGGCGTGTGACCTAGAAGCGGACTTAGCCGCTGAGCGAGGCTGTCGGGCAACACGGGCCCTAGTATTACTAGGCCCGTGTTGCTGGAAAATCAAGATTGCGCAACACTGATAAGGCGCGCTGGCGCTGTGCGCGCGAGTGGGGGCAGGAAGTTCGCATCCTGTTCTGAGGCAGCTGCAGGCTCATTCGACTCTAGGCAGCCGCACGAAGCACACAGCCATGCCGTACCGTCGTAGAAGATACAGGAGGAGGAGCACACTTCCAGTGTACAAGACAGTGGATACATTTTCAATTACACCAAATGAGACTGGTCAACAGGAGTTATTGCAAGGACCTATTACTTTTGTTGGTTGCAAGATTCAATTTTCTTGTACTACAACAGAAGTAGTTAGTGGTAATGCATGGTTAACAATTGCTGTTGTGAGAGGTACTGACAAAGCTCTTGAAGGATTGGAAGCCTACAAATGAGACTTATTTTCTCAACGAAACTGTTCATTGCATGTATGGTATGAGGTATTACTAAAATAAAACTGAGGGGACAGATCTAGAGTTACTTGCGTAGCTCAGTCGTTAGAACACTTGCTCACGATAGGCAAAGCGCCAATGTTCATGTCATGATCCGGTACACAGTTTTAATCTCCCAGAAAGCCCTAAGAGTCATGTCTGCTGCCAGTGCGTTTGAATGGCGCACGTTACCTGTCGTTTGTTCTAGATGTGCTGGTTCAGCGGTTAGCGACTATAACTGCTGTGGTTTCAACATGACAGTACACCATTTAACTTCGACACTGATGCCTGTGAGGTACCTTCCTCTTTGGCGTAGAAGGGCAGGATCTTTCTCATGGCCAACGCGATCGTTCGACCTAACTCCAACGGATTTCCTCCTGCGTAAATTTTACGTAAAGTCTTTCATGTGTGAATATCAAATAGAAAATGACAGGAATTGGTTGAGTCTAACCATGTGGCTCAGATTACACCATACTCAGGGATGTTTTGGACAGAGCGACGAAGTTTTATGCACTGTTTTAATCCATGCTTTGATCCTGGTGTTGGTCAGTGGCTTAACTTGTTACTGTGTGCCGAGAGCTGTTTATGCAGGCAAAAAATAAATATTCATTTCTGACCATTATATCCTTCTCTCAACGGATTTAGTATTAAATCCGCTACTATTTGAGCTCAAGTGTTTCTGTGATACATGCTGCTGGTAAGCAAAGGCAACATCGCTCTATAATTTCTGTTCGATGAAAGCCACACTGTTCCCGGAAATCAAACTGCAATGGCACGGATTCGCTGTCTTCAAAGCGCTGCCGGAATGCAGAAAGCTTGCGACCTCCTGGTTTTAATTTAGAAGTATAAATAGGCTTCAAACAGAACTACCCCAAAGTCTCTATAATAATTGGGCTTATGGATGAATAATTCTCCTTCATAATCACCGAGCGAGGTGGCGCAGTGGTTAGCACACTGGACTCGTATTTGGGAGGACGACGGTTCAATCCCGCGTCCGGCCATCCTGATTTAGGTTTTCAGTGAGTTCCCTAAATCGCTCCAGGCAAATGCCAGGATGGTTCCTTTGAAATGGCACGGCCGACTTTCTCCCCTGTCCATCCCTAATTGGATGAGATCGATGACCTCGCAATTTGGTCTCTTCCTGCAAAGAACCCAACCCAACTCCATCCAGCCTCCCAACCCATAATCATTAGGCAATGATGGCTACGCTTACAACTTCGCAAAGAATATAAAAAGCTCGGAACAGTAGCAGAAAAAAATTATTGGGTGTTTGTATAGGCTTGATAGCTGTAACGTATATGCAACCAATATGTAACGTAGCTACAACAAATATGCCTATGTTCGATTGTGAAAATAGACTCGATAAGCAACCTGAGCTATTAGTAAATGGAATCTAATCTGTATAACACTGTGTGCGTGATGTATGAGTGTCAGTTTCACTGTCCTTTAAGCCGTTAACAGATCATTATATGAAAAACTTAAAACTAACATTTGCATAAGCTATCTGACTGCGTATTTGAATATGAAAAACTACAGGAACAAATTAACCTGTAACAATGAATACCTAAGCTATAGGACTGCGTTTATGAATAATAATTGACAAGTGATACAGAATCCGGCTTGTGCAAAAGAATTTACTGGATTGGAGTACATGACATGTTGTGGTGTGTCAGTGTCTCTGTTTTGGCCCTAACTTTTACACTCACATCTTTAGATGACTGCCTTTTTCCATGTGGTTTACAGCAATTCGCTGCAGCAAGCAGCAGCAGCGGCAAAAAGCTTATTGATACTAAGAACAAATTTAATAAAAAGTCGTTTGCTTGGGTCAAATAGGTTCAAATAGCTCTGAGTACTATGGGACGTAACTTCTGAGGTCATCAGTCCCCTAGAACTTAGAACTACTTGAACCTAATTAACCTAAGGACATCACACACATCCATGCTCGAGGCAGGATTCGAACCTGCGACCGTAGCAGTCGCGCGGTTCCAGACTGTAGCGCTTAGAACCGCTCGGCCACCCCGACCGGCTTGCTTGGGTCTTGTTAACTACTAAATAACTTGTAAGAAGGGATTCCATAAATTAAGTCTATTTAAAAACTTCGGAAATCATCATGACCAATAATAGTTTGACAAGTATTAATAATGGTGACAGGCCTGACAATGACCTTATACGTATCAATAATGGCTGAGTGGCAGATTACTAAATTATTTCAATTGAAAAGTTACTTTAACATTTAACAGCCACAGCAATTCGCAGCAGCAAGCAGCAGCAGCGGCTAAAGCTTATTGTTACTAAGAATGAATTTAATAAAACGGAGTTCGCTTGGGTCCTGTTAACTACTAAATAACTTGTGAGAAGGGATTTCATAGATTAAGCCTATTCAAAAACTTCTGAATCATCAAAACCCGTAACCAATAATAAACAATGACACTTACAATGACATCGGTATCAATAATGACTGAATGCCAGATTAAGAAATTATTTCAATTTCAAAGTTACATCAACATTTAATAACCACGGAATATTTATGATTTAGATGTGGAGAATAATTATTGATATCTGGAGCATAAGGAGGCTTTTTTAACTGACACGCAAAACATGGGATTATTGCAAACTCGGACTAACAATCACGAGCCTAACCCTGCAATTGCTTTTGCGCTATGCTTGCGAATTTTACCTTGAATTCTATCTTCAAGCGTAGTTAAGCCATCAAAATCTCTCCTGGCTATATAAAATGAAATCAGGTCTTGGGTGTGATAAGATCTGCCATCAAAGACGTGAGGGCAGCGTGACGCGTCTTCTGTCTCCGAGCTCTCGACCGACTCTACTACTTCCACTCTCGCAGACAGATCTCATCTCACAACAATTCTTAGAATCGCGCTCCCACGTGTCGCCCTCAGATTGTTACTATCGATATCTGAGTGCTTACACAAGCAAAGAATAGCGTTAAGATGACTATATTGTTTTCAATGAAATGGAGAGTTCTGACACACCCCTTACACAGCAACCGTTTCCCTTTTTGAATTTTGTATGTTTAATTGCAGAATTCAAAAAATGGTTCAAATGGCTCTGAGCACTATGGGACTTAACTTCTGAGGTCATCAGTCCCCTAGAACTTAGAACTACTTAAACCTAACTAACCTAAGGACGTCACACACATCCATGCCCGAGGTAGGATTCGAACCTGCGACTGTAGCGGTCGCGCGGCTCCCGACTGTAGCGCCTACAACCGCTCGGCCACTCCGGCTGGCAATTGCAGAATTAACTAGTCTTCGAGGTACTGCGGGCTCATCAGCAGCTGTAGTTGTTACGGGTACATTATCACCTGGACCACTTGCAGCAAGGCGCTCAGGTCGTATTGCTTGCGAAAATAACGAATATTTCGGCATAAGTTAATGGAATATGTACGCAACGGAAAGGTCATTATGTTTTAGAATACTTACATGGAACTGCGTAGTGATATCCATGATAAATTCATTTCGATAATATGACTTTCATTCAGCTTACACAAACATGCACGTAGTATTTATGTGCATTAGGTTACAGTAAACAAAGCTGGACGAAAATTCAGAGAGTATCATATCATACTCTTTGATTGGAGATGAATTAAACAGAACAAAATATTTACAAGCAGGGGTAATGGAAGTAAGTGGTCATTGCAAGCTACAGATGTGCTCATACGTTGTGAACATACATGGACTACGGATGGAAGGAGTTGCAGATATACAAAGCGCGAAATATTCATTATATACATAAAAGACTGAATTACCTACTAGCACCTGGCAGACATGCGAGGGCGTGTTAAAAAGTAATGCCTATGAATTTTTTATGTGAAACCTTCAAGCTTTTTAAATTAAACAGGGCGGCCTTAGTGGCCGAGCGGTTCTAGGCGCTACAGTCTGGAACCGCGCGACCGCTACGGTCGCAGATTCGAATCCTGCCTCGGGCATGGATGTGTGTGTTGTCCTTAGGTTAGTTGGGTTCTAAGTTCTAGGGGACTGATGACCTCAGCAGTTAAGTCCCAAAGTGCTCAGAGCCATTTGAATAATTTTTTTTTTAAATTAAACAAGCGTTATTAACATTCGACATCTTTGTTATTCATATCTATATAGTCATTCCTCAACATATTCACTCTGGTGACGAAGAGATTTCTCCCAACGAGAGACCAGTTTGTTGATGCCGTTGCCTACAGAATGTTTGACTTTGTTGACGGAGCCACAACATCGCCTTCGCTTGCACCACTTTATCACTACCACAGGTGTTTTTAAGTTTTGGAAACAGATGAAAATCCGATGTGGCCAAGTAGGGACCGTACAGAGGATGATCTAAGACCGAGAACGCAAAATTTGTGGTAAACTGCTGAGGTCATCGGTTCCTAAGCTTACACACTACTTAATCTAACTGAGACTAACTTACGCTAATGACAACACACATACCCATGCCCGAGGGAGCTCTCGAACCTCCGACGGGGACAAGGCGCCCCTGACAAGCGCGGCAGAGAACGCAAGGCGTCGGATTGTTGCAGATGCCACAGCGATGGTAGCTGGTCTGGCATTCTTATGCTGTAGGAGAGGATGCGCCATGTGTGGATGAACTATTCGAATTCGTGCTTTCAGTTTTCTGAAGGTGTCTCACGCCCTGGCATGTTACATTCCGCCGTGTTACAAGCTACAATTCGGAGCTCTCTAGCGGTAGAGGGCCGCAGATACGTAGACATGAGGAATAACGATGTAGTATGTTAATAACGTTTGTTTTATTTAAAACTCTGTGAGAATTTTCACGTAAAAAATTATGAGGCATTAGTTTTCAGTACACCCCCGTACTTACTGTGCATGTACAGTAATTCCGTTGGAGATAGCAGAGGACTTGGAAGAACAGCTGAATGGAATGGGCAGCAAAATAACTATGGATGGTCGAAGTAGAGAGGATATAAAATGTAGGTTGGCGATAACAAAGAAAGAAGAAGAGAAATTTGTTAACATCGCGTACAGATTTAAGTGTCAAGAAGTCCTTTCTGAAAGTATTTGTATGGAGTGCAGCTATATATGGAAATGAAACATGGACGATAACTAGTTTAGACAAGAAGAAAATAGAGGCTTTCGAAACGTGGTGCTTTGGAAGAATGCTAAAGATTAGATGTGTAGATCACGTAACTAATGAGGAGGTACTCTGCCTCAGATCGCTATGGGACTTAACATCTGAGGTCATCAGTACCCTAGAACTACTTAAACCTAACTAAACTAAGGATATCATACACATCCATGACCGAGGCAAATATCAAAGCTCATCTACACTACTGGCCATTAAAATTGCTACACCAAGAAGAAATGCAGATGATAAACGGGTATTAATTGGACAAATATATTATACTAGAACTGACATGTGATTACATTTTCACGCAATTTGGGTGCATAGATTCTGAGAAGTCAGTCCCCAGAACAACCACCTCTGGCCGTAATAACGGCTATCATATGCCTGGGCATTCAGTCAAACAAAGCTTGGATGGCGTGTACAGGTACAGCTGCCCATGCAGCTTCAACACGATACCACAGTTCATCAAGAGTAGTGACTGGCGTATTGTGACGATCCAGTTGCTCGGCCACCATTGACCAGTCGTTTTCAATTGGTGAGAGATCTGGAGAATGTGCTTGCCAGGGCAGCAGTCGAACATTTTCTGTATCCAGAAAGGCCCGTACAGGACTTGGCAACATGCGGTCGTGCATTATACTGCTGAAATGTAGGGTTTCGCAGGGATCGATGAAGGGTAGAGCCACGGGTCGTAACACATCTGAAATGTAACGTACACTGTTCAAAGTGGCGTCACTGCGAACAAGAGGTGACCGAGACGTGTAGCCAATGGCACTCATATCATCACGCCGGGTGATACGCCAGTATGGCGATGACGGATACACGCTTCCAATGTGCGTTCACCGCGATGTTGCCAAACATGGATGCGACCATCATGATGCTCGAAACAGAACCTGGATTCATCCGAAAAATGACGTTTTGCCATTCGTGCACCCAGGTTCGTCGTTGAGTTCACCATCGCAGGCGCTCCCGTCTGTGATGCAGCGTCAAGGGTAACCGCAGCCATGGTTTCCGAGCTGGTAGTCCATGCTGCTGAAAAAGTCGTCGAACTGTTCGTGCAGATGGTTGTTATCTTGCAAACGTCCCCTATCTGTTGACTCAGGGATCGAGACGTGGCTGCGCTACAGCCATGCGGATAAGATGCCTGTCATCTCGACTGCTAGTGATACGAGGCCGTTGGGATCCAGCACGGCGTTCCGTATTATCCTCCTGAACCCACCGATTCCATATTCTGCTAACAGTTATTGGATCTCGACCAACGCGAGCAGCAACGTCGCTATACGATAAACCGCAATCGCGATTGGCTACAGTCCGACCTTTATCAATGTTGGAAACGTGATGGCACGCATTTCCCCTCCTTACACGAGGCATCACAACAACGTTTCACCAGGCAACGCCGGTCAACTGCTGTTTGTGTATGACAAATCGGTTGGAAACTTTTCTGATGTCAGCACGTTGTAGGTGTCGCCACCGGCGCCAGCCTTGTGTGAATGCTCTGAAAAGCTTATCGTTTGCGTATCACAGCATCTTCTTCCTGTCGGTTAAATTTCACGTCTGTAGTACTTCATCTTCGTGGTGAAGCAATTTTAATGGCCAGTAGTGTATAAGTGGCCTTTTGATCAGTGAGTACAAATGGGTTCTCAGTATGTCCTTATGGCAGGAAATTCACTTTTCTATTAACTAGGAGATCTTTTCTCTCCTCGTGGATTTTGATGTTGGAGCCCGAGTCCGTCGCTTATTGTGGTAAGGGACGTTATCTTTAGCGAGGACAGCATGAGGTAGTAGATTAGGTAATAATCTCTCCTTCAGCTAGTTTCCATAGTTTGAGAAATCCATGTCGTCGTGATAATCACCCATTTTCTGACTTCGCTGCAAAGGCGTTTCGCCCGCCATCACAGATAATGATACTTGAACTTCCTTTTGAAGCAGGTTTCGACAGATCTTGTAGTGAATTGTCACTACATCTGTACGATGCTGTGTGACAAGTGCGACCATATCTCTCGTCCATATAGACAATATGATGCACTGCCGTCTGTATTCTCGGATACTTTTTAAGTAAGCAATTCGTTTTGTCCTTATATTACATTGTTCCTGGAGAACTTCTCGGTTATCTGCCATATTGTTCCACATAAATCCTAGAGCGCGAAGAATTTTGCGTGCGTTGAAAATGTTGTGGATTCACCTGTTCTGCATGCACTCTTCCCAATTCTCTCTTGATTCGGCGAACGGAAATGTGAATTTTAGTTTCAATAGAGCACCTAGCAGAGCTTTTTTTTCATGAAGTGGTAGACATTTGCAACGATTCCTGTGCTTGGCTATGAAGAAATTTGCCCTTTAACATGCTTTGTACAGATGGAATTTTCCATTTCGAATGTGTTCTCCCAGAGTGTTTTCTACTGGGGCACTCCGCCTGACTCGACGGCAACACGCCTGATGCTGCATTGTGTCTACTGCTCTTCGTGCCTGCGGTGCTCACGTTTGTTTGCATGAGATATGCTGGCGGTATTCGTAAAAGGTCTCTGTGGAAGAAGCGTCAGCGGTTCAGAAGCAGGCCACCCACCGGTTACAAGCGGTGTGCCGGAAGTAGCCAGCGGACTACGGGGTACAACAATATCGAACTTCCAGGCGTCATGAAAACGAAGTTCCTTGTGACGACGCCCTAGCATAAAACATTCTCCGTTTTTCTTGCACGTCAGATCTGTATAAAGCCCCAGGCTCCTGACAGTCACCACTCCCTCTTCTCCGCTCTATCCAAGCCAAAGCCACAACTGCCTCCGACTCCTCAAACTCCTCTCTGGCCAGAAATGGGGGTTGAACCCCTCTACCATCCTCCACACCTACAAATCCTTAATCCGTCCCATCCTCTGTTATGCCAGTCCCTCCTGGATATCCGCCCTCCTCCCCCCCCCCCCTCCCCACCAAATTCTAAAAGTCCCTGAAGATCCTCATCACCATGCAATCTGCCTCACCTTCTGTATACACCTCCCGTCCCCCACATGGATCCTCTATGACCTCATCCTTTCCCCCATCTGCTCCTATTCCTCGAACATATCCGCATCCTCTACACCTCCCGCCGCCTTGATCCCCTCATCCCCTCGTTGCTCCTCTCCTCTCCAACCCCCACCCTCTGCCACACCTTCACTGTTGTGTCCCCCCCTACCCTTCACCTCAACACCATCTCCTTCCCCAAGGTGGCTTCCGTCGACTCCCCCTCCCGGATGATGCCCTCCCTCCCTTCATTTATCTCTCCTATCAACTCTGATCCTCACCTCCCCATCCCTTCCTCTGTCCTTTTCCCAGGCTCCCTCTTCTTCCCCCACCCATCCTGATTTTTCCCTGCTTACCCTCTCTCTGCCTCCCTTCTCTCCCCTGATTCCTTTTTGCTCTCCCCTCCACTGCCTTTCCCACTCCTTTTTGCATCTGCCCTGCCCCCCCCCCCTTTTCAATGTCCCTTCCCTCCATCGGCTCCCCTTTTTTCCTTTTCCTCTCCTTCCCCCTTTTTCCCCTCATTGGTCTGGGTCCCCCCCCCCTCCTCACACTACCGCAGTGTCACCTGTATAGTGTTGTTTTAAGTAAGTGTTCAGTGTTGTGTGTCCCCTGTCAGTGTTGCGAACAGCCACCATACTGTCGCTAGTTGTGTTTTTTTCTCGAGCAAACAGACACCAGACTGCCGCCCAGACTGTACCTGTCTGCTTATTGTGTGTCTTCATCCGCATCATCACTGCAGTGTTTTTATATTTTAAACTCCACAACTTTCCCCTATTTTACAGTTTTTTTATAATGTTACTGTTTTATAGCCTTTTTAGTTGTTTGTTTATTTTCTCATTATGTTTTTTAACTTTTCTGTTGGCTGTAGAGCAGCATATTACACTGCTGCCAGCCCACCCCGCTCCTCTCTGGGGGGGAATCAAAATGCAATAAAGGTAAAAAAACAGTCACCACCACCGGCTTCGGCAGGAGCGATTAACTGTAATGGCTGCCACTGTGGTGGCCAAAACAGCCCATGGACATCTTGTGACTGATTAGCGTAGGTCATCAATACGTCACGCTCCTGCAGTTGGTGGCACTGTTTGCGATGGTACACGATTAGTCTAATTTAAATGTAACTCGTCAGTCATCGAGGCTGTTTAAATAAAAAAAGAAAAAATGGAAAAAAGTGTAAACGGTGGGTAGGCACCTGTATGGAAATCGAAAGCATGCAGGGTAGAACCACTGATTTTCCAGTCTGCCTTTAACCTAGCATTCACTTTTCTGTGATTTGGAGATCGCCAGAAGCGTCACGTCATTCGAGTTCCATTAAACTGTAGGTCATGTTTTCCCAGTTGGATACCTGGGATTGGGTAGGGACACGCCAAGTGGCGTTCATTTGAAAGACTTGCACCTGGCCTTTGAGCCAAGCCAAATTATTACGAGTATTATATGCTCAGCACGATCGCTTTCTTGCACACACCACTAACATTACATCAGACTCCCAGTACGTAGAAGCATGGGAGAACATTTCCAGTTTCATACAAAATTATTCTGTTTTTATTTGTGAGGCTGTGAGTTACGTTTGTCCAAAGTATTGTCATTTGATTTTGCCAAAAATTTATTACAAGCAATAGACTTGTTTGCCACCCTCAGCCACGCCACGCGAAACAGCGTCATTTGGGCTTGAAGGTTGGTGCTATTTACTTAGTACTACACCAAATAAAGTATAACTGTTCTGTGTTCCGTGTTGGCAGCATGGAATCACTTCTGTGTCAAATGAAGCTGAGATGTTTGATGTACAAGGTTTATTCGGAAAGTAAGGAACGATCGGTCGCGAAATGGAAACCACAGTGAAAATACGATGAAGTTTTGCACAGGTGTGTTGGGCAGTGTCTCTAGTATGCTCGTCGATCGCGTTACGTCAGTTCATTTTAGTTCCCCGCGCACACAGGGAGCACATAAAGATACCTAGAACCATAGTGCCTCCCGCCAAGTACGAGGGCCTGGTGAGAAATTTCGCCTGAAGCTATACGGCCATCATTACATAACTGTCATACGTTTTCTTCTTCAAGACAATTCTCAGCCGCATTCTGCAGGGGCAATGAAGATGCTCCTGCATCGTTTTCAGTTGGAAATGTTTGATTACCCAGAATACAGCCCTTAATTGTCTCCCCCCCCCCCCCCCTTCCGAGTTTCATCTCTGCTGACATGAACCGCTGGCTATGAAGACAACATTTTGGCAGCGACAACGAGCTGTAGACCAGCGTAGAGAATTGGCGGAAATCACTGGTGGCTGCCTTCTATAACGAGGGTACTGGAAAGTTGGTACAACGCTACGACAAACGTCTAAGTCTCATCGGCGACTATGGAGATAAGTAGCTGGAAGTTGTAGCTAACTGTTGCAAATAAAACAGTTTTGACTTTCACTGTGGTTTCCATTTCGCGACCTATTGTTCCTTACTTTCCGAATATCCCTTGTAACTGGTTGGCAGAATCTGATAGTTAGTATGCCAGAAGACGAAGATCTCTTTCATGATGCAATATGGGCTCACTTCTTCGCCAAACAAGCATGTAGCATTCAGCATATGAGTGCATGCTGAAAACTAATGTCTCCGAATTTTTTATGTGAATTCTCATACAGTTATTAACTTTATTAATATTCTACATTTCTATCCTTCATGTCTACATATTTATTTCTCAACATAGCCACCCTAGCGACGAACACATTTCTCCCAACGAGAGACCAGTTTGTTGGCATCGCAATGTAGAACGTTTGACCTTGTTGACGGAGCCACAACCTCATACATATGTTTGCAAGGCTTCATAACTATCAAAGTGAAGTTCTCGACGGTGTTGGGTTTTGGAATCGGATGAAAATCGGATGGGGCCAAGTCGGGACTGTGTGGAGGATGACCGATGACAGCTGAAGGAGAGAGGAGCCATCTAGAGGCAGAGGGCTGCAGCCGGCGTCAGGAAAGCGGAAAAGTCGGCCGAGCAAGATGCGTGACATGTAATAACTCAACTGATACTGAGAACAGAATAAAAAGTTCGGAGGCATTATCTTTCAGCACGCCCTCGTAGTAATTTGGCACAATGAGCTCATTGCAGCACGAAAAGAAGACGACCTGTCTGATGTAATCGATATACGCCTGCAGCAGCCTGAAGCTGCGTGGTCCAGTGTTGCAGGATAGTACGAGTCGTATGTCCCCACTAATACTAAAATTAACGCGAACTTTTGGTGTAGCGTGAAACAAAATTACTGAGGGTTATAAATTGACAGCCTCTGTTCCGCCACTGCTGCGTCCTCGATAATGCTGCAGCAACAGAATAGGTGCGCCTTCGAGGTCCTTTCTTTTCTTTTCTTTTCTTTATTTTTTTATTTTTTTTAAATACTTCTGTACCCCGCACGCCATATTACGGTTGTGGCGGGCAGTATTTCTTGTACCGCTATCTGATTCCCCTTCCCTCATCTACTCATGGATGCAGCACGAGAAGAATGTTTATCGGTAAAGCTCCGTATGGCGTCTAATCTCTCTGATTTTCTCGTGATAATTTCACAAGACGAATTTCGGAGGAAATAATATATCGACTGATTCTTGGCCGAACGTACATATCTTCTCGAAATTGTAATAGTCAGCCTCTCGATGATACACAGTGCATCTCTTGTAGCATATGCCACTGAAGTTTGTTGAGCATCTCCGTAACTGTCTCGCGCCGAGTAAAGGATCCAGTCACGAAGTTGTACACACATGCTCATAAATTAAAGATAACTGCCGAATGTGGTGCCACACAACGTGGGACTACACAAAACTGGCGCTAACGACACAATCTGCAAGTCCACGGTATTGGTGATAAGTTGAGAAAACCGTCCCGAAACACATGTGCTACAAAACGAAACTGTTTCCTGTGCATGTACCCCGACATCAATATGGGATATGATCACCAAGCACACGTACACAGGCCACACAACGGGTTGGCATACTCTGGATCAGGTGGTCGAGCAGCTGCTGGGGTATAACCTCCCATTCTTGCACCAGTGCCTGTCGGAGCTCCTGAAGTGTCCTAGGGGTTTGAAGACGTGCAGTGATACTTCGACCGAGAGCATCCCAGACGTGCTCGAAGGGGTTTAGGTCTGGAGAACAGGCAGGCCACTCCATTCGCCCGATACCTTCTGTTTCAAGGCACTACTCCACGATGGCAGCTCGGTGGGGCCGTACGTTATCATTCATCAGGAGGAAGGTGGAACCCACTGCACCCCTGAAAAGGCGAACATACTGGTGCAAAATGACGTCCCGATACTCTTGACCTGTTACAGTTCCTCTGTCAAAGACATACAGAGGTGTACGTACACCAATCACAATCCCACCCCACACATTCAAACCACGACCTCCAAACAGGTCCCTTTCAAGGGCATAAAGGGGTTGGTATCTGGTTCCTGGTTCACGCCAGATGAAAACCCGGCTAGAATCACTGTTCAGACTATACCTGGACTCGTCCGTGAACATAACCTAGGACCATTGTTCCAATGACCATGTACTGTGTTCTTGACACCAGGCTTTATGGGCTCTCCTGTGACCAGTGGTCAGTGGAATGCACCTTGCAGGTCTCCGGGCGAATAAACCATGTCTGTTCAGTCGTCTGTGGACTGTGTGTCTGGAGACAACTGTTCAGTGGCTGCGGTAAGGTTCCGAGCAAGGCTACCTGCAGTACTCCGTGGCCGTCTGCGAGCACTGATGCTGAGATATCGGTCTTCTTGTGGTGTTGTACGCTGTGGACGTCCCGTACTGTAGCGCATAGATACGTTTGCTGTTTTCTGGAATCGTTGCCATAATTTTGAGATCATACTTTGTGGCACACGGAGGGCCCGTGCTACGACCTGCTGTGTTAAACCTCCAGTCACCCTAGTATTCTACCCCTCATAACGTCATCAATATGTGTTCTTTGAGCCATTTTCAACACACAGTCTCCATTAGCGCGTCTGAAAACGTCTGCACACTTACTCGCTGCACCGTACTCTGACACGCACCAACACACCTCTGCGTATGTGGACTGCTGCCAGCGCCACCGTGCGACGACTGCAGGTCAAATGCACCGCATTGTCATACCCCGAGGTGATTTAAACCCGCAAACCGCCCACTAGAGCGTTGTTTCACCATGTATCAGCATTTTCCTTAATTTATGAGGATGATGTATTAACACGCTCGATAATAGTCGTAGAACGATGAACAGCATTGCAGAACAGGTCGTAGAAATGTTTTACCAGCGGAAAAACTCCCGTATCAGAGCACAAAAAACGCGAATAAAATCCATTTTAAAAGGCTGTCGGAGAAGTGGGGTACCAACTGCCTCATTCCTCAGCACCTTTAAAATCTTTGGCTTTCAAACATACTCGCGCTCTTTTTAACATGCAACTCACCTCTCACTCCTACAAGCTCCCCGGTCACTCCCTCACACCCGCTAATTGAACTCTGTAAGTCGCTCATACCCATCCACTCCCATTTTCGCGTCTTGCCCACTTATTCAGCCCATTTCGCTATCATAATCTCTTTGTCTCTCTAAATGTTGCCATCCCCTGTCTCGCAGCCACTGCCTCCTTCGTTCAACCCTAATACTATCGCTGTTTCCCTCTTCCTCTCTCTTACTGTTGATGTCACATTCATTCATTTCAACAACTTCTGCCTCTTCTCATTGTCACTATCTCTCTCTTCCGCTCTGTCATTGTCATAGAGTCTGTAACTCGTTGTCACTGGCTCCCATCCATTTCCGCTTTCTCTTTATTCCTCTCCCACTGGCATTATCTCCTTTATTTTTTTCCTAGCGCTGTTCTATCACTGTCAACTATATTCCGCTGCCCCCTTTCTCTCACTCTGCGATTATCTCCTTCACTTTTTTCTGTACTACAACCGATCTCTGCTAACTTCCAGTGTTTATTACTTTCTGTCTCTTTCCCACTGCCACTTCTCCTTCTCTCTCGACATAAAAACTCACGAATATGTGCGCATGACAGTTTCTGGGAACATTTTTAAAGCTACTGATGCAGCTGATATCCCAACTTGACACTCAGTCTTTTAAAAAGGAGCATATTAGCAATTTTCACCCTTGTTCCCTTCTTTCCCCTGTCACAGAAGAGTATGTGACTCATATGAAAAGAATGTTAAGAGTCAGTAAAATTTTGATTGTTTACTTACGTGAAATTGAGATAGCACAAAACTAATTTTACACCTGTGGCAGGATTTTACGTGCACAAAACTTTTGCATGTGCTTTAGTACCACGACATGGCGTTTCCATAAATTTCTGATGATAGCGGAGACACTTTTCAGCATATTTCTCCGTGGTACGTAACTTGATAAACTACGTTTTCGCCTCTAAAATGGTTCAAATAGCTCTGTGCACTATGGGACTTAACATCTGAGGTCATCAGTCCCCTAGAACTTAGAACTGCTTAAACCTAACTAACCTAAAGACATCACACACAGCCATGCCCGAGGCAGGATTCGAACCTGCGACCGTAGAGTTCGCGCGGTTCCAGACTGAAGCGCCTAGAACCGCTCGGCCATACCGGCCGGCCGTTTTCGCCTCACACCAAATTTGACGTGTATTTCCCATTGATTGCTGCATACCTATGTACGACGCGTTCACCCAAACCTTGATTAATCTGATGATAATGTATAAAAGGAAACAAGTAATTAAAGAAAGTATTCACCACACAGCATGTGACTTCCATGTATTTTTATAGCGTCCATGACAGCGCTGATACAACCTTCAAGATTGGCGCAAACACCTGCATGTTAAAATAATTTCGTGGAGAGACAGGGATTGGGCGAAATCGATCAGTCAACCAACAGCTCATTTTGAGTGTAGGAGACACGTTTTGAGCTCTCTGCCGCGGAGGTAGTGTGGCAGTGTGTGTTTTGGGAGTTAGTAGTCAGCGATCAATAAAGCTGTTCTCTCTGTGTGGGAAGTTCAGAAAGACTTCGGAAGGCCGATCCCGTGGACGGGTATGTGAACTGGCTTAGTCAAATGCCTGTTTTCAAGGCAGTTAGTTGCTGGTGATTAGCGACCGTATACAGACTCTGTAATAAGAGGCCATCTAGCAGAGTGTTGAGCAAAAAATTAGTTGGAGGTGTGTTTTCTAATGAACGAATCAGATTTGGCGGCGCTTATTGGAAGATAATAAATTGAGTATTGCTCCAATGGAGATTTGAAGTATGGAATTGTGTACCGCCTTCTCCTGTTTGTCGCTCAACTGTGACCCTGTTGCTTACAGAGACGATCGTAGGATATTGTTATTGATCGTGAACTTGCTGAGTACAGTGTTCGCTGTCCTATCCAGTGGTTCGATTGGGGAATTTTTTGAAAGTTGTCGGATAACTACAGGGCATTGATTAGTGAAATGGAAGAATTGACTATTGTAGCCCTGTTTCGTGACTCAAAATGAGACTGGCGATTCTTATTTAGCTTGATAGTATATTTTTAGCAGTGCACAGAAATTATACAGGTCCACCAACAAATGTTTCGGAGTAAGCTTCCAGAACAATTCATCATGTGATTTGTCTCGCACACCGCAGGATACGAAGAACACTAAACAAAGAAAAGTGCGAGGTCATCCACATGGGTACTAAAAGTTGTCCGATAAATTTTGGGTATACGATAAATCGCACCAATCTAAGGGCTGTCAATTCGACTAAATACCTAGGAATTACAATTACGAGCAAGTTAAATTGGAAAGACCACATAGATAATATTCTCGGGAAGGAGAAAACAAAGACTGCACTTTGTTGGCAGAACACTTAGAAGATGCGACAAACCCACTAAAGAGACAGCCTACATTACACTTGTCCGTCCTCTGCTGGACTATTGCTGCGCGGTGTGGGATCCTTACCAGGTAGGACTGACGGAGGACATCGATAAAGTGCAAAGGAGGACAGCTCGTTTCGTGTTATCGCGCCGTAATAGGGGTGATACTGTCACTGATATGATACGCGAGTTGGCGTGGCAGTCACTGAAACAAAGGCGGTTTTCTTTGCGGCGAGATCTATTTACGAAATTTCAATCACCAATTTTCTCTTCCAAATGCGAAAATATTTTGTTGACACCCACCTACGTAGGGAGAAATGATCATCATAATGAAATAAGAGAAATCAGAGCTCGAACGGAAAGATTTAGGTGTTCCTTTTTCCCACGCGTCATTCGAGAGTGGAGTGGTAGAGAAGTGGTATGAAAATGGTTCGATGAACCCTCTGCCAGGCATTTAAATGTGAATTGTAGAGTAACCATGTAGATGTAGATGTAGAGTACATGGGCTCTGGCCGTGGCCGCTAGTCGGACAACGCCAGACGCCGCAGAAGCTCATTGGGTGGGACGAAAAGGAACGTATTATGCTAAGCCGATTGGAGTCGAGGTGTTTCGGTGCTGTAGATTGCCGTTGCGTGTTCTCCTCTACACCAGATGAAGCTGTGTGGTTTGATGTTGCAGTTCATAATACGACTTAAGTGTTACGCCTGTATGGAGTTCCATTGCTATACCGGATAGTGCTGCGTGGTTTTGTATTACAGGTTGGTAATATGGCTCCAACATTATGCCTGACACATCTGAGTAGTTCGTATTTTCAGCTTTGTAGTACAGCCCCAGCATTTTCCATTTACAGGTGAATTTCGTGGTGTTGCAGACTGTTGACATGGGCAGCTTGCTATGCTGGATGGAGGTGAGTGATCTGGTGTTGCAGCGGCTGACGAATCTGAGTGGTTTGGTGTCGCAGGTTGGCATTGGGAGCCAAACATTACGTCAGTTGGAGCTGAGTGGTGTCGTGATGCAGGTTGATGAAATGGGCCAACTACTATGCCAACTGGAGCCGTGTGATTTGGTGTTGCACGTCTAAGGGTGCGCCCAGTATTATGCCTGATGAAGCCGAATGGTTTGCAGTAGCAGACTGGTAGTCCAGGGCCAGCCTTAGACCAGCTGGAGCTGACTGGTGTGGTGTCGTAGACTGGGAGATTGGGCCCTGGTGAAGCTGGGTGTTTTGGTGCCGCAGGTGGGCAGCATGGGCCCGACGCTGAGCCGTGGCGCGGGCGTGATGGATCCCGGTTACCCTCTGCTGCCGGCAGCCTACCTGCACCCACACCCGTACCTGCACAAGGCCGAGCCCTTCTTCCTCACCCCAGGTAAGCCGCTGCTCGCAACATCCACACAGCCACTAATGAATTATTTACACTGCAGATTACATATCTGTTAGGCAGCTTTTTAACTGTGTTGACGAGATCCAGTCGCTCTATCATCAATAGTTCCATGTTCCAGGGGATTTCACTCATGTCAGAAATGTTACGAACAGAGTGACAAGGTTTTACGTTATAGCCCCAATATACACTAATGGCCATTAAAATTGCTACACCACAAAGATGACGTGCTACAGACGAGAAATTTAACTGACAGGTAGAAGATGCTGCGATATGAAAATGATTAGCTTTTCAGACCATTCACACAAGGTTAGCGCCGGTGGCGACACCTACAACGTGCTGACGTGAGGAAAATTTCCAACCGATTTCTCATACACAAACATCAGTTGACCGGCGTTGCCTGGTGAAATGTTTTTGTGATGCCCCGTGTAGGGAGGAGAAATGCGTACCATCATGTTTCCGACTTTGATAAAGGTCGGATCGTAGACAATCGCGATTGCGGTTTATCATATCGCGACATTGCTGCTCGCGTTGGTCGAGATCCAATGACAGCAGAATATGGAATCGGTGGGTTCAGCAGGGTAATATGGAACGCCGTGCTGGATCCCAACGGTCTCGCATCACTAGCAGTCGAGATGACAGGCATCTTATCCGCATGGCTGTAACGGATCGTGCAGCCACGTCTCGATCCGTGACTCAACAGATGGGGACGTTTGCAAGACAACAACTATCTGCACGAACAGTTCGACGCCGTTTGCAGCAGCATGGACTATCAGCTCAGAGACCATGGCTGCCTTTACCCTTGACGCTGCATCACAGACAGGAGCGCCTGCAATGGTGTACTCAACGACGAACCTGAGTGCACGAAAGGCAAAACGTCATTTTTTCGGATGAATCCAGGCTCTGTTTACAGCATCATGATGGTCGCATCCGTATTTGGCGACATCGCGGTGAACGCACATTGGAAGCGCGTATTCGTCATCGCCATACTGGCGTATCACCCGGCGTGATGGCACGGGGTGCCATTGGTTACACGTCTCGGTCACCTCTTGTTCGCATTGACGGCACTTTGAACAGTGGACGTTACATTTCAAATGTGTTACGACCCGTGGCTCTACCCTTGATTCGATCCCTGCGAAACCCTACATTTCAGCAGCATGATGCACGACCGCATGTTGCAGGTCCTGTACGGGCCTTTCTCAGAAAATGTTCGACTGCTGCCCTGGCCAGCACAATCGCCAGATCTTTCACCAGCTGAAAACGTTTGGTCAATGGTGGCGGAGCAACTGGCTCGTCGCAGTACGCCAGACTTTACTCTTGATGAACTATGGTATCGTGTTGAAGCTGCTTGGGCAGCTGTACGTGTACACGCCATCCAAGCTCTGTTTGACTTAATGTCCAGGCGTATCAAGGCCGTTATTACGGTCAGAGGTGGTTGTTCTGGGTACTGATTTCTCAGGATCTATGCACCCAAATTGCGTGAAAATGTAATCACATGACAGTTCTAGTATAATATATTTGTCCAATGAATACCCGTTTATCATCTGCATTTCTTCTTGGTGTAGCAATTTTAATGGCCAGTAGTATATTTTTTTTCTTAATTTTAGCCCCTGAGTGTTCTTCTTGCCAGAATTCATGGAACACAGTACCTGAAAAGTAACTGAAAGATTCTAGACATACAGAATGATTCGAAATTCTCTTACCATTGAAATGATAGATATGTCTCTCGTCATGAAATGTGTATTTAAATGAAAGTTACCAAAATTTGTAAGTGACAAAGTGGTCTCAACTTGTTTTCCTTCATGTATATCATGTAGAAACCAATTATCTACCGTAGCTTGCAAAGCCCTATAGACACATTTCTTGGGTAATGGATAATATCTTTTCTCGTATTCCATCTTTCAAATCACTGATTTAACTTTCCTTTTGTATACATAGTCCTATAACCAAAAATCACGTCCGGTAATTGTGGAGGCCAGCATAATGGTTAACCAAGACCGAAGAATCTTGTGGAGAATGTTCGGTCAAGATCTGTACGATTGGTGCGTGCATTAATGCGTTGATATGCCATCTTGGTAGAAGAAGCTCAAGTGTCAGATGTAGCGGAATTACGTCAATGAGATATTCTTGCAACATCGTGAAGTACACGTCCGCATCCACAGTGGGGGTTACAGTTGACCAGAGATTCACCTAAGGAGAGCCACATTCATGTTCTTGAATTTCATGAGAATTTTCGTCTTGTGGTGCAGTTCTTCTTGTTGTGTTCGTGGACAATAACATCATGTAAGTTAAAAATAGAAATTGAACCCACTGATGATAGCACAAAAGTGCTGAAACATGTATAGGTGAAACAAAACAGAAAAAGGTGTCTTGCATAATGCGGAACTTCTCAACCCATGAGGATTTTCACTGATACATCGATAAATAAATCCACATGTTTCAAACGTAGTCTCATTGGTTCATTATGTAGCCTTACCAATAAAAAATGTGCTGAAGTTTGCTTAATTATTATGCTGAAGCCGAAACTTTTGCGAAGGCCCTAACGGTATTCAGAAAAGATAGGCTAAATACAGTTGGCGGTGCCATGTTTGTCGCTGTTAGAAGTAGTTTATCTTGTAGCAAAATTGATTCAGATATTTCCTCTGAGTTCATATGAGTAGTGGACATTCTTGGCAGCCGGAATAGAATAATAATTGCATCCTTTTATTGACCTCTCAACTCAGATTATACAACTGCTGAAAGGTTCAAAGAAAACTTGATTCTAATTTCAAACACGTACCCGTCACATAAAATTATGGTTAGTGGTGTCTTCATTTTACCCTAGAAATGTTAAAAAAAATATATGTTTAAATCCGGAGGTACGCATAAAACATCATCCGAAATTGTGCTAAACGCATTCTCTGAAAATTATTTCGACTAATAAGTTCATGAGCCCACTCGAACAGTAAACGGTTGTGAAAACACACTTCACCTCTTAGCAACAAACAGTCCTGAGCTAATAATGAACATCAAAACGGATAAAAGAATTAGTGAACACCGGGTTGTCCTAGCGACACTGAATGCCATAACTCCCAAATCCTCCAAAAATAAACGAAAAATATATCCTTCAAAAAAGCAGTTAAATATTCGCATGACGCTTTCCTGAGAGACGATCTCCACTCGTACCAAATTAACAATGTTTGTGTAGACCAAATGTAGCTTGAATTCAAGGAAGTAGTATCGACAGCAGTTGTGAGATTTACACCAAATAAATTATCAAACGACGGAGCTGATCCCCCATGCTACACGAAACAAGTCAGAACACTGTTAGATGTTGCAAAAAAAAAAAAAAAAAAGAAAAAAAAACATTCCAAATTTAAACGGACGCAAAATCTCCTAGATTGGTGATCTTTTACGAATGCTAAAATTTAGTGCGGACTTCAAAGCGAGATGCTTATAATAGCTACCGTAACGAAGCCTTGTCTCGAAACCTGGTAGAAAACCCAAAGAGATTCTGATCGTTTGTATGTAAAGTTTGCTAGCGGCAAGACACAATCAATGCCTTCTCTGCGCGATACGAATGGAAATACTAATTGATGACAGTGTTGCTAAAGCAAAGTTACTAAACACAGCCTTCCGAAATTCGTTCACCAAAGAAAAGGAAGTAAATATTCCAGAATTCGAAAGGAGAACAGCTGTCAACATGCGTAACTTAGAAGTAGACATCCTCGGGACAGTGGAGCAACTTAAATCACTTAATAAACACAAATCTTTCGGCGGTGCAGACTGTATACCAATTAGGTTCCTTCCAGAGTATTCTGGTGCAGCAGCTCCATGATTAACAAACATATAAAACCGCTCGCTCGACGAACGATCCGTACCCAAAAACTGGAAAGTTGCACAGGCCACACAAATATTCAAGAAAGGCAGCAGGAGTAATCCATTAAATTACTGGCCAATACCATTAATGTCTATATGCAGCAGGATTTTGGAACACATATTGTGTTCGAACATTATTAATGACCTCGAACAGAACAGCCTATTGACACATAGTCAACACGAATTCACAAAACATCGTTCTTGTGAAACACAAGTCTTTACTCGCGCGAAGTGTTGAATGCTATTGACAAGGTATTTCAAATTGATTCCGTATTTCTAGATATCCAGAAGGCTTTTGACCTTGTATCTCACAAGCGACTTGTAGTGAAATTGCGAGCTTATGAAATATCGTCTCAATTGTGTGACTGGATTCGTGATTTCCTGTCAGAGAGAAGACAGTTCGTAGTAACTGATAGAAAGTCATCGAGTAAAGCAGAAGTGATTTCTGGTGTTCCCCAAGGTAGTGTTATAAGCCCTTTGCTACTGCTTATATACAGGGTGTCCCAGCTATCTTGTCCACCCAAAATATCTCTGGAACAATAACAGCTATTGGAAAACGACTTTCACCAGTATCAATGTAGGGCTGAGGCCCATGAATGTACATATTTGGAAACATTCTAAAACGAAAGCATATGTGTTTTTTAACACAAACTTACGTTTTTTTAAATGGACCTCCTATATTTTTTCTTCAGCAATCCATAGCATGACAAAGCACATACACAATGGCGTTGATTGCATCGCAATATTCCCATTACATCCCGAGATATTGAGACGCGAAGTTGACGCTTGAAACACCCGACATGCGCTGCTAGCGCACGTCCTGAGGCTCAGGCGTGAACCCCATGCTGCCCGTAATCGCGATGTGATTGACATGCGTAATCACACGTCCATACTAATCAAGAGGTCCGAAACGAATAATACGGTCTTCTGCCATCCTGCATTAACGTCCTGAGCCTCAGGACGTGCGCTACCAGCGCATGTTGGGTGTTTCAAGCGTCAACTTCGCGTCTCAATATCTCGGGATGTAATGGGAATATTGCGATGCAATCAATGCCATTGTGTACGTGCTTTGTCATGCTATGGGTTGCTGAAGAAAAAATATAGGAGGTCCATTTAAAAAAACATAAGTTTGTGTTAAAAAACACATATGCTTTCGTTTTAGAATGTTTCCAAATATGTGCATTCATGGGTCTCAGCCCTACATTGATGCTGGTGAAAGTCGTTTTCCAATAGCTGTTATTGTTCCAGAGATATTTTGGATGGACAAGATTAGCTGAGACACCCTGTATACAAACGTTTTAGGAGACAATATGAGCAGCCGTCTTAGGTTGTTTGCAGATGACGCTATCGTTTACCTCCTGGTAAAGTCATCAGAAAACCAAAACAAATTGCAAGACTATTTAGAAAAGATATGAGCATGGAGCGAAAATTGGCAGCTGACCTAAATAATAAAAAGTGTGAGACTTAGAAGATGCAACAGATCTGCTAAAGAGACTGCCTACAGTAGCCTTGTCCGTCCACTTTTGGAGTACTGCTGCGCGGTGTGGGATCCTTACTATACAGAAAAGTTCAAAGAAGGGCAGCACGTTTTGTGTTATTGAGAAATAGGGAGAGAGTGTCACGGGAATAATACAGGATTTGGGCTGGGCATCATGAAAACAAAGACATTTTTCGTTGCGGATGAATCTTCTCCCGAAATTTCAATAACTAACTTTCTCCTCCGAATGCGAAAATAGTTTGTTTATGTCGCCTTACATAGGGAGAAACGGTCGTCATAATTAAATAAGGGAAATCAGAGCCCGTACGGAAAGATATAGGCATTCGATTTTCCCGCGCGCTATTCGAGAGTGGTATAATAGAGAATTATTGTGAAGATGGTTCGATGAACTCTCTGACAGGCAGTTATGTGTGATTTGCAGAGTATCCATGTAGATGTAGATGTAGATGCTGTAGATGTATCTGGCAGTTAATACTCCGATTTCGAAATATATATGAGTAAAATGAACCTCTAATAAACTGGTAGTAATCAGTATGTTCGTTACCCCGAATTATAGAGTTTTCTAATTAGTAGTGTAGATTTCCCATTTGCTGATACGTCTGGATATAACCAGCTACCAATTTCACAGAAGAATAGCTCAATAAGAGCACAGATGACGAATATAAATAATGCCTGATACAGGTAGCCTGAATATATCAAGTCAACACAAATTAAATATACTAACGCTGATGTTCCCTGTATCACGTAAGCCTCACATGGACACATCACCGACAATGAGTTACCTGACGCATCAAACATTCCAGCTGAACGGGAGACGATAGAAACAAATCCATTTGTTGAGGAGCCGGTTTTTCACCATTTCATGAACGATGTGCACTTATTCAGCGTCAGCTACAGAAGACCACAGACACAAAACGTAGCCATCTTTCGTTGCACCTTTGTGTCCATTTTCGAGGTATCATGCAATTCACATCTGGGAATCCTTAAAGAATTCCGGCCAAACTATCCAACACACTCCGTAACCACCGAATTCATCAGCACTCAGTCCTGCAGTACACTCTAACGACTTAATGGAATGGGACACTAGTTCATTCGATTTATACCTGACCTCCTTTTGGATGTTCTGGCAACACTTTGTGCAGCATTTCACTGGCTAACCACGATTTCATTCGGTGGTGAGCCGTTTCTCTGTGTTACATTTTGTGGAAATTACCATTCCACGAATGCTGCACTCTTCCTATCAATCTTACCTCTGGGGGTATGCTGGTATTTCATCACTTATCCGTATCGACACAGTGCTGGAGAATAGGACAAAGTGGAGACGTTTCCACCAGGCCTTTGAGTTCTTTATCAAAAACCAGTAAAGAAGAAAAAAGATACTAATTTAACGTTCAGTGGATGACAATGTTATTAGAAACGGCTCATGAGTTCGCAAGAGACTAGGATGAGGAAGGAAATGGACCGATTCCTTCCCAAACAAACCATCACGAAATTTGCTTTAACCGAACTACGGAGACCACGGAAAATATGAATGTGTTTGCTAAAGTGGGGTTTCATCTTACAGTTAGCTTCCCTCGAGAAGCCTGAGTCACCGCGCCATCTGGCTCGGTTAGGCACCGTCATTTCGTTCGCGAATTTTCAAGTCCCACTGGCATTTGTCTAGTTGTACGCTATGAGATTAGGGCGTACTTTGTCTAAGTTTGATACATTTCTCATTCTACATATTTGCTGAAATGGTTATAACGCTTCGATCGCTCATAGCGTATCTCCCTTCCTATCAGTTTTTTCACTTACTTCCTCGTAAAGTGACGACCCTCTCCCTCCTTCTGCCCGTCAAGCAGACATGTTATCTTGCCCTCTTCCTCCTTTCTTCTGTGCCGTCTTTCACTCAAATTCTCCCTACCCCGTTTGTTCCACAACCCTTTTCTGTCCCACTCGCTGCCATCTCTCACTCTCTACCTCCCCCTCTGTCCCAGGTCCTCTCACTTGTCTCCCTGTCTCACTTCTCCTTTCTCCCTTCCCCCTCCTTCTCTCTTCTGCTTATCAACATCCTCTTTCCCCTTTAACACACCCACTTGTTTGCCTTTTCTCACGGTGTTTGTCTGACCGACATGCTGCATATGTCTGGTTCACTCTTTCTACTGGTCTGTGTCTCCCTTTTCCCAACTTCCACTTTCTCTCTCTCTATCGCTGTCTTTTCCTTTCTTTCCCACTTTCCTTCTCTTTCTCTCTCAAAAACTTTTAAGCGCCTCTCGATTTTCTCTCTCTACATCTCCTTTTCACAACCTCTGTCCTTGCCGGCCGCGGTGGTCTAGCGGTTCAGGCGCTCAGTCCGGAACCGCGGGACTGCTACGGTCGCAGGTTCGAATCCTGCCTCGGGCATGGATGTGTGTGATGTCCTTAGGTTAGTTAGGTTTAAGTAGTTCTAAGTTCTAGGGGACTGATGACCACAGATGTTAAGTCCCATAGTGCTCAGAGCCAGCCAACCTCTGTTCTCTTTTAGATCTCCCTTTCCTCCTCTAATTTCACTCCCTTCTCTTAGCCTATAACATTCGCTAACTTTCAAGTCTTCCTTCACTCTTTGTGTTTTATTTTGAGTCACCATCTTTTTCTTAATTTAATACTTTTCTCTTACCAGCACCCGTCTCTCATTCTTTCTCTCTCTCTCTCTCTCTCTCTCTCTCTCTCTCACGCATATGCGCACACTCACAGACAACACGTTCATTGTCATGAATTGCTTTGTGAATCTACAGAAGACTAAACATTTGCGTGTAGAATAATCCTTAAAAATCCTGACAGCTCAGACTGTTTGCCGCACCGGAACTCGAAACTGGATTATTGGCTTCCACAGGCAATGAATGCTCTCAGCATATGAGCTATCGAGACATGACTCACGACCTAGCCTCAGAGTTTTGCTTCTGCCTCTGCAGACTACAAGGTTCATTCTAATCTAGAGAATACCTTTGGGAGAAGAGAAACAGAAATTACATAAAATTAAATTAAATCAAAGTAAATACGTAATGATACTGAAAAGAGTAGCAACAGACATCTGAAAGAGAGAGAAAAAATTTAATAATCTTAACTGTTTATAAGAAGCGAGGAAAGCTTGTATTGAGTTCTCAGGAGAAAGAAGTTTACTTGCACTTTGCACGTGCACGTCTTGAGCAGACAGCAGCTGGTGACGGGCGGCGTGTGTCGGGCTGTGCAGGAGGCATGCCGTTCGGGCCGCTGCTGGCGGGCAGTGCGGGGGCGGCGGCGGCGGAGCTGTCCGCCAAGCACTGCCGGCGGCGCAAGGCGCGCACCGTCTTCTCGGACCAGCAGCTGACCGGCCTGGAGAAGCGGTTCGAGGCGCAGCGGTACCTCTCCACGCCAGAGCGCGTCGAGCTGGCCAACGCCCTCAACCTCTCCGAGACACAGGTACCGCTCACCGCTACAGGGAAAAACCTCCAACCGTTGAGTAGCAATAACACTTAGCTACAAAAACAAAAGCGATATTTTTCACAAGTATCAGACTCGTACCACTCCTTTATGACGTAAGCTTTATCAACACTATCTGATCAAAAGTATCCGCACACCTATTAGTTGATATTACACTAAAGCGCCAAAGAAACTGGTATAGGCATGTGTATTTAAATACGGAGACACGTAAACAGGCAAAAGATGGCTATACGGTCGGCAACACCTATACAGGGTGTAGAAAAATTGTGTCACGAAAAAATTTTAACCCTGCATGGCTGATGCCAGTAGGAACCAGAATTACTAATGTTGTGTAGCTTCACAGCGCACAATTTTTAAACTACAGAAACATGGCGCCACGCGCTCCGATTGGCCGCGGGATTGCCCTGTTGCCGGATGCTTGGGACAACGCATGACCGCGAATGCTTTGCCTGCCGGAGATGGCGATGTATCCAAGGTGGCCCGCAGGCTCGGTGGTAGCGCGCCAGCCTTCCATTCTGGGGACTTGGGGGCGAATTCGCCAGTGACCCGACACATCCAGTGTAGTTTCATGATAACACGTACCGGGAACAAACCCGTCAATAGCTGTTAATCCGCATACTGAAAGTCTTTTACAAATTGTGTCGCCCTGAAAAGGGCCTTTTTTGTAGCTAGGCCATTGTTTACTTAAAGCAGATGCTCGAACTCGAGACCCTCTGACGCGACTCAAGCTTGGTAACGTCGAATGGTGTTTTGCCAAAATGTTTCAAAGATTCGTGACACTGTCCTGATGTGACTAGTGGCATGTTGAATGCGATCCATTAATTCCTCTTCGTTTCTAGGTAGTTCGTGTCTGGGTGGGTGAACTAGAACCTCGAAGAATCCCCACAGGAAAAAGACCCGTGGCGTGAGGTCTGGTGATCGCGGGGGCCATTGCCTAAGAGCACCTCTGCCAATTTCCCGGCCGTCGAAGAGTTCATTTAAAAATCCGCGCATAGCACGACTGCTATGCGCGAGCGCCTCATCATGCTGCAACTAATTGCGTAGACATATGTTCAGGGGAACATCTTCCAGTAGGCCGGGTAGAGTTTCTTGCAAAAAGTGAAGGTAATTTGTCCCGGTAAGTCGAAGAGGTAGACGGACCGGCCACATCAGATCGTCACCCTCAATGCCTGCCCAAATGTTGAGCGAAAGTCGTTCCCGGTGCCAGTGGGTGTACGTGACGTGAGGATTTCCCCTTGCCCAGTAATGAACGTTTTGAGTGTTGTATGGCCACCCTGATGGAAGGTGCACTCGTCGATAAACAACACAATGGCAAGGAATTCGGGATCTTGTGCAACACGTCGCAAAAACCATCGGCAAAACCCTAGCCTGTGTCCATAGACCGCCACCGGATTTAGGTCTTGGACAGGGTGGAAACTAAATGGATGCTGGCCGTCATCCCTCAAAACCTCCCAGACTAACCGATGAGTGGCCCCCATGTCGTGTCCAACCGCTCGAGTAATTGTCGAAGGTGCTTCCTCGAAGCGCTCGAGAACACTCTCTCCAAAGACAGCATCCCGTCGTGTTCGAAGTCATCGCAATGATATCCCGCTAACGAGCCTGTTTCACCAAGTCGCTGGTAAATTGCAGTAAATTTGCGGGTGTGGGTGGCGTCTTGCTGGGTACCGTTCCTCCTACAACCGTCGAGCTTCATGCGCATTACCATCGGATAGTTCATAAACAAAAAGCATGTCTCGTTGTTCTTCAAACGAGTACTGTGCCGCCATGCTTACTGTATGACTAAATCACATGTGACGTGTGTGCTCCGAAGCGAAGCTTACGTGTGAATGCCGCTGACGTGAGGTGGAGACAAACGGCAAGACCTAATCGACACGCGCGCGTATCACGTTGGGGCAGTCACGGGGCGAGGGACGTTTGCATGTGTGAACCGAAAACCATAGCGCTGCCCGTCAACCGAAGAACGGCAACAGCGCAATCCCACCGCCAACCGGCGCCCGTGGCGCCAAGTTTCTGTAGTTTAAAAATGGTGCGTTGTCGACCTACACAACATTAATAATTTTAGTTCCTACTGGCATTAACAATCCAGAGTTAAAATTTCGTGACACAATTCTTCTCCACCCAGTTGTCAGATCGGTTACTGCTGCTATAATGGCAGGTTATCAAGATTTAAGTGAGTTTCAAAGTGGTGTTATATCGGCGCACGAGCGATGGGACACAGCATCTCTGAGGTAGTGATGAAGTGCGGATTTTACCGTACGGCCATTTCACGAGTGTACCTTGAATATCAGGAATCCGGTAAAACGTCAAATCTCCGACATCGCTGCGGCCGGAAAAAGATCCTGCAACAACGGGACCAACAACGACTGAAGAGAATCCTTCAACGTGACAGAAGTGCAATCCTTCCGCAAATCACTGCAGATTTCAGTGCTGGCCCATCAACAAGTGTCAGGGTGCGAACCATTCAACGAAACATCATCGATATGGGCTTTCGGAGCCGAAGAAACACTCGTGTACCCTTGATGACTGCACTGCACAATGCTTTACGCCTCGCCTGGGCCCATCCGTACCGACATTGGACTGTTGGTGACTGGAAACATGTTGCCTGATCGGACGAGTCTCGTTTCAAATTATATCGATCGGATGGACGTGTACGGGTATGGAGACAACCTCATGAATCCATGGATCCTGCATGTCAGTAGGGGATTGGTCAAGCTGGTGGAGGCCCTGTAATGGTGTGGGTCGTGTGCAGTTGGAGAGATGTGGGATCACTGATACGTCTACATACGACTCTGACAGGTGACACGAACGTAAGTATCTTGTCTGATCACCTGCATCCATTCATGTCCATTGTGAATTCCGATGGGCAGTTCCACCATGACAATTGCGACACCCCACACGTCCATAATTGCTACAGAGTGGCTCCAGGAACGCCCTTCTCAATTTAAACACTTCCACTGGCCGCCAAACGCCCCAGTCATGAACATTATTGAGTATATCTGGGATGTCTTGCAACGTGCTATTCAGAAGAGATTTCCATCCCCTCGTACTCTTACGGATTTATGGACAGCCCTACAGGATTCATGGTGTCAGTTCCCTCCAGCACTACTTCAGATCTTAATCGAGTCCATGCCACGTCATGCTGTGGTATTTCTGCGTGCTGCGGAGCCCTACATGATATTAGGCAGGTGTACCAGTTTCTTTGGCTCTTCAATGTAATATGGTGTGTGTCTGTTCTTCTCCTTCATAACGACTTGACCTCTGCTGGGACACTTGCAAAGAGGTGCCTGAATGGCTGCTGAGGAAAGGCAGTTCATTCTCGTCAAGAGCCGAAACCAGAGAAGATAGTGATGTTGGATGCTCGGGTCTGGAGTGAAGCAGTCGGTAAGGGTGTCCAGGCAGTTTTAATCAGATAATGTATATTTCAGTTCGATGTTAACTTAATTGCATAGAGTATATGCTGAATAAAAAAGGGATACAGATTGCGTTAAATATCTCTTGGGAGACACGTACCATGTGGCTGAATTTGTGCAAATAGGTCCACAGATGAGACATGTGTTGATGGTGCGTGTGCCAATGTTCCAGGTGAAGACGTGGTTCCAGAACCGGCGCATGAAACACAAGAAGCAGTTGAGGAAGCTCAGTGAAGAAGGCAAACATCCGTCCGGCGAATCTGCCTCTGGTGAGTCTTCTTTCTTTGCTGGTGTAACAGTTGTGATACTAAATGTGACACTTCTGTCACTCATTGTAACTGGGTTTTCTCTTTTGATGCTGTCAATTGTCAGGATGAGCATTCTAAAGCATTCTGTCAGGGTGAAAATATTAAATAAATTAACTTTTCTCTCTTAAGAACATGTGGGCAGGGTGGGTTCTTCCTTGGCTCGGGTATGAGGTCGAATGAAACATCATTTTACATAAGATAACTTTTATTGAAGATTTGTACAACTGTATCTTACGGGATGTTCTGGTTCGGAGAGCGGCAGCTGTGTCGTTTGTGAAGTCTTCTGCTGCGGCAGCGGCGGCGGCGGCGGCGACGTCTGATTACGCGTAGCGGTGTGTATCTCGTGTCGCCGTCTCGCCCAGTTGACTGGAGACGCGCAGCGCGAGGTGGCCCGTATAATTATTGCGAGCGAAGTCGTGCATCGGATGGCGATACCTTGGATGTGGCGTCCCAGTGTTTCTCTTCTCGAAGCGGCCGCGTGTGTTGTGCGTCGACCAGCGGAGCGGCGCGGCGGGGCAAGGCCAGTGTTCCGAACTCGAACCACGGACTCCCGCTTGCCAGTCTTCGGCTGTCAGGTCTTCATCCCAGCTCACAGGTGACTGCTGAGGTGAGGCCGTCTCCTTCCCGTCCTCACGAGTCACCCGGGTACGTAAAAATCAGACTTCAAATACCTTTTATCTTCTGTCTTCTGGCGCCGCGGCTGCTGCTTGCTATTCCATTACAGCGGCGGACTTGGTGCGTCTGTGTATGATGCAGTCTCTTCTTGCATGACGGTCTTCAGCACCGAAACTGACTGAAAACTACTGCTACTCTTCTTTTCTTCCTTCGTCTCTCGTCTTCGTCTCCGTCCCCGTCTCCATCTTCGTCTTCGTCCCCGTCTTCATCTGTCTTCATCTGTCGGGCCCACCGCGTCTCATGTATTTATTCACTTCAGTTCACTGGAGGTGAACGACTTCACGGCCATTGCCTCTTCTGTCACGTTGAAAAGCTTCTCGAAGAATCTCGGTCATTGGCTCTTGGAATGTAGGCGGGGGCCTCTGATCGCATGTGACGACTGAGAAACACGTGAGCCGGTCATTGCCTCTTCCGTCACGTTGAAAAGCTTCTCGAAGAATCTTCTTAACGTCGGTCATTGGCTCTTGGAATGTAGGCGAGGGCCTTTGCTCACATGCAACAACTGAGAAACACGTGAGCCGGTCGGACGATGCCCTGACGGCTGAATCGACAGCGCCCGCTTATGTGGAATTTGCTGACTTCACGGTCATTGTCTCTTCTGTTCTGCTGTTCTGCCCACTGAATGCGAGTATGTAACTCTCTAAACTAAACCAAGTTTTTCATTTATATTCTAATTTCTAGTTCACTTCGATGTCACTAATTTATTTACTTATCACTCAACACTGGCAACCTGTAGAGCCTTGATCTCTCTTTCACACGCCCACTGTCCACGGGGACTTGTTGACTGTTCACACACTATGTAGCGTGCCAGAAGCATCACTAGGCGCAGGACCTTTAATTGTGTATCGACATTTCACCTTGAATCCACCATAGGCCCTCCATTATTCACGGCGGACGTGGCATATGTGTATAGAGAACGATTGAATTAGAACTTGTAGGTGGTTTGTGCAGCAGTGGGGGTCCGGAAAGGAGGGTTGGTTCTGTAGCTTCCCAGTTGGTTAACCCCACTCGGAATGATCACTTGTGGCCCCATTTCAGGGCTGGCGTGCGATACGTTCGAGACTGTTTGGGGATGGCAGGGATTTCCTGATACTCCGGTTCTAAGGATTCACATTGTTGTCCCTGGCAATCAGGGTCTCACTCACATGAACGTAAGTAATATTAGTACATATCATAAATGTAGAATTCAATAGCAGAGACTTCCTGGAGAACATAAATTCCTTAACCCTGAGATGTACCAATGGTTAAGACTAGAAAGTGCCAGTGAGTCTTTTACTGTTGCTCCTGATGTGATGGAAGTGTAGATGGTCAACAAATATGGTACCACGTTTTAAGGGTTTTGGGTGATTTTTTGTTTTGTATTTTATATTTACACTGCCTGGCAAAACAGGTGAAGCTATCATACGGCGAGGAGGAAACTGTGGCGTCCCCGCACTCCAACCGCGTTCTGATATTGTCGACGCCGTAGAACTGCTACTGCCACAGCTCTCGCAGTGGAGTTGAGACACGATGCGCGATGACGCAGGTCCCCTTTGGTGAACGGGAGACAGAAATGCGAACTCGTACGATGGATGCTTCTTCTGATTTAAGATTGAATGATTCATTGCCTGGATATGCAGTGGTTGTTAAATCTTATCCGCATCGTACACACCACCAATTGCGAGGAAACTGTAATTATCAGTCTTCTCGTATGTTGTTGGCTCGTTGCTATGGAGTTGTTGATCCTGTATGAAGCGAGATCCACAGATGCTCTTTGATCACGTCTGAGTGAACCTACGCCGTAATGTTAAAAAAAAGTTCAAAAGTTCTCTTTTCAATTAATGAAGTAGGTATTTCGATATTCAGATTAAATTGTCCCTGCTGAACAGTCGTTGGTTAACTATCATTGATTATATCACTTAATAATGTACTCCACGCTTGATATTTCACTTGGAACGAACAGTTTATTGTTCCTTGGCCACTAAATACTTTATAACTTTCGCACCACACGCACACGCAGTTGGCTGGTAAAGTCAGTTCTGTTAAAATTAAGTTTCTTGACAATTACGACAACTTGACTCTTCAGCGTAATTGTATTATCTTCGTGAAGTCGTGTAATTGTGTCCTACTCGACACTAATTGAGTATAGTTCTTTGATACACTATCCACTCTTCTTTTAGTTCCAACTATTTGAAAGTCAAGTCCAATATTCACTAGTTTCGTCAATAAAATTCAATTAACCCGTTATGCACAGTTAAACGCGTCTATCAGTTCCTGTCTCTGCTTAGAAAATCAGTTTCCGAAGTTCGTGAATCACGTCACGCAAGAAACACTTCTGAACGCAAAACAATCTCGTCGCGTTCCGTGCTCTCAATAACTAAGACAAGATTTGTTCTCGCACGTCTTTACAGGACGAGAGCCAGCAAGCGACATCTTCTGTGAAAGAGTATTGTAGGCGCATTGAATTTTTTCGTTGCGCTTACAACTCTCTTCCACATAAAAGTTATCTCTGACTAACATCACCTTGGACTTAGCTTCCAAGATATTAATTGCAATTATCACTTGGATATTTGTCCATTAATTAAATCTGAGGTTTCTTCCTCCTCTTTTCATAACAAAAACTCTGAGTGATGTATAATGTTGTTGTTATCAAAACTTCTTGGTGTTAGCTTATAGGCAAAGATGTCGTATTTGCCAAAATAACTCTTCCCTACTTCATATTATGATATTCTGTCTTAATTGACTTTAAGGGGGTCGTTGGGGTGTTATAAAACGAAATCAGGTTTCATGGGTTTAGAAAGTAAGTTTTGTTATTTCGAATGTACAACGAAACCGGCAATAGTGTGACTTCTTGATATTGTGGATACCGGCTGTGGGGCAGAATTGGCAGCCGAGCTGGTGCCACACGTAGTACCAGGGACAGGTTTGGGGATCTTGGTGGTCACAAGAGCACCTCATGTCACACAGGCAGTTCATAGAGATTCGTACCACGTGCAGATGTGGATTTTAATGTCCCGTCAACAGCGCGGCCGTTAGAGACGGAATCCAAGCACGGATATCGAAGGGATATGGACGGCAACCGGCCGTGGCGTTTTAAAAGGAACCACCGTGGTATACGCCTGGAGCGATTTAAGGATATCACAGAAAAGCTAAATCTTAACGGCCGGACCGAATTTGAATCGTAATCCTCGCGAATGCGAGTCCTGTGTGCTAACTAGTGTGCCAACACGTACGGTTACCGACAATAGTCAACCGGGGTAGTACAGAATCGTCAGTCATCACTTGACTGATTGCAAGACCATTCATCAGTAGGACATGGTCACCTGTCACGACTGTTGGTGTTGCGGTGTTAATGGGAACCTCTGCGTGAGGCGGCAATTCCACAGTCTAACTGCTGCTAGTCTCCACCCAATGGTGCCAGATGACACAGTATACTTAAGCGAGTCCACTACTGGATGTTCAAAAGTTCAAATGTTTGTGAAATCTTATGGGACTTCACTGCTAAGGTCATCAGTCCCTAAGCTTACACACTACTTAACCTAAATTATCCTAAGGACAAACACACACACCCATGCCCGAGGGAGGACTCGAACCTCCGCCGGGACCAGCCGCACAGTCCATGACTGCAGCGCCCCAGACCGCTCGGCTAATCCCGCGCGGCACTACTGGATCTCAGGTGGTAGGAACACTATGTGCTTGGTGCACAGTACGGCGTTACTCAATTCTGGTAGTCACACGTAGTGGACTGGAACCTTGAGAACGGGTACCTCCGCCCTTAGTTTCCCACACAGCGCAACATCGGGACACTGATCTGTCGGAATGCCACACAAATAAGGATATTGCATGGACACCCACAACGAACTCTGCCAGGTGTTGATAATGCTGTGCTACACAAGTACGCAGCATATATCGTTCACAGTAACCACTAAACCTCCGACGCTGTTCACGTCCCTTATACACCCTGCCAAGCCTGGTAACAACACGAAACACGAACAACAATAATGCATCTAGTGGTCATTATATCAGTCACAGAGAATTGTAACTCTATTTATATACCCGCCAATTATGTGTACATGTCCGACATTACATCGACATACAATCACATCTTTCAGTTGCTTTACTTCTTTTGTCAGTGTTGTTTCACCCTTTATTGCAAATGCTTAAACTACATTACAAATCAGGAAGTGGATGTTTAATGAAAGCTGTATACATCTTCCTGTGGCTGTGAGGAAATATTACCCGCATTAGGTTCTACGTGGTGAGCGTCGAGACCGTAAGCAATAATAAATAAAGAAGAGTAGCAAGAGCGACGTTGACCACAACCCATTCTCTGACCATAGCCGGCGTGGTTTCAAGCTAGTTACGACGATTCGCTATCAGGAAGATTCTAGCCTCTATTAATTTCGAAATTTTGCTTTTTTTAAACTTTAGTTGGGCCTATGTGCATCAGTAGTTTCTCGGAAAATAGGGATATTGTAACCAGGCAAAACCACGACCGTCAGGCAACGACTGTGGATTCTCTGAGTGCTCTGCGAGATGATTCATTTTTAACTGCAACAGATGAAAGATTAGTTACCTTCATTACATGAATGGACAAAATATTTACTTAACTTGAGACATTTATTTGCTACAGGAGAGTGTAGAATACGACTGTCATTGACTATAAAAATATCACTTGATGCATATCATCACACAAATTGTAGTTGTGGAGTATAGCGTTCAACATTAACACGCCTAGATGTTCCACTGGACTTCGACCAACATTGTGCTATTAGACGATGTTGACTATTCAAGCTGAGCTCACGAACTGGGGTAGATCTCTTCCAAGCTCAGCTCTATAGTGACTTCAGTGTGAGGGCGTTGCAGTGCTGGGGTAGAGCAAGAATGTAGCCAAGGGGGGGGTAGGGGGATTCTGGGGGGGGGGGGGGGTTCTGGAACCCTCCCCTCTCCATCATAAATGGAGTGACATACGACCTAACTGTCATGCAGTGGAACAGAAAAAGATTCTACATCATATGACGAAAAATGGACATGCACTATTAACAGCCAACAAGACCATAGATAGATTCAAACTATCGCTATATCGATAGCATTATCGGCTGTCGCCATTCTATTTTAGCCAAGACCAACCACTTTACACTGTTGGCCTCACTTCAATTCAATAGCATTAATGTCGGTGTACTGTACCCTTTGTTTTACAGTAGATAATATCTTAATGTCATGGTAAGCGAAGGAAAACGAAAACTTTTACTACTGTTATCAAAGTAGTTCTGCGTTACTTATAGGTGCATATATACAAATTTAACGTTATTTAAGAAAATTAGTGACAAATTTCAGTTACAACAAACATAAGAAGTCTGTCTTTCATGTAAAACAAATGATCCTATCTAATCTTCATTCAGTAGCCTGATTTTGTATGATGTGGATAGTGTAAGGAAATAGTACTTTCAATTCATTATAGTATATTAAAAAGTTTTTAGTTAAACTGATTAACTCAGGTTGTAATTTTCTTGTTGTTATCATATAAAGATAATTGATATACAAGACATTCACTTAACGATTTATGTGAAAGAACTACAGATTAAATATTGCTTTAATCTATTTAAAATTATTCAGAGTAATTATTTTTACTCATATTATTTTGTTTTGAAGTTTTCATTCATTTTCAGATGTTTTGTTATAATCTTCAGACTGTAATGCTTACAAGTTGTAGAAACAATGATATAAAAATATGTTTTTCTTTACTTTTGTAGTAATATATATCTTGATTTCGGGACTACAAATTTATTCCTCGGGCTGACAGTATATAATTTTAAAGTTAGTTTACGTAGTGTTTGGACAATATGCATAGTCCAGCGATGATTACATTGTAACACGGCTGGTGATCATATGTGCAATAAGATGGCTCTCTTATGCAAAGGCGATTCGCCACGTCTTCAAGTTTTACTACAAGAACAATGTTCTACTATCAAATATCTTATTCGGAATATCCTTAGAACATTGATTCCCACTATCACAACCCTAACATACTTGCAAAAAAAGTCACACAAACAACAAAATATGTTGTAGGTCACAGAGGAGTTTGTTTGAATCAAAGACTGTACAATCATATTATCATGGATAAATACTAATTTATCTATGAGGTTGCATATATTAGAAGTCTAGCTGAAATCAATGCGCGAATCAATGTTAAGATCCATAAACTGTAGCTCACAGTATTCGTGCATTCCACTTTGTTTTATAAATGAATTAGGTTGCTACAGTTACTGTCTGACTCTTGAAAGAGCAATTTTAAAATAAAGTTCTTCATCACCTAAGGAAATATGAAGAATTTTAATTAAATGAAATATACTTTAATAGTATCTGAGACATAATTAAGGAACTGGAGATACTTTGATGTGCTGAAGGAGTCTGATTCGGTTTCAGGTAAGTTTTTTTTTTCAGATTTAAGTACAATAGGCCTATTTTAGTAGAAGAAATATAGCTACTGTCAGAAGAGATTTGGACCCACTTAACTTTATCAGTTATTCAATCCAACGCTAAGAGTCTTCTGCTCTGTACGTTTGTGCATGTAAATTATACTTGGATCAGAAGTAATTGTTTTTCTTACACAAAAGCACCGAAGTTTCGAGATCAGCTAATTTTTATTACTTATCTATATTCTGGAAGGATATAAAACATACAACGTACTACCAATAAATGATGTATGGTTCCCATAATGCGCAAAACAACCAACCAAACAAACAAAAAACAAAGAGATGTCTGCGGCTCCCATTTTCTCACTAAGACATTCATTTATGTTTATTCTCCTATCAATTCTACCAATGTTACCAGTAATCCTACCATTTACTACGTCATTTATATAGTGGATCGAAATTACCGAATCGTAGGTTTGGTAGAGCGCAAATCTACCCCTGATGCTTTTAAAGAGATGTTTCATGTATGGTGTTTATCGCTGGAAAAAACTGGTTTTCATTTATATCAATTTTCTGCATTTCCGATTCATCCTGAGCATCAAAACTGCTCAGAATAACCGGTTTCTAAATGGTTCAAATGGCTCTGAACACTATGGGACTTAACATCTGAGATCATCAGTCCCCTAGAACTTAGAAGCGCCTAGAACCGCTCGGGCACACCGGCCGGCTTAACCGGTTTCTGAAATAACTGGTTGTTGTTTTCAGCAGTAAATGTAGACATCAAACAAACACTGAAAAATTCGAAGGCTCCCTCACACTTCTGCATTATATGTTCAAAAAACTAAAATATTAGCTAAAATTCATAAATAAAAGAAAACTTAGTGTGTCCACCATTTGCTACTTTACCAGAAAAGAAATGAGAAATGTCTGGTAGTGTACACCACAAAAAAACACTAGTATTTTTCTGTTGATTATAATTTTTTGAAACTCTGCTCAAAATTCTCCTTTACAGGTGAACCACGCTTCCCTAAAATTCTCCCAATAAACAGAAGTCGATCCTTCGCCTTCCCTACCACAATTCTCACATATTAGTTCCACCTCATATCGCTTTGCAACGTTGCGCCCAGATATTAAAACGATGTGACTGTGTCAAACAGGACACTACTAATACTGTATCCGAACTTTACATGTTTGATCTTCCTACTCGTCCGCATTAACTTACATTTTTCCACATTTACGGCTAGCTGCCATTTATCACACCAACTGCCCACCCTGTCCGCCAAATCATATACCCTTGTCTCTGACGTACACTCGCCGTCGAGCACATCATTGTGGGTTCAATTATTTAAGAAGTCTTCGAGCCACTCACATACACTATGGGATAAAAAGTATCTGGACACCCCCAAAAACCTACGTTTTTCGTATTAGGTGCATTGTGCTGCCACCTACTGCCAGGTACTCCATGTCAGCGACCTAAGTAGTCATTAGACATCGTGGGAGAGCAGAATGGGGCACTCCACGGAACTCACGGACATCGAACGTGGTCAAGTGAATGGGTGTCACCTCTGTCATACGTCTGTACTCCTAAACATCCCTAGGTCTACTGTTTCCGATGTGATAGTGAGGTGGAAACGTGAAGGGACACGTACAGCGCAAAAGCGTACAGGACGACTTTGTCTGTTGACTGACAGAGACTGCCAACAGTTGAAGAGGATAGTAATCTAACCAGACCATCACACAGGAATTCCAAAATGCATCAGGATCCACTGCAAGTACTATGACAGCTAAGCGGGAGGTGATAAAACTTGGATTTCATGGTCGACCGGCTGTTCATAAGCCACACATGACGCCGGAAAATGCCAAACGACGCCTCGCTGGGTGTAAAAAGCGTAAACATTGGACGATTGAACACCAAACTCCCCACGCGTGAATAATATTGAGCATATCTGGGATGCCTTGCAATGCATTGTTCAGAAGAGATCTCCACCCCCTCGTACTCTTACGGATTTATGGACAGCCCTACAGGGTTTATTTTGTCACTTCCCTCCAGCACTACTTCAGACATTAGTGGAGTCCATTCCACGTCGTGTTGCGACACTCCTGCGTGCTCGCGGGGCCCCTACACGATATTAGGCAGTTTTACCAGTTTCTTTGACTCTTCAGTGTACAGCGTGTTCCATTGATAGAGACCGGGCCAAATATCTCACGAAATAAGCATCAAACGAAAGAACTACAAAGAACGAAACACGTCTAGCTTGAAGGGGGAAACCAGATGGGGCTATGGTCGGCCCGCTAGATGGCGCTGCCATAGATCAAACGGATATGAACTGCGTTTTTTTAAATAGGAATCCCCATTTTTATTACATATTCGTGTAGTACGTAAAGAAATATGAATGTTTTAGTTGGACTACTTTTTTCGCTTTGTGATAGACGGCGCTGTAATAGTCACAAACGTATAAGTACATGGTATCACGTAACATTCCGCCAGTGCGGACGGTATATGCTTCGTGATACATTACCCGTGTTAAAGTAGACCGTTTACCAAACGCGAAAAAGGTCGATATCGTGTTGATGTATGGCTATTGTGATCAAAATGCTCAACGGGCGTGTGCTATGTATGCTGCTCGGTATCCTGGTCGACATCATCCAAGTGTCCGGACCGTTCGCCGGGTAGTTACGTTATTTAAGAAAACAGGAAGTGTTCAGCCACATGTGAAACGTCAACCACGACCTGAAACTAATGATGATGGCCAAGTAGGTGTTTTAGCTCCTGTCGCGGCTAATCCGCACATCAGTAGTAGACAAATTGCCCGAGAATCGGGAATCTCAAAAATGTCGGTGTCGAAAATGCTCCAATATCGATTGCACCAGTACCATATTTCTCTGTACAAGGAATTGCATGGCGACGACTTTGAACGTCGTGTACAGTTCTGCCACTGGGCACAAGAGAAGTTACGGGACGATGACAGAATTTTTGCACGCGTTCTATTTAGCGACGAAGCGTCTTTCACCAACAGCGGTAACGTAAACCGGCATCATATGCATTATTGGGCAACGGAAAATCCACGATGGCTGCGACAAGTGGAACATCAGTTACCTTGGCGGGTTAATGTATGGTGCGGCATTATGGGAGGAAGGATAATTGGGTCCCATTTTATCGATGGCAATCTAAATGGTGCAATGTATGCTGATTTCCTACGTAATGTTCTACCGATGTTACTACAAGATGTTTCACTGCATGACAGAATGGCGATGTACTTCCAACACGATGGATGTCCGGCACATAGCTCGCGTGCGATTGAAGCGGTATTGAGTAGCATATTTCATGACAGGTGGATTGGTCGTCGAAGCATCATACCATCGCCCGCACGTTCACCGGATCTGACGTCCCCGGATTTCTTTCTGTGGGGAAAGTTGAAGGATATTTGCTATCGTGATCCGCCGACAACGCCTGACAACACGCGTCAGCGCATTGTCAATGCATGTGTGAATATTAAGGAAGGTGAATTATTCGCTGTTGAGAGGAATGTCGTTACATGTATTGCCAAATGCATTGAGGTTGACGGACATCATTTTGAGCATTTATTGCATTAATGTGGTATTTAAGGTAATCACGCTGTAACAGCATGCGTTCTCAGAAATGATAAGTTTACAAAGGCACATGTATCACATTGGAACAACCGAAATAAAATGTTCAAACGCACCTATATTCTGTATTTTAATTTAAAAAACCTACCTGTTACCAACTGTTCGTCTAAAATTGTGAGCCATACGTTTCTAACTATTACAGCGCCATCTATCACAAAGCGAAAAATGTGGTCCAACTAAAACATTCACATTTCTTTACGTACTACACGAATATGTAATAAAAATGGGAGTTCCTATTTTAAAAAACGCAGTTGATATTCGTTTGACCTATGGCAGCGCCATCTAGCGGGACAACCATAGCGCCATCTGGTTTCCCGCTTCAAGCTAGAAGAGTTTCGTTCTTTGTAGTTTTTTCGTTTGTCGCTTATTTCGTGAGATATTTGGCCCGGCCACGATCAATTGACCACCCTGTATGTCTCAACGCTACTCGGAAAACATACGGAGCGTTCGCTTAGGCCAAAAGGAGAAATCTGCAGCGGCGGATCACAGTCTCTACGAAAAGTATGTGTTTGGCTTCAAACAAGCAAGGCCGCTGTGTAGGGTGAATGTGTTCTATGATTCGATCTTTAAAGAGGCCGTGGAAATACGAGTCCATGATAACCGTGCCAACCGAAATAGCAGCTTCCAACTTAGCTCCGCATGAGATGCAGCCGTAACAAAAATACGACAAGAACGCTCCGATGCGAAACCGGCGAAGGCAGCGGACGGAATGGACAGGCCCCACCAGGATGCGACACCCGAACCCTCCAGCACGCAGGGAGGCCTCACCACCACCGGCCCCCGAATCCCCCCCCCCCCCCCCCCCCCCATCGGGCGGCGACAACCCCTTCCGGAGGCGTGCGGCGCTCAGAACGCGAACCCAATTCACCTGAAGATGACATACTGGAAACTTGAAACGTTTCCTCAGAACGACGCCTTTACACGGTTGATAGCCCGAGAAGACTTCTTCACCTACACTTCGAACACACCTATCACATTCCTGTATTACCGGTTTCATACCCTTCCAGTTGTCAAGCGAATGAGAAGCTATGGTTTTCAGTGAGATGAAACTTTAGATTTTTCGTCTACTAAATGCTCGCTTATTTGTAATATACCAGGTGTACCGGTATGAAATGAGCGTCATTTAGTGAAAATGAAACACTAATTTTGAATTGAAAAGTAAAAATATTTTATTCAAAGTACTGATCATTGCTCTCTGTATATTTTGACCACCTTTCTGGGAATTTGTGGACACCACGCCCATAGAAATGTTCGTCTTTTGGAGCAAACCAATCAGACACCCAATTTTCGACTTCTTCGTAGGAATCGAAGTGTTCCTCAGCCAATGCGTGTCCCATTGATTAAAACACATGGTAGTCGGAAGGGGCCAAGTCTGGTGAATACGGCGGGTGGGATAGCAGCTCCCATCCAAGTGTTTTGATTGTATCCTGAACCAGTTTTGCTGTGTGTGCAGGTGCATTGTCGTGTAAAAAAATTACTTTGCCATGTCTTCTAGTCCATTCTGGTCTTTTTTCTTTCAATGCTTAGTTCAAATTGATCATTTGTTGTCTGTAGCGATTAGTATTCACAGTTTCACCGGGCTTTAGAAGCTCATGATACACCACATCTTTCTGATCCCACCAAACACAGAGCATTGTCTTGTTGCCGAATCGATCTGGTTTTGCAGTCGATGTTGATGGTTGTCCCGGGATTAACCCATGATTTTTCCCGTTTAGGATTCTTAAAATAAGTCCATTTTTCATCGCCAGTAACAATTCGATACAAAATTGATTTCCTTTCATGCCTTTGAAGCAAAATTTGACAAATGGTTTTTCGGTGTTCCATCTGTTTTTCATTCAATTCATGTGGCACCCATTTTCGACTCTTTTGGATCTTTCCCATAGCTTTCAAACGGTCAGAAATTGTTTGTTGTGCAACATTTAGCATTGCTACCATTTGCTTCTGACTCAAAGTATCATCTTCATCCAATACTGCTTGCAATTCGGTGTCTTCGAACTTTTTTGGTGGTCTTCCCCGTTCTTCATTTCTTACATCAAAATCATTATTTCTGAACCGTTGAAACCATCTTTTATATGTTGCTTCTGATAGAGCATGATCACCTATGCCTCGAAAAGCATTCGATGCGACTCTGCAGTACTTTTTTCAAATGAAACCAAAAAATTAACGCTTTCCGCAAATCATCACTTCCTGATCCAAAATTCGACATTGTTAACACGATGAAAACATATGATGTTGTTTGTTCCATGACTTGATGTATACTAATTATCTTTGACAGACGTCATACCAACCAAACAAAAAAAAGTAAGGCACGTTCACAACAAATGTTCCCTATCGACACATTTGTATCTTAACGCTCATTTCATACCGGTACACCTGGTAGACGAGACAGTTCGTGCAGCCCTGACGACGAGCGCAAAGCAGCGTAACCATTCCAGCGCGCTCCCGACGCCATGCGAGAGCCGCCGATCGCTCGGTCGAAACTAAACTTTGTAAACGCAGCGCAGCACTACGCGATCGCATCATTAGCCCGGCAGCGCTTCATCAAATTGGCAGAATGTGGGGCCGATGATGGCCCGCTGAAAATTACTCTTCGTAACTGCCACGCTACGCCATACAATCAATAATGTATTAGAGGCAGCGCGGCGCCGGATTATAAAACTGCCAGCACGTTCGCGGCAATTAGTTTCGCATTACTGTTATCAAGAGCATTTCCAACCTTTAAAACTGTTGACGATGTCACGCGTTTTCCACATTTGCGTAACAGGAGTGCATAAATTGCTGGTTGAAAGTTTCGTGGTACTTCCGAAAATAACCCTGTACCGTTTCCAAAGATTAGGCCAGAACGGAACAAAATTTCGTGACCGAAATCATATTCGCTGGGACTATAAACGTAGCGTTATCTGCACGTTTGGTGATGCGTAAGTCAGTGTGTGACATTGTGGCGAAACTAACATATGTCAAGGTAGTAATGAAAAAATGCAGTCGGGAGCACAGAATCGCCAACAGCAACTGCAATTGAACTGCATAATGTAATTATATAAACAAAACCGTCTTAGAATAAATTTTTCACACTTCAGCGCCGCGTGCGCTGTTTTGGAATGTCTATCAGATTAAAACTGTTTCGAACCGGGAATCGAAACCACAATTTTGCTTGTAGCGGGCACTGCTCTTATTGATGGAGCTATCTTTTTTTTTCTTAAAAGATTTTTTCTGTTCTGAAATATAGTGAACTACAATGTGTAACGTGCCTTCAACAAATAAAGCCGATGTTCGTCTGTGAAAATGGACTCGATAAACAACCTCAGCTATTAGTAATCGGAATCTGACTTGCGTAACACTATGTGCGTGTTGTATGAGTGTCAGTTTCACTGTCATTTAAGCCCTCAACAAATCGTTACACGAAATACTTAAAACTAACATTTGGATAATCTATCTGACTGCGTATTTGAATATGAAAAACTACAGGAACAAATGAACCAGTAACAATAAATACCTAAGCTATCTGACTGCGTATTTGAATAAGAATTTACAAGTGATACAGAATCTGGCTTGTGCAGCGGAATTTACTGGATTAGAGTACATGACACGTTGTGGTGTGTCTGTGTCTCGGTTTTGGCCCTAAGCTCTACACTCTCCTCTTTAGATGACTGCCTTTTTCCAAGTGGTTTACAGCAATTCGCAGCAGATGCAGCAGCAACGGCAAAAAGCTTATTATTGCTAGGAACGAGTGAAATAAAAAGTCGTTTGCTTGGGTCCTGTTAACTACTAAATAACTTGTAAGAAGGGATTTCATAAATTAAGTCTATTTAAACACTTCCGAAATCATCAAGACCAATAATAGTTTGACAAGTATTAATAATGGCGACATGCCTGACAATGACCTTATAAGTATCAATAATGACTGAGTGCCAGATTAACAAATAATTTCAATTGCAAAGTTACATTAACATTTAACATCCACAGCATATTTATGAATTAGATGTGGAGAATAATTATTATTATTTGGAGGATAAGGCGGCTTCTTTAACTGATTTATTGCAAACTCGGACTAACAATCACGAGCCTAACCCTGCAATTGTTTTTGCGCTATGCTTGCGAATTTTACCTTGAATTCCATCTTCATGCGTAGTTAAGTCATCTAAATCTCTTCTGGCCATCTCAACAATGCCTAGAATCGCGCTCCCATGTTTCGCCCACTGATTTTACTATCGATATCTGAGTGCTTATTTATTTCCATAGAGAATCGCAGAATCTTACACAATGCAAAGAGTAGCCTTAAGTTGGCCATATTGTTTTCGATACTCAATGTAATTTTAATCAATGTAATGGAGAGTGCTGACACACTTCTTACGAATGTTGTATAAATGTTGATGCAAAGCTTAACCATTATCAAAACAGCTTTCAAATTATTAAGTTAAGCAAGTATTTCTATAAGAAAAACTGGCCATGTGTGAGTAGCACTCCCGCACTGAGGGTTCCGTATAGACTTCATTACGCATATAGACAGTTCATCCATTCCGGGAATGAGGATCTTGACGATTTTTGCCTGTTATCGACATTGATACTCGCAAGTTATCGATTCTAGGGATTCCAAGACTTTCGAGCATGTTATAATTTCATGTGAGAAGTCGGACAACAAATGACAGAAGGAATATTTTTTTCTGATTTTTTTTCCTTTACTTGTACTGTGAAACCTAGCTTCTTGCCAAATTCTTGGATTCTACATCTACGTCATGCAAGTCAACTAATAGTGTGTGATAGAGGGTACATTCGGTATCATTACCTGTTCCCTCCAACCCTGTTCCACTCACGAATAGTGTGTGGGAAGAATGATTGTCGGTAAGTAATATGCTGTCCGACTCCTCCTGAAAAGTGTTGTCCCGAAATCTGAATACTAACTCTCTCCGTGATGTAGAACGCCTCTCTCGTAACGTCTGCCAGTGGAGTTTGTTTAGCATCTCCGTAACGCTCTCTCTCCGGCTGAACGACCCCGTGACGAAACACGCCGCTCTTTGTTGTATCTTCTCTATCTCCGCTATCAGTCCTACCCGATGGGGATCCCAGATAGATGAACAATACTCAAGAATCGGACGAACAAGCGCCTTATAAGCCACTTCTTTTGTGAATGAGTTACATTTTCTTAAGATTCTTCCTATGAAGCTGAGTCTGGTGTCTGCTTTTCCCACTATCTGTTTTATTTGGTAATTCCACTTAAGGTCGCTCTGTCTCCAGTTGTTTGTCATCAGTAGTGTAGCTATACAATAGTGGATTTCTTTTCCTATATACAGGGTGGTACATTGATCGTGATCGGGCCAAATATCTCAGGAAATAAGCGTCAAACGAAAAAACTACAAACTTATTTAGATTGAAGGGGGAAACCAGATGGCGTTAGGGTTGGCCCGATAGATGGCGCTGCCATAGCTCAAACGGATATCAACTGCTTTTTTTTATGGGAACCCCCATTTTTATTACATATTCGTGTAGTACGTAAAGAAATATGAATGTTTTAGTTGGACCACTTTTTTCGCTTTTTGATAGATAACACTGTAATAGTCACAAACATATGGCTCACAATTTTAGACGAACAGTTGGTAACAGGTTGGTTCTTAAATTAAAATACATAACGTAGGCATGTTTGAACATTTTATTTCGTTTGTTCCAATGTGATACATGTACCTTTGTGAGCTTATCATTTCTGAGAACATATACTTCTACATACATACTCCGCAATACACCATACGGTGCGTGGCGGAGGGTACCTCGTATCACAAATAGCATCTTCTCTCCCTGTCCCACTCCCAAACAGAACGAGGGAAAAATGACTGCCTATATGCCTCTGTACGAGCCCTAATCTCTCTTGTCTTATCTTTGTGGACTTTCCGGGAAATATAAGTCGGCGGCAGTAAAACTGTACTGCAGTCAGCCTCAAATGCCGGTTCTCTAAATTTCCTCAGTAGCGATTCACGAAAAGAACGATTCCTTTCCTCCAGAGACTCCCACCCGAGTTCCTGAAGCATATCCGTAAGTCTCGCGTGCTGATCAAACCTACCAGTAACAAATCTAGCAGCCCGTCTCTGAATTGCTTCTATGTCCTCCCTCAATCCGACCTGATAGGGATCCCAAACGCTCGAGCAGTACTCAAGAATAGGTCGTATTAGTGTTTTACAAGCGGTCTCCTTTACAGATGAACCACATCTTTCCAAAATTCTACCATTGAACCGAAGACGACTATCCGCCTTCCCCACAACTGCCATTACATGCCTGTCCCACTTCATATTGCTCTGCAATGTTACGCCGAAATATTTAATCGACGTGACTGCGTCAAGCGCTACACTACTAATGGAGAATTCAAACATTACGGGATTCTTTTTCCTATCCATCTGCATTAATTTACATTTATCCATATTTAGAGTTAGCTGCCGTTCTTTACATCAATCACAAATCCTGTCCAAGTCATCTTGTATCCTCCTACAGTCACTCAATTACAACACCTTCCCGTGCACCACAGCATCAGCAAACAGCCGCACATTGCTATCTACCCTATCCAAAAGATCATTTATGTAGATAGAAAACAACAGCGGACCTACCACACTTCCCTGGGGCACTCCAGATGATACCCTCACCTCCGATGAACACTCACCATCGAGGACAACGTACTGGGTTCTATTACTTCAGAAGTCTTCGAGCCACTGACATATTTGGGAACCAATCCCATATGCTCGTACCTTAGTTAGGAGCCTGCAGTGGGGCAGCGAGTCAAACGCATTCCGGAAGTCAAGGAATATGGCATCCGTCTGATACCCATCATCCATGGTTCGCAAGATATGTGAAAAAAGAGCGAGTTGCGTTTCGCAGGAGCGATGCATTCTAAAGAACGCATGCTGTTACAGCGTGATTAGCTGCAAATACCACATTAATGCAATAGATGCTCAAAATGATGTCCGTCAACCTCAATGCGTTTGGCAACACGTGTAACGACATTCCTCTCAACAGTGAGTAGTTCGCCTTCCGAAATGTTCGCACATGCATTGACAATGCGCTGACGCATGTTGTCAGGCGTTGTCGGTGGATCACGATAGCATAACCTTCAACTTTCCCCACAGAAAGAAATCCGGGGACGTCAGATCCGGTGAACGTGCGGGCCATGGTACGGTGCTGCGACGACCAATCCACCTGTCATGAAATATGCTGTTTAATACCGCTTCAACCGCACGCGAGCTATGTGCCGGACATCCATCATGTTGGAAGCACATCGCCATTCTCTCATGCAGTGAAACATCTTGTAGTAACATCGGTAGAAATTGCTTAGGAAATCAGCGTACACTGCACCATTTAGACTGCCATCGATAAAATGGGGACCAATTATCCTTCCTCCCAGAATGCCGCACCATACGTTAACCCGCCAAAGTCGCTGATGTTCCACTTGTCGCAGCCATCGTGGATTTTCCGTTGCCCAATAATGCATGTTATGCCGGTTTACGTTACCGCTGTTAGTGAATGACGCTTCGTCGCTAAATAGAACGCGTGCAAAAATATTGTCATCGTCCCGTAATTTCTCTTGTGACCATTGGTGGAACTGTACACGACGTTCAAATTCGTCGCCATGCAATTACTGGTGCATAGAAATACGGTACGGGTGCAATGGATGGTGATGTAGCACTCTCAACATCGACGTTTTTGAGATTCCCGATCCTCGCACAATTTGTCTGCTACTGATGTGCGGATTAGCCGCGACAGCAGCTAAAACACCAACTTGGGCAACACCATTTATTGCAGGTCGTGGTTGACGTTTCACATGTGGCTGAACACTTCCTGTTTCCTTAAATAACGTAACTATCGCGCGAACGGTACGGAGACTTGGATGATGTCGTCCAGGACACCGAGCACCATACATAGCACACGCCCGTTGGGCATTTTGATCACAACAGTCATACATCAACACGATATCGACCTTTCCCGCAATTGGTAAACGGTCCATTTTAACACGAGTAATGTATCACGAATCAAATACCGTCGGCACTGACGGAATGTTACGTGATACCACGTACTTATATATTGTGACTATTACAGCGACATGTCACAAAGCGCAAAAAGTGGTCCAACTAAAATCACGTACTACACGAATATGTAATAAAAAATGGGGGTTCCTATTTAAAAAAACGCAGTTGATATCCGTTTGACCTATGGCAGCGCCATCTAGCGGGCCAACGATAGCGCCATCTGGTTTCCCCCTTCACGCTAGACGAGTTTCGCTCTTTGTAGTTTTTTCGTTTGACACTTATTTCGTGAGATATTTGGTCCGGTCACTATCAATGGATCACCCTGTATACGCAATATGCTACATTTATTTATTTTCCGGGTCAGCTGGCAGAGTCCTCACGAATCATCAATTCTCTGCAGGTCGCTCTGCGAATTTTTACTATCTTCTGGCGTTGCTACTTTGGTATAGACAACTGCATCATCTACGAATAGCCTTAAAGAGCATCCGACGCTTTCTACTAGATCATTTATACATACTGTAAAAAGCAATGCCCCTATCACACTTCCCTGTGGGTAGTCCGGATATTATCTTTACATCTGTCGATTTTGTTCCGTTAAGAGCGACGTGTTGAGTTCTGTTTGCAACAATGTCTTGAATCCAATCAGAAGTCTGCTCCGAAACTCCGTTAAGTTCGTATTTTTTCCATTAAAGCCAATGCGAGACAGTGTCAAATGCCTTACTGAAATCAAGGAACCCAGCATCAACCTGAGCGCCGTTGTCCACTATGCTGTGGATCTCATGGAGGAACAGAGCGAGCTGAGTTTCGCAGGATCTCTGTTTGCGGAATCCATGTCGATTTTTATAGAGGAGATGTTCCTTTTCCAAAAACGCCATAATTCTTGGGCATAAAACATGTTCCATTATTCTACAACACATTGATGTCAACGATATAGGTTGTGTGGATCTGTGTTACGGGCTTTCTTAAAAACGGGAATGAACTGCGCTTTTCTCCAGTCGCTAGGTACCTTTCGTTGCTCAAGGGATCTGCAAGTTCTTTCACATAATCTTTACAGAATCTTATATGTATCTCACCTAGTCCTGACGCCTTTCTACTACTTAGCGATTGTAGGTGCTTTTCAGTTCCGCGATCGCGCAGAATTAGCTGAGCGGTCTAAGGCGCTGCAGTCATGGACTGTGCGGCTGGTCCCGGCGGAGGTTCGAGTCCTCCCTCGGGCATGGGTGTGTGTGTTTGTCCTTAGGATAATTTAGATTAAGTAGTGTGTAAGCTTAGGGACTGCAGTTGAGTCCCATAAGATTTCACACACATTTGAATTTTGAACAATTCTGCGATCGGTTATCTCAATATCTGCCATTTCGACGTTCGCACGACGATTGCAAAGAGGAACAATGTTATGATCTTACGCGGTGAAGAAACTACCCCAGCAAGCAAGAAGTATCAAAATACACTCCTGGAAATTGAAATAAGAACACCGTGAATTCATTGTCCCAGGAAGGGGAAACTTTATTGACACATTCCTGGGGTCAGATACATCACATGATCACACTGACAGAACCACAGGCACATAGACACAGGCAACAGAGCATGCACAATGTCGGCACTAGTACAGTGTATATCCACCTTTCGCAGCAATGCAGGCTGCTATTCTCCCATGGAGACGATCGTAGAGATGCTGGATGTAGTCCTATGGAACGGCTTGCCATGCCATTTCCACCTGGCGCCTCAGTTGGACCAGCGTTCGTGCTGGACGTGCAGACCGCGTGAGACGACGCTTCATCCAGTCCCAAACATACTCAATGGGGGACAGATCCGGAGATCTTGCTGGCCAGGGTAGTTGACTTACACCTTCTAGAGCACGTTGGGTGGCACGGGATACATGCGGACGTGCATTGTCCTGTTGGAACAGCAAGTTCCCTTGCCGGTCTAGGAATGGTAGAACGATGGGTTCGATGATGGTTTGGATGTACCGTGCACTATTCAGTGTCCCCTCGACGATCACCAGTGGTGTACCGCCAGTGTAGGAGATCGCTCCCCACACCATGATGCCGGGTGTTGGCCCTGTGTGCCTCGGTCGTATGCAGTCCTGATTGTGGCGCTCACCTGCACGGCGCCAAACACGCATACGACCATCATTGGCACCAAGGCAGAAGCGACTCTCATCGCTGAAGACGACACGTCTCCATTCGTCCCTCCATTCACGCCTGTCGCGACACCACTGGAGGCGGGCTGCACGATGTTGGGGCGTGAGCGGAAGACGGCCTAACGGTGTGCGGGACCGTAGCCCAGCTTCATGGAGACGGTTGCGAATGGTCCTCACCGATACCCCAGGAGCAGCAGTGCCCCTAATTTGCTGGGAAGTGGCGGTGCGGTCCCCTACGGCACTGCGTAGGATCCTACGGTCTTGGCGTGCATCCGTGCGTCGCTGCGGTCCGGTCCCAGGTCGACGGGCACGTGCACCTTCCGCCGACCACTGGCGACAACATCGATGTACTGTGGAGACCTCACGCCCCACGTGTTGAGCAATTCGGCGGTACGTCCACCCAGCCTCCCGCATGCCCACTATACGCCCTCGCTCAAAGTCCGTCAACTGCACATACGGTTCACGTCCACGCTGTCGCGGCATGCTACCAGTGTTAAAGACTGCGATGGAGCTCCGTATGCCACGGCAAACTGGCTGACACTGACGGCGGCGGTGCACAAATGCTGCGCAGCTAGCGCCATTCGACGGCCAACACCGCGGTTCCTGGTGTGTCCGCTGTGCCGTGCGTGTGATCATTGCTTGTACAGCCCTCTCGCAGTGTCCGGAGCAAGTATGGTGGGTCTGACACACCGGTGTCAATGTGTTCTTTTTTCCGTTTCCAGGAGTGTATGTGGCATAAATCGCCGATATTTTAATTGTACTGACTTAGAAGCTTGACGTTTTTGCACCACCAAAGAACCATGGACCTCAGTATATAACATAAATTTCAACTTATCCGCCAGTTTCTAAGAAAAAAGAGGTTATAACAGCCGGGAGGACACACCGACAGTCCGATAGCAAATGACAAAAATGTTTTCGTGTAATGTAATTACAAATTAACAATTTCGGATTTTTCCACTTACCTGAACTGAGCAACCTTCCTTCTTTCCAAAATTTCTAGATTTCAGACTAATAGGAGTTACCGTACAGGTTTTGATGAGTGAGTTTGCGAGTATCAACACATGTGACGTAAATAATCGTACCTTTTGATTGCATTGACCTCTAAGCTACCGTTTATTATATGGTATACGAACTACAGACCCTAGTATGTGACATAAATTTCAACTTGCTACGTGTACCCGTTCCTCAGGAAAAAGGTTTTCGAAAAGCGGACAGATAAACAGACGGATAACAAAGTAATCATGTAAGTGTTCCATTTTCACTGATTCAGATACAGAGCCCTAATAATGGTAACAGTAAAAGTGTGAAATTCCTTCTTGCAGTTTAATTTGTGATGTGATGATCTGGCTTAGATGTAAATTAGAGAATTAGAAACAGTACAACTGCAACATTTGCCACACAGTCTGTAGCACAAAATGGTAACCCGGTTACCCAGTCACTTTGTCTCAACTGCAAATTGGCTTCCAAAGGCAACAAAAACTTGATTTGCACTATTTCATACATTTATTGACCGAATTTAAAAAGTTAATATGCTGTCGTATTCTATTCATTAACAGGCACTAGCTTATGTTAAAAGTAGAACGCAGTAGTGAAGTATTTAAGTTAGAGACAGTAGACGTGTCTTGATGCAGAATAATTCGCAGCGCGCAAATTACACAGACTATCTACATCCATTATTTCTGAACGAGAGCGCGTAGTAACTTCCAGCAAACTTTATACACAATTTTAAACATTTTCACAACTTCTTCTCGCTGACACCCCACGCAGAATAATGAAAAGAAACGAGTTTATCGCTTACCGCATTTTTGCTGTTCATTCAGTAAAATTTCAATATTAGACATCGCTTTTTAATTTACTTCCCTACTACTAACTCTGTTCGCAACACGATATGCAGACAATATCCATATACACCTCTGTATGTACCTGCAAAATGATATCATTTTACGACACATAATCCAAGAGATACGATGTCATAAACATTCAGATACGTGAAAAACAAGTTTTTTATATAACGGAGCGCTAATTATCCAGAACCACTCTTCCACTATTTGATAATTAGTGACTTTCAATAAATCTTCAACATAAGTCCAAATCTTTCCTAATCCTTTTCCTCTCATATATCCGCGTAATGTTTTCCATCCTTAACGTCAAATATTTAACACGCTAATATCTGTAACATAATCAAAATTTTGTGGTTATTGTATGCATAGGAGTTCGATTGTTTGATGGGGAACGTGCATGAAACGCATACACTTATGCTACCAAACAGTGCGCCAAAGATATTTAAGATAAACTTCATAAAATTTTATATGATGGTTAGCAATAGTATAATGCAACTTGAAACTCAGTTCACGAAACTGTTCTTCGAATTTAGATATCACTGTAAAAATATAAATTTTCTTACATCTATAATTATTAGTGTTTCTTTTCTTGATAAACTATTACACCAACTACTGGCAAATTTGAATTGTGTTATGTCTACATCCATATAAACAATTATACGTGGGGCGTTCAATACGTAATTTTCTTCTCGCCCAATTTCCGTTGAAAAATACAGAATTTGTTGTAGGACATCATGGAATATTCCCGCTTCGGCCCCTTTAGTTTCATTAAGTTTCGATAGACGGCGGCGCTCCGTGTAGTCTTAAAAATGGTGTCTGTAACGGAGATGTGTTTCAAGCAGAGAGGTGTCACTAAGTTTCTTTTGGCGGAAGACCATAGCATCGCAGATATTCATAGGCGCTTGCAGAATGTCTACGGATACCTGGCAGTGAACAACAGCACGACGAGTCGCTGGGCGAGGCGTTTGTAATCATTACAACGGGGTTGCCCAAATCTGTCCAATCTCCCGCCTACCGGCCAGTCGCGCACGGCTGTGACTCCTTTAATGTTGGAACGTGCGGATACTCTCATTCGAGGTGATCTGTGGATCACAATCATTTCGTATCTCGACTGGGTGTCTCTGATGGTAGTACTGACAGCCTCGTCTACCGGTTGTATTGAACTGAGATTATGTTGAAAAATATGGTTTTGTAGCCAAAAGAGTGAGGAATAATATGATGTATTTGAATACTTAAAAAAAAATCTACTTTCACAGAAAAGGTATTATATTACATACTGAAAGCCCCTCGTACATGAGCAATTTTGAAAACCTTTAATAAAAAAAATTATAACGTTGTATATCCATTTGACAGGAATCGGTATAGGAATTTCAACAACTACATATCTCATCTGAAACACAACATTTGACTCTGTGTGTTTATTTGCTGCACTCTAAGAAACGTGTGAGCCAAATTTCAAGGCATTATTCGACGTATCACAGATGTCCTGAGAAAAATGTGCGTAGTGTCAGCAAATGTATTTTTCAGAAAAAAGATTTTAAGGATTACACTTACATTTTCTTCTGTTATACATTCTCAGGATGCACCAGCATAGTGTTCAGGATGTTCTTCGTCCTCAAGACTTGTCTTGTACTTTCTTTTCCGTTTTCTTGTTTCCTTTGCTAGGTCCTGAATAGACACGTCAGCTCTAGACACACGACGACTGTCAATTTTTTCAAGAATTGTTAGAGTGAATGCATCCACACTGAAGCCCAAACGCTATAACACTTATGTGGACGTAACATCAATGATTACACATTCTTGAATGCATTTCTAGTCGGTGTAGAAATTATTATTCCACAGGCAGTTGCGAAAAGAAGCGTGCCCGGGAAACATCGAGAAACGTAGATTCTTTTTTTCTCCACCAGTTCATATATGACTTCTAAAATGAAACTTTGGGAACTATTTGTCAGCAAATATTACTACTGAATGAAAACAAAATCGAAGAATTAAATTTTTGGACACATTTGCAAACGTCCCTCCTGGAAGAATCGGGGAAGGGAGGCGGGGGTGGTTCGTGGGGGGGGGGGAGGACGTCTGTAGGAGATATTGAGTTATTTTTGTGATTTTACAAAATTTTCGCAACTGTCTTGTTCCACCAGATGCTTGTGTTACTGGTTTGAACAAAAACTGTTCATCTTTTCAATTCTTAACCTGTGAAGTGAGTCACTTTCAAATAATTGTACGCTGGCTGGATACAAAATGTGATTGAAGACTCCAATGTTGGTTTGACCAAATGTCGGTAAATTCATGTATATCAGTGACCCTTAGTTTGACGAGCAAAAAAGTCAAATGACCTACAAGGCATCTGGCTTCAGTCGTTTCTTCCCTGTCATTCTACGCCATCCAGAACGAATTTGCTCCACGTTGGATGACGTTATGAGGTTTTGTGTGAGGAGATCTTTAAGGTAGTCGTACAGCATCGCCCGGTAAGCAAGTGTACGAGATTTATTGTAGGTCTTGGGTACGAAGACAGGTTTAGTACCATGAGCTTTTAGAGAAGAAGATCGTTTTTGCATCATGCTTCTTTGGAGAAACTGTTCAAATTCTGTTGCGGCTTCCTCATTAGACAAAAGCCTTGGTTTTGCAGAGATGATTTCTGCCAGAAGTCTCAGACGCTCTATGTACACCAGTTGAGCTGCGATGTAGCCCTCATCTTCTTTGTCCACTGTCCCGTTGCTAGTGGAGCAGTCGTTGGTTGCCCTAATATGCGACCGGCCACACAGTCGCGAGAGCTCGTGGAATAGTGACGATTCAAATAGCCTTCCGTGGTCTTTTGTTGTCGTCTCGCTATCTACAAAAACTGTGATTACGGTTTCTGCGGCCACGTCAGTAGTCAGAAAGGCCTCAGGCCAGCGTGTAAATCTGTCAGCCACCTTTAATAACTTATATGTAAATTGAAGGTGAAGGGAGGAGAAAGGAAAGAAAAGCGGTTGCTGATAGCACCTGAATCTGGAAATTACACAGGATCAGCAGTGACCAGTGAAAATGTGGGCCGGACAGGGATTCGAACCTGGCATCTTGTGCTTACTAGGCACGTGTGTTAACCACTGTAACACCTGGGGCGCCAGCTACTGTGGCCGAGTGGTTCTAGGCGCTTCGGTCCGGAATCGCATGACTGCTACAGTCGCAGGTTCGAATCCTGCCTCGGGCACGGATGTGTGTGATGTCCTTAGGTTAGTTAGTTTTAAGTAGCTGTAAGTTCTAGGGGACTGAAGACCTCAGATGTTAAGTCCCATAGTGCTCAGAGCCATTTGAACTACCTGGGGCATAGTGCTTAGCGCAACTGCACGGATTATCTTAGCACACCTCCCGGTCCACCCACATTCCCACCCAGCGACACCTGTCCACAGTCCCTCTCCATTTCCCCCTTTGTCGCTACTCTGAGATTCCCCCAAGAAGTCGGACGTACTAGCGTATCCGCACTGAAGAAGGTGGATCCATTTCCCACCTAGGCGAAACAGTTGTATGAATGCGTGGTCTCTGTTCTTTCGGACATGTCCTGTCAGTGTAGAATTTCCATTTTGCCTCCACGCATCCACACTTCAGTACCTGACCTGCAGCTCAGCGGAAAATGAGCACTAATGAGTTACTTGTGCCACACGTACGTGGAGATACTATCCAACCTAAAATAATACTATTCGTAATAACAGTAATTATTAGTCTACAAAGGAAGTAAAACTTACAGGTATGTAATCCTGTTCAGTACACGGTCCTCAGTTACCAACAGAAATATCTGCACTTATCCCACTAACACCCTGTATGCACATGGTGCTCGAAACTACGGCCATCAGAGCCCTTGTATTGTTGTGGCTTTCACTCAGAAGACTGGTTTGATGTGGCTCTCCATGCTTCTCTATCCTGTGTAAGGCTCTTCATCTCCCAGTAACTGCAGCAACCTACGTCCTTCTGAATCTGCTTACTGTAGTCAACTCGTGATCTCCCTCCTCGATTTTTATCCCCCACACTTCCGTCCAATGCTAAACACGTGACCCCTTGATGTGCTATATTATAATGTTTCTTACCAACCGATCCCTTCTTTTAGTCAAGTTCTGTCACAAATTTCTCTTCTGCACAATTCTGTTCAGTATCTCCTCATTAGTTACATGATGTACCCATCTAATCATCAGCATTCTTCTATGGCGCCATACCTCAAGCGCTTCTAGTCTATTCTCGTCAAAACTGTTTATCGCCCATGTTTCAATTCCATACATGTCTACGCACCATACAAATACTTCCATAAAAGACTTTCTGACACTTAAATCAATACCCGACGTTAATAGATTTCTCTTCTTCAGAAACACTTTTCTTGCCCAGGCTTGTCTACATTTTACATCCACTCTTCTTCGGCCAACGTCAGCTATTTTCTTGCCAAATAGCAAAACTCATCTACTACTTTAAGCGTCTCCTTTCATAATCTAATTCCCTCAGCATCACCTGATTTAATTCGACTACATTTTACTATCCTCGATTTGCTTTTAATGATGTTCATATTATATCCTCGTTTAAGGATCTGTCCACTCCCCTCAACTGCTATTCTTCTCTGGCAGAATTACAATATCATCGGCAAGCCTCAACGATTTCATTTCTTCTCCCTGAACTTATTTCCTACTTCAAATTTTTCTTTTGTTTCCTTTACTGGTTGCTTAATGTACAGATTGAATAACATCAGGGATAGGGTACACCCCCGTCTCACTGCCTTCTCAACTGCTGCTTCCCTTTCATGCCCCTCGACTCTTACAACTGCCATCTGGTTTCCGTACAAACTGTAAATAGTCGATCGCTCCCTGTAATTTACCTCTGTCACGTTTAGTGTTCCAAAGAGATTATTCCAGTCAACAATGGCAAAAGCTTTCTTTAAGTCTACAGATGCAATAAACGTAGGCTTGCGTTTCCTTAACCTATCTCTTACGAAGCCTTAGGGTCAATATTTCCTCGCGTGTTCCTATATTTCTCCGGAATCCAAACTGATCTTTCCCGAGGTCGGTTTGTACCAGTTTTTCTCGTGTTAGTATTTTGCAGCCATTACTTATTAAGCTGATAGTTCGGTAATATTCACACCTGTCAGCACCTACTTTCTTTGGAATTGGAGCTACTGTATTTTTTCTGAAGTCTGAGGGTATTTCGCCTGTCTCATACATCTTGTTCATGAGATGGAAGAGTGTTTTCATGGCTTGCTCTCCCCATGCTATTAGCAGTTTTAATAGAATGTTGTCTACTCCCCAGGCCTTGTATCGATTTAGGTCTTTCAGTACTCCGTTAAATTCTTCACGCAGTATCACATCTCCCACGTCATCTTCATTTATGTCCTCTTCCATTTCTATAATATTACCCGCAAGTACATCTCCCTTGTATAGACCCTTTATACAGGGTGGTCCATTGATAGTGACTGGGCCAAATATCTCACGATAAGCATCAAACGAAAAAACTACAAAGAACGAAACTCTTCTAGCTTGAAGGGGGAAACCAGAATGCGCTATCGTTGGCCCGCTAGATGGCGCTACCATTGGTCAAATGGATATCAACTGCGTTTTTTTAAAATAGGAACCCCCATTTTTATTACATATTCGTGTAGTACGTAAAGAAATATAAATGTTTTAGTTCGACCACTTTTTTCGTTTTGTGGTGGATGGCGCTGTAATAGTCACAAACGTATACGCACGTGGTATCACGTAACATTCCGCCAGTGCGCACGGTATATGCTTCGTGATACATTACCCGTGTTACAATGGACCGTTTACCAATTGCAGGAAGGTCGATATCGTGTTGATGTATGGCTATTGTGATCAAAATGCCCAACGGGCGTGTGCTATGTATGGTGCTCGGTATCCTGGACGACATCATCCAAGTCTCCGTACCGTTCGCGCGATAGTTACGTTATGTAAGGAAACAGGAAGTGTTCAGCCACATGTGAAACGTCAACCACGACCTGCAACAAATGATGATGCCCAAGTAGGTGTTTTAGGTGCTGTCGCGGCTAATCCGCACATCAGTAGCAGACAAATTGTGCGAGAATCGGGAATCTGAAAAACATCGGTGTTGGGAGTGCTACATCAGCATCGATTGCACCTGTACCATATTTCTATGCACCAGGAATTGCATGGTAACGTCTCTGAACGTCGTGTACAGTTCTGCCACTGGGCACAAGAGAAATTATGGGTCGATGACAGATTTTTTACACGCGTTCTATTTAGCGACGAAGCGTCGTTCACCAACAGCGGTAACGTAAACCGGCATAATATACACTACTGGGCAACGGAAAATCCACGATGGCTGCGAAAAGTGGAACATCAGCGACCTTGGCGGCTTAATGTATGGTGCGGCATTATGGAAGGAAGATAATTGGCGCCCATTTTATCGATGGCAATCAAAATGGTGCAGTGTATGCTGATATCCTACGTAATGTTCTACCGATGTTACTACAAGATGTTTCACTGCATGACAGAATGGCGATGTACTTCCAACATGATTTATGTCCCGCACATAGCTCGCGTCCGGTTGAAGCGGTTTTGAATAGCATATTTCATGACAGGTGGACTGGTCGTCGAAGAACCATACCATGGCCCGCACGTTCACCGGATCTGACGTCCCCGGATATCTTTCTGTGGGGAAAGTTGAAGGATATTTGCTATCGTTATCCACCGACAACGCCTGACAACATGCGTCAGCGCATTGTCAATTCATGTGCGAACATTACGGAAGGCGAACTACTCGCTGTGGAGAGGAATGTCGTTACACGTATTGCCAAATGCTTTGAGGTTGACGGACATCATTTTGAGCATTTATTGCATTAATGTGGTATTTACATGTAATCAAGCTGTAACAGCATGCACAGAAATAAAATGTTCAAACGTACCTACGTTCTGTCTTTTAATTTAAAAAACCTACCTGTTATCAACTGTTCGTCTAAAACTGAAAGCCATATGCATGTGACTATTACAGCACCATCTATCAGAAAGCGAAAAAAGTGGTCCAACTAAAACATTCATATTTCTTTACGTACTACACGAATATGTAATAAAAATGGGAATTCCTATTTAAAAAAACTCAGTTGATATCCGTTTGTTCTATGGCAGCGCCATTTAGCGGCCTAACCATAGTGCCATCTGGTTTCCCCCTTCAAGCTAGACAGGTTTCATTCTTTGTATTTTTTTTTCGTTTGACGCTTATTTCGTGAGATATTTTGCCCGGTCACGATCAATGGACCACCCTGTATTCTCCTTCGGCCTTTCAGCTTTCCCTTCTTCTTTGCCTGGGTCTGGTTTCCCTCTAAGGACATTCATACAGGTGGTTCTCTTTTGTCCAAAGGTCTGTTTCATTTTCCTGTAAACGGTATCTATCTTTCCACTAGTGGTACATGCTTCTGAATCTTTCTGTTTGTCCTCTATCCGTTCCTGCCTAGCCATTTTGCAAAATAAAAAGTGGTTCATGTTGTGACTTGGCAAAACAGCTAAGCCACTATGAGATAGCCGAAAGGCACGCGTTTAAGCTCACGCAGGCTGGCGTGAGGTCTGGAACAGTTAAAGGAGTTGAGTCTAGTAAAAAAAGTACGTAGCTTCTGGAACACTTAATTTTAATCCATAATTGGTGAACATCGGTCTGACGGTACATGCATCACAAGATAAATAGCAAATGATAATGGCGCCTTGCTAGGTAGTAGCAAATGTAGCTGAAGGCTATGCTAACTATCGTCTCGGCAAATGAGAACGTAATTTGTCAGTGAACCATTGCTAGCAAAGTCGGCTGTACAACTCGGGCGAGTGCTAGGAAGTCTCTCAAGACCTGCCGTGTGGCGGCGCTCGGTCTGCAATCACTGACAGTGGCGACACGCGGGTCCGACGTATACTAACGGACCGCGGCCGATTTAAAGGCTACCACCTAGCAAGTGTGGTGTCTGGCGGTGACACCACAGTTCAAATGGCTCTGAGCACTGTACGACTTAACATCTTAGGTCATCAGTCCCCTAGAACTTAGAATTACTTAAACCTAACTAACCTGAGGACATCACACACATCCATGCCCGAGGCAGGATTCGAACCTATGACCGTAGCGGTCGCGCGACTTCAGATTGTAGCGCCTAGAACCGCTAGGCCAATCCGGCCGGCAGCCATTTTGCAGTTCCTGTCAATCTTCTAGTTTAGACGTTTGTGTTCTCTTTCGCTTGCTTCATTTACTACGTTTTTGTATTTTCTCCTTTTCAATTGAGTTCAGTATCTTTTGTGTTAGCCAAAGATTTCTACTAGCCCTCATCTTTTTCCCTACTTGATCCTCTGCTTCCTTCACTCCTTCATCTCTCTAAGCTACCCACTTTTCTTCTGCTGTATTCCTTTCCCCTGTTCCTGGATATCGTTCCGTAATACTGTCTCTCAAATTCTCAACAATCTCTGGTTCTTTCTGTTTATCCAGGTCCCATCTCCTGCAATTCGTACCTCCTTGCAGTTTCTTCAGTTTTAATCTACAGTTCATAACCCATAAACTGTGGTCAGAGTCCACATCTGCCCCTGCAGATGTCTTACTATTTAAAATCTGGTTCCCAAATCTCTGTCATACCATTATTGAATCAGTCTGAAACCTTACGGTGTCTCAAGGTCTCTCCCATGTATAAAACCTTCTTCCATGATTCTTATACCAAGTGTTAGCGATGATTAAATTATACTCTGTGTAAAATTATAGCAGGCGACTTCCTCTTTCATGCCTTTCTCCCAGTCAATATTCACCAACTACTTTTCCTTCTCTTCCTTTTCCTACTACAGAATTCCAGTCCCCCATGACTATTTAATTTTCGTCTCCCTTAAGTATCTGAATAATTTCTTTTACCTAGTCGTACATTTCTTCAATCTCACTATCTGCGGAACTACTTGGCATATAACTTGGCATATAACTTGGACTACAGCGATGGGCGTGGGCCTCGTGTCTATATTGTCTACAATAGGGTGTTCACTACGCTGTTCATAGAAATTTATCCGCAGTCCTGTTTTCTGATTCATTATTAAACCTATTCCTGCGTTAGCCTCGTTTTATTTTGTATTTATAACCCTGTATTCACCCGACCAGAACTCCTATTCCTCCTGACACCGAACTTCACTAATTCCCACTATATCTAACTTTATCCTATCCATTTCCCATCTTAAATTTTCCAACCTGTCTGGCCGATTAAGGGATCTGATGTACCACATACCGACACGTAAAACGCCAGTTTTGTTTTTCCTGATAACGACATCCTCATGAGCAGTCCCCTCCCGGAGATTAGAATGGAGGACTATTTTACCTCCGGAATATTTTACCCAAGAGGATGCCGTCACCATTTAACCACGCAGTAGAGCTGCTAGTCATCGGTAAAAATTACGACAGTGGTTTTCCCTTTGATTTGCAGCCATTTGCAGTACCAGCACTAGCACAGAGCGGCTGTTTTGGTTGATGTTACAGTCAACCATCCAGATTATTTCCCCTGTAACCATTGTACTTTAGGAACGATACGTTTGGCTGACCTCTCAAAAGAAACCCCTCCGTCGTGGTTGCACTTACGGTATCGTTACCTGCGTCGCTGAGGCACCAAGCCTCCCCACCTACGGCAAAGTCCGTGGTTCGTTACTAAAGTAATTTCACATAAAATCGGCTAAATGATTAAAATTAAAAGGTAAAGTATGAAACAGATATCTGATCCACTCAGTTCCATTTTCACTCGCACTTTGACACAGAAGCACAAAATACTGTACGTAAGACTGAGCCCACAGACAATTTGTAAACCGAAACAGATTGTACCTAAACAACAGCTAAAATAATGTAAAAGGGAAGTGTGATTAGCTAATCACTGAGAAATGAAAAGAGAGCCACACACCATGAAAACGTATTAAGAACTTTTATGTAATAACCTATGCAAAAGGTCAGGTGCTGCAGAAACTCTAAGAACATAAACCACATTTTTTCATCGTCTCCTAAGTTAGATGGCACATTAGTTAATAAGTCTTTTTAGTCTTTCTTTTAAGTGGGTCCGTGCGACCTTTTGCATAGGTTATTACATAAAAGTTCTTAATATGTTTTCATGGTGTGTGGCTCTCTTATCATTTCTCAGTGATTAGCTAATCACACTTCCCTTTTACATTATTTTAGCTGTTGTTTAGGTACAATCTGTTTCGGTTTACAAATTGGCTGTGGGCTCAGTCTTACGTACAGTATTTTGTGCTTCTGTGTCAAAGTGTGAGTGAAAATGGAACTGAGTGGATCAGATATCTATTTCATACTTTACCTTTTAATTTTAAGCATTTAGCCGATTTTATGTGAAATTACTTTAGTAACGAACCACGGACTTTGCCGTAGGTGGGGAGGCTTGTGTGCCTCAGTGATGCAGGTAACGATACCGTAGATGCAACCACGACGGAGGGGTTTCTTTTGAGAGGTCAGGCAAACGTATGGTTCCTGAAGTATAGTGGTTGCAGGGGAAACAGTCTGGATGGTTGACTGTTAACATCAACCAAATCAGCCTCGCTGTGCTGGTACTGCGAACGGCTGCAAATGAAAGGGAAAACCACAGTCGTAATTTTTACCGACGGCATGCAACTCTACTGCATGGTTAAATGATGACGGCATCCTCTTCGTTAAAATATGCCAGAGGTAAAATAGTCCTCCATTCTAATCTCCGGGAGGGGACTGTTCAGCAGGATGTCGTTATCAGGAAAAACAAAAGTGGCGTTCTACGGGTCGGTATGTGGTACACCAGATCCCTTAATCGGCAGCCAGGTTGGAAAGTTTAAGATGGGAAATGGATAGGATAAAGTTAGATATAGTGGGAATTAGTGAAGTTCGATGGCAGGTGGAATAGGACTTCTGGTCGGGTGAATACAGGGTTATAAATACAAAATAAAACAAGGCTAAAGTAGGAGTAGGTTTAATAATGAATCAGAAAACAGGAGTGCGGATAAATTACTATGAACAGCAGTCCAGGTTTAAATACCAAGTAGCTCCGCAGACAGTATCCATTCGGCTCCCAAATGGGTTATTTTAGCAAGGCTCTCGACTGTTTTCCAACAACCTCTGACAAGCTGTGTAGGCGACATTACTCCCACGCGCGGTCTGCAAAAGGGAGCCGCCGCTTTTAGACTGGCAGGCGCCGTGTGGAAAGGAAGTGACGACAAGGCTGCACGAACCGACAACGCGCTCGCGTAGCCGTGAACGTAATTGGCGTGGCGCAGGCGGCGGCCCGCGCGGCGTGTAGTTAAACTATTACCCCGCCAGCGAGGGGGAAGCCCCGACCGAGACGGCGCTCGTGCGTCGTCGCGCCACTTCGGCTCGTTCCGGCGCGGCCCACTTGTGCCCGCCCCGCCGCCGGCGCCGCCTAATTGGACGCCCGGTAACTAGCAAGTTAGCAAGACGTCGTCCGGGCCCAAAGGGAGCGCGGGCGCCCGAAAGAACGCCTGCTTAAAGACGTTGCCGGCAATCGATACTGTGTAAAGTTCAGTCGACGGCGGCGGGAAAACCTAATTACGTCGAACTTGCGGCGTGCAAGGCGGCCGAGGCGCCTCAGAGGCGCGGCCGCACAAGGAGGCCGTCTTCGAGGCTACGGTCGAGACACGCAGGAAGTTCAGGGGGAAAGATGCTGTCTCAGCAACGCTGAGCGCCACGCTTCACAGCCTGTGTTTTGTAAGCCTCCCTGTCATCAAGCGGTACACGTACCGTTGATATAAACAACAAGATCTGAAAGGGTGCAGATCATAAGTTAACTGATCTCTGGTCTAATAAGGAGAAGGCCTCAGACGCGGCCAAACGATTCGGCTCGTACTTGGCATGTCCTGTGTGTACAACGTAAAATGAAAGCCCCGAAGGTATTTTGGCTCAAACCTCCTCCCTCCCCCCCCCCCCCCCCCACCACTCTGCCCGCTCCCCCTCCAGTTTTGAGAAAACCATTCCTAAATTTCGTGGCGCATAATAGACTCAAAACTGACGGGATCGATAGACAACTGAAAAATAAGCATATTTTATCATCACATACGGAGACCACAAATGCGTATTTTCCTATAAATCGATGAAAGAAAATGTGCAAATGTGTGTGATTTCCTAAGGGACCAAACTGCTGAGGTCATCGGTCCCTAGACTTACACACTACTTTAAACTAACTTATGCTAACAAGGGAACCTCCCCATCGCACCCCCCCCCCCCCCCCCCCCAGATTTAGTTATAAGTTGGCACAGGGATAGGCCTTGAAAAACTGAACACAGGTCAATCGAGAAAACAGGAAGAAATTGTGTGGAACTATGAAAAAAGCAAAATATACAAACTGAGTAGTCCATGCGCAAGGTATGCAACATCAAGGAGAGTGTGAGCTTCGGAGCGCCGTGGTCCCGTGGTTAGCGTAAGCAGCTGCGGAACGACAGGTCCTCGCAGGTTTGAATCCTGCCTCGGGCACGGATGTGTGTGATGTCCTTAGGTTAGTTAGGTTTAAGTAGTTCTAAGTTCTAGGGGACTGATAACCACAGCAGTTGAGTCCCATAGTGCTCAGAGCCATTTGAACCACTTTTTTATTTATTTATTTATTTATTTATTGTTCCGTGGGACCACATTTAGGAGAAGTCTCCATGGTCATGGAACGAGTCAATACAAGAAATTATAACACGATTGTAGAAACAGATAAAAATAAATATAAGAAACAAATTCAGGCGACAAGTCGTTAGTTTAAATAAAGAAAATCAAGAATGTAACACTGGAATTTGCTTAATTTTTTAGCTCTTCCAGGAGCTCCCCGACAGAATAGAAGGAGTGAGCCATGAGGAAACTCTTCAGTTTAGACTTAAAAGTGTTTGGGCTACTGCTAAGATTTTTGAGTTCTTGTGGTAGCTTATTGAAAATGGATGCAGCAGAATACTGCACTCCTTTCTGCACAAGAGTCAAGGAAGTGCATTCCACATGCAGATTTGATTTCTGCCTGGTATTAACTGAGTGAAAGCTGCTAACTCTTGGGAATAAACTAATATTGCTAACAACAAACGACATTAAAGAAAATACATACTGTGAGGGCAATGTCAAAAATTCCCAGACTATTGAATAGGGGTCGACAAGAGGTTTTCGAACTTACACCATACATAGCTCGAACAGCCCGTTTTTGAGCCAAAAATACCCTTTTTGAATCAGAAGGATTATCCCAGAAAATAATACCATATGACATAAGCGTATGAAAATATGCAAAGTATACTACTTTTCGTGTTGAAATGTCACTTATTTCAGATACTGTTCTAATGGTAAATAAAGCGGCATTTAGTTTCTGAACAAGATCCTGAACATGGGCTTTCCACAACAGCTTACTATCTATCCATACGCCTAGGAACTTGAACTGTTTCCGTCTCGCTTATAACATGCCCATTCTGTCTGATTAAAATGTCAGTTCTTGTTGAATTGTGGGTTAGAAACTGCAAAAACTGAGTCTTACTGTGATTTAGCATCAAATTATTTTCCACAAGCCACGAACTTATATCATGAACTACATTATTTGATAATGTTTCAATATTACACACAAGATCCTTCACTACCAAGGTGGTGTCATCAGCAAACAGAAATATTTTTGAATCACCTGTAATACTAGAAGGCATATCATTTACATAAATAAGAAACAGCAGTGGCCCCAGCACCGACCCTTGGGGAACGCCCCATTTAACAGTGCCCCATTGAGACTGAACATCATTACCACTCTCAATATTGCGGAGGATTACCTTCTGCTTTTGAACGACAGGTCCTTGGTTCAAGTCTTCTCTCGAGTGAAAAGTTTAATTTTTTATTTTCAGACAATTCTCAAAGTTCAGGCACTCACACATAATCAACTTCGCTCTCCAAAATTCCAGGACATGTTCAGATTTGCTTGTACATATGCAGGATTTCACGGTCTACACACGGAAACATTTGAAAACGTAAAAAACATATGTTTTGACAGAGCACAGGGAAAACTGTGCGACTGTGAAACTGTTGCATTCATTTCTTGCAGTTTATGTGACAAACTCTTATGTTTTCATCACTTTTTTGGGAGTTATTACCACATCCACAAGAAAACCTAAATCGGGCAAGGTAGAAGAATCTTTTTCCCCATTCGCCAAGTGTGCAAGTTAGGTGGGTCGACAACACATTCCTGTCATGTGATGCACATGCCGTCACCAGTGTCGTATAGAAGCTATCAGACGTGTTTTCCTATGGGGGAATCGGTTGACCTATGAGCTTGCGATCAAATGTTTTCGGTTCCTATTGGAGAGGCACGTCCTTTCGTCTACTAATCGCACGGTTTTGCGGTGCGGTCGCAAAACACAGACACTAAACTTATTACAGTGAACAGAGACGTCAATGAATGAACGGACAGATCTTAACTTTGCGAAAATAAAGGAAGTAAAATTTTCACTCGAGGGAAGACTCGAACGAAGGACCTCTCGTTCCGCAGCTGCTCACTCTAACCGTGGGACCACGTTGTCGTTGATGTTGCCTATCTTGCGCATCGACTCATCAGTTTGTATATTTTGCTTATTTTTTCATAGTTCCACACAACTTCTTCCTGTTTTCTCGATTGATCTGTGTTCAGTTTTTCAAGGCCTATCCACTGTGTCAATTTATAACTAAATCTGAGGGGGTTGCGATGGGGAGGTTCCCTTGTAAGAACAACACACACACCCATGCCCGAGGGAGGACTTGAACCTCCGGCGGGAGGGGCCGCGCAATCCGTGACAGAGCGCCTCAAACCGCGCGGCCACTCCGCGCGGCTCGAAGAAACTGTTACGATTACCCCTCGTGTACCCGCAAGGTAACATTTGTCAACGAAAGAGCACTTTCGTAGCGACCATAGCATCTGTCTGGGATGAAGAGAAACTGTTTTCGTTTCCCAAATGCAAAAAAATGGTTCAAATGGCTCTGAGCACCATCTTAGGTCATCAGTCCCCTAGAACTTAGAATTACTTAAACCTAACTAACCTAAGGACATCACACACATCCATGCCTGAGGCAGGATTCGAACCTGCGACCGTAGCAGTCCCGCGGTTCCGGACTGCAGCGCCTAGAACCGCACGGCCACCGCGACCGGCTTCCCAAATGCATTTTGCAGTTTTTATCATTTGTATTTTTTTCCGTGTCGAAATTGGTAGGAATAGGTGGATTAATAAGGTAATCAGTGAGGAATAATAACAAGGTAGACAAATTTCTCCATCAACTTCTATCAGTGAAAAATTAGACTTCTAATCCTGGTTGCCCTACTGCGGCTTTTTCACTCAGTTACATGTCCTCACATTCTTTCGAACAACGACATGGATCGAACTTGTCATACAAATATTCATCATTCACGGTTACAGTGTCAGTGCTTATACAGTGTTCGTATCTTTACAGTACACAATTCATGACTGCCGTACAGGCGGACAGATATTATATCGTCATTTTAGCCCGTTGAGGCATACATGCATCGCTACTAGTTACAGTGTGTTTATATAGAGTCTGTTGTTGAAGAAACAGACACTGTATACGCACAGACATTTAATGATCAACGATGCATATATACCTCGACGTGCTAAAATGACGATATTTCTCCCCCCTGGCATCTGTCAGGCGCTTAAGTGTGAATTGCAGAGTAACCATGTAGATGTAGATGTAGATTATGTGTATGCGAGCATAAGGATTGTGAAAACGTGACATACGGGATTTCGGACAGCCTAAGTGTTTAAGACGACTATTCGTGATAAAAGGGAAATTCGGGTTCGATTACCGGTCCAGCAAACATTTCCGTGTGCCGCAAACAGGTGACGTCAATGTAGTCGCAATATCCGTATATATTTCATAATATAAACATTTGAAGCAAATACACTCGCTGCACCAAGAAACATGTAATGAATGCTATCTTCGTGCGACTGTATCGTTCCTTCGAATATCCGAATATTTGGCGGAAAAAAGAGTTAGTTTGCATTTTAAAATATTTCTTTTTCGGAAATTAATCATAATGCGTATCGTGCATACGATAACATCGCCTAAAAATCGTTGTTGGAAGTTCATTATAAATTTTGCTGTAAATCGTTGCCACATCCTCACAGTTGTGGAATTCTCGCAGGGTTTCCAGAAGCACATTCAATTTTGAAACCTTCAAATGAAATTCGGGTAACGGGACTCGCTGTAAACAAGCATCGCGTGAACGAATGTGGTCCCTCGTCAGGAATTCCCAACTGTATTGCCTGGAATTGTTTCCATACATGGAAGCTTAATGCACCCTTTAATAATAAAAAAATAAAAAAAACGACGCACTACAAAGGATTATACAAATGGGCAAGAAACTGATATTCGTGCAGGTATCGGCGGAAAATGCAAAATTGTAAGCGTTGGCCACCGATGGATGACTGTTTGACGCTGCAGCGTAATTTCACCGCGCATCTGGCAAGGATAGTAATCAGGGGGTATGTAGATACCAGGGCATAAAGTCTTTGCGAATTTCGTGGCGTGTATGTTCGCCCCCGGTAGGTGAGTGGTCAGCGCGACGGAATGTCAATCCTAAGGGCCCGGGTTCGATTCCCGGCTGGGTCGGAGATTTTCTCCGCTCAGGAACTGGGTGTTGTGTTGTCCTAATCATCATCCTTTCATCCCCATCGACGCGCAAGTCGCCGAAGTGGCGTCAAATCGAAAGACTTGCACCTGGCGAACGGTCTACCCGACGGGAGGCCCTAGTCACATGACATCATTACATTCCATGTATTCAGTTGGAAAGTAACTACGCTCCCCAGTCAGAAGTGTGAGAAATATACGCAGATTGCAGCATTTGAGTGAGGCCTGTAGTTGGTTTTAAAGAAGGTGGTTGGAGTAATCGGCGAATCGCACGGCATTTGAATAGGAGCAGTGCCACTATTCTACAATGTTGGCAGGAATGGATGAATCATGACCGAACACAGCGTCAAGAAGGAAGCAGTCAACCTAGAGAGACGGCAGAGCATGAGAACGTAGGAATCGTCAGAGAGGTTCTCAAAGCTCAGAAGTTAGATTTTACACAGAGTACGCGAAGGAAGTTGCCCTCCTTCTTGCAGAGATGCACCGTAGGTCTCTAGAGGAGCGTAGCGTTCCAAAGAAGGGACGTCGAACAGATGTGCAGAACTACAAGCCTATATCTCTAACGTCGATCAGTTGTAGAATTTTGGAACACGTATTATGTTCGAGTACAAGGACTAGAAATCTACACTTTAGGAATCAGCATGGGTTTCGAAAAAGACGGTCGTGTGAAACCCAGCTCGCGCTATCCGTCCACGAGACTCAGAGGGCCATAGACACGGGTTCCCACGTAGATGCCGTGTTTCTTGACTTCCGCGAGGCGTTCAATAAAGTTCCCCACGTTTGTTTAATGAACAAAGTAAGAGCATATGGACTATCAGACCAATTGTGTGATTGGATTGAAGAGTTCCTAGATGACAGAACGCAACATGTCATTCTCAATGGAAAGAAGTCTTCCGAAGTAAGAGTGATTTCAGGTGTGCCGCAGGGGAGTGTCGTAGGACCGTTGCTATTCACAATATATATAAGTGACCTTGTGGATAATATGAGAAGTTCACTGAGGCTTTTTGCGGATGATGCTGTGGTATATCGAGAGGTTGTAACAATGGAAAATTGTACTGAAATGCAGGAGGATCTGCAACGAATTGACGCATGGTGCAGGGAATGGCAATTGAATCTAAATGTAGACAAGTGTAATGTGCTGCGAATACATAGAAAGAAAGATCCCTTTTCATTTAGCTACAATATAGCAGGTCAGCAACTGGAAGCAGTTAATTCCATAAATTATCTGGGAGTACGCATTAGGAGCGATTTAAAATGGAATGATCATATAAAGTTGATCGTCGGTAAAGCAGATACCAGACTGAGATTCATTGGAAGAATCCTAAGGAAATGCAATCCGAAAACAAAGTAGGTTACAGTACACTTGTTCGCCCACTGCTTGAATACTGCTCACCAGTGTGGAATCCGTACCAGATAGGGTTGATAGAAGAGATGGAGAAGATCCAACGGAGAGCAGCGCGCTTCGTTACAGGGTCATTTAGTAATCTCTAAAGCGTTACGGAGATGATAGATAAACTCCAGTGGAAGACTCTGCAAGAGAGCCGCTCAGTAGCTCGGTACGGGCTTTTGTTGAAGTTTCGAGAAAATACGTTCACGGAGGAGTCAAGCAGTATATTGCTCCCTCCTACGTATATCTCGCGAGGAGACCATGAGGATAAAGTCAGAGAGATTAGAGCCCACACAGAGGCATACCGACAACCTTTCTTTCCACGAACAATACGAGACTGGAACAGAAGGGACAACCGATAGAGGTACTCAAAGTACCCTCCGCCACACACCGTCAGGTGGCTTCTGGAGTATGGATGTAGCTGTAGATAGACGTACAAGACATTACTGTTACCGATCTGACGTGCAGCTGGTGCTTCAGCGACCACAAGAGCCGGAAATGGGCGGCTCACTGAAAAGGAGTTGAGCTCACGGCGCACTTTGCGCCGACTATCTTTGACCTCTTTACACCGAGAAGCCCGTTTGCAGTGTCATCGGGCGCATTTGTCTAGGACTCTCATTGACTGCAGTAGAACTGTCTTCAGTGACGAGCACCGCTACGAACTGAGCGCCGATAAACTGCGAAGACGTGTCAGGAAACGCCCAGCACAGCGGTGGCTCGCCAGCCATACGTCCCGGCAACAAGGAGTGATGGTGTGGGTGCCATTTCGTTTCATAGCAGGACTCCTTCGGTCGTCATCCGCTACTTCCTTACAGCACTTAAGTACAGCGACGATATTGTACGACCCCGTTTGTTGCTCTTCATGGCAAGCCATTCTGAGATTACATTTCAGCAAGATAATGCCCACCCGCACACGGTGAGAGTTTCTGCTGCTTGTCTTCGTGCACGCCAAACCCCCCATTGGCCAGCGACGTCGCCCGATCTCCCCCAAACCGAGAACGTTTGACACATTATGGGCAGTGCCCTCGGGACTTTCATAATATAACGCGCCAGTTGGACAGAATTCAGCATGACATCCAACAACTTTGTCGTGCGGTAGCGTTCTCGCTTCCCACGCCCGGGTTCCCGAGTTCGATTCCCGGCGGGGTCAGGGATTTTCTCTGCCTCGTGATGAGTGGGTGTTGTGTGATGTCCTTAGATTAGTTAGGTTTAAGTATTTCTAAGTTCTAGAGGACTGATGACCATAGATGTTAAGTCTCATAGTGCTCAGGGCCATTTGAACCATTTTTTTTTTCCAACAACTTTATCAAACAGTGCCAATCGTAACAACTCCTCGCGCAGTGGTCAGAGGTGGACCAACGCCTTACAGACGTGCTCAATTTGTCAAGTTCTTTCCCTTCAATAAATCACCCAATTTTTCTGAAATTTTAATCATTTGTTTGTCTCTACATTTAGATCACCAATTTCAGTCCTGTTCGAACAGTGCCTTTGTGGGACGCAGTTCTTTCTTTTCTTTATTGTCTTACACTGTATTTTAATTCTTTACTAACCGAAGTCGTCTGAGAAATTTATTTCTTTATATTGCTATTACTCCTTATCGATTACCTTATCAACCGTTGTATTCCTACAAATTTTAATATACAAACAAAAAACTGCAGAGCGCATTTGAGAATCGACCAGAGGTTCTCACCTCCTCGAACAGATGCCTTGGTCGCTAAGTCAGCAGCGCTTTCGTTGAACATCATCTGCATTATAGAAACAAAGCGGCAGTCTTAACAGTATCTTTCCTCAATTTATAGGAACGTGTGTGATGATGAAAAATACTTATTTTCAATTATCTACCGATTCCTCAATTTTCGGACGACTGCGCTTCAGGAACTTTAGGGGTGGTTTTCTCGAAAAAGAGGGACTGTTGAGCCGCAGTACCTTATACTCTTTCATTTTGTGTCGTACACGAGCGACCTGCCAAACATATTAGGTCGGTCTACAACTTTGCTTCGCCGTTTTGCAATAGACGGCAGTAGCGGCAAGAAGGGTTCGCGTGGTTGGTCTTAGGTGTAATACAATAAGCTTAGGCATGTGTAAACATAATGCCATAAAAATATTAGTCGATTTGTGATTGCAACGTAAGGCTATTCTTGATTAATTACGTCAACTTACGTACCCATTTCTCGCCATTTGCGGGAAGTTTTAATTTTCTGCTTTGACATGAAGAAATCTGCGGCTATGGCTCTTAAAATGCTACGTAAGACCAATGGTGAGGGAACTATTAGTGGAAGAACATGCAGAGAATGTTTTCAGTGCCTTAAGAACAGTGATTTTGATGATGAAGGCCGGCATGGCGGTGGATGACAGAACGTTTTCGTAGCTACTGAAATGGAAGGAGACAGTCACAGGATATAATTACCGAACGTGATGCGTTCGAGCCTAGCACTGAAACACAAACGGTCACAATACGGCGACAGATACGTAAAGGTAATTTTGCAGCAGGTCAGTGCTCGACCCCACGTCGCAAAAAAAATATACATGGAAACGTTGAAATGAGTCGTCCTATCCCTCCCACCATATTCTCCATACGTTGCTCTCTCTGACTACCACCTTTTTCGATCAGTGGCATACAGTCTGGCTGACCAACACTTCCGATCATACGAAAAAGTGCAAAATTGAATCTATTCATCGATCCCTACAAAAGACGCCCAGTTCTTTCGCCACGGGATTCGTATGCTATCCGAAAGATGGGAGAAAGTAGTGGCCAGCGATGGCCAATACTACGAATCATAATGTTGTAAGTTTTTCACAATAAAGCCCCGAAGTTCGAGAAAAAATGGCGGAAGCAAAGTTGTAGACCTAGTAAGTCGAATCGGTGGCCGTGTCAGAGGCATTCCCCTGTTCGGGAGCACAGATGCAGCGAGAAAGCCAAATATACTGGTATTACCTATGAGTACAGTAACTGAGAGTATCAGTGAAATCATTGGTCAGAATATTGGTCACCCTATTAAAAGTTCACACTATGGAATTGGTAGCAGGAGATCGTTTGACCATCCACCAATGACTTTATGCATGGCTGTGGTGTGTATGTACCAGTCGCTTGTATGGAATCAGCGCAGTCGACGCGGTTACGTGACCGAATGACAGATATGAAATTTCGCATTTCTTTGTGCCGACGATCACACTGTCATTGAAGCTGCCACATTTGTTCGTGTATCAACGCGACATTCTACAGGTCTACAAGGTGTGATGTACCACTCGCGGGCATGCAATACAGTTTAAGCCACGTGTACAAGTGAGAGTTTTTCACTCTCAAACAGCTTTTGCGAGTAATATGTCTCGTGTAAACAGCGCCGAGAGTCGGAAAGTGGTTCAGATGGCTCTGAGGACTATGGGACTTAACATCTGAGGTCATCAGTCCCCTAGAACTTAGAACTACTTAAACCTAACTAACCTAAGGACATCACACACATCCATGCCCGAGGCAGGATTCGAACCTGCGAGCGTAGCAGCAGCGCGGTTCCTGACTGAAGCGCCTAGAAGCGCTCGGCCACCGCGGCGGGCGCCAAGAGTCAGCTCGCCGGCACTGTCCGAGAGTGGGACAACATCCCAGATAGTCGCACTCTGCGAGTTTAGACCTCATGTTGGTAGGTTGGTTGGTTCGGAGTGTAAAGGGACCAAACTACAGGGTCATCAGTCCCTTTTTCCTCATGCAAACAAGGGCGTAAAAGTAACGAGGAACCACATCGAAAGAGAAAACGAAAGAAGCGAACCAAAAGCGAAAAACGTACGCTAAAAGGGAAAGTAGTGAAAGGTATTAAAAGAATATAACAGATGGCCTGGCCTCCACAGAACATTTCTGCATGGTATTTCCTGTGCGTTCTCACGGAGGATTGCTCACTATCACCTTCCTTCAAAGTGGAAGAAAATGTGTTTTTTTATTGTTATTATTTTTAAACGGCCTCCGGTTGCACAGCCACGTAGGGACTTCAACAAGTAACTTACACATGCCATCTCAAGCTAAGGCCATTGTGCAGCGAGAGTTTCGCATTATCAGAAGAGAGTTCGTTCGAATTTCCTTCGGACGCACCTCTGCTTCGGTACGGATAACAGGTGCGTGGCAGTGAGACTGCGGCAGCTGGAAATCTAATAGAGGACTGGAAGTTAATGCCGTATTTTTAAATCAAATTTCCCGGCCGGTGTGGCCGAGCGGTTCTAGGCGCTCCAGTCTGGAACCGCGCAACCGCTACGGTCGCAGGTTCGAATCTTGCCTCGGGCATGGGTGTGTGTGATGTCCTTAGGTTAGTTAGGTTTAAGTAGTTCTAACTTCTAGGGGACTGATGACCTCAGCTGTTAAGTCCCATAGTGCTCAGAGGCATGTAAATCAAATTGAAAAAGATAAATTATTAATTAAGTTTAATTCCTAAACCGTAATATAAAATCCTCTGTTATTAACAACCTTTTGCCATCTGATGTGCAAATTTTCAATCCTGAATCGATAAAAATTTATTAGTATTTGTGCAAAACATCTGGAGGTGGCACTTTGGACGTCATCGGTACTTTCAGCTTTTTTTGAAAATGTTATAGCGATCGGGAGAAATGAAAATCCAATAGCGCTTTATCGGGCGAGTAGTGTCGATGAGGTGGTACCTCCAACCCCTGTTCACCAATTTCTTCAGGTGTTCATCTTGCTCATTGCGGTCTTGTATTATCTTGTTGCAGAACAACGCCTTTTTTGCTGTCAACTGCTGGGCACTTTTCAATTATAGACTGATTTATTCGATCCAGTTGTTCACAGTAAATATCTGCATTCACAGTTTGTCCAGGTTTTAGCACTCCAAAATGAACGGTTCCGCGAATACTCCACCAAACACACAAAAGCTCCTATTTGGAGTGTAGACCTGGCTTAGCTGCACTTCAGAGCCACTGTTTTTTGCGCTTTTTGCTATCATAGAGCCCTTGTGATCAAGCGATCTAAAAGCGCTTCTGTATTGCGCCGCTGAAGCAATAAGATGCATGAGGTGGATCGGTTACCTTTCTTTGTATTTACCAATCTGCTGCAATGTTCTTGGATGGCCGAGCAATGTTGGTTAACAGTGTTTGACGCTTCTTTGATTGTCTGACACGGATTTGCTTTCATTTCTGACCTTAACATGTCATACGGGTCCGAAAGAAAATAGCCGGATTTGAACTTCGAAAACCACCACAGGCATTTACTAATGTCTAATGAACTTGGGTAAACATCGCAAATGTTTCTTGGTGCCGGGCGGGGTGGCCGAGCGGTTCTAGGCGCTGCAGTCTGGAACCGCACGACCGCTACAGTCGCAGGTTCGAATCCTGCCTCCCATATCCCATAGTGCTCAGAGCCATTTGAACCATTTTTTTATTCTTGGTAGCAATTGTTGCGTCAGTACTCTTTGGAAACTCAAAGAGAATACAGTGTACCTCTTCTGGTATTTGGCTGGCCATTTCACTACAAATTGAAAAAAAAATATTTACGAGTAAACAAGTCACTCTAACGTTAAAATGTCTGACACGGCTCAAAAATTTGAAGTACACAATGACCAGATAAATGACAAACGAATATCTACATGCGCAGAGACGACATTAATTTCCGGCGCCCTGATACTCAAGAGTTGAAGTACGGGGGACAGTACGATTCTTGTGGACAAAACGCCTAATCTGCACACATATTCACCGTCAAATTCTGGTGATATGTGGACCAAATGCAGTGCCGCGTCCAGTCGCAGTGAAATGGTGCCAACAATTTGGCTAAGGCCGCACAGTCGTGCGTGGCGCTGTTCGGGAATTTCAGGTGTTTCAACAGTGCGATTTCCACATTTTGGCCAGTCTGAAAGAACATATTGGGGAAAGAGGTTTTCCGACAGTGAGCACGTTCACGCAAATGTTCTTAAATAGCTTCGTGAACAAAGCGTGCAGCTCCGTCTTCGGAGAAATGAACAAGTGGTAGAGAATTCCGTCCTTTGTTTGCAAAGACTTGATGACTATGTTAAACAACAGCGTCGTGCATCTGCGTCACTTTGAAGTGTAGTGCAAAATTCAGTAAAAGTTATTTGGTCTGCAATAACAATGTGTAACTTATTTTTTGAAACCTCATCATATTTACACAACCACATACACTCCTGGAAATGGAAAAAAGAACGCATTGACACCGGTGTGTCAGACCCACCATACTTGCTCCGGACACTGCGAGAGGGCTGTACAAGCAATGATCACACGCACGGCACAGCGGACACACCAGGAACCGCGGTGTTGGCCGTCGAATGGCGCTAGCTGCGCAGCATTTGTGCACCGCCGCCGTCAGTGTCAGCCAGTTTGCCGTCGCATACGGAGCTCCATCGCAGTCTTTAACACTGGTAGCATGCCGCGACAGCGTGGACGTGAGCCGTATGTGCAGTTGACGGACTTTGAGCGAGCGCGTATAGTGGGCATGCGGGAGGCCGGGTGGACGTACCGCCGAATTGCTCAACACGTGGGGCGTGAGGTCTCCACAGTACATCGATGTTGTCGCCAGTGGTCGGCGGAAGGTGCACGTGCCCGTCGACCTGGGACCGGACCGCAGCGACGCACGGATGCACGCCAAGACCGTAGGATCCTACGCAGTGCCGTAGGGGACCGCACCGCCACTTCCCAGCAAATTAGGGACACTGTTGCTCCTGGGGTATCGGCGAGGACCATTCGCAACCGTCTCCATGAAGCTGGGCTACGGTCCCGCACACCGTTAGGCCGTCTTCCGCTCATGCCCCAACATCGTGCAGCCCGCCTCCAGCGGTGTCGCGACAGGCGTGAATGGAGGGACGAATGGAGACATGTCGTCTTCAGCGATGAGAGTCGCTTCTGCCTTGGTGCCAATGATGGTCGTATGCGTGTTTGGCGCCGTGCAGGTGAGCGCCACAATCAGGACTGCATACGACCGAGGCACACAGGTCCAACACCCGGCATCATGGTGTGGGGAGCGATCTCCTACACTGGCCGTACACCACTGGTGATCGTCGAGGGGACACTGAATAGTGCATGGTACATCCAAACCGTCATCGAACCCATCGTTCTACCATTCCTAGACCGGCAAGGGAACTTGCTGTTCCAACAGGACAATGCACGTCCGCATGTATCCCGTGCCACCCAACGTGCTCTAGAAGGTGTAAGTCAACTACCCTGGCCAGCAAGATCTCCGGATCTGTCCCCCATTGAGCATGTTTGGGACTGGATGAAGCGTCGTCTCACGCGGTCTGCACGTCCAGCACGAACGCTGGTCCAACTGAGGCGCCAGGTGGAAATGGCATGGCAAGCCGTTCCACAGGACTACATCCAGCATCTCTACGATCGTCTCCATGGGAGAATAGCAGCCTGCATTGCTGCGAAAGGTGGATATACACTGTACTAGTGCCGACATTGTGCATGCTCTGTTGCCTGTGTCTATGTGCCTGTGGTTCTGTCAGTGTGATCATGTTATGTATCTGACCCCAGGAATGTGTCAATAAAGTTTCCCCTTCCTGGGACAATGAATTCACGGTGTTCTTATTTCAATTTCCAGGAGTGTAGTTATTTAATACAGGGTTATTCGTAAGTACCTGCTGCGTCTCAGTGGACAGAGCATCTGTCCAAGTTCTTACCTCATACTACAGGTGCACAATGTGGGCACTGTTTGTGACGCAACATACATAAACACATACTAGCAATTCTTTGAAGCCGCTGGCACGAACGTCCTGAGAAAGCAGCCTGCTATGGAAATCTGTTCATTTTGTTGCCTATCTGCAGGTGTGAACAAATTCAACCTGTATATACAGGTCAGTCAGAAAGTGTCTGATAAGCCTGTAAGCGTGTTACAGATTAGGTTTTGCTGAGAAATAATTGATAAGAAAAATAATTCGATACGTTGTCCCGCCTACAAGTAGCACTGAAGTTAGCCAATCGGCCCGTTGCGCTCGCAGATTCTAGCGGCCCGCCACAGACGGTGTTACCCAATGTGTTCTTCGTTTGGTTTTCTAAAACCGAAGAACAGAGCGATACAAAAATTAGACGTGATATCGAACCCAAGGAAAAGTGGAGGAGTCTCATGCTCTATCATTTTCGCTTTAAGGTCACTGATTGTATCTGGCGGGTAGCTTGGATTTGGCCGCCGCAACGTATCGAATTTTTTTCTCAACAATTATTTCTCAGCACAACCTACCCTGACAAGCTTCTCAGACTTCTTTTGACCACCCTGTAAAAAAGGAAATCTCCTGATTGATTCACTGTCTCATTGTATCCCAGCCCAAACCACTAAGGACAGAAACTCGAAATTTTGAGAGGGCGTTATGTTATGCTGTAGGAATCGTTTAAGAAAGTATTTTTCGAAATTCCACCCCTAAGGGAATAAGATAGGGGATATAAGGTATTTTGAAAATTTGTTGGTATAAACGCAATTCTGAAGTTACGAATATGAAAACTGGTATTTGGTTTATCGGCCATAAATTTAGAAAAAATGTTTCAGCATTTTTAGAAATTGAATCCTTAAGGGTGTTAAATCGGAGGTGAAAGTTTTTTTAAATAAATCATTATTAAAGAACCATCTACGAAAATTGGTAGTTGACTTCCCGGTTAGATATAAGAAAATTCAACCCATGACAGGATGAAATGGGGGATGAAAAGTTTCACGAAAATATTTCATTAAGAAAGCATTTTTGAAACTATATTTATGAAAATTTCTATTTGACTTCTCGTTTCAAAATTTAAAAAAATACTTGTTTAAGTGTTTTTCTCATTTGGAAATTCTACCCTTAAGGAGGTGAAATAGGTGAAAATTTTTATAAAAATATTTCGCTACAACAAAAACAGAAAAAGATCTGTACTGACTGTACAGTCTATGCGACCGAAGCAGTGGGCACTAAGCTTGTGCGACAGTAAAAAGCAAATGATTTGTCTAAATTTTCTGTCAAGCTCTCTCCCTAGTGGAACTACGCCACTGCTAGTACATCGAATCGAAAATCCAAACCTGGGGAGATGCTGTATCCACAGATATGTGTAATTTTTCTTTGTATGTATTGTAGTTTTCGAGCACCTATCTTCTGGTTCATAGAGACACTTTTTGATAAACCTGTATTTCACGCACTATATAATTATGTGAAATGTTTACCGCGAAACTTACGTTCATCATTCGAATCCCTGTCAATTACATATTGTCACTCTAAATAACACAAGCAAATAAACTTTCGCATTTTTTTTTCTTTCACATGTAATGTAATAGCCTTGCGCTGATGATAATTATTGACAGTTGTGTGATACTCGTTGTGAAATTTATGGGGCTAGAGACAAGCTACTAATACAAACTAGGGATTAACATTACGTCTATAAACCACTTTATAATTCAATGAGTGCAGATGGTTTCTTGTTCTGGGATCAACTAGAGTGGTGTGCGTATTTGGAGTCAACAGATGATGCGATCGTTGTGGCTTGGCGTCTTCTCATCTTGGAATTTAACGAGGAGTATTCGGCTGTGGGGCAAGATTCTTGATGCTTGTGGATATTGGAATTTCCAGTCTGACTGCTGCCTTGCCGAGTTTCACCTACTGGCTACCGTAGTGGAAACATCTGAGTAGTTATTGATTTACGTCAGTTAGTTGTGGAGGATGTTTTTCGTAATACTGAGATTCAGTGGAAACGTCCAAGGCAACACCTACGTCCTATTCGCATTTTTATTATTTTTGTTACATGACGTCGCGAAAGTTTGAGATCTGAATAGTACGTTTAAAAGTTACAGTCTTCCTCCTCACTGAATTTCCTTGCTAACACGACAATAAAACGACTCCTTAGACGTGCTGTGTGGCACTTCAACACCTAAGTTTGAGATCTGAATAGTACGTTTAAAAGTTACAGTCTTCCTCCTCACTGAATTTCCTTGCTAACACGACAATAAAACGACTCCTTAGACGTGCTGTGTGGCACTTCAACACCTAGACTGATTTCTCAAAATCTGTTATTTTACATAAATTTCTTCACGTACAGAAAGTACACTGCCATGGCTCATTGTGACTATAAACAAACTATAATGGTTTCCAGAATGAGAATTTCACTCTGCAGCGGAATGTGCGTTGATATGAAACTTCCTGGCAGATTGAAACTGTGTCCCGGGCCGAGACTCGAACTCGGGACCTTTGCCTTTCGCGTGCAAGTGCTCTACCAACTGAGCTACCCAAGCACGACTCTCGCCCTGTCCCCACAGCTTTACTTCTGCCAGTACCTCGTCTCCTACTTTCCAAACTTCACAGAAGCTCTCCTGCGAACATTGCAGAACTAGCACTCCTGAAAGAAAGATGTTGCGGAGACATGGCTTAGCCACAGCCTTGGGGATGTTTCCAGAATTATATTTTCCCATTCTGGAAACATCCCCCAGGCTGTGGCTAAGCCATGTCTCCGCAATATCCTTTCTTTCAGGAGTGCTAGTTCTGGAAGGTTCGCAGGAGAGCTTCTGTGAAGTTTGGAAGGTAGGAGACGCGGTACTGGCAGAAATAAATCTGTGACTACAGGCCGTGAGTCGTGCTTGGGTATCTCAGTTGGTAGAGCACTTGTCCGCGTGAGGCAAAGGTCCCGACTTCGAGTCTCGGTCCGGCACACAGTTTTAATCTGCCAGGAAGGTTTATAAGGGTTTGCTTTGTTAAACAATTTAATTTTTTAGCTACACCGAGCGTATACACTTCAAAATTATTCAAGGTGGGTACTTAAGACGCCATCATGCTCCACTCTTAGCTCGTCGTTGCTAGTATATCTCTCGCACGGTCGTCTCAAACCTGTAGCGTCTTCCCTGATATCATTTTATAGTCTTAATTTTAACTGATCCTTGATCGCATGTGAAATCTGATACTGAACACTAGTGCACTCGTTCCTTCCAATTCAGTACTTAATATTTCTGTTTTCTTCTAAATGTCAAATGTAGACTACAATTCTATTAACGAGTCAAATTTTGGCTCTTTCCATTCTTATAATTGTGCTACTGTCCTCCATTTTGATCTACATTCTTCCGATAAGGTTTGATTAATCGATATTCAAACTGATAGTCCTTTAAGTAGGACCGAGTCTAATTTTTTGCAAAGAACTTCCCGCACTTCCTTGGTGACTAACACAAAAAGTTATAGTGCCACCTCTGCAAAAAAAAGGGTTACTACATTAATCGAGGAGTCACAGGACGTGGGGCCGTGGCGTTTTCCATACGATCCGTGCGTTCACCCACTAATATGATCCCATCGAGAGGTTGTAGACAGGAAACCGATTGAAGGGTAGATGTTTTTAAGGGCAGAGAGAGAGAGGGGGGGGGGGGGGAGTGGAAGCGTCATGGGAAGAAATCTCTGCGATAGTTGGGACATACGGCAGGCCTGCTAGAGGATTTGTGCCAGTGGCGACAGTTCACGTGTGGGTCCTTGGAAATTTTAGTAGACGGATATTACCGACGATGCCTCCTGGGACACGTGCAACGTCAGCGTATCTTCTTCTTCTTCAGTAGCTCTACAGCCCTTGGTGAGCCTTGGCTTCTTCAACAATCTTCCTCCACACTTCTCGGTTATTTGCTGCTCTTTTCCACCCCCGGACTCCCATATTGCTGATATCCATTATTACCTCATCGATCCATCTTCTTCTAGGTCTCCCTTTTCGCCTAACTGAATGGATCATACCTTTCATCATTTTCTTTGGAATTCTATCCTCTGCCAATCTCTCCAAGTGTCCTAGCCATCGTATTCGCTGTGATTTAACAAATTTTACTATGTCCCTGCCTTGTATTAACTCCTGTAATTCAGCATTGTAGCGTATTCTCCAGCCTTCTTCCTCCCTTATTGGCCGATAGATTTTGCGTAGTATTTTCCGCTCAATGCTTCTTAGAGCATTTTTATCGTGTTCTGTCAACGTCCATACCTCTGAGCCGTATGTGATAACTGGGCGGACTAGGGAATTATATATTAGCAATTTAGTTTTTCTTGTAACAAGGCTACTTTTGAAAAGCTGCATATTTGCAAAGTAAGCTCTGTTTCCTGCTTGTATTCTTTCCCTTATAGCCATTCCAATACTGTTATCATTTGTTATTAGGGCTCCCAAGTAGTTAAAAGAGGACACTCCATTGAAGCATTTCCCATTGATGTTTAGGTTTTTAGGGGTTCTTCTGGCCTCAGATTGTGACATTACCATACATTTTGTTTTGTTTACATTTACTATGAGGCCAATTTTTAAGGCTTCTGTTTCCATTGCCCGGTATGTTTCTAGGAGTGTATTGGTATTTCTTCCTACTATAGCAATGTCATCAGCGTATGCACATATCTGGCTAGTTTTCATAAATATGGTGCCTCTTTTGTTGATTTTATTTACTGCACCATGCAGGGCAATGTTGAATAGGACAGTGGAGAGACTATCCCCTTGCTTCACACCTTTATTAAAGTCAAAGCTTTCACTTGTTCTGCTAAGGACCTTTACTTTTGCTCTTGTCTCTGTCATTGTCATTCTGATTAGTCTTATTAATTTAGCACATATACCAACTTCTTTCAGTACTCTGTATAGTTCTTGCCGATTTATGCTGTCAAAGGCTTGTTTGAAATCAATGAATAAGAAATGCAGATCTATATCATATTCATAGAACTTTTCCATCATTTGCCTTATCACAAATATTTGATCAGTTGTTCCTCTGCCCAGTCGAAAGCCACACTGATATTCCCCTAGTATGCCTTCTGCACACTTCCGTATCCTTTCGTTTAATATACTTGTGAAGATCTTATAAGCTGTACTTAGGAGTGTTACACCTCTATAGTTTTCACATGCTGTTCTGTCCCCTTTCTTATAAATTGGGACTATTATTCCAATTTTCCAATTATCTGGCATAGTTTCTGTTTTCCATATATCTGATATTAATGTGTGCAGTTCCTTTATTGCAGCCTCACCACCAGTTTTTATTAATTCAGCAATTATGCTGTCTTCCCCAGGGACTCGATTGTTTTTTGACTTGTGCACAGCCTGGGAGACCTCTTGTAGTGTTGGTTTTCTTGCCTCATTGGTTTCATTGTCTACTTCCAGCTCCACTCTTCCCTCCTGTGCAGCTGTCTCTTCATCTTCTAGGCTGGTGCTTAGTGTATCTTTGAAATATTCTGTCCATCTTCCCACTATCTGTTCTTCTTCCCTTATCATTTTCCCATCTTTACTGGAACAGGCCATTGTTTTTGGTTGGAATCTATTCTTCATTTTGCCTATGGCATGATAGAACTTTCTTATTTCACTGTGTTCCTTTAGTTCTTCTAGTTCTTGAAATTTCTTCTTATTCCACTCTCTTTTCTTTCTCTTGCACAGTCTGTTAGCTCTTCTCCTTAATTCTCTATATTGTTCCACATTATTTCTGGTTTCTCTCCGTCAGGGTATCTGTAACATGCAAAAGGCGCCATCAGAGATGTCAGTTTCGTTACAAAATCGGCCACTCGCTGTATAGAATCGTGAGAGACTTGTTTGTGTTTCGTGTGTTCGGCTTTCCTATTTTTGTCGGCAGTGAGCTGTAAGAGTCCAGTAGATGATGGCAGTCACTGCATCACCTTTATTGGGTTTCACTTTTTTAGAGGACAGGGTGGGGGTGGGGGCAAGGTGAGATATACCACCACAAGCTAAGTCCTTTTCCATAGAGTGTCTGCTCTCAGTTGTGCAGCTTCGCACGACACGCTGAGCACGCTGCCTCTGTTGCAGACGGGCCCGTCGACTTCTCGTCGCGGCCGTCGACGGCGACGGCGCCCCAGCCGTCGCACCAGCACCACCTGCAGGCGCAGTCGCAGCCGCAGGTGCCGCAGCACGGCACGCCCACGCTCAGCTCGTCTGTGTGCTCGTCCGACGACAGCGAGGACGAGATCGACATCGTGGGGCACGGCGGCCGCCTCTCGCCGCCCCCACCGCCACCGCAGCTGCCCCTCCCCCACCACCAGCACCAGCAGTCTCTTCCCCTGCCGCCGCCGCCCCCACCACTCGTGTGACCGGCGCCCATCCGGCCTGGGGGACCCTTCCTGGGCCAATAGGTGCCGGGCGCTGTCTGCGGCATGTGGGGATTCCCAGTGCAGCGGCGGTACGTGGGGATTCCCCAGATGTGAACAGTGACGCACGAGGCGATGTGCTACTCCAATGTGTGCCGTCGCATTCCGTTATTGGTGCATGAAATGGAGACATTAGCATGCGTTGGACTGCTGCCGGGTCATTCTCGACGATAACAGGTTCCCCGCGCAGTGACGTTACGTGGGGATTCCCCCGACGGGAGCTCTGTTCGGCAAGGACGCTCAGAGGCACTCTGGTGACCCTCCCAGATGCGACATCGAACTCTATCGGTGGTGGGTGAAGTGGAGCAATGAGCATAGGATAGGCTACTGACGAATCATGCTGCGTGAAAATGGGTACACTCAGAATTGTTGTAAATCTTCATCTTATAGTAAATCGAAGAAAGTCTTGAGAAACAACTGTTGTGGAGTTCGAGTCAGGCATGTGACTCACTAGATCGGTAAATCTCGTAACTATTAAGATAATCATGTGGCTTAGATCTATGTTATGGAATTACAGGGCCCACTTATTAGAATCTGAAGAAACAGTGGTTGCCATGGAATTATGCGACAACTCACAGCCAGATTGATGACGGTTTACAGTCTCCTTTCAGTCATATCTTTCCTGATAGAGTCTGCTCAGTTTTACACGATATGCTGACCCCTCACTCAATTGCAGACGGGCCATTAGATGTTATTCTATCGCATACAGTTTGGTTACAGTACACATAGTTATACACATATGTAACTGGAATGAAAAATAAACTGATCTTTTACTATGAACTAGAATCATAATGCGACTGTTTCGATCCATATGAAGATTCCTGCTCAGAATGTTTGCAGTTACAATAAACACTTCACTTCCGGGGAAACACTCTAGTTATTGACTTTTTTTAAACAGCGCTGCTGAAACCGTTACGTTCAAATGGTTCAAATGGCTCTGAGCACTATGGGACTCAACTGCTGAGGTCATTAGTCCCCTAGAACTTAGAACTAGTTAAACCTAACTAACCTAAGGACATCACAAACATCCATGCCCGAGGCAGGATTCGAACCTGCGACCGTAACGGTCTTGCGGTTCCAGACTGCAGCGCCTTTAACCGCACGGCCACTTCGGCCGGCTAACCGTTACGTGAAACCACAATATTCATGCAGCAATAACTACAACTTAAAGCAGTTTTTCATTGCACACTTCCGTGCTGGATTGCGTCGGTATGGTCAGAGTCAAAGACGTCGCTTCTATCCAGTGGAAGGACGATCTGGACAATGCAGCCAGTACGACGGTATTCCCCAGTACTACACGTTGACCGAAGCTGGTGGATGTCAGAAAGCTCTGCGCGAAAGGAGTACCTGGTCCAGCAACATTTCGATGCATTGTGAGGCATTAAACCCTAGTCATTTTCTCTCGTTCTCAAGTATCTCGGTTAATATACCTGAATGCGGTTCTTGGTTCAAATGGCTCTGAGCACTATGGGACTCAACATCTGAGGTCATCAGTTCCCTAGAACTTAGAATTACTTAAACCTAGCTAATGTAAGGACATCACACACGTCCATGCCCGAGGCAGGATTCGAACCTGCGACCGTAGAGGTTGCGCGGTTCCAGACTGAAGCGCCCAGAACGAATGCGGTTCTCTTAGTATTAAATACCACATAATATTGTTGCAACAGCCATTATTTTATAAAACTCCATTCCACATTGTTACAAAACTTACCTTCGTATCCTTGGTGTATCAATGTCATCGCATGGTGGCTGTGGAATTTCTGCAAAGTCTGTGATTGTGGTCATTTTTATACTTAGTATGTAATGAACACATATGCCCGCTCTTAGCACTCTACTGATTATATGAGCATGGTATGTTTCATAGTATGCTGTTTCTTCTTTTGTATGTCGACATGAAATTTTAGACGTAAAGCAATATTATCCTCCTGGTGACGGCAGAAAGCAAGAGTGTCATCTTTTGATCGGTAAAATGTAATGAGTGAAACTGCAATTTATATTCATTAATCGCTAAAATAAAGCCGGCTGTTGCTTCTTTGTGAAAAGCTACATGGCCTTCAGTGACTACAAGGTGAAATCTGAGGCTGATCAGGCAGCCTAGCTTCGCCAACTCTCGCAGCATGCTGGTTACAACAGAAATATGATGTGGGTGCTTTTAGTGCTTAAGGTTTTAGTAAGATTTGGTAGTATATTTTATTTGGATCCTCAGTGTTCTTAAGCAAAAAGAAGAAGAACCAGAGAAGTTACCACTATAGTTATGATAAATACTAACCAGTTCAACCACTGACACCGAAATTTCAACTATATCTTGGTGTACGAGGCGTGTTTTTTTAAGTAAGTACCGTTTTGAAATTAAAAAAAGACGTGCTAAGATATCTCAATAATTTTATTTTTACATGAAAGCCTGTACCTTTTCTACATAATTTCCGTCAATACTGAGGCGCTTGTCATAACGTTGTACCAGTTTTTTAATACCCTCATCATAGACGTCTGCCGCCTAGCTTGTTAACCACTTCATCACCACTGTTTTGACCTCGTCATCGTCTTGAAGACGCTGACCGCCCAGGTGTTTCTTCAAGTGCAGGGACAGATGGTAGTCACTGGGCGCAAAATCGGGGCTGTACGGAGGATGGTCTAGAGTTTCCCATCGAAAAGATGTGATGAGATCTTTGGTCTGATTCGCGACATGCGGACGGGCATTGTCTTGCAGCAAAACGATGCTCTTGCTCAAATTCCATGGACTGTTGCTTTGATTCTGGTGTGACGTAGATCACCCATGTTTCAACGACCGTAACAATTTGGCTTAAGAAATCATCACCGTCGTTGTGGTACCGTTCAAGGAAAGTCAGTGCACTGTCTAAACGTTTGGTTTTGTGCACATCCGTCAACATTTTCGGTACCCAACATACGCACAGTTTTCGGTAATTCAAGTGCTCGGTCGCAGTGCCATACAAAACACTACGAGAAACATTAGGAAAGTCACCCCGCAAGGAGGAAATCGTAAAGCGTCTTCTTTTCTCTCACCTTATTGTCCACTTCCTGCACCAAATTTTCATTAACGACCGAAGGACGCCCACTCCGTTGTTCATCATGCACATTTGTACGGCCATCTTTAAATGCTCTCACCAACTTTCTTACTATTCCATCACTCATAATGTTTTCTCCATAAACTGCACAGATCTCACGATGAATATCGATCACCTTTAGGCCTTTAGCACTAAGAATTCTTATAACAGCCCGTACTTCACAGTCGGCGGGACTCACGATTATCGGAGACATCTTAAACACTCAGTACACATCGTAAACAAGGAAGAATCAGACTGTAATGGCGTCAATGCGTAGATTAAGGTACAGGCTTTCATGTAAAAATAAAATTATTGAGATATCTTAGCACCTCTTTTTTTAATTTTAAAACGGTACTTACTTAAAAAACACACCTCGTAGATATGGGCTTACACAGTACAAATAGGTTACAGATTTAGTTCTCAACAAGACAATCTGTGCTGAAAGTGATTTTAGAGATGTAGTTGAAATGGACAAAAACTAATAACCTCTGTTAAAAATGGAATGCACAAAGTTGTGGATGCTCTACAATATTAATTTATTTCGTTCATCGGTTTTCAGCTTACAAGCTATCATCAGACTCTTACTATTGTCGTCAAAGAGATTACGATACTGTTGAATAAACTTCGTAGGTCTAGCGGTTCTAGGCGCTCAGTCCGGAACCGCGCGACTGCTACGGTCGCAGGTTCAAATCCTGCCTCGGGTCTGGATGTGTGTGATATCCTTAGGTTAGTTAGGTTTAAGTAGTTCTAAGTTCTAGGGGACTGATGACCACAGATGTTAAGTCCCATAGTGCTCAGAGCCATTTGAATAAACGTCGTAAGACGTTACAATGGAAACGTGCAAACACAGAGTAAATGTCTCTGACAATATAACAGCAACGAAATTCAAAACGTTAAACACTAACTACACATAAAGCAAACAAACCAGAAAAGAAACTCTAACACGAAACATAGAGATTGTGTGTGTGTGTGTGTGTGTGTGTGTGTGTGTGTGTGTGTGTGTGTGTGAAGATGAGTGGAAGAGGAGGTGAACAACACTGACAAACAAGAGTACATGTAACTGTGGCAAAACAAGCCAGTAGCATTTATAAAAAGTTAAATTAAATTGACAAACATAATAAAATTAATACAAGAGTATTGATGAATAGCTGTAAGAGGTATTACATATGAAATTTGACGCACAGACACAATAAAAGATACGACTGACAATTTTAACAGAAAATATAACTGCGTATCAGTGTTGTGAACAACGTCTCTTATTCTAAGGGAAATGTATATGCAACAAAACAACAGAACATATGGAGCACATAAACAATCACAATTAAATAAATGTAGGAAGAAGTGGAGGAATAGAATGGAACTGCCAATGTGAGAAGAACTGAAGAAATTTGAGGCGTAATAGAAGTTTAGGAGATTGGAATTACTGATCTGTGCGTATTAATTTAATATTAAATCAGGACTTTTATTGATTTCCAGGGCTACCAAAAGTTTTTGCCCTTTGTCTTCTAAGTGGAGAAAATGGCACTGTAGCTGAGATGTATGGCCGTCAGTCAGTATGTACTAAGCAAATGTGCAGTAGAATCCTGTAACCTCCAGCTGTGTTCATGTTCAGCAAGAATAGTTGCTATGTCTCTGCCTGACTGACTAACATAAAACTTAACACAGTGCGGACAAATGATTTTATGTACATAACTGTTGATGATTAAATGGATATTATCTTTATTATTGAAAATGTATTTGGCTTTGATGTTCCTCACATAGTTGGGAATCTTGAAGCTGCAAGATTTCGGTAACTTGGTCACACTTTGTGACAGCTGTCCAAAGTATGGAAGAGTGCACCAGTTACACCACACATTGGAAGCAACAGCAGAGGTAGCACAGGGGACGGGTACAATTGAATTTAAACTTTTAGATAGGGGCTGAATGTGTTTCTTTGCTAAAAATGACATTTATTCTACGTTTGCGTCTCTTTATGTGTGACATGTAATTTAATGTTATTGACCAGTAATGTAGCCTCTTTTATGACGATAGTCAGTTAAAGTCTAATGATGGTCTTGTAAACCGTACTTACAGAGCATACACAGTTTTGTGCATATCGTTTATAATTATGAAGTTGTACCAGGAAGAGACGGAAGAATCATTTAACATAATATCCTCTCTACATACATGTGCAACCGCGGAAAGATAACAAAAGGTCATATTATGTTATAAACATATATAAATTTGCCACCACCGTGGTTGATTTGTTTATTTTCCTGCTCTGACATTGTTGGGCTATATACGAGTTTTTCTCACTTTCTGAATAGGTGAAGGCTGGCGAAAATTCTGTAGCTATTTATCATGTGGCAAGTTGGGTAATTATCTCTTTTTAACACGTTTTTATTAGGTCGCTTTGTTGTCAATCAAATTTTGAAATTGATTTTAAACTAACTTCCCGATAAGCTACAGAGGTAAGACTTTCCACATGGCTCAGAACTGTATGGCAATGCAATGCTGACTGACTTTCTTCTCTGGTGTGTGGCGGAGGGTGGTTTGTGTACCACTGCCATTTCCCCCTTTTCTGTCCCAGTTGCGAGTGAACAGTGAAAGCTTAAATCTCGATTTGAACGCCGCCCGTCCCGCGTTCCAGCTTAACTTCTGAAACAGTAATTTTGAGAAGCACGTCGTCTTTCTTTCAGTTATTTTCAGTTCAAAAACCGGAGCACCTTCGTGCCACTCTCGTACTGAGTGAACCAGTCTGTTGCAAGCCTAGCAACACGAATCTGCTGAATTTTTGCCATCTACAAACAATCGAGCTTTACTCCACAAGAGTCTTGCTTGTAGATGCACTACATTGTCCCACGTCCTTTTCCATACGTCAAAGTCATCCACTTATCTTACATAAAACAGGTTTTACATGTTTGCTCCCGTTCAAGTCGCCTCGTCACGATACTCCTAGACGTTTCCTCGATGTCAAAAAACTCTGAATCATATCACAAACCCTGTACTCGAGAACCGCAGGACCTTTTCCGTATTTTCCTGCAACTTACCTAGCACCGCACTGAAGACCAAGTACTGATTTTAGCATTTTACCGATAGTACACCATCCTTCACAAAAACGATTTTCTTTCTTACTTTATGTGGCCCACATATTTTTCTTCTGTCAGTCTCTTTCGCTGAAAGTACTGAGAATAGTCTTCCCTTGAGTCTCCGGGGAAGAAAGTTAAGGTTATGTTATAATCATTATCAACGATATTTTGTCAGGTAAATCTCCCCAGGAGCACCGACGATTCAATACGTTTAGTGAAAATGACAACGACTATCCGAACTTATCAATAACGGACTAAAGTCCTTAAACGCTAGTGCATAAAGTGTTCTACATAATAGGAATACGAACGTTAGAGATGAGGTTTGTGAATGCAGAACAAAAGGGAAAATATCTTTAAAATCAAACGTTGCATATGCAAGTATTTTTCCACGAGGAGAAATTCAGAGACCGCAAGTGAGTGCAGAAAACTTCTTTCGAGACCTGTTATCAATATGTTTTTAAAAAATATTGCGTCTGCACATGTAGTTCTAAAGGAATTAATATAAAATTGGAAGTGCAAGAACAGTAACAACTACCACAGAAAAGAGCATCCTCGGAAATCAGGGTAAAATGTGTAATTCAGTGACATTGTAAATACATACATCGTGTACATAACTAGATAACGACTGTCCAAGACAGCATTGAATGTGTATGTAGTGCTAGAATACTGCGTAGACAAACTGACACGAGTAAGAGTTTACCTGCAGAGCTTTTATCATAACCGCAGTTCAGCAAAGACGTTAAATGTGAATTCATGCATGTTAACCGCTAAAAAACACCGGCTTTAATTTCGACTAAGGACATTTTTTGTACTCCTACAGAGTTCTGCTTCGTAAGGAACATTTCTTTTTGTAGACAAATATTAATAATAATGAGTTTGTTGACAGTCTCAAGTCACTTAAAAACATGGAAATAGTTTACTGTGGACGAATTTTACGACTGAACACGTTTGAATTGTACAATGAGGCATGAAATATGTATGTGAAATAATTTATGTATGCACTCAAACGATTTCAAATAAAGAACAACCGTAATACCTGATGTTAGCATTCTGAAATAATGTTCGCCTTATTACCAACTCATTTATTAGCATTATGTTAATTACTGAGAAGCTCCCGCATGTCATACACTACTTCCGATTGCTAATGTAGCAGCACGGTAACGTGTATAATTCCATCTGCAAATAAGTGCAGATGAAAGTCTGGTAAGTAGACGAACTTAAGCCTAGCATATTTAACCTGATCGTAATATTTGTGTCTGAAAACTACAGTCTTAGCAGAATTTTCTAGTCAGCTCTCCAAAATTGCACTTGCCGAAAAAAAAATTGTTTTCGTCATCTTATCCCGAAGACGAAGGAGCTGACACGTGCGAATATTTCCGAACTATGATTCTAATAAGCAATGGTTGCAAAATACTGACAGAAGAATGGAAAACTAGATGAATGCGGACCTCAGCGACGATCAGTTTCGGTTCTGCAGAAATGTAGGAACACGAGAGGCCATACTGGCCCTAAAGAAAGGCAAACCTACGTTTATAGCAATTGTAAATGTAGACAAACGTTTTGACAATGTTGATTGTAATACACTCAAATTCTGAACGTAGCAGGGGTAAAGTACAGAGAGCGAAAAGTAGCAGTAATTGAAAATGAATACAGTCTGTACATTGAGTAAGCTGTGTAGGAAACAAACGAGAAATGTTGAAAGGGTAGACTGGCAACAGCAAGAAAATCGTTTCTGATCAAGAGAAATTTTTAAATATCGAATAGCAGCTTAAGTGTTTGGAAGCATTTTCTGAAGGTATTTATATTAGAGTGTAGCGTTGTACGGTAGTGAAAAGTGTACATAAGCATTTCAGGCAAGAACCGAAAACAAGCTTTTGATATGTGGCAGTACATAACAATTTCTAAAATTGGATGGATAGATCGAGTAACTAATGAGAAGGTACTGAACTGAATAAGGGGGGGGGGGGGGGTGGGGGGGGGGGGGGGAAGAAATTTGTAGAGCAACTTGACTAAAAGAAAGCACGGTTGATAGTGATAAGGACACATCCTCATGCATCAAGGAAACGTGAATCTTGTAATGAAAGTGCTTCCGGTTAAAAATCAAAGAGGAAGACCAAGAAATGAAAACAGTAAGCAGTTTTAATTGGATTCAGAGATGAAGAGACATGCGCCGCATAGACTAGGGCGGCGGAATGCATCAAACCAGTGTTCGGTCTGAAGACCACACCAGCAACAACCTCCTCGAAGTACAGGTAAGATGAGCAATACGATAAGGCAAGATAACAAGCTAACAACCAGACAACACTTTACTCCAGACAACAGTTTATATTAATTTCATAGCTAAGCTTAGTTTTGGAGTTAGAAATGATTATTTCTGAGTTAACAAATAATACAACCAAACAGACGAAATTGGATTTTATTTTGATAGACCATAAGAACGCAATGCATTCCTTTAACAAACCGCATTAGTATTCAGCACACTTGGCAATGGGTGACAAGTGTGTAACAACAACAGCGTTGTTCATGGTTCAAACATCAGCAAAATGTGGCAATACATTAAACCATAGCAGCTTAGTAGAACAGTGAGGTGACGGTGACGAAGTATTGCAAAAATATCTTACTCAATTGTTTGGATTATTTCTCATACGTGGTAGCAGCTTCTGCTTGGGATTCAAAATTATTTACAGCTGTTACGCTGGCGAATTTCACAAATGTAGAAGCAGACAAAATTCAGAATCTTAAAAACTTTCGTTTACATCAGTTGCTAGGTGCAACAAGAAATGAAAAGTATCACTTCTAAAAGACGTCTGAATGAAGTGGCTTGCTAAAAATACCCATAATTGAAGTTAACGACATTAAATAATGTGATTCTTCAGTTTCTCCCGGCGTATTTCTTGCTCGAACCGTCCACGGGTGTACTGTCGGCCCATAGTGTCCAACGGGCACAATATTTCGGCGATCAGACATGTCGCCGTCGTCAGATGCGCTGACGAACTGAGGTCCTGAGGGCGGGCGGCCGTCTTAAATCTCCTACCCTCGCGAGGCGTTCTCTCCGCGGTCCGCGCCAGCGCGTCAGCGGTCGCTGAGAGGCTGGCGTCGACGTCTGTGGTGGCGTCGGTGTAATTGCCTCGTCCGCCCTAGTCGTCCGTTCGTTTCCTTTTCTGAGTGTCTTTTTAATTAGACACAATTCTGGTTCCCATGCCCTGCTGAGGTTGTAGCTGCAATCTCGTTTGATGAGTCCGTCCCTGGTACGAATTTCGATAGCCTCTCTAACGACGCTGTCCCTGTATTTAGCTGTCTGTGCCAAGCCCCTGGTATGTTGGTAGTCCATTTCGTGATTTTCGGACGAACAGTACTCTGCGACCGCTGACTTGGGGCACCCAAGTCGAGTGTGCTTCTGATGTTCTCGGCAACGATCTTCGGTGGTGCACACTGTCTATCCAATATGGGCCGGCAGTACACCCGTCGACTGTTCGAGCAAGAAATACGCCGGGAGAAACTGAAGAATCATATTATTTAATGTTGTTAACTTCAATCATGGGTATGTTTAGCAAAGCCACTTCATTCAGACATCTTTTAGAGGTGATACTTTTCATTTCTTGGTGCAGCTAGCAACTGATGTTGCACACCTGTGGACTGTTCGAGCAACATTAAATAAGTTACAACAACAACAGGATGCTCAAGTAAATGTCTCACTTAGCCAAGGATCCGTATGAAACCGCAGTGACGTCGCAGTCAGGTGGGACGCTGACGCCACTGGCTGGGAAACAACGGCCAGGTCCGCGCGGCGAGGCGAGTTAACAGCCGGCCAGACCAGGCAGAGCACTGCCGAAGCCTATAAAAAACTAAAACTTAAGTTAGGTTACACAATTGAAATGAAATGTCGTGTGGCTAGGGCCTCCCGTCGGGTAGACCGTTCGCCTGGTGCAGGTCTTTCGAGTTGACGCCACTTAGGCGACCTGCGCATCGATGGGGATGAAATGATGATGATTAGGACAACACAACACCCAGTCCCTGAGCGGAGAAAATTTCCGACCCAGCCGGGAATCGAACCCGGGACCTTAGGATTGACATTCCGTCACGCTGACCACTGAGCTACCAGGGCCGGACGGTTACACAGTTAAAGGCCGATTAACACACAAAGCAATACATCGCTAGAAGACCCAGAGAGAGGCGTGGTAGTAAAATGGCCAGTCTCAACTGACAAGACCTAATCCTGCAAAAGACCTTTTAACATATGCCAGTAAAAATGGCTCTAAGCACTATGGGATTTAACATCTGAGGGCATCAGTCTCCAAGACTTATAACTACTTAAACCTAACTAACCTAAGGACATCACACACATCCATGCCCGAGGCAGGATTCGAACCTGCGACCGTAGCAGTCGCGCGGTTCCGGACTGCGCGCCTAGAACCGCTAGACCACCGCGGCCGGCAAATCAGTAGCAGCTTGCACTGTACGTGCTTGAGCAATGCCCTGAAAAATGATGCTCAGATCCTGCAGAAAGTGTCATCACTTCTGTCTCTATGCTGTTCATTTTTGGATCACAACCTACGACCAGCTTAGAGACATAAGTGATGAAACTTTCTGCAGGACCTGGCCATCATTTTGCAGGACAATGCTCAAGCACGTACAGTGCAAGCTGTTACTGGTTTGTTTGACTGATGGGGCTGATAAGTGCTATACCACCTACTGCACTCCCCTGACTTAAGCCCTCGTGAATTCAACTTGATTTCCAAACTGAAGGAAACACTTCACAGCATTCGCTTCACAACTGTTACAAATTCGTCGGGCAATGGAGAGCGCCGATCGAACTGTCAACACAACTGACACTGCTAAGTGTATCCTACACCTTCCACATCGCTGTCAACGGGTTATACACAATGCTGGTGACTACTTTGAAGGTCAGTAAAACTTTCAAATGTGCGTGAAATATTATGGGCTTAACTGCTAAGGTCATCAGTCCCTAAGCTTACACATTACTTAACCTAAATTATTCTAAGGACAAACACACACACCCATGCCCGAGGGAGGACTTGAACCTCCGCCGGGACCAGCCGCACTCTCCATGACTGCAGCGCCTGAGACCGCTCCGCTAACCCCGCGCGGCAGTAAAACTTTGAAACACATATCTGTTTTGTACGAGCTGTAAATAAATATTAATGTGCCAACCCTCGTATTTCGCCAACTAGCACCAAAATTGTAGTTACAGTCTGGAGGAATTTTCAGGGAATTGTTCCTACTGATACGCAATTAGAGTAATTTGGCCTGCAGCTAACGGCCGTTAATCAATTATTCAAAAACAGTCTTAATCGCATTTATTATTATTATTATTATTATTATTATACCACCAACCGGTTTCAACCCGAGGTAGGGGTCATCCTCTGGGCGTTTACACCATTGCTCGACTGCTGGTGGTGTCACTCCCGTCTACATAACTGCAGGAAACTATAGTTAGTTGTTAGTAGACAGTTTCCTGCCGTTATGCAGACAGGAGTGACACCACTAGCAGTCGACCAATGGTGTAAACGCCCAGAGGATGACCCCTACCTCGGGTTGAAACCGGTTGGTGGTATAATAATAATAATAATAATAATAATAATAATAATAATAGGCACAGCCACACATCGATCAAGACGCATCCAACACATGGCTAAGAAAAGGCAATATATACAGTGAGACGGAAGGATTCATGATTGCAATACAGGATCAAACAACAAACACCAGATATTACAGCAAGCATATTATTAAAGATCCCAATACCATAACAGATAAATGCATACTTTGCCAACAACAAATAGAAACAGTATATCACATCACAAGTGGATGTACAATGCTAGCAAATACAGAATACCCCAGAAGACATGACAATGTAGCAAAAATAATACATCAACAGCTTGCCTTACAACATAAATTTATAGAACAACATGTTCCCACATACAAGTATGCACCACAAAATGTGCTGGAGAAGGATGAATACAAATTATACTGGAACACAACCATTACAACAGATAAAACAACACGACATAACAAACCTGACATCATACTCACCAATAAAAAGAAGAAATTAACACAATTAATCGAAATATCCATACCCAATACAACAAATATACAAAAGAAAACAGGAGAAAAAATTGAAAAATACATCCAACTGGCTGAGGAAGTCAAGGACATCTGGCATCAGGATAAAGTTGACATTATACCAATTATACTATCAACTACAGGAGTCATACCACACAATATCCACCAGTACATCAACGCAATGCAGCTACATCCAAACTTATATATACAACTACAGAAATCTGTAATTATTGACACTTGTTCAATTACCCGAAAGTTCCTAAATACAATGTAACATATACCGTACAGTTAAAAGGAAGTCACGCTTGATCAAGGTCCGCGTCACCTTCCATTTTTAACCAGACATAACGTCTGAGACAAGAAAGAAGTAATAATAATAAATGCGATTAAGACTGTTTTTGAATTACTAATTAATTATACTAATCGCTGCTTCTCTCCACAACCGTGTTGTCCAAAAATTAACGGCCGTTAGATACGGTAAACAGTAGACTCCTAGAAGTCTAAATTAACACCATGCTCAAACTCATGTCACAGTTTACTGACAACCATGAACTCACAAATTAACAAGAGGCCAGGAAGCTTAATCAATAAGTTTACTTAAGACTACTTATACAATCGACAAGGAAAGAGTTGAAAATTTCAGGACTCTTAAGAAGAGGGCCATTACGGCCTGTATCGCAACACCAATTATAAAAGCAGGATAGTAATTTAAACTCGCGAACTGACTCGGGAATCGCACAAATTAGACTGAGGACAGCCTTTGCCCTATTCTGGTAGAAAAACTTTTGGCCCAACACACCATAACTGCACACAATTTAACGACCTCAAGATCTGTATGAAACGTCAAAGTTTTCATTCACTGAGGCAAGGTTTAGACAGTGCCTCCACAACACTACGACAGGACACCAATAGCTCACAACGTAAAAAAAAGATTTTTTTCCAACAGGAACAGCCCTCTCGAAACTGGCAGGGAATTGCTGCAAATCCAGGTTTCAGGTTGCTTATAGCTCTTGCAGGTTACTGTGACCGATGCGCAGTGAGCAGTTTTCGTCCCAAGCGCTGGGCGAATTCATTAGTTTGTTCAGAAGGGGAGGCCGATAACAGAATCAGCGATAACAGAATCGAGGCGCGCAGCCTGCAGTCTTTCTCAAACGATTTTATAGAAACTAAAGAGGATACAGAACGAAAAAATGCCCAATGAACTTACGTCCGGAAACGCATGGTTTCCATGCTAAAGACCATTTATTCAATCATGTATTGTTCTGTAGTCTAATACACGCTGTACCATGCAGCCACAGTTACTATATGTGTTGAAAATAGCTTCATTGTGCCTCAAAGCATGTGTGTACGCGCCGTACCGTTTTCAGTCTTACACGTTCATCGGCCAGACTGCATCCGAACAGTTTCAAAGGCAGCATGAATACGTTCCTCCATTGTCTCCACATCTGTAATGCTTCCTGCATACACGATGCTTTTGAGATGGCCCCATAACCAGAAATCCGGCGGGTTCAGATCCGGTGAACGAGGAGGCCATGCAACTGGATTCCCTCGTCCGATCCGTCGACAAGGGAAGAGACGATTAAGATGCATCCAGACGTTATCGGTGAAGTGGGCTGGAGCATCATCATGTAGCAGCCACATAACCCTACGAATCATCAATGGGACTTCTTCTAGCAGGGGAGGCAAAGCCACCCGCAAGAAACGGCGATAGTTCTGCCCCTTAGGCGACGTGGAAGAAAGACTGGTCCCAAAATATGGTCGCCAATTATCCCGGTCCTCAGATTCCAGCTGCGCCGATGTTGATGATTCGTTGTCACCATACCATGATGGTTCTACATACCATCCGACAGATGACTGTCATGGAAGTTAAAGATACCACAAAGGTGGCTTCATCTGTGAATGTGTATATATTATAAAAGTAATCCCGGTTGCCTGGTGGAGAAACCAGTGACAAAGCTCCTCCAACCCGTGGGAAGTTTGTCTCTAGTAAGCTCTGCATACGCTGTAAGTGATAACGGTAGTAACAATTGTCTTGGATAATGTTCCCCACGGTCGTCTGGCTTATCCTGTACTGACGAACCAACTGCTTGGTACTGACACGGCGGTCGCCTTCCTCCGTGTTAATCACATTTTCCTCCAAGTCTGGTGTCTGAATATTTCGGGTGTTTCCTTCATGATTTTCTGCTTCCTGAAACGACCCTGTCTCAGACAAACAGCGAAACACTGAATGCTGTGGTTTTTGTCGGTAGGGATAGGTCTCTTGATACAACCTTGCTGCCCACCGCCCGTTGCCATTTGCCTTTCGGTAGGTAAAGACAATGTCGGTAAGCTCTCGATTCGAATGCGGAACCATTGTGTTCAAAGCTGTATCACATCCACTACGAAGTGAGTCAGCAAGAGAAGTGAATCGGAGACAACATTACCAAATATACACACCAAGAAAAGTTTTGCATCAACTCGGTTCCAAGAGTTTCGGAAGCTGTACAGAAAATTGGAACAGAGATCAACATAAACATCATTTCCGCCCTTTCTATTGCTCATGAAAACCGCACATTGCTTGTTGTATTACAATACAGCGAGGCTTTCAGAAGTGGTACGTAGTCCAGATTGCTGTACATATCGGTACCTCTAACACCCAGTAGCACGTCCTCCTGCATTAATGCATGACTGTATTCGTCGTGGCACACTATCCACAAGTTCATCAAGGCACTGATGGTACAAATTGTCCCACTCCTCAACGGCGATTCGGCGTGGATGCCTCAGAGTGGTTGGTGGGTCACGTCGTCCATAAACAGCCTTTTTCAACCTGACCCACGCATGTTCGATAGGGTCCATATCTGGAGAATATGCTGGCTGCTCTAGCAGAGCGATGTCGTTATCCTGAAGGAAGTCACTCACAAGATGTGCACAATGGGGGCGCAAATTTCGTCCGTGAAGACGAATGTCTCGCCAGTATGGTGTCGATATGGTTGCACTATCGGCCGGAGGATGGCATTCACGTATCTCACAGCCGTTACGGCGCCTTCCATGACCACCAGCGGTGTACATCGGCCCCACACAACGCCACCCAAAACAGCAGGGAACCTCCACCTTGCTGCTCTCGCTAGACAGAGTGTCTAAGGCGTTTAGCCTGACCGGATTGCCTCCAAACACGTCTCCGACGATTGTCTGGTTGAAGACATATGCGACATTCATCGGTGAAGAGAACGTGATGCCAATCCTGAGCGGTCAATTCGGCATGTTGTGGGGCCCATCTGTACCGCGCTGCATGGTGTCGTCGTTATGGAGATGGACCTCACCATGGACGTCGGGAGTGAAGTTACGCATCATGCAACATATTGCGTACAGTTTGAGTCGTAACACGACGTCCTGTGGCTGCACGAAAAGCATTATTCAACAAGGTGGTATTGCTGCCACGGTTCCTCCGAGCCATAATCCGTAGGTAGCGGTCATCCACTGCAGTAGTAGCCCTTGGGCGACCTGTACGAGGCATGTCGTCGGCAGTTCCTGTCTCTCTGTATCTCCTCCATGTCAGAACAACATCGCTTTGGTTCACTCCGAGACGCCTGGACACTTCCCTTGCTGAGAGTCCTTCCTGGCACAAAGGCGCGATCGAACCGCGGTATTGACCGTCTAGACGTGGTTGAACTACAGACAACACGAGCCGTGTACCTCCCTGGTGGAATGACTGGAACTGATCGCCGTGTCGGACCCCCTCCGTCTAATAGGCGCTGCTCATGCATGGTTGTTTACATCTTCGGGCGGGTTTATTGACGTCTCTGAACAGTCGAAGCGACTGTGTCTTTGATACAGTATCCACAGTCAACATCTTACATCAGGAGTTCTGGGAACCGGGGTGATGCAAAACTTTTTTTGATGTGTGTACTGTGGCAGGAGAGGGCACTAGGGTACGACGTATGAGCAACAGTACTACCCTCTAGGACAGGCTCATCCAAGAATCGCGCCCGGGGGCGCAAGGCAGTGTAGTTCAGCGCCCCGTCCGCGACCGTGTGTCGCTAGTGTCGGCGTAGCAGCGACAGAGAGAGCTGCGGAGCGAGTGAGAGCGAACTTCTCTGCGCTGGACTGCCCCACGGTCAGATCTAACGCAAACAAATTAACAAAGGAAGCGCACCTCTATAAAAGCGGCCCATGAGCCGTAAAACAAGACAACCACTTACTGTTGAGGTAACAACTAGTGTTCGTGTGGCAGAATTACTGCGCAAAGCTTTAGAAAAAAACATCAAAAACAAGAATCGAAGAACAACTTAGTAGTTTTATGACCCACTGGTTGATTCTACTAGTACTGCACATGTACACTCGTCGTATGTGCAATAGGCGTCTCCTGAAAAAATATCAGTTTCTTAAATGAACTAGTCATAAATATTCTATTTTAGAAATAACTTTATGTAAGCGATATAGAGTCTCATTCCTACTGTTAGTAGTTATAAGTAATTATTTTTTGTTGTACTTTGTGCTACAGCTTCTTGTATCACTTTTCAGAGTTCAGAAATTGGATGCTTAGTTTGCTGTTTTGTACGTAATAATTTTAACTGACCAAGGCTGAAAACTTATTAAAAACACAATTAATGTTATAAAGCTCTTTAACTCCTACAATCAACATTGTTAAAGAAGACAGTTCACATTTTATATGTGTTTCTTTTTCGAAGAAACGATTTTGTCTAGGTTTGGTACAATATTCCGTGAGACTGCTAACCTCAAAGAATTAGTCAAATTTTTATCGCCAAGTAATGTACGATTCTTAGTTTTAGCAAGCTTTAACAGAGAGAAAAAGCGCTCACAAATATATGTGGAATCAAACATTGACAGAAGTTTGGCCGCGTGCTTGTGCAAAAGAGGATATTTCTCTCGTGGAAGACAACTGTAAAAGTCATCCAGAGTTTTACACATAAGAAAGCGGTCCTTCAGGCGGATATCGCACTGCAGGTCAATCAGATCTAGTTGAAGCACTTGTAAGACGTCCTCTGCCCGAAGGGAAAACGGGCGAACAAATATATCTAAGGGCGGCTGAAGCTCACTTATCACCAAAAATCTGTTTTCAAACTATTCTTGTAATTCGATAATGATTTGAACATAATCTGAAAAATCCACATCTTCTCTAACGCTGTCTAATGCAGGAAAGTGACACCAATTCTCCTCGCGCAACTGTTTCTCGTGATTTTCGCCTTGGAGTGAAATGTTGAAAGTATTTAAATGACGAATAAGATTACTCAAAAAAGCCATATTCGCCACCCACATAGGATCACAAAGTAATTCTTCTGGACGTCCTTTCATTACCAAAAAGGTATTTATTACGCCTCTCAAGGAGAACAACCGATGAAGCACCTTTCCTATGCTCAGCCATCTTACTTCGGTGTGGTAGGGGATTTCCGGGTATTCCGCTTCGATATCAGCCAGAAATTCTTTAAATTGGCGATGTGTGAGTCCATGCGATCGAAAATAATTAACCGTTCGGAGAACTGTGTCCATAACATTTTTTATGTTGACAATCTTCGCACAAAGTGCCTCCTGGTGTATCAGACAATTGACTGCCGCGAATAAGGAACAGCCGACTTCAGCCATTTCTGACCTGACAAAACTCAGAAATCCAGTGCGTATACCTCGTAGCTCAGGGGATCCATCCGTTGTTACACTGGTCAGGCGTTCCCATTTTAAACCCATTGACTCTAACACGTTTTTCACTGCTAGAAAAATATCCAAACCTGTGGTTGTGTCTTTTAGTGGTATAAGGTCGAGAAATTCTTCTGTGACACGCAGATTGACGTCGATACCTCGAATGGATATGACGAGCTGAGATGTGTCCGCAACATCCGCGGACTCGTCAAGAGCGATAGAAAATGAAATGACGTTTGCCGCTCTCTCCATTAATTGCTGTTCCAAATCTGAGGCTATATCTTCAATTCGGCGAGCAACAGTTTGAGGCGAAACAGCTACTTTTTCAAATTTTTCCGTGAGGTCTGCTGGACAAATACAAGCCGCCGAGTCGACCAGGCAATTCTTGATGAGATTCCCAGCCGCAAAGGATTTACCTGCTTCCGCAACTCTCAGCGAGCATTTGTAACTTGTGAGCAAACTTTGCCCACCTGTTTCCTGCTCCTACCACGGCAAAAAAAGAACATACAATTAATTTTGTACAATCCTGTTTTTTTTAACAGTTTTATCATTTTAACAGCTGTTTCATTCATTGAAACTCAAATAAAAAATCTAACAAGAAAAGATTGGTTTTAGGTGCGTTTCCCCCCAGTTCCTCCAAAAAGCGGCCTTAGACGCTATCCAAAACAGCGAAATGTGGTCGCAAAATAAATTTTTATCTATTGCAATATCTGCGTTTTAATTAATTCAAAATATAGATCAAACTACAACATATGTTTTCCCATCCATAAAAACACAAATATACAAAAACAAAGAATGACTCCCAATGACACTTTGCTGCCCGAGAGAGAGTTTGTGACGGCTTTTCAGAAAGTGGCAAAAAATAACGCACTAAAACTTTTTCTTACGCCTGTGCGACGCGATTTAATGCAACCAAAATACAAAAATTAACCGAAAAGAAATGTTCCTTGTTGCTGACAATCTGATATTCGATAACTGGCACATTGCTAAGTGACAGATTATAAAATATAGTTTTATTTATCATCTTTATAAATTACAAAGAGTGATATGATAGGAGACACTTACTTCACTGTCCGCAGCTCGTGGTCGTGCGGTAGCGTTCTCGCTTCCCACGCCCGGGTTCCCGGCTTCGATTCCCGGCGGGGTCAGAGATTTTCTCTGCCTCGTGATGACTGGGTGTTGTGTGATGTCGTTAGGTTAGTTAGGTTTAAGTAGTTCTAAGTTCTAGGGGACTGATGACCATAGATGTTAAGTCCCATAGTGCTCAGAGCCATTTGAACCATTTTTTTTACTTCACTGTAATGCTGCTTGAAATTTTCTTTCAGGTCTTCAAGCTTTGACTGGCGCTCCTCTTGCGACAAATTTTCGAACTGATATTTGTGACAGGTATTAAAGTGGCGTTCAGTCGAGTACTTTTTTAAATACGTGAGGTTCCGATGTTATACTAAACATTTGGCACGATTTTTGACTGCAGTACAAAGGAAATTAATTTCCCACTCGGGTTTATATAGTGCGGACTCGCCGCTCCTCTTTCTTTTTGTCTGCTGCTGTTGACCAACCATCTCGATCCACTGTAACCTTACGTCTGTTGCCTGACGGCTTTGTGTCGCTTTTGGCCGCTGCTGGCGAGTACAGGGGCATGCGGAGGCGCTGCGGGTGGACCGCACGGCCAGCTGAGCGACACGGCTCGGCCAATGCAGCAACATACGAATTCGCCCGGGGCGCTGGCCGCGGGCGATCGCGGGCGCTGGCGCCCCGGGGGCACAGTATGGACAAGCCTGCTCTAGGAGGAAACCACGCATACTGTAACTGTGGCTGCATCGTACAGCGCGCTTTAGGACGCAGAAGAATGTACAGGGTTATTACAAATGATTGAAGCGATTTCACAGCTCTACAATAATTTTATTATTTGAGATATTTTCACAATGCTTTGCACACACATACAAAAACTCAGAAAGTTTTTTTAGGCATTCACAAATGTTCGATATGTGCCCCTTTAGTGATTCGGCAGACATCAAGCCGATAACCAAGTTCCTCCCACATTCGGCGCAGCATGTCCCCATCAATGAGTTCGAAAGCATCGTTGATGCGAGCTCGCAGTTCTGGCACGTTTCTTGGTAGAGGAGGTTTAAACACTGAATCTTTCACATAACCCCACAGAAATAAATCGCATGGGGTTAAGTCGGGAGAGCGTGGAGGCCATGACATGAATTGCTGATCATGATCTCCACCAAGACCGATCTATCGGTTTTCCAATCTCCTGTTTAAGAAATGCCGAACATCATGATGGAAGTGCGGTGGAGCACCATCCTGTTGAAAGATGAAGTCGGCGCCGTCGGTCTCCAGTTGTGGCATGAGCCAATTTTCCAGCATGTCCAGATACACGTGTCCTGTAACGTTTTTTTCGCAGAAGAAAAAGGGGCCGTAAACTTTAAACCGTGAGATTGCTCAAAACACGTTAACTTTTGGTGAACTGCGAATTTGCTGCACGAATGCGTGAGGATTCTCTACCGCCCAGATTCGCACATTGTGTCTGTTCACTTCACCATTAAGAAAAAATGTTGCTTCATCACTGAAAACAAGTTTCGCACTGAACGCATCCTCTTCCATGAGCTGTTGCAACCGCGCCGAAAATTCAAAGCGTTTCACTTTGTCATCGGGTGTCAGGGCTTGTAGCGATTGTAAGCGGTAAGGCTTCTGCTTTAGCCTTTTCCGTAAGATTTTCCAAACCGTCGGTTGTGGTACGTTTAGCTCCCTGCTTGCTTTATTCGTCGACTTCCACGGGCTACGCATGAAACTTGCCCGCACGCGTTCAACCGTTTCTTCGTTCACTGCAGGCCGACGCGTTGTTTTCCCCTTACAGAGGCATCCAGAAGCTTTAAACTGCGCATACCATCGCCGAATGGAGTTAGCAGTTGATGGATCTTTGTTGAACTTCGTCCTGAAGTGTCGTTGCACTGTTATGACTGACTGATGTGAGTGCATTTCAAGCACGACATACGCTTTCTCGGCTCCTGTCGCCATTTTTTCTCACTGCGCTCTCGAGCGCTCTGGCGGCAGAAACCTGAAGTGCGGCTTCAGCCGAAAAAAACTTTATGAGTTTTTCTACGTATCTGTAGTGACCATATGTCAATGAATGGAGCTACAGTGAATTTATGAAATCGCTTCAATCATTTGTAATAGCGCTGTATAATTGAATAAATGGTCTGTAGCATGGAAACCATCCGTTTTCGGACATAAGTTCATTAGACCTTTTTTATTCCGTATCCTCTCATCGATCAATTCCTAGACTTTGTACGCGGTGGGAAAAAATCGCCCTGTATACAACAAAAATAAATTCGTCCTTCTTTTACACACTTTGACACTCCGACTTAAACAGAAGAAAATTTATTATCAAGGGTTTAGAAGTCTCTGCACTTATTGCTTCGGATGCTCAGCATCCTCTTCTGCACTTGAAGTGTAATGTTTGGTAATGGTTGGTTAGTAAATCAGCCTGCTGGTCCTTGAGTGGAAGATAATCCAGTACAAGTTCATCCCCCTTGTACTTACTGAGCACAAAATGATAATGCACATCAATGTGTGCATACTTCTTTGATGAAACTCCTGTTTTTAGTAAGTCTCACTGTACTTAAATTGCCAATGTAGAACGTTGTTTTGTGTTGAAAGCCAAGTCATTGAACAAATTCTTAACCCAAACAATTTCTTTCACTGTCCGACCGGCCGCAGTATATTGCGCCTCACTTGTAGTGGCCGCTAACAGCTATTGCTTGTTGAAGCAACAATTCTGTAGTGGATTCACCAAGCTTTAACAACGCAACAGTTGCGAGGTTCTTTGTTTCCACATCATCAGCACATTTAATTTTTATGTTTTGAAGGAAAATAAAGTCCGTAGTCCGTGTTGCCTTCAATACAAAAAAAAAAAAGGTTCAAATGGCTCCGAGCACTATGGGACTTAACATCTGTGGTCATCAGTCCCCTAGAACTTAGAACTACTTAAACCTAACCAACCTAACGACATCACACACATCAATGCCCGAAGCAGGATTCGAACCTGCGACCGTAGCGGTCACGCGGTTCCAGACTGAAGAGCCTAGAACCGCACAGCCACACCGGCCGGCTGCCTTCAATACATTTCATTAACATTTTCAGAGAATTCCAACGAATTTTCTTTGGTTTCTCAAGATACTGGCTGGGCACTGTTGTCTGCGAAGGTAATGCCGGCCGTGTTCCTACTGACTTATACACCAGACTACCCACAGCTTGCCTATACGGAACACTGGACATGTCCTTATGTGCGTTTTTATGCACGTCAGCACAAATCTGATTATGGTGCTGGCGCTGTTACAGGATTAACATCATCAATGCTAAAGGAGCTTAGAACGTTCTTTGTGGCATTTAAATGAGAGGGAAATGTAAGACGAACGTATCTGTTAGGATTGTAGCCATATTTGGCGTTAATATGTAATGGCAGCAGACGACAGAAGCGAGTATCGTTGTTAACGGCACAACATCGCCTGCAGCCCCTGTCCTGGGCTCGTGACCATACCTGCTGCATCCTAAACGACTGGAAAACCGTGGGGTGCTCAGATGAGTCCCCTTCGAGTGTGACGAAGACCCCACGAAGCCATGGAACCAAGTTATCAACAAGGCACTCTGCTTCATGATGGTGTGGGCTGTGTTCGCATAGAATAGAATGGGTCCTCTTAATATTCGGCTACTTGGACACCAAAGATGTTCGGACTCACATGCAGTTCCCCTTCATCGAAATGTCTTGGCTCAAACTCGTCTAGGGGTTGAACCGCACGTGTCGCATTACACGTCAAATTAGACACTTGCGACCCTTTGGTTACATTGTCTAGCTGATGGCAAGTTTGCGAAATACAAAATTAATATAACATATAATAACAGTGATAATAATATCAGGAACTAAATTAACGACCTATAAATGATATAGGCCACACAGTTGCGATTTGGTTAGAATAATGTTTATTCAGAAAGCAAACTAATAGCTCAAAATGGTTCAAATGGCTCTGAGCACTATGGGACTTCTGAGGTCATCAGTCCCCTAGAACTTAGAACTAATTAAACCTAACTAACCTAAGGACATCACACACACCCATGCCCGAGGCAGGATTCCAACCTGCGACCGAAGCAGTCGCGCGGTTCCGGACTGAAGCGCCTACAACCGCTCGGCCACCGCGACCGGCAAAACTAATAGCGAAAGTGGTCGCATTTAGAGTTACTGTTACACTCGAGCGCATATCAATTGACACTGTTCGATCATTCACAATCTTATCGCGAAACACAAGTCCAATACTCCACCTCGTTATTTACACGAAAAGTTAGATTTCACACATGGCGCGCCGGCCTGGTGGCCGAGCGTTTCTAGGCGCTACAGTCTGGAACCGCGTGACCGCCACGGTCGCAGCTTCGAATCCTGCCTCGGGCATGGATGTGTGTGATGTCCTTAGGTTCTAAGTTCTAGGGGACTGAGGACCTCAGCAGTTAAGTCCCATAGTGCTCAGAGCCATTTGAACCATTTTTTTTGTTTGTTTTGTTTTGTGTGGAGGAAATGATGATTTGATGCTTAACTGGAAATACTGATAATTTAAATTTACTATCTATTTTAAACAAATAAAGTTACAGAGTTGATATTTACTAAATTTGTCATTTTAATGATGCACTTCTATATGAAACGTCGATCGTTAAGATCGACCAAAGCGTTCAGATTTTAGCATTCAGCTCTTTGTTACAAAACTTGTTAATTTCACTTTAACAGTAAATCCTAAACTATTATAGATATTCAAGTTTTATTGGGATGATCATGAAAAGTTACGAAGGATCGTAGATTAAAATACTGTGGCTTCATTCCCTGTTGTGCTACAGAATTAAATAGTTTCCATTAATGTTTCCCATTATGGCCAATCTTAGGTCCGCCATATTTAACACTGCTGTCTCCTTGGCCACAACCAGCTTCTACGGGGTTTCCCTGTGACGTAGGTTCTTGCCTGTCTCACTCGCACACTACAGAGCGTAGGCCTCATTCAGCACAATACACTGTTTCCCCATCTCGTGGCGAATCTGCGCTATTTGTGGCAATTAAATGAGAGGGAAATGCTCGTTAGCTCACATGGTGTGGGCTGTGCTCGCATGGAAAGGAATGGATCCTCTTGATATTCGGCTACTTGGAGACTATCTGCAGCCACTCATCGACGTCATATTCCCAAACAACGATACAATTTTTATAGGTCACAATGAGCTATGTCGCCAGACAACAACTGTTCGCGATTGGTTTGTAGAACATTCTGGACCATTCGAGCGAATGGTTTGGCCATCCAGATCGCCCGATATTCATCCTACCGAACATTCATGGGACATAATACGAGGTGCATTCAAGTTCTAAGGCCTCCGATTTTTTTTCTAATTAACTACTCACCCGAAATCGATGAAACTGGCGTTACTTCTCGACGTAATCGCCCTGCAGACGTACACATTCTTCACAACGCTGGCGCCATGATTCCAATGCAGCGGCGAAGGCTTCTTTAGTAGTCTGTTTTGATCACTGGAAAATCGCTGAGGCAATAGCAGCACGGCTGGTGAATGTGCGGCCACGGAGAGTGTCTTTCATTGTTGGAAAAAGCCAAAAGTCACTAGGAGCCAGGTCAGGTGAGTAGGGAGCATGAGGAATCACTTCAAAGTTGTTATCACGAAGAAACTGTTGCGTAACGTTAGCTCGATGTGCAGGTGCGTTGTCTTGGTGAAACAGCACACGCACAGCCCTTCCCGGACGTTTTTGTTGCAGTACAGGAAGGAATTTCTTCTTCAAAACATATTCGTAGGATGCGCCTGTTACCGTAGTGCCCTTTGGAACGCAATGGGGAATGATTACGCCCTCGCTGTCCCAGAACATGGACACCATCATTTTTTCAGCACTGGCGGTTACACGAAATGTTTTTGGTTGCGGTGAATCTGTGTGCTTCCATTGAGCTGACTGGCGCTTTGTTTCTGGATTGAAAAATGGCATCCACGTCTCATCCATTGTCACAACCGACGAAAAGAAAGTCCCATTCATGCTGTCGTTGCGCATCAACATTGCTTGGCCACATGCCACACGGGCAGCCATGTGGTCGTCTGTCAGCATTCGTGGCACCCACCTGGATGACACTTTTCGCATTTTCAGGTCGTCATGCAGGATTGTGAGCACAGAACCCACAGAAATGCCAGCTCTGGAGGCGATCTGTTCAACAGTCATTCGGCGATCCCCCAAAACAATTCTCTCCACTTTCTCGATCATGTCGTCAGACCGGCTTGTGCGAGCCCGAGGTTGTTTCGGTTTGTTGTCACACGATGTTCTGCCCTCATTAAACTGTCGCACCCACGAACGAACTTTCGACACATCCATAACTCCATCACCAATTGTCTCCTTCAACTGTCGATGAATTTCAATTAGTTTCACGCCACGCAAATTCAGAAAACGAATGATTGCACGCTGTTCAAGTAAGGAAAACGTCGCCATTTTAAGTATTTAAAACAGTTCTCATTCTCGCCGCTGGCGGTAAAATTCCATCTGCCATACGGTGCTGCCATCTCTGGGACGTATTGACAATGAATGCGGCCTCATTTTAAAACAATCAGTCCGGAGAAAAAAAATCGGAGGCCTTAGAACTTCGATGCACCTCGTAGAGAGATCAGTACGTGCACGAAATCCTGCGCCGGCAACACTTTCACAATTATGGACGGCTGTAGATGCAGCATGGCTCAATATTTCTGCAGCGGACTTCCAACGAATAGTTGAGTCCGTGCAATGCCGAGTTGCTGCACTGCACCGAACAAAAGGAGGTCCAACACGATATTAGGAGGTATCCCATGACTTTTGTCACCCCACTGTACTTTCTGAATGCAACTCGTATAGTTCCCGATTCTGGGGAGGCGAGGGGATTCGAAACGTTCCTTTCGTCTCTGCTCGGAACTTCGGTGGCGTCTTGCGGAAACTGACTGGGCCGCGGCCAGCGTCCGCACTCTCTTGGCTATGTGCGGCACGTGGGACAAATTTAGCGGTGTATTGCTGCGCAGATTTAGTAGAAATGTTGATTGACAGACCTGGATTGTCTTTCTGCATTCCTGGTCATGTATAATCAATTGAAATAGGGTTCGTTAATCTCGTTTCTTGATACTGCAAAGTACATATTTAGAAGCCCTATAGCAATTCAACCACTTTTATAAAGTTTTTATTAAAAATTAAACTCCTCCAGCTGTACTTAAGATTTCATACTTATTTGGCTACTAGTTTCGACGTTGCGTCAACGCCATCTTCAGGCCCTATATAACGCACCACACATAAAACAAACAATGTGATACATCAGTAGTCTGTGAGCTATTGTACAAAATAAATATATTATAAACATATTATATAAAGGATGAATTCATTAAAAATAGTTGCATTTCGTTCCTTTTCATTAAGATGCAATTTATCTTGCCATTAGCAATTTATATGGTACAAACAAGTATAAATGAGTTTATATATACACGGTTATTTCCATTACAGTTCTATATCAGACATTTGAATAAAATGGGATTACATATAAGTCTAGGTAACACACTGTTACTCTTAGAGATAATAATTTAGGCATGAAACAGTTCTAAAATGTGTTAAAAGCGAATAATAATGCCCTAAATCCTTCTTTGTGTGCACAATTTAGCTAACAGGAAGGAAAATATGCATTGCCAATCAGACATATGTAAGGTATTTTTATAAATAGTGAAAAGTGGGAAAGATGAAAAGGAGTTACGTTTGTATAACACTGTATCGTCATCACTATAAAGTAACAAAGTGAAATAGGTTACTTAAACAACCTCATTCATAACGATACGAAACACAAGTGAGGAGGAACTGGAATAATGGTATGGAACCCAGTTAATATATTAAAAGGTAGTCAATGGTGTAAAATAAATACACATGAGTCAGTTCATGAATCTACTCATTCCAACAAGAGAAATATAAGCCAACATGACACCAAAATGTACCATTTCAATGATGGTGTCTCATTTATGGCCGTAACCCAGGTCTAAAATAATCTAATTCTAATAGGCCTGCATTAGTAAAAGAACGATCAAGTACATAACAGTGCTCCAAATAGAAGTAAATAGTCTGTTATCAGTCAAAATAGTTCGTCACATATGTAAAATACTTGTAGTTCCTCTAATAACTAATTACTAAAGAAGAGTACACAGTAAGATATACAAAGTATAACTCTCGTATTGTTATATGAATCTAGTCTAAGGCTGACATAGGTCAACAACAATCAATAAAACGCCTAACAATCCACTCACCTGGAGACTAAAGTCTAACATTTATATCATCACTATACCATAAGTGCTCACTCGTTTCTCCTATCCTTATAAACCTATTCTTGTATAAAATTACTAGTTTAAACACATTGACTATCCACTCATTTCCGAGAACGATCATGGGAGTGGAGGTAAAACTATTCTGAATAAAAGACCCACCAAATGATTAGGATAAAACTGGAGTATAGCCCTGACTCGTATAAACGAAAGATGATAATGTGTCAAGTACAGATTCTGGCTAAGGGAGGCTTGTTCTTTCATCGAAGTGACAACATGGTGACCCCCGTAGTACATATAAACGAGTACAGAAACGTGAACTACTTGTCTTGCAATCAATATTAAACGGAAAAATCTTCACACCAGGGGAATCAATCCAAATATACGAGATTCGACTGAATCTAGAGTCATATTCCCATATATAAGACGGATAACCATAAAAATCCTTCTAACGATTGGTATAATGGTTGCCAGACATCCGGTAACCGTGCACTTTTATAAAGATTCCGAGGTCCGTCCACTGGACTGGAGTATATTCACCACCTACAGTTCCTCCACCTCCTTCATCTTGCGTCTAAAAAATACCATCGATAATCTCCACATAATAAATAAAACAAGGATACATTTCAGTACTGATAAGCGAAAGCCTCACACAAAAATATCATTCTCAAGTTACCACGGAAACAAAGATAATTTCTCGACTTCTATTAAACCTCGCCAAATCCATCTCATTTACTAGATCACCCCGTCCACCTAGCTACTGGTTCCGTGATCTGCTGTAAGGGTCGTCCTTAATGGGTATCCACACGCCTAGAACACTCGAAAGTGTTTAAAGCACACTTTCACACTGGTACGGGGGAACGCATTTTCTAATCCTCGTAGACCTTCCACAATGGAAAAAATATCTTGGTTTGTTACTCACTATCACCACCTACGGACTTCAGAAACGCAGTTTAGAACACTGCTTCCGTCCCAGAGGGTGCACAACACATCCTAAATCCTCAAAGTCTGCCACCCAACTCCTCGATTTCGCGAAGTACACTCTGCTCCACAAAATTATTTGGTACATAGGCTTTTCAGCCAGCAAAATGTAGGCATCCCGATTGGCCATTTTCTGCTTCCTGTTGAAGTACTTCTGTAAGGAACAACCGCCACAGGTGTTCAGGAAATGATGTGTTACAGATTAAGACATGACCTGTGACGCTGGCATATTCTGCATCGTCCAAGCTGTTTGAAGAAGTGTTACTAAAGTTCTCTCCCACGCGAACCTCAGAACTCAACGTCTTCATCTTATGCTTTATACCGCGAGCATGCTCGTGACAAAGATTGTCTATTTCTCGAGGGCACCTATAATACTACAATAATGGTACTGTGGCATGGATGGCTATCTACAGTCAGGAACCTGATACTTCTATTGGGTGGTTATAATTTCCAAGATGCCACTCCAGACGGGTGTAAAAATAAATGTGCACAACGGAAAATAATAAACGCTAAAATGAAGATTTGGCCCTGGCTGACTACCCACTGAAGCAGATCTTGGGATCTCTTAATGGACTTTAACATATAAATTACAACCTAAACGCAAATGAATGGTTAAGACAACTAATACTACTAAATGATAAACGTTGTTCCTGCTTATGTATTTATTGTAGATTTAAAAAAAACCTTTATATTACAAAGTTTACATTTCCTAAGTAAAATTACTAATCAATTGCCCAACTCTGCCCCTTATGACTGCACGATCTAATTTCAATAACGTGAAATGACTGACATCTTCTACGTACCAAACACTGGAAGACACTACTTTCAAAGGTGATCTATGGTGGTGTGGAACCTTAGTGGAAATAAACTAACGTGATCACAGCCGTTTAGCTTTTATAGCCCTAATAAGCCAAAGCAATTTGCGATATCACCGTATGTACTGCGTCCGGTGCGTCGAAGTGATGGTTCTCGTACTCGTCTGCGACGATGGAAGAACTCCAGCCGCAGATAAACTCTTTCAAACACTAGGACGGCACAAGGCGGTCCTCTGACTAATGTACTCTAATACTGTCTTCTCCTCTCTGTGTTCTACAGACAAGAAACGCGAATTCCCAGCCACAAGGACGGAGTTCATATAACGTCTCAACGTAAGTATAGGCAGAGGAAGTGCTCTCAATTACTGAACGCTGCGTACTCAACGACGACTTTCAACACGGAGGTGAAGTCCAGAATCGTATAGGTTCGCAACAGTACAGTGCCTAACAGTTCTAACTATAAACTCTCATGAGAGCAGAGACAGCAAGTTCGTCTGGACCAACAAAAGCTGATACTGAGCGACCGTCACACACGGGCGCTCAAAACAGAAGACCACGTTTCTTCACCGCTGGCTTCCCAGCAAGGCTCAGCCCCCCACCATTGTAATTCTCGAAAACGAACCATATTCCCGAAACCACGGAATATTCTCCTTCTCTACAGAATCTTCCGAACGCCGACCAACCATATTTTAGTCTTTTGTCGTCCAGCGCGGAAAGTTTGCGAGGAAAAACCTATACTCGTACAATGGTACGCTTCTGAGTAAAAATACTTGGAAATAACCCAGCCTGCGTGGTTTCCGAGGTGCCGCTTCTCCGTTCCTCTCACCTGCGTCCAAGATTTGCACAGTTCGGAAGTATTATCCGGTTATCCTTTCGGCCCTACTACAATAGCGACCGATAGCGGCCGGCCGCCCCTGTATTGTGTCTTCTCCCTCAGGTGCCCAGATTGTCTGTCTTGGTACTTCCTGTTTTTAAGCAGGACCAACATACCTTTGTGTGCCTTCCACCCAGGGTTAGAGTTCCGCCTGCCGTTTCGTTTCCATTGTCACTCCTACCACTAGTATGTTAATAAAGACACTCTGTCACCTTTCATGCAATAGACGTTAACAATTATTTACAAGGTGTACGTGACAATGTCAGTCTCCTTTATATATTCATATATACGATGTACAATCTATCACATGCCCGCATCTCGTGGTCGTGCGGTAGCGTTCTCGCTTCCCACGCCCGGGTTCGATTCCCGGCGGGGTCAGGGATTTTCTCTGCCTCGTGATGGCTGGGTGTTGTGTGCTGTCCTTAGGTTAGTTAGGTTTAAGTAGTTCTAAGTTCTAGGGGACTGATGACCATAGATGTTAAGTCCCATAGTGCTCAGAGCCATTTGAACCAATCTATCACAAGATACCTAATTGTGTTTGTGGATCACGGCAAAGAATGTGGATGGGTGCTTGTAGGGTGCAAAATTATAGCCACCTTACAAATTAAAATACAGCTACTCACGGACGTCCTGTGTGCGCTGTAATAATCGAATGGCAGCGAAACTTGGTAGATATGATAAAGCGTTAACGTGGAGGCGATATATGCTGGAAAACAAATTGGTTCCTGTTATGGCCATCAGGAGCATTCTGGTGCTGAATGATGTGTTGGCAGAAGAGCCAACACCGTGTTGCTAGAGGAGGCCGAAATGCAGGCGTTTAAGCTCACGCAGGCTGGCGTGAGGTCTGGAAAATGACAAGGAATTATAGTAGCCAAAAATAGTACATAGCTTCTGGAATACTTAACTTTAATCCATAATTGGAGAACATCGCTCTTGATGATACATAATTACAATCTCAATATAAACTGGTAATGGCGCCTTGCTAGGTCGTAGCAAATGACGTAGCTGAAGGCTATGCTAACTATCGTCTCGGCAAATGAGAGCGTATTTGTCAGTGTAGCATCGCTAGCAAAGTCGGCTGTACAACTGGGGCGAGTGCTAGGACGTCTCTCTAGACCTGCCGTGTGGTGCCGCTCGGTCTGCAATTACTGACAGTGGCGACACGCGGGTCCGACGTGTACTAATGGACCGCGGCCGATTTAAAGGCTACCACTTAGCAAGTGTGGTGTCTGGCGGTGACACCACACTGAACACTGTTTATTTGATGGTATGACGTCGACTCTGTCATTTGACAAGCCGTAGCGTGGCTTATGTAGCAGTTACTGTGCTGCATTGAGAATCACCGACTGCAAGGTTTCAGGAGAAGCGCGATGTCATTAAATGGCTTAAGGAAGACGGTAACCAAATTCGAAAACACGGATGAACCTGGTGTGGCACCTGGATGAGGACTATGCCCTGTCTCGATGGAAGCTATTGACGAGGTTGCTGTTGCTCAAACAGCAAATGCCACGCTTAGTGCAGGATGTCGTGCAGTGTCACGAAAATTGTGCATCCCAGGGCCAACAGAACAGAAAGTTTTGCAGTGTTTTTTACTTGTATCCGGAAAAGATACAAACACAGCAACTGAAACATCATGATCCGCAACAGTGTTCTGAATTTGCTCTTCGATTTCTGGCACGGACTGAAGTTGATGCCATATGGCCGGGCAACATTCTGTAGAGTGACGAGATACATTTTATGCTACAGGATGTAGCGCATTCTGACGAATTTAAACCGTATGTTGCGCACGAAGAACCATTTTACTCGCCGTATGTGACTGTGTAGTGAGGATTCACAAGCACCTCTACCTTCGGACCGTTCTTCTTTGAAGTGAATGCACCCACAGGGTATGCCAGGTTATCGACACCCCCCCCCCCCCTGTTCAGCATGTGGTTCCTCGTTTCGAAGAGCGCACCTGTGGGGAAAGCACTGTTTTCATACAAAACGGCGCAACACCTCATATCGTTGGCCCAGTAAAAAGATGAGCATGATGCAATTATCCACCAACGTGTTATCATCAGAGGGTTTCCAGGTGTATAGCTTGCAAGATCACTGATCTGAACACATGTGACTTTTGACTCTGGGGAATCTAAAATAATGCTTTTACCAGGAACACTTTCTGTCTCTGTCTGATCTGATGGCCACTATACATGAACACACTGCTCAGATTCCACGGGAACTGCTGCGAGCAACTGTTGATCACATCGTATTACGGATGCAGCGTCTCATCGGCATATTCGGTGCTCATATTAAACAAACTATCTAAGCGGCAGTTAATAACAAAATCAGCTTTATGTCTTAGTCACTTGTTTGTTTCTTTCTGCTCACGTCCCGTTCCTAATCATTTACATACGAAAACATTTCCGTAATTATTTTTTCTTCACAGCGCTAGATGTGCACTTGGTAGCTAAAACTGGAACTAATTTGCTCCAGCGTAAACCAGTTCCGAATTAACGCAGTAGATTATCTACGAAGTTTCGCTGTCGTGCGATAATTAAAACCCACTCTAGACCTCTGTGAGTAAGTGCACTTTAATTATAACCACCTGATATAATGAAAGGGTATGTAAAACATTCTCGGTTGTCTTGCCGCGTCAATTCTTGATAAAATCTCAAGCTTTCGACGGTAGCCTCCATCGCCATAATCAGGAGCAACTGACTGTCTTCACTGCTGCTGTGGAGGCCTTATACAGCCCGTGGACGGCTTCTGATTGGTCGGCTTGTGATTTGTCGGCGATTACGTACTGCTGTAATAACAAAATGAAAACTATATGGAAATTTGTTAAAAGCGAGAAGGGAAAAGCTTATCTGCAAAGAAGTGATTAACTTAAGAACTGGGAGCCTTTCGGTGGATGCTCCCGAAATGGTGGCTAATATCTTTGACAATCATTTCCTAACAGTCACCAACCAAATGGGTTGCCAGGGTTCTGTAAAGAAAGCTACAGGATACTTGCATAACACCTTAACTAACAAAATAGATGAGACGCATCTTCGAAAAACTACAGTGATAGAATTAGAAAAAATAATTATATCTTTAAAATGCAAAAATTCTGCTGGAGTTGACAACATCTCCAGCAAGTTACTGGAATACTGTTGTAAAGAAATAAGTACAGTCCTCTGCCATATTAGTAATACGTCATTGGAAGAAGGTGTTTTTCCCGACAAGCTAAAATATGGGCTTATGCGACCAATTTATAAAAAGGGAGAAAAGACTGAGGCTACAAACTATCGACCAATTTCATTACTCTCAGTTTTCTCCAAGGTACTAGAGAAACTGATGCATAGGAGAATGGTTGAGTATCTTAGTAAATATAACATCCTCAGCAGTAGCCAGTTTGGTTTTCGGAAAGGGGTATCAACCGTGGATGCAATACATGCCTTTGTTGACAATGTTATGGAAGCCATAAATAATAATATGATGACGGTTGGAATATTTTGCGACCTGTCAAAAGCTTTTGACAGTGTAAGTCACCATATTCTTTTGAGTAAAGCCAAGACCCTAGGAATGGGTGGAACCGTAGGCACGTGGCTTGAATCCAATCTGTGTGGTAGAAAGCAGAAAGTAATCGTGAAAGGACTGCATGGTGGCCAGGTATCTTCAGAATGGGGCTCCATTACTGCAGGAGTACCTCAAGGCTCAGTATTGGGCCCACTGCTCTTTCTAATATTTATAAATGACTTAGCACTATGTACAGGATATGGGAAAATACTCATGTTTGCTGACGACACCACTTTATCAGTTAATAATCTCTCAGAGAATGGATCAAATGAGGCTGCAAATAAAGCTTTTGCAGATTTGACAAACTGGTTTGAAACCAATGGCCTTACAAGTCAACCTAAAAAAGACAAATTACGTTCATTTCTCTTCTAACACAAATATTACAAATGAAATGAACCTAAAAATGGGTGAGCACGAGATTTTGAAGGTTGAGTTCTAAAAATCCTTCAGTCTGCATGTTATTGTTGTGGTCTTCAGTCCTGAGACTGGTTTGATGCAGCTCTCCATGCTACCCTATCCTGTGCACGCTTCTTCATCTCCCAGTACTTACTACAACCTACATCCTTCTGAATCTGTTTAGTGTATTCATCTCTTGGTCTCCCTCTACGATTTTTACCCTCCACGCTGCCCTCCAATGCTAAATTTGTGATCCCTTGATGCCTCAGAACATGCACTACCAACCGGTCCCTTCTTCTTGTCAAGTTGTGGCACAAACTCCTCTTTTCCCCTATTCTATTCAATACCTCCTCATTAGTTATGTGATATACCCATCTAATCTTCAGCATTCTTCTGTAGCACCACATTTCGAAAGCTTCTATTCTCTTCTTGTCCAAACTATTTATCGTCCATGTTTCACTTCCATACATGGCTACACTCCATACAAATACCTTCAGAAACGACTTCCTGACACTTAAATCTATACTCGATGTTAACAAATTCCTCTTCTTCAGAAACGTTTTCCTTCCCATTGCCAGTCTACATTTTATATCCTCTTTACTTCGACCATCATCAGTTATTTTGCTCCCCAAGTGACAAAACTCCTTTACTACTTTAAGTGTCTCATTTCCTAATTTAATTCCCTCCGCATCACCCGACTTAAGTCGACTACATTCCATGATCCTCATTTTGCTTTTGTTGATGTTCATCTTATATCCTCCTTTGGTCTGCATACAGATAGCAAAATGAAGTGCCACCACCATATTCAAGATCTGTGCAAAAGGCTAAGCTCAGCAACGTTTGCCTTAAGAATAATTTCAGACACTAGGGAAATGAGCACAATAAAAACTGCATATTTTGGCTATTTTCACTAACTTACGGCCTATGGTATAATATTTTGGGGAAATCAACCAATAGCAAAAAATGCACAGAAGCGAGTAATAAGAATTATGTGTGGAGTACATCCTAGGCACTCGTGCAGGGATCTGTTTAGAGCTCTACAAATCCTTACAACACCTGCCCAATATATATTTTCCCTGGTGTGATTTGTTTCAAAAAATAGCAACTTATTCAAAATGAATAGCTCATACCACAGTTATAACACCCGAAGGAAACTGGATATCCATTATGAGCTAAAAACGAAAAGCATCGTCCAGAAGGGGGTTTTATACAGTGGCACCAAGATTTTTAATGCCCTCCCACCGCACATTAAAGAACTGGTTGGAAACATGCCAAAGTTTAAAGGAAATCTGAAGCACTTCCTTTTAGATGAATCTTGTTACAGTATTGATGAATTCCTTAGCAAAAATGCATAGAATCTCTTGTTTGTGCTTAAACCTTACTGTGTGACCTCTGCAACTGATTAATCATACTCTGTAAGTACAGTGTAACTTAATGGAATACCCAAATTTATGTATGACTGTATATTCTTTCAGATGTCCTGTATCTTAACTAATATGTAAGGGTACATGCTAAACTTCACAGTTTCTTTAATCTAATGATAAGATCAATGTATCTGTGCACAAAACAATAATCTGTAAAAACTTGACTCGTTCTACATCCAGGGATATGTTCCCATATAGATCTATGGAACACAAAATAAATAAATAAATGTCGCAGACGGTGTGAATGTGTGCGCTGGTGGCTCCATCGCTCCCGCGGGAACGTAAACCTTGGAAGGAATGTCTCTGCTACTTCTCCGCGTCGAGGGCTCGTTTCCCTCGATCGCTGAGATAGCATCCGCTATCACGGTTACAGTTCTTCTCGCTCATTCTTATTTCAACAACCTCCTTAATAATAGCATCCCAGTATGTGGAGGCATGGGACAAAATTTTGGTTTCATCGAACAGTATTTTATGTTTGTTCGTGTGGCTGTACTCCGCAATTGCCGATTTCTCCAGATCTCTATTTTTGGTACGCCGTTGGTGTCCTGCACAGCGGTCGGCAACGGTACGAATGGTCTAACTTGTATAATTGCTTCCACACTCAAAAGGGATATTATTACTTCCAGGGACCCTGAGGCCGAGGCTGTCCTTAACAGGGCGCGTCATCTGCTTAATTTTCTTAGGAGGACGAAAACTCGGTGTTATACCCCGTCTACCCAGGACTCTTGCTATTTTGCTGGATACAATTCAAGAAATAAATTCGTTAACACCGAATTCCGCAAACATGACAGAGGCAGCTATTAACGTACGGCAAACCGACAGACAGACACTAACTGCCTAACAAATGCGGATGGGAGACAGACGAGCAAGCTGGGGACGAGAGACTGACCAAGAAAACAAGTAGAATTTAACAAGTAAATGAAACAACATATCACGAATCACTTAACTTCTAATAAACTGCGATGTCTGGCGAAGACCTGGCGCAGCACCCACAAAACGCTCTCCCGAACCTTCCGCTGCCAGCCGCTTCAACGGACGCAGGAAGGCGCGTCGATCTCCCGTCTCACGGCGTCGCAGCTCGCACCGGCCAGCCGATGTCGTGGGTTGACTCCAGTTGCTCTCGTGTCGGCCGCGAAGCCACTACCCCTCGCTGTACGGCGCGGCCACTGGACTCACGTGGCGACCTCACATGCGCCGACACTCCAGGAGGACAAGTCATCTTGTGTCCCAGTGCGCGACCGACCAACCGATCGATCCAACCGCCAATGCCCATTGCCTGAGCAAACTCGAGCAGACTGGCGGCCTAACACATACTAAAGTGCGCGTCATTTACGACGGCGGCCGAGTTTAGGTTCGTTCTGCGCATCTGACGTCAAAAAACACAGTCAGCCAATGAACAGAGAACGACGTTGCCAGAGCTCGACTGCAGTGCAAAGCACGGACGAGTGTCTTCAGTTTTAGAACTGTTCAGTCATAAATAATGTAACTGAACAAAAGCAATGTCTTGATAGCAGACTTCTTTTATAGAAAGTGTGGAAAAAGCATTCTTTATACCAATTGCTTTATATTCTATTAATTAATTAAACCAAACAAGCAATAAGCCTCCTAATTCAGGCGATAGCAAGGAAAGATGTTTGTATCATTCTCACTAACCGCTTTTTCGCAATAAAGAACAGCGGTAATTGTTTCTTTCCTATTGTACTTCGACGAAACTTGAGTAATTCATAGTCATACCAACAGTGTTTGTCGGTATTTTTCGTGCTATTTGAAACACATTTGTAAGGTCCATTGAATGATGAGCTGCGTTAGCCTAATGGTGAGTAATGATCCAGGGTGCATTACAGCAACACTATACGATATTGTCAGGCCAGAAAGTGTGGAGCCGCCGATAAATATACAAAAAATAAGTTTTAAGCTGAAACACATTAGGGAGTATTATCTTGAACTAAGTTATCTCAGCAAAAAGATTTTAAACTCCAAAAACGTTACAGCAAAGGCGATTTTAGCTGAAAGGCGGAAACATGAAAGGAAAAATAACATAGAAACCAAATATGCTGGAATAGCATGGAATGTGGTCTGGAAAAACATCAGTAGTGATGTTCTTTCGTCTGACGTGAGAACAGCGTGGTACAAGGTAGTCAACAACATCATCAGCACTAATGAGCGCCTCTTTGCCGTCGGTTTAAGTGACACAAACCTCTGCAGCAAATGCAACCTCGTTGATAGTGTGCCTCATCGTTACACTTGTGGAAATCGGATTATCAACTGGAGGTGGACCAGGGAGAAAATTGCTCAAATAACAAGAACTTCAGCAAACAATGTACCGACTAACATTTTCTTCAGACCAGAGGAAAGTTACTACCCTCAGGCAAAAAATAACGCTGTGATTTGGTTAATGGGCAAATATACAAGTTATGTTTTTAACAATATTGGGAGCGATGAACATATTGAATACAAGATGTATATGGAAAATGAATTCGAGAAAATACTCAAATATCAGAATCACAATAAGAAATATGGTAACATGCTCCGAATTGTCTTCAACCGAATGGGCATAGGTTAGGAACTGGATTCCTAGTAGAGAGGGAATGGATTGGGTCACGTTCCCGACCCTAACCTCACCTGCAAGTCGCACATGAAAAATAAATCAGCAGTACAGCAGATACAAGAATACGGCGAGAAACATCTGGTGTCTGATATAAAGGAAGATCATGAACTCCCTATAGATGCGTTTAGAAGGCTGGAACTGACAAAAATAACAAGGCAGTGAAATATTTTGCGATGTCGCTGTTCGGGACTTCTCTTCTGTCCATGTAATTTACCCTGGAAAAAACACATATCAAGGATTTACTGAATGATTAATTTGGGCCTGGGAAATGATGATGAGGAACCGGCTGCAGAAGAAGAAAATGTGCGTGCTGAACTGCCACCAGTTGAAGGTGACAGTGAATTGTGCTACTACTAAAGACTCATTTTTTGAATCTGTAATTCATGACTGCAATTATCTGTCACCTTATTTATGTCATTTCATTGTAGCCATTTTTGTTACTGTTTCTAGTGAATAAAAAAAAAAAATGGTGAAAGTGGTTGGCTGGTAAGTGAAGGGTTCTAAGTTCAAATCTTGATCGGTGCTTAATATTTTTTTATTTAAAAACAATATCGAAGTGTCTTACTTCAATGGATTTTATTCGTTTGAATGCAATTTTTTGAAATTTATAGTGGCAACTAAAATCGACCATACGGAAAGTATACGCTATGGACTTTTTACCTCTGCAAACTCTTCAAAATTTCGTGCAGTGGTTTACTACATCTAATGCTGCACAATAACTACGTTGATCATCGAAACAAAATTAAGTCATTTATGGGGGGAAGGTATCAGTCAAGAATATGTGTAGAAATCAAATTATTGGGCCAAATAGTTTTTGTGAAATCGAATGATAAAGTGTGTCAAAGCAGTCGAAACACCATGTGTGTGCACAGGCGAGCAGTGCAGTGATGACCAAATCGCGCACAGCGCTGAATGCGGGGAGAACGTCTCTGTAGCAGCGAAAGGGTTAATGCGGCCGTGGTGGCTGTACTTCATAAACTGCGCGCTCCCCTCTAAACGTAAATTTGCAAACTATACTATGGCGCTGCTTCTTTTGGCGCGTGCAACTGGCAATGCAACAATCTCCCGCGTCTGGGCGGGCATGCGCGAACCGCCAAGATAAAAGAATTGAATTATAGCCCCACACTGACCAACTGACCACTTCCCCTCTAGAGAGCTCATAGCGCCCCTTAAATGCACGTGAACAGGCAACCTTTCCCCTTTCCCACCAGAGGGAGACACCATGGCTGCGACTGCCACAACGGCGCCACCGCCAGAAACGGAGGGCGACTGCTTCACATTACGCGCTGCGGCGCGCTCTTCAAAATAGCAAATCTACCACGGCTCACCTGCTGTATGTCAGAGTCCCTTTTAACACATTTGTACGTACTGTCCTCCAACAGTGATGCCATTTTGTTATGAATTCCGTAATTAACCATCTGAAGTACGGGTTCCGAAAGAATGGCTATGGTGCACGCGATATGAAGGTAAAGTTCTCCAAGAAAAGGGAAACTGGAAATGCTACACACTCACAGGATGAAACACCGACTGCAGTTCTTCCTTTTTGTGGCGCTATATCCGACGAAATAGAAAGAGATCTGGGTAGACGGAGGGGTATAAGACCGATTTTTGGTCCTCCTAAGAAAATTAAGTTCAGTCTCGGCCTCAGGGTCCCTGGAATTTATAATATCCCCAGTGAATGTGCAAGGAATTATATAGGTCAGACCATTCGTACCGTTTCCGGCCGCTGTGCAGAATGCTAATGGCGGCGGAACACAGGCTCACGAACAAACATAAAATACTGTTCAATGAAACCAAAATTCTGTCCCATGCCTCCACATACTGGGATTCTGTTAAGGAGGCTGTTGAAATAAGAATGAGTGAGAAGAACTTTAACGGTGATAGCGGGTACTATCTGAGCAGTGCACGGAAACGAGCACTCGATGCAGAGAAGCAGCAGAGACATTCCTTCCAAGGTTTACGTCCCCACGGAAGCGGTGGCGCCACCAGCGCACACATTCACACCGTCTGCGACAGCAGTACGTAATGGCCGAACAATCACAAGCCGACCAATCAGAAGCCGTCCACAGGCTATATAAGGCCACCACAGCAGCAGTGAAGGCACCAAGACCCAGGCGATCATTGTAGGCCAAACCACCCCTTCCTTCCGTCTCCTCGACTTCTATGTAAGCATTTATGGCCGTCCTATCCCCCTCACTCCCACCCCCAAGTATCTTGGCGTCACCATTGAGCGTCGCCTCTCCTGAACCCCCCATCTCAGGACTATCCAAGCCAAGGCACACCCTCTACTCCGTCTCCTCAAGTTCCTTTCTGGCCGTACATGAGGTCTGGACCCCTCCACCATCCTCCACATCTATAAATCCCTCATCAGCCCTATCCTCTGCTACGCTCATCCTGCCTGACTCTCTGTCCCTCCTACCTTTTACAAATCCTAGAACGCCATGATCTCCACGTCGCGTATCGAATCCATCCCCCATCCCCCACGCGGATCCTTTATGACCTCATCCCGTTCCCGCACCTAGTCCTTTTCCTCGAATGGATACGGATCCTCTACACCTCCCGCAATCTTGATCCCCCTCACCCACTTGTCTCTGCCATCCTCTCCCACTCCCATCCACTGCTGCGCCTGTATTCCCACATCCCACCTGCTGTCCACCTCTCCACTCTCCATACCCTCACCCAAGGTGGCTTCCACCAACTCCCTGATGATGCCCTCCTCCCCTCCATCTACCCCTCCTAATAACTTTGATCCTCCCCATCCACCCTCTGTGATTTTTCCCAAAGGCACCCTCTCTTCCTTCTCTCCCTCCTCCTTCCTCCCTCCCTCCTCTCCCTGGGCCTCCCCCTACCTTCTTTCCTCCCCCTCCCATCTCCTCTGCCACTGACATCTACACCCTCCCCTCTCCCTCCTCCTCCAACTTTTCCCCTATTTGGGAGATCCCCAGACTCGTACACGTATAGTGAACTTTCGCGCGCCAGAGATCATCGCCTAGTGTTTGTGTGTGCCATCGTGTTCGTGTTTCCAGTGTTCCAGTGTTTCATCGTTTGTGCTCCAACGTTCGCGTGTGTCATCTTCGTGCGTGTCCACGTTTCTGAACGTTTTTATTTTGTACACTGCGCCCGTGAACGGCTTCGTGTGTTTTAATTTTGTATGTCTAAGTTTGTATGTCCACCATGTCTGTTCTGCAATTGCCTCCTTTTGTATCATTAGTCGTATCTTTGGCCGAAGAGCGGCGTAGTATGCCGCTGCTGGCCTACCTGTAGCAGGTGTGAAATCAACAATAAAAGGAAAAAAATAAGCAGTGAAGACAGTCAAATCACAAGCCGACCAGTCAGAAGCCATCCACAGGCTATATAAGGTCACCACAGCAGCAATGGAGACAGTCAGTTACTCCTGACGATGGTGATGGAGGCTATCGTCGAAAGTTTGAGATTTTATCCTGAATTGACGCAGCAAGAAAACTGAGAATGTTTTACATATAAGTACCTTTGCGAAAGACTTTGTTCTCATAATGAAAGGGTGTTCTTCCTTTGTCCCTTGCCTCACTGTGACGCATAGTCATGTAAGTTTATAGCCCGTAATAAGAGGTGCATTCAAGTTCTAATGCCTCCGATTTTTTTTCTCCGGACTCGAAAGAGATAGAAACATGCACATTGTTTTAAAATGAGGCTGCGTTCATTGTCAATACGTCCCAGAGATGGCAGCACTGTATGGCAGATGGAATTTTACCGCCAGCGGCAAGAATGAGAACTGTTTTAAATACTTAAAATGGCGACGTTTTCCTTACTTCAACAGCGTGCAATCATTCGTTTTCTGAATTTGCGTGGCGTGAAAGCAATTGAAATTCATCGACAGTTGAAGGAGACGTGTGGTGATGGAGTTATGGATGTGTCGAAAGTGCGTTCGTAGGTGCGACAGTTTAATGAAGGCAGAACATCGTGTGACAACAAACCGAAACAACCTCAGGCTCGCACAAGCCGGTCTGACGACATGATCGAGAAAGTGGAGAGAATTGTTTTGGGGGATCGCCGAATGACTGTTGAACAGATCGCCTCCAGAGTTGGCATTTCTGTGGGTTCCGTGCACACAATCCTGCATGACGACCTGAAAATGCGAAAAGTGTCATCCAGGTAGGTGCCACGAATGCTGACGGACGACCACACGGCTGCCTGTGTGGCATGTTGCCAAGCAATGTTGACGCACAACGACAGCATGAATGGGACTTTCTTTTCGTCGGTTGTGGATGCCATTTTTCAATCCAGAAACAAAGCGCCAGTCAGCTCAATGGAAGCACACAGATTCACCGCCACCAAAAAAATTTCGGATTACCGCCAGAGCTGAAAAAATGATGGTGTCCATGTTCTGGGACAGCGAGGGCGTAATCGTTACCCATTGCGTTCCAAAGGGCACTACGGTAACAGGTGCATCCTACGAAAATGTTTTGAAGAACAAATTCCTTCCTGCACTGCAACAAAAACGTCCAGGAAGGGCTGCGCGTGTGCTGTTTCACCAAGACAACGCACCCGCACATCGAGCTAACGTTATGCAACAGTTTCTTCATGATAACAACTTTGAAGTGACTCCTAATGCTCCCTACTCACCTGACCTGGCTCCTAGTGATTTTGGCTTTTTCCAACAATGAAAGACACTCTCCGTGGCCGCACATTCACCAGCCGTGCTGCTGTTGCCTCAGCGATTTTCCAGTGGTCAAAACAGACTCCTAAAGAAGCCTTCGCCGCTGCATTGGAATCATGGCGTCAGCGTTGTGAAAAATGTGTACGTCTGCAGGGCGATTACGTCGAGAAGTAACGCCAGTTTTATCGATTTCGGGTGAGTAGTTAATTAGAAAAAAAATTGGAGGCCTTAGAACTTGAATGCACCTCGTATTTACAGATCCTGAGATGTAAACTGGAAACATGTGAGACCTTGATAGATCCGGACTTTAGTTCCGGCACAGTTCGCCACCTGTACAGTTTTACCAGTCTCTCCAGTCTACCTCGTACGACATCTGTAATGAGTGGTGGGCGCCCGACTTCTGAACATTGTTTCACGTTGGTTTCGCCACGTGTTGAAGACACCCACCACACCACTATTCGAACACCCGACAAGTCGTGCACTTTCCGAAATGCTAGTGCTGAGCCTCCTGCCCTCGCTCAAACTCTGATAGATCGCTCGTCTTCTCCATTCCAAACACACACAGCATTCTCACAGATACTATATGCACCGTGCTAGTGTGTGACTAGCTGTCGTTCCTCGCCAGGTGACGCTGCTATCGCCTGAACGGGTTATATCAATAGTAGGTCGGCGGTCATAATGTTCTGTCTGATCAGTGTATGCCTTTCATGGTGGTGGCGGCATCTTGCAGCACGATAACTGTCTGTTTCACAAGGCCACAATTATGGTGGTTTATGACAGCGAGCTCGCGTTAATTTATTGGCCACCAAATTCGACTGATCTAAATCCGATGGAACAGGTTTGGTACACTACTGGGCCCAGATCGGTGTCCTCGAACCAGCGGCCCGTAATTTACGGCACTTGGTTAGACATTTGGTGCCACATATCTCCGGAAACCTTCCAATGTGTTGTTCAATCCATGTCACGAATAATCGCTGCTGTATTGGGTTTCAAAGGTGTACTAACATGCTATTTCAATAAAGACAATACCAACCGCCGTGATATAGGTTTATTTCTAGACAACCGGTTTCGACGTTACACTTTGTTATCTTCAGGCATAAACTGTGGAGGATATAACAGAAAAATAATTACATACTGAAATACAGAACAAAAAGAATCAAGTGTTGCATATTACTTTACGTAATGAGAATTATACAGTGCATGTTGTATCAGAGCAAAAAATCATATTAAAATACAGAGCGTATTGCTTAAAAGCTGCAAGTGTTACATGTAAATTTCCTTAATTAAAAGAACTCAGGCTTAATAAACTCCATAATACACGGTAAAATCCATTGTTCTGTTATGTCCTCCACAGTTTAGGCCTGAAGATAAAGTAGTGTAACTGAACCGTAAATTTACTTTCAAAATCTTTTCTTAAAGAATTTACTTTATTTACTAGCGAAGAACATTAACACATTTAATCACACTAGGTGAGCGTGGAAGTAGTCGCCAGGAAGTAAATGATGGCAAATGAAATTACTTTTAACAAATGTGAATTTTATTCCTAAAAGCTTTTCAAAAACAGATTCAAAATTATAAGTAGAAAAACATCCTTGAAATATCAAGTTACAATTTTATTTAGAGGCAGAAAGAACAATATTAACAGTATGAGCCTTCAGGCTGAAAAGCTTGCCTGCTCCCTTTCAACACAGCCGTAGTCATGACCGCTCACAACAACCTCTGAAAGAGTACACTGGTGCAAATCTGCAACACACCTGATTACTTTAAACAAAAATTTATAAAAATTCACACAAACACGTAAACTATGCACCCCGTAGGAGGGATGCAAATGGTACAACACTCAACTTATTTGCCGTCGAAAGTTCAATTTCTTTTTTTTTTTTTTAAAGGACTCTTGCGGTGGGAGGGTGGCAACCTTATAACCTAAAATGACTATTTAAATAAAACCTATAAAATGTAGACTTACATAAAATGTACAACATGCTCTACATTACATATATACCACCTCGCAAGATGATAGGCAAGATAAAAACATATTTCAAGAATTCGGCCTTTAAGCAATAAATTCGTTAACACCGAATCCGACAAACAAGACAGAGGCAGCTATTAACGTATGGCAGATAGACAGGCGCAGGGGGGGGGGGGGTTATTGCTCTAAACCTCCCCAACTCCACAAGGTGAAAACGGACCACCCAATTCACATATAACCACCTACCCGCGGGTGGGTAAACGGAGAAGAATGGTGGGACGACCCCAAAACAAAGCGGCTGGTGACCTCACCACGAAAACAAGTAGAATTTAACAAGCAAATGAAACAACATATATCCAGTCACTTAACTTATAATAAACTGCGATTTCTGGCGAAGACCTGGCGCAGTACCTCCCAACGCTCTCCCGAACCGTCCGCTGCCAGCCGCTTCAACGGACGCAGGAAGGCGCGCCGATCTCCCGTCTCACGGCGTCGCAGCTCGCACCGGCCAGCTCGATGTCGTGGTTTCGCTCCTGTTGCTCTCGTGTGAACCGCGAAGCTACTACCCCTTTCTATACGGCGCTGCTCACTAGACTGACTTGGGGACATCACATGCGCCGACGCTCAAGGCGGACAAGTCATCTCGTGTCTCAGTGCGCGACCGACCAACCGACCGATCCAACCGCCAATGACCGTTGCCCGAGCAACTCGAGCAGACTGGCGGCCTAACGCGCAGACTCAGATGCAAGAACTCAGCCCCGACTGGGCGACCACTAGCTGAGTTCTATTATGCCGCACAAATGCAAACGAGAGACAGACCAGCAACTGGGGACGCGAGACAGACCTAGCCTCACTGCGACTGACCCCCTGCCGAGCTGATAGCGCCGCTTAAGTACACGTGAACAGGCAACCTTTCCCCTTTCCCAGCAGAGGGAGACACCAAAGCTGCGATTGCCACAGCGGAGCCACCGCCAGAAACGGAGGGCGACTGCTTCACACAACGCGCTGCGGCGCGCTCTTCAAAACAGGAATTTTTTACCACGGCTCAGTAACGTCGAAACCGGTTGCTTAGAAATAAACCTATGTAACAGAGATTGGTATTGTCTTTATTGAACATTGAACAGCTGTAGTCCCTTACTCCACTGGAAGATGGAGTTACAAACAGGCTACTTAGCAGGTGGCAGTGGCTCACCAGTCTCCCGTACCACTGTCCCTGAAGCAGAAGGGACTGGGCTGGACCTACGGAGCGCCATCGTCCGACAATGAGAGCAGAAGCGTGCTCGGGTGCCCCCCACGGCAATTAGGGGCGGGGCGTAACGTCAGTGTTGACGTTGATGTCCGGTGACGGGCACGTGGCGGCCGCGTGGCCGGCGCTCCAGTCCCAGCCCTCTCTGAGGGGGTTCCCCGCCGCGAGAGCTCGCCACTGGAACTCCAGTAGCGAGCGACACCACGTGAGATGAAGTGAGGTGGGCTACACAGCAGAGCGGGTTGCTGTTACAGGTGGCCACTACGGTACATTCATGCAGTCTCCACCTGTGTCAAGTATTTATTTATTGCTTATATAGCCTGACCAAAGAAATGTGTATGAATTCCTAAGGGACCAAACTTCTGAGGTCATCGGCCCCTAGACTTACACGGTACTTAAAGTAACTTATGCTAAGACCAACACATACACCCATGACCGAGGGAGGGCTCCAACCTCTGGCAGGAGGGGCCGCGCAGTCGGTGACGAGGCGCCTCAAACCGCTCGGCCACTCCGCGCGGCTAGCCGACCAGATTCGTGTCTTCAGCCAGGAATAATAATAATAATAATTCTTGCATAGACCGCCAAATAACCTACCAGTCGAAACAACAATAAAAACTATCAACACAATCATACACAACAAAATAAATGAAAACACAACTATGGAAGAGTTACAACTACTGTTTTATATAGGAGCACTCACTACACTAAATATACACACTAGGCAGAGATCAGAACCAATCAACACACAGAAGAAACCCACAAAACCAGCATGGAAACACAGGCTACAGATCAGAATAGAAAAACTGAGAAAAGACATCGGACAGCTAACACAATTTATAAGAAATGAAATGTCAGAAAAAACGAAAAAGGTTAGGTAAAATCTCACAACAAGAAGCGATAGAGCAATTAGATGAAAAGAAGCAGAAATTACAAGCATTGGCCAAACGACTTAGAAGATACAAAAAAAGTGAAAATAGAAGGAAACAAAACCAAACATTCAACACAAACCAAAAGAAATTTTACCAGACAATAGACAACACACACATTAAAATAGACAATCCACCAAACATAACAGACATGGAACACTTCTGGAGCAACATATGGTCAAACGCGGTACAACATAACAGGCATGCACGGTGGATACAAGCAGAAACAGACCATACAAGATGATACCACAAATGCCTGAAGTGATAATTTTGCAACATGAAGTCACTCAAGCAATTAATTCTACTCACAATTGGAAAGCCCCTGGAAATGATAAAATAGCAAATTTCTGGCTAAAGAAGTTCACCTCAACACATTCACATCTAACTAAATTATTTAACAGTTACATTGCAGACCCATACACAGTCCCTGATACACTTACACATCGAATAATTTATCTGAAACCTAAAGATCAAGCAGACACAGCAAACCCAGCTAAATATCGCCCCATAACATGCCTACCAACAATATACAAAATATTAACTTCAGTCATTACACAGAAATTAATTACACATACAACACGGAACAAAATTATAAATGAAGAACAAAAAGGCTGTTGCAAAGGAGCACGAGGAGGTAAAGAGCGACTGATAATAGATGCAGAGGAGACATATCAAGCTAAAACTAAACAAAGGTCGCTACACTACGCATACACTGATTACCAAAAAGCTTTTGATAGTGTACCCCACTCATGGTTACTACAAATATTGGAAATATACAAAGTAGATCCTAAATTGATACAGTTCCTAAACATAGTAATGAAAAATTGGAAAACCACACTTAATTTCCAAACAAATTCAAATAATATCACATCACAGCCAATACAGATTAAGCGTGGAATATACCAAGGAGACTCATTAAGTCCTTTCTGGTTCTGCCTTGCTCTGAACCCACTATCCAACATGCTAAATAATACAAGTTATGGATACAATATTACTGGAACATACCCACACAAAATGACAGATTTGCTATACATGGATGATCTAAAACTACTGGCAGCAACAAATCAACAACTCAACCAATTACTAAAGATAACAGAAGTATTCAGCAATGATATAAATATGGCTTTTGGAACAGACAAATGAAAGAAAAATAGCATTGTCAAGGGAAAACACACTAAACAAGAAGATTACGTATTGGATAACAACAGCGACTGCATAGAAGCGATGGAAAAAACAGATGCCTATAAATATCTAGGATACAGACAAAAAATAGGAACAGATAATACAAATATTAAAGAAGAACTAAAAGAAAAATATAGACAAAGACTAACAAAAATACTGAAAACAGAATTGACAGCAAGAAACAAGACAAAAGCTATAAATACTTATGCTATACCAATATTGACCTACTCATTTGGAGTAGTGAAATGGAGTAACACAGACCTAGAAGCACTCAATACACTTACACGATCACAATGCCACAAATATAGAATACATCACATACATTCAGCAACTGCAAAATTCACATTAAGCAGAAAGGAAGGAGGAAGGGGATTTATCGATATAAAAAACCTACATTATGGAGGTAGACAAATTAAGTAAATTCTTTCTAGAACGAGCAGAAACTAGTAAAATACACAAAGCAATCACTCATATAAATACATCGGCTACACCACTGCAATTTCATAACCACTTCTACAACCCTTTAGATCACATAACATCAACAGATACGAAGAAAGTAAATTGGAGAAAGAAAACACTACATGGCAAGCACCCGTATCATCTAACACAGCCGCACATCGATCAAGACGCACCCAACACATGGCTAAGAAAAGGCAATATATACAGTGAGACGGAAGGATTCATGATTGCAATACAGGAACAAACAATAAACACCAGATATTACAGCAAGCATATTATTAAAGATCCCAATACCACAACAGATAAACGCAGACTTTGCAAACAACAAATAGAAACAGTAGATCACATCACAAGCGGATGTAAAATACTAGCAAATGCAGAATACCCCAGAAGACATGACAATGTACCAAAAATAATACATCAACAGCGTGCCTTACAACATAAACTTATAAAACAACACGTTCCCACATACAAGTATGCACCACAAAATGAACTGGAGAATGATGAATACAGATTATACTGGAACACAACCATTATAACAGATAAAACAACACCACATAACAAACCTGACATCATACTCACCAATAAAAAGAAGAAATTAACACAACTAATCGAAATATCCATACTCAATACAACAAATATACAAAAGAAAACAGGAGAAAAAATTGAAAAATACATCCAACTGGCAGAGGAAGTCAAGGACATGTGGCATCAGGATAAAGTTGACATTATACCAATTATACTATCAACTACAGGAGTCATACCGCACAATATCCATCAGTACATCAATGCAATACAGCTACATCCAAACTTATATATACAACTACAGAAATCCGTAATTATTGATACATGTTCAATTACCCAAAAGTTCCTAAATGCAATATAACATATACGGTACATTTAAAAGGAAGAGACGCTTGATCACGGTCCGCGTCGCTTTCCATTTTTAACCAGACTTAACGTCCGAGAAAGTAAAGAAATTATAATAATAGTAATAGACACTAATGATGATAATAATAACTGACAATAATAATAATAATGAAAATAATAGTTAACACTAATAATAATAAAGAGGATTAAGAATGACATATGGGGGACGGGCAAAATAATATGAACACCTGACATATACACAATATTTACTTATTGATAAAGAGTTGGGGCCGGTCGAAGTGGCCGTGCGGTTCTAGGCGCTGTGGTCTGGAACCGGGCGACCGCTACGGTCGCAGGTTCGAATCCTGCCTCGGGCATGGATGTGTGTGATGTCCTTAGCTTAGTTAGGTTTAACTAGTTCTAAGTTCTAGAGACTAATGACCTCAGAAGTTGAGTCCCATACTGCTCAGAGCCATTTGAAGCATTTGAACCAAAGAGTTGGGCCACATTTGGCTTTGAGAACAGCAGCAACTCTTCGCGGAATACACTACAGGCCATTAAAATGCAGATGATAAACGGGTATTCATTGGACATGTGATTACATTTTCACGCAATTTGAGTGCATAGATTCTGAGAAATCAGTACCCAGAACAACCACCTCTGGCCGTAATAACAGCCTTCTTACGCCTGGGCATTTAGTCAAACAGAGCTTGGATGACGTGTACAAGTACAGCTGCCCATGCAGCTTCGACACGACACATAGTTCATCAAGAGTAGTGACTGGCGTATTGTGACGAGCCAGTTGCTCGGCCACCATTGACGAGACGTTTTCAATTGGTGAGACATCTGGAGAATGTGCTGGCCAGGGCAGCAGTCGTACATTTTCTGTATCCAGAAAGGCCCGTACACCACCTGCAACATGCGGTCGTGCATTATCCTGGCGAAATGTAGGATTTCGCAGGGATCGAATGAAGGGTAGAGCTACGGGTCGTAATACACCTGAAATGTAACGTTCACTGTTCAAAATGCAGTCAATGCGAACAAGAGGTGACCGAGACCATTGGTTAATGGCACCCCATACCATCACGCCGGGTGATACACCAGTATGGCGATGACGAATGCACGCTTCCAATGTGCGTTCACCGCGATGTCGCCAAACACGCATGCGACCATCATGATGCTGTAAACAGAACCTGGATTCATCCCAAAAAATGACGTTTTGCCATTCGTGCACCCAGATTTGTCGTTGTGTACACCATCGCAGGTGCTCCCGTCTGTGATGCAGCGTCAAGGGTAACCGCAGCCACGGTCTCCGAGCTGATAGTCCATGCTGCTGCAAACGACGTCGAACTGTTTGTGCAGGTGGTTGTTGTCTTGCAAACGTCCTCATCTGTTGACTCAGGAATCGAGACGCGGCTGCACGATTCGTTACAGCCATGCGGATAAGATGCCTGTCATCTCGACTGCTAGTGATACGAGGCCGTTGGGATCCAGCAAGGCGTTCCGTATTTCTCTCCTGAACCCACCGATTCCATATTCTGCTAACAGTCATTGGATCTCGACCAACGAGAGCAGCAATGTCACGATACGATAAACCGCAATCGCAATAGGCTACAATCCGACCTTTATCAAAGTCGGAAACGTGATGGTACGCATTTCTCCTCCTTACACGAGGCATCACAACAACATTTCACCAGGCAACGCCGGTCAACTGCTGTCTGTGTATGAGAAATCGGTTGGAAACTTTGTTCACGTCAGCACTTTTTAGGTGTCGCCACCGGCGCCAACCTTGTGTAAATGTTCTGAAAAGCTAATCATTTGCATATCACAGCATCATCTTCCTGTCAGTTAAATTTCGCGTCTGTAGCACGTCATCTTCATGGTGTAGCAGTTTTAATGGCCAGTAGTGTAGCTTCTCTCATTCTTTTACCTAAATAAGCGCCAATTTCATAAACGATGTTGGGGCTGGAAATCTGGTTATCAGCCTGTGCCATAAAACTGCTCATAACTTTTCAATGATGTTGAGGTTATTGTGCTGGCCAGGGAAGACGTATGATGATATTATGATGCTCCACGAATGATACCTGAACCGTTTTGGCTGTGTGTATGGGCGTACTATCATCTTGGAATATGGCAATGTTCTGCAGCAATATGCTAGTCATACTAAGCACTTCATTGTCGACGATGTCGAGATATTCATTCGCACTAATCCGGACAGTAAGGGAAATGGTAGGATCAGCTGAGTACCGCGACGTAGCCGGCCAAAGCGTTACGCAATTTCCCTTATGCTTGACCGTAGGAAGGAGGTAGGCCGGATCGTATGCTTCTTTTGGTGTTCTCCATACACAGACCCAGCAGTTTGTGGGAAACAATGTAAACGATGGTTCAGCGGACCATACCACATTCTTCCAGTCATCAAGCGTCCAGGTTTTATGATCGTGGCGCTACTTCTTTCACAGCTTTGCTTTGGCTTCCGACAGTAAGGGTTTAGCAATTATAGCCCTTCCGTGAATGTTAGCCTGGTGAGGTTCCCACAGTACCGCTTTTTTCGACACAGCATCAGTCAAGTGAGTGTTGAGTTGTGCAGTCACTTTTACTGCAGTAGTTTTGTGTTCTCTGGTCACGATTTTCTTTTCAATTCTCGTCGGTCACAGGCAGTTACTTTCGACTTTTCCTATTTCTCTTCGTCAACGATGTTTTACCATTTTTCGTGTGTCCTGTTATTACCGTTGATACTGTCGCTCGTGAAACGTTAAACAATTCAGCCGTTTTCGTGTCGGTTACACTACCGGGTTGCCCTTTTTGAATGTCCGAGAGATCGCTTGTGTTCACTGTTGCAGAACGAAGTGTAAAGTACACTGGAAGGTAACCTCCGAGGCTTTCCAAGTCAGCTGTGCACTGCAGCCGTGTAGCAGTATTTACACGTGTGCAGTGGTGCCAACTTGCAACAAGATATACTATATTGCATGGTGTTCATATTATTTTGTCCACCCCTTGTACATTAGTTTAGCACACTCCAATACATGTTTTGTATTATAGAAGCGGAAGGGATATGGAAAGAGGAGAAGATTGAAATGACAGTGACAGTGGCTGTTAGGAACGAACAGAATTTAAATAAAGAAATCTGCGAAGTTGGGGGATGGAAAAGTTATGGGGGATGGGAAATGACGAGAGTGACTTGCAGACTAGTATAGAGAGGGATGGCTACTGTGATAGAAAGTGGGCCATTAACTGCCTTTTGAAGTTTGGAGGGAATTTATTTCTCTGGTTTTTTGAGGAAGACTGTTCTAAAGTTGTGTTCCTGATAATTGAAAATGATTTAGAGAACATGGCAGTGTTACGTAATGTTACAGAGAGGATTTTACCCTGTTGACAAAGGCTATTTTTGCTGTGCTGTTCAGGTAGTAGTGTAAGAGTTTAAGATAAAGAGGACGGAGTGAAACTATTGAATATACGGTAGAGAAAACATAGAATATGATACACTCTACGACAGAACGCAACCATGATTATTGTTCTTAGGGAGGGGTGATGCAGTCGAAATAGCGTACGTCACTAATGTCTCGCTCACAAGCTTTCAACGCCAGTTCCAACCTGTGTGAGCTTTCGTACGAAAGTCGTTGTGGAATAGCAGCACCTTAGTCAAGTTTGGGAGTATTAGTAACTTTACGAGGTCCTTCTTAAGTTCGAAAGGAAATACTTTTTTAAGTTTCTGTAGTGAATAAAGTGACGGTAGCACCTTCTTAAAGACTTCAGTTGAGTATTCAGTCCAGTCTAAGTGGTGGTCCATAATTACCTCCAAGTTCTTTGCAGGAGTGGAAAAGCTTATTTTTGTGCCGATTAGGATTAAGCGTGGAAGAGATTCTCTGATCCGCGTGGTAATAAGTCTTCTGTGACCGACTAAGATTGTTTGCGTTTTACATAGGTTAAATTAAAAACCTATGTTCTGCACCCAAATGGTTCAAATGGCTCTGAGCACTATGGGATTCAACTGCTGAGGTCATTAGTCCCCTAGAACTTAGAACTAGTTAAACCTAACTAACCTAAGGACATCACAAACATCCATGCCCGAGGCAGGATTCGAACCTGCGACCGTAGCGGTCTCGCGGTTCCAGACTGCAGCGCCTTGAACCGCACGGCCACTTCGGCCGGCGTTCTGCGCCCACCCGGTAAAGACAAGCAAGTCAGCTTTTAGATATTGGATGGCTGTGCGCAAGTTTGTTGGACTTCCACTTAGATATAAGTGAAGGTCTTCAGCGTATGGTTGATATTTGCAGTGGGTGAGGATAGTAAATATGGCTCCTACACCAAATAATTATAATAGGAGATGGAACACTGTGCAATATCGTATGGGACGAATCATTATGACACGAAATATCCGAGAAATTATCATGGGGATTACTGGACGTTTACCTCAAAAGAAAAGAGTGCAGAATGAATGAATCATCATGAAATATTATTACATACGTAACGAACTTAGGTGGTGAAATAGGGGATGAAATAATATACAGTATTGTATGGGGCGGCACACTGTGACACAAAACAGCGAGTAGGTGTCAAGAAAATAGTTGGATTCTTTTTACCTACAAAGAAAGAGTGGTGAATGAGTGAAACACCAGAAAAAGTTACTATAATTGTATGAAAAACACGAGCCTGCAACTTAAACTTCTTGTCACATTATATTCACACCAACTGCAGGGAAGACATGCCAGTCAGTTCATGTACTCCGACACACACTGCACCATACCACATGTGGCAGACTGTCGGAAGCCTTTGAGCCCTAAGTACTCGACTGGGAGGCGCCGGTCACTCACAGAGGAATGCGTGATACTGGATGTTGGTTTCCTTTGAAATTTGCAGAGATGAGCTTTGCTATTTGGGAAGCAAAATAACGGATGATGGTCGAATTACAGAGGATATAAAATGTATACTGGCGATGGCAAGGAAAGCGTTTCTGAAAAAGAGAAAATTTTTGGCATCGATTATAGATTTATGTGTCAGGAAGTCGTTTCTGAAAGCATTTATATGGAGTGTAGCTGTGTATGGAAGTGAAACATGGATGACAAACAGTGTAGACAAGAAGAGAACAGAAGCTTTTGAAATGTGATGCTACAGAAGAGTGCTGACGGTTAGATGGGTGGATCATGTAACTAATGAGGTGATTCTAACAGAATTGGGGACAAGAGGAATTTGGGGTACAACTTGACTATAAGAAGGGATCGGTTGGTAGGACATGTTCTGAGGCGTCAAGGGATCACCAATTTAGTATTGGAGGGAAGCACAGAGGGTAAAAATTGCAGAGGGAGACCAGGAGATGAATACACTAAGCAGGCTTAGAAGGATGTAGGGTGCAGTAGCTACTTGGGGATGAAGAGGCTTGCACAGGATATACTAGCATGGAGAGCTGAATCAAACCAGTTTCTGGACTGAGGACCACAACAACAACAACCATACTCACTTCCTGTTTTGTTCCCACACACGCACCTTCCACACAAGATCAGTGGAATCAGATGCTTTATGTGCTCGCCCTGCAGGGCAGATAGCGACTGAGCTAGTTCACAGTGCCACCACTAGAGGATGTCCCAACCCAACCCTCACCCCCTCCCTCCCTCCCTCCCCCCCCCCTCCTCCCAGAAAAAATTGGCAGGAAAAATACTCGCTGTGGTGGAAAGGAAGGATCTCATGACATGAAACTCAAATAAATGTCAATAATATATTGATGTATATTGTTTATGTAATCAGTTTGCAGGAGACAGGGTTCCCCCACTTTGGTAGAGCTCATGTCTGCACCCCTCCACCCCCGCTTCCCACGATGTAATAACTGTAAGCACCAAGGAATGGAATGAAGTGGGGTATAGTAGCCGCCTTTTGGGGTTTTACACACATGTGTCTGTCATCTGGGCGCCGCCACGGAAGTCAAAAGACACCCAGCATATCGATCACGATAGTAAAGACCACCGACCAAGGACAGGATGTCGACCTCCTTTGATCACACGACCCTTAGCAAAGTTTTAGGTGGCGGCAACTCTTTGATATTGACACCTGAGAAATTCCTGTTCAAACACTTGCCTCTCTCTCTCTCTCTCAAGTTGCTGTTTCTTGCCCGAAAAGTATCTGTCATGTTCCACACCAACCCCTCTCATATTCTGAACAAAGCAGTGAATACCTGTAAATCACCAGCTGTGAATGTCTTGCAAATATTCCCTCATTCTATAAGACTGATTGACTAATTAATTAAATCAGGACAGTTTTTCTATGCAGCCTATTTGTGGATACTAGAATTGATATATTTGGTGGGATTCGATCCTGTAACTGCCCGGTTTCCAAACACTTCTGTACTTTTTCCCCCTGCCTCCTGTTGGTGATACTGGCACAGTTACATCGTTTGGTAGAAAGTCCATTACACTGGAGGGAGCTGAAAATTTCAAATTTCAACTCAACTGTGAGCTATGTCCTTAAACAGTCTGTAGAGAAGTTGGATTGATATGTGTGCTCGCAGTACCACTAGTGAAATGAATTGACCAATCGGGAATTTGATGTCTTGATTGGAATTTGTGCAGTATAAAACGATAATTGGAATTTCAAATTTCGGCGTGAATTCATATTGTCATAGTTGCGCATTTCCCGACCGCTAAGTTTGTTCACTCAGCTACACAAGGACGAAGAAGGAGGAGGAGGAGGAAAGAGTCTACCACGTGATAGTGTATAACAACAACAAATACCACTACATACAGAGTGCAATGCAATGTATTGAGAAGCACTAAACCTTGATCCTTTTAGCTGTCATTGCTAGATGCCCGAGATTGCTGAAAACACATACATACAGCCCACTCACCTCCCAGACGTCGACATGCAGAGCACTCATTCTCTCGTAAACTGCCAGTGCCAACGCTCAGAGGCAGGAGAAAACTGCCGCCATGACCACAGTTACAATCGTGGATGTGTGTGTCTCCTAGAGTGCACCACCTCGGCCATGGAGGTCTCCCAGGGATGGCTGGGGTGATAGAAATTCTGATGCTAGCAATATGTCCAGCGCCAACACTTGGCAGTAATCGATACTGAATCACTCAATTGTCAAAAGAAACAGACAGTAAAGTGCATGCTGAATACTAGTTCACTATTCAGCTACCCAGAGGGTACCACAAATGCCACCGCCGGGCCTTGTCCCTGCAGCTGTGAGGAAGAACCGATTACACGGAAGGCTGGAAATTTTCTATATACCAGTCTTAAGTTGGAAATGTCAATTCTTTCTGGCCACCAGCTACCTCCACCACACACCTGGACAGCAGGCACAGTTGTTATAGGAAACAAGGCACATATTTATTACTGTAATTACGATTAAATATTACGATTGCAGTCCCAGTCTCGCGACATTCGACAGTGAGGACAATATCCTGGCAGCTGTGGCTCTATGACAAATCTCACGTTGAGATATCAGTATCAATATCCTCTTTATGGCCGTAAATAATCTCCCCCTTATGGTTATTCATGCATTTAAGACGCAATTCTCAACGTGAAATCCATACCTCCTTTACGACTGGACAAAGCCATTTTCTTTGCATCTGTCTTAACATTAACCACAGTAATTGTAAGCCCCAACACCTACTTTACAAGCCTGCTGATCACAACTAATTTACCATACACCCCCTGCTAAGTGTAATACATTGCCAAGAACAGAATGCTGGTGGCACCAAACAATACTGAGAGAAAATCTGCGATGGATGGACATGCCCCCGCTGTTTTTCTTGCAAATGGTACCAGTGACACGTCTTAGGAGGACAGACATAATCGTCTTATAAGCGACCAGCTATTAAAGACACAATCGCAATCACTAAGTTACTGTCAACCTGGATAACAAGGCGTCTTTGTTCTAGAGCCACACACAAGTATCACTAACAATATCCATGATAAAACTGTACATGCTTTATAAATCGAGGTATGGTATTGTTTACAAGTGAAGTGGTTTTACATACATATACCGTGACGTTGAATACGGACAGTGATCGCGGGGTCGTGTATTAACAAACCGAAAATGCGGGTGCACATTGCCAGCTGTATAAGCTTGTAATAAAACCACCCTTCTCACTGAATTTAGAAAGTGATTCGGCAAAGGGTCATGGTATTAAGCCGACATTTGAAACTCCCTCATGCCACTGCCAGATATTTCCCGCACTATCAAACAGTATTTGTAATGCATTCTATCTTGATACCATGTAGACAGTGTAACAGAGGTTCTGTGTTACCTCCACTGGGTTATATGTGAGGGAAGAAGATGGATGATTGAGAATAACCACTTACAGTAGATGGTGAGTTATGTGAGGCATCATTTACAAAATGCAATTCTAGATAGAAGTCGTAAGAAATGCACAAAATCCTATGACCAATAAATGGGCTTTTCAGATCTGTAGTGTTACGATTTCTGTTAGAAATTCTGTCTGTGATTTGGAATCAAATATCTCTATTCCACTAAACACTTGCATTGATTCTAAGGAGATTAATTTAACGATTACAGCCACTGGTGAATCATATTCATGGCACTCTCATATCTCTAAACGAGTCACAGTTTTCGAACCTACACCACTGGCCATTAAAATTGCTACACTACGAAGATGACATGCCACAGATACGGAATTTAACCAACAGGAACAAGATGCTGTCATATGCAGATGATTAGCTTTTCAGAGCATTCACACGAGGTTAGCGCCGGTGGCGACACCTACAACGTGCTCACATGAGGAAAGTTTCCAACCGATTTCTCATACACAAACAGCAGTTGACCGGCGTTGCCTGGTGAAACGTTATCGTCATGTTTCGAGTAAGGAGGAGAAATGCATACCATCACGTTTCCGACTTTGATAAAGGTCGGATTGTAGCCTACCGCGATTGCGGTTTATCGTATCGCGACATTGCTGCTAGCGTTGGTCGAGATCCAATGACTGTTAGCAGAATATGGAATCGGTGGGTTCAGGAGAGTAATACGGAACGCCGTGCTGGATTCCAACGGCATCGTATCACTAGCAGTCGACATGACAGGCATCTTATCCGCATGGCTGTAACGGATCGTGCAGCCACGTCTCGATCCCTGAGTCAACAGAAGGGGTCGTTTGCAAGACAACAACCATCTGCACGAATAGTTCGACGACGTTTGCAGCAGCATGGACTATCAGCTCGGAGATCATGGCTGCGGTTGCCCTTGACGCTGCATCACAGACAGGAGCGCCTGCAATGGTCTACTCTACGACGAACCTGGGTGCACGAATGGCAAAATGTCATTTTTTCGGATGAATCCAGATTCTGTTTACAGCATCATGATGGTCTCATCGGTGTTTGGCGACATCACGGTGAACGCACATTGGAAGCGTATATTCGTCATTGCCATACTGGCGTATCACCCGGCGTGATGGTATGGGGTGCCATTGGTTACACGTCTCGGTCACCTCTTGTCCACATTGACGGCACTTTGAACAGTGGACGTTACATTTCAGATGTGTTACGATCCGTGGCTCTACCCTTTATTTGATCCCTGCAAATCCCTACATTTCAACAGGATAATACACGACCACGTGTTGCAGATCCTGTACAGGTCTTTCTGGATACAGAAAATGTTCGACTGCTGCCCTGGCCAGCACATTCTCCAGATCTCTCTCCAATTGTAAACGTCTGGTCAATGGTGGCCGAGCAACTGGCTCGTTACAATACGCTAGTCACTACTCTTGATGAACTGTGGTATCGTGTTGAAGCTGCATGGTCAGCTGTACCTGTGCACGCCATCCAAGTTCTGTTTGACTCAATGTCCAGGCGTATCAAGGCCGTTATCACGGCCAGAGGTGGTTGTCCTGGGAACTGATCTTTCAGGATCTATGCACCCAAATTGCGTGAAAATGTAATCACATGTCAGTTCTAGTATAATATATTTGTCCAATGAATACCCGTTTATTATCTGCGTTTCTTCTTGGTGTAGCAATTTTAATGGCCAGTAGTGTAAAAGTAGCGTACTTAGACCGTAAAGCAACAAAACATATTTTTACCCAAGAAATTTAATTAGTTTTCCAAAACAACAGTACACTGTGAAGGTGTTCCTGAAGGCATTATATTTACCAACAAACATGATACACAATAATCTTCTTTAAAAGCGTAGTATTAAAATAATCAGCCACAAAGTGAAAGAAATGCATTTATTCAATTACAGACATATGCAGGACACAATACCATCCTTAACAATGATATGCAACTGTCTACACGTGCTTACTAACGATCATGTGTCTGTTCCTCGTCCTGAGGTGTCATTGTCTGTCACAGATACATAACTGCCGACAATATTCTTCAGCATTTCTGCATTGTCGTCTCGAAGGAACTTGAGTTGAGCAAAGGTATCTTTTGTCTTTGCATCCGTAATTCCAAGATGAGACATCTTCACCATCACCATGTACGACTTCTGCATTCGTAACGTATATCCACGTTTCTTTATTTGGTAAGGACTGAAACTATTGATTAGCAAACAAACAAACCGGCAGCAAATCAGTTTTTATATATTTACGACACTCGGTGATTGCATGAAAAGGAAAAGGAGCATGCTTGGAAATTATGCCTGAGGAGAATGACAACATAGGAACCTTACAAGTTTTCACTACTGCAGGTTATTATTCAAGTGAGTCACACTTTGTGAAAGACATGCAACTGGGTAAAGCCTCCACAATATCTGTCAGTTTACAGTCTTACGATGCTGTAGATGAGCGGACGACGAAGAATGTAGCCGACGACAATGCTGAGCTGCCGCTGTTGCTGCTGCTGTTTGAGATGCCCGAGTAGTCTCCAGAGCCACGGATAATTATGGGGCAGGCAGCAGTTAGAATTGCAGCATCTCTATCTGTCCACTCCTGCCGTGCTGTCAATACTCGCGGGTTAACGAATCTAGCGCGAGGAAAAGACTGGAAAGTTCCACAGGTCACACCAATATTCAAGAAAGGTAGTAGGAGTAATCCACTACATTACAGGCCCATATCGTTAACGTCGATATGCACCAGGATTTTAGAACATATATTGTGTTCGAACATTATGAATTACCTCAAAGAAAACGGTCTATTGACATACAGTCAACATGGGTTTAGAAAACATCGTTCGTGTGAAACACAACTTGCTCTTTACTCACATGAAGTGTTGAGTGCTATTGACAAGAGATTTCATATCGATTCCGTATTTCTGGATTTCCGGAAGGCTTTTGACACTGTACCACACAAGCGGCTCGTAGTGCAATTGCGTGCTTCTGGAGTATCGTCTCAGTTATGTGACTGGATTTGCCATTTCCTGTCAGAGAGATCACAGTTCGTAGTAAATGACGGAAAGTCATCGAGTAAAACAGAAATGATTTTTGGCGTTCCCCAAGGTAGTGTTATAGGCCGTATGTTATTCCTTATCTACATAAATGATTTTGGAGACAATCTGAGCAGCCGTCTTGGTTGTTTGCAGATGACGCTGTCGTTTATCGACTAATAAAGTCATCAGAAGATCAAAACAAACTGCAAAATGATTTAAAAAAGATATCTGAATGGTGGGAAAAGTGGCAGTTGACCCTAAATAACGAAAAGTGTGAGGTCATCCACATGAGTGTTAAAAGGAACTCGTTAAACTTCGGTTACACGATAAATAAGTATAATCTAAAAGCCGTAAATTCAACTAAATACCAAGGTATTAGAATGAACAACAACTTAAATTCGAAGGAACACTTAGAAAATGTTGTGAGGAAGGCTAACCAAAGACTGCGTTTTATTGGCAGTACACTTAGAAAATGTAACAGACCTACTAAGGAGACTGCCTACACTACGCTTGTCCGTCGTCTTTTAGAATACTGCTGCGCGGTGTGGAATCCTTACCAGATAGGACTGACGGAGTACATCGAAGAAGTTCAAAGAAAGGCAGCACGTTTTGTATTATCGCGAAATATGGGAGAGAGTGCCACAGAAATGATGCAGGATTTGGGTGTAAATCATTAAAAGAAAGGCGTTTTTCATTGCGACGCAATCTTCTCACGAAATTCCAGTCACCAACTTTCTCCTCCGAATGCGTAAATATTTTGTTGACACCAACCTACATAGGGAGGAACGATCACCACGATAAAATAAAGGAAATCAGAGCTCGTACGGAAAGATATAGGTGCTCATTCTTTCCGTGCACTATACGAGATTGGAATAATTGTGAAGGTGGTTCGATGAACCCTCTGCCAGGCACTTGAATGTGATTTTCAGGGTATCCATATAGCTGTAGATGTAGATAGCCGCACACTGCTAGCCGCACCTCGCTTCTGCGGGAGCGCCCAACAAACACTTCCGCACTCCTTCATGACTAAAGCTGCTTTGTTTCCTCTCTGCTGGCAACGCGACAGAGACTCTCCATGCGCAAAGATAAACAACGGCACAGCTACGGCCGTTTCGTCGTTGCTATCGATACATTTAAATACAGTTCCCTTGGCTATTACCCACCAACTTACAAAATTTTCATTATAATTACAGTCAATTATATACAGTCAGAAATAAATAAACTATTACATCGATTGTGTATTAAATATAGTGTCTGTGATAAAGCTTCCTGATTCAGAATTAGAAGTACAGTACAAGTTATCAACGGATATTCTGGATGGTGCAGAAGGTATCTTACCTGCATTTTCGGTGTTACAAATGCACGACCACCTTTGTCCGTCAGTACATGAGGTTTACGTGCTCTTTGTCTAGCTATGGCTGTTCTTTGGTGTTTCCACTTCACAATTCCATCATCTCCAATCGACATCTGGAGCTTTAGAACCGTTGAAATGGTTCAAAATGGTTCAAATGGCTCTGAGCACTATGCAACTTAACCTCTGAGGTCATCAGTCGGCTAGAACTTAGAACTAATTAAACCTAACCAACCTAAGGACATCACACACATCCATGCCCGAGGCAGGATTCGAACCTGCGACCGTAGCGGTCGCTCGGTTCCAGACTGTAGCGCCTAGAACCGCACGGCCACCACGGCCGGCGTTGAAATGTCACTAATGGATATGTTACTCAGGTGACGTCTAATGACTAATTTATTTTTCTGTTATAGCTTCTCTACTGGCAACACAATATTCCCCATATTCTTCTATACTGGCGGACCCGCTTGTAGAGATATCTAACGGTCAATTCTGCACTAGTACATAAAATACTTTTGATCAGAGAGTGTATGTACTGTTTGCTGTAGCATTAGCAAGAGTCTTTCAAGATAACTTCAATGCTGTAGTACGTATGGAACACAATCAAACGATAACAAGGCCACAGCGCCGCAAATCTCAATCCCACCGTCCTCCCAATTACACTACTGGCCATTAAAATTGCTCCACCAAGAAAAAAATGCACGTGATAAAAGGGCCCATTTTCACGCAATTTGGGTACACAGATCCTGAAAAATCAGTACCCAGAACAACCATCTATGTCCGTAATAACGAGCTTGATACGCCTGGGCATTGAGTCAAACAGAACGTGGATGGCGTGTACAGGTACAGCTGACCATGCAGCTTCAACACGATACCACAGTTCATCAAGAGTAGTGACTGGCTTGTGACGAGCCAGTTGCTCGGCCACCATTGACCAGACGTTTTCAATTGGTGAGCGATCTGGAGAATGTGTTGGCCAGGGCAGCTGTCGAACATTTTCTGTATCCTGAAAGGCCCGTACAGGACCTGCAACATGCGATCGTGCATTATCCTGCTGAAATGTAGGGTTTCGCAGGGATTCAATCAAGGGTAGATCCACGGGTCCTAACACATCTGAAATGTAACATCCACTGTTCAAAGTGCCGTCATTGCGATCAAGAGGTGACCGAGACATGTAACCAATGACACGCCATATCATCAGGCCGGGTGATATGCCAGGATGGCGATGACGAATGCACGCTTCCAATGTGCGTTCACCGCGATGTCGCCAAACACGGATACGACCATCATGATACTGTAAACATAACCTGGATTCGTCCAAAAAAATGACGTTTTGCCATTCGTGCACCCAGGTTCGTCATCGAGTACACCATCGCAGGCGCTCCTGTCTGTGATGCAGCGTCAAGGGTAACCGCAGCCATGGTCTCCGAGCTGATAGTCCATGCTGCTGCAAACGTCGTCGAACTGTTCGTGCAAATGGTTGTTGTCTTGCAAACGTCCCCATCTGTTGACGCAGGGATCGAGACGTGACTGCATGATCCGTTATAGCCATGCGGATAAGATGCCTGTCATCTCGACTGCTAGAGATACGAGGCCGTTGGGATCCAGCACGGCGTTCCGTATTACCCTCCTGAACACACCGATTCCATATTCTGCTAACAGTCATTGGACCTCGACCAACGCGAGCAGCAATGTCGCGATACGATAAACCGCAATCGCGATAGGCTACAATCCGACCTTTATCAAAGTCGAGGCCGGCCGGTGTGGCAGAGCGCGTCTAGGCGTTACAGTCTGGAACCGCGCGATCTCTACGGCTGCAGGTTCGAATCCTGCCTCGGGCATGGAAGTGTGTGATGTCCTTAGGTTAGTTATGTTTAAGCAGTTCTATGTTCTAGGGGACTGATGACCTCAGGAGTTAAGTCGCATAGTGCTCAAAGCCATTTGAACCATATGAAAGTCGGAAACGTGATGGTACGCATTTCTCCTCCGTACACGAGGGATCACAACAACGTTTCACCATGCAACGCCGATCAACTGCTGTTTGTGTATGAGAAATCGGTTGGAAACTTTCCTCATGTCAGCATGTTGTAGGCGTCGCCATCGGCGCCAACCTTGTGTGAATGCTCTGAAAAGCTATTCATTTGCATATCACAGCATCTTCTTCCTGTCGGTAAAATTTCGCGTCTGGAGCATGTCACCTTCGTGGTGTAGCAATTTTAATGGCCAGTAGTGTATACCAGTGGAAGCAAGCACGTAACTCAGGTATGGTTCGAGTGCTTACGTGCGCTCTCGAAACCAGTCGGTCTGCCCTCTGCTGTTGTAACGACAGACGACTTTCTCATGAAGCTATTCCGACTATCAAAATGGGAACGACAGTTGGCAAACAGAGTCGGCAGTGCGATTTTATGTTCAGCTGTATCCTGACGGCGCCAAGCCGATACAATCTGTCTTTGCAAACTTCACACAAAAATTTTAAAGAAACTGGATCTGAGAATAATAAAATGTAAAGCAGAAATGAAAAGCAGCTGAACAGAGAGACGCAACTACCGTTTTATCAACGCTAACGCACAATCCACAGGCCCCTACGAGACAACTTAAGCGTGCAGCCAGCGCCATCCAAAGGTGTGCTCTGAAAACACTATAATACATTTCATGCTCTCTTTATTTTGCTCTGCCGTAATTGTCGTGGCAACGACTTCCAAAATCGCTAAAAATTCTACGACTGGTGTCTACAAAAATTGCAAATTGACACTACGTTTCTAAGTAAGATCTTCTTTACGAATTAAGTATCGTAAGCAGACCATGTACATATCAACCACGGTGTTATGAACTACTGGCCAGACGGAAGTCCACTCTGGCTGAGATGTGCGTATCAGCAACGTCTTTTGTTTTTTAACATGTTTTGCGGCTTTCGAAGAATCATATCTTTAATCCCTGTTTCATTCATGGGACTCTAAATAGCCACAAGTATCTACTGTTCCTAATATATCTGCTGCTGCAGCTGTTGAAACAGATCCCGCAGGGCAATGGGCAATCCATGTCCTGTCAAAATTGAGCACGTCCCGACCAGTCCCCACAGACAATGACGGACCTCCCTCACAGATCATTTGGAGATGGTTGGATCGGAGGTGCTGGAAACACGAAGACGTCTGCATGTTGACAAGATTTAACACCCCTTGACTTTTAACTGCAAGGAATACTGAGAAGACAGGTCTAAAAGTAATAAGGACGATTTCCGAAGACGCGAAATGCCGCATAACACAGGTGCGTCCTCCGCGAAGTCCAGATGAAATTCAGGGTGGAGTATAGTCTGTCTGAAATCGCTTTATACCGGGAAACAACGTTCGAGGTCAACATTTGGGCACTTGATATGACAACAATAATGATAAACACGAACCATTCCTGAGTTACGTGCTTGCTTACATTTGGAACAGAAGGACACAAGTTTCTGGGATCTCGTCTTCTGACGGCAGAATGCTGTTATGTAGCACTGTTATCTCGTTGCTGTTTGATAAACTTCCACACTCATTATGCCACTGAAATCCTCTTCGAAGGAATAAAATACAAACATTCAGAAACGAGCAATGGGGACAGAAACTCGCTGGGCTGGATACCACACGTCCTGGCGTGTGGCAGCTGGCCAGACACTTCACCAGGGAGAAACATTACATTCCCACGTTACAAGGACCAGACGGCCCAGCCTACTCCGCGACGGAAAAGGCAGAGCTTATGGCCACAACACTTGCAGCGTCCTTCATGCCGAATCTGGTTCCTTCAGACCCAGCATTCACACTTGAAACGGACCAGGAGGTTACACGACTTGTAGCCCAGCCCTCGCGCAACGACATAAGACGTACTAGCACAAATGAAATCACATGGGCTATCAAGCACACCAACGCTAGAAAAGCCCCTGGGCCTGATGGCATTCAAAACCGTGTCCTCCGGGAGTTCACGGATAAAGCCGTAGAATATCTCACACACTTAACGAATGCCATCCTGACGCACCAACACTTCCCTGACTTTTGGAAGGCGGCCATCCTGATGTTCAGGAAGCCAGTGAAAGACCACTCCCTCCCACAAAATTACCGACCCATCAGTCTGCTGTGTTCGCTCAGCAAGATTGTTGAGAAGGTAATACTAAAACGTATCACTAGGCATTGCATCGCCAACGACATCCTAAGACCGGAGCAATTCGGCTTTAGGAATCACCATTCGACAACACAACAACTCCTCCGCGTAGTCGAACATATAACACACGGCTACAACATGAACAAAGCCACAGGGGCCGTGTTCCTAGACATCGAAAAGGCTTTCGATCGTCTCTGGGACAACGGACTCATACGCAAACTTAGCGAAGCTGGTTTCCCGGACGGACTCGTACGTCTCATACACTCATATCTCACGAACAGATGTTTCAACACTAACGTGCAGGATAAACAATCAACACAACACGGTATCCAAGCTGGAGTACCCCAAGGGAGCATCCTAGGGCCCATCTTGTTTAACCTGTACATTAATGACTTCCCAGCGACACAAAACACGACGTTAGCCGTATAGCCGGATGACACAGCCATCCTCGCGCAAGACTGGAAACCGTCGAACATCAATTCACGAATACAGACAGCATTCAGAACAGCTGAGCCTTGGTTGGAGCGATGGCGTATTAAAGTAAACGTCGACAAGTGCGAAGCAGTTCTGTTCACACGCAGACCGAAACTACTGCGCAAACACCAACACTGTAGACCAATAACACTACATACACGCCCAATAGGTTTCCGAGAGAAAGTCAGGTACCTTGGTGTCTGGCTGGACCGGAAACTTACATGGGGGGACCACATCGAATACGTTGCCAACCGAGCGCACGCGAGGCTCAAACAGCTCTACCCAATGCTCAACAGGGAAAGCACACTGAATAGGAGGGTGTCGAGGTCCATATACATGACACTGATTAGACCTCTGATGACGTACGCAGCTCCCGTCTGGGGATATGCAGCTCCTACACGACTGCGCCGCCTGCAGATCATACAGAACAAGGTGCTACGAATCATTAGCAACGCTCCACGCTACACACGCACTGTGGATCTTCACCATGAATACCGCCTTGATACCCTCAAGGAAGTATTCAAAAAACACGCCACACGACTATACAGGAACTCGAGACACTCGAACAATCCTTTCATCCTCACTCTGGGAAACTACGATCACAACCACAGGTGGAAACACAAGCGGCCAAAGACACTGCTAGCTAGGGCATAGCCACCTATGGTAAACTAACATACGCAAACAGCGACAAACGTCGGTAAGCCCCTGCATACCAGCAACACTGACTGGCAACTACCAGCTGCTATTAGAGCCGACCAACAGGCCACAGCAGGGACACCGACGAGCTCACCCACAGACGCACAAACAATCTGCCAACATTCCCTCACACTGTGCCTCCGGTATATGACCTATCGGACACAAGATCGATAGCAAACCTAACTGTTGCAGGTTGCTGACGCTGAACGAGGACTCTGTACCAGCACCCAGCGCCAGCCGCCGAGCAGCTCAAACGCACAACGTCAAGGTATCGACATGTATGATACCCACTACTAACAAAGCCTATCCTTGCACAACCTATCGCAGGCAGCAAGACAACCGCTACTGCTCTTACCACCCGACCTAACTTTCGCAGAGGTTTTTTTCCCTTGGCTCTTGCCTTGGCACTTTTTTTCCTCTGCCCTTCAAACCGCTACCCTTCGTCATATTTCGACCAATCTATCTCCAGATGAGCGCGTATTAATGGTTAATCCTAACCAGACGTACGCAAACATCGCAGCACCCACATCCTGCGACACCTCACTTTAGTGAACACTAACCCTTATGCAGAGATGGCAGTAGACCTTTTGTGTTGGCCATCATGCCAGTATGGGCGTGGAGGGGCTCCACCTCTATTTAAAAAAAAAAAAAAATCTTCGAAGGGTCATCCTATTGTCACAATACAAAAACAATGTAATTTAAATTATAAGAAATGTCAGATTTGTAATTCGGCAGCTATAAACGGTAAAAATTGCTGGCATATATATCAAAAAACTCGACACAGCGTGATACAGGGTGCAACAAATAGGAATGGCCAAACCATCAGGAAACATACCTGACACATAGAGGAATAAAAGTGTTACATGGACATAGGTCCAGAAATGCTTTATTTCCACGTTAGATCTCATTTTCTATTTTTCTTAAATCGAGGGAAACACAACTGATTTGAGTCATAGTTAACAAACCGGATACAAAAAGCTACGCTGAATAATTCAAACGATGTTGGAAGGGCAAAAAGGCTAATGACAAGCGATAAATCATGAAGTTAGTCCCACAAGGTTCAGTTTCGGGTCCTCCTCTATTTTCTATTCTCTTCTCAACCACATTAATCGTGGGAAAAACAACTGCTTTGAATCATAATTAACAAACAGAACACAAAAGGTTGTGCTGAATAATTCAATGCTGGAAGGAGAAAAAAATTTAATGACAAGGAAAAACAGTCGAGAAATTATTCAGTCACGTTATCGAAAAGATTTTGTGTCAGTGACTGGGCCGAAATTGTTGGTGATTGTTTGTTAGGGCCTCTTGTTCTTCCATCCATGTTCAGCGGAGAAACGTACCATGCTTTATTAGATAATACTTACCTGTACTGCTAGAACAAGTTCCTTTACGACTGCAACAAAACATGTAGTTCATGCACGATGGAGCTGCTCCTCATTTCAGTATGAATGTTCGTAGGCTTCTAAATACTCGTAGTAGATTCCGTAACAGATGGGTAGGCAGAACTGAATCAGTTCCTTGGTCACCAGGCTTTCTAGACCTACATCTACTATACTTGTATTTGTGGGGGCATTTGAATGCCGCTGTAGACGTAACGCCGAAAGAAGATGTATAGAGACTTCTTGCCTGTATTGTGGAAGGCTGTGAAACAAGACGCAACTTTCCAGAAATACTTCAGCGCATTAGGTATTCAAGGCGACAGAGGGTTGATGCCTATATGCCTGTGAACGGAGGGCATTTTGAACATTTAATTTATAAAAATGTTTCATACTGTACTGATACTTTCTTTTCCTGTGTTTCCCACGATTAATATGTTGAAGAGTTGCAGAAACATAACATGACAATAAAGCGTTTTCGGCCCAGCGACGATATAACTTTCTTTTTTTCTCTATGTGTTAGAAATGTTTCCATATTATACCATTTATTCGTTCGGGGCATGTTTGAGGTGGCCATTCTCGGCTGCCATATCTGTATACCTCACAGAGACAATAATGCAACTCTGCTTTAACAATAATTTGAAGCCTCCCTCGCCGGCCGGAGTGGCCGAGCGGTTAAAGGCGCTACAATCTGGAACCGCACGACCGCTACGACCGCAGGTTCGAATCCTGCCTCGGGCATGGATGTGTGTGATGTCCTTAGGTTAGTTAGGTTTAAGTAGTTCTAAGTTCTAGGGGACTTATGACCACAGCAGTTGAGTCCCATAGTGCTCAGAGCCATTTGAACCATTTTTTTGAAGCCTCCCTCCAAGCTAGGGTGCGACTCTAACACCTTCAGGACACAATTAATATTGAAGGCATCCTGGTTCTCGTGTGATTGCGGATTCGTGAAGTGTAAGCGAGGTATACAAGTGGAGCAGAGGTAAATGGGAACTTATTCCAACAACGATATGATACGCAAATGGGGAAATACACCGTCATAAGCTACTCTGACAAAGGGCAGAATGCTATGGCCCAGCGCCTGAGAACGAGCATATCGATTAAGCTGGTCAGCTATTCATGTGGTACTGTAGTGAGGAGTTATTGAAAGTGGTTCAATCTCCGTGAAATCATGAGTCGGCGACAAGGAGTGGGATATCCACACCTCATCACATGATGTGAAAGTCGAAGGGTTGGCACTCTGTAAAACAGGAAAGCTCTAGCACATCCCTCAGCGTACACTAATCAACGTAGGGCTTCGCAGCAGATGACTCCAACTTGTTCCCATGCTGACCCAACGACATCGTCCTTTACGATACTAATGGACAGGTGGTGGAGCGTTAACCAACGAAAAGGTCTCACTTGGTTGGACGAACTACGGTTCTTGGTACACCACATCGCTACTAGTATCTGGCTACTCCTTCCTGCAGGTGCTCAAAACATGCAAGTAGTGGGACAAAGTTCGTATGGGCCCACTCGCCATTGTTGCCAAATTTATTCAAGATGGCGACGATAGATATGGCAACATCGCAATGATGTCATGCTGGGAAGTTCAAATTTTGGCGGGAAGATAGGTCAATTGGGCTATCTCTACTAACCTAACCTCCTCCCCTCCCATCCCCTCTCCCTTCCCCTCCCCCAGAAAATGCCAGGAAGTTCAAATTCCAGCAGGACAATGCAACACACCATGGCTACCTCCACTAAACTAAGAAAATGACGGGAAAAAGGGCACTTGGGCTACCTTCACGAACTTAATTCATACGACTGCCACCTCATTGTAGGAATTGGCAGGAAAAGGATTCAGCCTGTGCTGCATAGGATGGATATAAGTCTTTATTTTTTATGCGGTCTTTATTTAAACAATTTGAGGCAGTACCGCCATCCAGTGTGTTCACCATAACTTGCGGAGTCCAACTGACCTTGTACACAGTACCACCACTAGAGGGCGCCATCATCTCTACTGTGACATAATCCAAGATTGCAGTTTGGAGGGTAAAAATGGCAGGAAAAGTACTCAGCCCGTTCTGGGCTGCTGGAGAGAGGAAGGAGTGTACTTTATTTATTTTTGTAACAATTTATTTAGGGACAGAATTGACATAGTATATTTATACAACTGATACAAAACACTCATCCTGAAGCGCTTGAGGTCGCAGTAAATAGTCTACATACCTGCAAACTACTCGTAAATAATGCAGTACACTGATGTGCAGAGATGCAAATAACTCGTAAATTACCGAAATAATGCAGTACACAGCGTACAGACGTGCAGACTACTCATACATTACCGAAATAATGCAGTAGACTGATGTACACAAGCGTAAACAACTCGTAAATTGTCAAAATAATACATGTACAACGCTCTGCAGGCACGCTCGCTAGCTATAAGCTGTCGACGTAATCCACTGCACAAACACTCAGTGCACATAAAAAATGCGACATATCAGCGAACATTTCCCACGCACACATGTTTTGCTAGGCCAGCTGGATGCAAGCCTGCAACAGAGCGTGAGCTACTGCTCTCAGGCCGCTGCCGACAGCAGGTGAAAGTCGCATCTACAGATAGAGTTCTTCGAGTGCTATACTGACGTCACATCTGTATGTAAATAAGAGGAGAGTCACTCTCTGGGCTGCATACATGTGTTTACCATTGCCGGCGCGAAACCTCTGCTTCCCAGAATAGCACAGGCTGCATTGTTCCTAGCGACCCCAACAGGACACGTGAGACACCTCTGGCCGCATATGGGCTTACCCAGCCACCACGTGTACCTGCTGGTCCAGTGCAGGCCTAATTGTCAAGCGAGAGATGTCTGTATAGTGACTCAACAGTGCAGGTACAGTTAAAACCTCTTAATGTCATACTGACGTCTCATGTCTGTAAATAACAGCCAAGCTCCTCTCTGGATACACTATGGAAATCTTCTGCAATGCTTTCAGAAACTGAGTAACGAAAATAGCCCAGAATAGCACCGATTGCTTTCTCCCTCTCACTCCTAATGGAACAGCCTCTCCTTTATTTATCAGTCACTTCTAGGAATTGGTAAACTTTTACAGAAATAGTTAAACCTCACATTTGTTGCAGCTTTCGTGCTGTCTCAGCTTGCGTGAAGGGAAATTCATGTCCTAACAGGACCTGTTTCTAACGAGGCACCCCGTCCATCATGTGAGAGATGTGTTTAAACGTAGAGGTCGAGTATCAGCTTCAGACAGCAGTTTGGAAACTCTCTACAATGCAGCCTAACTCTTCCAGTTTCCTTATGTTGTAACCATCTTTTATTTAAAATCATTTAGTGTGTGTGTGTGTGTGGTGTGTTATGGTAACAGCAGTAAAAACATGAATTATATCGTCTGACATCTAGTTTTCTGTGAGAAGCAATGGATTGGAACGTGTTAAAGTCAGTTTAGAACCTGACACAGACTTTGCAGCGGTGGTGGAAGAAAAATATGGCAGTCTACAAAGTGTGTTACAGCAGAAAAAACAATGTATCAAACAATGACACAGGGTCCCAGGGAGAGTCTCTTCGACTTATAGTATATTTTGTGGGATGCAGTCATCCTCCTACAGTACAGGCGATGCACCTTTACACTGGTCCATGCAATGGATCAATAGCGGTGTATTTAATAGGATTGTCACATGTGCTCGATGCTGGCATGCATACGGTATTTATTTTAGGTATATGGGAGTAGAGAGATATGGTAAAAAATTTATCGAGCTCTCCATCAGGTGAAGTTAGTGGAGCTTGTATTGTTCGTAATTTTTCTCTGCTGGATGCTACAGAATAATGAAGACAGCGTGTTGGGGTGATAGACACGAATGGGCCCTGAGGGACATGGATCTGCTTTGGACAGCCGTACTTGTACGTAGTTTGAGGATGCACCCAGTTCCCATACTGTCTTTTATACTTCTTCGTGTTGTAGTAGCGGGCTTCGTTTGTCGCTGACATTACACATCGCGCATAGTTGGTGGAGCTATGACAGTATGTTCCCCTTTCCATCTAATCGTCAAAACATGGTCCAGTCGCACTAACTCAGCTTTGCCTGTTTCTACATGGGTTGCAGAATATGGTAGATACAGCTTTGTCTGACTTCTACTCAGTTCTGCCTTAAATTGGAACGATCACATGCATAAAGCTACATAAATGGCAGCAGTTGGAAGATGTTTAGCAACTACCTAAAACAACACTGGAATTTTACTGTAACAGATAGGTTCGAGAAAGGTGACTCTTTTCAAGGTTCGACAGCGCCAGAAATATGATTCACTAGTGGCTGTAATCATAAAGGACTTCTCCACAGGATCCAACGCCGGTATGTGGTTGAATGGAGAGACTTGATTCCAAAGACCAGACAGCATTTCTAGCAGATTGCGTAACACTAGAGATCTGAAAAGCTAGTGTACATGTCTTATGACCTCAATCAGCACACCATCTACTGTTTGTGATCCTTCTCAATCAACCATCGCCTATAACCCAGTCGATATATCACCAAACCTCTGACATGGCATCGAGACAGAATGCATTACAAATACTGCAGAAATATCTAGCGACGGCGGCGTGAGGGAGTTGCAAATACCGGTTTCATACCATTTTCCTTAGCCGAATCACTTTCTAAATTAGGTAATTTTATTACAAGGGCGATGTACTTGAGGACAATATTATGGAAATGGAAGAGGATGTAGATGAAGATGAAATGGGAGATACGATACTGCGTGAAGAGTTTGACAGAGCACTGAAAGACCTGAGTCGAAACAAGGACCCCGGAGTAGACAACATTCCGTTGGAACTACTGACGGCCTTGGGAGAGCCAGTCCTGAAAAAACTCTACCATCTGGTGAGCAAGATGTATGAAACAGGCGAAATACCCTCAGACTTCAAGAAGAATATAATAATTTCAATCCCAAAGAAAGCAGGTGTTGACAGATGTGAAAATTACCGAACAATCAGTTTAATAAGCCACAGCTGCAAATACTAACACGAATTCTTTACAGATGAATGGAAAAACTAGTAGAAGCCGACCTCAGCGAAAATCAGTTTGGATTCCGTAGAAATACTGGAACACGTGAGGCAATGCTGACCTTACGACTTATCTTAGAAGAAAGATTAAGGAAAGGCAAACCTACGTTTGTAGCATTTGTAGACTTAGAGAAAGCTTTTGACAATGTTGACTGGAATACTCTCTTTCAAATTCTTAAGGTGGCAGAGGTAAAATACAGGGAGCGAAGGGCTATTTACAATTTGTACAGAAACCAGATGGCAGTTATAAGAGTCGAGGGACATGAAAGGGAAGCAGTTGTTGGGAAGGGAGTAAGACAGGGTTGTATCCTCTCCCCGATGTTATTCAATCTGTATATTGAACAAGCAGTAAAGGAAACAAAAGAAAAATTCGGAGTAGGTATTAAAGTCCATGGAGAAGAAATAAAAACTTTGAGGTTCGCCGATGACATTGTAATTCTGTCAGAGACAGCAAAGGACTTGGAAGAGCAGTTAAATGGAATGGATAGCGTCTTGAAAGGAGGATATAAGATGAACATCAACAAAAGCAAAACAAGGATAATGGAATGTAGTCGAATTAAGTCGAGTGATGCTGAGGGAATTAGATTAGGAAATGAGACACTTAAAGTAGTAAAGGAGTTTTGCTATTTGGGGAGCAAAATAACTGATGATGGTCGAAGTAGAGAGGATATAAAATGTAGACTGGCAATGGCAAGGAAACCGTTTCTGAAGAAGAGAAATTTGTTAACATCGAGTATAGAATTAAGTGTCACGAAGTCATTTCTGGAAGTATTTGTATGGAGTGTAGCCATGTATGGAAGTGAAACATGGACGATAAATAGTTTGGACAAGAAGAGAATAGAATCTTTCGAAATGTGGTGCTACAGAAGAATGCTGAAGATTAGATGGGTATATCACATAACTAATGAGGAAGTATTGAATAGGTTTGGGGAGAAGAGAAGTTTGTGGCACAGCTTGACCAGAAGGAGGGATCGGTTGGTAGGACATGTTCTGAGGCATCAAGGGATCACAAATTTAGCATTTGAGGGCAGCGTGGAGGGTACAAATCGTAGAGGGAGAGCAAGAGATGAATACACTAAGCAGATTCAGAAGGATGTAGGTTGGAGATGAAGAAGCTTGCACAGGATAGAGTAGCATGGAGAGCTGCATCAAACCAGTCTCAGGACTGAAGACCACAACAACAACAACAACATATTACGAGGTTGCACCGTCAGCAATGTGTAACCATACTGTTGGTCTGATACTAAGCACCGCAGCGAGCACCGTCTATATTCAGTGTCACGGTATTTGTCTGGGAAAAACCACTTCATTCCGAGATAATGCAATACCTCGATTTATAAAGCCTTTGTGGTGGGGCACAGGGGGGTCTAACAGCAGTGAGAACGTTTGTGTTTCAGTGATGTTTCTTGAAAGCAAGACTTAACGATTTTCAGGAAGAGTAACACGTGATGGACGGGGTGCCTCGTTAGGACTATCGGGAAGAATGCCATCGATGTTATTCTGGGCTATTTTCCTGAACAGGTTCTGTTAGGACAGGAATTTCCATTCAGGCAAGCTGCAACAAACGCAAGGTTTAACTATTTCTGTGAAAGGTTACCAATTCCTAGAAGGGACTGATAAGTAATTGATAGGTTGTCCTTTTAGGACGGCGAGGGAGAAAGCTTTCAGTGTTATTATGGACTATTTCCGTTAAAAGTCTCTGAAAGCATTTCAGAAGGTTTCTGTAGTGCATTCAGAGAGGGGGCTTGGCCGTTATTTACATAGACACGAGACATCAGTATAACTTTGAGAGCATTTAATTGTACCTGTGTGGGTGAGTCACTATGCAGACATTTCTCGCTTGGCAATTAGGCCTGCACAGGATCAGCAGGTACACGTGGTGGCTGGGTATGCCCACATGTGGCCGGAGGCATCTCACGTGTCCTGTTGGGGTGGCTAGGAACAATGCACCCTGTGCTATTCTGGGAAACATTGAAACAGATTTCTATAGCGCGACCTCTGACGTCAGTATCCACAGGTAGAGAGGTTTCGCGCCAGCAACGGTAAACATACGCGTGCGGCCCAGAGGGTTACTAGCCTCTTATTTACATAGACATGAGAGTCAGTATAACTCTTGAAGAACTCTATCTGTAGACGCAACTTTCACCTGCCATCGGCAGCGGCCTGAGAGCAATAGCTCGCGCTCCGTTGCTGGCTTGCATTTGGCTAGCCCGGCAAAGTGTGTGTACATTAGAACAGTTCGCTGATACATGTACTGAGTGTTTGTGCAGTGCATTATTTCGACAGCTTATAGTTAGCGAGCATGTCTGCAGAGCGTTTTACATGCATTATTTTGACAATTTACGAGTTGTTTACGTGTGTGTACATCAGTGTATTGCATTATTTCGGTGCTGTATGAGTATTTTGCACGTCTGTATACTGTTTACTGCATTATTTCGGTAATTTACGAGTTATTTGCATCTCTGCACATCAGTGTACTGCATTATTTACGAGTAGTTTGCAGGTCTGTAGACTATTTACTGCGATCTCAACCAGGTCAGGATGAGTGTTTTGCATCAGTGTGATAAATATACTGTTATGTCCTAGCCAGTAATGCCACCCGAGCCCGCTGCCAAAAGGTTGGCAGCATCAAAGTCCGGACGCCGTCCGCATAAGCAGCGCCAGCGAGACAGCAAATCGCCGCAAGTCTGCGCGCGCCACCGCTGGCTTCTGGGTTCTTAAGCGCTGGAGTCGCGAGCGCTAGGACAGTTCTGTATTCGCCGCTCAGTTGTATACTCGCCACCGAATTGTGTACTTGTTAGTCAGTTGTGTGTTCATCGCAGCAGAGTTGTTGTTTGTCGTCAGCCGACGCTGACCTAGCCGCTCCGACTCGAAATAGACAGATCTCTGTAGACACCGAGTTCACTATTGTGTTTCTGTATCTTCATCAATAAAGATAAGTACCGACTTTTATTTAATCAGAGTGTTTGGTTTTTCATCTTTCTGTTCACTGTCCCAGCGGACCGGTCGGCCCGCTATTAAAAGTGTGGCGGTGACTTCGTAAGCCATTTCTACAGCCAAGTGTTTGTCGCTACGAACACCGCCACAAAATATACAATGTCTAATCCGTCCCTAAATAAAATATAAATAAATAAAGTACACTCTTTCCTCTCTCCAGCAGCCCAGAACAGTCTGAGTTCTTTTCCCACCAATTCCTAGGATGAGGTGTCGGTCAGATGACTTGGGTTCGTAGAGTTAGCCCAAGTGCCCTTTCTCCCGCCATTTTCTTAGGTTAGTAGAGGTAGCTGTGGTGTGTTACATTGTCCTGCTGGAATTTGAACTTCCCAGTATTATCTGGGGGAGCAGAGGGGAGGGGGGGAGGGGAGGGGTTAGATTAGTGGAGGTAGCCCAATTGACCTATCTTCCCACCAAAATTTGGTCTTCCCAACATGACGTAAATGCGACGTTGCCATATCTATCACCGCCATCTTGGATTCGCCATCTTGAATAAATTTGGCAACAATGGAGAATGGGGTCATACGAACTTTGTCCCACTACTCACGCACAGTTTCACCGACTGGAGGGAGCAGTGGTGTGCTGTGCGAGATACACTGACCTGCGCTTCCTTGGGACATATGGTAATAGTCAAAGGCCGCCTGACAGCTGTGGATTACATGAACATTAATGTAGGCTACTTGCAATCCTTCATGCTTTACATCTTCGCCGAAGGCGGTGGCATCTTCTAGCAATATAATTGTCCATGCCACAAGGTCAGAATCATGCTGCAGTGGTTTGAGAAGAACGATAGTGAATTTTCGTCGATGTCCTTCCCACCAAATTTGGCTGATATGACTCTGCGGGAACACTTCTGGGGCTCTGTTGGGAGCCAGCTCCATACCCATAAACCACCGGCCTCAGTTTACGGGAATTAAGTGTGCCATGCTTTGAAATCTGGTACAACATACCTCTGGAAACCTACCAACGACTTTTCGAATCCATGCTATGCGGAATCACTGTTGTGTCGCGTTCCAAAGAAACACCAACAGGCTTTTAAGCAGGTGGTCATAGGACTTTGGCTGATCAGAATAAGTTATAAAGCAGCGGCACAGAATTTTGCCTGATATGGCGAGTTCTAAATTGGTGTCTCAGTGGTAGAAGACTGCAATGTAAGCCAGTTGAGGTTGCGCCAGCCATGTGGACAGAATTAGAAATGTTCCCTATAGGTCAAAGTATGGAGAATGTTTATCGCTTCTTCTAGCTTCAGAAGCAGATGTCTGATACCAGCCTGCCACGTAATTCGTGTCACATAGATAGTTTGTTAGCCGAGTTGTGGTGACTGATATCATATAGTAAGTTTCTAGGTGATACCGCTAGAATTTTTTTTTTGTGTCAGAAATATGGCAGCACAATGTAGACTATCTCAGATATACTAAAGAGACGTGGCTATTGAGTATTTGTTATTGCCGTCAGCTACTGCAGTAAGCACATGTGGCACAAAATTAGTCACTTCCAGGAGACTTCACGCTCATACCGAGTAATTCCGCCTTAAGCCTTAATAATGGCTCAATTCGGCGGGGAACGGAGTCCGCAAGTTTCTTCAGGTATATTGTACCCTAATGAAGCAAATAACTGATGATTAAGTCCAGTAGGGACACCAATTTGTTACTGTTTCCTTCTGTCCCAAGTAGTCCCAGACATTTTACGCAGGATGAAAGAGAAATACTGACGTCAGAAACATAAAGGCATTTAAATAATTCATTGGTGACAAGTGAACATTTGTGCTGGACTAGGAATCGAATCCGGATTTCCGGCTTTCCACAAGTGGTCACCTTAACAGCTTTGGCTATCTGAGCACGCTTCCCGTCCAACTCGACTTCTCAACTTGTCGCTCATTACTTCCGTAGAGCCCCCTGTCCACCATCCTCACTGCTCGCAGCATTTAGCATGATCCCCCGAGAAATCGAACCAGGATGCTTCCACCCTGAAGGGCACATCGGAAAGAACAGGCACTACACATGTATAGTAATTTTATACAGAATTAAGATCAAGCGATTTTGCGGACAGTCAAGGTGTCATAGGCTGCTTCTTGTTTTTCAACTCGGGAACCTACGCATGGAACCGTGATAACATGGCTGTTGTCATTTTGGAAGACCATGTCCATAGCGTACTCATAAAACTAACAACACTTGGTCACCAATAATGTCAAAGGAAAATGCTGCTCCATTTTCCCTGTAACGTGAGTGGATGGGTTCGAGTCATGATGTGAAAACCGCTCCCAAATCATCAAAACTGCCTCCTGCTTGAACTGGCAGATCCACAACTGCGGGTTAAATGGCTCATCGGTCCGTCAGTGCACCCAACTCCTGGTATCATTTGAAAAGCGGTAAAATCGTGACTCGTCGTACCATATCACACGCCTCCAGGCAGCTCCTGAGCAGTTTCTGTGTTGCTTCGGCCATAGTAGAAGTGTTGCTTTTTGTGCAGCTGTCAGCGATGGCATTTTGATCTCCAGAATCAAATAAATTGCCGTCATTCAAAATATGGCGTCACATGCGCACTTGCTCACCACTGAGGACGCCATGTTTTGTATGAAGACAGTTGTTTGACATTCTAAGATGGGCTGCGCCCGTTTCGCGTCAGTAAAAATGGCATTTGAACAGCAAGTAATCAGTTCATTTCATTGAACCCATTTGTTAGTGTTATAAAAACTGCTCCAAGTTCGCCGGCCGCTGTGGCCGTGCGGTTCTAGGCGCTTCAGTCTGGAACCACGTGATTGCTACGGTCGCAGGTTCGAATACTGCCTCGGGCATGGATGTGTGTGATGTCCTTAGGTTAGTTAGGTTTAAATAGTTCTAGGTTCTAGGGGACAGATGACCACAGATGTTAAGTCCCATAGTGCTCACAGCCATTTTTGCTCCAAGTTCTGCCATTCTGTCACGTCTCGATGTCGGACCACTTTTTACTGCACTGATTGCATACAACCAACCGTCACATACACAACGCATTATTGCCAGCATTTACAGGGGTTGGACAAAAACATGGAAACGCCGCGAAAAATGTGTACTTGAACATACTAAGTGCATATGCTAGCCAATCATATTGGTTGCACTGTTGCATTTGAACACGAACGACACTTGTGCGGTATGCTCAATACGTCTAAGGGTCAGTCGTTGTCAGAGCAGCGTTCTGTGTAGGCGGTAGTGCGCTATGTCGGAGCTGAGCCAGTTCAGACGTGGGCACATTGTTGGTTCTCGTCAGCTGAGTGCTTCCGTAATCATGCGAACCGAAATGTTCTGTGTTTCAAGGCGAACCATATCGTACATTTATACCACATACAGGGAAACGGGAAAATACCACCCGCTAAGTCACAACGACGACACAAGCGTGTGTTGAGTGATCATGGCAGACCGTCATTCAAGAGGAGTGTGACAAGAAATAAGAGAACGTCCGTTGCAGAGATGACTGCAGATCTGAACATAGCGCTAGCGATCCCTGTCAGCAGCAAAACAATTCGAAAGGAGCTCCACAAGCAGGAAATTCTAGGACGTGCTGCAACTTCAAAACCACTTATCAGATGCATATGACTATTACCTTGCCGCTGACTTCGAGTTACAGAATTGTAGCAAGTTGGTATGTCATGAAATTAATTTTATCGAAAACGCATAGGATTTTTTCTATTTATCGAGGTTTTTTTTTCAGTGGAACTCGCTACACGATCGACTTATGAAGAAATACGATTTATCGAGGATCGAATTATCAAGAATCACCTGAAGACTGGAAACGTCAAACATTCCAAGTGTCAAATGTGAGAGGAAGAGACGACTTTTATAACATTTTCCAGACATACGTTTTTTGTCTATTGACTTCTACGGATTTTACTATTTTTGAAACCCAAATTACCTCCTTCCGTTATAAAGACGATGTTGAAATACAGGCAAAGACAAAATATGTAGTCTGCTTAGCACACAAACCGTGCATTAACTAAATGGAGGGAAAGGAAGCCAGTGTGCACTCTGTGTGCATTCCGGCGGGGTGTCATTCCGGATGTGGAAAGGGTGCTTCCGGATGCCATGAAGAGTACAGGGTGCAGCCAACTGCAGGTGGTGGCTCATGTCGGTACCAATGACGTGTGTCACTTTGGATCGGAGCAGATTCTGTCTGGTTTCGAGCGGCTAGCGGAAATGGTAAAGACTGCCTGTCTTGCTTCCGAGATTAACCACCATCTGCAGTATCGTCGATAGAACCGACTGTGTTCCTTTGGTGCAGAGCCCAGTGGACCGTCTTAATCAGAGGCCCAGGCGGTTCTGTGACCGTGTAGGCTGCAGATTCCTTGACCTGCGCCATCGGGTGGTGGGTTTCCGGGTTCCGCTTAATAGGTCAGGAGTCCACTACACACAGGAGGCGGCAACACGGGTAGCGGGGGCTGTGTGGAAGGGACTGGGCGGTTTTTTAGGTTAGAGGGTCTCAGGGAACCACAGAAGGGGTGTCCGTCAGAAAGTGGGCAGGTAAAACACAGTAAGGTAGTTGTAGAAACGATTGGTATTGTAATTGTAAATTGTTGTAGCAGTGTTGGGAAAGAGCCAGAGCTCCAAGCCCTATTAGAAAGCACTGAAGCTCCAATAGTTGTAGGTACAGAGAGCTGGCTAAAGTCGGAAATAAGTTCAGCCGAAATTCTTTCAAACAGTGTACAGAAAGGATAGTTTAAATACAGTTGGTGGTGGAGTATTTATTGCTGTCAGAGGTAGTTTGCCTTGTAGCCAAATTGAAGTAGATAGTTCATGTGAAATAGTATGGGTAGAGGCTATACCTGACAATCGGACTAAACTATTAATTGGATCGTTTTACCGAAACCCCGACTCAGAAGACATAGTTGCTGGACAGTTCAAAGAAAATTTGAGTCTCATTCCAAATAAGTACCCCGCTCATACAATTATAGTCGGTGGTGACTTCAATCTACCCTCGATATGCATGAAAAATTATACGTTTAAAGCCGGCGGCAGGCATAAAAAGTCATCCGAAATTGTACTGAATGCTTTCTCAGAAAATTATTTTGAACAATTAGTTCATGGGCCCACTCGGAGAGTAAATGGTTGCGAAAGCATACTTGACCTTTTAGTAACAAATAATCCTGGACAAACAGTGAGTGTTGTGACGAATACAGGGATTAGCGACCACAAGGCAGTTGGTGCTAGGCTGAATACCGTAACACCTACTAGCATCAAAAAGAAAAGAAAAGTATATCTATTTAAAAAAGCTGATAAAAATGCTCTTAACGCCTTTTTAAGAGACAGTCTTCACTCCTTCCGATCCGATCATGTAAGAGTAGAAAAGTTGTGGAATATTTTCTAAGAGATAGTATCAACAGCAATAGAGAGATATATACCACATAAATTAACAAGTGATGGTGCTGATCCCCCATGGTACACAAAACGGGTCAGATCGTTGTTGCAGAAGCAACGAAAAAAGCATGTCAGATTTAAAAGGACGCAAAATCCCCAAGATTGGCAAAGTTTTAGAGAAGTTCGAAATACGGCGCGTTCTTCAAAAAAATGGTTCAAATGGCTCTGAGCACTATGGGACTTAACTGCTGAGGTCATAAGTCCCCTAGAACTTAGAACTACTTAAACCTAACTAACCTAAGGACATCACACACACCCATGCCCGAGGCAGGATTCGAACCTGCGACCGTAGCAATCCCGCGGTTCCGGACTGCAGCGCCAGAACCGCACGGCCACCGCGGCCGGCGGCGCGTTCTTCAATTCGAGATGCTTTCAATAATTTCCACAACGAAATTCTGTCTCGAAATCTGGCAGAAAACCCAAAGAGATTTTGGTCATACATAAAGCACATCAATGGCAAGACGCAATAAATACCTCACTGCGCGATAACAACGGTGAAGTCACTGATGGCAGTGACACTAAAGCAGAGTTATTAAACACGGTTTTCCGAAACTGCTTCACCAAAGAAGACGAAGTAAATATTCCTGAATTCCAATCAAGAACAACTGCCAAGATGATAAACATAGAAGTAGATATCCTCGGTGTAACAAAGCAGCTTAAATCACTTAATAAAGGCAAGGCCTCCGATCCAAATTGTATACCAGTCAGGTTCCCCTCAGAGTATGCTGACAAAATAGCTCCATATTTAGCAGTTCTATACAACCACTCGCTCACAGAAAGATCCGTACCTAAAGACTGGAAAATTGCTCAAGTTACACCAATACCCAAAAAGGGAAGTAGGAGTAATCCGCTGAATTACAGGCCTATATCACTAACGTCGATTTGCAGTAGGGTTTTAGAACATATATTGTAATCGAACATTATGAAGTAACTCGAAGAAAACGATTTATTGACATATAGTCAGCACGGATTCAGAAAATATCGTTCTTGTGAAACACAACTAGCTCTTTATACTCATGAAGTAATAAGCGCTATCGACAGGGGATGTCAAATAGATTCCATATTTTTCAATTTCCAGAAGGCTTTCGACACCGTACCTCAGAAGCGTCTTTTAATCAAACTGCGTGCCTAAGGAGTATCGACTTAGTTGTGCGACTGGATTCGTGATTTCCTGTCAGAAGGGTCACAGTTTGTAGTAACAGACGGAAAGTCATCGAGTAAAACAGAAGTAATATCTGGCGTTCCCCAAGGAAGTGTTATAGGCCCTCTATTGTTCCTGATCTATATTAACGACAAAGGAGACAATCTGAGTAGCCGTCTTAGATTGTTTGCAGATGCCATTTATCGTCTTGTAAAGTCATCAGATGATCAAAACGACTTGCAAAATGATTTAGATAAGATATCGGCATGGTGCGAAAAGTGGCAATTGATCCTGAATAAAGAAAAGTGCGAAGTTATTCAGATGAGTACTAAAAGAAATCAGCTAAATTTCGATTACGCCATAAGTCACACAAATCTGAGGGCTGTAAATTCAACAAAATACTTAGCGATTACAATTACAAATAACCTAAACTGGAACGATCACATAGATAATATTGTGGGTAGAGCAAACCAAAGACTGCTATTCATTGGCAGTACAACAGGTCTAACAAACAGACTGCTTACACAACGCTTGTCCGCCCTATTCTGGAGTACTGGTGTGCGGTGTGGGATCCTCATCAGGTGGGACTGACGGATGACATCGAAAAACTACAAAGAAGGGCAGCTCGTTTTGTATCATCGCGAAATAGGGGAGATAGTATCACAGACATAATGCGTGAATTGGAGTGGCATTCATTAAAACAAAGGCGATTTTCGTTGCGACGGGATCTTCTCATGAAATTTAAATCACCAGTTATCTCCTCCGATTGCGAAAACATTATGTTGGCACCCATCTACATAGGGAGAAATGATCATCACGATAAAATAGGAGAAATCAGGGCTCGCACGGAAAAATTTAAGTGCTCGTTTTTCCCGAGTGCTGTTCGAGAGTGGAACGGTAGAGAGACAGCATGAAGGTGGTTCATGGAACCGTCGGCCAGGCACTTTATTGTGAATAGCAGAGTAATCATGTAGATGCAGATGTAGACCGCTTAGCTCTGGAACCTATAGAGACGGAAATACCTGGCACAAAAACCATGCGTCATCATGTAATGAATTTTTTTTAAACATTTTCTCCACGATTTGGCACTTGAAATATGTATAGGGACCTATAAGAAGTCCTAGAACACGTGAAAATATTACACTTAGAATGTTTCAAATTCCAGCTCTTGAACAGTATATCGAATGCAGGCGTTTATCTCCAATTTGTAGCATCATGAGTTTCCAACGCCTGCGTTCGATGTATCTGCGACGTACGACTTTTTGATCATATTTTACTATCTTGTTGTCTTAACCCGACGTCAATCACGACATACTTATGAGGGCTATTCGGAAAGTGAGGTTGATCGGTACGAAATGGCAAGCACAGTGAAATTCAAAAAAGTTTTATTAGCAACAGTTAGCTACACCTTTGAGCCACTTCTCTACAAAGTCGCCGCTCTGAGTTAGAGATTTGTCATAGCGTTGTACCAAGTTTCCAAAATCATCGTCATAGAAGGCTGCTGCCTGTGCTTTCTGCCAATTCTCTACACTGATCTGCAGCTTGTTGTGTGTACCGAAATGTTGTCTTCATACACTGCAGTTCATGTGAGCAGAGGTGAAAATCGAGGGAGCCAAGTCCTGGCTGTATGGTGGATGATCAAACACTTACCACCGAAAACGCTGCAACAGCGTCCTAATTGCTCCTGCAGTGTGCGGCAGAGAATTGACATGAAGAAGGAAATGCGTGACAGTCACGTTGCTTGGGTTGCATGAAATCAGGCGAAATCTGTCACAGGCACTCGTACTTGGCGGGAGACATTACTTTCTACGCATATTTAAGTGCTCACTATGCACTCAGAACGGAAAAGAGCGACGTGACGTGATCTACAGTCGTACTATAGACACTGCCCTGCACATCTATGGAAAACTTCATTGATCTTTCATAGTTGTTTCCATTTCGCGATCGATCGGACCCTATATTTCGAATAGCCGTCGCTCAGATCGGGGGTGAAGCGGGTATTTTAGTCATCTGTTTCGTGGTATGTGAGCGGTTGTGACAGGAGTGAAATTCCGATGGAGTCAAGCTAAGATTTTGCAGGTCTCTGCATTGCACACAGTAGAGAAGGGTGTTAGCCTAAAGAGGTGAGTATCATGATGATACAGAAATGAGACTCTGGGTTGGCTTACTGGTTTGCTTTTATTGGTCTTTCACATGTTTGCAATAAACATGCAGAAGAGCATAGACTTTGGTTAAAAAAAAAAGGTAGATGAGACTAGATTCTCCAGTCATTTGCCAGAACAAGTGATCACTACAACCTATGACTGCATTAAGATTGGGGCAAACACACTCACGTATACACTAATGGCCATTAAAATTGCTACACCACGAAGATGACGTGCTACAGACGCGAAATTTAACCGACAGGAAGAAGATACTGTGATATGCAAATGATTAGCTTTTCAGAGCATTCACACAAGGTTGGCGCCCGTGGCGACACCTACAACGTGCTCACATGAGGAAAGTTTCCAACTGATGTCTCATACACAAACAGCAGTTGACCGGCGTTGCCTGGTGAAATGTTGTTGTGATGCCTTGTGTAAGGAGGAGAAATACGTACCATCGCGTTTCCGACTTTAATAAAGGTCGGATTGTAGCCTAACGTGACTGCGGTTTATCGTATCGCGACATTGCTGCTCGCGTTGGTCGAGATCCAATGACTGTTAGCAGAATATGGAACCGGTGGGTTCAGGAGGGTAAAACGGAACGCCGTGCTGGATCCCAACGGCTTCGTATCACTAGCAGTCGAGATGACAGGCATCTTTCCGCATGGCTGTAACGAATCGTGCAGCCACGTCTCGATCCCTGAGTCAACAGATGGGGATGTTTGCAAGACAACAACCACCTGCACGAACAGTTCGACGACGTTTGCAGCAGCATAGACTGTCAGCTCAGAGACCACGGCTGCAGTTACCCTTGACGCTGTATCACAGACAGGAGTGCCTGCGATGGTGTACTCAACGACGAACCTGAGTGCACAAATGGCAAAACGTCATTTTTTCGGATGAATCCTGGTTCTGTTTACAGTATCATGATGGTCGCATCCGTGTTTGGCGACATCGCAGTGAACGCACTTTCGAAGCGTGTATTCGTCATCGCCATACTGGCGTATCACCTGGCGTGATGGTATCGGGCGCCATTGGTTACACGTCTCGGTCACCCCTTGTTCGCATTGACGGCACTTTGAACAGTGGACGTTACATTTCAGATGTGTTAGGACCCGTGGCTTTACCCTTCATTCGATCCCTGCGAAACCCTACATTTCTGCAGGATAATGCACGACCACATTTTGCAGGTCCTGTACGGGCCTTTCTGGATACAGAAAATGTTCGACTGCTGCCCTGGCCAGCACATTCTCTAGATCGCCCACCAATTGAAAACGTCTGGTCTATGGTGGCCGAGCAACTGGCTCGTCACAATACGCCAGTCACTACTCCTGATGAACCGTAGCATCGTGTTGAAGCTACATGGGCAGCTGTACCTGTACACGCCATCCAAGCTCTGTTTGACTCAATGCCCAGGCGTATCAAGGCCGTCATTATGGCCAGACGTGGTTGTTCTGGGTACTGATTTCTCAGGATCTATGTACCCAAATTGCGTGAAAATGTAATCACATGTCAGTTCTAGTATATTTGTCCAATGAATACTCGTTTATCATCTGCATTTCTTCTTGGTGTAGCAATTTTAATGGCCAGTAGTGTAGTACTACAGACCACGAACCATGCAAGTGCCAGTGTTTGTTGTCCACAGGTCGTGGTCGTGCGGTAGCGTTCTCGCTGCCCGCGCCCGGGTTCCCGGGTTCGATTCCCGGCGGGGTCAGGGATTTTCTCTTCCTCGTGATGACTGGGTGTTGTGTGATGTCCTTAGGTTAGTTAGGTTTCAGTAGTTCTAAGTTCTAGGGGACTGATGACCATAGATGTTAAGTCCCATATTGCTCAGTGCCATTTGAACCACTGAACCAGATTTTGTTGCTCCAATTGAACGCTTAGGCTCAAGTACATCTCACAGTGAAACTTACCGGGTGACAATCATTGAACTATATGATACTAAATCGTCATCTGAGTGGTTTGGGTTATGATGTTTAAACTGCACTGTTGGCCGAGGGGCATGACAGGAATTAGTATGCTCATGTATGGTCTGGTTTAGCGACGAATCCCTCATTCATTTGGACGGGTTCGTCAATAAGCAAAACTTGCGCATTTGGGGGACTCAAAATCTGCATTTCACGACCGAGAAGTCCCTTCACCTTCAACGGGTGACTGTATGGTGTACGATGTCAAGCCATGGAAGAATAGGTGCGATCTTCCTCCGTGGCACAGTGACTACCGAACGGAACGTGAAGATTTTGGACGATTATTTCATCCCCATTATCCAAAGTGAGCCTGATTTCGACAAAATGTGGTTCATACAAGATGGAGCTCGGCCCCATCGAAGCTGGAGAGTGTGTGATGTCCTGGAGAAACAATTTGGGGATCGCATTCTGACTCTGGGGTATCCAGAGGCCACTGGCATGGACCTCGACTGGCTGCCTTATTCTCTGTATTCAAACATATGCGACTACTTTTTGTCGGGCTATACTAAAGACAAGGTGTGTAGCAATAACTCCAAAACCATTGCTGACCTGTAAACAACCATTCAGGAGGTCATCGACAGCATCGACGTTCCGACACTTCGGCGGGTCATGCAGAATTTCGCTATTCGTCTGCGCCGCATCATCGCCAATGATGGTGGGCATATCGAACCCAAATCCGAATATCTTTAGTGTTGAATAAAGTGTGTGCACGCCATAGTTTGTAACTACTCAACGTTTTTTTCTTATAGTTTCATAATTGTCACCCTGTAAGTACATGTAGACAAATTTACGATGGAAACCAGTAAGCCTAGCCCAGAGGTAAGTACAGACGAGCTTTTGTAAATCGTTCTTAGTGTTCAAGATTAACAGAGTTTATTGCTTAGTCACTTAGTATTTGCTTAGGCTCGTTCACCCGAGGCTGCTGTCACTGGAAATCTCCAACTCCGCATTGCTTGGCATTTGAGTGCCTCAGTATATGGCGGTTGGGGCCGATTACTTATAGATGAGACGGGAATGCGCCTTTTCTTACCTCCAGCTCTCAATCAGTGAGCATGAAATCAGCAGTTTGTCAGTGCTTATGGCCTCTTAATGAACTGACGAAAGCGGCTTGCATTGTACATCTTACAAGGCTTACAGCTAATTTTCATACTAGGAGTACAACTTTGCTTCCGCCGTTTCTCCCCAACATTTGAGGCTTTAATGAAACAAATTGGTTACACATGTATCATTCAAAGTATTTTCCATCGTTGGCCACTACTTTCTCCCATCTTTTGGGCAGTGTACGAATCGGGCGACAAAACAATTGTTCATCTTTTGATGCGATCCACGGATCGATCCAATTTGTGACTTCTTCGTGATATCGGAAGTGTTGGTCAGCCAGGCCATGCGCCATTGTTCTAAACAGGTGACAGTCAGAAGGAACAACGTATGGAGAATATGGTGGGTGGGGTAGGACATCCCATTTTAACGTTTCCAAGCACGTTCTGACGTCTTTTGCAACGCGGGGTCGAGCGTTGTCGTGCTGCAAAATCACTTTATCCTGCCTCTCGCTGTATTGCGGTCGCTTGTCTTTTAACACTCTGCTCAAACGCATTAACTGCGTTCGATAACGAGCACCTGTGATTGTTTCACTTAGTTTTAACACATCATACTACACGACGCCGAGCTCGTCCACCAAATGTAGAGCATTATCTTGGAGCCGTGAATATTCGATTTGGGCGTCGACATGGAAGCATGGCCAGAATATCCCCATGATTTTTTGAGTTTAGGGCTATCGCAATGAACCCATTTTTCGTCCCCGGTCACAATTCGATGCAGAAATCCCTTCCGTTTTTGCCTCTGAAGCAACTGTCCACAGACACACAAACGCCGTTCAACGTCTTGAGAGGTGGCAGAAGCCCCCTCTCATATTTCTATCTTACTCTGAGTAATTCGATTTTCCTCTCTAATTACATGCGGTGAAAAGTTGCTATTCCTTCACATGCGGACTTCCCATGCAGCATCTCTCGTCACCTGGGTGGTTCGGTGACAGGCGGGCACTGCTGATCTTGAAAGGGTTAAGCCGACGGGTGTGAGGGAGTCGAGTAAATGCTTTCCAGACGCCGACATTGTCATAATAGCGGCGGAGACACGCTCACAGGGGCCTGAAGGAGCGTCTGGGTTAGAGATTCCGTTACTTCACAGAAACTTTGCGAAAACACTTTCTGGCGGGCTACCAGCGAGGCGTGGGAATGACTTGTGTCCCAGGCAGTCTTGGCGGGCAAATTCCCGCGTTTTCTCCAAAATCGTAACTGTGATTGGCTTGCTCAGGGCATAGCTCCGTGACGTAGCAAAATCGGTGCATAAATTGGCGCCAAGAATCTCCATTGGTGGGATGGTAGTGCTTCAGCAATAGAGTGGAATTTTCCGTGGGTTTTCGAGTTGCTGATTGGAACGTTTAACCACGGTCACTGTCATGGGGGCGGGAATGTTCTGCGTTCGGTTTGTACGGGTGCTCTGGTGGGAGTCGGTTCTCGCCTTTCGGTCAGAGTAGGTTACAAGACTGAGCTCTCGCTGCTCTGGACAACCTGCCTTCTGTTGGCTGTCTAATATACTTTTATTTGATTGTAACTGTTTAACGAAGTTGCTGAAGTTTCGACTTCAATGTAACTTTCCGAGTACAGTTCGCAATTGAGCGTTCTGCGTACAAGCGGCCTATGTTGTCTGTCTTGGGCAGTTTTGGCTAAAGTTGACTGTATCTGAGTTACTGTGTGACTTCGCTTGTTAAAATCAATCACTGTACCGTCAGTGATTGTGTGGCGAGCCTTCATCTCCCTCAGAGGCGCATTTGTATTGATAGGAAGTCTTTAGTCTGGAACAACCAGACCAGGACAATTTGTTTCGGGCTATACTCGCGACATTATCATCACCACGACAGGACGTCGAAGCAACTAGCCATCGCTTCTGGTATGCCAGATCGTGTCCTTGCATTTAAGAAGACAGCTTGGTAATGTATTTCCACAGCACCGGCAGACCAGGGAATTTGCACTGTGATGATCAGAGCTCAGCAGAGCGCACCTCTTCGTATTTTCTAACTTTGTTCTGTCTTGGGTGTTCATTGTCTGAGTTATCACTACCGTAGCAGCAATTAATGTTGAGTTGGCTGGGTGTTTCTCTTAAGATTTGAGCTGCAAGGAATTGGCTCCACATACCACTTCGTCATAAATGTCACAATCTAGTTTATGGACAACTTCACCTTCACAGCATTTATTTGAGTATCCAATTTGATCCAGTTTGATGTATTGTAAATGTTTCATGTGTTTTGTTTATGATTTTGAGTTTATTCATAATAAATCACATTGGTATTTTGGACAGAACTTTCATTCTGTTAATCGGTAGAGCAGCCCTTTCACTTCTCACTACGTTACTGAAACTTTCCTTTATTTAATTAATGTCTGTCAAATTAAATTATTGCAGGTGCCAAACTCTTTTCTACTCCACTTGTAGGGTCGATTACAGTCAGTTCGCGTTTCTTCTTAATCCATGTGCAACAGCAAAAGTAGGAGTTAGAAAAGGGGGGCTTAGGGCCTCATTTCCATATGAAGATTCGAGAAGAATTTAGTTTTAAATATACTGCTAGCCCCAGCACCTCACAGTCTCTTGGTTTCAGCTGACACGGGACCCAAGTTCCTTCTTCTTTCTCTATCATGCCCATAGCCTTGAGACGTTTTTCAATGGCTTGCTGTGTCACTCCCACTAATCGTGCCAATTCTTCTTGACCAGTATGAGATTTTCACTCTGCGGCGGAGTGTGCGCTGATATGAAACTTCCTGGCAAGTTAAAACTGTGTGCCGTACCGAGACTCGAACTCGGGACCTTCGGCTTTCGCGGGCACGTGCTCTACCATCTGAGCTACCCAAGCACGATTCACGCCCCTTCCTCACAGCTTTACTTCTGCCAGTACCTCGTCTCCTACCTTCCAAACTTTACAGAAGCTCTACTGCGAACCTTGCAGAACCAGCACTCCTGGAAGAAAGAATATTGTGGAGACATGGCTTAACCACAGCCTGGGGGCCCGAGTTCGAGTCTCGGTCCAGCACACAGTTTTAATCTGCCAGGAAGTTTCAATTCTTCTTGAGTTTGACGCGAGTCTTCACTCAGCAATGTCTTCAATTCTGCTTCTTCGAAAACATTCTCTCTTGCACCACTATGCCGGTCTACGACGTTAAAATCACCGTTCTTGAAGCGTTGAAACCACTCACGGCGCGTTCTTTCACTAATAGCGTCCGTACCATACGTGCTCGAGAGCATTCGATGAGACTCAGCCGCTGTTTTCTTCATTCTGAAACAAAACAGCAACACCTCCCGCAAATGACGAGGATTAAGCTCGTAAGCTGACATTTTCAATCAAGAACAACTTGCAGGCACAAATCGACTAATGTTTCAATGAGGTTATGTTGACCGAGGTCCAAGCCAACTGCCTGACACCTCCGATCAGTTTCTTTCGACCGCTACTTACCGATGCAGCCACCTATCGGCAAACGGCGGAAGCAAAGTTGTACACCTTGTAAAATTTTGTACATGGCTGCACGGTCAGAGACCGTGAATAGTTACAATTAAAAGAAAACAGCCCTCAGTCACTAATTTTTAACGAATTAACCGGGTTTCAACGCTGCTAGGAGTGTCTTCCTCGGAATTTAAACTAATTTTTAACGAATTAACCGGGTTTCAACACTGCTAGGAGTGCCTTCCTCAGTTTAAATTCTGAGGAATACACTCCTAGCAGTGTTGAAACCCGGTTAATTCGTTTTCTTTTAATTGTTGTACACCTTGTATTTTCACGATTTTTTTTCTGGTAAGCTTTCGTGATTAAGTCAGTACATATGCACAGCTATCCTGCCTATGTGGTGATTCGTTCCTTGACGTCGTTTTATACCAGAGAAACGACCGGGAGGCGTGTCGCGGTGTTGGCCCTGTCAGGTGTGATGACATTTGCCGCTCCGCTTTGATCCTGCCCGTCCCCCGTATCCGCGAGGCGCACCCTCCCGCCCTCTCTCTCTCCTGACAGGCCGTGCCTGAGAGCGCACGCCGTCTATTACGCAGGCCGGCCCCTACGACCCGCTCACCCCACAACAAACGTTTTGTCAGCCTTGTTAGCCGTAATCACAGGGCGGCGCTGCGCCAAAATAAAATCTGCTTCCCGCCAGCGCAGACGCTAAGCGGGGCTGCCGACCGCTTCTCGCCCTCTCCCGCCACCCTCCGCTGCTGCTGAGTGCCCGCTCGCTATCTCTCATCACCCATCTCGCTGATGGAGGATACTCACCATAACGACTAGCTGCGCTGCACTGCCCTGGCTAATATCTGTCCACGCTTCCCTCGCGTCATGCATCCAGTCGCTTCTTGCGCACTCGCTTTTCACTTGAATGTGCGGTACGAAGGTGGGTGAACACTGTGGGCTTATACACGCTCCGTTAGCGAAGATGCTTGAAGCTGTGAGAGCGTTGGTAGCGTAATTCTGGCATAGTTTTATCTGCCGTGGCGTTTCAGCACAGCGTACATCCGCTGCAGAGTGAAAGATACGTTATAGAAGCAATACGCCAGGTTATTGCTGAGCTACACTGTCTGATCCTCTGTGTAATGCGTAACTGACCGCCAGATGTGACGAGAGACGCACCCGCCAGTACAGAAGGCGGCGGCAATTATTCTGCGGTCTAACGCGCTGCAGTCATGGACTGTGCGGCTGGCCCCGGTGGAGGTTCGAGTCCTCCCTCGGGTATGGGTGTTTGTGTTTGTCCTTAGGATAATTTAGGTTAAGTAGTGTGTAAGCTTATGGACTGATGACCTTAGCAGTTAAGCCCCATAATATTTCACACACATTTGAACATTTGATTATTCTGCTGTCAGTAAGAAGCAGCACCTGCAGAGTGGGTACGTCAGGCCGTCAGTAGAGCTCGGCGGCTAGGAACGAGGCTACTCATTATAAGTCACTCGAGTAAAAAATCCATCAGGGGCATTGCAACCCTAATGAAGCTATGCAAATCGACTGTTGATGATGTGATTGTGAAGTGGAACTGCGAAAAAATAACCACAGGTATACCAAGACCACGAGAACCTCATTTACTGACGAACAGTGACTACCGACCATTGAGGACGATCGCTCTGAAATTCCAAGTGAAAAACCAAGAGGAATCGCTTGTATATTGCGAAATGTTATCTGCCGTTCGCCTAGTAACATGAGTATGAGTAGGGAGTTAAAAGGGGCAGTCAAACGAATCAGTTGGGCGTTACAACCCTACTAAAGCTACAAAAATCGACTGTTGATGATGATTGATGATGTAATTGCGACGAGGAAATGCGAAAGAATAACCACAGGTATACCAAGACCACGCAAACCTCATTTACTAAAGAACAGGGGCTATCGACCATTGAGGACGGTCGCTCTGGAATACCGCGTGAAAAAACAAGAGGAATCACTCGTGAATTCAGAAATGTTACCGGCTGTCCAGCTGTAAGCTACCGCTTCTGTTTTGCTCTTTTCTGCTGCTGGGTAAGCCTGCGAGCCGAACGTATAAGTGAAAAATTTTGCACAACGGATTTTATAACGCTAATTTGTCGCCCTGACACTTATACGCTCTCCAGAAAGGTAAGCTTCTCCTTTGCTCCATATGTGACAAATAGTTGTATGAAAATTTGGTTGGTTTCTAACCATATCCTCAGTATATGCCAAAATGTTCAGATGTGCTGACCTAGAAACACTGCCTCCACTAGGTGGTTGCAAACATGAAATACACAAATAGGGAGATAATAAAATGACCAAGGAAAGTACTAGCTATGAAATGATACACTCAGTAGTGTCAAATTCTTTACTTTTCTCAATTTACTCTATACAAGATAACACAGTACGAGCAACATTTTAGTTCTGCCTATTCACATTTGGTAATCGCTCTGTCTGCCACTATCTTGTGATATATTCGCGGTCGTTAACTCAAGCGCGGAATACTGACATCAGCTATGGCATTTGTAATTATATTTAGAAGTACACTCGCGACTAGCAACGTGAAGCCTCAGCATAGAACGTAAAAGACACGTGATCAGCAACTTACTTTACTTCCCTAACCGCCGTTGCGAATGCACGACTATAGTGATCTAACGCTTATCGCTGCAAAGGTTCTCGCCTCAGCGAGATAACATAAATTCTACCTCACCAAAAGGTTCTGTAGGCACCTCCACAGCTGCCGTGGAACACCAGACGATCCTCAGGCTCTCGCTACAAGTACTCTGTCCCAGTAACCAGGTCGCACACCTCGCCAGGACAACCTCTCTCCTCGACGCCCCAGGAACAAGTAATTCACAGTCGCTACGTTTTTTCGTAGCTTCTGTTCTTTTTTCTTCCCCCCTTTAATATGCGTGGCCAGTCACGTTGCTGGAAGGCGTTTGTTTCCGAGCGCCGACCAATCTCAGTTTCGCAACCGACCGAAGCTTCAAGAAGCTTCCAGACTGTTCCAGAAGCTTCCACTCCGGCCGTTGGGAAAACCACCTACACGCCGCCACGCGTTTTGTTAGCGAGCCCCTGTGTCTTCTCCTTGTCCTCGGCCACGTGGCTCCCGCTAAGCCTCGGTCCACCCGCCTGGGGTTTCCAGGAGCTTACGGGCGCTGTTGTCTTCAGCTCTCAGGCCTGCCTGCCTCGCTTGTGTCTTTCCTGTTCTCCTGCCAGCCTCCCGTCTCCGTCCGCTTCACTATCGCCCAACGTGCAGATATTCTGCTACAAATTAAGATCCCTAGCCGATGTCAGTATCGTTAATGGTTTCCTGTCTCGATGTTTATACTATTGAAGGGTCTTCTTTCCGGAGTGGTAGTTGTAATGTGGCTCAAAATGATGCCACCTTACACAGCTAGCAACATGACTCTGACAAGGGAACCTCCCCATCGCACCCCCCCCCCCCCCCCAGATTTAGTTATAACTTGGCACAGTGGATAGGCCTTGATAAACTGAACACAGATCAATTGAGAAAACAGGAAGAAGTTGTGTGGAACTGTGAAAAAATAAGCAAAATATACAAACTGGTCATCAGTCTTAGCCAGATAGGCAACATAAAGGAGAGCCGGAGCTTAGGAGCGCCGTGGTCCCGTGGTAGAGTGAGCAGCTGCAGAAGGAGAGGTCTTTGGTTCAAGTCTCCCCACGAATGAAAATTTTACTTTCTTTATTTTTGCATAGTTATTATCTGTCCGTTCGTTCATTGACGTCTCTGTTCACTGTAATAAGTTTAGTGTCTGTGTTTTGCGACCGCATCGCAAAACCGTGCGATTAGTAGACGAAAGGACGTGCCTCTCCTTTCGGAACCGAAAACATTTGATCGCAAGGTCATAGGTCAACCGATTCCTCCACAGGAAAACACATCTGATACATTCTATACGACACTGGTGACGGCATGTGCGTCATATGACAGGAATATGTTGTCGACCCACCAAACTTGTACACTTGGCGAATGGGTAAAAAGATTCTTCTACCTTGCCCGATTTAGGTTTTCTTGTGGATGTGATAATCACTCCCAAAAAAGTGATGAAAACGTAAGAGTTTGTCACATAAACTGAAAATAAAAAATTAAAGTTTTCACTCGATGGAAGATTTGAACCAAGGACCTCTCGGTCCGCAGCTGCTCACATTACCACGAGACCACGGCGCTGCTGCGGTCCCAGTGTCCTTAATTTTGCATATCTTGCCATGAACTACTCAGTTTGTATATTTTGCTTATTTTTTCACAGTTCCACACAACTTCTTCCTGTTTTCTCAATTGATCTGTGTTCAGTTTTTCAAGGCCTATCCACTGTGCCAACTTATAACTAAATCTGAGGGGGATGCGATGGGGAGGTTCCCTTGTGAGCAGGGAGTTAAAAGGGGCAGTCAATGAATCAGATGGGGCGTTGCAACGCTGCTAAAGCTACAAAAATCGACTGTTGATGATGGTTGATGATGTAACTGCGAAGTGTAAATGCGAAAGAACAACCACAGGTATACCAAGACTACGCAAACCTCATTTACTGACGAACAGCGGCTATCGACCATGGAGGACGCTCGCTCTGAAATACCGCGTCAAACAACAGGAATCACTCGTGAATTCCGAAATGTTACCGGCCGTCCAGCTAGCAACATGACTGAGTAGGGAGTTATAAGGAGCAGTCAAACGAGTCAGATGGAAAAAAGTTAGTGAACAGTTTATTACTTCAAAGGTAATCGCCATAATCGTTAATATACACTGAAGCGCCAAAGAAACTGGTATAGGCATGTGTATTCAAATAAAGAGATATGTAAACAGGCAGAACACGGCACTTAGGTCGGTGGTTACTGCGGTTATAATGATAGGTTATCAAAATTTAAGTGAGTTATATCGTGCAGTTATAGTGGGCGCACGAGCATCTCCGAGTCAGCGATGAAGTAGACATTTTCCCGTACTGCCATTTCACGACTGTATCTGTGAATATCAGGAATCCGATAAAACATCAGGTCTCCGACAACGATGCGGCAGGAAAAATATCCTGCAAGAATAGGACCAACAACGACTGAAGAGAATCGCTTTACGAGACAAAAGTGCAACCCTTTCGCAAATTGCTACAGATTCCAATACTGGGCCATCAACAAGAGTCAGCGTGCCAAGCAATCAACGAAGTATTATCGATATGGGCTTTCGGAGCCGAAGGCTCATTCGTGTACCCTTGATGACTGTACGACACAAAACTTTACGCCTCAACTGGGCCCGTCAACATAGACATTGGTCTGTTGATGACTGGAAACACGTTGCCCGGTCGGACGAGTCTCGTTTCAAATTATACCGAGCGGATGGACGTGTGCGGGTATTGAGACAACCTCATGAATCCATGGACCCTGCATGTCAGCAGGGGACTGTTCAAGCTGGTGGATGCTCTGTAATGGTGTGGGGTGTGTGCAGTTAGAGTGATACGGGACCCCTGATACGTCTAGAGACGACTCTGACAGGTGACACGTACGTAAGCATCCTGTCTGATCACCTGCATCCATTCATGTTCATTGTGCATTCCGACGGAGTTGGGCAGTTCCAGAAGGACAATGCGACACCCCACACGTCCAGAATTGCTACAGAGTGCCTTCAGGAACACTCTTCTGCGTTTAAACACTTCCGCTGGCCACCAAACTCCCCAGACATTACCATTATTAAGATATCTGGGATGACTTGCAACGTGCTGTTCAAAAGAGATCTCCACCCTCTGGTACTCTTACGGATTTGTAGACAGCCCTGCAGGATTCATGGTGTCAATTACCCCAGCGGTACTTCAAACCTTATTCGAGTCCATGCCATGTCGTGTTGCGGCACTTCTGCGTGCTCGCGGGGGACCTACACGATATTTCGCAAGTGTACCAGTTTCTTTGGCTATTCAGCGTAAGACAACATGCTTGAAAAATGTTTGCAGTTGCCTATGGAACCATGATTGTACCTATCGTGCACCTCTTCATCCGAAGGGAATCATGCGTGGTATTCTCCAAATTTTGTGGTGTCGGCAGGGCAAACAAACTGATTTTTTTCACAGTCGCGATATCTCTCTTCCATTTCCGTCAAACCACGATCCAGAATTTTGTGCTACAAAACTATATACAACGTGAAAAGGGTGTTCTTAATAAAACACACACTATATCATAACTAGGATTCATATACTTAAAACACACAGCACTAGGCGCACTACAAATGGAACCTATCTCCAAGCACACAAACCCACCACTCTGTCTGGAACTGGAAGTAGCCGGGAATAAAATTTCCTTGACCTTATCACATGCCTCTTTCACTTTCGTCACGGTTGCTATGGCAACCATACAATTACCTTCGACCTGTGACTCCACTAAGCTGTGAGAAAGGGAAAGACTATGGATCCGTAAACTTTCCCGACGTAGTAATTGATGATATTCGTATCCGGTCTCCAGCCGCAACATAATGTCATCTTGACTCAACGTTTTGGCGGTCCACCTGGCCGCTATATTCAGGTGAAAAAACCGTCACACTAGCTCGCCGGAACTCAAATTAAACCGCGGCGGCGGTTCCTTCATACACCGGGCTTGTGCGAACATTAATGCCCTCTAGTGTAAAGCGCGCAGCGCACCGGTGGTCGAAACCGGCGGAGACGATAAATCGCTATCAAACACTGTTGACACATTTTGATGACCGAAACAATGTCAAGCAAAACAGGTGTCCAATTCTTACTTAAACAATACCCCTTACCTCTGTTTATAATATTTTCATACAACCGGATTTCAATAGCTTCTTTCACCATACAGTCTCAATGACGCAAGGGCAACCACTTAAGTCTCATCATACAACATTTTATGTCTTTCAGTAAGACAATGTTCCGCACCCACAGACCTTTCTGACTGAAATAAACGAGAGAGGCTATGGTGCTCCACGCATTGATCCTGTACCATACGAATCGTTTGTCTAGTATAGACTTCCCCGCAGCGACACGTAATTTTGTAGACACTGAGATTGCTCGAATCCAAATCATCCTTTATTGGGCTAAGCAGCGCTTTAGTCTTAGCTGGCGGGTGAAATACGCGTGTAATATCAAATATCTTTAAAATTCTTCCTACTTTTGAAGACATGCTTCCCGCGAAAAGTAGGAACGCCACATTTTTGCTTGTAGCTTCTGTTCGTTCGCAACTAGGTCCAATCTGTAGAGCACGACGGATCTGATTGTCGGTATCACCATTCTACTCGAACACCGCGTTTAGATGATCCAGTCCTTGTGTCAAACTATAAGCATCTGCGACTGCGTAAGCTCTTTTTACCAATGTACGTTGGACCCCTGTTCCTAATATCCCATCATCCCTCTTGTAGAGCAAGACGTCTATAAACGGAAGTTTTCTGTCTTTTTAACTTACATTGCGAACATAATGTTAGGATGCAGACAGTTAAAATGAGCTAGGAAACGATCCAGAGCATCCCTCCCATGTGGCCATACCACAAACGTATCGTCGACGTATCTCCAAAAACAAGTTGGATTTAAGAATGCAGTCTTAGGTGTCGTGTCCTCAAAATCTTCCATAAGCAAATTGGCGATTATGGGGGATAATAGAATCCCCATAGCCACTCCGTCAGTTTGTTCAACGTATTTGTCATTAAATAAAATATACGTCGACGTCAACGCATGGCCACAAAGCTTAGTTGTTACTACGTCCAATTTATCACCAATTAACTGCAAACAATCTCTGAGAGGAACTCTCGTAAAAAGTGACACAACATCAAAACTAACGAACAAATCCGTGACTTCAAACGCTGAATAAAAACCAGAGAACCGGAAATACGATTTTTCTCTTTCTCCGACATGGGGACTGAGAATGGAAACTAAATACTTGGCCAGATTATAAGTAGTAACAGCCAAATTTCTCCTACTTACAATTTGGCCTACGTACATTGGTAAAAAGAGCTTATGCCATCTCATATGTTGAAAGTTTTGACACAAGGAGTAGATCATCTTAAAGCAGTGTTCAAGCAGAATGGTTATGTCGACAGGCGGGTCCGTCGTGCTCTACAGATCGGACCTTCTTGGGAACCAACAGAAGATACAGGCTAATCGGTGGCATTCCTAACTTTCGCGGGAAGCATATCTTCAAAAATGGGAAGAATTATAAAGAGATTTGATATTGCAAGCGTATTCCGTCCGCCAGCTAAGACTAGAGTGCTGCTTGGATCAGTAAAGGATGATTTGGGTTTGAGTAGCCCCGGTGTCTACAAAATTACGTGTCTTTGCAGGAAAATCTATACTGGACAAACGATTCGTACGGTCCATGATCGATGCGTGGAGCACCATCGCCTCATGCGTTTATTTCGGCCAGAAAAAACTGCCGTTGCGGAACATTGTCTTACCGACGGGCATAATATGTTGTATGATTAGACGCAAACGGCTTCCCCTTTGTCGCATTATTGGAACCGTGTAGAGAAAGAAGCTATTGAAATCTGGCTATCGGAGGATATCATAGCCGGCCGGTGTTGCCGAGCGGTTCTAGGCGCTTCAGTCTGGAACCGCGTGACCGCTACGGTGGCAGGATCGAATCCGGTCTCGGGTATGGATGTGTGTGATGTCCTTAGGTTAGTTAGGTTTAAGAAGTTCTAAGTTCTAGGGGACTGATGACCTCAGATGTGAAGTCCCATGGTGCTCAGAGCCATTTGAACCCATTTGAGGATATTATAAACAGAGATAAGGGATATCCTTTAAGTAATAGTTGGAATCCTGTTTTGTTTGGCATTAAAAAGTAGCAGTCTCTTTCGGTCATCAAAAGACGTCAACAGTGTTTGATATCGATTCGTCGTTTCCGCGTGTTTTCACCACAGATGCTTCGTAGTGCTTTGCACTATAGGGCAATTACGTTTGTGCACTTGCAGTAGACATGCTAGATATGGGGAAAATGGTTCTTTTCAGAGATCGAATCAGAACTGGTTACTCACTAGAATCAACTAATTATGTTTCAAACTCACCACACACTCACAAAGTAAGTAAAAGCAAAGCACATTGGCTTGTAATTCAGTTAACTAAACCTGTATTTTTGTCATTTGATCCCTTTGTGTAATGTCCCCTCGTAATTTTGAGATATAAAAGTTTTAATTACTGTCTGCTGTAAAAATTGTAAATATTACAACAAAATCCTAGATCTTTATTATCAAGTGGAAAATTTTTAATACTTGAGACTGATTCTTGTTATATTTTGGGCCTTTTATTGGAAAAAATAAAATTTAATAATTATAATGTAACGGTAATTAAAGTATATTTGTAGTCGTAATTTACTGTCAGTATTACCATATATGTACCCCAAAAAGGAAAAATTAATCACCATAGTCATTTATAATTAACATCTGACCCATGTTAGTCGATGTGAGTCTGTTTCTCTTCGCAGTGCATATTTGTCCTGCTTTTGAAAATACTTATTCACAGGGAACTGATGTTGTGATTCATAAAAGTTTTTGAAACAATTCAGACAGCGTTGGCCAAGGTAATTTTCTTGTTTCCCTCCAATTTAAGGGATCGTTGTTTCTCGACAAATATCCTTCCTCTAAATATTTGCACTAGTCGACAACTGCGGCACTTTCCGGTTCGTGATTTACTTGAAGCTGACCAATAGTTTCATCAAAAACTCCTCCCAGGCTGAAGAAGTTTCATGCATTACTGTGGTAACTGGTTGAGAAATGAGCTGTTTTTTTCTTGTCGAACAACCGATGCTTTCATTTCTGCAATGGCCTCCATATAGCAATCCCGAAATGTTTTGTCTGCTGAAAATTTTGTCTTTTGAATTGGGGGTCCAGTAACGTTAACCCGACCGCTTAATTCGTTTCTGGAGATAACGGCAAACCACTCTGATAACCCTTTAAGGAAATTATAAACCAATAACTCTATTTCTTGGGGACATTTTACATTTTTGTGTTTAAAAGATTTCAGTTGCCATTCCATTCATCTGGGCAAGATTTTCATTTTTGAATTTGAAACTGTTTTCTCTGAGTACACATCTTTGATAACTCATCGAAAACTTTCAAAATCTGTAATGTCTGTTGCATTATCTCCCAAAATGTATCTTTTAAGGTTTAAGGTGATCGATTTTGCACCTAAAATAGCGAGGCTAGAAATTATGGGATCTTTACTTAAAGTAAATATTTCCAACATTTCACAAGTGGGATTCCATGTGGTTGGGACACCTAGTTTCACTTTCAATGGGTCATTTTTTAAATTTTCTTGCATTCCTGCAAGTTTGCTTAGACCAAAGGGCCTCTCCTTAAAAACCATAATTCTTTTGACTTCGGCAACTGTTTTCTGTGTGGACTTCTGAATTACGTGTTGCATAGTGAGGTTTAAAGAACGTGCAAAGCATAGGATATGTGGAAGTTCGAAAAACATAGCAGTCAATTTCACATTCGACGAATTGTCTGTTACTATGGAGGTGATTTCAAAATCGATATTGTATTTGAAAATAACAGACTTTACCCAGTCTGAGATGTTTTCCACAGTGCGTCTGTCTGCTAACTGTGAGAAGCGTTCTAGGCGCTTCAGTCTGAAACCGCGCGACCGCTACGGTCGCAGGTTCGAATCCTGCCTCGGGCATGGATGTGTGTGATGTCCTTAGGTTAGTTAGGTTTAAGTAGTTCTAAGTTCTAGGTGACTGATGACCTCCGATGCTAAGTCGCATAGTTCTCAGAGCCATTTTTGTGAGAAGTGTGAAAGATATGACTTTAGTTCACTCTTCTCATCCATGAAATGTGCAGTGAGAGCATAACTAATGTTATTTACACTCGTCCAAGTAACAGACGTAAGGCGGACTACCTTTGCAGTGGCCAAATCATTTTTAATTTTATCGAATAACTCGTGATACAAACTAGGAATTAGAGAATTTGACGAAGTTTTTCGACTTGGTAAATTAAAATTTGGGCAAAGCATATAATTTAATTCCGTGTCTTCAGCTATAGAGAAAGGATGGTATTCTCCGCAAATCATTTTTAAAAGCTGTGCATCTAATGCCATACATTTATTTAATGTGAGAGGCTTCACAATATTAAAAAATTGTCTTATTAGTTGTTGTAGATGAAAAGCAGTTGAGGGTGAGGACATCACAAAAGGAAATAAATCAGGACTTGGTCCAGAACCCGATGACACTGATGGGCTGGATACAGCTTGAGACTCAGTTTGCCTTTCTGGGAGAATATCTTCACCCGAGGTGGAAGCAGATATCAATGAGGATGGTTCACGAGAAATGATTAGTCGAATTTGTGCATCGATTGATGGCGTCTTTAACCGGCTTCCTGACCCACATCGTTCCAGAGGTACTGTACAATGTTTAGATTTTACATGTCCCTTCAAGTATGATGATGAACCAGAGGCCATGGCAATTATCTGCTGACAGCAGCGCCACTTTCCTTTTTTCCATTTTGGTAAAATGGTACCGAACATCGTTCGTAATTCATCTAGGCAAAGGCAATGTGGATGACGTTGTGCAGCACTGAAAAGTACGCTGGCAAAATCAAAATTTTTGCTAACAACATAGCAATTTTAAAATTGGGTTGTTTTGAAAATCCGCTTTATGCAAGCACAGTTAGTTTATTTTTGTATTTACCCAGACATGTTTCGACACCTATGTGTCATCTTCCATGGCTCAAATTTTTTTATATATTTTTTTATTTCTGTAAAGTATAATACCAGATTTTATAATAATTTAACTGTTGTAGGCCTAAGAATTACAATATGTGCAATTTTCTTTGTTTTGCTTAGATGCTCACCTTAGAATTACATCGATAGATGAACTACTTTATTATACACCGGTTTTTTGTGCTCTTTTTCACCTTTTTTTACAGCATACAGGGATCTGTTTTCTCGGTTCCATCCCCAACCCCTCATTCCAGCTCTCTCTCTCTCTCTCTCTCTCTCTCTCTCTCTCTCTCTCTCATATTCCGCATACACACACATATACACATTACATACATTGAGTCCTCTCCCGGCAGCCACAATGCACCAGTTCAGACGAAACATTCAAAATTAGCGCCACAACAAATACAAGACCAGCGATGAATAAGTGAGCAACAACAATAACCTAACACGGCTCACTGGCAATGGAGTCAGAAGGGTCTGCTGAGATCACGTTTCGCCACATTTTGTGTAAGTGCATGTGAGGTGAACTAGTTGTGTGAAAAACTGTGGATACTGCACTGAATAGAAGTTGATCGATACACCAACCAGACACGAAACACGACGAGAAAATGTAAGTACAGAAACGCACATAACCTCTACCCACGGATCAGTTCCTGATAAATACGCATGGTTCTTCATGGCTAGTTTTGCAGATGACATGCTGTCAAAAATAAAAAGACGAAAAGGAGCACAAAAACCGGTGTATAATAATGCAGTTCATCTGACAATGTAGTTCTAAGGTGAGCATCTAAACAAAAAAAAGAAAATTGCACATATTGTAATTCTTAGGCCTAAAACGTTTAAATTATTATAAAGTCTGATATTGTACTTTACAGAAATAAAAAAATTAAAAAAATTGACCCACAGAAGATGACACATAGGTGTCGAAACATATCTGGGTAAATACAAAAATAAACTCATTGTGTTTGCATAAGACTGATTTTCAGAACAACCCAATTTTAAATCGCAAACATGGAAGAACATCGACAGGAGCTTCGAACGTAAGTTAAATGAGTATAGCAATTTTAAATTGTAAAAGATTAAAGCGAGGACAAATATAAATGCAGCACATTCCATAATCAGATGTTATAGAGTAGGATGTAGAATGTTGTGATCTGCGAAACCTAGATCCAAAACCGTGAACGAAAAGATCTGAAATAGGCAAACGTGATAATATACGAGGAGTTCACTGCTGAAAGCTAAGAATTTTGAATAATGTGATGTCCAAATTTATGCTACAAAGCCTGCGAACAAGAGATGGCAGAATAATGGTGCGGTTAAAGGTGGTAAAAAGCAGTGCAAATGTAGTGTAAAGCCTGTGCGTTAGGAGACACGAATTTGCCTACTCAAGCAGCCACAGGTTCTACCAATGTATAGTTATTGTGACTGTAGAACATGGTTAGCCATCACTTTCAACTCATTTTGACGAACTCCGTCATATATTTCAGAATAGCTACATCCATGTCTTTATTCTGACGAGCATGGACACCTGTCTCAAGCCAAGAATGCTCTCCAGGCCCGTAAATATAGGCTTCATTGTCCTAAACCACCCCAGTAGTAAAAGGTGAGAAGGTGGAGTAGCGGCATACAAACGCTTTGACTTGCTACTCATATCCAATAGTAATGAAGACAAAAAAGGCGAATATATGTTCGTGAATATCAAATCCCCCTAAAAAATTTGCCTAATCTGCGTCCTCTACAGACTGTACAAGTAAGTGGGATAGCCTGTTTCAAAACTAACCTTTCAAACTTCGGTTCGCCTTGAAAGCATACAAATAATACTAATAACACGTCAATATTGTGCCCCTTCACTTTGAAATTCACATGTGTAGTGTCTTCTTCAAATGTAACAGCATTTCAGCTTGCACGTACCCACAGTGCAGCCTATAGTCAAACCCTTATACATATATTTGCTACAAAGTCCACAAGCAAAGAAATTAGTACCTGGACTCAGCTCACAACATCATATTCATGACTTACTCTCTAAAATATCCAGGGAATAAACTGTAACTGACAACATACGGAGACTTCAATTGTATCAGTGTACCTGAACTGGCATCCGAGGTGCAAGAGAATTTGGGAGACGACTTCCGTTCCGTTCCTGGACTTGAAAGTCAAGCTCCATGGGTTTACTGCCAAACTAACTCGATTACATAACAAATATGCTTTCCCAAAGATCGAAACCTGAAGGGGAAACCTGCACCTTAGGTGGTGGAGGAGCTAAAATAGTTCATGAATCTCAGAGACATTGCACATCGGACTTACAAACGACCTCCTACCATTGAAAATCAAACTGATTACAAGTGAAAAGCAAACAGAATCAATCAATTTGAGAGAAATGATAACTAAGGCATTCCAATACATTAATCTAAAACACAAGGCCAGATGTTCTATACAAAAGATTGTGTTTTCTAGAGAAGTACAGGCAAAGTAGAAGCTCCAGGTGATCCCTTTGTCCCAACCAAGGAATTAGATCGTTACTTATCATTAGCGATAACCGTCATTGAACCGTAAACCGCCGGCCGCGGTGGTCTAGCGGTTCTAGGCGCTCAGTCCGGAGCCGCGCGACCGCTACGGTCGCAGGTTCGAATCCTGCCTCGAGCATGGATGTGTGTCATGTCCTTAGGTTAGTTAGGTTTAAGTAGTTTTAAGTTTTAGGGGACTGATGACCACAGATGTTAAGTACCATAGTGCTCAGAGCCATTTGAACCACTTTGAACCGTAAACCAAGCATAGACTCACTGGTTATTTCACGGAGGAAAATGACGGTAGTCGCGAAAAATTCTGTCTTGTGTTGAGAGCGCCGTCGAATAATCCTTCAGATCGGCATTTACTATACAGCAAGGTGTTACAGTCCAAACGATCAAGCTTATTTTGAGCCACTACTGTTCACAATAACTACTGATCCGTAGACCTTTAAGCTTTTCGCAGGACAACACAGCAGAAACGCTCGTTCCCATCAGAATACCAACACTAGAGAACCGATTGCTAAGAAGAGTAGCTGGGTGCATTCTTTATGATACTATTACCCAGTAGGCAGAATACATTTGGGAAGACCGAGGAAAATCAACCATTTCAACCAAGAGCGCGTGACAGCCAAATACCTAATACATTCAGGTAGAAGAGGAAGAGACATCGTATTAAAATATTGTGATCTTTTTAAGTAACTGTGATTTTAATAAGTTCTTTAATTACATATAAAACTGTGGTCTGATTTAAGAGGGGTCCTGAAGGCATTGATCTGTCGAGGTTAAATGAATAACTAAAAAATTAAACATAACTTGCAGGTTGTCCCAGAACGAATGGTCAATATTAGGGAATGAAGGGAACGATCATTTGAAGAACAACTACGTGTGGACATATGCACTATTCTGAATGGTTTCCGAGGTAGAACATATTTAATGTACATTGTTATGTGTTTTCTTTATTACTCAGTACATTTTCGTTGTTTACAATGTACCACAGTAGTGTAGACGAAGTCGAGACGAATAGTATGATAGAGGACATGAGGGCTATCAAGTTGGGAAACTACCTCCAATTGGCTTAAAAAACCTGGCTACATCTTAACGCATGTGCATTACGCGAGATTTCATTATTTGCTCGTTCCCTTCACGCAAACTATAAGTTCTAGAGAAAAAATGAATAGGACCTTTTTATAGGAAATTAAATGTAGTTTAATCTTGTACTGCGACACGTTTTCGCTACAGGCCGCGATTTCGAGTTATTCAAGAAAACCTACAAAAGTAACTTTAAATGTGGTAGTCTCAGAAACACTTTGGAACAGGGGATGTGTCCACATTTAGTTTTTTGCTTCAAGTGATCGTTCCTGCCACATCCTTCATTATTGGCAATTTCCTCTGAGACAACCCATATACATGGCCTATCATATACATTACAATAATTATATTTTACACATACCATAATTTTTATAAAAAGTTGAACTCAGACAGAGAAATGTTCAGTCAGGAACGCGAGTTGCAGGCTGTATCACTGTGCCAAGAGCCACAGACAACACAGTGCCACCTCAAGTTGCCATGTGATCTGTTGTGACTTGGCAAGACAGCCAAGCCACTAGGAGGTGAAGCCGAAAGGCACGCGTTTAAGCTCACGCAGGCTGGCGTGAGGTCTGGAACAGTTAAAGGAGTTGAGTCTAGTAAAAAAAGGTACATAGCTGCTGGAATACTTAACTTTAATCCATAATTGGTGAACATCGGTCGGACGGTACTTGCATCACAAGATAAATACCAAATGATAATGGCGCCTTGCTAGGTCGTAGCAAATGACGTAGCTGAAGGCTATGCTAACTATCGTCTCGGCAAATGAGAGCGTAATTTGTCAGTGAACCATTGCTAGCAAAGTCGCCTGTACAAGTGAGGCGAGTGCTAGGAAATCTCTCTAGACTAGACCTGCCGTGTGGCGGCGCTCGGTCTGCAATCACTAACAGTGGCGACACGCGGGTCCGACGTATACTACCGGACCGTGGCCGATTTAAAGGCTACCACCTAGCAAGTATGGTGTCTGGCGGTGACACCACATGATCTCCTCCATGCGATCTCATCTGTGAGAGGGGTGGGGAGCAGTGAGCTATCTTGCAATCCGATCCGTAAGAGTGGTGGGGAGCAATGAGCTACCTTGTGATCTGATCCCTGATCACTGGAGAACAGTGATCTAGTGGACAGCTTACAGCCCGATTGGTGAGAGTGATGGGAGATGCGGGCTATTGGGAAGGCAGTGATGCCTGGATCACCTTGCGATATGCTCCCAGTGTACAGTGGATGGAGATCATGGGTTATACGATCGCTGACAACAGTTTCCGAATGCGATACAATGTCAAAAGATAATAAGTAACAACTCACCTAAAAGTACAGGGCTATTACAAATGATTGAAGCGATTTCATAAATTCACTGTAGCTCCATTCATTGACATATGGTCACGACACGCTACAGATACGTAGAAAAACTCATAAAGTTTTGTTCGGCTGAAGCCGCACTTCAGGTTTCTGCCGCCAGAGTGCTCGACTGCGCAGTGAGACAAAATGGCGACAGGAGCCGAGAAAGCGTATGTCGTGCTTGAAATGCACTCACATCAGTCAGTCATAACAGTGCAACGTCACTTCAGGACGAAGTTCAACAAAGATCCACCAACTGCTAACTCCATTCGGCGATGGTATGCGCAGTTTAAAGCTTCTGGATGCCTCTGTAAGGGGAAATCAACGGGTCGGCCTGCAGTGAGCGAAGAAACGGTTGAACGCGTGCGGGCAAGTTTCACGCGTAGCCCGCGGAAGTCGACGAATAAAGCAAGCAGGGAGCTAAACGTACCATAGGATGGTGCTCCACCGCACTTCCATCATGATGTTCGGCATTTCTTAAACAGGAGATTGGAAAACCGATGGATCGGTCGTGGTGGAGATCATGATCAGCAATTCATGTCATGGCCTCCACGCTCTCCCGACTTAACCCCATGCGATTTCTTTCTGTGGGGTTATGTGAAAGATTCAGTGTTTAAACCTCCTCTACCAAGAAACGTGCCAGAACTGCGAGCTCGCATCAACGATGCTTTCGAACTCATTGATGGGGACATGCTGCGCCGAGTGTGGGAGGAACTTGATTATCGGCTTGATATTTGCCGAATCACTAAAGGGGCACATATCGAACATTTGTGAATGCCTAAAAAAACTTTTTGAGTTTTTGTATGTGTGTGCAAAGCATTGTGAAAATATCTCAAATAATAAAGTTATTGTAGAGCTGTGAAATCGCTTCACTCATTTGCAATAACCCTGTATATATATATACTTACTGAGCTTCTGAAATTTGAGGTTTTCTTTTCAAATGAAACGCGAAAACATTATGCTGGAAGTGTTTTATATGTTGATATAATATTGTACAGTCTGTCGGTACCCTCAGTAGCTGTGTAGTCAGCGTGGAGGATTGCGAAGTGAAGAGACCTGAGTTCGATTCTCGGCCGACTCAAAGATTTTTTTTCCACTCGAGGACTAGGTGTCATGTTGTGCTTACTTTCGTACCACCATAATTGGGATTACTATTGAGATGGCTGACTGGATATAGCTTGACAGCCAACAAACTGAAAAAAGGAGCTTTCTTTAGATTCTGTTGTTATCATGGATGAGAAAAGCTCCACGTACTAACAAGATATGCAGATCCATGAGCACATGGTCTACATGGTGTTACAAAAAGGTATGGCCAAACTTTCAGGAAACATTCCTCATACACAAAGAAAGAAAATATGTTATGTGGACATGTCTCCGGAAACGCTTACTTTCCATGTTAGAGCTCATTTTATTACTTCTCTTCAAATCACATTAATCATGGAGTGGAAACACACAGCAACAGAACGTACCAGCGTGACTTCAAACACTTTGTTACAGGAAATGTTCAAAATGTCCTCTGTTAGCGAGGATACATGCATCCACCCTCCATCGCATGGAATCCTTGATGCGCTGATGCAGCCTGAAGAATGGCGTATTGTATCACAGCCGTCCACAATACGAGCACGAAGAGTCTTTACATTTGGTACCGGGTTTGCGTAGACAAGAGCTTTCAAATGCCCCCATAAATGAAAGTCAAGAGGGTTGAGGTCAGGAGAGCGTGGAGGCCATGAAATTGGTCCACCTCTACCAATCTATCGGGTACCGAATCTGTTGTTGAGAAGCGTACGAGCACTTGGACTGAAATGTGCAGGAGCTCCATCGTGCATGAACCACATGTTGTGTCGTACTTGTAAAGGCACATGTTCTAGCAGCACAGGTAGAGTTATCTCGTATGAAATCATGATAACGTGCTCCATTGAGCATAGATGGAAGAACATGGGGCCCAATCAAGACATCACCAACAATGCCTGCCCGAACGTTCACAGAAAATCTGTGTTGATGACGTGATTGCACAACTGCGTGCGGATTCTCGTCAGCCCACACATGTTGATTGTGAAAATTTACAATTTGATCACGTTGGAATGAAGCCTCATCCGTAAAGAGAACATTTGCACTGAAATGAGGATTGACACATTGTCGGATGAACCATTCGCAGAAGTGTACCCGTGGAGAGGCCAATCAGCTGCTGATAGTGCCTGCACACGCTGTACATGGTACGGAAACAACTGGTTCTCTCGTAGCACTCTCCATACAGTGACGTGGTCAACGTTACCTTGTACAGCAGCAACTTCTCTGACGCTGACATTACGGTTATCGTCAACTGCACGAAGAATTGCCTCGTCCATTGCAGGTGTCCTCGTCGTTCTGGGTCTACCCCAGTCGCGACTCATAGGCCGGAATGTTCTGTGCTCCCTAAGACGCCGATCAATTGCTTCGAACGTCTTCCTGTCGGGATATCTTCGTTCTGGAAATCTGTCTCGATACAAACGTACCGCGCCACGGCTATTGCCCCGTGCTAATCCATACATCAAATGGGCATCTGCCAACTCCGCATTTGTAAACATTGCACTGACTGCAAAACCACGTTCGTGATGAACACTAACCTGTTGATGCTACGTACTGATATGCTTCATGCTAGTACTGTAGAGCAATGAGTCGCATGTCAACACAAGCACCGAAGTCAACATTACCTTCCTTCAACTGGGCCAACTGGCGGTGAATGGAGGAAGTACAGTACATACTGACGAAACTAAAATGAGCTCTAACATGGAAAAATGGTTCAAATGGCTCTGAGCACTATGCGACTTAACTTCTGAGGTCATCAGTCGCCCAGAACTAAGAACTAATTAAACCTAACTAACCTAAGGACATCACACACATCCATGGCCGAGGCAGGATTCGAACCTGCGACCGTTGCGGTCGCTCGGTTCCAGACTGTAGCGCCTAGAACCGCACGGCCACTCCGGCCGGCCTCTAACATGGAAATTAAGCGTTTCCGGACACATGTCCACATAAAATCTTTTCTTTATTTGTGTGTGAGGAATATTTCCTGAAAGTTTGGCCGTACCTTTTTGTAACACCCTGTATACACATTTTTTGTATCTTGGGAAACCTTTTCTAAAGGATGTAGTGTGGGGCGCCGTTGCAGCAGCCTACCAGAGAATTTTCATTCTGCGCATTACAGCCACCATTTTGAAATAAGATTGAGTTTTTCTGAGTCACCCATCACCTACTCTTTTGAAGGGTCTGGCTCTTTGAAGCAAGGAGCGGACTGCCCATCTCTAGAACGTACAGGTGGTGAATAAAGAAACCGCCGCTGTGATTGGTTTTCAGTTCCGACGAGTTAGTGTGACGGCTTTCTCACCTGAAGATGGCGTCCAGGTGGACCGCCGAAATATTGTGGCAAGATGACTTTATGTTCCAGGTGAAAACCTGATGTGAATACCAAGGGAAACGTTACTTCACTTCGCCTGGTCAGCATCGCTCGCTTGCTATTACAAGAGAGTACCATGCAGAGCAAAACAGGAAAATACGTTTGAAGTAAAAGCCAGCATTTATGGTAAAATAAATAAACTTTAGGGGAATATGGTAAGATAAAATATATTGGTAAAGTGCCACGTCTTTGAAGAGCCTGCCGCATGACGGCGCTGGTGGAGCTGCCCGCTGCTGGCGTGTCCGCCTCCCGCAGGTCTGTTATGAGCGGTGAGGCCCACCGCTGCGCCTGCAGGTGTCTGCGCGTGTTATTTGATTTGCCGCGCGCGCCATTCTCCGTCTGCTAATCCGCCGGCGGCTAGGGGAACCCCCGCCGGGCTGCCACGCGCCGCCAATAATCAGGGCTCCATCGCTCTCCCTGCCGCCCCCCCCCCGCCCCAACCAGCTGTTGGACTCGTCCCTCTGCCAATATGCTGCTACTGCCCGTTCAATGGACTCCCCGTGCAATCTTCCTACCTGTGGCGCCGTATTCATCCTTAATGTCAAACTGAGTTAGTTCAGACAGTTTTCTGCTACAGCTGAAACCCATTTATCCAGACCAGATGATGAGATGTTGGCCTCTGAATCATTCCTCCAACTTTTCTGCCGAACGAGGTGATACAATGGTTAAGTACTGCAAGTCATCAGTTCAATAGAACTGTTTGTCGGATCATGTACCACTGTGAGCCATATCGACTCTTGATTGTCCGTGACAGCAACGAAAATTAAGCCACTGTTCGTGCACGCAACCAGTCATATAATATTATTAATGCGTTTATCAAAATATCCACGGGTGTACTGCCGGTCTACAGTGTCCAACTTCCTTTCAGCCCCATCGACGGGACGAGGTTCTCCTCACTCGGCTTCGAATAGGCCACAGCCCTATGACGCATGGCTTTCTATTCCGGCGAGAGGACCCTCCAATGTGTGGTGCTTGCGGCGTCCAAGTCACTGTGCGCCATGTTTTATGGGATTGCGTTTTATTTTCTGACCAGCGGGTCGCGGCTGACTTGCCAGCGGACCTGCCATCTCTTTTAGGCAACACTCAGACGAACGTGGCTAAAGTTTTAAAGTTCTGTGCCCTGTCAAATGTTTTTACAAAGATTTTAGGGTGAGGATTTTAATTTGCTCACAGTGTGACAAGCTCGCACATATTTTATGTAAGTGGCCAGCCAATAACAATTTCCTGTGACATTCTTGTTGCTATGTTTCCCCTTTCCTTAGGTTTTACTTTCTTATGTAGCATTTTCCTTCTTTTCCTGCTTTCTTTGAGTGTGTGCTTTAGTTTTCTTAGGTCTGTCCACATTCGTTCCTTTTAATGTGTGTCAGGGCGCTGATGACCTCGATGATGAGCGCCCATAAGCCCAAACACACCACCACCACCACCACAGTGTCCAATGGGCACAATATTTCGGCCATCATACATGTCGCCATCATCAGGTGAACTGACGGACTGAGCTCCTGTGAACGTGCCGGCAGGGAGATCCGTACGCTATGGCTGCTCAGAGGGAACTGGGTTCGGTCGCGGCTGTGGCCGGTTTAAATACCCTCCGCCCGCGGCGCACTCCCTCCGCCATTTCGAAAAAATGGGTACTCAGAGTGGCAGATTCAACATGCTCTCCGCCCAACCACTACAGCACAACCTGTGGAGATGGATGAAATCACGAGGGAGGAGGTAGGCACTGCGTTTATTCCATATACAGGCGCACTCTCGGGGAAAATCGCCTGCATTTTGAAGAAACACCGGGTCGGAACTGTGTTTTGTCCTCCGAATAAAACTCTTGCACTGGTGGGGAGCGCCAAAGATGACCTCGGTTTGAGGAAGGCCGGCGTGTACCAGATTCCGTGTCAATGTGGCAAGTCGATGCGTACCGTCGAGATCGATGCCGTGAACACCAGAACACTGATGTATCCGAGCAAGTCGGCGGTCGCTGAACTTTGTTTGTCGGAAAATCACGCTATGGAGTATGAACGCACGAGGATTCTGGTACAGACGTCGAGATACTGGGACAGCGTTGTTAGAGAGGCCATCGAAATTCGCACCAATGGCGACCTCATAAACCGTGACTGTGGCTATAATCTTAGCAATTCTTGGGAACCACCGATTGGGTTAATCAAGAGTAAATCGAGCAAACGTATAGTTGTGACGACCACGGCGGACAGAGCCATCACACCGACGTCATCTCAGACGCCGTCGCAATCTGTTCCACCGCGCGACCGTGGCGCGGGGCGCGGACGGCGGGGAGAGCGCGCCGCGGGCGGAGGGTATTTAAACCGGCCGCCACCGTGACCGGACCCAGGACGGGCACCCGTTCCGAGTGGGGGCGGGAGACTGCGGACGGAGCGCACAGGCACGTTGCACACGAGGCAGCAGAAGAAGCCGGCGCGCACGCACCTCCACACGCTGACGATCGGACATGGCCGGACGCAGGAAGGGCGGCAAGATTGCGGCCGCGCTGGAACTCCTGGTCAATGCGATCGGCAACGATCGCGGACGCAGACGGCGCCACAAGAAGAAACAGCGCACTGAGCAGCAATGCTTCAAGTGCCAAAGGATGGGGCACATTGCAAAAGTGTGCAGGGGCACATTAGCGTGTCTGAAGTGTGCTGAGGCACACGACACACGCAACTGCACCAAGCCCCGCGACGCGGCTGCCAAGTGCGTGAATTGCGGCGGTGCCCACGCCGCAAACTCGCGCAGCTGCGTCTACGTGCGGGGCTACAGAAGCAAGATGGCCGCCCCACGCCCTGCAGAGGGACCTGGCGTCGAGACGGACGTCTCACCCCCCCGTTCCCGCGGGGGTGGTGGACCGTGCCGTCGCGAAGCCGCCACAGACGACGCACTGGCCGTCTTCCACACCGCCCTTGCGGCCGAGAGGGCCGCCACGAGGGAGGAACTCCTGGCTGTTCACCGCCAGCTGCAACAGCTGCGTGAGGAGCTGCGGGTCCTCAGGAAGACGCCTACCCCCACCGCCAGCTCCACTGCGAGTCGGCCAGCGGGGGTTGACGCCTCCACCCAGACGGAGCCACCCGCGCCGCCAGTTGACGTGACGGGCGGCGTAGAGGCACCCATGGACATCGAAGTGGAGCAGCCTGCTCTCCCTCCTGACGGCGAGGTCGAGCCGCGGGCACACGACGAGGAGACGCGCACGGAGACACGCCCAGCTGCTGCGGCGGAGACTGAATGCCTGCCGCTCCCTACGGAGTACAGCTTGCAACCTGTGCTGCAGTTGGTCGCCGCGACTCTTCGTGACGGGACATACCCGCACCTGGACAACCTCTATCCATCCACTCCACCCCACAGGACGAAGACCGCTTCTTCGCAAGCTGAAGAAGCGGTAGCAGACGAAGAGCTGCCCCTCCCGCTCCCAGACGAGCGGAGCGTGCAGCCCTTCCTCAAGAAGATCGTGGCGTCGCTGAAGGACGGGACGTACCCTCACGGGGAAAACCCGTACCCCTTCACGCCGGCACACGCGAAGCCACCACCGCCTCACCAACCGTGTGACCCCAGGCACATGCGTTGCATGTTGCGTGAGGCGGTAACCAGGAAGGAGCTGATTTTGCTCAACAGCCGCCCCATCTTCACCCCTTCGGACTGGGAACACATCACCCTGGTCACAGAGAAGTGGGTAAAGGAGGAGTGGCGCTCCGGCAGGCGTCAGCCTGCCCCAGAAGACCTACCAGCAATAAACTACTTCGCTAATTTAAAATTAGAGAGGTAGCCAGAGGCCCATTCGAACGAGAGGCCACACTTACGACAACCCAGATGTTAAAGGAGGAATAGCAGCACTGCTGCTTAGCCTCCCCCATCTCCGGACAGAGGATGTCCGTGAGTTTAGCGAGACGAGACGAGACCGGACCCAGTTCCCTCCGAGCAGCCATAGCGTACGGATCTCCGTGCCGGCACGTTCACAGGAGCTCAGTCCGTCAGTTCACTTGATGATGGCGACATGTATGACCGCCGAAATATTGTGCCCGTTGGACACTGTAGACCGGCAGTACACCCGTGGATATTTTGATTATCAAATACGCCGGGAGAAACTCAAGAATCACGTAAATGCGTTTGTTTATAGTGGTCATATACACCATACGCAATACTACACAAAAAGATAAAATAACAAATGAAACCGTCCACTTCTGCAGGCAATAATTTCTTCAGTAATTTTGATTACGTCGTGATGTAAAATTGTGATGCGAATTATTTAGATAAGAAAGGGAAAAATCGGAGAAGTTCAGATTGGGAAATGTAGAAACACAAGAGGCAGCACCCTCTCTACGACTTGTGCTAAAAGACAGACTGAAGAAAGGCATGCCGGGCAAGCCGACGTTCATATCGTTTGTAGATTTAAGAGACAGCTTTTGACAATGTCAACTGGAGTATACTGTTTGAAATTTTGAAGTTAGCAGTTAGCGGAAGTTTACGCACAACTTATAAAAAGAAAAAGAAAACAGATTGCAGTTATAGGAGTCGAAGTACACGAAAAGGAGGCAGCGTCTGAAAAGGAGAAGGGTAGGATGTATTTCAAACTGTACATCACGCAAACAGTAGAGGAATCCAAAGACGAATTTGGAGAGCAAGTTAAAGTTCATGAAGAAGAAATTAGTTTTGAGCTTTGCCGATGGTATTGTAACTCTGTCGCCTGACTGACATTATGCACAGCGCAGCGTAAATGAGAAAAGCTTGCCTCTTCTAGCGAATGAGATGAATATTGACAGGCTATGGGCATCTCAGATTAAAACTTTCTACACTATCAGACCATGGAAAGGCATGGACTAAAACCCCACTTGCAGAGAACCACTGATTTGTAAGGATACTGGATAATGGTGGTAGAAATCTCAGCACTAGTAAATAAAAGATTTAGAAAACGTAAAAACGAGATGTATTCTGTTGAAATCAGAACAGGAAACGTACGTTGAACTAAGGGCAGCCTCCACTGACGTGAATACATTCACCAAGCGACATGTAGAATGAGCCGTGAATTAGCACTACACGAGCTTAACCGAGAACACAACAGAGAGATAATGTTGAAACGTGAGAACTAGGCTTAGGGAAGAAGGAAGAAGGGGGGCGGGGGCAGATTTGGATGAGACTTATCGCATTGCTGGTTCTGCTGCTCTCACGTTGCATCGCGAAATACACTACTGGCCATTAAAATTGCTACACCAAGAAGAAATGCAGATGATAAACGGGTATTCATTGGACAAATATATTACACTACAACTGACATGTGATTATATTTTCACACAATTTGGGTGCATAGATCCTGAGAAATCAGTACCCAGAACAACCACCTCTGGCCGTAATAACGGCCTTGATACGCCTGGGCATTGAGTCAAACAGAGCTTGGATGGCGTGTATAGGTACAGCTGCCCATGCATCTTCAACACGATACCACAGTTCATCAAGACTAGTGCTTGGCGTATTGTGACGAGACAGTTGCTCGGCCACCATTGACCAGACGTTTTCAATTGGTGAGAGATCTGGAGAATGTGCTGGCCAGGGCAGAAGTCGAACATTTTCTGTATCCAGAACGTCCATTGTTCAAAGTGCCGTCATATGCGAACAAGAGGTGACTGAGACGTGTAACCAATGGCACCCCATACCATCACGCCAGGTGATACGCCAGTATGGCGATGACGAATACACGATTCCAACGTGCGTTCACCGCGATGTCGCCAAACACGGATGCGACCATCATGATGCTGTAAACAGAACCTGTATTCATCCGAAAAAATGATGTTTTGCCATTCGTCCACCCAGGTTCGCGTTGAGTACACCATCGCAGGCACTCCTGGCTGATGCAGCATCAAGGGTAACCGCAGCCTTGGTCTCCGAGCTGTACATCACGCAAACAGCAGAGGAATCCAAAGACGAATTTGGAGAGCAAGTTAAAGTTCATGCTGCTGCAAACGTCGTCGAACTGTTCGTGCAGATGGTTGTTGTCTTGCAAACGTCCCCATCTGTTGACTCAGGGATCGAGACGTATCTGCACGATCCGTTACAGCCATGGGGATAAGATGCCTGTCATCTCGACTGCTAGTGATACGAGGCCATTGGGATCCAGCACGGCGTTCGGTATTACTCTCCTGAACCCACCGATTCCATATTCTGCTAACAGTCATTGGACCAACGCGAGCAGCAATGTCGCGATACGATAAACCGCAATCGCGATAGCACTACAATCAGACCTTGATCATAGTCGGAAACATGATGGTATGCATTTCTCCTCCTTACACGAGGCATCACAACAACGTTTCACCAGGCAACGCCGGCCAATTGCTGTTTGTGTATGAGAAATCGGTTGGAAACTTTCCTCATGTCAGCACGTTGTAGGTGTTGCCACCGGCGCCAACCTTGCGTGAATGCTCTGAAAAGCTAATCATTTGCATATGACAGCATCTTCTTCCTGTCGGTTAAATTTCACGTCTGTAGCACGTCATCTTCGTGGTGTAGCAATTTTAATGGCCAGTAGTGTATATTTCAGTTTTAGGAGCTCTTTTTCTCTAGAGTGTCACCTTGTACGGAAGTGAAGTCTGAAGGACAAACAGCTAAGACAGACAAGAAGAGAACAGCAGATTTTCAATTGTGTTGCTACAAAAGAATGTTGAAGATCAAATGTGTAGATCGGATAGCTGATAAAAGGGCACTGTATCGAACTGCATAGAAAAGAAGGAATCAGTTTATACGAGGGTTGACTGAAAAGTAATGCCTCCACCTTCGTAACTCTTCAATAGCTGGCAGCATTTGTATGTGACAGGTATTGGCTTGTTCCGTATCCTCTTCTCTACAGCTCCAGTTGGCGGGAAGCCAATTCTTGACAGCAGAAGGTGTCATCCCAAAGAAAATTCATCAGAGAATGAAAGCAGTTTATGGTGATTGTGTTGATGTGAGTACTGTGCGTCGTTGGACGAGAAAGTTTAAAGATGTTCAGCCGGGAACATCTGACTTGCGTGACAAACAAAGAGTTTGACGTACTGTGACAGCAACCACCGAGTTTCACAAGCAAAATGTTGACAGATTGATTCAGGACGATCGTCGTATCAGTCAGATTGCAAGCACAATCGGCGTTTCACAAGAACTTGTGAGTCACATTATTGCTTTGCTTGGCTATCGGAAGATCTGTGCATGACGGTTACCCGGGATGCTGACTCCTGAAATGAGAGCGCACGGACTTAAAATTTGCCAGGAACTCCTCTCGCGTTACGAGGTTGAAAGTGACGCCTTTCGCCATTCTGCTTGCATTTATGATGAATATCCATCGGGGTCACACCTTCTGCTGTCAAGAATTCAGTGACTGCACGTTGCTTAAATCTCATTGACCGACCGTCTGCACAGGGTTCCATACTTTGCAGTGTAACAACACAACCATTCAATGCTAAGGCTTCCCGCCAACTGGAGCCGTAGAGAAGAGGCTACGGAACAAGCCAGTACCTGCCGCATACCAATGCTGCCAACTGCTGAAGAGTTACGAAAATGGAGGCATTTCTTTTCAGTCAACCCTCGTAGAATACATCCCGAGACATCAAGAAATCGTCAGTTTAGTATTTGAGGGAGCTGTGGTAGATAAAAATTGTGTAGGGAGACCAAGGAGCTTTCTACAGTACGCAGATCCACATTGATTTATGTCGAAGTAGAGAGAGATGGTAAAGCTTGAACAGGACAGTGTGGCGTGGAGAGCTGCGTCAAACCAGTCTTCGGACCAAAGACCACAACTAAAGCAATAATTTCTGAGGTTCTAGGGTGGTGGTGCTTCATTCATACGGGGCGGGGGGAGGGGGGGGGGAGATTGCAAATGGTGCGATGCATCGTCTGGTATAGTAAGTCGTAAAATAAATGCGCAGCCGCCTCGGACGCGCCGGAGTCGGCCGCTGGTCGGACGGTTGGGCCTGGCCCGCCGGACGCCCCAGCGGCCGCTCCACACAGGACGGATCCCAGGTTGACGACCCCGGCTACGGCACCGGTTCATGACAGGACAGAACGTCAAGAACGACGATCGACAGGCGCTGTTCGACCGCAGAAGACTACACAACACACGACGAAACCGTATTCGGACGTCGGCCATACGTCACGTCGCGACGGACGCAGCAATGAAGACGACCGCCAGGACTACGCCAGAAGACTCGATATATGTCGGGAGGAGGACAAAGAAACGGTGAAGGACATACAAAGCCTTATCCACTATTCACGGGAAACGCAAGAGCAGGATAACGACACCTGTCTGGCATCTCCATCCGTGGACTCAGATGTCGAATCACAGCACTCCCACCAAACGGTCGATGACGCGGAGATGGTAGCGGCCTTTTCAGCAGAAAACGACAACGACTCCCCTCACGCAGAGGGGGACTTAACGCTCGTACACAACAAACGGCGCAGAAGCAAAGCATTAGCCAAGGACTTAGCCAACCCGGCTAAGAGACGAACAGAGACCATCCCCACAACGAACCGATTCGCCCCACTGACACCTCAAGCTGCGCCTCCACAACCCACCAACAAGCCACAGGCACAAACTTCTAATGGCGCAGAAGCCGTGGACACAGACATGAATGTGCTTCGCAAAGTGCCCCCAGTCACAATTTATTACACAAAGGATTACGTTCACCTCAATGAAACGCTCAACGGACTTCTAGAGGGCAACCTTAAAGCTGTATACCAAAAGGACCGCATCAAATACTACTTTGAGTCCTTCGAAGACCAAAGTCGTGCAATAAAATTCTTCACGAACCACAGCTTCTCCAATTTTACGCATCAAGCACCAGACGACAGGGAACTGAAAGTAGTTGTTAAACGCCTTCCGGCGGAAGTTACCGAAGAACAACTTTACTATGCCCTCAAGGAAAAAGGCTTCAAAGTGCTACAAGTCTACCAATTTAAGGAACGCGATGAGAAGACGAAAGAACTGATACCGCAACCTGTGTACCGAGTCACCCTCCCATCCGGGAAAGACAGTGACAAGATATATGATGTCAAATACCTGCTCTACACACGAGTGATAATAGAAACCTGTAATAGTAAAGAAGGACCTGTCCAGTGTCGACATTGCCAACGTTTCGAGCATACAGCGAACTACTGCAGCATGCCAGCCCGCTGCGTCCGCTGTGGTGGCTCCCATAAATCATCGAATTGTACCCATCCTAGGACGGCGCCCCCAAAGTGCGCCAATTGTGAACAAGAACATCCAGCGGTCTTCCGTGGCTGCCCCAAATTTCAAGAACTTCTTCGGAAATACACTAGAAGGACACCAAAGAAGTCGACCCCACAACGGCCTATAATTGTTAAGAACTCGGCCATGGCAGCGATTCCGGCCACCCAACAACAAGCGGCACCTCTCCCTGTGAAAATAATCGCCTCTCGACCACAACCGGCACCCAGAGTGACTCTACGACAGAAAAGACAACAGCGCTCTTACTCCGAAACAATATATGCCCATCCACCGACGCCAACACCAGCGGGGACATCATCTGCCTGGTCGACCACCTTTACACCAGCGTTAACAGATATTCTTCAACTACTCACCGCCCTCCAGCAGAAGCTGTCGTCTATCCTCTCGCTTGTAGAAAGCGTACTGACAGCTTTTCAAACACCCTAAATGGATAGACGGCATCACACGAGGCATCTTAACTTCTGCATTTGGAATGCCAACGGCCTGAAACTGAAGAAAATAGAATTCACGGACTTCTTACATCGCCACAGGATAGACATAGCATTTGTCTCCGAAACACATCTCCGCGAGTCAACCGACCTCCGCTTGAGGAACATGCACATCTACCGGACGGACAGACGGGACCAACGCGGTGGAGGGACCGCAGTTCTGATCAAAAAATGCATTCGTCACAATCAAGAACGTTTACCCCAACTCCAGACTTTAGAGGCCACGGCAGTAACAACCACACGACGCTCGAAAACATTACATGTACTGCGGCTTACCTTAGCGCAAAGAAGCCTCTCCACCCAGAAGATCTTTACGCCGTTAAAGAGGGTTACGACAAGATCCTCCTTGGAGGGGATCTTAATAGTAAACATGTTGCCTGGAATTCCCGTAAGACTAACCCAAAAGGACATATGTTCTTTGCACTGGCTGAGAATTTACATGTTTCCGTCCATGGCCCACGGGAACCGACGAGGATACCTTACGTCCAGACACAAGACCCTGATGTTCTAGACATCGCCATAATCAAGAACATCAACCCGAATCTCCATCTGCGGACGCTGGATGATCTTTCGTCGGACCACAGACCGGTGTTAGGACTCACAGAGAGGGCTACTTTGCAACTCCCACTGCCGGCGACAAGAACTTGCGATTGGCAGCAGTTCCAAACGTACCTCAACAACAACGTGCGACCAACCCAGGTTGTTACTACCAGAGAAGCGATTGATGTGGCAGTCGCAGTACTCACGAAGAAGATTAACAATGCGAAACAACGAGCACTCACGGAGCGCCGGCAACCAGAAGTCAATTATGACGAGTTTCCACCACCACTGCAGGAACTTTACGACAAGGTGCAATCGATTTCGGAAACGATGGGTCCGTTACCGTCATCCGGATGATAGACGAGAGACTCACAGACTAACCCGAGAACTCCGGCGGAAGGTTCAGGACTGGAAGCAACACACGTGGGAACTCCGCATGGACAACTTTCTATTACGCACCAAAGATGAATGGCGAATAGTTAAAAGTCTCAGACAGCATCAGCCCCCCAAAAGGGCAATTCGAGGACCCCATGGCCTCTTGTACGACTCACTGGCGCAGGCGGAGCTGTATGCGGATACATACCAACAACAGATGACTACGCCCCCCACGGAGGATGGAGATGATGCACTCCACCGTGCAGAGGAGGACACAACGGCGGAATGGGAAGCTATTCGGGACGCCCCGACTAACACTATGCCCCGGCTGACAACGCCGGAGGAAATTCGGAGGATTATCAAGTATAGCAAACACACCGCACCTGGAACAGATAGAATCAGCAATACGGAACTGAAACACCTACCGAAAAAGCCTATTGTGCTTCTCACAGGGATAGTGAACAGCTGCCTCAGGACTGGATACTTCCCAGAGGCATGGAAGATTGCCAGAATAGTGCCAATACCAAAACCGGGCAAGGATCTCTCACACCCTGACAGCTACAGACCCATAAGTTTACTGCCGACGCTGGGAAAGGTACTGGAACGTGTCCTACTGAAACGCATGCTGGACATCCTTGTGACACACAACATCATCCGACCGGAGCAGTTTGGCTTCCAGGCGAAGCAATCGGCTGAGTTATAACTACTGCGCATTACGGGATCTATCCAAGACATTTTCAACAAGAAAAAACATACCATTGGAGTCTTTCTCGATACAGAGAAGGCTTACGATAAAGTATGGCGACGCAACTTGATCGTCAAGCTCCGACGTACCACTCCCCTACCAGACTTCTATTTAAAACTTCTCGACAATTTTCGTCAGGATCGCAGATTATATGTTCGCACTAATGACAAGAATTCAAAAACACGGCCTGTCCTTGAAGGACTTCCACAAGGATCGGTCATATCTCCACTGCTGTTTAATTTATACATTAACGACCTCCCGACGGTGCCACATGTTACTGCCAGTTTCTATGCCGACGACACAGCGCTGCTGACTGCAGGCCAAACAAAACCAAAGTTATTGTCTTCACACGTTGGAGACCCATCGTCAATGAACGCCTACGTATATCAGACCAGCCACTCCCCTGGGCAACAACTGTAAAACACCTTGGAGTGCATCTGGACGCCAAAGTGCTGTATAGTCATCACATTATGGAGAAGAAGACGTCTGGCCTCACATTGCTGGGAGCTCTCCTCCCATTTCTGAAGAGCTCGTACCTCGGCCAACGCACGAAACTCCAGTTGTACCACGCCACAGTCGAACCATCTATTTTGTATGGATCGACCTCTTGGGGTACTACGTGTGCCACTAACTACAAGAAGTTACAGGTTGTACAGAGCAGATGCCTACGATGGATCACTGGAGCCCACTGGTGGATCCGGAATCATGATATTCATCGAACCTTAAGCGAATCTTACATCTCAGACAAGGTCAAGGAGAAGGCACGAACCTTATTTCGGAAGTTGGACATGATACGTGGCAGTACACCACAACTCACCACAGTAGGTACGTTAGAACCCTTACGCAAGCACAAATATAAAGTACTGAAGGCGATAGTATTTGAGCCTCCGTAAATGATATCCCTACGTAATTCTCCATAATTTAAGGACATAAAGTCCTTTAGCACTTCTAAACACATGTTTTCAAACACACACCAAAAGCTGCGAATTAAAGGACCCTTTTGTGTGCCCAAACTAAAGCTGAAAGAAGAATAAATAAATAAAGAGAAAATTTTTACCCTTTCCATTCCCTACAGAAGTAAAAATCAACGAAGTTGATCAGACTACAGCACCACCAAAAAAAAAAAAAAAAAAAAATGTGATCGACGGATCACAATCACACACCTCGCCTCACAACTGGTCGTCCCTCCTTCCCTCGTTGGTGGTGCTGCCACACCCGTCCATCAGTTTGGGTACTCAAACGCATGTACTATTCTTCCTCATCTACCCGACATCTTCCGACTTCCATCTATTTGGCGCAATGAAGGATGTACTCCGCGAGAAGTAGGACGTGAATAATGTTGAGGTTATTGATGCAGTAAGACTTTGGCTCTGTCATCGACCAGTAGAATGGTGCCATGCAGACGTACAGCCCTTCACAGTAAGGTGGCTTAAGGCCGTCGCATTGAACGGAGATTATGTTGAAAGATAGGGTTTTGTAGCCAAAAGACTGGGGAATAATATGGTATATGGGAATCCTGAATAAAACTAACCTACTTTTAGAAAAAAATGTTGCATTACTCACTGAACGCTCCTCATACTTGCTCTCTCCTTGTAGGGTCATGTAAGAGTCTTGTGGTCGACACTCGTGTCGAGAACGAAGAAGGCCTCGTGTTAATAATTCTCGTTGCTTGTGATATGGTTTCGGCGTCGGATTTGTACAAATCGGTACAAAAGAGCTTTATGCGATAGCACATGCCGATGTAGAAGGTGGAGCAACGTTCGTTTATGTAGCACGTTAAGAAGGGATATGAAACTCTGCAATATCATTGTAGTGAGCTACAGTATTACAATAGTGAAATCCTGGGAGACTTAGCTAAAAGTAGGACAGTGACCTTACCGAAGAAAGGAACTGTCACTAAGTGTTCTACTAGAGAATACCAACACTGCCGTCGCATGCTTTAAAAATATTGCTCAATGTAATTAGAACATGATTAGAAAGAAAACTTAACAATATATATCTCAGGATCAGTTTGGTTTCCCATCAGGAAAGACAATTTCAGAAGCTGTCCTAGCAGTAAAAACTATTCAAGAAAGTAGACAGAATTTTAACGGGAGGAGATACATTGCATTTGCGGACGCAGAAAAAACCTTAGACAATGTAAATTAAAACCAGCCCTTGAAGACAACGGAGATTATAGGACTGGACACGAGTACCGGAGATCCATTCTGTTCCTGTACAAAGACCAAAGCACAGAGACATGCGTAAATAAAAATGTAAAAACTGCACGCATTACAACGGTACCGAGACAAGGTTGCGCACTACCTCCGTACTTGTTCAACATATCCGTTGAGGAGGCTATACTAAAGTCAAGCAAAACACCAAAGGCATCAAAATCAACGGACAAGAAATCCATTTTTTAGGGTTTTCAGATGACATTGAGTTAGCCACAGATTCGGAAAAGGAACTACGTAAAATGCTGCGACTTTCGTCAGCAACACTAAAGGAAGTAAAATTGAAATCGAACATTTAAAAAACGATAGTAGCCTAATAATTGTCAGAAGAAAAGACTGAAGAAACGCAACTAAACATCAATACAGATGACGATACCATACACAGTGCAGTCAATTCTACTGCTTAGGAAGCATTGTCACTCAAGTTAATAGGTGCATCGCTGAAATTAGAAGAATTTCCGTCGTAAAACAGGCCTTCAGTAAACAGAAACATATTCTGACAAACAGCCACATAGTATTAAAAACAGGAAGAAATTCATCAAAACATTTGTCTCGAATGTTTTGTTATATGGCTGTGAAACACGGGTCTTAATGAATACCTGGAAGGAATGTAAATGGTGATGCGAGGAAGTACGCTGAAAAAAAGGTGGAGAGAAAAAATTCAGTAGTGTGTCCTCAAAGAAAGAGATGAAAGGAGGTAATTGGTTATTACCGCAGATGAGAGGAAAATCAAATTCATTGGACACATGATATGTCGCAAAGAATTCTTGAACACCATACTGGAAGCACCTCCTTAAGACCAAGAAAAATATAGAAGAAAGGAATAGGAAGATAGCGGAAGGAACATCTGGGTTCTTAGATCCAAACAGTACTCTGAATTGAACCCGCTCAGCAGAGGAGAGACAAATAAGGTTGCAGCTGTTGCAACAAAATGTGTACTTGGATTTTTTGCATCCTCAACAGACCAACGGTAAAGTGATAATTTTCTCATTTTCGATTGTAGCTTTGAGCCAGGCACTTCTGTACCTGGATTCCTGATCTAAAATGCCCTCCTCCACCATCCCCGAAAGTTTGAAAGATTGTACCGTCATCACGTAAATTGCCTGGACCTTTGAATAAAATCCATTTGAGTGTTATGCCGCGTAGTATGCACCACTAAAACAACCATAAAGCAGACGTTTCGATCGTCTTTGCAGCGATCTTCTTTAGGTCGACTAAACTGTAGAGTTCAGAGGATGGTCTTCCCTACACCATCTTTTGCTTTCCTACTTCATCTCAGGGTAGCGCTGCCACCCAACGTCCTCATTGTGTGTTGCATATATTCCAGACTCTGTATCCCGTAAAGGAGAGTGTTATACCGTGCAAGACTTTTCAAACTTTCAACTCTAGCCAATCCTGCAAGAGAAGTTTAAAATATTTTCTTATCAAATTTTTTAATGGTATATTCACTTGTTGCATGCTGGAGTTGTTTTATAAACTTTCAAAAACTACCTCAGAAAACTGAGGTGTTACCGAAAGCAAAAAGTTTTCCAAACTGCAATACGTCATGTACCTAGGAACAAATATCACTCCGTCTTCAGGCCACGAGTGGCCTACCGGGACCATCCGACCGCCGTGTCATCCTCAGTGGAGGATGCGGATAGGAGGGGCGTGGGGTCAGCACACCGCTCTCCCGGTCGTTATGATGGTATTCTTGACGGAAGCCGCTACTAATCGGTCGAGTAGATCCTCAATTGGCATCACGAGGCTGAATGCACCCCGAAAAATGGCAACAGCGCTTGGCGACCTGGATGGTCACCCATCCAAGTGCCGACCACGCCTGACAGCGCTTAATTTCGGTGATCTCACGGGAAACCTAGGAACAAATATTCGTTAGAAATTTGAAAGTGTTTAAATCGATAATATCTTGCCAATAAAGTACTTAACACTATCTACACTGCGGTGACCAAAGTCATGGAATGTCTTCTAATATCGTGTCGGATCTCCCTTTGCCAGGAGTAGTGCAGCATCCCGACGTGACATCGACTCAGCAAGTTTTTGGAAATCCCTTGCAAAAATATTGAGCCGTACCGCCTCTACATGCTCCGTAATTGCAAAAATGTGATGGTGCAGGATTTTGGGTACAAACTGACCTCGCTGTTATGTCCCATAAACTTTCGATGGGACTTATGTCGGGCGATCCTAGTGTGGCAGTCATTCCCTCGAACTGTCCAGAGTGATCTTCAAAACAATCGCTAACAATTGCGGCCTGATGACATGTCACATTGTCATCCATTAAAATTGCATCGTTTGTGAACACAAAGTCCAAGAGTGGCTGCAAGTGGTCCCCAAGTAGCCCAAAATAAGCAATTCCAGTCAATCATCGGTTCAGTTTGACAAGAGGACCCACTCCAGTCCATGGAGCCACCACCAGCTTGCATAGTGCCTTGTTGACAATTTGGGACTATGGCTTTGTAGCGTCTACGCCAAACTCTAACCCTACTGTCAGCTCCTACCAACAAAAATCGGGACTCGTCCAACCACCCCACGATTTTCCGGTCAACTAGCATCCGACCGATGTGATCACAAGACCAGTAGGGACACTGCAGCCGACGTCGTTAGCAAAGGCATTCGCTGCTGTTGTCTGTTACCATACACCATTCACGCAGTCATAACCGATACGTTCATCAGAGGTCGAACATTGATTTCTGCAGTTATTTCGCGCTTTGTTACTTGTCTGCTAGTACCGACAACTCTACGAAATCGCAGCTGCTCTCGGTCGTTAAGTGAAGGCCATCAGCCAGTTGCGTTAACTCCGTTGAGAGGTAATGCCCAAAATTTGGTATTCTCGGCACACTCTTGACACCATGGAGCTCGGAATGCTAAATTCTCTAACGATTTCCGAAATGGAAAGTCCCTTGCATCTACACTAGTGGCCATTAAAATTGCTACACCACGAAGATGACGTGCTACAGACGCGAACCTACAGGAAGAAGATGCTGTGATATGCAAATGATTAGCTTTTCAGAGCATTCACACAAGGTTGGCGCCGGAGGCGACACCTACAACGTGCTGACTTGAGGAAAGTTTCCAACCGATTTCTCATACACAAACAGCAGTTGACCGGGGTTGCCTGGTGAAACGTTGTTGTGATGCCTCGTGTAAGGAGGAGAAATGCGTACCATCACGTTTCCGACTTTGATAAAGGTCGGATTGTAGCCTATCGCGATTGCGGTTTAACGTTTCGCGACATTACTGCTCGCGTTGGTCGAGATCCAATGACTGTTAGCAGAACATGGAATCGGTGGGTTCAGGAGGGTAATACGGAACGCCGTGCTCGATCCCAACGGCCTCGTATCACTAGCAGTCAAGATGACAGGCATCTTATCCGCATGGCTGTAACGGATCGTGCAGCCACTTCTCGATCCCTGAGTCAACAGTTGGGGACGTTTGCAAGACAACAACCATCTGCACGAACAGTTCAACGATGTTTGCAGCAGCATGGACTGTCAGCTCAGAGACCGTGGCTGCGGTTACACTTGACGCTGCATCACAGACGGGAGCGCCTGCGATGGTGTAGTCGACGACGAACCTGGGTGCACGAATGGCAAAACGTCATTTTTTCGGATGATGTTTACAGCATTATGATGGCCGCATCCGTGTTTGGCGACGTCGCGGTGAACGCACATTGGAAGCGTGTATTCGTCATCGCCATGCTGGCGTATCACCCGGCGTGATGGTATGGGCTGGCATTGGTTACACGTCTCGGTCACCTCTTCTTCGCATTGACGGCACTTTGAATAGTGGACGTTACATTTCAGATGAGTTGCGACGCGTGGGTCTACCCTTCATTCGATCCCTGCGAAACCCTACATTTCAGCAGGATAATGCACGACCACATGTTGCAGGTCCTGTACGAACCTTTCTGCATACAGAAAATGTTCGACTGTTGCCCTGGCCAGCGCATTCTCCAGATCTCTCACCAAATGAAAACGTCTGGTCAATGGTGGCCGAGCAACTGGCTCGTCACAATAAGCCAGTCACTAATATTGATGAACTGTGGTATCGTGTTGAAGCTGCATGGGCAGTTGTACCTGTACACGCCATCCAAGCCCTGTTTGACTCAATTCCCAGGCGTATCAAGGCCGTTATTACTGCCAGAGGTGGTTGTTCTGGGTTCTGATTTCTCAGGATCTATGCACCCAAATTGCGTGAAAATGTAATCACATGTCAGTTCTAGTATAATCTATTTGTCCAATGAATACCCGTTTATCATCTGCATTTCTTCTTGGTGTAGCAATTTTAATGGCCAGTAGTGTAGCTCCAACTGCTGTCCCATGTTCAAAATCTGTTAATTTCCTTCGTGTGGCCTTAATCACGTCAGATACCTTTTCACATGAATCACCTGACTACAAGTCCGCCCCCGGTAGCTGAGTGGTCAGCGCGGCAGAACGTAAATCCTAAGGGCCCGGCTTCGATTCCCGGCTGGGTCGGAGATTTTCTCTGCTCAGGGACTGGCTCTTGTGTTGCCCTAATTATCATCATTTCACCCCCATCTGCGCGCTAGTGGCCAAAGTGGCGCTCCGACTTGCACCTGGCAAACGGTCTACCCGACAGGAGGTTCAAAAATGGCTCTGAGCACTATGGGACTCAACTGCTGTGGTCATCAGTCCCCTAGAACTTAGAACTAATTAAACCTTACTAACCTAAGGACATCACATACATCCATGCCCGAGGCAGGATTCGAACCTGCGACCGTAACAGCAGCGCGGCTCCGGACTGGAGCGCCTAGAACCGCACGACCCGACAGGAGGCGCTAGTCACACGACATTTCATTTCACCTGACTACAAGTGATGGCTCCGCCAATGCACTGGCCTTTTATATCTTGTGTAGGCGATACTACCGCCATCTGTATAGGTGGGTGTCGCCATCCCATCATTTTTATCAGCTTAGTGTATTACGTTCCTACATCAAACAAATAATCAGTAGGTGAAATCAAATTAAGTAGAAATATTATCAGACACCAATTTTAAGTCAAATATTCTAGTGTCTTCATCGCCACTGTTAAGTCTTGTACTACGGGAAGCAAGGCAGCGGATGCTGTTTGGAGCCGGATGGGGAGCGTCCGAGCGGTTAAAGGCGCTACAGTCTGGAACCGCACGACCGCTACGGTCGCAGGTTCGAATCCTGTCTCGGGCATGGATGTGTGTGATGTCCTTAGGTTAGTTAGGTTTAAGTAGTTCTAAGTTCTAGGGGACTTATGACCACAGCAGTTGACTCCCATAGTGCTCAGAGCCATTTCAACCATTTTTGGATGCTGTTTGGTAGCTGGTAGCCTCTTTCTACAGTAAAACTTCACACATGGATTAACACGGTCAAAACGAAAATTTCGGTTCCGACACTGACACTGTTGAGTGTTTATGGAAAACGTTCAAGGCAATCGTAAAATTCATTTTAGACAGGTACGTGCCGAGTAAAACCGCGAGGGACGGGAAAAACCCACCGTGGTTCAACAACAAAGTTAGGAAACTACTGCGAAAGCAAAGAGAGCTTCACTACAAGTTTAAACGCAGCCAAAACCTCTCAGACAAACGGAAGCTAAACGATTTCAAAGTTAGCGTAAGGAGGGCTACGCGTGAAGCGTTCAGTGAATTTGAAAGTAAAATTCTATGTACCGACTTGACAGAAAACCCTAGGAAGTTCTGGTCTTACGTTAAATCAGTAAGTGGCTCGAAACAGCATATCCAGACACTACGGGATGGTGGCATTGAAACAGAGGATGACACGCGTGAAGCTGAAATACTAAACACCTTTTTCCAAAGCTGTTTCACAGAGGAAGACCGCACTGCAGTTCCTTCTCTAAATCCTCGCACGAACGAAAAAATGGCTGACATCGAAATAAGTATCCAAGGAATAGAAAAGCAACTGAAATCACTCAACAGAGGAAAGTCCACTGGACCTGACGGGATACCAATTCGAGTCTACGCAGAGTTCGCGAAAGAACTTGCCCCCCTTCTAACAGCCGTGTACCGCAAGTCTCTAGAGGAACGGGAGGTTCCAAATGATTGGAAAAGAGCACAGGTAGTCCCAGTTTTCAAGAAGGGTCGTCGAGCAGATGCGCAAAACTATAGGCCTATATCTCTGACATCGATCTGTTGTAGAATTTTAGAACATGTTTTTTGCTCGCGTATCATGCCATTCCTGGAAGCCCAGAATCTACTCTATAGGAATCAACATGGATTCCGGAAACTGCGATCGTGTGAGACCCAACTCGCTTTATTTGTTCATGAGACCCAGAAAATATTAGATACAGGCTCCCAGGTAGACGCCATTTTCCTTGACTTCCGGAAGGCGTTCGATACAGTTCCGCACTGTCGCCTGATAAACAAAGTAAGAGCCCACGGAAAAAAGAAAAACGATTTGAAGTGGAATGATCATATAAAATTAATTGTTGGTAAGGCGGGTGTCAGGTTGAGATTCATTGGGAGAGACTTTAGAAAATGTAGTCCATCAACAAAGGAGGTGGCTTACAAAACACACGTTCGGCCTATACCTGAGTATTGCTCGTCAGTGTGGGATTCGTACCAGGTCGGGTTGACAGAGGAGGTAGAGGAATCCAAAGAAGGGCGGCGCGTTTCGTCACAGGGTTATTTGGTAAGCGTGATAGCGTTACGGAGATGGTTAGCAAACTCAAGTGGCAGACTCTGCAAGAGAGACGCTCTGCATCGCGGTGTAGCTTGCTGTCCAGGTTTCGAGAGGGTGCGTTTCTGGATGAGGTATCGAATATATTGCTTCCCCCTACTTATACCTCCCGAGGAGATCACGAATATAAAATTAGAGAGATTCAAGCGCACACGGAGGCTTTCCGGCAGTCGTTCTTCCCGCAAACCATACGCGACTGGAACAGGAGAGGGAGGTAATCACAGTGGCACGTAAAGTGCCCTCCGCTACACACCGTTGGGTGGCTTGCGGAGTATAAATGTAGATGTAGATGTAATTACGTGAACATAAAGCTACTTGTCTTCAATAGAGTCCACGTGTTGTGGGACAGGCTCTCCCGCAACAGTCCACATTAGCTTCACTACTGGGGAAGTACAATGCGATGAATGACAGACACCAAATTGAGGAGCGAGTTGGTGCGTCACTGACTGAGCTCGTGACTGAGCAACTGTGCTAGTGACTAGGGCTGACTGCGACCGAGCCCTCCGGACAGCGGCGACCATCTAAATAAATACTTGCGGTCGAGAGTGCGTTGGCCGCATGCTGCTTGCAAGTCTGTCTTTAGCCTTTCTCATGATAGGCGCAGTTTATTCAGCTCCTGCCATCGATATTCTTGCTACATCTTTGCTGACTGGTGTCTGGCAACAGATTACATCAGCACAAATACAGTTTTAAATAGATGGTATTGGAAACTTGCACAAACTTCCATTCTCAAAACACACAAAATTATAAAAACTCAATTGATTTCCAACTATCACATGTTCCATAGTAGAAGATCATCTTCCGTTTCAAGGTACAAAATGGTGCACGAGCGACGAAGCATGACTTTGCCATCAACATGTTATGTAACTAGTTTCAAAGATACATATAATTTTACTTACGGAAGATTCTGCAACTAAAGAATTAACAATATCTTCCAAACAGTTTTTAATACACAAGGTGATTATAATTAAACTTTTCGATACTTCAGAGAGCCCCCGTGGAAAGCGAGTGGTCATTGGGTAATGAAACTTAGTGGAAAGAGTGTAAGGACATGCGGAATAGAACTAATGAATAAATTATTGAAGGAAACACATTTTAATTTCCACATGAGGTGGTAACATTTTTTAATTGCAAATCATGTTTACGTTCAGGGTTACACACTTCTCTCAAAGTAACGACCAAATGCATCCACGACAGGCCGGACTTGATTAGAGACCGCTCAGCTGCTGTCCAAGACATCTCAGAAGGGGTGTTGGCTGAAGTGACACAGGTCATGTACTCCTTGAAGATAGCACAATGCATCCAGTATTCTCAGCCACGGCAACTGTTGTGTATGAGGCGGAACTATGAGCCTCATGGAAAAAGGGTGACCCGGCTGAGTCACGCAGTTTGACTCTTAGTCTGATCACAAGGGGTGGTTATTATTGCACGCGTTGATCACGTAGACTGACGTAAGGATCAGTGAACATGCTTGACGGGGTGTATCTGGATCATCTTAGGTGATTAGAAATTAGAGGACAGGAATACATTTAAATACTTAGGTTTAATTCAACATCAGCGATGAAAGTCGATCTTGACTTTGTACAATAATATTTACAACTCTGATTGCTTCACACATATAGATCAATTGGCAATACATAAACTATATGTAGCTCCTGGCTAGGTCGTAGCTACTGACTTAGCTGAAGGCTATGCTATCTAGCGTCTCTGCCAATGATATCTCTGAAGCTATTACAAGTGAACCGTTCCTATTAAAGTCGGCCGTAGAACTGGGCAGTGCGCTAGCTTGTCTCGTAAGACCAGCCGAGTGGCGGCGCTCGGTCTGCTAGCGTCGACAGTGGCGACTCGCGGGTCCGATGTGTACTGACGGACCGCGGCCGATTTGAAGCCTACAACCTAGCCAGTGTGGTGCCTTGCTGTGACACCATATCAACAGTAACTTCTTCAACAATTTGTAGCGCAGTTGACCATCGGCCTCTCTGAGGAGCAGTTCCCAAATTGCCAGTTAATCCGAACTCCAAAATCATGTTCATCAACCCCAATGCCGAAAGATAACCTCACCATATCCCTTTAGGGCGTCGATAGTCGCGAAGAGCAGCAGCACTCTTGCTGTTTTGATAAAACAGCTTTGCGAGCAAAGCCCTGCTCACTTGTCCAGACATTTTCAGCCACGCGGGGTAGCGTCGTGGACTGAGGGCCTTTTCGTGGTCCGTGCGGCTCCCCACATCGGAAGATCGAGTCCTTCCTCAGGCATTGGCGTATGTGTTGTCCATAGCGTAAGTTACACTAAGTAGTGTGTAGGCTTAGGGACCAATGACCTCAGCAGTTTGGTCTCATAAGACCTTACTATAAATTTCCAAAATTTCCAAACACATTTTCACTGTCTGCAACTGTGATTCACACTGATGCTTGTATTCTTCACTGCCATATGCACGACTTTGTACAGTTACAAGAGCTTCTTGTAAATTGATAGATCGGCCACATTTCAGATGGTGTGCGCGCTGAATAATTACCAGACATGTAAATAAACAAACTGCGCGTGTGACAAATAAACAACGGACTGTAACGTGAGCCTGAACAGAAGTAGAAATAAAACATCAGACATGTAGGGTAAGGTAAGTGACGAATTCATTTGACAGTCTCACCAAAATTAATTTTATTAGCTTCTTTGTAGCCAATATACACGGAATATTACGTCTCCTGTCTTGATAGTGAAATAAGGCAAGGAAGAGACTACACTGCAATGTCGTACACGAGAAAGCAGCAAACATCTCAACGATACGCCATGAGGGGGAAAGCTCAAACCCTGATGATGAGGCCGTGCTTCTAAATGTAAGTCGTCCAAGAAAACGTGTTACTACAATGTAAGCGTGGGGTTCCGCGGCCGTTTTCACTCTCAGTCAGTGCAGAACGCTGAGGGACCACATTTGGAACATCGCCGAAACGGAGAATTTCACAAATTGACAATGCGGGCGCATACCCTGAAGAGTTTTACTGACGCTAATACTACTTAATCCATGAATTTTTGTTATTCATCCATCGTTCTCAGAGAAACCCGATGGCTACCATAAAAAGCCAGTCATATTTTCAACGGGTGAATCCAGTCATCTCTATACTACCTGGATGTTGAACTTCAGCTGTCTGATCGTGCCAGCCATAGATGCTCATATTTCGTTTCTTGCCAAACTACAACATGACTGCTAGGAAATGTCACTAGAAAACGAAAAGAAAATACTTTTCAATTCCGCTCCCTCATCAGCCTATTACATCATATGTTGACATAAAGTTCAAAACAAGAAATCAGTTTGCAATTCTTTGTCACGTGCAGAACGATGGAAATTTGTTTGCCAAACTACAATATGGCGGACGATGCAAAGCACGTGTATTTACAGACACGCTGCAGTTCTGTACTCAGAGACCAGACTTCTACATCCAGGTTGTATAGAGATCACTGGCTGAATCGCACTGCTGCCCATTAAAATTGCAACATCAGCGCCAAATTGGCATGGATTCTACTACCGCTTCAGTTGGCATTAATTTCTTAATTCGTTGCGCGACCAGTTTTCACGCCTGAAGTTTCATCTTCAGGTGTCATTAAATAATTATAAAAATATAAATGAGTGGTGGTCGGACCAGTCTGTAACTGAGGGCCACGACCGCGCCAAACAAACCCTTGGGAGCATAGGCCCGCAACCACAGCTGTCGTCTGGACAGCGCGGCACTGAAGATGGAGCTTTACGTCTCGAAACCGGTCGTGCAATAAATTAAAAAAATACTGGTAAGTGTAGTGGATTTTTTATTTTATAAATACGCCCCTCAATTGCGGATGTTAGGCTGAACAAATAAATTCCACGCGTTTCGATATGGAAAATATTAACATTTCGAGGCAACCGCACAAAGTAAGTATAGCAATGCAATCTACATCCACACGTATTTTAAAAATGTATATATGTATGTTCCACATTTTCTCCTAAACCACTGCAACCAAATTTACTGCCTGGAAGGATTGCTGTGGCAGAGAGAACCATCTATTTCTCAGAGGGTTGAGGGTGAAAAAGCAGTGTAACTCAGATCGCGGTAATACCCATGTCTTATTCATCTAGGTGACATGCAACAAACATTACACATAATTACAAACCCTCATCAAACATTTTCTCCAACAAAATAATGAAAAGAATAGAGTTTATCGCTTACTACATTTCGCGTTTCATGCAGTGAATCAGCGGCATCAGGCCTGACGTTTAAATTTATTAGTTCTTTGCCACTCATTTTATTCGTGACATGCTTCTCCAAGAGTATCCACATACACTGCACCGCCAAAGAAACTGGTATAGGCATGCGTATTCAAATACAGAGATATGTAAACAGGCAGAACACGACGCTGCGGTCAGCAACGCCTATATAAGACAAGTGGCGCAGTTATTACATCGGATACTGCTGCTTCAATGGCAGGTTATCAAGATGTGAGTCTGAACGTATGTTATAGTCGGCGCAAGAGCGATGGTACACAGTATCTCCGAGATAGCGATGAAGTGGGGATTTTCCCGTATGACCATTTCACGAGTGCACAGCGAATATCAGAAATCCGGTAAAACATCAAATCTCCGACATCGCTGCGTCCCGAAAAAGTTCCTGCAAGAACTGGACCAATGACGACTGAAGAAAACCGTTCAGCGTGACAGAAGTGCAGCCCTTCCGGAAACTGCTGCAGATTTCAGTGCTAGGCCATCAACGATACATCATCGATATGGGCTTTCGGAGCCGAAGGCCCACTCATGTATCCTCGATGACTGCACGACACAAAGCTTTACGCCTAGGCTGGGCCCGTAAACATTGGAAACATGTTGCCTGGTCGGACGAGTCTCGTTTCAAATTAAATCGAGTGGGTGGACGCGTACGGGTATGGAGACGACCCCATGATTCCGAGGACCTTGCATGTCAACAAGGGTCTACTTAAGCTGGTGGAGGCTCTGTAATGGTGTGAGGCGTGTGCAGTTGGAGTGATATGGGACCCCTGATGCGTCTAGATACGGCTCTGACAGGTGACACGTATGTAAGCATCCTGTCTGATCACCTGCATCCATTCATGTCCATTGTGCATTGCGACAATTCCAGCAGGACAATGCGACATCCCACACGTCCAGAATTGCTAAAGAGTGGTTCCAGGAACACTCTTCTGAGTTTAAACACTTCCTTTGGCCACCAAACTCCCCAGACACAAACATTTCTGACGTATCTGGGATGCCTTGCAACGTGCTGTTCAAAAGAAATCTCCACCCCCTCGTATTCTTACGGATTTGTGGACAGCCCTGCAGGATTAATGGTGTCATTTCCCACCAACACTACTTCAGACATTAGTCGAGTCCATGCTACGTCGTTACACGGCACTTCTGCCTGTTCGCGGGGTCCTACGCGATCTTAGGCAGGTGTACGAGTTTCTTTGTTTCTTCAGTGTAGTTATTCATGCTGAACAATGTGTGTGGTATTGATAGCTACGAGCCACGGCGTAGGTGTAAGTTCTTAGGTTGGTACTACGACACACACACCGACGACAGCGCCGGCACTGTGCAGCTCTACGAGCGCCGCTCCAGATTCAGCCACTTTGATTCCGAATAGACGACCAAGAAACAGTGTTTCTATTTCATAGTGGGCGAGCCACTACAGATTTTGTCAGCGTAACCTGATTGATGTACAGCTACGGAACTATGTGCTCATCTCAGCCTAAGTTAAGTATTACCAGTTGTGTATGTTCATATACCAGTAAAAGAGCTATAACCTATACGCAGTAACGAAGCATTTCGCCTTTTCCTGCTCCTACTAACTTCCTACAGTCGGCCTATACTTCAGTTTTCAGGAGCAGACCCTCACGCCGCCTTCTAGGCGGGATACAAAAATGTAGACATAAATGTAACCAATATTTATTCCCCAGAGAAGCAGGGAACGCTAAAAGGAAGGCGAAGAGGAACCCTGACTGACAAGGAATGCAGTAGAATGAAGACTATGCTCCAAGAACGTTAAGAGGCACAACTTAATACGACTCAAATCTTCATTCACAATTTACTGCAAATTGTATTTTTCATAGTTCAGGTACTCGTATTTCCTTAAGTTTATAAAGCACTCCACCAACTTGCAGTTGTCTATACCCATATAGAAGATCTAAACTTCATCGCAGTGTCAAGTAAATTATAAAAAAAAAATTAAATTTTTAATCATGAAAAATGTTTTAGAAATTAACATACAAGATATAATAAAATTTTGGTTGACATAATGTTCGGAATTAAATGGGTCAAGTACCTCACACATAAATGGCAAAAATAGTCTCTACTCCAATCGTGTTATGGGATTAAATAATACCTGAATATGAAAAAGCATTTTAGAATATCTTGTCCATAAATTGAGGCATTAAAATGGGAAAGGTAGTATGTAAAAACAAATCCGTTTTGAGATTTTTTATGGGAAAGGCAGTGAAATATGTCTCCGTGGGTTATAAGTAGCAGTGTCAAAGTTGAGAGTGGTTGCGTTCTTATCAACGACGTTAAGATGACGCTTGTGGCGACATCACGTGAGCTGGCATGGATATTGGAGTAAGCCAACAAGCGACCGAGTTACCAGCTTTTATACTCTGTCCAACCGTTCGTTGCAGTTTTGTTGATTAGGCAGTAATGTTACTAGGAGTTATTAGTACGACAACATGCCTACAAACTGGTAAGCTATATTTTCCGCCTGCAATGGAATTTACTTGATTACATTCAGGGGTAACACCTAGTTTTGTGTGTTTTATTACGACCTAACCGATCTGTATACTTCCTTTAAGCAGGGTTATTGTAAATGCAAATATAACTGCCGTAGTCTTGAAGAGAATGGCGTACGGAAGCTGCACTCAGAGTTTTGGGACGTAAATCTGAGAAGTCGAGGTAAAATTCTTTTTGGTTTAGTTAGCATAGACCACATAAAACAAAGAAAGTTGTGTAATATTGACGATTGTTATTTGAGCGGAAGACAAATATCTGTCACTGACTTTGACTTTGTGATGTAACAATTGATCCAGCCAAAATAAAAATGGCTTTAATCTGTACAGTGGTAAACAGTACGGCTGATAATGTCAGTTTGACATTCCTAGAGTCGAGGCATTCATACATGCCTTGTGGTTGAGATTTCGGCACAATTGTGAAAAGAAGGAAGATTTCACAACCAATGACTCCTGACGAAATAGATGATATGATTAGAAAAGCAGAGAATGCACGACCATTACCCGCCAGGTTAGCCGAGCGCGCTAACGCGCTGCTTCCTGGACTCGGGTAGGCGCGCCGGTCCCGGATCGAATCCACCCGGTAGATTACGGACGAGGGCCGGTGTGCCGGCCAGCCTGGATGTGGTTTTTAGGCTGTTTTCCACATCCCCCTAGGTGAATACCGGGCTGGTCCCGACGTCCCGCCTCAATTACACGGCTCGCAGACATCTGAACACTTTCGCACTATTCCATGGATTACACTAGTCGCAGACAGTTGAAGTTCACTAATTCCTTTCCGGGAGGCGGGTGGCAGGAAGGGCATCCGGCCACCCCATCAATTAACATCGCCACATCCGATTAACCATGCCGACCCTGCGTATCCGCGGGAAAAACGGCACAAGCAAAAGAAAAGAAAGAAAGAATGATTAATGGAAAATCTCATACAAAGATGTGAAACAAATACTAACAAAGAGATAGAGAGGCTGGCCAGTACTTACCTCAGCTCAGTACAGCCGACAGATACACAAAACAGAACAGAAAATTTACGTATCCTAGCTTTCGGAACTTCGTTCCTTCGTCAGGGAGGACGAAGGAACAAAGTTCCGAAAGTCAAATTACGTAATTTTTCTGTTCTGTTTTGTGTATCTATCGGCTGTACTGAGCTGAGGTAAGTACTGGCCAGCCCCCCTATCTCTTTGTTAGTGTAAGAAAGAAAGAATGTGCGACCATTCAATTTTGCAAAGGTGATGGAGGAAGATTTCTACGATGTCGCCTCGATATGCGATAATTTATTGCATACAGCTTCAGTGGTCAGTTCTGTTTCTTGGATTAGATCTGTGAGGGATAAGCTTCTCATCATATAAATAAAAGATTGGTTCAATGAAACGGAACCATAGAGGGAGCACAACATTTTGAAAATGGGTACTACTGTCAAGAACAATTCTGCGGTTCGTTCCCTGCTAGCAACTGGAAAAAGGCCCAGCATTAGTGCTGCTAAAAAAGACTTCAGGACTACATGGACATAAAATATCATGCATTTTACCGCAATCTTTGTCGTCATAATTATATTCCTTATACAACTGTGACAGCTTGTAAATATATTTGTAAAGTTAATTCTGAGTTTCTGTAACCATTTTGTAAATACAGCCTGCTACGGTCTCAGGTTCGAATCCTGCCTCGGGCATGGATGTGTGTGATGTCCTTAGGTTAGTTAGGTTTAAGTAGTTCTAAGTTCTAGGGGACTGATGACCTCGGATGTTAAGTCCCACTGTGCTCAGAGCTATTTGAACCATTTTGTAAATACCGCTTCGTATTTCGTGGTGTCAAAACCGTGTCTTGCTTCTCCTGTCAAAGTTGCTCATCAGAACTTATTCCCTTCTCCACGTCAGCCCCTCAATTTTTTGTTACTATTTTCACAAACATCAGTACGACCAAGGTTGCTCAAAATATATGCTAATTGTTTACAAATTATTGCGTTGAACTACAAAACTGCGCTGATTTTTACATATGAACCAAAAAAGTACCCATCGCCGCTATGTACGATACTCTAAATTACAACATTCCAAAACCAGACATGTACGATATGTAATCATGACGATAGGGTGAGATTATGGCAGTGAGCTCACTTTAACTTAAAGTTTTGTGCTAATTCTGAGCAGTTATAAATGTTGCTAGTTTTATGGTCGATGCTGCCTAGAATCAAAAAAATAAACAAACGTTACCAGATTGCATTCATCATCTTCATATGGTGCCAACACCTGGCGTTATAGTATAGGTGTAATCCGATAAGCAACGCGACCACCTCTGCTTGGGATAGCCAGCACTTTGGACAGCAGTTACATTCCTGACAAATTAAGGTCGGTAGCTTCACCCTCTCCCCGACTTGTCCATTCTGTTATCTGCCAACGCTATAAAGCAAGACGGCATGAAGCCCATGCAGTCATCACCTACCTCGATACAGAGGGCGTTTGACTGTTGTCTCGGCCAGCAAGTTCTCAAGAGCGCTTACCCATTGAAAACGTCTGGTCTAGGATTGGCGAGGATGGGCGCGCTACCACAACCATTGATAGTACAGAGCTTATCAGCAAAGAATATCGAACCTCAGTCTTTCATCCAAGCTCAGTTAATCATGAATTCTTCCTGCTACATCCACATCTATACTACTGGTCATTAAAATTTCTACACCACAAAGATGACGTACTACAGACGCGAAATTAAACCGACAGGAAGAAGATGCTGTGATATACAAATGATTAGCTTTTCAGAGCATTCACACAAGGGTGGCGCCGGTGGCGACACCTACAACGTGCTGACACGAGGAAAGTTTCCAATCGATTTCTCATACACAAACAGCAGTTGACCGGCGTTGCCTGGTGAAACGTTGTTGTGATGCCTCGTGTAAGGAGGAGAAATGCGTACCATCACGTTTCCGACTTTGATAAAGGTCGGATTGTAGCCTATCGCGATTGCGGTTTATCGTATCGCGACATTGCTGCTCGCGTTGGTCGAGATCCAATGACTGTTAGCAGAACATGGAATCGGTGGATTCGGGAGGGTAATACGGAACGCCATGCTGGATCCCAACGGCCTCGTATCACTAGCAGTCGAGATGACAGGCATCTTATGCGCATGGCTGTAACGGATCGTGCAGCCACGTCTCGATCCCTGAGCCAACAGATGGGGACGTTTACAAGACAAACACCATCTGCACGAACAGTTCGACGACATTTGCAGCAGCATGGACTATCAGCTCTGAGACCATGGCTGCGGTTACCCTTGACGCTGCGTCACAGACGGGAGCGCCTGAGATGGTGTACTCAACGACAAACCTGGGTGCACGAATGGCAAAACGTCATTTTTTCGAATCAATCCAGGTTCTGTTTACAGCATCATGATGGTCGCATTCGTGTTTGGCGACATCGCGGTGAACGCACATTGGAAGCGTGTATTCGCCATTGCCATACTGGCGTATCACCCGGCGTGATGGTATGGGGTGCCATTGGTTACACGTCTCGGTCACCTCTTGTTCGCATTGACGCCACTTTGAACAGTGGACGTTACATTTCATATGTGTTACGACCCGTGGCTCTACCCTTCATTCGATCCCTGCGAAACCCTACATTTCAGCGGGATAATGCACGACCGTATGTTTCAGGTCCTGTACAGGCCTTCCTGGATACAGAAAGTGTTCGACTGCTGCCCTGGCCAGCACATTCACCGGATCTCTCACCAACTGAAAATGTCTGGTCAATGGTGGCCGAGCAACTGGCTATTCACAATACGCCAGTCACTACTCCTGATGAACTGTGGTATCGTGTTGAAGCTGCATGGGCAGCTGTACCTGTAAATGCCATCCAAACTCTGACTCAATGCCCAGGCGTATCAAATCCGTTATTACGGCCAGAGTTCTGGGTACTGATTTCTCAGGATCTATGCAAAATAGTGGCAATTTCAGGTAACGGTGACAGAAATGGGTGGCATCACACACCATTCTCTCGAAAGTAGACCACATAGTACTGAGATCTGATGACTGCAGTGGCCACAGGAGATGCACCAGCACATTCTCCTGCTCAGAAAATCAGTCCTGGACGATGCGCGTTGCGTGAACGGTTTCGCCAGTGGGGAACAAATATCGTACCAATGAGCGGGTTTGATCAGGCAAAATGGTCACATTAATCCTCGGGAGTAATCTGATCTTTCAGAGCAACCATTGGGTCCGTGGAATGCCACGATATGGCTGCCCAAAAGCGTTAGCGATCCCCCGCCAAGTCTTAGTCTTGCTAGTAAGCAACCTAGATCGTAGGCTTGGGACGGCCTAGACTCATCCGACCAAATGACTTTCTTCCATTGCTTCAAGGTCCAGGTTTTATGACTTCGGCACCACGTTTTTTTCGTAACGGGAATTCACATGAGTGACGAGTGGTTCTGCAATCCAGTTCGTCATGTAGCTCCCTGCTTGTGAAACTCCTTTCTTATTGTTTTGGCACTGCCAGGGTTCGCGCAGTAGACAACATTCCACTAGAACTACTGACAGCCTTGGGAGAGACAGTCCTGACAAAACTCTACCATCTTGTGAGCAAAATGTATGAGACAGGCGAAATACCCTCAGACTTCAAGAAGAATATAATAAATCCAATCTCAAAGAAAGCAGGTGTTGACAGATCTGAAAATTACCGAACTATCAGTTTAATAAGTCACAGCTGCAAAATACTAACGCGAATTCTTTACAGACGAATGGAAAAACTGATAGAAGCTTACCTCGGGGAAGATCAGTTTGGATTCCGTAGAAATGTTGGAACACGTGAGGCAATACTGACCCTACGACTTATGTTAGAAAAAAGATTAAGGAAAGGCAAACCTATGTTTCTAGCATTTGTAGACTTAGAGAAAGCTTTTGACAATGTTGATTGGAATACTCTCTTTCAAATTCTGAAGGTGGCAGGGGTAAAATACAGGGAGCGAAAGGCTACTTACAATTTGTACACGAACCAGATGGCAGTTATAAGAGTCGAGGGGCATGAAATGGAAGCAGTGGTTGGGAAGGGAGTGAGACAGGGTTATAGCCTATCCCCGATGTTATTCAATCTGTATACTGAGCAACCAGTAAAGGAAACAAAAGAAAAGTTCGGAGTAGGTATTAAAATCCATGGAGAAGAAATAAAAACTTTGAGGTTCGCCGATGACATTGTAATTCTGTCAGAGACAGCAAAGGACTTGGAAGAGCAGTTGAACGGAATGGACAGTCTCTTGAAAGGAGGATATAAGATGAACATGAACAAAAGCAAAACGAGGATAATGAAATGTAGTCGAATTAAGTCGGGTGATGCTGAGGAAATTAGATTAGGAAATGAGACACTTAAAGAAGTAAAGGAGTTTTGCTATTTGGGGAGCAAAATAACTGATGATGGTCGAAGTAGAGAGGATATAAAATATAGACTGGCAATGGCAAGGAAAGCGTTTCTGAAGAAGAAAAATTTGTTAACATCGAGTATTGATTTAAATGTCAGGAAGTCGTTTCTGAAAGTATTTGTATGGAGTGTACCCATATATGGAAGTAAAACGTGAACGATAAATAGTTTAGACAAAAAGAGAACAGAAGCTTTCGAAATGTGGTGCTACAGAAGAATGCTGAAGAATAGATGGGTAGATCACATAACTAATGAGGAGGTATTGAGTAGAATTGGGGAGAAGAGAAATTTGTGGCACAACTTGACTAGAAGAAGGGATCGGTTGGTAGGGCATATTCTGAGGCATCAAGGAATCACCAATTTAGTATTGGAGGGCAGCTCGGTGGATAAAAATCGTAGAGGGAGACCAAGAGATGAATACACTAAACAGATTCAAAAGGATGAAGGTTGCAGTAACTACTGGGAGATGAAGAAGCTTGCACAGGATAGAGTAGCATGGAGAGCTGCATGAAACCAGTCTCAGGACTGAAGACCACAACAACAACAACAACAGGGTTCGCGAGTGTGACATTCAGTTCTTCAGTGACTTTTGCAGCAGCTGTCCTCCATTTTTCGTCTCAGTCGTCTTCAATGACCGTCCCGCTCACGCAACACACACTTTCGTCCGCGTTATGACTTATCGGATGATCATTTTCTGCTTTCCATGGGTAGGGGGTATAAATATTCGATACGGTTCCTCTTTAAATACCAAATATTTCGCCTACCATGGGTACGGGTGCATCCACCATACGAACACCAACAACTTGCCCATGTTCCAGTTCACTGGCTCAGACAGCTCCATCCTCAACTAAACAGAACACTGTTTTTACAAGGATTGCACTTGTAACGTATTGAGGACATCGCTCGGGTGCCGTTCGTGGTCAGATACAACAGGCGACGCAAGCTGCAGGCTTCGCTAGCAGCTGCATTCTTCACGCTTGCATTTTTCGTGGTGTTTAAATACAGGGTAGCGCACGAAATGTGTTACCATTTTGTTTTTGAATGTAAACTTTGTCAATACAATCTGAAAGGAACATATACTACAATGAAGATCCGTCCATGGAGATTTGTTCTAACTCAGTACATGCTCAATATGTCCACCATTTCGTTTCTTAACTTCCGTCAAGCGAACACTGAAGTTAGTGATTACCCTACGGCACATGTCTTCCGTAATTTCACTGCAAGCTTGAAGAATAAGTCTTCTGAGCTCCATGAAATCACGTGGACGTTTCGGCAAAATTTTTTCCTTTAGGTTGTAACCTCCCCCTCACTTATCGACCTTAAGGACAGTGAAAAATTAAACCGCGTGTACCTAATGGAAATTTGGGAAAAGCAATCGTCACCGAAGTTAATCTGTCGGTAAAGAGGGAGGAAAGGGTTACATCTAAATGAAAGGAAAAATGCAAATGAAACTGGTGGAAATTAATTTTGAAAAGGGCTAAAGTTAATAAAGAAAGTAAATGTGCGGCCGTTCCATTAACAATTAACTAGCGGTAATTAGATATTTGAGATTTGGGGGAAATTACGGTCGCCAGTCCTAAGGACAATTACTATAGTAACTGAAAAAGAAAGGTTATTACAGATATAATTAGCACCAGAAGCGTGGCAACTGAAGGTTGACACGTGTAGTGTGAAAACTGAAAGTTTGTCAGAAGTAATAAATTTCGCTACACTCTGACTTAATTTAGCAAAAGAATTAATAAAACCGGAAAATTGAAAGTTAATTTAGTGACTGAAATTAATAGTGAGCTTTGTTTCTGAAGCACTACGAAATTCAATAAAATAAGGTTAGTCTTGGGCTACCTCAACAATCATTTCAAAAGCTACTTGAATCTACGCAATTTAGAAATAAGAGATTTAACTTTGAACTTGAATTTAACGATTCTGAACAATTAACAATAGTAAAATTTAGTACGTACCAAGCTGAGTTGCAGTCACAGGTAAGCTAAAATACGGTAACAAAACTCGCACTCTTAATTTGTGCTTGTGTAATCTAAATATTGTAGCCAGCTATGAATACCTTAACTGTACTTTGAAATTAAAGCAGTGAAATCGAATGATGCTGACGTTTGAATTCCAACGACATTCGGGTTCATTCCGGAAAAGGAAGGGAGCCTGCTTGGTAACGCAATTGGGACAATGAGCAACAAAGGTTCATCCTACGTTGCTGTAATTTAGTTATGAAAATGGAACAGCTGAAAAGCTGAGGTCTGCCATACAGTTCTAAAACTTTACGTGCTTCCAGTCTTCCTTGATTGAAGGTTTGAAGCCGTCGATCGAGGAGGTGGCGACAGTCACTCATTGTCGGCCGTCGCTGTTGCTGAAGCTGGATGTTGGCGCGCCTTCTTCTCGACACGGTCACCAGGCGAAACGGGCTCTTGATGTGCGCCAGCTAATGCTTCCCGTCCGCGACACCGTGTCAAAACTATCATAGCAAGTCGATCGCAATTACATGCTGCCCAACCCCGAAAGCGCGGCAACTCGCGGGAGCGTCACACAACACACCTGCTCCACTGCACCACCCCAGCCAGACCCCAGAGTTAACCCTACCAAAGATCCTAAACACTTTGGTTCTCCACACGACCTATCGATGTATTCGTTCGATAGCATAGTTTTCCCTAGGCCAGACCCAGCGTATAAATACAAATAATATTCACAAAGCACGCCAACATAAATGCATAAATATATATATACAAACAGTAAAACATTGCAATATATAAAGACACAGTAATGTCATATCTTCAGGTAACAAAATAAGGAAAAAAAATTATAGTGCAGCGGATGGAAATAGGAAAATATGCATTTCCGGCGTTACAAGGTACCCCCAAAGAAAAAAGTCACACGGTTTGAGGTCTGGACTATTCGGGCGCCAATGTTGTCCGTCATTGAAGCGACCTGGAAACCTGAGTGAAATGATCCGCATGTCGAAATGTCGTCTAAAAACTCCAACACAGTGTTTGCAGTATGTGGCCTTGCTCCATCTTGCATGAACCACTGTGTGTTGAAGGGCAAGGCAGTAGCAAGAAGCTGTGGAATGAAGCTATTGCGAAGCATGTTCAAATAACGCTCGCTGTTCACAGTTTCTTCAAAGAAAAAGGTTCCAATAAGTCCGTGACTGGAAATGGCTGCCCACGCTGTAATCCTCGGAGCATAATGTTGTCGTTCATGAAGCACTTGTGGGTTTTCAGTGGCCCAAAAGCGTACATTTTGTTTGTTAACCGCACCGTCTAAATGAAAATGCGTCTCGTCTGAAAACCAAACGTTATTGAGAGTTTCTTCCCTATCCTCCGCCCACTGAGCAAACAGTAGTCTCTACTGCTTGCATTGAACGGAGCGTCTGGATATTCCCAGTTGTACTGCTGCCTTTCTACACGATTTCCCGGGCCTTCTCCGTACAGCAACTCGTACCGCTTCAATATTCTCCGGCGAACAAACAGGCTTAGGCCGAGGTCGCTTCGCTTCCAATACTATTCCTTCCTGTACAAATTTATCGTACAACCTGTGGATGGTCTTCTTGCAAGGGACCCATCGTGTGTTAAACTGTTGTCGAAGACGCCTCTGAGTCACAACAAGGCTTTTCGTTTCATGAAAAAGTAACACAACTGCCGATCGTTGCTGTGTCGTCAGTCTTCCATTGTCAGCCATTGCTGCTTACTAGTCTCCTATCGGCTGTATCGTGAATTACACGTCATTTCCATTTCGTAACTCATTTGTTTTTCCAGGCTCTGCTGGCACTGCTGTAGAGATCCCAGTGGGATATCTAATGTACGTCGTAAATTGTGAAAGAAAAAATTGGTAACACATTCCGTGCGCCACCCTGTATTTTTGTCCGACCCCTGTACATGCTACAGAAGTCACCATACAGTGCATGGCGAGGATTTCCTCGTATAATTGCTAGTCACTCCGTTTCCTCTTCGTCTCACAAATGTAGCGATCCACAAAAGATTGTCCATATGCCACTTTGAGAGCTCTCATTGCTCTTATCTTGTCGTGCGGTTCTTACGTGGGATGTACGATAGCGGCAGTAAAATCGTGAACGCCGCCTCTCTGATCTTTCTCAATAGCTTTTTGGGTCATGTTCCTTCCAGGGATTCCCATTTGAGTTCACGAAGGTTTCCGTAACACTAGCTTATGGATCGAACTATCTGTAACAAATGTGAGCCGTGGTAAAAATTGCTGTTTTGAAGAGCGCGCCGCAGCACGTAGGATGAAGCAGTCGTCTTCCGTTTCTGGCGGTGGCGCCGCTGTGGCAATCGCAGCAGTGGAAGGATGAGTCTAGGCCGTCCCAAGCCTACGGTGTAGGTTGCTTACTAACAAGAGTAGGACATGGTGTCTCCCTCTGGAGTGAAAGAGGAAAGGTTGCTTGTTCGCGTACCTTTAAGGGGAGCTATGAGCTCACCAGGGGATCAGTCAGTCGGAGGCAGTTGGTCAGCCAGGGCAGTCTGTCAGTCTGGGCGAGTCTGGTCAGTTGGTCAGCCAAGTTAGTCTGGGTCTGCTCTCGTCCGCATTGGTGAGGCGGTTAGTGTCTGTCGGTCGTCCGGAGTGCTAGTATGTGTTAGGCCGCCAGTCTGCTCCAGTTTGCTCAAGCAATGGGCATTGGCGGTTGGATCGATTGGTTGGTCGGTCGCGCACTGGGACACGACTTGTCCGCCTGCAGCGTCGGCGCATGTGAGGTCGCCTCGTGAGTCCAGTGGCCGCACCGTACAGCGAGGCGTAGTGGCTTCGCGGACAACACGAGAGCAACAGGAGTCAACCCACGACATCGGTCTGGCCGGCGCGAGCTGCGGCGCCGTGAGACGGGAGATCGGCGCGCCTTCCTGCGTCCGTTGAAGCGGCTGGCAGCGGACGGTTGGGAAGAGTGTTTTGGGGGTGCTGCGCCAGGCCTCTACCAGAAATCGCAGTTATTAGAAGTTAAGTGATTAGTGACATGTTGTTTCAGTTACTTGTTAAATTCTACTTATGTTCTTGGTCAGTCTCTCGTCCCCAGCTTGCTCGTCTGTCTCTCGTCTGCATTTGTTAGGCAGTTAGTGTCTGTCTGTCTGTCGGTCTGCCGTACGTTAACAGCTGCCTCTGTCATGTTTGTCGGATTCGGTGCTACCGAATTATTGCTTAAAGACCGAATTCTTGAAATACGTGTAATGTAGAGCATGTTGTACATTTTATGCAAGTCTGCATTTTATGGGTTTTATTTAAATAGTTATTTTACGTTATAGGGTTGCCACTCTTCCACCGTAAGAGTCCTTTAAAAAAAATTGCACTTTCGGTGGCAAATAATTTGAGTGTTGCACCATTTCCATCCCTCTTACGGGGTGCATAGTTTACGTGTTTGTGTGAGTTGTTAAAAATTTTATAGTTTAAGGTAATCTGGTGTGTTGCAGATTTGCACCAGTGTAATCTTTCAGAGGTTGTTGTGAGCCGTCATGACTACGGCCGTGTTGAAAGGGAGCACGCAAGCTTTTCAGCCCGAAGGCTCATACTGTTAATATTGTTCTTTCTGCCTCTAAATAAAATTGTAACTTGATATTTCGAGGGTGCTTTTCTGCTTATAATTTTAAATCTGTTTTTGAACAGGATTTTAGGAATAAAATTCACATTTGTTAAAAGTAATTTCATTTTCCATCAGTTACTTTCTGGCAACTACTTCCACGCTAACCTAGTGTGATTAAATGTGTTAATGTTCTTGATGAATCGCTAGTGAATAAAGTAAATTCTTTAAGAAAAGATTTTGAAAGTAAATTTACGGTTCGAAATGTATTAATTATTTCGATGTCTTCCTTTAATATGAGCTGACGACAATCCCAAACAGTCGAACAGTACACAAGAAAGGGTCACAAAAGTACTTTGTACGCTCTCTTTTATTAATGACCTACACTTTCCCGGAATCCTCCCAGTTAACCGAAGTTTATAATGGCCTTCCCTACAAACAGTTTCACGTGTTCGTTTGCCGCGCTGGGTAGCCGCACGGTCTACGGCGCCTTGACACGGTACGCGCGGCTTGCCCCCGTCGGAGGTTCGAGTCCTCACTCGGGAATGGGTGTGTGTGTTGTCCTTAGAGTAAGTTAGTTTAGTTAGATTCAGTAGTGCGTAAGATTAGGGATCGATGACCTCAGGAATTTGGTCCCATAAGACCCTACCACAAATTTCCAGATTTTACGTGTTCATTTCATTTACGCCTAAATATATAAATTGCGTAACTGTGTCCAGCAGCACACTCCTAATACTATACTCGAACATTACTGAATTGTTTTCCTACTCATCTGCATTAACTTATATTTTTCCACATTTAGAATCAGCGGCTATTTATCCAGTCATACTGTATACGCGCAGTAACCAAAAATTTCGTAATATTCAATCCTTCTCAATTATAACTGGCAGCAGCGTAATGCAACATGCCAGGTGCGAGTTGGGTCTAAGGGTTCCGTACACAATAAATTACATATACAGACAGTAATAATAATTTCGTGTGGCTCAAGGGCCTGGTGGAAGTCTTTCTATTGGACGCCACTTCGGTGACTTGCGAGTCCCTAACCTGCACCAGTGAGCCAACTGGGAAAAGGGGACCCATAGTTTAACGTGGAATCCGAAACACGTGTTGTTTGAGGTTGAGAGGTGAAGGTCAGGTTCGACGAAGAGCGAAACGTCCGACAGAGATTCGATTCCGCAACCTCTCCGCTTGTAGGCACTCGCTTTAACTTTATTTATTTATTTATTCGCGCAGTGTGCCCCTCTGGCCGAACACGCCGAGCGACTTGAATAATGACAACAAAGCCAGCGGCTGTATTGGAATCTACCGTCGCTTATTCTTTTAATACATGGGTTCCAGTTGTCGTCTGACCACGGGAGGTACGGAAACCAGATAATTTTGGCCCCATGTAAGCGATTCTGTAGATTGTTCATGAGAACGGTTGTAGGTGGCAGGTTACGTTCGGGGCCTGAAGACGACCCCAAGTGGTGTCGAAACTGGTAGTATGTGTTAAAAGGAATATACGACGTTCGATTCAAATACAGCCACTGGTTTTGTTACCATTATTCAAGTACTAAGTGTCCGGCTGCGGTCACACTTTCCTTGATGGATTACCAGAGGCGCTGAACTACCGTTCCGGCTATCACTAGACAATCAGGAACAACGTACTCGTATGTATGGGTAGTTCTTCTATGGGTTTCGATGACAGAGTTTGTGACTGTCAAAGTATGTCACATGGATGGCGTATCTTTTGATTGTATTGAGTTAGAAGCTTAGACTCTGTACACCGCCGAGGGATCGTATAGCACAGTATCAGACGTATATTTCAACTTGACACCTAAACCTGTTCCTAGAAAAAGGGGCGCTAACAGACGGACAGACAGACAGGGAGACAGACGGACAACAAATAGCAAAAAAATATATTTGTGTGATTTAATGAGAAGTTAGCAGTTTTCGAATTTTTTCCTTTAGTTGTTATTCAAGTTGTATACTGAGGAAGCAGTAAAGTAAACTGTGGTGTCACCGCCAGACACCACACTTGCTAGGTGGTACCCTTTAAATCGGCCGCGGTCCATTAGTATACGTCGGACCCGCGTGTCGCCACTGTCAGTGATCGCAGACCGAGCGCCACCACACGGCAGGTCTAGAGAGATGTACTAGCACTCGCCCCAGTTGTACAGCCGACTTTGCTAGCGACGCTACACTGACAAATACGCTCTCATTTGCCGAGACGATAGTTAGCATAGCCTTCAGCTACATTTGCTACGACCTAGCAAGGCGCCGTATTCAATTGATATTTATTATATGAAGTATGTATCATCAAGAGCGATGTTCTACAATTGTGGATTAAAGTTAAGTATTATATCAACTACTTACTTTATTTGCAATTCTCAAGACATTGTCCTGTTCCAGACCTCACGCCAGTCAGCGTGTAATTAAACGGGTGCATTTCGGCCTCCTCTAGAAAAACAGTGTTGACTCTTCTGCCAACACTACAGAAACAAAAGAAAAGTTCGAAGTAGGTATTAAAATCCATGGAGAAGAAATAAAAACTTTGAGGTTCGCCGATGACATTGTAATTCTGTCAGAGACAGCAAAGGACTTGGAAGAGCAGTAGAACGGAATGGATAGTGTCTTGAAAGGAGGATATAAGATGAACATCAACAAAAGCAAAACGAGGAAAATGGAATGTAGTCCAACTAAATCGGGTGATGCTGAGGGAATTAGATTAGGAAATAAGACACTTAAAGTAGTAAAGTAGTTTTGCTATTTGGGGAGCAAAATAACTGATGATGGTCGAAGTAGAGAGGATATAAAATATAAACTGGCAATGGCAAGGAAAGCGTTTCTGAAGAAGAGAAATTTGTTCACATCGAGTACAGATTTAAGTGTCAGGAAGTCGTTTATGAAAGTATTTGTATGGAGTGTAGCCATGTATGGAAGTGAAACATGGACGATAAATAGTTTGGACAAGAAGAGAATAGAAGCTTTCGAAATGTGGTGCTACAGAAGAATGCTGAAGATTAAGTGGGTAAATTACGTAACTAATGAGGAGGTATTGAATAGAATTGGGAAGAAGAGGAGTTTGTGGCACAACTTGACAAGAAGAAGGACCGGTTGGTAGGACATGTTCTGAGGCATCAAGGGATCACAAATTTAGCATTGGAGGGCAGCGTGGAGGGTAAAAATCGTAGAGGGAGACCAAGAGATGAATACACTAATCAGATTCGGAAGGATGTAGGCTGCAGTAAGTACTAGGAGATGAAGAAAATGCACAGGATAGAGTAGCATGGAGAGCTGCATCAAACCAGTCTCAGGACTGAAGACCACAACAACAACAACAACAATTACAAATCAACGATTTTCGGATTTTTTTTTTTTTTTAATTTCTGTGAAACCATGCTTCATGTCGAATTTCGTGATTCTAGGTCAATGTCGTGTTGGTGAGTGAGTTTGCGAGCATCGAAATATCTGATACAAATGTATCTTTCGATTTCATTGACTTACACGGCCAAAGGACCGTAGAGCTTAGTACCTGTCATCAATTTCGATACCTCTACCCGTTCCTGAGAAGAAAGGGGTCTTAACAGTCGAACAGACAGACTCACAGGCAACAAAGTGATTCCGTAAGGGTTCCGATTTTTTCCCACTGCGGTACGGAGCGCTAAAAAAATACAGCAATAAAACTGTTATCCACAGAAAAAAGCCATCGAGTACGAATTATCGAAAACAACATGATTATCCATCGATAAATTACCATATGGGAATCATAAGCAAAAATTAGGTAGTGAGCAGTACAGTAATAGCAGCGGCCCATTGTGAGGGTCAGCCGGCGCGCGCGGCTCATTACACGGTACGTGGCCGCGCTGTATGACCATTACCTGTGCCGCTGCTCGGCAATTAGGGGGTTCCCCGCGAGCGTCCATTTTGGCGGGCGCTCAGCCGTCCACCGGCCGCGCGCCCGCCGTAGTAATCCGCTAATAAGCCGTGATTAGCCCCGCTGATCAATATAACGGCGTGCCGCGGGTTGGCGCACGCGCCCCGCAGCGCGCGGCTCGCAACTCGTATAGCGGATGCAGCGAGCAGCGGAAACATCTGCAAATGTCGCCTCACACCACACAAAACTATCGTACGACACGGACAGGGAAGCATCCTTTTAAGAATGTCAGGAGCGTTTGGGACAACACCGAACAACAATCGAAAACTGCCTGGAGCAGCTAAATCGAGAGCCAACGCGTAATGGAAATATTTTAGATCTGGTGGCCACGAACACACCAGACCTCATCGACAGTGTCAGTGTTGAGACAGATCATCATGTTGTCATTACGACTATGGTTACGAAAGTTAAAAAGTCGGTCAAGAAGGCTAGGAGAGTATTCTTACTAGAAAGAGCAGATAAGTAGTTGTTGGCATCCCACTTAGTACATGAATCAACTTCATTTACTTCGGGTACGATCGACGTGGAAGAATTATGGGCAAATTTTTAAACACATTGTAAATCACGCATTGGACAAGTATGTGCCGAAAAAGTGGGTTACGGACGGAAGAGACCCACCGTGGTTTAACAGCGCAATTCGGAGAATGCTCACGAAGCAAAGGCAGTTGCACTCGCATTACAAGAAAGATCGGGAGAATGAGGACAGGCAAAAGTTAGCAGAGGTTCGTGCTGCTGTAAGAAGAGCGATGCGCGAAGCATTCAACCACTACCACCGTCATACCTTAGCAAAAGATCATGCTGAAAACCCAAGGAAATTCTGGTCTTACGTAAAATCGGTAAGCGGGTCGAAGGCTTCCATCCAGTCACTCACTGATCAGTCTGGCAAAACGAAAGCTGAAACTTTAAATTTAGCATTTGAGAAATCTTTCACGCAGGAGGATCGTACAAACATACCGCCGTTTGAGTCTACAGATTCCCGTATGGAGGACGTAGTGATAGACATCCCTGGGGTTGTGAAGCAGCTGAATCGGTTGAAAATAAATAAATCGGCAGGTCCTGATGGGATTCCAATTCGGTTTTACAGAGAGTACTCTACTGCATTGGCTCCTTACTTAGCTTGCATTTATCGCGAATCTCTTGCCCAACGTAAAGTCCCGAGCGACTGGAAAAAAGCGCAGGTGACTCCTGTATATAAGAAGGGTAGAAGGACGGATCCTCAAAATTACAGACCAATATCCTTAATATCGGTTTGCCGCAGGATTCTCGAACATATCCTCATTTATAATATAATGAATTTCCTTGAGACCGAGAAGTTGCTGTCCAAGCATCAACACGGCCTTAGAAAGCATCGTTCCTGCGAAACGCAACTCGCCCTTTTTTCACATGATATCTAGCGAACCATGGATGAAGGGTATCAGACGGATGCCATATTCCTTGACTTCCGGAAAGTGTTTGACTCGGTGCCCCACTGAAGACTCCTGACTAAGGTACGAGCATATGGGATTGGTTCCCAAGTACAGGGTTATTACAAATGATTGAAGCGATTTCACAGCTCTACAATAACTTTACTATTTGAGATATTTTCACAATGCTTTGCACACACATACAAAAAATCAAAAAGTTTTTTTAGGCATTCACAAATGTTCGATATGTGCCCCTTTAGTGATTCGGCAGACATCAAGCCGATAATCAAGTTCCTCTCACACTCGGCGCAGCATGTCCCCATCAATGAGTTCGAAAGCATCGTTGATGCGAGCTCGCAGTTCTGGCACGTTTCTTGGTAGACGAGGTTTAAACACTGAATCTTTCACATAACCCCACAGAAAGAAATCGCATGGGGTTAAGTCGGGAGAGCGTGGAGGCCATGACATGAATTGCTGATCGTGATCTCCACCACGACCGATCCATCGGTTTTCCAATCTCCTGTTTAAGAAATGCCGAACATCATGATGGAAGTGCGGTGGAGCACCAACCTGTTGAAAGATGAAGTCAGTGCTGTCGGTCTCCAGTTGTGGCATGAGCCGGTTTTCCAGCATGTCTAGATACACGTGTCCTGTAACGTATTTTTCGCAGAAGAAAAAGGGGCCGTAAACTTTAAACCATGAGACTGCACAAAACGCGTTAACTTTTGGTGAATTGTGAATTTGCTGCATGAATGTGTGAGGATTCTCTACCGCCCAGATTCGCACATTGTGTCTGTTCACTTCACCATTAAGAAAAAATGTTGCTTCATCACTGAAAACAAGTTTCGCACTGAACGCATCCTCTTCCATGAGCTGTTGCAACCACGCCGAAAATTCAAAGCGTTTGACTTTGTCATCAGGCGTCAGGGCTTGTAGCAATTGTAAACAGTAAGGCTTCTGCTTTAGCCTTTTCCGTAAGATTTTCCAAACCGTCGGCTGTGGTACGTTTAGCTCCCTGCTTGCTTTATTCGTCGACTTCCGCGGGCTACGCGTGAAACTTGCCCGCACGCGTTCAACCGTTTCTTCGCTCACTGCAGGCCGACCCGTTGATTTCCCCTTACAGAGCCATCCAGAAGGTTTAAACTGCGCATACCATCGCCGAATGGAGTTAGCAGTTGATGGATCTTTGTTGAACTTCGTCCTGAAGTGTCGTTGCACTGTTATGACTGACTGATGTGAGTGCATTTCAAGCACGACATACGCTTTCTCGGCTCCTGTCGCCATTTTGTCTCACTGCGCTCTCGAGCGCTCTGGCGGCAGAAACCTGAAGTGCGGCTTCAGCCGAACAAAACTTTATGAGTTTTTCTACATATCTGTAGTGTGTCGTGACCATATGTCAATGAATGGAGCTACAGTGAATTTATGAAATCGCTTCAATCATTTGTAATAGCCCTGTATGAGAGTGGCTCGAAGACTTCCTAAGTAATAGAACCCAGTACGTTGTCCCCGATGGTGAGTGTTCGTCAGAGGTGAGGGTATCATCTGGAGTGCCCCAGGGAAGTGTGGTAGGTCTGCTGTTGTTTTCTATCTACATAAATGATCTTTTGGATAGGGTGGATAGCAATGTGCGGCTGTTTGCTGATGATGCTGTGGTGTACGGGAAGGTGTCGTCGTTGAGTGACTGTAGGAGGATACAAGATGACTTGCACAGGATATGTGATTGGTGTAAAGAATGGCAGCTAACTCTAAATATAGATAAATGTAAATTAATGCAGATGAATAGGAAAAAGAATCCTGTAATGTTTGAATACTCCATTAGTAGTGTAGCGCTTGACACAGTCACGTTGATTAAATATTTGGGCGTAACATTGCAGAGTGATATGAAGTGGGACAAGCATGTAATGGCAGTTGTGGGGAAGGCGGATAGTTGTCTTCGATTCGTTGGTAGAATTTTGGGAAGATGTGGTTCATCTGTAAAGGAGACCGCTTATGAAACACTAATACGACCTATTCTTGAGTACTGTTCGAGCGTTTGGGATCCATATCTGGTCGGATTGAGGGAGGACATAGAAGCAATTCAGAGGCGGGCTGCTAGATTTGTTACTGGTAGGTTTGGTCATCACTCGAGTGTTACAGAAACGCTTCAGGAACTCGGGTGGGAGTCTCTAGAGGAAAGGAGGAGTTCTTTTCGTGAATCGCTACTGATGAAATGTAGAGAACCAGCATTTGAGGCTTGCTGCAGTACAGTTTTACTGCCGCCAACTTACATTTCGCGGAAAGACCACAAAGATAAGAGAGATTAGGGCTCTTACAGAGAGTCATTTATACCTCGTTCTGTTTGGGAGTGGAACAGGGAGAGACGATGCTAGTTGTAGTACGAGGTACCCTCCGCCACCCACCGTATGGTGGATTGCGGAGTATGTATGTAGATGTAGATATAGAAGCATTATGCGTCGTCCTGGGTGTGTTCCCGATAGACATTACTTCAGAGCTGCAGCATTCTGGGTGAAAAAGGGACGACAGGACAAAGTACAGGATATGCGAGAAAACAAATAACTGACAAGGCGAAATGATACTTGGCAGACTGAATGGAACGCAACAGTAAACGGACGCAGAGAACACACATTCTTCCCGAACATCCGAGAACGAATGAGGATGAAATACAGGGTGTAAATTTTAAGTTGACAAACCAGAATAACTCGAAAAATAAGCTTCAGACGAAAAAATGTGTAAAATCCAGAGCTGATTATTTCTGAGGGGGACATCTGCTGGTGCTAAAATTAGCCCGCCACACCAGCCCCTTGGGGGTGGGGCGGGAGGCAAATTTAAAAGATCAAATAGTAACCCCAATTTTTAATGCAGAATCAGATTCTAGATAAAAAATTACGTACATTTTGTCTTAAACATTTGTTTTGATTCTTGGTAGTTGACGCTGTAATTCACGAAAATCCATGTTCTCAAATGCAAATGGCTCTGAGCACTATGGGACTTAACTTCTCAGGCCATCAGTCACCTAGAACTTAGAACTACTTAAACCTAACTAACCTAAGAACATCACACACATCCATGCCCGAGGCAGGATTCGAACCTGCGACGGTAGCGGTCGAGCGGTTCCAGACTGTAGCGCCTAGAACCGCTCGGCCACTCCGGCTGGCCCATGTTCTCACTTTTGCGTTGAAAATGGTTACAGAGAAATAAAAAATTCTTATTTGCATAGGAAATTTTGATTCGTTAAAACTAAAATTCTCCCGCTCTCTCCATAGGCTGGTATTTGAGAGAGAGGAATTAGAGTTTTACAAATGTTGACCCAATCCGAATCTGCGGGAAAAATTAATATTGGGGTCAACATTTGTAAAACTAATTCCTCTCTCCCAAACCCCACCCTATGGGGAGAGAGGGAGAGTTTTAGTTTTAGCGAATCAAAATTTACGAAGTAAATAGGTATTTTTTATTTATCCGTAACCATTTTCCACGCAAAAATGAGAACATGGATTTTCTTGAATTACAGCGCCAACTACCAAGAATCAAAAATGTTTAAGACAAACTGTACGTAGTTTTTTATATAGAATCTGATTCACGAATCACGATGACGAATACACGCTTCCAATGTGCGTTCACCGCGATGTCGCCAAATACGGATGCGACCATCATGATTCCGTAAACAGAACCTCAATTCATCCGGAAAAAATGACGGTTTGCCATTCGTGCACCCAGGTTCGTCGTTGAGTACAGCATCACAGGCGCTCCTGTCTGATGCAGCGTCAAGGGTAACTGCAACCATGGTCTCCGAGCTGATTGTCCATGCTGCTGCAAACGTCGTCGAACTGTTCGTGCAGATGGTTGTTGTCTTGCAAACGTCCCCATCTGTTGACTCAGGGATGGAGACGTGGCTGCACGATCCGTTACAGCCATGCGTATAAGATGCCTGTCATCTCGACTGCTAGTGATACGAGGCCGTTGGGATCCAGCACGGCGTTCCGTATTACCCTCCTGAACCTATCGATTCCATCTTCTGTTCAACAGTCATTGGATCTCGACCGACGCGAGCAACAATGTCGCGATACGATAAACCGCACTCGTGATAGGCTACAATCTACCTTTATCAAAGTCGGAAACGTGATGGTACGCATTTCTCCTCCTTACACGAGGCATCACAACAACGTTTCACCAGGCAACGCCGGTCTACTGCTGTTTGTGTATGAGAAATCGGTTGGAAACTTTCCTCATGTCAGCACGTTGCAGGTGTCGCCACCGGCGCCAAGCTTGTGTGAATGCTCTGAAAACCTAATCATTTGCATATCACAGCATCTTCTTCCTGTCGGTTAAATTTCGCGTCTGTAGCACGTCATCTTCGTGGTGTAGCAATTTTAATGGCCAGTAGTGAATTAAGCGACTCAGGGGCGCGGAGTACAGTGCAGTCGTTGTCGTTCTCGTATTGCGAAAACGGAACGATAAATTTTACGTCCAAAAGGGCATGATCATTTTCTTTCGGGCATTTCCGAAACAGCTAAGTTTGTTAACGGTTCCTGTGCCACCGTGGTTAGAGTATACTGCACATGGCAAAATGGCGCTATCCAAATGCGGTGTCGAGTCAAGTGATGGACCACGGGCCACAGATGACAGGGGTAAACGATGGCTGCGGAGATGTGCAGGGGAGAATAGACAAGCAACTGTTGAGCAACTGACCAACCAAATGAACCAAGGGGCTACCACAATGTCTCCTCAACAACCGTTCTGCGAATGTTGCTGCGTATCGGCCTCCACAGCAGTATCGGAATCGAATGTCCACTGAGAGGCATCAGGTGGTCTCTTCAGTTGAGTCACGACGGCACTGGATTCCGCGTGGCTCCACATACCTTTCAGAACTTCACTGACTCTCTTCGTGCACATCACGTACCGGTCCGCGCAGCTGAAGTTGGTTACTCAGGCTTTCGATGCGTGGTCACATTAATGTGACTGCACAGTGTATATTCAATACATATTTAGGGAGTAATTAATACATATTTAAATGACATTGTTAGACAGTGGAAACTGGAAATCAAGAAAGATGACAGATTATTGTTATTTAGCCTATGGATGATACAGACATATCATTAAATTAAATTACATATACATATGTACATATTTATACACAAGAAAATTAAGTTTGTCTTTACAACTGAATATCCAGTCCTTCAGTCCAGCGCACTGCATCTGGAGTTGCTAGCAGGAAGTCCTCTTCGGTGTCGTGATAGGCTCGAATTCTGCATTCACTGACAATGTGGTGAACAGTCTGGTGTGGAGACCCGCAGTCACAGGCTGGGTCAGACAGCTTCTTCCACTTAAAGAGAGCATCCCTGCATCTGCCATGGCCGGTACGGATTCTGTTGAGAGTAGTCCAGGTTTTGCGTGGTAGGTCGAATCCACTTGGAAGTTCAGCACCTGAGAAGATGTTATGCAGGTGCACATTTGTCACTGCTTCCCACCGACCTTTCCATTCTTCTACATCTACATCTACATTGATACTCCGCAAGCCACCCAACGGTGTGTGGCGGAGGGCACTTTACGTGCCACTGTCATTACCTCCCTTTCCTGTTCCAGTCGCGTATGGTTCGCGGGAAGAACGACTGTCTGAAAGCCTCCGTGCGCGCTCTAATCTCTCTAATTTTACATTCGTGATCTCCTCGGGAGGTATAAGTAGGGGGAAGCAATATATTCGATACCTCATCCAGAAACGCACCCTCTCGAAACCTGGCGAGCAAGCTACACTGCGATGCAGAGCGCCTCTCTTGCAGAGTCTGCCACTTGAGTTTATTAAACATCTCCGTAACGCTATCACGAAACGCGCCGCTCTTCTTTGGATCTTCTCTATCTCCTCCGTCAGACCGATCTGGTACGGATCCCACACTGATGAGCAATACTCAAGTATAGGTCGAACGAGTGTTTTGTAAGCCACCTCCTTTGTTGATGGACTACATTTTCTAAGCACTCTCCCAATGAATCTCAACCTGGTACCCGCCTTACCAACAATTAATTTTATATGATCATTCCACTTCAAATCGTTCCGCACGCATACTCCCAGATATTTTACAGAAGTAACTGCTACCAGTGTTTTAAATCCTTAGCAACCATGTCAGCAGAGTTGGATGGCGTGATTTCAGTCTCTTACGATTTAAAAAGTGGCAGGTTGCTATGCACGGGTAGGTTAGAATTCCTGGAGATCTTGTGGAATTCTCTCACAAGGGCAGCACATTTGCGTGGATCAGGAGGCATTATACCAGTTAACAGTTGAAGCCAATAAACTTGAGTAGGTCTGATTGCGCCAGATATTATGCACTTTGTCGTATTCAGCTGGGTGTCAACAAGCCTTGTGTGATGACTGTTCATCCAAACAGGTGCACAATATTTAGCACTTGAGTGAAACAAGCCCAGAGCTGAAGATCGCAGGGTGGTTGCTGAAGATCACCAGATAGTTCCGCATAGCTTATGGAGGATGTTGTTTCAAGTCCTCAACTTTTGAGCTAAGTTAAGAAGGTGTTGTTTGAAGCATAGTGTACGGTCCAGGATGACACCAAGATATTTTGGGTTCCAGTTATGACGAAAAACTCTGCCTCTGAAACTTACTTCCAGTTTTGAGTTCGCCAACCGATTATTTAAATGGAAGCAACACATTTCTGTTTTACCCACATTGGGATGGAGTCTCCAGATTTTGAAGTAATTATCTAATGCAGACAGGTCATTGGCTAGAATCTCTTCTGTTGTCTTCATTTCCTGGTGTCGTACGGCTAGAGCCAGGTCATCGGCATAGCAGTATTTTCAGGACGATGTGTCAGGTAGATCAGATAAGATATAGTTTGAACAGTAATTGTGAGAGAACTAATCCTTGAGACAATCCGTTGTTCAGCTTCCTCTCCTTACTTATGTTGCTTCCACTGATTACCTGGAACTTCCGATCGCTTAGCATGCTGTTAATCAGTCGAGCCATTGTTCTGCAGGGTATGATGCGGAGAAATTTGTAGATAAGGCCTTCCCTCCACACAGTGTCGAAGGCGGCAGTTAGATCACCAAACGGCACAGATGTTTCCTGCTTCGTCTGGTATTCTGACTCTCTTAAGCGTGTGAGAGACAATACTTGGTCGCGCAAGCACGCCCTGGTCTCAAGCCCGCCTGATCAACTGGAACGTTCTCTATGATGACAGATTATTACGAGGGCATATAGACTTGAATATTCTGCTCTTAGCTGATTACCAAATAATTGTTAAGAATATATAAAATTATCTAAACGCTTAAGTCAAATACTCTCTCTGATCAAAAGTATTCCAACAACCCTGTCTAATGAACTGCTGGGCACTAGATGGCACGAGATGCGTGCCCGTCAATACAACAGGAGGCGCGAAGTATCGAGTTTTTAGAAGAGAAGGAAAAACAGCAGAACGGGTCATTCAGGAGAGATCACCGACTTCAAACGTGAAGAAATCATGGGATGTCTCCTTAGTAATAAAACCATCAAGCACATTTTAACCCTTCTAAAGCTGCTCGTGGTCTCACGGTAGCTTTCTCGCTTCCCGAGCACGAGGTCTCGGGTTCGATTCCCGGTTGGGTCAGGGAGAGTCACCTGCCCCTAGATGACTGGGTGTTGTTGTATCGTCTTCATCACCATCATTCTTCTCCGTTGCGGTCGGAGGAAGGCAATGTCAAACCACCTCCATTAGGACCTTGCCCAGTACGGCGATGCAGGTCTCCCGCATCGTTACCCTATGCTCTGTCAAGAAGCATGGGACTTCATTTCCATTTTCAAAGCTTCTCAAGTCGGAGACTGGCGATTTGACTGTGAAGCAGAAACGCGAAGGAACAATCGCGGCTAAACCAAGTCCAGCAAACCTCACGTATTGACGAACAGGGACCGCCAAGCATTGCTTGTAAAATATCGGATGAAATCAGCGGAAAGAATCACTCTTGAGTCCAAATTGCTACAGGTAATCCAGTTAACACTGACTGCTCTTAATCAATGCTAAACGACCGATGTTTAAGAGCGATGTCACTGGATGGCCGATGACTGGTAACGAATGGCTCGGAATGTGCAATGTAACCCCTTTTTGTGTGACAGTGCGCCCTTTGAACATTACATGTTTGAAACTTAAATTTATGAAAGGACGGGTACATTACAGAGCTGGTAAGAAAAGTAAAATGTTCTGCTTCTGAAGTCATTAATATGGCGCAAGTTTAATTTTAGTGCCATAAGATACCTTTTCTATTCGAAACGTTGAGGTTATCATAGCCATAGGGTCTCAGTTGGAAAACAGAAGCTTCGTGGCGCCAGGTGGTGTTGACACAGTTAACGCAAAAAGTCAGTTTTGCATGAGAATAATAATAATGATAGGATATTGTTAAAATTACACTACTCACCATTAAAATTGCTACACCACGAAGAAATGCAGATGTTAACGGGTATTCATTGGACAAATACATTATACTAGAACTGACATGTGATTTCATTTTCACGCAATTTGGGTGCATAGATCCTGAGAAATCAGTACCCAGAACATCCACCTCTGGCTGTAATAACGGCCTTGAAACGCCTGGGCATTGAGTCAAACAGAGCTTGGATGGCGTGTACAGGTACAGGTGCCCATGCAGCTTCAACACGATACTACAGTTGATCAAGAGTAGTGACTGACGTATTGTGACTAGCCAGTTGCTCGGCCACCATTGACCAGACGTGTTCAATTGGTGAGAGATCTGGAGAATGTGCTGGCCACGGCAGCAGTCGAACATTTTCTGTATCCAGAAAGGCCCGTACAGGACTGGCAACATGCGGTCGTGCATTATCCTGCTGAAATGTAGGGTTTCGCAGGGATCCAATCAAGGGTAGAGCCACCGGTCGTAACAAAAAAATGGTTCAAATGGCTCTGAGCACTATGGGACTTAACATCTGAGGTCATCAGTCCCCTAGAACTTAGAACTACTTAAACCTAACTAACCTAAGGACATCACACACATCCATGCCCGAGGCAGGATTCTAACCTGCGACGGTAGCGGTCGTGCGGTTCCAGACTGTAGCGCGTAGAACAGCTAGACCACCGCGGCCGGCACCGGTCGTAACACATCTGAAATGTAACGTCCACTGTTCAAAGTTCTGTCAATGCGAACAAGAGGTGACTGAGACGTGTAACCAATGGCACCCCATACCAGTATGGCGATGACGAATACATGCATCTAATGTGCGTTCACCGCGATGTCGCAAAACACGGATGCGACCATCATGATACTGTAAACAGAACCTGGATTCATCCGGAAAAATTACTTGCCATTCGTGCACCCAGGTTCGTCGTTGAGTACACCATCCTAGGCGCTCCTGTCTGTGATGCAGCATGAGGGGTAACCGCAACCATGGTCTCCGAGCTGATAGTCCATGTTGCTGCAAACGTCGTCGAACTGTTCGTGCAAATGGATGTTGTCTTGCAAACGTCCCCATCTGTTGACTCAGGGATCGAGACACGGCTGCATGATCCGTTACAGCCATGCGGATAAGATGCCTGTCATCTCGACTGCTAGTGATACGAGGCCGTTGGGATCCTGCACGACGTTCCGTATTACCCTCCTGAACCCACCGATTCCATGTTCTGCTAACAGTCATTGGATCTCGACCAACGCGAGCAGCAATGTCGAGATACCATAAACCGCAATCGCGATAGGCTACAATCCGACCTTTATCTAAGTCGGAAACGTGATGGTACGCATTTCTCCTCCTTACACGAAGTATCATAACAACGTTTCACCAGGCAACGCCGGTCAACTGCTGTTTGTGTATGAGAAATCGGTTGGAAACTTTCCTCATGTCAGCACGTTGTAGGTGTCGCCACCGGCGCCAAGCTTGTGTGAATGCTCTGAAAAGCTAATCATTTGCATATCACAGCATCTTCTTCCCGTTGGTTAAATTTCGCGTCTGTAGCACGTCATCTCCGTGGTGTAGCAATTTTAATGGCCAGTAGTGTATAAACTGTAGGCTCGAATGGCGTATCTTGAAATATGGAATAGACACCGCGCTTATGGAGCCCGATCGTTGCATCACCAAACTGTCCACTTCCAATTTATTTAACAGCATGGAAAATATACAAACAGTTTTGAACTAATAAATAAAACAATTCGTTTTAAGCAATCCATTATTATTTCGTCATAAAATTACGCAAACAAAACATACAGGAAGTTCTCGTGTCGAAGCTCGAAGATGAAGAAGAACAACAGTGAGTTGTACATAGTTTTCACACTTTTCAAAACAATAGGAAAACGAAAATCCCATCGGCAGTATAATGTGCTCAAGATATAAACTTTCTGCTATACTATTAAGTCTCTGACGCTGAGTCGTAATGATTTGCTACAAGCGGTAATCCGAAGGCCGAGTCTAGGTTTGCAGAGTTCCTGGCTAATATTACCTGCCACCTTGTACAGTACCAACACTGAAGTACGGTGGAACTGTTGATACTGTGTGAGTGTGTTTAAGTGGCCATCCAGTGCTCTCGTTATTGTCGTTAAGAAAAAACGCTAAATGTGGAGTGATATGAACACATTTTAGGGCTTTGTACACTACGTACAGTAGATGACAGTAGACGATGACAGCCTGTGTCAGTATAAGAACGCACCCCGGCATAAGACAGCATTTTGAGGCAACAGTTCCTGGAAATAACATTCCTGAAAAAGATTGGGCTGCACAGAGCCCCACTTGAACCAAATGGAGAGCCTTTAGAATGAAATACTCTGAAGAGCCAAAGAAACTTCTACACCTGCCTAACATCGTGTAGCGACCCAGCGAGCACGCAGAAGTGCCGCAACACGACGTGGCATGGACTCGACTTATGTCTGAAGTAGTGCTGGATGGAATTGACATCATGAATCCTGCAAGGCTGTCCATAAATCCGTAACAGTACGAGGGAGTGGAGACCTCTTCTGAAAAGCACGTTGCAAGGCATCCCAAATATGCCCAATTATGTTCGTGTCTGGGGTCTTTGGTAGCCAGTGGAAGTGTTTAAATTCAGAGCACTATTCCTGGAGCCACTCTCTAGCAATTCTGCACGTGTAGAGGTCTGCATTATCCCTGCAAGAATTGTATAATGGACATGAATGGCTGCAGGTGATCAGACAAGATGTTTATGTACGTGTAATCTATTAGAGTCGTATCTAGACGTATCAGGGATCCCATGTAACTCCAACTGCACACGCCCCACACCATTACAGAGCCTCTGCCAGCTTGAACAGTCTCCTGCTGACATGCAGGGCCAACGGATTCATGAGGTTTTCTCCGTACCCGTACTCGTCCATCCGCTCGACACAATTTGAAACGAGACTCGTCCGACCAGTCACATGTTTTCAGTCATCAGTAGTCCAATGTTGGTGTGACGGGTCCAGGCGAGTCGTAACGTTTTGTGTAGAGAAGTCACAAGGGTACACGAGTGGGCCTTCAGCTCCGAAAGCCAATATCGATTATGTTTCGTTGCATGGTTCGCACGTTGACACTTGTTACTCGCCCTGCATTGAAATTTGCAGCAATGAGCGGAAGGGTTGCATTTCTGTCACGTTGAACGAATCTCTTCAGTCGTCGTTGGTCCCGTTCTTGCAGGATCTATTTTCGGCCTCAGCGATGTAGGAGAATTGATCTTTCACCGGATTCCTGATATTCACGGTACACTCGTGAGATAGTCGTACGGGAAAATCCCCACTTCACCGCTACCTCGGAGATGCTGTGTCACGTCGCTCGTGCGCCGACTCACTTAAATCTTGATAACCTACCATTGTAGCAGCAGTAACCGATCTAACAACTGTGCCAGACAGCTGTTGTGTTATATAGGCGTTGCCGACCGCAGCGCCGTATTCTGCCTGTTTACTTATATCTGTATGTGAATACGCTTGCCTGTACCAGTTTCTTTGGCGCTTCAGTGTGGAAAGTCGACTTCGCTTCAGACCTCAGCATCCAACATCACTTCCTTGGCTGATTTCGACTAATGAGACACCTTATTGAATGTGTCTCCAGCATTGTTCAAGTCGTCATGAAGACTAAAATGTCCACTAATGGGTACCCAAATACTTACAGTGAGATATTATACGTTAGAACAATTATTTAAAAATAACAGTTGAAAAATTTAATTAATGACCTTCAAAGGGAAATTTTGTAAACGCTACAAAATAATGGTAGATGAAAAATTCAATATAACATGTGTCATATTTTCAGCTTTCCACTGAGGCATAAACTAAAAATTAAGTAGTCTTAAAATAAATGTGACACAATACATAGAACACAAGGTGACAAGACAAGGCAAGAAAAAAGCTAAAACTTTGCAAAGTAATGAGATTACAATTTCAGAAAAACATCTTCACAAATTGAGCGAGTCATTAACCATCTGGTCCACCTCTGGCCCTTATGCCTGCAGTTATTCGGCTTGGCATTGACTGATAGAGTCGATGGATTTCCTCCTCAGGTATGTCATTCCAGAGTCTATCCAACTGACCTGTTATATCGTCAAAATCCCGAGATGGTTGGAGGGCTTTGCCCGTTATGCTCCAGAAGTTCTCAACTGGGGAGAAATCCGGCGACCTTGCTGGACAAGTTAGGGATTGACAAGCACAAAGACAAGCAGTAAAAGCTTTTGCCGTGTGTGAGCGGGCGCTATCTTACTGAAAAGCAATGAAACGGGGTGTAGAATATCGTCAGTCTTCTATAAGCGTTCCCCGGGTGACAACCGGGTCCTGTTATGAAGTGAAACAGCACCCCACACCATCACTCAGTTTAATGCATTAATGTGCATTACGAGTTCTATGCCCTGCAGAGTTTTGATAACTCACGCCCTATTATATCATGAGCGCGGTGCACGGTGTGCGGCGCGAGGATGTGACGTAACAACGGCGACTCTGACGGGCAGTCGTGTGAGGAAAGGCGCCGTTGACGGTTGGGTCTAAATTGCGAATTTTTCTAAATAAATTAATTAAGACTTCGACTCTATTATCTGACACCGCTGTTTTGATATTTATCTACGATGTCTAGGCAGTTTACTTGTATTTAAAATTCATACTATATCATTTTTAGACGTTTTCTGTTTTTATTTTAGTTCCTTACCGACGACGCTTGGATCAAAATATTACTACTTAAATTAAACTTCAAGAAGTAATATATTTTTTACTTTTTAGAGGCTTTTTCCGCCTGTTATAAATTTAAGTTTTATTTTACGCTTTTTGAACATGATATTTTACTAGTTGACAGCATACGATCGACACTCTACCCCCAAATTTACACAAATACTTTCCGGGACGAAATACGAAATTGCGACACGAGATCTTTTTCACTTACGCGATTTAAGTGTTTCTTTCTTTGTAATTCACAGATATATTCTCTGACTATGTTTCTGTATGTGTTTAATTTAGGTAACATAAATATTAAGCACTGGCGATAATTCTAAATCAAGTCAGAAGAAATTGGGCTACCATTGCGCTCTACTACAATAGGCTCCTTAAACTGTTAGGGCAAAGTCATTCGATTTGGTACTGAATTGCAGACCTCAAAAAAAGCTACAAAAAAGTTTGCGATAGCATAAGCTTACATTTTACGGTCGAGTCACAATCTCCCTTTTTCTGCTTGGTCGGTACTCAAACGGGCGACTTCAAAGGGCAAAAATCATCATTCTTGGTCAACAGTAAAAGTTAAACATATGCCCTTGCGGACTTTTACGCAGTTCTTCTTGGCTCTGCAAACTGGTAATACGTAATTTGATGGTTCAAATGGCTCTGAGCACTATGAGACTTAACTGCTGAGGTCATCAGTCGCCTAGAACTTATAACTACTTAAACCTAACTAACCTAAGGACATTACACACATCCATGCCCGAGGCAGGATTAGAACCTGCGACGTAGCGGTCGCGCTGTTCCAGACTGTAGCGCCTAGAACACTCTGCCACACCGGCCGGCGAAATTTGATGTAGCTCTTATATATTACGTAGCGTTTATAAAGAGAGCGTGTTGGCAGAAAACATTTTAGTAAATTTAAATGGGTGCACACACTTCCATGGAACATAGCTAAGAACCATCCCGATTAAACTAGCTCTCAAATAAATCGGACGTTTCATTTGGGAGCTACGATGCCAGAGACAGATACACAGATATGCAGACACACTTTAAACGATTTGCGTCGGAGAATTAAAAATACCAGTCTCCAAAGGTAGATGCTGCCAACTGTCTGTAGTCAATAATGTCTTAAAATGTCTTAGGATTCTTAATTCTCGTACAATGGCTAACAACGGGTTTAATCATACTTAACAAAAACAGTGCAGTTAAGTTGTGCTGAATAATTCAGAACAATGATTGGAGATTTTAATGATTGGAGAGAAATCACAAAGGGAGTCCCACAGGGTTCGCTTGTGGGTCCACTCCTATTCTTATACAAGGTGATTCACGAAGATATGTAAATATGTTATTCTACAAGTAAAACTAAAGAAGAAAGTTCAGATAAACATATGTCCGCAAATGTTTAGCTGTGGAATTACGTCTAATAAAAGATTTTTCCTGAAATTTAGCAACTTCGCTAATATGAAGCCATCGCAAAACTGTGCGAGGTTAAAGTAAAGCGCCATTTACATTTATTTTGTTATTGGTCTGGCGAATCTAATAAAACATGTCTCAGACGTGTAGCTGCAGTAGTTTTCCAGAACATCCAGAGAAGCAAAGATGTAATTTCGTAAAATTTTTATTTTATTAACTGCTTGACAACTGCACGAAGATTTCAACAGAAGTTGTAGCGAATATAATTTTGGAAAAATTATGGTAATAACGTTAACAGAAACTATATGAATGTGTAAGATAATCTGCTTTTATTAATACCATAGCACACGTAAATTCATGTTAAACTGGAAAAAAACAAAACTCAGTGTGAAGGACGTTGTACAGTGTATATACAGTTTCACAATACATTCACAATAAATGTTCAAGAATGTCTCCACCGAGTTCAATCCATTTAGCTGCACGTGTATGAACAGATTTTGTTGCTCGTTTCAGTTTCACAGGGTTGTTCGTAATTTCGTCTATTGCATTCATAATGCGAGCAAGTAATGCCTCACGTGTAGCACTGCCATCACATTTGCCATACATAAACACCATATCGGCGTATTCCTCAGTCGTAAATTTGAAAGGCATCCGTATTTCATAAATAATCTACAAACTGCAACAGTTACAATATGGTTTCACTTAAATACAATGTTGTTATTATGTTCTTTCACTGAACAATACAGAAAACAAACTCGTTTCAAGGTTAGGAAACGACTGAAACAACTCACTAACGGTTGCCACCAATGACATAAACGTTTCTACATTCTTAATGAAAAGTAAACAAATTTACTTGTATAATGATCTTATCTTCTTTGGATGTTCTGGAAAACTACTGCAGATACACGTCTGGGACATCTGTTATTAAGATTCACCAGACCAATAACAACAAATAGAAATCATGCTTTACTTTAACCTCGTGCAGTCTTGCGATGGCTTCATATTAGCGAAGATGCTAAATTTCAGGCAAAATCTTTTATTAGCTGTAACTCCGTAACTAAATATTTGCGGACCTATGTTCATGTGAACTTTTTTCTTTAGTTTTACTTGTAGGATAACATATTAAAATATTTGCATATCTTCGTGAATCACCCTGTATATATTTAATGACTTTCCATTTAACTTTGAACAAGCAGGCGATACTAGTGTTATAAAAAATCCCACCAGACAGAAAGCAACAGACAGGATTGTTAATGATGTTTTTCAAAAAAATTATTAAGTGGTTCTCTGAAAATGAACTCTCTCTTAATTTTGAGAAAACGCACTTATTTAGTACTGTGCAAGAAATAGAGTCATACGAAGAACTTACGTAGCACATGAATGGAAGTCAGTAAATAGCGTACAATGCTCCAGATTTTTGAGTGTACATACTGATGAAAACTTGAACTGGAAGAAATGTATTAATGAGGTTCTGAAACAATTAAGTTCAGTTGCTTTTGCTCTTCATAGAAATGTTAATCTCGGAAACAAACGTATCAGCCTGTTGACATATTTTTCATATTTCTACTCAATAATGTCTTATGGATTAATTTTCTTGGGTAACTACTGTTTTGAGTGCATAAAACAGAGCTCTAATAATAACGTGCTGTTCACGCGCAGTCGTCATGTAGATAGCTCTTCAAGCAGTTAGGCATTTTAACTGCACCATCACAATACATACATTGCCTAATGAAATTCATCATAAATAATCCATCACAATTTGAGAAGAATACTGATGTCTGCGCCTAGAACACTAGAAAAAAATAACCTTTAACACCCATTATTTAAGTTGTCAGTTGCTCAGAAAGGAGTTAAATATGCACTATCAAAAATCTTTGATCATTTGAGCAATAACACAAAATGTCTGACAGGTAGCAAAGCAAATTTAAATCTAACATAAAACCATTTGTCCTGGACAACTTCTATTTCATGGTCGAATTTTTACTTAACTCTGGGTGTCTGTAAGACAAACCCATCTTATCAAATTTAGATCATTACACCATCAGTTATACCGGAGCCAAGGTAACCCCTGAGGGCTGGCAACCCATATTACACCAAAGAGGACAAGGTTGTCTATGCCCAAGGCGTACCAAAAGCATCATGGTAGACGCCGGCTATTTACGTACAAGAAAAGGGAAACAGTCATTCCGAGCACTACTTCCTGCAGGGGGAGCTCGAGCCACAGCCTGCAGGAAGTATCACTACGCCAAAACCTGACTGGATGGAGACAGCTATTTAGGGGCTAGAACCAGCCCCGAAGTTCAGTTCACGCTGGATGCCGACCTCGTGTACTGCGACCGTTGAAGATTACGTCTTCGTCTCTGAATTGAACTGTTACTAGGGTGTGTGTATCACCACGAACCTTTGTGGAAAATTAGAAGTGAACTTTTGTTTGCCTCAATGAGGAGACATTTACTGGCATCGTTATTGTTACCTTTCGTTTATTTTTCAGTCATCAACCTTGTGGACTTACATCAGTAAAAGTTGTGGTTGTGAAAAATTGTGAATTGTCAGTCACAACAATAATCCTTTCGTGATTGACGGTGTCGTGACCACGAGTCGCAACTCCTGCACGCTATACTTCCCCTCCAGCAACAGATGTTACACGGGTCAGCCTGCATGCCAGGGGGAGCGAGTTCGCCAGCAAATTTTAGCGGCATGCCACAGACGTCGCTACTAGATTGCGAACTATACGTATCACGTCACGCATGACGCGGAACAAATAGCTCCTACCACTGTGCACAAGGACAAAAACCGAGCACAGCCCTTAACCTGGACAGTTCTGGTTAGATTTCCAGCAAGAGCCAGTCGGAGTTCCAGTTCCAGTTGCAGTCGCAGTTGCAGGTCCACTTCAGTGCAGCTCTGCAAAAATTGACATAATGTCATTGGAGATTAGCAGTCACTAGTTGTAAAACAGGTTTTTTATTTTGCGTCCTCACTGCATTAAAGAAAAGACTAGTTTCTGTTCAACATAAACCATCCTGTAGACAACAGCAAAAAAACTAAACAATAAATACTCTAAGAAGTATGTAATGTTATAATACCACACCAGCATCAAATATCAAACGGACTAGAATATACCTGATTGTACCGATTACAAAAGCACCAGCAGCCAAAATTTACATGCTACATTACTGGATAGAATACAAGGTTTGCGTAAAAATATGGAAACACTGCGAGAAATATATGATACAACATAAATATAGAAGCTATCTGAGCCTACAGGTGGCGCCGTTGTACTTGACCACTAACAGTACTTCCTCAGTGACCTCAGTACGTTGCAAGCGTCAGTCGTGATGAGAACGGTGTACTGTATAGCTGAGTGATTCGCACTTGGGCAAATTGTTGATGCTTGTACTGTGCGTGCTTCCGTACCCAAAGTATCCAAAATGTTTTGTATTTCAAAAGGCATCATTTCGAAGGCTTATATCGCATACAGGGAAAGCGGGAAAACATCATCCGCCAGGAAGTTTCATAACTGCGCACACTGCGCTACAAAGTGGAAATTTCATTCTGGAAACATCCCCCAGGCTGTAGCTAAGCCATGTCTCCGCATTATCCTTCTCCCAGGAGTGCTGGTCTTGCAAGTTTCGCAAGAGAGCTTCTGTGATGTTTGGAAGGTAGGAGACGATGTACTGGGGGAATTTAAGTTGTTTGGACGACCTGTGAGTAGTGCTTGGGTAGTACAATCGGTAGAGCACTTGCCCGCGAAAGACAAAGGTCCAGAGTTCGAGTCTCGGTCCACCACACAGTTTTAATCTGCCAAGAAGTTTCAAACACAGGTGTTGTGCTGGACGTACGGGATCAAAAACTCGATCATCAAAGGATCAGTGGATATACGGGTCCATGATAATCTTGTCAACCACATAGCAGTTTACAACTGAGCACCACACGGTATGAAACGCAAGCAAGAATGTGTCAAGAACGCTCTGATCTCAAAGTGGCGAACGCTGCGGACAGAATGGACAGGCAGCACCAGGACGTGAAGCCAGGACCATCCAACACGCCAACACCCTCATCACCATCAGCGATCTCCCCCCCCCCCCCCCCCACTGAATTCGAATTCAGAGGGGTGTCTTTGTCGCCTTAAGGACATTCCTGACTAAAACCAACATGAGAGGACGCGCGACTGGTCCAGTCGTTGCTGAAGAGCCAGCGGAGCCTGCGGTAAAGCGGTAAAGATGACGAATAAGAAATTTGTCAAAACGCTGTTACTTAACCAAGGTCGTTCCCTCACTATATAAGCGGGTAGTGCACGCCAGCGGAACCATTCCGCTGCGAGCTCTATCTGCAACAGCATTGAAGCACTATGCCTCGTCGACGTGTGCATCGTCAACGCCGCCACCGCATGCCTGTCTACTCTAGCTATTGTCCGAGGCGAGAATGCCTCTCTACCTGGACTCGAATCATTCACCGACCGAGATGTCATCGCCTACAAGACCTGGCATTGTGGAATAGATGCTAAGTCCCAATCTAGACCTAGTTGTGTATATAGTAATATGCCGTTTACATTGTATACCCGCTCCTGTCGTAAAGTTAGTAATGATGAAAAAATACATGTGTGGATGAAAGGACTTGGTGTACTCTAACTGGTGATGTAACTCTGTATTATAATTATTAATAAAGTGTCATCTGTAGCATCAGCTATCAACCGGGGAGCGTACATCGCGAACCGGGGGCTCAAGGATGCAACAGTTTTAAAAAATTAACAAAGCATAGTGCCGCACTGCTCGCTGGGCGCCTAGCCGGCCGGTTACCCAACCCGCTTGGCTCGGCGCTAGGCCGGCGCACCAGCAGACGCGCGCTCCTAAAACGACTAGAGCGCGTACGAGGGCCTGCTTTCTCGTGTAACTGGGCTCATATTCACGGAGACCTGAAGGTGTGGGCTCAAGTCATAGTACGAAAAACACCTCAAGGTCATCATCACTGGACCACGTCGGGCCTGTAATACATCGTTCACAAACTGTCTGTTAAACGCCTCATTCGGTCATACACTTTGTATCATGAAATATCCTGCCAGATAACATGACCTAATTCGAATTCAGAGGGTTGTCTCTGTCACCGTAAAGTCATTCTTGACTAAAATCAACTCTCCACGTCCAATCTCAAAGGAAAGACCGTCACAAAATGTATTTAAAACAAACCTGATTTGCCGAACTCGTGACCTTTGCCTTTCGCGGGCAATTTCTATACCGAGTTCTCGGAGTCTTTCGCAGTGGCATGCTTCAATAAAATCTTCTCGGTTTGCAAGCCACCTCTCTTCGAATAAAACACTGTCTCCGCCAGCGTCATTAGGAATTGTCACGGACTGTGCGGCCCCTCCCGCCGGGGGTACGAGTCCTCCCTCGGGCATGGATGTGTGTGTGTTATTCTTAGCATAAGTTTAAGTAGTGTTTAAGTTTAGGGTCCGATGACCTTAGGAGTTTGGTCCCTTAGGAATTCACACACATTTGAACATTCTTGATTATCTGTATCATTTCAGGGTTCAGGGCAGCTATTGTCGAATTGGCCTCTGGGCTTCCTCTATCCGATACTGTCCTTGTTGGCAGATTAATTTTTCCCCTTTGATGTAAAACTCTTGTAATCACATGATGTCCACATATTCTTAGCTGCACAATGATGTTTGGTAGTTCTGTGGAAACCAAGGTGCTGTGCATAACTGTGCATATGTGTAACATCCGCCCGGATAACCGGGCGCGTTAGCACGCCGCTTCCGGGATTCGGGGAGTCGCGCCAGTCCCGGCTCCAATCTACCCGACACAAGGTGGACCAATCCGCTTAAAAACTGGGATATAATAGAAAAATGGATATAAAATCCTGCAAAACTGTGCTCTTTTTATATTTTTAGGGACGCTGATTACGGATCCGATATCAAAATTACAAAATTCATAACGGCGGACCCAATTTGGCGGATCAAACATTGTAAATTTAGCTGATTCGCGTAAAACATCGGGTATAATGTATTGTCAGATAGCTTATAATGAACAGAAATTGAAATTGCCGTACTGAAATGTTTTATACGATATTTTATTTTTGTCAGTCAAACTTGTAAGCTACCGCTTCTGTTTTGCTCTTTTCTGTTGATGGGTAAGCCTGCGAGCCGAACGTATAAGTGAAAATTTTTGCACAACGGACTTTATAACGCTAATTTGTCGCCCTGACACTTATACGCTCTCCGGAAAGGTAAGCTTATCCTTTGCTCTATATGTGACATCAACTAGTCGTATGCAAATCTGGTTGGTTTCTAACCATATCCTCAGTATATGCTAGAATGTTCAGATGTGCTGACCTACAAACACTGCCTCCACCAGGTGGTTGCAAACATGAAATACACAAATAAGGAGATAATAAAATGACCGAGGAAAGTACTAGCTATGAAATGATACACTCAGTAGTGTCAAATTCTTTACTCTTCTCCAATTTACTCTATACAAGATTACACAGTACGAGCAACATTTTAGTTCTGCCTATTCACATTTGGTAATCGCTCTGTCTGGCACTGTCTTGTGATATATTCGCGGTCGTTAATTCAAGCGCGGAATACTGACATCAGCTATGGCAATTGAATATTTAGAACTACACTCGCGACTAGCAACGTGAAGCCTCAGCATAGAACGAAAAAGACTCGTGATCAGCAATTTACTTTACTTCCCTAACCGCCGTTGCGAATGTACGACCACTACAGTAATCTGACGCTTATCGCTGCAAAGGTTCTCGCCTCAGCGAGATGACATAAATTCTACCTCACCAAAAGCTTCCGTAAGCACCTTCACGGCTGCCGTGGAACACCAGACGATCCTCAGGCTCTCGCTACAAGTCCTCTGTCCCAGTAATGATGTCGCACACCTCGCCAGGACCAACCTCTCTCCTAGACGCCCCAGGAACAAGTGTTTCTCAGTCGCTACGCTTTTTCGTAGCTCCTGTTCTTTTTTCTTTCCCCCTTTAATGTGAGTGGCCAACCATGTTGCTGGAAGGCCTCGCTTGTGTCTTTCCTGTTCTCCTGCCAGCCTCCCGTCTCCGTCCGCTTCACTATCACCCAACGTGCAGATATTCTGCTACAAATTGAGATCCCTAGCCGATGTCAGTATCGTTAATGGTTTCCTGTCTCGATGTTTATACTATTGAAGGTTCTTCTTTCCGGAGTGGTGGTTGTAATGTGGCTCAAAATTATGCCACCTTACAAACTCGTAATCCCATTAGTCGCTCCCACCATTTTTGCTATCAGAAACGTCGCTGCCGGGTTGTTCACTGGGAGATGGTTCGAAAACCAGATCTTTTACGAGATGGGTTTTGTTATCTTCTTTAATAATAATTTTGTGAAATTTCGAGATGAGTGGATCCGAAGATGCCAAAGTCAATTGTATGCATCAGGCATCCTTTTCTCTGGGGAATATTTACACGTAAAATCTTCTCGGTGACGTCCATCCTTATTCCGAGCTTCCTGCGTAGCTTCAGGTAGTTGATCAATCGGCTACGGAGCAGCTTCGATTACATCCGTTAATCAAAACTACACTGTGCAACAGAACTGAAGGGTCACTTTTTAACTATAAACATGTAATTCTTTTACATTACAACGCAGAAGTTTGAAATTTGTCTCAAAGGTGGCTACAACCTTCTTCTGCTACGGTGCAAAAGCATACCATCCTGCAGCGTCACATTTGGGCTCAACGATGTTTCAAATAGCAAGGCGTCACCCCTGAGAAAAAAGAAAGCTGCGACTCAGAAGTTCATCTGAAGTGCAAGTTTGGTTAATAGTGTCACATTTTCATCAAACTGCACCACAATTCTGCCTGAGGCCATTGTGGACGTGTCACATGATGGGACGATCGTCAATCCCCACCCCCTTAACTACACCTCACCCTTTTCTTCTCTTGATGCCTCTGCGATGGAGGTTGGAACGGCGACGAATGAAACCACCCCTTCCCTTGGAGCGTTCATTGACACACAGCCTCTTACATTACACCCCTTCTCTTGACGTCTCTGCGATGGATCTCAGCACGGCGACACCCAGTGTTTACTTATGGGTGGCCAAGGTAAAGCTTTCAGACACACTGCCGCTCAGAATCGACAGCAAAAGGCCTCAAAGGATGGCACAAAGGGCATCAATGAAACCATCTCTTTCGTTGGGTCGTTGATTCCCACTGTTACACGGTCTAAAACGACAGTCCTTAGAGCGTTGAGCACGAGGACGCCGACAACCTTTGACGTTGTTGACATCCCCGGATCAAACCATCTCTAAGGACATTGTGACTCCTTTGTAGTGCAGCTCGACCGCAGTTTTTACTCTCTTGTATAGGTTGTCACCAATAGGGACCGTTCGAAACCATTCGACGAAATCTGAAAGTGATCCAAAGCAGCAAAGGGTGTGTATACGTTTTCAGCCCTCCTGCTTGACGCCCTACTTTGGCGTGATCATAGAGGGGTATGACATGGATACATACATGATTACAATTGCAAAGGATCCCTCTACGGTACCCCAATTCGGCAGTATCCTCAGTGGCACCTACCCATGTTCACTGATAATTTTAAATATATGGCTTTACACAGAAAACCTGTGAAGCAGTCCTAGGCGCCTGCTGGCGGGCAACCACTTGAAATGGCTCCAATGCCCAGTGTCGTACAGTAAAAGAATGACTGTCCACTAAAAACGCGCAACTAGGCGCACATAAATACATTTCACCTCTTTATCTATACTATTAACGTAGAAGGAGAGCCATTTACAAAAGTGGAGCACTGTAGTGGAAATTTTTAGCAAACTATTCCGGATAATATCGGTAGTGGGTTAGTTATAAGTCGATATACGTGTTTAGACTGTTTAAAAATGTCATAAAAATACGTTCTGGAGCGCTACCCTGAACCCTGGGCAAGATCACTGTCACATATTAAATGCCCCACACAAGCAGTATCTGAAAAACGTGTTCAAAAAAATGGTTCAAATGGCTCTGAGCACTATGGGACTTAACTTCTAAGGTCATCAGTCCCCTAGAACTTAGAACTACTTAAACCTAACTAAGCTAAGGACATCACACACGTCCATACCCGAGGCAGGATTCGAACCTGCGACCGTAGCTGCCGCGCGGTTCCGGACTGCAGCGTCTAGAACCGTTCGGCCACACCCGGCCGGCGAAAAACGTGTCTTCCGATTCTCTGTTTACCTGCGACCGTCAAGGGACATATCACATCGACCAATGACTGGAATTCCACCGCAGTATTACGTAAGTATGCACCAGTGCAGTCGACACAAGATTTCGCAGAATGAAGGTCTAAACGCGCACCCTTTTCTGGTTCTGTTCTGTCCTGGTTCTGAAGTGATTTGGCCACTCGTGTATGCGGACACATGACAAGGGCCATTAAGCCGGTCAGCCTTTTGGCGTGGTTTTTAGGCTGTTTTGCATTTCCGACTTGTTAAATATATGGGGCTGGTACCCACGTCGCGCCTCAGGTACACGATTCGCAGACATTTAGAAAACGTTCTCACGCTTTCACGTGGGAAAACAATAGAGGCAGGCAGATAGGGTGCAATAGCATTGCCGAATCCAGATTAACACGCCGATCTTGTGAATGATGGCAGATAAGGACAGGAGAAAAAGATCGAGGATAACGACGTTCATCACATTTCTGTAGAAAAGTGACACTACGTGCAGGTTGGCATAGTATTTTACAATGTGCAAAGTACCAAAGTTTGAGTGTATTTGCTATGGTGCGATGTGAAAGTACGCAGTTTCCGTTGGAAGACCACAAAGTCGAGAACGAGTACGTCAAGCAGGTAAACTCGTATGAGCATTGAAGAATCATCCGGCAGATGCACCAGGTCGAAGATACCCTTTCGGTAAAACGCCGTGTCCTGGTGCATTAAGTCCGTAAATGCCTACTGTACATCCTCCCCCCCCCCCCCCCCCCCCAGGAATCGGTGACGCTTCAAGGCCCTTTTTAACCTACCGAAGCCGTGATAATCGCATGGGGACATAACAGGACTATAGGGCGGGTGCTCGACTGTCCCCCACTTGAGTTGACGTAACTTCTACATTACAACATTTGCTATATGGGGACGTGCGTTATCATCCCTTGTCGCAGTTTTCAAGGACGTTTCGCCTTAAGTAGACGCCGTAATTTCTCAGCGCTGGGCAGGTGATGGTGACATGGGGTTCCTTGAAATTCATATGCAATACGTAATCAAAGAAGAGGATGAGTAGCACCTTCCCAGTAAAGGGCTACAACATGGCGCACCATGATAGACATGTTGCCGCAGATACACTCTTTGATGGATGTCTACCGGTGTTTGCTCTTCGGCAAGAAAAGAATAACAGTACGTTGGTGCGCTTTGGACGCATTTGGTAATAACGTCGCTGTAGTTCACTTTTCCGCATTTACCACAGGGAAGTCAGAAAGACACGAACGACACAGTAATCCCTTACCTATATGTTGGTACTTATACACTGAAGCGCCAAAGAAACTGGTATAGGTATGGGTATTCAAATGCAGAGATATGTAAGCTTGCAGAATAAGGCGCTGCGGTCGGCAACGCCTTTATAAGACAATGAGTGTTGGGCGAAGTTGTTAGAACGGTTACTGCTGCTACAATGGAAGTTTATCAATATTTAAAGTGAATTTGAACAGGGTGTTATAGTCGGTGCGCGAGCGATGGGACACAGAATCTCCGATACAGCGATGAAGTGGGAATTTTCCCATACGACCATTTCACGAGTGGACCGTGAATAGCAAGAATCCGAAAAAACATCAAATCTCCGACATCGCCGCGGCCGGAAAAGATTAAGCAAGAACGGGACTAACGACGACAGAATAGAATCGTTCAGCGTGACAGAAGTGCAACCCTTCCGTAAACTGCTGCAGATTTCAGTGCTGGGGCATCAACATGTATCAGCGTGCGAACAACTTAACGAAAAATCATCGATATGGGCTTTCGGCGTCGAAGGCCCACTGTATACCCTCGATGACTGCACGACACAATACTTTACGCCTCGCCTGAGCCCGTCAACACCGACCATAGACTGTTCATGACTGAAAACATGTTGCCTGCTCGTTTCGAATTGTATCGAGCAGACGGACGTGTACGGGTATGGAGACAACCTCATGAATCCATGGATTCTGCATGTCAGCAGGAGACTGTTAAAGCTGGTGGAGGCTCTGTAATGGTGTGGGACGTTTGCAGTTGGAGTGATACGGGACCCTCGATACGTCTAGATACGCCTCTGAGAGATAACTCGTACATAAGCATCCTGCCTGATCACCTGTATCCATTCATGTCCATTGTGGATTCCGACGGCCTTGGGCAGTTGTAGCAGGACAATGCGACATCCCAAACGTCCAGAATTGCTACAAAATGGCTCCAGGGACACTCTTCTGAGTTTAAAAACTTCCGCTGGCCACCAAACTCCCCAGATATGAACATTATTGAGCGTATCTGGGATGCCTTGCAACGCGCTGTTCAGAAGAGATCCCGACCACCTCGTACTCTTACGGACTGATGGACAGCCCTGCAGGATTCATGGTGTCAGTTCCCTCCAGCACTACTTCAGACGTTAGTCGAGTCCATTCCAGGTCGTGTTGTTGCACTTCTGCGTGGACGCGGGGGCCCTGCACGATATTAGGCAGGTGTACCGGTTTCTTTGGCTCTCCAGTGTATAACCGCATCGGAGTCGCGCTACGCCCTCAAACGGAAAGTTTTTAACGGCCCCTTACAGGCGTATCTAGCGAACAATACAGGTGAACAATAAGTGACTTTCGTAACCGAGGCACTAGCAATACCAGCACAATACCAACAGCATACACGGCAGTGACGAGAGTTGTGGCAATGATGCTTTTTACAGTCAGCTTATGCCAATAATACGATTCGACAGCGTGGCGCAGACGTAAATGGCCGCTTTGCTGTTGATCCGAGAAGACTGTAAGTAAGGCGGAGCGGGCGGACACTTCAAAGGAGGCGGCATCTGGCGGGGTCCCGCCCCGCCGCTGCCGCCCCCACCGCCCCCGCCGCCGCCCCGCGACGCCGCCGCGCCACACTCCTCCACCGCCGGCAGAATTGAGTTAGCCGGCGTATTGCAAAGCCGCCCGGCCGCTGTATTAAGTTATTACAAGCCCGGGATTGGCGCGCCTAATCTCATTGGGCGCGCTCTCTTACTTAGCAGCAGAAGGCGCCCTGAATCAGGTTATTGCCTGCCACACACGCGCCCGCCGCGCCACACGGGATAGGCGCGCCCTCGCCGAGCGGCGTTTAGCTTTCCAAACACGCTATTCAGCGCACGGGGAGCGCGGCACAATGACGGGAATTCCAGCCGCGCCTCGCCGCCTTCTGTGCTGTTCCGTTCCGCTCCGTTCTGTTCTACCCCAGCCGGCGCTGTCGCCCCTATTCTGTCTCCGCTGACATTGTGCTCCCGCACAGAGCACGCACTTCTCTCCGACACACAGGTCTGTGCGGCCTGGACGCAGACGTAAATAAGTACTTCGTAAGGCCCGTACCTTCTCCTAACTCGCAACAAAATGCAGAAAGGCTTCGACAAAATTCCGCAGCCTCTTTAAATGTGGATAAGTGCAGGTTAATGCACAAACACGCATTTCTCCCGTCTTCGAGTAGTGTAGATTTCCACAGTCTTTAGCATAGATACAGACTGCGAATGCTGTGTTCGAATGTAAACTGACAAGGGGACGGATCTTCCTCGTCATCACCGATTTCGCCCAAATTAATGGTACGTACAGGGTTCAGTGCCTTGCCGTTTCTTCATACTGGGAGACGAAATGTGCTACCTGTCAGGTAAAATGTTCGTATCAAAGGCGCACACTACTGTATAGTTCCAAAAATAGTTTTCAAACAATCTGCAGGTCCAATTTCGATCGTCGATGGTTTAAGCTTGTCTTTACTAATACAAGCCGTAACACACTGAAGAGCCAAATAAACCGAGGTAAAAATTGCTGTTTTGAGGAGCGCGCCGCAGCGCGTTGTGTGAAGCAGTCACCCTCAGTTTCTGGCGGTGGCGCCGCTGTGGCAATCGCAGCTTTGGTGTCTCTCTCTGCTGTGAAAGAGGAAAGGTAGCATGTTCACGTGTATTTAAGGGGCGCTATGAGCTCGCCGTGTTTGGCGACATCGCGGTGAACGCACATTCGAAGCGTGTATTCGTCATCGCCATACTGGCGTATCACCTGGCGTGATGGTATGGGGCGCCATTGGTTTACGTCTCGGTCACCTCTTGTTTGCATTGACGGCACTTTGAGCAGTGGACGTTACATTTCAGATGTGTTACGACCCGTGGCTCCACCCTTCATTCGATCCCTGCGAAACCCTACATCCAGCAGGATAATGCACGACCGCATGTTGCAGGTCCTGTACGGGCCTTTCTGGATACAGAAAATGTTCGACTGTTGCCCTGGCCAGCACATTCTCCAGATCTCGCACCAACTGAAAACGTCTGGTCAATGGTGGCCGAGCAACTGGCTCGTCACAATATGCCAGTCAATACTCGTGATCAACTGTGGTATCGTGTTGAAGCTGCATGGGCAGCTGTACCTGTACACGCAATCCAAGCTCTGTTTGACTCAATGCTCAGGCGTATCAAGGCCGTTATTACGGCCAGAGTTGGTTTTGTGGGCACTGATTTCTCAGGATCTGTGCACTCATATTGCCTGAAAATGTAATCACATGTCATTTCTAGTATAATATATTTGTCCAATGAATACCCGTTTATCATCTGCATTTCTTCTTGCTGTAGCAATTTTAATGGCCAGTAGTGTATATGTGCAGATCGCTATCGCATGACTTTTCTCACCTCAGTGTAATCACTGCATCATCACAAGGGCTTGGCCAGAAACGAGAGAGAAATGGGCACTCCAGATAATCAAGCGCTTGGGACAAAAAAAGTGCGTGTGTCGGTCGAGTCGTGAGCCATTTCTACTAGCCTAGTTTCCGGGCAGAGGTTGGCGCAGCAGAAATATTTCAGAGCGGTAAGCCGAGGTTCGTTGGGTCATTCCTGGTACGAACAATTCCTTTTTTATTTTCAGTTTTCGCGTTCTTTACACAGCAAATAAACAGAAATGCTCAGTGTATTGAACTTCTTAATATTTTCATGAAGTTCTTGGTAAGGAAAGGCAAAGGGAAATCTGAGACAGCAAATAAATTTCCAAGAAGTGACTGTACTTCTAGCTTCGAAAAGGAGCCTGCAAATAAATTTCCAAGAAGGCATTGTAATTAAAGCATACAGGCGTTTGTATTCCACTAGTTTCATTCTGATGTTCAAGAAGAGTTACACGTAGTTTACTGCAAATTGTGCGGTGAGAGAGAACCTTTGATTAGTGTGAAGGAAGTCTGTTTTTCTAGAGAAACTTTAAAACAACCATTTACTTGTAAAAAATGCAGCCTTAATAACCTGTACAAGTTGCCGAGAAAATTACTGCTTGTCCTGTTTCACGATGAGTATAAACCCAGGGCATGCAAGTCATCAACTGTACAGGAATAAAAGGATATAGCTTTATATTCTTGGGTAAAATATTCCGGAGGTAAAATAGTCCCCCATTCGGATCTCCGGGCGGGGACTACTCAAGAGGATGTCGTTATCAGGAGAAAGAAAACTGGCGTTCTACGGATCGGAGCGTGGAATGTCAGATCCCTTAATCGGGCAGATAGGTTAGAAAATTTAAAAAGGGAAATGGATAGGTTAAAGTTAGATATAGTGGGAATTAGTGAAGTTCGGTGGCAGGAGGAACAAGACTTTTGGTCAGGTGATTACAGGGTTATAAACACAAAATCAAATAGGGGTAATGCAGGAGTAGGTTTAATAATGAATAAAAAAATAGGAGTGCGGGTTAGCTACTACAAACAGCATAGTGAACGCATTATTGTGGCCAAGATAGATACGAAGCCCACACCTACTACAGTAGTACAAGTTTATATGCCAACTACCTCCGCAGATGACGAAGAAATTGAAGAAATGTATGATGAAATAAAAGAAATTATTAAGATAGTGAAGGGAGACGAAAATTTAATAGTCATGGGTGACTGGAATTCGAGTGTAGGAACAGGGAGAGAAGGAAACGTAGTAGGTGAATATGGATTGGGGCTAAGAAATGAAAGAGGAAGCCGCCTGATAGAATTTTGCACAGAGCACAACTTAATCATAGCTAACACTTGGTTTAAGAATCATGATAGAAGGTTGTATACACGGAAGAACCCTGGAGATACTAAAAGGTATCAGATAGATTATATAATGGTAAGACAGAGATTTAGGAACCAGGTTTTAAATTGTAAGACATTTCCAGGGGCAGATGTGGACTCTGACCACAATCTATTGGTTATGACCTGTAGATTAAAACTAAAGAAACTGCAAAAAGGCGGGAATTTAAGGAGATGGGACCTGGATAAACTGAAAGAACCAGAGGTTGTACAGAGTTTCAGGGAGAGCATAAGGGAACAATTGAAAGGAATGGGGGAAAGAAATACAGTAGAAGAAGAATGGGTGGCTCTGAGGGATGAAGTAGTGAAGGCAGCAGACGTTCAAGTAGGTAAAAAGAAGAGAGTTAGTAGAAATCCTTGGGTAACAGAAGAAATATTGAATTTAATTGATGAAAGGAGAATATATAAAAATGCAGTAAATGAAGCAGGCAAAAAGGAATACAAACGTCTCAAAAATGATATCGACAGGAAGTGCAAAATGGCTAAGCAGGGATGGCTAGAGGACAAATGTAAGGATGTAGAGGCTTAGATACTGCCTACAGGAAAATTAAAGAGACCTTTGGAGATAAGAGAACCACATGTATGAACATCAAGAGCTCAGATGGAAACCCAGTTCTAAGCAAAGAAGGGAAAGCAGAAAGGTGGAAGGAGTATATAGAGGGTCTATACAAGGGCGATGCACTTGAGGACAATATTATGGAAATGGAAGAGGATGTAGATGAAGATGAAATGGGAGATACGATACTGCGTGAAGAGTTTGACAGAGCACTGAAGGACCTGAGTCGAAACAAGGCCCCCGGAGTAGACAACGTTCCATTGGAACTACTGACGGCCTTGGGAGAGCCAGTCCTGACAAAACTCTAACATCTGGTGAGCAAGATGTATGAAACAAGCAAAATACCCTCAGACTTCAAGAAGAATATAATAATTATAATACTAAAGAAAGCAGGTGTTGACAGATGTGAAAATTACCGAACAATCAGTTTAATAAGTCACAGCTGCAAAATACTAACACGAATTCTTTACAAACGAATGGAAAAACTAGTAGAAGCTGACCTCGGGGAAGATCAGTTTGGATCCCGTAGAAATACTGGAACACGTGAGGCAATACTGACCTTACGACTTATCTTAGAAGAAAGATTAAGAAAGGCAAACCTACGTTTCTAGCATTTGTAGACTTAGAGAAAGCTTTTGACAGTGTTGACTGGAATACTCTCTTTCAAATTCTAAAGGTGGCAGGGGTAAAATACAGGGAGCGAAAGACTATTTACAACTTGTACAGAAACCAGATGGCAGTTATAAGAGTTGAGGGACATGAAAGGGAAGCAGTGGTTGGGAAGGGAGTAAGACAGGGTTGTAGCCTCTCCCCGATGTTATTCAATCTTCATATTGAGCAAGCAGTAAAGGAAACAAAAGAAAAATTTGGAGTAGGTATTAAAATCCATGGAGAAGAAGTAAAAACTTTGAGGTTCGCCGATGACATTGTAATTCTGTCAGAGACAGCAAAGGACTTGGAAGAGCAGTTGAACGGAATGGATGGTGTCTTGAAGGGAGGATATAAGATGAAAATCAACAAAAGCAAAACGAGGATAATGGAATGTAGTCGAGTTAAGTCGGGTGATGCTGAGGGTATTAGATTAGGAAATGAGACACTTAAAGTAGTTAGGGAGTTTTGCTATTTGGGGAGCAAAATAACTGACGATGAACGAAGTAGAGAGGATATAAAATGTAGACTGGCAATGGCAAGGAAAGCGTTTCTGAAGAAGAGAAATTTGTTAACATCGAGTATAGATTTAAGTGTCAGGAAGTTATTTCTGAAAATATTTGTATGGAGTGTAGCCATGTATGGAAGTGAAACATGGACGGTAAATAGTTTGGACAAGAAGAGAATAGAAGCTTTTGAAATGTGGTGCTACAGAAGAATGCTGAAGATTAGATGGGTAGATCACATAACTAATGAGGAAGTATTGAATAGGATTGGGGTGAAGAGAAATTTGTGCCACAACTTGACCAGAAGAAGGGATCGGTTGGTAGGACATGTTCTGAGGCATCAAGGGATCACCAATTTAGTATTGGAGGGCAGCGTGGAGGGTAAAAATCATAGGGGGAGACCACGAGATGAATACACTAAGCAGATTCAGAAGGATGTAGGTTGCAGTAGGTACTGGGAGATGAAGAAGCTTGCACAGGATAGAGTAGCATGGAGAGCTGCATCAAACCAGTCTCAGGACTGAAGACCACAACAACATTCAAACAGGGCGTGTAGTGGCATAATACTTTCGTGGAAATTTATTTGCTATCCCAAATTTCCTTTTGGATTTCCTTTTCATGTCTTTACCCAAGTATTAATGAATACAACATATTGAACTTTATTTCTTTGTATTTGCAATGTAATTAATTGTAAAAATTTAAGATAAAAATGTTTCAACATAGGGACTCGATCCCAGGACCCTCGGATAACTGTCCTGTATTTTTTTCCACTGCGCCAACCGCTGCCCGGACACCACACTACTGTTAAGGGGAAGTTTACTACCTTTTGATTTTTTGAAATTGCATTTTTGCATCCATAAAAGTGTTCAGAATCCACCCCTGAAATGGTTTTTCCGAATACGGAAAGGAGATGCTTGTTATTCGTGGTTGAACAAAAAAATGCACCTACCTGAAATCTGCCTTATTCACGCACCAGTTATTTTCTTTCGGAGGACGAGTTATTGTACCCGTACTTGAGAGGAAACACACAAAATTCAAATGAAAGTTTGAACGCGTGTGTTTGGAAGTTAGCCCCCAAGCATTTGCATTCTGGTGCGAAGACCGTGGAGATTGCGACTTTCCTGGCAGTGAGCAGCTTCAATGAAGGGTATTCAGCAATTTTGAAGACCATGACAACGATGGACGTCACCCTGGAACGCTATTCGACGCAGTTCGCCAAGCATTCGGACGGCCACCGGATTCAAGCGGCCGAAAACCGCTTGTCACCGGTCGTACGAGCGGCTCTGGAGCAGTGCAGAATGGCCCAGATCGAGCAGAACGCCCTCTTTGAAGAAGAGTAAGGACTAGTTTATATGTAGTCAAAACTTCAAATACGTTTTTCTCGAAATGACGTTATTTTTATCGTGCGGTATGGTAACTTCAAATCTACTGAACCGATTGGCATGATTCTTTGTTTCCTACGAAGCTAACTAAATTGTCTAGGAGTTGTACCACTTTTATTCCGATCCATCAACTATAAATAGGCCGACGAAGTCGAAAAATCGATGAAAAAAATACCATTTTTTCAAATGGCCGCCATTTTGTTTCCTATGGTCCAAATAACTTAAGCGAGGTACAACTCCTAAAGAATCTTATATACTTCACTAACGTCAACTCAATTTTGATTTCAGACGAGCCGGCTATCCTTTGACATAGCGCGCATGGAGGTCTACATCGAAATTTTGTTTCGTTCCGACGGCACTTCCGCCTTTGCTCATCGACATTTCGGGTCGATAAAATTGCCGTTTGTAGAGGAAATATCAATAAACATTTTAGCCAAATTTGACATTGATATCTATAACTCATCCCGAGAAAAAATTCTCAAAGAACATGCTTTTTTCGGGCCAAAGATAGTAAACCTCCCTTAATAGCTCGGCCTCTCCCGACGAGCGCCAAAAATGCTTTCTTTTTTTTAAACGAGTGGCCACTGGGGCTCCCACTTCCCACCCTTTCATTTCTAGCCAAACCCTACACATGCCATATGAGGATTAGCTGACGCCTCCTTGTCGGTTGATGTTCTTTCTCTCACAGCATCACTATAAGCGGCTGGATGTGGGGATCCAAGGGACACCCACTGTCTTACACATGTCCCCCGAGCGGTCTACTGCTTTGGCGGCCCCAATGACTGCCCACATTCAGGATGATCCCTCACACATGGTCGAGTGGGAGGTCGTTTCAGGGTGTGGCATACAGCGAAAGACTTTCCATAGGACTGATCGAAGGGCTCGACAGACAGGTTTCAGACGCCATCTGTAGCAATCCTTCGCCACCTGCAGTCGTTTGCCCTGTTTCAGTGGAAACCTCTCAGTCTGCAAGGTATAAGCATTCACAAGGGTGGTATTATTGATAGTTGGGAGTTCCAATGTTAGGCGTGTCATGGAGCCCCTCAGGGGAATGGCTGCACTCTGCGTGCATACTAGGGGTCGTGGAGGTCATCTGAGATGTGGAATGAGTCTTCCTGAACACCATGAAAAGCGCATGGTGCAGCCAACTGCAGATCATGGCTCATGTTCGTACTAATTATGGGTGTCACTTTGGACTGGAACATTCTCTCTGGTTTCTGGTAGCTATCTGAATTAATAAAGATATACAGTCTTGCCTCCATGATGAGGACGGAGTTCACAGTCCGTAGATCACTGACAGGAGTTGTTGCGGACCTCTGATACAGAGTCAAGTGGAGGTTCTGAATCAGAGGCTTGGACAGTTCAGCGACCATATACGCTGCAGAGTCCTCAACTTGCGCTCTAGGGTGGAGGGGAGGGGGTTTAGTTCATCAGGGGTCTATTACACACAGGATCGGCTACACAGATAGGGTAGCTGTATGGAGTGAGCTGGACGGGTTTTAGGTTACAAGGTCTCAGTACAAAAAGGTGTTCTGTCTCAAAGAGTGCAGGTCAAACGCAGGACGAGGATAGACCTCGGAACCATCAGTATTATGCAAACACAATATGAGGATAGACCTCAGAACCATCAGTATTATACAAACACAGAACGAGGATAGACCTCGGAACCATCAGTATTATACAAACACAACATGAGGATAGACCTCGGAACCATCAGCATTATACAAACACAGGACGAGGATAGACCTCGGAACCATCAGTATTATACAAACACAGGACGAGGATAGACCTCGGAACCATCAGTATTATACAAACACAACATGAGGATAGACCTCGGAACCATCAGCATTATACAAACACAGGACGAGGATAGACCTCGGAACCATCAGTATTATACAAACACAGAACGAGGATAGACCTCGGAACCATCAGTATTATACAAACACAACATGAGGATAGACCTCGGAACCATCAGCATTATACAAACACAGGACGAGGATAGACCTCGGAACCATCAGTATTATACAAACACAGGACGAGGATAGACCTCGGAACCATCAGTATTATACAAACACAACATGAGGATAGACCTCGGAACCATCAGCATTATACAAACACAGGACGAGGATAGACCTCGGAACCATCAGTATTATACAAACACAGGACGAGGATAGACCTCGGAACCATCAGTATTATACAAACACAGGACGAGGATAGACCTCGGAACCATCAGTATTATAGTCGTAAACTGTCATAATTGCCTTGAATAAGAACCAGACCTCCAACAGCTAATATGCAGCAACGAAACTGAAATCGTTATAGGTTCTTAAAGCTGGCTAAAGGTGGAGAAGTTTTTATTAAAGACCTAAAGGTGTTTAGAAAGGATACATGAAGTATAGTTGGAGGTCGCGAGTTTGCCTCAATTAGTAGCTTATCTTGTAGTGAAATTAAAGTAAAGAGATGCTGTGAGTTAGAACGGGTACAGGTGATACCTGTATTGGTTCCTTTTACTAACTCCCCTTCCCACGAGTCTGATGATTTACATGCTGAAAGGTTGAAAGAAAACTGAAGGTTCATTTCGACTAGAAACCCGCCTCATAAACTTCAAGAAAAAATATAGTACACCCTACTAGAGGTTTCGAGTTCACTGAAGATTTAATGTTGCAACAGTGCGAATGGATTACATGAAATGATCACGTTTACAGATCAATAGTGCAAGCGGTTCTGAGATCCAGATATTGAACCATCCTGAAATACCCATATTAGCACGTGGTCTAACCTCCACAGACGGCAATGTAGTTGCTGACTCTGGCATCCCGTCGATAGTACAGATGGCGAATATTGTCGTGGGTACACGTTATGCCACGCATGCTGGACCTGTTCGCGTTGTTCTGTTAGAGTTGTTGGTTGACGAGCCACATAAGTCACTTTTCGTCCCATCGTATCCCACACGTGCTCGGTTAGAGACAAGTCCGGTGATCGTGCTGGCCAGATAAGTTGTTGCACGTCTTCCAGTTCCCATTGAGTTTCAGTTTCAGTGTGTGACAGAACATAATCCCGGTGGAACAATACATCACGATCCTGTTGCGAGAACGGCAAAATAACAGGTCTAACAACATTCTGCGAGTACCGAGCGCTGATTAACGTCCCCTCCAGAAACGCCAACGGTAAACGAGAATTGTAGCTTATAGCATCCCAGACCATAAAGCCAGCGTGTCTTATACGAATGCACTCTACGAGACAGCGATCACCAGGTCTACGTCGTACGCGCAAACAACCATCACATGTAGCATGGCTCTGAGCACTATGGAACTTAACATCTGAGGTCATCAGTCCCCTAGAACGTAGAACGACTTAAACCTAACTAACCTAAGGACATCACACACATCCATACCCGAGGCAGGATTCGAACCTGCGACCGTAGCGGTCGCGCGGTTCCAGACTGTAGCGTCTAGAACTGCTCGGCCACCCCGACCGGCTCAGATGCAGGCAAAAGTCGTACTGTGCACGTCTATGGTGTGGCATGAGTGGAAGACGGGCTAGAGGCGAGCATGTGCGTAGTCGCTCTGCTAATAAACGGTTCGTAACAGTTCGAGTTGACATGTGTCTGGGCTCACAAGCCCTCTTATCTGTGATTGGTAGTTGTAAGGTCTGCCACTGCTGGCCTTAAATAAGACGATCCCGTCGGACGTTTGTGCTGCTTGGACGTCCAGAACCTCGTCTACGAGTATGAGATTGTTTACGTGACAACTGGTTCAAAATGGTTTAAATGGCTCTGAGCACTATGCAACTTAACATCTGAGGTCGTCAGTCCCCTAGAACGTAGAAAGACTTAAACCTAACTAACCTAAGGACATCACACACATCCATGCCCGAGGCAGGATTCGAACCTGCGACCGTAGCAGTCGCGCGGTTCCGGACTGAAGCGCCTAGAACCGCTCGGCCACACGGGCCGGCTGACAACTGGTACCAGAATCGTCGCCCAAGTGACGCAGCACATCCAACTTGTGCGGCAATTCTCCGAAAGGTGCGTCCCAGCACACAGAAGGTCACAATTTGACCCCTTTCAAATTCACTCATTAGGATGTAGGAAGCACGAGTGCGACTCCGTGGCATGGTTGCCTGTTACGTTTTGCACCACACTGAGTCTTTCGGCTGTGAGTATTCCCTATTAAAGGGTAGACACAGATGGCTCTCTGGTAGCTATGCCACTACGCTATCCATTGGCGAACGACGTTGAAACCATTATCAGTACATTTACCATCACTCAGGTGACACATGCCCTCATCGGATCAAAATAGACATCGTCTTTCCAGAAGTTTTTTTTTTCGGCGGTGTAGAACTGAGGCGTTCTCTGGAACCACGACTTCACTGAAACATAAGTTTATTGAGATCGAGATACGGAGCATCAAACATTTTAAATAGTTTGTTAATTCATTTCAAACTCTCGTGCACGGGTTAAACTCCATTGAAATAAAAATGAAATACTGTGGTTTCAGAATACGTGACGTGATAGAAGAACAGTCAGAATTACTGTATGATTTGGATGTCAGTTAAGTCGTTGTTTCAGAGGACGCTTTAGTTGTAGTAGGTGATGATTTAAATCTATCCTGGATATGTTACACTAGTATCTGGATATCTCCCCAACTGAACGTTTAGATGATTATGGGCAGGATCCTCCAACCAGCACGGGATTCTGATGATCTAAAGCGTCGTAACTGCCGTCTGCTTCACATCTGCTGTGCAGCGAGCTTGTCACTTCTTATTCCGTGTGTTTGTGCTTTTAGGAAGCTTTACTTTTCCAGTACTAGTAATAGTGTTCCATAGATTTCGTGTTTGTTTTGAATACAGTCAGAGAGAGTACCTTTAGTCAGCTGTAGTGCCAGTAGTGCCAGTGTTTGTTTTGAATACAGTCCAGAGACGGGTAGTGCTTATTTTCATTGTTTTCAACAAGAAGTGTCTAGTAACCACAGTTTAGTCAGCTATCAGCCGCCTTTAGTGAATTACCAGTCTGTTAAGAGTTGATTAACTCTCTAGAGTAAATTGTTGATTTCTCGGGATGGAGAGGATGTGTGACTGCTGTGTACGGACGCAGGAGGAGCTGGCCACTGTTCGCGAACAGCTGAACGTGTTGATGGCCGCGGTCAGCCGTCTTCAGGCTGCTGCCTCGGAGTGTAGTGGCAGTGGGGAGTCTGGTGTGTCGCATGGTACACCCCAGGTGTTACATGCTTTACCCACTGTCCCTGCTGTCGAGACGTCTTCGCGGGTACCGGGCGCGGTTGGGCCACCCTCTCCCCAAGGGGAGTGGTGGGTTCAGCGGCGTTCGCTGCGCGCGAGGCGGAGGGTCAATGTGGAGGCTGGCCGTGTGGCATCGCCCGCTCTGCCTGTGAGTGGACATGTGGCCGCTCCTTCAGCAAGGTCCGAGCAGGCACACGGGGGGAGGGGTTTATTAGTGATTGGGAGCTCCAACGTTAGGCGGGTGATGGAACCCCTTAGGGAAATAGCGGAAAGGTCAGGGAAGAAGGCCAGTGTTCACTCTGTGTGCTTGCCGGGGGGTCTCATCCGAGATGTGGAGGAGGCCCTGCCGGCGGCGATAGAGAGCACTGGGTGCACCCGACTGCAAATTGTTGCTCATGTCTGCAACAGTGACCCCTGCCGTCTGGGCTCAGAGGTCATCCTCAGTTCGTACAGGCGGTTGGCGGAATTGGTGAAGGCGGAAAGCCTCGCTCGCGGGGTGGAGTCTGAGCTAACTATTTGTAGTATCGTTCCCAGAACCGATCGTGGTTTGGTTCGGAGCCGAGTGGAAGGCTTAAACCAGAGGCTCAGATGATTTTGCGGAGATCTGGGGTGCAAATTTCTCGACCTCCGCTATCGGGTGGAGAAATGTAGGGTCCCCCTGAATAGATCAGGCGTGCACTACACGCCGGAAGCGGCTACAAGGGTAGCGGAGTACGTGTCGAGTGCACATAGGGGTTTTTTAGGTTAGAGAATTCCCTCCCCAGGCCCGACAAGACGCCTTCTGAGACGCGGCAAGGTAGGATTAGGCAAAATGCAACAGGGAATAACAATATTAATGTGCTAATAGGAAACTGCGGGGCCGTCTATAGAAAGGTCCCAGAACTGCTCCAGTTAATAAACGGTCACAATGCCCACATAGTAATAGGGACGGAAAGCTGGCTGAAACCAGATGTAAACAGTAATGAAATTCTAAACTCAGATTGGAATGTATACCGCAGAGACAGGCTGGACAGAGAAGGGGAAGGCGTGTTTATAGCGATAAAAAGTGCAATGGTATCAAAGGAAATTGACGGAGATCCGAAATGTGAAGTAATTTGGGTGAAGGTCACGGTTAAAGCAGGCTCAGACATGGTAATTGGATGTCTCTATAGGCCCCCTGGCTCAGCAGCTTTTGTGGCTGAGCACCTGAAGGAAATTATGGAAAATATTTCGAGTAGATTTCCCGACCGACCATGTTATAGTTCTGGGTGGAGATTTTAATTTGCTGGATATTGACTGGAGACTCAAACGTTTATAACGGGTGGCAGGAACAAAGAACCCAGCGAAATTTTTTTAAGTGGATTATCTGAAAACTACCTTAAGCAGTTAAACAGAAAACCGACTCGTGGCGATAACATATCAGACCTTCTGGTGACAAACAGACCCGAACTATTTGAAACAGTTAACGTAGAACAGGGAATCAGCGATCTTAAAGTGGTCACAGCATCGATGATTTCAGCCGTAAATAGAAATATTAAAAAAGGTAGGAAGATTTTTCTGTTTAGCAAAAGTGACAAAAAGCAGATTTCAGAGTACCTGACGGCTCAACACAAAAGTTTTGTCTCAAGTACAGATAGTGTTGAGGATCAGTGGACGAAGTTCAAAACCATCGTACAATATCCGTTAGATGAGTATGTACCTAGCAAGATCGTAAGAGATGGAAAAGAGCCACCGTGGTACAACAACTGAGTTAGAAAACTGCTGCGGAAGCAAAGGGAATGTAGGGAAGCAGCCTACTCACGCTGTAATAAATTCACATCAGTTTCCATCGTGTGCCAGCCAGTCTGCTGTAACTAGCTCTGACGTCATAAATGTTGCGCAATACCTTAAAAATCAAGCAAATGAACTAAAACTTTTCTAGCATGTCAGAAATAATACTAAATTAATGTGTGTTAAATATCAGTTCGATAACTTCAGCCATTTCCGAGATTTGGACGTTTTTCTGGAAAAATCATTGGCGCAACAGAACAGAGCTAGAGACTTCAAAATTTATATTTAGATTCATCTTTCATAATGATTTAATAAAACAGTACTTTGGATTTCACAAATTAAGGCTTTAGTGGAAATTCATGATTTTCTGGTTTTCGTCTCAAAACTGAAGGAAGCAAGATAGATTAAGTAGGCTAGTAAATAAGGCTAGGATGTTTAGATTTAAATAGGTTGGAGGTCCGCTATGATTATGAAGATGTGTAAAGTTTCTTTTCAATACCTATAAAATTATAGCGATAGCGGATCTCAAAAGGGACAGTTCAGAGCTCATCTGCTGCGTGCAGGGTAATTAGATTAATTCTCTCGCTCAAAGTATTTAACTTAGCCACGTCAAAATTTTATTATTAATACTTACCTGCGTGCTGAATGCACGTTTAAATTAAGAGCTTCTTCGGCCATCAGCCAAAGAAGCTATAAATTATTATGTAACTTGTAGTGGTGCGTTACTAGCCCAGCGGCTAGTCGGGAGAGCGGATTTAATCAGGCGTTCCCTCAGCCGTCCGCACCGCGGCTTTATATATAAGAACACTGCGCGAGGAAGAAGGGCCCCAGTTCTGTCCAGACGCTGAATGACACGCAAGCATATATCCAGCAATCAGATTTTAGATTATTATTTAACGATCTCACATCCGCCGCCCCACATATGGTGCATCGGCCGGGAAAATCAACTAAGTGAAAGTGATTTTTAACTATTCGGATTCGCGAGTGAAATGCGACACGCAACTGAGTATAAAACAGTGAATGTGTTACGTGTGCATGTGGACGACGCAATTGGATTAACAACGCATCGGGATTGACGGAGCTGGCGCTGAGTCTAGCGGTGCTGCCGGCATCGCGAGAAGCCAGTCTCGCCGCACCGCAGTCGTCCCCTGGAGCAGCCGGCGCAGAGCCTGCAATTGCGGGCCACGCAAACACACAACAGCCGTCGGAGAGCCGTCCGCAGCTCAACGTGCCACGTCGCATCAGGAATCCTGGTACGCCGCGCCGGCAACGCCATACGTCGTGCAGAAGGAACTAAGTTAAGTGAAAAGCTGTTAAAAATTTTACTAACCTGCACTAAAAGACTGTTGGCGATGGAACCGCCAAAAGAAACTGAGGTTAAACTTAAATTAGAACCTATGTCTGTTGAGGGAACTGTAAATACAGACAACGGTTCGAGTGTAAATATGCATGAAAGTAGTAATGTTAAAGTGAAATATGAAGTGTTGTCTCCTGACAGTAGTGTGGGAAGGGGCAATGATTCAATAATAGAGACCCCTGTAGTAAAGCGGAAAGTAGAAATTGTAAATTTATTGGATGATAGTTTCTCTGATGAATTAAAAATGAAACAGTCATCAGAAATGGTAGAGTTTAAGAAGGAGAAGTTAGATATGACTAATCAATCAGAAGTTTCATTTAGTTTTGATGATTCTGGTATTGGAGCTAGTTTTTCGTCACCTGGGTGTGATAAAAAGCCAGCTCGGGAGCAACCCAAAGATGCTGGGGCTGTTGATTTAAATGTCATATTACAAGCAATAGCTGCCAGCAATGCTGAATTAAAATCTGATATAATTGAGGTAAATAATAGGATTATGGCCAGTCAAACTAATTTTAATAAACGATTGGAGGTAATGGACGATACCTTCAAGGCTGGTTGCAATAAGTTGAAAGAGGATCTAGACAGTTTGAATTGTAAAATTGATTGCAATCATGAGGATATTAAGAAAAAGGTTGCTCAACAGTTTTCTGAAATGTATAAAACAGTTAAATCCGAAGTTGCTGAGGTTCGCAAAGACTTCCAAATGGAAGATGCGAAGCTGGAGCACAAGTTAACAGAAAAGATCGAGGCGGAGTCTGAACTGTGCTCAGATAGATTTAAAGATGTTAATATAAAAATAAACATATGTCAAGCAGAAGTAAAAGCAATCAAAACTGACACTACTCATATTGTACAAAGAGTAGATAATGTTGAAATGAAAGTAGAAAATATAAGTACTAACATTGCTAACATTGAGGGTAAAGTAGCTTCAGTAACTTCTGGTAATGGTAACATACAACAAGTGGTAGCTGCAAACGCCGCTTTTATCGGGTGTCGGCAGTTCTTGCGGTTCGATCCAGATAAAAATATCCACCCGCTAGATTTCTGGAACGATTTTGAAGATGTGATTCCACCAACTTGGTCTGAGCGAGAGAAAATCTCATTTATTAGAAGCCATTTAGCAGGTGACGCCATGCGTTGGTCAGCTGATGTTATGTTGAAATGTAAAACATTAGCGGAATTTAAAACAGTTTTTATTAATGAATATTGGTCTAGCAATAAGCAAAATGAAGTGTTGAGAGAATTTTGGAGTGGAAAACGCTTCAATGCAGGCAAGGAATCTATTAAAGAGTTTGCTAGGTCATGGATTTCACGTTTGTCACATTTGGCGGAAAAGCTAAAACCAGAAATGATTATACTAGGTCTGGAAGCCAAACTGCCATGGTACTGGCAAACTAGAATTATATCAGCCCCTAGAGACAATCTGGATCGTTTCATTGAATATTTGGAACGTGTAGAACGTGTTGCTGCCAATGAGGAGCAAGCACGTAATAACCGTAATGCCAATAATAATAATAGTAATTTTAGGAACGAGCAAAATGGCAATGTAAACATCAGAACAGTAGGTGTTCGTCATCCTAAGAGAGGTAGGAATTGGGGAAATAATTATCAGAGCCAACAATGGCGTCCAAGGGATAATAATGTTGTTCCAAACAGAAATATGCATGTAAACAACAGTACGCAAAGTAATGCTATGCCAGCTAACTATAATGAAACTAAAGGAAACAGTAGTATGCCGAGGCAGGAAAACTAGTTCCCGTCTATGAGGACACTGGCGCTCACCAGGCGGTTACTTTTCCTATGCCAGTAGTTAAGGGAATTGGTAAGACAGATCAGAATACTCAAACTGAACAGATGGATGAAATGTCGGTAGCACCTAAGGATACAACAGAAATATTAGATCATTCACAGTATTTGATAGATACCGTGTTAGAGACGCTTTCTAAGTGGGAAGAGAAAGAGAAGGCGCAGCAGTGTAACAGTAGGGATGAGCTACAAAATACTGAATTGTCAGGTGAAGAAGCAGAAGAAATTCATGCTTATATTTACGATGAGGATGATGTGCTCTTATCTAAAGTGCCTGTGCAGGATGTTGATAATGTACTAATAGATTTAGGACAGGAGATAAGTGGGAATGTAGAGGGTAGGCTGTTTGGGGTCGATGAACCCAGTAGCTGTGACCAGTTGTCACTTGAGAAGGAAACCGACGATAATGGTGAAAGTGGTTTAGCTGTAACTAATGTTATGCCCGGTCTGGAGGCGCAGAATCGCTCAGACTACAGTAATTTGGGTCATGTTCAGCAAACTAAATGTAATGAAGTCGTGCGGTGTTTCGATTTAAAATTAATAGACCGACTGGAAAAGGCAGCTGAAAATGTAATTCAGGAAACCCCTACACACTGTGACCTAAATGTAATGAAGACAGATGTCGATTACTTTAGTTGGAGACAAATCCAAAAGGAACTACTAGATGAATGTGAGGAACCACCTGTACAACCTAGAATAAGCCACCCTATAATAATAGTGAATATGTTGGGTATCAATGTACGTTGTCTCTTAGACAGTGGAAGTGAGGTGAGTGCAATATCTCAGTCCTTCTTTGATGCATTACCTGGTAAAGACAAACTTACAGTAATGAGGGTATCAGGACTAAGAATAATTGGTGCTACTGGCAAGGTGTCAAAAACAGTAAAGCAAGAAGCTTTGCTACCTTTTAACATAAGTGGTAATTTAATTGATCATCCATGTTTAATTGTAAATAATCTCAGTATTGAGGTTTTAATTGGCATAGATTTCTTGTCAAAATATCAGAGTGTTGTTGACTTTGAAGGAAGCCAGTTGAAAATGGTCTTGCCAATAACCGGAGTAATTATAGTACCTTTTAGTGATAAGCATGTAGTGACTGATGATGGAACTTGGGAGCTGCCTATACGAGTTCTGAAAAATAGGAGATATTGGGACGAAGGTGTTAATCTTAGTAACAGTAAGCTGAACACAGAAGAAGAAGAAGCAATTATGTTAGACAAGATAGAAGCTAAATTGCAGGAAATCTATAAGATTTCAGACAATACAAAGGAAGAACTGAGACAGGTTCTAAAAAGGCATCATAAAGTATTTTCAGATCGACCTGCCAAATTCATAGGCAGTGAATGAATGCTGTAGGGAGGAGGTTGCTCTATAACCTCCACACAGTGTGGCAGCTGTGCGGTCCCAGCTGTGTGAGATCTTCTTTCCTTTTCAGGTCTCACTCATTCTTCATCTTTCCTATCCACAAAAAATTTCGACATCATCTTCCAACACATAAAATTTTCTGGTATGGTTATCAATACAGCATTAAACCAATGAATGCTGTAGGGAGGAGGTTGTTCTGTAACCTCTACACAGTGTGGCAGCTGTGCAGTCCCAGCTGTGTGAGATCTTCTTTCCTTTTCAGGTCTCACTCATTCTTCCTCTTTCCTATCCACCTAAAATTTCTAACTCTTCTTTACAGCATTAAACTAATGAAGCTGTAGGGAGGAGGTTGTTCTGTAACCTCTACACAGTGTGGCAGCTGTGCAGTCCCAGCTGTGTGAGATCTTCTTTCCCATTTCAGGTCTCACTCAATCTTCATCTTTCCTATCCCCAAAAATTTCGACCTCTACTTTCCAACACAAAATTTTCCGTTATGGTTACCAAGCCAACAATAAACTAATGAATGCTGTAGGGAGGAGGTTGTTCTTTAACCTCTACACAGTGTGGCAGCTGTGCAGTCCCAGCTGTGTGAGATCTTCTTTCCTTTTCAGGTCTCACTCACTCTTCTTCATATTTTCTATCCACCTAAAATTTCTAACTCTTCTTTATAGCATTAAACTAATGAATGCTGTAGGGAGGAGGTTGTTCTGTAACCTCTACACAGTGTGGCAGCTGTGCAGTCCCAGCTGTGTGAGATCTTCTTTCCCTTTCAGGTCTCACTCATTCTTCCTCTTTCCTGTTCACAAAAATTTCGACCTCTTCTTTCCAGACATGAAAATTTTCTGTCATGACTATCAAGCCATGAGTTATGTAACCATTCTATCTACCGATTAGTGACAAAAGAAAATACCTAATGTGACAAACCTAATAGTGACAAACAATAGAGAAGTATGACGTAATTAAGATATAAAATGTATTTGAGTAACAAGTATGTATAGTACCCTGGTAATATAATAAGTACAAAGTGTTGTTTTATTGGAAATGGTCTACAATAATATTTTAAAAGGATGTACAAATTCGTGTACAAGCAGGATCTGAAGTGGTAGTGAAACCTAGTGTATGCTGTAGAGCTAACTAATTAATAATAAAAGAGATTGCTTAGTGGTATGAAATATATGCAGATAAGTTGTAAGGATAAACTCACCTGGTATAGCAAGGAAAGGCAGTGTAATAGAATTGAGCAGTGTTTGTGGTTGAGACGTGAAGGACACGTCCCTGAAGTATTTATAAGGTTGGAGCTGGCCATTATTTTAGTGTAGGGTGTGACAGGATACACCTACACGTATTGAGGTTATGAGTTGGAGGCGTGAATGCGACCATAGGTACCCTTATGTTAGATGAGACAGAGCAGCTCATGGTGTCCTATAGGTTTAAGGAATTTAGCATTACGCTCGTCCATAATTATTTGATGCAGTTTAATGGTAGGTCTGAGAGAGACTACCTGTGGTTTCAGCGTCCGATTGAGTGGAAATGGATTGCCACGTGAGCAAACTGATCAGCTGCAATACACTAAAGATATGAAATAAATATGCTATCCTATGCTTTAAATATTAATAGAGTGAGTGTTAAATAAGTACATACACTAGCAAAATGAATAAATAACATACTGACAGGCGTGAAACATTATTTTAGCTCAGCATAAATACACTTCTAAGTAAGTAAGTACCTAATTGCAGATGTGGGACTGACAACAGCAGAGGACCAATTATTGGATTTAGTAGTCAACTAAACGTAGTGTGTTTTGAACACTTACAACTGTACTATTACCAAAAGTTACTCACATGTACAAAGAAGCTGAGAAAACAACCACTAATCATACTCATACTATCTCTAAGAATAAAATTATCAAAAATGAGTCAGTTAAGTAAATAAGATGCAGATTTGTCAGGAATGTACCGAGCATTGGTTCAGTGTTCCGGCCCAGAAATAAGAAATTCAGATTAAATATGATTTATGATTGTATGCCTTGAGCATAAATTTTCTCTAGTACCTGACTAAAGGCGTTTGGAGCCATTTGTTTACCGATTTTATGACAATTAAGTAACCACGAGAATAAAATTGAAAAAGGTCTGTTAACTTTGTTCCAGCAAAATATTGAAGGATAAAATGTATATATCCCCATTTCATTGTGACCCACCCATAGATATTAAGTGGACAGAGTCTGAGGCACTCTTTTTGTTTGTTCTACAGGACAAACCAGATAATGGCAGCCTGGTAGCTGCGTGAAAGCGTGGAGTGACTTGGACACAACTCACAGTGACCCCTCCCCTTTCCCCCATGTAATTTAGAGAGAACGTGAAGGACGCACACCATAGCATCTTCCCCTTCTCTACCCTTGTGAATGGAAGTGTAGGACGCCAGCCAAAGCGGCTACAACCACGTGCGTAAAAATTATTTGTGAACTTTTCTTCCAGGTTTAGAAAAGACTGCTAAGAGATAATCATCTGTTTATGTATCAGTTTATTTTCTTTGAATTTGTGTATGTAAAAATGTAGTTAAGATTTTCATAATTTTTCAATTTGTATGTGTTTGTTTGTCTAAGGCAATATGTATGCCAAAATATTTCGTTGACTTTGCTTAAAATTTTGAGTAATGACATTGTTTCAAAGGCAGTGAACATGCCTACAATTTAAATAATTAATGTAGGTAATCAGTTTTCTTTAATGTTTCTACTGGTTTATATTTCAATTTTGATTTTTCATAGGGAATTAAACTGTACTCTTGCTTCCCTTTTTGTAATTAAATTTTTTTTTTCATTCATTAACATTCATAAACAAAAAATTTAAGTAGAGGGTGATGTAGGGAAGCAGCCTACTCACGCTGTAATAAATTCACATCAGTTTCCATCGTGTGCCAGCCAGTCTGCTGTAACTAGCTCTGACGTCATAAATGTTGCGCAATACCTTAAAAATCAAGCAAATGAACTAAAACTTTTCTAGCATGTCAGAAATAATAATAAATTAATGTGTGTTAAATATCAGTTCGATAACTTCAGCCATTTCCGAGATTTGGACGTTTTTCTGGAAAAATCATTGGCGCAACAGAACAGAGCTAGAGACTTCAAAATTTATATTTAGATTCATCTTTCATAATGATTTAATAAAACAGTACTTTGGATTTCACAAATTAAGGCTTTAGTGGAAATTCATGATTTTCTGGTTTTCGTCTCAAAACTGAAGGAAGCAAGATAGATTAAGTAGGCTAGTAAATAAGGCTAGGATGTTTAGATTTAAATAGGTTGGAGGTCCGCTATGATTATGAAGATGTGTAAAGTTTCTTTTTAATACCTATAAAATTATAGCGATAGCGGATCTCAAAAGGGACAGTTCAGAGCTCATCTGCTGCGTGCAGGGTAATTAGATTAATTCTCTCGCTCAAAGTATTTAACTTAGCCACGTCAAAATTTTATTATTAATACTTACCTGCGTGCTGAATGCACGTTTAAATTAAGAGCTTCTTCGGCCATCAGCCAAAGAAGCTATAAATTATTATGTAACTTGTAGTGGTGCGTTATTAGCCCAGCGGCTAGTCGGGAGAGCGGATTTAATCAGGCGTTCCCTCAGCCGTCCGCACCGCGGCTTTATATATAAGAACACTGCGCGAGGAAGAAAGGCCCCAGTTCTCTCCAGACGCTGAATGACACGCCATCTGTGTCGGTAGTCGCGTCGCATCAGTGTATCTGCTACAAACAGCCTCGGGTGCCGTATTAAGTTACTAGAGATACGCGGGACCATGAGAACATTTCATGTGAAGTGTTAATTCTGGATGATTTTCATTATCTAGCTTCAGTTTGCGTATTGTCGTATTTTTCACGTGCCGTCGCGGGACAGACATTCTACCAAATATTTAGCGTGGCGTTTGATGAAATACTCTCATCAAATTATGGCGAGCATTCTTTTTAACATTGATTCGGACATTCATAGTTGCATCAGCGCCTTAGACTCTGAACTGTTCTGTTAGTTAGGTTGTAGGGATACTTGTGGTTTTTATTAGTGAATTTCAGAATATACTCAACTATTTTGGAAAACCGTTTTTGATTAGAAATCCCGGACAATCTCCTAATTCCTCAGAGCTATAAGCTGCAGCTATAAGAACATTCTCAGGTAAAGTGGGCACTAGGATATCTATTTACTGGCTCCAAGTTTTATTGAATCACTTTCTGGGGGTCACGGAGTAAATAGAGAGCCAGTGTTGAGAACGGCAAAAGACAGCAATAACAACATTCAAAAAGCTAGAAACTGATTCAACATGCAATCATTTATACAGTAAATTACTTTTTACAAATTTATCCGCCGCCCCACAGGAACTTCACAGCAAACATAAACATAGCCAAAGCCCTGCATACAAACAAAAATTACATGACGCTAAATGTTGTGTGAGAAGGGCTATGCGAGAGGCGTCCAGTGAATTCGAAAGTAAAGTTCTATGTACTGACTTGGCAGAAAATCCTAAGAAATTTTGGTCTTATGTCAAAGCGGTAGGTGGATCAAAACAAAATGTCCAGACACTCTGTGGCCAAAATGGTACTGAAACAGAGGATGACAGACTAAAGGCCGAAATACTAAATGTCTTTTTCCAAAGCTGTTTCACAGAGAAAGACTGCACTGTAGTTCCTTCTCTAGATTGTCGCACAGATGAAAAAATGGTAGATATCGAATAGATGACAGAGAGATAGAAAAACAATTTAAATCGCTCAAAAGAGGAAAGGCCGCTGGATCTGACGGGAAACCAGTTCGATTTTACACAGAGTATGCGAAGGAACTTGCCCCCCTCCTTGCAGCGGCGTACCGTAGGTCTCTAGAAGAGCGTAACGTTCCAAAGGATTGGAAAAGGGCACAGGTCATCCCCGTTTTCAAGAAGAGACGTCGAACAGCTGTGCAGAACTATACACGTCGATCAGTTGAAAAATTTTGGAATACGTATTATGTTAGATCTTAATGACTTTTCTGGAGACTAGAAATCTACTCTGTAGGAACAGCATGGGTTTCCAAAAAGACGATCGTGTGAAACCCATCTCGCGCTAATCGTCCACGAGACTCAGAGGGCCATAGACACCGGTTCCCAGGCAGATGCCGTGTTTCTTGACTTCCGCAAGGCGTTTGATACAGTTCCCCACAGTCGTTTAATTAACAATGTAGGAGCATATTGACTATCAGACCAGTTGTGTGATTGGATTGAAGAGTTCCTAGATAACAGAACGCAGCATGTCATTCTCAATCGAGAGAAGTCTTCCGAAATAAGAGTGATTTCAGGTGTGCCGCAGGGCAGTGTCATAGGACCGTTGCTATTCACAATATACATAAATGATCTTGTGGATAACGTCGGAAGTTCACTGAGGCTTTTTGCGGATGATGCTGTAGTATATCGAGAGGTTGTAACAATCGAGAATTTTACTGAAATGCAGGAGGATCTGCAACGAATTGACGTATGGTGCAGGGAATGGTAATTGAATCTCAATGTAGACAAGTGTGATGTGCTGCGAATACATAGAAAGAAAGATCCTTTATAATTTAGCTACAATATAGCAGGTCAGTAACTGGGAGCAGCTAATTCCATAAATTATCTGGGAGTAGGCATTAGGAGTGATTTAAAATAGAATGATCATATAAAGTTGATCGTCGGTAAAGCAGATGCCAGACTGAGATTTACTGGAAGAATCCTAAGGAAATGCAACCCGAAAACGAAGGAAGTAGGTTACATTACACTTGTTCGCCCACTGCTTGAATAGTGCTCACCAGTGTGGGATCCGTTCCAGATAGGGTTGTTAGAAGAGATAGAGAAGATCCAACGGAGAGCAGCGCGCTTCGTTACAGGATCATTTAGTAATCGCGAAAGCGTTACGGAGATGATACATAAACTCCAGTGGAAGACTCTGCAGGAGAGACGTTCAGTAGCTCGGTACGGGCTTTTGTTGAAGTTTCGAGAACATACCTTTACCGAGGAGTCAAGCAGTATATTGCTCCCTCCTACGTCCATCTCGCGAAAAGACCATGAGGATAAAATCAGAGAGATTAGATCCCACACAGAGGCATACCGACAATCTTTCTTTCCACGAACAATACGAGACTGGAATACAAGGGAGAACCGATAGAGGTACTCAAAGTACCCTCCGCCACACACCGTCATATGGCTTGCCGAGTATGGATGTAGATGTAGAACTGGACGTAATTTGGCACAATATCCTTCTACATGGCTGAAAGCAAGGGGAAACTACAGCCGTAATTTTTCCCGAGGGCATGCAGATTTACTGTATGATTACATGATGATGGCGTCCTCTTGGGTAAAATATTCCGGAGGTAAAATAGTCCCCCATTCGGATCTCCGGGCGGGGACTACTCAAGAGGATGTCGTTATCAGGAGAAAGAAAACTGGCGTTCTACGGATCGGAGCGTGGAATGTCAGATCCCTTAATCGGGCAGGTAGGTTAGAAAATGTAAAAAGGGAAATGGATAGGTTGAAGTTAGATATAGTGGGAATTAGTGAAGTTCGGTGGCAGGAGGAACAAGACTTCTGGTCAGGTGACTACAGGGTTATAAACACAAAATCAAATAGGGGTAATGCAGGAGTAGGTTTAATAATGAATAGGAAAATAGGAATGCGGGTAAGCTACTACAAACAGCATAGTGAACGCATTATTGTGGCAAAGATAGATACGAAGCCCACACCTACTACAGTAGTACAAGTTTATATGCCAACTAGCTCTGCAGATGACGAAGAAATTGAAGAAATGTATGATGAAATAAAAGAAATTATTCAGATTGTGAAGGGAGACGAAAATTTAATAGTCATGGGTGACTGGAATTCGAGTGTAGGAAAAGGGAGAGAAGGAAACATAGTAGGTGAATATGGATTGGGGGGAAGAAATGGAAGAGGAAGCCGTCTGGTAGAATTTTGCACAGAGCACAACATAATCATAACTAGCACTTGGTTTAAGAATCATGAAAGAAGGTTGTATACATGGAAGAACCCTGGAGATACTAAAAGGTATCAGATAGATTATATAATGGTAAGACAGAGATTTAGGAACCAGGTTTTAAATTGTAAGACATTTCCAGGGGCAGATGTGGACTCTGACCACAATCTATTGGTTATGACCTGTAGATTAAAACTGAAGAAACTGCAAAAAGGTGGGAATTTAAGGAGATGGGACCTGGATAAACTAAAAGAACCAGAGGTTGTACAGAGATTCAGGGAGAGCATAAGGGAGCAATTGACAGGAATGGGGGAAATAAATACAGTAGAAGAAGAATGGGTAGCTTTGAGGGATGAAGTAGTGAAGGCAGCAGAGGATCAAGTAGGTAAAAAGACGAGGGCTAGTAGAAATCCTTGGGTAACAGAAGAAATATTGAATTTAATTGATGAAAGGAGAAAATATAAAAATGCAGTAAGCGAAACAGGCAAAAAGGAATACAAACGTCTCAAAAATGAGATCGACAGGAAGTGCAAAATGGCTAAGCAGGGATGGCTAGAGGACAAATGTAAGGATGTAGAGGCCTATCTCACTAGGGGTAAGATAGCTACCGCCTACAGGAAAATTAAAGAGACCTTTGGAGATAAGAGAACGACTTGTATGAATATCAAGAGCTCAGATGGAAACCCAGTTCTAAGCAAAGAAGGGAAAGCAGAAAGGTGGAAGGAGTATATAGAGGGTCTATACAAGGGCGATGTACTTGAGGACAATATTATGGAAATGGAAGAGGATGTAGATGAAGATGAAATGGGAGATACGATACTGTGTGAAGAGTTTGACAGAGCACTGAAAGACCTGAGTCGAAACAAGGCCCCCGGAGTAGACAATATTCCATTGGAACTACTGACGGCCTTGGGAGAGCCAGTCCTGACAAAACTCTACCATCTGGTGAGCAAGGTGTATGAAACAGGTGAAATACCCTCAGACTTCAAGAAGAATATAATAATTCCAATCCCAAAGAAAGCAGGTGTTGACAGATGTGAAAATTACCGAACAATCAGTTTAATAAGCCACAGCTGCAAAATACTAACACGAATTCTTTACAGACGAATGGAAAAACTAGTAGAAGCCAACCTCGGGGAAGATCAGTTTGGATTCCGTAGAAACACTGGAACACGTGAGGCAATACTGACCTTACGACTTATCTTAGAAGAAAGATTAAGGAAAGGCAAACCTACGTTTCTAGCATTTGTAGACTTAGAGAAAGCTTTTGACAATGTTGACTGGAATACTCTCTTTCAAATTCTAAAGGTGGCAGGGGTAAAATACTGGGAGCGAAAGGCTATTTACAATTTGTACAGAAACCAGATGGCAGTTATAAGAGTCGAGGGACATGAAAGGGAAGCAGTGGTTGGGAAGGGAGTAAGACAGGGTTGTAGCCTGTCCCCGATGTTGTTCAATCTGTATATTGAGCAAGCAGTAAAGGAAACAAAAGAAAAATTCGGAGTAGGTATTAAAATTCATGAAGAAGAAATAAAAACTTTGAGGTTCGCCGATGACATTGTAATTCTGTCAGAGACAGCAAAGGACTTGGAAGAGCAGTTGAATGGAATGGACAGTGTCTTGAAAGGAGGATATAAGATGAACATCAACAAAAGCAAAACAAGGATAATGGAAGGTAGTCTAATTAAGTCGGGTGATGCTGAGGGAATTAGATTAGGAAATGAGGCACTTAAAGTAGTAAAGGAGTTTTGCTATTTGGGGAGTAAAATAACTGATGATGGTCGAAGTAGAGAGGATATAAAATGTAGACTGGCAATGGCAAGGAAAGCGTTTCTGAAGAAGAGAAATTTGTTAACATCCAGTATTGATTTAAGTGTCAGGAAGTCATTTCTGAAAGTATTCGTATGGAGTGTAGCCATGTATGGAAGTGAAACATGGACGATAAATAGTTTGGACAAGAAGAGAATAGAAGCTTTCGAAATGTGGTGCTACAGAAGAATGCTGAAGATTAGATGGGTAGATCACATAACTAATGAGGACGTATTGAATAGAATTGGGGAGAAGAGAAATTTGTGTCACAACTTGACCAGAAGAAGGGATCGGTTGGTAGGACATGTTCTGAGGCATCAAGGGATCACCAATTTAGTACTGGAGGGCAGCGTGGAGGGTAAAAATCGTAGGGGGAGACCAAGAGATGAATACACTAAGCAGATTCAGAAGGATGTAGGTTGCAGTAGGTACTGGGAGATGAAAAAGCTTGCACAGGATAGAGTAGCATGGAGAGCTGCATCAAACCAGTCTCAGGACTGAAGACCACAACAACAACATCCTTCTACAGGAATCCAACAACTCGATCAATCAATGCGGAGCCGAATAACTGCTTGCATAAGAGCCAGAGGCGGACCAACGTGTTTTTGACTTGCTCAATTTGTGTAGCTCTTTCTGTTGAATAAATCATCTAATTTTCCTAAAATTTTTATTATTTGCTCTTCTGTACGTATACCGACTTCCGTCCCATTCAGAGAATTCCGTGATGCATGGTTCTTTTTTATGTGTACTCGGAACGTATCCCGGAACAATCTCCAAAATTTTGACAGTGATGTTCAGTTCGTACTGAATGTTGAAAATGAAGAAACAGTGCTACAGAATTGGCTCCCACATGTGCAGCCTTGTGCGTGCCTTGGGGAAATTCTACAAGTTGTATTTCAGGGGGGAGATTCTTGTGCAAATCATCTAGAGCCGGGGTGTTCTACCATCAGAAGAGAGTGACTATAAGCGAGCACCAAATCATTGCCAGACAAAAAAATGAAGCACCTGGAAGATATGTTCAGACGCCAATGCAGCTTCGTGCATGTGGGTACTATCGGTGAGTATGTAAATGACCAGAGTTGCAGTTCTCTGTGCGAAGTAAAATACCCACCAGAGCGCGTTAGTGTTGGTCATGTGCAGCAACGCCAGAAGGCAGCATCGATTTGCAGAATAACCTGCAGAGGATTGATGAATGGTTCAGGCTCTGGTAGTTGACCCTGAACATAAATAAATCTACCTATTGTGCATTCATAGGCAAAGAGAAATCCAGTGCCTTACAAAAAAATGGTTCAAATGGCTCTGAGCACTATGGGACTTAACATCTGTGGTCATCAGTCCCCTAGAACTTAGAACTACTTAAACCTAACTAACCTAAGGACATCACACACATCCATGCCCGAGGCAGGATTCGAACCTGCGACCGTAGCAGTCGCACGGTTCCGGACTGAGCGCCTAGAACCGCGAGACCACCGCGGCCTGCAGTGCCTTACAACTAGACAGTCGATGGCAAACTACTGGAAACAGCGTCTAGCGTGAAATATCTACGAGCAACTATCCAGAGCGTCCTTAAGTGGACTGAGCAGTAAAACAGACAGTAGGAAAAGCAGATGCCAGACAGATACACTATGTGATCAAAAATATCCGGACACCCCCAAAAATATACGTTTTTCATATTAGGTGTATTGTGCCGCCACCTACTGCCAGGTACTCCATATCAGCGACCTCAGTAGTCATTAGACATCGTGAGAGAGCTGAATGGGGCGCTCGGCGGAACTCACGCACTTCGAACGTGGTCAGGTAATTGGGTGTCACTTACGTCTTACGTCTGTACGCCAGATTTCCACACTCCTAAACTTAACTAGGTCCACTGTTTCCGATGTGATAGTGAAGTGGAAACGTGAAGGGACACATACAGCACAATATACTACAGCTCGACCTCGTTTGTTGACTGACAGGGACCGCAGATAGTTGAACAGGGTCGTAATGTGTAATGGGCAGATATTTATCCAGACCATCACACAGGAATTCCAAGCTACATCAGGATCCACTGCTAGACTTAGGCAGGAGGTGAGAAAACTTGGAGTTCATGGTCGAGAGACTGCTCATAAGCCAAACATCACGCCGGTAAATGCCAAACGACGCCTCGCTTGGTGTAAGTAGCGTAAACATTGGATGATTGAACAGTGGAAAAACGTTCTGTGCAGTGACGAATCACGGTACACAAAGTGGCGATCCGATGGCAGGGTGTCGGTGTGGCGAATGCCCGGTGAACGTTATCTGTCAGTGTGTGTAGTGCCAACAATAAAATTCGGAGGCGGTGGTGTTATGGTGTGGTCGTGTTTTTCATGGAGGGGGCTTGCACCCCTCTTTGTTTTGCGTGGCACTATCGCAGCACAGGCCTACACTGATGTTTTAAGCACCTTCTTGCTTCGCGCTGTTGAAGAGCAATTCGGGAATGGCGATTACATCGTTCAGCACGATCGAGAGCCTGTTCATAATGCACGCCCTGCGGCGGACTGGTTACACGACAATAACATCCCTGTAATGGACTGACCTGCACAGAATCCAGACCTGAATCCTACAGAACACCTTTGGGATGTTTTGCAAGACCGACTTCGTGCCAGGCCTCATCAACCGACATCCATACCTCTCCTCAGTGCAGCACTCAGTGAAGAATGGACCGCCAATCCCCAAGAAACCTTCCAGCACCTGATTGAACGTATGCCAGCGAGGGTGGAAGCTATCATCAAGGTTAAGGGTGGGCCAACACCACACTGAGTTCCATCATTACCGATGGAGGGCGCCAAGAACTTGGAGAGGTTTACTATTACATTTTCAGCCAGGTGTCCGGATACTTTTGATCACATAGTGTACGTAGGAAAACTGTGAAGGAAATTTAACTCGTCCACGAAGGAAGTGTCTTACAAGACGTTTGTTCGAGGGGTTTATGAGTACTGTTCATCACACTGGGACCATTACTAAGAAGGACCGATAGAAGAGATAGAGAAGATCCAACGAAGAGAGGCGCGTTTCGCCACTGGCTCGTTGCGCCGGCACGAGAGCGTTGCAGAGATGCTCAACAAACTCTAGTGGCAGATGTTACAAGAGAGGCGTTGTCCATCAAGGAGAGGTTTACTATTGAAATTTCGAGTAAGCGCTTTCCCGGAAAAGTCGGACAACATATTGCTTCCTACCTCACAAAATGTCCAGAGCGAGAAAATTCGAGAAATTACGGCTAATGAACCATGGACCTTGCCGTTGGTGGGGAGGCTTGCGTGCCTCAGCGATACAGATGGCCGTACCGTAAGTGCAACCACAACGGAGGGGTATCTGTTGAGAGGCCAGACAAACATGTGGTTCCTGAAGAGGGCAGCAGCCTTTTCAGTAGTTGCAGGGGCAACAGTCTGGATGATTGACTGATCTGGCCTTGTAACATTAACCAAAACGGCCTTGCTGTGCTGGTACTGCGAACGGCTGAAAGCAAGGGGAAACTACAGCCGTAATTTTTCCCTAGGACATGCAGCTTTACTGTATGATTACATGATGATGGCGTCCTCTTGGGTAAAATATTCCGGAGGTAAAATAGTCCCCCATTCGGATCTCCGGGCGGGGACTACTCAAGAGGACGTTGTTATCAGGAGAAAGAAAACTGGCGTTCTACGGATCGGAGCGTGGAATGTCAGATCCCTTAATCGGGCAGATAGGTTAGAAAATTTAAAAAGGGAAATGGATAGGTTAAAGTTAGATATAGTGGGAATTAGTGAAGTTCGGTGGCAGGAGGAACAAGACTTTTGGTCAGGTGATTACAGGGTTATACATACAAAATCAAATAGGGGTAATGCAGGAGTAGGTTTAATAATGAATAAAAAAATAGGAGTGCGGGTTAGCTACTACAAACAGCATAGTGAACGCATTATTGTGGCCAAGATAGACACAAAGCCCATGCCTACTACAGTAGTACAAGTTTATATGCCAACTAGCTCTGCAGATGATGAAGAAATAGATGAAATGTATGACGAGATAAAAGAAATTATTCAGGTAGTGAAGGGAGACGAAAATTTAATAGTCATGGGTGACTGGAATTCGTCAGTAGAAAAAGGGAGAGAAGGAAACATAGTAGGTGAATATGGATTGGGGGGAAGAAATGAAAGAGGAAGTCGCCTTGTAGAATTTTGCACAGAGCATAACTTAATCATAGCTAACACTTGGTTCAAGAATCATAAAAGAAGGTTGTATACATGGAAGAATCCTGGAGATACTAAAAGGTATCAGATAGATTATATAATGGTAAGACAGAGATTTAGGAACCAGGTTTTAAATTGTAAGACATTTCCTGGGGCAGATGTGGATTCTGACCACAATCTATTGGTTATGAACTGCAGATTGAAACTGAAGAAACTGCAAAAAGGTGGGAATCTAAGGAGATGGGACCTGGATAATCTGAAAGAACCTGAGGTTGTAGAGAGTTTCAGGGAGGGGGGAAAGAAATACAGTAGAAGAAGAATGGGTAGCTCTGAGAGATGAAGTAGTGAAGGCAGCAGACGATCAAGTAGGTAAAAAGGCGAGGGCTAATAGAAATCCTTGGGTAACAGAAGAAATATTGAATTTAAATGATGAAAGGAGAAAATATAAAAATGCAGTAAATGAAGCAGGCAAAAAGGAATACAAACGTCTCAAAAATGAGATCGACAGGAAGTGCAAAATGGCTAAGCAGGGATGGCTAGAGGACAAATGTAAGGATGTAGAGGCTTGTCTCACTAGGGGTTAGATAGATACTGCCTACAGGAAAATTAAAGAGACCTTTGGAGAGAAGAGAACCACTTGTATGAATATTAAGAGCTCAGATGGCAACCCAGTTCTAAGCAAAGAAGGGAAGGCAGAAAGGTTGAAGGAGTATATAGAGGGTTTATACAAGGGCGATGTACTTGAGGACAATATTATGGAAATGGAAGAGGATGTAGATGAAAACGAAATGGGAGATAAGATACTGCGTGAAGAGTTTGACAGAGCACTGAAAGACCTGAGTCGAAACAAGGCCCCGGGAGTAGACAACATTCCATTAGAACTACTGATGGCCTTGGGAGAGCCAGTCCTGACAAAACTCTACCATCTGGTGAGCAAGATGTATGAGACAGGCGAAGTACCCTCAGACTTCAAGAAGAATATAATAATTCCAATCCCAAAGAAAACAGGTGTTGACAGATGTGAAAATTACCGAACTATCAGTTTAATAAGTCACAGCTGCAAAATACTAACGCGAATTCTTTACAGACGAATGGAAAAACTGGTAGAAGCGGACCTCGGGGAAGATCAGTTTGGATTCCGTAGAAATGTTGGAACACGTGAGGCAATACTAACCTTACGACTTATCTTAGAAAATAGATTAAGGAAAGGCAAACCTACGTTTCTAGCATTTGTAGACTTAGAGAACGCTTTTGACAATGTTAACTGGAATACTCTCTTTCAAATTCTGAAGGTGGCAGGGGTAAAATACAGGGAGCGAAAGGCTATTTACAATTTGTACAGAAATCAGATGGCAGTTGTAAGAGTTGAGGGGCATGAAAGGGAAGCAGTGGTTGGGAAAGGAGTGAGACAGGGTTGTAGCCTCTCCCCGATGTTGTTCAATCTGTATATTGAGCACGCAGTAAAGGAAACAAAAGAAAAATTCGGAGTGGGTATTAAAATTCATGGAGAAGAAGTAAAAACTTTGAGGTTCGCCGATGACATTGTAATTCTGTCAGAGACAGCAAAGGACTTGGAAGAGCAGTTGAACGGAATGGACAGTGTCTTGAAAGGAGGATATAAGATGAACATCAACAAAAGCAAAACGAGGACAATGGAATGTAGTCAAATTAAATCGGGTGATGCTGAGGGAATTAGATTAGGAAATGAGACACTTAAAGTAGTAAAGGAGTTTTGCTATTTAGGGAGTAAAATAACTGATGATGGTCGAAGTAGAGAGGATATAAAATGTAGACTGGCAATGGCAAGGAAAGCTTTTCTGAAGAAGAGAAATTTGTTAACATCCAGTATAGATTTAAGTGTCAGGAAGTCGTTTCTGAAAGTATTTGTATGGAGTGTAGCCATGTATGGAAGTGAAACATGGACGATAACTAGTTTGGACAAGAAGAGAATAGAAGCTTTCGAAATGTGGTGCTACAGAAGAATGCTGAAGATAAGGTGGGTAGATCACGTAACTAATGAGGAGGTATTGAATAGGATTGGGGAGAAGAGAAGTTTGTGGCACAACTTGACTAGAAGAAGGGATCGGTTAGTAGGACATGTTTTGAGGCATCAAGGGATCACAAATTTAGCATTGGAGGGCAGCATGAAGGGTAAAAATCGTAGAGGGAGACCAAGAGATGAATACACTAAGCAGATTCAGAAGGATGTAGGTTGCAGTAGGTACTGGGAGATGAAGAAGCTTGCACAGGATAGAGTAGCATGGAGAGCTGCATCAAACCAGTCTCAGGACTGAAGACCACAACAACAACAACAGAGGCTTACCGAAAGTCATTCTTCCCGAGCGCCATTCGCGAGAGGAACAGGCTAATAGGGGGGGGGGGGAATCAGTTAGTGCTACCAGAAGTACCTCCAGCCACACATCAATACGTGGCTTACGGAGTATGGTGTAGATGTAGATGTGATCACAGTGAAGGGCATGGAGTTGCCATGTACTCGTTGAAACAGCGTTATCAGCACCAAACAATTCGAATGGTATCTCATCGAGAGTCTCAATTTGGCCCTCTTGTTGAATCGTGCAATATCCAAATTGGTAGGACATTCGGATGTGATAGAGGTCCGATATTAGACGGTATGGGAACGTGAGGGTAGCCATACTTTTTGTCAAGGCTTCAGTCGACCGCGTCTTACAACACAAGGGAGGATCGGCGTATTGTGCACCAGGTACATTGCAACCTCCTCACGTCTGAGCCTGACATCAGAAAACAAGTGATGGGCTCCCTGAAACTTTCTCAGTCATCCGGCAGCGTTGGTTGAAGAATAATTACAGCCTGACTAGGGAATTACCGTTTCACTCATAATCATGCAGTTAACACCCCAACACAAATACAGGATGTTTCAAAAAGGACTTAACAACTTTAAAAATTCATATAAATTTATTGAAAGATGATATAGAGTTGGATTTAGTGTTATTTTGTAGGGAAGCACATCAACCTTTTTTTTTTTTTTACCTTAAAGTAAAGATGTTGTATGTGGTGTCCGTTGATTATCCTGCACACATTCCATTGGAACTCAATTTCTTCCCAAACTCGCTATAACATTGCAGGTGTAACTTACTCAGTGGCGGCGTAAATTCTTGCTCTAAGTTCAGGTAGAGAAGCTGGCACAGGGGGTACAAACACGATATCCTTGATGATCCCCTATTAAAAAAAAACGAGTTGTGTCAGGTCTGGGGAACGTGGAGGCCATGAAATTGGCGCATCACGGCCAATCCATTGACCTGAAAAGCGGAAATCAGTCAGGTAGTGGGGTGGTGCACCATCTTGCATGAAGTAAACATTTCGTTCTTGACCACTGATCTGTGGTATCAAAAATTGTTGTAACATATCCAGGTACACTGTCCCGTTGATGGTTGTCTTACGGAAAAAAGGGGCCATACTCTTAGTTCTTGCTCCATGCACAAAAAACGTTCAGCTTAGGGTTATCACGAAGATGTTGCAATGTTTGATGTGTATTTTCGGTGCCCCAAACCCTACAGTTGTGTGTGTTAACCTTGCCACTTAAGTGAAAAGTCGACGCGTCAGAAAGGATGATTTTGTCTAAGAAATGTGAATTTGCATAATATGCATTACTGGTCAATAGAGAACCCTCATTGGCTTCGACAGGTGTTGCATCAGCAACCGTGGAGGGTTAACGTGTGGTGCGGCATCGTCGGAAATGTCATTGTGGGGCCCTACATCATTGCGGGTATACTAAATGGCAATAACTATGCACACTTCCTGCAATACGATCTGCTAATTTTGCTGGAATAGGTACCACTAATTACGCGCCAGTGCATGTGGTTCCAACATGACGGCTGTCCTGCTCACTCTTCCCGTGTGGCCACGGAGCTGTTAAATAAAAGTTCCCGGATTGTTGGAAAGGACGACGTGCTGAAGTGGCCAGCCCGGTCTCCTGATGTGACCCCTCTTGATTTTTTTCTGTGGGGAGCAATCAAATATAAAGTGTATGCTCAAATACCAGCTACGCCAGACGATATGAAGCAACGTATCATCGAAGCGTGCGCTGATATCTCACGTGACACCCTCACAGCCGTTCACAAATCATTCGAACGGCGACTACGAATGTGCATTGCAGCAGAGGGGAAGCATTTTGAGCACATGCTTCAGTAAAGTTTTGTATCATGTACAGCATGTATTTTGCATCTTTGTTTGTATTTGCTTCGTATCGTGATCTATAGTAAATACTTTCAAATAAAAAACAAATACGTACGAAATAATTGTGACCAACATGGGCCTCCTCATTTACATCTTTATTCCTGTTACTTAAATTTTTTAACATCTTGTAGTATTTTAATACTATATGTTTTCTACTATTTTGGTATCAGAGTTGTCAAATAACTGAATAATTTTTGCACAAAATATCGCAGTATGTATTACTATTGTCGGGTAAATGGGCGTGTTTGTGTAAGGACGGACTCGCGACGTTTACCATGTACCCTACACAACAGGAAAGGTCGCACTGCACAATGCCGCTTCTAAGGACGAACACGATGCGAGATCATATCTGTGCCTCAAAACCTATTCGCCTAAATATTATGATATACACATATTTCAAACCGTCTTTTAAAGCCCATCATGTTACGCTAAAATTTAACATAGAGTTCCATTTAAAAAAAAACAAAGATGGTCTCATATCTCTGTAACAAAAAATTGCACAAACATGAAATGTGATGTATTCAAGTAGCTCCTGTCCCTGCAATTCACTGTCCAAACGGCATCTTTGTATGTATTACGGTTGGGGAGATACAAAAGGTTTTATGACTTAGCTGCCTCACCCTGTATACGCACAAAAGTTCTTGCGAGCTATTTTATCAGTATCTTTTATTGCTTGAAAGATCGTCAGTCTGTACGGTTTCAGATGCAAACGGTTTCTCAACACACGCCAAGCAGTCTTACGCGGGATTTGCAGTTCGCGAGATGCACGCCCTATCGATTTCGTAGGGACCTTGACAAAACGTTGTCTCACTCGCTCAACGGCGTCGTCACCTGTGCTTGGACGACCTGATGATTTCCCATGTCTTACCGAGCACCTTGTTTCTACACAACATTTATGCCACTCATAAACTGTAGGCCTAGTAGGGGGATCTTTAGCGTACTTGATACGGTAATGACGCTGAACTGTTGTCGCCGACATCGATTCTTCAAACCAAAACACACAGCTAGCACGCTCGGTTCCAATGAAAGGCAGCTATCTTTAAGGCAACTGCCGCTAGTGCTCCTTACGGTGCATTTCGGCATGAGCGAACTACGCAAGACGAAACTTCATGATTTCCCTACAAATTGACACTACAATCACCTCTGCAGATACTGTTGTTGTTGTTGTGGTCTTCAGTCCTGAGACTGGTTTGATGCAGCTCTCCATGCTACTCTATCCTGTGCAAGTTTCTTCATCACCCAGTATCTACTGCAACCTACATCCTTCTGAATCTGCTTAGTGTATTCATCTCATGGTCTCTCTCTACGATTTTTACCCTCCACGCTGCCCTCCAATACTAAATTCGTTATCCTCTGATGCCTCAGAACATGTCCTACCAACCGATCCCTTCTTCTAGTCAAGTTGTGCCACAAGCTTCTCTTCTCCCCAATTCTATTCAATATCTTTTCATTAGTTATGTGATCTACCCATCTAATCTTCAGCATTCTTCTGTAGCACCACATTTCGAAAGCTTCTATTCTCTTCTTGTCCAAACTATTTATCGTCCATGTTTCACTTCCATACATGGCTACACTCCATATAAATACTTTCAGAAACGAATTCCTGACACTTAAATCTATACTCGATGTTAACAAATCTCTCTTCTTCAGAAACGCTTTCCTTGCCATTGCCAGTCTACATTTATATCCTCTCTACTTCGACCATCATTAGTTATTTTGCTCCCCAAATAGCAAAACTCCTTTACCACTGAAAGTGTCTCATTTCCTAATCTAATTCCCTCAGCATCACCCGATTTAATTGGACTACATTCCATTATCCTCGTTTTGCTTTTGTTGATGTTCACCTTGTATCCTCCTTTCAAGACACTGTCCATTCCGTTCAACTGCTCTTCCAAGTCCTTTCCTGTCTCTGACAGAATTACAATGTCATCGGCGAACCACAAAATTTTTATTTCTTCTCCATGGATTTTAATAACTACTTCGAATTTTTCTTTTGTCTCCTTTACTGTTTGCTTAATATACAGATTGAATAACATCGGGGATAGGCTACAACCCTGTTTCACTCCCTTCCCAACCACTGCTTCCCTTTCATGCCCCTTGACTCTTATAACTGCCATCTGGTTCCTGTACAAATTGTAAATAGCCTTTCGCTCCCCGTATTTTACCCCTGCCACCTTCAGAATTTGAAAGAGAGTATTCCAGTCAACGTTGTCAAAAGCTTTCTCTAAGTCTACAAATGCTAGAAACGTAGGTTTGCCTTTTCTTAATCTAGCTTCTAAAATAAGTTGTAGGGTCAATATTGCCTCACGTGTTCCAGTATTTCTACGGAATCCAAACTGATCTTCCCCGAGGTCGGCTTCTACCAGTTTCTCCAGTCATCTGTAAAGAATTTGTGTTAGTGTTTTGCAGCCGTGACTTATTAAACTGATAGTTCGGTAATTTTCACGCCTGTCAACACCTGCTTTCTTTTGAGATTGGAATTATTATATTCTTCTTGAAGTCTTAGGGTATTTCGCCTGTCTCATACATCTTGCTCACCAGATGGTAGAATTTTGTCAGGACTGACTCTCCCAAGGCTGTCAGTAGTTCTAATGGAATGTTGTCTACTTGTTTCGACTTAGGTCTTTCAGTGCTCTATCAAACTCTTCACACAGTATCATATCTCCCATTTCATCTTCATCTACATCCTCTTCCATTTACATAATGTTGTCCTCAAGTACATCGCCCTTGTATACACCCTCTATATACTCCTTCCACCTTTCTGCTTTCCCTTCTTTGCTTAAAACTGGGTTTGCATCTGACTTCTCGATATTCATGCGAGGGGTTCTCTTTTCTCCAAAGGTCTCTTTAATCTTCCTGTAGGCAGTATCTATCTTACCCCAAGTCAGATAAGCCTCTACATCCATAGATTTGTCCTCTAGCCATCTCTGCAGATACTATGAATTAATTTATAAGAATTTTCAAAGTTATAAAGTCTTTTTTGAAACACCCTGTCTCTGTGTTTGGAATGGTGCCATGACCGTGATGCATGCACTGCTGATGAATGGCATCGCATTGTGTTGAGCAATAAATCATGGTTTTGCTCTGCCCCAAATGACTACCGGCAGCCGCGCGGGATTAGCCGAGCGGTCTTAGGCGCTGCAGTCGTGGACTGTGCGGCTGGTCCTGGCGGAGGAGCGAGTCCTCCCTCGGGCATGGGTGTGTGTGTGTTTGTCCTTAGGATAATTTAGGTTAAGTAGTGTGTAAGCTTAGGACTGGCGCTGAGCACTATGGGACTTAACATCTGTGGCCATCAGTTCCCTAGAACTTAGAACTACTTAAACCTAACTAACCTAAGGACATCACACACATCCATGCCCGAGGCAGGATTCGAACCTGCGACCGTAGTAGTCGCGCGGTTCCGGACTGCGCGCCTAGAACCGCTAGACCACCGCGGCCGGCCAAGCTTAGGGACTGATGACCTTAGCAGTTAAGTCCCATAAGATTTCACACACATTTGAGCATTTTTGACTACCGGCAGCGAGTATGAAGGCGACCTGGGGAGAGGTACAGTTCTTCGAATGTTTTGCAGAGGAGCAGCCATGTTAGTACTGGTGTCATGGTGTGGGGAGCCATCGGGTATGACTTCAGGTCAAGTCTGGTAGTGACTGAGGAAAATCTGATGGCACAAAGGTGTGTCAAGCACATCTTGCATTCTCAAATCTATCCTCTCATGCCACAGTATTGGGGTGCCATTTTTGAACAAGAAACGCGCGGGTCTCAATGAATCGTCCTCATGATGCTGACATACGAGGTGCATTCAAGTTCTAAGGCCTCCGATTTTTTTTCTAATTAACTACTCACCCGAAATCGATGAAACTGGCGTTACTTCTCAACATAATCGCCCTGCAGACGTACACATTTTTCACAACGCTGACGCCATGATTCCATGGCAGTGGCGAAGGCTTCTTTAGGAGTCTGTTTTGACCACTGGAAAATCGCTGAGGCAATAGCAGCACGGCTGGTGAATGTGCGGCCACGGAGAGTGTCTTTCATTGTTGGAAAAAGCCAAAAGTCACTAGGAGCCAGGTCAGGTGAGTAGGGAGCATGAAGAATCACTTCAAAGTTGTTATCAAGAAGAAACTGTTGCATAACGTTAGCTCGATGTGCGGGTGCATTGTCTTGGTGAAACAGCACACGCGCAGCCCTTCCCGGACGTTTTTGTTGCAGTGCAGGAAGGAATTTGTTCTTCAAAACATTTTCGTAGGATGCACCTGTTACCGTAGTGCCCTTTGGAACGCAATGGGTAAGGATTACGCCCTCGCTGTCCCAGAACATGGACACCATTTTTTCAGCACTGGCGGTTACCTGAAATTTTTTTGGTGGCGGTGAATCTGTGTGCTTCCATTGAGCTGACTGGCGCTTTGTTTTTGGATTGAAAAATGGCGCCCGCAGCTCGTGGTCGTGCGGTAGCGTTCTCGCTTCCCACGCCCGGGTTCCCGGGTTCGATTCCCGGCGGGGTCAGGGATTTTCTCTGCCTCGTGATGGCTGGGTGTTGTGTGATGTCCTTAGGTTAGTTAGGTTTAAGTAGTTCTAAGTTCTAGGGGACTGATGACCATAGATGTTAAGTCCCATAGTGCTCAGAGCCACTTGAACTTGAAAAATGGCATCCACGTCTCATCCACTGTCACAACCGACGAAAAGAAAGTCCCATTCATGCTGTCGTTGCACGTCAACATTGCTTGGCAACATGCCACACGGGCAGCCATGTGGTCATCTGTCAGCATTCGTGGCACCCACCTGGATGACACTTTTCGCATTTTCAGGTCGTCATGCAGGATTGTGTGCACAGAACCCACAGAAATGTCAACTCTGGAGGCGATCTGTTCAACAGTCATTCGGCGATCCCCCAAAACAATTCTCTCCACCTTCTCGATCATGTCGTCAGACCGGCTCGTGCGAGCCCGAGGTTGTTTCGGTTTGCTGTCACACGATGTTCTGCCTTCATTAAACTGTCGCACCCACGAACACACTTTCGACACATCCATAACTCCATCACCACATGTCTCCTTCAACTGTCGATGAATTTCAATTGGTTTCACACCACGCAAATTCAGAAAACGAATGATTGCACGCTGTTCAAGTAAGGAAAACGTCACCATTTTAAGTATTTAAAACAGTTCTCATTCTCGCCGCTGGCGGTAAAATTCCATCTGCCGTAGAGTGCTGCCATCTCTGGGACGTATTGACAATGAATGCGGCCTCATTTTAAAACAATGCGCATGTTTCTATCTCCTTCCAGTCCGGAGAAAAAAAATCGGAGGCCTAAGATCTTGAATGCACCTCGTACTTCTGTGGGCAGCAAATTGCTCATATCTGTCACCGAGACAATGATTTTGGTACCAGCTCGGTCGCCAACTCCATCTTAATGCCAGTTGTCAGGACATCAAGGACTGGTTACAATAGTCGTGGGCCAGTTTGCCTCAGGAGGGGATACATAGTCTTTATGGCACCCTTCTCAGCTGAATCAGCATATGTATCCAAGTCGAAGGGACGGGGGGAGGGGGGGGGGGAACATCTGGGGAGGAGCATCATTATACCGATAAGTAGGCTCCTAGTGCCAAGTTGACTCGATTTTCTAATCACTGTACTAATATCACATAACCTCCAGAATGAGATTTTCACTCTGCAGTGGAGTATGCGCTGATATGAAACTGATGTAAGTAAAGCCGTGGGGACGGGGCGTGAGTCGTGCTTCGGTAGCTCAGCTGGCAGAGTACTTGCCCGTAACAGGCAAAGGTCCTGAGTTCGAGTCTCGGTCCGGCACACGGCTTTAATCTGCCAGGAAGTTTCATATCAGCGCACACTCCGCTGCAGAGTGAAAATCTCATTCCGCAAACATCCCTCAGGCTGTGGCTATGCCATGTCTCCGCAATATCCATTCTTTCAGGAGTGCTAGTTCTGAAAGGTTCGCAGGAGAGCTTCTGTAACGTGTGGAAGATAGGAGACGATGTACTGGCAGAAGTAAAGCTGTGATGACGGGGCGTGAGTCGTCCTTGGGTAGCTCAGATGGTAGAGCACTTGCACGCGAAAGGCAAAGGTCCCGAGTTCGAGCCTCAGTCCGGCTCACAGTTTTAATCTGCCAGGAAGTTTCATCACATAACCTCTAAATATATTAAGTCTCATTGTGTTTTCTCCTTCCATTCTGTGCGCTTCACGGTTGTATAACTAATTAGCGTGTCGTTTCGAGTGTCCGTTGCGTGGCCCTTATTACGGAATGGAACGATGTGCACCTTCTTTTTTCACGGTGCACTTTGTATTTTGAGCGTCTCACGATGTAATCTCCGAATTGCAGTTTCGAGTGTTTGTTGCGTGACCCTTATTACGGAATGGAACGATGTGCCCCCTTTTTTTTCACGGTGCACTTTGTATTTTGAGCGGCTCACGATGTAATCTCCGACTTCAGTGGCGATATCCCTGTAAAATTTGAGCAAAGATAGCAAATCATATTTATTGACATAATTTGACTAGTGACTCTGTCAGCAAAAGCGCGTGCGGACGGACGACGCTCCACCGTTCCTCACTCGGCGGCTTGACGCGCGGACAAAGGACGGGTGCGCGCCGTTGACGGTGTACAATGCCGGCCGGCGCAGTGCGCATGCGCGGGCTGAGGCGCGACGCCCACAATGGCGCTGCGGCGCTCTCTTGTTTCCGAAATTGCAGCCATTCACGTCAATTTCGTTCATTAGCACATTTTAGAGATGGCGGCCGGTCACCGGCGCTCCCACGCAGGGCGCTGAACTGCCCCTCATTAGTGAGAACAAAAGCGAAGCGCGGCCGCGGCGACACCCCTCTGCGCCGACAGCCGCAGCGGCAGCACAATGACACCCGCCGGCCGGGTCCTAGCGCGTGTTTGCCCGACACCACCATTGTAACGACACACGGGCCAACGTGCTTCTTTGTACACGACGTTTCGCGACACACTGTAAAAGTTGCAGAAGGCGATAGTAAGAACAATTTCCCGTAATTTCGTTCGTACACTAGTGATTCACCTAAACTAATCACTGCACAATAACGCAACGGACAAAAGATTTGGCACGCCCCCGGAAGACATCGAGCTAATACCTTGCAACGCAGCGTCTAGCCTAGCTTCTGTTCGACGAGGCAGGAAATTCAAAAGTTCTTCAGGTATGTCATATCTACCTGAAAAAAAATTGTTGATGATTATCTCCCTCAGAGCTACCAAAGTGTGCTGAAGTTCTAACGGGTATTAATGTCGATTGTGGCACAACGTAGTCAGTCGTACACCTTACAATTCTACGAGGCGTGTGAGAAAAGTAACGAGTCAGATTTTTTATCAGCCAAAGCTTTCATTGTATTTTATGTATTTATTTATTTAATTATATCAAACGACAATATTGAGTCCTTCAGAGTTGTTCCATTCATACACCGGCGGAATCGTTTTTCGCAAAATTGGTAGACGCGTTCAAAGGCTTCAAGTGGCAGGGTCTTTAACGTATCGGTGACAATCTTTGAATGTTCTCCAGAGTCCCAAAATTAAGTCCTTTTAAAACATTTTTCAACTTCGGGAAAAGAAAAAAGTCACAGGGACCCGGATCAGGTGAATAGCGGGGCTGTGGAGCAACATCTACATCTACATCCATACTCCGCAATCCACCATACGGTGCATGGTGGAGGGTACCTCGTACCACAACTAGCATCTTCTCTCCCTGTTCCACTCCCAAACAGAACGAGGGAAAATTGACTGCCTATATGCCTCTGTACGAGCCCTAATCTCTCTTATCTTTATGGTCTTTCCGCGAAATGTAAGTTGGCGGCAGTAAAATTGTACTGCAGTCAGCCTCAAATGCTGGCTCTCTAAATTTCCTCAGTAGCGATTCACGAAAAGAACGCCTCCTTTCCTCTAGAGACTCCCACCCGAGTTCCTGAAGTATTTCCGTAACATTCGCGTGATGATCAAACCTACCAGTAACAAATCTAGCAGCCCGCCTCTGAATTGCTTCTATGTCCTCCCTTGATCCGACCTGATAGGGGTCCCAAACGCTCGAGCAGTACTCAAGAATAGGTCGTATTAGTGTTTTATAAGCGGTCTCCTTTACAGATGAACCACATCATCCCAAAATTCTATCAACGAATCGAAGACGACTATCCGCCTTCCCCACAACTGCCATTACATGCTTGTCCCACTTCATATCGCTCTGCAATGTTACGCCCAAATATTTAATCGACGTGACTGTGTCAAGCGCTACACTACTAATGGAGTATTCAAACATTACAGGATTCTTTTTCCTATTCATCTGCATTAATTTACATTTATCTATATTTAGAGTTAGCTGCCATTCTTTACACCAATCACAAATCCTGTCCATGTCATCTTGTATCCTCCTACAGTCACTCAACGACGACAACTTCCCGTACACCACAGCATCATCAGCAAACAGCCGCACATTGCTATCCACCCTATCCATAAGATCATTTATGTAGATAGAAAACAACAGCGGACCTACCACACTTCCCTGGGGTACTCCAGATGATACCCTCACCTCCGATGAACACTCACCATCGAGGACAACGTACTGGGTCCTATTACTTAAGAAGTCTTCGAGCCACTCACATACTTGGGAACAAATCCCATGTGCTCGTACCTTAGTTAGGAGTCTGCAGTGTGGCACCAAGTCAAACGCTTTCCGGAAGTCAAGGAATATGGCATCCCTCTGTTACCCTTCATCCATGGTTCGCAAGATATCATGTGAAAAAAGGGCGAGTTGCGTTTCGCAGGAGCGATGCTTTCTAAAGCCGTGCTGATGCATGGACAGCAACTTCTCTGTCTCAAGGAAATTCATTATATTCGAACTGAGAATATGTTCGAGAATCCTGCAACAAACCGATGTTAAGGATATTGGTTTGTAATTTTGAGGATCCGTCCTTCTACCCTTCTTATATACAGGCGTCACCTGCGCTTTTTTCCATTCGCTCGGGACTTTACGTTGGGCAAGAGATTCACGATAAATGCAAGCTCAGTAAGGAGCCAATGCAGTAGAGTACTCTCTGTAAAATTGTATTTTCAGGCCAAAGCTTCTGTGATGGTTCAAATGGCTCTGAGCACTATGGGACTTAATATCTGAGGTCATCAGTCCCCTAGAAGTTAAAACTACTTAAACCTAACTAACCTAAGGACATCACACACATCCATGCCCGAGTTAGGGTTTGAACGTGCGACCGTTGCGGCCGCGCGATTCCAGACTGAAGCGCCTAGAACCCCTCGGCCACACCGGCCGACAAGCTTCTGTGATGGAAGTGCATGTAACAGGGGGTGTTGTCACGATGCAGTATCCACTTGTCTGCAGCGTCCAGATCCACTCGATTCGACCTGTCAAGGACACCTATGTGAAACACTTGACTCACTGTTTGTCCTGGAGGAACAAATTGAGAGTTTTATACCAAATAAATTAACAAACGACGGAGCTAATCCTCCTTGGTACACAAAACGGCTTAGAACAATGTTGCAGAAACAACGAAACAAACACGCCAAATTTAAACAGACGCAAAATCCCCAAGATTGGCAATCTTTTGCAGAAGCTCGAAATTTAGCGCGGACTACGTTGCGAGATGCTTATAACAGTTCCCACATCGAAACTTTGTCTCGAAATTTGGCAGAAAATCCAAAGAGATTCTGGTCATATGTGAAGTATGTTAGCAGCAAGAAACAATCAATGCCTTCTCTGCGCGATAGCAATGGAGATACTATCGAAGACAGTGCTGCCGCCGGCTGGTGTAGCCGAGCGGTTCTAGGCGCTTCAGTCTGGAACCACGCGGCCGCAACGGTCGCAGGTTCGAATCCTGCCTCGGGCATGGATGTGTGTGTTGTCCTTAGGTTAGTTAGGTTTAAATAGTTCTAAGTTCTAGGGGACTGATGACCTCAGATATTAAGTCCCATAGTGCTCAGAGCCATTTGAACAGTGCTGCCAAAGCAGAGTTACTAAACACAGCCTTCCGAAATGACTTCGAAAAAGAAGACGAAGTAAATATTCTAGAATTCGAATCGAGAACAGCTGCCAACATGAGTAACGTGGAAGTAAATATCCTCGGAGTAGTGAAGCAAAGCACTCCGTCTTCAGGCCACAAGTGGCCCATCGGGACCATCTGACCGCCGTATTATCCTCAGCTGAGGATGCGGACAGGAAGGGCATGTGGTCAGCACACCGCTCTCCCGGTCGTTATGATGGCTTACTTTGACCGGAGCCGCTACTATTCGGTCGAGTAGCTCCTCAATTGGCATCACGAGGCGGAGTGCACCCCGAAAAATGGCAACAGCGCATGGATGGTCACCCATCCAAGTGCCAGCCACGCCCAACAGCGCTTAACTTCAGTGATCTCACGGGAACCGGTGTATCCACTGCGGCAAGGCCGTGAAGCAACTTAGATCACTTAATAAAAGCAAGTCTTCTGGTCGAGACTGTAAACCAATTAGGTTCCTCTCGGGGATGCGGATGCATTAGCTCCATACTTAACAATTATATACAACCGTTCGCTCGACGAAAGATCCGTACTTACATACTGGATAGTTCACGGGCCACACCAATATTCAGGAAAGGTGTTAGCAGTAATCCACTAAATTACAGGCCCATATCGTCAACGTCGATATGCAGAAGGATTTTCGAACATATATTGTGTTCGAACATTATGAATTACCTCGAAGAAAACGGTCTATTGACACACAGTCAACATGGGTTTAAAAAACATCGTTCCTGTGATACACAACTAGGTCTTTATTCTCACGAAGTGTTGAGTGCTATTGACAAGGGATTTCATATCTATTCCGTATTTCTTGATTTCCGGAAGGCTTTTGACACTGTACCACACAAGCGGTTCGTAGTGAAATAGCGTTCTTATGGAATATCGACTCACTTATGTGACTGGATTTGTGATTTCCTGTCAGAGAGGTCACAGTTAGTAGTAACTGACGGAAAGTCATCTAGTAAAATAGAAGTGATTTCTGGTGTTCCCCTAAGGTAGTGTTATAGGCCCTTTGCTGTTCCTTATCCAAATAAACAATTTGGGAGACAACCTGAGCAGCCGTATTAGGTTGTTTGCAGAGGACGCTGTCGTTTATCGACTAATAAAGTCATCATAAGATAAAAAAACTGCAAAACGATTTAGAAAAAGTATCTGAATGGTGTGAAAAGTGGCAGTTGGCCCTAAATAACGAGAAGTGTGAGTCATCCACATGAGTACTAAAAGGAACTCAAACTTCGCTTACACGATAAATCAGTCTAATCTACAAGCCGTAGATTCAACTAAACACCTAGGTATTACAATTACGAACAACTTAAATTGGAAAGAACACATAGAAAATGTTGTGGGGAAGGCTAACAAAAGGATGCGTTTTATTGGCAGGACACTTAGAAAATGTAACAGACCTACTAAGGAGACTGCCTACACTACGCATGTCCGTCCTCTTTTAGAATACTGCTGCGTAGTGTGGGATCCTTACTAGATAGGACTGACGGAGTACATCGAAAAAGTTCAAAGAAAGGCAGGACGTTTTGTACTATCGCGAAATATGGGAGAGAGTGTCACAGAAATGATACAGGATTTGGGCTGGACATCATTAAAAGAAAGGCGTTTTTCGTTGCGACGGAAACTTCTCAAGAAATTCCAATCACCAACTTTCTCCTCCGAATGCGAAAATATTTTGTTGACACCGACCTACATAGGGAGGAGCAATAACCACAATAAAATAAGGGAAATCAGAGCTCGTACGGAAAGATATAGGTGTTCATTCTTTCCGTGCGCTATACGAGATTGGAATAATAGAGAATTGTAAAGGTGGTTCGATGAAGCCTCTGAGAGGCACTTAAATGTTCTTTGCAGAGTATCCATGTAGATGTAGATGTCTTTATGCACGATACCCCTACTATCAAAATGCAGTTCAGCATTGTTTTGATGACTGATTTGCTCCGCCGGCCTCGGTGGTCTCGCGGTTCTAGGCGCGCAGTCCGGAACCGCGCGACTGCTACGGTCGCATGTTCGAATCCTGCCTCGGGCATGGCTGTGTGTGATGTCCTTAGGTTAGTTAGGTTTAAGTAGTTCTAAGTTCTAGGGGACTGATGACCTCAGAAGTTAAGTCCCATAGTGCTCAGAGCCATTTGAACTGATTTGCTCCTTCGACCGTTTTTCGGTCGAGTACATGTCGCAGTCTGCCACTCCTCACTTCGCCGCTTTATCTCAGGCTCGTACCCGAAAATGCAGGATTCTTCACCTGTGATCACACGACTCAGTCATACATGGTCATTGGCAATCCTCTCAAGAAGATCAACGGGCACGTCCATCTGCCCAGTTGAGATGTTTCCGCCGGCCGAAGTGGCTGTGCGGTTAAAGGCGCTGCAGTCTGGAACCGCAAGACCGCTACGGTCGCAGGTTCGAATCCTGCCTCGGGCATGGATGTTTGTGATGTCATTAGGTTAGTTAGGTTTAACTAGTTCTAAGTTCTAGGGGACTAATGACCTCAGCAGTTGAGTGCCATAGTGCTCACAGCCATTTGAACCATTTTTGAGATGTTTACCAGCACTATTCTAGCACAAACTTTTCGCGTGTGCAAATCTTCGACTAGAATATGATGTACGGTGAAAGCGTTTAAATGTGGAAGGTCACCCATCATCCTTATTGTTAAATATCGGTTTGATATCTCAAAAGCACGTACACGTTCTACGTTTTTGTCTGTTTTTGAAGGTGAAGATCTCCCTGAGCGAAATTCATCTTCAGTTTGTTCTCGGACATCCATAAATGATACGTGGCGGCAAAAAACTTGTACTCTTGATAAGGAATGTTCCTCATAGGCCGGTGTCAACTTTTCTAAGGTCACACTCGCGTATTCCCGAAGTTCAGGGTGAACATTCATAAAGCCGACAAACTACAGGGGCGGACTGCAGGCTGGGAATGGAGGAAAAAAGGTCCCATGAACATGTGTCCGAAAATGGACGGTGTGCGTGCAACGACAACAAATCGTCCAGGAGTGCGGTACAGTGCTGCAACACATTCACGTCACAACAGGAGTTCAAAGTGATTGCAGGTGATAGGGATAGTAGCGGCTGCCATGCACGATACGCATAATCGTACTTTAGCTCACACCATGTTGGCGGGACCCTTGCCTGTAGCTTGTACTATGGTTCGTCACAATACCCTGTAGAACACGGTCGTCGAAATCTGGTATACGCATAGTTCGCCGGCTCCCCTAATGTTCGTCTGTCTAAAAGCGCCCATGATCACAAAAAGGTTTGAATGTTTTGTGATGCGTTTTGTTTCTGTGAGGGTAGTTGTTTTGGTATACCCGTGCTGCCTCTCGACCGTTTCCATCTGCTTGGCCGTACATAACGCCACCTCGACTTATTCCCGACATGAATACCGCACCATTCTGCTGCTTACAGTACGCCGGGTCAGTCGCACAGCCTGCAACTCACAAGGAAGGTGGTCAGTGCAACTGCCATTCACCAGTGCCCTCTACCGTGCCAATGAAGCACTTCCAGGCACATTCACAGGACCCTTTCTCCTCTGTTTCCAGTCAGGGTTCTGTCCCTGCACTTTGTCGGTTTTATTAATGTTCACCCTGTATAATACAAAACTTGATGGTATAACGTTGCTCCAAATCGCGATAGTCCGCCCCGATAGCTGAGTGGTCAGCGCGGCGGTCTGTCACGCAAAGGGGCCCGGGTTCGATTCCCGGCTGGGTCGGAGATTTTCTCCGCTCAGGGACTGGGTGTTGTGTTGTCCTCATTATCATTCCATCATCATCAGTGGAAGGCAACGGGAAACCACCACACAAGACTTTTATCCATTGTGGATGTGGAACACTGCGACTGTGGTGTGAAAAGGTTTTCAGAAATTACTGCAACCAGTCGCCTTTTATGTAGATGTATTTTATTTAACCATGACCGGTTTCGAGCTGCCTAGCAACTCATCATCAGATGGTATATACATTTAGTGCTTTTTTGTACCCATTGTGTGGGTGGTTGAGTATCTGTGGCTAGACAGAAACGAGAACAAATAATCGCTACATGTGGTACAGTAACACGAAATATTTACAGCATAATTTATGTTTAACGTATAAGAGCAAATAATCACTACATGTGGTACAGTTACATGAAATATTTATAGTTTAATTTACGTTTTGAGGTGTATTCTGACAGCTAATTTCTTGCTCCTTCCTACTCTCAATACCAATAATCTTAAATGTAACTGAAATATAATGTAAAAAATCTAGTTTTATATACCTGTTAAAATTGCACAGTTAATTTATAAATAAACATTTTACTAGTTTAAGCTAATTTACATTTATTTTCTATGTAATAAAGACAAATCTCTTGTCAGTGTGTGTGATGACTAATAATGCCTCTGGTCAACTTGAAATCTTTGATACTGTAGTTATATTGCAATCTTTGGCTTGTTTATCATGTGTAAATCCTGTATTCGTATCTGTGGCTAAGTGTGTTCAGCGATGTTTACGAAAAACAAGATATATGTTTCCAACAGTGCCTCATAAAAGTAATATACATCTAGTGAAAGTTTTAACTTGTGAAATTGTGAAAAACAAGACACAATGGTTTCAAAAATACGTCCTAAAAGACATATATATACCTGCAGAAAGATTTATCTGTAAGTAACACCTCAAAACGTAAATTAAACTATAAATATTTCATGTAACTGTACCACATGTAGTGATTATTTGCTCTTATACGTTAAACATAAATTATGCTGTAAATATTTCGTGTTACTGTACCACATGTAGCGATTATTTGTTCTCGTTTCTGTCTAGCCACAGATACTCAACCACCCACACAATGGGTACAAAAAAGCACTAAATGTATATACCATCTGATGATGAGTTGCTAGGCAGCTCGAAACCGGTCATGGTTAAATAAAATACATCTACATAAAAGGCGACTGGTTGCAGTAATTTCTGAAAACCTTTTCACACCACAGTCGCAGTGTTCCACATCCACAATGGATAAAAGTCTTATTTTGCTACCTAGCCAGGTAAAAGGAACAATGAACAAATACAGGAAGTGCAAAGTGAAACTAATGAAAACTATTCTTGCCATCAAATTTAATAAGCAATGTATCTTAGAGAATGTAACTCCTAATTACATAAGAGTTGTAGTTAAAGACCAGAGTGAATCTGCACAAGCAGCCAAGAGAAAATGTGAAATTGTATGGATCAAAAATGAAATTAGATCACATTACAAACGAAAAGACTTGTTAAACAGGGACATCTACATGCTGCACTTAGAGTTAAGCAACTATCTCACTCTAAGCCAAATCATGAATTTCTTAGATCTAACCCAACTAAATGTGGATAAAGAGATGTTGAAAATTGCACATAAACAAAAAGAAAAGCTCTCACTCCTGATTGCCAAAAAATCCCCCATTCCACCAAATGAATGCCCTCCCGTGCAACATAAATTCTTTGAGAGAGTAGTTAACACAACAAGCATTAATTTCAATAGCACAGAATTAAATTTGTTAAATAAGGGACTTAAACAAAATATTGCCACAAAACTTGATTACAACAGTGTTAAAGACCTAATAACTAACACCAAAATAGCATGTATAGCATCAAAACTAGATCAGAATGATCAAAATGCTCTAGCCCATGATGCAAACAAAATAATAAAGAAAACCATAGATGCACAAAGGCTCCATAGTAATAAACATGATAAATCTGCAACACTGAAACAAATTAACAAAAAGCTAACAAACAGTAGTGCCCCTGTTGTTAAATCTGACAGAGGCAGCACAGCCGTGATAATGTACGAGTCTGATTACATTAAGAAAACCCTAGAATTTTTCAAGAATAACAACATAACTGAATTGAAATCTGACCCCACTCCCAAATACCAAGCTAAAATAAAAGACATGTTAAAAAATTGTAACTTCCTGCTGACATCCATTGAAGCCAAACAATGTGTTATAATGAACCCTACAGCACCAAAGCTTAGATCACAACCTAAAATTCATAAAGATGGACACCCGATACGCCCGATTGTGAATTCCATAAATAGCCCAGGGTACAAAGTGACTAAAAAACTGCATGAAATACTCAAGAAATATTATACATTCCCAACCAATTATTCCATAAAAAACACCTATGATTTGATTGACAGTATCAGAGAAATTTCCATTCCCAATGCAGCTAACTTTGCATCCCTTGATATTGTCAACCTGTACACAAACATACCTATAATAGACACACTTCGAATAATAAAAAATAACTTATTACAACATAAAAAGTTAAGTGACATGGAAATCTGTGAGCTGATGGATTTACTTGAATTAGTGCTGTCCCACAATTACTTCACCTTCAACAACAAAATATATATTCAACATGATGGTCTAGCAATGGGCAGTAGTCTAGCTGGCCTTCTTGCTGACATCTACATTAATGATCTCGAAACTAAATTCTTTAAAGCAAACCCAATAGAAACAGACAAAATCATTTATTATAAACGATATGTTGATGACACCCTGTTGTTATATGATGGGACAGCCACTGAAATTGAGGCCTTAGCTGGTAAACTTAATAATGTTCACCCCAAAATACAGTTCACAGTAGAACACCAAACCCAAAAAGGTATCTATTTTCTTGACCTAAACATAACACATCACAACAACAAACATAAATTTCAGATATATAGGAAACCCACCACTTCAGATGTCATAATAAACAATACATCATGCCACCCAAATCAGCATAAACTAGCTTTTTTCAAATCAGCACTTAACCGTATCAACAAGATTCAAGCTGATCCGACTGCAAAAATTAATGAAATCAATATATTAAAAACAATAGCATCAAACAATGCTTATGACCCAAGCATAATTGAAAAATTAGATAAAAACATTATATCTAACAAAGCAAAACCAGCAAGCCAGACCTCAGTAGCAGAAGAAACCAAATTCGTTTGTATGCCGTTTCTCGGCAATATCTCATACAAACTTGCTAAGCTATTCAAACCACATAATGTCAAAATAAGTTTTCACACTAACAACAAAATACAGAACAAAATAGTCCACAACACCAAAGAGCCAGCACACCCTACCAAAAATCTGGTATATATAAATTAAGATGTGACAGCTGCTCCTGCTACTACATAGGGCAAACAGGTAGAAATTTTGAGATCCGATACAAAGAGCACACTGATGCACTTCGCCTAAACAACTTAAATAGATCCACTTTTGCTACCCATCTAGCAGATAATAAACATTCCATAACAGACATTAAAACTAACCTTCAAACCCTACACACTGTAGACAAGGGATTCAAGATGGATCTTCTCGAACAATTAGAGATTTTTACCCACAAACATAATTCCCCACATACCATTTTAAATGAGCAGACAGAATTGGCGAATAACTCCTTCTTTCAGAATTTTAAGGATTCTTTGAACTTAAAAAACTAAACAGTCATTCAGAAACAAAATGCCCCCCCCCCCACACACACACATAAAAGCTTGTACCACTTCTGCCCCCCCCCCCCCTTCAGCTCTCTTCTCTCTCCACATCACCCTCTCAACCCCCCCCTCTCCTTTTTCCTATACACCCCCCACCCCCCCCCCCCCACCTCCCACCCCCCACCGCCAACTCCTTTTCCACACCCTTTCAAGTACCAGCATTACTTATTATTTCAAGTTACCATCAACCTCTCATCCCAGACATCATAAGCCAAGATCAGCCAATGGAAGGAGCAAGAAATTAGCTGTCAGAATACTCTCAATACCAATAATCTTAAATGTAACTGAAATATAATGTAAAAAATCTAGTTTTATATACCTGTTAAAATTGCACAGTTAATTTATAAATAAACATTTTACTAGTTTAAGCTAATTTACATTTATTTTCTATGTAATAAAGACAAATCTCTTGTCAGTGTGTGTGATGACTAATAATGCCTCTGGTCAACTTGAAATCTTTGATACTGTAGTTATATTGCAATCTTTGGCTTGTTTATAATGTGTAAATCCTGTATTCGTATCTGTGGCTAAGTGTGTTCAGCGATGTTTACGAAAAACAAGATATATGTTTCCAACAGTGCCTCATAAAAGTAATATACATCTAGTGAAAGTTTTAACTTGTGAAATTGTGAAAAACAAGACACAATGGTTTCAAAAATACGTCCTAAAAGACATATATATACCTGCAGAAAGATTTATCTGTAAGTAACACCTCAAAACGTAAATTAAACTATAAATATTTCATGTAACTGTACCACATGTAGTGATTATTTGCTCTTATACGTTAAACATAAATTATGCTGTAAATATTTCGTGTTACTGTACCACATGTAGCGATTATTTGTTCTCGTTTCTGTCTAGCCACAGATACTCAACCACCCACACAATGGGTACAAAAAAGCACTAAATGTATATACCATCTGATGATGAGTTGCTAGGCAGCTCGAAACCGGTCATGGTTAAATAAAATACATCTACATAAAAGGCGACTGGTTGCAGTAATTTCTGAAAACCTTTTCCACCACACAAATCTAACGTTGGACAAGAAGCCGAACTGATCTACACAACAATCCTGCGAAAGCCTGGTACGTGGCACAGATACTGAGTGCACCAGACATTGCACGAGTGATACAAGGAGCCGCCTATTACCTGCTGTGGAGCCGGGAGATATTCAAAGTATCACAGGCTAAGTGCTCACTGAAGAAGGAGGGCTGGGGTTGGTAGACGTAAAGACAAAGTGTGCTGCGCTGTTGCTCCACAGAGAATCCAAATGGAGAGCAAGAACAGAGACAGCATCACGGCCTGCCTAATAAACACCTACAGGCCACGATCAGAGGAAGCGCCGGTAGACACCAGACACATCCCGTTTAAGATGCGACACATCAGGCAGCTGATTCTCGACAAGAGTTACGCACTGCCCACCGTGACAAACCCGCAACTACAGACGCCGAAAAACATCTACGGCGCACTAAGAGGGCAAACATACAAAACAATGGTCGAGATAAAATTTCCAGATCACGATTGGCCAGTCGTCTGGAAAAACATCTCGGAACAAGGAATACCGGAGCACGCCAGATCTACGTGGTACAAAGTAGTGCACAACACCATACCGACCAAAGAGAGGCTGGCCCTAATCCGTATAAAAGAATCGCCCAACTGTGAAACCTGCAACGAAAAGGACACCGTAGAACACCGATTCCTATGCAGGGCAAGCAGCAATATATGGGCGACAAGCAAAAAAATGATAGCCCACATAAACAGGAGCGACCCACGTAGCATTCGAGTCACGGCACTCACCGTCCCTGATGCGAAACCGTTTCCAAGACCAAAACGCACGGCCACGATGTGGATACTCGCCATGACAGCACACGCAGTCGTTGCCCAAAGGCAGTCAGACAGCGTGCAGTTCCTCACGGACTTGTGGGAAGAGCACGAGAAGGCAAAACAACACGCCAAACACCGCGAGACATTCCACAACTTGCTGGCGCCGCCGACGCCCTCCCACACCCCAAGAGCACCAATAGTGATACGCGTGTCGCAAAGTGTTAAAAAAGTGACAGTGAGAAGTGTTATAACACGTAAAAGTCTCCCGTACCGTGCCAGCGTAACCTTTGCTTTGAGTGTTTTCTACCTTCCTCGTGCGCAATCGAGAGGTGTGTCCAACAGTGAGTACCTCAATATCATTACAGTTCTAACTATGAAACAAATTAGTGTTCACGTGCTTATATATGCCTTTCCTTCCACCATGAATAGCTTCCTTCCTCTCCTTTCAGTCTCCTTTACTCTTGCTCACCACCTCTATCAAACTACTTCTACGATTGCACCGTTCACTGCTTCCTAGTATCTTGTTCTTCGTTCAGTCTGACAAAATGGTTTCAATAATTGGCTATAACGGTAATGTTTTTTTATCATGGTTTGTCTTTTATGTTAAAATATTTATTCATGAGTGTTTTTCCATTGGATCCCACTTTGCTTACCAAACAACGGCTGACAGTTGGTACATTTGTTGATGTTTCTGTCAAGTTGATTTCATGTCTAATGTATATTCCACCACGGTCTGGTTTTCAAGGCCCGACGTAAAATGCTTCCCCTTTTTGCTTCCCAACACTAGATTTAATAAGAAAATAGTTAAAATACAACATGATTTTAAAATGGTTAGAAAACATCCACAATTTAAAATATAAAAAAAATAACCCAACTAATAATAAGTACAAAGACCTTAAAATAACTTTTATTTCTCAATTATTCTGCGTAACTAACTAGATCTTGCAATCAATGCTTTCTTCCAAATTCCTTCTGCCACATGTACAAATGTAGTGTATCAAGACTCAGAAAACGCCAAATTGACATAACAAACAGCGTAAGAAACTACTAACGAACTCAGTCTGACAGACACTCGAACAATATAGAAAACCAAAGGAAATAATTACCTAGACAATAACACGAAAAAAGAACAGAACCGATTGTCTTATCGGAACGAGTAAAATGCAAAATGTTTTTGTAAAACGAAAATTGTTACTTTGTAAATGAAAGTTTATAAACGTTAAAAAAAAACTGGAATCACTTCCCTAGACGCTCATGCGTGGACCTCTTTGACGAGGCTTCCTCCATGATCTGCCGTAAGGCAGAACACAAAGTTTTTAAATTGCGATATTCCATTTTCGTAACAACAACAAAAGCACAGCTTCACTGATGACGCTCTCAAAAATCACATGATGGCTGTACGGAGCTGAAACTCGGGCATCAGGAAGGGAAGAACACACCAGTCTACATCAGTAGAACAACACAGCGCCGCCGGATCGCACGCAGTGCTGTCAGTCTCATTACTGTTCTCACACACCTCGTATTAAGGTTGGCCCATAAGTTCTGGCTTTTCTTTAAACTGAAAATTTTGCGTGAAAAATAAAATATTTTGGCAATGCGTTTTATGTTATTCGATAGAATAAAATACAAAACAGTGTGAATAGCTTCTTAGACTGATAAGTTTTCTGTTGTTTTTACATCATTAAAATGGGGTGTCAAGTCGAAGGAAAAGAGCATTTTCGAAAACTTTTGCTTTTTGCGTTTAACCGTGGACGCAAAGCCACAGAAGCTGCTCGATTTGTGAATGTATGGCGAAGGAGCAGTGCCTCACAGGACGGCTCATATTTTGTTTAAGCGGTGCAAAGACGGCCGTTTCGACCTCAAAGACATGCATCGCACTGGACGCTCTTCAGCTTATTCACCAAGATCCATGCCAAACGACGATGGAATTGGCAGAGGTAACAGAAAACTCCCACAGTGCCACAGACCGCCGCCTTCAGTTGATGGGAAAAGTTCAAAAGGCAGGTGTAGGGTTCCGCGTGCTTTGGCCGACAACAACAGAAATCAACGACCCACGACGTCCACTAGTTTGTTTGCCTGTCATCGGTAGACTCGTGGACCCAAGCAGCTATTCCTCTTCCGAATTTGGGCGACGCCGCGAGCAAATCAAGATCTAAAATTAAACTCCGTCCGAACACGCTTCGGGAGGCCCAACGGAACCGACCGACCGCCGTGTCTTCCTCAACCGACAGACGTCACGGGATGCAGATATGAAGGAGCATTAAGTCAGCACACCGCTCTCCCTGCCGTTGTCAGTTTTTGTGAGCGCAGCCGCTACTTTTCAGTCAAGTAGCTCCTCAATTAGCGTCACAAGGGCTGGGTGCATCTCGCTTGCCAACAGCGCTCAGCAGACCCGGACGGTCACCCATCCAAGTGTTAGCCATCCCCGAAAGTGCTTAACTTCGGTAATTTGAAGGAAGACGGTGTTACCTCTGAGGCAAGGCCGTTGGCCCGTGTGGTGGGAGTAGGAATGCATAATCAGCTAGGAATTGCTTGATCAGAAACAAACACTGAATGCGGAACTTTACGTCCAATAAATGCACGACTCGCCAATGCTCTCGAGCAAAAACGACCTGATCGGCGACTTGGCGTCCTTCTGCTACACGACAACGCCTGTCCCCACACCGTCAATATGACAAAGGAAGCCATTCAGTCGCTTGACTAGGAAGTGCTGCCACATTTTCCGATTCTCCCGACTTGACGCCTTCGGATTTCCTTCTGCTCGATCCCTTTTGGTATGCATTGCGCAGCGTTTCGTTCAGTAACGATGTCGAGTTGAAGGCTTTGCTGAACGTTGCTTCGAGTGCAAAGAAGGTGATTTCTACAGTCGAGGCACTGAACAGGTTGTTGAACGTTGAGAAGAAGTTGTAAACAACAACGGACACTACATTATTGATTGACTTGTTGCTCATTTCTTGTTTATTTTATACACACTAAGTGCTCGACGGAGCGTTCGACGAAACACCTTCAGACTGCTTCTCTGATACGTCCGCGAAACCCGCTGGGCAGAACAGGTGATTAGGATTGTGAATAGGGCCAAACAAGGTTGGGGTCAGTTTCACCTTAAAATTGTAATTTACTAACACTTCAAACTCCAAATCTTTCACGACTGAAGGCCTACAAATAAGAAATGTAAAAAAAAAAAGTAACAAGGTAATTTCAAGTGACTAAAGACACGCAGTTACAATTACAAATAAAATAATTAATATATATATATATATATATATATATATATATATATATATATATATATATATAATATATATACATAAACAAGATGCAATACAAAGGGCTGAAGGCCCACAGTAAAATTTTCAAGATTTTAAAATAAATTACCATAACCTTTCAAAGGCAGAAAGCCGCAATGTTTAAGCTTGAAAGGTAATTTTAAGCATAAGGTTCCGAAGCTGAAGGCCCACAATTAATTTTCCAAAATTTTAAAAAATATAACCATAAGCCTTAAGTTTTAAGTAGCTGAACCCGGACTAAAAGAAAAGACAACACAACGGCAATAACCTTTCAGCAAATATCCACTTGCCGGAATTCAAACTTACTTACATAAAACACAGTAAAACCAAGAATTTTTTTATCATTGGTTATGATAGTTCATAAACAGACAATTAAACACCAGTGAGAAAGACAGTAAAGACAACATCACTCAGAAGGCTCCAGGGGGTCGGTCTGTGCTCGTTCACTTTGGTGAGACAGGTGGTGAGCCCAACTACACTTGATCCGTCGGAACCCAACCTGGGGACAGCCACTGACCGACCGACAAACGACTTGCTTGCCACCAATCGGTACATGAGAATTCAAACACAAAATGTTACGGGCGTGATTATCCACAATCAAATATGTATATGTATTAAGCTGTCAAAACAACACACCATGTTGAACAGCGACAACAAATGAGTAAAGGACACTGCCTGAAATTACGTTAGTGGCCAGGGCAGGTAACCGGAACACTTACGGCCACAAGGCAGAAAATTCCGCTGGTGTACTCGAATTGTAGTCAACTAATATAGTTAATTCCACCGCATGGCGGCTAAATTTCAGCAACTCAAACACTCGGTGTTCCTCACAGGAAAACCTCCCCAACAGCGAACCACGGAAACGAACCCCACAACATGAATGGCCGTCGCTTGGGTACTTGAAACCACTGCTCAACTTTGATGTCCTGGGTCGGTGAACCACGAAGCTTGCGAGGTGCCGGAGCTAGCAGTGTATTTAACACTAAATTCTTCTAGAATCTACATATGTAAATGATGCTCTAAGCCCCCCCCCCCCCTATTCTAACTCGAACTTTTGCTGTTGCACAAGGATTTAAAAAAATACGCGAACTGACTCTAATCAACCCTGCCAGTGGAGTAGAAGAGAGTTTGGCACCTGCAATAATTTAATTTGATAAATAAGTTAAATAAACGAAGGATTCATTAACATAGTGAGAAATGATAGTATTGCTCTACCGATTAACAGAATGAAAGTTCTGTCCAAAATAACAATATGATTTATTAAGACTAAACACAAAATAATAAACAAAAACACATGAAACATTTACATTACATCACATTGGCTCAAATTGGATACTCAAACAAACGCTGTGAATGTGAAGTTGTCCCTAAACTAGATTGTGAGGATTATGACGAAGTGGTATGTGGAGCCAATTCCTTGCAACTCAAATCTTAAGAGAAAACACATAGCCAACCCAACATTAATTGCTGCTCCTCAAGACAGAACAAAGTTAGAAAAAGACGAACAGGCGCGCTCTGCTGAGCTCTGATTATCACCTAGGAAAATCCCTATCTGCCGGTGCTGCGGACATACATTACCAAACTGTCTTCTTAACTGCCAGAACACGATCTGGCGTACCGGAGGCGATGGCTGGTTGCTTCAACGTCCTCGACCGAAAGGCGAGAGCCGACTACCCACACAAGAGCACCCGTACAGGCTGAACACACAACATTCCCGCCCCCACGACAGTGGCCGTGGTTAAACGTTCCAATCAGCAACTCGAAAACCGACGGAAAATTCCACTCTATTGCCGGAGCACTACCATTCCACCAATGGAGATTCTTGGCGCCAATTTCTACGCTGATTTTGCTATGTCACGGAGCTATGCCCTGAGCAAGCCAATCACAGTTACTATTTTGCAGAAAGCGCGGGAATTTTCCCACCACAACTGCCTGGGTACACAAGTCATTCCCACGCCTCGCTGGTAGCCCGCCAGAAAGTGTTTTCGCTAAGTTTCTGCAAAGTAACGGAACCTCTAGCCCAGCCGCTACTTCAGGCCCCTGCGGGCGTGTCTCTTGACAATGTCGGCGTCTGGAAAGCATTCACTCGACTGCCTCACACCCGTCAGCTTAACCCTCTCGAGATCAGCAGAGCCCGCCTGTCACCGGACCACCTGGGTGACGAGAGACGCTGCGTGGGAAGTCCGCGTGTGAAGGAATAGCAACTTTTCACCGCATGCAATTAGAGACAAAAATCGTAAGATAGAAATATGAGAGGGGGCTCATTCCACCTCTCAAGCTCTATCTATTTTATGTCAGTTCTATCCATGTGGTCATGTAATAACCTCTCGTTATGTTTTCTAAAATTGGTTTTAAATTTAGTACAGCTGCCAAAACCTAGCCCAAATACACTGATCGGGGGGGGGGGGGGGGGGGTAGTATAGCACAGTACTCGATTGTATCCAGTCACCCATACATTTGAGGAGCGTTTCCCCTGTTTTCTGTATATCTGTTTATGTGCATATGTCGCGGAAGGTCCCCAGGACCCGCAGTAGACTCAAGTTAGCGGTCGAGTGTGGATGGATAGAATTGCGAAAAACGATGTGGCAATAGGTATAAATTGACCTAATGTAAATGCCGCGAAATTGAGCAAGTGCTTGCTTATCTTCTGGTTGGTGCACAACAATTTATACATGGGGATAAGTATGCGGCAGCAAGAGGAATCCGAGAAAAACGTCGAGATGGAAGCGAAGGGAATGAGGGAAGTAGTCAATTTTTGTCCGTTGATGCAGCATTATGCTGTATGTCTATTGAGGTACCAGTGATACATGCGAGTTGACTACTGTATTTGACGCTTTTCAGGAAGACAGAGGACCATCCGTCTGTAAACTTAAATGCATCTGCGGTCGCGTGACATAGCCTGCGTTTGACTTGCTTACAGCCACGTGTTCTGTATATGATTTAAAGCACTGTCTACTTGTGACCGTTAACAGTAAGCCTCTCGTTCATCAGAAGACTTCCCAAACCCTCCCCGGATGGGTGGGTGACTGGATACAATCAAGTACAGTGCTATACTACGCCTCCAAATCAGTGAATTTGGGCTACATCTACATCTACATTTACATTTATACTCCGCAAGCCACCTAACGGTGTGTGGCGGGGGGCACTTTACGTACCACTGTCATTACCCCCCCCTTTCCTGTTCCAGCCGCGTATGGTTCGCGGGAAGAACGACTGCCGGAAAGCCTCCATTCGCGCTCGAATCTCTCTAATTTTACATTCGTGATCTCCTCGAGAGGTATAAGTAGAGGGAAGCAATATATTCGACGCCTCATCCAGAAACGCACCCTCTCAAAACCTGGACAGCAAGCTACACCGCGATGCAGAGCGCCTCTCTTGCAGAGTTTGCCACTTGAGTTTGTTAAACTTCTCCGTAACGCTATCATGCTTACCAAATAATCCTGCGACGAAACGCGCCGCTCTTCTATGGATCTTCTCTATCTCCTCTGTCAACCCGACCTGGTAGGGATCCCACACTGATGAGCAATACTCAAGTATGGGTCGAACGAGCGTTTTGTAAGCCACCTCCATTGTTGATGGACTACATTTTCTAAGGAGTCTCCCAATGAATCTCAACCTGGCACCCGCCTTACCAACAATTAATTTTATATGATCATTCCACTTCAATTCGTTCCGTACGCATACTCCCAGATATTTTACAGAAGTAACTGCTACCAGTGTTTGTTCCGCTATCATATAATCATACAATAAAGGATCCTTCTTTCTATGTATTCGCAATACATTACATTTGTCTGCGTTAAGGGTCAATTGCCACTCCCTGCACCAAGTGCCTATCCGCTGCAGATCTTCCCGCATTTCGCTGCAATTTTCTACTGCTACAACTTCTCTGTACACTACAACATTATCCGCGAAAAGCCGCATGGGACTTTCGACACTATCTACTAGGTAATTTATGTATATATATATATATATATATATATATATATATATATTGTGAAAAGCAGTGGTCCCATAACACTCCCCTGTGGCACGCCAGAAGTTACTTTAACGTCTGTAGACGTCTCTCCATTGAGAACAACATGCTCTGTTCTGTTTCCTAAAAACTCTTCAATCCAGCCACACATCTGGTCTGATATTCCGTAGGCTCTTACTTTGTTTATCAGGCGACAGTGCGTAACTGTATCGAACGCCTTCCGGAAGTCAAGGAAAATGGCATTTACCTGGGAGCCTGTATCTAATATTTTCTGGATCTCATGAACAAATGAAGCGAGTTGGGTCTCACGCGATAGCTGTTTCCTGAGTCCATGTTGATTCCTACAGAGTAGATTCTGGGTTTCCAGAAATGACATGATACGCGTGCAAAAAAAGTGGTCTAAATTTCTACAGCAGATCGATGTCAGAGATATAGGCCTATATTTTTGCGCACCTGCTCGACGACCCTTATTGAAAGCTGTAACTACCTGTGCTCTTTTCCAATCATTTGGAACCTTCCGTTCCTCTAGAGACTTGCGGTACACGGCTGTTAGAAGGGGGGGGGGGGGGGGGGGGCAGTTCATTCACGTACTCTGTGTAGAATCGAATTGGTATCCCGTCAGGTCCAGTGGACCTTCCTCTGTTGAGTGATTTCAGTTGCTTTTCTATTCCTTGGACACTTATTTCGATGTCAGCCATTTTTTCGTTCGTGCGAGGATTAGAGAAGGAACTGCTGTGCGGTCTTCCTCTGTGAAACAGCTTTGGAAAAAGATGTTTAGTATTTCAGATTTACGCGTGTCATCCTCTGTTTCAATGCCATTATCATGGCTGATTAAACTTATAACCAATTCTAGAAACAAGAACGTGAGATTATGTCATGATCGCATGGATAGAAGCGACATAAAATAGACAGAATTTGCGAAAATGGTGGAGGAATGGGTATAAATTGACCATATATAAATGCCGCAAAATTGAGCAAGTACTTGTATATCTTCTGGTTGGTGAACACCGATTTGTACATGGGAGCAACTATGTGGCAACAAGAGGAATCCGAGAAAACGTCGATATGGAAGCGAATGGAATGAGGGAAGTAGTCAATTTTTGTCCTTTGAGGCAGCATTATACTGTATGTCTATTGAGGTATCAGTGATACACGAGAGTTGACTACTGTATTTGACGCTTTTCAGGGAGACAGAGAACCATCCGTCTATAAACTTAAATGCATCTGCAGTCACGTGACATAGCCTGCGTTCGACTTGCTTACAGCCACGTGTTCTGTATAAAATTTCCATCTCATGTGTGATGAAACGTGACACATTCCTCTAAACGAACTACGATTTATGTGGTGTATTCCAATCCCCCCCCCCCCCCGTGGCATCTAGGGTGTAAAATCGAGACTTCAGCTTCATAACTAAGTTAGTATTAGGTGCTTGTGAGGCACTGCTACCCCCCGTGTATACATTTGCCTGACAGATGTGCTGCTTACAGAGTTAGTGGCAGAATGACTTGTAATTTTCGCATGTCGGGCGCTGCTTCTATGCAATTATCTGTTTCCTTGTAAGAGGCTTTCCCCGTTAGAAACGGTCCTTCTTTATATATAGGGTTCATGCACGCATAGTATAATTTCTGAACTGTGATCGGATGCGAACAGTGGTCGCTATACATCTCTGGAAAGCTATATTGTCTCGTATCGCACAGAGCAAATGTGTTAAGAAAATAGTTTTTTCGTTTTACGGTTAGATAACATAGTTTATCCTAGAGAAACAGGAAAGAAGGATGTATGTCATGCGCTTGAAATATATGTCTTACGCTGTAATATTAACAGGGCTACATTCCATACGAGTGATAGGTTGGGAACTTAAGTGATCTAACATTATAGCCCGTTTTAAGTTAAGAACGTTGTAGCCTTAGGAGCGCGCGTGTTTCAAAAAATGGTTCAAATGGTTCTGAGCACTATGGGACTTAACGTCTATGGTCATCAGTCCCCTAGAACTTAGAACTACTTAAACCTAACTAACCTAAAGACATCACACAACACCCAGTCATCACGAGGCAGAGAAAATCCCTGACCCCGCCGGGAATCGAACCGTGGAACCCGGGCGCGGGAAGCGAGAACGCTACCGCACGACCACGAGCTGCGGACGCGCGTATTTATTTTCTCTCTCTTAACAGTACCTTCCAGCTACTGATCCTAGACTCTGGTATAATAGTTTAAAATTGATGGCTTGGTTAATTTACGTACAAATACCTCGAACTCCATTTGTCTGAAGCTCCATTGCTCATAAAAAATTACCCTTTTCTAGTTCTTCTTCTTCCTAATCGTCTGCTATTAGATCACAACACCTTCAAATCGGTTACTATACATCGACAAGGAGTGCTAAGCTCCTCAACATGGACTCACCTCGAGAAATCTTGTACACTTGTATGGGCGAGGACTCAGCGAACTTCATCCATTCACGAGACGTGAAATGTAGTGGACCACTTCTGGTGCATTGCAGATTAAGTAGGTACCAGAGTCGCAGGGCGGATTGGTCAATAACAGTGTGAGGAGGGGGTCTTTCAGTCTCTAATTTCAGCATAAGACTGTGCGAATGCTCTGTGACCCCTATCAGCATAGACATAGAACGTAAATTAAGCAATATCCTATAGGTGTTAGAAATATGTAGAGCGCTGTCTGATATACTTTGATGATGTGTGTGTTCGATAGTTAACAATAAATGTCCGTACTGCATAGTCATCTATACAGATTCGCAAAGTGGAGAAGGGGTGTTTTAACTATGATACTGAAATTGGGAAACATGCTCTCATATCATTGGTCGGAGTTGAAATTAATTGGTAAAATTTTTCATATAATCGATCGTAATGCTTATTATTTCAGTAGATCGGTGGTGTCTTTTCCGTTCACTGGCTCGTTGTTGGTTACCACATAACGATTGACTGACAATGCTTGTTCGAGTTGGAGTAAAAGTTTTGGTGAGGGGCAACACCTTCTTGGGGATGCTACCACAGAAACAGAGATGGCGCACATGACTGCAGTATGAGGATGCAGTCGAAACGGAACACATAGCAATCAGATTCGGACTGTTGTTGGAAACCCACATGAACACGGCAAAACTATTCCAGTTTCATTAACTTCTCATGGTTGGGATTCACAGTCATATAATATTTCTTAAAAGACATCATAGTCGCCGTTGACTGTATAAAATATTTATTGTTACTATTGGAATTTCGGCCTCATGGGCATTTTCAAGTAACACTGCAAAAGTTACCTAAACAAAAAAATACAAAAGTGAAGTACAGGGTGTATATACATAATTAAGCAAACATTTCATTAATAAAGTACCTCAATTATAAAAATTGGAGATAAATGTACATCACTTACATTCTGTCAGAATATAAAACTATCTGACATGAGTACATGTCGTCGTCAAAATGCAGCTTTGCAGAGTTGCAAAACGCAACTCATCGGGTCTTATGGGACTCTCACAGTCAAAAGGCTACATTTTGACGACGACATGTACTCATGTCAGATAGTTTTATATTCTGACAGAATGTAAGTAATGTTCATTTATCTCCAATTTTTATAATTGAGCTACTTTCTTAACGAAATGTTTGCTTAATTATGTATATACACCCTGTACTTCACTGTTGTATTTTTTTGTTTAGGTAACTTTTGCAGTGTTACTTGAAAATGGCCATGAGGCCGAAATTGCAACAGTAACAATAAATATTTTATACAGTCAACGGCGACTATGATGTCTTTTAAGAAATATTATATGACTGTGTTACTTGAAAATGGCCATAAGGCCGAAATTGCAATAGTAACAATAAATATTTTATACAGTCAACGGCGACTATGATGTCTTTTAAGAAATATTCGAATTTCGTTATATTGTAAGTGAATTTTATTTAAAATCGTCGAGTGTGTGTCACAGTAGCAGCAGTAACAAATTTATTTACACCGTGTGAAGTCTAGAGGTGTCCCAATTGACCTACCTCACCTCCAAAACTCAAACTTCCCGGTAAGGTAGGCATGGCAGGGAGGCGCGGCATTCTCCCGCGATCTTGGTTAGCGGTACTCGCGTCATCAGCTGACGTCATTCACGTCACCGTGCGAGGTCACCCACCTCTTTCTGCCACCCACTCTGGAGTGAGGACGGACCTGTCAGATGTTGCGTATCAGAAGCCGCAGCGACATCCGGGCCACCAGGGGATTCCAGTGGCACCAAAGCTGTCGCAGGTCTCATCACTGGCGCCCCGACGTCACAGCAACTTCCTGCATCAGCTGTAAGCTTGTCGACGGTAGCCAACGCAGCTACCAGCTGTTTACGGGCAGAAGCCAACTCTCCTTGTCCCCGCTCACAACAAGCACAGTCTCTAGGCATATAGTATTGCGTATAAAAAAGATATAAGGTCTCAAATGGCGCTACCGAGTTTGAAATGTATACAAAATACGAGGTGTGGCTAGAAAAGAACCGGACTAGTACTGGTGAAACAATAAAACGAATGCAATAAGGCTGAAAGTCGCGTGGCCTGTCACGTGACTCTCGCTCTGCCTACTGCTCGAGTTTCATCTGCCTCCTGCACTCAGTCTGCCCGTGGCGTCTGTTTTAAGTAGTTGACGTTTTGTCTGTGCGTCGGAAAATGTTGAGTGTACAGAAATAACAGCGTGTTAACATCAAATTTTGTTTCAAACTAGGAAAATCTGCAAGTGAAACGTTTGTAATGTTACAACAAGTGTACGGCGATGATTGTTTATCGCGAACACAAGTGTTTGAGTGGTTTAAACGATTTAAAGATGGCCGCGAAGACACCAGTGATGACACTCGCACTGGCGAGTTGACATTGAAAAAATCGGTAAACTTGTTCGACAAGATCGCCGTTTAACAATCAGAGCAGTGTCTGAGTTAACAGGAGTTGCCAAGGAACAAGTTTACCGATTTTTTCAATGTTTGCATCAGTTTTTGCTGACAATGGTCTGCCAGTGCGAGTGTCATCACTGGTGTCTTCGCGGCCATCTTTAAATCGTTTAAACCACTCAAACACTTGTGTTCGCGATAAACAATCATCGCCGTACACTTGTTGTAACATTACAAACGTTTCACTTGCAGATTTTCCTAGTTTGAAACAAAATTTGATGTTAACACGCTGTTCTTTCTGTACACTCAACATTTTCCGACGCACAGACAAAACGTCAACTACTTAAAACAGATGCCACGGGCAGACTAAGGGCAGGAGGCAGATGAAACTCGAGCAGTAGGCGGAGCGAGAGTCACGTGACAGGCCACGCGACTTTCAGCCTTATTGCATTCGCTTTATTGTTTCACCAGTACTAGTCCGGTTTTTTTCTAGCCACACCTCGTATACCAAAGGAGAATAAAGTAACACTAAAAATTGCTGTGCGGTTTTCTCACCGTACTCTGGGACCGCAAGCTATTAAACAGAAATAAATTTCTCTCCTGAAGTTGATGTATTTACAGATACCTGTTATTAGAAATCCTGTTTACCGAAAAGTTACTGCACTAGATAAATATTCAGACTAAATTGCACTGATCTAAACTGTATGCTGTCTACTAGCACAAAATTAAAACTTAGTGGCGTAACGGAGTTCCTGGCGATGGGAAAATTTACATTAGGAAGCCGTTCTACGGCCAGCTCGTTCTACACAAGGATATTCAGAAGACTTAAGCAAAAACGAAAACTACGATTAATTTTCTAATCAGTAGTCTACACAGTAAAGTACACACGTATAGATCACTTCTTTGCAGAAGCACGTGAAAAAAGACTAAATTAATTTACACTTTGAGATAATTGCTGCTGCTGCTCTGCTGCGCGCCCTCTCGGCTCGGCACTTGCTTCACTCACCCATTCCAGCTGTTTCGGACAGCAGCCAAGTCTGCTTGTGCCCGCTCACAACAAGCACAGTCAAATGTTAGAAATGTTCAAATGTGCGTGAATTCCTAAGGGACCAACTACTGAGGTCATCGGTCGCTAGACTTACACACTACTTAACCCTCCCGTTACCAAGCTTTTTCACACCTCTATTTTACCAAGCGGGGTATTTGGACTACCCCAAAAGAGTTTTTTGTTTTATTGCAATATTTGTTCTCAGATTTCGTTATTTCCGTTGAAAGGGTTTATTTAGTATTGATAAACAGATTTTCAGGTTAGTAGAAGTATTTAATCAGATCACAGATACAAAGTACCAAAAAAAATTTATATCTTTCACTAAATTCAGTACTCAACGAACAGAAAATTAATAATCTATGTACCTCAACAGTCACTGCAGTAAAATAACACAAGACTTTCTTCAACTTTTCAGTCAAGTACATTTTTGCACTACGTGCACTTCACAGTAACAGTTTCTTCTATGTGTATATTACAAACAGGTTTCTTGCGTGTTACACAACAGAATCTTGTTTTCCGATCTTCGTTCCTCTTGCAATCTTGACATCGTTGTGGCGTTGGTAACTTGGAACACTGGATCTGGATCACTGCTGTAGGAATTGCAATACCACAACCTTTCAGTGCATCTTGTACGTCTTTATGAAGACCGTTGATATTTTTGGCTCTTTCGTCCATGTTGCCTTTGCTGAGTCCAAATGCCAGTTCAGTCGTGAAGAGTTTACATCGGCTTCCGTTATTCTTCTGCCATTCAGGAAATCTCTGAGTGTATAGAATATACGCATTCAGTGCTGCAATATCTATCATTTCCATGAAGATTCTTAGTGGTCACCGCCTTGTTCCTCTAACACAACTGTATTCTCTTGTCATTTTGTCCCCATTATCTACAGCACCTTTGGTTTTGTTGTAGTGCAGTATGATTCCGGGTTTGTGTTCACTTTCTTCACCACTCACTTGTCTCTCATTATTCTGAGTAGAGAGTAGTATTACTGCATTTCCCTTCTTTGGAAAATAGGAAACTAGGGTCAAGTCATTTGTGAAACCAAACATTGAAGAGTTAACTTCCCTATTTCTGTTTGGCAAGAATTCCTTCGGAATCTCTTTCCTATTGGAACACAAGGTGCCAACCAGTTTCGTGTTTTGTTTTAGTAGTTAAGCAGCCAATAGAAAACTGGTGAAAAAATCATTACTTGTTACACCATGACCGTTATTCAGAAATGGTTCCATCAGATCCAAAACAACTCTCTGTCCTTGATTCACTTCCCCAGTATTGTCCACCATTCCCGTGTAAATTTGGATCCATAATAAGTAAGATGTCTTCACATCAGCACAAACCCAAATTTTAATGCCATACTTGCCAGGCTTGCTCTTCATATAAACCCTAAAAGGGCAGTTTCCTCGGTATGCTGCTAATCGTTCATCAATAGTCACGTATTCATAAGGATAGAAGTTCTCGCACAAGTTAGATTGAGATTTGTCGAACTCTACCCTGATGGCTTGTAGCGTGTCCTTAGTTTCTTCAATTCTCTGTGCTCTTGTGTCTCTGTTGTCAAATCGCAAGAATATCAGTATAGACAAAAATCGGTTTCTTGACATGGCAGCAGAAAAGAATGGTTACCGAAAGGCAACATTACCTCCCCACAGATCGGAAGCACTTGCGTGATGTCCATGAGTTCGACCAGCTCCTATTAGAATTGCTAATACAGCGTACACTTCAGTTGCATTTATATCTCTCCATGTCGTTTTATTTGAAGAATGAGCTGCATTCCACAAAGAAATTACTCGTTTGGCTTCTGTATTCGTTTCTTCTACAATGATGCTCACGATTTACGGTGAGATAAATAATAAAAATGTATTGTGAATGTTAGAACCGTGCCTCAAACTGTGCCGGAAACGATTCAACCACTTCATCGGTTTCCGAATCAATGAACATGCAAGCAAGTTCGGAAGAATCGAATGCTTTATCCTCAGCAACAGACACTGGTACAGAATCACTTGCTAATTGATGTGATTTCCGGCGACGTCGACGCACGCTTTTTGTGGGACGAACACAGTCACTGTTAGAGAAAGTGGCACCGGACGGAGTGGAATTAACTACATGAAAGTCCATGGGCTAAGGTCCACGAGCCGGAGTGTCCTTGGTTCGATTCCGGCGCGAAGCAAAGGGCCTGGAATTATTGTGATTGTCTGATCGGAGCTTTTCCTGGCAAACACTTTGAACATGTCCTTTCTTATTACAGAAAAAGCAAATAGCTTGGCGTGACGGGCAATTTTCACGCGAATGTCTAGTAGCACACCGCGGGCATGATTTCACTGCATTTGTGTGCTGGCGCGGCACACCTGGTTTAGAGCGTGGCGGCAGCTGTGCGGACGTGTGCGAGGGCAATTTACCGGGCCGCGCAGCGCGCCCGGCGGACCGGTGAATGTTACACACCGCTGGCGAAGTTTCAAATGATTCCTGAGCAAAGTCAAGTGTGTCTTGTCTATCCAATATGTCTATCGCTTGTTGAAGGGAGGGATTAACTAGTTTCAAAGTTTGCTCCCATATGCGAACATCAGAAACGTTCTGTGCAATTGCATCACGCACCATTGTATCTGAATAAGGAAGGCCACAGTCACATTCAAAGGCACAATCCCTAGTAAGGCCTTGCAAAGTTGTAACCCACTCCCGATTAGTTTGACCGGCCGTACGTTTTGTACGAAAGAAAGTATACCGTTTTGCAACTACATTAACTGTTTCTTTGAAATAGGCGTCCAATGCCGACAAAATTTCTTCGTAGGACAGAGTTGCTACGTCGCGTCGGGGAAACAATTTCACTATCACACGGTACGTTTGCACCCCTACACACAACAATAAATGAGGATGCCGCTCGTTACCTTGACTTCTGTAGGCGGCGAGATGAAATCCAAATTGGCGTGACCATTCAGTCCAGGTCTCTTGCTGTGCATCAAAATTGCGAAACGGCGGTGCAACTGCGAGTTGTGGCTGCGGTAGCGGTGAAGCGGCGGCGGCCGCATCGGTTTGAATGGCACGTTGACCCTGGACGAGCTGTCCAAGGGCATCCAATAACGCCTGCGTCTGCTGATTCTGCAAGCGATAAAATTCGGACAGTACATCTGGCGAAGCCATGACACAAGTAAATGTAAGCAATTAGAAAGAACAAGACCCTTTCCGTTGTCTCGTCGCCAATTATGTGTTGGTAAATGTGCCAACACCTTGTAGATAGAGGAGGCCGAAATCTAACGCAGACGGGCTTGAATTCTGGAACAGGATAAGTAGTGAATTCTAATAAGAAAAGTATGCAGCTCCTCGAATACTTAACTTTATTCTATCCTTGTGGTACATCGCTCTTGATAATACAAATAAGACTATCTTCAGATACGGTTAATGGGGCCTTGCTAAGTCGTAGCCATGGACTTAGCTGAAGGCTATTCTAACTGTCTCTCGGCAAATGAGAGAAAGGCTTCGTCGATGTAGTCGCTAGCAAAGTCGTCGTACAACTGGGACGAGTGCTCGTATCTCGAGACCTGCCTTGTGGTGGCGCTCGGTCTGCGATCACTGAGTGGCGACACGCGGGTCCGACATGTACTAAATGGACCGCGGCCGATTTAAGCTACCACCTAGCAAGTGTGGTGTCTGGCGGTGACACCACAGACAGGAATACAATTAATTACTTAGCTTTAATTCAGCATTAGCGGTGAACGTCGATTTGACTTTGTACCATAATATTTACAACTGCAGTTATAGACTGAACTGCGAATATTTCTTTACAATTCTGATTGCTTCACACATATACAGGGTGGTCCCGAATTCATGGTACAAACTTTAATGGTAGGTGCAGGACATTGTAACAAGGATATATTGTATAGGAATGTATAGTCCCAGGTGACGCGGTGAGGCGTAAACAGGGGAAATAACGGCCGAAAGGAAAACGAAAGATTTTATTGAAATCGTTGTTGACAAGTGTCATGTTTACAGTAAGTGTTCAAAATTGCGTCCACCATGAGCGATACATGCTTGACAGCGTCGGTGCAGCGATTGGCGTACACGTTCAAAGATGCCTGGTATTTCACGCACACCTGCAGCAGCTACAGATATGCGAGCAACGAGATCCTCATCTGAGTCAACTGGAGTCTCATAAACAAGACTCTTAAGATGTCCCCATAAAAAGTAATCGAGGCAAGAGAAATCAGGAGATCGGGGTGGCCAAGGGACTGGTCCACCACGCCCAATCCATCTAGCACCAAACGTGGCATTCAGGTAATTCCGTACAGCAGTGTTGAAGTGTGCTGGCGCTCCATCGTGCTGAAACCACATGCGGTTACGAATGGCGAGCGGAACATCTTGCAGCAGTTCTGGTAACACTTCTTGCAGAAAAATAAGATAGCTTTCGCCACAGAGTCGCGTGGGTAGTAAGTATGGCCCAATCAAAAAGTCGTTCACAATACCAGCCCACACATTAATACCGAAACGTTGTTGATACGCATGTGGACGCGTTGCATGTGGATTATCTGTTGCCCACACATGGGAATTGTGCGCATTAAAGACACCCTCGCGTGAAAATGTCGCTTCATCTGTAAATAGCACATGACCTACGAAATCCGGCTGCAACGCACATTGCTGCAACAACCACTGGCAGAAGTTCATGCGAAGAGGATAATCTGCCGGATTCAATGCTTGTACTTTTTGAAAATGGAAGGGGTGTAAGCGATTTTCATTTAACACTCTGCATACAGTCTGATGACTCACATGTACGTCACGCGCAACAGTTCTTGTGCTTGACTCGGGTCTATCAGCCACTATGTTCAAGATGCGTTCTTCCAGTCTTGGAGTGCGTACAGCTCTTAATCGACCAGCGTCATGTCTGTTGACGTCGAACGTACCTGTTTCACAAAGTTGACGATGTAACCGTTGAAAAATTCTATGATCCGGCATTCGTCGATTAGGATACTCCGCGCGATACATTCGTAACGCAGCTCTGGCGTTACCATTTGCACGGCCGTACATGTAATGCATGTCTGCTTTTTCTGCATACGTAAAGTCACCCATCGTCTACGGCAGCACAATTGTGAATGGCGCTTGTCCCTACTGCGATACATCATGTTCATCTACTGCCCTCTACCGGCAGTGACACCAACCGATCACTCCATTTCTCTTTCCCCTGTTTACGCCTCACCGCGTCACCTGCGACTATACATTCCTATACAATAAATCCTTGTTACAATGTCCTGTACCTACCATTAAAGTTTGTACCATGAATTCGGGACCACCCTGTAGATCAATTGTCAATGCATATGTGGCGCCTGGCTAGGTCGTAGCTACTGACTTAGCTGAAGGCTATGCTAACTAGCGTCTCTGTAGATGAGATCTCAGAAGCTATAACAAGTGAACCACTCCTATTCACGTCGGCCGTAGAACTGGGCAGTGCGCTAGCTTGTCTCGTAAGGCCAGCCGAGTGGCGGCGCTCGGTCTGCTAGCGTCGATAGTGGCGACTCGCGGGTCCGATGTGTACTGACGGACCGCGGCCAATTTGAAGTCTACAACCTAGCAAGTGTGGTGCCTTGCGCTGACACAACAGTTTCAATACCTCAAACCGTTTATGAGATACAAGGGTGTTACGAAGCTTTCATTCTCACTTAACGCCTAGCCATGCGAGCGAAACTGAGAGTGCTATCCATTTTCTCGAGAGTGGAGAAAGCTATAGATCCTATCCCAGATTTAAAGAATACTTTGTTAAGTAGGCTGTTTAGGTTTTTATGTTGGTAACGTCACGTAGCACTCTGTATGAAAATCACTGGCTGTGATGTGTGCAGTCTGTGGCTGGTTGGCATTGTTGGAATATTGGGTATTGTAGTGTTGGGCAGTTGGATGTGAACAGCGCGTAGTAGCGTTGTGCAGTTGGAGGTGAGCCGCCAGCAGTGGTGGATGTGGGAACAGAAATGGCAGAGTTTTGAGTGCGGACGTGTGTCCGTCAGAAAAACGAAATTTGTAAGACTGGGCCGGCCTGATTGGCCAAGCGGTTGTAGGCGATTCAGTCTAGAACCACGCTACCGATACGGTCACAGGTTCGAATCTTGCCTCGGGCATGGATGTGTGTGATGTCCTTAGGTTAGTTAGGTTTAAGTAGTTCTAAGTTCTAGAGGACTGATGACCTCAGAAGTTAAGTCCCATAGTGCTCAGAGCCATTTGAACCATTAATTTGTATCACTGGATGTCATGAACTGATATATATATATTATGACTTTTTAACACTATTAAGGTAAATACATTGTTTGTTCTCTATCAAAAGCTTTCATTTGCTAACTATGTCTATCAGTAGTTAGTGCCCTCAGTAGTTAGAATCCTTTATTTGGCTGGCGGTATTGGCGCTCGCTGTATTGCAGTAGTTCGAGTAACGAAGATTTTTGTGAGGTAAGTGATCCAGGAAAGGTATAGGTTATGGTTAGTCAGGGCCATTCTTTTGTAGGGATTATTGAAAGTCAGATTGCGTTGCGCTAAAAATATTGTGTGTCAGTTTAGTGATGATCAGAATAAGTAAAGAGAGAAATGTCTGAGAACGTTCAGTTTTGCTCAGCTGTTTGAAAATCAAATAACGTAGGAGGTTTATCAGCACAGTAATTCATAAATTTTTCTAAGGGGAGGTTTCAAGTTCAATATGTTAACTTACATTTGGTACGCAACAACATGTGATTTAATGAGCGCCAAACGCAAATTCATAACGACCTCTTTTTTTTTTTTCATTGCGCACTATTCGATTTGCTTGTTTAATTTTGAAATGCGACAATAACTATGACGATTAACGACATGGCAAGCTGTTCTTCATGAAGCTGACGAATAAAGCTATGAGATGCGAGAGATCAAATTTTTTTTACCGAATAGTTTCTCCAGAATCGTTTGAGAAAGACTGCAGATCGGCCAGCTTGTGCGTTTGCCGATCACGCAGCAAGTCAGCCGACAGACCACCGCGCCGTCCGCTGCCCATTCTACCTGGCAGCGAAGCAGCGCGGCGCCAGGGAGCTCCCCAACGTGTAGCTTCGCTCTTCTTTGGCTTTGGTCTGGGCCCGTCAACATCGACATGGGACTGTTGATTGCTGAAAACACGTTGCCTGGCCGGTCGAGTCGCGCTTTAAATTATATCGAGCTGATGGACATGTACGGGTATGAATACAACCTGATGAATCCCTGGACCCTGCATATCAGCGGGGTAGCGTTCAAGTTGGTGGAGACTATGTAGTGGTGTGGGACATGTGCAGTTTGAGTGATATAGGATCCATGATACGTCTAGATACGACTCTGACAGGTGACACGTAAGTAAGCAGCCTGTCTGATCACCTGCATCCATTCATGTCCATTGTGCATTCCGATGGATTTGGGCGATTCCAGCAGGACAATGCGATACCCCACACCTCCAGAATTGCTACAGAGGACTAGGGACACTTTTCTCAGTTTAAACACTTCCGCTTGCCACCAGACTCCCCAGACACGAGCATTATTGAGCCTGGGATGCCTTGCAACGAACTGTTCAGAAGAGGTGTCCACCCCTTCGTACTCTTACTGATTTATGGACAACCATGCAGGACTCAATTCCCTGCAGCACTACTTCAGACATTAGCCGAGTCCATGCCATGTCCTGTTGCGGCACTTGTGCGTGGTCGCGAGGGACCTACACGATATTACGCAGGTGTAACTGTTTCTTTGGCTCTTCAGTGTATACATTGCTTACAGATTTATTATTATACGTTGACATTAGCAGAGAAGTGGGATATTAGGTTATCTACACTTGCGTAATCGACTTGGAAAAAATTGGAATAGAGATCAACATAAATATCATTACCGCCCTTTGTATTGCTCATGAAAACCACACATTGCATGTTGTACCACCATACAGCGAGACCTTCAGATGTGATGGTCCAGACTGCTGTAAACATCTGTACCTCTAATACCCAGTAGGACGTCCTCTTGCAATGATGCTTGCCTGTATTCGTCGTCGCATACTATCCACAAGTTCATCAAGGAGCTGTTGGCCCAGATTGTCCCACTCCTAAACGGCGATTCGGCGTAGATCCCTCAGAGTGGTTGGTGGGTTACGTCGTTCATAAACAGCTATTTTCAATCTATAACAGGCATGTTCGATAGGTTTCATGTCTGGAAAACATATTGGCCACTCTAGTCGAGCGATTTCGTTATCCTGAAGGAAGTCATTCACAAAATGTGCACGATGAATGCGCTTATTGTCGTCCGTGAAGACGAATGCCGCGCGAATATGCTGCCAATGTGGGTGCACTGTCGGAGGATGGCATTCAAGTATTGTACAGCCGTTATGCCGCCTTCCATGACCGCCAGCGGTGTACATAGGCCCCACATAATGCCACCCCTAAACAGCAGGGAACCTCCACCTTGCTGCACTCTCTGGACAGTGTGTCTAAGGCGTTCAGCCTGACCGGGTTGCCTCCAAACACGTCTCTGACGATTGTCTGGTTGAAGGCATATGCGACACTCATTGGTGAAAAGAACGTGATGCCAATCCTGAGCCGTCCATTCGGCATGTTGCTGGGCCCATCTGTACCGTGCTGCATGGTGTCGTGGTTGCAAAGATGGACCTCGCCAGGGACATCGGGAGTGAAGTTGCGCATCATACAGCCTATTGCGCACAGTTTTAGTCGTAACACGACGTCCTGTGGCTGCACGAAAAGCATTATTCAACAGGGTGGCGTTGCTGTCAGGGTTCCTCCGAGCCATAACCATAGGTAGCGGTCACCCGCTGCAGTAGTAGCCCTTGGGCGGCCTGAACGTGGCATGTCATCGACAGTTCCTGTCTCTCTGTATCTCCTCCATGTCCGAACAACTTCGGTTTGGTTCACACCGAGACGCCAGGACACTTCCCTTGTTGATAGCCCTTCCTGGCACAAAGTAAAAACGCGGACGCAATCGAACCGCGGTATTGGCCGTCTAGGCATGGTTGAACTACAGACAACACGAGCCTTGTACCTCCTTCCTGGTGGAAGTAAGTATTAGAAGAATTAAATTAAAAAAAGAATCTCACGAGATTAAACCAAACAATCAGTATTAAGACATAATAATAAAAAAATAACTAAAATAAATAAAAAAATTAAAATGAACTTGAGACAGCCATGCAAAAAAACCCACCCACCTCCCCAGGAGTCGGAACTGCCGCACCCTTTAGAAGATATAGATCATTAAAGAAAAAATCACAGAGAACCCAGAGAGAATCCCAGAGTGCCCAGGAGAACCCAGAGAGCATCCCAGAGACCTACAACACTAAAATGTTAGCTGAACTAAATTAAAAAAAAACTCACGAGATAAAACGAACTAATCTGAATTAAAACATAATAATTTAGAAAACTAAAGAAAATTAAAAAAATTAAAATAAACTTGAGACTGCCATGTTCATCCGACTCAAGGCAACAGCATGTTTTACACAGCCATGCCTAATTGCAGCAGCATCTGAAGATACAGACGTTCAATGATGTTACTACACATTGACCTTGCCAACAGGCGCTGCTCATGCATGGTTATTTACATCTTTGGGCCTGTTTAGTGACATCTCTGAACAGTCAAAGAGACTGTGTCTGTGATACAATATCCACAGTCGATGTCTATCTTCAGGAGTTCTGGGAACTGAGGTGACGCAAAACTTTCTTATGTGTGAATAATATGCCATCCATTTGCCACCATAGACTAGGTGCTTGGTGTGGGTTATTGTAGTAGCTATAGGACTCATGAGGAGTCGAGCAGGTTCTACAACACACATACAAATTATTAGTAATTTATTAAAATTTCATTTCTGAAAATGTTAGCTTCTACTCACATGATATGTATTAGATACTGTTGCTGGCACTTGTAACGTTTCACACTTCGTCACTGCAGAATGACAGTTCACGTCAGAGAACAACTGTGGATAAATCCCCGGCTGCGGCGGCGTAAGAAAACACTTGAGTGGATGTTGACGCTGGCGTCTCCGATTTGTTAATGCTTCTGACAGCGAATATCTTTACTTGTCGGCCAGTCTTGAGGTACGAACTTTTGATGAGACCTCGTTTGCAGGTGACATCACACCGGGAGTGCTAACGTCGGTAGAGCTGTTAAATAGGTTGCATTGTTTCTGACCTTTAGAGTTTCGTGGCTGTTTGTTACGTTTAGCGAAGTGACATGATAGCATCTAGAAAAAAAATTGGTAGGAGGAGTACCATGGCTTGTGCTATCTGCAGAAAACGGTGGGTGTCAATCTAAATGGCCAATACTAGAATCCAAAGACATGGTCAGAGACAAACACGTAAACTGTATGAGCGCGACAGTGCGAATAATACACTCCTGGAAATTGAAATAAGAACACCGTGAATTCATTGTCCCAGGAAGGGGAAACTTTATTGACACATTCCTGGGGTCAGATACATCACATGATCACACTGACAGAACCACAGGCACATAGACACAGGCAACAGAGCATGCACAATGTCGGCACTAGTACAGTGTATATCCACCTTTCGCAGCAATGCAGGCTGCTATTCTCCCATGGAGACGATCGTAGAGATGCTGGATGCAGTCCTGTGGAACGGCTTGCCATGCCATTTCCACCTGGCGCCTCAGTTGGACCAGCGTTCGTGCTGGACGTGCAGACCGCGTGAGACGACGCTTCATCCAGTCCCAAACATGCTCAATGGGGGACAGATCCGGAGATCTTGCTGGCCAGGGTAGTTGACTTACACCTTCTAGAGCACGTTGGGTGGCACGGGATACATGCGGACGTGCATTGTCCTGTTGGAACAGCAAGTTCCCTTGCCGGTCTAGGAATGGTAGAACGATGGGTTCGATGACGGTTTGGATGTACCGTGCACTATTCAGTGTCCCCTCGACGATCACCAGTGGTGTACGGCCAGTGTAGGAGATCGCTCCCCACACCATGATGCCGGGTGTTGCCCTGTGTGCCTCGGTCGTATGCAGTCCTGATTGTGGCGCTCACCTGCACGGCGCCAAACACGCATACGACCATCATTGGCACCAAGGCAGAAGCGACTCTCATTGCTGAAGACGACACGTCTCCATTCGTCCCTCCATTCACGCCTGTCGCGACACAACTGGAGGCGGGCTGCACGATGTTGGGGCGTGAGCGGAAGACGGCCTAACGGTGTGCGGGACCGTAGCCCAGCTTCATGGAGACGGTTGCGAATGGTCCTCGCCGATACCCCAGGAGCAACAGTGTCCCTAGTTTGCTGGGAAGTGGCGGTGCGGTCCCCTACGGCACTGCGTAGGATCCTACGGTCTTGGCGTGCACCCGTGCGTCGCTGCGGTCCGGTTCCAGGTCGACGGGCACGTGCACCTTCCGCCGACCACTGGCGACAACATCGATGTACTGTGGAGACCTCACGCCCCACGTGTTGAGAAATTCGGCGGTACGTCCACCCGGCCTCCCGCATGCCCACTATACGCCCTCGCTCAAAGTCCGTCAACTGCACATACGGTTCACGTCCACGCTGTCGCGGCATGCTACCAGTGTTAAAGACTGCGATGAAGCTCCGTATGCCACGGCAAACTGGCTGACACTGACGGCGGCGGTGCACAAATGCTGCGCAGCTAGCGCCATTCGACGGCCAACACCGCGGTTCCTGGTGTGTCCGCTGTGCCGTGCGTGTGATCATTGGTTGTACAGCCCTCTCGCAGTGTCCGGAGCAAGTATGGTGGGTCTGACACACCGGTGTCAATGTGTTCTTTTTTCCATTTCCAGGAGTGTATTTTACGCACACCGATCGTTGCCCGAGTAAACAAGGTTCAGGTTCATGCTACCACGTGCTGACTTTGGAGTCCGCGTGGTCGAATCAGGGAAGTTTCGACTCCAGAGACATTGTCCAATGTACAGGCTATTCCATTTCAAAGCGGACGAAAAATGAGAAAATTAACCTCGTATGTTTTTGAATCATTAATAATTTTTACATGTGTCACTTACAGTAGAAGAAGACAACTTCCATAAAGTTATTTCTTAAATGCTTACTAGTTTTCGCGTTAAGATTCGGTAAGGTTTGCGTTATTTTCCGTATGCGACGATTTGTCTAACGTGAAACTCAAGAGCCTTATATCGGATTTCAGTGAACTACAGTTCATTTTGAAGCTGAGTGTCTGCTGCTGCGTAAAACAAAAACATAACAATAAACAATTCAGTATTTAAACTCTTTTATTTATGTATTAAGCGTGAACACAATTTTCATAAAGATTAAATTTACATGGGCGAGAACCACTTTTTATTACATATTGATTTCAGTTTTAAATTTTATGGAGCCACTTGTTTGAAATATGAAAAAATACGAGGGCTATTCGGAAAGTAAGGAACGATAGGTCGGGAAATGGAAACCACAGTGAAAATCAAAACTGTTTTATTGGCAACAGTTAGCTACAACTTCCACCTACTTTTCTCCATAGTTGCCGATCCGACTTAGACGTTTGTCGTAGCGTTGTAGCAACTTTTCAATGCCTTCTATGGTAGCCGCCAGTGCTTTACGGCAATTCTCTACGCTGGCCTACAGCTCGTTGTCTGTGCCAAAATGTTGTCTTCATAGCCAGCGGTTCATGTGAGCAGAGATGAAACTCAGAGGGAGACAATTACGGGCTGTATTGTGTGTAATCAAACATTTCCAACTGAAAACGACGCAGGAGCATCTTCATTGCCCCTGCAGAATTCGGCTGAGAATTGTCTTGAAGAAGAAACCGCACGACAGTTATGTAATGTTGGCTACATAGCTTCAGGCGAAATTTCTCACCAGGCCCTCGTACTTGGTAGGAGACACTATTGTCCTAGGTATCTTTATGTGCTCCCTGTGTGCTCAGAACTAAAGTGAACGACGTAACGTGATCGACGGGCGTACTAGAGACACTGCCCAACACACCTGTGCAAAATTTCATCGGATTTTCACTGTGGTTTCCATTTCGCGACCGATCGCTCCTTACTTTCCGAATAACCCACGTAATTATATATATATATATATACTTCTTCTGTGCAGATGGGAGTCGGCCATAAAGCCGCGAGTAATGAGTATAATGGGCAGGGGCACTATGAATATAGTGCGGGCAATAAGTTGGGAGCCGGCACGGTAGCTCAGCGTGTCGGGTCAGAGGGTTAACCGCCCTCTGTAATAAAAAAAATAAAAATTAAAAATTAAAAAAAACTGAGTTAATGGAACGACGATGAAGTTGAACAAGCGTCATGGGGCGTCAACCACGTACAAATACAACGAACAATCAGGAACAAAAATGAGCTCAACAAAATAAAAAGATGGATAGAGCGTCTGCCATGTAAGCAAGAGATCCCGGGTTTGAGTCCCGATCGGGGCACATATTTCCACTGTCCCCGTTGACTTATATCAACGCCTGTATGCAGCTAAGGGTATTCTTTTTCTTGTAATTTCAGTAAATATTTACGCTCTCGCTGTACTTATATTACGATACATCGCTGCGAAACATAAACAGCAGGCGATCGACAATGGCCTAATCATGATCCGTGGCTGTTGCAGGCGTTTCGATTTACTTTTCATTTTTTCAACAGCTCACCAATGAAGATACCATAAACAAAGTTGATTAATATTGTCTTTAAATCAAATGATGAACAATGTGGCGCAATTTTAATTCCATTTAAAATTGTTTCTGAGAAACGATATGAAACATGATAAAAATTATTTCAAATTTAAGCTCTAAAATACCGCATGAATATCATGTCAAACAATACATTATTACCCTCATTTTGAATTAATTTCATGTATTTGAGAATTTTACTTTGAGTGGTTTCTGAACAACGAGTTTCAGAATCGCTTTATTTTATTAAACTACGGTAATTTTAACACTTAAAAACCTCGAAAGCACTTGCTTATCATAGCTGCGAGTTTGCACAACTTTAGATGACAGAAAATTGAACCCCCTCGAAATGGCTCTGACCACTATGCGACTTAACTTCTGAGGTCATCAGTCGCCTAGAACATAGAACTAATTAAATCTATCTAACCTAAGGACATCACACACATCCATGCCCGAGGCAGGATTCGAACCTGCGACCGTAGCGGTCGCTCGGTTCCAGACTGTAGCACCTATAACCGCACGGCCACTCCGGCCGGCGAACCCCCTCGAAAAATGCAAGGTTTCCTACCGTCAGATGTGCAACGAAACAGTCCGAATGCGACTCTCCCGCCTCTTACGGCAGAGCCGCGGATCACTCCGACTGTCGGCTACGAACAACTCACCGAGCGAGGTTGCGCAGTGGTTCGACACTCGACTCGCATTCGGGAGGACGACGGTTCAATCCCGCGTCCGGCCATCCTGATTTAGGTTTTCCGTGATTTCCCTAAATCGCTCCAGGCAAATGCCGGGATGGTTCCTTTCAAAGGGCACGGCCGACTTCCTTCCCTGTCCTTCCCTAATCCGATGAGACCGATGACCTCGCTGTCTGGTCTTCCCCAAAACAACCAATAACCAACGAACAACTCGTCTGACATACAACATGTGTTTGGAGACTGATTTCATTCCTGCCGTATCAGCGATGGCAGCGCCGTACTTATGGTGGCTGCTTGAACAAACTACCGTAAACAATACACGTGCATTCGACCAATTAGTTTTCAGTAGGCAATGTGAAGTAGTGGACCTGGGGCCATTGTGTTCCAACGTTGCTGTGTAACAGATAACAATAGCGGAACATCTCGAATGAAACAACAAGTTTACCTTCATCAGTCGCAGTTTATTGATTTTCCAAGACGGATTTAGAAGTAAACCTACATCGTTAGGTGGATGGATGTCGATTAAAATGGCATGTATGTATCTCTAACTCAAGTGTCAAGACATTCTCCACAATGTTTCTAAAAGGAGAAAAATGTGTGCGAAGTTTGTCTTGCAAAACATGACGCCCTCACAAAAGCAATGACGCGTGGACGCCTGCAGCGACCTGATTGTAATTGAAAACGATAATAATTCTTTTTTGGAAAAAAATCGTCACGAGTGACAAGACCTGGTGTTATCAGTCCGAATCTACCAAAAAACAGCAGATCGCAGAAGTTCACATGAAGCATTACAATACCAGGTGGTTATAATTAAACTTCCCCTATTTAACGCGTTATGGCACTGAAACTAATTACTTTGCGATTAGGAATCTCGGTAGCACTAATGTCAAGGATATGGGGAAGAGAAATAAAGCAGAATCAGTTCAGCTGAAACACTTTTAATGTGCTGCTACGGTATGTCATACCATTATATACTTTTACCATTACTGCTACAAAAGGGGCCCAATATGGCGTCCATCAGTGTCCAGAAGAGTCTGAAGGCGCAGGATTGCATTCTGCACAGCGGAACGAACCATGCTCTTAGGTATGCTGGCTACCTCTCTTGATATGCTGCGCTTCAGATCAGCACTTGTGTAAATGTTACCCTAGTAAAGCCTGTCCCACGACCAGAAATCACAGGGAGTGAGATAGGTGGTAGTGCCAGCCAAGCATTTGGAAACGATCGGCTGATAATTCGATCATTTCCAAATGTGTTTCGGAGCGAGCAATATGCTGTGGGGCCCCATCTTGGACGAAAACTGTTGAGTACGATCCGTCTCTCTTGTGTAGGGTGGCTATGACATGCTGGCGAAGTATATCGCAGTAGCGCTGGCCAGTCACACTGCGCGTCTTTCGTCCTTAAGCGCCAACCTGTTCAAAAAAGAATGGGCCAATGATGAACGTAGCCGTGAAGCAACACCACACGGTGACAAGTTTACCACATAGAGGAACTTCATGCACAGTGACTGAAGGTGAAGATCCCCACACTCGAAAACTGAGTGTGTTTACTTCACCCGCCAGAAAAAAATCAGCTTCGTCTGTCCATAGGATGGTCCATTGTCAGCCCTCGTCGTCTTCAATCCTTGCGCAAAAGTGGAGAGCGAATTCCGTAATCCCCTCAGCCGGCGATATTCTCAAAGTGCAGCTGCAGCATTACTGTTGGTTTGATAATAGAGCTACACCAAAAACGAGCTGCACCTCTTGTGCAAGCTCGTGTTGACACGTCAACAGGTGCACTGCGACTGGTCAGGTGTGTGAGACAATGAATCACGATGACTGATCACGGCACCTTCTGGCCTTAACTGGAACCGGACGGAGCGCTGTCATGCATGTATATCATGCACTCCATACTCTTGACATTACTGCTACCAAGCTTGGTACTTGCACGGTAATAAGTTTCCGTGTTATAATGTGTTAATAGGGAAAGTTTAATTATAAACATCCGGTACGTCTGTCCCCGCCGTGGTGAGAAACGTAAAGCTCCTTCTTTATCTTACTTATTTTGCGGCTATGGGACTCGAGCATGGGGGCTTGACAGAGAGAACACTGAAGTTACTAAATAAACCTATGCCTTATACGAATACCTTTCTCTTATATTTTCAAATATTAAAGTTCCTCATTTATGACATGTCAAATCTCACTTTGAAATAATAAGTACCAATCAGTATCACATCGACTTATTGTCCTTGTGGCACGTAACACACTCCCTAACTATCCCTAACTTACGAGGGTTATTCAGAAAGTAAGGAAAGACCTGTCGCGTTATAGAAACCACAGTGAAAATCCGATGAAGTTTTGCACAGGTCTGTTGGGCAGTGTCTCTAGTATGCTCGTCGATCGCGTTACGTCGTTCTTCTTAGCTCTGAGCACAGAGGAAGCACATAAAGATACCGTCAACAATAGTGTCCCCCGCCAAGTACGAGGGCCTGGTGAGAAATTTCGCCTGAAGCTATGCAGCCAACATTACATAACTGTCCTGCGGTTTCTTCTTCAGGACAATTCTCAGCCGCAATATGCAGGGGCAATGAAAATGCTCCTACATCGTTTACAACTGGAAATTTTTGATTACCCGCAGTACAGCCCGTAATTGTCTCACTCTGAGTTTCATCTCTGCTCACATGGACCTCTGGCTATGAAGACAACATTTTGGCACAGACATCGAGCTGTAGGCCAGCGTAGAGAATTGGCGGAAATCACTGGCGGCTGCCTTCTATAACGAGGGTATTGGAAAGTTGGTACAACACTACGACAAACATCTAAATTGGATCGGCTGATATGGAGATACGTAGCTGGAAGTTGTAGCTAACTGTTGCAAATAATTCAGTTTTGAATTACGCTGTGGTTTCCATTTCACTACCTATCGTTCCTTAATTTCAGAATAGCCCTCGTAATCCACCCTTGTTTTAAAAGTTAAGCTCATTCAACCTTCATAGCGGAGAAACCATTCCTGTATTACATCTCCACATCAATTTAACAGGCAATCACTCATCACAGAAGCCTTTTCCAATAATGTAGTAGGGGCAATATGTTCTGATCACGGTTCAAATTGTTCAAATTGCTCTGAGCACTATGGGACTTAACTTCTAAGGTCATCATTCCCCTAGAACTTAGAACTACTTAAACCTAACTAACCTAAGGACATCACACACATCCATGTCCAAGGCAGGATTCGAATCTGCGACCGTAGCGGTCGCGCGGTTCAAGACGGTAGCGCCTAGAACCGCTCGGCCATTCTGGCCGGCCTCTGATCACGGGACTTACAAACAAACACGGTGCTGTTTCAACCCTAAACTATACAACCAGTCCCGTGCGTCTTTCCGCAAATAAACCGAATCACAAATTACTTAGATCCTAAGATCCGGCCTAGGATAATACTCTCGATTTTCTTCAGCCAATTTACGTGCGACCGCTTCTTACGGAACCTAAATGAAACTCCCGCGCAACACACAACTGCGTGTGACCGGTAGCGTTTGGGCATTGTGAACGATAAGAGCACAACAGTGCCCCGCCAGAGGAAAAGTGCGGTCAGCTTCGAAAAATCCAGAAGGCAGCGATGAGTAAGGAGTACAATTGCACTACGTCATAATTCCGAAGATAGCACTGTTGCTGGCCGCTGTGGCCGAGCGGTTCTAGGCGCTTCAGTCCGGAACCGCACTGCTGCTACGGTTGCAGGTTCGAACCCTGCCTCGGGCATGGACGTGTGTGATGTCCTTAGGTCAGTTAGGTTTAAGTAGATCTAAGTTCTAGGGACCTCAGATGTTAAGTCCCATAGAGCCTGGAGCCGTCTGAACCATTTGAAGCACTGTTTCTTACAGGGCCAAGACAGTGAAGACATAACCGACATTCATGCCAACGTGACGCGCCAGTTGAACAGCATCCCAAAGTAGAGTTGCCAGATCTCCTGGTTTTGCGGGACATTCCCGGTTTCAGATTAAAGAAATCGGTGTCCTGAAAAGTTCTTTCAGGATGGCAGTTTGTCCCGGATTTGTGATTTCATAGGAATATTCTCATATTGTCCTCTATTTCCTCCTCAAATTCTTGCGTGGTTCTATATTTCAACTCTAGCTGTTAAGCTAAATAACGAAAGTTTTTACTCTCATATCTGAGTCTATTAATGAGTATTAGGGGAAAGTGAGGGAAGTTGGTGCACCTAAGGCATTTTGAATGTAACCTTTATTCTATAATGCCTAGAACCTCCAGTTTTCGTATAGTATTAGCCACATGTGAAAACGATAAATATGCAGCTAACGTATAAGGGAAAAGAACTGACCAGTATGACATCATTGTATTGCGTCATTTTACCCGACATACCGGATAAAATTGAGTTAAATTAGAGCAAGAAATGTCATAAGGTATTTATTTCCACACATCTTGTTGTACAAAATATATGTATTGAACATTGTGCTTAATAAACAGAACACTAAACAAAAAATGGTTCAAATTGCTCTGAGCACTATGGGACTTAACTTCCAAGGTCATCAGTCCCCTAGAACTTAGAACTACTTAAACCTAACTAACCTAAGGACATCACACAACACCCAGTCATCACGAGGCAGAGAAAATCCCTGACCCCGCGGGGAATCGAACCCGGGAACTCGGGCGTGGGAAGCGAGAACGCTACCGCACGACCACGAGCTGCGGACAACACTAAACAACATAGTTTACAAAAACAAAATAGCAGCTTAATTAACTATGGAACAGATACAAAATAACAATAGTATCTTTAGAAAATAGTGTCAAAAATGAAGAAGAAGCCTAGAGTAGAGCGTATTCTGTTCCGGCGTAAAGTCAAGCGCCGGCACACCGGTCAGGAACGTTAGAGCAGAGAGGGTTGTGAAGAAGAGTTAAGTATTGTAATCATTCCCTTTTGTAATAAAATTCATGAACACGATTTGCTTGAATAGTTGTCTAACGATCCGAAAAAGCAGGTTTCCTAGGCATCCCGTATTTGACGAGTAGATCGGATACAACAAATTCAGTTAAGTGATCTCTTGCAGCTCTATAAAACAACAAAAGTTTCTTCAGGCAGGAGTCATATTTACAGTTTTCAGGACTGTTCCATCCACTACATTCAGAATTACACCAAAAAGCACAAGAAACATACCGGTACCGTTTCTCGCCATCTTTGCCGAATTCACAACATACTAAGCACAGATCTTTGCCTCTGGTATGTTGTGCTGCATGGCACTCTGTCCACTACGTATTTTATTAGTGTGGAACTGAAATGGGGTAAACCGACGCACTTGGCCTCTGTGCGACAAATTGCTCCAACAACTACCGCTTATATAAAACTTAAGTTCCAGACCCGCACTTTGCTTAAGACAAATAATACTTACATAATCGTGAGTGCTGATATGCAGAGATAGGTGTAACAACAAAAACTTTTATTTTAACATGACAGGAAATGACACAAAAACTACAGATCAAATAATAGTAGAAACAGAGACAATATACTCTCTTGGTTCTCGCGCCGATTACTGGCAAGTACAGTTCTCGCGTTCTGAATGCTTATTTATATAACTGGGCACCAAACGGCAGTGCCTAACAGATAAGACTAGCTCTCACAGTGCGTCATTTTACCCGCTGCGCAAAATTCCCCCACTCTCCCCTACTGCGCGTCACGCTGCTGAGTTTTCGTTCTTGTCTCTTATTTCACTTCCGTTAAGCTTTGCAGTAAATAGGTTCTCTGTTTCTCTTTCTGTGTCGTATCGCAGTTTATTTGTTGTTAAAGTGAACTCAAAATGCAAAGAGGATGTGTTCATGTGAAAAAAATATTCATAAGAATGGTTCTTCATAAAACGAGATAGAAGTGACTATGAAGTAGGATTTGTAATTTGTAAGTGTTATGTTTCCATTGCATGTGGGGGAAGAGTAGGTATTAAGGATCATTTAGCTAGCGTAAAGCATAAATCAAACATGTACTCTGCAGGTGCTTCCAAAACTGGACAGTTGTTTGCTTCAAATTCATTTAAACAGGACAAATTAGTAACAGCTGTGAAATTAAAAATGTGCTATCTTACCATTCAACATCATATATCTTTGAAATCAGTAGACTATACTTCTAGGCTACGCTCCAGAGTTTTTGATGATTCCAAAGTGTGACATTTAGCAGAACAAAATCAACAGCATCTCTGAAAGCAGCGTTAGCAATCGACACTGTCAAATAGGTCTATGCGATAATCTGTAAAGATTCGTTATTTTGGTATAGCTACAGACGATTGTAATCACAAAGCCGAGAAAATATTTTCATTAATTGCTTAGTATTTCACATCGAAATTACCTGCCAAATGAAACTGCCTCTGTAATAAGTACAGGGTGACACTGAAAAACGGGAGCATTTCCACAATCCAATAAAACTAGAAGTGATTAAGGGAAGAAATTGCATTCATAGTAATTGAAACTCTACAACTTTGCCATTTACGAAACATTGATGGCATGCGTTGATGGCATTTATCATATTTTTTTAAAAATTACTTTCTCTAGATGGCGTCCTCCTGTATGAATACATTTGTGAAATTAGCTGTTCAGATTCCTCATTGACCGCTGCAACATCTCAGCTGGGATACTGTGAATTGCATTCCGAATTCTCTGTTTTAACTCACCCAGGGTTTTTGGTCTAGTGATGAAGACTTTGCTCTTGAGGTAGCCTACAAGAAAAAATCAGAAACGGATAAATCTGACGATCTATGGGGCCAGAGAATGTTACCGAATCCTGAAATCACAGGGTTGCCAAACAATCCTCGCACATATTCCATTGATTTCCGAGCAGTATGTCATGTCGCTCCTCCTGTTGAAGTCAGGCTTCGTGAACATTTGGAAAGTTGTTCAATGCAGGTGTAACGAAAGTTCGTAACATCTCCACGTAACGATTGGCATTGACAGTTGTGTTCCCTTTTCATTTACGAAAAAATACGGTCTGATAATCCCATGCGATGAAACACGACATGATACTGGCGTGTAAAGGGCGCTCATGAACGTCATTAGGATTCGTGTTTGCCCAGTAACGGTAGTTCTGTTTATTCACATAACCTGTGAGATGAAAATGTGCCTCATCTGACATCCACAACTTGTTTAGAAATTCATCGTCATTGTTCATTTTTGTTATCATTTGTTGACAGAATCCTAATCGTAACCGGTAATCGTTGTCCTTCAATTGTTGCACCATCTGTAGTTTGTAAGGATGAAATTTTAAATCAAGATGAAGAATTCTACACTCTCCGATGATATACCAATCACTGCTGCTTACTTACGAATTGAACGCCGTGGGTTCCGTAAGAAAGACTCGCGAACATCAGTGTTGGCTGGAGAACGCACGCTGCTTGGTCGTCCTGTTGGTTCTTCTTGAGGTAAAATCCAGTCTCGTCAAAGTTACTAATCCAACATTTTATCGCGTGTTTCGACGGAACGGCATCATGACGTCCTAAATTATAAAAACGTCGTAACTCCCTCTGCACCGCTACCAAACTATCATTGTTTTAATAAAACATTTTTATGGCTAACGCACGCTGCTGCCCGTTCCGCTGATCCATAACTGAAATGGCGGACTGTTTACTCGCTGTCACAAACACGCAGTGCTGCCACCTGCCCATGGCTGCCACAACTCATTTCAGACATTCCTGTTATTCTGTGTCACCCTGTACGTATGCGTCACTGCATTAGAAGAAAACAAAAGTGACAAAAATGTACAGTGTTTTGCGGTGGAAATGCTATCGCTAAATTTGGAGGAGTATAGCTAGCTGGTACAAACAGTGTGTTCGCGAAATTGAAAAGTGAAGCAAACGAAGATCTTGTAGGAGTTGGATGCACCACCCACATACCACATAATGCTGTTAAGACTGCCGCTGGCGTGATGAGTGTTAGCGTGGAAACATTTTTAGTTAAACTTTTCAGTTACTTCCCCATATACATAGTACGAACGGAGCGTCTGAACTAATTTTGTCACACACAAAAACAAGATGGTTATCTTCGTTGCAGTAAAGAAAATATTGATACTAAATGATACTCTTACGTCGTTCTTCCTCTCAGAAGAGTCGCGAGTGGCTCGCTATAGCAATTTGCAATCTTCCGAATAAAAGAGGGAATCTGCTTGAATGTTTCACTTTTTTAAGCATAAGAAAAGTGTCCCAGTTTCTGCTTCCCAAATTACGACCACTTTTGTTCAGTTTAAGACAAATATCCCACTCTGTCAGAAGTTATGGCAATCCTATCCCAAATAAGGAAATTACTAACTGTTTCACATCGTTGTATGAACATTACGTGCGTTGTACTATATTGCGGAGAGACAATGTAAAACAAGTGAAGCATTAAAACCAGCGTCCTAACATTTTTCTATTTTTTATTAGTCCCCTCTTGAAACTTTTTGTACTGGCGTGGTTCAAGAAACAGTCTAGCCAGAATACCAAACTCTTATATGAGAATCTTTGGCTGGCAAACGTAGACGACTGCAATTCAACTTACAGTTTTAGCTAGAAGTCACTGATTTTTAACGTACAACGTTAGGTTTTCTTAGCTTTTTGGAAATGAGGTGTTTGTTGCACGTGAATTGTCGTAAAATCGAGGTCGATGCCCAGCCTTCTGTGGGGAATTCGGTTGCTCAGCACTGTGCCGGATGACGTCGAATAGCACGAGGCATGTGAAGGAGAAATGCAGCAGGGGAAGAGTTAAAAAGCACTGAAACAGAGCCGCCCAAGTTACAGAGAGAGAATTTATCGAAATTGTTACAAATAGCTGAATCTGGACGCGCTTGCGCAAGAATTAGGAATAAATTACGCCAGCGGCATTAATTTTCGGATAACACGTGTAACAAGTCGTGTTACGGCCCGGACCAGTTATTTCGCTTCACTCTCAAATAATTTTAATTCGACCTGCAGTAATTTTAGCCTACGTATTTATCAGGAAACAACGAACCATAGCCGGTGTAATTAATATTTACTGGCAGTGAGCGCCCCTCCGTCTCTCTTGTCTTTTTTACTTTCATTTTTTTATTTCTTTGTAACAAAAAAGCTTCAAAATGCTATTCACCTCTAACAGAAAGAGTTTTTTTTTTCAGGAGAAACCGAAAAACGCACATCCGTGCAGTGAAATGTAACGTTCCTGTGTAGAGGTATTGTTTCACGGTCTCTAATTTTCTGCACGAACAGGAATGGCTGTAGCAAAGGAGAAATGAATACCATAACTTTTAAACGTGCTTGTACTAATACGTATCACCCAGGCTGCAGGTGAAAAGTAGATTGTTGCGTTTCCACGCATTTTTTCTCTTTCTTTTTTTTGTGTACCGTACCTTTATCGGTAAAAACGGAACTCTTATCGCATCACTTTGTTATCGGTCGGTCTGCTTGTCCGTTGTAGGCGCTCTCCGTCGATCTGCTGTGATCGACTTCTCTGACGGAAGATATGATGTTGTTATCTACTGTATATGCCCGACTTTTAGTTATATCTATACATCACATGGAGCAGCCACAAACATATTCACTGTAACGGCTACTAAATCTCAGGTTTTCATAATAATTAATGTTAACTTTTTGCTCCGTGGATCACCCTTCACTTGTTGCTACGTTACCGGAGAGAAAATAGTCAATAACGTCTTTGGATGTTAGTCATAATACACAAGTAATTATGGAAATCACTTCAGTTTATTAGCCGAGCGGTCTAAGGCGCTGTAGTCATGGACTGCATGGCTGGTCCCGGCGGAGGTTCGAATCCTCCCTCGGGCATGGGTGTGTGTGTTTGTCCTTAGGATAATTTAGTTTAAGTAGTGTGTAAGCTTAGGGACTGATAACCTTAGGAGTTAAGTCCCATAAGATTTCACACATTTGAACATTTTTTCAACTTTAGTTTTTTATTAACAATATTCAATAATAATTAAATGATCATGAATGATAGCGTTTTGTATAGAGGGGAAAGAAGGGTTGATCCTACAATTACTCTGAGCAATTACGGCACTAACATGTCTTGTGATTTTTACAGTTCGTCACTCAAAGATGTTATAGGAAGGACTAAGGTCCATTACTGTACTTCGATACAGTCATTCAAACTTCATACGCTTTTATTATCACAAAGCTAAGTGTTCAGTTCCGTTCTTATATTCAATTTGACGTCCCTTCGTATAGTCCACAGATCCTATTATCAGTTATTCGCCATGTAACAGAATTTAATACTGAGCGCTGCTTTTCTCACCCTCACAATTCCTCAGATATTCTTAGTCCCTAACCTTACGGCAAAAGTCTGTCCCGTAAAAATTAACGATAGTCAATTTTCTTGCAGTTTAACAAAAAGTGCACCGATCCCTTCCGTAACATATCACACGTAAATGGCCGCTACATCGCACGCCGCAGCTACGTAGACTTCTTTAGAGCGCAGAAAACGAGACAAGAGAACTAACAATAACCGCGCATGGTTTATAAATTAGAATTTAGAAGCAAAAGTAGCCGCGGTAACCCCTCTTTGATATCCCTGAAGCGCTACTTTGCTGCGGACATTATTCTGATGAGAGATTATCTATCGATAATTTTACACTACTGGCCATTAAAATTGCTACACCACGAAGATGACGTGCTACAGACGCGAAATTTAACCGACAGGAAGAAGATGCTGTTATATGCAAATGATTAGCTTTTCAGAGCATTCACACAAGGTTGGGGCCAGTGGCGACACCAACAACGTACTGACATGAGGAAAGTTTCCAAACCGATTTCTCATACACAAACAGCAGCTGACTGGCGTTGCCTGGTGAAACGTTGTTGTGATGCCTCGTGTAAGGAGGAGAAATGCGTACCATCACGTTTCCGACTTTGATAAAGGTCGGATTGTAGCCTATCGTGATTGCGGCTTAGATTGGTGCTCGCGTTGGTCGTGATCCAATGACTGTTAGCAGAATATGGAATCAGTGGGTTCAGGAGGGTAATACGGAACACCGTGCTCGATCCCAACGGCCTCGTATCACTAGCAGTCGAAATGACAGGCATCTTATCCGCATGGCTGTAACGGATCGTGCAGCCACGTCTCGATCCCTGAGTCAACAGGTGGGGACGTTTGCAAGACAAAAACCACGTGCACGAACAGTTCGACGACGTTTGCAGCAGCATGGACTATCAGCTCGGAGACCATGGCTGCGGTTACCCTTGACGCTGCATCACAGACAGGAGCGCCTGCGATGGTGTACTCAACGACTAACCTGGGTGCAAGAATGGCAAAACGTCATTTTTTCGGATGAATCCAGGTTACGTTTACAGCATCATGATGTTCGCATCTGTGTTTGGCGACATCGCGATGAACGCACATTGGAAGCGTGTATTCGTCACCTCCGTACTACCGTATCACCCCGCGTGGTGGTATGGGGTGCCATTGGTTACACGTCTTGGTCACGTCTTGTTCGCACTGACGGCACTTTGAACAGTGGACGTTACATTTCAGGTGTGTTACGACCCGTGTCTCTACCCTTCATTCCATCCCTGCGAAACGCTACATTTCAGCAGAATAATGCACGACCGCATGTCGCAGGTCCTGTACGGGCCTTTCTGGATACAGAAAATGTTCGACTGCTGCCCTGGCCAGCAAATTCTTCTTAAATATCTAACCTACCTGCCCGATTAAGGGATCTGACATTCCACGCCCCGATCCGTAGAACGCCAGTTTTCTTTCTCCTGATAACGATGTCCTCTTAGTAGTCCCCGCCCGAAGATCCGAATGGGGGACTATTTTACCTCCGGAATATTTTACCCAAGAGGACGCCATCATCATTTAATCATACAGTAAAGTTGCATGCCCTCGGGAAAAGTTATGGCTGTAGTTTCCCTTTGCTTTCAGCCGTTCGCAGACCAAAACAACAAGGCCGTTTTGGTTAGTGTTACAGGGCCAGATCAGTCAATCATCCAGACTGTTGCCCCTGCAACTACTGAAAAGGCTGCTGCCCCTCTTCAGGAACCACACGTTTGTCTGGCCTCTCAACAGATACCACTCCGTTGTGGTTGCACCTACGGTACGGCTATCTGTATCGTTGAGGCACGCAAGCCTCCCCACCAACGGCAAGGTGGGGGGGGGGGGGGCGTGGGGGGGGGGGGGGGTCGGGGGAATACCCGTTTATCATCTGCATTTCTTCTTGGTGTAGCAATTTCAATGGGCAGTAGTGTAATTAAAATTATTTCAATGCTATTAATTATTTCCAATATTATCGATCACCTTTCCCCTATATGAAAATAAGCCTGATAATATTGTGCTTAATCAAAGGAGTGTTTATACCGTCTGTTAAGACTCATTTTTCTCAGGAATGGGTAGGAGTATCAAGTTGAACCTTGTGTCATATACTAATGTCTACGCTTCCTTGTTGGTGTAAAACATTTAAGCTTGTAAGTCACTGCAATAAAAAGACACCGCCGTCTGTTAAGGCCCATTTTTCTCAGGACTATGGTCCCTTACCTCAAATTGACACATTTACCCCTTCTGCATCACCCCTGAAAGTATCTAACATCATCACGTTATCAGCCTGTATTTAACAAATAATTCAGGGAGTTGGATGCAAGCGCTGCTCCGAGATGACGAGGTCACCACAGCAGAGGAATTCGTGAGGGGCTCATCAAACCAGTCAAGAGACTGATGGCCCATAAAAAAATTAATTTCTTTGTTGATGAATAACCGTAGCCGTCGGCAATTACAGTGTATCTTGGTTTCACTCCACCGGATCAAATCGTTCCCGTGACAATCCATAGTCGTCATAGGATCGACAATTTTAGATATGGTCCTTGCCTCTCAAAATATTATAAGTGGAGGGACTCTCTGACGTAGCATTGTCCGATTCTGTGATAGAAATCTGCCACTTTTGAAACAAAGGACCGACAGCGCCAATACTGTGCCGATGTCAAGATGTTTTGTTTTGTTTTAGCTTGTTGATCATAGGCAATCAGTTTCATCTATCAAAGAATATTTTTGTCCGGTTAAAACTCCACCTGTTAGCGTGGTAGTACACGACCGGAAAACAATTAACACATTTGGACAGTCGACGCCGATTTTGATCCGATGACAGCATATGTCACCGGGGGGGGGGGGGGGGGGGAGGGGGTAGTAGGTGTATTTATAACGGTTCAACGTCGACCGCCAACAGGTAGGCGTAGTGGCATAGCTACCAGAGCGCCGTCTGTGCCTTCCCCTTAATAGCGAATTCTCACAACCAGAAGGCTCACTGTGGTGCAAACGTGTAAAGCAAGCAGGCAACCATGCCACAGATGCGTTCGGGCTTCCTAAAGCCAACGGAGCGGATTTGAAGGGGGTCAACTTGGGGCCTTCCGAGTGGCTGAAGGAGAATTGCCACACAAGCTGGTCGTGGTGCGTTAGTCGTGCAGTGAAGCTGGTATCAGTGGTTACGTGAACGTTCTCACACCCGTGGGCAAAGTTCTGGACGTCCAAGCACCACACACCCGCGCCAAGACTGTTGTATTGTAAGGGCAGCGGTGGCAGATCATACAGTTTGAAACGATAATTTAATGCCTGGTTGGTATCTGGTAAAAAGTATAAAATTTGTTTTGATACTGATGTATGTAAATCTCAGTGCAGGGCAACATAACGCTAATTTTGGTAGGAAACACGTCAAGCTCACGCTATACGACGCGAAATCAAGACTATAGTGCGTTTAAAACTCGACTCATGCTCATAAATTAAGGATAATTGCAGAATTTGGTGCCACACAACGTTGTTGTTGTTGTTGTTGTGGTGTTCAGTCCTGAGACTGGTTTGATGCAGCTCTCCATGCTACTCTATCCTGTGCAAGCTTCTTCATCTCCCAGTACCTACTGCAATCTACATCCTTCTGAATCTGCTTAGTGTATTCATCTCTTGGTCTCCCTCTACGATTTTTACCCTCCACGCTGCCCTCCAATACTAAATTGGTGATCCCTTGATGCCTCAGAACATGTCCGAACAACCGATCCCGTCTTCTGGTCAAGTTGTGCCACAAACTTCTCTTCTCCCCAATCCTGTTCAATACTTCCTCATTAGTTATGTGATCTACCCATCTAATCTTCAGCATTCTTCTGTAGCACCACATTTCGAATGCTTCTATTCTCTTCTTGTCCAAACTATTTATCGTCCATGTTTCACTTCCATACATGGCTACACTCCATACAAATACTTTCATAAATAACTTCCTGACACTTAAATCTATACTCGATGTTAACAAATTTCTCTTCTTCAGAAAAGCTTTCCTTGCCATTGCCAGTCTACATTTTATATCCTCTCTACTTCGACCATCATCAGTTATTGTGCTCCCCAAATAGCAAAACTCCTTTACTACTTTAAGTGTCTCATTTCCTAATCTAATTCCCTCAGCATCACCCGATTTAATTCGACTAAATTCCATTATCCTCGTTTTGCTTTTGTTGATGTTCATCTTATATCCTCCTTTCAAGACACTGTCCATTCCATTCAACTGCTCTTCCAAGTCCTTTGCTGTCTCTGACAGAATTACAATGTCATCGGCGAACCTCAAAGTTTTTATTTCTTCTCCATGGATTTTAATACCTACTCCGAATTTTTCTTTTGTTTCCTTTACTGCTTGCTCAATATACAGATTGAACAACATCGGGGAGAGGCTACAACTCTGTCTTACTCCCTTCCCAACCACTGCTTCCCATTCATGTCCCTCGACTCTTATAACTGCCATCTGGTTTCTGTACAAATTGTAAACAGCCTTTCGCTCCCTGTATTTTATCCCTGCCACACAACGTGGCACTACACAAAACTGGCGCTAATAGCATAGGCACATGGGGAACACACACGACACAGATCTGTAAGTCCACGGTATTGGTGATAAGTTGAGAAAACCGTCCCGAAACACAATTGTTACAAAATGGCACTGTTTCCTGCGCATGTACCCCGACATCAATATCAGATATGATCACCATGCACACGTACACAGGCCGCACAACGGGTTGGCATACTCTGGACCATGTGGTCGAGCAGATGCTTGGGTATAGCCTCCCATTCTTGCACCAGTGCCTGTGGGAGCTCCTCAAGGGTCCTATGGGTTTGAAGACGTGCAGCGATACGTCGATCGAGAGTATCGCAGACGTGCTCGATGGGGTTTAGGTCTGGAGAACAGGCAGGCCACTCCATTCGCCTGATATACCTGGACTCGTCCGTGAACATAACCTGGGACCACTGTTCCAATGACCATGTACTGTGTTCTTGACCCCAGACTTTACGGGCCCTCCTGTGGCCTCGGGTCAGTGGACTGCACCTTGCAGGTCTCTGGGCGAATAAACCATGACCGTTCAGTCGTCTGTAGACTGTGTGTCTGGGGACAAGTGTTCCAGTGGCTGCGGTAAGGTCCCGAGGAAGGCTACCTGCAGTACTCCGTGGCCGTCTGCGGGCACTGATGGTGAGATATCGGTCTTCTAGTGGTGTCGTACACTGTGGACGTCCCATACTATAGCGCCTGGACACGTTTCCTGTCTGCTGGAATCGTTGCCATAATCTTGAGCTCACACTTTGTGGCATTTTCAACACATAGTCACCGTTAGCACGTCTGAAAATGTCTGCACACTTACTCGTTGCTCTGTACTCTGACATGCACCAACACACCTCTGCATATATGGACTGCTGCCAGCGCCACCGTGCGACGACAGGTCAAACACACAGCATGGTCATTCCCCGAGATGATTTAAATCCGCAAACGCCCACCAGAGCGTCGTTTCACCATATATCAGCATTATCCTTAATTCATGAGCATGCGTGTAGTTGCGACTTCTGACGTTTGGCGCAGCGGAGAGGACGTGACCACGTTGCCCGGATAACACCAATGGCGAGCAGACTTTCCCTACCACGACGCCAGCGCTTCGGTTGGTAAAGTGCCTCTGTTGCCACAGCGTGGATAAATTTTACCACGTGGTTTCATGTGATAGCTGCATCTATGTTCGTCATCTCTCGTTGGTGCGTGGTATTTTCTGGTGCTGAAGTGTTATGCCGTCATCAGTTATTGTGAATAAGTGTTTTGTATTGGATTTACATTAATGAAAACAGTGCACCACGTCTGAAAACACAAGATACACAAAGAAAGTGGACGTTCAGGAGCACGTTGAATGGCTTTGAAAATAATGTTCTGCTGCAAAATGTTCCTTCAAATTCGACAATAATAATGGATATTGCGTCATACCACTCTGTTGTGATGTGTAAAGCCACAACAATGCAGTGGACGAACGCGGATATTTGGATAATGGTACAAATTTGATCCACTGGATAAAGTTGAACGCAGCGTGTATAAGGCGAAGTTAATGGAGCTTGAAGTACCGTACAAGCCAAAAACTCCACGGTACCAGGTCGACAAACTGGCTGACGCTAAAGGAAATTGTTTGATCATGCTTCGTCCGTATCACGCTAATTTAAATCTGAGAATACGCTCAGTGAGTCTAAAAGGCTGGCCGAGGTGGCCGAGTGGTTCTAGGCGCTACAGTCTGGAACAGCGCGACCGCTATTGTCGCAGGTTCGAATCCTGCCTCGGGCATGGATGTGTGTGATGTCCTTCGGTTAGTTAGGTTTAAGTAGTTCTAAGTTCTAGGGAACTGATGACCACAGATGTTAAGTCCCATAGTGCTCAGAGCCATTTGAACCATTTTTTTTTATCGTACTGAAAAAACCAACTTTCATCACCAGTGATAACACGGCTCAACAAGTCTGAATTGATTTCCGTTTGCTCTAACAGATCGGCTCCCACATTTTTCCGTGTTTCTCGCTGTTATGGTGAGAGACTTTCAGGGACCATTTTTGCACCAATAATTCTCATACCAAGATCTTCAGTTATTATTAGACGAACCGTTTCTCGATTGATGTTCAGTTCTTATGCAATCATTTTCACCCATAATGTTTGATCAGATCGTACGAGTTCACGCACCCTCGCCAAGTTGACATCTGTCTGTGAGGTTGATAGTAATCCACTGCGGTCTTCAATATTCGTTCTGCCTTCACTAAACATCTTATGCCAACGAGAAACTTGAGCTCTTAACATAACCTCCTCTCCAAAAGCCTTCTGAAGCTTACTGTAGGTTTTCGTTGCGTTTTCACCCAATTTAACACAAAAAGAAATGGCATACCATTGCGCAATATTATGCGGTTCCATTTCCGTGACGAGAGACACAAACACATGTTAACTTATTACACCACAGCTCACGACTGAACAGTGGCATCGATGTGCCGCTTGGACTAGAAGCAGCTTGTAGACCAAGGTCAAAGATATTGCGCCTACACACATCTGCAGGGTTGCCACATCTTGCAAAGAAAATCAGTCTCATTACTTTATTGTCGCACCTTGTAGATCTGTTAACCACTATCTCGTAGTGTGCATCTGTCCAAAACACGCTGACTCCACACCAGACCTTATAATCTGGAGTGCGAGAAGCTCACCGTTAGTGTTTCTGGAGGGGATGGTAGCCAGCACTTTTGCCGTTCTTTTGTTGTTCCAACAGGATAACGCTCGACCACACACTGCCTGTGAAACTCAATGAGCTCTACAAGATGTGCACAAACTTCCCTGGCCAGCACTGTCTCCAGACTCTTCTCCAATCGAGCGTGTGTGGGATGTGATGTGACGAGAAGTGGGTTGTGCGACTCGTCAACCAACAACTCGATACCTGGTACCTCAGAACTACTTGTGCTATTGATCTGTAAATGTAATCATTTCATGTGCTCTATATGTACTGTTGCAACAATAAATCTTAGGTGCATTAGAAACCTCTAAACGGGTGTATTAATTTTTTCCTGTAATGTAGTTACCCAAATTTGGAACGAATGCGTTATTCGAGTGTCTCGTATTTCAGCACACTGGAGTGGCAAGCTACTTCAGTGAGTGGATCGAACTGGAAGAAAAGGTGTACATCCGCACGGCGTACGTTGCTTACGGTTCGTATCATTTTGTTCTCTATGACACATGGGCAGCACGGATGAGTTGACGCCATGTATCCCCAAGCTGGAGCTGAATACGTCATCAGCTGTCTAAAGTCGGTATTATCCGACATACCTATCGAACACCAAGTCGTATACAATTCTGCAGCAGCGCCCCTAGCGTGAAAATCTGGAACTGCCAAATTTTCGTTAGCCCTATGAGGCGATTCACCTACGTGTAAGTTTGCACCAGTGCCCCAAGGGTACATAATGGACTGCAGACTAGTTTACGGCGTTGAATGAATGTAAAAGATGATATTTTTGTTAAGATACTATTTACTCGTATCGAAACTTCTGGGAGGTCTAGGTTCGTATTCATTCAGCAGCTAGAGTGTGATTACGTGCTGGTTGTACAGAATTATGGACTAAAGTTTTTGTTTTACGTCATACTGGTTCACAGATGATTATCTACGTTTACATTCCACAGCAGTTCAGACGTGAAAGACGAAATTCTCTGTGCAGCATATGTCGTGACAGTGTCGGCCTTAGTCATAAGGAGAAGAGCAGGACGACGATGTAGTTCCAGGAGAAGGACCCTGGCAGGGAAGAAGGGGTGAAGGCAGGGACATTTTATCCCTGTTAATGAAGGAGTTGAGGCCCGGAGATCATGAGGAATTTAGGAACTTCGCCAGAATGGGTGTGCCTTGTTTTGGCAATTTGCTGTCAATCGTCCATGACGGGATTCACGCAAGTGCCACAGTAATTAAGAAAGCAAGTTCACAACAGTGCGACCGCAAAGATGCAAAGCGCCCTTTACAGTCCTCATTGGTCGCAGACGGTACAACTGCTCTGATTCTTGTAGCTATTCTCTCAACATTCTCCTACCTGACATACTGAAATAATACAAAAGCTGCAGTCACATCAGACGCATGCCGTATTTCCACCAATTAAGGTGACACGTACACATATCGAAAGTAAGATTATGTGCACATTTACATATAAACACAGAATTAAATATTTGTAGACGTGCCTTATTATGATACAGCGCGTCTAAAGGATCCTGTAGACACATTTGCTTGCTGTGTGCCTCAATAAGCGAGTTCTTGGTTTCATTCCGTTTCTACAATAAAAAGCTGTAATTAGATTTACAGATTTTCTCAACGGCAATACAAAAACGAACTTTAATTCGTTGTATTATTGTATTTATAAAAAACTACTCACTGAACAACGTGTAGAATATCTCGCGCAATAGCCAAAAAAGTTCTCAAGAGTTCACGTGTATCTCGTCTGTTGACCACAAGCGAAAACAATAACAAGCAGAAAGCTGAAAACAATAACAAGCAGAAAGCCCGCTCGAAATGCTGCGTCCTCCATACACGCCAACATCTCAACTACTAGGCGCACATGGCTCGACAGCATAAAAGACCACTTGATAGCTCTCCCCGGCGGATAAACCGTCTGCTAAAACCGCAGCTTCTATTCTGCCGCTGGATGGTAGGCCGTTACACCTGACATGTACAGATTAGACGTGTCGTGTAACACGGCGTAACAAGAGTCACTTAGACAAACCTAGACTCCGCCCTATTAAGCGGGCTTTGCCTGTGAGGCATTGGATAAAGCCCAAGGGCGTAACTAGGCTGGAGCAACCCGAGCATTGCCCCAGGACCAACGAGATTGAGGGCCCCTGGCATCCGAAAGAAAGATAGGAAATAAAGAAGAGAAACAAATTGAAAAATTAATAAAATTGATCAGTCAAGTGAAACACAACTCTATATTAAAATACACTCCTGGAAATTGAAATAAGAACACCGTGAATTCATTGTCCCAGGAAGGGGAAACTTTATTGACACATTCCTGGGGTCAGATACATCACACGATCACACTGACAGAACCACAGGCACATAGACACAGGCAACAGAGCATGCACAATGTCGGCACTAGTACAGTGTATATCCACCTTTCGCAGCAATGCAGGCTGCTATTCTCCCATGGAGACGATCGTAGAGATGCTGGATGTAGTCCTGTGGAACGGCTTGCCATGCCATTTCCACCTGGCGCCTCAGTTGGACCAGCGTTCGTGCTGGACGTGCAGACCGCGTGAGACGACGCTTCATCCAGTCCCAAACATGCTCAATGGGGGACAGATCCGGAGATCTTGCTGGCCAGGGTAGTTGACTTACACCTTCTAGAGCACGTTGGGTGGCACGGGATACATGCGGACGTGCATTGTCCTGTTGGAACAGCAAGTTCCCTTGCCGGTCTAGGAATGGTAGAACGATGGGTTCGATGACGGTTTGGATGTACCGTGCACTATTCAGTGTCCCCTCGACGATCACCAGTGGTGTACGGCCAGTGTAGGAGATCGCTCCCCACACCATGATGCCGGGTGTTGCCCTGTGTGCCTCGGTCGTATGCAGTCCTGATTGTGGCGCTCACCTGCACGGCGCCAAACACGCATACGACCATCATTGGCACCAAGGCAGAAGCGACTCTCATTGCTGAAGACGACACGTCTCCATTCGTCCCTCCATTCACGCCTGTCGCGACACAACTGGAGGCGGGCTGCACGATGTTGGGGCGTGAGCGGAAGACGGCCTAACGGTGTGTGGGACCGTAGCCCAGCTTCATGGAGACGGTTGCGAATGGCCCTCGCAGATACCCCAGGAGCAACAGTGTCCCTAATTTGCTGGGAAGTGGCGGTGCGGTCCCCTACGGCACTGCGTAGGATCCTACGGTCTTGGCGTGCATCCGTGCGTCGCTGCGGTCCGGTCCCAGGTCGACGGGCACGTGCACCTTCCGCCGACCACTGGCGACAACATCGATGTACTGTGGAGACCTCACGCCCCACGTGTTGAGCAATTCGGCGGTACGTCCACCCGGCCTCCCGCATGCCCACTATACGCCCTCGCTCAAAGTCCGTCAACTGCACATACGGTTCACGTCCACGCTGTCGCGGCATGCTACCAGTGTTAAAGACTGCGATGGAGCTCCGTATGCCACGGCAAACTGGCTGACACTGACGGCGGCGGTGCACAAATGCTGCGCAGCTAGCGCCATTCGACGGCCAACACCGCGGTTCCTGGTGTGTCCGCTGTGCCGTGCGTGTGATCATTGCTTGTACAGCCCTCTCGCAGTGTCCGGAGCAAGTATGGTGGGTCTGACACACCGGTGTCAATGTGTTCTTTTTTCCATTTCCAGGAGTGTAATTGAAGTGGGTTTTGGAAATCAGTCTTATATAAAGACATGCGAATGATTTAGTCAACTTAAACTACAGCAGATGACATTGTGTTCATCTCGTCCATGCGCTCGTAAATGAAAGCAGACATAACACGGAAGCTGAAGGTCACAGAAATGTTATAAGTAATTATATTTGAATTGGTTTGAATTTATTCATACTTTCAATGAAGATATCCTTTGCACTCAACAGTGAAAGAAGATGGTAGTGACCGCAAACAAGTGTATATTAGTCCGAAGCCATACACAGTCTTTCAACTTCTATCGAAACACTTCCGTTAGTGTGAGTCTTTTTAGAGTAAGCGATTAATTCTTGTTATGTTAGATCATGGGTTACACAACGGCGTGAGAGATCGTGTACAAATGATACTGCTACAGGTTACTTATCACCGAAATAATCATAGCAACAAACAATGAGGATTACAGTGTCAGCGCTACTTCGCACAATGCCATTTCATCGCCAAACCTGCTCGAATTCTAGCGACATTCACTTTTAGGACGAGGGTTTCGTAATTCTTACAAAAATGTATTATTTCTTATGATATGTGCATTGACATTGTGTGTTTCAAGACACAACAGTGAACGTTCGACTTATCGAACAATGTCTCTGCGACCGATTACAAAGGTCACTTGGCACAGAAATTTCATGGTACAATGTATAATTTATACTATTCCGATTTTCCTGTAATTACAAGATTGTAAAATTTATGCTCCTCCAACACAGTCTCACGCAAATCTTGATAAACAGTCTGAAAGACTGGTTTGCCAAATGAAATTACCCTGAATATAACCACCGTGTCGAAGTTCTCCACGTTCACTAAATGTACATACCTGTGAAAATTTGTGTTATGGGTCCGCATAAAGATGTAGTCGATTTGACAGCTGCGTTTTGGTTGCCGCAGACAGGCGGGACTCTGATGATTTTTGATAGTTTACCTTCTGCCCGCTGTCCTTGCTCCGTGCTCTTACTGAATTTCACAATTTTCTTCAGATAATGCTGACTGGGGACGGATGCCCTCATGCTGTTCGTCAGTCGCTCGTCTGAAACTGTTGCTAATCAACGGTGCGGGTCGCTGTCTAGATCCCTTAATTGTTGAGAAGTGTGCGACGTCGGTATAATTCTGTTATTTACTCTGGCTGGGGTTGTGGACTTTACGACCGTCGGCTTTGCAACCTGTGACGTCAGTGTGGTGTTTCCCACCACAAATGTTTTAGTCGTAGGGTTTCTGACCGTCAAAGGAAGCCACAACAGTGGGGAAGGCTCTGCCGACTGTTTTGTATTAACAACATACCTTCACATTTCATACAGGCTGACTGTACATGCGCATAGTGCACTGCTATTTTTAATTAATTTATTAATTTTTTTTATTTTACCTTTTTTCGTACTGCAGCAAATGATTAAGCTTTTTCTTTTATTTTATGAGTTTGAGTTTCTCAAATTTTTTGTAAGAAACCCAGTGATTTTAAACATCTTAAATCTCCGTGTATAGATATTCTTACAATGTCTTTTAATCTTTTGTTAAGATCTACGTACAATTTTCTTCGTTTTTGATGAGGTAGCCCAATGGAATAGAATTCACTGCTTCCTCCTTTAACTTATTGATCAGAAGATACAGATTCGGATGTTTTTGATTTAATGAGGAGTTTAGCTGCCTATGCCAAACTTCGACAGCGTTCGTGATCCTGTGCCGCTGGTTAAAAACATTCTACATTTCAATTGGTATACTAGGATTTTTCATCCACTTTATGACCAAATTGTCTGCAAATTTCATAATCTTTTTTCCATTGGGCAATTCGTCCATTATTAGCATCAACGCTTCGTCAACACCGTTTGGTGGAAGACGCGCCACTGAAGCACTTAGGTGACGAAACAATCGGACTTCTTCCCTATCCCTGTATTCCTCCGTTAATCCTAGTTATTGTATTTTCTTCCTCAGACATTGGCAGAAGCGAAAATTGCAAACGGAAAGGGATGTTTCTGGGAGCCGTGGTTTTATAGCTTTAATGGAACCCGTTTCAAAGTCTAGCAGTGCAGTTTTCGGTGACCATCAAGGAATTTTATTTTTCAGTCCAGAAAAAAGTCTTTTATAGCTATTTTGACTTTTGTCTGGGAACAAAGGCAATAAAACAGGAAATACCGTTGTCTCTTCTTCTGTGTTGCCGGTGTCATCGTGAATGGCTAAAAGCTATCTGAACTGTTCCGAACAACTATCAGATGTCCCGTTCACACGAACAGTTCCAATTTCACATAGCATTTTCTTCGCTTCTTCACAACGGAACACCAGGATTCTTTTGTCAGTAACAGACCCAATTAGATTTCAAACAAAATATTACCTTTTGTAAATTTCAAAAAGCCGTCGCTCAGTTTAATATCCGATCTAGAGCCACGGTTCTGCGTCGTTCCAGTAGATCCCCTTCTTGCTTTACACAGTGCAGTCATGGAATTCTCATAATCTGAATATTTGGGACCAAACCTAAACCTTTATCGTTCAAACTTGAAATTCCTCTCCAAAAATTTGGAAAACGCGCTGTCTTTTCTTCGTGATTCTTTTCCTGCAGTAAAGCATTCGTTTCTGCTTCGCTAGGAGGGCAAAACATTGCTATTCAGCCACGGATCTGCAATTTCAAGTTTCTTAAAAAGCCTCAGCAGTTATTCCGTTTGGAATTCACTGACACTCAGTTTGTATACTCATGACATTTTCTGTGCACCGGGTAGCGATGAACATGCTTGAGAGAACATTGCTCCCCTTTCGTTGTTGCAATTAGTTTCATTACTCGCAGTGTGTAGAGCTCAAGTAGCTTAGGCCTCCGAAACTCTATCGTAACGAACGCTGTCGGCAAGGGGTAAGGGCACTGCCTGATTCAAGACGACAACATATGCGCTGTTGCTGGGCGACTGGCATCAATCAGCAATGGAGGAGGCTCTGGTCGGAAAACGCACAGTGCAAAACTGTTTGGTCGGAAGTCCCACGTCACCTGTGGCACCTACAAAAGGGTCGGAAGCACCACGGTCGGAAAGCCCACGTAGCGTCTAAGAGGACACGACGAAAACAATCACCGACAATTAAAGTAAGTTGTAAGGTGGCTATAATTTCGCACCTTACAAGCACTTATCCTCATACTTTGCCGTGATCTGCAAACACAATTAGGTATCATATAATAGGTTGTACATCGTATATGTGTATATATATAAAGGAGACTGACTGTTACATACCCCTTGTAAATAATTGTTAACGCTTATTGCATAAAAGGTGATGGAGTGTCTTTATTATCGGAACGGCGTAATAAATGATTGCCTACATTAGTAGAGGTTGGAAGAACAGTGGAAATGAAACGACAGGCGGAACTCAAGCTCTGGATGGAAGGCCCACACAAGTGTAGTGGTCCAGCTCCACACAGGAAGTGCCAAGACGGACAGTCTGGACATCTGAGCGCGAAGACACAATACAGGGGCGGCCGGCCGCTTTTGCAGTAAGGCGACAAGGATAACCGGACAATACTTCCGAACTCTGCAAATCTTGGACGCAGGTGAGAGGACCGAAGAAGCGGCACCACGGAAACAGCGCAGGCTGGGTTATTTCCAAGAGTTTTTACTCAGAAGCGTACCATTGTACGAGTATAGGTTTTTCCTTGCAAATTTTCCGCGATGGATGACAGAAGACTAAAATATGGTTGGTCGGCGTTCGGAAGAATCTGTAGAGAGGGAGAATGTTCCGTGGTTTCGGGAATATGATTCGTTTTCGGAATTACGAGGGTGGGGAGCGGAGCCTTGCTGGGAAGCCAGCGGTTGAGACACAAGGTCTTCTGCTCTGAGAGCCCGTGTGTGACGGTCGCTCGGTGTCAGCTTTGTTGATATAGACGGACTTGCTGTCTTTGCTCTCAGGAGAGTTTATAGTTAGAACAGTTAGGCACTGTAGTGTTGCGAACCTATACGATTCTAGACTTCACCTCCAGATTGTAAGTCGTCGTTGACTACGCAGCGTTCAGTAATTGAGAGCACTTCCTCTGCCTATACTTACGTAGAGACGTTATCTGAACTCTGTCCTAGTCGCTGGGAGTTCGCGTTTCTCGTCTGTAGAACACGGAGAGGAGAAGACAGTATTAGTGTCTAGTAGTCAGAGGACCGCCTTCTGCCGTCCTAGTATTTGAAAAAGTTTTATTTTATGGCTGGAGTTCTTCCATGTACGAGAACCAGCACGCCGACGCACCAGACGCAGTACATACAGTGATATGGTAAATTGCTTCGCCTTATTAGGGCTATAAAGCTAAACAGCTGTGATCACGTTAGTTTATTTCCACTGAGGTCCCGCACCAATGTAGATCATCTTTGAAAGTAGTGTCTTCTAGTGTTTGGTACGTAGATAATGCCAGTCATTTCGCGTTATTTATGTTAGATCGCGTGGCCATAAATGAGGGGCAGAGTTGGGCAATATATTAATAATTTTACTTAGGAAATATAGACATTTGTCATAAAGGGTGTTTTTTTTTAATCTGCAATAAAGTATAGTAAGAAACAACCTTTATCGTTCATTTATGTTTAGATTGTAATTTATGGAATAAGAGAACCTAAGATCTGCTTCAGCAGGTAGTCAGACAGGGCCAAATCATCATTTTAGAGTTTATTATTTTCCGTTGTGCACGTTCATTTTACACCCGCCAGGAGTAGCATCTTGGAAACTATCCAGCGCTAATAACAGTGACGTAAGTAGCCTGAGACAACTGGAAAGAAAACAAGATACGAACAAAATAAAGAAACTTTAAAATGGGAATGAAAAGTGAAAAAGTCAGTAAAATCGATCACTCAGGAGAATTCTTTTGCTTCGTGAGGATATCAGATGCAAAGGTGTGAAAAATATTTACCTCCTTTACCAAAGCCAAACGTGAACCTGCATTAGGACTCGAATATGAGTTAACTGTATCTATAGAACGAAAGAGGATAGCTGAGAGCGTAAGTGGCGTATGCAATGATGTGCAAAAAAGGAATCGACTGACAATTTAGATTTAGTCTTTAAACGCGCTGTGGAGGCTAAGAAGCTAATAGAGAAAGAACCCCGTACTATCGAAACAGATGGTGGTTGGGTTTGAAAACTTGTTCCGCGAACACTTCCCTTAATACCAAATTCAACGCTTAGTGGTTGGCAGGTAAGATATCATGTATAATACTAAATGTATATTCACTGGCTTTCTTCAGCTCTGACAAACATAATTCATAAGAGTAAGATATGGAACGATTTTTAGCAGTAGGTCATAATAACATGATTTTCCCCTTTTCAAATGGTTCAAATGGCTCTAAGAACTATGGGACTCAACACCTTAGGTCGTCAGTCCCCTAGACTAAGAACTACTTAAACCCAACTAACCTAACGACATCACACACATCCATGCCCGACACAGAATTCGAACCTGCGACCTTATCAGCAGCGCGGTTCCGGACTGAAGCCCCTACAAACGCTCGGCCACAGCGGCCGGCTCCCCTTTTCAGATTTGATAAAAAGGACTAGTAAGAACTAATACCCCATCTGTCGTCTTGCAGCGAGAGAGTATGGATGTTGCATCTGCATATGATTTCTGGCTGTAAGAGCAAACATGGATGTTAGGATTTAACGCAGCATCGACGACGAGGTCATAAGACACGGACGCAAACTCAAGTAGGGGCACTATGATGACGGAAATCGGACGCACGCTTATCAAACGAACCATCCCGTCATTTTCCTCAAGCGAATTGGGGACAAACCATGGAAAACCTCAATCTGGATGGGTGGGTGGGAATTTGAAGCCGGCCGCTGTGGCCAAGCGGTTCTAGGCGCTTCAGTCCGGCACCGCGCTGCTGCTACGGTCGCAGATTCGAATCCTGCCTCGGGCAAGGATGTGTGTGATGTCCTTAGGTTAGTTAGGTTTAAGTAGTTCTAAGTCTATGGGACTGATGACCTCAGATGTTAACTCCCATAGTGCTTAGAGCCATTTGAACCATTTTTGGGAATTTGAATCACCGTACTCCCCAACGCGATTCCAGTGTACTACCGCCGCTACATACTGCCCTGTTGCTGTCAGATGTAGCTAGCATCAAACGTTTTGGCGACAAACTGCACTGGTGTGTAAAACTTACGTACGAAAGCAACTTTCGCATGGTGCGCCTCGGTGACCATACATGGAAAGAACTGCTACAGTGTAGTGAAGAAGATAAATGAAAGAAACACGCATTGAGGTGCACAGACATGACACTTACAGTCAAAACAGTGATGAAACCGTAGTCACCACGATTTATGATGGCCCCCTGGAAATTAAAAAAGGCGGGACACTGCTCTTAATAGGTGTGTGATCGGCACGGACGGCAATGCATGGTCTCCAAAGTACTCACATGCTGGCCTCAAGATTAGTAAGGATTATTGCGGCAGGTCGATGCACTCCTCCCCCAGAGCGCTTGACCACTTCTGGATGGTCTTTCGAACATCTGAAAGTTCTGTAATGCGTCTCCCCAAAGCATCCCACTAGTGCTCGGTGCTATTACGTCGGGAGAATAGGCAGTCCAGTCCATCACCGGATATCCGCTCGTTCCAAGCGCTTCTCCAACTCAGCTGTTGGATGCGGTCGCGCATTGTCATCCATGAAAATTAATTCAGGGCTCAATGCACCCGCCGGCCGCTGTGGTCGAGCGGTTCTAGGGGCTTCAGTCCGGAACAGCGCTGCTGCTACGGTCGCAGGTTCGAATCCTGCCTCGGGCATGGATGTGTGTGATGTCCTTAGGTTAGTTAGGTTTAAGTAGTTTGTAAAATCACAACAGTTTATTTCGTAACCTCGCAATGAAAATGGTGACTAACCTCTCAATAATAATGTGGCTCATATATAACCTTTCAATAATTAACTGACTGTGAATCTAGACTGGTAAATCTGGACGTCAGCAATGCTGCGTCATGGCCCTGAAATGTCATTCTGACTAAACTGAAAGTTCTTACCTCAATTTCACTAATGGCCATTAAAATTGCTACACCAAGTAGAAATGCAGATGATAAACGGGTATTCATTAGACAAATATATTATACTAGAACTGACATGTGATTACATTTTCTCGCAATTGGGTGCATAGACCCTGAGAAATCAGTACCCAGAACAACCACCTCTGGCCGTAACAACGACCTTGATAAGCCTGGGCATTGAAACAAACAGAGCTTGGATGGCGTGTACAGGTACAGCTGCCCATGCAGCTTCAACACGATACCACGGTTCATCAAGAGTAGTGAGTTGCGTGTTGTGACGAGCCAGTTGCTCGGTCACCATTGACCAGACGTTTTCAGTTGGTGAGAGATCTGGAGAACGTGCTGGCCAGGGCAGCAGTCGGACATTTCCTGTATCCAGAAAGGCCCGTACAGGGCCTACAAGATGCGGTCGTGCATTATCCTGCCGAAATGTAGGGTTTCGCAGGGATCGAATGACGGGTAGAGCCACGGGTCGTAACACATCTGAAATGTAACGTCCACTGTTCAAAGTACCGTCAATGCGAACAAGAGGTGACCGAGACGTGTAACCAATAGCACCCCATACCATCACGCCGGGTGATACGCCAGTATGGCGATGGCGAATACACGCTTCCAATGCGCGTTCTCCGCGATCTCGCCAAACACGGATGCGAACATCATGATGCTGTAAACAGAACCTGGAATCATCCGAAAAAATGACGTTTTGCCATTCGTGCACCCAGGTTAGTCGTTGAGTACACCATCGCAGGCGCTCCTGTGTGTGATGCAGCTTCAAGGGTAACCGCAGCCATGGTTTCCGAGCTGATAGTCCATGGTGCTGCAAACGTCGTCGAACTGTTCGTGCAGATGGTTGTTGTCTTGCAAACGTCCGCATCTGTCGACTCAGGGATCGAGACGTGGCTGCACGATCCGTTACAGCCAGGTGGATAAGGTGCCTGTCATCTCGGCTGCTAGTGACACGAGGCCGTTAGGATCCAGCACGCCGTCCCGTTTTACCCTCCTGAACCCACCGATTCCATATTCTGCTAACAGTCATTGAATCTCGACCAACGCGAGCGGCGATGTCGCGATACGATAAACCGCAATCGCGATAGGCTACAATCCGACCTTTATCAAAGTCGGAAACGTGATGGTACGCATTTCTCCTCCTTACACGAGGCATCACAACAACGTTTCACCAGGCAACGCCGGTCAACTGCTGTTTGTGTATGAGAAATCGGTTGGAAACTTTCCTCATGTCAGCACGTTGTAGGTGTAGCCACCGACGCCAACCTTGTGTGAATGCTCTGAAAAGCTCATCATTGCATATCACAGCATCTTCTTTTTGTCGGTTAAATTTCGTGACTGTAACACGTCATCTTCCTGGTGTAGCAGTTTTGATGGCTAGTAGTGTATATCGCCGGATGACGCGTATATATCTGCTCCTATAAGAATTTTTTTTGGCACAGCCCATTCCAATGCTGGCCACTAGATTTTGGTATGTATGAAAAACAACTGATTTTATTTATGATAATTGGCATGACTATGGATAGGAGAAATTAGTAAAAACTTTAAATTCAGATGAATGACTGTCAAAAGTTATCTTTATAAGAAAGATTATTAATGAAAAATCATTAAAAATTATTTTCATGTGACTTTGATATAACAATAGTACAAAATGAGTTGTTGCAAAGTACATGTGCGCGCGGCAGTAAATAATAATAATTTTTGCTTCACCTTATACTACATCGCTCAGGCACCGCCGTCGTTCGGCCCTGGTCGTTCCATATAGGATATAAGTGCTCTCTATGAGCTACACAACTAGACAACTGCTTTCTAAGAGCGACTTGACGCAGCTGCGCGACTGCGAGCTACTGCTACTACTGCTGCCAACACTGCTCTCTGGTCTGCGATTCTGTTGTAGCTTACATATCGCAGGCAGTGCGCGAGCAATCCATCGAAGTTATATCTGCTCGAGTGCGTTGGCAATACATTCCTCAGTCATGGACCTCTTACAAGTTCTAAGTCTAGGGGACTGATGACCTCAGATATTAAGTCCCATAGTGCTTAGAGCCATTTGAACCATTTTTTTCAACGCACCCCTGAAAAGATTCACTTGAGGAGGAAGTACATTGTCACAACAATATTGACCGGTGAGTGTACCACGTTCGAAGATCTGGAGGTCCATGCCCTTATACAACATTATGCCTCCCCACACTGTAACCACTGGACCTCCAAAACGATTATCGTTGCCAATGTTTCTGGGTGCATTATGCATCTTCATACGGAGAGAGGCAGGAATACATAATGCAGCTAGAATCATTGTCAAACATGAGCGCTTTGGTGGTGCAGTTGTTAACTGGAAGGCGTAATGTTACAAGGGTGTACCGACATCCAGATCTTTGGACGCGGTACACTTAACCGGTCAACGTTATTGTGACGAATATTACTTCCCCTTGGGTGTCTTTGAACGGAGTATTCGGACTTTACTCCTTTTTTGTGGATGACAATGTGCGACCGCATCGCGCTGCACAGTTGCGGAATATGTTAGAATAGACTGACCAACCCGTTCTCCGTCTTAAATCGCATCGAGCACGTGAGTGATGCGTTAGCGAGACGTACGAGGTGCATTCAAGTTCTAAGGCCTCCGATTTTTTTTCTAATCAACTACTCACCCGAAATCGATGAAACTGGCGTTACTTCTCGACGTAATCGCCCTGCAGACGTACACATTTTTCACAACGCTGACGCCATGATTCCATGGCAGCGGCGAAGGCTTCTTTAGGAGTCTGTTTTGACCACTGGAAAATCGCTGAGGCAATAGCAGCACGGCTGGTGAATGTGCGGCCACGGAGAGTGTCTTTCATTGTTGGAAAAAGCGAAAAGTCACTAGGAGCCAGGTCAGGTGAGTAGGGAGCATGAGGAATCACTTCAAAGTTGTTATCACGAAGAAACTGTTGCGTAACGTTAGCTCGATGTGCGGGTGCGTTGTCTTGGTGAAACAGCACACTCACAGCCCTTCCCGGACGTTTTTGTTGCAGTGCAGGAAGGAATTTGTTCTTCAAAACATTTTCGTAGGATGCACCTGTTACCGTAGTGCCCTTTGGAACGCAATGGGTAAGGATTACGCCCTCGCTGTCCCAGAACATGGACATCATCAATTTTTCAGCACTGGCAGTTACCCGCACCCACGAACGCACTTTCGACACATCCATAACTCCATCACCACATGTCTCCTTCAACTGTCGATGAGTTTCAATTGGTTTCACACCACGCAAATTCAGAAAACGAATGATTGCACGCTGTTCAAGTAAGGAAAACGTCGCCATTTTAAGTATTTAAAACAGTTCTCATTCTCGCCGCTGGCGGGAAAATTCCATCTGCCGTACGGTGCTGCCATCTCTGGGACGTATTGGCAATGAACGGGCCCTCATTTTAAAACAATGCGCATGTTTCTATCTCTTTCCAGTCCGGAGAAAAAAAATCGGAGGCCTTAGAACTTGAATGCACCTCGTATTGCACCAAAGACCACCCAGCAGTCGTTTGCCACGCTGGTGGAGGAATGTAACGCGCTGACACAAGAGCTCCTCGCCAATGTTGTTGCTAGCATGGGACATGCACTGCCGTTCGAGATGATCACACATCCTACTAATAAACATGTCCTGCCTTTTGTAATGGTCAAGGGACCATCATACGGGATGTTCAAAAAGTCTCTCCGCAGTGCCGTATGATTGTTAGCCACGCGTGCGTATGATTGTTCGCCTGCTTGGGTTACTTCCCTTCAAGTGGACTCTCCCAACATTCCACTGTTTCGTTTATCTCAGCCAGCGTCAGTAGTATCGTTGGCGTGTCATTACGTGTTGACGTGAACGTTTAAGTTTAGTTCCTTTGTTCGTTTGTTTCGTTTTTGTCAATGTTAAAATGTGTGTTTTTAGTCGAGCAAGTGTTCAGAGCTGGAGGTAAATACACAGTTTCAGTTCGTCAAACATGTAAACAAGTTTTCTCGGAGACAACACTCCCAGATCACGATACTGTGCAAGATTTGAGTAACAAATTTCGAAGTACTGGTTCAGTGGCAGATGCACCGAGAAGTGGTCGTCCTAGCGTTTTGTCTGAGGATAAACTACTCGATATTTCCGATAACATGTCCATGAGTCCGAACAAGTCAGAAAAAAACTTGCCCAGGAAATCGATGTTAGTGTCGAAACGGCCCACGCAACTGTAAGGAAAAAATTAGAAATTTTCCCATAGAAAGTGACAATCGTGCAAGAACTGAAAAATACTGATCATGGCAAGAGACTGCTTTATTGTCAATGGTTCAAAAATTTCGTTCAACATAATGGAAGGGATATTCTTAATGAAACAGTTTTCACTGATAAGGTGTGGTTTCATTTATCCGGGTACATGTGTGTGTGAAATCTTATGGGACTTAACTGCTAAGGTCATCAGCCCCTAAGCTTACACACTACTTAACCTAAATTATCCTAAGGACAAACACACACACCCATGCCCGAGGGAGGACTCGAACCTCCGCCGGGATCAGCCGCACAGTCCATGACTGCAGCGCCATCAGACCGCTCGGCTAATCCCGCGCTATACGGGTACATGAACTCGCAAAATTTTCGTATGTGGAGTACTGCAAATCCATTGTGTATTCGTGAAGAACCACTTCATTCTGTGAGAACAGGAGTTTGGATTGCAATTTCTAGACGTCGGATTGTGGGTCCCAATAAACGCACAACGATACTGCAGTAATATTCTGTATCCATTCATAGGAGAACTTGAGTTAAGTGAAATACTGAACGGTTATTTTCAACAAGATGGTGCAGCCGCGCATACAGCTCTCGTTTCAATGTCACTGCATGCTGATGTTTTTAGTGATCGCATAATTTCACAGGGACTTTGGCCTCACGATTGCCTGACCTAACACCACCTGACTTTTTCTTCTGGGATGCAGCGAAAGCAACTGTGTATTAAAACTGTCCAAAATCCATCGATGAATTGAAAACTGCAATATCCACTTTCACTGCTTGTGTTACAGAAGAAATTTACAGCTTGTGTTTCAAAACATGATTAAACGAATAGAATTGTGTATTCAACTATAGGGGGGGCACTTTCAACATTTAATGTGAAAATTTGTAAGTAAAAATGAATATTCAATAAATTAATAATTTGTATTTCATTGAGTATCATTTCGGTATATTCACTGCGGCATACGTCACGCGCGGCTAACAACCACACGGCACTGCGGACAGACTTTTTGAACACCCCGTATATGTTACTTCTGAGTAATTATTATCTTTGAATAAAAATATCATTGCTGATCCTTCGGGATAGCCTTGCGTGTTAAATCGCCGCTTCCGAGACAGGGAGGTACGCCGGCGCCGGATCGAACCCACTCGGGAGATTAGCGACGAGGATCGGTGTGCCTGCCAGCCTGGATGTGGTTTTTAGGCGGTTTCCCAAATCCAACCAGGCAAATACCGGGCTGGTACCCAAATCCCGCCTCAGTTACACGATTCTCAAACGTATAGGAAACTTTCGCACACTTCCACGCAAGCAGTTGGTGGCCACATATTTCGTCCTGTGGGATAACGAGCTGGCAAGAGAAAGGGCATTTAGCACTCCGTGTCACATCCGTTAAAAACCTACCGATCCTGCGCACTTGTAGGACAAAGACGCAAAAAAAGGAGAATAATAAAAGTGTCATTTCTGTTAGTCTCATTGCATATTTCTTCCACTCACCTTCTATGCTTTACTGTGGCAGTTCTCTCTATGTATGGTCCAAGTTTCACCAAGTTATGTTAATTTGCAGCCACACACCAATAAAAAATTATATTGGTTCTTAAGTTTCGCACGCCAGAATCCTAGACGAAACTTTCAACATTTGTGAGACCAATCAGAGTAAATTGGCTCATAAACGGATTAAAACAGCAGAGCTCTGCGAGGACGAGGAGCTGCCAGACGCCGTAACTGGGCTTAAAGGAACACTTTTTCATCTAATGACAGATACATACGTTGACAAATAAATAACTGCGATTTTGGAATGAAGTATATTATGGACGCGTACGTAGGAACACAATCTGGTTTTTGTCTACCACCTGTGACAATTATTTTATAACGAACGACATGATTTTTCTCATGAAAATGCTTGCAAGGCTACTCCCCACGCCTGGCCACCGAATACACTTGTTTTTTGTCAACGGATGGCCTGCATTTAATTGAATTATTTTGGAAATGCTGCTTTCCTGCTGTTAACTCTACTCATATTGTAAATGACGCTGGGAGATATTGAAATTAGCAATTAGCGGATTTTACTACACAACATTTATTTCGTTGATATTAACAGGCACAATTAAAGAACACTTCAAACAAACTGTGTTCCGTTACACAGTAACCATATACACTCCTGGAAATGGAAAAAAGAACACACTGACACCGGTGTGTCAGACCCACCATACTTGCTCCGGACACTGCGAGAGGGCTGTACAAGCAATGATCACACGCACGGCACAGCGGACACACCAGGAACCGCAGTTTTGGCCGTCGAATGGCGCTAGCTGCGCAGCATTTGTGCACCGCCGCCGTCAGTGTCAGCCAGTTTGCCGTGGCATACGGAGCTCCATCGCAGCCTTTAACACTGGTAGCATGCCGCGACAGCGTGGACGTGAACCGTATGTGCAGTTGACGGACTTTGAGCGAGGGCGTATAGTGGGCATGCGGGAGGCCGGGTGGACGTACCGCCGAATTGCTCAACACGTGGGGCGTGAGGTCTCCACGGTACATCGATGTTGTCGCCAGTGGTCGGCGGAAGGTGCACGTGCCCGTCGACCTGGGACCGGATCGCAGCGACGCACGGATGCACGCCAAGACCGTAGGATCCTACGCAGTGCCGTAGGGGACCGCACCGCCACTTCCCAGCAAATTAGGGACACTGTTGCACCTGGGGTATCGGCGAGGACCATTCGCAACCGTCTCCATGAAGCTGGGCTACGGTCCCGCACACCGTTAGGCCGTCTTCCGCTCACGCCCCAACATCGTGCAGCCCGCCTCCAGTGGTGTCGCGACAGGCGTGAATGGAGGGACGAATGGAGACGTGTCGTCTTCAGCGATGAGAGTCGCTTCTGCCTTGGTGCCAATGATGGTCGTATGCGTGTTTGGCGCCGTGCAGGGGAGCGCCACAATCAGGACTGCATACGACCGAGGCACACAGGGCCAACACCCGGCATCATGGTGTGGGGAGCGATCTCCTACACTGGCCGTACACCACTGGTGATCGTCGAGGGGACACTGAATAGTGCACGGTACATCCAAACCGTCATCGAACCCATCGTTCTACCATTCCTAGACCGGCAAGGGAACTTGCTGTTCCAACAGGACAATGCACGTCCGCATGTATCCCGTGCCACCCAACGTGCTCTAGAAGGTGTAAGTCAACTACCCTGGCCAGCAAGATCTCCGGATCTGTCCCCCATTGAGCATGTTTGGGACTGGATGAAGCGTCGTCTCACGCGGTCTGCACGTCCAGCACGAACGCTGGTCCAACTGAGGCGCCAGGTGGAAATGGCATGGCAAGCCGTTCCACAGGACTACATCCAGCATCTCTACGATCGTCTCCATGGGAGAATAGCAGCCTGCATTGCTGCGATAGGTGGATATACACTGTACTAGTGCCGACATTGTGCATGCTCTGTTGCCTGTGTCTATGTGCCTGTGGTTCTGTCAGTGTGATCATGTGATGTATCTGACCCCAGGAATGTGTCAATAAAGTTTCCCCTTCCTGGGACAATGAATTCACGGTGTTCTTATTTCAATTTCCAGGAGTGTACATGCGCCACTATCAGCTCTGCCTGTACGGTACTGCTTCCAATGCGCGACTATCAGCTCTGCCTGAACGCTAATGCCTCCAAGCTCGATCGCTCCACAGCATTGAGCTCTCTGTCGCCCGCGCATCATCGATTCAAAGGTCGTATGTAAAGAGTATTCTAACCTAACATGCCCTTCTGTTTCCAGCAAAGCTAATGTTGACAAGAAACCTTTTTAAAGCCGTTCTGGTGAAGAAGAGCGTGCTGAAAAGTAATGCCTGCGAATTTTTTATCTGAAAACTCTTAAAGCTTTTTAAATAAAACAAATGTTATTAACATTCTACATCTTTATTCTTCATGTCTACGTATTTGCAGCGTACTGTCTCAGAAGCAGCGTGCTGTAATCGAGTTCCGAATTCGAAGAGTTCGTCCACACATGGATTACCCTCTCGTTCACCATGACAGTGCCACATCACACATGAGCGGAGTCACATCTGCACACTTGAAGTTCGCTGTCATTGATCAGCCTCCACACAGCCCAGATTTGGTGAAATCCAATTTCCATCTTTTCCAAAACTTAAAGAACGTTCGAGGACTTCGCTTTGATGGTGGTGAGGCTGTGCAAGCGGACGTGAGGCCGTGGCTCCGTCAGCAAAGTCGAACTTTCTACAGCGACGGTGCCAACAAATTGTCTCTCGTTGGGAGAAATGTTTTCGTCGGTAGGGTGACTTTGTTAAGAAATAAATATGCAGACATGAAGAATAAAGATGTAGATTGTTAATGAACTGTGTTTTATTTTTAAAAAACTCTAGGACTTTTTACTAAAAAAATTCGGAGGAATTACTTTTCAGCATGTCCGCGTAGTTAACGAAATCTACAGTTGTTAACAAAGGCCGACAGTAGTTTTTACGAGTTAAAATAGTTTTTAAAAATAGTACGCTCCACAGTGAGTTTTTACAGGCTAAAGATGGTTTTCTAAAAAATACGTTTGAGAGTGAGTCAGGAATGGTTATTCGCCTGGGAAATACTATCACTAGCAGAAATGGGGCGCGAATGGTCACAGGCTTTTTTGGCTCGCGAGAGAGCCTACCAGGAATGCTGTAAAATCTTAAATCGCACAACTCGAAGCAATACTCCGTACAACTCTGAAGAACATGGTTTTAAAGCCGCAACACTCATCTTGCAGATATAGAAAGAAATAACAGTTCGTTCAGAGGCACAGAAACATTCATTCTTCACACGCTCCATCCGCGAACGGAACAGGAACAGAATTTAATGTATCATTCAATAATAAGTGTCATCTGTCACGCTCTTCACAGTGATTCGCAGAGTATAGATGATGTAGCATCAACCTGTCTAGAAACTGAAGGAACACGAGAAATTCTTTTTCCTAAAATAATGACCATTTTGCATCCACAGAAGACAAGAATTTAGGTGACTTAGCACAAACATTTCATTAGCATTTCACATATTTACATGGATATTCCAACTTATGTACCTTTTTAAAGTATCTATTCGTACTTCTTTTGTCTCACAGTATAATACTAGATACTGTTTCACTTTTTGTGAAACTATTCACATTCTTAATGTTTTTACCTGAAAGGAAGAAGATTGTCTTACTACCAGAGTGTGCTGAAAAGTAATGTCACTGAATTTATAATTAAAAACCTCTCATAGGTTTTTAAATAAAATAAACTTTATTAACATTTTATATCTTTATTGTTCATGTCTATATATACATTTCTCAACATAGTCACACTGACGTCGAACACAGTTCTCCCAATGAGAGACCAGTTTCTTGATACCCTTAATGCAGAATGTTTGACTTTGTTGACGGAACCACATCATCACCTCTGCCTGCACTGCTTCATCACTATCAAAGAGGAGTCCTCAAAGATGTTTTTTAACTTTTGGAAACAGATTAAAATCGAATGGAGCAAAGTCGGCACACTATGGAGGATCATGGAAAACAGTTAACCCAAGACATCGAATTGTTGCATTTGTTCCATGGCATTGTAATGCTGTGGCAGAGGGTGCTCCACGTGTGAACTCTTCAAATTCGAAACTCGATTACGAACGCTGTTTCTCACGCACCGAGATACACTCCTGGAAATTGAAATAAGAACACCGTGAATTCATTGTCCCAGGAAGGGGAAACTTTATTGACACATTCCTAGGGTCAGATACATCACATGATCACACTGACAGAACCACAGGCACATAGACACAGGCAACAGAGCATGCACAATGTCGGCACTAGTACAGTGTATATCCACTTTTCGCAGCAATGCAGGCTGCTATTCTCCCATGGAGACGATCGTTGAGATGCTGGATGTAGTCCTGTGGAACGGCTTGCCATGCCATTTCCACCTGGCGCCTCAGTTGGACCAGCGTTCGTGCTGGACGTGCAGACCGCGTGAGACGACGCTTCATCCAGTCCCAAACATGCTCAATGGGGGACAGATCCGGAGATCTTGCTGGCCAGGGTAGTTGACTTACACCTTCTAGAGCACGTTGGGTGGCACGGGATACATGCGGACGTGCATTGTCCTGTTGGAACAGCAAGTTCCCTTGCCGGTCTAGGAATGGTAGAACGATGGGTTCGATGACGGTTTGGATGTACCGTGCACTATTCAGTGTCCCCTCGACGATCACCAGTGGTGTACGGCCAGTGTAGGAGATCGCTCCCCACACCGTGATGCCGGGTGTTGGCCCTGTGTGCCTCGGTCGTATGCAGTCCTGATTGTGGCGCTCACCTGCACGGCGCCAAACACGCATACGACCATCATTGGCACCAAGGCAGAAGCGACTCTCATCGCTGAAGACGACACGTCTCCATTCGTCCCTCCATTCACGCCTGTCGCGACACCACTGGAGGCGGGCTGCACGATGTTGGGGCGTGAGCGGAAGACGGCCTAACGGTGTGCGGGACCGTAGCCCAGCTTCATGGAGACGGTTGCGAATGGTTCTCGCCGATACCCCAGGAGCAACAGTGTCCCTAATTTGCTGGGAAGTGGCGGTGCGGTCCCCTACGGCACTGCGTTGGATCCTACGGTCTTGGCGTGCATCCGTGCGTCGCTGCGGTCCGGTCCCAGGTCGACGGGCACGTGCACCTTCCGCCGACCACTGGCGACAACATCGATGTACTGTGGAGACCTCACGCCCCACGTGTTGAGCAATTCGGCGGTACGTCCACCCGGCCTCCCGCATGCCCACTATACGCCCTCGCTCAAAGTCCGTCAACTGCACATACGGTTCACGTCCAAGCTGTCGCGGCATGCTACCAGTGTTAAAGACTGCGATGGAGCTCCGTATGCCACGGCAAACTGGCTGACACTGACGGCGGCGGTGCACAAATGCTGCGCAGCTAGCGCCATTCGACGGCCAACACCGCGGTTCCTGGTGTGTCCGCTGTGCCGTGCGTGTGATCATTGCTTGTACAGCCCTCTCGCAGTGTCCGGAGCAAGTATGGTGGGTCTGACACACCGGTGTCAATGTGTTCTTTTTTCCATTTCCAGGAGTGTAGTTACATTACACACCGCCATGTTACACGCTACAATTCGGGGCCCTCTAGCGACGTGGCATAGACTGATGTCTGAAGTAGTGCTGGAGGCAACTGACACCATCAATCCTGCAGGGCTGTCCATAAATCCTTAAGAGTACGGGGGGGGGGGGGGGGGGGCGGAGATCTCTTGTGAACAGCACGTTGCAAGGCACCCCAGATATGATCAATAATGTTCATGCCTGGGGAGTTCGGTGGCCAGCGGAAGTGTCTAAACTCAGAAGAGTGTTCCTGGAGCTACTCTGTAGCAATTCTGAAAGTGTGGGGCGTCGCATTGCCCTACTTGAATTGCCCAAGTCCGTCGGAATCCACTATGGACATGAATGGATGTAGGTGATCAGACAGGATGCTTATGTACATATCACCTGTCAGAGTCGTATCTAGACGTATCAAGGGTCCCATATCACTCCAACTGCACACACCCCACACCATTACAGAGCCCCCACCAGCTTGAACAGTCCCCTGCTGATAAGCAGGGTCCATGGATTCATGAGGTTGTCTCCATACCCGTACACGTTCATCTGCTCGATACAATTTGAAACGAGACTCGTCCGACCTGGCAATATGTTTCCAGTCATCCATCAACAGTCCAATGTCGGTGTTGACGGACCCAGGCGAGGCGTAAGGCTTTGTGTTGTGCAGCTATCAAGAGTACACGAGTGAGCCTTTTCCTCCGAAAGGGCACATCGATGATGTTTCGTTGAATGGTTCGCAATCCGACACTTGTTGATGGCCCAGATTTGAAAGCTGCAGAAATTTTGCGGAAGTGTTGCACTTGTGTCACGTTGAAAGGTTCTCTTCAGTCGTCGTTGGTCCCGTTCACGCAGGATCTTTCACTGGCCGCAGCGATGCCAGAGATTTAATGTTTTACCGGATTACTGACATTCACTGTACACTCGTGAAATGGTCGTACGAGAAAATCTCTACTTCATCACTACCTTGGAGATGCTGTGTCCCTTCGTACGTGGTCCGACTATGATAGACCACGTTCAAACTCAAAACTTGATAAACTGTCATTTTAGTAGTAGTAACCGATCTAACAACTGCGCCAAACACTTATTGTCTTACATAGGCGTTGCCGACCGCAGCGCCGTATTCTGCCTGTTTACGTATCTCTGTATTTGAATACGCATGCCTATACCAGTTTCTTTGGGGCTTCAGTGTATATACAAATCCACAGCCGTTACACAGAAAAAACCTGGCGAGGTGTGAGTAGCGCTCTTGCTCGAAATGTTTCGTGTAAACTTATACAGACAGTCCATTCTCCGCATAAATCGAAATTCGCGATTGTTTTTGCCTATTATCTACGTTGACACTGGCACTATATCGGTTGTGGGAAGTCGACTTTGGAAAATGCTTTGTTTTAAAGTTTTAACTCGGATAACAAATGAAGGAAGAAGTAATTTTTCATGTGGTATAATTACAAATTAACAATTTTCTCATTTTGTCCCTTTACTTTTACTGTGGAACCTTGTTTATGGCATAAATGGCCTTATCGTTTGACTATATTAACTTAAAAGCTGAAGTTTCTTAAGCCTGCCAAGGAGTCATAGATTTTTGTATGTGACATAAATTTCAACTTGATACGTCTATTCATTACGGAGAAAAATGGGTCTTAACAGACAGATATACAGACAGTCAGAAAGCAAATGACCAAAAAATTTTTTTCGTGTGATATAATTACGAATTAACGATTTTCTGATTTTTTCTTTAGTTGTACTGTGAAGCCTTGCCTCTTGCCAAATTTCATGAGTCTAGGTCAACGGAAAGTAACCTTTAGGTTTTGATGAGTGCATTTGCGAGTATCAAAATATTTGACATCAGCGGCTATATCTTTCGACTGCGTTGACCTAGAGGCTTAAAATTATTAGATCGTCAAGAGACCATAACCTTACTTTGTGACATAAATTTCTACTTTATTCGCCTACCCGTTCCACGGGAAATTGATCTTACGGCCGGTCGGACAGACAGACAGTCACGTAACAATCATTCCATTTCCCCTACACGCTTACATAATGTTTGCTGCTAATCATGTAATTAGATTTTCAGGTTCTTCCGCAAAATGTTTTAGCAATGATCATACATTTGAATTTAATGTCTTTCATCCAAAGAGGAAATTTTGCCTTCGGTTTTACGCAGTTCATTACCATTGTGTAACGATGATACTTTCCCCTACCCTGTGACATCTTCATTTAGAAGTCGTATAGTGCGGCTGATGTTATCTGCTAATTCCTCGCTGCATATTGAGGTGTGTGACATTCGCCGTCCAGTATGAAGCGCTGTGTTCAGTTAGTTATACATTTCTCCACGACTAAAGCCTTAGAAAACGTTTCAAATAAGATGTATTTTAGTATGACTCAAACTCATTTCGTATACTGAACGCACAATAAGATAATAGCATTTTGCGTGTTTCAGACCACACCAAAAGATTTTTTGTACGATCTCTCGTTCGTGTTCTATTACAATAGTCACTTCCCCCTAAGTAGGGTGGAGTCAACAAAATATTTAGATACGGAACTTAAAGCTGTAATCACACATACATGGTGAGACAAAACAGCCGGCCGCGGTGGCCGAGCGGTTCTAGGCGCTTCAGTCCGGAACCGTGCGACTGCTACGCTCTCACGTTCGAATCCTGCCTCGGGCATGGATGTGTGTGATGTCCTTAGGTTAGTTAGGTTTAAGTAGTTCTAAGTTCTAGAGGACTGATCACCTCAGATGTTAAGTCTCATAGTGCTCAGAGCCATTTGAACCGTTTTGAGACAAAACAGCACATACCCCGAAGAGCCAGAACGCTATTACCACCTACATAATAGCCGGTATGTCCACCTTTGACACGGATAACAGCGGTGACGTGTCGTGACATGAAGCAATGAGGCCTTGGTAGGTCTCTATGTCACCTAATTCCCAACGCCACATTCAGTCTTATCCAGATGTGTTCGACCGGGTTCAGATCTGGCGAATTTGGACGAGGAGGGGGGGGGGGGGGGCAGCACATCAACTGGAACTCGCCACTGTGTTCCCCGAACAACTCCATCACGCTCCTGGCCTTATGACATGGGGCATTATCTTGTTGAAAAATGCCACTGCCGTCGGGAAACACGATCGTCATGAAAGGGTGTACATTGTCTGGAAGCAGTGCAGTACTCCTTGGCCACCATACAGCCTTCCATGAGCTCCACTGGATTCATGGTTGCCCACATAATGTCTCCAAAAGCATAATGGAGCCGCCACGAGCTTGTCTCAGCTGTCAAACAGCTGTTCCCCTGGATGACAACGAATTCGTGCCGTCCCATTTGCATAATGAAAAAGACGTCGGATTCATGAGACCATGCAACGCTCTGCCACTGTGCCAACGTTCAGTGCGAATGGTTCGTGCGCGTTTACGTCATAGAGGCCGATGTCGTGGTTTTGAGATTGGCACATGCAGGGCCCATCGTTAGGATTATTTCGTGCATAGTGAGTTGAGACACACTTCTACTCTGCCTAGCATCAAAGGCAAATGTTAGTCCCGCTACAATTCGCCGCCTGTCTCTTTTTTTTTTTTTACCAGTCTGCCCAGCCTAAGACGTCCGATATATGTAACGATGGGTGACTGCCCAACCCCACGACGTGTGGACGTGGTTTCACCTTGGTTTCGTCATTGTTGAAGACACTTATCACAGCTCAGCTCGAGCACCCGACAAGTCGTGCACTTTCCGAAATGCTCGAGCCGAGCTTACGGGCCACCACAATCTGCCCTCGTTAAAACTCAGTTACATCGCAGGCTTTTCCCGTTATACACACGGACAGCTCGCTCGCTGATACTACACTCCTGGAAATTGAAATAAGAACACCGTGAATTCATTGTCCCAGGAAGGGGAAACTTTATTGACACATTCCTGGGGTCAGATACATCACATGATCACACTGACAGAACCACAGGCACATAGACACAGGCAACAGAGCATGCACAATGTCGGCACTAGTACAGTGTATATCCACCTTTCGCAGCAATGCAGGCTGCTATTCTCCCATGGAGACGATCGTAGAGATGCTGGATGTAGTCCTGTGGAACGGCTTGCCATGCCATTTCCACCTGGCGCCTCAGTTGGACCAGCGTTCGTGCTGGACGTGCAGACCGCGTGAGACGACGCTTCATCCAGTCCCAAACATGCTCAATGGGGGACAGATCCGGAGATCTTGCTGGCCAGGGTAGTTGACTTACACCTTCTAGAGCACGTTGGGTGGCACGGGATACATGCGGACGTGCATTGTCCTGTTGGAACAGCAAGTTCCCTTGCCGGTCTAGGAATGGTAGAACGATGGGTTCGATGACGGTTTGGATGTACCGTGCACTATTCAGTGTCCCCTCGACGATCACCAGTGGTGTACGGCCAGTGTAGGAGATCGCTCCCCACACCATGATGCCGGGTGTTGGCCCTGTGTGCCTTGGTCGTATGCAGTCCTGATTGTGGCGCTCACCTGCACGGCGCCAAACACGCATACGACCATCATTGGCACCAAGGCAGAAGCGACTCTCATCGCTGAAGACGACACGTCTCCATTCGTCCCTCCATTCACGCCTGTCGCGACACCACTGGAGGCGGGCTGCACGATGTTGGGGCGTGAGCGGAAGACGGCCTAACGGTGTGCGGGACCGTAGCCCAGCTTCATGGAGATGGTTGCGAATGGTCCTCGCCGATACCCCAGGAGCAACAGTGTCCCTAATTTGCTGGGAAGTGGCGGTGCGGTCCCCTACGGCACTGCGTAGGATCCTACGGTCTTGGCGTGCATCCGTGCGTCGCTGCGGTCCGGTCCCAGGTCGACGGGCACGTGCACCTTCCGCCGACCACTGGCGACAACATCGATGTACTGTGGAGACCTCACGCCCCACGTGTTGAGCAATTCGGCGGTACGTCCACCCGGCCTCCCGCATGCCCACTATACGCCCTCGCTCAAAGTCCGTCAACTGCACATACGGTTCACGTCCACGCTGTCGCGGCATGCTACCAGTGTTAAAGACTGCGATGGAGCTCCGTATGCCACGGCAAACTGGCTGACACTGACGGCGGCGGTGCACAAATGCTGCGCAGCTAGCGCCATTCGACGGCCAACGCCGCGGTTCCTGGTGTGTCCGCTGTGCCGTGCGTGTGATCATTGCTTGTACAGCCCTCTCGCAGTGTCCGGAGCAAGTATGGTGGGTCTGACACACCGGTGTCAATGTGTTCTTTTTTCCATTTCCAGGAGTGTACTTGCACCGTGCGTATCTCTGACTAGCAGTCATTCCTCATCAGTTGACGATGCTATCGTCTGGACAGGTTTATATCGACAGGAAGGCGGTGGTCATAATTTTGTGACTGATCAGCCTAATAATAACTGTATTTCATCGTCCTTTTATTCCTAAAGCGTGAAGCAAACTAGGCAAGACACTGCCGCTGACGAGATATTTTACGGCTAATATTGTTCCCACTAGCATAGTCTGGCAGTAACGGATTTCTTTGCCTATATTTATACGCAGTACGTTACATTTATTTACATTCAGGGCCAGTTGCAAGTCCTTGTACTTCTCGAAGCATTCGTATTCTCTTCCTGATTGTTTAGGCTCTATTTTTGTGTCGGTTGCCTGTCGGTGTGCGCTTGTGTGTTGAGTTTATGGAGCTGTGATAGAAAATCTCGCTTGCCTGTTCTGTTTCTGTGTAGTTTTAGCGGTTAATTTTCTCGTTGTGATAGCGGCCACAGATTGATGTAGAGCTAGATTTCTGTCCAATGGAATGGTACTGTCGCACTGTCATAGGATTCCGAGAGAAGCACTGAAAAACTATATGAGTTAAGCTGCCATTTTCAACAAACCGCATACCTCTATCTAGCAAATTTCTTAGAAATAAATGTTCGTAATCAGGGAAGAACTTTATGCTAATCCTGTATTATACAATAATTGTAGGCTCAATGTGAAAATTGCTCTAAAATGGTGTTTTTGTGGGCTAGTCATTACAAAAATTTCCCTGGTAAGGCCTGCAGCACAGATTCTTCCTAGATAACTATGGTTCCGAAGGACAGTCCTACATACATGTAGATTACGAAAGTGGTAACCGTTATACTATGTAATATTTTCAAGTGTTGTGGATTAAAAGCAGACCTCCAAGTATTAAATAACAGTTAAACTCAATTTTCGTCCATCTAAATCTACATGTATATCCTGTACTTCATGCGCATTTTAGTATTTTTCTGCCCTTTGTGCATACTGAGCAATGGGTTCACGAGCATCTGTATTCCTCTGTATGCACTCTAATCTCTTTCATATTATTCCAATGGTTCCTACGCGAAAACTGCGATGGTGGCAGTAGAATTATCGCACAGTCGACCTCGAATCCCCATTCCTTAAACTTACCCAACGGAGCTTCACGAGAACTATGTTGTCTTCCTTCCGTGAAAACACTTTAAGTTCTTACAAGACACATGCAAGTTACTTGTCATATGTGTCGTAACTGCTACATTAACTCGTCTAAAACCGGTATCAAGGTCATCTACATGCACTAACAAGCTTTCATAATTATTACCAACTTAAATAGCAGAAGTTATTTTACAGCCGACCGGTGTGGCCGAGCGGTTCTAGGCGCTTCACTCTGGAACCGTGCGACCACTGCGGTCGCAGGTTCGAATTCTGCCTCGGGAATGGATGTGTGTGATGTCCTTAGGTTGGTTAGGTTTAAGTAGTTCTGAGTTCTAGGGGACTGATGACCTCAGATGTAAGTCCCATAGTGCTCAGATCCATTTGAACCATTTTTATTTTACAATTCACAACTGACGACATCACATGCTCTTAATGGAACGGAAGAAATCTGTGCTGTTCATTCGATCTCATTTGGTCCTCGCCGGCGGTGTCGGCCAATTAATGCAATGAAAATTATAATATTACTACATCCGAAAAATCTGATTGTGTCTGCTCGTAAAAGAAACGAGGTGAGGGTGATGTCGGGCGACCGCTAGTTGTAATATTGAAGCTTGTGCTGTAGTGTAAGTAAAACACCTATTAACTTAGTGTGTGAGCACACTATAACAAGACAACGCAACTCGCAGAGTCGCGTGGCAGCTTACACATTACGTCACGTGATCGCCTGTCATCTGTCCACTGGCTGATAACTGCCCAAGGCTGATCGCAGATGCCTAGCAAACACTATCTGTTCCTCCGTGTTTCCCACATTCCATATGGGTTAGCGCGTAACCTAAAAAACACATCAAACGTGAACTGAGCTTCAGGCTTAATGACGAATTGGAAAACTGAAATTTTAGAAGCTTTTTTTCGGGCGAGAGAATTTTATTTATTATTCAGCGTCTGTGCTAGTTTACAAACTCTGAGACGTAGTTTTGCATAAAGAGTCAAACATGAGGCCCTGATGCAGGGGATCGGTTTGGCACTGGGTTCATAGCATGGCATCAAGGCTCGGGGCTGTGACGTGCGGTGCTCGTGCGGTACGTGCACTGCAGATGTGAAGAATCGCTCGTACTCACCAAAGCGTGATGAAGGGCTGTGCGGGTGGCGTTTGCACTTGCTAGTCACAGGCATGACACAGCGAACGTTTAATAATAAAAACGTGATAATTGTTCACATCCTTTCTTCCTACTGCACAGGGCAGTACAACGCGACCGTAAAACAAAAACGCCCGCAATAATTGTTACACATGAAACCAAGGACTATCAGTGTACTTTGTTTCAAACAATTAAGTCTGCAACTCCACGTTATTGTTGTTACGTAGCAAGGCTATACTTTGTTTTAAAAAGAATCCTTATCCCTCACAGCACAATTTTTTGTAGCAAGATTGTATTTTGTTTAAATAAATGAATCCCAACAATTTCAAACCGTTATTGTTGCATAACAGGGCTGTATTTTGCTTAAAACAGTCTCCTCCATGTACAAGTTAGGGAACCTATAGGATAACCACCCTTGAATAGGGTAGAGAGGAGAGATAGGGGGAGGTGAGATGGGGTGCAGGAGAGGTAATATTATCCTGCAATGAGGATAACAGGGTAATAAATTATCCTAACGGGCAATAATTATAGCGATAAGGATCCTAAATAAACAAACATCCCAGTCAATAGGGTAACAAAAAAATGGCTCTGAGCACTATGGGACTTAACTTCTGAGGTCACCAGTCCCCTAGAACTTAGGACTACTTAAACCAGCTAACCTAAGGACATCACACACATCCATGCCCAAGGCAGGATTCGAACCTGCGACCGTAACGGTCTCGCGGTTCCAGACTGTAAATAGAATAACAGTCATTATGAATTGGGTCATAAAATCCAGCAACAAAGATAATAAATATGGTAACAAATTGGACCATAAATAAACTCCTTATCTGCTCCCCAACCAACAGGTGTCCGCCCCGATAGCTGAGTGGATTGCCATCCTACGGACCTGGGTTCGATTCCCGGCTGGGTCGGGGATTTTCTCCGCTCAGGAAATGGGTGTTGTGTTGTCTTCATCATCATTTCATCCCCATCAGGAGCGCAGGTCGCCCAGTGTGGCGTCGAATATAACAAGACCTGCACCATGGTGGCCGGACCTGCCCTGTAGGGGGCCTCCCGGCCAATGACGCCAGACGCTCCACCAACAGGTTAACAACCCACCCTGTCTAGGTGATAAATTATCCGATAAAGATCCTAAATAAACTCTCTTTCCTGCCAATAGGATAACAGCCTGCTATTTATACTAAGGCAACTGACTGAGAGAGAGATGTGGGAAGAGTCGAGGAGGGGAAGGGTCATCATAAATCATCCTCAACTAAGATTGCCATTTCTAGCTGGGACCTCGTCGGGACACTCTGAGACAAGTGTGTAGAAATGAAGTAAAAAATTTGTTTAATATAATTACTTTTTACTTAGGACACAATTACATGGCACTTGTTGCAGTATAAGTAGTACGTACACCACAGGGAGATTTCATCTTTTTCGACAAGTCTTCTTCCCGTTTTACGTATTTATAAAATTCCATGCGAGTCAGCTTGTTGTTAAACTGCCACTATAAGATTGTTTCCACAGTCCCTAACAGCAGTCGATTTCTTTCATCAGTCCACTGGGCCGACATCAGTGAAAACGCTTTCCGCAGTGGTGGTGTGTGCGGGAATACACAACAAATACTCACATAACCTTATAAATTGGCATTTGTGTTCATGATTTCCTTCCACGGAATTTGTAGACTTCCATTCTTCCGAGTCACGCTTAGTTTCTAAAAATGTCGTCGGATATATACACTCCTGAAAACAATTGTCGCCTGAAATCTTCACACCATTTTTAGTCAGATATAGTTGTGGCGAAACAAGCGCTGTATCATTTGAGAGATACAGAGGCGAGCGAGTGAGCCGGGACTTAGCCCAGTTCACTGCCAGTAGCGCCACGTCACCACAACGCATCTGTGCGTAGCACACGAGTGTTGCACCATAGTTAAGTATGAAATTAAAAGTTAAAGTGCTTTTTAAAACTTTGTCAACATATTATTTAGTGTAATAATGTCTAAACTGTCAAGTCCCAGACTGATTAGGTCAATATTTTTACCTAAATACATCGTCATGATCACCATCATCATCATCATCATCATCATCATCATTTAAGACTGATTATGCCTTTCAGCGTTCAGTCTGGAGCATAGTCCCCCTTATAAAATTCCTCCATGATCCCCTATTCAGTGCTAACATTGGTGCCTCTTCTGATGTTAAGCCTATTACTTCAAAATCATTCTTAACCGAATCCAGGTACCTTCTCCTTGGTCTGTCCCGACTCCTCCTACCCTCTACTGCTGAACCCATGAGTCTCTTGGGTAACCTTGCTTCTCCCATGCGTGTAACATGACCCCACTATCTAAGCCTGTTCGCCCTGACTGCTACATCTATAGAGTTCATTCCCAGTTTTTCTCTGATTTCCTCATTGTGGACACCCTCCTGCCATTGTTCCCATCTACTAGTACCTGCAATCATCCTAGCTACTTTCATATCCGTAACCTCAACCTTGTTGATAAGGTAACCCGAATCCACCCAGCTTTCGCTCCCATACAACAAAGTTGGTTGAAAGATTGAACGGTGCACAGATAACTTAGTCTTGGTACTGACTTCCTTCTTGCAGAAGAGAGTAGATCGTAGCTGAGCGCTCACTGCATTAGCTTTGCTACACCTCGCTTCCAGTTCTTTCACTATGTTGCCATCCTGTGAGAACATGCATCCTAAGTACTTGAAACCGTCCACCTGTTCTAACTTTGTTCCTCCTATTTGGCACTCAATCCGTTTATATCTCTTACCCACTGACATTACTTTCGTTTTGGAGATGCTAATCTTCATACCATAGTCCTTACATTTCTGATCTAGCTCTGAAATATTACTTTGCAAACTTTCAATCGAATCTGCCATCACAACTAAGTCATCGGCATATGCAAGACTGCTTATTTTGTGTTCACATATCTTAATCTCACCCAGCCAGTCTATTGTTTTCAACATATGATCCATAAATAATATGAACAACGATGGAGACAGGTTGCAGCCTTGTCTTACCCCTAAAACTACTCTGAACCATGAACTCAATTTACCGTCAACTCTAACTGCTGCCTGACTGTCCATGTAAAGACCTTTAATTGCTTGCAAAAGTTTGCCTCCTATTCCATAATCTCGTAGAACAGACAATAACTTCCTCCTAGGAACCCGGTCATATGCCTTTTCTAGATCTATAAAGCATAGATACAATTCCCTGTTCCACTAATAACACTTCTCCATTATTTGCCGTAAGCTAAAGATCTGGTCCTGACAACCTCTAAGAGGCCTAAACCCACACTGATTTTCATCCAATTGGTCCTCAACTAATACTCGCACTTTCCTTTCAACAATACCTGAGAAGATTTTACCCACAACGCTGATTAAAGAGATACAATCTTTTCTGTTTCCATGTTTAAAGATTGGTGTGATTACTGCTTTTGTCCAGTCTGATGGAACCTGTCCCGACTGCCAGGCAATTTCAGTTATCCTGTGTAGCCATTTAAGACCTGACATTCCACTGTATTTGATGAGTTCCGACTTAATTTCATCCACCCCAGCTGCTTTATTGCACTGCAATCTATTGACCATTTTCTCCACTTCCTCAAATGTGATCCTATTTCCATCATCGTTCCTATCCCATTATACCTCGAAATCTGAAACATTACGGATCTTATACATCGTTTTAAGAGAAAAAAGTGGTGCTAAATAACAAAGCTATGAAGCCAGAAACTGGTCATAATGTAAAGATGTATGTCAAAATTAGCTGATACAAGTCTCAACGCGGTTAAAGCAATATTTTGGTCAGAATCCTCGTTTTTAAGAAAAATTGAAGGCGCTAAATATTAGACTTAGAAATGTGGAAATTTGCATGACGCTTCTGTTCAGTTCAGTTCAGTTTTCGGGGTGCACTCAGCCTCGTGATGCCAATTGAGGAGCTACTCGACCGAATAGTAGCGGCTCTGGTCAAAGAAAACCATCACAACGACCGGGAGAGCGGTGTGCTGACCACACGCCCCTCCTATGCACATCCCCATCTGAGGATGATACGGCGGTCGGATGGTCCTGGTGGGCCACTTGTGGTCTGAAGACGGAGTGCTTTTCAGTTCAACAGAAAAATAATAACTACGTGACCCCAGTAAGTTATCGCTAATAGTTTTCGAGTAATTTAATGAAAACTAGATTTGTAACAAAAACGTCTTTATTTGTAGTAGATTAAGTGTCTGTTATATTAATGCTAGAAAGTTTTGGTTATAGTACGTAATGTAACCTATTAAATAATACGGCTATAACAAGTTTTCGGACCTTGATGTTAATAACAACGAATACAAAGTCCTTCAAAGTTGTAGTTCAGAGGTCATGTCCTACTGTCAGATCTATTCTAAAAATTCTAGAAGGCAAAGTTTCAATGCAAGCGAGCTGAAACTTTTTCTGTGATTTTAACCAACTTATCTACATTCACACAAAAATTACGAGGATTCTAAACTGAGTCATAACATTGTTATTATATACAGGATGTCCCACTCACACTTACCTGATTTCAAAGACCCAGGAAAAAAAAACCACAGTAGATACGACAGTGAAAAATGCAACACATTCTAGAGCATCTCAAAGAATTAATTATTTATCATCAATGCACCTCTGCATGTGAACCATTTGTAGCACAAATAATATCGAGTCTACATTCAACTTCTTTGCAAGTTCTTTATACGATTCCTCCATTATGTTGCAATCGCATTAGTGTTGCGATGTCGCAACGTACGAATATCGTCCACATTGGCCGCATACACGCGGTCCTTGACGAATTCCCACATTAAGAAATCAAACGGCGTGATGTCGGGTAACGTGGTGGCCAGGCAAAGTGTCCTCCGCGTCCGATCCAACGACTGGGAAATTTCCTATCCAGGAACTTGCGAACAGCCGTTGACCAATGCGGCGAAGCTCCATCTTGTTGGAAAAGGATGTTGGGTTGCAAGTCTTGTATCTGAGGCTGCTCCAACATGTCCAGATACTCCTACCCATTCACTGTTTGTTCCGCAAAGAAGAACGGTCCAACAGTCCTGTCGTGCATTAGCCCGCACCAGACGTTTAGTTTAGGGCTATCACAAAGTTGTTCAGTGACAATGTGCGCATTTTGCGAACCCCAAATCCGAACATTATGTCTATTAACCCTTTCATATAGATGAAAGGTTGCCTCATCTGAGAAGAAACATCTTTCCAGGAATCTGCCATCCATATCAATACACTGCAGCAAATTGTTGTCGGCGTGGTTTGTCGTTCGACGTCAGATGTTGCAGATTTTGAACTTTTAAGGACACATACAAAGACGCTGTTGAATGGACTTCTGAGAAACATTTGTCTGATGTCCTCCACTGTCTCTTCTGAAACTCCGTAACATGCACCACCAGAATATTTCAGACTTTCTGTTGCTAGAAACTACCTATACCATTCTGTAACTGTTTTCACATCATATGGATCACATTCATACGGACGACGATAATTTCTTTGCACAGGAATCGGCGATTTTGTTTCTGCAAACCACACTACAGCTTGCGCGCGCTGCTGTGGAGTCGCCATTTTCACTTCATGCGACCATGTTGCACTCTTGCGACGATACTTGGCACTTCTGACACGGGAATATAAATTCTTTGAGATGCTCTACAATGTGGTGCATTTTTCATTGTCATATCTACTGTGGTTTTTCTCTCCTGGGTCCTTGAAATCAGGGAGGTTTGAGTGGGACACCCTGTATAGTGTGTCCGTGAAAGCGGCCGTTTAGAGACTGCTACCGTGTGCTTCGGGCGGATGACAGCAGGTGTTACCTTAGCCATCCGCTGCGCCACATATATAAATACAGCCCAAGAGGCAAGACTAGGCTTCACTTCGCACCCAACTACCATACGATCCGCGTCAGTCAAGCACTGAGTGTGCGCTGCCTAGGATGATGTCAGAGACAGGCTGTTACAAAACGCTTATTTTCAGTAATAATAGTGAGCTCACAAGGACTGTACACCGTCCTAGATCCCTTAGTTTTCGCAAAACTAACGGTTAGTGTGACACCCGTAATGTTAACAAATCTGCGTGCCAAGTGGTGACAATTATTTTCCACTTTTGTGACGAGCATTTATTTTGATTATCAGTAGTCAGGGTGAAAGACAATTTAGTACGAACTTACTGTACAGGTCGCCTCTGAATTGCTCATAGTGCTGTTTAGGATAGAGAGATTTACTGTCAGTATGAACATGATGAATATTACAATGTTGTGCGTGTGAAACTTTACCAAATATATGTATCAATTAGAACTTCATTTATCATCATATTTCTGATCCCGCTGAGCAAATAGAGAATAGAAACATTTCTTTCAGTGGGCTGGACAAGAATGTGGACTTGCAGAATGGGAACTATGGTCAGTATGTTCTCCATCACTTTCTGACTGACCACAGAAATAGTTGCCAGGCTCTCGTAAAAGATGGCGAGCAATATTTACGACAGTTCCAATTCCCCCCTATGACTTATGGATGATTATGACTTATCGTTATATTAATAAGTTAACCAACCCGCCGCTCCACATAGTGTTTTCAATCATCACCCAGTCTGCGGTTTCAGATAGCGTCATCCAAGCAAATACTTTATATTTATTAAAAGAAATATCCCATTTCTCTGAGTAATCAAATACTGTGGTACAGAAAGCCATTGTTTCTTCCTCAAATTTCGAAATCAAATAATTATTTCTTGGTTAGGGTTCTCATTCTTTAATTTGTTCAGATTCGTCTTGGTTTGCGTGCCAATAAAATTGGCAGTCTTCCTTTCATTCAGACATCTTTGAGTGTCGATTAATTTATGTCTTATTTCAATTATCAAAACTTCATTCTTCTCCGCGCTTTATATATCATCATCATCAGTTATCTGCTATATTAGCAGGTCCTTTGCCTCTCCATTTTCTGCGATCCATTGCTTCCTTCTTAAGGCTGCTGTATGTTGTACCGTCCATCATGTCATCCAGTATCTGGAATCTCTTCCTTCCTCGCTTCCTTTTCCCTTCTACATAACCTTCTAAAACTGTTTTTATCAGTCCGTCATTCTTTCTTAATATATGCTCAATCCCATTTCTTTTTCTTCTCTTTATTACATCTAGTAACTGTCTTTTCTCTCCCACTCTTCTCAGTACCTCTTCATTTTTTACTCTGTCCATCCAACTTATTCTTTCCATCTTCCGCCATGTCCAGATCTCAAAAGCCTCCAGCCTTTCTCTGTCTTTTTTCCCCATAGTCCATGTTTCAGCGCCATATAGAAGAGCACTCCATACAAGACATTTTATGAGTCTCTTTCTGAGTTCGCTGTCCAGACCGCTGCAGAAGATTCTCCTTTTCTAATAAAACGCCTCTTTTGCCATTGCTATCCTTGTTTTAATTTCTGTGGTGCACTTCCAGTCGGTGTCTATCCTGCTTCCAAGATACTTAAAATTTTGCACCTGTTCTAGTGTTTCTCCATTCAGCACAATTTTTATTTCCTTATTTCCTCCTATTGCCAATATTTTTGTTTTATTTGTGTTAATTTTCATTCCATATTTTTTTCCGTTAGTTGCAATGGTGTCCACCAAATCCTGTAATTCTTTTTCCCCTGTGGCTAGAAGGACCATGTCATCAGCAAATCTCAAGCACCCTACTCTCCTTCCTCCAATTTCTACTCCTTTGTCATCTAATGAGCATTGGTCAATCATATTTTCCAAGTAAAGGTTGAAAAGAGTAGGTGATAAACAGCATCCTTGTCTTACTCCTTTCCCTAGTCTGATCCAGTTTGTACTTTCTCCTCTTACTTTAACTGAAACTTTTTGATTAAGGTATAATGAGTTTATAAGTCTTCTGGTTTTCCAGTCCACTCTCTTTTCCCTCATAATAGTCGCCAGCTTGTCCCAAACCACATTGTCAAATGCCTTTTCTAAATCGATGAAGCACATATATAGGTCTCTTCCTTTTTCAATAAACCTTTCTCCCAAGATTCGTAGGAACCCTATTGCATCTCTGGTGCCCGTATTCCGTCTAAAGCCAAACTGCTCCTCACCGAGATTCTCCTCTATTACTTTTCCAAGTCTTTTATTAATTATTGTTAACATCACTTTGGCTGCATGTGAAATGAGGCTGATTGTCCTCTGCTCGCTGCATTTCTTGGTTCCTTGTTTTTTCGGTAATGGAATCATTACTGTTGTCAAAAAGTCCTCAGGCCATTCTCCACTGTCATATATTTTATTACATAACCTCAATATTTCTCTTATTCCATTGTGGTTCAAGCATTTTAGTATTTCTCCCGGTATTGTATCTGTACCTACTGCTTTGCCATTTTTCATTGCAGCAATGGCAGCCTTTACTTCTTCCATTATGATGGTCGGTCCTTTCTCTTTATCACTTACACTGTTGTGTGATTCAAGTTCCAGAGTTTCTGGTTTGCTATTTGTGTCATATAGCTCTTTTAGATGTCCTTCCCATCTCTGGAGGACATCGTCACGATCTTTGTACACTACCTCTTCGTCTTTACTCAAAATTTCCATAGTAGCACTTCCTGCTCTGTTTTGTTCCCATGTCATAGTTTTTACTCTGTTGTATAGTAAGTCGTATCTTCCCTTCCTGTCCAGTTCTTCAATTTCATCACATTCCTCTTTTAGCCATTTTTTCCTAGCCTGCTCTGTTTCTCTTCGCAGTTCGTTATTTAACCTTCGGTATATCTTTCTTGCATATTCAGTGTTCTTGTTTTTCAATTTTCTTCTCTCCTCCATATTGGAAATCATTTCTTGTGTGACCCATGGTTTTTTGACCTTTTCCCTTTTACATATCCTACATTTTGCTGTCCTGCTTTAATGATTCCTTCTTTCAGCATATTCCAGTACTCGTTGGCATTATCAGGTGCTTCTTTGTCTCGTAATGTGTTTAGAAAGTCCCGAGACAGCATTTCTGTAATTTGTTCTTTGTTGGACCTTATCTTCTCTAAATCCCACTTCTTCACCATTGTCGCCTTTTTCAGTTTTTCATTCTTATTTCTATTTCTGCCATAAGTAAGTTGTGGTCACTATTAATATCTGCACCTGGTAATGTGTGCACCTTCTTGATTCCATTCCTGTATCTTTCTTCTAACAGTATAAAATCGATTTGGTTTCTGTATTTATCCCCTTGCCATTTCCAAGTGTATAGCCTCCTCTTATGGTTCTTGAACCATGTGTTTCCTGCTATCAGCTGCCTTTCCCTGCAGAAGTTAATTAACCATTCACCTCTGTCATTTCTCTTTCCAAGACCATGACTGCCTACTATGTTTCCCTCTTTCCCTTCTCCCACAATGGCGTTCCAGTCTCCCATTACTATTTTGCAGCCTTTTTTATTTTCGTCCATTATTCTCTCTATTACATTGTACGTTTCCTCTACAATTTGGTCATCATGTTCTGAAGTTGGCATATACACCTGGACAATCAGTAAATCATTTTGTGCTCCTTTCAGCCTTACACCAATAACCCGGTCATTTGCATAGTCTACATATTCCACACATTTAGCCAATTCCTTTGTCATAATCATTCCTACTCCATTATTCCTTTTACTTCTCCTCCTGAGTAGTAGAATACATATTCATCTGACTGCAACTCTCCATGTCCATTCCATTTTACCTCAGCAACTCCTACGAGGTCCATATGATTCTTTTCCATCTCTCTTTTAAGGTTTTCTAGTTTTCCTGCTTGTAGCAGAGTTCTGACATTCCAGGTACCAATTCTCGTTTTGATTTTTTGCCTCCTTTCAAGTTGTCCCCCCCGGAGATCCGAATGGGGGACTATTTTACCTCCGGACACTGATTTAACATGAGAGGAAGCCATTTTTTGTGCATAAAATGGAGACTGCATTATGCAGGGAACATAATCTGCGGTGGTATTCCGTTGCCTTCCGCAGTTCTGGAGGCTGCCCCTAACATGGGATACAGACGCCTTTTGCAGCCGCCCGCTCCGGGTCAGACGCTGCATGAGAAGTATACGTTGGAAAATGAAAGACCCCTAGCCCTCGTAACCTAATAGCGTCAGGGTCGGAAAAGAACAAGAGCTGGCCGAGGGTGGCCAGATAGGAAAGATAAGAGTGAGGAGCCTGGCATAAGTAAGTGGAAGCAATGCCAGGACTCAGCTCGGGGCCCCGTGGTCGCCAGCCACGTATCACTAGGTGTGACTCCCTAAGTCATATATATATATATATCAAACAGAGTCAAGACTGACTGCAGAAATATGTAGTAAATTTCACTTATCGAACTATAGAAAAAATCTGAAATTATTTTAGGTGGCCTGTCTTCAGTGTCAAAAAATGGTTTTAATGGAATCTTAATCTATTACATTGTACGTTTCCTCTACAATTTGGTCATCATGTTCTGAAGTTGGCATATACACCTGGACAATCAGTAAATCTTTTTGTGCTGCTTTCAGCCTTACACCAATAACCCGGTCATTTGCATAGTCTTCATATTCCACACATTTAGCCAATTCTCTCGACTGTGCGTATTAATGACAGCCATCTTGATTTTGAGTGAGATATAAGAGTCTGATGACTGACATCAATGTATAAGCAGAACTCTTTGAGATTCTCTGTCCTTACCGCGTATACTGAAATATAAGTAAATATTTTTATAATGATTAACTCAATGTCGACAATAAAGTCTCCAGCAGCGCTTGATGTAGTATTGTGGAGAATATGCGCAGAGCATCCAATTCCTTCTACATTTTTTCCTAGTTCTCCTTTAATTTGGTGAAATACATTCCACAAGCCGCGTCGGTGAAGCCCTCCAAAGTTGGTATTGTCTCCACAAAAAGCAACTAATTTATCTAATGGCATATGCGCTTGTCTTAAAGTGTTTAGAAAAACTTTGTGCTATTGTCTCCAATGTTTCGTTATTCAGCGAATCAGACTTCAAACAGTGTTTTGCAAAATCGGGGCAAAATTGGGTCATAGAATGTCGGGACAGGAAGGTCCATAATAGTGACGGTCCTGATACATCGGGACGGATGGCAACCATATCCTGGACCCCCACGATGCAGATATATGTGGGGTGAAAGCTGTACTCTCACTGTCCAATTATTATGAAGAGTAGATTAAAACCGAATAGGTTGTATAAAGTAGGAAATTAGTAATGTGCTGAAGGGATCAGTTGAGAAAACCATAAGTTGTTGAGTATTACAAAAGGGAGGATTAGGCAATGATTGAATGAATCAGGCGAAAGTAACACTGGACAGGAAGAATGAGAAGTTTTGTAGATGTAATCATGAAGGCAGCAGAGATGCAACTAGGCAAAGAGACGAGGCACAATAGGAAGCCAAGCGTAATGTGCGAGGTATTTAATTTAGTTGATGAATGGAAAAAATATAAAAATACAGCAAATGAATTAGGCAAAAGCTGGCTATAAGAAAGAGAAGAAATGAAATATTCTAATAACGTGCATGACTAGGGGAAAGATGGATAGCACAAGTAGCAAACTTAAAGAACCATTTTGAAAGAATAGAAGCATTTGTATGATTGTGAAGAGCTCAAATGGCAAGCCAATGTTAAGAGAAGGTGGAAGGGATATATAGAAGGGTTGTATAAAGGAAAGAGACTTTAAGACAATATCATAGAAAGGAAGAGGATGTATATAAAGATAAAATGGGAGACGTGGCACTGCGAGACGAATTCGACAGAACAAGCCATCTGAAGTAGATAATATTCCCCTCAGAATTATTAACATCTTTTGAAGAACCAATTGCGACAAAAATGTCCCACTTGGATTCAAGATATATGAGACAGGCGAAATACCCTAAACGTGATGGTGAACGTAATAATCCCAGTTGTAAAGAAGTCAAGTGCTGACAGTTGTGAAAATATTACCGAACCATCAATTAAATAATTCATGTTTGCAAATATATTTAAAGAAGAATGGAAAGACTGTTAGAAGGCGATCCCGGGTAAGATCTGTTTAGGTTCCTAAGAAATTAAGGAAAGCGCGTAATAAAACTCAGCTCACATTAATGTGAAAGACCTGGTATTTCCATCAAATTTAGTGGTTCGTAATAACCCTACTTTTCGTTCCACTAAATGTGGCAAACGTACGTCATCACGCAAACAGAACGAGACATGTGTGGACTGCTGTGTCCTATGTTTTTATAACAAAACCCTGTGCTATACAAGCTTGTTCAACCAGTAATGATTCTACATTAGGCAGATGTGGAAAAATTATGCTCTCATAAAACAGTAACCACCATAACGTTACGAAGAGCATTGGGGCTGTGAAACAAAAATAACGCAACGCAACCGTAAACAAACAACGATTCAAATGTGCAGATGAAAACTAAAAGCCAACGAATGACGTCGGGTTAATTCGCGTTTAATGATTTTTTCCGGCTGGCTAATGGAACGACAAATGACGATGGCGGAGAATCTGGCACAAATTATAGGATTTGCCTCTTGTTCGCACTGGTTTAAAAACAGGAATGAAAGCCAATATGCATAATGCGAGTAACTGGAGGTGAAACGCCGAATATTAGCACTTCACGTTACACAAGTTAAAAAACGCAACGCACATGTTTTTGGTGCGGAAATACCGTAAACTGCCACCATTTTCCGAAGTTCGTTTTGTTAGTAAATGGCGGCAGAAATTGCTTCTAAAAAGGGGAACGGATGAGTTCCACAAACTGAAGAAATAACTGGTGAAATTAATAATTTATTTTACTAAACGGCTAATACGGTGCATAGTGAACCGGTCCCAACGAAGGGTTCCTATCAAACGTCTTCCAGCGGCAAGAAAAGTTTGATTTTCTGTGTTTCATATAGTTATTAACACAATTTAAAGATTTTAAATGCTGTCGTAAGCTACGTTATAAGAGGTATAATATTACATTTAGTCAAGTATTACGGTTAGAAGCTGTATGTGTCTGGAGATAGCGTAGCCCAAGACATTCAAATTACTCAGACTCTATTCATCCAGTATTTGAGAGTGATGGCACTTGGCGCTGGCTCATACTAAACCACTAATTTAAACAAGGAGCAAGTGATGCAGCAGCTCTATTTGACAGCTAAACGGCAAGTAAGCAAGTGCGTGTTAACATATGACTTAGCTGGCAGTAGAGTGTATACTGCAACGTGATTCGACTGATTCGGAGAGCGAAGGCTAATCAAACAATACATCTTACAACCATGGTTACACTGGAAGAGATAGAGTAAGATATTGAAACAGTAAGAAACAGAAAGTGGGTACAGTAATGGACTGGCCGAAGAGATTTTCATGGAGCATCCAACGTGCTTCTGAAAGAATTAGCAACTGAAGACCCAAAATAATACTTTTCAACACTGAGAATGTCGGGAAGTTGCTTCAGCTTTCTATTAGAAAAAATGTGCAGTAAAATGTAGTGCACTGATACTCATGTAACAGAAGCCATATCTGCAGAAAGTAACTCACTGTTACTGAGTGTTGTTTCAGCATCCCGACACATCTCTTTATACTAGACTAGAGAAGTTAGCTACTTCCTTATATCTTCGAGAAGTCTGTGATGTTATTTACGAAATGCTTAAGGAGTTCATCAAGGTAAGAACGGGTGAAAAATCGTCTCATATCGTTTTATGTACTTATTATTTATTTTATTACGACTTATCTACATCTACATCTATACTCCGCGAGCCACCTTACGGTGTGTGGCGGAGGGTACTTATTGTACCACTATCTGATCCCCCCTTCCCTGTTCCATTCGCGAATTGTGCGTGGGAAGAACGACTGCTTGTAAGTCTCCGTATTTGCTCTAATTTCTCGGATCTTTTCGTTGTGATCATTACGCGAGATATATGTGGGCGGTAGTAATATGTTGCCCATCTCTTCCCGGAATGTGCTCTCTCGTAATTTCGATAATAAACCTCTCCGTATTGCGTAACGCCTTTCTTGAAGTGTCCGCCACTGGAGCTTGTTCAGCATCTCCGTAACGCTCTCGCGCTGACTAAATGTCCCCATGACGAATCGCGCTGCTTTTCGCTGGATCATGTCTATCTCTTCTATTAATCCAACCTGGTAAGGGTCCCATACTGATGAGCAATACTCAAGAATCGGACGAACAAGCGTTTTGTAAGCTACTTCTTTCGTCGATGAGTCACATTTTCTTAGAATTCTTCCTATGAATCTCAACCTGGCGCCTGCTTTTCCCACTATTTGTTTTATGTGATCATTCCACTTCAGATCGCTCCGGATAGTAACTCCTAAGTATTTTACGGTCGTTATCGCTTCCAATGATTTACCACCTATGGCATAATCGTACTGGAATGGATTTCTGCCCCTATGTATGCGCATTATATTACATTTATCTACGTTTAGGGAAAGCTGCCAGCTGTCGCACCATGCATTAATCCTTTGCAGGTCCTCCTGGAGTACGTACGAGTCTTCTGATGTTGCTACTTTCTTGTAGACAACCGTGTCATCTGCAAATAGCCTCACGGAGCTACCGATGTTGTCAACTAAATCATTTATGTATATTGTAAACAATAAAGGTCCTATCACGCTTCCCTGCGGTACTCCCGAAATTACCTCTACATCTGCAGATTTTGAACCGTTAAGAATGACATGTTGTGTTCTTTCTTCTAGGAAATCCTGAATCCAATCACAAACCTGGTCCGATATTCCGTAAGCTCGTATTTTTTTCACTAAACGTAAGTGCGGAACCGTATCAAATGCCTTCCTGAAGTCCAGGAATACGGCATCAATCTGCTCGCCAGTGTCTACGGCACTGTGAATTTCTTGGGCAAATAGGGCGAGCTGAGTTTCACATGATCTCTGTTTGCGGAATCCATGTTGGTTATGATGAAGGAGATTTGTATTATATAAGAACGTCATAATACGAGAACACAACACATGTTCCATTATTCTACAACAGATTGACGTAAGCGAAATAGGCCTACAATTATTCGCATCTGATTTATGACCCTTCTTGAAAATGGGAACGACCTGCGCTTTCTTCCAGTCGCTAGGTACTTTACGTTCTTCCAGCGATCTACGATAAATTGCTGATAGAAAGGGGGCAAGTTCTTTAGCATAATCACTGTAGAATCTTAAGGGTATCTCGTCTGGTCCGGGTGCTTTTCCGCTACTAAGTGATAGCAGTTGTTTTTCAATTCCGATATCGTTTATTTCAATATTTTCCATTTTGGCGTCCGTGCGACGGCTGAAGTCAGGGACCGTGTTACGATTTTCCGCAGTGAAACAGTTTAGGAACACTGAATTCAGTATTTCTGCCTTTCTTCGGTCGTCCTCTGTTTCGGTGCCATCGTGGTCAACGAGTGACTGAATAGGGGATTTAGATCCGCTTACCGATTTTACATATGACCAAAACTTTTTAGGGTTCTTGTTTAGATTGTTTGCCAATGTTTTATGTTCGAATTCGTTGAATGCTTCTCTCATTGCTCTCTTTACGCTCTTTTTCGCTTCGTTCAGCTTTTCCTTATCAGCTATGATTCGACTACTCTTAAACCTATGATGAAGCTTTCTTTGTTTCCGTAGTACCTTTCGTACATGATTGTTATACCACGGTGGATCTTTCCCCTCGCTTTGGACCTTAGTCGGTACGAACTTATCTAAGGCTTACTGGACGATGTTTCTGAATTTTTTCCATTTTTGTTCCACATCCTCTTCCTCAGAAATGAACGTTTGATGGTGGTCACTCAGATATTCTGCGATTTGTGCCCTATCACTCTTGTTAAGCAAATATATTTTCCTTCCTTTCTTGGCATTTCTTATTACACTTGTAGTCATTGATGCAACCACTGACTTATGATCACTGATACCCTCTTCTACATTCACGGAGTCGAAAAGTTCCGGTCTATTTGTTGCTATGAGGTCTAAAACGTTAGCTTCACGAGTTGGTTCTCTAACTATCTGCTCGAAGTAATTCTCGGACAAGGCAGTCAGGATAATGTCACAAGAGTCTCTGTCCCTGGCTCCAGTTCTGATTGTGTGACTATCCCATTCTATACCTGGTAGATTGAAGTCTCCCCCTATTACAATAGTATGATCACGAAACTTCTTCACGACGTTCTGCAGGTTCTCTCTGAGGCGCTCAACTACTACGGTTGCTGATGCAGGTGGTCTATAGAAGCATCCGACTATCATATCTGACCCACCTTTGATACTTAACTTAACCCAGATTATTTCACATTCGCATTCGCTAATAACTTCACTGGATATTATTGAATTCTTTACTGCTATAAATACTCCTCCACCATTGGCGTTTATCCTATCCTTGCGGTATATATTCCATTCTGTGTCTAGGATTTCGTTACTGTTCACTTCCGGTTTTAACCAACTTTCCGTTCCTAATACTATATGCGCACTATTTCCTTCAATAAGAGATACTAATTCAGGAACCTTGCCCTGGATACTCCTGCAGTTTACCAATATTACGTTAACTTTTCCTGTTTTTGGTCTCTGAGGACGGACGTTCTTTATCAACGATGATAATGTCCTCTCTGGTAAGCCGTCAGGTATTTTATCGTTTCGCCCAAGGGGGGGTCCCTCTAACCTTAGAAGAAAGATTAAGGAAAGGCAAACCTACGTTTCTAGCATTTGGAGACTTAGAGAAACCTTTTGACAATGTTGACTGGAATACTCTCTTTCAAATTCTAAAGGTTGCAGGGCTAAAATACAGGGAGCGAAAGGCTATTTACAATTTGTACAGAAACCAGATGGCAGTTATAAGAGTCCAGGGGCAGGAAAGGGAAGCAGTGGTTGGGAAGGGAGTGAGACAGGGTTGTAGCCTCTCCCCAATGTTATTCAATCTGTATATTGAGCAAGCAGTAAAGGAAACAAAAGAAAAATTCGGAGTAGGTATTAAAATCCATGGAGAAGAAATAAAAACTTCGAGGTTCGCCGATGAAATTGGAATTCTGTCAGAGACAGCAAAGGACTTGGAAGAGCAGTTGAACGGAATGAAAAGTGTCTTGAAAGAAGGATATAAGATGAACATCAACAAAAGCAAAACGAGGATAATGGAATTTAGTCGAATTAAATCGGGTGATGCTGAGGGAATTAGATTAGAAAATGAGACACTTAAAGTAGTAAAGGAGTTTTGCTATTTAGGGAGCAAAATGACTGATGATGGTCGCAGTAGAGAGGATATAAAATGTAGAATGGCAATGGCAAGGAAAGCGTTTCTGAAGAAGAGAAATTTGTTAACATCGTGTATAGATTTAAGTGTCAGGAAGACGTTTCTGAAAGTGTTTGTATGGAATGTAGCCATGTATGGAAGTGAAACATGGACGATAAATAGTTTGGGCAAGAAGAGAAGGGGAGCTTTCGAAATGTGGTGCTACAGAAAAATGCTGAAGATTAGATGGGTAGATCACATAACTAATGAGGAGGTATTGAATAGAATTGGGGAGAAGAGGAGTTTGTGGCACAACTTGACAAGAAGAAGGGACCGGTTGGTAGGACATGTTCTGAGGCATCAAGGGATCACAAATTTAGCGTTGGAGGGCAGCGTGGAGGGTAAAAATCGTAGAGAGAGACCAAGAGATGAATACACTAAGCAGATTCAGAAGTATGTAGGTTGTAGTAAGTACTGGGAGGTGAAGAAGCTTGCACAGGATAGAGTAGCATGGAGAGCTGCATCAAACCAGTCTCAGGACTGAAGGCCACAACAACAACAACATTATTTATTTTAATAAGATATATTTTTAAAGTAATTATTGTAAGATCAAACAAAATCTTTTTTACAAGAAGACTTTATTACACATCGCCAAATGAAATCGAAATTATCGGCTGCCATTTCTGATGTGACAATGTCTGTTGGAAAATGTGTCGAGTTTAGTGACGAATGGGAAGCATGTCGTTGTGTTTCGTTACGCCTTACCACTTCTTGTTCTGAGTTTAGTGTATTCTGATAACATGTGATGCTTTCTCAATGAAAGTGAAGAGGAATTCCGAATGTGTTGCCGGCCGCTGTGGCCGAGCGGTTCTAGGCGATTCAGTCCGGAACCACGCGGCTGCTACGGTCGCAGGTTCGAATCCTGCCTCGGGTATGGACGTGTGTGTCGTCCTTAGGTTAGTTAAGTTTAAGGAGTTCTTCGTCTAGGTGACTGATGACCTCAGGTGTTAACTGCCATAGTGCTTAGAGCCATTTGAACCATTTTTTGAACTGAATGTGTTGAATGGAATGAACAGTCTAATGAGTACAGAATATGGACTGAGAGTACATGAAAGAAAGATTAAGGTAATGAGAAGTAGCAGTAATGAGAACAGCGAGACATTTAACATCAAAATTGTGGAGCACGAAGTTAACGAAGTTACTGAATTCTACTACCTAGGAAGCAAAATAACCCATGATGGACGAAAAAAGAGGATACGAAACGCAGACAAGCACTCACTGACAAAGAGAAGTGTACTAGTATCAAACATAGGTCTGAATTTGAGGAAGAAATTTCTTAGAATTTACGTTTGGAGCACAGCATTGTATTGGTAGTGAGGCACTGACAGTGGTAAAAACGGAACAGAAGAGAATGGAAACCTTTGCGACGTGGTACTACAAAAGAACGTAGCAAATTAGGTGGACTGATGATATAAGAAATGAGGAGGTTCGGTTCTCCGCACAATCGGGGAGGAAAGTAACATAGGGAAAATACTGACAAGAAGAAGGGACAGTATGATATGAAGTCTATTAAAACATCAGGGAGTAACTTCCAGGGTATTAGAGGGAGCTGCAGAGGGTGAATACTATAGAGGAAGACAGGGATTGGGATACATCCAGCAAATAATTGAGGACGTAGGTTGCAGTTGTTACTCTGAGATGAAAAGATTTGCACAGGAGAGGAATTCGTGGCGGGCCGCATCAAACCAGACAGAAGACTGATGACACAAAAAAAAGTGATGCTTCTCCACGCGAATGAGGGGAGTCTCTCTATCATGTCCAGAGCGCTTTCCGTGGAGTTGTTGCTTTCTTGACTTGAAGCATAAGGTGAAGGCAAGCCCATCGAAGTGTGGGTGGTTATCTCCACTCTGTTTTCCTCAATGCAGTTTTATAATATATTCTGTCAGCGAATCCTTTTTAGATACAGTTGGATGTGCACTTGCGCCTCCAGAGGCAATAGCTATTGCTATGATTTTAGTTGGAGTGCAACCTGTTTTCCGCGAACATCAAACTCGGTTTCTTTAGACGAAAAGTTTAGAGTCTCACCGAGCGGTTCTAGGCGCTTCAGTCTGGAACCGTGCGACCACTACGATCGCAGGTTCGAATCCTGCCTCGGGCATGAATGTGTATGATGTCCTTAGGTTAGTTAGGTTTAAGTAGTTCTAAGTTCTAGGGGACTGATGACCTCAGATGTTAAGTCCCATTGTGCTCAGAGCCATTTTAACCATTTTAGGGTCTTAGATATATCTTTTAAATCGGAAACAATTTCATTTAGATTTTTTTTCCTTGTTAGTCCCACTGACTTATTTTGTTTGCAGAAAGTTGATAGCAGGCGAACTACTTGTTGCGTTACTTACAGTAGAATTAGTAGAAGCTTCGGTGCGTTCTTCTGTATCGTCATCGTTTGTATGAAGACAAATGTAAAAAGTGGTAGCATCTTATAAATACTACTCACATTACTACACATTGCTTCATGATTTCTGTGTAGAAGTAAATTGCGGGTATACGGAAAGCAAGTCAAAGTGTAGAGTTTCAGGAGAACCTTAAAATATTTTTTCTCACCCGATGATACGATTGGATTGTTTGAGGGAAGAGACCAAACAGCGAGGTCATCGGTCTCATTGGATAAGGGAAGGACGAGGAAGGAAGTCGACCGTGCCCTTTCAAAGGAACCATCCCGGCATTTGCCTGGAGTGATTTAGGGAAATCACGGAAAACCTAAATCAGGATGGCCGGACGCGGGATCACCCGATGACATCGCTAACGATTACATATTATGTTGATATTATAACAGTCATCGTAGCATAGAATATTAGGATCATACACAGCTTTATTATTCAGTGAATTGCAGGCCATACGAATCGACACATTGTTGTAACATGCTTTCAGGTTACTGATGCAACTGAGTGGATTACTACTGATTCTGGCTTTCGAAAACAATGGAACTTCTCCAGGATGCTGTGGAGCTATTGATTGGAAACAATTGTCGTTAAGTACCCTCCTGATTCACGAAGGTTGTACTTCAGCTACAAGAAATCAGTATCGTTTTAATGGGAGTTTTTGATCATAAGTAAGGTACTACTTCACTCACGTACACTTCAAGCCTGGCCATTCCTATTTTGTATGAGAAATTGTAAACAGAAGAAAAATTCATAAAAAAGGAGTCGTTTTACGGATAAAAAATACCATAAAATTCCAAACTAAGCTTCGAATATTATTTATTTAATTAAATGCTGTTCATTTTCACTTGCACAATGTGAAAGCCGAGTTGCGCTTTGAGTGTCACGAAATAAATACACTACTGGCCATTAAAATTCCTACACCACGAAGATGACGTGTTACAGACGAGAAATTTAACCGGCAGGAAGAAGATGCTGTGATATGCAAATGATTAGCTTTTCAGAGCATTTTCACAAGGCTGGCGCCGGTGGCGACACCTACAACGTACTGACATGAAGAAAGTTTCCAACCGATTTCTCATACACAAACAGCAGCTGACTGGCGTTGCCTGGTGAAACGTTTTTGTCATGCCTCGTGTAAGGAGGAGAAATGCGTACCATCACGTTTCCGACTTTGATTAAGATCGGATTGTAGCCTATCGCTATCGCGACATTGCTGCTCGCGTTGGTCGAGATCCTATGACTGTTGGCAGAATATGGGATCGGTGGGTTCAGGAGGGTAATACGGAACGCCGTGCTGGATCCCAACAGCCTCGTATCACTAGCAGTCGAGATGACAGGCATCTTATCCGCATGACTGTAACGGATCGTGCAGCCACGTCTCGATCCCTGAGTCAACAAATGGGGACGTTTGCAAGACAACAACCATCTGCACGAACAGTTCGACGACGTCTGCAGCAGCATGGACTATCAGCTCGGAGACCATCGCTGCGGTTACCCTTGACGCTGCATCACGGACAGGAGCGCCGGCGATGGTGTACTCAACGACGAACCTGGGTGCACGAATGGCAAAACGTCATTTTTTCGGATGAATCCAGGTTACAGCATCATGATGGTCGTATCCGTGATTGGCGACATCGCGATGAACGCACATTGGAAGCGTGTATTCATCATCGCCGTACTGGCGTATCACCCGGCGTGATGGTATGGGGTGCCATTGGTTACACGTCTCGGTCACCTCTTGTTCGCATTGACGGCACTTTGAACAGTGGACGTTACATTTCTGATGTGTTACGACCCGTGGCTCTACCCTTCATTCGATCCCTGCGAAACTCTATATTTCAGCAGGATAATGCACGACCGCATGTTGCAGGTCCTGTACGGGCCTTTCGGGATACTGAAAATGTTCGACTGCTGCCCTGGCCAGCGCATTCTCCAGATCTCTCACGAACTGAAAACGTCTAGTCATTGGTGGCCGAGCAACTGGCTCGTCACAATACGCCAGTCACTACTCTTGATGAACTGTGGTATTGTGTTGTAGCTGTATGGGCAGCTGTACCTGTACACGCCATCCAATCTCTGTATGCCTCAATGCCCAGGCGTATCAAGGCCGTTATTACGGCCAGAGGTGGTTGTTACGGGTACTGATTTCTCAGGATTTATGCACCCAAATTGCGAGAAAATGTAATCATATATCAGTTCTAGTACAATATATTTGTCCGAGGAATACCCGTTTATCATCTGCATTTCGTCATGGTGCAGCAATTTTAATGGCCAGTAGTGTATATTTAACATATCATGTACATATAGTTTATTGGTTATGTCGCAGCAAACATGTAACACAGTGACATGACTAAGTCGAGCTGTTGATCTGTTGATCTTAAATAGATTTTGAGTCGACGTAAATAAGAAAAACATCATCCATTATAACTTGATGATCCAGAAATCATAATAAGCATACTAACATAGCGCTTGTCTCTGGAATTACTTCATTTGTCCATTCATATTTGTTAAAAGCTCCACAAGTTCCCTCAAGTATCCTAACTGCTCATTTTATCTCTTCAGTAGTTACAAAAGATGACGTCTACTCTATCTTCGCGCCAGTCGCATAAGAGTGGCGGTAGTAGTACCACAGTGAGGAAGCAAATCAGGTTTGCTTTAAATACATCCTGTAAGGGTCGTGAGCGTTAGTTACCTTGGAGACTGGGCATGGTGAGTTGATGTTAGTCAAGAATACATTTAAGGCAACAAAGACCCCATTATCAGCACCTAACTGAGTTTGAACACAGTCGTGTAATAGGGCTACGTGAAGTTGGATGTTCCTTCTGTGATAATGCAGAGAGACTTGGCAGGAATGCAGCCACCGTACACGACCGCTGGCAGCTGTGGTTACGAGAATGTACAGTCACAAGAACACCAGGCTCCGGACGGCCACGTGGCCCACTACTCCCCATCGCACCACCCTCAGATTCAGTTATAAGTTGGCACAGTGGATAGGCCTTGAAAAACTGAACACAGATCAATCGAGAAAACAGGAAGAAGTTGTGTGGAACTATGAAAAAAAATAAGCAAAATATACAAACTGAGTAGGCCATGCGCAACATAAGCAACATCAAGGGCAGTGTGAGAACAGGAGCGCCGTGGTCCCGCGGTTAGCGTGAGCTCCTGTGGAACGATAGGTCCTGGGTTCAAGTCTTCCCTCGAGTGAAAAATTTATTTTCTTTATTTTCGCAAAGTTATGATCTGTCCGTTCTTTCAGTGACGTCTCTGTTCACTGTAATAAGTTTAGTGTCTGTGTTTTGCGACCGCACCGCAAAACCGTGTGATTCCTAGACAGGAAAACACGTCTGATACTTTCTATACGACACTGGTGACGGCATGTGCGTCACATGACAGGAATATGTTGTCGACCCATCTAACTTGTACACTTGGCGAATGGGTAAAAAGATTCTTCTACCTTGCCCGATTTAGGTTTCCTTGTGGATGTGATAATCACTCCCAAAAAAGTGATGAAAACGTAAGAGTTTGTCACATAAACTGCAACAAATGAATGCAACAGTTTCACAGTCGCACAGTTTTCCCTGTCATCTGTCAAAACATGTTTTTAACGTTTTCAAATTTTTCTGTGTGTAGACCGTCAATTCCTGCATATGTCCAAGCAAATTTTAACATGTCCTGGAATTTTTGAGAGCGAAGTTGATTATTTGTGAGTGCCTGAACTTTCATAATTGACACACGATCACGTAAACAATACTGCTCTGTGTACCTGTGCAGCTTCGCAAAATAATTGTCTGAAAAAAAAATTTTCACTCTAGGGAAGACTTGAACCAAGGACCTCTCGTTCCCCAGCTGCTCACGCTAACTACGAGACAACGGCTCTCTTGGGCTAACATTACCCTTACTCAGTTTATATATTTTGCTTATTTTTTTCATAGTTCCATACAACTTCTTCTTGTTTTCTCAAGTGATCTGTGTTCAGTTTTTCAAGGCCTATCCACTGTGCCAACCTATAACTAAATCTGAGGGGGTTGCGATGAGGAGGTTCCCTTGTGAGAGGGAAGACCATCGTGTTCGGCTTATGGCTCTGGCGCATTGTACTGCATCTGCAGCAGCAGTTTGTGCCGCAGGTGGCACCACAGTGACACAACGAACTGTCAAAAATCGGCTACTTCAAGGACAGCTCCGAGCCAGATGTCCTGTAGTATGGATTCCACTGGCCCAAACCACCGCCATTTGCGAGTTCAGTGGTGTGAAGCGAGAGCTCATTGGAGAACAGTAAGGCGATCTGTTGTGTTTCCTGATGACAGCTGATCCTGCCTCGATGTCAGTGATGGCCGTATGTTAGTTAGAAGGAGGTCAGTTGTTGGCCTGCAAACAAACTGCCTTCATACTAGACACACTGTACCTACAGATCGAGTTTTGGTCTGGGTGCGATTTCGTATGACAGCAGGAACACTCTCGTGGTTGTCCCGAGCTCCCTGACTGCAAAGTTGTACGTCAATCTGGTATTGCGCTGCCATATATGAACAGCATTCAGAGGGTGTTTTCCAACACAATAATGCTCGACCACCTACCGCTGTAGTAACCCAACATGCACTACAGAGTAGCGACATGTTGCCTTGGCCTGTTGATCGCCAGATCTGTCTCCAATCGAGCACATGTGGGACATAATCGGACGACAATTCGAGCATCGTCACAACTAGCATGAACCGTCCCTCTGTTGACCGACCAAGCTTAACAGCCATGGAATTCCATCGCACGAACTGACATCTGTCACCTGTGCAACACAACACATGCACGTTCGCATGCTTGCATTCAACATTCTACTGGTTACACCAGTTATTGATATACCAGCATTTCACATTTGCAAAGGCTTATCTTGCACTTACATTAACCTGTGGTCTTGCAATTTTACCCGATTATCTTTTGGTGCTGTGAGTTTTCTTCTGTGTGTGTGTGGGAGGGGGGGGGCGGGTGTAGAAAAGATACCCTGTTTGAACAACAGCTATATAACTAATTGTTCAAAGCTTTCAGAAATGTTAGCCATTTTTGTGCATCAAAATGAATCAGTCTAATAGGTGAAAACTTGTGCCAGACCACTTAACACAAGCAGTCACTTTAGCCACCTCAGCCATCCAAGCATGCCTCTGCTCTGACTCAAATTCCCAGTCTGTTACACACTGCGTATGTAGTGTCACCTAGCCATGAACCTCTTACTCAGTGATCCATGATTCCCATAAGAGATCAGGCACAGTGTGCTTCTGTACTGAAAGAAAGGGTCTTTGGACGTCTTCACCTTGCTGACATACATACATATGTGGGGTCTGTTCTTCCAGACATGTTAAAAAAGACAGACACCTTGTTTGACCATGCATAATCTCTTAAATCAGTAATGCTGTATCCTTGCCAAACTGAACCCCTTTTTCGTCAGAAGTTGAAACTTTGCATCATCAGGATAGGCAGCTCTGGTGATATATATATATAGTCCTCCTCACACAATGTCTCAGCAAGTTTCTGAAGAGGCATGTGCATGAAGTGAAGCAAATCCAAGGATTGGAGCGATATTCTTGGTGTTATTCTCTTGGAAAAAAGGACTGTTCAAAGGTACCAGGAGTGACACCGAGTATATCATCCTCCAAACCGAAGCGCTGAATGAGAAAATGAGCACCATACCCATTCAAATTGTGAAAAAAGACAAGTAGGTGCCATGGCAGATGGTAGTTCAAGTTCCATCTATTCTGGTCTGCATTGCGTTACTTCCTCTTTAGATGACAGTGGTCTCTACATAGAGGTTCCACTTCAGCATCCAATGGTAGCCCACAAATATTACACTCAATTGCCTGTTCATACATCGTTCTCCTGTGATTCGGTCATGATAAAAGAGCCAAGATCATGGTAGCCCACATTTGAGTTATCAGTGAGGACTTGTGAGATCCTGTCCCCATAAGCGTCTGCAACCACAGCAGTCCAGTGTGTCTGCAGGACTTGTTTGGTGATCAATAATAGAAAGGGCAGGGGTAGTGCTGCTGCTGGTGTTAGCCCCAGAGTGATGTTGAAGAGATGTTCAATACCATGAAGGTCGATGATGATAGCAAGATGATCCAAGGCATAGCTGCAATGGCAAAGACGCTGGTATCATCAATAATGCCCGCCCCCGGTAGCTGAGTGGTCAGCGCGACAGAATGTCAATCCTAAGGGCCCAGGTTCGATTCCCCGCTGGGTCGGAGATTTTCTCCGCTCAGGGACTGGGTGTTGTGTTGTCCTAATAATCACCATTTCATCCCCATCGACGCGCAAGTCGCCGAAGTGGCACCAAATCAAAAGACTTGCACCCGTCAGTCACACGACATTTACATTTTTTATCATCAACAATATCACATTGATGATGATGATGGATTCGGCTGCGGTGATGGTGTTTGTAGATGCGATGAGTACATCATAGGCAAACTGGTCTGTATGTAAGCGTAATGTAAGCAGTCTCTTCAGTGACCTGTTGCATTTTCTAAGTGTTCGTGGGGACATTGTTATCACAAATTTCATCAGTTTCCCATGCAAGATTTTCGAGCTCAGCAAGCACCACCCTTGGAAAATTATCCCCAATGTAGGATGTTTGAATCTGTTGCGGCTAGAGTCATACAAGCATACAGCTTGATACGATATCATATACAGTATGTGTCATCGTGTGAATGTAGTATGGAAGGCAGAAGGGTTGCCCCCTCAACTCACCACACAAAAAGTAGGAGGCACTCGAAGTTTGTGTATCCAACAAACGGACATCACTCCAGATGGTGGACACTCTGAAACCTTACGAACTTTTTATGCATTTCCACACATACTGGTTCCTGGCTCAAGCAGTCAATGAGGTGCCTTTCATGAACGCTCCCATGGTATATGAGTTGAGGCGTCTATGGCAAAATGCTGTTTATATTCTTGTTTCCTCAGCTGTGCCGAAAAGAACCAGGACACGCTTTCCACTTACATGTAGTGTTACTTCTGGTCCTCAGAGAACAACAACAAACCAACATGTTTTGGTCTAAATTACTTTTTGCTTAACTTCTTTGTTCAACACAGTGTGCTCATGGTCGTCTCCTGGCTTATCATCATCCAGGATGTATACATAAATTGAACAATAAGGGTCCAGTATCTCGAATTTTCGTAGGTCCTGGGGTTGTATAAGGAATTACATGCCTTGAAAATTGCATTGCTCTGCTCAGGATGACCCTATAATTTCTATCGCTAGCCAGAACAGACCATGCAAAGCAAAATATATCTGTCTCGTCTAAATCCTGGACTTTAATGCATGCCTGTTTAGTAGCAATATCTTTCAGAAGAGGGATAAAACTGGACCCCCCCCCCTCCAATAAGTGAATCGTAGACAGGCAAGTATATATCGAAGTAGAGTACATGGCTGAGTACCTCACCAGACCTTCTTTCCTACAGGTTGCAAAATGTCTGAGTATGGCAATCTCGACAAAAGTTCTGAAACACTCTGCAATCAAATTGCCCTGTGACATCACAACAGTTCTCCCCAAAATTTGGACGATACTCTTCTGCTTGTCAGAATCACTGTCCTCTTTCAGGTTTGGATGAGTGCGCAGTGTAGGGCTTTCTTACAGTTAATGGAAGCATACTGTGAGTTGTTGACAATTTTGGGGATCATCCTTTCCAAAACTCCTTGTTAGGCATTGAGAAAAGTGGGAGGATCTTGGTAGTCTGCATTTGAGTTATCAGAGAGGACTTGTGAGATCCTGTCCCCAAAAACGTCTGCAACCACAGCAGTCCAATGTATCTGCAGGACTTATTTGGTGATCCATAACAGAAAGGGCAGGGGTAGTGCTGCTGCTGCTGTTAGCCCCAGAGTGATGTTGAAGAGATCTTCAATACCATGAAGGTCGATGATGATAGCAAGATGATCCAGGGCATAGCTGCAGTCGCAAACAAGCTGGTGTCATCAGCAATACCACATTCATCATGATGATGGATTGGGCTCTGGCGATTGTGCTTGTAGATGCAGTGCGTACATCAAAGACAAACTGGGCAGTATATAAGCGTAATGTAATCAGTCTCTTTAATGACCTGTTGCATTTTCTAGGTGTTCTGCCAATAACTCACAGTCTTTTATTAGCTTTCCCCACAGCATTATGTACACTGCCAGAAAAAAAAATAGTACACCCTTTTAGACGTTTCCAATTCACTCAAGATCTATTGTTGCAACAGTGCATAGGAATACATGAAATGATTACATTTTCAGGGGGTAGGACGTCAAACGAGCCGACTTAGAACAGGACAGGCACCAAAGGACATTTTAAATTCCACTGTCTATACTTTTGCACAGCATACAAATCAAACTTACAGGTGTATGAAACTCTCAAATTTATTTAATTTGTGAAAAATGAATGAGCTGTTACATTTTAAACTTCATATTTAGAAAAAACTCAAATTTTATAGTTAATTATCTCAATTTTACCACAGTTTTTACTAGATTTGGAAAATTCTAGAGTTCCATACACCTGTAAGCAGGATTTGTATGCTCTGCAAAATTAATCGAAGAATCTCTCTTACGTATGAAGAAAAGTCTACCTACAGCAACAAATGCAGCAAACAGTAAGTAAAAAAATGATGAAATTTCACATGTAAAAAAATTTATTTTGTTATGTTTTTGAACTTCCACTGCTATGAGTGTGAATCCTGAAGCCTTCTTGGTCATGCTGACAAAGTTTTATGAATTTATTTGTAAAAGTATAGACAGTGGAAATTAAAATGTCCTGTGGCACCTCTCCTGCTCCAAGTCGGTCCGTTTGACGTCCTACCCCGCTTAGATATGTCACAGTAAACGCATGCGGCTAATGCTATACGAAAATTGGAGCCTCTGGATATTGCAGAATTAAGGTTATAGTCAAAATGCCTTATGTACGTCAAATTCCCCCAATTTCCCCTACTTTCAATTTGATAAGAAGTCGCTTGTGAGTAACGTTGTAAATAGTCTTTTGGAAATAAAAAAAAATGTGAACTGAATTTGGCGTCGTCTGTCGATAGCACTCATTACTTCGTGAAAATAAAGAACTAGCTGTGTTTCACAAGAACGATATTTCCTGAATTCGTGTTTGCTGTTTGCCAGTGAATTATTTTCTTCGGAGTAATCCACAATGTTCGAACATAGTATATGTTCCAAAATACTACTGCAGATTGACGGTAGTGATATATGTCTGTAATTCAAGATTACCCCTATTTTCTTTCCTAAGTATTGGTGTGACCTGTGCAACTTTCCAGTCTTTAAGAATGCTTCTTTCGACAGTTGAGAGACTATATATGATTGCTGAGTGTGGAGCTATGGTAGAGTTTTGATAGAACTTCGTCTTCCGATCTCATGGTGATGCCCACAGGCTCGTATTCAGGCCCTGTACCATAGCAGCTGCCCAATACCTCTGGACGTTGTGCAAGGCCCTCGCTGGCAGATTAAAAAGATTATGCTATCTTCCATTACTATCATTATTATTATTATTGTGGAAGTGGGCACGGAGCGATGTCTGACGTTTACAGTGATGGCTCTCGCACCAGCGAGCGTCTGCAGAAGGTGTGTAACTAAAATATGTATGGTATACTTTGACAGTGGCGCCTGATGAGTGGTTAGTGGGCTACAGACAATGGTCGAGGTGCGCAGAGCTTCTCAAAAGCATCAGTAAATTCCTCTTCTGACTCTGAAGAGCAGAAGCGGCGTTTTAGGGATGGATCATCGTGCGTACATGCATCGAAATACAGGGCGAGTCAAAAGTCCTTGGACACCTTTATAAGTTGGAAGATTAAAGGGAAAATTGAAAGGTGATGATGGGAACATAGGTTTGATGTGGGGCCGCAACTTTTCGAGTGAAAGTCATTCATGGCCGCCATCTTGAAATCCGCCATTCTGGATTCAAGTCTTTTTTTTTTTAATGGCAAGGGGGGGGGGGAGGGTGTATGACACATCAAATAACACTCGCTTGAGCTCTGGAATTTAGTGGTGTAATTTGTTTTTGTCTATCTTGTACAGTTTCGATGTTTATTAACGTTCACCTTATTAATGATCACCTGGAACAAAGAGAGACATGAGTCGGTATCAAGGTAACTTTGAATATTAATAACTTCAAAACTGTACAAGATAGACAAAAACAAATTACACCACTCAATTCCAGAGCTCAAGCGAGTGTTATTTGACGTGTCATACACCCCCTGATTTCAAGATGGCGGTCATGAATGACATTCACTGCAAAAGTTGCAGCCCCACGTCAAACCTATGTTCCCATCATCACATTTCAATTTTCCCTTTAATCTTCCAACTTATGAAGATGTCAAAAATGTTCCCATGTGTGTGAAATCTTATGGGACTTAACTAAAATGGCTCTGAGCACTATGGGACTCAACTGCCGAGGTCATTAGTCCCCTAGAACGTAGAACTAGTTAAACCTAAGGACATCACACACATCCATGCCCGAGGCAGGATTCGAAGCTGCGACCGTAGCGGTCTCGCGGTTCCAGACTGCAGCGCCAGAACCGCGCGGCCACTTCGGCCGGCTGGGACTTAACTGCTAAGGTCATCAGTCCCTAAGCTTACACACTACCTGACCGAAATTATCCTAAGGACAAACACACACACCCATGCCCGAGGGAGGACTCGAACCTCCACCGGGACCAGCCGCACAGTCCATGACTGTAGCGCTCTAGACCGCTCGGCTAATCCCTCGCGGCTATGAAGATGTCCAAGGACTTGTGACTCTCTCTGTATAATCGATTATATCAGAATACCGGAGGAAGCGGTGTGAGATAGCCACCCTGCCTAAAACCACGTGACTAGAGATTAATATACTCGGTTCCTACTGGTTGAAATAAGCAAAGAAATGTGGCATTCTGCCACTAATGTGAGTTGTTTCGGCGCGAGAAAACATTCCAGTCCCAGACTTGCTAGCAGGAACGTCAACATTGCTGACAGTTAGCAGAGATGAAACGGCGTAATGGAAATGATGGTTCAACATCGATCCTGATTTGCTCCAGTAATACTACAATTATGTAAGTAGGATGATTTTATTTCTTATTTTTTCCCATGTTTGTGTGCGCTCATTGTAGCCGCAATCTGATGATTAATTTCTTCCTCTTAACAAATCTCTATTTGCAATGTGAATCGTGTCAGACATAGGGGATATAAAAATGAAAAAGCTGACATACTATGCTTACTTTCATTCCATAATGTCATATGGGACTATTTTTTGGGGTAATTTATCAACCCAAGCTAAAATTTTCCAGGTACAAAAACGTGCAGTAAGAGTTATATGTGGTGTGAATTCAAGAACATCCTGCAGAAGCCTGTTTAGGGAACTAGGGGTACTAACTACTGCTTCCCAATATATTTATTCCTTAATGAAATTTGTCATTAAAACTATATCACTTTTTCAAACCAACAGCTCAATTCATGGAATCAATACTAGAAATGAGAATAATCTTCACAAGGATTTAAAGTCACTTACTCTTGTACAAAAAGGTGTGCATTATTCAGGAATACACATTTTCAATAACTTACCAGCAGCCATAAAAAGCTTAACAGCCAATGAAATTCAGTTTAAGAGAACCCTAAGGGATTTATTGGTGGCCAACTTCTTCTACTCCACTGATGAATTTCTCAGCAGTACCAAGTGATTTGTGTGTGTATAAAGTAAAATCTAACTTCTGCACCATTTCAGTGCAATAATGTGTTCATTGTAAATAAGTGTGTGTGTGTGTGTGTGTGTGTGTGTGTGTGTGTGTAAGTACAATCTAACTCATGCAAAATTTCAGTGCAGTAATATGTTCATTGTAAAAAAGTATTGTAGTAGTTTTTAATTTTAAATTCAGTGCATTAATGCGATCTCAGTAAAAGAGTGTTTGTGAACTGATTCTGTCATATAGTGTTCATTAAAAAAATGACGATCATTACACTTGGGTCCTGTGGAAGGTATATTAGCTTATTTGTTTCAGTTGTAAATATTTATCATGTATTATTGTTTTTTTGACATTTTCTACATCCTGGAGGACATCCTCACTACGGATCAATTGGAATGAAAGTTAATCTAATCTAATCTCTTCTTCCTCTGTTGCGGATGTGATGGGCGTGTGCAGAGTCGGAGATGCACCAGTAACAACTATTCTACGACCTGGCAAGATGATGACGCGTTCATTACGCTTGTCCACCATGTTCTGGACTAGTGCTGTGCTGCGCAGGATCAGTACCAGGTAGCGCTGGTGGAGTTTATAGAAAAAGTTCAAAGAGAGGCAGGTCGTTTTGTACTATCGAGAAATAGGGGAGAGAGTGTCACAGGCATGATACAGGATATGGGGTGGCAATAATTAAAACAAAGGTGTTTTTCGTTGCGGCAGGATCCTCTCATGAAATTTCAATCAGTAACTTTTTCTTCAGAGTGTGAAAATATTTTTTTGACGCCGACCTACGTAGGGGAGAATCATAATAAAAAAAAAGAAAAATCAGAGCTCGCAAGAAAAGATTACAGTGTTCGCATTTCACGTGGTGTTCAAAAGTGGTTCGATGAATCCCCTGCCAGGAAATCCACAATTGTAGATGTAGTATATGATGTAACTAGTCGGCACGTTGCATATTTTTCGGTGAGAAAGTGTACTAAAATTGTGAACCTGACTGATTTCACAAAATAGAGAGACGTCGTAGTTATGATTCACGAAAAAATGTGATTTACTAACTACACTACTGGCCATTAAAATTGCTACACCACGAAGATGACGTGCTACAGACGCGAAATTTAACCGACACAAAGAAGATGCTGTGATATGCAAATGATTAGCTTTTCATAGCATTCACACAAGGTTGGCGCCGGTGGCGACACCTACAACGTGCTGAAATGAGGAAAGTTTCCAACCGATTTCTCATACACAATCAGCAGTTAACCGGCGTTCCCAGGTGAAACGTTGTTGTGATGCCTCGTGTAAGGAGGAGAAATACGTACCATCACGTTTCCGACTTTGATAAAGGTCGGACTGTAGCCTATCGCGATTGCGGTTTGTCGTATCGCGACATTGCTGGTAGCGTTGGTCGAGATCCAATGATTGTTAGCAGAATATGGAATCGGTGGGTTCAGGAGGGTAATACGGAACGCCGTGCTCGATCCCAACGGCCTCGTACCACTAGCAGTCGAGATGACAGACATCTTATCCGCATGGCTGTAACGGATCGTAGAGGCCACGTCTAGATCCCTGAGTCAACAGATGGGGACGTCTGCAAGACAACAACCATCTGCACGAACAGTTCGACGACGTCTGCAGCAGCATGGACTATCAGCTCGGAGACCATCGCTGCGGTTACCCTTGACGCTGCATCACAGACAGGAGCGCCTGCGATGGTGTACTCAACGACGAACCTGGGTGCACGAATGGCAAAACGTCATTTTTTCGGATGAATCCAGGTTACAGCATCGTGATGGTCGCATCCGTGATTGGCGACACCGCGATGAACGCACATTGGAAGCGTGTATTCATCATCGCCGTACTGGCGTATCACCTGGCGTGATGGTATGGGGTACCACTGGTTACACGTCACGCTCACCTTTTGTTCGCACTGACGGCACTTTGAACAGTGGATGTTACATTTCAGATGTGTTACGACCCGTGGATCTACTCTTCATTCGATCCCTGCGAAACCCTACATTTCAGCAGGATAATGCACGACCGCATGTTGCATGTCCTGTACGAGCCTTTCTGGATACAGAAAATGCTGGACTGCTGCCCTGGCCAGCACAGTCTCCAGATCTCTCACCAACTGAAAACGTCTGGTCAATGGTGGCCGAGCAACGGGCTCGTCACAATACGCCAATCACAACTCTTAATGAGCTGTGGTATCGTGTTGAAGCTGCATGGGCAGCTGTACCTGTACATGCCATACAAGCTCTGTTTGACTCAATGTCCAGGCGCATCAAGGCCGTTATTACGGCCAGAGGTGGTTGTTCAGGGTACTGATTTCTCAGGATCTATGCACCCAAATTGCGTGGAAATGTAGTCACATGTCAGTTCTAGTATAATACACTCCTGGAAATGGAAAAAAGAACACATTGACACCGGTGTGTCAGACCCACCATACTTGCTCCGGACACTGCGAGAGGGCTGTACAAGCAATGATCACACGCACGGCACAGCGGACACACCAAGAACCGCGGTGTTGGCCGTCGAATGGCGCTAGCTGCGCAGCATTTGTGCACCGCCGCCGTCAGTGTCAGCCAGTTTGCCGTGGCATACGGAGCTCCATCGCAGTCTTTAACACTGGTAGCATGCCGCGACAGCGTGGACGTGAACCGTATGTGCAGTTGACGGACTTTGAGCGAGGGCGTATTGTGGGCATGCGGGAGGCCGGGTGGACGTACCGCCGAATTGCTCAACACGTGGGGCGTGAGGTCTCCACAGTACATCGATGTTGTCGCCAGTGGTCGGTGGAAGGTGCACGTGCCCGTCGACCTGGGACCGGACCGCAGCGACGCACGGATGCACGCCAAGACCGTAGGATCCTACGCAGTGCCGTAGGGGACCGCACCGCCACTTCCCAGCAAATTAGGGACACTGTTGCTCCTGGGGTATCGGCGAGGACCATTCGCAACCGTCTCCATGAAGCTGGGCTACGGTCCCGCACACCGTTAGGCCGTCTTCCGCTCACGCCCCAACATCGTGCAGCCCGCCTCCAGTGGTGTCGCGACAGGCGTGAATGGAGGGACGAATGGAGACGTGTCGTCTTCAGCGATGAGAGTCGCTTCTGCCTTGGTGCCAATGATGGTCGTATGCGTGTTTGGCGCCGTGCAGGTGAGCGCCACAATCAGGACTGCATACGACCGAGGCACACAAGGCAACACCAGGCATCATGGTGTGGGGAGCGATCTCCTACACTGGCCGTACACCACTGGTGATCGTCGAGGGGACACTGAATAGTGCACGGTACATCCAAACCGTCATCGAACCCATCGTTCTACCATTCCTAGACCGGCAAGGGAACTTGCTGTTCCAACAGGACAATGCACGTCCGCATGTATCCCGTGCCACCCAACGTGCTCTAGAAGGTGTAAGTCAACTACCCTGGCCAGCAAGATCTCCGGATCTGTCCCCCATTGAGCATGTTTGGGACTGGATGAAGCGTCGTCTCACGCGGTCTGCACGTCCAGCACGAACGCTGATCCAACTGAGGCGCCAGGTGGAAATGGCATGGCAAGCCGTTCCACAGGACTACATCCAGCATCTCTACGATCGTCTCCATGGGAGAATAGCAGCCTGCATTGCTGCGAAAGGTGGATATACACTGTACTAGTGCCGACATTGTGCATGCTCTGTTGCCTGTGTCTATGTGCCTGTGGTTCTGTCAGTGTGATCATGTGATGTATCTGACCCCAGGAATGTGTCAATAAAGTTTCCCCTTCCTGGGACAATGAATTCACGGTGTTCTTATTTCAATTTCCAGGAGTGTATATTTGTCCAATGAATACCCGTTAATCATCTGCATTTCTTCTTGGTGTATCAATTTTAATGGCCAGTAGTGTAGCTTCAGAATGATCTTGTATGCCTCAATGTAAAAAAATAAAATACAACAAAAAACATTTTTGTGGCGAGTTTGGCGTATTTAACCTATAACTGAAAATGTTTCAGATTTTTTTGACTTATGCCCTATCCACGAGAATTATTACACCTAGGATCTGTGGAAAGAACATTAGCATATCCACTTTTTTGTAAACACATGTGATGTGTTCTTGTTTTATAACATGTTCTACATCCTTGAGGATCTCCTCACTATGGATGTGGCAACAAAAAACTTTATTTAATCTAATTCATTAGCGTGCGCTATCGCCTACAAAAATATTGTATCTCTTGCACAACTGCGTCTTCCCTTCTCTCCATTGCGCCTTTCCCCTCCCAACAGGCCACCCCCCCCCCTGCAATGCTGATTATCCAGCCCCCAACTTCCCTCCCCCTCCCCACCCCCCTCGGCCAGCGAACATAACCCCCAACTATCTGTGAGAACGGTATTCTGCAGAAAGCGGTACACGCTTCCCTGTGAGTAACGAACTCAATTGGCTTTTATTAAATCGGACGGCCGATACACACACACTCACATACACACACACACACACACTCATACATACACACACACACACTCATACATACACACATACACATATATATATACTAGCTTGACGCGAAAAAGGGCTGAAAGGCACACGCTGCTGGCGCATGGTGTTGTCCTGCTACCCGGAAAAAAATATAAAAAGTTAAATAATACTGAGTTCGAATTTAATAAAGCCGGGGTCTAGTGTAATTAGCAGAGAAATCCTTTCTCCCCTTGCGAGGGAAAAACAATAGCCGGGAAAACATAACAGAACAAAGATGAAAACGAAACTCGCCTCTATCACTGAGGGAAAATTAATTACTGCGTCAGGAGGGTAGCTTGTTGTGCCGAGGAACTGGGTGTTGGGCGAGCTGGCGGTGGAGGGAGAGGGGGAGAAGAGGGGGACGGGCAGATTGCTGAGGGAGGCACGAATTTTTCGGACATTCGAGCCAGACGTGTGGCCCCTCGGTAGACGCACCACAAGCTTCGCGGAAATGTACGCATCTTCCACTGCGTCCATTCTAGCTGGTAAATAATTAAGACATGGGTCCAAATTTCAGTGTGTTACACTCTTCAAGTTTAAATGCAGCCCAGTACAGATCACTGGTCGTCTTAGGTTTCAGCTACAATTATTTTTGCATGTTCCCTACGCATGTGTCCGCATCCTGTAACTGCATTTTTTATCTTTCTGTACAATGTATTTGTAGAACCTGTTCTGCAAAGAAGAAAGACAAAAGACAGGCAAATAAAACACACCCTGCTTTGTCCAGTGGCCTCGATACTACCTGGACGCAGAACTCTGATTTCTGGGCACAGAACTTACACGTTCTTGTAGATTCCTGTGCTTTGCCATACCGAGTGAGGTAGCGCAGTGGCTAGAAAAACTGGCATTGTATTCGGAAGGACGACGGTTCGAATTCGTGTCCTGCCATCCAGATTTAGGTTTTCCGTGAGTTCTCTAAATCTGTCCAGCCAAATGTCTGGATGATTCCTTTAACAAAGGGCACGGCTGATTTCTTTTCCCATCCTTGAAAGATCCGATCTCGTGCTTCATCTCTAATCACGTTGATGTCGGTGGGATATTAAATCCTAATCTCCATTTTTTTTTGTCTGCCATATCGTAGTTGGGCAAAAACATTCCATCGGTCTGTACGTGATTAAGGATTGAGATTATAAACTCTGTGTCATGGACTATAACAGTAACTAAAGCAGGCAAATATCAGATTAGCAGGATTAGACTTTTTACGTGAGAGGTTACCTGAACAGGGCTGCTACTCAAAACTCGGAGCACTAATATTCACTTTTTACAACTGCTACGGCGTTACGATTAACCCCATATTTAACAATCAGCTCTACTCAGTTGTCGGCAAGTCAAATCAAACTTTATTGGTGCACAGATAAATATACAGAACCATTGAAAGCTGATGTTTGTAATGCGCCAAAAATTTTTGTTACGATTATTTCGCTTCTCATTATGTAATAGAGCCGACTCAACTTAGTCTCGACAAGGAAATGGATGTTGAAACTTTGTAAAAGATATGTCTTAATGTGTATTCCTTTAACATGTTATAGTATCTAAAGACCGAGCGAAAAATCTGACGAAAAGCAGGTCGCAGTCAGAGATTGGAAAAGAGCACAGGTAGTCCCAGCCTACAAGAAGGGTCGTCGAGCAGATGCGCAAAACTATAGACCTATATCTCTGACGTCGATCTGTTGTAGAATTTTAGAACATGTTTTTTGCTCGCGTATCATGTCGTTTCTGGAAACCCAGAATCTACTCTGTAGGAATCAACATGGATTCCGCAAACAGCGATCGTGTGAGACCCAACTCGCTTTATTTGTTCATGAGACCCAGAAAATATTAGACACAGGCTCCCAGATAGATGCTATTTCCCTTGACTTCCGGAAGGCGTTCGATACAGTTCCGCACCGTCGCCTGATAAACAAAGTAAGAGCCTACGGAATATCAGACCAGCTGTGTAGCTGGATTGAAGAGTTTTTAGTAAACAGAACACAGCATGTTGTTCTCAATGGAGAGACGTCTACAGACGTTAAATAACCTCTGGCGTGCCACAGGGAACTGTTACGGGACCATTGCTTTTCACATTATATATAAATGACCTAGTAGATAGTGTCGGAAGTTCCATGCGGCTTTTCGCGGATGATGCTGTAGTATACAGAGAAGTTGCAGCATTAGAAAATTGTAGCGAAATGCAGGAAGATCTGCAGCGGATAGGCACTTGGTGCAGGGAGTGGCAACTGACCCGTAACATAGACAAATGTAATGTATTGCGAATACATAGAAAGAAGGATCTTTTATTGTATGATTATATGATAGCGCAACAAACACTGGTAGCAGTTACTTCTGTAAAATATCTGGGAGTATGCGTGCGGAACGATTTGAAGTGGAATATATATACCAGGTTGAGATTCATTGGGAGAGTCCTTAGAAAATTTAGTCCATCAACAAAGGAGGTGGCTTACAAAACACTCGTTCGACCTGTACTTGAGTATTGCTCATCAGTGTGGGATCCGTACCAGATCGGGTTGACGGAGGAGATAGAGAAGATCCAAAGAAGAGCGGCACGTTTCGTCACAGGGTTATTTGGTAAGCGTGATAGCGTTACGGAGATGTTTAGCAAACTCAAGTGGCAGACTCTGCAAGAGAGGTGCTCTGCATCGCGGTGTAGCTTGCTGTCCAGGTTTCGAGAGGGTGCGTTTCTGGATGAGGTATCGAATATATTACTTCCCCCTGCTCATACCTCCCGAGGAGATCACGAATTTAAAGTTAGAGAGTTTCGAGCGCGCACGGAGGCTTTCCGGCAGTCTTTCTTCCCGCGATCCATACGCGACTGGAACAGGAAAGGGAGGTTATGACAGTGGCACGTAAAGTGCCCTCCGCCACACACCGTTGGGTGGCTTGCGGAGTATAAGTGTAGATGAACATGTAGATGTAGATGCTCCATCACCAGAACGAGTGGGTAGCAGCGCGAGTCAGCAAAGCTACAACTACTGCAGCTGGCCACCAGAAACGTTACCGAAGGCCACGAAGAATGAACTAAACATCTACAAGGGATAATCACCGTTCTAAGATTGTTCGAAAAATGCTTCTTAGTTCGATCCTCGATGAAAGAAGAGTAAGTAGTAGCTAGACGGGTAACGGTCGGTCGCAGTGGTGCTTAACAGGAGACTGACGTGTCATAGTTTGTTTCTGAATTCTCGCTCGGCATCAGTAATAATATACTCAGACTAGTTAATTGAAATTAATTTGTTCAAGATTCGGCAGCAAATCTTGAGGTCGGGAGATTAATCGACTGGATTTGTGCTGGTGTCTGGGTGGTAGCCCAACATGACTATTATAAGAGCGCTTGATAATTTATATTCGGAAGATAGTTAGGTTGGCGTCCGTGTAACGCTACGCACTGTGGATTATAAGTACGGAAATACCGTACGCGATTACATGGTAGATCTGTTGATAAATTTTGAAGAATAGTTGGTCGTACTGGTCATTAGATGTTGTGGAGATTTCTTTTCTTTGGTTAGAGATTTATGTGAATATTGGAGAATTCATCCGTTAACTATCCAGTATTTTGGATAGTTGGAGTATTGATCGCGTGCACTATGGAAGGTGTGGGTGTAAAGGAATACAGGGTGAGTATTGGCCAATTAGGATTGCTATTATTGCGTGTTCCAAGGTATTTGAACAACGCTTGAGAACGCCTCGACCACTTACTGAGGTGAGACTTGCAGTTTTGAGATCCGAACGGCGCAATTTTACGTCACTGTACGTTAATATACTGTACCATATATCGCGATTGTCTTTGGAAACAGACTATCTTCCTATATTCTGATGAGTCAAGGCAGAAAATGATCCAATCAAGAACCATTTAAAGGAGGGACGAACGATGATTATCTTTTACGATTCAAGTGTTGTAATTGATTTAGTAACTTCAAGGGGTAGTGGGTAAGCGAATGTCAATGCGTGACGAAGTCTGAATTTTGCTAAAATCTTAAAATAGAATACAAAGTGGAGGTGACACTTTAGTTTTTTGTTTATGTGTTTTTTCTAGTTTGTTTTCCGATTCGAAGGGGAACAGTTTATAAACAGCACTTGAACCAACAACTGTATTCCGTGACCACTGAGATTTTCGAAATAAAAATAAAGTTGTTTAACTATGTAACAGTTTAAAACTCTATTCTGCATACGTAACTTCTAGTACAGAGAAAGTACTGAAGAAAGTTTTCTTTCTTTTAATAAAGAGGAAGAACGAGATAAAGAGGCTAAGATAAAGAAAGAAAGAGAGGGAAAAGGCGATTTTTTCAGAGTTGCTTTAGGGAAAGTTAATTAAAATAGAGTTAATCCCATTTATTGGACTTGGCAAGGGCCAAGAATATAATACAATACGTAAACGTAGAAAACCAAAGATTTAGCTATACCTTATTTAAGACATATACAATAATAACCACAGTCTAACATATCAGTCGTGACACTCACTGCTGTAACAGTTATTACCATTTGACAGCTGGAGTGACACTAGTGCTCCAAGCGGCGAGAAAGGAGAACTTCAGATACGTCGTAACCTTAACGTTTGTTTTGCATCCCTTTCCTACTTCATTTACGAAATACTTGAATTATTTTTTTGCCTCCAAGAATCTGTTTATTATCAGAAGACACAGATGTTTCTAAAAATGATTCTAAAATAAGTGCAAGTAGGGATAAAAATCATGAATCCAGTGGTAAATTACAACAGATTCGTGAAGAAACACCTGTAACGTTAGCTAGAACTGCAACTTACCACATTGATATCAACGGAATAGAAACAAATATATTCACACATAAAGAGGCACAGACATGTACCTCTATGTGCAAAAGCGATAGACGCCCCATTTGTTGTTGGATAGGCCTACTGTGCTTTAGTCATTGTCGCCTGTTGCCACAAGTAAGGCCATCATCTTTGTATTATTCTAAGTGGGACGAGCAACTGCCAGATAGTAGGAGAAATATACTCTGAGTGTAAGCCCCAAGTCCTCAAAGCCAATAACACTGTCAGAAGTGCTGTCACATGTTATGTTTGCCATTAGAGACTTTTCATCCAGTGACATATGCACTAGTTTATCAGCACTGGCGAAATTCTGTACCTTCCGCACTGAAAGATGGAACATATTGTCACTTATCCCAAATTTTATTTTTATGCCTTCCATATACCTTTGTAATGCACGCACTGATGGAAATATAAAACAGCAAACAGCTTATTTTTGTCTTTCCATCTTGCGGATGGCACACTAACATCACTTAACAACAAGTCAAGGGCATCTTTTTTTAAAAAAAAAAATCGGGATCACATAGTCTTCAAAATTTGTTTGTCCTTCTCCACTTGATCCTTCTGATACAGTTTCTGTTGCTATCTGCACTTAAAATGATAGGCATTTTCCTTGTCCCGTAACAGTTTTGTACGAAGTCTTGCGATCTGCATATTCTGATACTCCACACTCTTTTTCTAGACACAAATAACCACACTTAATTTTACCACTTCATCGTCACAGCTGGTCTGTGTTGGCGATTCAGATGAATCTAGCACTGATATATGGAGAGTTAAAATGGCTGCTTCTGTGCCATAGGGGCGTTGTACAGCTTTAGACGGATTGTCTAACCTTTGTGGCAGTTTCCTCTTCATCATCAGTTGAGATGGCTTATTTGAAATGTCAGTGTGGTTAACTGCATTCCACGTGAGTTTATTATTGCCTGCATTCATGAACTGGTTTTGTTCGACGTGTAGCGGACAAAACATTATTATAAAGGTAAACAGGATCTTTCTTCATAAGGTGTTATCGTCTGCTATTCACTATCCATCTTCTACTCCTAACACGAAACATTAATCATCAATATACACGTAGTTTGCAAGCGAATCCTGACGATACAGTTTAGTAACATGATGGTATATACCTCTCAGGGTTCTTAGGAAACCTAAAAAAAAAGAGAGATTTGGTATCTTCTTCTTGTTGTTGCTGCAATTTATTGCAATACGCTACAATTCCATTTGTTAAAATCATTGTACAAAACAAAATAAACAACTACTATTCGCTTTCGCCGAACTCAACAGTTTAACTTGCTGGCCGCTTGGCACGCTTCTGGAGCAGTAGGCAACAAAATCGAGACGAAGTGTTGCGACTGTTATGTTAGACTGTGTAACAACTGTATTGAGTCAAACTTGGCCAAAAGAACGCACCAGACCAATTATTATTTTTGATGCAAGTACAAATTACTTGCAGTAACATAAAAATATATAAAGTTATTGTTTTTATTTTGTTCTCAATAGAACGTTATTAATCATGATAAAGTGTAAGAGTTTCTTTTTATTATTTATAAACGCGAAAGTTGTTTATATATAACAGAAACATGTTTTATATAAGTTGGACGAAGTACTGAAGAAGTGTTTGGTATATTGTTGTTTTGTAATTGTTTTATTTTATATTTTTGTTGAGGAAATTGCTTCTTCTAGTACTATGCGATAAATCTATATTGATTCTTTTATTTTTACAACAACATCACTCTGTTTCGCGTTATAGATGAACAGTTTTTCGTTGCTCTCAATACTCTTTATTTTTAAATAATAGACAGGAGGGTAACTTTGTAGAACAAAAATGTTCTGCAGATTAGCCGGCCGTTTATATATCCTCACTCAGTTTCTAGACGATTCAGTGCTGCCGGCTTTAAGGCGAATCTAGCAAGACACTTACCGCATCTGTAAAGAAAGAGATCGTTATGAGGTAACGCCCGGTAAGTGTGCAACACACCTGGCATACAGATAACGTTGGTATTATATTTTCCCTGTTTCACACTGGAGTACTGTAGACTGTCATACGTAAGTGTAGGCTACAGTTTAGACTGACCACAGCTGCTAGGGGGGGGGGGGGGGTTGGGTATCAATGATCTGCTACTAAACATGACAGTGACTGGCCAAATATCTCACGAAATAAACGTCAAACGAAAAAACTACAAAGAACGAAACTTGTCTAGCTTGAATGGGGAAAGCAGATGGCGGTGTGGTTGGCCCGCTAGGTGGGGCGCTGCCATAGGTCAAACGGAAATTAACTTCGTTTTTTTAAATAGGAACCCCCTTTTTTTATTACTATTCGTGTAGTACGTAAAGAAATATGAATGTTTTAGTTGGACCACTTTTTTCGCTTTGTGATAGATGGCGCTGTAATAGTCACAAACATATGGCTCACAATTTTAGACGAACAGTTGGTAACAGGTAGGTTTTTTAAATTAAAATACAGAACGTAGGTACGTTTGAACATTTTATTTCGGTTGTTCGACTGTGATACATGTACCTTTGTGAACTTATCATTTCTGAGAACACATGCTGTTACAGGGTGATTACCTGTAAATACCACATGAATGCAATAAATGCTCAAAATGATGTCCGTCAACCTCAATGCATTTGGCAATATGTGTAACGACATTCCTCTTAACAGCGAGTAGTTCACCTTCCGTAATGTTCGCACATGCACTGACAATGCGCTGACGCGTGTTGTCAGGCGTTGTCGGTGGATCACGATAGCAAATATCCTTCAACTTTCCCCACAGAAAGAAATTCAGGGCCGTCATACCCAGTGAACGTGCGGGCCATGGTATGGTGCTCTGACGACCAATCCACCTGTCGTGAAATATGCTATTCAATACCGCTTCAACCGCACGCGAGCTATGTGCCGGACATACATAATGTTGGAAGTACATCGCCATTCTGTCATGCAGTGAAACATCTTGTAGTAACATCGGTAGAACATTACGTAGGAAGTCAGTATACATTGCACCATTTAGATTGCCATCGATAAAATGGGGGCCAATTATCCTTCCTCCCATTACCCGCACCATACATTAACCCGCCAAGGTCGCTGAAGTTCCACTTTTCGCAGTCATCGTGGATTTTCCGTTGCACAATAGCGCATATTATGCCGGTTTACGTTACCGCTGTTGGTGAATGACGCTTCGTCGCTAAATACACTCCTGGAAATGGAAAAAAGAACACATTGACACCGGTGTGTCAGACCCACCATACTTGCTCCGGACACTGCGAGAGGGCTGTACAAGCAATGATCACACGCACGGCACAGCGGACACACCAGGAACCGCGGTGTTGGCCGTCGAATGGCGCTAGCTGCGCAGCATTTGTGCACCGCCGCCGTCAGTGTCAGCCAGTTTGCCGTGGCATATGGAGCTCCATCGCAGTCTTTAACAGTGGTAGCATGCCGCGACAGCGTGGACGTGAACCGTATGTGCAGTTGACGGACTTTGAGCGAGGGCGTATAGTGGGCATGCGGGAGGCCGGGTGGACGTACCGCCGAATTGCTCAACACGTGGGGCGTGAGGTCTCCACAGTACATCGATGTTGTCGCCAGTGGTCGGCGGAAGGTGCACGTGCCCGTCGACCTGGGACCGGACCGCAGCGACGCACGGATGTACGCCAAGATCGTAGGATCCTACGCAGTGCCGTAGGGGACCGCACCGCCACTTCCCAGCAAATTAGGGACACTGTTGCTCCTGGGGTATCGGCGAGGACCATTCGCAACCGTCTCCATGAAGCTGGGCTACGGTCCCGCACACCGTTAGGCCGTCTTCCGCTCACGCCCCAACATCGTGCAGCCCGCCTCCAGTGGTGTCGCGACAGGCGTGAATGGAGGGACGAATGGAGACGTGTCGTCTTCAGCGATGAGAGTCGCTTCTGCCTTGGTGCCAATGATGGTCGTATGCGTGTTTGGCGCCGTGCAGGGGAGCGCCACAATCAGGACTGCATACGACCGAGGCACACAGGGCCAACACCCGGCATCATGGTGTGGGGAGCGATATCCTACACTGGCCGTACACCACTGGTGATCGTCGAGGGGACACTGAATAGTGCACGGTACATCCAAACCGTCATCGAACCCATCTTCTACCATTCCTAGACCGGAAAGGGAACTTGCTGTTCCAACAGGACAATGCACGTCCGCATGCATCCCGTGCCACCCAACGTGCTCTAGAAGGTGTAAGTCAACTACCCTGGCCAGCAAGATCTCCGGATCTGTCCCGCATTGAGCATGTTTGGGACTGGATGAAGCGTCGTCTCACGCGGTCTGCACGTCCAGCACGAACGCTGGTCCAACTGAGGCGCCAGGTGGAAATAGCATGGCAAGCCGTTCCACAGGACTACATCCAGCATCTCTACGATCGTCTCCATGGGAGAATAGCAGCCTGCATTGCTGCCTGTGAACCTGTCAGTGTGATCATGTGATGTATCTGACCCCAGGAATGTGTCAATAAAGTTTCCCCTTCCTGGGACAATGAATTCACGGTGTTCTTATTTCAATTTCCAGGAGTGTAGAACGCGTGCAAAAAATCTGTCATCGTCCCGTAATTTCTCTTGTGCCCAGTGGCAGAACTGTACACGACGTTCAGAGTCGTCCCCATGCAATTCCTGGTGCATATGGTACGGGTGCAATCGATGTTGATGTAGCATTCTCAACACCAACGTTTTTTGAGATTCCCGATTCTCGCGCAATTTATCTGCTACTGATGTGCGAATTAGCCATGACAGCAGCTAAAACACCTACTTGGGCATCATCATTTGTTGCTGGTCGTGGTTCACATGTGGCTGAACACTTCCTGTTTCCTTAAATAACGTAACTATCCGGCGAACGGTCCGGACACTTTGATGATGTCGTCCAGGATACCGAGCAGCATACATAGCACACGCCCGTTGGGCATTTGGATCACAACAGCCATACATCAACACGTTATCGACCTTTTCCGCAATTGGCAAACGGTCCATTTTAACACGGGTAATGTATCACGAAGCAAATACTGTCCACACTGGCGGAGTGTTACGTGATACCACGTACTTATACGTTTGTGACTATTACAGCGCCATCTATCACAAAGCGAAAAAAGTGGTCCAACTGAAACATTCATATTTCTTTACGTACTACACGAATATGTAATAAAAATTGGGGTTCCTATTTTTAAAAACGCAGTTGATATCCGTTTGACCTGTGGCAGCGCCATCTGGCGATCCAACCATAGCGCCATCTGGTTTCCCCCTTCAAGGTAAACGAGTTTCGTTGTTTGTAGTTTATTCGTTTGATGCTTATTTCTTGAGATATATGGCCCGGTCACTATCAGTGGAGCATCCTGAATACACCATGTAGCCCACGCACGCCGCCCTCCGTTGACATTAGTTAATCCCAGGTACTAAGGTGCTGAAAGGTTTGGCTAAGCAGAACAGTGAAAGGGACTCCACACCACCAGGGAGAAGACACTACTAAACGTTAAGACCAGCGCTTGAAAACAAATCCTTTACAGCTATAACTGGTGCTACAGCTCATCGCTTGCTGTAGGACAAGTGTTGGATTCGGTTCCTGGGCTTGCGAAAGGTGTCTGTGTAGAAGAATGTTTGTCCTTCATCAAAACAATACGCAGAAGGTCCAAGGCATATTAATTATCTGTTTCGAACCATGTAAACATACGACAGCTAATTCGTTAACAACACATGATGCACCAATTCGTGCTTCACAATTGTCTGCATAACATAAATGGTATAATATCTTCGATTGCAATGAAGAACAATGAATGTAATGAACATAGTAAATGATGTTACTTCAAACCTATGTTATAGACTGACAGAACTTTGTAATTTCATTATTCAAACTGCACACGTTCAAATGCATTTCCACCTTGTTGGGGGCATTGATGTAAGCGCTTCTCGGTGTTAGGATAGACATCTCTTAACATTGCTGCAGATGCTGTACAAGCATGGCGTATACGTTCTTTTACACATCTGGATTTTCCGGTTCCGTTTCGAAACCCATAAGAAAAGATAGAAGAGTGTTAAATCAGAGATCTCACTGACCATCAAATGCAACCACCACGACCTATCCATCGTTCAGGGTACACATTGTTGAAATATCCCCTAATCCCCCTACAACAATGGAGTGGTGCGCCATCACACTAAACCAGTGCCTCACACTAGCTGAACTTCTAGGACATGCCCAACATACAGCTCATTCTGTAGGAATTGCAAATACAGCAGACTAGTTAGTCTGGGAGCCAAAAAAACTGGTCCAATGATGTGGTCTCCTAGAATGCCGCACCGTACGTTAACGTCCCAGCGCGCTTGCGTGTGATGTGGTCGCAATCAGTGAGGATTTGCAGGAGAGCATTAATGTAGATAGAGTCTATTGACAGTGCCGTCATTCGCAGAATAGCATTCATCTCCACATAAAATCTGCCTGATGAAATCCGTATTTACGGCTACTTTATTTAGGAGGCGTCTGAAGAACGATATCCGAGTTTGTAAATCGTTTCCATATAGCAGTTACTGTAGGTACAGGTTAAAGGGATGCCATTTTCGATGCTCCAGAGTCCTCTGTACCGAAGTCCTCGGTATTTCCAGGTCCGCTGCACCTCTTCTTTGTCCTAATTACGATGAGAGATAGATACCGCTGGGCGATAGCTAATGACTTTCATAATATTACAAATAATTACCATAATACTGTTATTGTTGTTATTATTATAGGTATAAATAATACTGCAACCTGAATACAATAGCACGATAACAATTTCGTTTATACTACACTGTACGTACGCGTTATTTTCATTTACGCTATGCTTACCGTGCAGAGATGTGTTCCAAAATAATCAGTATCGTACCAGGTAATATCGTGTGCGCCGCGGACTGGTCTTTCCACGACACGTACCTGGAAAGCTCCCTCGGTTCTAAAACGCATCTCTGTAAGTCTAAAAATAAGCACAGAAGGTAGATATCGCGTTGGAAAACGTGGGTACAGTGTTCGGGCCTCAGCTGCAGTAGCATATCGCTGTAGTCTTCGCTGGAGTACATAGCAGTTGTTACCTGTTTGACTGTAAGAACTGACCCGAACTACAAACAGACGGCCACGCGGCCTTTTCAGACAGGAACCAGGAGAAAAACGCACGCAGATGGCGACTGTGCTCGATGGAGGTTCGCTTGTGAGTGCACTTCCCCATTGGGCAGCAGTTGTGAGGCAACCCGTCCTGCGCTAATGTAAGCACGAAACATAAAACTACAGAGGACAGCTTACGTGGGCCACCTGGGGATTCTTTGTTAGCTGTTGTGTACATAGTTCCGCGTAGTCAGCGCGTACACAACTTTCCCACTAGAGCGCGCCCCGCTAAGCACAACAGCGCAGGCGCGGCGCTCGTCCGTCTCCGCACTACGATATGGCGCTATCTTAGAGACGGACCAAATTCTGCTTCCGACAATCCGCGTATTAATATGTCACGCAGCCAATGAGATTGCTGCTAACGTAGAACCTTTTCTCCTTGCGGATCACACTCGTGCAGTGATACATGAACACGCGAGGTATTATAACGAGTGTACAGACCTCCGATTAGTCAGTCTGCAGTCAAGTTTCGGTCTGCGCCTAAGAACATTATCGTATTCCTGTACATAGCCATGAAGAGAAATGTATAGACACTTTGTCAAGTATCAGAGATATGTGAGAATAAGATTAACGTACCAAGACCAAAGGAACTTCAGATTGTCAATTGTAAACAGCATCCAGAATCAAGTTACGTAATATCTATGATTTTTATTATTTTAATAAATGTGTGTGAAAATTAATCAAGTTCTGTTTAAAGTTGGTCACCGTCAATCTGCTACTCTAAGCGTGCAAGTGGCATTTCTATCGTCTGACCTAACGGCAGAAGATAAACACGCCACGATAAGACCACGAGACATATTGCTGACACTCGCCTACTTCGCTAGAGCGACAAGTCAAATAATCTGACGGTGTGTGTATCGAAGGTCTTACAGTACGCACACCACATTATCAAAAATTTCATGTACGTTTATTCAAAATCCTTAACTCTCCAAAAGTTCTTCGCCGATTCCATTGAAATTTTGACACAACGTTGTATTCAAATACGCGCGTTTGTATGTATGTAGGGGAGCTGCATACGGAATAGAAATATTGTAGCCTCCCCACAACAAAATTATATAATCACCTCCCAACAGTAAAAAATATAATTATATAATTCACACAACCGCTACGGTCACAGGTTCGAATCCTGCCTCGGGCATGGATGTGAGTGATGTCCTTAGGTTAGTTAGGTTTAAGTAGTTCTAAGTTCTAGGGGACTTATGACCACAGCAGTTGAGTCCCATAGTGCGCAGAGCCATTTGAACCATATAATTCACATTCAGCGTAACACAGTTACAAACACCTCCCAACAGTAAAAAATAAGTATGTTGCATTCACATTTAGCGTAACCTACCAATAGATAAATTCCGTAACCTACCAATAATAGAATGTGACTAACCCCCTAATAAAAAAAATGACTCATATATAACGTTTCAATAATTATCCGACTGTGAATCTAAACTGGTAAATTTGGACGTCAGCAGTGCTGCGTCATGGCCCTGAAAGATCTTACTGAATAAATTCTAAATTCTTACCTCAATGAAGTTGCCGGATAACGCGTATATATCTGCCCCTATAAGAAATTTTTCTGGCACAGCCCAGTGCAATACTGGCCGATAGATTTGTCATGTATGAAACAATTGATTTTTCTTTACAATAATCGGGATGACAATGGATTAGAGAAATTAGTAAATTCTTTAAATTGAGATGAATGATTGTCAAAGGTTAATTTTTATAAGAAAGATTATTATTAAGATATTTTTTTAAAAAACATTTACATGGGACTTGATATAACAATAGTACATAAGCGCGAGGGTGCTTTTACCTTATGCTACAACGATCAGGCACCGCCATCGCTCCCCACGACCGGCCCAGCCAACTGGATACACTAGACTCCTAGCTACTACTTACTCCTACAGCCACACAGTTCGTACTGCATACAGCACTGCTCTCTGGTCTGAGATTCTCTTATAGCTTACTATCGCAGGCAGCGCGTCAGCAATCCATCGAAGTTACATCTGCTCGAGTGCGCTAGCAATAAACTCCTTCGTCATGGACCTCTTACAATAGGTATATTACATTTTTGTTATATATAATCCGTGTGTGTGTGTGTGTGTGTGTGCGCGCGCGCGCGCGCGCGCGCGTATGTGTTTAATCAAAATTATGGGAAACCTAGCTGAAAATGACTTAAAAGTTCGTGGCACCCTCCATTGTTAATGCTGGAATTCAGTATGGTGTTGGCCCACCCTTAACCTTGATGACAGCTTCCACTCTCACAGGAATACGATCAATCAGATGCTGGAAGATTTCTTGGGGAATAACAGCCCATTCTTCATGGAGTGCTGCATCGAGGAGAGGTATCGATGTCGGTCAGTGAGGCCTGGTACGAAGTCGGCGTTCCAAAACATCCCAAAGGTTTCTATAGGATTCACATCAGGACTCTGTGCAGGCTAGTCCATTACATGGATGTTATTGTTGTGTAACCACTCCGCCACAGGCTGTGCATTATGAACAGGTGTTCGACTGTTTTGAAAGATGCAATCGCCATCCCCGAATTGCACTTCAACAGTGGGAAGCAAGAAGCCGCTTAAAACATCAATGTAGGCTTGTGCTGTGATAGTGCCACGCAAAACGACAAGGGGTGCAAGACCCCCTCCATGAAAAACACGACCACACCATAACACCAGCGCCTCCGAATTTTACTGTTGGCACTACACTCGCTGGCAGATGACGTTCACAGGACATTCGCCATACCCACACCCTGCCATCGGATCGCAACATTGTGTACCGTGATTCGTCACTTCTTACAACGTTTTTCCACTGTTCAATCGTCCAATGTTTACGCTCCTTACAACACGGGAGGCGTCGTTTGGCATTTACCGGCATGATATTTGGCTTATGAGCAACCGCTCGATCATGAAATCCAAGTTTACTCACCTCAGCCTAACTGCCATAGTACATGCAGTGCATCCTGATGCAGTTTGGAATTTCTGTGTGATGGTCTGGACAGATGCCTCTCTATTACATAATCCTACCTTCTTCAACTGTCTGCGGTCTCTGTCAGTCAACAGACGAGGTCTGCCTGTACGCTTCTGTGCTGTACATGTCCCTTCACGTTTCCACTTCACTGTCACATCGGGAACAGTGGACCTAGGGATGTTTAGGAGTGTGGAAATCCCGCGTACATACGTATGACACATTGGAAGTCCGTGAGTTCCGCGGAGCGTCCCATTCTGCTCTCTCACGATGTCTCATGACTGCTGAGGTCGCTGATATGGAGTACCTGGCAGTACGTGGCAGCACAATGCACCTAATACGAAAAAGTATGTTTTAGGGGGTGTCCGGATACTTTTGATCAGATAGTGTATTTTGATGTAACATATATCTCATGACATAATATGCACTGATGAACCAAAACGTTATGACCACGTGTTTAATAGCTTGTTTCTCCGTCTTCGAAACGAAATACGTCACTGATTCTGTGTTTCAGGATCCGACAGTCTGTTGACAGCTTTGTGAGGTATGTGGCATTAGATGTTCGCGCATAGGTCATGCAGTTCGCGTAAATAACGGGTTACTGATTTGCGTATGTGGTGATGGTACCTGTTAGCGATCCATAAGGGGTCCATAGGATTTACATTAGGCAAATTTGGTCGCCGAGATATCAACGTGAGTTCGCCATAATGCTCCTCAAACCACTGTAGCATGGTTTGGGCTCAGAGACACGGACAATTATATAGCTGAAAGATGACATCTCTGTCGAGGGAGGCATCAAGTATGAAGCAATGCAAGTGGTTCACAGCTGTCAGCGTGTCTTCAAGCGCAGGAGAATTTCTCAGACAACGTAATACTGCTCCCACGGCCTACAAGGGGCGTTTGAAAAGTCCGTGCAAAAATAAAACCTACTTACGTGTTTGGGGTAAATCTTTTCTATTTTACGACATAGTGTCCTTTTAGACTTATACATTTCGTCCAACGCTGTTCTAATTTGTTGATCCCTTACGAATAACAGGAATTGTCAAAGTCTGCAAAATCGCTATTAGTTGCTGCAAATACCCTTCTCGTTTGAATAAAATCTTTGTCCTGCCAGCCATTTTTTCAAATTGGGGAACATTTAGTAGTCTGCGGGAGCCAAGTCTGGAGAATAGGGAGGATGTGAAACGAGCTGGAATCCTATTTCCATTAATTTTGTGACCACAACTGCTGAGGTGTGTGCTGGTGCATTGTCGTGATGGAGAAGGACTTTTCTGCGGTCCAATCGCCGGCGTTTTTCTTGCAGATCGGTTTTCGAACGGTCCAATAACGATGAATAATATTCATTTGTAATGCTTTTACCCTTTTCCAGATAGTCGATGATGATTATTCCTTGCGAATACCAGAAGACAGTCGAAGGAAAGCCGAAGGAATTGTCTTCACCTTTTTTGGTGCATATTCTCCCTTGGTAACCCATTGTTTAGATTGTTGTTTGGTCTCAGGAGTATACTAATGTAGCCATGTTTCATCCATAGTGGCGAAACGACGCTTAAAGCCGTGTGGATTCTTCCTGAACAGCTGCAAACCATTCTTGCAACACTTCACACGATTCTGTTTTTGGTCAAGTGTGAGCAATCGCGGAACCGATCTTGCGGATAGCTTTCTCATGTCCAAATGTTGATGCAAAATATTATGTACCCTTTCATTCGAGATGCCCACAGCACTAGCAATCTCACACACCTTAACTCTTCTGTCATCCATCACCATATCATGTATTTTATCAATGATTTCTGAGGTCGTAACCTCCACAGGGCGCCCAGAACGTTAGGCATCATTTGTACTCATATGGCCACTCCGAAAATTTTGAAACCACTTATAAACCGTTCTAATCGAAGTTGCAGAGTCACCATAATGTTTATCAAGCTTCTCTTTAGCCTCCTGAGGCGTTTTGCCTTTCATAAAGCAATGTTTAATCACGACAAGAAATTCTTTTTCGTCCATTTTTTGACAATCACTCGATTTCCTTGATTCACACAAATGTCAAACACAAAGAAATAGACCAATATGGCTGAAACTTGGTGTGCGTTCTTTCCAAAGATGCTACTAACTAAACATAACCTCGATATGCGCCGGTTGTGCCATCTCTCGGACTTCGCACGGACTTTTCAAACGCCCTTCGTATGTCCGTGCCGCGCTGGACGTTTCGAGCGCCGTTCACCTCAATGACGGCGTCTGTGGAGACGACAGTCGATCCCGTGTAGCAAAAATCGGATTCACCCGAAGAGTCGACACATTTCCATTGATCGACGGTCGAATCGCAATGGTCCCGTGACCACTGCAATGTAATTAACGATGTCGTTAGGTCAACACATGAACACGTAGGGGTGGTATGCTGCGGAGCTCCGTGTTCAACAATGTACGATGAATGGTGTGCTCTGAAACACTTCAGCTTGCACCAGTATTGTGCTCCTTCGACAGAGACGCCACAGATCACCGTATACCTCACTTTACAGAACAGACAAGCCTTCGAAACCCACGTTCTGTCAAGAGTCGTGGACGCGCAACCATTTAGCGTCTAATGGTAGTTTCATTGTACATCTACCTCCTTCGATAAATTCTGACAACAGTAGCACGTTAACATTCGACCAGCTTCGCCTTTTCGAGATAGTCGTTCACATGGTCTGCGTAATAATAATCCGTCCTCTGTCAACGTCGCTTATCTCAACAGACTTCCCCATTTGCAGCCCATATCTTCGCTAGGGTGATCCCCCGTCGGTGTCTGCTTCACTTACGTACTTTTTTTACTACGGCACGTGACCACAACGTCACCAGGCAGCATCCACCATCGCCGTGGGCAGTGGTTCAAATGGCTCTGAGCACTGTGCGACTTAACTTCTGAGGTGGTCAGTCGCCTAGAACTTAGAACTAATTAAACCTAACTAACCTAAGGACATCAGACACATCCATGCCCGAGGCAGGATTCGAACCTGCGAGCGTAGCGGTCGCTCGGTTCCAGACTGTAGCGCCTAGAACCGCACGGCCACTCCGGCCGGCGTGGGCAGTGGTCATAATGTTTCGGCTTGTCAGTGTAATGTTAACGCTGCGAAGTAGAACCTCTTCATGTTTACCAGCAGAAACAGAGACTGTGTATTCCACAGTAACTGATGAAATCTTTTGTTACTTGACCAGTGGGAGCGTCGTCTTGAAGGAACACTTCAACGAAATTCCTACTCGTTATCTTCAGCTGAAGGTGAGTACGAAAGTCGTCGTAACATTGTTTCAAAATGAAGCTGCCACTCGGTTCATAGACAGAGAAGATTTCACCTGTGATGTCGCCGAGAAATGTTATATTCTCTTATCAATAATTATCTTCTATTCTATTAGTCGACTTGCAAGACCACCGTCACGCGATTTTTGCTTTTCGGTATCAAAGACGACAGATTGTTGCTGAGCACTATTAGGAAAGATATTACATTTGAACGTTGTACTGCAAAGCTACAGAGTAAAAGTCATCTTTGGTAGTAGCCCAATCGCGGAAACATAGTTCGGTTCTGAGGTGAGGAGGGATGAGATGGGGGGGGGGGGGGAGGGGAGGGGAGGGGACTTTTTAAATTCCTTCCCTTCCGCTGTAAGGAGTACAACCACGGGCACCCACAGTTGGGCAAGAGTCTAAAACTACCATTTTTGACATAAATGACGTGGTTAGTTTCAAAATGTGTCATGCCATAAGAAATAAATTTTGCAGTTGACACAAAAAAGTGAATCCCAGTGAGTCACAATTCGTAGTAATTGACGGAAAGTCATCGAGTAAAACAGAGGTGATTTCTGGCGTTCGCCAAGGTAGTGTTATAGGCCCTTTGCTGTTCCTTATCTAAATAAACGATTTGGGAGACAATCTGAGTAGCCGTCTTCGGTTGTTTCCAGATGACGCTGTCGTTTATCAACTAATAAAGTCATCAGAAGATCAAAACAAACTGCAAAACGATTTAGAAAAAATAACTGAATGGTGGCGAAAAGTGGCAGTTGACCCTAAATAACGAAAATTGTGAGGAACTCGTTAAACTTCGGTTACACGATAAATCAGTCTAATCTAAAAGACATAAATTCAACTAAATACCTTGGTATTACAATTATGAACAACTTAATTAGGAAGGAACACATAGAAAATGTTGTGGGGAAGGCTAACCAAAGACTGCGTTTTATTAGCGGGACACTTAGAAAATGTAACGGACCTACTAAGGAGATGCCTACACTACGCTTGTCCGTCCTCTTTAAGAATACTGCTGCGTGGTGTGGGATCCTTACCAGATAGAACTGACGGAGTACATTGAAAAAGTTCAAACGAGGGCAGCACGTTTTGTATTATCGCGAAATATGGGAGAGAGTGTCACAGAAATGATACAGGATTTGGGCTGGAAATCATTAAAAGAAAGGCGTTTTACGCTGCGACGGAATCTTCTCATGAAATTCCAATCGCCAACTTTCTCCTCCGAATGCGAAAATATTTTGTTGATACCGACCTACATAGGGAGGAATGATCACTGCGATAAAATAAGGGAAATCAGAGCCCGTACGGAAAGATATAGGTGTTCATTCTTTCTGAGCGCTATCGAGATTGGAATAATAGAGAATTATGAAGGTGGTTATAGAAAACCCTCTGCCAGGAGCTTAAATGTGATTTACAGAGTATCTATGTAGATGTAGATGAATTAATACTTATCCACTCAGTTCTTGGAGTGTTTGAGAATTCTGTAATTAATAAGAACTCTAGAGTCCAGATTCCAGTGGGAGTACATGAGTGCCCCTCTTGCCTTCCCCTTCCCTCCTTATGAACGCCTCTGGGTACTACTAAGTACTGTCCGTAGAGGTATAATGTAGCACAAGGGGCACTCATAAAGTTTTCTTATGAGGGCGCTGCTGCAGTTTGTGCGCAGCGTAGCGCGACTCCGATGCGGGTAAACAAGTATCGACTTGAAGGCAAGAGATTAGTGTAGCATTCGTGCCTTTCCAACGTGCGTGCGGTAAATGCGGAAACGTGAACTAAGATGACATTGTTACCAAATGCATCCAAATAGGATCAACGTGCTGTTATTCTTTTTGTGGCTGCCAAAGGACAAACACCGACTGACATCCATCGTAGAATGAAGAATGTGTACAGGGGAGCAGCAAGTCTGTCGAAAACCGCCATTGTGGAATGGTGCGCCAAGTTCCGTGCTGGTCGCAATTCTATACAAGGCTTCGGTCGATGTGGGAGGCCAGCGTTATCCGTTATGCCAACTCAGCTGGGAGACTCTCGAGCTCCCGCCCTGTAGTTCTGACCTCTCCTCATGCGACTATCACGCCTCCGGTCCCTTCACCCGCTCACTACTGGGAGAGAGTTCTTTAGGCCCATCATTTGAAAAAAAAACTGTGATCTAGTCAGTTAGTTTACATTTCAAAATTTTGAAAAGCTATTTATTGTTTTTAATTATTTCTTCTATCGCATTCCATTATATTTTAAATTCTTCAGTTAAAATTACTCCAAAAATTTAAGTTTCTGTAGCAGAAGTTCAGGGCCTCAGTTACACATCAAAATCTCTGTAAGAAGTATATCGAAAGTAATTTGTATTTTTAAATGTTTTTGTGATGGTCACGAAATCGGAAGAACAGGTAAATTGAAAGTGCATTGATATTGCTAAGAGGGTACTAAAAGGTATGTTCAGGTTCTGCACAATACTTACACGTTAGTACCTTTTTATTAAGTACGTTGCAATATAATACGACAGCAATTAACGAATTTTTTAAAAAAATTTCTCGCATGGACATTAAGTAACCTGCCCTTCGTAATGTGAGTCATAAAAAATACGAGGGTGAGTCAAATGAAAACCTTAAATTTGTAATAACAAATCGATATTTCGCGCCGTTATCCTGTAGGTAGGTAAGCGTGCTACAAACAGCGTGCAGAATGGCCTGTAGGTGGCAGCATAGTGCAGATGCACACATACCGTCGCAGTATCAGTATAAAGATGGCTGCCCCACTTGCGAAGTGCACAAGGGAAGAACAGTGTTCTGTTATTTGGTTTTTGCTTAGTGAAGGTGTAAAACTTATTGAAATTCATCGATGAATGAAGGTTCAGTACAGTGATGCATGTTTGTCACAGCAACAAGTCTACGAATGGAGTAGGAAGTTCCCAAATGGTGTGGCTTCAGTGGAAGATGCTCCTCGTCCAGGTCAGGCACAACGAGTTGTGACCACAGAACATTGCAGCAGTTGAAGCCATAGTGAAGGAAAACCGCCGAGTGACACTGAATGACATTGCAGCATGTTTACAGATTAGTCATGGGTCAGCATACCACATTGGGCATGATGTGCTCCAGTTTCACAAAGTGTCTGCAAGATGGGTACCACGGCAGCTGACTCCTGAAATGAGAGAACGATATGTTGATGCTTGTGAAGAACTTCTTCGGCGCTTTGAACGAGAAGGTGATGCCTTCCTTGATAGAATCGTTACTGGGGACGAAACCTGGGTTCACTTCCACCAACCGGAAACGAAGAGAGCGAGCAACCCAGACCTTGGCCCAAGTGATTCCCATATGTTTGGACCACTCAAAGACGCAATGGGAGGAAAGAAGTTCCGTTGTGATGAAGAGGTACGCCACGCGGTGCATGAGCGGTTGCACGGACTACTAAAAGAGTTTTTTTCTAAAGGAATTTATGCACTTTGTAAGCGCTGGAGGACTTGCATTGAGCGTGGGGAAGATTATGTTGAAAAGTGATACATCTTTATATGACTTCTACAAAATAAATTATATTTAAACAAAATATTTAAGGTTTTTATTTGACTCACCCTTGTACACTCGGGTTGCTAGGGTTAAAAAAGGCGTTGAAGGTTCGACTATTCCTATTGGACGAAGATGTGCAGCAGGAAGTCACGGACTTCTTCACGGAGCGGGACATGGTGTTTTACGAAACACTTATCTTCAAACTGGTGCGTCTTCGGCATGATGGTCTCAGTGCTCATAGCGGTTTTTCTTGACTGACGTACCGCTCCCTGTCAAGCGCACCGTTGACGCGTCGTTGGTTGCCTGAAACTTTCGGGACTGCGCACGCCTTATCTCCCAGCAGTAGTATTGTATCACAGTTTTACGTTCAACGATGCCGAAGCGCTAGCGACCACGTGATACGAGGACGTACGACGGAGTCGTCGTTTGGGTTTCGCGCGGAAACATCGCGCGAAGTTACGTCGCAACAAATTTTTTGTACTAAATTTCTGATGTTAGAAAATCTAAACTTGGAATGTTTTTCATCGAATGGTGTGCTAACAGTTAGCGAATATACAGTTTGTTCGTGGAGAAAGCGTGTAATCGCACGTGAAATCAGTGGATAAAACAATATCGTCTTGCTTAGCCCGCAGCATCTGTTGGCGGCACATGATTACTCGAAAAGTTATGAAGACCGCTGTGGACTACCATAGCGTGAAAGACTGATTTGGAAAAGCTATACAGGACCGGCAAACTTCAGTGTGAAAGGGAAATTAAAATTTAACTGTTAATACGAGTACGATTGGGTGTAGCAATTTTAGAACTGTGCAACTGATGAAGTCAAATAAAATGGTATGGACTGTTATCCTTCCAAAGCGACAATATTGCCCCTGAATTTGAGGAACATAAGTATTCATAATGTAATGAGAAATGTTTTCGCATTAGCCACCAAGTTCAGATCTAATTAGCTCTGTGTTAACCTTCCCATATCAGTGTCCGCGCGAGGGCTTGCTATTCGGCGAAGAATAGTCGAAACAGTGAACATTGTAACGTAATACTGAGGAACCGATAACAACAACAGAGTTACGAGCCCCTGTGCAAAAAGGAAAAAAAGCGTGACGTGTGGGCCTCAGTATGTAAACCCCGACTGTACTTAAATTTCTTCTAGAAATTACGGGGAAGTAGCAAGTCAACCCTCCATTACTGTAAGTAATGTGAGAGCTCTGTGGTCTTCAATGTCTGAGCTTTGACTTAATGACAGCCATGTAACAAAACATGTTGATACTGGTAATGTTTTACGTTTTTAAACACATGTTTATACGAAAAGGACATAAGCAGATTATCTAATAATGTGTGAAATACTCTTCACAACAGTTTAAAAATTTTATTTATTTATTTACTTAGTTACTTTTTTTGGCGAAAAAATAAGAAGAATCCAATTTTCGTTTGTCTCATTTATGGTGCTACAGCCTGCACGGTATCAAAGTTCCCACTCACTCTCTGCAATCGAATAGTACATGGCATTGAAAATTTTATATTAAACTTCTTAACTAAGCTTTTTTTCTTCGAGGAAACGCTATTTTTATTTTATGTTGGAACAAAAGGTGCATTTGCGGGTAGACACAACAATAGTGTTCACACAAATGACAACACACCACATCAACTGCCAATAAGACTACTTAAACTTTGTAGTCTGTCTTCTCTGCCCACAGAAACCGCTAAAATATTATAAGAAGAAGTGGGTTAAGAGTCGATCCAGCACACCTCACTGCAAGAAATTGCAAAGATTATTTGCTTTTTAAATTAGAAAGACAGTGTCAAGAATATTCAGAACATATTTACGTCCCAGTTAAAATTCCGGAGACGCGGGAAACAGAAGCCAAAAAAGGGACTGTCCCGTTTTCTTTACGAGACGAAATCCAGCCGGCAGGTGTGCTTCTACTGTTCATTGACAACAGAGAAATAGGCGACAATGAAATTAAATTAGTCTGCATTGTCGTTCTTTCATAGCACAGTTACGTCGAGTAACCCGAGTTGGTCAGTTCATCGCTCCGTGTTTAAAGGAAAAATCTTTGTGCTCTTGTGCCATGTTTAAAGCTTTGTGCTCATGTGCGGTGTAGTATTATTGGAACTGGATACAGTCTTTCTTTCTTTCCTTTTACATTTTTTTCTTTTGTTTTGACTGTTGGTTGACAATTTTGTAAGTGCCTTAACATGAATAGCAGTGAAAAAAGCAAACGTGCAAAATTAAGTGTGGCAGCATTTCGGAAATTATCGAAGGAAAGGCGAGAATGAGAAGCCAATGTTCTAAAAACGCCTAACCGAGTAGATAAATTTTTCGCAAAAATGTTGCTGGTTCGACTTCGAGTTCAAGTAGTATGGATGATGTTTCTGGCACTGCATCTGTTGTAAAAGAAGTAAATACAAACGAAACAAAAGTTGAAAATGAAGGAAAGCAAATCATTCCTGATTTCGAGTTTCAAGAAAAACTAAATGTCGAGTCAGACACCTCAAAAACAAATAACCTCGTTAGTGATGATCCTGCAGAGTGGTGTGTCAATGAATCAACAATCGACATTCTCTTACAACGTGGCATTAATCAAAATTGTAACGGTGATTTTTCTAATTCAATAAGATCAATAGGCGATAAAACCAGATATTTGAACAAAAATGTAATTTACCATAAACTTTTAAATGGTGGATCAGCTTTGCGTGGTTTTCTTGTGTACTCCTGTAGCACCGGTGTTGTTTCATGTGCACCAAGTAAATTTTCGGAGGTAAGGCTGCGATTGCTACTAATGGTATTGCAGACTGGAAAAATATTTCTGATATTTTATCTCATCATGAGAATTCATATGTTGAGACAGAAAACATGTACTGGCGCAGTGTGTTGAAACGGGTGTTTGCAGTAGTGAAGAAGAACTACTAAGATATTATCAACGAGTTCTCTGCCGTCAAAGCAAGACGCAAACTTTGCTGACTGGTGAGTTTTTATTTTTTTTTATTTTTTATTTTTTTAACAATTGCCGATGGCAGAACGTGGAACTAAACCTCGTTTACGTGCAGAAGTGACCGAAGGCGCCCGATAATACTACACAAATAAACCATGACCCAGGCCGCTCGGCGCTGTGCAGTGAAGTCATACTGATACTGTAGTACGATGCTTTTTCTTGGAGTCTGCTGAAATGTATAGTTATCGTGGAAATATACGTTATCGGAGAGTACGCTCAGATGAAAAAGTGATAATAAGTAACGTAGTTTAGTTCTGTAGATAAATACGAAATAGCTTTGCTAATACCGTTAGAAAGGGCTATGGTGAGAGCAGTAGCTATAGTACAAAACTGTTCAGCCCTTACATGAATTAAAGGTATTGTATACACTTATCATACAGCATCTATCTACACAGACCCTAATGCTATACACGTTAGCCGCGCGGGATTGCCGAGCGGTCTCAGGCGCTGCAGTCATGGACTGTGCGGCTAATTCCGGTGGAGGTTCCAGTCGTCCCTCGGGCATGGGTGTGTTTGTATATCGTTAGGATAATTTAGGTTAAGCAGTGTGTCAATTTAGGAACTGATGACCTTAGCAGTTAAGTCCCATAAGATTTCACACACATTTTGAACTTTACACGTTAACTATTAGATTATAAAAAAAATTTGATTTTTCCACAATTGTCTGTAAAATTATGCAATAGCAAATCCAGTTGTTCGTCTGTATTTAGTTATTAGTTCGTACACTGAAATCTCTATTTCATTTTCATTTCTTCCTGTTTCCTATAGATTCACGTATTAATACCGAACGTGTTTTTTTTATTTGCTGCACATTCAAGATATTAGATCGTAAAACGACATTTTAATTTTAAACGCATCCCTGTAAAAGTATGTATCAATTTTGAAGCGTCCCCTTAGAAAAATTTATGAATTACTGTGCTGATAAACCTCTTACACTATTTGATTTTCAAACAACTGAGCAGAACTGAACGTACTCAGACATTTCGCTCTTTACCTATTCTGATCAACACTAAACTGACACACAATATTTTTAGCGCAACGCAATCTGACTTTCAATAATGCCTACAAAAGAATGGCCCTGACTAACAATAACCTATACCTCTCATGAATCACTTACCTCACAAAAATCTTCGTTACTCGAACTACTGCAATACAGCGAGCGCCACTACTGCCAGCTAAATAAAAGATTCTAACTACTGATGGGCATAGTTAGCAAATGAAAGACTTTGATAGAGAACAAAAAACGTTTCCAGAATGAGATTTTCACTCTGCAGCGGAGTGTGCGCTGATATGAAACTTCCTGGCAGATTAAAACTGTGTGCCCGACCGAGACTCGAACTCGGGACCTTTGCCTTTCGCGGGCAAGTGCTCTACCATCTGAGCTACTGAAGCACGACTCACGGCCGCTACTCACAGCTTTACTTCCGACAGTACCTCGTCTCCTATCTTCCAAACTTTACAGAAGCTCTCCTGCGAACCTTGCAGAACTAGCACTCCTGAAAGAAAGGATATTGCGGAGACATGGCTTAGCCACAGCTTGGGGGATGTTTCCAGAATGAGATTTTCACTCTGGAGCGGAGTGTGCGCTGATATGAAATTTCCTGGCAGATTAAAACTGTGTGCCCGACCGAGGCTCGATCTCGGGACCTTTGCCTTTCGCGGGCAAGTGCTCTACCATCTGAGCTACCGAAGCACGACTCACGCCCGGTACTCACAGCTTTACTTCTGCCAGTATCTCGTCTCCTACCTTCCAAACTTTACAGAAGCTGTCCTGCGAAGGCAGAAGTAAAGCTGTGAGTACCCACTGTGAGTCGTGCTTCGGTAGCTCAGATGGTAGAGCACTTGCCCGCGAAAGGCAAAGGTCCCGAGTTCGAGTCTCGGTCGGGTACATAGTTTTAATCTGCCAGGATATATCAGTTCATGACATCGAGTCTTAGAAATTTACTGTCTCTGATGGACGTTTAAGACCGTAATTTTTCAACAGTTTCGTGTAAAAGAACATATTAAAAGCGAATCTATGACAAAAACCCGTTGTCTCCTACACTCTTAGCTGAATTCTTAGGCCAAAAAGAAAAGTTATTCTCCTTGTGTTCCTTTCTGTGGTCTTTCGACAGAAGAATGTGTTAACACAATGCAGTTTTAAGTTAGTTTTACCCGCTGCCGTACACTAAGTACAGTTCAGGAATCATATTACATTTTGAGCGAGCGCGCCTAGACCGCTGACGCGCCCTTCAGAACAACGAATAGCAGAGTACGGAAACAGCTCACAGCACTCCCACCCAAAACGGCAATTGTGAAGTGATCGGGTAATAGTTATTATTTAAAAAGTGTTTCTTTGGGGGGGGGGGGACATATAATATGGTGTGCCTAAGGGGACAAAATTTTTTAATCCGACAGTGATTGTATAGATATGTTGTCTGTTCTTTTGGAAATGTCTGAAAGAACAGACATCACTTTTATGTAACTATCATTAAGGTACGACTACCGAAGACCCATTTTTTCAATATGGATGCAAACGAAGACCGATATCTTGCGGGAATCTGAGTTGTCGAGTGAGGGGTCCATTGGCTCGTGAAGCTACGCTAGTAGTGAGGAAAGGGCTCGGTATCTGGGTTGGATGGGAAGCGGGCTCCGGTGGCCGAGCTGTTAAGGCGATCGCTCGCGTTAGGCGGAAGATCCGGGTTCGAGTCCCAGACCGATGAAAAATTTTCACTTGTAGCCTTGATTCGTTTCAGTACCCAAAAGTGACTACTGTCACTGAATATCTTTGAACAGATGTCGTTATTGTTTTATTTTGGAATAAATTGAAGAGAGTTCGTTTTTTATTAGCCTATATTTTCCGGAAAGAATAGCGGAAGCAAAACTGAACATAGTCCATAATTATGACGTCAAGGTCAAAAATCTAAATGAGCTCAGACGAAGCAACCACACCAAATGACTTGAGTGCGGAAAGTCAGGTAGCTGAAGTCTAACCAGCTGGTTCTACAGAGTACAGAGGGAACATGAAGATAAATCACAGACCAACCACCGACCTAACAGGAATGAAATAAGGATCTGATAACCCAATCGACTGCTAGCTGAAACGGTAGCCCACAACGTGAATCTACGATTGCATCAATTGTCGAATCGATCGTGAGAAGTCGAAAACAAATTAAACGTCGAAGCATACGAATCTATAAACAGAATAAATGATTCACAATTTTTACAGATGCGAGAAAAACCTTTCCAAATATATGAAAGATCTTCTGAAAGAAAATTCTCAAATAATTAAGGTTAAAAGAACACACACAGTCACGGAACAAAACTGCTTTGGGACAGCATTTACTTGAAACTGGTCATTCCTTAGGGAGCACTGATAATTGTATGCGAATTCTTCACAGAGTGGAAAAAGGCCATGCTCTTAATTTGTTAGAGGAGCTTGAAATTTATAAAGCAAAAAATAAAGAACCAAAAAACTGCTGAATAGCAGAGTCTCTTTATGCCCAATGCCTAGTTTGCTTTTTTTTTTTTTTAATACACAAATGGATAAAAGGAATTTTTCGATGACTGTCGTCTCGTTGCTGTTTTGTTTCTGTTGTTTGTTCAAACTCATAAAAAAAGGAACTGGGAAGAGGTACTATGATTATCTTCTCATGTCATCGATAATCCAGCTGCGAGGCGGATTATGGAATGCGCTCCAAACAAAATTAGAAAAATATTGCCTATATTAAGGGTTCTTGACGATCGCACAATGTCGTTCCTTGAGGTAAAACCAAAATTCGGGTAATGTGTTCTCACCATTACCGAATAGGTAGGGAACAGCATGGCCGCCGCTCTACATCACAGAGCTATTTGACAATGTTTTACCCTAATCACTGCTTTTTTTTTCTTTATTGTTATTTTCAAACCCGTACAAACAGGCAGGCTGTCAGCAGCATGGTACGCCGCTCTTCAGCCGTAGAGGAGATAAAGAAAGAACAGAAAGAATACACAAATGTGACATAACGGTGGGTAATAAAACAGTAGACACATAAAGACAAACACGGAGCCGTTCACACTCGACGATAATTCACTACAAACTGTTGTCACGACGCACTAACACTGAAGATGGCGATTGCACAGGTGAACGATGGAGTATGACGGGAACACTGAACACGAAACACAACGGCACTCACGAGATACTGATGGCGATGATCTCCGGCGCGCGAATGTCCACTCAGCGTGTACGAGTCCGGGGACCTGCCAAGAGAGGAGGTGGAGGAGGAGGAAGGGGAAATGGGAGAGGGGAGAGCAGAGATGCCATGGGCAAAGGAGAGAGGGGGAGGGAGGAAGGGGGAGGGAAGCCCGGAGGAGAGGGTAGGAGGGAGGGGGGAAAGGAAAGAGAAGGGAAGGGAAAGGGGGGGAGGGAGGGTGCCTGAAGGAAAGGACACAGGAGGGGGGGGGAGGATCAAAGTTGATAGGAGGGGTAGATGCAGGGGAGGAGGACATCATCAGGGAGGGGGAGCTGGCGGAAGCCACCTTGGGAGAGGGTAAGGAGGGTGGAGAGATGGAGACCGGGTGGGACATGGGAGTACAGGCGCGGCAGCGGGCGGGGGTGGGAGAGGATCGGGGAGACGAGCGGGTGAGGTGGATCGAGTTTACGGGAGGTGTATAGGATTCGTATCCTTTCGAGGAAGAGGAGGAGGTGGGGGAAGGGGATAAGGTCATACAGGATCCGCGTGGGGGAAGGGAGACGGATGCGATAGGCAAGGCGGAGAGCATGGCGTTCAAGGATTTGGAGGGATTTATAAAAGGAAGGGGGGGCGGAGATCCAGGCTGGATGGGCGTAACAGAGGATAGGGCGGATGAGGGACTTATAGGTGTGGAGGATGGTGGAGGGGTCCAGACCCCACGTTCGGCCGGAAAGGAGCTTGAGGAGACGGAGTCGGGAACGTGCCTTGGCTTGGATTGTCTGGAGATGGGGAGTCCAGGAGAGGCGACGGTCGAGGGTGACACCAAGGTACTTAAGGGTGGGGGTGAGAGCGATGGGACGGCCATAAACGGTGAGATAGAAATCAAGGAGGCGGAAGGAGGGAGTGGTTTTGCCTACAATGATCGCCTGGGTTTTGGAAGGATTGACCTTGAGCAACCACTGGTTGCACCAAGCGGTGAACCGGTCAAGATGGGATTGGAGAAGGTGTTGGGAGCGTCGCAGGGTGGGGGCAAGGGCAAGGAAGGCGGTGTCATCGGCAAACTGGAGAAGGTGGACGGGGGGTGACGGCGGCGGCATGTCCGCCGTGTACAACAAGTACAGAAGGGGGGAGAGGACGGAGCCTTGGGGCACACCGGCGGAGGGGAAAAAGGCGTAGGAATCGGTGTTATGGATGGTGACATGGGAAGGACGGCGGGAGAGAAAGGAACCGATCAGACGAACGTAGTTAATGGGAAGGGCGAAGGTTTGGAGCTTGAAGAGGAGACCAGAATGCCAGACGCGGTCATATGCGCGTTCGAGGTCAAGAGAGAGGAAGATTGCGGAGCGACGGGAATTGAGCTGTTCGGAAAGGAGATGAGTGAGGTGAAGGAGAAGATCGTCGGAAGAGAAGGACGGCCGAAAGCCACACTGGGTAACGGGGAGGAGGCGGTGCTGGCGGAGATGCTGGTGGATGCGGCGGGTGAGGATAGATTCCAGGACCTTGCTGAAGACTGAGGTAAGGCTGATGGGACGGTAGGAGGAGACGGCGGACGGCGGTTCACCAGGTTTGAGGAACATGAGGATACGGGAGGTTTTCCACAGGTCGGGGTAGTAACCGGTGGACAGGACTACATTGTAGAGCCTGGCCAGGGTGGAGAGAAAAGAGACAGGAGCTTCACGAAGGTGACGGTAGGTGACACGATCGTGACCAGGAGCGGTGTTGCGTTTGGTGCGGAGTGTAGTGATGAGATCCTGTGTGGTGATGGGGGCATTAAGGTCCGTGTGTGGAATGTTGTCCAAGTACTGGAAACCAGGAGCGAGGGGAGGGACAGAGGTGTCAGTTCGATCGCGGATATCTGGAAAGAGGGAGTAATCGAACTGGGGATCATCAGGGATGGAAAACACATCGGACAGGTAGGAGGCAAAGTGATTGGCCTTACTAAGGGCGTCAGGGAAGGGGTGATCATCGTGGAGAAGAGGATAGTAGGGGGAGGGTTTAGTTCCGGTAAGGCGACGGAAGGCGGTCCAGAACTTGGATGAGTTTATAGGGAGGGTAGCATTTAAACGGGTGCATGTCTGTCGCCAGTCCCGGCGTTTCTTAGCCGCGAGCAAATTTCGAATGTGTCGCTGTAGTTGCCGGTGGCGTCGTAGGGTGTCCGGGTCACGCGTGCGGAGGAAGGCACGGTAGAGACGACGGGATTCACGGAGGAGGAGGACGGCCTGTGGTGGTAAGGTAGGACGGTGGGGGTGGATGGCAACAGTAGGGACGTGGGCCTCCACGGCCTCAGACAAGGTCTGCTGGAGAAAGGAGGCGGCATGGGTGACATCATCGGGACGGCGATAGGCGAGAGGGTGGCTATCGACCTGAGTGGAGAGGGTATCCCGGTAGGCATTCCAGTTGGCACGGGAATAGTCATGGATGTACTTAGGGGGAGGGTCATGACGAGGGTCGGGGCGGGGGCGACGGCCGTCTGAAACGGTGAGGAGGACAGGGAGATGGTCGCTACCAATAGGCTCCAGGACATCCACCGTAATGCGACCAAGGAGGTTGGGGGAGGAGAGAATAACATCGGGAGTGGAGTTGGATTCGGGACGGGTGTGCTGGGGGATGGGGATGAGGTCGCCTTGAAGGGAGGAGAGGAACCGATGCCACCGCCGTAACTGGGCAGCGGAGCGACTATGGATGTTGAGGTCGGCGGCGATCACATAGGAGGAGAAGGTACGGTCGATGTGGGAGAGGAAGTCGAAAGGAAGAGGGGCGTTGGGGCGGACATAGATGGTGGCACAGGTAATGGTAAGGCCGGGGAAGAAGAGACTAAGGATCAGGTGTTCGGTGGGGTCGGGAAGGAGAGGTTGGAGCCGAACGGGGATCTGGCGGTGGTGGCCAATGGCAACTCCGCCACGCGCAACTGGGAGGGGATTATCGGAGCGGTGGAGGAGATAGGGGGAGGTGTGGATGGAGTGGTGGGGTTGGAGGAAGGTTTCATTGAGGAGGAAGGCATCCACACGGTGGGTAGCAAGGGTGTGCAGGAAGAGGTTCTTGTTGGCGGGAAGGGAGCGGATATTTTTGAAAAGGATACGATGCTGTCGCGCCATGATAAGGACTTATACGAGGGTGTCAAGGCGGGAGAAGGTGAAATGGGCCTGGTTATTGGAAAAGGTGGCGTACATTTTAAGGTGGAATATGGAACGGGCGGCGAGGGAGATCTGTTGTAAGGTGTGGGGGCGCTGAAAGGGATGGACGTTTTGGAGGACAATGGTGAGGAACCTGATGATGTCCTCAGTAGTGGGGGGGGGGACGAAGGGAATTGCCAGGAGGGGTGGGGGCGTCCAGGGGACGGACAGGTACGGTGAGTTCAGGGGTGGTGGGAGGGGGTCGGGCTTTACACTTTTGGGAGTAGGTGGGGTGGGGGAGGCTGCAGGTATTACAGGAGGGAGGGGATTGGAGGTTGGGGCACTGCCGGAGGAAGTGCGCTTGCCGACAATGCGGGCAGGTGGGGGCCTCGCGGCACTCTGCTGTTGGATGTGCATTGTAGCGCAGACATCTCTGGCAGCGCAGGGATTGAGGGGGGGAACGGGAGGCGTCGACCTTGTACCGCTGATTGAAGAGGAGGGCACCCTCCTTCAGGAGACGGTCAATGGAGGGGGCGTCCTCAGAGAAAACCCGCATAAGGCGGGTGGGGCCGGTCGCGTTGAAAATGCGACGGACTGCCCGCACCTCCAGGGTGGGATGGGCCTTCAGCTCCGCCAGCACCTCCTCCTCCGTGATCGACGGGCTAAGCCGAGTGATCACGGCGGTGAGGGTCGGCGGACGACGCGGGGGTTGGGGTTGGCGGATAGGAGATGGGGAGGGAGCAGGGGTGAGGGAGGCGTGAGGACCAAAACGGGTGATGAGGAGGCGGGAGAGGATGTCAGTATGGAGGGTTGGGCTGGGGGAGGAGATAAGAACAGAATCCCGTCTGGGAGTAAGGAGAGAGATGGGGGCGCCAGGGAAATGTTGGCGGAGGAGGAGGGAGAGATTCCGGGCCTCGAGGAAGGAAGGATCGGGACGGGACAGGAGATATTTGTAGAGACCGGGTGGGGAGGAGGAGGAGGAGGGAGCGGGGCCTGGTGGGGAGACGTCCATGGCATTTTGGGGTGGGGATGGGGGGCGGGGTGGAGCCTTTTTAGGAGCAGAGGAAGTGGAGGCGCCACTAGGGCGTTTGACAGCGGCAGATGGGCGGGTGGTGACATGAGGGACGGGAACGATGGGGAGGTGGTGGGAAGGGACAGGTCCCGGCACGGACGCAGCAGTCGGCGCCGGAGATAGTGACTGTAACGGTGCAGGCGAATGTGGCAGTGATGGTGATGGCGACGATGATGACGGTGGTGGCGGTGGCGGCGGTGATGGCGATGGCGACGGGGAGAGCTGGGCGTGGGCAGTGGCCCGACGGGCCACCACCCTAGCCGGAGCTGCAGTGACAGGCTGGGGGAGTGGGGGGAAAGGATCAGAACGAGAGGAAGAAGCGGGAGAGGGGGCGACAAAGAGCGAGGGCGAAGGGATAGAGAGGAGGGGAGGGATGGAAGGAGGGGGGTGGGACTGGGCACACCAAGTGATAGTGGTGGAGGCGGCGGAAGGGGACGTATACACGATGGCGGTGGTGGTAGTAGTGACGGTGGTGGTGGGGGCGGACATGACGACAAGAAGAAGAAAGAAAAACACAGCACTAAAAGGACAGGACACACACTGGGAGACGACGGACGGCGACGGACAGCGACGGCGACGGCGACGGCGACGGCGAGAGGCAGGGACGCTGCTGCCGCGGACGGGGCCGGGGCGGCGGCGGCGGCTGCTGCTGCTGCTGGCTGGACTGCTGCTGCCACCGGAGGGCTGGCTGGCTGGCTGGCTGGCCGGCTGGCTGCGGGACCACTGCTGCAGGCCGGGACCGGGAACTGCTACTGCTACTGCTACTGCTACTGCTGCTGCTGCTGCCCCTAATCACTGCACGCCATTGTTATATACAGTGTGTTGATAATTTCACCTAGTATTGAGTGTCTCATATATTTACTTCGTTTTCGTACGTTTTACGCATGACTCTAGTATGTTCTTGTTCCTTCTCTGTTCATTTCCAAGACTGCATTAACCAGATAATGTGGGTCATCCACTGTTACGGAATGTTATCATTCTTTTCTTGCAACGGAGCACCGCAGGGTTGGAGGGGCCCCCTCTGCCGGTCACGTTCCTCAACCACTTCCCACCTGTGCGGAATTCTGGCGTTAGCGCTAACAGGGGGCGCTGATTATGCGCAGAATTATATTTTCTTTCATTTGTGGCTCCTTTAGCGATTTGTTTTATGGCTGTTTAATATTATCCGGTGCACTATCAAAGGTGTTTAATATTTATGTCATTATCTAGAATATTGGCACTAGAGCATATGTCAACTACTGTTTCTTAACTCTTCCTCTTTTTAACAACCTTATTTTTGTCGTGTTCTTTTTATTGCTCTTTATTACTGTAATGCCTTTTATACGCGATGAGCTCATTACAGACTTCAACTATTGTATCCCCCTTTATTCTCGCTGTTCAATTAAGTATTTAAGTATTAAAAACTAGTGTATGCCGACATTAGCGATATCTGGTGAACTTACAACACAAACATCTTGTGGTTACTGTACGGCAGCTTGTTTTGAACAGTAGTGCTACTGACAACATGACTCGTGCATATGATGTTATTTATATATATATTTGACGAAGCTTGTGCTGATTCTGCATTTAACATTTGACGATGCCACTATGGCTGCAGTACATCAGGACGTTATTTTTATTAAACAGGTATGCCTCTTCATACTTTAAGCGCACACATGCATATATTGTCAGTAGTACTTTTCATTATGGTCTATGTATTGTTTTTAAGCTGTATTTATGTTTTTTTCTCATTTTTTGCTGCAGATCTGATGATGGTCATTATAGACCGAAACCGGTAATCTGTTAACAAAAAGTTTGTGACCATAGACGTACAGTAAAGGAAACTTATGCTCAAAAGTTCGTGCAAGTTAAGAAAGTAAGGCAAAAAGTGGCAAATGGTGAACTTTGTATTTCACATCGAAACTTATCGATTTAAAAAGAGAGTTGAAAACAATACAGCGAGCGTATGTCGAAAGAAAAGAGAAGAGGCTAATAGAAAGAATGAATGCTAGCAAAAAATTAATCCTTCGACAATGTGGGTTAGGTTAACGATACGATAGCGGGCGTTGGAGATCAGCCGAGACCGCTCTGGACACAGTGTTCAGCGAGGGTGGGGGGGGGGGGGGGGGGGAGGGGAGGCTGTTAAGGTCTGGGACAGGACAATCTTGTTCCAGGCTTCGGTAAGGATAGACGTTTCTGCTAGAACGTGGATCTAAGTGTTAATTCCGGTTGAAATCTAGTTAACTTGCGTTCAAAACTGGTGCCATCAGCACCACCAGGAGTGGGCAGAGATTCACTATATTCGTTTTGAGTATCGCTAGCATATTTTAATCATTTCGAGTGAACTTTAAGATCGAGGATGTGGGTCTTTAGTTAGCTACGGAGCATCCATGTAGTCATGTTATGAGGTCAGTGAAGCGTGTCGTACTGACTCTTTCCTTTCGTTTCTCAAATGGGGTTAGAGTTGCGAAGCATTCATTCTGTAATATTTCTACAAATAATGTCATGTGAGTCTGTACTTCTTGTAAGATGGAATCGATCGCCACGTGGTCAAGAGACGCTATCATAACGGACGTAGTTCGCGCTGTTAAAGTGTGCCTTGGCTTGCCAGTTTAAAGAATGACGTCTTCCTTACGCCAAATAGTTTATTCACAGGTTCATTTAAGTCAGTTGGAGATAGCGATGAGACCGTTTGCAGTCCTAGTCATGCCCGTGTCTGTTACATTGGTAGTGTGCATTCCCGGTTCCCTATCACATCACAAATCTAAACACACCTTCGGAGTGAAATGAGGCTATCCCGCAGTGAATTCTCACAAACAAAAAAGAAAAGCACCTGTTCATACATAAGGGACCATAGTAGGTAACTGATATTTAACATGGGTAGCGAATAACGTTACCTTTCTGTAAGCGAATTATTGTAACAAATGGTTAGGCGATTGAATAATTTTCCACCGAGTTCGTTCCACATTCCTTTCTATAGCAGAGTAGCCAACCTCCTCTGGTGTTATATTAAAGAAAATGCACACTGAGTTAAATTCGTCACTGCACGGTTGTATTGGCTTGTAGCACGGATACTAGAATACACGGCAGGGATCAAGAGGCGTAAGCACAGTAGCAAACCTTGCCGCTGACGTCAAAGTGAATCAAACCTGCATCAACAGCTCGCAGTTGCCATAATGCATTGTGTCGTAATTGCTTTTACGAGCGGAAACGAGATTGTTTACGGCAGCGTGAATTTTTATTAGTGACTGGCGATTCAGTACATTATCAGTTCATTGGGGGATTTTTTAGAGTACGTTCTTAAGTGAAAAATAATGATTTGCTGCGCGATCGTCAGTTGTACTAACCACAGCAGACAAGTAAGTTAGATATCAAGTTTCACATATTTTCTAATAACAATGACACGGGGGGAGACAAATATATGCTTGTAAACGAGCAGGTTCGTTTTCAGTTGAAAATACTCGCGTCTACTAATTACATTTTATCGATTCGGATTATGAAAGTGATTTGAAAAGTGAGCTGTCAAATAATCCGACGAAACAAAAGTTGTAGACTGATGCTGTTCCAGCTCCAAAACTACAATCCCACAGTGCTGATTTATGGCGTAATAATGGCCTATTAATGAGAGAAGTATGCGGACACAAAAATGAAGCTGCAGTAAATAAGGAGATATTCTGTGGGCAGATATATTATCAACTAATGAATAAATTAGTGTCAGGATAAACGTTAACCGTGAAAACAAACGCTGCTGCGAATCCGACAATACGTACGTAATTGGAAATTGTGGAAACAGAAATCAATGGCCTTGTGGACAGGAATGCAGATTTACAAGATCGTCTGTCGATGTAGCGCTGAGATACTGAAATTAAAACATGTTTAGAAAGTGATTCAGGGATATTTTTATGTCTGCCAACAGCAGGTGGCTACGAAAGGACTATGTGGTCATCTGAAGATATTGCAAAGGTTGGGACTTTACGTTGCCTGTCTACGGCATGGGACCCTTACGTGGCCTTCATTTATCGTTAATCTCTCAGCACAAAGCCCCAAGTGACAGAAATAAAAACGTAGGTGACACCAGTATATAAAAAGGGTAAAAGACGGACCCGCAAATTTACAGATCAATATTCCTAACTTCGATTTGCCGCAGAATCGTAGAGCATATTCTCAATTTCAATATAACAAACTTTCTTGAGACCGAGAAGCTTATGACCACGAATCTGCATAGTTTTAGAAAGCATCGCCCGTTAGAAACTCAGCTTGCCCTTTTCTCACATGATATACAGCGAACTATGGATGAAGGGCAAGAGGCAGATTCCGTATTTCTAGGTTTCCGGGCAGTATTTGACACCGTGCCCCATTGCAGGCTGTTAACGAAGGCTCGAGCATATGGGATAAGTAGACAGATACGTGAGTGGCTCGAAGACTTCTTAAATAATAGAACCCAGTATGTTGTTCTCGGCCGGCCGGAGTGGCCGAGCGGTTCTAGGCGCTTCAGTCTGGAACCGCGCAACCGCTGCGTTCGCAGGTTCGAATCCTGCCTCGGGCATGGATATGTGTGATGTCCTTAGGTTAGTTAGGTTTAAGTAGTTCTAAGTTCTAGGGGACTGATGACCTAAGCAGTTAAGACCCATAGTGCTCAGAGCCATTTGAACCATTTTGTTGTCCTCGACGGCGAGTGTTCATCAGAGACAAGGGTATCGTCAGGAACCACCACCACCTAGAGACTTTGACTTTACAGTTTCTTCATTGTCATGGTATATGAGATATCAACCACTGTGGGTGTTATTATGCCAGCACATATTAAAACTGTGTCATTGCAGGTAACGCTGAATAAGGGTCTTGAGATAGCACAAATTTCATGTTTGAATAGAAGAACAACCACAAATGCATGCCAAATGCAAAATAAAGTTGAATAGATGCCAATATAAAGGACACAACTCAATAAGACAGTGATGACCAACCAACTGGAAGTATGTTATCAACTAAACATTCCGTACCAAGCTGTGCTGTATGAACTAAGGGACACTTGACATGTCGATTAACCTTCTGGGACATTTAAGATACCGGACAGATTAAGTAACCGGAAGCGTTATTAACGAGAATACCGTTATATGAGGCGGCTCAAGTGATACAGGACGCCACTGAAATCTGGTTGTGATGACACCTATTCTGCAGCGTAACCTGAAGTGCAGGCTAGGTTGAAAGATGATTATTTGGTCATGAGTTGGCGAATGTCTAATAATGGGAAAAACTAACACATGGAAAAACAACACAGATATGCTTCATACGGAGAGATCGCTTTTTAAACATGAAAACAGCAGTTTCAACATCAGTCAGCACACATGCTAACTAATGCGAGAGTGAAAAACAACACCCACTCAGAAATAGAGAATAAAACGTACCGGTAATGTGCAACAAAATAGAAATTGCAGAGAAATTTAAACACGAATAAAATGTAACACGAGCCACACATATATATTTCGTTTTGGCCGAGTGGTTCTAGGCGCTTCAGTCTGGAACCGCGCGACTGCTACGGTTGCAGGTTCGAATCCTGCCTCGGGCATGGATGTGTGTGATGTCCTTAGGTTAGTTAGGTTTAAGTAGTTCTAAGTTCTAGGGGCCTGATGACCTCAGATGTTAAGTCCCATAGTGCTCAGAGCCATTTCAACCATTTTATATTTCGTTTTCAAAATCAAAATAAAGCCACTTGAAAACGAATGCTATTTACTGCGAACCTTTGCTCACAATTTTAGTCAAATGTATCCAAAATTTAAGATATTCCACTAGAAAAAAATAATGATTGTACTAGTTGGGTAGTTTTCACACGCCTTCGTGTGCTCAGTGGGTTGGAAATTGTCCCGATGAATCGCTGAAAGCCATTTCCGACGCAGATTCGCATCTTTCGGAACGGAAAACGACATTACTTTCGGTCCAGTTGCGTAATTCCCACGACACCTTGGCACACATCATTTGTAAACAATGTTCACAGTAGATTCACTATAATCGCTAGTATTAAGCACGAATGTAGTACTCGATCCAACAAACGTGTAGATAAACAAACGCTTCGAAACACAAAATGGTGGCCCGCTCGGAGTGACGTCACGACCTGTTATGTATTTCGCGCCGCGGCCTTGTCTCTGTGGGTGGTGCAGGAACTCGCCGGGGAAGTTTGATAGGACCACTGTTGTTCTCTGTGTCATAAATGATTTGGCTGACAGGGTGGGCAGCAATCTGCGGTTGCTTGCTGTGATGCTGTGGCGTAGCGTAAGGTGTCGAAGTTGAGTTGAGAGGCACTGTGGCATCAAGCAGTCAGGCCTGCAAGATGAGTGGTCTGCCAAGCGAGTGGATTCATTCTTATTTATCGAGTAACATAAACTCTAGTACTCACAAAATGGTTCAAATGGCTCTGAGCACTATGGGACTCAACTGCTGAGGTCATTAGTCCCCTAGAACTTAGAACTAGTTAAACCTAACTAACCTAAGGACATCACGAACATCCATTCCCGAGGCAGGATTCGAACCTGCGACCGTAGCGGTCTTGCGGTTCCAGACTGCAGCGCCTTTAACCGCACGGCCACTTCGGCCGGCTCTAGTACTCACACTTAAGTTACAAGTTATCCTCCTATATGATTAATACGCAACGGAAACACGCATCTGACTATCAGTAATTTACAGAACTCTGACTGTACACTACGCACTGGCAATACCACATTTTCTTTTTGTCTTTTATTTAACGGCTTTTGTCAGCACGTGGCCACCGCACTGAATATGAATGGCACACACATTATAAATTCGGGACATTATGACAACATACAATTCGAAGGAAAAATCCACCAATCTTTTTCTTTTCACTATCTTATTTATTTCGATAAATTCTCTAACCTAAACACACAAATTCTACAACCTACAACAATAACACATGAGAAATTCCGCCCAGTGGGCATGGCTTTACAATGGTGAATCTCTATATTATAGTCTCGTAATTATTTTTAACACTACAGTGCACTTTCTGGATAGGATGGTGGATCTTTTATTATACCTCACACTTCGACTCTCACAATCATCATCACGAAACTTTCCTCCAGACCGAGCGGTACCGAAGGAACAAGCATAACCCACAAATCTTTTGAAACTACCTCGCTACTCTCCCATGCAAACCACACATACCCAAATTACATGACATACATCACACTGCAATAAGAAATATAAAACACTAAATAGTCACAACACTATCACTTTCGGCTTTCCCACTTCAATTAATATTTATCCCAGTTTCACACGACACTGCCCCACTTCGTAATTCTACTTTCCTGCTATGAACTCTGGAGACATATGCACGTCTTCCTGTGCAATGCAAGCCAAGTGGCGTTGCTGGATAGACGGCCGACTCACCTTGCTTCTCTCTCAGAGTTTGAATCTAGCGTCACACGGAATTATATCACGCAAGGTAATTTTAAGAACGTATTCATCACACACGCGAGTCCTCAACTGATACCATGGACGAGTACTTCTCTTTATCCTTTGTCTCATACACAGATTGAGACTCACACAGTACTCACCACGTGGAAGTACTCGTCTCTAATTTCAAGTCCTGCACACGCCATTTCTTAAATATTTCAACTTATGGTGCACACGCTATTTCTTAAATATTTCAACTTATTGTACACACTCTAGTAATTCAGCTTAACTTAAGCACACGGAAGTATTTCAACTTATTGCTACACGTGGTTTCATTGTGACCGTTGGTCACTTCCGAAGATTACTACAATCCCTTTAATATTACCTGCCTGACATTTAATTCTCCCCACAAAAGTTCCTGAAATAGAGAAATTATTATTTCAAACTAATCTTAAATATTCCACATGCATACCATGTCTCCACTCTTTCATCATTACGAAGCACAACTAAAACAGGTCTTAACAGCACAAGATCCAGCGGCAGAGTGCTGAAACATGGCCGTTCTCTAGGTCCTCTCACACCTCTGTCGAAGTGGGGAGGCACCTTGCTACCCTATTGGTCAGCCACATTTCAGGTGCTCAAAGCTCAGGTAAATTTCATGTCTTTGGTCCCACCAAAGGTGGCCAAAGGATCGACTCAAAGATGATCATATATTCACATTCACTATCTGCGGTTAGCAGACGACCATACATTCATTCATTTCACAGATCTCACCAAACTGGATGTAGGGATTTACTTTGTGGGAGTGCACATGTGATCAATTAAATAAATAAGTTGTCATTCCTTCCCACACTGGTATCCGGCTTCGCTGTATTAATTGAAATTGAGTTATTTAAAAAAATGTGTTGTGTGTTGTTCTGACAAAAATGATGAAGTATGTTGTACCTATTTTCAATGTCGGGCGGTACTGTACCCTTTCAGAGCGACTGTAGAAATATGGAAGATGACTTACACAAAATTTCTAGTTTTTGTGATGAATGGCAGCTAACTATAAACGTGTAAAAATGTAAGTTAATGCAGATGAGTAGGAAGAGCAAACGTGTAATGTTCGGATGTAGTACTACTAGTGTCCTGCTTGGTATAGTCAAGTCGTACGAATATCTGGGCGTAACGTTGCAGAGCGATATGAAATGTAACGAGCATGTGAGAAGTGTGGTAACAAAGGCGAATGGCTGACTTGGGTTTATTGGGAGTATTTGAAGAAAGAGTGGTTCACTTTTAAAGGATATTCCATACAGGACGCTGATGCGACCTGTTCTTGAGTACTGCTCGAGTGTTTGGGATCCGTACCAGGCCGAATTAAAGGAGGACATCGAAGCAATTCAGAGGCGGGCTGCTAGATTTGTAACCGGTAGGTTCGAACAACACGCAAGTATTGATGTTTCGGGAACTGAAATGGGAATCCCTGGGGGGAAAGCGACGTTCTTTTCGAGAAACACTATTGAAGAAATTTAGAGAAGCGGCATTTGAAGCTGACTGCCAAACGATTCTACTGCCGCCAACATACATTGCACTTAAGGAGCACGAAGGTGAGATACGAGAAATTAGGCCTCATAAAGAGGTATATAGACAGTAGTTTTTCCATCGCTCTGTTTGCGAGTGGAAGAGGAAAGGATATGACTCGTAGTGGTTCAGGGTACCCTCCGCCACACACCGTATCTATGTAGATGCAGAAGTAGATGTAGATGTACATCTCTATGACTACTCTTTGTCTACCACCGTACCCCAAAGAATTAAGTCCGTGATTTTGAGCCGTAGTGCAAGCGTAATCAAATCATGTAGTACGTGCAAATGGCTCTGAGCACTATGGGACTTAACATCTGAGGTCATCAGTCCCCTAAAACTTAGAACTACTTAAACCTAACTAACCTAAGGACATCACACACACCCATGCCCGAAGCAGGATTCGAACCTGCGACCGTAGCGGTCGCGCGGTGCCATACTGAAGCGCCTAGAACCGCTCGGCCACTCCGGCCGGCCAGTATGTGCAAGATGAGAAAGAATTGCTACATTAAGTTCTAAAATATTGGCGGATAACTCTAGCTACGACTGTAGAACTGTCATCTTCTGAGAAGCGAGACACATTGTCTACAGGAAAATGAATGCGGCAACAAGGAAGTTGAAGAGGTTGTTCCAGAGATGGGAGAAACCTTTTAGAATTGCACCGAACACAAAGGGGGAAAATGTTCCAGATTTGAAGGAAAATGCTGAGCAATTAGAGTATGATCGCAGGAAATGTTGCTTATAGAGTTAAACGCAAACATAGCGAATTAGCACATTTGAATGGTAAACTAACTGATCACGTACATGTTTCAGGAAAGAACTGGTTGCAAACAATTTCTAGTGGATCTTTTATGGAGCAAACTGAAAATGTTATGGAATTCACTTTGAAAATGGAAAGTGAAATTCAGTAATCCCACAGTAATTCACTGATCGTAAACCAAAAGTTTTTGTAACGTTAAAGGATATAATAAATGAGAAGTATACAGGAAGGGGGGACTTCCCTGCCATGTGTTTCGTAAGAACGAGCACTTTCATAAGAATTGAAGATACAAAAAAAAAAAAGAAAATGGTAGTAAGCAAAGTGAGAGTAAACAAAGACAAAATTTGAAAAAAAAAGTAAAATGGATCAAGTTGTAAGATAACTTTTCAGAATAGAAAAAAACCTGAAAGAGTTGAAAGTGGCACTATAGGTGGTTTCTCCGTACTACAGGTCTGTGTGGTCCAAGTCTGTGAGAGCCTCTTCCCCAGAAAAGAAAGCAGTGCCCCCTGAGATGATGAAAGGGGCTGACGTCCTTTGGAAACGTTACCCTATCATTTAAACGATCACGGAAAAGTGTGGTCTAACTAACATAAAACTTAGTAATAACAACAATAGTAATAATAAAAATACACTAAAGAATGAGAAATCTCGATTACGTCCATACCTGCGTATGAGTTAAAGATGTGTGCGGCGTGTGCCTATAAGCTTCAATGGAGTGCGACGTGGCGAGACGGTTCGCGGTGACGTCACAGCTTGCATCCTAACCGCGCGTGACCCCCACCGTGTGTTCTAGAATCTGTGGCTCGTAGCGCTACCGTTTCAGAATTTATTCCTTTTGTCTATAAGATTTAAAAGAGAAGCGTGGGATCTTATGTCTTATATTATTCAGTCAGGACTAAGTACAACTATTGTACATGTGTAAGTAACGGTTCACCCACCCATGCGGCGAGACTTGGCTGGTGAGATCTTTCTTTGCAGGCTAAGCAAAATTAAATTCCCTCCTTCACACCGTACGCAATCGCCGAAGCCACGGGCATTGAGCAGTTAAATTAACAGACAAAAGAACAGTACCCCCTATGATTGCAAGACAAGAGAAAGAAGAATATGAAGAATACTCTACTCAGTTAATCACATGTAACAAATTATGTCCATAAAATATTTCAAACTGTCAGTTAACATGAGGCGTCATCACAACGATGTAAGGGCATACAACAGTATGCTGTTTTTAACTACCTGTATGTGCTTCAACAGGCAATCTCCTAACCACACCTCCTGCGTGGGCGGGGTCAGTTTTGTATTTTCAAATAGGAACCAATCATTTTCATTGCATATTCGGATTCTACTCCAAAAAAATACGTACTGTTTACTCGAACCATTGTTTCCGATTCGCGGCAGATGGCGCTGTAATCGACAAGTATGAACTGTGCCTGTTTTATTGCAGTTAGCAACCGACGCACTTGATTCTGCAGTTCATTTACAATGTCAATTTAAAGCTTTGTGTTCTAACGGTTTATATTGTTATTGAAACATTACTTTAATGTCGCAAATTTGATTATTCAGTGCAATATCGTCAGGCGTTTCAGTGTTTGGTTAGACACTACGTTTAGCCTGATGCAGGAGCAACGGCGTGGATGTAATAGTTTACTGTTCCCATCGAGATGCTTGATACGGGTGAGCCCCTTGCCTCTCACAACAGGGGTGCCCGATTTCGGCGAGTATTCGTGGAGGTGCGCCTGTCACTAACATGTCATGGACATTTTATCTTATTACAATTATTATTTATTATTATTTGTATTTCACTGGTAGCTGCGTAGCGGCCAGCGCGTAAATTTACGGCGGTTGAATGGAAACACACACCGAAATCGGTCACCCTTATGACGGGTTTCAAGGGCAGCCGCTGAAATCAAGCATTCCGATGTTTTGCGGACTCGTCCCACAGGAAACAGAAAAATACGTTATCATAGAGGTAGCTTATTTGGCGGAAATGTTAGTGTCCAGCCATATTATTTGTGCTGTACAATCACAGTTGCAACACTCAAGTAATGTTGGAACACCTATATTAACCATTAGAACTCAAAGGTTTACATTTACATCGTAAATGAAATGTACAATCAAATGTCTGGGTTCTTAATTTCAGAAAACAATCACACCTGATTTATATCGAGTACAACGCCATCTGCCACGAAAGGGAACCTGGTTATGAGTACAACGAAAAACCAGCATAAGTTGCAAATTTCACTTCTTTTATTCACTCGACGACTAGTTTCGGGCTGGGAGCCATTTCCAAACAGTTGGAACAGACAGTTGACCTGGCATTTCCGGAAGTGCAAAAACCATGTCAAAAATGCATACGTACTATGAAGTGCAAACGAACAGTTACAGCTTGTGCGTATAAATCTTACATATATGCGCTTCAACTGTTCGTTTGCATTTCGTAATGCGCATACATTTTTGACTTGGTTTTGCGTTTTCGTAAATACCTATTTGACTATCCGTTATGATGATTTGAAAATGGAACCCGGCCCGAAACCAATCACTGAGTGAATAAAAAAAGTGAAATTTGCAACTTTTTCTGGCTTTCGTTGTACTGGTTAACAGAGGTTGCTGACCTACAATTATTCCGGCATGCTGGAAACTCGTAACAATGGTTTGAGTAAACGGTAAGTATTTTTTGCCGATGAATCCGAATATGCAATAAAAGTTGGTTAAGAGCTGGCCAGTTGTATGGTAACGCAGGCTGATGCACCCTTTACTAACGTTACCTCTTGATGCGTCGTTTTCGAGATATTTAGTTGTCTCAAGTTGAAACAAACTTGAAAAAATTCCTAAACCTTGGGTGGTCTCTACGTTTCATCCACTGTAATCACCGGATCTGACACCGTCAGTTAATTACTGTTCCCCGTAGCTGCACAATTCTTTGTGGTGTGTATTAATAAAACAACAGTAATAAATTTTTGATCGTGAATCGTTAAGACGAAAAAGCAAAATTTCTTAAAACGAAACAGGAATTTTCAAATAATGGACAACATATTATGGCTAGAACTTTCTCTGTGTGTCAAGACAATTGCGCGTCGGCCAAAAGGAATGTTCGTCGTTGCAGAGAGGATAAAATCTTGTAGCGAAAGGGTGGTTTCCTTTTAATCAGAATTTCCGCCGTTAATTCTCGAGGCGGGGGACAGCGAACGAAGGAAAAGCGACCGAGGAAGTGAGGCAAGAAGAGCGGAATAAGATCGTCTTAGAAACGAGCTCCGTAAACGGACGCCGCAAATTTTGTAAGGCGGGCACGTAAAGCGGATATAACAAATGGAAGGAGATTACAGGCGCGCCCCCGATATCCGCAGCGCTGGCCTCTTAGCCAATCAGAGGCGGAGTTCTGAAGAAGCAGCCAATTAGAGGCGGCTCGTCAGTGGAAACCCGGCCGCCAGGAATTGAATTAGCCTTTCGGCGCGGCAGAATGAGGCACGCAATTAATGCTCTGATAAGGAAACAGCCCGCCGCTTACGCTTCTCCACCGCTCTCCAAACTCGCCCTCTAGTATAGACGTTCTCTTCACTCAGCGAGACGCTCTCGTGGGATATTAATGTCATTTACTTCGGCTTACCTCCGGCCGTAGTTAAGCAGATCAGTCTACGATGAAAGACAAAGTGAACCATTATAAGGAAAGCATCATACCGATAGGAACGAAACCAAACGACTCGCGGGACTAACTTTTTAAGAGTATGTCAGCAAGATATTTACAAATTTTGGAGGTAGGTTTCTCAAATCAAGAAGAGAACGACATGCATATAAAAATACACTGAAGAGCCAAAGAAGCTGGTATAGGCATGCGTGTTCAAATACAGAGATATATAAACAAGGAGAATACAGCGCTGCTGTCGGCAACGCCTATATAAGACAAGTGTCGGGTGCTGTTGTTAGATCGGTTACTGCTGCTACAATGGCAGGTTGTAACCTCCCCCTCACTTATCGAACTCAATGACAGCGAAAAATTAAACCGCGTGTACCTAATGGAAATTTGGGAAAAGCAATCGTCACCGAAGTTAATCTGTCGGTAAAGAGGGAGGAAAGGGTTACATCTAAATGTACGGAAAAATGCAAATGAAATTGGTGAAAATTAATTTTGAGAAAAGGGTAAAATTAATAAAGAAAGTAAATGTGCGGTCGTTACGTTAACAATTAATTGGCGTTAATTAGATACTTGAGATTTGGAGAAAATTATGGTCGCCAGTCCTATGGACAACTACGATAATAACTGAAAAAGAAAGGTTATTGCACATATAATTAGCACTAAAAGTGTGGCAACTGAAGGTTGTCACGTGTTGTGTAAAAACTGAATGTTTGTCAGAAGTAATAAATTTCGCTACAAAAAAAATGGTTCAAATGGCTCTGAGCACTATGGGACTCAACATCAGTGGTCATCAGTCCCCTAGAACTTAGAACTACTTAAACTGAACTAACCTAAGGACATCACACACATCCATGCCCGAGGCAGGATTCGAACCTGCGACCGTAGCAGTCGCGCAGCTCCGGACTGAGCGCCTAGAACCGCGAGACCACCGCGGCCGGCAAATTTCGCTACACTCTGTCTTAATTTAGCAAAATAATTAATAAAACCGGAAAATTGAAAGTTAATTTAGTGACTGAAATTAATAGTGAACTTTGTTTCTGAAAGCGCTACGAAATTCAGTAAAATAAGGTTAGTCTTGGGCTACCTCAACAATCATTTCAAAAGCTACTTGAATCTACGCAATTTAGAAATAGAGATTTAACTTGAATTAAATGATTCTGAACAATTAACAATAGTAAAATTTAGTACGTACCAAACTGAGCTGCAGTCACAGTTAAGCTAAACTATGGCAACAAAACTCGCACTCTCAATTTGTGCTTGTGTAATCCAAATATTGTAGCCAGCTATGAATACCTTAACTGAACTTTGAAATTAAAGCAGTGAAATCGAATGATATTACTTTAATGCTGGCGTTTAATTTCAATGACACTCGGGTTCATTCCAGAAAAGGAAGGGACCCTGCTTGGTAATGCAATTGGGACAATGAGCAACAAAGGTTCATGCTACGTTGCTGTAATTTAAAGAGGCAAATGGAACAATTTTAAAAGCTGAGGTCTGCCATACAGTTCTAAAACTTCACGTGCTTCCAGTCTTCCTTGCTGGTTGATTGAAGGTTTGAAGTGGAGGTGGCGACAGTCACTGTTGCAGAAGCTGGATGTTGGCACGCCTTCTTCTCGACATGGTCACCAGGCGAAACAGGCTGTTGATGTGCGCCAGCTAATGCTTCCCGTCTGCGACACCGTGTCAGAAACTATCATAGCAAGTCAAGCACAATTACATGCTGCCAAACCCCGAAAGCACGGCAACTCGCGGGAGCGTCACATAACACACCTGCTCCACCGCCCTACTCCAGCCAGACTCTCTCTGCCCGCGATCCATGCGGCAGAGTTAACACTACCAAAGATCCTAAACACTTTGGTTCTCCACACGACCTATCGATGTAATCGTTCGATAGCATAGTTTTCCCTAGGCCAGACCCAGCGTAATAATACAAATAATATTTACAAAACAAACCAATTATACATCGACATAAATGCATAAATATATATATATATATACATAGTAAAACAATTACAATATATAAAGACACAGAAATGTCATATCTTCAGGTAACAAAATAAGGAAAAAATTTATAGTAGAATAGATGGAAATAGGAGGATATGCATTTCCGGCGTTACAAGGTTATCAAAATTTAAGTGAGTTTGAACGTGGTGCCATAGTTGGCGCACGAGCGATGGCACGCAGCATCTTCGAGGTACCGATGAATTGGGAATTTTCCCGTACGTCCATTTCCCGAGCGTACCGTGAATATCAGGAATCTAGTAAAACATCGAACCTCCGACATCGCTGCGGCCGGAAAAAGATCCTGGAAGAACGGGGCCAACGATGAGTGAAGAGAATCGTTCAGTGTGATAGAAAACCCTTCCCCAAACTGCTGCAGATTTCAATGCTGAGCCATCAACAAGTGTCAGCGGGCGAACCATTCAACGAAACATCATCGATATGTGCGTGTATCCTTGACGACTGCAGGACACAGAGCTTTACGCCTCGCCTGGATCCGTCAACACCAACACTGGACTGTTGATGACTGGAAACATGTTGCGTGTCGGACGAGTCTCGTTTCAAATTGTATCGAGCGGATGGGCGTGTACGGGTATGAAGACCACCTTATGAATTGATGGATCCTGCATGTCAGTAGGGGACTGTGCAGGCTGGTGGAGGCTCTGTAACGGTGTGGGGCATGTGCATTTGGAGTGATATGTGACCCCTGATACGTCTAGATACGACTCAGACAGGTGACACGTACGTAAGCATCCTGTCTGATCACCTGCATCCATTCATGTCTATTGTACATTCCGATGGACTTGGGCAATTCCAGCAGGACAATGCGACACCCCACACTTCTAGAATCGCTACAGAGTGGCTTCAAGAACACTCTTCTGAGTTTAAACACTTCCGCTGGCCACCAGACTCCCCAGACATGAACATTATTGACCATATCTGGGATGCCTTGCAACGTGCTACTCAGCTTCACCCTTCATACTCTTAAGGATTTATGGACAGCCGTACAGGATCCGCGGCGTCAATTTCCTCCAGCACTATTTCAGACATTAGTAGAGTCCATGCCACGTCGTGTTGCGGCACTTCTGCGTGCTCGTGGAGGCCCCACACGATATTTGGCAGGCTTAGCAGTTTATTTGGCTCTTCAGTGTGATACAGCTTGTTAAAAGTAGGATCACACATAGAAAGCACTTCGACAGTATAGTACAGAAGCTAAGTGAAACAAATACACAATATGACCTGCTGAAATTACATTTTAATTCAAAGATAATAGCTACACTAAAGTTACCGCGATTTTTGATGGTGCCCTAGACATTACAGGAAGTGGGACATGATTCTTAGCACGGTGTGAGGTCACCACGGACGCCTGTACATGCTCTGCAACGTTCTCCCGTGCTGGCGACGAAGTTGGTGAGGAGTTCTTGTGGAAAAGCGCTCCTTTTCTCAACCAAAGCGGTCGACAACTGTTGGACGGTAGTTGGCGCATGTGGACGTGCTGCGGTACATCCCTCCAACGACTCCCACACGTGCTCGACGGGATTTGACTCGGATGAACGAGAAGGGCAAATCCATTCTCTTAATATCCTCTGATTCATGCAGCCCTGAAAAGAAGGACGTGGGGAAGGTGTACAGCTTAGTAATAAAGTTGGCCAGGGCGTATACCCTGTTAAAAGATTTGGAGGCCGCTACAGCCACGCAATATTATGCCTCCCACACCATAACACCTGGACAACCGAAACGATCGTGTTCGATGACGTTCCTGGATGAATTACGTGCTCCAACCTCTCGCCATATGAAGCTGCGTCCAACGTCGTCGAACATGATCGTTTCAACGGTCCAGACGTGTAGGTGTGGGGAAGAGTAAAGTTGCACCAACGATCGTGCAGCAGTTGTCAATCACACTGGTGGAGGAATGGAAAGCTCTACGAGAAGAACTCTTTACCAATCTTTCGGCCGGCGTGGGAATGCTTTCTGGAAGAAGTACTGCCGTCTTTGGTGGTCACACGCCCTATTAAGAACCATACCCCTCCTTATGTCCAGGGAACCATTATAGATCTCGTAATTACAGTTTTTGAATGAAATCTCATTGCCATTCGTCTCATTGCTGATTTCTTTCAGTTAACTTCTACTGCTATACTGCAGAAGTTGTTCCCATGTATGGCTCAAGCTTTGCACACTAGTGTGGCTTAGTTGTTAGCGAAAAACTCTTTTACAAAGTTCTCTACATCTACATCCGATCGTCATCTTAGGGTGTGTGGCGGAGGATACTTTCCGTACTACTGTCACTTTCCCCCTTTCCTGTTCCAGTAGCGTATCTTTCGTTGGCAGAAAGATTGTTGGTAAGCCTCCTTGTAGGTTCCCATCTCTTTACTTTCATCGGTCTGCGATTTTGGCGAGATATACGTAGGAGGAAGCGAAACTCTGACTGACCCTCCCAGGAACGCACGCTCTCGGCAGTTTAACAGTAAACAACAGAGTGGTGCGCGACGACTCCCTCGTGTCTCGTCTGCCGCTGTAGTTGGCTGAGCATCGCCGTGACGCTTGCGCGCTTACTAATCGAACCCATGACGAAACGCGCTGCTCTTCTTTGGATATCCTCTATTTCATCTGCCGCCTCTTATCACCAAGCATCAGGCACAAGCTCAAACTGCGCGGAATCGCCTCTACTCGTGCTGTGGTGCACCTATTAATAAGCCTGGCGGTGTCGCCGAGTGGTTCTAGGCGCTTCAGTCCGGAACCGCGCGGCTGCTACGGTCGCAGGTTCGAATCCTGCCTCGGGCATGGATGTGTGTGATGTCCTTAGGATAGGTTTAAGTAGTCCTAAGTCTAGGGGACTGATGACCTCAGATGTTAAGTCCCATAGTCCTTAGAGCCATTTGAACCATTTTAACCTATTAATAGACCACCGTAATATCCCAAACATCAGCATCGAGTGTGATGTAGAAACACACCAGTCTGTGAACGTGGAAGATAAGGCTCCGTTGATCATGTCTGTGCCAGTTCTCTGGCGCGTTGCGTATCCGGCACTATCGATAGCCACTTGTATTTCTGTTTCCGTCTGGTTCGGCCTGCGCAGGCGCTGAGGCGGCTGCTGCCCTCTGGAGCGTTTCTCGCGGAGGGTCGCGCGCGCTCGGCTCGGCAGTTGGATTCGCACCGAGCTGGCGGATTTTTGCCTTCCACCCCGGCACGGAGGTGTGGTCTCGTTGTTGGCGGGCCTCGTTGATTTGGGCATTGGGCAGTGTGCCGTGTTGATGATGTGGTGTAGTGGACAACTGATGGATTCCCGCACGAGATCGCTCGAGGTTCTCAGCCTCTGAAAAGGGTGCCGCGATATCGCTTGGGTTTCCGCACTCGACAGTTGTAAGGACTGCAGGGAAGTTTTGTGTGTGTTTGCTCTGTCCGGTCTGCGTGGCGGGGTTCGTTTCACCTTACTTCAGCTTGTTCATATTTTCTGCGTGCTGCCGTTTTAGCCGGAGTCGTGTTTTCTGCTGATGTGTACCCGGTCGTCGTCCCCGTTTTCCCGCTCGGGGGGCAGCCATATCTGTTGGTGGGAATTATTTAGCAGCGTGTGTTTTGCGTAGACCCGGTGTGCTCACGCGCCCTGATTCTGAGTTTAAATTACTGTGGTTAGGCTGGCTCGGTTGCTGGAGTGTGTGTTATTGGTTTTCTGGATTGCTGGGGACTGCGCGCGCGCCTGTTCCGTTTGTGATGTGGCAGCAGTCTGATATTTTTATGTGTGCTTGTTAACTTGCTAGCAATTGCTTTTAGCCTTGTGCTTACTTACTTTATTTAAATTGCTGGGCATTGTCATTTGCTTGTTCTTTTACTCTTATTTATTTGTTGTGGTAGTTAGCCCTAAGATGATGTCAGATCTTGGTATCTGTCAACCTTATTTTGGTTACTAGCGCTCAGGTGCAAGATTGCCGGGCTTATCCCGGATTTGTCATTAATTGAGAGCTTTTTATACTGTATTTTTAGTAGTAGGTTTGGCAAGTGCACCTGCGTATGGTATTTATTGTGTTTACCCCTCCCCCCCTTCTTCCTCCTTCGTGTAAACTGATTTGGCAAGATTGCAAGGTGGCCTGTGTTATTACCTATGTAAGTTTGCCCGCTGCCGTAGTCGTAACTTGTTTTGACCGGCAAGCGGCCCATGTTGGCGAAAGTTTGCATGTGTTTGCGCTGTTAATGTTGGGCCTCGCCGTACATATATTTACTCATGTACGTGTTGTTGTGTTAAGGATTTTAGGGCATTTTTAGCTGAGATACCTGTTGAAAATTTTATCACTCTTTTAAAGAAGGTATAGGAAGGAGTACCTTCAACTGCAAATTTAATTGTAAATTATACATTTGTGCTTCACATTCAAAAATTTAACTGTATTAGGTGAAAGTGTGTAGTTTAATGCACAACGATTATTTGTCAAAGTATCAAATCGTAAAGGTTGTTTGGCAGTGATTCAAATGACACAGCCGGCCGGTGTGGCCGTGCGGTTAAAGGCGCTTCAGTCTGGAACCGCGTGACCGCTACGGTCGCAGGTTCGAATCCTGCCTCGGGCTTGGATGTGTGTGATGTCCTTAGGTTAGTTAGGCTTAATTAGTTCTAAGTTCTAGGCGACTGATGACCTCAGAAGTTAAGTCGCATAGTGCTCAGAGCCATTTGAACCAAATGACACAAATAAGTTTCTCTGTTCACATTTCACATTTCTATTACATCATATTGTAAGCAGTTTGATTGTTTGTGTCACTGTAATTTGTAAACCATAGTGTAATTCATTACAATTAATTAATTGTTTTGGGTAAATAAACCTTGTATTGTATGTCCCCTTTTCATTAACCGAATCCCATCCAAATCGTCCGCTCAATGTCGTTCTCAGATGCCCCCTTTTTCAGGTAGAGAGGGACTGCAGACAGTTTGGCTGCGATCTGTAAACAACTGTAAGTTACCAAAACTAGTCTACTACAATTAATACGATCTCACACAGAATTTCTAAAAAGCAGTTGCTTAACTTTCTCTATAAGATAAAGTGGACGCTTTGAATATCTTAACAATGTCAACCAAGGAGCGTTTCCTCCATTATAGATAATGATAGGAACCCATAAGTTTAATTAAGAGAAGCTTTAAAATACAGGTATATGTAAATAAATAAGGAATTTTTTTAAAAACAAAGAAAAGAAAAAAAGAAAGAATACTGTGGCCACCCACTGAGTATGCATAGACTGGAGGACTGCCGAGGCAGGGACTTACCAGTGTGGGCAACGTACGAAGTGTAATAACAATAGGTTTCAAGCAGGTATAGTTGCAGTTAGCCGACAAACGTCGAGGTATTCCGAGGCTGTCAGTAACATATCTAGTAATATAAGCTGGAACTTATTTACTTGGAACTTGGCTTAATTCCTTTTACTTTATATTTTTATTTTCTGTTTTATTTTTACATTAGCATTACAAATGGTTGCTGTTAATTTTAAATTAACAAAGCCTCAGTTGCAATGTTTACCTACATTTACCTAGGTTTCAGTTGGAATAACCTAACCTTCTTCAGAATAAAAAGAACTACGATTTGTCCGTAATGGACAACGTCAAAAACTAAAAACTGTACTATAGTAATACATCGTCATATTGCAATAACTTACCTGGGAAACAACCTCGGCCCCACTTCGCGACCGCAGTACGGCAGCAACGGATCTTGTACTGGAACTGGCTATAACCTCGAGAGCGCATCCGCGATAGTGTGTCATGTGTACTTGTTAACACTGGTACCAACATGTACTCCTAAACTTAAAATTTTTATGAATAACCAGATGCGGCTAACGAAATTGACGTATACGTTATCCTGTAAGGCACAAAGATATATCGACTGCCTTAACATTTGTAAAAATTTATTGGACGTCAAAAGTGAAGGGAGGAATGCGTTTACTATTTTAAGCCAACCTAGCATATTCGGGCTAATCATCGAACTTGACCGTATGCGGATAACTACGGGTTTGAAATACCAGATAATTCCAACTATTCAGCAAACGGGAGTGCTAAAAACATGTTGACAAGGGCATAATGATTACTCCCTAAAATTATGGCGGAATGGAATAACGGTTTTTGTTTCGCAGCTGCAGCTAGTCGTTAACAAGGTTATTTTTGTCATATAGTAAGTGTTAAAAAATTTGCATTTCTTCCAAAATATTGCTGTTAACATGACTTATTACTGTATACAATAGCTGGAAGTGCATGCGAGAATCTCCGTGTAGCTGTATTCCAAAGGATGAGCGTCGCCAAGACAATGTTCTGCAGTGGTGGATTTGCACGGCTGTTGTAAGCGTGTGTGCCGCTTACGCTCAGTACACCGGTCATCCGCAACCCTCATAGTCTGACCAATATATGACATGCCAAAACTGCAAGGGACATGGTAGAAACACGCCTTACGCAAACCAAGATCATCCGTTATGGAACCTAAGTGGACCCTGAAATTAGAGGCTGACTGGCAAACACATTTGTCATCATACACTGCCGGAAAAAATTATCGTTGCAACAGTGCATATGGAAAACATAAAATGATTACCTTAACAGATTAGTGGAACACGAGGTTCTTAGGTACCACGTATCGACCCATACTGAAACAGCCGGCCGTTGTTCAAATGGTTCAAATGGCTCTGAGCACTATGGGACTTAACATCTGTGGTCATCAGTCCCCTAGAACTTAGAACTACTTAAACCTAACTAACCTAAGGACATCACACACATCCATGCCCGAGGCAGGATTCGAACCTGCGACCGCAGCGGTCACGCGGTTCCAGACTGAAGCGCCTAGAACCGCACGGCCACCGGCCGTTGTGGCCGAGCGGTTCTGAGCGCTACAGTCTGGAACCGCGCGACCGCTAAGGTAGCAGGTTCATATCCTGCCTTGGGCATGGATGTGTGTGATGTCCTTAGGTTAGTTGGGTTTAAGTAGTTCTAAGTCTAGGGGACTGATGACCTCAGATGTTAAGTCCCATAGTGCTCAGAGCCATTTGAACCATATTGAAACACCCATATTAGTATGCAGAGTAGGCTACACTGGCGGTAATGCAGGCGCTGATCCCGGCATCCAGTCGATCGTACAGATGGCTAAAACTGTCCTGGGATATACCACCCATGCTCGACATGTTCACGTAATTCTGTAAGAGATGTTGCTCGACGATTCGCACTTCTCGTCCCATCATTCGATTGGAGACCAGTCCGGAGATCGTGTTGGCCTGGGAAGTTGCTGCACGTCTTGCGGAGCACATTGAGTTTCCTACGCAGTTTGTGAGCGAGCATTATCATGTTGGAACAACACATCACCTTCCTGTTGCAAGAACGGCGAAAGAAAGTGTTTAACAGCATGCTGCACATCCCAAGTGCTGGTTAGCGTCCCCTCCAGAAACACCAAAGGTGAACGAGAGTTGCAGCTCATGGTACCCCAAGACCATAGGGGGTGGTGTGTCTGTGCCAAATACACTGAGCGACACAACACTCACCAGGTCTACGTTGCTCCGGCAAACAACCGTCACGTGCATACAGGCAGAATCAGCTTTCATCGCTGAAGACCACGGCTGCCAGTCCATCTTCCAAGTGATCCTCTGACAGCACCAGTGGGGCCGTGCGCGTCAATGATGTGGCGTGAGGGAAGATGGGCTACAGGTGGGCGTGCCCACTGCTAGTAACCGGTTCATTCGTGTTGGCACGTCTGGACTCATTCTAGCGAGCGTCTGTGCTGCGTGGACGTCCAAAATCTCGTCTATGGGTGTGAGGATGTTTACGTGACCACTGATACCAGCCATCGATCGTTCCAACTCGCTCAGCTGGCTGAAAGAAGCACGAGTGCGTGTCTGTGTCTTGGTTGCCTGCTTGCCTCACACGTTTGCACCCCACTGAGCCTTCTGGCTGTGAGCATTCGTCATAAAACATACACACAAATCGCGCTCTGGTAGCTGTGCGATTACGACATTTGTTCACAGACGACGTTGAAACCATTATCAGTACATCCACTATTCCCCAGGTGACATACGAGGTGCGGGAATAAAGTAATGAGATTGATTTTCTTTGGAAGATGTGGCAACCCTGCAGACTTGCGTAGGTACAATACCTTTGACCTTGGTCTATAAGCTGCTTCTGGCCCAAGCGGCACATCGATGCAACTGCTCAGACGTGAGTTGTGCTGTAATAAGTTAACACGTGTTTGTGTCTCTCGTCACGGAAATGAAACCGCATAATATTGCGCACCAGTATGCCATTTCTATTTGCGATAAATTGGGTGAAAACGCGACGACAACTTACAGTAAGCTTCAGAAGGCTTTTGGAGAGGAGGTTATGTCAAGAGCTCAAGTTTTTCGTTGGCATAAAATGTTTAGTGAAGGCAGAACGAATGTTGAAGATGAAGATCGCAGTGGACGACTATCAACCTCACCGACGGATGTCAACTTGGCCAGTGTGCGTGAACTCGTACGATCTGATCGAAGATTATCCGTGAAAATGATTGCAGAAGAGCTGAACATCAATCTAGAAACGGTTCGTCTAATAATAATTGGAGATCTGCATCACGATAATGCGCCATCCCATACTGCTCTCTCAGTATATTAATTTTTAACCTCAAAGAAATTTCAATACTACCACAGCCACCTCATTCCCCAGATATTGCTCCGTGCGACTGTTTTCTATTTCCAAGAGTCAAAACGGCGGTCAAGGGACACCAATTTCAAACAATACGAGATGTCCAAAAAGCTGTGACGAGGGTCTTGAAGGATATTACAGAAGATGAGTTCCAGAAATGTTACCATCAATGGCAGAAGCGCTGGAAAAAGTGTGTGCAGTCGGAAGGTAACTACTTTGAAGGATACAACACTAAACTTGACTAAAACGGTAAGCAACATTTTTCTTCACATCAGTCTCATTACTCTATTGTCGCACGTCGTACGCCGTCATCGGATCAAAATCGACGTCGCCTTTCCACGTTTACTAATTTTTTTTCTCCGCAGTGTATTTCTGCAATATATTACCAAAGTCTACGGTCATTTTGCCTTGCGCAGGAAGCATTTGGAAAAGGATTGTTCGTATTTTGTGGAAATGTCATGTGTCACACAAACGGCTTCCATCATTGACTTTGCACTGCTGAGGACGTTCACGGAAGACTTTCTCTGTTCTATATTTTTTTTAATTTATTTAAAATTTTTTCGTATTAGTGGGTAATTTAGGGTCTGTTATTCTTTCATGATTCATTGTTATGCAGATGTCAGCTGAGGATGTGAACTGGTAGTGAACTGATAACAAGAATATTAAATACATCTGAAGCGGTTTCTTAATCTTCGAGATGGGAATGTACTATTTTCGTGAGCCAGTCTCCTCTTTCTTCCTTTCTTTTTTTTTTTTTTTAAAAAAAAAAAGAGAAGCCACGAATGGCATTACAGGCCAATTGCCATAGGAAGTAATTCCGCATCTTCTGAACCGTACTGGGTTGTGCAGTCTGTAATTCTATTCCTCACTTTACAATGTTTCGATACAGACTGTCCGACGAGACAGTATGACAGTTAAACGTTTCCACAGCACGATTTATTTATCCCTTGACATGCGAACTTGCAATATACGTAATTATAAGTAATAATAATACCGTGTAGCCTTTCGATTCGGCCGCGGATCCAGGGTTTGCTTCCAGAGGGATACGGGGGTTCACAGTTGGTTACCTTCTTCCTCAAAAAATGGTTCAAATGGCTCTGAGCACTGTGGGACTTAACATCTGAGGTCATCAGTCCTCTAGAACTTAGAACTACTTATACCTAACTAACCTAAGGACATCACACACATCCATGCCCGAGGCAGGATTCGAACCTGCGACTGTAGCGGTCGCGCGGTTCCAGACTGAAGCGCCTAGAACCGCTTGGCCACACCGGCCGGCGATCAGCGTCAGTGTCAGATACAGTGTTACACCATGGCGTGGAGGCAGCGATGACGATGAGTTCAATAGAGGATATAGGACGCGGAGTCACCCTATTGCTCTGTTCTTTACGTCTATGATGTGCGGCATCCAAGTCAGTCACTGGTCGAGGGTCTTGCTCCATGGTATGGGACCTCTCATGATGGTGACCGGCAGCAGATCTGGAAGCAACAGCTTCCTCGCGAACACCACTGCCTGGCCCTTGGTGGCGTTGTACTTCAACCGCCATTTGGTTTACTACGCACCAAGGACATCGCAACCAAGTTGTAGAAGTCGCCTCATTTTTGCGTCGATCATCCTGCGCTCAAGAAGCGCCGTGTTGTCGGCATATAGCGCCAGCTTCACGTGGAGCGTCGGCCGTGTAAAGGGAGTATAGGAGGGGGCCGAGCACCGACCCCTGCGGCACTCCCGCTCGTATCGGCCGTTGCGTCGATCTTCTGTAGTCAGCGCGGACGTGGAATGTCCGTCCGGCGAGGTAGACGCGGATCAGGACTCCGTGCGACGTCGGTACCCCTGCACAAAGAGTTTGAACCCATGTCGTTCTGCCACACGGAGTCGAAGGCCTTGGAAACATCGAGTAGTACCGCCCCAAGAAGGTACTCACGCGTCTCCAGAACACGCATGGCTTCTTCTGCCAGCCGCATCAGCTGGTGGGTGGTGGAATGTCCGCTCCTGAACCCAAACTGCTCGTGAGCAGCCCTCTTAGATTGTTTACAGATAACGCTGTAATTTACCGTATAGTAAAATCATCAGACGATCAATTCCAATTACAAAATGATCTAGAGAGAATTTCTGTATTTCTGTATGGTGCGAAAAGTGGCAATTAGCACTAAACAAAGAAAAGTGCGAGGTCATTCACATGGGTGCTAAAAGAAATCAGATAAATTTTGGGTATACGATAAATCGCACAAATCTAAGGGCTGTCAATTCGACTAAATACCTAAGAATTACAATTACGAGCAACTCAAATTGGATAGACCACATAGATAATATTGTGGGGAAGCCGAAACGACGACTGCGCTTTGTTGGCAGAACACTTAGAAGATGCGACAAACCCACTAAAGAGACAGCCTACATTATACTTGTCCGTCCTCTGCTGGAATATTGTTGCGCGGTATGTGATCCTTACCAGGTAGATCGAGCGAGGTGGCGCAGTGGTTAGACACTGGACTCGTGTTCGGGAGGACGACGATTCAATCCCGCGGCCGGCCATCCTTATTTAGGTTTTCCGTGATTTCCCTAAATCGCTCCAGGTAAATGCCAGGATGGTTCCTTTGAAAGGGCACGGCCGACTTTCTTTCCCATCCTTCCCTAATCCGATGAGAGCGATAACCTCGCTGTCTGGTCTCCTTCCCCAAACAACCCAACCCAACCTTACCAGGTAGGATTGACGGAGGACATCGAGAAAGTGCAAAGAAGGGCAGCTCGTTTCGTGTTGTCGCGCAATAGGGGTGAGAGTGTCACTGATATGATACGCGAGTTGGGATGGCAGGCATTGAAACAAAGGCGGTTTTCTTTGCGGCGGGTTCTATTTACGAAATTTCAATCACCAACTTTCTCTTCCGAATGCGTAAATATTCTGTTGACACCCACTTACGTAGGGATAAATGATCATCATAATAAAATAACAGAAATCAGAGCTCGAATGGAAAGGTTTAGGTGTTCCTTTTTCCCACGCGCCATTCGAGAGTGGAATAGTGGAGAAGTGGTGTGAAAATGGTTCGATGAACCCTCTGCCAGGCACTTAAGTGTGAATTGCTGAGTAACCATGTAGATGTAGATGTAGATGAGGGATGATCCTCTTCGACGTGGCGCAGCGGTCTCTTGATGTAGAGCCGCTCGAGCACTCTCGAGAGGGACGGAAGCAGGCTGATGGGCCTGTAGCTGGTGGCCATACGAGCATCCTTGTTTGTCTTCAGTAATGCCACGATTTCTGCGTGCATCCATACGGAAGGGAAGACTCCAGAAAATGACTGCCAGGGGCCGATGGACTCCCGCTGGCGGGTTAGGTAGGAGAAAATTGCCGACGCCATCAGCTCATACCGCCCTCTTGGTATTCAACGACCTCTTATTCAATGATGGGAGTGATTTCATCGTTGTGTTCCCTTGCTGCCAGGCACATCAGTAGCTCTTCCTCCACACGGCAGATGTGATCCATGTCGATGACGTCGTCAACAGCTGTAAAGTTTTCGGCAAAAGTGTCTGCCAGTACACTGGCCTTCTCGTCTGAGCTGCAGACCTGGTTGACCTGCAGCGGCAGGACGCGTACCCGCCAACGAAAGAAGCTATTGACGACGCGCCACGCGCTACCGTGTTGTGGATTAATCGTGGCCATCAGCCAGCCCAACCGCGATTTCTGTATTCCTCGACCGCTGCCTCGTAGTCTCCCCTCATGCGGTGTAGGCGACGTTTGGTTTCCGACTGACGTGTGAGCTGCCACTGGCGGAAGGTCCAGTCCTTCTTCCTGAGCGCCTCCACAGTGTGGGGCAGGAATTTCCGGGAGTAGTCCTGCTGCTGACGTGGACGTCCTGGTGTGGCTATTTCGGCTGCTCGTAGTAGCTGGCGACTGAAGAACTCCAGTGTGGCGTTAGGGTCTGGCATGTCTTCCAGCAGGTCGACAACGTCGTTCGGCCTTTTTCTTGCAGCAGGTAGCGCTGTGCCTACGATGTGGATCTCATAGATGACCGGCAGATGGTCTGATGAGACGGCGCAGCGTGTTGTGTTGGACGTGTGTTGGTCGACGCCTTTGAGGATGCCGACATCGAGCACGCCCGGCAGTCCTCTGGCAGGGTAGATCGTCAGGTCGAATGGCCCTAGTATGGTGGCGCCATTTTGTTGGGCGGCGCGTAGGAGGCGACGACCACTGACATTTGTGAGGCGGAGTTCCACTGCGTGCGCTTAGCATTAAAATCACCCGCAAAGAAAATCCTCACCGTCACTGTCAGAAGTGTGTCGATGTCAGTGACTTCCAGGTCCCCCCTGGGCGGTCAGTATGCCGCAATGAATGTGATCTGCCCGACAGCAGTGTTGACGGCCATTCCTGTGGCCTCCATGGTGTCTAGATTGGGCAGGTGTGTCACATCGTGCTGCAACGATCTCTTGATGTACGAGGGCCGTTTGAAAATTCCGTGCAAATATGAAAATTACTTACGTGTTTGGGCTGGTTCAAATGGCTCTGAGCACTATCGAACTTAACTTCTGAGGTCATCAGTCCCCTAGAACTTAGAACTACTTAAACCTAACCAACCTAAGGACATCACACACACCCATGCCCGAGGCAGGATTCGAACCTGCTACCGTAGCGGTCGCGCGGTTCCTGACTGTAGCGCCTAGAACCGCTCGGCCATCCCGGCCGGCTTACGTGTTTGGGGTAAACCTTTTTTATTTTTCGACAAAGTCTCCTTTTAGACTTACACACTTCATCCAACGCTGTTCTAATTTGTTGACCCCTTCCAAATAATAGGAATTGTCCAAGTCTGCAAAATAGCTATTAGTTGCTGCAATCACCTCCTCGTTTGAATGAAATCTTTGTCCTGCAGGCCATTTCTTCAAATTGGGGAACAAATAGTAGTCTGATGGAGCCAAGTTTGGAGAATAGGGGGAATTTGAAACGAGTTGGAATCCTATTTCCATTAATTTTGCGACCACAACTGCTGAGGTGTGTGCTGGCGCATTGTCGTGATGGAAAAGGATTTTTTTGCGGTCCAATCGCCGCCGTTTTTCTTGCAGCTCGGTTTTCAAACGGTCCAATAACGATAAATAATATGCACCTGTAATAGTTTTACCCTCTTCCAGACAGTCGATGAGGATTATCCCTTGTGAACCCCAAAAGACAGTCGCCATAAGCTTTCCGGCCGAAGGAATGGTTTCGCTTTTTTGGTGCAGATTCTCCCTTGGTAACCCATTGTTTAGATTGTTGTTTGGTCTCAGGAGTATAGTAATGTATCCATGTTTCATCCACAGTGATGAAACGACGCTTAGAGTCCTGCGGATTCTTCCTGAACAGCTGCAAACCATCCTTGCAACACTTCACACTATTCCGTTTTTGGTCAAGCGTGAGCAATCGCGGAACCCATCTTGCGGATAGCTTTCTCATGCCCAAATGTTTATGCAAAATATTATGTACCCATTCATTCGAGATGCCCACAGCACTAGCAATCTCACACACCGTAACTCTTCTGTCATCCACACAATATCATGCATTTCATCAATGATTTCTGGAGTCGTAACCTCCACAGGGCACCCCAACGTTCAGCATCACTTGTGCCCATTTGGCCACACCGAAAATTTTGAAACCACTTATAAACCGTTCTAATCGAAGGTGGAGAGTCACCGTAATATTTATCAAGCTTCTCTTTAGTCTCCTGAGGCGTTTTGCCTTTCATAAAGTAATGTTTAATCACCACTCGAAATTCTTTTTCGTCCATTTTTTGACAATCACTCGATTTCCTTGATTCACACGAATGCCAAACACAAAGAAATAGACCAATATGACTGAAACTTTGTGTGCGTTCTTTCCAAAGATGCTATTAATTAAGCATGACCTCGATACCCGCCAGTGGTGCCATCTCTCGGACTTTGCACGGACTTTTCAAACGCCCCTCGTAAATGGCAGTGCTGCCGCCGGCCGTCAGCCTGTCGTTGCGGTAACAGTGGTAAATTGGGGCCCGCACATTTACGCCAGCTTTGAGGTGAGTTTCGCACACATCCCTTCTTCCTGAAGGAATTGGCGAAACTCATCCTGCTGGGGAAAAAGACTGTCTGCGTTAAAGCCACAAATTGTGAGCCTACGGATGAGTCGATTATCCACGGTGGTTCTTCGTGGCGACGGTGCTGGCCTGAAGGGCCGCCGTGACGGATGTCACCAGGACAGACAGCTGCTGCAGGAGCTCGTTCAGCGATCGCAGGAGCGATCGGAGCTCTCCGGCGTCTTCTCCCGGTGCAGAGGCAGCCACAGTGGTGTCATCCGCAGCTGGGGTACTGAAACAGAGGATGACAGACTAAAGGCCGAAACACTAAATGTCTTTTTACGAAGCTGTTTCACAGAGGAAGACTACACTGTAGTTCCTTCACTAGATTGCCACACAGATGACAAAATGGTAGATATCGAAATAGACGACAGAGGGATAGAGAAACAATTAAAATCGCTCCAAAGAGGAAAGGCCGCTGGGCCTAATGGCATACCAGTTCGATTTTACACAGAGTACGCGAAGGAACTTGCCCCCATTCTTGCAGCGGTGTACCGCAGGTCTCTAGAAAAGCGTAGCGTTCCAAAGGATTGGAAAAGGGCACAGGTCATCCCCGTTTTTAAGAAGGGACGTCGAACAGATGTGCAGAACTATAGACCTATATCTCTAAACTCGATCAGTTGTACAATTTTTGAACACTTATTATGTTCGAGTATAATGACTTTTCTGGAGACTAGAAATCTACTCTGTAGGAATCAGCATGGGTTTAGAAAACGACGACCTTGTGAAACCCAGCTCGCGCTATTCGTCCACGAGACTCAGAGGGCCATAGACACGAGTTCCCAGGTAGATGCCGTGTTCCTTGACTTCCGCAAGGCGTTCGATAAAGTTCCCCACAATCATTTAATGAACAAAGTAAGAGCATATGGACTATCAGACCAATTGTGTGATTGGATTGAAGAGTTCCTGGATAACAGAACGGGGCAAGTCATTCTCAATGGAGAGAAGTCTTCCGAAGTAAGAGTGATTTCAGGTATGCCGCAGTGGAGTGTCGTAGGACCGTTGCTATTCACAATATACATAAATGACCTTGTGGATAACATCGGAAGTTCACTGAGGCTTTTTGCGGATGATGCTGTGGTATATCGAGAGGTTGTAACAATGGAAAATTGTACTTAAATGCAGGATTATCTGCAACGAATTGACTCATGGTGCAGGAAATGGCAATTGAATCTCAATGTAGACAAGTGTAATGTGCTGCGAATACATAGAAAGAAAGATCCTTTATCATTTAGCTACAATATAGCAGGTCAGCAACTGGAAGCAGTTAATTCCATAAATTTTCTGGGAGTACGCATTAGGAGTGATTTAAAATGGAATGATCATATAAAGTTGATCGTCGGTAAAGCAGATGCCAGACTGAGCTTCATTGGAAGAACTCTAAGGAAATGCAATCCGAAAACAAAGGAAGTAGGTTACAGAATGCTTGTTCGCCCACTGCTTGAATACTGCTCAGCAGTGTGGGATCCGTACCAGCTATGGTTGACAGAAGAGATAGAGAAGATCGAAAGAAGAGCAGCGCGCTTCGTTACAGGCTCGTTTAGTAATCGCGAAAGCGTTACGGAGATGATAGAGAAACTCCAGTGGAAGACTCTGCAGGAGAGACGCTCAGTAGTTCGGTACGGGCTTTTGTTGAAGTTTCGAGAACATACCTTCACCGAGGAGTTAAGCAGTATATTGCTCCCTCTTACGTATATCTCGCGAAGAGACCATGAGGATAAAATCAGAGAGATTATAGCCCACACAGAGGCATACCGAGAATCTTTCTTTCCACGACCAATACGAGACTGTAAAAGAAGGGAGAACCGATAGAGGTGCTCGAGGTACCCTCCGCCACACACCGTCAGGTGGCTTGCGGAGTATGGATGTAGACGTAGATGCAGATGGGGCAGCACTCTGCAGCTGCTGGCTGTTGCGCGGCACGTTTTTGCGGGCCGCGGTGCAGCGGAGGCGGGAGGACGCTCTGCGCGCCATCCGCGCCGTCTCGGTACCGCTTGTGGACATGTTGGTACTGCGGCTTCAACGGCTGACTGACCGAGCGAGGTGGCGCAGTGGCTAGCACACTGGACTCGCATTCGGGAGGACGGCGGTTCGATCACGCGTCCGGCCATCCTAATATAGGTTTTCCGTGATTTCCCTAAATCGCTCCAGGCAAATGCCGGGATGGTTCCTTTGAAAGGGCACGGTCGACTTCCTTTCCCTTCCTTCCCTAATTCGATGAGATCGATAACCTCGCTGTCTGGTCTCCTTCCCCAAAAACAACCAACCAACCAACGGCTGACTGCTTCTTGGCCACGGTAGTTGACTGCTGCTCTTGGCCTGTTAGTTTCGCCTGCTGCTGAGGGGGGGGGGGGGGGGCTGTGGGTGCCTCCACCCTTACGGCATCCGCGAAACTGGCGCCTGGCTGCACCTTCTTAGACGGAGCTGGTTTTCCACACTGGTTGTTGCTGCTCTTCCTGAACGGCTTGCAGCCCCTGTAGCTCGCCACGTCTGGTTCAATGCAGTTGCGGTGGCGCAGCTTCTCTCTTAAGAGTCCACTCTTTACTCTGGTGCGAGCCCGTGCATTTGACGCAACGGGGCATCACGAAACAGTACTGCGCGATGTGGCACGAGTAACACTGAGCCCGCCTCCCCTTTGCTCGAAGTGTCTCGAGAGTAACTCCCACTTGGGCGATGCCCTCTAGCTGGAAAATCTTGCGATTTTCAATATTGTCCTCCAGGACGACACGGAACAGGGGCATGTCCCTGAGTGTCCTGGGCGACTTCATCGGGCACACCGATCAGACACCGTAGCCCAGGGCCTCCAGTTCTTTTTTGAGGTGACTCGGTTACATCTTCATCGGGAGGCGGCGGATGACCACCTCGAGGAGCTTGAGGGAGTCTGCGTTATGCGTGTAGCAGTGGAGCCCCTCCTTCTTGATCAAGTCGATTGTAAGTAGCCTGTTTATATGTAGGCTGTTGGCAGCGCCGTAGACTGTGTTAATATCGCTGACAGCGCTCTGCGCCCTCGGCAAGAGATTCTGTGGCTGGACGGACTAGCAGTTAGCGAGTGAAGTGTATGAACATGATTTTCTTAGAGGTGACTCTGTGCTGGCAGGACACGCTCTGTCAAGTGAGATGAAATTTCTTATAAGAAAATATGTGAGGAAGTGTAGGATGATGGATCTTGTTGAAAATGTTTGGGTAGTGGAATTATGGACAATTACATAATTTTTGGAACTGGATGTCACGTGAATAAGGTAAAATTTTCGAAATGTATTGTTTGCTCTACAACAAAATCTTTCTTTTACTAACCATATGGCTCCTAGTAGTCAGAGTCTATACTAGTTACAATCTTTTTATTTAGCTGACCGTTGTTGTTACTTTCTCTAATTCCTCAAGTTCGTGTTACGAAGATTTTCTGTGAGGTAAGTGACTTATAAAAAAGAATTGGGGTTTCCACTATCGGGATTCGTGATTGAAATGAGTTTAGGCAATTAACAGATTTGGAGGTAGTGAAACATCCCCTTCGAAAAATTTGTGAATGACTGTGTTGATAAACCTCTTACGTTATTTGATTTTCAAACAGCTGAGCAGAACTGGACGTACTCAGACATTTCTCACTTTACTTATTCTGATCAACACTAAACTGACACACAATATTTTTAGCGCAACGCAATCTGACTTTCAATAATCCCTACAAAAGAATGGCCCTGACTAACATTAACCTATACCTTTCACAAATCATTTATCTCACAAAAATCTTCGTTACTCGAACTACTGCAATACAGCGAGCGCCACTAATGCCAGCTAAATAAAAGATTCAAACTACTGAAGGCACTAACTACTGATAGGCAGTTAGGAAATGAAAGATTTTGATAGAGAACAAACAATGTATTTACCTTATTAATGTCCAAAAATCATAATATATATAGCAGTTCATGACATCCAGTCTTACAAATTTACTGTCTCTGATGGACACACGTCCAGATCATCCGCTCTCAAAACTCCGCCATCTCTCTCCCCACATCCATCACTGCTGGCGGCACACCTCCAACTGCGCAACGCTACGCGCTGTTAACAGCCAACTGCCCAAGACTACAATAGCGAATATTACAACAATGCCAACCAGCCACAGACTGCACACAGCACATCCAGTGATTTTCAAATAGAGTGCTACGTGGCGTTACCAATATAAAACCTAAAGAGCGTACTTACATAGTCCATCAGAGACAGTAAATTTGTAAGACTAGATGTCATGAACTGATCTATATATATATCATGACTTTTGAACACTATTAAGGTAAATACATTGTTTGTTCTTTATCAAAATCTTTCATTTGCAAACTATGTCTATCAATAGTTAGTCCCTTCAGTAGTTTGAATCTTTTATTTAGCTGGCAGTAGTGGCGCTTGCTGTATTGCAGTAGTTCGAGTAACGAAGATTTTTGGGAGTTAAGTGATTCATTAAAGGTATAGGTTATTGTTAGTCAGGGCCATTCTTTTGTAGGGATTATTGAAAGTCAGATTGCGTTGCGCTAAAAATATTGTGTGTCAGTTTAGTGTTGAACAGAATAAGTAAAGAGAGAAATGTCTGAGCACGTTCAGTTTTGCTCAGCTGTTTGAAAATCAAATAACGTAAGGGGTTTATCAGCACAGTAATTCAATAATTTTTCTAAGGGGACGTTTCAAGACACTGTAGCCCAGGGCCTCCAGTTCTTATTTGAGGCCACTCGGTTACATCTTCATCGGCAGGCGGCGGATGACCACCTCGAGGAGCTTGAGGGAGTTTGCGTTATGCGTGTAGCAGTGGAGCCCTTCCTTCTTGATCAAGTCCATTGTAAGTAACCTGTTTGTATGTTGGCAGCGCTATAGACTGTGTTAATATCGCTGACAGCGATATTTTGACAGCAAGAGATTCTGTGGTTGGACGGACTAGCAGTTAGCGAGTGAAGTGTATGGACATGATTGGCTTCAAATGTCTCTGAGCACTATGCGACTTAACTTCTGAGGTCATCAGTCGCCTAGAACTTAGAATTACTTAAACCTAACTAACCTAAGGACATCACATACATCCATGCCCGAGGCAGGATTCGAACCTGCGACCGTAGCGGTCGCTCGCTTCCAGAGTGTAGCGCCTAGAACCGTAAGGATACGATTTTCTTAGTGTTGACTCTGTGCTGGTAGGACACAGTTTGTAAAGTGAGATGAAATTTCTTATAAGAAAATATGCAAGGAAATGTAGGATGATGGATCTTGTTGATAATGTTTGGGTAGTGGAATTATTGACAATTATATTATTTTTGGAACTGGATGTCACATGAATAAGGTGAAATTTTCTAGATATATTGTTTGCTCTACAACAAAATCTTTCTTTTACTGACCATATGGCTCCTAGTAGTTAGATTCTACATCAGTTACAATCTTTTTATTTAGCTGACCGTTGTTGCTACTTTCTGTAATTGGTGTAGTTCTTGTTATGCAGATTTTCTCCGAGGTAAGTGACATATAAAAAAGTTTGGGGGCTTCCATCATTGGGATTCGTGATTGAAATGAGTTTAGGCAATTAACAGAGTTGGAGGTAGTTTCATATTTATTTAATTTCATATTTTTAGGATTTGTGTTGTTGTTAGTATTTCTTGCAATTCAGGGCCATGTTGTCAATGTATAGCAGTCACATTGCGTTGGGCTTGTGTATTGTGGGTAATAAATGAATAGGTTAAATTTGAGTTGTCTTTGTTAAGGAAAATTCTGTTGGTCAGAGCTTAATAAAAAAAATAATTAAAGAGGTAGTTTCACGATGATTTTCTTGTGGTCTTTGCTGCTTCTAAGTTTGGCTTTCAAGAGGTCATTTCTGCCAACTGCGACTGTTGCTGACTTGATGTCTGATACTTGTGCGAGGCCACCCTCCACCATCGGACGACGACGACTGGCGGAGGGTTAGAAGTTTCCACCCCTGTGACGGCTCGGCGGCACTCACGCCAGCATCAGCCGCCTCAGGGATGCCCCTGAATCGGTTTTCCGTCTGCAGCGGTTGCACCGACCGGAGCACTTTGGCCCTGAAAATGTGCTTCCTGCTTGGTGCGATGAATCCCTCTTCGTCCTTGCCGGCCGAAGTGGCCGTGCGGTTAAAGGCGCTGCAGTCTGGAACCGCAAGACCGCTACGGTCGCAGGTTCGAATCCTGCCTCGGGCATGGATGTCTGTGATGTCCTTAGGTTAGTTAGGTTTAACTAGTTCTAAGTTCTAGGGGACTAATGACCTCAGCAGTTGAGTCCCATAGTGCTCAGAGCCATTTGAACCATTCTTCGTCCTTCTCCAGACTCGGAGCGGGTGCAGCGGCTTGCTTCTGCATCTTTTTCTTTGGTCCCGATTTGGTGCTGGCAGCCTGTGATGTTGTGTCGTCCTCGTCGGACACAGCTCGGCGCTTACGTGATGGCTGTGCGGTTCCCATATGTTCTTCATACGGCGCGCTCTTAGGGAGTATTCCCTTTAGGTACTCCAGTGCAGCTACAGCATCCTCGGTCGCTAATTCAGGCTTCGCCGCAGCTCGTGAGGTAGTCTCGTTCCCCACGGCTGCTGGCGGCGTCAGATTTCCTGCCTCCGCTACGGTCGTTGCCGACGCTCGGCTCGCTACTCCTTGTTGCGCGGCAACCCGCGAGGCAGGCGTCTTCTGCGCGGCTGCGCGCAGCGCAGGCGTTTCCGCGGCTATAGTGACTTTTGCGTCTCCTTCGTGGTGGTATAGGTGGCCGCCGGTTGCCAAGCGGTGCATGGCTGAGTGATACACATCGACCGAGTGTGTACGGTTTCACGTGCGTGCACAGGTAAGTCTGTGTCCGCTTTTCGCGCTCGCTATCTCTCTGCGACGTAGAGAGAGTGCAGGTCAGTCGTAAGTGGGAGGCAGGATAGAGTCGCCGGCAGAGCAAGCTCTGCCGAACGACAGTCCGCCGAACCACTCCCACTCACAGCTGAGGCTGTGGTCGCTTAACAACATTCCAGTCCTCTAGTAGTACCCTTCTCGTGGTCTGCAGTCGAAGGCCGGTCCGTCGTAGGTGAAGGGTAGGATGGGGCCGCCGACAGAGCAGGCTCTGCCGGGCGACGCTCCGCCCCACGCTTCGCCTCGTCGCAGCCTACGTCTGCGCTCGCCATGCAACTAACAACAGGAAAGCACTACGTATTACAACATATTTGCGACTATTGCAGAGCTCCCCTGGGAGCTACACGAAATGATCCGCGCACGCCGCTATTTAACCGCTAATCTCTGAACATGTGAGAAGTGTTGGCCTTGGACAAAAGGAGAAATCCGCGGTAGCGGAGCACAGCCTCAGTGAAGAGCACACGTTTCAGTTTGAAAAAGAAAGAAATAAAAACGAAGAGAAAACAAGATTCTACACTGCTGGCCATTAAAATTGTTACACCACGAAGATGACGTGCTACAGACGCGAAAATTAGCCGACACGAAAAAGACGCTGTGATGTGCAAATGATTAGCTTTTCAGAGCATTCACCCAAGGTTCGTGCCGGTGGCGACACCAACAACGTGCTGACACGAGGAAAGTTTCCAACCGATTTCTCCTACACAAACAGCAGTTGAACGGCGTTGCCTGCTGAAATGTTGTGATGCCTCGTGTAAGGAGGAGAAATGCGCAACATCACGTTTCCGACTTTGATAAAGGTCGGATTGTAGCCTATCACGAGTGCAGTTTATCGTATCACGACGTTGCTGCTCGCGTTGGTCGAGATCCAATGACTGTTAGCAGAATATGGAATCGGTGCGTTCAGGAGGGTAATACGGAACGCCGTGCTGGATCCCAACGGCCTCGTATCACTAGCAGTCGAGATGACATGAATCTTATCCGCATGGCTGTAACGGATCGTAGAGGCCACGTCTAGATCCCTGAGGCAACAGATGGGGACGTTTGCAAGACAACAACCATCTGCACGAACAGTTCGACGACGTTTGCAGCAGCATGGACTATCAGCTCGGAGACCATGGCTGCGGCTACCCTTGACGCTGCATCACAGAGAGGAGCGCCTGCGATGGTGTACTCAACGACGAACCTGGGTGCACGAATGGCAAAACGTCATTTTTTCGGATGAATCCAAGTTCTGTTTACAGCATCATGATAGTCGCATCCGTGTTTGGCGACATCGCGGTGAACGCAAATTGGAAGCGTGTATTCGTCATTGCCATACTGGCGTATCACCCGGCGTGATGATATGGGGTCCCACTGGTTACACGTCTCGGTCACCTCTTGTTCGCATTGACAGCACTTTGAACAGTGGACGTTACATTTCACGTGTGTTACGACCCGTGGCTCTACCCTTCATTTGATCCCTGCGAAACCCTACATTTCAGCAGGATAATACACGACTAACATTGCAGGTCCTGTACGGGCCTTTCTGGATATAGAAAATGTTCGACTGCTGCCCTGGCCAGCACATTCTCCAGATCTCTCACCAATTGAAAACGTCTGGTCAATGGTGGCAGAGCAACTGGCTCGTCAAAATACGCCGGTCACTACTCTTGATGAACTGTGGTATGGTGTTGAAGCTAAATGGGCAGCTGTACTTGTTCACGCCATCCAAGTTCTATTTGACTCAATGCCCAGGCGTATCAAGGCCGTTGTTACGAACAGAGGTGGTTGTTCTGGGTACTGATTTGTCAGGATCTATGCACCCAAATTGCGTGACAATGTAATCACATGTCAGTTCTAGTACAATATATTTGTGCAATGAATACCCGTTTATCATCTGCATTTCTTCTTGGTGTAGTAATTATAATGGCCAGTAGTGTATGTACTGCGAAAGGTTTCTGGGACTGGAGGCAGTGGAGAAATAAATCAATAACAATGGTAACCTGGTAAACCAGGATAGCGGCTTGCATCTTAGCATCGCGTCGAACACAATATTAGCAAGTATGCGACGATAGCGCACTGATGAAGGCAGGACGGTGGCGGCTGATGGAATGAACAGGCCGCACCTAGACGAGACGCCGGGACCCGGCACCTGCGGCCGCCGCGCCGATTCTGCTCGCGCCTGATTGGCGCGACCGGCGCCGAGGCACCAGACAAGCCTGTGGTCCAGCGGCTATAAAGATCCGGACGAGACGTGAACCGGTTTTCTCGCAGCATTACAAGCCGATTAACCTGCTGCCAACTCTCAGCAAGATCTATGAGCGCCTCCTGCTAAAACTCAATCACGGGCATATTACCAGTGAGCAATTTTGCCGGATTTACAATTATGATTTCGGCAGAATCACTCCGCCCACAACAGATTATCAGAGTGGTTGAAGCAGCCACAGAAGGCTTCAGCCACAGAGGCTACTGCAGGAAAGCTATCTCACGAATGTAACTTTCTCTGTTAAAGTAGAAATAGCCACCTCCACCAAATGGCGTATCTGTGCTGGGGCGCCACAGGGATCGGTTCTGGGACCCATATTGTATGGTTTGTGCACTGCAGACACCCCCACAGCTCCCATGGAGCACACCGCACAGTATGCTGGCGACACAGACTTCTACACACGTAATCCGAACAGGGGCCTGGTCATCTCAGGCTACAAAGGGCTTTAGACGACACGGGAACTTGGGCCCATCACTGGCGTATTACCATCAACTCGCTATGCTGATCACCTGGAGACTCAGGAGAAGCGAGCCCTCTCAACGTCCCGTCCCCTCTCCACCTCCACCAATACGGAACCCAACTCCCCTGGTGCAGAACCCCCAAGAACCTTGGTGTAACCTTGGACTGTGGTCTTACGTGAAAGCCCCACATAGAGGAGGTCCACAGGAAGGTCTGTGCCAGAATGTCCATCCTTTACCCTATCCTCAACACAACCAGCTCCTTCCATGCTCTGTAGGGGTAAACGGATACCAATCACTTTCACGGCCAATAATGGAATATGCATGCCTTGCTTGGGGATATGCGTCCCAGCATCATCTGGACCAACTCCAGAGGCTGCGGCACCGCGCCCCCATAAAGGCTCTGCACCTACCCTTTGGGTTTCCCACAGACGTTCTGCACGCCGCTCCTGAAGTCCCCTTCCTTAAAGATCGATTCCAAGATCTAGCAATGGCCTTCTATGAGAGCTCTTCCAGATCTGGAAACGACCTCATCCACTCCCTAGGTCGGTATGACATGTTCAACTATAAGCACAAACGTCCCATGACGATCTTCGACGACTAACTCTAGGGGAATAATCCCAATTTGCAATTCCTAATTCCGTTCCGTCACCCTTAAGAAATCAACGCTAACCTCAGGAAAGTACAGACACACACATAACATTCATCACAACACACATACATCATAAAAACATAGAAAAAATCACACACATAACAGTAAACAAGTGGAGTAAAAGCCAACAGGGTACACACTCCGCCACACACTTCCCCAAAGCGGGGAGAGTATTAGATGAGAGAGAGGCGTGAACCCGACACTTTGCCTGAAGATGGCAAGTAAGAAACTTCCTGAAACGTTGCCAGAGAACAATGCATTGACTCGGCTTCAATCCAAAGAGATTTTACCATGGAGATTCGCCGAGAAAGCCTGCATTCTCATATAACACCCTGAAAAGTTATCTGGCGTACTAAATTTAGAGGGAACGTCTTTGAAACTTGATACGTGAAAAATATGTTACATATAAAAGTTGAAATGTAACTAACATTCTTGAAAACTATGTAATCAATTATGGAACTAAATTTTCAAATTGCCCCACCACCACTAATTAATTTTGAAACAAGGAAAAGAATGTTTCAGGCTACATCTATCCTCGAATAATAAAGCTAGTTTCTGAAATGCATTTTTGGAAAATAAGCTCTACACAGTGTGCTGTTAGAGTATTTTCAACATACATAACTAAAATACCTAAATTTCGTCATTATTCTAATTATTTACTTTTCTAATTTTTGTTTTATATCTTAAATTATTGTCTTAAGTTTTACATTCACTTTTTTGTGTTTTTTTGTTTGCCATTTCACATAGGTGTATTTTGTTAATATAAAATAATAAGCACTCATTATAATGATACAAAATCATTACAGCAATAATTCTGTAAATAAGTCCTTAAAACATAACTTTTTTTACTCTATGCACATAAAAAGGAGAGCATTTCTTGACGTAATACAAATGATAGACAACACAATATAAAACAAAATTCAGCAGGATTTCAAATTGTGACGGGTTATCCTCTAAATATGCTGATTTGTAACAAGCTTATTTCAGTACAATGGAAAACAGTGGTAAAAAGAATTGTTTCTGTACTGGTGACAGTACTGCATTACATTCTTTCTCAAGTGGAGACTGACATCGTGATCAGTCAGTGGAACTACTTACCTCAATTCCATGTTGATTGGCGACTCCATGGAGTGTCCTGTGCACCACGACCATATAATGGGTATACTTGGAAGGAGAGAGACAGCATTGGTCGTATTTTTTGTTTTATTAAACGCAAAATCGATTTTCGGTCACTTAGTGACCATCTTCAGTGCTAGAAGTTAAAAATTATTTCACATTTTGCGTTTAAAAAATACGACCAATGCTGTCTCTCCTTCCAAGTATATCAATTTCATGTTCTGTACTCGACCCCTAGAACCTTTTGGGGTTACCACACGAACAAGTTCCTTGTCCTCAGGGACGATGCTCAGTTCTTTCACACTGATCACCATAAGAATCTAACAATAATAAAGATTTTTCTCCCGGACTGAGAAACAAAATTTCTGGCATATTTCTTCAGATTTCGATGCAATCACAATAACATTTTGGGCTTGAAAAAGGGATTTTCGAATTACCAGTCCAAACTCACCATTAGCTTCTTTTAAAACTATGAAAAGGAGGGGGTCAGTGTGAAAAAATCTGTTTTGACCCTCGTTCCTGACGACGAGGAACTTGTTCATGTGGTGATCCGAAAAGGCTCAAGGGGATAGTTACAGACATTGGAAGTATACGGCTTTGTGAGAAGACTTTCAGATCTAATTCTCCTGAATATTTCTAATGTTAATCTCCACTTGAGAAAAAATACAATGAAATTACAGTGACTAGTGCATAATCAGTTCCCTTTTCCATTGTTTTCCGATGTACCGATATATGCCTGGTGCAAATCAGCATATTTAGACCACTTCTCCATCTACAACTATACTGTGCAAACCACCGTGGGGTGCATGGCAGAGGGTACGTCCCATTGTACCGGTTATTAGGGTGTCTTCCACTTCCGTTCACGTGTGGAGCGCGGTAAGAATGACTGTTTGAATACCTCTGATCGTGTAGTCATTATTGTAACCTTATCCTCACGAACGCAGGGGATTGCAGTATATTCCTAGAGTCATCATTTAAAGTCTGCTCTTAAAACTTCATAACTGCACTTTGTCGGGATAGTTGACATCTGTCCTCAAGAGTCTTCCAGTTAGTTCCTCCGGTATCACTGTGACACACTCTCCTACGGATTAAACAAGCCTGTGACCAATCGTGCTGCCCTTCTCTGTACACTTTCAATATTCCCTGTTAGTCCGATCTGGCACGGGTCCCACACATTTGAGCAATATTCTAGAACCGATTGCACGAGTGATTTGTAAGCAACCCCCTTTATTGCCCAATGGCACTTCCCCAGTATTCTACCAATAAACTGAAGTCTACTACCTGCTTTACCCAGGATTGAACCTTTGTGATCATTCCATTCATATGCCTACAAAGTGTTACACCTAGGTATTTGTATGATTTGGCCGATTCCACAGTGACTCATTGATATCATAAGCCATAAGATACTAAATTTATTCGTTTTGTCAAGAGCACAGTTTTACATTTCTGAACATTTAAAGCGAGTTGCCAATCTTTGCGTCACTTTCAAATCTTATCAAGATCTGACTGAATATTTGTACAACTTCTTTCAGATAGTATGTCATTATAGTTGACTACATAATCTGCAAAAACCCTGATGTTACTATTAGTATTGCTTGCAAGATCATTAAAATACAAAATGAACAGCACGTATCCCAACACACTTCCTTGGGGTACGCCGAAATTACTTCTACATCTGACTATGATTCTCTATCCAAGATAACATGCTGTGTCCCCCCTATCAAAAAGTCCTCAATCCATCCCAACTTTCACTTGATAACCAATATGACCGTACTTTTGACGATAAGCTTTGGTGTGGTACTGAGACAAATGCTTTTCGGAAAGTAAGAAATACTGCATCTACCTACCTTGATCCAATATTTTCAGTATGTCATGTGAGAAAAGTGCAAATTGAGTTTCACATGATCGATATTGGTTGGCATTGCGGGGGTCATTCTGTTCAAGATATTGCACGTCACGATGTTTGAGCTCAGAATGTGTTCTAACATTCTGCAACAAAACAACGTCAAGGATATCGGACGGTAGTTCTGTGGATCCCTACTACCACCCTTCTTGCAGACGGATGTGAACAGTGCTTTTTTCCAAGAACTGGGCACGGTTTTTTTTGTTCGAGGTATCTGCGGTGGATTATAGTAAGAAGAGGGGTAGACTCAGCCGCAAATTCAGTAGAGGCTCTGACAGGGATTCCATCGGGCCCTGGAGCTTTGATCAGTTTTAACGATTTCAGCTGTTGCTCAGTGCCACTGACGACGGATTTTACTCATCTTTTCAGTGGTACGAGTATGAAATTGGGGCAAATCTCCTGCGTTGTCCTTTGCAAGGGAACATTTTAAAACGGGGATAAGCATTTCAGCTTTTGGTTTCCTACCCTCAATTTCAGTTCCTGTCTCATTCGTTAGGTGCTGGACACTAGCATTGGTGCCACTAACAGCCTTTACATACGACTGGAATTTCTTTGGGTCCTGTGAAAGATCATTTGACAATATTCTGCTAAGGTAGTCACTGATGGCATCAAGCATTGCTGAACGCATTTCATTCTGCGTCTCTCTATCTATACCCCTACCCTTTGTTTTACACCTATTATGCAGTAATCTCTGTTTCTTTTGAAGTTTCTTTACAGAGACTGTATACCATGGAGGTTCCCTCTCATTATGAACTGTTCTACTGGGTACGTATTATCCAGTGGATGGTCAACTATTCTCTTAAACTTGAGCCATAGATCGTCTACATGCTTCTTCCCTGTTCCGAAAGTTTCAAGTTCCTCACTGAGATATGACTACTGATTTTTTATCTAGTTTACTGATATCTGTTCGTGTCTGTTTCTGCCTGCTTTAGTTGTCCTTTGTACTTTTGTAATCATCGTCGTCACAACCATGTCATGGTCATTGATACCAGTTTCGATGTGGACATCCTCGAAGAGATCAGGTCAATTCGTTGCCATTAGATCCAATATATTTCCATCATGAGTAGGGTTCCTAACCGACTGGCCTAGATAGTTTTCAGAAAAAAGCATCTAGTAATGTTTCAAAGGAAGACTTAACACACCCACCACTAACAAAACTGTAATTTTCCCAGTTAACTGTTGGATGATTAAGTCGTCCGCCGACGATTACAGTATGATTGGGTAGCTTACGTACGAGAGAACTGAGGCTTTCCCAAAAGTCTTCGGTTACGTCAGGAGATGAGTCTGTTGCGTGATAAAAACATCTAATTATCATGTTATGCCCACCCCTTATACTGAGTCTTGCCTAAACAATCTTACATGCAGCTTCAATTTCTATCTCGGTGGATTTGAGTCTGCTGTCTTTTACGTCAAATACGTCACCTCCATTTCCCATTTGCCTTTCCTTTCGATATAGGCTTAAATTTTCGATATACACTTAAATTTTCCCCGAGAATTTCACTACCTTCAATTTCAGGTTACAACCAGTTTTCTGTACCTACTATAAAGTGAACTTAACTGCTTTTCATGAGCGCTTCAAACTCTGTCATTTTGTTGCAAATGCTTTGACTGTTTACCATTAGGATTTTAATACTTTCACCTGTGGAAGGCATTTCTTTCGATCTTGCACTGATACTTCTGGGTTTCCTACAGCTGTCACCCGTCACAATATGAGATCTTGCTGAATTTTGTTTCGTATTGTGATGTCCGTTGGGTGTATTATATGAAGAAATCATGTTCATTTTACACGTGTGGTGTAAAAACCATTATATTTTAAGCGTTTCTGTAAGATAATTATTACTGCAATAATTTTGTATGATAATAGTGAGCCACGTGTTATTTTCAATTAAAAAATAAACTTGTGAAATGGTACACTAAAAAACAGAAAACGTCAGTGTAAAACCTAAAATAACAACTTAAAACATAAAACAAAATAACTAAAATAAATAATTAAATAATAATTCAATAATGAAGGTTTAGATTCTTCAGTCTGGTGGGTTGAAAGCACTGACCCCATTTAGACACATAAAAGAAAATTACCTCTGATTTTAAGGATCTGCGCCGTGCACAGATGCGCGCCCATGACATTACTCATGAACCCATGCGCCTGACACCCCCGCGCTGTCGATTTTCCTGCTGTTTCGTCAGGTCGCACAGGGACACACTCTTCTCTACTACGAGCCAGTCATAAAGCGGAATTTGCTTCACTTCCATATGATGTTCTTGTTTTCAGTTCTAAAAATGGTTTGATGCAGCTCTCCATGTTACTCTATCGTGTACACCCCCTTCATCTCCGAATAACGACTGCAATTTACATCCTTCTGGATCTGTTTACTGTGTTCGTTTCTTAGTCTCCCTCTATGATTTACCCCTCACACTTCCTTCCAACACTAAATTGGTGATCGCTTGATGTCTCAGAATGTGTCCTATTGCAAGGTGGGTACGTCATTTTGATTTTTGTAAGTTGTCGATGTGTATATCCGAGAGAGAGCAAGTTATGTTACTTGAAACACCCCCGTTTAAATTCCTTTACTGGGTTTTCTGTAATTTATCGAAGCAGCCAAACAGTTAATTATTATAATTATATGAGTGTGTGGATGAAGGTTATCGGTTTTCCTGCTGTGGTTTAGGGGGTATTTCAACCGAGTGCGGCTGTTTTGAGACTGAATAGTGGAATGACTGGAAGTTCGTCTATTATTAAGGACCACAAAGGTAGCGATGTACAAACTGATACACATATTTTCTACTAACACACAAATTCTGAGGCAGTTGCTACCTTCGCCTTACACGTTTAATTACGGTTATGTCTTTTATTCGTTGCTGATTTTCAGTACTTCGTCACAAGCAATGCTGATGGTTAACATTCACAACAATCCTCACTGCAATCCATGGTTGTTGCTGGCCGACGCGGTTGACGCGAAACACGTAATTCGGCACTTGTCACTTTCTGTTTCATATCACTCGCGAATCGGTATTAGTGAGGGTCAACCCCACGACGATCAGGGGGACGTGCTCACTCGTCATACTCCGGTGAATTTTATCATTTACAACTCACTGGACCACAATTCTTGCCTATCTCTCCCGCACTACAGCTCACTCGACACTCTCCAGTACTACTCCGACTCAACACTGCCTCCTGCAGCGCTTGACAATCGACTCCTGTCTACTATCGACCTGGGCGTCGGATACTAGCATCTATGTTCGTGGGATCACGGATCCCTTAAATACTGTTAAACAATCTTCGGTATTGTTGTGGCACAGTCTTTGCCTCTGCACAGTCTGATGCATTCTTAGCTAAGTGTGATAGTTGATGGACGTATATAGTAGTGCTGTGTTGACTTTTCATGGTATCTGTTAGAAGAAAAAAGATGTATTCTAAAGGACAGCAAGGATGAATATGATGTACAGTCATACTCAAAAGTATCCGAACGATCTGAATTGCATTTCGCCTGATTCGCATGCAACCGGCATAACGCGGCTGTCTAGCAGGTCCTCTAATCGCTACTTGGTACAGTCGTTTGACTATTGTAAATAGTTCCAACATGTCACCACTAGAAAACACTGCTCTGTATCGCAGTAACTCAAGATGTAAAGTAATACCACTATGCTACAAATATTAGGGAACACCTTATCACAGATAAGACTGTCCTTAAGGCTTGTCAGCTCACATTTATTACAATAAATGACATACCTGAAATCTTACCATTCTCATTATTACGTCAGATAGATAATGCACGTAGCAAGTTCGTCGTATTCGTGATTTCCTCTTCAAAGTAACATACAGTACTTATTATTTAACACAAAATGACGTTAAAAATTTAAGTTATCCACGAGCAGCTAGTTGAGAATATGTATGAACTTCAAATGACACGACGAACCGTATCGTTCTGCATATGGATTCAAACCCAGGTCAGGCAGACTAAGCAAAGATTTCGTGACTGACGCAAACTAACAGTCATTCCTGATTAGGCATACAGAGACTGATATACCTCGATTTTAGACAGTATCAGTTAGCAAATATCAACTTCAAATTACATAACACAAACATTTTTAACGGACGCGAATTCCTCCCCAGCATCTCTTGTCCCTGTTAACTAACTACGAGAGATGTTAAATATTGCTTTTTCACAAGTAACTTACTTGAAATGCCGTGAGGTGAAGCTTTGTGTTGGACAGGGATTCGAACCCAGAACCTAATCGGATTGTTATCGAAGTACAATCAACTGTGACATATCGGATTTTCTCGGTAGTAACTAGATGTTTTAACTGAAATGACGAGACGAAACATTAATTTTTTCCTTCCCAGGACTCCAACCCGGCACCTATCCCAGTTATATTCTAGAGAAAACGAACGTTAAATATGGGTTTGTTGCACCAGCAGCGACATGTGAGCATGTTTGAACTAGAAACAATATGACGAAGAGTTCAGTGCTCACTGGGAATAGAGCCCCACACATATCGTTGTTGAATACACACAAAGAGACGTCAGCTACCGAATTTTTCTCCACCAGCAGCTCGGAATAACATTTTGAACTTACAGTGATCTCGCAAATAGTTCTGTGTCCCACTGGGAGTCAAAAACGTCAGATATCGTTAGTGTTGACAACGAATGAAAAAACATTAAAAATCATAATTATTATCCACCAGCAGATAGGTGTTCTCATGCTAGAGCTTGATAATACATAAGGAAATCTTTAGTGCCTGGCCAGGATTCGAACCCATTCACACATAATATGTGGAGATGTTGAGGAATCTGCAGTTTTGAACAAATAACAAATTGTATCCAAACTGTATTGCCACGAAGGGATCAAATTCCGCGTTGTGGGCTGTCTAAGTTGCATTTCGTTTCAGAACCAATTTTATCGACATACAGAAGCTCAGATAAAAGATGGAATAAGTGTCCTGTGACCCTACATAGCGTTTGTTTCGTCACTAGAAATAAATAACTAGTATAAGAAAGGTTACTGGTGATAGAGTTTCTACATGTCGCCACTCCAGGCTTTATTGTGGTTCAACCTAACGTCTACTTTGCAGAGAAGGAATATCATCTGTAATGTGAATTTCAGACCACACTGCCATTATATTTTCTTCGCTTGATGTAGTCAGAAGAGAATGGAATCTTTCTTTCCCTATCTAAAATCATTGACAGAAGTGGGAATCGAACCCAGACCATAGGTATAATAACCTACCATCAGTACAACAGACAACCAAACCCTCTGTTCTGTGATTCTTTCTATCGTAACGCCATTGCGCCACACTGGATGAGAATTCTGACACACAGGCTCCCTGTAGTAAATTGCAGCATGTTCAGTAAATTCATTTACTTGGTGCCCGAATCACCATGAACTAGCTGCCTCGGCTACCCAGTGCATACATTCGACTCTATTTTGTAATCACCGAAATAAAATCACGTAACTGCCACCTACACAGAACTGCCAACAGTGTAGGATGCCAAAATTTAAAAAGGAAGTGTTCCTTTACACTTGAGCTATTCTATTGCGCTATCTGTTTGTAAAAAACGTCGTGCAGCGCAAAAGAAAAGCTGGAACTGTTTCTCTCACAAGTCTAGACCCGGCCATTTGCATCATCTCGCAGCGCTGTCGTATGCAGAAGTTCTGGAGGAACTGTTGTTCAGCTCTGCAGCCGTTGTAGCTATGTGTCAGCCAGTAGCGTAATGGTAAGTGTCGTGCACCATAGATAAGATGTCGCGAGTTCGAATACATTTACTACTAAATTTTTTTAAAACGCAATTCTGCTGTTTGCTGAAGTTACCAATCTAATGGAACTTTGAACATAATTCTCTTCACTTCTCAACCCAAAATAGTCGCATGTGGAAAAAGGGCTAACTTCTGTGCCATTTTGTTCTTTTCAGGTTTAATAGACAGCCAGGCAGCAGATGCATCTCGAAGCTTTTGTATTATGTATAGGGAGAGCGCATCGTGCCCAAATATGTCAGAAAAGTATTTTCTACATTAGCTGTCGTGTGGTAATGGCATTTTATTCTTCTTCAAACATTGTTTGACAGCTTTAACTCAGAACAAGTTTTCTACATGCATGTAATCAATAAACTGCATGTGCATCGTCAGACTGTTATAGATAACATCAGAGAATTCGCATATATCGTTGATGATTAATTTCGCTCTCATGTTTACTATTGTTTCAACAACGCTAAAGGAAATCTTACGAAAACTGTGCACTGTATTATAAGAAATGAAATAAAACTACCCACGATAACCTTACGACGAAAGTCTGTTTTAATATAACTGACACGAATTAGTAAAATACTACTCACTTAGATTTTGATTGGGTCTGTGTTTAATTGGTATGCTGTGTCACACTCAAGAGGTATGCAAATGTGGCATTGCATAAATATAGTTATGTATTTCTAGAAACCCAAAATTTGCTTGTCAGCAGCGGAAAGAGGCGTTACCTGTTGTGCAGCATTGTAAGTTTTTCACCATTGCACTATGAGCCGAAAGTATTTTCTTGCGATTTCCTTATTGATGTTTGATCTCACTGCTTGTAGCTCTTTCACAGAAGGGGTAAAAAACGTCAAAGTCAGTGAGACTGAAACTGCGAACCATAACAGACGCTTTCTCACAGGTCAGCACGTTACCACAGAGCTGGCGAACAGTATGTGTGTGAGCTTCCTCTTACGAGGCCAATAGGGGCTAGAACTCATAAACCGCTATTTAAAGGTCGAGATTAGTTGCGATTTCCACCTGCAACGACTTTCCTGGGCTGAAAACCGTAAGTTTACAATCTTTTCTTACACCTCAAGCGATAATAACTGAGATTATTCAATGGAAATGACAGGTAAAATCAAGTGAACTTTGAGGCTTAATTCCGTGCACATCAGGAAGTAACTCGTCGATCACAGAGTTGCCAAACATACGTTGCCTTGTTGCCAAATCTCAGTTACAGTACCAGCAGGAAGAAGACGAACCGATGTGATCCTACAGTGGGCTGGGAAGTGACCATAGCTGGTGTCTCCAAGTCGCAGCTGCTATGGCCTGGAATACGTAATGCGACTGGAGCGTAGTTACTAAAAATACTCAGAATTGACTGCAAAATAAGCATAATAAATCAGTAACTCTCATAGTTGTTTCTATATTTCTTTCGCAAGTGTACTCAAATATAAGAAACTCCTTCACAGGCGTTTTCGTGCCTCGCCGATAGTCGAGCACAACAAACAAATTTTAAAAGAAATAATGTGTGTGTGTGTGTGTGTGTGTGTGTGTGTGTGTGTGTGTGTGTGTGTGTGTGTGTGAGTGAGTGTGACAGGGAGAGAGAGAGAGAGGGGGGGGGGGGGTGGAGGGAGAGAGAAATAAAAAAGGATGAGAGAAAGAGAGTGTGTGTGTGTGTAAAAAATTGTTGTAAAGAAATTGAATCATGGTATGCAAAGAAATCTTTCATTTAAAATGACACATTCCACATCATTACGAAATGTTGTATTCATGAGCTATGGAACAAGAATTAATCTAATCTAATCTAATCTAATCACATCATATTGATGACTAGCCATGAAGAGTCATGAATTAGCGAAATTTTTGCCAATACCAGTAACCAAATCTAAACTTGAAAAAGAAAGACGACAATTTTTGTAATAAACCAGGACACCTATCAAGACCCTTTCGTCCCTGTTAGCTAACCACGAAAGATGTCTGATATACCTCCATTCTGAAGTAACAAAGTGTGCATGCATTTAAAGATGAAGTGCAAGATGTGAAGATCTGTGACGGAGATAAGAACCCAACACGTAATCGGATTGTTAACTAAGAAAAATCAAATGTTACGTATCGGTTTTTCTTACGAGCTGCTAGGTGTTTGAATCTAAAATAAGGATACAAAGTTTTGTGCCTAAGCGACAATCGAACTGCACACCTACCGTACATCCATGAATATAGCTTAAGTATCAGTTGCTTACTCACCAACAGTGAGATGTGTGCGTGTTTGACCAGAAATAACGACACCTATTGCGATTGTTGGCATCACATGAACAGACATTAAAAATGCACGTTAATTTTCACTAGCAGGTGGGTGTGCACTTGATAGGGCTTGAAATGAAATTATGAATATTTTTGTACTGGACCCTCTGGAGGAGACCTAGAGAAGATTGCAGTCTTGGGAAAAGGAACGAAATGATTGTTCTGAGAGAGTCAGATCCTCGAAAGAGGAGATACAAATTCGAATCACAATCCAGCACCAAATTTTTCAACGTCTCTGGTTCAATCAAGTACAAGTAAAATAAGAGACCTGTTCCTTTAAATGGCTATCGGTTCATCAAATGAAATAAAATTTTCTAATGTAAGTGAGTTTACTGACGACTGTATTTCTGTACAAGAAAATAGTAGAATATTCGCGACTTTTCTCGAACAAATGCCAGACGGAATAACGTATCGAGATCAGTAGAATGGCCGCGACTGTTCTCGTAGGTATGTGTTAGCTATCTGCGTGCCAGACAGAAACGTGTAAGTACGATGACGCGGATGCGCGTGCTACACAGGAAAGTACAACTACTCGATTCAGTCGAGTCGACTGACAAAAGAAACGAACGAATAGCGTCCGGGCTGACTGCCGTGGATGACAATGCGGCGGCCACGCAAGGGGGAAGGGTGTGGGGGGGGGGGGGGGGGGGGAGGGACCCGGAACCCCCCATATGTATCCGCCACTGCCCCCCACTATCACATGCCTGTTTGCTGTTTGGTGTAGTGCTTTCGAGAAATCTGCAACAATGCTCTCAAGATGCGAGTGTAAATTTTTATTAGGGCCAGATAGTTGTTTTACTTCAGTTGTGCATGTAATATAATGGCAAGTTGTATTCAGACCAGTTGCTGTTCAATTCAAATTAGGTTCCGTACAGTCAAAAGTTAGCATACGATCTAAGTTTGATGAGAGTATTTGGGCACATAGTTTTGGTAATAAATAGACTTCTTTATAGCATGGGAGGTAATTCTGGACTAAATTTCATACACACACGCATATGGTGGGAAGGTTATACTATCAACAGATTTCTTCTTCTGCTCAAGTTACACTACAAATTTCTTGTCTTCCCAATTCTATTCAGTACCTCCTCATTAGTTACGCAGTGTATCCGTCTAATCTTCAGCATTCTTCTGTAGCACCACATTTCAAAAGCTTCTATTCTATTCTCGACTAAACTGTTTATGGTCCATGTTTCACTTTCAGACATGATTCCATTCCACACAAATGGCTTCAGAAAAGACTTTCTAACACTTAAATCTATATCGATGTTAACAATTTCCTCTTCTTCAGAAACACTTTTCTTTTCATCTTCAGTCTATATTTGATGTCTTCTCTTCTTTGGCCATCATCAGTTATACTACTGTCCAAATAGTAAAACTCATCTACTGTTTCTAGTGTCTCGTTTCCTAATCTAATGCCCTCAGCATCACCTGATTTATTTCGACTACATTCCATTATCTTTGTTTTTTGCTGTTGTTGATGTTCATCGTATATCCTCCTTTCAAGACGCTGTCCATTCCATTCAACATTTCTTCCTAGGTTAAGACCTACCTTCTAAGGTAACTCGTAGGGTCAGTGTTGCCTCACGCGTCCCTACATTTCTCTAGTATCCAAACTGGTCTTCCCAAGGTCAGCTTCTACCACTTTTTATTTTCTTCTGTAAGGAATTCATGATTATTTTGCAACCACGACTTATTAAACTGATAATTTGGTTTTATTTTCACCTGTCAGCACCTGCTTTCTTTGGACTTTGAATTATTACTTTCTTCTTGAAGCCTGAGGGTATTTCGCCAGTCTCATACATCTTGCCACGGCGCTCTCAAGGCTGTCAGTGGTTCTGACGGAATGTCGTCTACTTCTGAGGCCTTGTTATGATTTAAGTCTTTCAGCGCTCTGTGAAATTTTCCTCTCAGTATCATATCTCCTATGACATCTAGGTCCCCTTCCATTTCTATAATATTGCCTTCAGGTTCATCGCCCTTGTATAGATCCTCTATATACCCCTTCCACCTTTCAGCTATTCATACAGCTGCTTCTCTTTTCTCCAAACGCCTTTTTAATTTTGCTGCAGGCCATATCTATTTTTCCCTAGTGAAATATGGTACTAAACCTTTACATTTGTCCCTTAGCCATTTTGCACTTCCTGTCAATCTCATTTTTTAGACGTTTCTTTTCCCTTTCGTCTGCTTCATTTGCTGCACTTTTATACTTTCTCGTTTCATCAGTTAAATTTAATATCTCTTGTCTTATCCGCGGATCTCTAGTAGCCCTTGCCTCTTTACCAGCCGGCCGCTGTGGTCGAGCGGTTCTAGGTGCTTCAGTCCGGAACCGCGCTGTTGCTGCGGTCGCAGGTTCGAATCCTGCCCCTGGCATGGATGTGTGTGATGTCCTTAGGTTAGTTAGGTTTAAGTAGTTCTAAGTCTAGGGGACAGATGACCTCAGATGTTAAGTCTCATAGTGCTTATAGCCATTTGAACCATTTAAAAAAAGGCCTCTTTATCTATTTGATCCTGTGCTACTTTCACGCTTTCATCTCTCAGAGCTTTCCATTCGTCTTCTCCTGTGTTCCTTTCTCCTGATCTAGTAGGTCGTTGCCTAACGCTCCACCTGAAACTCTCAAAAACCTCTGGTTCTTTCAACCTATCCAGGCCCCATCTCCTCAATTTTCTATTTTTTGCAATTTCTTCAGTATTAATCTACAGTTCATAGACAATAAATTGTGGTCAGAATCCACATTTGCCCCTGGAAACGTCTTACAATTTAAAATCTGGTTCCGAAATCTCTTGCTTACCATTATATAATTAATTTGAATCCTTCTGGTTTCTCCAACCCTCTTCTATGTGTACAGTCTTCTTTCATGATTCTTAAACCAAGTGTTAGTAATGATTAAGTTATGCTCTGTGCAAAATTCTACCAGGCAACTTCCTCTTTCGTTCCTTCCTCAAGTCCATATTCACGTACTACTTTTCCTTCTCTTCCTTTTCCTACTGTCGAATTCCAGTCCCCATTACTATTAAATTATCCTCTTTCTTAACTATCTGAGTAATTTATTTTATCCCAACATACATTTTTTCAGTCTCTTCATCATTTGCGGAGCTGGTTGGCATATAAGCTACTATGGCAGATGTGGGCCTCATGTCTGTCTTAGCTACGACAATCCATTCACTATGCTGTTCATTGCTTTTTTCTTATTCGTTATCAGATCTACTCCTGCATTACCCCTGTCTGATTCTATATTAATAACCCTGTCTTCACCTGACAAGAAGTTCTGTTTCTCCTATCATCGAACTTCACTAATTCCCACTATATCTAGCTCCAAACTATCCATTTCGCTTTTTAAATTTTCTATCCTACCTGTGTGATCAAAGGATCTGACATTCCACGCTGTGATCCATAGAATGCTGGTTTTCTTTCTTTTGAAGCCGGCATCTTCCTGAGAAGTCCCTATCCGGAGAACCAAATGGAGGACTATTTTCCTCCACAACACTTTACCCAACAGAATGCCATTACCAGTTAACCATACAGTAGAGCTGCATGCCCTTGGGATAAATTACGGTTGCAGTTTCAGCTGTTCGCAGTACCAGCACAGCAAAGCCGTTATGGCTGATGTTACAAGTCCAGATTACTCAGTCATCCACATTGTTGCCTTTGCAACTACTGAAAACGCTGCTGGCCCTTTTCAGGAACCACACGTTTTTCTGGCCTCTCAATAGATAGCCCTCTATTGTGGTTGCACCTGTGGTATAAGTACACTACTGGACATTAAAATTGCTACACCAAGAAGATGATGTGTTACAGACGCGAAATGTAACCGACACGAAGAAGATGCTGTGATATGCAAATGATTAGATTTTGAGAGTATTCAAACAAGGTTGTAGCCGGTGGCGACACCTACAACGTGCTCACATAAGGAAAGTTTCCAACCGATTTCTCAAACACAAACAGCAATTGACCGGCGTTGCCCGGTGAAACGTTGTTGTGAGGCCCCGTGTAAGGAGGAGAAATGCGTACCATCAGGTTTCCGACTTTGATAAAGGTCGGATTGTAGCCTATCGCGATTGCGGTTTATCGTATAGCGACATTGGTGCTCGCGTTGGTCGAGAGCCAATGACTGTTAGCAGAATATGGAATCGGTGGGTTCAGGAGGGTAATACGGAAAGCCGTTCTGGATCCCAACTGCCTCGTACCACTAGCAGACGAGAAGACAGGCATCTTATCCGCATGGCTGTAACGGATCGTGCAGCCACGTCTCGATCCCTGAGTCAACAGATGGGGATGTTTGCAAGACTACAACCATCTGCACGAACAGTTCGACGACGTTTGCAGCAGCATGGACTATCAGCTCGGAGACCATGGCTGCGGTTACCCCTGACGCTGCATCACAGAGAGGAGCGCCTGCTATGGTGTACTCAACGACGAACCTGGGTGCACGAATGGCAAAACTTCATTTTCTCGGATGGATCCAGGTTCTGTTTACAGCATCATGATGGTCTTATCCGTGTTTGGCGGCATCGCGGTGAACGCACATTGGAAGCGTGTATTCTTCATCGCTTTACTGGCGTATTACCCGGCGTGATGGTAGGGGTGCCATTGGTTACACGTCTCGGTCACCACCTGTTCGCATTGACGGCACTTTGAACAGTGGACGTTACATTTCAGATATGTTACGACCGATGGCTCAACCCTTCATTCGATCCCTTCCAAACTGTACAGGATAATGCGCGACCGCATGTTGCAGGTCCTGTACGGTCCTTTCTCGATACAGAAAATGTTCGACTGCTGCCCTGGCCAGCACGTTCTTCAGATCTCTCACCAATTGAAAACGTCTTTTCAATGGTGGCCGAGCAACTGGCTCGTCACAATACGCCAGTCACTACTCTTGATGAACTGTGGTATCGTGTTGAAGCTGCATGGGCAGCTGTACCTGTACACGTCATCCAAGCTCTGTTTGACTCAATGCCTAGGCATATCAAGGCCGTTATCACGGCCAGAGGTGGTTGTTCTGGGTATGGATTTCTCAGGATCTATGCATCTAAATTGCGTGAAAATGTAATCACATGTCAGTTCTAGTATAATATATTTGTCCAATGAATACCCGTTTATCATCTGCATTTCTTCTTGGTGTAGCAATTTTAATGGCCAGTAGTGTATCTGTATCGCTGAGGCATGGAAGCTATCCCACCAGTGCCAAAGCCCATGGTTTATGAAGGATGGCACTTTCATAGAGGGGAATCTTTAATGCAACCAAAGGGAGACTACAACATTCCGTTGTGTGCTTTTCACGTGACTGTCCATGAATCCATGGTGTTGTGAAGTTCCAGGGAACTATGGTCTCTACGTGTGCAGGAAGCAAAGCTCTGAGTACAGGAGTGTGGGCCAGTGGTAGGCGTGAGAGTATCAGTAAGACAGTGCTGGTTGTGAAATAATTTATTATCGGGATTTATACAATGCAAAATAGCTTCTCCATGGTGCTCACTAGCAGCGGCAGAGTATCACATATGGCTGAGGGTTCCTGACTCACCTTACTCAGCAGGTGTCGATGTAGGTCATGGAACGCACACTCAATGGAGGCAGCGTCATATAGGACGTCATCCCAATGGTCTGCAGGCGCTGTCCGTCGATTCGTAATGTTAACAGCTTGGTGAACCCGTCCACCGAGGCACTCTCGTAGTCATCGTACACTACTGGCCAATAAAATTGCTACACCAAGAAGAAATGCAGATAATAAACGGGTATTCATTGGACAATTATACTAGAACTGACGTGTGATTACATTTTCACGCAATTAGGGTGCATAGATAATGAGAAATCAGTGCCCAGAACAACTACCTCTGGCCGTTATAACGGCCTTGATAGGCCTGGGCATTGAGTCAAACAGAGCTTGGATGGCGTGTACAGGTACAGCTGCCCATGCAGCTTCAACACGATACCACAGTTCATCAAGAGTAGTGACTGGCGTATTGTGACGAGCCAGTTGCTTGGCCACCATTGACCAGATGTTTTCAATTGGTGAGAGATATCGAGAATATGCTGGCCATGGCAGCAGTCGAACATTTTCTGTATCCAGAAAGGCCCGTACAGGGCCTGCAACATTAGTCGTGCATTATCCTGCTGAAATGTAGGGTTTCACAGGGATCGAATGAAGGGTAAAGACACGGGTCGTAGCACACCTGAAATGTAACGACCACTGTTCAAAGTGCCGTCAATGCGAACAAGAGGTGACCGAGACGTGTAACCAATGGCACTCCATACCATCATGCCGGGTGATACGCCAGTATGGCAAAGACGAATACACGCTTCCAATTTGCGCTCACCGCGATGTCGCCAAACACGGATGCGACCATCATGATGCTGTAAACAGAACTTGGATTCATCCGAAAAAATGACGTTTTGCCATTCGTGCACCCAGGTTCGTCGTTGAGTACACCATCGTAGGCTCTCCTGTCTGTGATGCAGTGTCAAGGGTAACCGCAGCCATGGTCTCCGAGCTGATAGTCCATGCTGCTGCAAACGTCGTCGAGCTGTTAGTGCAGATGGTTGTTGTCTTTCAAACGTCCCCATCTGTTGACTCAGGGATCTAGACGTGGCCTCTACGATCCATTACAGCCATGCGGATAAGATGCCTGTCATCTCGACTGCTAGTGATACCATGCCGTTGGGATCCAGCACGGCGTTCCGTATTACCCTCCTGAACCCACCGATTCCATATTCTGCTAACAGTCATTGGATCTCGACCAACGCGAGCAGCAATGTCGCTACACCATAAACTGCAATCGCGATAGGCTACAATCCGACCTTTATCAAAGTCGGAAACGTGATGGTACGCATTTCTCCTACTCCTCACCAGGCAACGCTGGTCAACTGCTGTTTGTGTATGAGAAATCGGTTGGAAACTTTCCTCATGTCAGCACGTTGTAGGTGTCGCCACCGGCGCCAATCTTGTGTGAATGCTCTGAACAGCTAATCATTTACATATCACAGCATCTTCTTCCTATCGGTTAAATTTCGCGTCTGTAGCACGTCATCTTCGTGGTGTAGTAATTTTAAGGGCCAGTAGTGTATTTCCACGGCGCATTCTCTTCACAGATGAATATATTCTTTTCTCAATTCTCGAAACAGCCATGTCTGGACAGACAAAAACCCACATGCCACGCATGTCCAGGTTTTCCAACACAGATATGGTATCAATGTGTGGGCAGGTATTCTCAATGGTCAAGTGACTGGAACGTACATACTTCTACCCGAGCTCACGGGTCCCGTCTACTTGACCTTCCTACAACAGGTATTGGGCATATTGTTTGATGCTGTGCCATTGGACGTCCGTCAAGGCATGTGGTTTCAGCATGACAGCGCATCCACTCACTTTTGACGTCTTGTTCGGGAACATCTGGACGAACATTAGGACGCAGATGGATAGACCGATGTGGTCCAATCGCATGGCGTCCGCGATCACTGGATTTGACTTCATTAGAATTTTTCTTCTGAAGAGACAGAAGGTCTGGTGGCACGAGTTGTGGTCACTGCAGGGCACTTTGCAGAGATATCAGGTGTGACATATGTACCATAACATCATTCAAGGGTACAATATGTGCACCGAACTTGGTGATGGCCACGTCGAACCTTACTTGTAGTGCATCAGAATGCTAACCCTCCTTTGAAAAGACAACAGTGTTTATGAAAACTGATCGTGGTTCCTTTTTGCGGATTTTTAAAGCACGTGATGTACTGGATCACATCTAATAAACTACTTGTATGTTTTCAAATGGGTGTAGCAAGGAAACGGTACGTTTCTAGACATGGGTTCCAATCCAAAATATTTTCTACTCTGTCACTTCTACAGGTCCTAGAGGTTGTAAGGGGAATTTTAGAGCACCCTGTATATTCACTTCCACTCTTCGCCTGACACACAATTTGTACGTTTTTACCATTTATCGGTTCTATATAGCGAGGGAAGTTCCACTTCACTTCGAAACTTCTGGCAACATTCTTCCATTCCTCAGTATCCTTTGTAATCTGAAACATAAAACATGATCATTTCTTGCCTTATTTTTTTCAGAATGTGCCTCCAACACCAAGTACATGAACAAATACAGCGAAAGGAAATGAGAAAACGTAAAAAAGAACAGCTGAGGAAATTGGGAAAGAAGCTTGAGCTGAAGAAACATACGAGATTTTGAGAAGTGCTACCACCAGAGTCGAATGGGCTGTATGTGATGAATTCATTGGTAATGAAATAGGAAATTCCCCCCGATAACGCAAACGCGCTTAAGGCACATATCTGAAAATGTACTGCTCAAAGTAGCATTGGGGGAGTGTGAAAAGCAAACTCCTAGCATCACACCATTACTGGTACTCGAATAAGAAAAGTGCCGAAATAAGCTGTCCGGAAGCTATTTGCGAAACTGTGTATACTGAAAATATCCACCAATACTTTCAATTTCTAAAGGTGGCAGGGGTAAAATACAGGGAGCGAAAGGCTATTTACAATTTGTACAGAAACCAGATGGCAGTTATAAGAGTCGAGGGTCATAAAAGGGAAGCAGTGGTTGGGAAGGGAGTAAGACAGGGTTGTAGCCTCTCCCCGATGTTGTTCAATCTGTATATTGAGCAAGCAGTAAAGGAAACAGAAGAAAAATTCGGAGTAGGTATTAAAATTCATGGAGAAGAAATAAAAACTTTGAGGTTCGCTGATGACATTGTAATTCTGTCAGAGACAGCAAAGGACTTGGAAGAGCAGTTGAATGGAATGGACAGTGTCTTGAAAGGAGGATATAAAATGAACATCAACAAAAGCAAAACGAGGATAATGGAATGTAGTCGAATTAAGTCGGGTGATGCTGAGGGAATTAGATTAGGAAATGAGGCACTTAAAGTAGTAAAGGAGTTTTGCTATTTGGGAAGCAAAATAACTGATGATGGTCGAAGTAGAGAGGATATAAAATGTAGGCTGGCAATGGCAAGGAAAGCGTTTCTGAAGAAGAGAAATTTGTTAACATCCAGTATTGATTTAAGTGTCAGGAAGTCATTTCTGAAAGTATTCGTATGGAGTGTAGCCATGTATGGAAGTGAAACATGGACAATAAATAGTTTGGACAAGAAGAGAATAGAAGCTTTTGAAATGTGGTGCTACAGAAGAATTCTGAAGATTAGATGGGTAGATCACATAACTAATGAGGAAGTATTGAATAGGATTGGGGAGAAGAGAAGTTTGTGGCACAACTTGACCAGAAGAAGGGATCGGTTGGTAGGACATCTTCTGAGGCATCAAGGGATCACCAATTTAGTATTGGAGGGCAGCGTGGAGGGTAAAAATCGTAGAGGGAGACCAAGAGATGAATACACTAAGCAGATTCAGAAGGATGTAGGTTGCAGTAGGTACTGGGAGATGAAAAAGCTTGCACAGGATAGAGTAGCATGGAGAGCTGCATCAAACCAGTCTCAGGACTGAAGACCACAACAACAACAACTTTCAATTTATATAATAAGTGAAATATTTTGTAACAATTATTTTTAATTTGGGTTATAAGTTACTTAGATTATTAAATTAAAAAATTATTTAAACAAAGTCAATATTGAATACCGCGTACTTACCTTTATATAATTGTTCACCACTGGAAAAATAGCTTTATACTCTTCTGGCAATATGAGGAAAACAGCAAAATATGTTACTCCCAATTAGTGACTTGTACGAGTCTCCCGGGACTAGAAATGTGAATGTGATACCCTATCGAATTCTTGGTGAAATGCTGTCTTGGTATTTGGTATCTTTCTGTAGAATCAGAGGTGTAGTTAACTGCAGTAAATAATTAAATTCTTCTTTGACAATCTTGTAAACTTTTTAAATAAGGCACCATCATCTGCTGCTAAATCTCCTAGTATACTAGCCCGTGGACCCTCGTTAAATATTCTTCTGTTCCACTGTCGTTTTCTTTTCCGTCGATTTTGGTTTTCGTTGTTAGCTGCATGTGCAATAACCAAGTAAGTCGCCACTGCTGTCACTTGATCACCCATTCTCCTGCAGAACTGTGTGGCACAGGTTGTGTTGCTGTGGTGTAAATTAACCTGTCGCATGCAATGTAGGCCACAAGATGTTGCCATTTGTAAGATGCTATTAGACAACGCACGCCACTACGTTACGAGGTGTTGCCCCAGTATATTAATGCAAAGGTTCGAAACATTTAGAGAAACAAATTGCTTTCGAGTAGGGAGAATAAACGGAAACGGGAAAATTATCCCGATATCATTTCTCCTACATGAAAGAAAGGAAAAAAAAAAAAACACTTTTTCCTTAGTTCTCCTCAACTCCCTACCCCGAGCCGCTCTCCCCATCTTACGCCTCCCCCAGTCTTTATGAAGGCAATCTGGCTAATGTATTGGATAATTCGAACCACTTGCGAACAAAGTCTTTTCATTTTGACTCATTAAGGGTTGAGAATTTCGGTTATTAGAGGCCGGCGTTCTTCTTTGCTCGGGCAGTTTCGGAAGGGTGGCGAGCGTTTGGAGTAAGGGAAGAGCTGGTGAGACCGGAGAAGCGTGCTCTGAGCGGGAGCCTTGCTTCGGCCTGATTTAATAAGCGGCACACTATTACGCCAAATGAACGAACTCCATTTTTGATATCAATTACATTAAACTCCCAAAAGAGGAGAAGGAGAGGTCGTCTGCTTTTTTTCCCTCTCTCCTTCGTCTTCCCCCTCTTCATTTTCAGAGTCGGCGCCGACGGCCAGGCAAGCAAAAGAGTAGACGGTAGCGCCAACGTCGGCAACGGCTCCAATTACCGCTAATTCGAAATGCTTGCTGACAGATGGCAGCAGCAGTGGCGTCGCGGCCAACTAATTCGCATAGTCGCGCCTGTTGAAAATGTATCCTACGGCTTCAACGTTGTTCCCGTACCTTAAACGTATATTTGTCTCGTGTAAAACATTTCAAAAATTAATGCTGAACGCAGATTGATTACATTTTGCAGCAATAATGAGTTACGGAACCCTTTACTTTTGCAATTGCACTGAAGCGTCTTAAATCTAAAAAATAACTATTTCACTCAGAATGATGAGCACAACTTACTTTCAATTTAGGAGCTTCCTTGGAGAGAAGCCGCGTCATGTTGTAATCCAGTGACCGTTATTTTGCTACATGATGCGGCTATATAGACAGAAAATTTGTGTGTTAACGACTGAGCACGAAACCCTATGCACTTACGTCAAATTATTATTGTCCTTTTCTCCGATTCACTATTTTCGACTTGATGTGGCATTCAAGGTGTTGTTACCTAAATAACGGTAGTGAGAAATTTTAGAGTAATATAAACAGCTGTAGCATTTTGCTCTTACATAGCCACAGATCTGTTTTAAAATTGACTTCTGGTGATCCAGAAACTAAATTATTTGTGTTCCTTCACATCTGAAGGGAAAAAAGGCATAAAAAAATGCGGTCATTTCAAGTTATGTTTTGTAGTAAGTTAACACTTTCACGTGGCGATGGTGGTGTAATGGTCAGCATAGTTGCCTTCCAAGCAGTTGATCCGGGTTCGATTCCCGGCCATCGCATTCATTTTTATCTATTTTATTGATGTCTTTCGTTTACACAATGAAAGCTACAGTAGTTACATACGCTTACCGAATCTATCAGTAAAACGAAAATAACTTCTTTATAATGTCCATGAGACAAACCTAAGCCTTTACAAGGTTTACAAAAACACATTAATGGTTGTTTTGCTATAGTGTGACTGTAACTAATACAAATGTCTTTTTATAGCAACGTTTTGTCATAACGAAAGTAAATATTTTCAATATGGTACTACATTTGCATATCTTCTGTCTTTACTTAGTCGCAAAATACTCTTAAGGAGATACCAAATCTTGCTAGCGATCAGTATTAATTTGAATACTAACAGGAAATTATCCTCGACAACCGAAACACTAGAAGTAAAGGAAACAACCCATACCTTAGTATTATTTCATCATGTACAGCTTACGTTTTAATCCACTATTTCCTTAAACTTTCCAATTATTTAAATGATTTTCTCATTGAATATGAGTCTCGGCTCCTCATTTATGATAAGAAAACAAATACTGAAAGTGAAATCATGTTACGACGATATTTTGGAGTCAATGACACAATTTTTTTGTAATATAGCCAATTTACTCAGTTTTACTGTCGCTGCATTGAACCAGTAGATTTTAAAATACAAAAGCGGAAACATTTTAATAACGTAGTTCGATTACAGGATGAATACGAAAAATAATAAAATCTCACCATACGTTACTTTTATTTATTTATTTATTTATTATGACAAGATTATGGCCATCAAGCCCTCTTCTACATCTGATCAGGCATTCTACACACCCGCATTTATCATTATATTCATTATGGCTCCGTGTACCAAGGAATACGTTTAATGTGGAATAGAATGCTTAGAAATGACGTTAGTAAAAACATTAACATTCGGAATAATAAATTTGTGTTAAAAGTAGATTCGGAAACGGACTATACTGATAAACACACCGTACAGAGAACGAAACCTCACATTCTAGGCTTTATTCGACAGTTTTCACTTCCCGAAAAAATTACTTTCTGGAATTAAAAGCTATACCTGTAGTGGTTTTATTGAAACTCGACTCACAAATAAGCTCGCGGGTACAGAATATTGTAAATTTGTTAGACCATTGTGATTGTGATGACTGACTTTTTCCTCTTTTTCATCTTCCTATTCGTTGTCTCCTGTCTGTAGCATTGAATTTTTTTCGCCATATTGTACTCCTCAATGAATTCAGACAAAAGTTGGCCTTTGGGCGATGTTCATTAACAGACGGAACATCATTAACCATGTGCAGACAGTTACTCAGAGAGCAACTGCCAATCGTATGATGCTGTCACCTTTTCCTTCATTCCTTTCTACAATTGGGATCGGCGAAAGTGGTGAGCGAAATGAGAACGTTAGTGACAGGTGAAGCACGGATTTTTCTGCAAATGTATACATATTTACGTGTTTTCGCCATTTGAGGGTGGGGCCTGGGAGGGTTGTAAATGCATGTTTCTAAAATGTCATCGATATGACTGCTTGAGTTTAAACATTTACAACGCCTATTATGTCAATTTACTGGTCTCAATGCACTTATTACAATATATTGTGTGATAACACCTTTTAATTACGTTTTTTACATGAATTACACCAAAAACGCAGAACGTGAGCAATCATCATATATATTATTTCTCAAGTCAACATCCCTTTTTATAGTAATCGCATAGGGATGAATGAGGTATCGTTAGAAAGGCTTTTCAACCGGCCTCTGACATTGCATATCGATCTTACGCTAAAAATTACTATTAGTGCATAATTTTGACATGAAAGAGACTTTTAATGATCATAGGTAAAAGGGCGATGTTCCAGCTTCATACGTATATTTTACGAAGATAACTTATTAATCACGAATAAGAGACTCCCTTTTTATTATATCTTATTACAGATACCACTTTATTTGTTTTAAAGTACTTATTAACTGGATAATTTACATGCAGAATTGTCATAGATAATAACCGTCAACACTGCCGTAGTCCATTATCTCTGCCCGTCGCACATGTTGACTTTTCTCAACGAATTTTCCGAAACGATAAACATATTCATCATCGGTGCCTTGAATTGTGGTTTGCGTGTTGCTACTATAGCCTACCATACTTGCTCTAACTGAACCTCTTTATCGAGTTACAGATATAGATTTTGCGGCCCTGATGACAGTCCCTGCTCTATGCCCGTCGTACAAGCTGGGACAAACACTTCGAATGCAAAACATATTTTTGTACACATGGATGTATCATAAATTCATAATTATTATTTCACGTCGTCTGGTTCATTTCCAAAGATGTTTCCTATTAATTTCCACCGGTACCCTTATCCCAACGACTACATTTATCACAAATACCGTCATTATTTAAAATTATAACAGTGCGAAAGCTTCGCACGAGTCCCCCTGGTTTCATTAATTTGGTTACAGACTGTAAACTTTATAGTGAGCTCAAGCGCCCAAGTTCGGCGCGGTAGATGACAGTAGAAGTCACTATACTTCATTCTTACAAATTTAATTAAAATGAGGGTCCTACAGCTGTTAAACGATGCTGTCTAGTATATGAGTAAGACTGGGGAAGGAATTAAAATAGTTTATACTAATCTCAAGCACGTTACATGTTTAACCCAAAGAGTTTATGTTCACAAAAAAATGTTTTGTGGTGAAAACGTAAAAGGCTTTCAACTTGTTCGAATTTCTTCCGAAATTTCTTCACGTAAGTATGCATCTGTCACTTCTTGTGACGTAAAAGCTCATTTTCTGTGGACAGAAATGTTCTCTCTGATATACGCTTGAGCCTAAGTGAATAAAATTTGGGGAAAGAGGTTGTTATGTCCTGTTATAAAACAAAAACGAAATCAGAACAGAACTGGATTTTGATACCGCATATTTTTTGTTATTTTCTTGCCTCACTGAGACGATCTCGGTTACATTGTGTCCTACGCATTCTTGAATCAACTATTTCTCAAGAGACCTGAGCATCTTTTAAATTAATGGCCAGTAAAATAAGAGCACCTACACTTTCGTAAATCTTGAAAATAAAAGACGCTCTGCTAACAAAAAACTGAAAAGAGTCGACCAGTCTGTAAGTCTATTCGTCGAGAGCTGGGGCGAAACAAAAACAGTTTCACATAACCGACCACTCACTACTTCTCACGGTCCACGCGGGGATGGCGAAGCTCCTTCGTTCACTCTGCGCAGTTGGCTGCCAGGCTGACGTCACATCGAAGCGTGAAGCGTGCGTCGCTCATGAAAAACACTGTTATGAACTTCGGGTGTATTGTAATGGAAGATAGGTTAAAAATCCGACAGGTAGGATAGATTCAAACACAATCGATTTTAATAACAATACCAATTACAATAACGTTAAAGCAACGATAAAACTAAGTTCATTCTGTCGAACTTGAACTGTTTTCGTTAAGATTTATAGCTAAACGCCCTTCTCTCTCCTCTATAATGCAGTCTAACTTCCACATGGAGGACAAATTTGTTCCACTCTTCTGCAGTCACTGTTCTTACTGCTTGTTCTAGTAGCTCTTTAACTTCCGATATTTTGCGCATTCCATTTTTTTCCTGCAATCTAGCCTTTGATTTTGGCCCGAAGTAACTCGATGGAGTTTAGTTCGCAGTGGTGCTGAGGAATTCAAAGAACAATTTTTCCTGTCATTTCATCTACTGCGTGTTCGTTGCATGCTACTCTGTTTTCTTAAAAAAAAAAAAAGTTTCTTGTAGTTCTTTCTTGAACATACCGTCTTCAAAAGTGACAGTTTTAGATTTTAGCCATTTTGATGTATCTTGCTTACTGGAGTTCGCGTTAGGGGCTTTTTCTTCATCACGACATGGTACGGCACCTTATCAATACCGAGGAAGAACATCTTGAACAGTGGTGGCTCGGGAGTGTATATTCTGGGCGTTCACAAATTTTTAGATTCAGATAAGTTTGAGAGTGTGAACTTAATAGCATCTGCTGTATAACAGTTGTGCTTATCAACAAGTTTGTATAACTGCAGCCACTGCCAATAATAATAACAGTAATAATAATAATAATAATAAGTGATAATTTTGCAACATGAAGTCACCCAAGCAATTAATTCTACTCACAATTGGAAAGCCCCTGGTAAAGATAAAATACCAAATTTCTGGCTAAAGAAGTTCACCTCAACACATTCACATCTAACTAAATTATTTAACAGTTACATTGCAGACCCATACACATTCCCTGATACACTTACACACGGAATAACTTATCTGAAACCTAAAGATCAAGCAGACACAGCAAACCCAGCTAAATATCGCCCCATAACATGCCTACCAACAATATACAAAATATTAACTTCAGTCATTACACAGAAATTAATGACACATACAACACAGAATAAAATTATAAATGAAGAACAAAAAGGCTGTTGTAAAGGAGCACGAGGATGTAAAGAGCAACTGATAATAGATGCAGAGGTGACATATCAAGCTAAAACTAAACAAAGGTCGCTACACTACACATACATTGATTACCAAAAAGCTTTTGATAGTGTACCCCACTCATGGTTACTACAAATATTGGAAATATACAAAGTAGATCCTAAATTGATACAGTTCCTAAACATAGTAATGAAAAATTGGAAAACCACACTTAATATACAAACAAATTCAAATAATATCACATCACAGCCAATACAGATTAAGCGTGGAATATACCAAGGAGACTCATTAAGTCCTTTCTGGTTCTGCCTTGCTCTGAACCCACTATCCAACATGCTAAATAATACAAATTATGGATACAATATTACTGGAACATACCAACACAAAATCACACATTTGCTATACATGGATAATCTAAAACTACTGGCAGCAACAAATCAACAACTCAACCAATTACTAAAGATAACAGAAGTATTCAGCAATGATATAAATATGGCGTTTGGAACAGACAAATGTAAGAAAAATAGCATAGTCAAGGGAAGACACACTAAACAAGAAGATTACATGTTGGATAACCACAGCGACTACATAGAAGCGATGGAAAAAACAGATGCCTATAAATATCTAGGATACAGACAAAAAATAGGAATAGATAATACAAATATTAAAGAAGAACTAAAAGAAAAACATAGACAAAGACTAACAACAATACTGCAAACAGAATTGACAGCAAGAAACAAGACAAAAGCTATAAATACTTATGCTATACCAATATTGACCTACTCTTTTGGAGTAGTGAAATGGAGTAACACAGACCTAGAAGCACTCAATACACTTACACGATCACAATGCCACAAATATAGAATACATCACATACATTCAGCAACAGAAAGATTCACATTAAGCAGAAAGGAAGGAGGAAGGGTATTTATCGACATCAAAAAACCTACATTATGGACAGGTAGACAATTTAAGAAAATTCTTTCTAGAACGAGCAGAAACTAGCAAAATACACAAAGCAATCACTCATATAAATACATCGGCTACACCACTGCAATTTCATAACCACTTCTACAACCCTCTAGAGCACATAACATCAACAGATACGAAGAAATTAAATTGGAAAAAGAAAACACTACATGGCAAGCACCTGTATCGTCTAACACAGCCACACATCGATCAAGACCTATCAACACATGGCTAAGAAAAGGCAATATATACAGTGAGACAGAAGGATTCATTATTGCAATACAGGAACAAACAATAAACACCAGATATTACAGCAAGCATATTATTAAAGATCCCAATACCACAACAGATAAATGCAGAGTTTGCAAACAACAAATAGAAACAGTAGATCACATCACAAGCGGATGTACAATACTAGCAAATACAGAATACCCCAGAGGACATGACAATGTAGCAAAAATAATACATCAACAGCTTGCCTTACAACATAAACTTATAAAACAACACGTTCCCACATACAAGTATGCACCACAAAATGTACTGGAGAATGATGAATACAAATTATACTGGAACAGAACCATTATAACAGATAAAACAACACCACATAACAAACCTGACATCATACTCACCAATAAAAAGAAAAAATTAACACAACTAATCGAAATATCCATACCCAATACAACAAATATACAAAAGAAAACAGGAGAAAAAATTGAAAAATACATCCAACTGGCTGAGGAAGTCAGGGACATGTGCCATCAGGATAAAGTTGACATTATACCAATTATACTATCAACTACAGGAGTCATACCACACAATATCCACCAGTACATCAATGAAATACAGCTACATCCAAACTTATATATACAACTACAGAAATCCGTAATTATTGATACATGTTCAATCACCTGAAAGTTCCTAAATGCAATATAACATATACCATACAGTTAAAAGGAAGTTACGCTTGATCAAGGTCCGCGTCACTTTCCATTTTTGACCAGACATAACGTCTGAGAAAAGAAAGAAAGAATAATAATAATAATAATAATAATAATAATAATAGCGATAATAATAATAGGATGCATAAATTATCAGAGAAAAGAAAAAAAAATTGTATTTGTGGAATTTGTAGTTTTGTACACAGCTAAGTACAGTTTACCGCAATAACGAAGTTATGTGTAAGTTTTTGGGACTATCCATTTCGCATTTTTGTGTACATATATATGTGCCACATTTTTTCACGCTTTTCTGTACTTGACGTCACGTCACATCTCCTAGACCGTGTCGCATAACAACATAATTTTTCGGTTACCTTCAGTGCATGCAGAATGTGTTGCTAATACAATTAGTAGTACAGAAGTAATAAATTAAAACGTCATGCCTGACGCGGCAGTTCTGGTGCTTGAAAAGCGAAAATGTAGTAAGCGATAACCTTTTTTTTCCTTTTATCACTATCCGCCCCCCATGAACCATGGGCCTTGCCGTTGGTGGTGAGTAACCACAACGGAGGGGTATCTGTTGAGAGGCCAGACAAACGTGTGGTTCCCGAAGAGGGGCAGCAGCCTTTTCAGTAGTTACAGGGGCAACAGTCTGGATGATTGACTGACCTGACCTTGTTTCACTGACCAAAACGGCATTGCTGTGCTGGTACTACGAAAGGCTGAAAGCAAGAGGAAACTACAGCTGTAATTTTTCCCGAGAGTATGCAGCTTTACTGTATGGTTAAATGATGATGGCGTCCTCTTGGGTAAAATGGAAGTGAAACATGGACAATAAATAGTTTGGACAAGAAGAGAATAGAAGCTTTCGAAATGTGGTGCTACAGAAGAATGCTGAAGATTAGATGGGTAGATCACATAACTAATGAGGAGATACTGAATAGAATTGGGGAGAAGAGTTTGTGACACAACTTGACTAGAAGAAGGGATCGGTTGGTAGGACATGTTCTGAGGCATCAAGGGAACACAAATTTAGCATTGGAGGGCAGCGTGGAGAGTAAAAATCGTAGAGGGAGATGGCTCAAATGGCTCTGAGCACTATGGGACTTAACATCTGAGGTCATCAGTCCCCTAGAACTTAGAACTACTTAAACCTAACTAACCTAAGGACATCACACACATCCATGCCCGAGGCAGGATTCGAACCTGCGACCGTAGCGGTCACGCGGTTCCAGACTGTAGCGACTAGAACCGCTTGGCCACTCCGGCCGGCGTAGAGGGAGACCAAGAGATGAACACACTAAGCAGATTCAGAAGGATGTAGGTTGCAGTAAGTACTGGGAGATGAAGAATCTTGCACAGGATAGGGTATCATGGAGAGCTGCATCAAACCAGTCTCAGGACTGAAGACCACAACAACAACAACATCATTTTGTGGGGTCAACAACGAGAAAAAGCTTCACAAAGGTTTGATATTATATGTAAAGTTTGTTGCAAGTCTCTAAGTGCTCTCATTCTCAAATACTGGATAACTAAATTACGGTATTTGCGCGTCGCAAGCTACACTACTTTCTCACCCCCATCCCTTTCCAAATGTGTATTTTTATAATGTGTACGGATTATATATATTAAATGTCAATGGAAAATTGCCCAGGTCACACCAGTGTTTAAGAAGGGTAGTAGGAGGAATCCATCGGACTACAGACCTATATCATTGACGTCGGTTTTCAGTTGGGTTTTGGAGCATATACTGTATTTAAACATTATGAATCACCTCGAAGGGAACGATCTATTGATACGTAATGAGCATGGTTTCAGAAACCCTCGTTCTTGTGCAACGCAGCTAGCTCTTTATTCGCACGAAGTAATGGCCGCTATCGACAGGGGATCTCAAGTTGATTCCGTATTTCTAGATCTCCGTAAAGCTTTTGACACCGTTCCTCACAAGCGACTTCTATTCAAGCTGCGGGCCTATGGGGGTATCGTATCAGTCGTGCGACTGTATTCGTGATTTCCTGCCAGGAAGGTCGCAGTTCGTAGTGATAGACGGCAAATCATCGAGTAAAACTGAAGTGATATCAGGTGTTCCCCTGGAAAGCGTCCTGGGACGTCTGCTGTTCCTGATCTACGTAAATGACCAGGGTGACAATCTGAGCAGTTCTCTTAGGTTGTTCGCAGATGATGCTGTAATTTACCGTCTAGTAAGGTCATCCGAAGACCAGTATCAGTTGCAAAGCGATTTAGAAAAGATTGCTGTATGGTGTGGCAGGTGGCAGTTGACGCTAAATAACGAAAAGTGTGAGGGGATCCACATGAGTTCCAAAAGAAATCCGTTGGAATTCGATTACTCGATAAATAGTACAATTCTCAAGGCTGTCAATTCAGCTAAGTACCTGAGTGTTAAAATTACGAACAACTTCAATTGGAAAGACCACATAGATAATATTGTGGGGAAGGCGAGCCAAAGGTTGCGTTTCATTGGCAGGACACTTAGAAGATGCAACAAGTCCACTAAAGAGAAGGCTTACACTACACTCGTTCGTCCTCTGTTAGAATATTGCTGCGCGGTGTGGGATCCTTACCAGGTGGGATTGACGGAGGACATCGAAAGGGTGCAAAAAAGGGCAGCTAGTTTTGTATTATCACGTAATAGGGGAGAGAGTGTGGCAGATATGATACGCGAATTGGGATGGAAGTCATTAAAGCAAAAACGTTTTTCGTCGCGGCGAGATCTATTTACGAAATTTCAGTCACCAACTTTCTCTTCCGAATGCGAAAATATTTTGTTGAGCCCAACCTACATAGGTAGGAATGATCATCAAAATAAGATAAGATAAATCAGAGCTCGAACAGAAAGGTTTAGGTTTTCGTTTTTCCCGCGCGCTGTTCGGGAGTGGAATGGTAAGAGAGATAGTTTGATTGTGGTTCGATGAACCTCTGCCAAGCACTTAAATGTGAATTGCAGAGTAATCATGTAGATGTAGATGCACCTTTACTTACTTTGCAGATGAACAGTATGATTACGTAGCTTTTCAATCTCATGTTCGTATAATCTTATTCTTGTCGTTGACCTTCAGCTCAGCTTCCTTCCACAAACGATTAACATCTTGCTCACATGTACGTCTAACTTATCGGCATGCCACTTATCATACGCATAGAAGTTTTCATACAAATTCGTGTTGAACACGACAACATCGGCATTAAACGCGGTGTAAAATACCACGACTGAATCACTGAGACACGCAGCGATTTCGGCCGGCGGCAGGGAACCAGGGAACTCCCCGAATGAAATGTGACACTTGTGCGGTACTTGCTTCAGATCGGGGAATCCCGGGTATGTACAAGTGTAAATCGTTCAGTTCAGTTGAGAGAGGCCACAAAGATTGACGGGGACTTTAATATTGTCTATCCTCGGGTTTTATTTTATAAAATTAAATGTAATTCGTTATAATAACATAGTAGATTCTCTGAATTACAAAGATGACGCGAGATTTCCATTGCCCCCCCCTTAAAATGAGATATGGTGAGATTCTGCCGGACTCCTGCTCCGCCCCCCCCCCCCCCCCCCTGATTTAGAGCTCAAAAATGGCACTGAGCACTATGGGACTCAACATCTCAGGTCATAAGTCCCCTAGAACTCAGAACTACTTAAACCTAACTAACCTAAGGACATCACACACAACCATGCCCGAGGCAGGATTCGAACCTGCGACCGTAGCAGTCCCGCGGTTCCGGACTGCAGCGCCAGAACCGCACGGCCACCGCGGCCGGCTGATTTAGAACGCACTTAATTAATGGACGTCCCCATAGGTCTTACAGGGGATGGAATATTCATCTTATACAAAGGAGGACATCACGATAGGTCACAGGTTTGTTTGGCTCAACGGGAGTTCGTCGCAAAAACGCTGGAAAACGTAGATGCCTGAAGATGAACGTCAAAATTCCATAGCCCCATCTGTATCACTCCCGTTCGGACTGCGAGAACAAGATCAAGACTAATTACAGCACGTACAAAGGCATTTTAAGTAGTTATTTCTTCCTTCGTTCCACAAACGAATGGAATATGTGGTAGTCTACCAATCGCTTCACAAGGGTTTTCATCGCACGATAGTGTAGAACCACCCAAACGATAAAAAGACGCGGTGTGAGAGCCTGTAAACGCTGCACAATTTACGCGAATAAAACCAATCAAAACGATAAACAATGCATTCATAAGTGTAAGTTTTTCCTTTAATTGTAACCTAAGTAGTTCGTAAATAGTAAGTTTCCAGAACTATCTACAATGCTCTATAGTTCTACGTATAGCTCCACAAGTTCAAAGTGCTGAAATTCTCACTCTAAGCCTTTCTATATTTAGCGAGAAGTAGTAAATGAAGCCTTTAGAGACTGGTCGTATAGAATCGCAACACTTCAGAATTGTTCTTCAAAGAACTTTGAATCGATTGTTCGTGAGCCGCTGACCAAATTGGCTTGTAGAAGGCTATAGTATCTTCTTTACAATGAGATGTCCGTCGAACGTCTGTCCTGAAACAGGTCGTCTGTTGCTGAAACAGGTCGTCTGTTGCAGAGTTTGTCGGGGCCAAGAGGAGGAAAGGGGGAGGCGGAACCTGACACCAGCGCCACTGGCGGCGTCAAGTCAAATCCTCGGCTTAACAGTTTAGCGTCGCTCAGGCAGCTTGTTAGAGGAGCTTAGCGCCCGTAAACTGCACGACGTTATCCCCTTCAGGAGATTGCACGAAACGAAGAGGGAGGGACTGTGGTGAGTGACGTTCCACCCGTCCCCTGGCCAAAAATTAACTCAGCACGCGTCAAACTCCAACTTCTAATTCGGAAGATGATAATCCGATTTTGTGTTCAATAATATTAAGGCGAATGACCCTAAGGTCGCCTTCCCTAACTATTTTCTGTTATTTCTCGCTCCTATGACAGCAGACGAAGCTGGGAACTCAATAAGTAATAGAACTAACAGTCCTAGATAAGTTTCCCAGTAAAAAAGTCCCTTCTAACCCATTCCTGAGACAAACCATTAACCTAAATTTAAGAAAACTGAAAAGATGTTTTATAGGTTTTAAAAAAAAAACTGAGAAAAAATTGAAAGAAACATAGCGTATTGTGGGCAAATACAAGAACTGTGAGAAAAACGTAAAAACATGATTTAACGTAACAAAAAAGGTTCCTAGGCGTTATCAGTCACTAGTTTTATATCCACTAGTTAAAGAAGCGTGATATAAATTCAATCATTAAGACAAACAGAGCAAATATACTTTTCTTTCTTTCAGTAGTTGCTCATACAGTTTATAGTTCCGGTTGAAGCAGGAAGTGCACCTCACCTGCTCCTGCCGTCTGAAATCGTCTGTTTTTTTTTTTTTAATCCCATCTATATAGTGATCATCCTCTTAGCTGAGAAGAGGAGGCTCTTTTAATCGTCATTGCTCGATGAACTTGAAACCCTATACTTTCTTCATCTACATCTACATCCATACTCCGCAAGCCACCTGACGGTGTGTGGCGGAGGGTACCTTGAGTACTTCTATCGGTACTCCCTTCTATTCCAGTCTCGTATTGTTCGTGGAAAGAAGGATTGTCGATATGCCTCTGTGTGGGCTCTAATCTCTCTGATTTTATCTTCATGGTCTCTTCGCGAGACATACGTAGGAGGGAGCAATATACTGCTTGACTCCTCAGTGAAGGTACGTTCTCGAAACTTCAACAAAAGCCCGTACCGAGCTACTGAGCGTCTCTCCTGCAGAGTCTTCCACTGGAGTTTCTCTATCATCTCCGTAACGCTTTCGCGATTACTAAATGATCCTGTAACGAAGCGCGCTGCTCTCTGTTGGATCTTCTCTATCTCTTCTATCAACCCTATCTGGTACGGATCCCACTCTGCTGAGCAGTATTCAAGCAGTGGGCGAACAAGCGTACTGTAACCTACTTCCTTTGTATCCGGATTGCAGTTCCTTAGGATTCTTCCAATGAATCTCAGTCTGGCATCTGCTTTACCGACAATCAACTTTATATGATCATTCCGTTTTAAATCACTCCTAATGCGTACTCCCAGATAATTTATGGAATTAACTGCTTCCAGTTGCTGACCTGCTATATTGTAGCTAAATGATATGGGATCTTTCTTTCTATACATTCGCAGCACATTACAGCACCATGCGTCAATTCGCTGCAGATCCTCCTGCATTTCAGTACAATTTTCCATTGTTACAACCTCTCGATATACCACAGCATCATCCGCAAAAAGCCTCAGTGAACTTCCCATGTCATCCACAGGATCATTTATGTATATTGTGAATAGCAACGGTCCTACGACACCCCTGCGGCTCACCTGAAATCACTCTTACTTCGGAAGACTTCTCTCCATTGGGAATGACATGCTGCGTTCTGTTATCTAGGAATTCTTCAATCCAATCACACAATTGGTCTGATAGTCCATATGCTCTTACTTTGTTCATTAAACGACTTCTGATTTTTGTTGGCAGGTTTCTTGTTTTATGCAGCATTACGTCTCGAGCCACAAGCAGACTGTTGTTGTTTCCTGCACCCATAAAATGTTCCAGTTTCTTCTTAGGATTAAAAAATAAAAGATTTAGCATTTTGTTCGATCACCCCTAAGATTCTGGCTCTTGATACACTCTGAGGAGCTCCAACTGACAATATTGGATTCATTTCCGGCAAACCATTTTCGAACAGCAATGTTGTTTGCATTTCGGGAAGCAGTTACTTACACTTAGTTTCAAAGCCATCTGCTTTACGCCATTCCAAGTAACGTCAAAAAAGGTCTTTTCCATATACATGCAGCAGGCAGGGCTCGTGGTTTCCATATTGGGGAAGGCTGCGACATTTATCAGTCGGAACTACCCTAGACCTCGAATACGCTACAGAGCAGTCTGTTACCGCAAACAAGATTTCAGGAGGGAGGGAGGCAATATCACTCCAAAGATTTTCTTCACTTTCCAGTGTTTCCAGTTCTACATAACGGACAACATGACATGCAGCCTGAAGACTACGATGTGGAGTACAGATGCGTTTTCTTCGCATCAGTCGACGTCTTAGATGCTTTACCTGTTAAAGAACCACTGATGCCAATGCCGGCCGGAGTGGCCGAGCGGTTCTAGGCACTACAGTCTGGAACCGCGCGAGCGCTACGGTCGCAGGTTCGAATCCTGCCTCGGGCATGGATGTGTGTTATGTCTTTAGGTTTTAGTTAGGTTTAAGTAGTTCTAGGTTCTGGGGGACTGGTGACCTCAGAAGTTAAGTCCCATAGTGCTCAGAGCCATTTGGACCACTGATGCCAATACGAGGTGTGGCTAGAAAAAAACCGGACTAGTACTGGTGAAACAATAAAACGAATGCAATAAGGCTGAAAGTCGCGTGGCCTGTCACGTGACTCTCGCTCCGCCTACTGCTCGAGTTTCATCTGCCTCCTGCACTCAGTCTGCCCGTGGCGTCTGTTTTAAGTTGTTGACGTTTTGTCTGTGCGTCGTAAAATGTTGAGTGTACAGAAAGAACAGCGTGTTAACATCAAATTTTGTTTCAGACTAGGAAAATCTGCAAGTGAAACGTTTGTAATGTTACAACAAGTGTAGGGCGATGATTGTTTACCGCGAACACAAGTGTTTGAGTGGTTTAAACGATTTAAAGATGGCCGCGAAGACACCAGTGATGACACTCGCACTGGCAGACCACTGTCAGCAAAAACTGATGCAAACATTGAAAAAATCGGTAAACTTGTTCGACAAGACAACAAGTCAACTCCTGTTAACTCAGACACTGCTCTGATTGTTAAACGGCGATCTTGTCGAACAAGTTTACCGATTTTTTCAATGTTTGCATCAGTTTTTGCTGACAGTGGTCTGCCAGTGCGAGTGTCATCACTGGTGTCTTCGCGGCCATCTTTAAATCGTTTAAACCACTCAAACACTTGTGTTCGCGATAAACAATCATCGCTCTACACTTGTTGTAACATTACAAACGTTTCACTTGCAGATTTTCCTAGTTTGAAACAAAATTTGATGTTAACACGCTGTTCTTTCTGTACACTCAACATTTTCCGACGCACAGACAAAACGTCAACTACTTAAAACAGACGCCACGGGCAGACTGAGTGCAGGAAGCAGATGAAACTCTAGCAGTAGGCGGAGCGAGAGTCACGTGACAGGCCACGCGACTTTCAGCCTTATTGCATTCGTTTTATTGTTTCACCAGTACTAGTCCGGTTTTTTTCTAGCCACACCTCGTATACACTGGCTTCCCAGCTTTCGCCATATTATATTTAGTCCAGAATCAGTACCCAGACGGAAACCGCTCTCGTCTGAGAAGTGTATGCAACCCAACTCCTCGTGGGTCCACTCCCTATGCTCTTTGCACCATCGAAAACGGCGTCGCCCATGTGCAGATGTCAACAAAACACAACATAGTGATCGACGGACAGAGAGACCGCCCTCATGCAGTCTCCGTTACAGTGTGGAGCGTGAGATTGCGTGCCTTGCACTCCTGTCAAATGTGGTTGCAATCGCACCCACTCTTTGGTGCCGGTCCCTTCTTGCCTGCTGCGCCTTGTGGCTGTCATCTGCTGCTGAAAATAGCCGTCGTCGACCACGTCCTCTTCCTTGGGCAGAAGTAGTTCGGAACGCTCCCTATATGCGTGAAACAAGGTTTGAGCAATACCAACCTGCTGTACTACACTCGTCGCGTTTCGCACTTCTATACGTTTCCCTATGATTCCTCCCCAAACGAAGTCTATCAGATGTTGTATCTGGACCATGTTGTTCTGAAGACCGTCACCACAATCCACTGTAATTGCTCGTTGATTGACACACACTAACTTTTGTCGTTCCTTCAGCCGCCGCATGTTGAGAGGCCAGCCCCATCTGGTGCTACAGGGTGGCGCACGAAATGTGTTACCATTTTGTTTTTTTAATATAAACTTTGTTCTTGTTGTTGTGGTCTTCAGTCCTGAGACTGGTTTGATGCAGCTCTCCATGCTACTCTATCCTGTGCAAACTTCTTCATCTCCCAGTACCTACTGCAACCTACGTCCTTCTGAATCTGCTTAGTGTATTCATCTCTTGGTCTCCCTCTACGATTTTTACCCTCCACGCTGCCCTCCAATATTAAATTGGTGATCCCTTGATGCCTCAGAACATGTCCTACCAACCGATCCCTTCTTCTGGTCGAGTTGTGCCACAAACTTCTCTTCTCCCCAATCCTATTCAATACTTCCTCATTAGTTATGTGATCAACCCATCTAATATTCAGCATCCTTCTGTAGCACCACATTTCGAAAGCTTCTATTCTCTTCTTGTCCAAACTATTTATCGTCCATGTTTCACTTCCATACATGGCTACACTCCATACAAATACTTTCAGAAATGACTTCCTGACACTTAAATCTATACTCGATGTTAACAAATTTCTCTTCTTCAGAAACGCTTTCCTTGCCATTGCCAGTCTACATTTTATATCGTCTCTACTTCGACCATCATCAGTTATTTTGCTCCCCAAGTAGCAGAACTCCTTTACTACTTTAAGTGTCTCATGTCCTAATTTAATTCCCTCAGCATCACCCGACTTAATCCGACTACATACCATTATCCTCGTTTTGCTTTTGTTGATGTTCATCTTATATCCTCCTTTCAAGACACTGTCCATTCCGTTCAGCTGCTCTTCCAGGTCTTTTGCTGCCTGTGACAGAATTACAATGTCATCGGCGAACCTCAAAGTTTTTATTTCTTCTCCATGGATTTTAATACCTACTCCGAATTTTTCTTTTGTTTCCTTTACTGCTTGCTCAATATACAGATTGAATAACATCGGGGAGAGGCTACAGCCCTGTCTTACTCCCTTCCCAACCACTGCTTCCCTTTCGTGTCCCTCGACTCTTATAACTGCCATCTGGTTTCTGTACAAATTGTAAATAGCCTTTCGCTCCCTGTATTTTACCCCTGCCACTTTTAGAATTTGAAAGAGAGTATTCCAGTCAACATTGTCAAAAGCTTTCTCTAAGTCCACAAATGCTATAAACGTAGGTTTGCCTTTCCTTATTCTTTCTTCTAAGATAAGTTGTAAGGTCAGTATTGTTTCACGCGTTCCAGTATAAACTTTATTGTCAATAAATCTGAAAGAAACATATACTACAATGAAGAGCCGTCCATGGAGATTTGTTCTAACTCAGCACATGCTCAATATGTCCACCATTTCGTTTCCTAACTTCCTTCAAACGAACACTGAAGTTAGTGATTACCCTACGGCACATGTCTTCCGTAATTTCACTGCAAGCTTGAAGAATAAGTCTTCTGAGCTCCATTAAATCACGTGGACGTTTCGCGAAAATTTTTTCCTTTAGGTACCCCCAAAGAAAAAAGTCACATGGATTGAGGTCAGGACTATTGGGGGGCCAATTTTGTCCGTCATTGAAGCGACCTGGAAACCTGAGTGAAATGATCCGCATGTCGAAATGCTCGTGTAAAAACTCCAACACAGTGTTTGCAGTATGTGGCCTTGCTCCATCTTGTATGAATCACTGCGTGTTGAAGGGCGAGGCAGTAGCAAGAAGCTGTGGAATGAAGCTATTGCGAAGCATGCTCAAATAACGCTCGCTGTTCACAGTTTCTTCAAAGAAAAAGGGTCCAATAAGTCCGTGACTGGAAATTGCTGCCCACGCTGTAATCCTCGGACCGCAATGTTGTTCACGAAGCACTTGTGCGTTTTCAGTGGTCCAAAAGCGTACATTTTGTTTGTTAACCACACTGTCTAAATGAAAATGCGCCTCCTCTGAAAAACAAACGTTGTTGTGAGTTTCTTCCCAATCCTCCGCCCACTGAGCAAACAGTAGTCTCTGCTGCTTGTGTCCTTCAGTGAGCTTCTGTGCACAGATCATCTTGTATGGGTACATAAGGAGGTCACTTTTAAGAATGAGTTGAACGGAGCGTCTAGATATTCCCAGTTGCACTGGTCCCTTTCTACACGATTTCCCGGGACTTCTCTGTACAGCAGCTCGTACCGCTTCAATATTCTCCGGCGAACAAACAGGCTTAGGCCGAGGTCGATTCGCTTCCAATACTGTTCCTTACTGTACAAATTTATCGAACAGCCTGTGGATGGTCTTCTTGCAAGGGATCCATTGTGTGTTAAACTATTGTTGCAAACGCCTCTGAGTCACAACAAGGCTTTTCGTTTTATGAAAAAGTAACACAATTGCCGATCGTTGCTGTGTCGTCAGTCTTTCATTGTCACCCATTGCTACTTACTAGTCTCCTAGAGGCAGTATCGTGAATTACACGTCATTTCGTAACTCATTTGTTTTTCCAAGCTTTTCTGGTACTGCTGTACAGATCCCAGCGGCATATCTAATGTGCGTCGTAAATTGTGAAAGAAACAATTAGCAACCCATTTCGTGCGCCACTGAGGGATGAAGTAGTGAAGGCAGCAGAGGATCAAGTAGATAAAAAGACGAGGGCTACCAGAAATCCTTGGGTAACAGAAGAAATATTGAATTTAATTGATGAAAGGAGAAAATACAAAAATGCAGTAAATGAAGCAAGCAAAAAGGAATACAAACGTCTCAAAAATGAGATCGACAGGAAGTGCAAAATGGCTAAGCAGGGATGGCTAGAGGACAAATGTAAGGATGTAGGGGCTTATCTCACGAGGGGTAAGATAGATACGGCCTACAGAAAGTTAAGGAGACCTTTGGAGAAAAGAGAGCCACTTGCATGGATATCAAGAGTTTTGTGGCGGTGTTCGTAGCGACAACAATTCGCGGTAGAAACGGCTTACGAAGTCACCGCCACACTTTTAATAGCGGGCCGACCGGTCCGCTGGAACAGTGAACAGAAAGATGAAAACCCAAACACTCTGATTAAATAAAAGTCGGTACTTATCTTTATTGATGAAGATACAGAAACACAATAGTGAACTCCGTGTCTACAGAGATCTGTCTAGTTCGAGTCGGAGCGGCTAGGTCAGCGTCGGCTGACGACAAACAACAACTCTGCTGCGATGAACACACAACTGACTAGCAAGTACACAATTCGGTGGCGAGTATACACTGAGCGGCGAATACAGAACTGTCCTAGCGCTCGCGACTCCAGCGCTTAAGAAGCCAGAAGCCAGCGGTGGCGCGCGCAGACTTGCGGCGATTTCCTGTCTCGCTGGCGCTGCTTGTGCGGACGGCGTCCGGACTTTGATGCTGCCAACCTTTTGGCAGCGGGCTCGGGTGGCATTACTGGCTAGGATATAACACTCCTCCCCCCCAAATCGCCGCACCGTCGTTGAGTAATGACGTGGCGAGCGTCGACGGCGGGGGAGGGGTCTGGCCGCAGGCGTAGCAGAAGAGACCGGGGCGGAGACTGTTGTCGGTGGCAGTCCCCGGTCCGCACCCCAGCATTGGCTGCGCGGGGCCTCGGGAAACACCGACTGAAAACCGAGGTCACGGTACACGCCTGTGACCACGGGCGCAGCTTCTGGTACTGGACGCGACGAGGCGTCGGGACCCACGAAGAGAGGCAGCGTCTCCTGACGCTGCGTCGACGGCTGCTGAGTGGGCGCCGGACACGGCGCTGCGGGGTCAGACTCCTTGGGGGTGCCCAAGGAAAGCGGTTGCAGGACAGGCTGCACAGCCACCGCTTGGGAAGGCGGTCCGGCTGAGGGGTCGACGTCCATCAGCTCCGAAGGCGGTGGCGACTGAAGAGGGACCGCAGGCGCCGGAGCGACCACCTGGGGCGCTCCCGGATGAAGCTGCGGGGAGGCATCAACGGGACGGGTTGTCGGCGTGGTAGCGGCGACGGCTGCTGCTGCTGCCCTGGGGGCGGTAGCGAAGTCGGAAGGCGCGGCTGGAACCCGCCGCGGACCAAATCTGTGGACAAAGAACGAGCGGCAGAATCCGGGCGGCCAGCGCGGCGCAACTGGTTCTGATGCCTCCTGTGCACCCCAGTAGCACCATGAACAGTATAAAAACCGCGACCCTGGACACTTATCACGGTACCACGTTCCCAACGACGGCGATCGTGATAAACTCTGAAAAAAACGGCGTCGTTGCGCTGAAAACGCGTGCGATGCTCAGAAGTGGCGGGTCGATCCGGGGGGTGCAACAACCGTAGTAGGGTGCGATGACGACGGCCGTGGAGAAGCTCCGCAGGCGAAGGGCCGTCGCGTGGCGTGGTCCGGTACGACGACAGGAACGTGATGAGGGCCTGCTGACGAGAGTGCGTAGCACGAAGGCGGTCCATATGATCCTTGAATGTGCGTACAAAACGTTCCGCTGCACCATTCGATTGAGGGTGGAACGGCGGAGTAAGAACATGGCGAATGCCATTGGCAGAACAAAAACGTTCAAATTCAGCAGAGGTAAATTGTGGACCATTGTCAGACACTAAAACTTCTGGAAGACCCTCAATACAAAAAATTGAAGTCAACGCCTGTATAGTTTGTGCAGACGTTGTAGACTGCATGGGCACAACAAACGGAAAATTACTAAATGCATCTATCACGATGAGCCAACGAGAATTCCAATATGGACCAGCGAAATCAATATGTACTCGCTGCCAGGGACCGGCAGGGCGTGCCCACTCAAAATAGCGTTGAGGCGGAGCAGCTTGGTGTTCGGCACACATCGAACAATCTGTAGACATCTGCGTAAACTGCTTATCAATGCCGATCCATGTACAATGACGGCGGGCAAGCTGCTTGGTGCGGACCACTCCCCAATGACCTTGATGCAACAAGTCGAGGACCTTGGATTGGAGGACTTGGGGAACCACTACACGAAGCTGGTCATTCTCGGTGCGTAACAGCAAAACTCCGTGCGAAACAGACAACAGATGACGTTGCGGATAATAGCGACGAACCACAGGATCCGATATGTCCTTTGCCTTGGACGGCCAACCACGTTGAACAAAACGTAATAGTAAACTCAGATGAGGATCCGTAGCTGTCTCACGTGCCACCCGACGATAATCAATCGGAAAATCCCGGAGGGATTGATGCTCATCGGCGTCAATCTGATGGCAAGAGTCGTCAGAGGAATCGAAGACATCATCCTCAGCAATCGGCAATCTAGAAAGCGCGTCAGCGTTTGCATGCTGAGCTGTAGGGCGATACAGTATCTCAAACTGGTATTGTGATAACAAAAGAGCCCAACGTTGTAGTCTCTGAGCTGTCCGCTGAGGAACTGGTTTAGACGGATGAAACAGTGACGTCAGGGGCTTGTGATCTGTTACTAAATAGAATGGTCTACCATAGAGGTAGTGATGGAATTTTGTGACACCGAACACAATAGCCAACGCTTCCTTGTCCAATTGGCTATAATTACACTGAGCTTTGTTTAGCAATTTAGATGCGAACGCAATAGGACGTTCGGTGTTACCGACTCGGTGAGACAACACAGCACCGAGGCCGAAAGAAGAGGCATCACAAGCTAACACCAGAGGCTTGTTAGGGTCGTAATGGACCAGACAACGATCATTCAATAAAGCCTCTTTAAGCTGCTGAAAGGCTGATTGGCAATCAGCTGACCACACAAACGGAACATTCTTACGGCGGAGACGATGCAACGGTGCAGCAATCTGTGATGCATTAGGTATAAACCTAATATAATACGTCAATTTGCCAAGAACTGCTTGCAATTCATGCAGATTGCGAGGGGCGGGCAAATCACGAATAGCTGCTAAATGTGACTGGGAGGGATGAATGCCTTGAGCATTAATAACATGTCCCAGATACTCCATCTCCGTAAGGAAAAATGAACATTTATCGATGTTGCAACGTAGGCCTGCCTGAGACAACACTTTAAACAAACACTCCAAATTACGGAAATGTTCAGCAGGCGTCCGACCGGACACAACAATATCGTCTAAATAGTTGCAACACGATGGCACATTAGCCAGAAGTTGTGACAAAAAACGCTGAAAAACAGCTGGAGCTGACGCACAACCAAAAGGCAAACGCAGAAAACGGAACAACCCCAACAACGTGTTTATGACAAAATACTGTTGTGATTGCTCGTCGAGGGGCAATTGCAAATATGCTTCACGGAGATCAATTTTGGAAAAGAAACGAGCTTCCCCTAACTTATCCATCAGCTCATCCGGTCTAGGCAAAGGAAAAGAATCAATGACAGTCTGAGGATTACCTGTCGACTTAAAATCAGCACACAAACGTAACTTGCCAGACGGTTTCTTTACAATAACTAAGGGAGAAGCCCACTGGCTCGCTGAAACGGGTTGAATAACATCGTTGTTTTGCCAACGACGAAGTTCATCTTCTACAGGTGCCCGGAGGGCGTGAGGCACTGGACGAGCACGACAAAATCGAGGCTGAGCATTATCTTTTAACGTAATATGAGCGGCAAAGTTCGCAGCACAACCTAGTTCGTCTTTAAATATGTCACTGTATCGTTTACACAAATCGGTTATGCTGTCTTGAGGAACAACAACAGAATTAATTTGCAACACATTGTCTTGGATAGACAGGCCAAACAAGTCAAAACAGTCTAATCCGAAAATGTTTACACTGTCTGTAGCGCGGAGCACTGTGAATGAAACTGTTTTTGTATTGCCACGGAATGTGGCCGGCACGCTACATACACCTAACACAGGAATTTGTTCTCCACTATAAGTAGCCAAAGAATGTTTTGCCGCTGAAAGTTTAGGGCGGCCGATAGCCGCATACGTAGCACTATTTATGAGAGTCACAGACGCACCAGTGTCTAATTGAAAATTGAAGGTCTTATCCTGGATGCGTAGCTTCACAAATAGTTTATTACACTGTCTCTGGATCGGTGCAGTGGAGGCGGAAGACACAAAATCAGCGCGTTTAGAGCGTGTTCGCTGCTTACGACAACTCGTGGGTTGGGCGGGTGGAACAACAACTCCCGCTTCACTTGCAGTCTGTACATTACTGTTTACAGCGTTTGAATTACGCTTGGGTCGCATAGCAGAGGGCTGGGTGGGTGGCTTATTTCGAACAAGTTTATTACCCACACGAACCGTGGAAGAGTCTTTAAACGCGACCTTCTGGGCGGGCTGGCTGTGAAGAACATGAATATCCATGGGCTGGGCAGCACTAGAATTGTTCTTGCGTTTACGCAAACAAACAGTCTGGATGTGTCCTTTCCTTTGACAAAAGTGACAAACCGCGTTTCTTAACGGGCAACGTTCACGAGGATGAGCAAGAACACACTTAGGGCAAGACTTAACTCTATCATTTTGCACACGCGGCTGACGAATGTGTTTAACATGACGCGGCCGGCTAGTGTTTACAGTCGGACTCTGCCGGTGGGGCCGCGGGCGTGACATAACTTGCTTAGCACAGGCAATTTGAGAAATACATGGCTGATCTAACTCACACTCAGCATAGTCAAAAGTATCTTGGGCTTCAATGATGTTCATCATCACAGTCTCTAATGACGGGTCAGGCAACTTTAAGATAGCAGCACGAATACGAGAATCTGCAATGTTTTGAGTAATAGCGTCTCGTAGCATGACATCACTGTAGGAAGCTCCACACACACAATTAAATCGGCACTGACGGGTGAGGCCCCGTAAATCTGTTAACCACTGTTTATTAGATTGATGTGGCAGTTTCTTTAATCTGAAGAACTTGAATCTGGCTGCTGCCACATGAACTCGCGACTCTAAATACTCAGCAAGCTTGTTAACAACAACGTCATAGTCTAAAGCTTCTGGCTGGGATTCCGGGAACAACTTACAAAGTAGTCGATAGACTTTCACGCCTGCAGTGGAAATTAAATAAAGCTGCCGCTCAGTACCTGTGATTTTGTAGACTGTCATGTGCGCCTGCAACTGCGCGAAATATTCTCGCCATTCTTCTCGTGATGCATCAAAAGCACGGAAATGTGGTGCTGCCTGTGCTTGTTCCTTTTATGTTGGAGGATTAGCCGCTTGTTTGGCGATTGCTTCCACCAGACTTTGTATTTGCTGACTCTGTAACAAGATCAACTGTTGTAATTCGGCAGACATAGTGAACACAAATTAAACCAACCCCAAAATTTTATCGCTAGAATTAGTAGAACCAGAAACAAGTTGAACCAGCCCTGCACACGAGTTCGGAAGTCCTCGTCGCCAGTTTTGTGGCGGTGTTCGTAGCGACAATAATTCGCGGTAGAAATGGCTTACGAAGTCACCGCCACACTTTTAATAGCGGGCCGACCGGTCCGCTGGAACAGTGAACAGAAAGATGAAAACCCAAACACTCTGATTAAATAAAAGTCGGTACTTATCTTTATTGATGAAGATACAGAAACACAATAGTGAACTCCGTGTCTACAGAGATCTGTCTAGTTCGAGTCGGAGCGGCTAGGTCAGCGTCGGCTGACGACAAACAACAACTCTGCTGCGATGAACACACAACTGACTAGCAAGTACACAATTCGGTGGCGAGTATACACTGAGCGGCGAATACAGAACTGTCCTAGCGCTCGCGACTCCAGCGCTTAAGAAGCCAGAAGCCAGCGGTGGCGCGCGCAGACTTGCGGCGATTTCCTGTCTCGCTGGCGCTGCTTATGCGGACGGCGTCCGGACTTTGATGCTGCCAACCTTTTGGCAGCGGGCTCGGGTGGCATTACTGGCTAGGATATAACAAAGAGCTCAGATGGAAACCCAGTTCTAAGCAAAGAAGGGAAAGCAGAAAGGTGGAAGGAGTATATAGAGGGTCTATACAAGGGCGATGTACTTGAGGACAATATTATGGAAATGGAAGAGGATGTAGATGAAGACGAAATGGGAGATACGATACTGCGAGAAGAGTTTGACAGAGCACTGAAAGACCTGAGTCGAAACAAGGCCCCGGGAGTAGGAGTAGACAACATTCCATTGGAACTACTGACGGCCTTGGGAGAGCCAGTCCTGTCAAAACTCTACCATCTGGTGAGCAAGATGTATGAAAAGGCGAAATACCCTCAGACTTCATGAAGAATATAATAATTCCAATCCCAAAGAAAGCAGGTGTTGACAGATGTGAAAATTACCGAACTATCAGTTTAATAAGTCATGGCTGCAAAATACTAACGCGAATTCTTTACAGACGAATGGAAAAACTGGTAGAAGCCGACCTCGGTGAAGATCAGTTTGGATTCCGCAGAAATGTTGGAACACGTGAGGCAATACTGACCCTACGAGTTATCTTAGAAAATAGATTATGGAAAGGCAAACCTACATTTCTAGCATTTGTAGACTTAGAGAAAGCTTTTGACAATGTTGACTGGAATACTCTCTTTCAAATTCTAAAAGTGGCAGGGGTAAAATACAGGGAGCGAAAGGCTATTTACAATTTGTACAGAAACCAGATGGCAGTTATAAGAGTCGAAGGGCATGAAAGGGAAGCAACGGTTGGGAAGGGAGTGAGACAAGGTTGTAGCCTGTCCCCGATGTTATTCAATCTGTATATTGAGCAAGCAGTAAAGGAAACAAAAGAAAAATTCGGAGTAGGTATTAAAGTCCATGGAGAAGAAATAAAAACGTTGAGGTTCGCCGATGACATTGTAATTCTGTCAGAGACAGCAAAGGACTTGGAAGAGCAGTTGAACGGAATGGACAGTGTCTTGAAAGGAGGATATAAGATCACCATCAACAAAAGCAAAACGAGGATAATGGAATGTAGTTGAATTAAGTCGGGTAATGCTGAGGGAATTAGATTAGAAAATGAGACACTTAAAGTGGTAAAGGAGTTTTGCTATTTGGGGAGCAAAATAACTGATGACGGTCGAAGTAGAGAGGATATAAAATGTAGACTGGCAATGGCAAGGAAAGCGTTTCTGAAGAAGAGAAATTTGTTAACATCGAGTATAGATTTAAATGTCAGGAAATCGTTTCTGCAAGTATTTGTATGGAGTGTAGCCATGTATGGAAGTGAAACATGGACGATAAATAGTTTGGACAAGAAGAGAATGGAAGCTTTCGAAATGTGGTGCTACAGAAGAATGCTGAAGATTAGATGGGTAGATCGCATAACTAATGAGGAGGTATTGAATAGAATTGGGGAGAAGAGGAGTTTGTGGCACAACTTGACAAGAAGAAGGGATCGGTTGGTAGGACATGTTCTGAGGCATCAAGGGATCACCAATTTAGCATTGGAGGGCAGCGTGGAGGGTAAAAATCGTAGAGGGAGACCAAGAGATGAATACACTAAGCAGATTCAGAAGGCTGTAGGTTGCAGTAAGTACTGGGAGATGAAGAAGCTTGCACAGGATAGAGTAGCATGGAGAGCTGCATCAAACCAGTCTCAGGACTGAAGACAACAGCAACAACAACCCTGTATATTCACGTCGTACGTAAACACTTCCAAGAAAATAACAGCTTGTATCGTCGGTTATACTGACATGTGACCATCGCTTTAGAGTAGTGGGTTCCAATGGGGGCGGGGCCTCCCAACAGCAAATGTTCAAGAGATCTAGGGGGGTTTCTGGTTAATGGATAATTTGAAGAGTGGGAGGGGTTTTGGGGATGGTGATGACAAATATGTCATATAGACACCACACTAATATCCATCTCTGACGTAAAGAAACAACTGAAGAAGTTGGAAGCAAACAGGTCGCCAGGACTGGATGTAATCCCAGGTCGGTTTTGGAAAGAGCACTCTACGGCACTGCCCCCTTACTTAGGTTGCTGTTGTGTACATAGTTCCGCGTAGTCAGCGCGTGCACAACTTTCCCACTAGAGCGCGCCCCGCTAAGCACAACAGTGCAGGCGCAGCGCTCGTCCATCTCCGCACTACGAGATGGCGCTGCCATAGAGACAGACCAAATTCTGCTTTCGCCGATCCACGTATTAATATGCAACGCAGCCAATGAGATTGCTGCTAACGTAGAACCATTTCTCCTCGCGGATCACACTCGTGCAGTGATTCATGAACACGCGAGGTATTATAACAAGCGTACAGACCTCTGATTAGTCAGTCTGCATTTGTCTGCATCAGTCTGTACCAGTCTGCATTTGTCTGCAACAGTCTGTACGAGTTCTACATTTGTCTGTACCAGTCTATAATCAAGTTTCAGTCTGCGCCTAATAAGATTACCATATTCCTGTACATAGCCATGAAGATAAATGTATAGACACTTTTGTCAAGTATCAGAGATATATGTGAGAATAAGATTAACGTACCAATACCAAAGGAACTTTAGATTGTCAATTGTAAATAGCAACCAGAACCAAGTTAAGTAATTTTTATGCTTGTTATTATTTTAATAAATGTGTGTGAAAATTAATCAAGTTCTGTTTAAAGTTGGTCACCGTCAATCTTCTACTCTAAGCGTGCAAGTGGCATTTCTATCGTCTGGCCTAACAGCAGAAGATACACGCGCCACTATAAGACCGCGAGACATATTGCTGACACTCGCCTACTTCGTTAGAGTGACAAGTCAAATAATCTGATGGTGTGTGTACTGAAGGTCTTACAGTACGCACACCACAGTTGCATTTATCGCGAACCTCTCGCCCAGCACGAAGACCCAAGCGACTGCAAAAATGTGCAGGTGTCTCAAGTATACAACAAGGGTAGAAGAACAGACCCACAAAATAACAGACCAACGTCCTTAACATTGGTTAGCTGTAGAATTCCTGAACAGGTTCTGAGATCGAATTTAATAAATTTCTTTCAGACGGAGAAGCTTACGTCCACGAATCAATGTGGTTTTAGAAAGCATAGTTCGTGCAGAGTTCAGCTTGGCCTTTTCCCACATACACTGCGAACCGTGGATGAAGGTCAACGGCCAAATTCCATATTTCTACATTTCCCGAAACCATTTGGTGCTGTGTGCCATCGTACCAGGTGTAGAAGTATAAACCGCAATTTCCCTACAGATGGTGCTAGCCGTCAGTGTAGGGACCGTGAGACCGCGTGTGCAGGGTCGTGTGCTGCCTGTAATGGCTGACGACGAATGTCAACATACAGTAACCCAAGTGCCATACATCGGTATCTGTTTCAAACCCAGAAACATGACGATTTTTGTGCCTACGAACTGCGATTTGCGGACAGCACTGGTTTTCCGTTATCATTTGATAAAAACTGCTGCAGAATCGTATCTAATGTTTATCGAAGCTTTCGACGAACATGCCCTTGGGAAAACACAGAGTGGTTAAAAAAAATTCAGAACTGGTGATTTTGACTTGAGAAACAACGAGTGCGGGAAACCACCGAAAAAGTTCGAAGACAACGAATTGTAGGCCTTATTGGATGAAGGTGATACTCAAACTCAACAGAAACGCGCGGAACAACGGACTGTGACGCAGAAACCGTTTCTCTTCGGTTAAAAGCTATGGGAAAGGTACAGAAAATGGGAAAATGAGTTCCGCATGAACTGAATGAAAGACAGCAAGCAAATCGAAAGATCGCTTTTGAAATGCTGCTCGCCATATACAAAGGAAAGTCTTTTCTCGATCCAGTAGTGAAAGGTGATGAAAAATGGATACGTTTTGAGAATCCTAAACGTCGCAAATCATGGGTGAATCCAGGCAAACCATCGACATCCACTGCAAGACCAAATCGCTTTGGAAAGAAGACAAAGCTCTGTGTTTGGTGGGAGCAGAAGGGTGTCACCTATTATGAGCTGCTAAAACCTAGTAAAACCGTTAACGTTGATCGCTACCAACAGGAAATGATCGATTTAAATCGAGCATTACGTGAAAAACTACCGGAATATGCAAAAAGGCAACACTAAGTCATATTGCTCCATGAGAACGCCCCATCACACACAGCAAAACGGGTCAGGGAAACACTCGAGGCGTTCAGGGCATGCGGCTTATTCTCCAGACTTGGCTCCGTCTGATTATCGTCTATTTGCATCACTGCTCTCGCTGAACAACGCTTCAATTCGTATGAAAATTACAAAAATGGCTCGCTGAGTGGTTCGCTTCAAAGGAAGATCTGTTTTTGTGGCGTGGCATTCACAGCCTGCCGGAGAGGTAGGAGAAATGCATAAATAGCAATGGATATTATTTTGAATAAAATATTGTTTATCAGTTTCAAACAATAGACGCGCACCTATGCAACAAAATTCCGGTTTCATACTACTGCAAATGGTAGACTGTTAATGAAGGTACGAGCATGTGGAATAGGTTCACAGATATGTGAGAGGCTCGAAGATTACGTAATTTATAGAACCCAGTATGTAGTCATCGACAGCGAGTGTTCATCAGACAAGGGTATCCTCAGGAGTGCCGCAGGGAAGTGTTAGGACCGCTATTATACCGACATTAAGGATCTGGCCGTCAGGGTGGAAATCAGTTTGCTGTTGTTTGCCGATGATGCTGTAGAGTACGGGAAGATGTCGATAAGAAGATACAAGATGACTTAGACAAAATTTCTAGTTGGTGTGAAAAAAATGTAAGTAATATGGATAAGTAGGAAAACCAAGTCTGTAATGTTCGGATACAACATAAGTATTGCCCTGCTTGATACAATCATGTCGTTAAATGTCTAGGCGTAACTTTGCAAAGCGATATGAAATGGAACGAGCATGAGAGCATTGTGGTAGGAAAGACGAACGGTCGACTTCGAGAGACTTCAGAGAATTTTGAGAAAGTGTGGTCGATCAGTAGGACGCTGGTGCAACTTCAGTGCTGCTAGAGTGTTTGAGATCCACACCAGTTCAGATACAGGGAACAGCCAGATTTAAGGAAACATCGAAGCAATTCAGAGATGAGCTGCTAGGTTTGTTACTAGCAGTTTCGAACAACGCGCAAGTATTTAGGTGCTTCGGAAACTGAAACTGGAATCCCTGGATGGCATGCGACGTTCTTTTCGAGGAACACTATGGAGAAACTATAGAGAACCGGAATTTGAAACTGATTGCAGAGCGATTCTACTGCCGTCGAAATATGCACTACTGGCCATTAAAATTGCTACGTCACGAAGATGAAGTGCTACAGACGCGAAACTTAACCGACACGAAGAAGATGCTGTGATATGCAAATGATTAGCTTTTCAGAGAATTCACACAAGGTTGGCGCCGGTGTCGACACCTACAACGTGCTGACATGAGGAAAGTTTCCAACCGATTTCTCATACACAAACTGCAGTTGACCGGCGTTGCCTGGTGATACGTTGTTGTGATGCCTCGTGTAACGAGGAGAAATGCGTACCAACACGTTTCCGACTTTGATAAAGATCGGATTGTAGCCTATCGCGATTGCGGTTTATCGTATCGCCACATTGCTGCCCGCGTTGGTCGAGATCCAATGACTGTTAGCAGAATATGGAATCGGTGGGTTCAGGAGGGTAATACGGAACGCCGTGCTCGATCCCAACGGCCTCGTATCACTATCAGTCGAGATGACAGGCATCTTATCCGCATGGCTGTAACGTATCGTGCAGCCACGTCTCGATCCCTGAGTCAACAGATGGGAACGTTTGCAAGACAACAACAATCTGCACGAACAGTTCGACAACGTTTGCAGCAGCATGGACTATCAGCTCGGAGACCGCGGCTGCGGTTACCCTTGCGCTGCATCACATACAGGAGCGCCTGCGATGGTGTACTCAACGACGAACCTGGGTGCACGAATGGCAAAACGTCATTTTTTCGCATGAATCCAGGTTCTGTTTACAGCATCATGATGGTCGCATCCGTGTTTGGCGACATCGCGGTGAACGCAAATTGGAAGCGTGTATTCCGTCATCGCCATACTGGCGTATCACCCGGCGTGATGGTGTGGGGTGCCACTGGTTACACGTCTCGGTCACCTCTTGTTTGCATTGACGGCACTTTGAACAGTGGACGTTACATTTCAGATGTGAGATGTGTTACGACCCGTGGCTCTAACCTTCGTTCGATCCCTGCGAAACCCTACATTTCAGCAGGATAATGCACGACCGCATGTTGCAGGTCCTATACGGGCCTTTCTGGATACAGAAAACATTCGACTGCTGCCCTGGCCAGCACATTCTCCAGATCTCTCACCAATTGAAAACGTCTGGTCAATGGTGGCCGAGCAACTGGTTCGTCACAATATGCTAGTCACTACTCTTGATGAACTGTGGTATCGTGTTGAAGCTGCATGGGCCGCTGTACCTGTACAATCCATCCAAGCTCTGTTTGACTCAATGCCCAGGCGTATCAATGCCGTTATTACGGCCAGATGTGGTTGTTCTGGGTACTGATTTCTCAGGATCTATGCACCCAAATTGCGTGAAAATGTAATCACATGTCAGTTCTAGTATAATATATTTGTCCAATGAATACCTGTTTATCATCTGCATTTCTCCTTGCTGTAGCAATTTTAATGGCCAGTAGCGTATTTCGCGTGACGGCCACAAGAATGAGATACGAGAAATTAGGGCTCTGATGGGGGCATTTGCGAGTGGAACGGGAACGAAAATCACTAGTAGTGGTACATAGTACCCTCCGCCAAGCACCGTAAGGTGGCTAGCGGAGTATGTAAGTAGATACAGAAATATCGAAAAATTAATATCACTGCAATAAACTCAGGTCTCTCACTAATAATATAATATTAATTTTAGTAACGTATAGTTATTAATCACTTTAACCAACACGCCAATATTGTTAACATCCTTTGATAAAGTTATTTATAAACCACGATCTTTTTTTCTATACATAATATCCTTCACCCAATACGAACGCGATAGAATCACAACGGTGGTATGCCGTGAGAAAGCTGAAATATTATGAATTGGCTTATTGACTAAAATTTGGAAGTCTCTGTGGTTTTTGTCTGATAAGCGGGGTTGCAGAACAAGAAAGTTCTGAGATTGAGTTTAGTCCTTGTGTTTAGGCGTCTCAGCGCAGTAACTATGGCAGCAGCTTGAACTAACAAGCAGTCAGTTGTGGGAACCTCGTTGATTATGAGCAATCAGTTTTATGTAGTGGACGTGCAGCCGTAGTGTGTCAACGTCGTTGAGTCACAAATCGCAGTGGAGCAACAAACTAACATCTCTAAATCAAGTATTTAAAACATTCCACAGAATGTTTTGAAGAAAAGAAAGGCGCGTGCAAAATTCATCCCAAGGAGCTTGAATACTTAAAAAAAATAAAAAAAGACGTGTGGGTGCCAGCCACGACTTGATTGAAATGCAAAACGCGGACAGTTCTTTTCGGGAAAAAATCGTCATGGGTGACGATATTTGGTGCTGTCAGTACCAACCTAACACAAAACGACGAAGTGCACATATTCACAGAAGGGCCACTACTTCCACGACATAACCGACATTCGAGCCAGTGTGACATGTGATTCGAACAGCATTCCAAGGAAAGAGTTTTCTGGCAGTCTCACGTGTTTATATGAACGTTATGTGCATTTTCCTCGAGTGCGTGGAGACTGTGTAAAACACTTGAAGCATTAAACGACTATCTTGACATTTTTAAATCTATTTTGGACTTATGGGGTATGCTTTGAATTTCTAGGGTCGAAGATTAGTTAATAAGAAATGGTACACAACAATTTTTTGTCACAAGTCATTGACGAAATCAGTAAAAACAACCGAAAACGTTGCATGATTCTTCATCATTGCAAAGCCAACTCTCACTCAGTACCTCAAACTAATCTTTATTTGACGGATAAAAAACATGGAATTAATATTTCATTGCCCCTATTCACCCGATATATCATGTAACAACTTGCTTTTGCTCCCTTACCTCAAGCAACAAATTCGTGGACAGAGATTTTCTTCACTTCAGGAAGCTCCTGAAGCCTCCCAAAACCATGTTTATTTAACGGACAAGAAACATCAAAGTAATACTTCATCGCCCGTATTCACCTAATTTAGCACGTAAAAATTTGTTTTCGTTTCCTTATGTCAAAACATTAATGGAAAGAGTTTGGTGATGGTAGACTCTATAATATGAAAATGCAACAAATGATTTCCATACACATAAACAGTAATAGGACTTCGCAGTAAGAAATTTAGATGCAAGATTCGACTTATAAAACCCAGATGTGTATACGATGGCTCGCAATCGACACGTCACCAAACCAGTTGCATCCCATCATAGTTAAAAAGCTGAAAGACAAAGAAACTCTGTGTATTTCATTAGTAAAGAAATAAGGACCAATTACTTCTAAATAAAAACATAAATGAACATAGATAACAATGAATGCATTGCTTTCAGATGTATTTCTAAAGCCTTAATCTTGCCTCCATTTTAGAACTGAGCAATCCACTATTGCGCTGCACGAACTCACACTTAGTCCAGTGAAACTGTCAGATAAAAAAGCCTGTACCTTGCAAAAGGTGGGGTAGAAGAGTTTATTTTTTTTAACTCGTTCATATTGTTGGAAAGGTTAGAAAACCAAGTTTTGCCAACAAAATTTCTCTTGGGAAAACTTTCTGCAGTCAAAAAACTTCGATAATTTCGGATTTTTTCAGTTTTTTCAAAATATCTCAGTTTCATTTGCTCCTATCGCTTTGATGTCTATTTTCTTTTTTAAAGAGCACAAAATTCTCTACAAATTTGATTCTTACCATTTTTTCTACCCCCAGTATCTAAGGTGCTACAGTGCGTTAAAAAATAGCAATTTTTCAAATTTCGAGCAAAATGGCAAATTACCTAATTTTTGAACACTGTTATTTCAGTTTCTATTTGTGTAGTATAAACATATTACTTATCAAGTTATTCATTGGAATTTACAATCTCACTCTGCTGCGGGGCCAGGAAAAACAGCATCATATTCAGTAACTACGAACACCCTAGTTACTGGTACTTTTCATGCAATGGGAGGTATAATGTGTGTTACTCCTCATGATGCATTGCTTTCTCAGAAAAACTGGAGGGCTTAAGGCTATAAAAATTGAAGATTTGGACGTAATTGCTCCTGCAAAAGGTGAGATCGTCATCTCAACAGCGGAAATTACGTGGTTATATTGTAAATGGTCTCAGAATGCAGTTGTTTCAGGATGGAATGGTTACACGGAACGCTTGACGGCAGGCAAAGAATATGAACGTTCTAAAATAAAGTGTCTTCCATTTCCTAATTTATCACCAACCCATTATGACACCATACATACTGCTCTGATGATAGCTAGAGATGCATGTAAAAGACATAATCAGACTACATGCTTTCTCACATTTGATCAGCCTCTGTATTGGAAGGCAAGGGATATTGTGGAGATTGACCTTCCTGAATTTCATAATGTGGAGGTCCGACTTGGAGGTTTCCATTTCCTTATGTCGTTCATGGGATGTACCGGTATGATCATAGGTGGAAGTAGATTAAAGGACTTATTTGGTGTAATATTCGCTGAAAACAGCGTTGAAAAGATTTTGTCAGGACATGCATATTCCAGGGCTGTGCGAGCGCATTTATTGGGTCACCTTGCTTTGGCCTGTCAAGTGTGGGATCACGTTGAGCTAACAGAAGATGAACGTGGGACATTGACTGACTTGTCTTCTCCTTGTGGTGAGTCAGACCTGTCAGTTGGCCAGGATACCAGTGTTCTCAGGGAACAAGTCATAAAAAAATTTGTAACTGCCCTGAAAACGGTTGAAAGTAAGGGACCCACAGCAAAATTATGGGTTCAGTACTACAAGATGGTCACTCTCATGAAACAATTTATTGAAGCGGATCGATCAGGCAATTGGAAACTTCATCTTGAAATCGTACGAAAAATGCTTCCCTACTTCCATTCAGCTGGACATTTTATGTACGCTAAAAGTGGCCACCTCTACTTACAGGATATGTTGAGACTCGAGGAAAAAATGAATTTATCAGAATATGAGAAGTTCACAACGAAAGGACATTTTCAATCCGGCGATCAGAAAACTATTGGTCAGGGGTTCCTTCTGACATGACTATAGAACAAACATTGATGAGAACCATGAAGAGTTCTGGAGGACTTACTCCTGGCCGAGAAATTACGGATAGTGTATTAACCAGATGGACATTGGGTATGATTCACATGCAGAACATTTGTGAAGAAATTCAGTCATATTGCAAAGTGAGCGCAGTAACATCAGAACAGTATGTGGATACAAGAAGTTGTCGCATCGAACGAGATGGCATAGAGTTACGTAAGCTGCGTGATTGGTTTTCAGTGCACCCTCCCTTCCCTGAAACTGATTTTATAATGTCTATCAGCAGTGGTGTTGTCGGAACGGAGGATGTTAATTGTCATATGCGTCACGAAGAGGGGGAAAAAGGCATGAAAAGAATAGTTGGTGACAATTTCCACGATGTAAAGTTCCGTAGAAAAGATAAAGTTGTGACTCTCCTTTCTGCGTTCAGTTCTGTAAAAGCTGGGAGCACTAAAATTACTCCTGTTGGTCCTTTAACTCTTTTCCAAAGGATTTGTTTAATGAAACAAAGTGAAGAAGAGTTAAAAGCCTTTCTGAAATATGAACTTGCTCCTTACCCAATGTCCCTAGTCTCAGAAAAAGGCATGCGAAAAGGAACAAAATCTTCATTCTACAATGCCTTCGTTCCAGTGGAAGATGTGAAGTCAGGTGGACCGAGTAAATTTTTTGTCATTGATGGAGGTTACCTTATCCACAAAGTGACTTGGACTCTAAATGTTTGCTTCAAGTCAATAGCCCAAAGCTATGTTTCGTACCTGCAACGTCATTTTGGATCTCAATTTGCTATTGTATTTGATGGGTATCCATGTGAGGGAGACAAATGTAGCACAAAGAGTGCTGAGAGGATTCGTAGGGCCAAAAAACATTCTTCGGTTGACGTTGTGGTTGAATCAGAGATGGTGAACCAAAAGTCCCTCAGTACAAGTTCTTGTACAACGAACGAAACAAGATGCGTTTGATCACACTTCTTAAAAAGGAATTTCCGGAGTGTAGCATTGAAGTGCACCAGGCACAAGAAGATGCTGACGTTATGATTGTAGCATCTGCCATTTCAAGAACCAAAGATTTTGGAAGTGTTGTCATTGTAGGAGAAGATGTTGACCTGCTTGTGCTCATAACCGGTTTGGGGCAAGGCATTGAAAACTTATTTTTCTTAAAGCCAGGAAGAGGAAATGCAGAAGACAAGTGGTTTTCCACTGCAGCTTACAAGTTTGACAGTGAATATATCTGTTCATTCACGCCTTTAGCGGATTTGATGCAACATCCGCTTTTTTTGGTCAAGGAAAAATTAATTGCTGCAATATTGTTGCAAAAAATGAACACCTAACCTCAGCACTTTGCACGTTCAATAAACCACATGCTACTTGTGAAGAAATAATAACAGCAGGAGAACAGGTTACTATCGTATTGTATAGTGGAGGTGTCAGCAGTTCCCACACACTAGACCATTTGCGGTACCAGCTATTCGCCAAGTCTGCCACAAAAAGCAAACTGAATCTTGCACGGTTGCCACCTACACAATATTCTGCACAACATCATTCGTTGCGGACTTACCAACAAGTCCAAAGTTGGATGGGAAACTGTAAACCTCCTGAGAAATGGGGCTGGAATCACAGTGACCACGGTCCGATACCCAGTCAAGATCCAGCAGCGAAGCACTTCTCCACAATGTTTCATGCTCATGCAAGCTGAACTGTGGCGGAGCGTGCTCCTGCAGAAAAGCGGGTTTGAAATGTTCTTCAATTTGCAAGAAATGTATTGGGGTCAACTGTGAAAACGTGCCAAAATTTTTATATGAAGACAGTGAAGATGTTATGGAGGATGTTGAGGAAACCGCTGACGAAATCAACGAACTTGTTGAGACTGACTAGCTGTTTAAAGAAGGGGTCAATCTGGGATCACCTCTATGTACAGACCCTGAATCCGTAACTCAAGGTATTTCTGGTGATGCTGCGTTAAAGTGCGATATTACAAGTATTACACACCCAGAACTGTCAACATTTTTTAGTAACTGACAATGCATTTTAATTGTAATAAATCTACTTATTTTTAATGTCAAATATGTATCTTTTATACACAAGAATAATTACCTACGTAATTAGGTTGCCTACTGCAGCTAATAACAGTTCAGTTTCCTGAGACAACTTATTTTTTTTTGTGTGTGTGTGTGTGTGTGTGTGTGTGTGTGTGTGTGTGTGTGTGTGTGTCTATGTCTCTTAATGATGTATTTTTATATTTATAGTTTTACAAGTACCAGGAAAAAGAAGGCGTATCAAAAATGGCTACATACTAGAACTCAGGTAGACAGAGAAAATTATGTTGAAGAAAGAAACAAAGCCAAACAGATAATTGCAGCATCCAAGAAGAAATCTTGGGAAGACTTTGGAAACAGGTTGGAGACTTTGGGTCAAGCTGCTGGAAAACCATTCTGGAGTGTAATTAGCAGTCTTCGAAAGGGAGGTAAGAAGGAAATGACAAGTATTTTGGACAGGTCGCGAAAACTGCTGGTGAATCCTGTGGATTCCTTTGTCAGATGGAGGGAATATTTTGAAGAGTTGCTCAATGTAGGTGAAAATATGATCAGTAATGTTTCAGATTTAGGGGTACAATGGGATAGGAATGATGATGGAAATAGGATCACATTTGAGGAAGTGGAGAAAATGGTCAATAGATTGCAGTGCAATAAAGCAGCTGGGGTGTATAAAATTAAGTCGGAACTCATCAAATACAGTGGAATGTCAGGTCTTAAATGGCTACACAGGATAATTGAATTGGCCTGGGGGCCGGGACAGGTTTCATCAGACTGGACAAAAGCAGTAATCACACCAATCTTTAAACATGGAAACAGAAAAGATTGTAACAACTACAGAGGTATCTCTTTAATCAGCGTTGTGGGTAAAATCTTCTTAGGTATTGTTGAAAGGAAAGTGCGAGTATTAGTTGAGAACCAGTTGGATGAAAATCAGTGTGGGTTTAGGCTTCTTAGAGGTTGTCAGGACCAGATCTTTAGCTTACGGCAAATAATGGAGAAGTGTTATGAGTGGAACAGGGAATTGTATCTATGCTTTATAGATCTAGAAAAGGCATATGACCGGGTTCCTAGGAGGAAGTTATTGTCTGTTCTACGAGATTATGGAATAGGAGGCAAACTTTCGCAAGCAATTGAAGATCTTTACATAGATAGTCAGGCAGCAGTTAGAGTTGACGGTAAATTGAGTTCATGGTTCAGAGTAGTTTCAGGGGTAAGACAAGGCTGCAACCTGTCTCCACTGTTGTTCATATTATTTATGGATCATATGCTGAAAACAATAGACTGGCTGGGTGAGATTAAGATATGTGAACACAAAATAAGCAGTCTTGCATATGCGGATGACTTAGTTGTGATGGCAGATTCGATTGAAAGTTTGCAAAGTAATATTTCAGAGCTAGATCAGAAATGTAAGGACTATGGTATGAAGTTTAGCATCTCCAAAACGAAAGTAATGTCAGTGGGAAAGAGATATAAACGGATTGAGTGCCAATAGGAGGTACAAAGTTAGAACAGGTGGACGGTTTCAAGTACTTAGGATGCATATTCTCACAGGATGGCAACATAGTGAAAGAACTGGAAGCGAGGTGTAGCAAAGCTAATGCAGTGAGCGCTCAGCTACGATCTACTTTCTTCTGCAAGAAGGAAGTCAATACCAAGACTAAGTTATCTGTGCACCGTTCAATCTTTCGACCAACTTTGTTGTATGGGAGCAAAAGCTGGGTGGATTCAGGTTACCTTATCAACAAGGTTGAGGTTACGGATATGAAAGTAGCTAGGATGATTGCAGGTACTAGTAGATGGGAACAATGGCAGGAGGGTGTCCACAATGAGGAAATCAAAGAAAAACTGGGAATGAACTCTATAGATGTAGCAGTCAGGGCGAACAGGCTTAGATGGTGGGGTCATGTTACACGCATGGGAGAAGCAAGGTTACCCAAGAGACTCATGGGTTCAGCAGTAGAGGGTAGGAGGAGTCGGGGCAGACCAAGGAGAAGGTACCTGGATTCGGTTAAGAATGATTTTGAAGTAATAGGCTTAACATCAGAAGAGGCACCAATGTTAGCACTGAATAGGGGATCATGGAGGAATTTTATAAGGGGGACTATGCTCCAGACTGAACGCTGAAAGGCATAATCAGTCTTAAATGATGATGATGATGATGATGATGATGATGATGACAAGTACCAGTGCTGAGGTGGCCCATAGTGAACTTCAGGTAGTGATGTAAGAATTACAATAGTTGGGTGCCCAGCAATCCTCATGTTGCATACAGAGAAATTGAATACCTGAAAGTGAGGTGATAAATTCCAACATATAACATGATGTATAACGTATTTGTACTGCACAAACAGAAACTGAAAAAACAGTGTTCAAAAATAAGGTATCTTGCCACTACGCTCAAAGTTTGAAAAATTGGTATTTTTTGAGGCGCTGTAGCGCCTTAGATATTGGGAGTAGAAAGAAATGGCATGAATCAAATTTGTAGAGAAGTTTGTGCTCTTTAAAAAAGAAAACAGACGTTAAAGCAATAGGAGCAAATGAAACTGAGATATTTTGAAAAAACTGAAAAAATATCGAAATTTTCCAATTTTTTTGACTGCAGAAAGTTTTCCCAAGCGAAATTTTGTTGGCAAAACTCGATTTTCTAATCTTTCCAACCATGTGAACGAGTTGAAAAAATAAACTCTTCTACCCCACCTTTTGCAGGGTATATCTGCTATTTGACTGGATTATGCTGCTATGGGCCGCATAAGGCTAACACCGCTTGAGCACTGTGCCGGACCGTATCTCCATGGGCTCATGGATATACTGAGAGAACTGGATTTCACACAGTCATTGTTTAAGAAATGCATGTTGATATACCGCCTCCAGAAATCTTATAGTATGTGAACATAAGACGTCTTCCAAAACCCCACAGCTGGCCGAGGTTCATGAAGTTGTTGTTGTTGTGGTCTTCAGTCCTGAGACTGGTTTGATGCAGCTCTCCATGGTGCTCAATCCTTTGCAAGCCTCTTCATATCCGAATAACTACTGCAACCTACATCCCTCTGAATCTGCTTACTGTATTCATCTCTTGGTCCCCCTCTACGATTTATAACCCCCCCCCCACCAAATTCCCCCCAGTAGTAAATTTGTGATCCCTTGATACCACAGAATGTGTCCTACCAACCGATCCCTTCTTTTAGTCAGGTAGTACCACAAATTTCTCTTCTCCCCAGTTGTATTCATTATCTCCTCATTACTTGCGCGATCTTCCCACCTTATCTTCAGCATTCTTCTGTAGCACCACATTTCGAAAGCTTCTATTCTATTCTTGTCTAAACTATTTATCATCCATGTTTCACTTCCATGTATGGCTACACTCCGTACAAATACTTCCAGAAAAGACTTCCTGACGTTTAGATCTATACTCGATGTTAACAAACTTCTCTTCTTCAAAAACGCTTTTCTAGCCATTGCCAATCTACACTTTATATCCTCCCTACTTCGACCATCATCAGTTATTTTGCTTCCCAAATATCAGAACTCATTTACTACTTTAAGTGTCTCATTTCCTAACCTAATTCCCTCAGCATCACATGATTTAATTCGACTACATTATCCTCGTTTTGCTTTTGTTGATGTTCATCTCGTATTATCCTTTCAAGACACTGTCCATTCCGTTCGACTGCTCTTCCAGGTCCTTTGCTGTCTCTCACACAATTACAATATCTCGGCAAACTTCAAAGTTTTTATTTCTTCTCCCTGGACTTAAATTCATACTCCAAATTTTTCTTCCGTTTCCTTTACTGCTTGCTCAATACACGGATTAAATAACGTCGGGGATAGGCTACAACCCTGTCCTACTTCCCCCTCAACCACTGCTTCCCTTTCGTGCCCCTCGACTGTTATAAATGCCATCTGGCTTCTGTACAAAGTTGTACATAGCCTTCGCTCCCTGTATTTTACCCCTGCCACCTTTAGAATTTGAAAGATAATATTCCAGTCAACATTGTCAAAAGCTTTCTCTAAGTCTACAAATGCTCTAAACGTAGGTATGTCTTTGCTTAACCTATCCTCTTAGAGAAGTCGTATGGTCAGCATTGTCTCTCGTGTTTCTACATTTCTCCGGCAACCAGACTGAACTTCCTCGAGATCGGCTTCTACCAGTTTTTCCATTCTTCAGTAAAGGATTCGTGTTAGTATTTTGCAGCCGTGACTTATTAAAAGTGTTAGTTCGGTCATTTCCACACCTGTCAGCACCTAGTTTCTTTGGAATTGGGTTTAATATATTCTTCTTGAAATCAGAGGGAATTTTCGCTTGTCTCATACATCTTGTTCACTAGATGGAAGAGTTTTATCATAGCTGGATCGCCCAAGGATATCAGTAGCTCTAACAGGATGTTGTCTACTCCTGGGACCTTATTTTGACTTAAGACTTTAAGTGATTTGTCAAATTCTTCACGTTGTATCATATCTCCCTTCTCATCTTCCTCTACGTCCTCTCCCATTTCCGTAATATTGCCCTCAAGGTCTTCGGCCTTGTATAGACCTATATACTCCTTTCACCTTTCTGCTTTCCCTTCTTTACGTAGGAGTGGTTTTCCATCTGAACTCCTGGTATTCCTCTTTTCTCCAAAGGTCTCTTTAATTTTCCTGTAGGCGGTAGCTATCTTACCCCCAGTGATATACGCTTCTAGATCCTTGTATTTGTCCTCTAGCCATTCCTGCTTAGCCATTTTGCACTTACTGTCGATCTCGACAGTTCGTATTCCGTTTTGCCTGCTTAATTTATTGCTTTTTCTGTTTTCTTCTTTCATCGATTAAATTCAATATCTCTCGTGTTACCCAAGGATTTCTACTAGGCCTCATCTTTTTACCTACTTGATCCTCTGCTGCCTTCACTATTTCATCTCTCAAAGCTACCCATTCTTCTTCTCTTGTATTCCTTTGCCTGTTCTAGTCAATCGTTACCTAATGCTCCCTCTGAAACCCTCTACAACCTCTGGTTCTTTCAGTTTATCCAGCTCCCAACTTCTTGAATTTCTGCCTTTTTGCAGTTTCTTCAGTTTCAATCTGCAGTTCATTACCAATAAATTGTTGTCAGAGTCCTCATCTGGCCCTGACAATATCTTATAATTTAAAATATGGTTCCTGAATGTATGTCTAACCATTATATAATCAATCTGAAACCTTCCGGTGCCTCCAGGCCTCTTCCACGTGTATAACCTTCTCTCATGGTTCTTAAACAAAGCTTTAACTATAATTCAGTCATGCTCTGTGCAAAATTCTACCAGGCGGCTGCCTCTTTCATTCCTTTCTCCCAATCCATATTCACTACTACTTTTCGTTCTCTTCCCTTTCCTACTATCGAATTCCAGTCTCTCATGACTATTAAATTTTCGGCTCCCTTTACTATCTGAATAATTTCTTTTATCTCATCATACGTTTCCTTAATCTCCTCCTCATCTGCGGAACTAGTTGGCATATAAACTAGTACTACTGTGGTTGGCGTGGGCTTTCCTTTCTATCTTGGCTACAATAATGCATTCACTATGCTGTTCACAGTAGCTTATCCGCATTCCTATTTTTTTACTCATTATTAAACCTACTCCTGCATTACCCCTATTTGATTTTGTATTATATCTAGCTTTTACCTATCCATTTACCTTTTTAAATTTTCTAACCTACCTGCCCGATTAAGGGATCTGACGTTGCACGCTCCGATCCGTAGAGCGTCAGTTTTGTTTCTCCTGATAATGACGTCCACCTGAGTAGACCCCGCCCGGAGATCCGAATGGGGGACTGTTTTACCTCCGAAATATTTCACTTAAGAGGATGCCATCATCATTAAACCATACAGTAGAGCTGCATGCCCTCTGGAAAAATTACAGCTGTGGTTTCCCCTTGCTTCCAGCCGTTCGCAGTACCAGCACAGCAAGGCCGTTTTGGTTGATGTTACAAGGTCAGATCAGTCTATCATCCAGACTGTTTCCCCTGCAACTACTGAAAAGGCTGCTGCCCTCTTCAGGAACCACAGCTATCTCTGGCCTCTCGACAGATATATCTCCATTGTCGCTGCACCTAAGGTACGGCTATCTGCATCGCTGAGGTACGCAAGCCTCCCAACCACAAGCTTTCTGCTTTACAAGATGGCCAGCTTCAGAAGATAACAAAAGCATAAATGCTAATTGGGATGTAGTTAATAAAGCTTTTAAGAGTGTCTGCAGAGAAAAGCGAGAAAGCTATGATTAATACGATTTTGCAGTGCCTTTGTTGTTCAGAAATACAACGCAATGGTCCTTCACACAAACATGCATGTCGAAGAAACAGGCACTGCAGCGACTACAGGCATTGTGAAATACAGTAAATTCATTCGCAGTTGCGAATATGGACAACCATCAGCTATATAATGGAATGACGACAGTTTAAATTTGTGTCCGACCGGTACTCGAACCCGGATTTCCCTCTCATCCCGAGCGGTCGCCTTACCGTTAAGCTATCCGAGTACGACTCACGACCATGCATCTACAACCTGTACTCGAACGTTCATATGTATATTCCCGTGCAAGGGAGACATTTAAATTGAAAGTCGCTTTGCCCGGCGTCGGCAGATAAATGGGATGTTGTAGTCCTTGCGTTATTTTCGTGCATGGTTTTTCAGAAATACGATGCAATATACATATGAATGTACGAGTGCAGGTTGTAGACAAATGATTGACGGCATTTGGAAGTTTGGGTCTGACCTGAGTCGTGAGCGGATAGCGTAATAGTGGAAATGATCGTATGGAATTGTTGGCCGGGAAACCCCATGCGGGGTAGTTCGGCCGCCGTATCACAAGTCTTTTTAAGTTGACGCTACTGCAGCGACTTGCGGTTCGATGATGATGAAAATGATGATGGCGGACACACAGCACCTTTCCCCTGCCGGGAGCGAACCCGGGCCCCGTGCGTGGTAGACGGAAACGCTACCGCTACGCTACGAGGCGGACAACGCAGAAGTGAGGCGACCGCTCGTGATAAACGGAAAATCCAGGTTCGAGTACCGGTCGGTCACAAGTTTTCATTGTCGTCATTCCATTATACAGCTGATGGTTGCCCATATTCGCGACTGGGAATACATTTCATGTAGCTGTGATTAAATCCAAAGCAACAGGGATATTGCAAAAGCTTAGATAAAGATACTGCCCTAATGACTACTCGAGCGGTAGCGTTCTCGCTTCCCGCGCCCGTGTTCCCGGGTTCGATTCCCGGCGGGGTCGGGGATTTTCTCTGCCTCGTGATGACTGGGTGTTGTGTGTTGTCTTTAGGCTAGTTAGGTTTAAGTAGTTCTAAGTTCTATGAGACTGATGACCATAGATGTTAAGTCCCATAGTGCTCAGAGCCATTAGAACCACATTTCTAATGACTACAATATAGTGGAGTATTTTTGAACATTTCAGTGCAGTGAGTACAACACAGCAATCAGAAGAATTTGACATATCTGCAGCAGTTAAAGTTAATATTTCACTTCTTACTTTCATAGACAAAGTCCTTTGAAGTGTACAAAAAGTTGGGGGAGAGAAAACTGAAGACTACACTGCAACTTGTACAAATCAATGAAACTAAAGAGAAAGGTGCGAAGGGACGAGAAAGTTATTTGATGACTCAGGCTCTGAGTCAGAAAATGAAACTGTAGTTTGAAAATCTGATGGTGACATACTGAAGACCAGTTAGGCAGTTGTACTGGGCAGATCATCCACACGGTTCAATAAGCTTCTCGGTGTTTACAAAGAGAAGGTCTCGTTCTTAACCAGTTTGAGGAAAATGGACACTGATGAGGTCTCTAACCCTGCAAAACAGCTGCAGCATTTTTACGCAGAAAATATAGAGGAGTCTTGTGGAAGAGAATGTGTGCGTCTCAAAAGTTTCCTTTTGAGCTCTGGATATGAGAACGGTCCTTCTTTGCCTGGCTTAAAGAAAATCCTAAGAGAGAAATATCTCTTTGATATTTATCCAAACCTCAAATCGGTCTTCAAATGTTCAAATGTGTGTGAATTTCTAAGGGACCAAACTTCTGAGGTCATCGGTCCCCAGACTTACACACTACTTAAACTAACTTATGCTAAGAACAAGACACGCACCCATGCCCGAGAGAGGACTCGAACCTCTGGCGGGAAAATAGGTCTTCAAATTTATATGTGCGCACCAGCAACGAACTGCTCCGCTGAACGATCATCCTCAGCTCTTGGAAGAGCTAAAAACTACTTGCTTGCTTTTCAGACTCAGGAGTGTTTGAGTCACCTGGCTGTACTAGCAATAGAAAATCATCTGACTGTGAAAGTGGACTTTGGGAATATGACAAATGTATTTGCTGATAACAGGGCAAGAAGGAAGACATTGAACTACTGACTTGTCTTTGTTGTTGTACTGATCCATTTTCTCTTTTTTTCTACTGTGTTATCCTTCGTGTGTATGTGTGTGTGGTTAATAAAGGCAGATGTTTGGCGCCTCCATCCTGAATTCTGGACATGCTGCAACCAATCTTTCTACTCTGAGCTCAAGGTTCATTACCCTAATTCTATACAGCATTTTCCACTTTAAATAGTACACACCTATTTTAAATAACCTGCTTACGATTTTGCTGCCAAATGTTTTTCAGAATTGCCGAAGTTTATTGTTTGGATGGGGGGGGGGGGGCGAAAAAAATTATTGGGCCCATAGTGTAACATTACCTAAATGCGGCCGGCCTGGGTGACCGAGCGGTTCTAGGCGCTACAGTCTGGAACCGCGCGACCGCTACGGTCGCAGGTTCGAATCCTGCCTCAGGCATGGATGTGTGTGATGTCCTTAGGTTAGTGCGGTTAAGTAGTTCTAAGTTCTAGGGGACTGATGACCTTAGCAGTTAAGTCCCATAGTGCTCAGAGCCACTTGAACCTAAATGCGGGGCTGCACACAACAGGTTTAGGAAATAATTATGGAAATGCTTATCAATTTCCTATGTGATATACGAGGCAAGTTCAGAAAGTAAGTGTACTGTGACCATAAGGGGCGGTGACTTCCTTGTTTTTTTTACGGTTGACAACACTGACTGGTAGAGGGGGATCCCCTGACCATAGCGAGCATCGCAGGAATACAGTAGTACGTAAAGTCATGTTGTAGAGTCCAGATGCGTGAAAGAACTGCCCCAAAATGTGGAGAACGAGTCTCTACTGGCAGTGACTGAGCGCACTGTGCACACCATCTGCAAACTGTGGCTCATGTCGGCAAGGAGGACACCTACCACCTGGGTTCAGGGGGCATCTCGGTTCCTAGAGGCTGCTATCCTGTTGTCTGCTTTTGCTAGAGACAGAAACCTGGCTGAAACCAGATGTTAATAGCAAAGAAATTCTAAATTCCGATTGGACTGTATGTTGCAGAGATAGGTTGAAAGCCGGAGGTGAAAGCGTGCTGAAAACGGTAAAAAATACGTTAGTATCTATTAAAGTTAGTGCACATGTAAATGCGGAGTAATTTGGGTGAATTGTTAATGACTTATGAAGTTAAACAGGTTAAAAGCTCTTTTGACAGTAGACACATTTCTCCTACTACAACGTTATATTTAAATTCACGACTTATCTGAAATCGAGTCCGAATTTCTTGAACACATGAAAGCGTCCCAAATTCTTTAAACCAATGTCTAGTATTATTGAAGTGCCTTTGAATTCATTAAAATTCTTCAGTTTCCCTAAGAGATCAAGGACTTTTTTTTAAACTATTATTTCAACACTCAAATGAAAACTATAGTATCTAAATTTATTTATAAACCAAAACGGAATACGAAAATACTATCGTTTACACTGAGACATGCATTAATTTCAACTTGACTTCTAAGGCACGTGACGTAATGAATGAGCTGTATTAATCCATGATAATATAGTTGTGTAGTCTTCGAAGCTAAAGAAGTTCTCTACACTGTGCAACATACGTTGTCGTTTATATGATGTTTATTTATAAGTATGTTAGAGTTGTGACTGTTGGACTCTCTGTTTCGAGGAAACTACGAATTGGACATTTCACAACAGAACATCGTTCAGTAGTGAGCCATCTTTATGCAAAGATACACAGTACAAAATGACGAACGCTAGCCGCCTTCCAATGCAGGTATGGCTTTTAGTGACGGGAGTCTCCAAGAGATGTTGGCTCGCCTTCGATGCAGTTCTTCTCATTTAAGCAGAGAGGCTGCATCCTTACGGGCATTCGAATCTCTCAGGAGAGAAAGCAGTATGAAGGAACTGGCAAGTAAAGGACCAGTCTTGATATTTACCTAAACTGAAAATTGGAAACCACGAAAACCATTTTTAAGGATGCCGGCGAATGGAATGGAACCACTTCGCCTCACGAACCCAGCGATTTGCTAGCTCTGCAACTCAAGACGCAGAGCTATCTCGGTCGGTGGAGAATATGGAAAAACTGATTGTTATACGTTGTTCTCAAATAAAATAAAATGCTTCACAACAAAAGATGGAACTTTGATGTTTTTTTTCTATACTTGTGCATGTCTCGTCACTTGGTAGTGCATGAATGCGTACACATTTTAAGAAGTAATTGTGCACGCAATTCATGGCTTCAGTGATTATGGTATTATAAGAGCATAATTAGATCTTGGGTGAAATTGGGTGAGGGATACAGGCTCGGACGAATTGAAACAACCCGCTGAAAAATTCTTTTTCAAACGAACAGACCCTTCCGCTCTCCACAAATCCCTTTCCATCGATCCGTATTGGAACAGTTTTCCATAATCGAGTGCCACCTTGGTGGCCACATTGGGCAATATTACGCCACTTGGGCTAATAATGATCTAATTTTTAGCAAATTTTTTATAGAACTACAGCTATTTCCGTTGTATCAATGCGTTTTTTGGGCGACACGGGCACTGATGTTCACCGCTCCACTGCCCTGTAAAATATTGCTACCAAATTTTCTACCAGTCTCCAAGTAACGACTCCAGCGCTGACATTAAACTTCTGTAGACAGGTTATTAGGCAACTGGCTTCTGAATGATTTGACGCCGCCCGCCACGAATTCCTCTCCTCTACCAACCTCTTCATCCCACAGTAGTACTTGCAACCAACGTCCTCAATTATTAACTGGATGCAGTCCATCTCTATCTACCTCTGCAGCTCCATCTAGTGCCTTGGAAGTTATTCCCTGATGTTTTAAAAGATGTCATATCATCCTGTCCCTTCTTCTTGTCAGTGTTTTCCATATATTCCATTCCTCTCCGATTATGTGCAAGATCTCAAATTACGACCTATATCACATACTAGTAGATTTCTCTTGGCCACGAATGCCCTTTTAGCCGTTGTTAGTCTGCTTTCGTTGTCCTACTTCCCATGTCCGGCATATATTACACAAATGGCCATTAAAATTGCTACACCAAGAAGAAATGCAGATGATAAACGGGTATTCATTGGACAAATATATTGTACTAGAACTGACATGTGATTCCATTTTCACATAGTTTGGGTGCATAGATCCTGAGAAATCAGTACCCAGAACAACCAACTCTGGTCGTAATAACGGCTTTGATACGCCTGAGCATTGACTCAAACAGAGCTTGGATGGCGTTTACAGGTACAGCTGCCCATGCAACTTCAACACGATACCACAGTTCATTAAGAGTAGTGACTGGCGTATTGTGATGAGCCAGTTGCTCGGCCACCAATGACCAGACGTTTTCAGTTGGTGAGAGATCTGGAGAATGTGCTGGCCAGGGCAGCAGTCGAACATTTCCTGTATCCAGAAAGGCCCATACAGGACCTGCAACATGCGGTCGTGCATTATCCTGCTGAAATGTAGGGTTTTGCAGGGATCGAATGAAGGTTAGAGCCACGGGTCGTAACACATCTGAATTGTAACGTCCACTGCTCAGAGTGACATCAATGCCAACAGGAGGTGACTGAGACATGTAACCAATGGCATCACGCCGGGTGATATGCCAATATGGCGATGACGAATACACGCTTCTAATGTCCGTTCACCGTGATGTCGCCAAACACGGATGCGACCATCATGTGGCCGAGCGGTTCTGGCGCTACAATCTGGAACCGCGCGACCGCTACGGTCGCAGGTTCGAATCCCGCCTCAGGCATGGATGTGTGTGATATCTTTAGGTTAGCTAGGTTTAAGTTGTTCTAAGTTCTAGGGGACTGATGACCTTAGGAGTTAAGTCCCATAGTGCTCAGAGCCATTTGAGAGCGACCATCATGATGCTGTAAACAGAACCTGGATTCATCCGAAAAAATGACGTTTTGCCATTCGTGCACCTAGGTTCGTCGTTGAGTACACCATTGCAGGCGCTACTGTCTGTGACGCAGCATTAAGGGTAACTGCAGCCATGGTCTCCAAGCTGATAGTCCATGCTGCTGCAAACGTCGTCGACCTGTTCGTGCAGATGGTTGTCTTGCAAACGTCGCCATCTGTTGGCTCAGGGATCGAGACGTGGCTGCACGATCCGTTACAGCCATGCGGTTAAGATGCCTGTCATCTCGATTGCTAGTGATACGAGGCCGTTGGGATCTAGCATGGCGTTCCGTATTACCCTCCTGAACCCACCGATTCCATATTCTGCTAACAGTCATTGGATCTCGACCAACGCGAGCAGCAAAGTTGCGATACCGTAAACAGCAATGGCGATAGGCTACAATCCGGCATTTATCAAAGTCGGAAACGTGATGGTACGCATTTCTCCTCCTTACACGAGGCATCACAACAACGTTTCACCAGGCAACGCCGGTCAACTGCTGTTTGTGTATGAGAAATCGGTTGGAAACTTTTCTCATGTCAGCACGTTGTAGGTGTCGCCACCGGCGCCAACCTTGTGTGAATGCTCTGAAAAGCTAATCATTTGCATATCATAGCATCTTCTTCCTGTCGGTTAAATTTCGCGTCTGTAGCACGTCATCTTCGTGATGTAGCAATTTTAATGGCCAGTAGTGTATTTTGCTGCATAAGTAGCAGAGTTCCTTAACTTCATCTACTTCAGGGCCATCAATCCTAATGTTAATTTGTCGCTGTTCTCACATCTGATCGAGCGAGATGGCATAGTGGTTAGCACCCTGGACATGCATTATGGAGGACGACAGTTCAAACCCGCTTCTGGTCATCCTGATTTACGTTCCTAAATCGCTCCAGGCAAATGCCCAGATGGTTCCTTTGAAAGGGCATGGCCAACTTACTTCCCCATCCTTCCCTAATCTGATGGGACCGATGATCTCACTGTTTGATCCCCTCTCCCAAATCAACCAACCAACCACCCAACCCCATTTCTACTACTCATTTCTTTCGTCTTTCTTCAGTTTACTCTCAATCCATATTCCGTCTGACCGTCTATTCCAGTCAGCAGCTCCTCTAATTCTTCTTCACTTTCACTGAGGATAGCAATGTCATCAGCGAATCGTATCATCGGTATTCATTCAGTTTGAATTTTAATTCCACTCTTGACCCTGTCTTTAATTTTCATCATTCCTTCTTCGATGTATAGACTGAATAACAGGATCGAAATACTAGATCATCGTCTTACACCCTTCTAATCCGAGCAATTCATTCTTGGTCTTACACCGTTTTATTCCCTCTTTTCTCTGGGACTGCGTAGTCACCAGTCTACGCAGTTTAGTTCCTTTACTCTACAAGCCAACCAACCTCTTGCACAAGTTGTATATTACCTGTCTCTCCCTATAGCTTACCCCTATTTTTCCTCACATTTTCGAACATCTTGCACCATTTGACATTGTTGAACGCTTTTTCCAAGCCAACAGATCCTATGAACGTGGCTTGATTTTTTTTTTACTCTTGCTTGCATTATCAATCACAACGTCAGAACTGCCTCTCTGGTACCTTTACCTTTCCTAAAGTCAAAATGATCGCCATCTAACACATTCCCAATTTTCTTTTCCATTCTTCTGTGTATTATTCTTGTCAACAACTTGGATGCATGAGCTGTTAAGCTGAGTGTGCGATAACTCTCGCGCTTGTCGGCTCTGGTAACCTTTGGAATTTCGTGGATGACATTTTTCCGAAAGTCAGATGGTATATCGCCAGACTCGTACATTCAACATACCAACCTGAACAGTCATTTTGTTGCCACTCCCTCCAATGATTTTAGATATACTAGTGGAATGTTATTTATCCCTTCGGCCTTATTTGATCTTAAGTTTTCCAAAGCTCTTTTAGATTCCAACTCTAATACTGGATGCTCTGTCTCTTCTAGATCGACTCCTGGTTCCTCTTCTATCACATCAGACATATCTTCCCCCTCATAGAGGCCCTCAGGATACTCCTTCCACCTGTCCACTCTCTCCTCTGCATTTAACAGTAGAATTCCCATTGCACTCTTAATATTACCACCCTTCCTTTTAATGTAGTCGAATGTTGTTTTGACTTTTCTATATGCTCAGTCATTCCTTCCGACAATCATTTCTTTTTCGATTTCTTCGCATTTTTCATGCAGTCACTTCGTCTTAGCTTCCCTGAACTTCCTATTTATTTCATTCCTCAGGACTTTTATTTGCTGAATTTCCCTGAACATTTTTGTACTTCCTTCTTTCATCGATAAACTGGAGTATTTCTTCTGTTACCCATGGTTTCATCGCAGTTACCTTCTTTGTACCTATATTTTCTTTTCCAATTTCTGTAATCGCCCTTTTTAGAGAATTCCATTCCTCTTCAACTGTACTGCCTATTGAGCTATTCCTTAATGCAGTATCTATAGCTTTAGAGAACTTCAAGTGTGTCTCTTGATTCCTTAGTAGTTCCATATCAACCTTCTTTTCATATTACTTCTTCCTGAATAATCTCTTCATCACTGCTTAATTGTGTTCTGAATCTACAGGGTGGTCCATCTGAAGTTTCGGATGAGATTATCTCAAAAACTATACATCAGGCAAAAATAGTGAGAATGACAAGTTCGTAAGCTCAAAGGGGGACATCAAATGATACTACATCTGACCACTAGCCCCCGTCCCCTTGGGTGGAGCAGGGGGTTACTCTTAAATTTTAAATGGAAACCCCCATTTTTTTATTTCAGATTCGGATTCTCCATAAAAAAGTAATCAAGTTTTGTCTGAAACATTTTTTAAAACCATTGATAGATGGCGCTGGAATCGAGAAAAATTAAAATTGGGAAGAACTCCGATTTATTTAGAATGATCTGAGAAGGATGCATCAAATCGTTACAAAACGTGCACCAATTCTTTCATTACGCTAAATTAAGCTATTTTTTACCGAATGTATCCTACCCGCCACAGTTTTTGATGGAGGGAGGCGGAATGGTAATAAAATATCGTTAAGAAATTCTTCACAATTGCATTACTCACCCGACTGTGGCGTTACCGTGGCCAAACTGCGAACTATGGCTCACTATAAAGGTCGGTGCAATGCGATCGGACGTCACTTCACTTTCAAGTTATGAACAGTAAACATCAACTGACTTTAGCGAAACATGGCTCACTATCCTCCTACAGAGATTGTTGATATGATGCTAATTTTGATGTGAATGCCATAACAATTTAAGCTGCAGCTGCGCAATTGTATGCGGATCGTTTCCCAAACAGACGACATCCAAGCGGAAACATTATTCGAAATTGCACTCAACGATCTCGAAATGGATTCATGCACCGTCCACCACGTCATCGCGAATACAATGAAAATGACGCTCATGCCCTATACTGTTCTCACCTGTGTTCAACTGCATCCCGAAATGCCTAGCTGTGCGATTCAGAGACAAACTGGAATACCGAAATCAACTGTTTTGAGGAATTTGAAGACACATAAATATCATGCATATCATATCACACTGACACAGGCATTAACGCCGAAAGATATGCAACTACGCGTGCATTTCTACCAATGGGACTTGGAAATGATAAGAGGTGACAATGATTTTTTTTAGATACGTTATGTTCATCGATGAAGCCACATTAAAAAACGAATGGCGTATTAAATCGTCATGATTGTCATTATTGGTCCCCTGTCAATCCACACTGGCACAGACCCGATGTCAATCAACACAAGTGGTCGTTAATGGTCTGGTGTGGAATTTTAAACGGTTAGTTGATAGGACCGTATTTTTTTGACTGAATGTTGCAGGGGAATCTTATTTACAACTTCTCCGCGATGATTTGTTGGAGCTAATGGAAGATGCTGATTTAGAAACTAGGCAACGAATGTGGTTCCAACAGGACGGAGCAGCTCCCCATTATGCTAAAAATATTTTGAATGTTTTAAATTTACGGTACCCTGGTCGGTTGATAGGACACGGTGGACCAATTCAGTGGCCTCCACGTTCAGCAGACCTAACATATCCTGATTTTTTCTTGTGGGATTATTTAAAAAATATTGTTTATGACAGCCCACAATGCGAAACGATATGGAGCAATGCATTCGAAGAGTGTGTGCAGCCATACCACGGGATGTGCTGCTCAAAACTGTGGACAACTTTCGCAGACGATTGAATTTATGCATCGAACCAAATGGGGATAATTTTGAACAATTTCTTTGTGGCTAATTTCATTAAGCACCCCAAATTGTGAGAGGCAAGGGGACTCGCACTAATGTGAGAGACAAGGGGGCACACAATAATGAAGCACCCCAACATGTGACAGGCAAGGGGAATCACACCAATGAAGCACCCCCATGGGAACATCATTCTGCTACGTCCATGTCGTTGTTCCTGGGTAACGCTAAAAGTAAGATACAGTACATTTTGTACAAAAATAGCTTAATCTGGCGTAACAAAAGAATTGGTGCACATTTTTATCGCTTTCATGCGTGTTTCTCGGATAATTCTAAATAAATCAGAGTTCTTCCCCAATTTTACTTTTTTCTCGATTTCAGCGCCATCTGTCAATGGTTTACAAAAACGTTTCAGGCAAAACTTGATTACTTTTTCATGGAGAATCCGAATCTGCAATAAAAAATGGGTGTTTCTATTTAAGATTTAAAAGTTGACCCCCGCCCCACCCAAGGGGGCAGGGACTGGAGGACACGGGTAGTGTCATTTGATGTCCCCCTTAGAGCCTATGAGCTTGTCTTACCCACTATTTTTACCTGATCTATAGTTTTCGAGATAATTTCATCCTAAACTTCATATGGACCACCCTGTACGTCTACTCCTGTGTACGACATACAATACAGTATCTGATTTCAGAATCTAACTGAAATCCTCCCGTATCTCCCGACCTCATCCTAATATGCCTCCTCCTTTTGTGATTCTTGAACAGAGTATTCGCTATTACTAGCTGAAATTTATTGCAGAGCTCAATTACTCTTTCTCCTCTCCCATTCCTCGTACCAAGCCCATACTCTCTTGTAACCCTTGTTCTACTCCTTCCCCTACAACTGCATTCCAGTCCCCCATCACTATCAGATTTTCATCTCCCTTTACATACTGAATTACCCGTTCAATATCCTCATATACATTCTCTATCTCTTCATCTTCAGCTTGCTACATTGGCATGTACACCTGAAATATTGTTGTCGATGTTGGTTTGCTGTTGATTCTGATGATAACAGCCCTGCCACTTGTTCACAGTAACTCACTCTCCGCCCTATCTTCCTATTCATAACGAATCCTAGTCCTGTTATATCATTTTCTGCTACTGTCGATATTACTCTATATTCATCTGACCAGAAATCATCGTCGACTATCAAGGCCTTTTTTATGGGTCCAAAGGCGTAATAATCACGTGGGGAGAGAACCAGCTTATGGGGCGAGTGCTCGAGTATCTTCTGCTTGAGTTGGCGTAACTTCTGCGTTACATTTCCGATATGCGACATGCGTTATCATGAAGCAGCAACATCCGTTGTCGCACCATTCCATGACGGTGGTTTTCAACAGACATGTTGCCCCTTAGATATTATTTATTCTCCGATGGATGCCTGCCAGTGTTTGACCTACGGCACACAGGAAAAGAATAACAGCACGTTGGTCCTGTTTAGACGCATTTGATAACAACGTCGCTGTAGTTCAAGTTTCCGCATTTACTGCAAGCACGTTGGGAAGACACGAATGCCACACTGCTGCCTTGGTTACATGTCGGTGCTTATATACCCACTTCGGAGTCGCGCTACGTAGCATATAACCTGCAGCAGTGTCCTCAAACGGAAATGAGCGTTACAGGAATATTACTTCACATAATACGCTATGTGATCAAAAGTACCCGGACACTTGGCTGAAAATGACTTACAAGTTCGTGGCGCCCTCCATCGCTGATACTGGAATTCAATATGGTGTTGACCCACCCTTAGCCTTGATGACAGCTTCCACTCTCGCAAGCATACGTTTAATCAGGTGCCGGAAGGTATCTTGGGGAATGGCAGCCCATTTGTCACGGAGTGCTGCACTGAGGAGCTGCATCGATGTCGGTTGGTGAGGCCTGGCACGAAGTCGGCGCTCCAAAACATACCAAAGGTGTTCTATAGGATTCAGGTCAGTCCATCTGTGCAGGTCAGTCCATTACAGGGATGTTATTGTTATGTAACCACTCCGCCACAGGCCGTGAATTATGAACAGGTGCTCGATCGTGTTGAAAGATGCAATCGCCATCCCCAAATTGCTCTGCAACAGTGGGAAGCAAGAAAGTGCTTAAAACGTCAATGTAGGTCTGTGCTGAGATAGTGCCACGCAAAACAACAAGGGGTGCAAGCCCCTCCATGAAAAACACGACCACACCATAACACTACCACCTCCGAATTTTACTGTTGGCGCTACACACACTGGCAGATGACGTTCACCAGGAATTCACCATATCAACACCCTGCCATCGGATCGCCACATTGTGTACCATGATTCGTCACTTCACAAAACGTTTTTCCACTGTTCAATCGTCCAAAGTTTAGGCTCCTTACACCAAGAGAGGCGTCATTTGGCATTTACTGGCGTGATGTGTGGCTTATGAGCAACCGCTCGACCATGAAATCCAAGGTTTCTCACCTCCCGCCTAACTGTCATAGTACTTGCAGTGAATCCTGGTGTAGTTTGGAATTCCTGTGAGATGTATAGGTGTCTGCCTATTACACATTACAACCCTCTTCAACTGTTGGCAGTCTCTGTCAGTCAACAGACGAGGTTGACCTGTACACTTTTGTGTTGTACATGTCCCTTCATGTTTCCACTTCACTATCACATCGGAAACAGTGGACCTAGTGATGTTTAGGAGTGTGGAAATCTAGCATACAGACGTATGACACAAGTGACATCCAATCACCTGACCACGTTCGAAGTCCATGAGTTCTGCGGAGCAACCCATTCTGCTCTCTCACGATGTCTAATGATTACTGAGGTCGCTGATATGGAGTAACTGGCAGTAGGTGGCAGCACAATGCGTCTCATATGAAAAACATAAGTTTGGGGGGGGGGGGGGGGGGTCCGGATACTTTTGATCACATAGTGTAAATAGAACTGCTCAACTTCCTTGTCCAGGCTGCAAAAGCCCAAGGGATGTCAACCAGCTGCTGTCTCATCCTCAGCATTACGATGTCGTGCTGATGCGGTATGAAGAGACACGTGGTCAGTTCGTTACTCTCCTGGCTGTTTTGCCGACTTTCCAGACCATGGAGCCACTACTTCTTCAAGCAACTCCTCAATTGGCATCATGAAGCTGAGTGCAGCCTGTACCAGTCCTCCAACAAAGTAAAAATCCTTGGCCTTAGTTTGGGGGAGGAGACCAAACAGTGAGGTCATCAGTCTCAACGGATTAGGGAAGGATGGGGAAGGAAGTCGGCCATGCCCTTTCGAAGGACCCATCCAGCATTTGCCTGGAGTGATTTAGGGAAATCACAGAAAACCTAAATCAGGATGGCCGGACGCGGGATTGAACCGTTGACCTCCCGAATGCGAGTCCAGTGTGCTAACCACTGCACCACCTCACTCGGTCGTCAAGGAATAGTCAATTTCATAATGTGGTATCAGAAGGGAGGCTAAGAATGAATACTACCAACATCAGGAAGAAAAGAGTACTGCTCTTGGATAGTAGTCATGGCAGAGGTGTAGGCCCTCAGTTACAGGACAAGTCAAAGGAAGAGAATCATCAGAATTTTCAAGCCTTAGTGTTCTGCTGAATTCATGTGATAGAACTTTTAGGGCCTTTGTGTGAGGACTTCACAGAGTATGATCATGTGGTCTAAAACTTTCTGGCAGATGAAGAAGATAGTGACTGTGGATGAGGCAGCGGGCTGCTTGGATAGCGAAGAGGCACACATCATGTGTGGTGAACAAGACAGTTTCCCAATTGATAGCACAAATGTGGGTCCACTTGAACTGCACATTTGGCCGCATCTTGGCAGTGCTGTATAGTGAGTTAATATGGAGCTGTCAATAATGCTGACGAATGTTGACCAGGCACAAAGTGATAAGTCTCAGTGGGGATTGCTGGGGGATGTGATTACATTCGGCATGGTCTGCACCTAAACAGAATTGGGAAGGGGTGTTTGGTGGAGTTAATTAATGAGAATATAGTGGGTGGGTAATGGACTACATATGGTCAAATATCTGTTGTCTTAGGTAGGATTAGGCTTGTTTTGGAATAAATCATGCTAACAGTCTCCCCTCCCTTTGAAAGTTCTCAACTTGTTTAGGGATTTCTTCAACATTTACCACAGAAGATAGAATGCACCACACCTAAGTGCACTCTCACCATTTATCATAGATAAAAAGAAATCTTAAGGGTAAACAAAAACCACAGAAATTTGCTACATTTATCTATACTTTGACAAAATGTGTAGTCTATTAAAAATAAAGTATACCATCTCAAAGCTGAATTAGAGACTTTGAAGAGTTTAGTAGTATGCATTACAGTGCACTGGTGTAGAGATACTGAAATGCAGCATACAGTGCTACCTCCATGTGAACATACAAGTTACTACTCTACCTTAATGGGTGGGACACCATGTATTTGTATCAGAAGTGGAATGTACTTTAAAGCTAGAGAAGATCTGATCTCAATTAGGGTAGTTAGATATTTTGAATTGACAGTCCCTGAACTAGCAAAGATAGATCTCCATAAAAAGTTAATCATTATGGGTTGTCACTGTTGACCTAATGGCAACGTGGACAGATTTTTCCAACAAATTTTCTAAAGTTCTGTAAAAAGTCTTAGCCCTCAAAACTAAGATAATAATATGTAGAGACATGATCATAAACACAAGTGTTGAGGATGAAACTAGTAAGAACTTCCTGAATATTTTGAATTCCTTAAGTAGGGCATAAACAGAAAACACTGTTACTAGAGTTTCAAAAAGTGCAGCATCAGTCTTAGTCCATGTAATTACATATATTGACAGAGCCAGTTTTAAAATATAGACAAAAGATCTTCGCCTCTCTGATCACTAATGCCAGATAATAAAGCTACAAAGAGGTTTGGTAAAACCCACAAAGCTGAAAGTCTACAAAAGGATATGTTCTGGATGTACCATGATGACAAAACATCGTAATTAAGTCTACATGGAAAAAAAAAATTGATGCCAAAACTAATCACTTCAACAATATCAGCTAGGGAAAATAGATGGATAACTGCAGGTATTAAAAAGCCTTCCCAGACATTTAAATTTCTCAGTTCTTTACAAAACCAGTACACTAATCCAGTTTCTAAATTACTATCACAGATACAAAAAGATATACCGAACACTGCTACTTGCTGCAAATAATAATAATGATGATGATAACAATGCTAAAAATAAAAGCAAAGTAGTCTCCAATGTCATAAAAGTGGAAAAGGCAGGCACAGATATATGAGGGTGGTTTGAGAAGTTCTTAGGGCAGAATAGAACAAAAGTACTTACTTCATTGAAACTTTTTTATTTTTCAATGTAGTCTCCTTGTAGATTAATGTACTTTGTCCACCGATGTTCCAGTGCCTTGATCCCATCTCGAAAATGAGTTTCCTCCAGGTATGCAAAGTAGTTGTCAACTCTGGCTATCAATTCTTCGTTTGAAGCAAATCTTCGTCCACCAAGAAAAATTTTCAGTTTTGGGAAGAGATAGAAGTCGGATGGAGCCATATCTGGTGAACAAGGTGGGAGTGGCAACAATTCATACCTTAGTTTGTGTAAATTTGCCATGGCAATGGCAGATGTGGGCAGGCACACATTATCTTGATGGAAGATGACTTCTGCCTTGCTAAACCTGGCCTTTTTTTGCATATCTTTTGTTGCAATTTGTCCAAGAGGTTATCATAGTATTCTCCAGTAATTATTTGCCCAATGGGGAGATAATCTACAGAGTCCCCTTTGGATCCCAGAACATTCATGCCATGACCTTTCCCGCCGAAGGAATTGTCTTTTGCTTTCTTTGGTGGCGGAGAATCAGCATATTTCCACTGCTTTGATAGTTGTTTTGTCCCTGGGTGTAGTAGGGCACCCAAATTTCATCTGTGGTCACAAACCATCACAAAAAGTCTTGTTCATTTCTCCTAAAGTGGGCCAGAGTTGCGGCACCCATCTTGCACATAATTTTTTCATTTCTAATTCTTCAGTTAAAATGGGATATACCCTTTCAGATGACATCTGGCAAGCATGGGCAATTTCAAACACTTTCATTCAGTGATCCTCCATGACCATTTTGTGCACTTTTGCAATGATTTCTGGAGTAGCGACACATCTTGGCCGACCACTGTGCGGATCATCATCTAAGCTCTCCCGACCAAATTTAAATTCATTTGTCCACTTGGCAACAGTTGGATATGAAGCAGCACAGCCCCCCAGTCTATTCTGGAAATCAGCATGAATGTCCTTTGCCTTTATACCTCTCTTTATGAAGTACTTAATCGCTGTTCGAATCTCGATATTTTTTCCATCTTCACAAATCACTACATAGGAATAACAACAGAGCCACATCACCGCCACAGTTCTCTTCCAAGAGCACTGACGTGGCATGTGTTTATGGGCAACAGTCCAATGAATATCACGTGAACAACTCGTTGCCATAGTGCTGACCTCTTGTAGTGATTCCAAGAACTTTTCAAACCACTCTCATAACAACATGCAAATCAAAGATTGGAGTAGAATAAGAGAAAATCAACAGGAACTGGCAAATTGTACAAGTGAATGTTTTTCTGATATTGCAGATGAGTTGTAACAAAATCTCGATAAAGCACAAAGCACTCATGATGAATTACACAGCAAGCACAATGATGATGTTTCCTATGACAAGATAAAGAGATGTTCAATGAAACACCTTTGGCTGTCAAGGGTTTCAGAAAACCAAAAGAATCTTTGGTTGTTTAGAAAGGCTTATAGTGGCACCAAAGTTAATAAAAGCTTACAGTCGCACCAAAATTAGTACCAGTCACTCATGGACAAGACAGGAACTGAAACTGAGAGTAGCAAAGCAAAGGCAGATATGATTTGTACTGTTTTCAAATGTTTCTTTACAAAGGAAAATGCAGTATTGCACCAATTTCTCATACCACGAAAATATGAGTGAAATAGATATTAGTGTCAGTGACGTTGAGAAACAGCTGGAGTCATTAAAACTGAACAATGTTCCATGGCATCATGGAATCTGTATCAGATTCTGTGCTGAATTTGCAGCTGAGCTAGCTTCTCTTTTAACCGTAAACTACTGTAGATCTCTTGAACAAAAAATCATGCCAAGTTGTTGGAAGAAAGCACAGATTTACAAGAAGCAAATCAGAATATTACTGTCCAATGTCCTTGACATCCATTTGTTGTACAATATTATTTTGAGCTCAAGTGTAATGAGGTATTTTGAACAGACTTACACAAACAAGTATGGATTCTGAAAAGACAGATCATGTTAAATCCAGCTCACATTTTTCTCATGTGACACCAAAAGCCATGGATCGTGGCAGTCAGGCAGATGCAGTATTCCTAATTTGACTCACAAGGGGAGGCCACATGCATTTCATTCAAACTTTGTACACCTTTAGTAGACCATAAGAACAACAAAACTGTGCAAGCAGTAAGGTTCACTACTCTTGTAATTCTGAAAAAATTGCAAGAGAAGTTTTATGCATCTGTTATGAAACTAAATTATTTGTGCAAAGTTACCTGGGCTAAAAAGTCAATGTGGTCAAGTGGTTAACATTAGCACTTTGCAAGAGGGTTGTGGACGAGGCAATGGTTCGAATCCTGCAAACACCTACTTTTTAATCAATATTTTTTTCTTCACTGGTCTCATTATTTAATTTATATGATATCTGAGAGGTAATATAATAAAAAATATGCATGCATTTTCATGAAGTTATCATGAATTTCAATTGTTATTTGACTACTTACCATTTGTAATTAAACTGTGAAGGACAGGGACAGGCTTGGAAAGTCCAAGTCAAACCTTGATAAATAACGATGTGAATGACATTACTCACAATCAGTAATATAGTCAGTCACAATGTGCCAGACCACAAGAGTAATGTACAATTACTCTGCGGATGTGTTCTCAACATCACACTTTGCAGGACTGTACTTGTCATACAACACGGAAAACATAAATTGAAACTTCATGGAAACACTCATGGTTTTTTCATTGTATTACTACTCAAATATCAAATAAATTAAGTAATATGACCAGTGATGAAAAAATAGATTAAGTTCAAGCAAGAGTTGAAACCCCGCATCATACACACTCATCTTACAATGAGGGAATGCTGATCATTTGACCACCATGAAGTCTTAACATTTGGCACCTACGCACAGGTACATAAGCCACACAATAGACACATAAAACTTCTCTTGCAATTATCTTGGAATTGCAAAGGTAGTGCACCTTATTACTTGCACATTACATTGTTTTAATGACTTACTAAAGCTGTGCAAAGGAAGTAAATCTATGATTCTGGCATCGTGACCTTTCCTCGTCAGTACCACATCGGAACTTTATCATCAAAAGTAGCATTATACGTAGCATTATATGAGATACTAAGCTAAATCTGTGACTGGACTGAAGATATTGTGATAAGAGACAGTGCAGCATGTAATCTTGGATGGAGAGTCATCAACAGATATAGAATTAACTTTGGGTTTCCCCAGGGAAGTGTGTTGAGGCCCCTGCTTATCATGTTGCATGTTAAGGGCCTTGCGTACGATAGTAATAACAACCTCGGACTTCTTTCAGACAGTGCGGTTACCTATAATGGAATATTATCTGAAAGGAGTTGTGCAATATTCAGTCAGATCTTGATAATATTTCACACTGGTGAAAAGACTGGCAACTTGCTTTAAATATTCAGAAATGTAAAACTATGTCCTTCACAAATGAAAAAAACATAATATCTTATTACTATAATACCAACTAGTTACAGCTGGAATCTTTCAACTCATACAAATTACCTGGTTCTAACAATTTGTAGGGATATGAAATGGAACAATCAAGTACTTGCAGTTGTAAGCAAAGCAGGTGGCAGACTGCAGTCTATTGGTAGAATACTAGGAAAATGTAATCAGTTTACAAAGGAGACTGCATACAAAACACTTGTATGACACATCCCAGAATATTGCTCAAGTGTGTGGGAACCCTACCAAACAGCACTAACAGTGGACATTGAACAGATACAAAGAAGGGCAACATGAAAGGTCATAGGTTTGTTTGACCTGTGGGAGATTTCACAGAGATGCTGAAGCAACTGAAGTGACAGAAGATAGACATAAACTATCCAAGAAAGTCTACTAACAATGTACCAAGAGCCGGCTTTAAGTGATGACTTTAGGAATATTTTACACTCCCACAGGGATTGCAATGACACGATTGAAATAATTACAGCACACACAGGGCATTTAAGGAATCAATCTTCCTGCGAAACCAAGAACAACTGGTATGGAAAAAGGCACTAATAACTGGTATAATGTGATGCACAGACTGCTGTGCACTTCACAGTGGTTTGCTGAGTATAGATGTAGATGTACAACAGAGCTCAAAAACTGGAAGACAATACACAAATTAAAAAATAAGAAGCCATTGGGCATAGAGGATGTACCAGTCTCTGTTCTGAAGGTGTGAATTGACAGGGTACAAATTCTACTCACAAACATAATAAATGAGGCCTTTAATTCACATATTTTTGTGGAGTACTCAAGCACTCATGACTTGTGTCCTTGCTAACTAAAGGTAATGCAGAGAGTATAGAAAACTACATGCCGCTTCTAGCACTGTCAGCCTTAGCAAAAATAATTGAATCAATCGTGAAAGATAGGCTAATGAGTAGGAGAAGTACAATAGAGGCACAGAGGTCTCTTTTGACAAAGATATCTGTGTTACAGGCATGTTCTTAGACTTTGTCCATGAAATACTGCTAATGAAACTAGAGAGACTAGATGCAACAGGAACAGCAAATGAATTAACTCCAGTCTCACCTGGAAAATAGGTTGCAAAAGATAAGAGATAGTTCACTCTTCTGTTGATGACAAATTTTTAGTAAATAATTAATCACAAGACACTTAAAAATGTTGGTGTTCCTCATGATAGTATACTGGGTCCAACTCTATTCTTAATGTACAGTACATCAAAGACTTTTCAGGCAATGTAGCACACCGAGAAAAAGTTCTCTTTGTTGATAACAACAATATCATAATCACTGAGAAAACACCAGAACTCCATGTACAGAAGGAAAATGAAATCATCAAGGATGTTCACAATTGGACAGTACATAATAAATACTGAACAAAAAGAAAACAAACAGCATACACTTCAGTATAAAGCGAGGAAACAACTCTGTCATATTAAGCATACACAACTGTTGTGGCACTGTCTGATGTCAGCATGGAAAACAAGTATCTAGCACAACATTACTGTAATCTGCTGTGGCACCACTGCCCAGAGGCCACTGGTCATCATGAGTGGCCTCTGGCAGGATTATATCGGGATACGGCATTCTGAATCTGTTGTGATGTGATTTGTGAAGTGGACAGTGAATGTGCTACTGGTCTGGATCAGGTTTTAATACTGTGTCTTCCGTTTGCCATTGGTAGAACACCGATATAGGGTGAACTGGACTTTGCTTTGGCATATGGATTTAGGTTAGCTTGTACTGTTTCTGAGGAGTGTATATATCTCTCGCTGTAAAAAAAGTAATCCCCTCTAGCTCATGTGTAACTTACCTTAACAAAATTGGTGACGATCAGGCCTGTTGACACATGCAAATCAGACTTTGAACATTGTTGTGATTTGCCTAGTGTGTGGAATTTTCAACCATGGTGGAACTATAACTACTACTAATGCAAACTGTACAGGGTTATCAGAAGCTTATGACTGCTGTATTACAGGCAGCGTCAGCATTAGCGAACATAGCAGGTACACCTCCTGCACCACCTGTGTTTAAAGCTTTTCTACCATTTAATGAACAATCTGACCTCAGATGGTCCAACTCCTCACTTAGTCTCCCCATACCGTTTCCAGTGTTTTATTTATGTACATGTGCCTCTGTTAGTCAGGTCTGGGTTTATCAAGGACTCATCATCTATGATACGCGTCATCAGCAGGCAGTTGACCACAGCTAGGTGTGATAGTTTGAACAGTTTTAGTATGAAACAGCTTGTTTCTAACTCAATCAATGTGTTATTGTCCATGCATTTCTTCCATAAATTAGTGACAGTGTTCCTCTTGACAAACAAATAAGTGTTGATGCTAACCTACTATTCGATGCAACTCTGTGGACTCTATGGCTCATCAACCTGCCAACGGACATGCAGTTCACCATAAGCTGCACCACTCGATCAACGACTCCTGCTTGCAGATTGTCTGTTCTTGGTAATGTCATCGACACACCATTAACACACAATGCTCAAATGCCCTGCGCTAAGCCCAGCAAATGATGCACTTCCCACCACCCGAACCACGCCTAGCTTCCACAACAGCCGACGTAGGCAGTGCCACATGGCACTCGCCACTGGCACCACCCCATTCTACACCACAAACACCTTCAGCGCAGGAACCTGCCACATTGGAAGATATGACTGGAGCTGAGCCTTTGGTCTACTCGTTTCATTGCCAGTTTGGACAAGCCACATGCAAGTGCCACATACCCTACGGATATCACCCAATCATCAACCATGGGTTGAAACAGATAGTCTGGTCCATGCTTATGACCAAACCCATCTACACCTCTCCAGTATCACTCAAATACAGGACACTCAACCAATGCCGCCATGCAGACATCTTTTCGTCCTTGAACTCACCATCCAAATGTACTTTCCAGTGGATACAGAGTCAGATGTTAGCTCACTCCAGTTGGTAGCATGCCAGCATTTCAACCGATATTGACCTTATGCTAACAATATCAAGATACAGGTATAGAGCATGATGTCAATCACTGTTCACCTCGCAGCAAATGTTACATATCAGTGGGACTTCTACATAACTGACATCACAGAGCCAGTCCTGGGAATCAACTTCCTAAGCACCAATCAGCTTTTACCGGATGTAGTGTGAGCCTCGGTCACACAGTATATAACAGAATATCGTGCAGTGTCATCGCTCCCCACCTATGACCTGATGTAACGTGACCTGCCCACCGGAACATTACATCTTTGACAACGCCTGTGTGAAGATGCTCTGCAAATGTGTTCACACAGTAAACAATATTTCTACAACACATCAACAAATTCCCGAATGTCAGTCACAATCACAAAACCTAATATGTCTCGCAAACCATATCAAAACCACCATTAAGCACTCACATCAGCACACGACTACCTGTGGTCATTATTCTGACAACAGCTGGTTGCACCAAATGGGCTGCCAACCAGCTCCACTCACAACAAAGGTGCCACCCTACCACCATCAACACAGCCACCACGGACAACTATCATGCCCATATTAGTACAAGGCAATGTATGATGTTGACAAACAATGCTTCCAATACCTCCACTTCTTGCTCCATAGCACTCATCTACGTGGCTGAAGATGGTACAATGCAGTGTATCAATATGACAGAAGGTCCACCCAACCATCACAAACCGCACCACCTCTGTCCAATGCATCTGCAGATTGCAAAGAACACTATTGACAAACTGCTCCAAGCAGTGATCTTGTGACAATTGGACAGTCTGTGGGGCTCTAGGATCAAACTTTTCCCAAAAAGGTCGTTACTATGAGGGACACTGATGATTACAGGGGTCTTAGTTCCAGAACAATTCATGGCAGTTACTGGATTCCTAACATACAATATTTTACTCACACACACGCAGGTGCCACAGTGTTCACTGTCATCAGCTATAAACGTGCGCCCCAGCAGATTCCAATGCACCAAGCCAACATTGTGAATACCACCATTATTCAACAATGACACAAGTTTCCCCCAAGTGAAATTCCCTGATTTCCAGACAAATTTTAGCATTTTTCATAACAAATTTTGAGATCTCAAGGGTAAGTAAAGACATAAGTTGACAAAAAATGTAAGGACTTCTGTATTTTGAAATGTGTGAGCAAAACTCTTAAGTACTAACATCAAATCTTTTGTAATTAACTGTTTTTAGTTGGAGAAAGCAAGACAAATGTTATACATATTTCATTAAGACCACTGACATTACTTTTATTTCAATAAAGTGAAACATGTTTGGTGACAAAAAATAGGCATTTTTTTTTTAGTCGCAAGACAGATTTAAAATGCCTTCACTGCCTTCATAAATAACCACAGAAAAAATTAGGCCTCTTGAAAGAAATGTATAAGGTGGAGAAGAGTTAAGTAAACCAACACTATAGGTGACCACCAATAAAACATTGGTTCTACTATGTTCGCTACTGTCAGTAGTTAGCCACGGTGTTATGTCTATTAATATAGAGGTATTGTGTGATTTTTCTTTCAAGAAATACACGAGTACATAGCGTACAAACTGCCAGCGACTGCCATAATTTTCTTCTTCTTATCGTCCATACTTTCTAATATATCAACTACTTTTGAATTGCCCAAATGCACTGGAATAGATAAAAGTCTATGAAATGCCACACTGTACAATGTACACTACTGGCCATTAAAATTGCTACACCATAAAGATGACGTGCTACAGATGCAAAATTTAACCGACAGGAAGAAGATGATGCGATATGCAAATGATTAGCTTTTCAGAGCATTCACACAAGGTTGGCGCCGGCGGCGACACCTACAACGTGCTGACATGAGGAAAGTTTCCAACCGATTTCTCATACACAAACAGCAGTTGACCAGCATTGCCTGGTGAAACGTTCTTGTGATGCCTCATGTAAGGAGTAGAAATACGTGCCATCACGTTTCCAACTTTGATAAAGGTCGGATTGTAGCCTACTTTGATTGCGGTTTATCGTATCGCGACATTTCTGCTCGCGTTGGTCAAGATCCAATGATTGTTAGCAGAATACGGAATCGGTGGGTTCAGGAGGGTAATACGGAACGCTGTGCTGGATTCCAAATGCCTCGTATCACTAGCAGTCGAGATGACAGGCATCTTATCCGCATGGCTGTAACGGATCGTGCAGCCACGTCTCGATCCCTGAGTCAACAGATGGGGATGTTTGCAAGACAACAACCATCTGCACGAACAGTTCGACAACGTTTGCAGCAGCATGGACTATCAGCTCGGAGACCGCGGCTGCGGTTACCCTTGCCGCTGCATCACAGACAGGAGCGGCTCCTATGGCGTACTCAACGACGAACCTGGGTGCACGAAAGACAAAACATCACTTTTTCGGATGAATCCAGGTTCTGTTTACAGCATCATGATGGTCACATTCATGTTTGGCGACATCGTGGTGAACGCACATTGGAAGCATGTATTCATCATCACCATACTGGCATATCACCCAGCGTGATAGTATGGGGTGCTATTGGTTACACATCTCGGTCACCTCTTGTTCGCATTGATGGCACTTTGAACAGTGGATGTTAGTTTCAGATGTGTTACAACCCATAGCTCTTCTCTTCATTCGGTCCCTCCGAAACCCTACATTTCAGCAGGATAATGCACGACCGCATGTTGCAGGTCCTGTACGGGCCTTTCTGGATACAGAAAACATTCGACTGCTGCCCTGGCCAGCACATTCTCCAGATCTCTCACCAACTGAAAACGTCTGGTCAATGGTGGCCGAGCAACTGGTTCGTCACAATATGCTAGTCACTACTCTTGATGAACTGTGGTATCGTGTTGAAGCTGCATGGGCCGCTGTACCTGTACACGCCATCCAAGCTCTGTTTGACTCAATGCCCAGGCGTATCAAGGCCATTATTACGGCCAGAGGTGGTTGTTCTGGGTACTGATTTCTCAGGATCTATGCACCCAAATTGCGTGAAAATGTAATTACATGTCAGTTCTGGTATAATATATTTGTCCAATGAATACCCAGCATCATCTGCATTTCTTCTTGGTGTAACAATTTTAATGGCCAGTAGTGTACTTGTAGTGTGACAGTTGCAATTCCTGAGATCCATCGCCAGTGGCATCTGGCCTGCTGAGGAACACCACAGTCCTGGGTCCATGGCCATGAAAATCCCTGAATTATGCCACACACAGACAGACCTGGCCTGTGGGCAGATTGGTGAGACCAGATCTGACAGGTAGGGCCTGCACATTAGTGGGAAACTATGAGCTTCAGATCGACAGAAATGGCATGTGGTTTTGGCCTGACATGGAAGTCCACTCGTTTGGCAAGCTATTCACATGTCACAGACACTATGTTGATGAAATGAGACCACGGTGATCACCCACGCAACAGATAACTTGCGCAAATACTCTGACAATCGATGAGGATAGGTAGCAACTCACCGTAAAGATGAACACTGAGCCACAGACAGGCACATAGAAAATAATCACTCTCACACAACTAAATGTGTGCAAAAATACACACATGATCGTTGTGTCTCTGACTGCTACGTCAACAAGCTCTGAGAATCAGATCCAAACAAATGACTCCCCACGCCTCCCTGCCTCTCATCAGCAGCTGTGAGGCTAGCAGCAAGTAGTGGTGACAGCACTGACTGCAAGCTGAGGGCAGGGGTGGGAAGGGGAGAAGCAGTAAGAATGAGAGAGTAGGGAAGCAGCACACGTACTCAGCTGCACCCAGCCAGCGATGAAGCACGATCTCAGTAAACAAATAATTTCATGCTGCTGAGACAAACAACAGATTTTTCCAATTTTTTTCAAATTTCTCCGATATATTTTAAATTGTCTGATTTCCAGAACTTGTGGAAACCCTGATAGTATCCCATTTGGGCTTTCTGAGTACCTGTATATGCCATACTCTTTAAAGAATGGGACCCAGACATGGCAGCAGTTCATTGACAGACTCTTCTTCCGCCTCCCCACTGCTACACATGATTAGACGATATTTTGATCTACTCTAGTTACCTCGAACATCATTCGGTTCATTTACAGAGGGTCTTAGTTGCCCTCTGCAAATGAAGGGTTATCATTAATAAGGCTAATTCTCAAGTTAAGTAACCTTAGGTCAAGTTCCTGGGCCACATCCTGAACACCGATGGCATCCACCCCAGGGCAGTGTGTGTATGTATGGACCAGAGCCTGCTTCTGCAGGTGACACGTTTCCTTGGCAGACTAAACTTTTACAGCTAAAACTTGCCACAAGTGGCTGCTTCACAGTCGCTGCTAATAGATGTGCCAGCTGGAAAGGGCAAACTTGGCAATAAAAAGAACGAATGGGATGGCCAGCTTGAAAGTATTCCAGACCTAAAAAAATTGCTAGTCCCCTAGCCCATTCCAACCCAAACACGCAACTCACCCTTACAACAGATGACAGTAATACCATGATGGATGATGTACTGTCAACAACATACAGCAGCCACTTGGATTCTTCTCCAAGAAGCTCGTGCCTCCACAGCCCAAGTGGTCTGCTTTGATTGTGATCTGCTTGTGATCTACACTGCGATCAAGCATTTTCAAGGTGACACAGATGGGCACAACATAACAGTTTACACGGACCATAAGCCATAAACCTTGTGAATACAATTAAGAACTTGCCACATGACATCGGCCTACACCATTTCTGCCACCTCACTTTACAGTAAGCTACTGACATCTGCCACATTCAAGTGGCAGACAACATAATTGCAGATTACCTCTCACAGATTGGTGCAATTTCGTTGCAATACAACTATGAACTCATGGCCACAGAGTAAAGCAATGACCCTTCCGTCAACAAACTCGTGGCATATCAGATGATGACTCTTCAAAATGAACGCTGAACCTTATGCAATATTGTGCTAACACTACTATGAGATGTGTCCCAAGATAGTGCCCCATTGTGCCACTAGCATGCAACGGGAAGTGCTAAACAGGCTGCACAACTTGAGCCACCCAGGAATTAGAAAAATGACACACCTGGTGACAGACAGGTTCGTGTGGCATGAAGTTAATCAAGACTGCAGGTGCTGGGCACAGGGCTGCCTAGCCTGTCATGAAGCAAAACTGGTTGACAGGCCCAGCAACAGGCCAGACACTTTACGATACCCAAAGCATGTTTCAAACGCTTACATACTGACTCTGTAGGACCTCTTCCTCAATCAGAAGGCTTCTGGTACCGCTTTCAATCATTGACAGAATATCAAGATGGGTTGAGGCAGTACCCAGATGCGATATTACAGTGGAAATGACAGCGCACACATTTATAAATGTGGGTCCTGCACTTTTGAATCCCACTACAGATAACCAAGGACGAGGGCTGGCTGTTCAAGTTGCATCTGTTCACAGCCCTGTGCAGTATCAATCACAATCACATCATATCTTACCCCCTTCCCCCTAAGCAACAGCCTGGTCGAGAGGTAGCACAGGACTATGAAGGCAGCTCTGACATGACACAGTGGCTCCTGGACCACCAAGTCAAGTGGATGTTCCTCAGCATTTGGTCAGCATACAAAGTGACATCCAGGCATCGCTTGCCAAGATCCTATATGGCAAAACCCTAATGACTGCCTGCAGGCTTTGCACAGCCTATGCTCGACACAGCACACACAGATGTGCAGGCATTGGTGGACCGAGTTTGCACACATATAGAAAATATTTAATTGCTGCCATCATCACCATGCACAACCAAAAGTCTTCATTCACAAGGTCTCTCACCACTTGGAGTGCATAATGATACATGACAAATCCATATGTTCAGCCCTCCAACCACCATACAAAGGGTTTCACAAAGTGCTGTCCTGGGGTAAACAAAATGTTCAGTGTACTAGTGTGTAGCACAACAGTGTTGCTCGTGAGGCTCAAACCTGCGAGGGTTCGGGAGGACAACCACACTACACCCCTTACAAACATCAGACCACACGATTCCAACACAGGCGAACAGATTAACTTCACCCCCTGTACCAGCTCCACTTAGCGAGCTACTCACAGAGCTAACATTGCTGTCACCAGCACTGCGCGCCACTTCCAAACTGTGTTACACCTGTGTCAGATGGGTCACCTCAACACCTGACGCAGTATCACCTGTACGCCATTCGCCAACACGCATGTCCCCTCCGTGATACATATGAATACCTATGCACACTGGAGGCCTCAAATGAGCTTACCATCATTATACAGCATCCATCCAACACATGCCTAAATGAGAAATGGTCTGACCGTGTCTCGTTCATGCACCAGCCATGGCAGCCAGTCCCAGCACTCCCTGTTGAAGCAACCCACAGTGCTCCGCAGTTCCCGAGGAGCTTTGTGGGAACACTGGCAGGTCGAAACCTCTGACATCTCAGAGAGAAGATCATTGGGGGAGAAAAAGCAGTGACTAACAGTACATTCTTGACAGACAGAGATAAGCAGTGTATTCAAGTATAACCATGCTCTATATCGTTCGCTAGCGGTTCTAGTATGCCTTAGTACCCTTCCTCCACATGTATGTGACAATTTAAAGCTTACTAAATGAGCTTGTGGTAAAATGCATACTCTTCTCTGTTCCCTCTATCAATCCTTTTTCACTGACACAGGTCCCAAGCTGATGAACAGTATTCAAGTATCAGTTGGATAAAGGTTCTTTTGTGAGTTATATCCTTTACAAGTGGACCTACCACATATTTAATGGATGAGACTGCTTACAGAGCCTGTCCAGCAATCATGTAAGCACGTAATAATGTCCTATCCATCTACTTAAGTATAATACGTTACATTTGTTTATGTTGATGGTGAACATACAAAACAAAACTAGCATAGTGAAGACAACAGTGAATGGTGATAAAATGCTGTACACATTGCACTTTATGCTGGGCTACAGTTGGTAGTGGTCCAAAATAAAGTTATTATCAGTCCGAAGTCATATATGGTCTTGAACCTTTTGCCAATTCTGCAACTCCCATCAGTTACTGCACCAAGGGTCTTTTCAGAGTGGGTGATCAGCACATTTCTTACACAGACGTTACCAACCACATGTTCATTATTACTTACCAGTGGAAAAATGCTCTGGGGTACTAGCTGCCTTATTCTGCCTTCCACACCTTTAAAAATTTTGGCAGGCAAACATATTCACTCTCTTTTACTCACATGCAACACCTCTCACCCCCCAGGAGCTCCCGTAATTGTAACTCACTCACATTCACTAGTCCATTACTGTAAATTGCTCATACCCGTCCACTTCCACTTGCCCATTCTCACCCACTCATTCAGACCAACTCATTGTCATTGTCTCCCCCTAACTGCCAATGTCTCCTGTCTCACAGCCACAGTCCCCTTCATTCTATCCTACTACTACTACTACTACTACTACTACTACTACTACTGTCTCATCTCATTGTTACTGTCTTCCTAATGCTCTCTCTTTGGCTGCAGTCACAGTGGCTCCGATATTGGTGGATTCTGCCAATGACCAACATCAGCCAGAGACGGCTGATCTTTTCAAATCAGTACACCACTATGTGCACAATCACACTATAGTCGATCTTATCTCCTGAATGTACAGACTTCAGAGGGTAATCAGTGAAATTCAAATCGCTTTGTTTTCTTCGGCCTAATCAACTGACGTTTTCGCACACAAAATATGGAGAGTGAGAAACTGATATGTTTAGTCCAAGAAAGAATGAGTTTGTGGCATCCTGAGGATGAAATTATAATTTGGATGTAGTTTGGAATCTATGGGCTGAAAAAGTACGTTTATTCGAAACCTCAAATATCCAAAATCTTCATTAGAAATTTTAGGCTTAGATTATAACCTCAAGAAATAATTTCAAGTGACAAGGGTGGCATATCTCATATGCTTATAGCTACTGTACTGGACCTTTTTTGTGGTAGGTTGTCTACAAATTATTATTAGTGCTTACTGGTATTTTATGCCAGTAGGGTAGTGATTCCATTAATAAGAAGTGGTTTCAGATGTGGGATGCTATGATTTCCACTTTTAATGCTTTAGGTTTTCACAGTATCATACGCTACACTTTCTCTCTGTTTTTCACCCACGTGCTAAACGACTGTTACTGAAGGTTAATTGACGTACGTCTCCATAACTTTAAATAAATACTGTGAAACTGTGTGTTTATAACTTGCTTTTCGAGATTGCCATGAATTATGTCGAGTATGTAACAGAACGTTTCTATCGTCATCTCATATATTCGTAAAATTTATCCGGTTATTCCGATAAGTAAGGAGAGAGTGTTTAGTACTTGCCACATTCTTTACAAGACAGAAAGCTCATTCACGCACATTCGGCGTCTCTCTAATAGCACAAGCTTCTATGGTGCACTCATATCCAAGCACAGACATCCTTTACAAGAGAAGAAAGCTCATTCACGTGCATTCAGCATCTCTCTAACAGCAGGAGTCTCTATGCTGCACTCATATCCAAGCACAGAGGCCTCGTGGTATCCATCCCACCCCAAGAGGCTGAAAGCTAGCCTATTTCATGCGTAGAATAGATTCTAACTTAACCAAACCTCCTTTGACCCTGCCAAAAACTGATGAAGATTGGACGCATTATGACCACAGTATCGGTCGACCTCTGGTAAGTCTTTGTTGGTGCCACTGTAAATGCAGCCTTACTGCTACTATCTCACCCATTCCTTCCTACTGCTGCTGTCACTTCTCATTGTCACTATCTCTCTGTTCCTTGATGTCACTGACAGACTCTGCCTCTCATTATCACTGCCTGTAACTCACTTCCACTTTTCCCTTCTCTTCAGTCATGTCTCAATGGCACTGCCTCATTCACTCTTTTCCAAGCACCGTTAATGTCATGTTCCACTGAAACTGTGTCCCTCTCTCGCACACCACCACTGTCTTCTTCATTCTCTCTATACCACAACCAGTGTCTACTATGTTTCAGTATTTATTACTTTGCTGTCTCTTTTTCCACTGCCACTGTCTCCTCCTCTCTCAGCATTAAAAAGTGTATGTTTACATGCCAAAATTTTTAAAGGTTCTTAGGAAGATAGAATGATACAGCAGATACCTCACTTTTCAGTCAGTCAGTTCTTAGTCGGCAACAACATTAATACAAAACATTTCTATTTACGTGCACAAAAATTTTCAGTGTGCTTCTGTACCACAACATGAGGTTCTTATAACACTTCTGATGGTAATGGAGACACTTTAAGTATATCTCTGAAATGGATAAAGGTATCAACAAAATTTTCAATGTTGTTCAAGATCGGGATCTCAGGAGTGTATCATAAAAATTTCAGACACTTTCTGTGTGTGATGCTCTTGGAATCTGTGGCTGGGTTTTGGAGAAAAAGGTAAAAATACCCTTTTCTGGGGTTTTCTCAGGAACCTCCAAGGCACTAATGGTGCCTCCGTAAGTTGTTGCATTCATATTGACAGTTTCAAAGAATACCAGACAAATCTAACATAATTCAGTTAATATCTAACAACTTCCAACAGCTTTCTGTGTTATAATTTATTTTGCAAACAGGATGGTAGGATCCTTCACCTGTTTCTCCACAAGCAGATAAAAACTGAAGAACTCCCTAGGGTATATCCTCTCAATCCTACACTGCTCATCAATTATCCTCAGCAAGCATATGTTCACTAAGTTCCGTCTACCCAATGAAAAATGACACTTCTGCACTTCATCCAATATACAGACCTTCTAGGATTGCCTCACAATCACTTATAAACTATTTGAAATCTTTGCTTAACTTGTTCACATTTTCCATTTGTATATGGTTTGATTCACTCTCTTCTTTCTCTGCTGTATGTCCTGACTTTAAATTGTCTTTTAAATTATTTATCTTTCTCTTCTAATTTTCTGCCAGCTTATTTTATAAGATGCACAGAACCTTTGCCTTTGTTGCTTAGAGTCCACCACATCACAATTTTTCTCACTTAGATTGTACTCTACAAAAGCTACAGCATTTGGTATTCTTTCATTGACACACATCACCTCCTTTAAAATCATCTTAATGAACAGTCTTCAGGAATGTGGGTTGTTACATAAAATAAATTAACAAGAAGAATTGGCCCCTGCTGAAGACAAGTCTGTAAAGAAGACTACACACAAAACAGTGACTAGGGCTCATTTACTTATATAAATAATTATTTCTGAATTGGAGGTTACCAAGTTTTAGGGTTTGTACCCAAATTGCAATTCCATTTGACTAACCCAAGCAGCAATGCAAAATCTATATGTATCATTTTTACTCCTAATTTTGTGATTGTGAATTACACATTACAACCTATTTTCACCCTTGTTATACTTTTAGAGAATAAGCATATTGGCATTAACATGTGAGAAACTTCAGTTGATGTTTAGTTACCAATTTTGCAAAATATCCTTAATGCAATTCTTTTTAGAATAAATACTTCTTTGACCTTAATTGCACTGTCCCAGAAGACCACGCCTTACATCTTTCCATTCTGGGCTGCACTATCAGGCGTTTGGTTTTAAATTTGCCACAGCTCAACTATGTCACTTTTCTGTGCCACTCCAGACTGCAATGACTGAGTGAGTTCTGAGCTTCTGTTTAGCAGCTGTTTTGTTTCACATTGTGATCTCCTGAGAACAACAGCTCATTTCAAAATTCAACCAGAGGACAGAGGCATGCATCCCCAAGGCAAATACATTATATTTTCCTGCATTTGGTTAGTTTAAAGTAATTCCTGCATTATTTTAGACGGGGAATATTTTTTTTAACAAACTGTCACCACGAGATTTTTTTCAATATTTTAATCTGATTCTGCAGGTCATAATGTATGGAAATTGCTACATGTCACATAAAGTTTAAAATTTTTTTCCCTCAGGATGGAACTGGGTATGACAATGAGTGAAAGTATGTTAGCAATCCTGCCTACAGTCAACTAACTTGTTAGGTTAGCACTTATTTTTGTTCCTAATCAGTTTTATTATTCTTGCTTGACTACATTCTAGATCAAACGTCAATTAAGGTAGTTTTCTTGCCTTCTCTTAACTTCTTTTGTTTTTATATTAAATATCTATTTGATTCTCCCCCTTCCCGGTGTCCTATATGACCATCTACTTTTTCCTTCAATATCACGACTGTCTACTCTGAAACCTTTTCACATTTACATTATTTACACTCTATCCTACTCTACCACAAAGTCATCTTTCAACCTGAATGTGATCTACCCAAATACATGACAACATTGCCTAGTCTTTCTGTAAGACCCAGGAATACTTCTGTACACATTCTTGGAAATGCTACATACATTTGCCTTACCCTACAAGGATATAGTCAGTGCAATGGTAGCATCAATCAATCATTCAGTTATTTCATTTATGATATGTAGTGTATCCTACACCATGTTGTCTTTAGTTTGAATAGCATTCAGCAATCAGATCTTCTTCAAATTCAAACAGACTTTCACATGAATCAATCACTAAATTGGCCATTTGTAAGCATTCTATAACATAACTTTTAACAAAGGATTTTTTTCTATTTCTGGGAAATAAGCCGGCAAAGTTACATATACCCTTTTCATGTCAGTTGACTAGGTAGAAATTCCACATCCACTGTAGTGGGATTTGGAGAAATTTAACACAATTTTGGTTTAGCTCCACAACCAATCAAATTAGTATTCCCATCAGTGACCAGTTTTGATACGTGTTGTGCTAGCACTGGACAGTGCTCTTTTACTTCAAATTCAGGTTGGGCATTACCATCAAAATGAAGCAATAACATACATCACTATTTAAAAGTCATCACTTTCATCATAATTTTAACAAATTTTATTGATTTTATCATCATTTCAAACTTTTTTTGTAGCTTTCTACGACAGTCGATTAGCAACGCATTCGGTATTCAATAATTCACTGCTGTAGCATTGTTTCTGCATCAACCATTAACATTTACTGGATTTGCCACACACTTCTGTAGCTGTGCCAAAATTCAAATGTTGCCGGAATGTTCATCTCCCTATGTGAGCAGTTAGGAGACCCGACTACCACAAAATACAGTCTTTTTTGAGAGGACTGGAAGGAGTCCACCCAGCCTCATGAGGACAACTGAGGAGTTATTTTTAAAAGGGACAGGAGCTCCAGTTTCAACAGTAAATGTTCAACTTTAAGGAGAGTGGTGTGCCAAGCACGTATCTCCACTGCATCATCCAATGAGGCCTTACTGACAAAGTGAAGCAGTGTGACCAGCAACATGTGATCCCCTGGGTCTAACCATGGATTTGATTAGTTCCAAAGAGACAATGCACCAACCCATATGATTGAAACTTCTATCCAAATATCGCTGTCTCAATTTATTTGTGAAGTTTTTAGTTGAACTATTACAAAACTGGAAAGATTATTTATTTTGGAGCCTGAGGCAGAACATATACTTAAGACAGTTTTAACTATTTGTTTATATGTAACAAATCTGAGTGTCAAGATAGAGCTGCTCAACCAAATTTGAATCTTAAAGAAGGGTCTGAAAGAAAAAAAAATACTCCATCTGTTGCAAAGAAATCAGGTCTTGGCCATACAAGATCATTTATTAAATTGCTCATAAACAACAGGTACACTTAAGCACATCTTACACACAACAATAAAATTTAGACTACATCATATTTAAATACATTTCACTTTTCTGATCTGTAATAAATAAATATTCATAGATCTAATATATGCTTTACCACTAAAAAGGGATGAAATGATAGAAAATGTAATATCTTTAAACAATATGATTTTAAGACATCCTGTTATTTGAAATACACCATTGCACTGTCTCAAAAGAAGTACAATACGAAGTCAGTATGTGAGTATACAAACCATTTTAGAAAAGAAAACTGATACAAAACATCTTAGGAAAGGAAGTGAAACAAAAACAATTTAGGGGGCAAAAACCAATGTATTTGTGAAAGGTGAGTTAAAGCCTGCCACATCAGGACTGTCAGCCTTAACAGGTCTTGGTGTTGTGCCTGTAAACATCATTTCTTTAACAACAACAACATTAACACAAAACATTTTTTAAGTATCCGATAAAGAATTTTTCCTTCTTCTTTAAGACACTGCGAGCAATGAAGAAATGATACATTTACTTCAATGCCACAGAAGTGGAAATGACTGAACACTGGATTAGACAATGGTCTGTGTCCTACTATCATAACAAATTGCTGTCCCTCCACTTGCAGCAAATAATGTGTCTTCTTGATAGTTAAAACATTTTTACTGTCTATGACAGAAAATTTTAAATCATCACTTTGAAACAGACAACCAAGAGTCAGAGTAAGTTAAAGACCTTGTAATACCTGAAAAAATTTTAAGATTGTCTACAGTGCAGAAAACATGACTAACAAATCATTGCGGTATATTATGTACATATCATTTATAGATTCAAACAATATTTCATAGGCAACAGGCTGATAATGAGAAAATGAAGAAAATATAAATTACAAATACAAAACTTTTACAGAACTTACACATTCATTGTTACATATTTCTTAGTGGGCAACCAAACGTGAATAAGTAACAGATATACCAGTGTAGTATGATAAGTATAATATATAGGCACTACAAATAGCATGTGGTGCTGGAAAATGTGAGAAATGGGAGTAAACAATCATATTATGTGGAAATCAAAGATTTCTCAATGCCCCCAATGCAACACCTGTTTCCCTATCCATGATCTTATAACATAGAACAGAACTAAAAACGTTGGTAAGACACTGTTCAATTGATGGACAAAAACATAACAGAAACTAAGATTACAGCAAAAACAAAACAAAAACATTACAATGTAAATTATGTCCCATTATTGAGGATATGCCATTTGAATGCTGTTGTTTCAGCTTGTACACAAAACATTTTCCCTCGTGTGGTAATTCCTCTATAATATTATGAAAAGGAAAATTGTTACTCACCATATAACAGAGATGCTGAGTCGCAGATAGACCCAACAAAAAGACTCAAAAAGTGAGCTTTCAGCCAACAAGGCATTTGTTGGAAATAGACAAGATAACCAACATTCTCTCATGCAAACACAACTCACACGTACACAACCGTGTGTGTGTGTGTGTGTGTGTGTGTGTGTGTGTGTGTGTGTACATTGTCTATTTACAATGAAAACATTGTTGGCTGAATGCTCACTTTCTGACAGTCTTTTTGTTGTGCCTATCTGCGACTCAGCATCTCGGCTATATAGTGAGTAGCAACTATCTTTTCCGTAATATTGTCACACTCCATCTTAGATTTTCCATTGTTTGAATCCTCTACAATCAAAACTTAATTGCATTCTTGCTTTGTTTTACCAATTATTTCTGTAAACTGTTAACTTTTTCCATTCCAACAGTTCTGCTGTTCTCATATTTACTGTTACCTCACAAATAAATAATCTTGAGTTTGGCACAAAGGCATAATTCAGTAAGTGCTCTATTGTTTCTTTACAGTGTCACCATGAACACTCTCTTTTCTTAGCCACACAATTTTTTTTTTAGTACTGCCATTAGGGAGCAGAGGAGAGGGGTGGGGTGGGGTGGAGTTCCTTCGCCTGCCACAGCTAGTGTTAAACCTGAATTTCCAAAAGTTGCTGAAAGGATACAATAGGTAAAATCTTGGAAGTATCTACTGCAAAATCTGTATCTATCTAAAATAGCTGGATAACTGAAAGGGAGTGGGAGGATTGGAAATAATTTAGAGTTTAAGAGTCAATTACTTCATTCAAAAATAGAGTACAAGCAGTAATGTCAGAGGATTTCTCCAATGTTTCCTTTATAATCATACGAGGATTTCTCCAATGTTTCCTTTATGATCATACTACTGACAACTGTCAAATATTTAACTATGGACTGTACACATGTTAACTGTGTGGAATATAACAGTGAGGAATGCAGCCAACCAGATATGTAACTGCAACACTGACTTGAGAAAAACTGTGAACCTTTCATTCTTATCAACCAACATAATCTGCCAAGCTGCATACAGAGCTTGCTTGGTAACTGGAGACAATAACATGATTTTAGAATGCTGTCTCAATCTAGAACAGACATCTTAATCTGAAGTGACTGCAAATCTGTCAGTGTTTCCTCTGTGGTCTGCAGATTGCTTGAAGAGAGGGATGGGCTGTGCCAACACATATATGAAAAATCTACATATAAGGAGAGATATTTAGAACGTATGTCTATACATTATGACATATAGTTCAATCCCTGAGAATAGTTCATACACGTTTTTCATCACAGAATCTGGTAAAAGAAACAAAGGAGTCACACACAAAATGGATAGCTATACAGGCACATGAAATTCAATGACCGTATCTTAGGAGGAAAACTGAACAATAATGTTACAATTTATTTGTTAAGACTGCATGCAAATTAAACTCTTAAATATTGGCTCTTCAGGCAAATGAATAAAAAAAATTGTAATAAAATGTATGTCACATTTTAGATACTGACACTATATCAACTAACACACACACACACACACACACACACGTTTGTGATGTTACAACTAATAAATTCATAGAGATCGAAACACTGACACAAAATTACACACAAGGTGACTATGATAAAAATTTTGTTTTAAATAGATTTTCAGGCATTTGACTTAGAATCAGTGAAGTCAAATGTAAATTACAGAAAGAGCCAACTTTATAATATTAAAATTGCAATAAGTAAAAATATTTATTATTTTTCCAACGACAGAACAGACTATAAGCTGTCTTCTTGCATTATTCTAAAGACTGCATACATGATTCATGAGAACTTAAAAAAAAAAATCTTTACAACTTCCAAAAATGAAAACACATCAAATTCCTCTAATTATAACTTGGACAGTTATACCCAATCATGTGCAGAAATGTATTATAGCTAGGAAAACACTGCAGAGGCCCCTTACATTTCTAAGCTACTGAAGTTCTAGTGTAACTGCAATGAGTACGGCAATTTACTTCTGCCCATAAACACACACAAATAATGGTCATGTAACAGTGGTGCGGTGACATAAAATGTGGACACAATCTTCAAATAGGACAATATTTTAACAGAGGCAAAAGAAATATCTCTTAGTACACATATTTGTTTAGCAGAACTTACTAAGCATGTTATATCATATCAAAGCATTATGAAATAAATTTTATTGTGAAAATAAGTTTCCTGCTATCATGCTTGAAAAAATGTGTTCCAAAACACTGTTTTCTGTTAAGTCCTAATGAAGTCAATCATCTTTTATGCAGGAACTAATACCACAAAACAGGTATGACCTCCGCTTATAGTAAAATAATGTTCACATCAAAAACGGAATTATTCTCTGAAGCAATGTATCAAAATTAATACTGCAATATGACCCCCAAGCAACAAAAGTGAATACCAAAAAAGAAAGAATTTGAAATGCTTATTTATAAATGTCGCATGCTAAACATCTACTGTAATAACCACAACAATCTATCAACTCCAAACAAAAATGTGTGCAACATGACGACTTTGATTGTAATAAGTTTGTTAACATGTATGAAGTTGTTACAACACCCCCCCCCCCCCCCCAAAAAAAAGCCATACTGAATGGTACAAGTGTCAACATCACAACAATACAGAAAGTTTCACCTATTGTTTACAGTTAAACTTGTCTTTTGTCAACTGAGTTTACATGAATAAACTTTCCAATCCATAGAAAAAAAAGAGCTTACAATATTTAAATAAAACATTTAGACAATTACATGTTACAAAGTTACACTGAATCAGAAACATGCAAACCATTGCTTGAGGGCCATGTCATTTACTATACTGTTGCTACTTAATTATCAATACATTCTATGTACCTAATTAAAACTACATTGCAAATATTAATTATACTGCTCTTTACACAACAATCATTTACTCAAAAAACACTAACAATGCCAAAACAAGGACACTGAGCATTAAAATTAATGGTTACAGTTTTTAAAAGAAAGAAATACACCAGATTATCAAACTTAACACAAAATTTTGGAAAAAAATTTGATAACTCAAAATTTTATACATTAAGAATGTGATACATAAGGATATGACTTGAGCAAAAACTGATTTCAAGCAAACGATAGCCATTGCCGTTTTGCCATACAGTTATGTAGTAGGTGCCATCCAGTGATCTTTTAGGGCAGAGAAAATAACAGGTACATGAAATTAGACTGCCTAAACAATTCTTCATGTAATAATGCAATAACTCTATAAAATAGGTACTGAATGTCATTAACATCAACCTATGACAAACCATTCATCTCCTCTTACTACTGTCACACAAATATCATAGCAGCAAACCTTTTGTAATTCTTCCTCCCTACTAATAAAGAAGGGGATATACATTTGTGAATAAAATGAGCATCGACTAAAACTTTCTATACGTAATTCTGTGAAGTCAAAAATGTTGTCACTTAATTGCTACATTCTTCATAAACAGGAGTTAGTTCTCATCCAGCACTATTTAAACAGAATCGTATTTTAACACGTGTAATGGTAAATCCTGGATGGAGAATAATGAAAACAGTGGAGGACATACCTTCAACACCATAGAGAAGTGTCTGAGAACATGAAAATGCTGCATTTGTCCATATACTACAACAACAAACAGCATTTTTGAAAGATTAAGCTGCTATCATCATTCTTATACAGCATACCTGCCGCCTAACACTTCTGGATGATGCTTAGTGATTTGTCTCCACATTTGAATCTGTGTAATCTTTAGATCTAAAACAGAAATATGGTTTTAAAACTTTTAAAATATTGCCTTTATGTCATGAAATACTTCATGGATAAAAATACAAACAACATTCTTTCCACGCATGTCCATGTGAAAACACACATATGGTGGAGGCAACTGATAAATATGCCAAACACTGACACGTAGAATGAGCCATACAGGGACCAAATTAATTTAGAAACAATACTTATTGGAAGAACAGATATTCTGCAATTAACTACAGTGACTCTTCAATTTATTAAGGGAGAAAACAGGACAATTTGTCTTACATGAATATCTTACTATTTTCTTAATTATCTCCAAACACTAAACATAAGACATTCCTGTCCTTACTTACTTTCATACAATGTTGGACCTCTGTCTTTTGCGTGGATCTGTAAATGAGGTTTTAACAAATGACACTTCCAGGGCAATTTACTTGATAAACACAATCAATTATAATTTATGCCCACGCTTAGACTCAATTAACAAAATTATACGGAAGCCATAAGCATAAAAATTAACCGTATCTACATTGCATCTGTTGCATGAAGTGTCAATCATAAGAGAAAGTGCTGTCAAAGTTGCCAAGCATCTTGAATTTTCTTTCTTCACTTTAGTTTCAAATTCCCACACACTGCACATTCCAAAACATCAGTATTCCAATAGGCCAAATCTCAAAATTAAATTACTTGCCTCTACAATTCAGGGCACATCATCACAATTGAGAAATATATAAAAGTATTTAATATTTATGTTATGATGTAACATTCAAAATCACTTGTAAGAAATGGCACCAACCTGACTTAAAGGGTTGGTATGAGTTACATGGGGATGTTACAAATAAATACTCCATAGTTAGTGTATCACTTGTATCAATAAACTTTATATTTTTAACAGCCAAAACTACATGTCACCACAAATATTTTTTTGCATTATTTTCTTAAAAAACTCTAAATACCATTGCTAAAGGCCTGAAAAGGTAAAATGATTTTCTAGGGCTGGACTCTAGAACAGTTTCAGGTACATTTTTTATGATTGATCTGAATGTGTGAAACTATAAAAATATGCTAAATTACTAAAATCATCAAAAGTATGGTAAGGGCAATATTTAAAAAAATTTCACATGAATAGTACAATAAAGTAAAAAACTGCAATCACAAATGATACATAAAAGTGTTTTTTTTTTTTAAAAGCTCACCCAATGAAGTTCAAAATGTCTGTGATGGATGCCCAATAGATAAAGAACACATGCTCAGCATCACAAAAGATAAAAATGACACCTGGTACATCACTACCAGTACATTTACAGGTATGATTATGTGGATTAAATCTTTCTGGTATGTCTTGGCTTGTCATAAAAGACTTAAGAGATTACAGTTCACAAAAAATAACTGAGTAACAGATGTCCCTCTTCATTGTGCCAAATGAAGAAATGCAATACACATACCACAATAAAATAGATCAGATGGACTTGTTATGGAGCCTTTGGTCATGGGAATGTCACTGATGCAGATAAATCAAGCAAGTGACGGACTGTCGGTGCCACTACCGCTGCCTGTGCCACCACCACTTAGACCATCCTTATTTGCAAGTAGACCTTGCCTCTTTGTGCTCTTGGAAAGTGTTGCTACTTCCTTCTGCAGTGATTTAACCTTCAAGTGTAACTGTTCCACTTTGTTGTCATGCTCCTTCTGCATTGTCTTCATTTTATTCCTCAACTCACTCTCAGTGGTAAAATGTTTCGCCTTGAGCTCTGTCATCTTTAAACAGAAAATAATTTATTTATTTACTTATTCATTCACTGATTTGTTAATTCATCTGCAAGACAATTTCCACTGCATAGATGTAGTTAAGACATGCACAATCTCAATTAAATTTAGGTATGTGACATATAACACAAATATATCTTAATTCAGTCAGAACTTAATCATGCTTGATGGTTATCCAACACCAATCCCCTAGTCCTTAATATATGCTGGGTAAGATGAAAACATGATTAGTCACACTTTGAATGTTAGCAGCAACTACCTGAGCAATAACAATATCAAAATTTAACTACTTTTGCTGCCTTAACAGTGTGTGTGTGTGTGTGTGTGTGTGTGTGTGTGTGTGTGTGTGTGTGTGTGTGTGAGCGCGCGCGCGCTGCTGTTGCTGCTTTTTGTGGGGGTTGGTGATAATGTAGGATGTCAAAAATAAAATACAGGTATTTTCATTTGTTACTGTATAAACAATTTACAGTCTGACTTATCTCGATACATACTGACTAAATACAAACATTGAGGTATGATAGCACCACTTTAATATAAACCAGAAACAACACAAACTGACTTCGTAATGCTTTTTTAGTGAAAGTGAAATGTGTTTGATGTACCATCAGGCATGTTTAGTCATTCAATCGAGAAAATATTTGTTTGTCAAAATTGCAATGAAGAACTGGCAAGGCGAAGAACAAAAATTTTACTGTTCAATGTTTTTCTTATTTGTTAAGGTGGCAAACAGTTAACATTTAAAAACACACACACACTAAAAAAATTTGTTTAGCCACATATATATATATATATATATAAAAAAAAAAAAAAAAAACGAGCTCTAATATAGGAAGTAATGTAATGAAGAACAAATGTAAGGACTTATTTATGCTAATGAGTGGGCATTATCTGAAACACTTAGTACAAAAACTAAATCAAAATACTTGTTTGTATCCCAACTTGAAGGAATCTCTGAAACATACTAGAGATAATGAAGTCATCAGAGAAGCTCTCACTTCAATTATTATGTAACCACTGAGAACTGTGGAAAATCTAATTCATATACTTTGTGGATATGATTAGATAGAATGTCAATGGAAGGCAAGGTAAAAAGGGTTGGAGGGAGGAAGGGGGGGGGGGGGGTAAAACATGGGTGTGCGTGTTGTGGAATATTCCACAAGAACATAACTATATCTACAAAGAGACAAAGTAGTGTATTGTAGGACATTCATAAATATTTTTTATGATGAGTTCTTATACAAGGTAGTCACTTTGGTTAGGAATAGGTTCCATCTGTAGGAACAGTTGTTTATAAATGTGAACAGATTTGTTACAGCTTCCTCATGAACGGTCAGCAATGAGTCAAACCAATTGTTTGCAATCAGAGGTAACTAATTATTTTTGCTGGGAGGAATCCTCTCACCTTCAAAAAAGGACTTACCAGGCCACTAGTTCTTAATATGTATTAACACAAAATAACTGAAATAATTCACACAATTAAGAAACTATTTTGATAAGGTGTATTAGTGTGCAAATGGTTTCTTGACCATGCACTGTATGCCTTTAGACTGTGACAAGTTTCATCAATATTGATGAACTCAATGGTATTGAATGAGTAATGTACCACAGGAAAGTTCTTTTGCTGTTCCAGAAGGCAAAACTGGTAAGCTTCTGCACCACCTTGAATGCAATATCTCTCAATGAATAACTCAGGCTACAGATTCATTTCACTAAATACAATCTACCCTAAAGTTTGCAACTATTTTATTTTTTAAGAAAAGAAAACCATCTGTTGATATTTTATGAGGGCTTGGCAAATACTACTAATCATTTGGATTAGGTCTATTGATAAGTCTGCCTGTGAGAGTTGATTATAACTAATATTGCAGCACTGAGTCAAAAGTGCCAACTCACAGCAAACTGGTAATGGCTTGGAAAGTGATGTGACGAAAGAATAAATGGCTACTGAACATCAGTTATCAAAGAGTTTAATGATACAATCTGCTCATATGCTTTGTGGGGATCTTTCACATTTGTGAGTCACTAACTGGATTCACAACTAGTTCTTCTCACTTCCAAAGAATACAGTAGTTACGACAGGGAGGTGAGACACACCTGGTTCATCAGCATTACAGATTAATGACTGTCGGTCTGGTACACCAGCCAGCTTCAGTGTAGTTTCAGGCCCTTTTCTACATTTTAGACAAATGCTTGTCTGGTCCCCAATCTGCGCATCAGAAAATATGATACATAAACGATTAAAATATGTATTCGCTAATACGAAACTTCCTGGCAGATTTAAACTGTGGGCCAGATTGGATGCTAACTAGAGACTTTCACCTTTTGTGGACAAGCGCTCTACCGACTGAGTTACCAACAAGCCATTCTCATAGATTTATTTCTGCCATCACCGCATCTCCTATCTTCCAAACTTCACAGAAGTTCTCTTGCGAAACTTGCAGCACTAGCACTCCCAGAAGAAAGGATACTACAGATGTGGCTTAGTCACAGCCTAGGGGATGTTTCCAGAATGAAATTTTCAGACTGCAGCTGATTGATGAAGGTGCTGAAGGAGCTAAGGCTGCATGAGACCGATATTATAGTCAGCTTTGATATCATTTCACTTTTGACTCAAGCCCCATTGGAAGACTCCAGAAACTTGGCTGACACAGTTTTATATACTTGTTCCAACATCGACCTATTTTCTTTCAACAGACAATATTGTGAGCAGTGATGCGTAGCGATGGGCAGCTCCCTCTTGCCAATTGTAATTAATTTCTTCATGTTTTCATTTCCAGAGCACTGGAAATCACTGAACTAAAGCCCGTGTTTCTTTTGGTATGTCAACTACACACGTCATCTGGTCACATGACCCCAAAAAACTTCAGAAATTCTTAGAACATCTGAATTCCATCCAAGAAAACATTGAAATTACCCCTGAAATAGAAGACGAGGGCAAACTTTCTTTTCTTGACGTCCTAGTTCCATGTAGGCCTGACGCCTCACTTGCCCACAGGTTTACTGTAATTCAATGCATACGAATTTGTATCTCATGTCTCCAGCTGCCATCATCTCTCTCAGAATTGTGAGCTCAACCCTCAAATACACACGACATACTCTATTTCAGACAAATGATGTCTGGCAGCAGAGCAGGGAAACGTGGGACTCATCTTCCATGAGAATGAATACAGCAACTGACAGGTTCAGATGGCCCTGTGACACGGGAATAACACAGAGGCCAAAAACACAGAAGAAGAAGAAGAAGAAGAAGAAGAAGAAGATTTGTTGACAATGTATCATCAAAAACTGACAAACTACTGTAAAAACAGTACATAATGCCAGTTTTCCGCATCAGCCAAAATACAAGCTTTATTCAGGACAATGAAAGATGACCTGGGTCTCAAAAAAGTGGTGTACCAAGTTCCATGTTAATGCAGAAAAAATTATACTGGGCAAACGATCAGCACAATCGAAAACTGATGTAGAGAAGATGAGCATCCCACCTGCTTACCAACAAGTCTGCTGCAGCAGAACATTGCATTGAAAGTGGACATAAAATGAACTGCCAGCAAATGAAAGTCCTGGCTACTATTGATAAATTTTGGGACTCCATTTTCAAAGAAATGACTGAAATCTGCGTGACATATAATATAGGGCTAACAATGAGCAAAATGAGCAAGGCATGAGAGCCAATACTAAGCTCCATCAAAACAGAAGGTGACATACGGACGAGATATTCGACAGGTCAATGTGTGGAAGGCAACTGAAACTCTCATCTCCCACCACCGCAGCTGCAGCCTCCCCCCCCCCCCCCCTCCCCAACCACCGAGCACAGCGCAGTGGTGTGGCGGCACAAGGCTTGAACTCTGGACTGGCAGGTGTAAATACTGCCAGCATGCAGCAGACTCATCATTCCACCAGCACCACCTGATGATCGCTGAACAGTTGTTCACCGAAATATTGTGGCCCTTTGATGACTGGTTCTGGCAGTACACCAGATCCCCTTGGAAGCAGAGTATATATTGGGAAAGTCTCAGATCACAAGGAAATTTGTATAAATGGACACTTAAACATCACACGAAGGCTTCCTAGAATTATTACAAAAAAATATGAGGTGGTATTTAAAAGATCCCGAGATCTTGAAATTAAAATTATTATTTATTTTTACGGGAGGGGGGCACAGGAATTTCTCCACAACGGGAGAAATTGCCAGTTTTCATATAACTTATCAGCAAGTTTGAAAATTGACAAGAAATACACAAAATTTACTACATCTCAAAATACTGATGGTTATCTACTTAGTATTTTCACAGCAGACTGCTTTGGTACTGAAACTGTGTAAGCATATTTCAATAGTACATGCAAAGTAATGTACATAAAAAGCTGCGACACTCAGTGCTTTAAAAGTTTTTATTGTCTGACAATTGGAACACTAGCATGCCTAATGGCAAGGAAGCCAGTATTAATTGCATTTGAAGCATCAGTAAATTATCAAGGGACCTGAATTATTGTGAAATAAATGTAAAATGAGCTGATCTAGTGACATAAGGTACAACTTATTCATGAAAAAAATACTTTTGAATATGTGTATAATTGCAGTTTATCTTGGTGAAAGCAAGAGCATATGAATAAGTATTCAAGCATAAGAAGCAAATATTTCTGTAGCACTTTTCTTGACACAGAAGAATTCTGTATGGAGTCTATGGATTCACAGATTCTTACGTTTCACTTCACAGACTTTGAGGTGGTCCCACTCATGGAGAGGACATCTACTCAACCTCAAAATTCCATTCCTTTTCCCCCTCTCTTCCAGAGCATAAAATGGATTAAGTATAGATATGCACACCTATAGTACTGCATGGCTGTATTTTTGCAAGTGTACTATAAAAACCCAATCTCGTAAAAGTGAATTAAGAACCAAGACTCTGGGTTTTCCTTGTCCACAGACACACAGAATATTACTGTTGAGATTCCTTTGTGGAGCAAGGAAGGAGGGGGAATCCTTATGAGAAATGGGGAGAAATAATTGGACATATACTGCTGCCATGTTTATGACATGTTGGTAATTGCCAAATGGAATTCATGCACAACAGTGTTGGACCTTTCTTCAGCTCAGCAAGGGCTGAATGTGGTGGTGGGAACGTGTGTGTGTGTGTGTGTGTGTGTGTGTGTGTGTGTGTGTGTGTGTGTGTGTGTGTGAGGGGGGGGGGGGGGGGGAGATGAGGACATTGTTCTGTGAAGGTTGGCATCCAGCTTGACTACAGAACATTGCCGAAACCACAGCTCACAGAACTGGCATAATTTCTTATGAACAGATTTATAATAAAGAAATGCCACAGACTGATAATTAAGAAAAGCCAAAATGTAGAGAGATCGTAAAGTTGCAGAATTTCTATTGTGGGTGGCTATGTTAAATCTGTGTATCATAATACAAGGGGAAATAAAATAAATGAAAGAAATACTTTTTTTACCTTTACTTTGTTTTTTGCTTACTATCTAACCCAGTTGCCAGCAGTAGCACACAGTTTTTAATCTTAATTATCATCAGCTCACACTTATAATTTTCATCTTTTGTAAGTGTGACATTTCTTCCTTCTTGACACTCGTCCTGTAGTATATCACCATCTGGGCCGTCCACAGAATTAGATATGTAGCACTTTTTGAATCATTTCATAATAGATTCACTTGAGATCCTGTCCCATCCACAGGCCAAACATAGATACTGAGGGTCTCTTAACTCCCACCTCTGTACTGGAGTGACAAAATGGTCTCTCTGAAGGACACACACACTATAAAACTATCACTGGTAAGCCTTAAAATGCATGTTCAAAACAACACCTATTACTTGAAATTGTGATGCCATGCCACAAAGGAATGATTACCAGGTCTGCATTGTTCTTTGCTATCAGAAACTTAATCAATCTTAGTATCAGGTCATTTGTCATCCATACCTTTTCTAGGCATCTAAAAATACTATTGCAGGCAGTTTTTCTTTTGGTGTAGATTTCCTGCAAAACATACATGGGTGGGTGGAGAGAGCTTCTTTCCCATCTACTAGTGGACCCAGCATTACTGTCATCCTGGCATTTTTACTGCCCAAGTGTATTTTAGGAACACTCAATGTCCTTCATGCCGAGGGTGACAATGGCCAACATACCAAAATAAAAAGGTGCCTGATGGGTGTTGCCTATATGGCCAAGCAAATAGTTGATCCGTTTCCTTAGACTGATTATATGATGCTGATATGTAAGTAGTTTTACATCAGATACAGCAGGAAGTCACTGAGCGAGCAATGTTCTGTGCTGTAATGTAGACCCCTCTGCTTCATGAATCACCATTAAATTAAAATTAAAATCGTACTGTCTGTGTGAGCCAACTGTGAACAACAAACTTATAAATCTACATTTCTCAACAGACGCAACCATACCTGACACCCATTACGGAATGCTACAATTTGTAGTTCTTACAGCAGTGACAATGTAAGCAAACTGAATGGCAACAAAATGTTGTCTTCGTGGCTCAATATAGCTGAATCTTACCACTTCAGATTAACACTGTACCCAACCTTGAAAAACAACAGTGCTGGTACAGCAGTAGCAGCTTTAGTGCCACTGCTAAAGATCGCGTTTCATTTGTTGTGCCCCGTTTCACGAGTTAAACTATGACACTGGCCTCAATCTAGACTTATCATCTCCTGTAGAAATGTACACTACTGTTGAGTATTTGTCCATTGTTAACATTAACTCAGTTCTGACTACAAATTGATTCAAGCAACCTGCAGTTTAAACATGGTATGTGTCCATAAAAAGCTAAGGTATGTGGTATATTTTCCCATGGTTGACGGCATGATAAAATTTGCTGCCTGCACACCACTGTCTTCCCCACATTCATCCTAGTGCTAAGCAAAGTTGCTGTCACTGATCCCCATCCAACGCTCCTGAATTCTTCAAATTAAACCTGTGCTTGACCTTAATTGCCAACGCTTCATCTGTAAATATAAGAAGACCCCTACAGTAATCTATTGCACAACGCATACACACTGACCTCAGCAGCAATCGTGTAATCTATGATGTATGACAACCTTGTGTTTTTCTAATGACAACTTTGGAGAAAAATCTCATCTTATAGTTGGGAACAATACAGTAATAAGTTTAATTCAGGAAAGGAACAAATACAGAGGAAGAAATACTGCACAACAGACCGAGAAAGATACAGAGCCAAAGGACACCCATCACACAAAAATTCAGAGAAACATAGGAAGGAGACAACTAGTTGTGGCAAATTACTTAGTACAACCACATCGGACAACAATATAAGAGACAGCAGAAATGGAGTGATGAAATTACAATTCAAAACCAAGGACAAGATAATCTTTTCCATAGAAGGAAGAAAACTGCAAGTGTAAGAAGTGGTTCGTCCAATTATGAAAATGGAATTTCAAGCAGTAATGAAAGAACTGAGATCAAAGAAAGCTCATAAGCTGCTACCTGAGTTCTGACGACGTTGGACACACATATACACCCACGGCCACTATCATCTCCGGTCCCTAAGGCACATCCGTGACTACATCTAGGATTGTAAAGGGGTATGGAAGAGGCGTGGAGCGAGGAGGGAAAAGATTGCAAAGTAGGAATGCTGGAAGATGCTAGTGCTGCCTATGGAAGTGTGCAGGAAATGCTGAGGACAGGATAGGGCTGCTAGATGCAGCTGGGGAAGGGAGAAGGTGCGACGGGGGAGGGGTGGGGGTGAGGATAGATGGAAAGGGAGAGGAGAGAAGCAGAGAAGGGGAAATGTTTATGCAGGTGCTTTGGTGGGACAGAGGGCATGTGCAATACTGGAGTTGAAGCAGGGAAGGGTATAGGCAGGCAGTGGACGGGCTACCCGAAGTTGAGGCCAATGGGGAAGGGGGTTTAATGGGAATGAATGTTAATTTTGCAGGGAGTGTTCACACCTGTGCAATTCACAAAAGCTAGTGCTGCTGTATGCCAAAGGCCTTGCCACAGTGGTAACACTGGTTCCAGTCAGGTCATCGAAGTTAAGCACTGTCAGGGCTTGGTTAGCACTTGGATGGGTGACTACCCTGGTCGGCAATGTGCTGTTGGCAAGTGGGGTGCACTTAGCGCTTGTGGGGCCAACTGAGGAGCTACTTGACTGAGAAGTAGCAGCTCTGGTTACAAAAATTAACAACAGTTGGGAGAAAGGTGTGCTGACCACATGTCCATCCATATCTGTATCCAGTTACACCTGTCAGCCATGGATGATATGGTGGTCAGTCGTTACCGTTGGGCTTTCCAAGGTCTGTTCAGACAGTGTTCAGTTTTAGTGTTGTTGGAAAGGATCTAGGTGTGAAACAGTCGTTTAACTGAAGCACTTCGTGTTGCATGGCACGCTAATGATTTGGGTTTCCAGCTGTCTCTTGTCCAGTTTGGCAGTGGCCCTTAATGTTGAAGGATATCTTGTTAGTTATCATGCCCACAAAGAATGCGGCACAGTGGCTGCAGTTCATTTGATGGATCACTTGGCTCCATTCACGGGTAGTCCTGCGTTGATGGGTAGGGGATGCCTGTGACAAGACTGGAGTAGGTGGGAGTGGGAAGATGTATAGGACAAGACTTGCTTTTGGGTGGTTACTGGTTTCTACCTGGTCATCATGATTAACTATATCCTCACCCAATATTACTTCTCCTTTGAAGGCACCACCTACAACTAATGCGTGGTACAATAGGCAACGGCATGGCACCATCCTATGCTAACTTGTTCATACCGCTTCTACAGGAATCTTTCCTCACCACCCAGAATCATGGTTGTCACACCTAAAATGACAACCAGTCCCTGTCCAAGTGTCCCAAGGATCTCACTGAGGCTTTCACAGACCAAAATTACCATTCCAAACTTATCATAAAACAGCTTTCTTGTGCCTTGTCTTCAAGGTCACCTACCATTTGCAACAAGCCCACTGCCTGATCACACAGGTGCATCCTTCTTGTGACTCAGTACCACCCAGGATTGAAGCAAATGAGAAGCAATAATCTCCTACCCCATTAAAGGCACGGTCACCTGTGAAAGCAGTCATGTGACTTACCAACTTAGCTGCAACCACTGTGCTGCATTTTATGTGGGCATGACTATTAACAAGAGCTGTTTGTCCAGATTACCGCATTTACTCGAATCTAAGCCGCACTTTTTTTCTGGTTTTTGTAATCCAAAAAACCGCCTGCGGCTTAGAATCGAGTGCAAAGTAAGCAGAAGTTCTGAAAAATGTTGGTAGGTGCTGCCACAACTAACATCTGCCATCGAATATATGTAGTGCTACACAGGCATGGTTTGCAGGCACAAAGATAAATACTGGCGCCAAAACCTCTGTGTCAGTAAATAAATTTAAAAAAAAAATAAAAAAAGGTGGAAGACGAGCTTTTTTCTCCGCCCCGAGTTTCAACCACTGCATTTTCATACATTATCCAACGAAGTAAATACAAATTAAGTATTGTTCATCTTCGAATTTAGCGACATTTCAATGTACTACAAAAATCCGACTGGCAAGACTGTTTGGGATGTTTGTCAATATGGCCAACTCTATATTCTGAATTTTTTCTTACCTGTGAGAAGAGATGGTTGCTATTAGGAACTTTTATGAATTGTGAATCACATGCAATATTTTCTTCACCATAAGAATAATAGGAATATAAACATTTTGCCATGTATTCTTTCGTGTTTGCTGCTATCTCATTTAAAACCTGTCTGCCTAATAAAATACGAAACTAGAGTGAGACAACAGCAAACGCGGAAGAATATACATATCATGTCATGTTTATATTTGTATTATTCTTGTGCCTAATAGTGATATAGTCAGAAATGAAGCACGGCAGTTGACTAGATTTTTAAATCTAAGATGACTAATTTCTGTGCAGAATGTAATGTACTAAAGAGGCGTCTGCAAAGATTTTCAAACGGAGAAAAATTTTCGCTAAACTCTCGTTCAGAACATCTTCTATCATACGCATTCTATTATTTGGTTCTTGTTGATCATTATCGAAGAAAGCAGCAGTGTAAGTAACAACAAATAGCAGTCTCTTGCCATTGTTTCGCTAATGAGATGATTCCTCTCTCTCTTTCCTTTTTTTTATTGTAAGAGGCGGTAGCGTGCACAAAAGCAAGTCATGCCGCGAGCGGCGACAGGTCGTAAGCACAGAATGCAACAAACAATGCATGACACAGTATAGTAATACATTTTTAGTTAGAATGACGTAAACACCTATAACAAAGAGAACGGCACTTATCATATCAAAGAAATATAAGCAATCAATTCAAACCAGACGAAGCATGTGAAAAAGGAAGGGTACCTGTATAAATACGGACGGAGTGCCTGACGCATAGCAATGGCTACCTGGTATAGCTTAACTGCTAAGCTTACGACTCGAACCAAACTACTGTAGCTGTATTGTCATTCATTCGACCTAAATTGTGTCTCATATTACAATGGACCAACATTGTTTCGATTTGGAGGTGCAGCTTAAAACTTTTCTCTCATCTTGAATTTCGAGTCTCAAATTTCAGGTTCAGCTTAGATTCGGGAAAATTTTTTTTCCTTGATTTCGAGTCTCATTTTTCAGGTAGAGCTTAGATTCAAGTGTGGCTTAGATTCGAGTAAATACGGTAATGGCCATCATCAAACTGTCACCAAAAGACAGCTGAACAACCAGTTACTGAGCATGCAGTCCAATATGATGGGCTTGATTTTAACAACTGTTTCACAGGCTATGCTATCTCGATTCTATCCGACACACCACCTTTCCTGAATTGCACAGGTGGAAACTCTTCCTGCTAAGTATCCTTTGTTCTTTTGTAACCCCCGTATCCTCCAATTGCTTACCCCTTCCCAGTTCCCACTCCAATACATGTGACACCTTGTATACTGCAGCATCTAACTAACACAGCTCTACAGAAGCATCTATTCAGAAGAATACAACCACACTGATTGGCTTCCCACTGGTTGTAACATGCAACTACACTTGCCTCAGCAAGCTAAAAAATCAGTCATCATTTGTACATAATACCACTCCCAGCACATACCACACACAGGACCCTAGATGAGAAAATTTAACTGTGTGTTGTGAAAAGAGTTGACATTACAATCGCCAACAACATACTACAGGAACAAATAGCTGTTCTCCGCTGGGATTGCGTGAATGTGAACCGAATGCATAGTTTCTTTACACAAAAGCCACAACCAACTACCTCATGCTGTTGGCCAACATGGCTCACTCCCACAGCTTTTTGAAGCAGTCATTCCTCCTTCCTATGGCTGTAGTGGCAGAAAAAACACACACCAACGTGTGCCCCCCAACAATGCCACCATTGCCAGTGGTTTGGCCATGTGGCCACACAATGTGACCTGGAACATTGATGCCGCAAATATGTTGGCAACCCCACAGCACAAAATTTCAAACCAAGAACGGCTATAAAATGTACCAACTACGATGGTTCCCATGTGGTGAACTACAGAAGGTTTAACACTTAGAAAGAAGTTCTGAGGTGTAAAAACGCCAAAGAAAACCAAGCAACCACTAGAAGCTACGAGGCGTCGCTGCATCCAGCAAGGAGCGGAATCTCCTTTGCCGGTGTTACAAGTGGTAGCAGAAGGGCCCAGGACACCCAGACCTCCACAAACACACAAAACACTCCCCCAGCAACAGTACCATAAACAATACACACCACAACTAACACCACTCCTGCACCGGCACCAACACTGCTCATCCCAAACAACACTTCATTGACTCTGGCCAAGCCAGACAGCTACACACACAAAATCAAAGAAAACATGCCAACAAACCAGGAGAGAAAGCAAAGGAACCTGAAAAACAATACTTCAACACCACAACAAACAAACCAACAATGAAACAGGTGAACACAGGCACAGTGTCAACGTGACAGCCAAACCACAAATCACAGTATTCCCCCCCCCCCTCCCCCCCAACAACAGCAACACGTGCGACCCCCAAATACACAAGGCAGCTCATACAGTATGCCAACACAAGAACTAGTGGCCATACGACAACACAGAGCATGCTCTACAGTGTGACAGTAGTGACCTCATTGCCTGTTTCACATGCGGCATCTGGATTCTTCCCCCAGACATCAGTTTCTCAGAAGCCCGCAGATGGGAACCAGCACTACAACATATCTTTGGTTCTTGCCACACACCTGGCCTTAACGTACAAGGGTAAGTCAATTATTATCTGCTAAGTAGTTACAAAATATTATTGTAATCAAATAGCAAACTTACAAGAACACCATTTTTCGACAGTCTCCTTGTATTTCAACATACTTGGTCCATTGTTGTACAAGCTTCCTGATGCTCTCATAAAAAAAGGTTCGTGGTTGAGTTGCAAGCCAGGAACACACTGCTTCTTTCACTTCTTCATCCAAGACAAATCAATGGCCCCTTAATGCCTGTTTTAGTGGACCAAACAAGTGATAGTCAGAAGGGGCAAGATTGGGACTATATGGAGGATGATCCAGTACTTCAAATTTGAGTTTCTGGAGCGTTTCAGCAGTGTGGACAGCGGTACACAGACAGGGATTGTCGTGCAACGACACAACTCCTTTTGAAAGCAATCCTTGGCATTTGCTTTGAACTGCAAGCTTTAGCCTGGCAGTAAGCAAGTCACTGTAATGTACACTGTTTATTGTTGTGCCCCTCTCCACATAATGTTCCAGTATTGGGCCTCGTGCGGACGGCTGGGTCCTGAACTACTACTTGCATGGCAAATTTGAATGTTTCCATTCCATACTCTTCTGTTTACTCTCCGGCTTGTAATGATGAATCCATGTTTCGTCACCAGTAATGATACTGTCAAATAAGTTGTTCCCTTCGTTACCATAGTGATCCAAATGTCTTTTGCAGATGTCCAATCACATTTGTTTATGCAAATGTGTGAGTTGTTTTGGGACCCATCTTGCACAACCTTTATGAAACTCAAGTCTGTTGTGGATGATTTCATAGGCAGAACCGTGACTAATTTGCAGACGATGTGCCACTTCGTCAATAGCTAATCGTCTAAGAGAATCATTTTATGTGAATTCTCACTGGTTTCTTCATTTGTGGCAGCAAACGGTCGTCTAGCGCCTTCAGTGTGCATAACAATTGTGCGACTATTTCGGAAGTTTTCAATCCATTCGTAGACAAACTGTTGTGGCACAACACTGTTCACGTACTGTAGCGAAAGTCTTCGATGAATTTAGGCCCCTGATACACCTTCCAACGACAAAAAAAGGATAATGATCATTGAACGTTGCTCTTCTTTGATGCAAATAGACAGTGGAAAAGGCACGATTAACAGCGCGGCAACGATATCGAAACTAACTGAGCAGCTCTAAAATTGCAAAGATATAACAACAAATAAACAAAGCGTGCGTCATCAACGTAAAACAAGAGTACTATCAAAATAAACCAAAATATAACTAAATTATGGATAATAATTGACTTACCCTCGTACATTAATTTCTTCGGTCTCAGCGTTGCTTCACAGTAACTCCTTTCTTCACTCCCTTTTAGTTTTCTATATCTTTCATTTATTGACCGTCTATTTTTCATCACACCTCTCCCACCTCTATCAAATACAATGTGGTTAGCTTTTCGTTCTCATTAACTCATGCTTGATGTTTTGGCAGTAATTTGTCTTGTCTATTACCCCATCTTACACCTGTAAATGCTCATGTTTTCAAATCTTGTCCCCAACAAACAGTCTTTCCTTCTCATCCCATCCAGTAAGTCTCCTGTGACTCAACCCCTTTTCCTAAACCTCACCAATCCTTTTCATTCGCCCATGTTATCTCTCCTTCAACCATTTGATCTCCCCATCAACCATGTGGCCAGAAGAAGGAGCCAATGGCACCGAAAGCTTGCAAACTTTAATACCTTTAATACGTGTGTGTTCTGCTGTAAATGCTGGTGAGTAGAGTTTTTTTATCTATCCAATTACATTGTATTTTCAAAAATTGATTATTTTTTGATATATCTTTGTATCATAAGTTATTTATCACTGAAACATTCCCTGACTGGTGGAAATATGCTGCAATTAAGCATGTGTATAACAAAAGAGGTAAAAGAATACCATCCAATTTCACTTTTGGTAGCAATATTGAAAATTTGAGAAAAGTACGTGTACAAGCAACACCTCAGCTATTTGACAACAAAGAATACACTACCTAAGTCAGAGTTTGGGTTACTAAAGATTTCCAGTACCTACAAGGCTATTTACACATAAGGTGAGAATTCAGTTAATTCATTAGATAATAAGTTACTGACCACTGATATATCAGTGATGCATCAAATGTGTTTGACTGCTTTTAAGTAAATTAGAATGTTAAGGAGTGAAATGATTCAATCATATCTATCTAAAAGGAGGCAAACATAGTAAGGAAAGTTTTGGCAGAATGTAAATAATTTAAGAGTACAGGAGACCTTTCACTGAACAGCAGAAGCACTGAGGCACAGACAGACACACAAAAAGGGAATGAACACTTGCCAGTTTTCAGCAAAAATCCATGTAGAAGACCACCACACACACACACACACACACACACACACACACACACACACACACACACAACCTGTACCCCTACATTGGGCTTGTCAAAGGATTTTTTCCCCCCGAAAGCTAGCAAATTTTCATTATCCTCTGAATGAGCTTGTTGATGATTCAACCCTTGTGTTATTCAGTGAGCACATTCATTTATTCCTAAATTATTTATAAAAGTAAAGAAAGAGTATCGATAGGAATAAACCTTGTATTACGCTAGCTATCGTAATTCAACCGAGAAAAAATTACATGTGATAACGGAAAGATTTTATTTTAGGGACCTTATTTTTTTTCTCCTGTACTTCATTACCTTTTTTCAATAACATTAAAGATGCTATGATTGTTACGTTTCCAGATGATGCACAAAATTGTGATAAATGACAAACAGTATCACTCCATCAAGAGCTGTTAATGACATTAGTATCTAGTGAATTCTTTATGATCATCATCTACAATTTCCAGCTCTTACCTGGGTCTGTTTAGAACACTGGCCTCTCCATTTTTCCTGTCCACCCACCATGTTTCTCTCTCCACTCTTTCTCTGTCTCCTCCTCTCATCATTACATATTCCTTCCTTCAAATGACCCATCTGTCTCTCGGTCTTCCTGTAGGCCGCTTGCCTCCTATTATCATTTCATTGGCCTACATCAGTATACTGCCAACTTCCATTCCTTTCACATGCCCAACTTATCTTTTTTATGACCTCTTTCATTGGCTTCCCTTTCACTATCTCTCTAACCATCTCATTCCTTACTCTGCCCATTAAAGGTCCTATTCTGCTTCGTTAAAATTTTGCAAGACTGTGTACTGCTCACTTGTTCATTCCACGAATTTCTGACACATACGTGAGTATTGGAGCATTATATACTTGGTATAACACTTGTTTAGCTTTTGGTGGGTCATCCTTGTTCCAGATCATTCTTTTTACATTCTGCAGGAAACACTTCCCTTTTCACTAATTTCCTTATCATTCCTCCCAGTTTCTTCTGTTATGCTCCCCAGGTACTTGAAACTTACCACTTCTTTAGGACTTGGGGCGTAAAACTTATATCCATTATTACTCTCCTCTTATTCCTCATTGTCACTATCACTTCACACTTCTTTGCATTATTTTCCACCCATACAGTCTTCCCATGTGTTTTGTCTTTCTTTTACCCCTCCTAATTAATTTCCCACACTTAAGTCATCTGCAAACGTGTTTAACCCTAGAGACCATATCCATAAGTAGTGGACCCGGAAATGCTCATCAGCAGCTCCTGGCTGTTTCGAAGGGTAGAACAGAAGTAAAATACTTCCTGTGGACCAAATAGCCAGAGAGGATACTCTGTTAATAAGTCCAGCTACAGTGGGCCCAGCAAGCCAGTAGTGGATAAAATACCTGCTTTCTAACATTGAACAAGCAAATTCTTTGTCACTAAACTTCAAAGAGACAAAGTACATGCTTTCCCAACTTATAGGTGGTTTCCACCCAGCATGTGTCTAAAATATGATGGCAAGCAGATGGAGGAGATGGTGGTTTAGAATTCTTGCGATTACAGCTTGACGATAGAATTCAGGTGGGAGAAGCATACCACACAACTGTCAAAATGCTTCAATAAATCTTAATTTCTAATATGGATGTTGTTAAACACTGCAAGGTCCTGAAGAGGCTTGCCAAGTAACTGGAAATACCAACTACTGCTTCCCAGTAAACTTATTCCTTAGTGAAATTTGTCATAAATAATACTGCATATATCTTTTTACACATCTCATTTCATGGAATCAATACCAGGTAAGATTTAAAGTCATTTACTGTGGTCCAGAAATGTGTCAATTATGCAGAAATACACATTTGCAAAATACTGCCAGTAGACATTTAAGTTTAGCTACTAATACAGTGCAATTTAAAACCAACCTAAAGGATCTATTGGTGACCATCTCCTAAGACTTCACTGGCAAATTTCTTAGTAGAAGCAACTGATGCAAATAATAATAATAACAATAATAATTATTATTATTATGACGACAGAGTTACATCAACCCTGCACACCTCTGGAGCAGTAATGAAGTCTGTGTAAATAAGTGATTTTATTATATGCCTTCCCGTCCAGCTCAGTTTGATTCATTGCTACACATCATTGTGGTCACTGGAGTTTAATCATGGCTGCTTTTCACAGGGCAGTTACCTGTGACAGTGGGAGAACATAACAAGATAGCAACAGTAGAGAATGATCTTATACTGCGAAAATGTGGGCCAAAAGCACATCATTCTCTAAATCAAGCTTGCAAAAAGCACAGGATGTATTTGGTAACCGTCGGGCAGTCCTACTGCAAACATTCTGAGCATGCACAGGATCACAGACCACCCATGCTTGCAGGTGCTCAGCTAATACGCTACGACTGGGAAGGGCACAGTCAAGCTGCCTGATTGGCCATGAGTAACCACTTTAACAATTTACTCTAAGTGGGTAAATTACCCAATGCTATGTCCCTGGCACAGATGGACACACAATGTGATCTTACAATAAAGTTATTTTACAGTTTCAGCTAAAAATTCCTTTCATTTCACAACATTTATTAATTTCTAACACATCAGTTATGTTGATATGTAAACTGAAGGTGAATTTGGGGGGGGGGGGGGGGGGGGAGGGGGAGGAACTATTGACATCAGAGGGACTTTATGCAGAACCAGTGGTGACAAGTGAAAATGTGCACCAGACCAGGATTCAAACCCAGGATCTCCTGCTTACTAGGCAGTTGCATTAACCACTGCACCACCTGGACACGGTCTGCATGGACTATCTCAGCTGACCCACATTCCCACTTAGTGCCACCTATCTGCAGTCCCCATCCACGTCCTACATGCTCGCTATTTTCAGATTCCCACAGGACAACAAACGTATTGCACATCCATACACATGGTCGGGAATTTGTTGCCCATCAAGGCAAATCAATTATATGAATGTGTGGTGCCTGTTCTTTTGGACATGTCTGAAAGAACAGGCATAACTGTTTTACCTATTTTACTTTGAGTTATGTAAATAAAGGAACAAACATATTAGAGAAAAACTTCAGTAAATATGTGATGAACACTGAGAAACAAAGAGAGGCATATACAGAGTGTGTTTAAAAATAGTTCCAATTCACAGGTAAGTATTCACATGTGTTAAACAGTTTGGCCACAAGAAGAGGATCCAGTTTCACTTACAGTGTGACTCATCAGAGCACTGTGTAATGTCATTACTGTAATTGGACAGGTAAGACAATTCACAAATCAGATGGTATAGAAGATTACACATTCTACAACTTGCAATTTACAGTAAAGCCATTACAATGTTCAAAGCAACCTTTGGATTGACAGCTGTGCTGCTCCCCATATTTTACCATATTTATCTGATTGTAAGACGAGGTTTTATCTCCAAAATACATCATTTGAAAAATACAGGCTCATCTGACATTCTCAAAAATTGAACTACTGCTGCTGGGGGCCAACATTTTTATGTTATGTAATAGTTTAATACAGGCATCATCATACAGTTACAGATAAGCTTTTGTGACTGAGGTCACATGAAGATTCATTTTGAAAAATTTGGAAAGATTGTGTGGTGTCACAAAATTGCTGACACTTGGGTTTGTAATCCTGCCACTGGTGCAATCACAGCAACATCTAATTTGACTACAATTTTACTGGACTATTATTTAATACCTTTAATTCCTGCTTACATGAGAATTTATTTATTTAACTTCATGTAAGATAGGTGAGTGCTGCAGCTGACTGCTGTCCATCCACTGCATAAGGCTGTGTTCACAGTGGTGCCGACAACTGTAGTCGAATGCCATCACCAAATAACATTGGCTGACAGCTCGCTCCCATTACATCCAATCTCTTTCGTCAGTTTTTGGCGGAGTTAAGGAGGTTAGGTTCGAAGCTATTGTATGTATGAACTAGGTCAGATTTTAAGCTGTAGATACCACAAAGCCTCTGTGCTCGGAGCTGTGTTGCACTGCAACTTTTGCTATTAAAAAGATGTCAAATGCATGTGAATGTCTCGGAAAGCACACAGCGAGTGTGTCTTCAAAAGTACACAGAGAGTACTGCACTTTTTCCTCAGTTATTAGAATAACCAGATTCCAAACCAACTGAACAGCTTCAAATAAGTTCAGTAAAACAGACTAAGTCAATTAACCTTCAATGACTCTCATTCAGCATAGGTTTGGACAAACATGAATTTTAGAATGAGATGGTTTGAACATCTAAAACACTGAAAAGGGGAAAAACAGACATCACATTTGCAAACTGTCTCATAACAGAATCACCATGCTAGTGGCATAAAAACACCAGTAAATAAGACAGCTAATGCTCCCTTACCACAACAAAATAAAAAAAAAAATAAAAAATCACAATAATAACTGTGTGTAGAATATGCCACCCTTCTCACATCAACAATTTATTTTTTGAGATTATAATTTATAATACATATGTTTTTGGATGGGATCCACCTTTAGCAAAACATAATTTTGTTTTTATCCCAAACATGTTTCACTGCAGTTGCAGCACCATTAGTGGGCTTTTATTTTATGGCTTTTTACCACGTGGTTTGGTTTTCCTGGTGTGTTATGTTTTTATAGTGTCTGTTTTCTTTCACAGTTTGTAATGTTTTCATTTTTCCTGACCTCCTTCACTGTGAAGTTCTGCATATTGTGCTGTCATTGTCACTGTTTCACTGTTTACCAGCTGTAAAAACAAGATGGCCATCTCAAAATACAGAACTTCATAGTGAAGAAGATGAGGAAAAATGAAAACATGACAAACTGTGAAAGAAAACAGGTACTATAAAAACATAATACATCAGGAAAACCAAACCATGTGGTAAAAAACCAAAAAATAAAAGCCCACTGATGATGTTGCAACTGCAGTGAAACAGGTTTGGGATAAAAAACAAAATTGTGCTTTGCTAAAGGTGGATCCCTTTCAAAAACATAGGTATTGTTAAAGCAAACACAGACAGAAGAGCTTCAACCTCAAGATAATTATTATAATTTATGCCTAAAATTTTCGGATTAAAAGATTTTACCTACTTGTGATTTCCTACAAAGCTGTGATTTCAATTCATATAGCCATATAATGACTTATTATCCTCAGGATTCCACAAACCCCTTTCTTGAAGGAAACCTAGTTTCTTATAGCCCATATTTCATGTGTATGTGTGAGAACATTGGCTGAATCTACCAAAGGAAACACACTAATCTGAATTTCATCGATTCCCATCCGAATTATGTGCATGTTTGGACGCTTGTGACTGTGCACACCCTGCCACATTGATTTAAAATGCTCGGCCATCTTTGTCCAATGCCGGTCGCCAAAGATTTTGAGAGGACGAGTTCTATGACCCTGCTTCAATCTAATCTAACCTCCTTGCACTACTTCAATGCTGTTCCTTTTTTGACAATAGAATATTGGTAATTGTTTTTTCTGGACTGATTTGAGGAAGTTATCCGAAAAGCAATAATACTTGTTAATAAGCTATACCGAACAAAATGTAATATTGATTTTATCAACATATCATATACACTAAAAAAAGAAAAAGCTAGACTATTTTTGTAGTAGTGATGAGAGAGAGATCGCAACTAAAGAGTTAACTACCTTTTCATTTGTAGTCAGGACTGAGCTGACTTTAAAATTGGACAAATACTCAACAACAGCATACATTTATGCATGAGATGGTAAAATCCCGGATCCGGGCCAGTGATGTACTTGCATGTTTTGTACACCAATTTTGTCAATGCTGGCCATTATGGTATCACAGGAACAAAAGAATGTGTGTCAGCTGGCGGTTCTATGTAGCCAATGAGAGAACAGCAGACAGACGACATATTTGGAAGTAAGAGATTAAGGAAAATATTCTCATAGTCTCACAGCAGTATCGATGTGAAATCCACTGTGTATTTCGGGGTGGGGGTGGAGAACGAAAAAAAGTTGTGTTCTACGGTCACACCGCAACCACAACCTCAGAAATCACAACATATTTGTAAGAAACAGCCAAATATTTCTGGCAACCAAGATTATATATTTCATTGCTACACATATATAGAAATACACTGCTTCTTTGCTCAACTTTCATTGGTTAGGTGAAATTATCATTCTAGATAATGATGTCATTGATTACTACTACTACTACTACTACTACTACTACTACTACTACACATAGTAACAAAAGAGACAACTGGCTTAGGTAGTAAGCAATGAAGGAAGTGGATATAAATACTACTGCCGACAATGTTTTCTGTTTGTTTATCTTCAAATTGTCAGAATGTAGAAAATCAATTAAAGGCATAAGTTAATTCCTAAAAGATTGCTCAGAACATGAAAGCTATATCTTGGCCCACTTGTATACCACTTCTTTGAGCCAGGATATCTTTCCAGCAAAATGAAATATGTGGGAGGGTGGGAGAACACGTATGGGATGCCACACAAAAATTCTCAAACTCGAACGCTAAATACAATCACATCACACCAGATTTTTATTCGGCGCACAGTCACCTTCAAAGTAATCCAATTTGGAGCTCAGACATTGATTCCAGAACTTCTACCATACACAGAATGCATCCTGAAGTCTTTTTTTAGTCAGTGTGTTCAGCATCATTTGTGATTCCACTCAAATCTCCTTTATCATGTCAAATCTTCATCTCTTCAAGCCCATAGCCCATTTTCAATTTGGGAAACAGTAAGAAAGCCCACGGAGCCAAGTCGGGTATATGGTGAATGAGGAAGAACTGCTGTGTTGTCTTTTTGCCAAAAAACTGCCACATGGTAAAAGCTGTATGTGGCCTCCCATTGTCATGGCGAAGGGTTCAGTCACCGCTTCTCTTGACGTTCCCTACTCACAGCCCCCCTTAGCCGCCTTAGGACATCATCAGATGTCAGGGATGCTCTGCCTATTCTCTTTCACAATCACATTCCCAACAGCACTGTGATTTTCTGTTGTAATGCTGGTAGATGATTGTCCTGAACATTCATCATCTTCAGATATCCGGTCATTTTTAAAATGTTTAAACCAGTCATACATTTGTGTTTGGCCCAAAGCATCATTACTGAATGCTTGCAGTAACATTTTGCGTGTTTCTGCAGCTGTTTTACCACGATTAAAACAGAATTCAATACAGCAACACTGTTCTTGCGAGACGGTCACAGCAAGATTACAAACACAAGCAAACATCACAATTGAAAACTGTGGGCCAACAATAAACACGCACACACAGATAAAAGCCGCTGTGCATACTGGCACACAAAACATATTGTACACTGCTCATAGCACCATTTGGTTGTACTACAGTTTGTAGGTGTGGGTCACATAAATTTCAGAAACTTTTGGGTAGCACCTTGTGCATCCCCAATGCATAAAATGGTTCTCACTACAGTAGTAGTAATTCACTCATTTAAATAAGCTCAAATAATGTCACAAAATTAAAAGCGATTTTCACAGTTACACATATGGAGAACAAAACAATGCCGCCTAATGCTTCTCACAAAATGTTTCAGTTTAAGCTAGTGACATCATACCTGTTTATCTTTAGAAAGCAGCAGGGCATCCTTTTGGGTGAGCTGTTTCTGCAGAGATGCAATTTGTTCTTTGAGCTGTGTCATCGCAACAACATGGTCTGAAGAATTCGGATCAAGTGGATCTCCCCTATTGTTTCCTGAGGAGCGAGCAAGTTTAGCTGGAGGAATGCCATCTGATTTGTCCATGCCATCTGGAGCAGCAGTAAGTTTAGTAACATCAACACGGTGCGGTCGCTTGCTGTGACTTTTGTGCCTGAAAATGCAAAACAGAAATCATCAGATACGATTTTTTTTTTTTTTTTAAATCTCTATACTTCAAAGTAACTAAGTTTAAATTTGACAAGCTATGGTATTAGCAAATTGGCACAGCTGAATTTAATAGATCCTAATTTGATGTATTAAGTAGGATAATACAGATATCATATGTTCCCTCAAAAAAGTATTAATTTCTGAACAACATGTTCCAAGTCTGATTGAATCTGTATTCCTACATATTCATAAGAGAAAATATTTACAGCAGTTTTAAGTTCTACTAAAGTTTCAGCACATACATCTCCTGAAAAGTAAATAGTGGAACCACAGTTTCCAACAACTCTCATATCGTCATCTGCATGATATTCTGTTTTCATCCAGAGCACCTCCACATTTAACATCACTCTAGAAGGACAAATACTAAAACCTTGCACATTTATTATCAGGTTGTTTACACAGACAAGGAAATAAATTCCCAGATTTCCCGGTTAAAATACACTGTCCCCAGGTGAAAGTACTTTTTTTCCATGTTAGGTGACTATATACCTTCCCTTGGAGCTACAAAACATCAATCTTTTGAATAGTAAAGGTTTTATACACCAGCGTAGAACTTCCCGGCACTTTAGGAAACAAAAGCTAGTAAAAAAAAATGATGCTTTTTGATAAGATCTTTGATGCACAACAACATGTACACTGCAAATTTTCATTATTACGAAAGTATAAACACAGATTCACCAAACACAGCATGGTAGCTTCCGAAGCACTGAAATCAAGATCGTGCTGAGGTTTTGTCAGCCAGTCATAGCCCATGTTACGTTATCTTGCCAGCCAATGATAGCAAGGATTAAGAATATAGGACAGGTGATGTAGACAGTCAGTAACATCACTGTTAAATAGCAAGAACATCCAAACAGGAAAATTTAATCGTTTAAATTGATATAAATACACTATAGCTACAAGAAAAGCTATTTTTTGTGAGGGTGTGGTTAGCCAGGATCCTAAGTGCACAGCTTAAATTGCAGCAACAGAATAATTGTTACAAGCACAATTATAAATTTCACTGCTGCACACCGAACATTTCATGGGTTACCTGGCTGAATACACATTCCAACAAGTACTTCGACTTTCCCGTATAAAAAAAAAAACCATGAAAATGCTCAAGAACTCATCTCTCACATTTTTTAGGGATAGTTATACTTTTGGCATTGTTATTGCATAATTTGTAATCTACAAGAGTACTATAACTTAACCTTGAAGCTTAGTCTTTTTTTTTAGTGTGTCATATATTTAAGGTATATCAAATACAAATTTGCTTGTAAAATTTTAAATAATGGCATAAATGGCTGGTCCTCAAAGTGTTAATTCTGAATGAGAGTCAAACATTCCACGATTTAAGATATTCATCACACATTCTCATGTATAACATAATTCATTTGGTTGAAAATGAAATTTACTATGAAAGTAGTACTTCGCAAACTACAAATCACAATATTTCCCCATGATCTGTTAGAAATGTAAACAGTTGTGACGTCATACTCATTGAAAGCAGTTTGTTGTCACGAAGTTAGCACAATCTTCACCCTAAAGCCTTTGACCCATTTTGCTTTTGGCCGATGTTTGTGTGTGCTCTGACTTTTGTTGCTGTAAAGTGTGCATTTTCTTTGCAATTTAAAGTTTTATTTTGGTGTTATTCTCTTGTTCATATTTTATTGCTACCGTATTACTCTGCCATGGTGGGCTAAATTAAAAACCCTAGTTAAAGTTTCAGTTCTTGCCAGTCAAAATTACAATAATTTAACTGAAAACTAAAACAATGAAAAATTTCCAGAATTCTAAAAAGTTCCTGGGCTTTACCCAGATGTAAAAATTCCTGCATTTTTCCCAGCTTTCCAGGTTGTCCCGGGTTTATTGCTACCGTATTACTCTGCCATGGTGGGCTAAATTAAAAACCCTAGTTAGAGTTTCAGTTCTTGCCAGTCAAAATTACAATAATTTAACTGAAAACTAAAACAATGAAAAATTTCCAGAATTCTAAAAAGTTCCTGGACTTTACCCAGATGTAAAAATTCCTGCATTTTTCCCAGCTTTCCAGGTTGTCCCGGGTTGTATACAGCATGATTATTCATTATTTTCTCACGACATTGCATTACTCAGCAACAAAGAAAAAAATCTCATCTATGTCATGTTACAAAATTGAATGTAATGTTAGTCACCCTCCTGCAAGGTGCACACAGGTTGCTTCACGTGCTACAGATACCATAAAACTGCTGCCGAACGGTCATATATCACCCTCCACTGCTAAATCATGGCAGTATAGTGGTACTATCATCAGGTTATACAGAATCAGCACAGTAAGATGGGTCGACATGAAGATGTGACACAATGGCAGAAAGAAGCTACCGCACCTGAACAGCTAGTTAGTTAAGCTATACATGTAGGGAAATTTATCACAGATTCTAAGTCATATGTCATTAATAACACTTCTAGTTCACTTTTCCTGTCAGGACTGCTTAGGAAGTTTACACTGAAATCACCACAGATTAATAACTATTTCTTTCTGTCTGACAGACAGCATATAGGGAATCAAACTTTTTTTTATGAATAGCTCCCAATCTCCTAATGAGGACCTGTACACTGTTGCTAATGTCAACACTACATTACCTAGCTGTAGTTCACATGCACGAACTTCAACGTGCTGACAGAAGCAAAATTTGCTTACTTCTACAGTTCTTAAAAAAAAAAACCTGTCTGCCTGGCCCCATTAACCACAGGGATCTTCCCTTGTGTGACTGCCCCCCCCCCCCCCCCCCCCCCAGTATCTACTAATTGAGAATCTAACTCATCTTTCCCCTTCCTATCTAGCTCATGACCACACCATGAATGAGGTTGTACAATTAGTTAATACATCAACACAGATTGCCTAACATCTCTACAAGCATGGTGTACCAACTGTAGCCATGAAATATGGCGAAGAACAGTGAACATAAAAATGTGCTAAACAATAAAGGCCTGAGACGAGTTTCATTAATTGTCAAAAATGATTCGTTTCAAACATGACAGGAACTGCAGCTGGTGGTGAATACAGTTTCCTCTTAAGTAGTTTTCAAGTTAACAGTGCACACAATGTCTTCAGTCCAGAGACTGGTTTGATGCAGCTCTCCCTGCTACTCTATCCTGTGCAAGGTGCTTCATCTCCCAGTACCTACTGCAACCTACATCCTTCTGAATCTACTTAGTGTATTCATCTCTTGGTCTCCCTCTGCAATTTTTCCCCTCCACGCTGCCCTCCAATACTAAATTAGTGATCCCTTGATGCCTCAGAACATGTCCTACCAACCGGTCCCTTCTTCTTGTCAAGTTGTGCCACAAACTCCTCTTCTCCCCAATCCTATTCAATACCTCCTCGTTAGTTATGTGCTCTACCCATCTAATCTTCAGTATTCTTCTGTAGCACCACATTTCGAAAGCATCTATTCTCTTCTTGTCCAAACTATTTATCGTCCATGTTTCACTCTTGTACATGGCTACACTCCATACAAATACATTCAGAAAAAACTTCCTGACACTTAAATCTGTAATCGATGCTGACAAATTTCTCTCCTTCAGGAATGCTTTCCCTGCCATTGCCAGTCTACATTTTGCATCCTCTCTACTTCGACCATCATCAGTTATTTTGCTCCCCAAATAGCAAAACTCCTTTACTGCTTTAAGTGTCTCATTTCCTAATCTATCACCCGACTTAATTCGAGTACATTCCATTATCCTGGTTTTGCTTTTGTTGATGTTCATCTTATATCCTCCTTTCAAGACACTGTCCATTCCGTTCAACTGCTCTTCCTAGTCCTTTGCTGTCTAACAGAATTACAATATCATCGGCAAACCTCAAAGTTTTTATTTCCTCTCCATGGATTTTAATACCTACCCCAAATTTTTCTTTTGTTTCCTTTACTGCTTGCTCAATATACAGATTGAATAACATCAGGGATAGGCTACAACCCTGTCTCACTCCCTTCCCAACCACTGTTTCCCTTTTATGCCCCTTGACTCTCATAACTGCCATGTGGTTTCTGTACAAATTGTAAATAGCCTTTAACTCCCTGTATTTTACTACTGCCACCTTCAGAATTTGAAAGAGTATTCCAGTCAACATTATCAAAAGCTTTTTCTAAGTCTACAAATGCTAGAAATGTAGGTTTGCCTTTCCTTAATCTATCTTCAAAGATAAGTCATAGGGTCAGTAGTGCCTCACGTGTTCCAAAATTTCTATGGAATCCAAACTGATATTCCCTGAGGTCAGCTTCTACCAGTTTTTCCATTTGTCTGTAAAGAATTCATGTTAGTATTTTGCAGCCATGACTTATTAAACTGATAGTTCGGCGATTTTCACACCTGCTTTCTTTGGGATTGGAGTTATTTTATTCTTCTTGAAGTCTGAAGGTATTTTACATGTCTCATTCATCTTGCTCACCAGATGGTAGAGTTTTAACAGGGCTGGCTCTCCCAAGGCTGTCAATAGTTCCAATGGAATGTTGTCTACTCCCAGGGCCTTATTTCAACTTACGTCTTTCAGTGCTTTGTCAAACTCTTCACGCAGTATCATAGCTCCCATTTCATCATCATCATCATCATCATCGTCATCTACATCCTCTTCCATTTCCATAATATTGTCCACAAATACATCGCCCTTGTATAGATCCTCTATATGCTACTCCCATCTTTCTGTTTTCCCTTCTTTGCTTAGAAATGGGTTTCCATCTGAGCTCTTGATGTTCATAGAAGTGGCTCTCTTTTCTCCAAAGGTCTCTTTGATTTTCCTGTAGGCAGTATCTATCTTACTCCTAGTGAGATAAGCCTCTACATCCTTTCATTTGTCCTCTAGCCATCCCTGCTTAGCCGTTTTGCACTTCCTGTCGATCTCGCTTCTGAGATGTTTGTATTCCTTTTTGCCTGCTTTATTTACTGCAGTTTTATATTTTCTCGGTTCATCAATTAAATTCAATATTTCTTCTGTTACCCAAGGATTTCTACTAGCCCTCGTCTTTTTACCTACTTGATCCTCTGCTGCCTTCACTATTTCATCCCTCAAAGCTACCCATTCTTCTTCTACTGTATCTCTTTCCCCCATTCCTGTCAATCGTTCCTTAATGCTCTCCCTGAAACTCTGTACAACCTCTGGTTTTGTCGGTTTATCCAGGTCCCATCTCCTTAAATTCCCACCTTTTTGCAGTTTCTTCAGCTTTAAGCTACAGTTCATAACCAATAGATAGTGGTCAGAGTCCACATATGCCCCTGAAAATGCCTTACAATTTAAAACCTGGTTCCTAAATCTCTGTCTTACCGTTATATAATCTATCGAAACCTTCCAATATCTCCAGGCCTCTTCCATGTATACAACCTTCTTTCACGATTCTTGATCCAAGTGTTAGCTGTGATTAAGTTATGCTCTGTGCAGTAAGGGTTTATTTCTTTTCCATTTTACATTAATGCATGAGATAGTAAGTTGCACGAAATTTTTATTTTCATATTTTAATGTGAATTATGTTTAATATTGATGTATATACAGGTTGTGCCTGTGCCTACTATGATTGTGTGAAACTCTTATCAAGAATGTTATCACCTAATGCTTCCTCCACATCAGTGGTTCCCAACCTGGAGGTGATCACCCCATGAGGGGTAAAACAGAATTATCTGAGAAGTAAAAACTGAATGATATTATTATAATTTTGTAAGATTCTAATACTAGTTATATAAGTTACCAATAATTATTTTTTCTCAATTAGTAACACTGGTGCGGTGGAGGTTACAGGTTCCTCACATAGTCAACCCACTACACACACATTGTGCTTTGTTTCATACATCGCTGATAACAGTGACATACAGATGTAACAAATGCTAAACATCTGAAGAAAATGGCTTCTCCAAAATGTACATAGTACCTACAGTAGTCCAGAAATTGCTTCATTATTCACTTCAAAACAGATAAATGAATTCATTGACAGCACAGCACAGCGTTAACTACATATGGGCTAATATAGAACTTTATAGAATTTTATTATTATTATTATTATTAGGGTGGTTAACACAAAGCATTATCAGCCTGAAGTTGTTCAATTTCTGCCAGTTCAGATGTATGAAGTGCAGCAATCAAGTGATTTATGAACAGTAAGTATAGTGCAAAAATGGTAAGGAGAGGAGTAATGTAGGACAAGCATGTTTTGTAATATGTGTGTACGATCACTGTAAATAGTTATAGCGTTCATTTCCGAGAAAGAGTCACAGGTAGCACTTACAGTGCACCACAAATTCCTTTGTCATTCATTCTGAAACACACACACACACACACACACACACACACACACACACACACACAAACTAAATATCATTCATCTTTCATAATTTTAAAAATAAAAGTGATCCAAGAAAAGTCTTTCATTCTGCAGTGTTTAGTTAGGTGATGGTTGGTAAAATGTGGGGGAGGAAGGAGGGGGGCAGCCAACAGATAGCAAGGGGAGGGGTGGAGGGCAGGTATATTAGCTATTGTGTGATTGCACTCATGGGTAATGGTCTAAGAAAGATTGGAACCGCTGCTCCACATGGATGTGTAGAACATATCATGCTACATGAATTACAATTTCTGCAAGATGAATGTACGTTGCTGAAGTTTAGTTTGAGTGCAATAATGCGAAGAAGCAGATAGGCTCAAACAAAAGTACCCACAATTGTTTTACGGTTCAGTGTGACAGTGCAAGAGCTACGAAAAATGATGACAGAACTATTACTTTAATGAACAGTTCTACAAACGTTTACATGAGAGCTATCCAGAAACCCACAGATGTTTTTGTCTATCATGGCAGTGGGCGGAGCTCCAGCCACCATCTTGGTGCCACAAAATTTCCTACTCAGTACGCATCCAACAGTGGTAGTGTGTGGTCTATGCCTCTGATAATTTGATTCCTTTGACATTTTAAAACGTGCACTGCAATAGAAAACGTTATCGCTTGTGAGATGTGTTCTGTGATTAGGTTTTTGTTCTCAAAACTCTGCAAGCCAATTGAAATTTATTGCAACCTTCATGATAAACACAGAAAAGAAATAATAAGTTGGGGAAAACTTAGCAAAAAAGTTCTGCTTTTTCTTAACAATTAACGCCCACACATGGCCAATGCTACCTGAGAGCACATACGGGGTTTTGGATGGGAGGTATTTGATCATCCACCATACAGCACGGATTTGGCACCATGCAACAATCACATGTTCCCAGCAATGAAGACATGTCCTGCTACGCAACACTTCCATACTAACGGCGAACTGCATGCCAGTATAAACCAATGGTTGCAATTGCAGGTGGCAGATTTATAGAGAGAGAGAATTGAAAAACTTGTTGCACGGTATAAGTACCTCAATTTCAATTGTGATTATGTAGAAAAATAGCTTAAGAGTGTACGTTTAAAATGTATATAATAAAATTTGGTCGTCCCATACCGTAATTTTTTTATTTCAAATAATAAATTTAAAAAATTATTTTGTGAACATTATTTTGACAAAACACAATGGTTCACATACATACATGCTGCTATTTTGTGGCTATATACAACTTTATGATGTATTAGTATAACATCTAATATTATTATTATTATTATTATTATTTACCTATATTACTGTAACACATTTCGGTATGCCCACAGCCCCGTGTTTATGAACGAACACTGTGCATTTTGATATGTCTTCCCAATCTTGACATTACAGTATTTGATGTTTTACAGTATAACCTCGATTGTGCGTGACCTCAGTTTAGTGTAAACCCGCATTTAACGGAAGAAATTTCAAGTCCCGAAAATTAATCGATAAGTGCAATGCAATTTTATATTCAATTTAACGTAATTCGAATCACGGCAAAACCTGCATTTAGCATTAAGAATATTAAATATTGAAAACAATACAATAGTGGCTTTTGTGGCCCGAATGCAAGCTGCAGTTTTTCCGGTTTTCGGAATCCAAAAAACCGCCTGCAATTTACATCCGGGTTCGAAGCCTAAGAAGTTCCGAAAAACGCTGATAGTTGTTGCCGTAAGAGCTAGCGGCCATTATTGCTGCTTTTTGCCACTAGAAGCCGCCACAGGAGCCGTTGTGTTAGTTTCAAGTAATTAATGTAAGGTATTTTTTCATCATGGGCGAATTTAGCAATTTTTCAAATATTCATGGCAATTTAAAAAAAGCTCTTTACATTTCGACAGTGCTCATAAAAACGTTTGTTACAATCTGCTTTTGAACTTCGGTAAGACATGGAGACACCAGAAGTAACAACTTTCAGCTTGTTCCAGCAACAGAAAAGCGTTTTCTGGACCAAAACGTGCTCGCTACTATGGGGTGGAAACCGTAATGAACGATTTCGTGAGGAAGCAGCAACAGTGCTTACCTGCAACTGCAGGAAGAATACAAGTAAAAGCACATCAGAAAACCCAGGATTTTAAAAGGAGCCGCAATTGGGTCTGAAAAGTACGGGGAAAGACTCTTCACATTTCAGCGCTACATCATCAAACTGCGCACTGGAACTTATGCTGGCTTGTACAGCCGATGGCCATAAACTGCCACCATTAATTTCACACGGAAGACTTTACTGAAGTCCGAAGTGTTTCCTAAAGATGTTATTGTACGTGCTAACGAAATTGGCTGGTTCACGGCGGACATGGTTTTAGAGTGGATCACACCTGTCTGGCAACATCGTCCTGGTACCTTGCTAGGTTTGCCACGTATGCTTGTGTTAGATTCGTACGCAGGTCACTGTACACCAGCTGTGAAAAAAAATTAGCAGAGGGTAAAATGGACTTAGTTGTAATTCCAAAATGGATGACATCCATTCTGTACCCGTTAGGTGTTTGTTTAAACCTTTTATGGACAAGCAGAAATATATGTATACACAGTGACTAACAAAAGAAGATAGACAATTAACGCCTGAGTGTGCAAGCTTGTCTCAAGTGTGCGGATGCTTTAGTCAATCTTGGAAATGTCTCCCAAGTGAAACTGCTCATCATGCATTTAAAAAAATGTACTGTATTTCTAATGTGCTCGATGGCGCAGAGGATGGTGCTTTGTACGAAAGTAGCGGCAAGGAGTCTCTAGCATTAATAATAATGCATGAAAAATCACGACTGTGTTCCGGTATGCAGTGCAGCGAGCTCGCCTGCGACGTCAGTGCTCACAGATCACATGCGGGTAGATCTGGAATACTGTATTTCGATAGATATTGTGAATTTTCACTGTTGTCATTGTTTTGCGATGTAATTGTGATTTTATCACTCCTCCACAAAAAACAGAAGGGCCATGCAAAAACACCTGTCCATTAGTGCTATCAACTTTCATATTAATGTTGTCAATAGCTTTATACACTGTCTGGCGTGTATGCCTCCTCCTCATGTAGTAGCGCGGCATCTCTGTGTGTACGTGCTGCTGCTCGGCGACTGACACCTTGTGACAAACGATGCTGGTGCGGCTGCGTTATCAAAATCACAACTTCCGGTGCAGCTCTCTGTATCTCCTCCATGTCCGAACAACATCGCTTTAGTTCTTTCCGAGACATCGGGAGATTTACTTTGTTGAGAACCCTTCCTGGCACAAAGTAACAATGCAGATGTGATTCAACCACGGTACTGACCGTCTAAGCATAATTGAACTACAGACAACACCAGCTGTGTACCTCCTTTCTGGTGGAATGACGAACTGATCAGCCGTCAGACCCCCTCCGTCTAATAGGCACTGCTGATGCATGGTTGTTTACATCTTTGGGCAGGTTTAGGGACATCTCTGAACAGTCAAAGGGACTGTGTCTGTGATGCAATATCCACAGTCAATGTCTATCATCAGGAGTTGTGGGAACCGGGGTGATGCAAAACTTTTTTTTATGTGTGTAGCTTCAGGGAGCTTCAAGCGTGTTTCTTAATACCTCGGTACTTCCATATCCCACTTCCTTGCGCACTGGTTCTTTCTGACAAGTCTTTCAAACTTTACTCCACTCTTCATCACTATTAAATTGTGATCCGAGTCAATGCCTGTTCCTGGGTACACCTTACAATCCAATATCTGATTTCAGAATCTCTGCCTGACCATGATGTAACCTAACTGAAGTCTTCCCATATCTCCTGGCCTTTTCCTAGTATGTCTCCTCCTCTTGTGAATCTTGAACAGAGTATTCACTATTACTAGCTGAAATTTATTGCAGAACTTGATTAGTCTTTCTCCTCTCTCACTCCTCGTACCACGCCCATACTCTCTTGTAACCCTTTCTTCTACTCCTTCCCCTGCAACCGCCTTCCAGTCCCCCATCACTATTAGATATTAATCTCCCTTTACGTAATGTATTATCCTTTCAATATCCTCATATACATTCTCAATCTCATCATCTTCAGCTTGTAACATTGGCATCTATACTGGACCTATCACTGTCAGTGTTGGTTTGCTGCCAATTCTGATGAGAAAAACCCTATCATCGAACTGTCCACAGTTACTCACTTTCTCCCCCTACCTTCCCAATCATAATAAATCCTACTCCTGTTATACCATTTTCTGCTGCTGCTGATATTATCCTATACTAATCTGACCATTTCCTAATCTGCTTTCCATTTCACTTACCTAACATCCACTATATTCAGATTGAGCCTTTTCAGATTCTCTAGTCTCCCTATCACACCCCAACTTTTAGAACATTATTACTTCATTGATTATTCAGTCTTCTTCTCATGGTCACCCCCCCCCCCCCCCCCAACACTCCCCTCCTGGAAATCTGACAGGGGCTGGTCCAATGGAGATACTGTCATGACAATGTCAATTACAGGCCACATGTCCTGTGGATACACATTAGTGTCTTTAATGCAGTGGTTTGCAATGTTACAACTACATATTTAATTAAGATGACTGTGTCAAGCAGCACACTACTAATGCTGTATTCGAACATTTAGGGTACTGTTTTTTTCCTCTCATCTGCATTAACTTACATTTTCAAACAATGAAAAGTTCAGGTTGCAATATCAACAATAACAGAAAGGATAGATTGCTACTCTCCATAAAGATGACATGTTGAGTTGCAGACAGGCACAATGAAAAGACTGTTACACATTAGTTTTCAGCCAAAGCCTTCATCAGAGAAAAAAACCACACACGCATTCACAAAAGCAAGCACACCTCACACATACATGACTGCTATATCTGGTTGCTATGCATGTGTGTCTCTCTTTTCTGATGGTTTTGGTTGAAAACTTACAGTGTAACAACCTTTTAACTGTGCTTGGCTATAGGTCAATGTGTCATCTTTCAGGGTGTATACGAGGACAAGAAAAAAAATTTCCACATTCATCCCAAATCTGCCAGTTCAATATGCACTTTTTCCCACATAAAAATACACTTTTTCCACAGCAAAAATACACATTTTCCACAGCGAAAATACACATTTTCCATGATAAGTGACAGCATACTTTCCCTTAGAGCTGTAAAAATATCAATCCTTCAGATGGTAAAGGTTTTATACAGCAGAGTAGAATTTCCCAGCACTTCAGAAAATGAAAGGGGGGAAAAACGTGTTTTGGAAATATCTTTGCTGTGTATCAACACGTACGCTGCATATTTTCATATTACGATACGCTGCGTATTTTTGTTTTATGAAAGTATAAATTCGAATTCCACCAAACACAGCACGTTTGTTTCTGAAGCTTTGATATCGAGATTTTGTAAACCAATCATAGCTTATAGGACATGATGTAATAAGCCAATAGCGACAGTACTGTTGAGCACAGGGAACACACAAACAGGAAAAGTAAATGGATTAAATTAATGTACATAATGTAGCTACAAAAATGCTAAGCTTTCACACGCATGTCACCCTTTTAAGATACATCACACAAATGTGCAAAAAAATTTTAAATAACGACATTAACATCCAATTTTCTGGGCTCGAAATTCTTCTAAGTGACTGTTCCTCCAAGTGTTGGAAGTTTTAAATGAGAGTCAGATGCTGTGTGATTTAATAAATTCATTGCACATTCTCACACACAACATAATTCATCTGTGTAGGTTATTTACATTGAAAGTAACACTTTTCAAAGCACCACTTGCAGTATTTTCCTGTTACCTGTTAGAACTAGGTTCATTTCAGCAGTTGCCAGAGAGCGCCAGAGAAGAGGTGTTACTACACATGAGCGGCTACGATGATGTAAGAAGCCCATATGTTCATACATACAAGGTGTTCCATTTATCTTTACCACCCTTAATAAGTGTTTGTCCAGATGCAAATTAAGAAATGTTTCAAGCAAATGTTATTTAGCCATCGGGGGGGACATCAATCAGCATTGCCTTCATTGTTGCTTTTTTTTTTTTTTTTTTTACAAAGGTGTGAACAGCGGTATGACTTTTTTAAACGGCTCCCTGTATTTTTTATTCGGTAATTCATTTCCTCTCCTAAAGACCTATTCAAAAATGTATTTCAGTGTACCATTCACTGAAACACAATGTTATTAATTATGTAACACAACATTAATGCTGACACTCCAAGTGCTTAGAGCAGGTACTCGGGATAATGGAACACATCCATGTGCTGACAGCGACAGAGGACAAATGTAAATGTAAGTAGAATGCACACCTGTCATTCCGTCAACCATCATCAGTTGAAGAGTTGTGCGAGTAGAATGTACACCAATGAAGAGAAGGTAGAAATGCTACTCATCTATGGGGAATGTAAGTTAGCAGAACGGTAATTGCAATACTGTTTTCTTATGTACAGGTACATTTGGTACAGTGGTTTCGTCCTTTTAAATACTGTTGTGTAGAGAAGGCATACAGTAAAGGCTGTCCTTCCTACAAACTGCATCAACATAATGTTTCCTTTATTGTTGTTGTTGTTGTTGTTGAAGGTAGGTGAAATGCTATGCGGGCAGCAGAACTATACAGAGAGCAATATCCTGACAAGAACCCACCTTCCCAATGGATGTTTTTTGTCTTCTTGTGAAGCTTCACAAAACGGGAAGTTTCAACCCACGACAACGCAATCATCATAGCACTTGCACAGCCAAAGCTCCGAAGTTACTATTCTTGCTTCCGTTACCATGAATACACATGTGGACATATGACAGCTTGAACACGAGATTGGCATTCCTAAAAATAGTGTACATCGTATTCTTACACGTCACTGGTTCCATCCTTACCACGTACACCTACATCAAGAATTCCATGGGAACGATTTCCAGAATCATGTAAAGTTCTGTCAGTGGGCACAGCAGCAAATCCTCGCCAACCTGAACTACTTCTCCAGCGTTCTATTTACCGATGAATGTTCCTTCTCAAACAAAGGACAAGTAAATAAAAGGAACATGCATTATTGGTCCAGCGACAATCCACGATGGCTTAGACAGGTGGAACATCAGCGTCAATGGAGAGTTAACATCTGGTGTGGGATGCTTGGAACTACAATTATTGGCCCCTATTTCATCAATGGTAGTATAAACGACACAGCATATGCCAACTTCCTCAGACGAATTGTTCCTCCTCTTCTGGATGAAGTGCCACTAAGAACCAGAATGCTTATGAGGTATCAACGTGATGGATGTCCAGCACATAATGCCTTGCATGCATGTTGCATTCTAAACCAGAGGTATCCTGCCAGATGGATTGGTCAAAGAGGAACAGTTACTTGGCCTGATAGGTGTCCCGATTTAAATCCTCTGGACATTTTTTCTTTAGGGATGTATTAAATACGTTGTCTTTTGCGATATTCCACCAACTCCAGAGGACATGCAGGAAGGTATCGTGCTTGCTTGTAATTCTCTTCAGCAGGCAACACTTCTTTCATTCAACGAACGAAACAATGTATCGGTGTCCAGGGTCACCACTTTGAGCACCTTTCAATGTTCTACTCCTGGTCAATGGTACAGGAGAGTCAAAGTCAATTTTGTGTTATGTTTTTACTTGGTTTTCAATTATTTTTTGACAACTCCAGCAAGAGGACGAGTTTGCGATCCCGGCTCAAAGTCAATTTTGTGTTATGTAATTAATAACGTTGTGTTTCAGTGAATGGTAAACTGTGATACATTTTTGAACAGGTCTTTAGAAGAGGAAATAATTACTGAATAAAAAATACAGGGTGCCATTTAAAAAAGTCATACCACTGTTCATATCTTCGCAAAAAACAAAGCTACAATGAAGGCAATCATGCTGATTGATGTCCCCCTGACTGCTAAAGAACCATTCTGTAATCTGGATCTGGACAAACAGTTATTTAGGGTGGTTAAGATAGATGGGACACCCTGTATATAGCATTGAGAGATCTTATAGGACATCAGAGGACACTCCAAGAGCATCTGAATTTCGTAAACCATACTAAAATGTGTAATTCGGCTTAAAGTTAATATTCGTATGTCGAAATTAACTATGAAGTAAGCTCCAATGTACTAAGCTCTTAAGTGCTGTTTTCGGGCTGCAAATTTTCTTAGTGTACCAGTACTGTATTATCTCATGTTCCATCCTCAAACCCAAATTGCACTCTTCTTACAAGAGATCCTGAAAGCCATGATGGATCCCACAAATGAGGAATATCTAATGCTAGCCCTCTGCAGAAGGCTAGGTAGTTTTTTGTACAAGCATTAAAATATGTAATATCATCATTGAAGTCTGTTTAGGAAAGGGGACCCTGTCATGTTAGTTGTGCCAGACTGGGATTCAATACTGGACCAACTAGCTGCAGCTGCCTTAACCATTAGATTATCTGATTAAGTTTCCAAGCCTGACTCAAACTTGCATTACCATTGATGTTTTCTCCAATTACTTCTAAATAAATATAACTGAATTTCTCCTACAGAATTAGTGGAATAGCAACAATAGGGAAATGAATTTGATGGAGGGCTGTGGCTTACCTTGCCCTAGGGATAAATAGCAACTGAATTAAACTCATGAAAATGAATGGAATCAATGGGGATTAAAACATTTGTGGTGCCCAGTCATACGATCTCTTGTCACACACTGGCCAGAAAGCCTGGATGAAAACTCCTGCACGAAGTCCTACAGTCTGATTGTTTAGTTATCTATCACTTCATTTTGGAAGTAAATGATATTGATTGGCAACTCAATGGTGTGTTGTGTGCACCATGACCAAATAATGGATAGAATTGGAAGGAAAATCAGCATTGGCTGTATTTCGTAGTTTTATTGTCAGCAAAATCGATTTTCAGTCACTTAGTGACCATCCTCAGTGCTGTAATATACAATTAAAATTGGTAGGCACTGGTATCAAGCTATAACCACAAGCTTAGAGTGATCACATAAACTTCCATAAATGAGCCAGAAATTATAAACGTCATGTTGTAATTGTCATGAAGCTGCTTCCAACTGGTGTTACAATTTATCAATTAATTCACTACTATTATTTCTATCAGAATGGTGTATGAAATCACCAATCAAGAAGCTATGATCTACTTGTCACTTTAATTACTATCATTTATTCTATTAAAATTTTCGCTTTCAATAAAGAAACGAACAGCTGCTGACATCCAGGATTGATAAGAATTTTGTCAAAATCTTTTTTGCCCAATTTGGTGTTATTTTCTGACAAATTAGTTTTCAACTATGTTATTTTTGTCATATTTCATTGTTTTTAAGTCTTATACTGAAAATGAACATTCATCTATCAATTATATTTATTAACATCACACATCTCATTTATTACGTTACTTAAAAAAAGCTTTACTTCAAACCTACTGAAACCAACCAATTAAAGAACAAATAACTTTGTATCAAAAAAATGTTCAATTTTTTTCTAAAGAAAATATTCCTTGAAATTTCAAATTCCTATTCAGGGACAATTTGCTGTCAATCATTTGTTACAACATCGTACTTATCTTCACCACAGAAAATGACTTTTTGGTTCAGAAGAACAATAAAAATTTTTTTATTGAGCAACATGTTTGTTGCCGGGGCAACATTAATGAGGATGATTTCCTTTCTTGTAACTTTGTTAGTTACAGAGATATGAACAGCAGCATGTCTTTTCACATAACCATGACATTACTGAAAATGTAACACAAAACTCATTTTGACTCTCCTGTGCAAGCACTCAGGGTAATGTAACTCATTCACTCACTGGAGTTGATAATAAACGAAAACACAAACACAATGCATGCCAGTCATTCAGTTGACGACCTGTGGAAGTACACTGTATATGAACAAAGAGAACATAGAAAAGCTATTTATCCAAGGAGAGTGTTAAGTTAGCAGAACTGCAACTGTTGTAAGATGAGAAATTGGATTCCAGTCAGGATACTGCAATCTGTAGAATTCCTATTCCTGAGTAGTACAAGGTGGCGCAGATAAACTCAGCCCATGTAAGTATGAAGGAGATGCAGTGAAATTACAGAAACTAAGAGCTGAAATGGACTTACTATTTATTTACAGTGAGAATACAGCAAAAAACACATTGATAGAAGAATGTTGAAAGTGATCCCCTACAACAACAATACACAGCTGTGCATGTCTAAGCATATTCAGATACACCATGCATAAATTGCAGGTATCAATGGCAGCAACTTCACTGCTGTGCTGTCTTTCAGTTCCTGTTTTGTGTGTGGATTTGTTTCATAGACATTACCCTCCTACTGCCCCCACCTCGTGTTCTGTTACTTCACATGACCAGAAAGATCAAATCATGCTTCATCACTCACGATGAAATGGAAATGGTCTAACAAACAACTGCTGATTTTATTCAAAAGCTACGTGGAGTAATTTACACATTTATGACTGTCAGCCTCCTGTAACTGCTGCACAACTATCACAATATGGTTTCAAATTAAGAGTTTTCAATATCCTCTGGCCAACTCCTCTTCCTCACATGTGCCTGTTGGGCCAATTATGTGTAGACATATTTCAGCTCAGAATAATTCTTTGGAAAATGTCTGCAATAACTTCTTGTGCAAAACTGATGGAATTCTTTGTAATTTTTCATTCTGCATAGTTCCATAGATGCACCAATTTTTATACAGATCCTGTATTGCTCTCTTTGCTGGTAGTCCTCTACCCGGGTACATGAGCCCAAAAATTTTGCAAGTTTCCTTAATCAAACCCATTTTCACATATGCTTCCACATTTCAATTCTTTCTGACTGCAAAGATATAAACTGATGAAATAAACTGAATTACTGACAGAAGAATGGTAATAATCTACTATTATATAAAACTGTCCACTGTTGTAGCTCTTTTTTGCAAAAGTCAAAATATTGCATTCGCATTCAGAGGGGAGGTGGCCTACATTTAACTGCATCATCCTGTATCATAAAAGAAAAGTAATGATGATGAATTTTTTAATAGAGGACTGCCTTCACTGTACACAACATACTGTTGAGAAGTACTGCAGCACTATACTACACATACCTACATCACGAGTAACGAAACATTATTGCAATTTTTGTTCTGATAACTTAAACATTCTCCATATATCAGTAGCATTTCTACTCTCTCATCATTGGTGTACATTCTACTCACACAAAAATTGAGCTGAAGATGGTACACTGAATGTGGTGTGCTATTTTCTTGTATTCTCATTTGTTTACTTTTAATTGCAGCAAATGGACAAGTTACATTACCCCCTAGAATCTGCATGGTGTGCTAATACAGGACAGTCAAACTCAATTTTGACACTGTGATATTTTTGAATAGGTCTTGAAGACAGGAAGTGTATTACCGGCTAAAAAATATAGGCTACCATTTTAAAAAAGATGCACTACCATTAGTAATGAACAAAGTTACAAAAAAGGTAATAATGCTTGTTATGTCACCCTGGTAGCTAAACAACCAACTTCACATTGTGTCAGTAAAAACTGCCAATTTGATGTCATTTGTCATTTTATCATTAATTCGAAAATTTCCTGCCCCAAATTATTGCATAAATAGTCCATAAAGGTCAACTTTTTCTTAAAAAATGATTTATTGAAAACAAATTTTTGTGGCAGTGTCACTGAGACTGATAGAAATATTTATTACAAGCAGGCATTTCTTAAAGGCAAGGTTTTACTGTATCAATGTTTGTTCGACAATCCATCTCAAACTTGGATGTAAACAAACATTTGGTTTCTACTGATGGATGAGTTCAAGAGTCAGCTGTTATAAATTTTGTGCAACAGAAATGGAAATGTCTACCTCGTGGCACCTCCTTTCACTTCAACAATGGCAGGAACAGATGTGATCCAAAGCTCACTCAAACACGTGCAATTTACTTGATGGTATACCAGATGGTCTCAACAGGGTTGATGAGGACATGTGACTTGGTAAGACAAACAAGCACAAACAAGCTCAAAACATTCTGAGACATTTTGGCAGCAGTGGGGCGGTGCATTGTTGTGCTGAAGGTGCAGATCATCTGCTGACTACTTTAAGCATATGAATGGATTCACACGATTTGAGAGTGGGTTCCAGTATGGTTCATCAGTTAGAGGTGAGCACGAATGTATTAAGGCCCCACTTTATTCGACATAAACATCACCTCGCATAGATTTGTTCCACCTTGTGACTGAAAGATATCCTACTGGCAAGTGCTAGGCATCGACTCATTGTTTCTGGTAAAAATGTACATTACCAATGGGCATCATCATCATCATCATCATCATCATCATCATCATCATCATCATGTAATGTATGCACTCACATCTTTTTTATCCAATTTGAATGTCCTATGGCAGTGTAGTTAACCATGTAATGATTTCTGTGCCTTATGCCTGGCTGTACATCTGCCATGGTGGCTTCCGTACTTAAGTTCACGGTTTGGAAGATATGGCTATTCACAGATATCCAGCACTAAAATGGTTAGTGCTTTATGCACAGTGACCCTTTATTGCCCATTTAGCCCGAGCCAACTAGAGTCTTAAGGCCCTCTCTTACAGCTTTCCAGCAACAATGCATACCGACTATATTACAACAAAACATTTACAATAATAACAGCAACAATAACAATAACGGGCATTAAGAATTATGTACAGCAGTTTAACACAGCTGATGCCTTGTTTAACATAATCGGAATCTGAAGGGATAGAGAAGGAGGTGAAAATTGAAATGACAGTAACAATGATGGTCAGGACACAACACAAGTTAAATAGAGAAATCTGTAAACGAGGGGGAAGGAAAAGTTGTAAGAGAGGGAGGGATTGATAAGAGTGAGCAGTATACAAGTATGTGGGGAGAGATTGCTACTGTGATACAAGAGGGACCATTAGCTTTCTTTTGAAGATTGAGGGGAATTTAATTTCTCCGATATTCTGAGGAAGATTGTTCCATAGATGTGTCCCGATACCAAAAATGATTTAGAGAGCACACCAATGTTATGCAATGGCACAGAGAGGATTTTACTTTGTTGAGAACAAGTATTTTTTCTGTGCTGTTCACATAGCAGTGTGTGAGTTGAAGATAAATAAGAGGGAGTGCAATGGCTGAACAGATGATAGCGCAAACAGAGAACGATAGAAAGGAGTGATATGGTTGAAAAAGTGTACACCACATAAATTGATCTTACACAAGCATTCAGCACAAGCTCCAACCAAAGTGAGCTCTAATACGAAAGTCCTTGAATAATAGGATCACAATAATTAAGTATAGGAAGCATTACTGACTTTGTGGGTTTCTTTTTAAGCTCAAAATGGGACTTTTTGTAATATTTCTGTCGTGAATTAAGTGACACCAACATCATCTTGCAGATTGCAGTTGTGTGCAAGTGATGGTCCAGAATTATCTCCAGATTCTGTGTATAAGGAAGGAAAGGTTATTTCTGTGCCATTTAGGATTAAGGATGGGAGAGATTCTCTGAACTGAGGGGTAATAAGTCTATTATATATGACAAATACTGCTTCCGTTGTAGATAGGTTAAATTTCAAACCTGTGCTTTGCACCTACTTTCGTAAGCCAAGAAAATTAGCATTTACATGCTGCATGGCTGTGCTCAGGTTTGTTGGACTTGCACTTAGTCATACCTGAAGATGATCAGCATTAAAGTAATATTTGCAATGGAAGAAAACAGTTAACATATCATTAATATACAGGGTTTGGTTTCGGTTTTGTTTTGCTTTAGGGCGAAAAAAACAAATGAGGTCATATGCGCCCAAGTTACAACTATAGAACACGAAGACAGAGAGGAGTTGAAAAACAACTGTATGTCAGTCCCAACTGACATACGAGAAGACAGATAAAAACAGGGACGTGTATAAAGGGCTAAAAAAGACACCATACAGAAATGGAGGTCCAAAGCTAAAAATTAAATGGCCTTTGACATAGTGCTTTGGCCGATAAAAAGTAAACCGCAGTCGACAGCACAAGCATCATTTGATAAAATGGTCGATAACTCAAGACAGCAAACCCAAGCGGGAATGTAAACAGTTAAAAAATGGGCATTCCGTCAGGAAGTGGCAAACAGTCAAAACTTCTGCGCAATGCATACAAAGTGGTGGGGTAGCGTCACTTATCAATTGATGATGGCTAAAAACACAGTGCCGAATACGCAGCCTAGTTAAAATGACCTTCTCCCAGTGGGAGGGCCAAGAGGAGGTCGTCCAAGCTGCTGGGAGAGGGTTTAATAAACTGGAGCTTATTCCTGTGAAGGCAGGACCATTGTTGATGTCAAGGGACACCACCTCCTGATAGACAGCAACTCAGAGATCATCGGAGGGAATACAGGAACTAGCAGGCTGAGGTACGAGGACTGCAGCCTTGGCAGAAACATCAGCAGCCTCATTTCCTGGCAGACCAACATGACCAGGAACCCACATAATCATCACAGTGGCTCCACCAAGAGTTAGCAAGTGACAGTTTACCAGGTCCTGCTGCACTAAAGGATGGGCAGTGTACAGCACACTTAGACTTTGAAGGGCGATGAGCAAGTCCGAGCAGAGGACACAATTGAAAAGTCTGTGTCACCGGATGTACTCTGTGGCCTGATAAAGGGTGAAGAGCTCAGCTGTAAATACTGAGCAGTGTGCCGGAAGCCGATATCGAAGAACACAGGTGCCAATGACGAAGGCACACGTGACTCCACAGTCAGTCCGAGAGCCATCAGTGTATACGATACTATCGCGAAGCTCCATGTGAAGGTCGTGAAACTGAAGGTGATAAATGATAAACCGAGGCTGGAGTAGTGTCCATAGGAAGCAAATGAAGGCCAAGGTTGGGCTGCTTCACAGAGCCTAGGCGGTGAAGGGTTCACACACACTGGGAAAACTGCAGGTAGTGTGAAGGTAAGCCACAATAGGAAGTGCCAAAAGCGAACTCCAGGAGGCAACAGAAGAGCAACGCGTCCCATACTGGTGATCAAAGGAATCATCGAAGGAGGAGGCATAGGATGGGTGACCACACATGGCAGACAAATGGCATGCATACCTGCTGAGGAGAAAGTCACAGTGGTAGGACAGTGGTAGCTCAGCAGCTTCAGCATACAGACTCTCAAACTGGGTTAGTGTAAAAGGCGCCAGTGGTCAAACGGATACCACGATGGTGGATAATGTTGAGACAGTGTAAGAGGGATGGATGTGCAACCGCATAAACAAAATACCTATACTTGAGTTTCGAATGGACAAAGAACCAGTACAAATGTAGGAGGGTGGTTCGATCAGAACCCCGGGAAGTACCACTGAGGACATGTAGGACACTAAGGAACCGCATACAGCAGGCTGCCATTAAGACACATGGCAAGACCAAGAGAGTTTCCTATTGATCATGAGCCCCGGGAATTTTGTAGTTTTAACGAACGATGGCAACAGGCCCAAGATGTAATGATGGTGGGATAAACTGATGGCACCACCAGAAATTCAGTGGAAAAATGAAAGCCACTGTCAATGCACCAGGAGTAAAGACGATCAAGACATCGCTGAAGATGCCGCTCAGAGACAGGTCTGTGGAGAACTGCAATATGCAGCAAAATCGTCAACAAAAAGGCAGCCAGAGACGCTCGGCAGGAGACAGGCCATGCCAATAGCAAAGAGGACGACACTCAAGACAGAACCCTGAGGCACATGCTTTTCCTGGATAAAGGTGTCTGACAAGGCAGAACCCACATGCACCGTGAAAACTCTTTTAAAAATTCTTGAAGGAAACAGGCAGGCGGCCAAGGAAGCCCCACGTGTAAAAGAGTACGAACGATAACCGTTCTCCAGCAGGTGTCGTTGGCCTCCTCCAAATCGAAAAACATGGTCACAGTCTGGGATTTCTGCAGAAAACCATTCATGACATGGGTAGACAAAGTAATGAGACGGTCAACTGCAGAACACCACGCTCGAAATCCACACTGTGCATTTGTTAGTAAATAGCGAGACTCGAGCCACCATACCAACCGGGTATGAATCATACATTCCATCACCTTGCAAACACAACTGGTGAGACAGATGGGGCAGTAGCTAGAAGGAAGGTTTTTGTCCTTACTGGTCTTAGGTATGGGTATGACAGTGGCTTCATGCCAAAGTCCGGGGAATGTGCCTTCTGGCCATATGCAGTTGTACGTGTTAAGCACAAAGTGCTTGCCTGCAAGAGAAAGGTGCTGCAACGTCTGAATGTGGACAGCGTCTGGCCCTGGGGCAGAGGATCGGGAGGAACTGAGAGCATGATCTAGCTCCCACATAGTAAAGGCGGTGTTGTAGCACTCCTGATTCTGAGAAAAGAAGGGTATTGCCCGAGCCTCCTCCACATGCTTCCAATGGAGGAAGGAAGGGTGATAGTGGGAAGAGCTCGAAACGTCTGCAAAATGGCGACCCAAGGTGTTAGCGATAGCAATAAGGTCCATTATGACATTGTCTGCTACTGTCAGGCCGGGAATTGGCAAATGGATCTTGGTCCCAGAGAGCCATCGGAAGTTGGCCCACACAACAGAGGAAGGCACGAAACTGTTAAAAGAACTAGTGAATGAAATCCAGCTAGCTTTTCTGCTATCCTGAAGAACAGGAAACAATTTGCACGCATCTGAATGCAGTTTGCCATTGTAGAATGATGGTTACAAACGTGGAGAGCACACCTCCGTGCGCGAATTGCGTCAAGGCATGCCTCAATCCACCAAGGGACTGGGCCACAGCATGGTAATGAGGAAGTGTGAGGAATGGAACATCCCGCGACAGTAAAGACAACATTTGTGAGATATTCCTCCCGGTCATCACAACTGGGGATATCTTGTTCTTTGAAGGTTGCCAGGGAGGAGTAAAGCCGCCAGTCAGCCTTAGTAAGCTGCCAGCTGAGTGTGCACACAGGTGGGTTAGGAGTTGGCAAACGGATAGCACAAGAGAAATGGTCGCTCGAGTAGGCATCAGAAAGAATGGACCACTCAAGACATTGGGCAAGGTGGGAAGTGCAGAACGATAGGTCCAAATGGGAATAGGGGTGTGAGGAGTCGGAAAGGAAAATAAGTGCTCCAATGTTAAGGCAGAAGAAGTTAAGTTGGTTAAGGTCAGCCAACAGGGCACCTCTATGACAGTTTCTGGGAGAACACCAAAGGGGATGATGTGCATTAAAGTCACCTAGTAGCAGAAATGGGGGAGGTAGCTGCCCAATAAACTGACGGCAGTCTGCTCTGGTGACGTTGAATGACGGAGGAACAAAGTGGTACAGATGCAAAAGGTAAGGTGGGGAAAAAAAAGGCGAACTGCAACAGCCTGAAGATGGGCAGTCAGGTAGAAGGGTTGATCATGAATGTCATCCCATATGAGCAGCATGACACCCCCATGAAATGGAATGCCAACCTCAGGGGGAAGGTCAAAACGGACAGGGAAGAAATGTGAAAGCTCAAAGCAGTCGTGAGGGCGCAATTTCGTTTCCTGAAGGCAGAGTACAAGGGGACGCTGCGATGCTAAAAGCGGCAGTAAATCCTCTTTGTAGGATGGAAGGCTGTGAACGTTCCATTGGAGAAGAGTCATGATGAGGAAGAAATGTCATCTCGGCGGCTACTGAGTGACAGCCTGTGTAGAGTTGCTGCTGCAGCACACAGACATGGGAGGATTCTGCTCCATGGGGTGCACAGAAGCATCAGCTGGCTTGTGCTGTCGGTCTGTGGAGTCCAACACTTAAAAACGGTTGGTAGTGTGCACCGGTGACACGGATGCTGGCTGGGCTAAGGATCACGTGGCAGCAGTGTCAAGGAGGAGGAGGAGGAGGAGGAGGAGAATGTTTGCCGAAAGTGGATGTCTTTGAGCCTTTCCAGTTAGAGGAAGACTCGGGTGGTGTTTGGCTGGAGGGACGTAGGAAGTCTTCACGGGAGTACTCTTGTCCTTTCCGGTCTACCGTTTGTGTAGGCTACACCTCTTGAATCGAGTTTGACGGCTTGCTGCACAGTTGGACGGAGGGATGGTGATGCTACCGTGACACTAGGCAATTTCACAACCTCAGAGCTGAAGTTGAGGTTGCATATCTGTGTGGCCATGTCCTTCATGGAGCGAGGGTAACAAGAACAGAACTATAGGTGCCAGACAGGAGAATGCGGGGTTTGCGACTAGCCAATAAGTTGCGAGGGACTGGGTAAGGCACTTTTTCCTTTACCAGGATCTCTTGGACAGCCCACTCATCAAGATACACGGGACAATCCCGAGAGGAGCCGATACCACGGGGATAAGGAGGCGGACAATGGCCCTCGTGTGCATCCCTACCACAGGTTACACATTTGGCTGGGTGTTGACAAGACATTATAGTGTGGTTGAAACGATGACACCCGTAGCACTGCATCGAGTTCGGAATGCACGGCTGGATTGTGATAATTTCATAGCCTGTTTTGATCTTGGACAGAAGCACCACTCTATCAAAGGTGAGAAAAAGAGTGCGGGTGGACACTATGGAGGAATTTACCTTTTTCGTCACCTGATGGACGGCAATGACATCTTGATCAAAGAGGTATGATTGGATTTCGGCCTCGGTTAGACCACTGAGCAGCCTCGTGCAAATAACACCATGGGAAGAATTCAAAGTTCTATGGGACTCGACACAAACAGGATAGCCATGGAGAAGTGAGGTGGCAAGCAGTTGTTGTGCTTGAGAATCAGAAATAGTCTCCAAAAGTAAAGTGCCATTCCATAAACACGAGCAAGATTTCACAGGGCCGGCAATTGATCAACCACCTTTCTGAATAATAAACAGATTTACCGTGGTGGTCGACTGAACCACGGTGTAGCGGGAAGGGTCTCTGAATCATTGGCCTCATTATATTTATGTTTTGTAAGCATTGACTGTGAAGACGATTGGCTCATTGTCATAAAATCCCCCAGGATTGCCAGCATCTCCAATGGTGCGCTCCTTCCCCTTCAAAGGGGGGTGCACCCGCATTAGGTGATTATTCTCATCTCAGGTCACACCTCCCGAACACCTGACAGAGGGACAAATCAGCAATTTGGGAAGGATGCAGCTCAGGCAATCACCCCTCCCTGGGCCTGGCCTCACCCCTCCCTGGGCCTGGCCTGTACCAAGGGGTATGTGCAAACCCTACCTGTCAACCAGGGGCTGGGAATTAAGTGTTCCCAGTCACCTGTTACATATCAGATACGTGGGCTGGCCTTCAGGAGTGCACAGGGAGGAAGAAGAAAAAGAGGGACCTCAAACATCGAAGCAGAGGAACAAGAGGAGAAGAGAAATAAAAAAAGGAAAAGGGAGCGAAAGAACAGTGTTCTTAGTCAGCGACAGACAATGCGGAACATTCCCAGTAACACCCCAGACACGCTGCACAAGGGAGAGACATAGTTTATGAGAACAAAGTCAATACACGTGAAGCATTACTTGTTCACATTATGAATGCAACAGACGAAATTAAGAACAACCCGGTGAAGCTGAAACAAACAACAAAATCTGTTGTTCAATTTCCTTAATACTGAGCTTTGTATATTCTGGTTTAACATGAATTCAAGTGTGCCGTGGTATTAATAAAAGCAGATTAACTGACCCATTCATACAGTTTCAGTTAACGTTATTACCATCATTTTTCCACAATTAAATTCTCCACAACTTCTGTTGAAAGCTTTGCACAATTGTCTAGAATTTAAAAAACAAATTGGGCCAAGTAGTTAATAAATTAAAAATTTTACGACATTACCTCTTTGCTTCTCAGGATGTTCTGGGAAACTACTGCAGATAGACGTCTGGGGCATGTTTTATTAGATTCACCACACCAATAACAACAAAATAAATGGAAATTGTGCTTTCCTTTAACCTCGTATGGTTTTGTGGTGGTTTCATATTAGCGAAGTTGCTAAATTTCAGGCAAAATCTTTTATTAGCAGTAACCCCATAACTAAACATTTGCGAACCTATGTTTATATGAACTTTTTTTTCTTAAGTTTTACTTGTAGAACAACATATTAAAATATTTGCATGTCTTTGTGAATCACCCTGTATGACAGACGTAATGGGCCCATAGCGGAACTGTTGTACTGCACTTGAAAAAAAATTTTGCTTGTGAGTTTAGCAAGTAGAACATCAAAGTCAACAATGTGGAAAGCTTTGTTGAAATCCAAAAAGCCCTTAAAACAGACACCTTCTGCTGTACAAAGCTTGTTTCAATATGTCAGTCACTTTTATGAGAGCTGTCTTCATGCTGTGATTTTGCCAGGAACCAGACTAATATTAATCCAAAATATTATTTGGTGTTAAATATCTAGTAGGCTGTTCTAAAGCCATTGGTTATCTTGGCAGAATGCAAATGGCCTATAGTTGGAGGATTGTTTGTCAGATTCCTTCAATGGGTAATTGTTTTATATATATTTCCTGTTACAATTTCTGATAATTGACGGTAAGCCTACCAAACATGATGCTGCATATGGTACTCAACACTGGCATTGGTAGCTTTCCCTGAATCGAGATACTCAAGCCACACCTTTGACACAATGGCATGTGTGTAAAAATCTGACTGCCTGCACAACCTGTGATGAAACATCCCACAGGAGTGCACGTATAAAGTGGCCATGACGAAGTAGGTTAATTTCCTGTGTGCTCATCCCACACTACTCTATCATTATGCAAAAACAAGAGCTGATGGAAAGGGCTGGCAACATGATGATAATGTAACATGCCAAACTGTTCCACTTTTCTTGGTAACATGGGTGCCAGTTCTTCAACGTACCTCGAATTGATCATGGTATATCTTTCCCCTTTTGGAGCTTATTATAATATTCTGAGCCTCTTTTGTGTACCTTTCCTTTTATGTACTTTTTAACTATTTTTAATTTGTTAGGCACCTTGGCCCCATAAACAGTAACATGTAGACACTATTGGAAGTATGATGTCACATGCTCAGTACTTATCTTGTTACAGCCAACTGAGCCTAGATCTGAGACAAGTCATCTTTTTTAGCCAACCTGTTAAGATTTAAAAAGCAGTACCTCGATTTAACAAAACTGCCAGATTCACAGTCATAGTGTGAGGAATACAGGGGTATTCTAAGAGAGAAGCAGAATGATTCAGAAGCATCTACTACATGTCGGGGTACATACAGCTACTGTACGATGTGATATATGCCGGTGTCATGGTACAAGTGTGTGTACCATTAATACTGATGGTACTATCTTTATAGGGTAATTTTTATGCAAGATGAACTGGGGATGCTGAATGACTCCCATCATCATCACACAGACAAACAGTGCAAGGACATACTACATATACCTGTCTGACCCAGAACATCATTCAACTGGAGACCTGTGAATCCAAAACGACAATATAGCCTATCATTATCAGACAGAGTCAGACTGGTATGATGAACAGTTCGTGGACTTCAAATTTGTTCAGGAAGTGAAAGCACTGGCAAGAAAGATGTACACACCTTGCTCTGATTGATGTCCAGATGTTTGGAGAAACTAATAAGCACCCCTAAGTCATGGTTCCACATCACATCATGAAATGCTAAAAGTATCAGGGAAACAGAGATTTCTGCATAATAGGTGTAAAAGAAAGCATGGGACTATAGATACAGAGATACTGAATGAGACGGGTTTGGCTGTAAAGAAAGCAAAGTGTGATGCCTTCAATGAATACAGTAGCAGAATACTGTCAAATGATATTTTGCAAAACCTGAAGAAATTCTGGTCATTTGTAAAGGCTGTTAAGTGGCACCAATGTTAAGTGTCCAGGCCCTACTGCACGAGACAGGAAATGAAACTGAGGGCAGGAAAGCAAAAGCTGAAATGCTTAATTCCATTTTCAAATGCAAACCCCAGGAGAATTGCCCCAATGTAATCCTCATACCACTGGAAAGATGAATGAAATAAGTATTAGTGTCACTGGTGTTGGGAAACAGCTAACGAAAACTACTGTCCAATATCCCCGACACAAATTTGTTGCAAAATCTCGGAACATATTTCTAAGCTCCAACATTATGGCCTCCTCAATACCAACTAACACAGATTCCGAAAACATAGATCATGTGAAACCCAACTTGCACTTTTCTCACGTGATCAGGTAGAGGCAGTATTTCTTGACTTCCGAAAAGCATTTGACTCAGTACCACACCTACGATTATTGTCAAAAGTATGATTATAGAGGGTATCAATCCCCAAGTAACTTGTAAAGTAGGGCATACCCTCTGCCCTGCCCCTCCTGACGATCTGCAGAGTATAGATGTAGATATAGAAGTAGGTGATCCCTACAAACTTAAAGGTAAGTGTCTTATTCTAATGACCATTTGAATACAGTATGAAATTTTCACCAATATGGAAAGAAGCAGAATTTATGTGTTTAAGTAAGTCACCCAAGTACCCCTAAACTGGAGAAAATTATCGATGGAAATAACGGGGGGGGAAAAATCTCTTAGGAATTATCATCACTTTGTTTTATTCTGAGCATGCTTGGTAATAAATGAAACATGTCAATTTCCTTCTGTAAACCTCATGCACCATTTTTGGGCCATAATTTCAACTGACTCTCCAGCCTCAAGTAGTGGCAGATTTTTCTAGTGTATTCCTTTTGAACCTAAGAAATGCCTGTGTGCAAGCCACTATGGCCTTGATTAATGTATGTTTTTAGAATCTCCATTTTAAGTTTTCATCTCCTAAATATTTTGGGAGTATTTTTTGGTAAACCAAGACCACAAAGGCCTGTACAGTCGAATTTACAGCGCTCAGTCATTATGCACCAATGACTCCTACATCACACCTAAAATGACAAGATGTATGTACCACATACAGGTAAACTCAATCGCATTGATACTGTCTCAGCATCAGTACCATCAAAGCCCTGATATATTTATGATTTGCTTATGGACTCTGTATGTAAAAATGGTTGCATATAAAGCAGTTGTCATAAAACTACTTTTTTAACTCAACATGGAAACGTCAACGTAGAATTGAGTCTAAAAATCAGTTTTTTCTTCGATGTTGGCCTATTAGCATGTTCCAGTTGAAACCAATTCTCCACATTGTTCTAATAAATAAATTTAATTAAACTGATACTTTATACATTGATTCTTCAATCCTTATAATAATATCTGTTCAACTGTCTTTAGATTAAGCCATTGGATTTGTTGCACACTTAAAAGAAAGCTGCTGACACTGATAATCTAAATTTACGCTTCACATAAATTACTAAAAAGACTAGAAGCTACAAGGTCATATAACAATAATGTTCTTGGCAGAGCTGTCTCAATATCAGTCTCAGCATCTGTCAATGCCAATTTATGAAATGATCCTTGCAAAAATTTGCAACTGCCAAACTGAGAAACAAAGTAACTGAACAAATTATTTCACTCATTGCTATGAGTACAAAAGATTTTGCAGCTGCTTTGGTGTTAACTATTAGCCTGTGAAAAAATGCTAGATCTGCTCTTATTAGTTCAACTTAACCTGGCTGGTCAAACAGATACAAAGAAAGGTAGATATCCTTTTATCGACCAGCCAAAATGGCTCTGAGCACTATGGCACTTAACTTCTGAGGTCATCAGTCCCCTACAACTTAGAACTACTTAAACCTAACTAACTTAAGGACATCACACACTTCCATGCCTGAGGCAGGATTCGAACCTGCGACTGTAGCAGCAGCGCGGTTCCGGTCTGAAGCGCCTAGAACCGCTAGGCCACGCCGGCCGGCTCGACCAGCCAAGTTTTATTAACCACTCACTACATATTCTGATCATTAGTTGCTAAATTTGGCGTGGCAAAATGTACATTGCTTTATTTGCCTCTATACGTACATTGGGTAGAAATTACAAAAAGACTATTACACCACTTACTTAATATCTTTCCCCTTTGCGGCTCGTTGGGCTGCAAGTTTCAGGTGAGCTCTTCTTTCGGCATCTGTTTGCTTTGTCTTGGCAAGAGCTCTTTTGTATGACAGTGTGCACAGCCAACAAAGAAGTTTTCCATCAACCTGTAAACAAATCACCGAAGTTACATGTACAGATGTGATAAGGCTTTTTCTCTGAAAAATGAGGCTGTGCTTGACACCAGATGAAATTAATAAGATCAGGATATCACGGAAAACAAGTAACAACCTCATGATTTATGTGGAATAATTAATTATCTTTAGTGTGGATTAGGCAGTTTGTACAATGTTTTATGCATGAAATTCTACGCATTGGGCCGCAATATCACAGCTTCTATGGGAATCACCTTATTACCAATTCTAGCAAATTACAATTATATTATCATATGATAGCACAAGTAACATCACACAATAACACTGCACAAATTGTGCAATAATATTTTAGGACTCTATAAGCAGATGAAGAAAAAAAAGATAGTGTGGAGGGTGGGATGTGTAAGCTAATGGCTGAAACTTCCATATTTCTCCTCATATTTTAAAACCCTCCCTTTCTCCAACCCTCAACCTCATGTACTCCAATATTTGGTATTTATTGCAGAGAAGGAGGTATGTCACCCAATTACTTCCATACTTTACAGCCATATTCTAAACTGATAACATGAGAACTAAAAATTCCAAGAGGTCGACATTCAATCTCAAATTCTACACCACATAATCAATCAAAGAACTCTATGAATTCATTAGTATAACTGTTCTTGGTAATACTGCATAGTATGATTATTGTTGTTCTGTTTCTAACTGCAACACGTTCTCTCTCTCTCTCTCTCTCTCTCTCTCTCTCTCTCTCGACTACATGGTCTTGGGTGGCAAGATCTACCACACATCACAACTGCATCTTGAAGTGTATCAACATCAAGAAGTTTGTCAATGTTATTGGATGACTGGTAACCATGGAATATTAAATAAATGATGCCACTGATATATCAGAAGAGATAAACTCCAATTGTTTTTGGACATTGGTTTGTTACTGTCCATGATTCATAGTGTGTGACTCAAAAGTCTGTTAACATTTGAAAATGCGCTAATTCAAGGAATAATGAAGACAAGAGGTAAAAATTGATACATATGCTTGAAATGGCACAGTGTTTTACTGAAATCAACAACAAGTGCAGAAAAACTGGCTATCAGATGGCAATGGACAGCAAAATGTCAATGATATCATACGAGAATCATATATAAAATGAGCTGTAGTGAGAGAGGGTGTCAGATGCATCAGCAATCGCGGCATGTTGACTTTACCAGGAAAGACACTGTCAGTGAAGCTTTACAATCAGAATGAAGAATCCGTGTCTGCAGGTTCAAGATCCTATTGTCATGAGGGTATTTGAACTGTTAAAGGTCCTGTAACAAGTGTTATTGAGAAGAAAATTATCACACAGTCCAAAGCAACATTTTGTTTAGATGATCAGCTGCACAGTGGGCGACCAGTCATAAGTGCTACTGCTACTCAGACAATTAGGAAGAAATGGAGACATTAGCGGGTTCAACTCTGCACAGTTAAGTCAGCAATTGTGAAGACACACATGGCACCAGGATTCCATGCACTACTGTTCAACGGAGTGCTAAGACACACCCTCAATGTTAGCTGTACAAAATCCAGTATCATCATGAACTGTTAGCCTCACTTTTTCGACTCAAGACAGTATCTGCAGTGTGGGCACTTCAAAAAATGGGAGATGATGATGATTGGTTGTCTAACGTGTTGTGGACCAATGAAGCCCATTTCATAATCTGAGGGTCTCTCAACAACCACAACTGAAGAACTTGAGCTGCTGAAAATCTTTGAACTGTTGTGAAAACCACACTGCATGACGAGAAAATCACGGTGTGGTGTGGATTTAGTACATCAATGATAACTATACCCTTTTTCTTTGAGGAAATGCGGGACACTGCTATTCAAACAGTCAGTGTGATGGAAGTGAGGTATGCCAGTATGTTACAGAATCACGCCATCCCTAGCCTGGCTGATAAAACCGTGTTAGAATGTGAGGTGGTGATTAGCCCTGTACTGCTACACGTGCGAAATATTTCTTGCGAACATCATTTGATGATGATTGCGTGATGAGCCGCTAGTTCCGTCATGCTTGGCCACCCAAGGTTCCTGAACTCAATCCACATGATTATTTTATTTTTTTTTTGAGGGGGGGGGGGGGGGGGGTATCTTTATCTGAAGCCTTAACTCTACCATGATTTATCTCATTAGGGATGCTGAAAACCATACCTACTGGTAAGTTGTACAATGCTGTTCACAATATTGTCCCTCAACCACAAATATTTATGATGAATGATGGCAGACACAAGCATTTGTTATAAAGAACATCATCTATGCTAATCATCAATTACTATGCTAATCATAGCTTTTTTATCATATGTAGCACCATCTGTTGGTTGTTTTGTGAACTTTCTTTTTAGTGTCAATGAAACGTCATGTCATTTCAAGCATGCGTCAATTTTTACCTCTTTATCTACATTATTACAAGAAGTATCGAATTTTCATACATTGACGGACTTCTGGGTCACCCTGTATATCCATCACTTCATGGTGCAGTGAGAGTGTGAGAGAGAGAGAGAGAGAGAGAGAGAGAGAGAGAGAGAGAGAGAGAGAGAGAGAGAAGATTGGCTTGCAAAAGCACGAGGAGTGGGTGGAGAGGGGAGGGAAGGAGGGTGGTACCTTCCAACTTCTCCCTACTCCAACATTTTATGAAATTTGCAGCTGGAAAACATTTTGAGGCAAATGAAGAAGTTATGGCAGATACAGGGAGATATTTTAAAGGTAATTCACAACTGCTCTTCAAGAATCAAATACATCCACTGGATACTTCTTGGATCTTGGAGAGCTGCATCAAAACAGTCTTTAAACTTAAGTCCATAGAAACATGCTGGACTAAATGAATTTACGTAAGTGGTAAACTGTGAAATAATTGACGTATATTTGAGCTAAAAGCAGTATCTCACTGACCAGCTGACAAATTTTAAACTAAACTTCGTATTATACACTGCTCAGAAGCTGTATGTGATCCTGAAATTCTAAAATGACAGGTCTAATAAAATTTACAATATAACATATTCACTTCAACAAAGGTCTGGATGACACCACAGAATAAGTCTACTTGTACGAAGATGGAGGATTAAATGGCGACAAGAAAACAGATGGCAGTACCTTAAAATGAGAACAAGAAAGAACCCTGAATCATGAATTTCTTTATAAATATCCAACTAAAAATGATTGTTTAAGAAATAACATGTAATCAAAGATTGAAACAACATGGAGCAATTCTAAGGAAAGCTACATACAAACAATAATAACGCAAGTTGGAATGAAAACTTTGCTAGCTTCCAGACAATCTTGCCCAACACAACCCTTCACCCCAATCTACCCGCCGAACTGTCATCCCAGCATTTTAATTTCAGCTGGCACAAAAATTGCACATGTATTTTTGTGTGTCTATCAACAGCTCAATCCTTCTACTATTCAGTGTAAAGTTAAGTAAACTGAAAGAATATAACAGCATGCCACTGGAATTGTAACCAGTCAGTATTATTGCATTAGAAAGCTACAGGACGAATTTTTTTACAGGAAATATTTGAAGTAAGATAATTATAATTTTGGGACAAGTGGTTATGTAACTTCAATGAACCATACTTTCAATATACCGTAAATTAAATCTGTACCTCCACTTTCACTTCTGTGTAGAATTCATGAGCACAAAGTCCTCTCTCGTACTTTTAAAAAATTCCATTCTAGAATGCAACAGGTAGGGAAGTAATCAACCACAATATGTATTCTATGTACAGCATACAGTGGACTGCAAAGTATAGTGCATTCTTTATTATAGCCTACTCACAGGCATTCATCAAAGTCTCCTCATCCCTCAAACGAGAGGACAATTCTACATATGTTTTAGTGACCATAACTAAACCTAATGTATCATTTGTCAAGCAATGAGCTGTTCGTCCACAGAAATGCATGTTCCAGGAAACTGAATTTAAGTACCAAAATGCACCATTGCCTTTCCAGGCTGACAATTTGCTTTGCCAGTGAGTACATATTCTCACTGTCAAAGAAGGAATATCAACAATGTAAGAAAATATAGTTTGCTAATGACCATAAAGAAGACATTAAATTGCATACAGGTATAATTACAAGACACTTACATACGAATACATATAGATTTCAGCCACAGCCTTCATCAGCAAAAGAGAAACACACAACATTCTTACACACAAGCAAGCACACCTCATGCACTCATGACTGCCAACCTTAGCATCTAGTGCCGGAATGCAGCTATCATGTGGGATGCAAGGAGCAATCTGGACGGAGTGGGGAAGGGTAATAGCAGTGTACAAGTAGGTAGACAGGTGAACGCTGTCTGGAGGAGTGTGCAGGGACTAGAATGACAACAAGTGCAGCATTAGGAGATTGTGGAGCAGGAAGGTGGGGAAAAGAGGAGCGAAAAAAGAGAGGAGCAGGGAAAGATGGGCAGATGCGTTGGCAGAGGACGGTAAACAAACACGGTGGGAGATGAGAATGGGAAGTAGTTGATAGGATAGAGGGGATGGAAATTGTTGGGGGGAGGGTTTAAGGCAATATGTTATCTTGGGTTGAGGCCGGGATGGTTGCGGAAGTGGAGAATGTGTTGTGAAGATAACTCCCATTTGCGCAGTTCGAAACAGCTGCTGGTGGTAGGAAGGATCCAGATGACTCAGGTAGTGAAGCAACCACTGAAATCATGTATGTTATGTTCAGCTGCGTGTTGTGCCACAGGGTGGTCTCCTCTGCTCTTGGCTGCAGTATGGCAGTGGCCGCTCATTCTGGTGGACAGCTGGTTGGAAATCACACCAACATAAAAAGCTGCACAAGGATGGCAGCAGAGCTGGTAAATGACATGGCTGCTTTCACAGGTGGCCCTGCCCATGATGAAACAAAGTAAACCTGTGACAGGCCTGAAATGGGGAATGCTGTGTGGGTGGATTGGGCAGGACTTGCAGTTTGGTCTTCCACAGGAATATGATGCTTAAGGCAAGGGGCTGGGATAGGGAGTGGCACGGGCAGACTAGGATGTTGTGGAGGTTGGGTTGGCAATGGAACACCACTTTATGAGGGGTGGGATGTTTCTTGGGTAGGATGTTCCTCATTTCAGGGCATCATGATAGGTAATCATCAAAGCCCTGGTGAAGGATGTGGTTCAGTTGTTCCAGGCCAGAGTGGTACTGAGAGACAAGTGGGCACTCCTCTGTGGCTGATTCTTGGAAGTGGTGGGAAGATTGAGGGTGTGAGGTGAAATGGCATGGGAAATCTGTTTGCAGACTAAGTCTGGGGGACAGTGCCTGTCTGTGAAGGCCTTAGTGAGATCTTCAGCATACTGAGCAAGGGAGTTCTCTTCACTGCAGATATGCTGTCCCTAGGTGGCCAGGCTGTTATGGCAGGGGTGATTTGTCATCCCTTCCATACCCAAAAATTATTTAATTACCTATCGTTATGCCCTGAAATGAAGGACATCCTACCAGAGATAATTCCCACCCTTTCTAAGGTGGTGTTCTGTCACTCATACAACCTCTAGAACATCCTAGTCCATCCCAATGCTACTCCCAATCCTAACCCCTTGCCACAAGGATCATATTCCCTGTGGAAGAGCAAGGTGTAAGACCGCCCAATCCATCCAACCTGCACTTCCTATTCCAGTGCTGTCACAGGTTTATCCTACCAAATACAGGGCTGGGCCACCTGTGAAAGCGGTCATGTCATTTACCAGCTCTGCTGCAATTATTGCACAGCTTTTTATGTTGGTATGACTATCAACCAGCTGTCCATCAGAATGAACGGCCACTGCCAAACTGTAGCTAAGAGCAAAGGAGAATGAATACCTGGGCACAACATGCAGCTGAACATAAACTTGATTTCAATGGCCGCTTCACTACCTGAGCCATCTGGATGCTTCTTACCACCAGTAGCGTTTTCAAACTGCAGAGATGGGTGTTATCCTTACAACACATTCTCCATTTCTGTAGCTATCCCGGCCTTCATCTACAGTAACATACTGCCCCACAACCTCCACCCATGATTTTCCACCACCTCTATCCTATCTCCTCCCCATTCTTGTCTCCAATCCTGTTTATTTGGCACCATCTGCCAACACACCTGCCGATCTTTTCCCACTCCTCTCCTTTTCCCCCCACCTCCCAGCCCCAAAACCTCTTGATGCTGCACTTCTTGTCTTTCTAGTCCCTGCACACTTCAGCAGCCGTTGTCTTTCTAGTCCCTGCACACTTCACCAGTCATCATTTTGTCTCTCCCAGCCTGTACACTACTACCCGTTCCCCTTCCCCACCCCATCCAGGTTGCTGCTTGCATCCCACGTGATAGCTGCATTCCAATACAAGATGCTGAAGTTGGCGATCATGTGTGCATGAGGTGTACTTGCTTGTGTTTCTTGTTTGCTAATGAAGGCTGTGGCAGAAAGCTTTATGTAAGTGTCTTAGTAGCAATCTGTCTTTTCCTACATTGTTGATATTCCTACTTGGACTTTCCACTGTCTTTACAAACAAGAAATCAATTTCAAAAAACAATTGCACAAATCTACATCCCCTTTTCCTGATACATAAAAGCAGCAGCAGCAGCAGCATTAACAGTAGTAAAACATGCAGGAGAAGCTTCAGCAAAAGTGGCAGTGGCAATAGCAATAATAGTACTAATATGAAAAGCAACAGTACAAATAAGTAAAACTATTCAATTTTGTGCTGATCAAATTAAAAACAGCTGAGGAGTGTTTCCTTAAATCATAAATTAATTTCTTGTGTTTCCAGTTAAACAAATCTTCTCAAAACAAAATGCTCGTACCATTGTCCACAAGTCACACATTATATGCGTTGATCATGTTATAGTAATAAATGTTATACAGAAATTAAACTGAATAATTTTACTGGCTGTTTATTTTGTGTTTGCTTGTAAGCTTATTTCTATTGGAAATTACTGACATTGCCACCATCTTCCAGTTATGATTATTCCCATTTTCAACATAGCAACGCCACAGAAAACTTATACACAAACATAGAAAATCGTCAGAAAACTTTTCAGATAGCAGTAAGTAATATTTGATATCGAACTTTATATTATATTCACCAATGGTGAGAGATCAAACACATCCCACCCCTTTTTTCTTTTTCTTCTTTTCTCTCTCTCTCTTTTTTTTTTGGGGGGGGGGGGGGGGGGGGGGGGAGCATAATGACCTTTAACAATGCAATATACAGCAAGAAATTTCTCTGTTTGAAAGAATAGTGATGGAATCCAGCATGTTTCAATCACTGAACTGTTACGATATTTTTGTTGCCAATTTACAATGAAAAAGAGAGTAAGCATTTGCAGATCATCATCAAATCTACTTATCACAGCTTTCAATGCTGACAAGTACGACATTTATACTCTGTTTCTCTTTCTTGTCTGAATTTTTTTTACCTACTCAATGCTGAAGACAAGCCGACCCCCCCCCCCTCCCCACCACCCGTTTTAACAGCTGCGTATTACAGAAAAACTGTGGGTCACATTTTCCATATTTTTCAAAATTTTCTATGGGTTCTATTTCCCACTGTATTTTATCACCTTGCAAATTACCAACCTTAAGATATTCAGATTAGATTCTTGAAAAATGGCAGGATGGAGGAAGAAATTTACAATCCATCAGCCAATATCACAAACCTAATGAAATCTTTTAGTCACATTAATATATTGACAACATCATGAAAACACACTAAAACTTAAGATGAACAACACTATTCATTGTACTGTTATCTGTTACTCAACACACTACAATCAGTTTCAGTAACTACAGTATGCAAGTAATACTGGTAACTCTATCCCAAATTAATTATACAAGATACAACTAAGAGCGTATTTCAGAACTGCATACATTGGGTCATCATAACAAGTAGTAGCTTGACAAAAATTTGTTCTCCTATTAGACCAGGGGTTTAAAAGGTGAGCCTCACATAGTTACAAGTCAAGAATATTTTACTGACCAAAGTTTTGCAATAAAACGTTGTTATATTGAACTATTCTTTTGACTATCACATACTTTTATTAATTCACTAATTTCTCCAAATCATGTTACGAGTAAAATGTTGCCCTTAGGAAGGTTGTGATATGAATAACGTATGTTGTTTTCACTGTTGATGCCCCCTTAACAAACCAGATGTATTCTCAATCTGCTGGACAGTTCTACATATTCAGTGAAAGATCTAATTTAGAAACCACAAGGCTCTCACTACACACACTTTAGTGTGTTTCATAAATAGCCAAGATTCTTCAACTGGTTCATTACAACAACACATTTCTGTTGTCAGATGACTGGGAAGCGGGGGAGAAAAATCTGGTACATCCAGAGACTTGTTTATAACCGTGTTGTTAATATGCACCACATTGTAACACTCTAATCAACAGTAGTTTCCTGCACCAGTAATATTAAACCATAAGTATATTTTTTAATTCTCTTGTAGGACAAAGGTAGTCTCAACAGTTTTGAAACTGAACTGTATTCAAGTACAAATATTTTTTTTTTTTTTTTACCATCATATCCAATATTAAAATTGCACCATAAAGCAATAAAATTTGTACAATGAATGTTCTTAAATGTTAATTACAACAGTTTTACAAATTTCTTTTTTTTTTACAAACTTTTCACTTTCTTGTACAACTTATCTGGCCTATAGAGACTACTTTCATATCATCTTTGTATCTGTTGTTGTTTCACACGTAGTGGTGTAACTATACCTTCTTATCTTCATCTTTCCTATCAAAAGCACATTTTTGTTTGCACTGTTCACAAGTCACCGGAGGACCATATTTCTTCTCAGAGTTGGTACAACGTTGACACTTGTTCCCGATGAATGCTGCTATTGTATTGCAATATTCACAAGCTGAAGGTTTACCGAACTGCTTTACATTCTGCTCACATTTTTTACAAATTGCACTGGGGCTTCCTTTACTGAGAACAAAAGAGAGATACAATCTGTGTTACTGGGGTTGTCTTGAAATCGACATTGTATCACAAAGTAAGTCAATACATTCCATACAAAACACAGTATATTACGTCAGATTAAGCTATGCAGTTTTCAAACTAACTGGAATCAATAAATCAGTTGATACTGTAACCGAAAGTTTAAATTTGTATTAATATCTAGGAGAACTGAAAGTCCAGGATGAAACAATGACAGTATTATGAAATGGATAGATTACTACTCACAACATAGATGAGACATTGAGATGCAAAAAGGCATAATGAAAAGACTGTTATACAGTTAACAGTCTTTTTATTGTGCCTGTTTGCAACTCAACATCTCCTCTATATGGCGAGTAGCACTCGATTTTTTTCATAATACTGGTGTCTTGCAGAACTAATTTACAAGATGCTTCAGCACAACCACATTAATCCGTAACTGTGATTAGGCTATAACATTTTTATTGTGCACTACTATTCTTTATGTTATTGGCAGGTATACACAACAGGAAATGAAGGTTAAAAAGGGCAAGGGAAACTGCAAACAACTCTATACATGGCACCAAGTCCAAGGGGAAAATACAAACTGCACTTGCAAGGGAAAGCCAGAATATAGATGCAAAAAGATACAAATTGCCTACAACATCATAAATAAGGTACCAAGTTTGACTATAATTCTTCATGTACGATTTGAAGGAAAAACCAAAGAAAGGAAATAGGAATCTCACCCTGATGATTCACCCATAACTACAGTTTTAAACACATAGATGAATTAATCAAATGAACGAATCAAATAGTAGCAAGCACAGAATTTAACCAACGGAGAGAAACAATCACAACTCAAAATTCTGATAATTTAGTGAAGTCCTGAACAGGACAAAACAATCAATAAATCATATTACAAAAATAGCACTTGGCAGGAGAAATACCGTAAACAACAGATGGGCAAGGAAATGTACACAAGGTGTCTAAAAAAGGAGAGGAAAGGGTGGAGGGGCAAGCGTTGAATAAGATTTGGGTGTGTTAACCAAACTTCGCAGTGCTGCCCAAATGCTTTCATCCGTGATGTAACTGCTTTGTGCGACATTATGACAGTGTGGTGTATTCGAAATGGATTGTGTTTATACGGACCGTACTGCAGTATGTGGTGATACTCAACAGCGTGGGAAGTTTATGTTTCTACACTGTTTGAGGCTGACAGTTATTCTCTGGCTCCTTGAGAGCTGTTGTTGAGAATAATGCTGGAAGAATTTTTGGGCATTCGTTAGTGAGTTATTTTATTGTTGGCAGTTGTGGATAATAGATTTGTTTTCAGGTTTGGTATTGTTAGAGTAGTATGTTGTTCATTGTCAAGGGTTTAATTTTACGTTCCAATTTTTGTTAGTTATGGATACAAGAATGAAGTTCACAAGAAGGATTCTGCATGCTGCAATGGGGGACAACATGTTAGCCCTGATTAAATTCCCTCTGTTATTCGGTTTAGTTGCTGACTGTGAAGTTCTACATTTACAGAGAAGTATGAGAATGTTCAAAATTGTTGCATTTCAGACGTGGGAGCATTAGTAGTTATTTTGGTATGTCTACATTATTAAGACTGCTATATGTCTAGTTTGTCCCCACCCACTACCCACCTAATTTCTACAGTTACCCCTTCAGTTTCATGTTATTTCTGCAATCAAATGTATTTAATATTATTTGTAACTGTTCGCATGCTTATTGAATGCTATAATTGTCGCAATGTTATACAATCTTAAAATAGTCCTCCATCTTGATATCAGCATATCTTAATCTCTTCTATCCCTGTCTGAAGCTGCCAAATTGTTAATTATATCACTTTATTTTCCTCCCAACTATTTACCATAATCTTGTTCCTATGTTTCCACCTTAATCATCTCTCCTCACTGGTTATCCTTTATACCATTTTGCCTCTGTAACATTACACATAACATCTCTCCTAGAATTTGTTTCTTGGTTACTATAATTTCATAATCTTGATTTCTATTCCAAATACTATTGTTGCGACCTCTTCTGACATCTTGGTTTTTATTATTATTATTATTATTTTTTTTTTTGGCAACTTCCGCAAGTTAAGGTTAAGGTACGTCCACACGATGCCTCTTTTCTCATCCGCAATCACAGACGTCTGGAAACAAAAGCGCATGCACAAAAATTAGTACAAAGAATGAAAGGTAAGCACATGTGCTGTGCTGTCCTGTCCAAACGTTGCTTCACTGTGCAAGCAGGCTGCTAAGAACCCATTTGTCTGCTTGGCTGTCTGTACTGTCTTTATTGTAATTAAGGGCAACAGAAAAAGAAAACATTAAAGTGGTAATGGGTAAAACAGCACATAAGTGTATGAGAAATACAAACCTCGTGAGATTCTGTTGACAAATTTCAGGAGGTCACAGTGAGATTTGAAATTTTCTGCTAGGGAAACTGCAGCTATACGGCTGGCAATGACGTATCATTATCTGGCAACCAGTGACATATATCAGTTTGAGCTATTTATTTCATACTACAGAACAACAGCATTTCGGTAAATGGTAATGAGCTTTTGGCGTCATTGGCCGGGAAGCCCCTTACGGGGCATGTCTGGCCGCCTTCGTTATTTTTCCTCAAACTGAGAAATACTTAAGGGAGGTTCTAAGATGTTACGTTATGTGAAGGTAGATTGACTTTCAGTATATTATTAGTATTTTATTTTATGAAAAGTTGCCTACACAACTTGAATGAAAAAAGATTATACACACATCAAGATGCCTTGACTCAACAAACTTGGGAATGCTACAGACCCCAGAATCCATTAGAATGGAGGTTGTGTTTTCATTTTTTATCAATGTCCTTCATTCCAGTTTCTATTGGTTTGTTGAGGAGCTACTCCGACTTCATATTTTTTTCTTTTCTTTTTCTTTTCAGGTATTATGGCCCTCACTTGTGTAATTAAGTCACCATAACAGGAATACCTATGCACAGTTTTCTATGCACTTTTCATAAGTTTGTAGTCTCCTCTCTTTTGATTTCCTACTCCGAGACTTATCTTCTTCTTTACAGTAATACGATCAGAGACTTTATCCAACACTTGACACTAAGCGCATCACACCTCAAATTTCTACTCAAATACTCTTTAGAAGTGGCATTCCATGACTCCTCCTGGTTTTCAGTGTGCTTTCCTTGGAGTCCACAGACATTACTGCTCATAAATCGTCTTAAAGCTTAACTTCAACACATTACACAACCAAACACATATTGGCCCCACCTGCCTGTCTACTGAACAGTGCACGAGATCACAACCAAACTCGGGTTGCAACGCACTATGACAAAGGCCCTCCAATTCGAAGAAATTATGCAGCCACAATTATGCTTACCTGCTTGCATTGTTGGAAATGTAAGCGGATGTGCACAGTTGAACTGAGAAAAGGCATTGTGTGGACACACATTTAAGCAAGTAAGGTGTCACACTGGAAAGACATCAGACTCATAGTTAAGAGGACGGTTGCCCAAATAGCTGTCCACCCATCCAAATTTAGATTTTCTGGTGTTTCTTAAGTTAAATGCTGGAATCGTTCCTTTGTTGTCCCAGTTTGTTGTCTGTTTCACACTAAATTCTTACTGCTATTAATCAAGATGATACACGTACCCCTTTCAATTTCTATACAGCTTAAATTCTGATGACATTTTAGTCTCTCAGTTCTGATTGTGAAAGACAGTAAATAGGACTGTATTATCTGTTTATGCACTTCCCAGAAGCGTACGTCTCCAGAGAGAATTTTTAAGCCTCTATTTGAATGTTAAACTACCTTGTGTTTTCAAGAACTGAAGTAAAAAGTTGTCTTCACACCATTCGTATAGTTACTTTAGTACAGAGAGGGTGGGCATCTATGAAACAGCATGATCTGTAGCGAGGATAAGTGTCATATCTACAAAAGTAGGATGTCCTTTTTACATGTAGTGTATTAACTGGAGGTACTATATATTTTGCCCCCTAAAGAAAGTACTCGCCGGCAGTTCTGTCTTATAGCTTATTACTTCAAAACGAAACACTGATTACAACCATCGTATCCTTAACTTGTAAATTTCAATGTTAAAAAGAAGGAACTCTTAAAACTTCACAGAATAACTGTACAATATTTAATTCCCTAGATTATATGACAGTTCTGAAGATTTAGGTAGACAACTTTACATAAACCTGTAAAAGAAAGGAAGAGTATGCCACACGTACTTTCTGGAAAAATGTCATAAGTCATACTGATCCCACTGCTCATCTACAAGTAACAAGCTTCCAGAGTATCGCGTATCTGTTGATTGAGAGACAGACAGTATGCAAGCTTAAGATAAAACGAAAAACAAAATTAATTCACAATGAATAAATCTAAATATAGCAGATGGTATCTAGAGAGAGTACTTGGACTGACAAGCTATTCTTTAAATCAATACCTTACTGTAAATGTTCAGTTTCAACCACCAGCTCATTATTATTACAAACTTCAGTTCCTTTCAATTGTGTTGCGAGAGCACCTAACTAAAATCACAAAATTTACAAGAACGGGCAATTTAGAACACAATTACCATGAACTTGTTGTATTAAATTTTACATCAATTCTGGTAAATGTCCTTGCAGAAAGGTGTTCACTATTTTAATTCTAAGAAGACAGATTTCAGCTTGCTTGTTGTTACTAGTCAAGAAACTAACACAGATAACTCTTGAGCCTTCTGATTTCAGATAGAAGTCAGTACACCTTATGAAACTAAAGAAGCAATTTGATGGTCTATTGAACCAACAGCAATAACATCAGTGAGTTACATACTGGACATTGCCATACACCAGTCATGAGATGTTTTTGTTGTGTGGTACAGCAAAATAATTTTGATGATATGTAGAAGGCGCAATGTCAGACATAAGGGCCTACTGTCTAATTATGGCCCAGAAAACAATGTATTTTTACTTTCAAACCCCTGAGAATCTCTATGTATTAAAGCTACTAAACTTGACCACAAAAGAAATAATGCTAAAGAGGGCCACCCAGTTCCATAAATAAATCAACATTGGTCGAATACTAGGGAAGAATTTGTATTCAATATAAAAAGAAGAAGACACCAACTACCCACAAGATAAAATAATGGCTACGAGATCTATGAGGATAAATGAGACCAGAAGCATCAGACAAAAGAGGTATCTTGAGGCAATATTCTTTTTGACCAGTACAATGGTGTATCACAGAGCCTAATCACCACTGCAGACTGAAAAATTTGCTAAGTTACAGAATCACTTTCAGGCTGTGCAACATTACAGAAGTAATACAAACACATAATCAGAACTATTGCAAATAAAAATAAGGATGATTTCATCTCAAATCATACAGGTCATGTCAACTCGTGGTCATGAATTTCCCCAGGAAAAAATATATATTAGACCTCTATATCATAAGTGTTAAGAAATAAAGTATTTTCATTTTATATTAATTTTTGAAAAACATGTGTTTTGTAAATAACTTTTAAAACAGATATATATCAAAACAAAAGTACTGGAGACCTGGCAGATGTTTAGCGTTAAAGCTCCCACTCAAAGTGTTGAAACTTAGTTGATACACATACATGGGCCTCCTTTAACTTACAAATTTAAGACAAAAATATGAAATTTAAATTAATTTTTCCACTTAAAGAATATTGTAAATATTTATTACTAAAAATTTAAAAAGTTGCATCTTTGCAAATTATTTACTCGCAATCCCCCATCCGAAAGCTTTTGAGAATTATGCGAAACACTGTTTGGTTAATACGTTAGTATTCAGTATGAACACAGTGTAAAGTGTTAAAAAAAATTTCAACATTCTGTATATTTTGCATCACTGAATTTCTAGCATAAAATATGCATGTTGGCAATACTGTTTCCAGTGCTCTTCTGTTTATAATAAACAAATGAGAACTTGCACAAAAACCATTCTGCATCGAGTTTTGTGTCTAGTTCGAATTATTTTGAAGATACAATGTCAATGAGGAGATGCAGAAGTGAAACAGTGAGGTGTGTGGACAATGAAAAAGAGCCACAAGAAGGTGGTGTTTAAGAAAAGTGAAAACTCTTCCCAGTGGTCGGAATTAAGTCAAGAGGTACTGCAGAAATATCTTGGTCCTCATGCAACGATATTAGCATTTCCATTGTGCAGGAATTGCTAACTAACTACAAGAAGAAATTTAGTGACAATCCACCTGAACGATCACCATCACCCGAATGTGAAACTGAAGAAGACAATGGAGACGTTTACATTCCTAGGTGTGAAGTAGTTGATGTGTTGAATGTTAGCACTTCTTCTGTAGCCCCTACCACACCCCCCCTTAAATGTCCACGAAAGGTAAGAAGAAAACAGTATGTAAAAAGAAAAGTGGAAGAAATTGAAATAAGTTTTACAAAAGTAACATCTTCAATACTGTGACATTTATAATGTAGATGCACTTGGTGCAGAACCTGAAGATAGTGATATGTACACAAAATGTGACGTGCTGTTTCAGAACCTAAATATTGCTATCTCAGCAACCACCAATACTGAGAAGGTACAGATACTGACCCTGATACCAGGTAGCTATTCTAAGCAGCAGATACAGACATACATATCCATTTCCTCACATTATCTGATTTCAAAAGCTCATAAAATAAAGAATGAGAAAGGTACCTGAGCATGCCTAGATTCTTACTGTGGGCATCCATCGTAAAATGATAAGCTTACTGTTGCTCCAGAATATTATTTAAGCGATGACAAAGATTGAAGCAGGCAAAGTCCTAATCAAGCTCATGTAATCTGTTAGTGAAAATCATGAAAAAGTTAGAAAGATATACAACAAGATAAATATGAGAAGCATAGCTCCTAACGAAAAAGGAGAACCCGAATTTGATAATTGGTCTCACAAAATTCCACTCCTTACGCCCAAAATGGCTAAAATGCCAGCCAGTTAAGGAAATATACATATATATTTAAAATACTAATTTGAAATTTGTTTTGCAATTAAGCAGTGTCACAGAAAATAAGTAAGCCTATACAGAGATGGACCTGATGCTTTTGTGTGTACGTCAAGAGCTGCAAGATAAATGTTAGTTGTAGGAGGGTGCAATGTGTCCTGGTGCTGAAATGGTGGCTCTTGAAGCATTACACCTTCACGATACTGACAAGGACATAACCTATGCATTGTGGTAGGGAGTAGAGTTGGTGAAGAAGATAGTAGAGCCAGAGAAGTTTATTACAGAGGTTAGGCATTGGGTCATGAGAGGAATAGCTCACCATCACATCTGGAGGATCCCGAGCTAGGCCATACATAAGTAAAATCAGCCATAGCCCAGGCCATGGAGGGGAGGAGGAGGAGATTAGTGTTTAACGTCCCGTCGACAACAAGGTCATTAGAGACGGAGCGCAAGCCCGGGTGAGGGAAGGATGGGGAAGGAAATCGGCCGTGCCCTTTCAAAGGAACCATCCCGGCATTTGCCTGAAGCGATTTAGGGAAATCACGGAAAACCTAAATCAGGATGGCTGGAGACAGGATTGAACCGTCGTCCTCCCGAATGCAAGTCCAGTGTGCTAACCACTGCGCCACCTCGCTCGGTCCCAGGCCATAGCAGAAGTAAAATCAGCCATATCCCAGAATACTGAGACATTAGTTGTTCATTTCGACTTTGCTGAGAACTGGTCAACTACTTTCAGAACGAAATTGAAAGTTACCACTGGCACACATTATATGTATCAATATTCACACGTGTTGCTCACTTCCTTTGGAACATCACACTGTTTTGCTATTGTCAGTGATGATCTCATTCATGACAGTGCACATGCATTCTATGCTGTCAGCATAACTGATAACATATCATGCAAAGGGCATGCATTTCCTAAACATGTGTATTTGACTGATGATGCAGCATCTCATTTTAAAAACCACTTACAACTTTATGATCTTAGTCAACATTGTAGTACAGAAAAAAAAAGATATTTTCAGCAACAGGTCATGGAAAAAGTGTATGTGATGATGTAGAAGGTCTCTGTAAACATCTTGCAACAAGATTTGACCTCCAGTATGAGGCTGTTGATGCTGTAAGAGATGCTACTGTACTTGTACACACTGTATCAACATTAGTAACAAACAAGAAACTCTTAACTCTAAATGAAAGTACATTAAGGGAATTCCATTTAAAAAAGAGAGAAACCTGTGGTAGGACTTCAATCGAGTCACTACTGGGCTGTATCCCAGAGTGGCACAAACATTGGAAGAGTGATTAATCACAAAATGCAGCCTGTTACTGTGTGTGAAATGCAGGGACCACAGTATGTATTAGAAGACTTTGCAGTGAGCCACTTCATTTCTTGTGTGTATGACAATCAGTGGTGGGTGAGACAGAGCTGCAAGATATAACACTGTCCCCTTTGTGACCCCACCTAGTCCTGCTAATGCTTTCAGATGGCCATCATCAAAAGATCAGTGTGCAAATTCAGCTCGGCTATTCAAGTTCAAAGAGAAGCAGACGGATGAAAAAATGAACTCTTTTCAACAGTGCAGTTTTGACTGTTACACTTTAGGCAATTTTAATTCATGGAAAGTCATGAAGAAGTAAAATCATGACAGAAGACAATAATAATTTGACTCTATACCTCATTTTTGTTATAAAATGCCTTTGAAGAAATTTATGAATTGTTTTCCCACCCAACCATAATGTTGCAAAGTAATTATTTTGATTCAGAAATACCAGTTTTGCAAGACACTTAATCGCCCATAAGCTACGAACAAAAAGTATGGAAATCATACTTTTCGGGAACCTCACATTAGTTCACTGGTACCTCAAGAATGCAAATGAGACAAACATGGTTACAATAGTTATTGCCGATAGAGATAAACCTTGGGAACCTGCTGTTTATTACCAGAATGGAGTCATGGAAATAAATTCTTGTTTCTTGGGCAGCTTTGCACTGAACTGGCCCTCTAAATCCTATTTCTAATTACTGTACTTTGTTCCATTCATAAAATAAACAACACAACACAAAATTTTGTTCTTGCTACTAATATAGCAATAAAAATGTCTATTGATATCTTCATCATGTAGGATGAGATGGTTTGTTGTCAGTTGTTCCTTATGGGGTTTGTTACATAAGATTTATTGCTCTCTAAAGTAAATCTATATGCCAAAATAAATATTTATATATATAACTTCAACGTACTTAACTTACCTTACCTTACAAAATAAAAAAGGGGACAATATGAAAATTTCGCTTATCTCATCAAAGGAGCAGTCTATAGGATTCGAAATTCAATTTACACACTAGTTTAATGCGAGACGTTGGTAGTCATCATCATCAAACCTAAGGCAGGTTTAGGGTCAAAACTCATTTAAGAGTTTAACCCTGCCACATCACCGCAAGTTATTTAAACTGTAACAAATATCCTACACCAACAATAATACGGAAGTGATCTATAGTTCGCGATAAGAATGAAAATATAGATCAGAAAAGTTGTCACCAAGCACTTCTCTGAGATTCACTGCTTCGTCAATAATGGTCTGTTTTCATTCGATCAGCACAAAATATTTCCATGACGGAATTATAAATTGCTCGTCGCATCATAGCTTATAACTAATGTGGCAAGCAGCAAAATGGTTCAGCTAAAACGTCTTACCTTGTCTGCTGAAATTCAGACCTGCAGTAAGTACACTTCACAACTGGAAAAGCGCCACGGCATTCCTAAAACCAAGTAACAAACTTATAACACCTTCACTGAGTGTTGACGGTCTTAACTCTACAAACGCATACCAATATCACACTAGAAGAGATGAAAACAACTCAAGTAGAATCGATTCCATATACATAATTGGTAAGAAAACATGGAACACCTAAAACTACACCAGTAAATCAATTTCGCAAGACTTACTTTGCACAACTGTTGGCCAACGGAGAGTTCCTCGAAAGGGTGCCTCGAGAAACACTTGGAGCACGCAAATAAGGCGGACATGTTCATTTTCTAGTCTGTTTCCACAAGAATCATAACAAATTTTAATTTACAAATTTGTACAATTAAAACACAATGCGACACAAACTACAAATCCACCAACCGACAGCTTTCAACAGCTACAACGCCACAAAGATATGACTTACGGAGCAAAGATGAACAGAACACAAGATGAAAGTGCGGAGTGGAAAACATTCGCTCTATTAGATGTGCAAGTTTCCTCCTGTTGCTCAGTAACATCAAGGAGTATTAAAACAAAATTCTATATCTGAAAAGACAAATGACATTGCATAACGTCACAATTGCTATGTGACGTTCAAAAATTGTCATTCGTTTTGGAAAGTATCTTGAGCTGTTAGGCCTTTTGCGGACAGTGTTATTAAGTTAATGTTAAAAAAAAGAATGATGTAAGAGGAACCCAAGCCTTCATCAATTCGAGAAGTTCAATATTTTACATTTCTTTCAACGTGAAGAGGAGAAAGTAACTGCGCCACTGTCTTTCCCGATCTCGATATAAAAAAAGCCTGACCAACAAAATCACTGCATCATTGCTAATATCTACCTCCACGAAAAACCTACTGATTTTTATTCTTCTGAACCGGAAAGAAGTTAAAATGAGTGTGCAGCTGGATGTCACGCAACCCTGGGTGGACGATGCAGCCGAAAATTGCAGTGACCAAAGAATTGATGGCGGAGGTAAATCAAGTCTTTTGTAATTGTTTAAGTCGACTATGGTTTCCTTTATGGAGATTTAAATGTTACACATTATTTGTTCTGTTAAACTGAATGTTTGTTTCGCCACTGATGCAGCATAATTTTACCCTAAGTATAAAGATCTAATTCGTATTATTTTTACTACAACCTTTAATGTAAAGATGTCATTATACAAGATGACTACATAAGCATAAATATGTGCACCCTAGACAGCTAGAAATCAATTATTGTTTGTCATATCACAAGCTAATCAAAGATTTCGACTTACTGCCTTTTCTGCATACCTTCTTTTAAGTTTTGCTACTTCAATGAAGTTACATATTGTACTTAACTAGCCTTTATTAATTAATTAATTTCCTCTTAAAATCAACTATGCAAATAACAAAGTGATTATTGTTGACTGCCCTAATGACAACGTACTTGACGTCACAAATATTGCTGGCTGCAAGATCATTAGTCACTTCGAGTATTTAGGAGCTGTTGTCAACTGTACTGGAGATTGTGAGCCTGAGATCCGTAGGCACATTTCAATTGAGAGAAATTATACAGCAAAACGTGCTTGCATCTGGAAGGACACCTCTTCACCTCCGAGAAGAATCTCAGGCTCGTGTGAACTCTAATCTTCCCTGTCATGACCTATTCAGCAGAAATTTGAACAATGAAGGTGGCGGATCGTCTCAGGAGTGATGCTGTGGAAATATGGTGTTATAGAAAACGACTTCTATTACCTTGGAGAGCACATCAAACAGATGAATAGATTTTGGGGCAGCACAGCATCAGAACAAGACTGTCGACTCTTTTCAACAAAAATCTGTTGAAATATTTTGGTCACACTGCCAGAAAGCAAGAAGCAATGGAAAGAACATCGATAGCGAGAAAATTCGATGGCTAAAGACCTAGAGGATGCACACCATTATGATGGATTGAGCAAATTAATAGCTTGACTGAGATGAACTTGCAGCAGGCGCGTCACATGTGGCTTACCATACAATGCCACTACACTGTTGTGTAGATACACATGTGACACTTTCATCATCTTTGCGATATACACACATCACAGATGCATGTGACACAAAATACAAGTAAAATATTGTTATAAATATTTTAGCAAGCACCCACTAATGTTAGGAACATAATCCTCAACAATATGTTTTGAGAGTCAAGCTCACACCATCTGGCTTCATATGCTACATAAGGACGCACTTCAGACACACACAAGGTCAAAAGTGATTTTGAAGTGCATGTTTATGCAGGTTTAACCTAAGACAGCAGATGATGTCAGCATGACTCCAAAACACATTGCTGAGGGTTATGTTCAGAATATTAGTTGTTCTATACTAAAATGTCTATAACAATTATCTGAACAAATGCTGCCTTCAGTATTTAAGATAGGCAATATTGGTATAATTAAAACATATTCTGCTCCCTTATCAAGGTTAAGTGTACTGCGTTTCAGGAGATTCGAAACTAATCACTGGACATGAGCAATGGACATTCGGGCCAGTAATCAGCATTGCTAACCATTAAATCACAGAGGTAGTAGATGCCCACTTTTCAGTGGGATTATAGTCTACAAGATAAATGACAAAGTAGTCTTATTTGCTTATTTCTTACCAGTCTGTGATGTATGTACCACATACAGGAGTACTATATATGATGTTTTTAAAAGAAATACTTCAGAAAGAGAACATATTAGCTTATATCAGATCAAAATAATATGTCATAGTGGCTGGTACAAATTCAGTTCTTCAGTATTATCAGAGTATGAAATGAAGGCAAATAATACTCCAAATATACTAATTTGTTCTATAGTGCAACTGCTGCAGACATTGGCTGCAGTGTGTGATTGATTTCAATCAATGCCTGCTCGCTGCCAATGTCTACAGTTCGTTTGTGTCTTCTGAGTTGTGTCCAAAAAGTCTTGAGTATCGAAGTCATGGCTTTGAAGTTGCACCCGCAATGCAAGTCATGTATATCAAACATTTGATTGCTGAGGTTGCAGGTTTGGATAATGTTTTGCGAATTGACAAGAGAATATTGTTTAACATTTTGAAGAGCCATGAGCAAATCTCCTGTAATATTATTACATGGCGCAATTTAATTTCATGAATATGTGCAGTAGAGAAATACTTACAATTCTGTTGGGAATATGGTTTATTGCTGAACCAAAATCAAAGAAATTGCAAGGATTGTCACAGAGGATCATGTGTGAAACTCCAGGAAAAAGACCGCTGAGCTGACTGAGACTCTCTGTTCTAGATTTATTGTTCTCAATGCAAAAAAGGACCTCAATTAGAATTATATTTGGTTCGTAAACTTAAAGTTCAGCATTGAGAAAAGTGCAACTATCATTTCATGATGGATAAGAGATTATACATCGCGAGCGACTGCTTCAGAAAGTGACATATCTGTGAATACCATCTGTGATTGTTATGGATTTAGTCAGGAAGTCTGCTGTGTAATTGTATCTAACGAAAGTATTCCCACCAGTGGCAACAATAAGATTGTAGAGGTTGACGAGTTGCACATGACTACTTGCAAGTAAGGGTGGAAATGCCACCTTAAACATGATGTAGAACACATTTGGGTGTAGAGCGGAATCAAAAGGGAATCACAAAAGTGTATTATAGCTCGTGTTTGTTCTTGGGATAAGACAGTTTTAGTGTCACTTATAAAGCCTGTCCTTCTTCTGGGTACAAAAGGAATAACTGATGTCTTCAAACACTATCAAAAATTGAAGAATGAGGGTTTCAGTCACGATTTTGAGAATCACTCAACAAAGTTTGTATGTTCAGACGATCCATTTGTGCACATCCAAAACAAAGAGCTGCTGCGGAAGTCATAAAAGTTACACATTGAGAGAAAGGACCGATTGGGGGATAGAGATGAACTATAGATTTTCAAATACCTGTATATCCGCAATTTATGACTATCAGAAAAGTCTCATTCGTTAACAATCTCCTTATATATCGCAAAGACATTTCACTAGTTTATCCCAGATACAGAAATAAAGGAATGATCCCAGCTTCCTACACCTCATGCAGTATTACTCATGCTGAGGATGTCGCTCATGACTGGGTAAGTCAGTCTATTAATTCCTTCATTACATTGCTGAAAGCGAGAGCATTAGAAATTTTTATTATTCATTTTAACCCTGTTCGTAATTTAATGACTTTGTATTCACCGCCATGTTTGTTGTCTGAGTTGTCAACGAGTAAAACAATATCAAAACCTGCCAACTTGACAAGAGAACATTCTACATATACCGCTCTTATTGTGGGTGCCACTTCGATACCTAAGGATTCTTGGAAGTTACCGATCCTGCAATGGTACAGATGGCATCTGTGATGTCAAAGAATTATACACACAGATAAAAATAAACGTGACAATTATGTAAATTGTTTATATTCTGATGTGAAAGTAATGCTTATATTGGTGGGAAACTGATCTTTACTTTCCATGGTCACTGCACAGATTGGCTTATTTGTCTTGATATTACTCAGTCTAAAATAATAAAGAACTGAAATCACCAACAGAAGTATAGTTTCTGATTAACAAATTGGGAAGCCACTGACACCTGTCCTATGGAGGAGATTTAGGAAGTTACTGAGACAGAAAAGCATTCTGTGACTATATTTTGTTCTATCTCATTTTTTAACTTGTCTGATAATTATGTTGGTTGCTTTTTCTTTTTAACTGTGTGTCGCAGTTTTAATTTTCACTACATAATTATGTGTATATGGTTTTTCTGTGACACATCCTTCAGTTTCTGCCAATCCATACATCCAGAAATTTCACTTCTAAAATGATATATGCTTGTTGCCTCTACAACTGTAGAGGTGAAGACTTTTTATATTATATGTACTTCGACTTCCTTATGTTCTTTTTTTCTATTTGTAATATGTAGGTCTACTGTCATCATAACAGGAAATATATAATTTGAAACAAATTCTTTGACTGAGTAAAATCACCTGGGGTTTCTTTGCCGCACAATTTTGCAGAATCTACGTCATTTTCCTTCCACCTTCTAATGAAGTGCCAATGCCTCTCTTCAAAATTTCATGTGTTGTTAATTTGAAGGAAAGCACTATTTCTTGTATGTCCACCCATCCTGGGGTGGGTCTTCTTTTCTTCTCTTTTCAGGTTTTTCAGCTACTTTGCTGACTATCTCTTTCTGGATGATATCATAAGTGCAGTAGGTCTGGGCATCTTGTGCTTTGAGGCTACTACATGTGATGTCCTAGATGGGTGGTGGTGCCTCAAAGTTTGTCTTCTTATGTAGTATTCAGCGATATTTAACATTTATATGTGCACTTTTAAACATTTTACACAGCATGAGCCTCAGAACACTTTACTCATTCTGAATACTGTATTTAATAGTCTATCTGTTACACTACTACTCTACAACACATCAACAATCAGTTAATGAACTCAAATTAAACAAAAGTATTATAATCAGTTAATGATATCGAATGAAATAAAAGTATTGTCAGAAACCACTTACAAGTAAACTACATTTCGAAATAGAAGTTATTGGAAACAGGGTCAGATTTCCATTTTCAAGACAGCTAACACTTTTGAAACATTAAAAAAACTCTTGTTATTTGCAAATATCACATGGACCAAGGTAGAAGATCTTCTTTTATTTCAAGGTAAAAGATGGAGCCCAATGGACAAAGTGTGGCTTAACCATTCACGGAGTTTTAAGAACCCAGAAAGAGATTTTCACTCTGCAACGGAGTGCTTGCTGATATGAAACTTCCTAGGAGATTTAAACTGTGTGCCGGACCAAGACTCGAACTCGGGACCTTTGCCTTTCGCAGGCAAGTGTTCTACCATCTGAGCTACCCAAGCACGACTCACGATCCGTCCTCACAGCTTCAGTTTTGCCAGTACCTCGTCCCCTACCTTTCAATGTTCACAGAAGTTCTCGCAGACGGTTCTCACGGGCTTAAGATTACTTTAGAGAGCATTTAAGGAGCGATACCCTGCTAGAGTTTCATAAAGCCAGTTGCGTTTATGTGAAACTTTGTGAACATGGCTTGTGTCATCTTGGAACATAGGAGTGTATACTCACATCTTACCAAAATGTAGATGTAGCGGAAAGGACAAACTTAGTTAATGATAATGTTGAAATAAAACATTTTGGTTTAACTCCACAGTGACGTCAATGAGTGCATCCAAGCCACTATCTTAAAAACACTAACATTACAGAAACACCTACAGTTTGAACTATGTTCTCCATAAACTGCAGGTTAAATGCTTCATTGAACTGTTGGTGCACTTAACACGTTTCATTTTTTGAGAGCAGGGAAAGTCGTGGCCTTTTGTTAGATGGGCGACACCGAATGTCCATCGAATCCAGTTTCCTTCACATTGTTTGCTCATAAACTCAATGAGATAGACGTGCATTCACTAATAGTAACAATTCCTGTCAGGTCTGAAAACAGTTCCCATTCACAATGTGTGACACACGTCTCTGGTCCCTGTCAGTTAGATCTCCTTATAACCACTGTCCTTATGATGTGGTACATGAATATGAATTGTACACCATTTCTTGTAGACATGTTGCATAGTCCATGTTCATTCATCAACCAATCTGGCTACATGATTCACAGTGAAATCATGTATTTCTACCAGTCTGTCACTTATCCATATCGACCCACTTCTGAATTCAAACAACTGAATTGCATACTCCTTTACACTGTCTGACTAGCATGACTTACATTCCCTATGGAGGATCATATGACAGCCTAGTACCAGGTCTATTTCATCTAAATTAGTTCAAAGTGATCAGTGCTCTCTTTTAAGTGGCTGATTAATATTTTGCCTATCGAATTTATTGATAGTTCTCGTAGCTACTGGCTCTATGATTATGCACAAATCTATTTGTCAATTTGAATCAGATGTTTCTAGATATTATCATACAAAAGTTATTGTCTCATACAAACACTCCAAAGCAGGCTCAGGATTTTTACTGACAGCAACATCAGATGACTATACCACTATAAATTTTTCTGAGGTCTATGTTTGTAAATTTTCAACATAGTGTAACTACAAGCAGGTGTGAATCACAAAACATTATGGCATTTTCTTTGAAAGTCTTCTAGTGAAGAGTTTTCAGTATTTCTGTTATACTATTGCCCTTTCAAGCATACGAGAAATTGCTCCAGTCTTCATTCACTATGTTTACATGGGGCTCCCATAACCAGATTTCGCAAGCTGATTTCACATTACCGTCTCTGATTAGTCATGTAAACACTCCAAACTCTGGTAATACTTTTCTAGCTTTTCCACTTCCACAATCGATTTTCGCTCCTATACAAAAGCACAACCGTTTTTGTAATGTCCTTGGTTTGTCAGTTTACGTCTTGTTTTCAAATATTTGACTAATATCAATGGGGTGACTTATTGTGCAGTGAAGGAGCAGCGGAAATATTATACTGAAACTGAAACTGTCTACCTCTAATGTTTAAGAGAAGAGAAATAGCGGTTGAAATGACTAAATCAGAAAATGGAACAGCTGTTTTCCAGCTGCCGTATATAACTGGGCTATCAAATCCGCTTCGGAACTCAACATGTAAACATGACAGTGATAAACGGTTTCCGAAATTCGGGTTTCGTCTTTCGGAAGAGATGTCGCATGTAAACGTAGTGATTGATTGTGCTTTACATACCTGGCTAAGCAACAGCCAACAGGCAACTATCCGCCTGCTCTAATGTCTGTGCACATCACACAAGCGCAAATATCTGTGCAAATCACGTCTGCACAGACAGACTGTAGTGCCCTGACAGGAGATTGTTGCAAGTCTGGCGTGCGAAACGTGTTTAAGTCACTGTCGTTTTGTATTTCTCGTCTGTGAAGATACAGTAAATTTTAAAATGGCTGATACACATTGTTTCCTTAGGATGTCTATGGCTGAATTTAGTGAAATATATAGATGATACACACATTTGAGGAAAAGTAAGATTACAGCATTCAGGATAAGCAGACCGCTGCTAATAATGCTTTAATAGACCAAACAAGAGCAGTAGACCCCACAGCAAAGAGGGCAACTAATTAAAAAGAAAAACAGCGTTATAGAGTTAACCAAAGTTCTGCCTGTTTGGCGCTTTGAAATCTCTCTCATTACTTTGACCTGTGGACTGGTAGCACACTATCACTCGGTGGTGACCTATGCCATGACATTTCGAAGCAGTTCTACAGAAGAGTGCAGTCTGAATATTGTGTTAAGCCGATAAGTAACATCTTGCACAGTGTCTTCTGGGCATGGGAATTTCTATATTCGTCTGTCAATACATTTACTCCCTTATGGAATACATGCTTCATAGCAGGAGAGAATTGAAGTTAAACCGCACAAACCACTATAACAGTATTAAAATTTTGCGTCATTATCAGTATGGAGTTTTATTTGCTGGTGTAAAAATTTGTAACAGGTTGGTGGTAGACTACAGAAAGGGTGCTGATAATCCCCAAATACTCAGAAATAAACTAAAAGATACCTCAATGACCACTCCCATAATTTAACAGAATATATAGATAGAATCCTCCTCCTGAACCATAGACCTTGCCGTTGGTAGGGAGACTTCGTGCCTCAGCGATACAGATAGCCGTACTGTAGGTGCAACCAGAATAAAGCGGTGTCTGCTGAGAGGCCAGACAAACGTGTGGTTCCTGAAAAGGAGCATCGAGCTTTTCAGTAGTTTCAGGGGCAGCAGTCTGGGAGATTGACTGATCTGGCCTTGTAACATAAACTAAAATGGTCTTGCTGGCCTGATACTGCAAACAGGTGAAGGCAAGGGGAAACTACATCCATAATTTTTCTCAAGGACATGCAGCTTTACTATTTGGTTAAATGATAATGGTGTCCTCTTGGGTAGAATATTCCGGAGGTAAAATAGTCCCCCATTCGGATCTACGGGTGGGGAATACTCAGGAGAACGTTGTTATCAGGAGAAACAAAACTTGCATTCTATGAATCGAAGAGTGGAATGTCAGATCCCTTAATCGGGCAGGTAGGCTAGAAAATTTAAAAATGGAAATGGATAGGTTAAAACTAGATATAGTGGGAATTAGTGAAGTTCAGTGGCAGAAGGAACAAGACTTCTGGTCAGGTGAATACAGGGCTATAAATACAAAATCAAATAGGGATAATGCAGGAGTAGGTTTAATAACGAATAAAAAAATAGGAGCACGGATAAGCTACTACAAACAGCATAGTGAACGCATTATTCTAGCAAAGATATACACGAAGCCCATGCCTACTACAGTAGTACAAGTTTATATGCCAACTAGCTTAGCAGACTACGAATAGATTGATGAAATTTAAGATGAGGTAAAAGAAATAATTCATATAGTGAAGAAAGACGAAAATTTGATAGACATAGGTGACTGGAATTCGATAGTAGGAAAAGGAAGAGAAGGATAAGTAATAGATGACTATGGGCTGGGGGCAAGGAATGAAAGAGGAAGCTGCCTGGTAGACTTTTGCACAGAGCATAACTTAATCATAGCTAACACTTGGTTCAAGAATAATGAAAGAAGGTTGTGTATGTAGAAGAGGCCTGGAGACATTGAAGGGTTTCAGATTGATTATATAATGGTAAGATAGAGATTTAGGAACCAGGTTTTAAACTATAAGACATTTCTAGGGGCAGATGTGGACTCTGATCACAATTTATTGGTTATGAACTGTAGCCTAAACTGAATAAACTGGAAAAAGTTAGGAAATTAAGGAGATAGAACTGAAAGAACCAGAGGCTGTAAAGTTAGGAAACTAAGGAGATAGAACTGAAAGAACCAGAGGCTGTAAAGTTTTCAGAGAAAGCATTAGGGGACGATTGAGAAGAACAGGGGAAAGAGATACAGTACTAGAAGAATGGGTAGCTTTGATAGATGAAAAAGGCAGCAGAGGATCAAGTAGGTAAAAAGATGAGGGCTAGTAGAAATCCTTGGGTAATAGAAGAGATTTTCATGAAAGAAGAACATATAAAAATGCAGTAAATGAAGTAGGTGAAAAGGAATACAAATGTATCCAAAATGAGATCAACAAGAAGTGAAAAATGGCTAAGCAGGGATGGCTAGAGGACAAATGTAAGGAGATAGAAGCATGTATCACGACGAGTAAAACAGAAACTGCCTAAAGGAAAATTAAAGAGACCTTTGGAGAAATGAGAACCACCTGTACGAATATCAAGAGTGCAGATGGAAAACCAGTCCTAAGCAAACAAGGGAAAGCAGAAAGGTGGAAGGAGTATATAGAGGGTCTATATAAGGGAGTTGTACTTGAGGGAAAATTTATAATATTATGGAAATGGAAGAGGACATAGTTGAAGACGAAATGGGAAATATGATACTGCATAAAGAATTTGACAGGACACTGACAGACTTAAGTCGCAACAAGGTCCCAGGAGTAGACAACATTCCATTACAACTACTGATAGCCTTAGAAGAGCCAGCCATGACAAAACTCATCGATCTGGTGAGTAAGATTTATGAGACAGTCGAAATACCCTCAGACTTCAATAAGAATATAATAATTCCAATCCCAAAGAAAGTAGGTGCTGACAGGGGTGAAAATTACCGAAATATCAGTTTAATAAGTGACACCTGCAAAATACTCACACGAATGCTTCACAGAAGAATGGAAAAACTGGTAGTAGTCGACCTTGGGGAAGATCAGTTTGGATTCTGGAGAAATGCAGGAACATGTGAGGCAATACTGTCCATACCACTTATCTTACCACATAGGCTAAGGAAAGGGAAACCTACGTTTCTAGCAGATGTATACTTACGAAAAGCTTTTGACAATGTTGACTAGCATACTCTCATCCAAATTCTGAAGGTGGCAGGGGTAAAATGCAGAGAGGAAAAGGCTGTTTACAATTTCTACAGAAACCAGATGGCAGTTATAAGAGTCGAGAGGAACAAAAGATTCGATCTGTGTATTGAGCAAGCAGTGAAGGAAACAAAATAGAAATTTGGAGTAGGAATTAAAACCCGTGGAGAAGAAATAAAAACTTTGAGGTTTGCCGACGACATTCTAATTCTGTCAGAGACAGCAAAGGACCTGGAAGAGCAGCTCATCGGAATGGACAATGTCTTGAAAGGAGGATATAAGATGAACATCAACAAAAGCAAAACGAGGATGATACAATGTAGATGAATTAAATCAGGTGATGTCCAGGGAATTTGATTAGGAAATGAGACACTTAAAGTACTAGATGAGTTTTGCTATTTGGGGAGCAAAATAACCGATGATTTTCGAAGTAGAGAGGATATAAAATGTAGACTGGCAATGACAAGGAAAACATTTCTGAAGAAGAGAAATTTGTTAACATCGAGTATAGATTTAAGTGTCAGGAAGTCTTTTTTGAAAGTATTTGTATGGAGAGTAGCCATGTAGAGAAGTGAAACATGGTCGATAAATGGTTTAGACAAAAAGACAATAGAAGCTTTCGAAATGTGGTGCTACAGAAAAATGTTGAAGTTTCGATGGGTAGATTATGTTACTAATGAGGAGGTACTAAATAAATTTGGGGAGAAGAGGAATTTGTGGCACAACTTGACTAGAAGAAGGGACTGGTTGGTAGGACACATTGTGAGGCATCAAGGGATCACCAATTTAGTATTGGAAGGAAGTGCGGAGGGTAAAAATAGTAGAGGGAGATAAAGAGATGAATACACTAAACAGATTCAGAAGGATGTATGTTGCGGTAGTTATTCGGAGATGAAGAGGTTTACACAGGATAGAGTAGCATGGAGAGCTGCATGAAACCAGTCTCTGGACTAAAGACCACAAGAGCAACATAGACAGAGTTCAAAAAATGTCTAAAATGTAAAAATATTATCTGTAATTTGTCACACTTCATATGTTATTGAAATATTTCATTTGTTGTTCTGAAACCCTTTTTCAGAACAGTGTATAGAGATTCACATGTATCAGTATAATTCGCCCAATGCTTGTTTGGACATTAATATTTTGAAAAATTCAAAATGTTTGTATTTCTTCCCATTGCCAGGAGTCACAATGTCGGTATTAATCGTTCGTGTGGTGAAATTACTCACCTCATGCAAGTATTTGCTGAGTTACATGGTGTCACTATAAACGTCTATATATCCATTCATAGATAATTTAGCCATGTCGTTCTTTGCGCCTCTGGCACTTTGTTCTCGTTTTCGAGGCTAGTTTCGAACGCTGACCACAGCAGAATTTCCTACATTATGAGTGTCCTAAACTGAAACATCCTTTGTGAGAGGGTAGATGCTTGCTGCTGAAAGTTTGTTCCTTGACCAACAGTTGATGGGGATGCAGTAGCTTGCAACTGTCGTGTGGTCCAGAAGTTTTGTGGTGGTTCAGTGCATGTATAGACATCTGCCCAGATAGGTCATTGCATGTGGAGTAGCCTTTAGCCTGACCATACATTAAAGACATTTTTAAGTATGGACTGTATAACTTTAGTGAGTGCACTCTCTTTAGTACACAAAATGCAGTTCCAAGGATCTTATCAACTGTTTTCCCTACAATTAAATGTCGGTCCAGTTCATATTTCAACACATTCTTACTCTTATATTTGTATGATATGATGACTAATTATCTTCATTTTTTTCGCTTTCTGTCATTCCTTAGTTGCTTCAAAATTTCATGGAGCTGTGTTCAATCTTTTCAATCAAATGAAAGGCAGTTTGTTTTTTTATCACATATGCTTCACTTCTTTTATTTATAAAACATCTTCTGTGGGCTTTAATGCTCGTTTTCTTTTCACACACACACACACACACACACACACACACACAGATATATATATATATATATATATATATATATATATATATATATATATCCGAAAAGTTATGCATCAGCCTGGTTCCCAGAACTCCACATTGACTGTGGATGTTGTATCACAGACACAGTCCCTTGGACTGTTCAGAGATGTCACTAAACCCGCCCAAAGATGTAAACAACTATGCATGAGCAGCGCCTATTAGACGGATGGGGTCCAACAGCCAATCAGTTCCAGTCATTCCACCAGGAAGGAGGTACATGGCTCGTGTTGATTGTAGTTCAACCATGCCTAAACGGTCAATATCATGGTTCGATGGCGTCAGCATTGTTACTTTATGCCAGGAATGGCTCTCAACAAGGGAACAGTCCAGGCGTCTTGGAGTGAACCAAAACTATGTTGTTCGGACATGGAGGAGATACAGAGAGACCGGAACTGTCGATGACATGCCTCGTTCAGGCCGCCCAAGGGCTACTTCTGCAGTGGACGACCGCTACCTGCGGATTATGACTCGGAGGAGACCTGCCACCAAAGCCACCATATTGAATAAAGCTTTTCGTGCAGCCACAAGACGTAGTGTTACGACTCAAACTTGCGCAATAGGCTTGGCTGCATGATGCGCAACCTCACTCCTGACGTCCATGGCGAGGTCCATCTTTGCAACCACAAAACCATGCAGCACGGTACAGATGGGCCCAAAAACATGTCGAATGGACCACTCAGGACTGATATCATGTTCTCTTTACCGATGAGTGTCGCATGCGCCTTCAACCTGACAATGGTTAGAGACGTGTTTGGAGGCAACGCGGTCAGGCTGAACGTCTTAGACACACTGTCCAGCGAGTGCAGCAAGGTGGAGGTTCCCTGCTGTTTTGGGTTGGCGTTATGTGGGGCCGACATACACCGCTTGTGGTCATGGAAGGCGCTGTAATGGCTGTACGATACATGAACGCCCTCCTCCAACCGATAGTGGAACCATATCAGCAGCATATTGGCGAGGAATTCGTCTTCATGTGCGACAATTCACACCTCCATCGTGCACATCTTGTCAATGACTTCGTTCAGGATAACCACATCACTCGACTAGATAGGCCAGCATGTTCTTCAGACATGAACCCTAACCCTATCGAACATACCTGGGATAGATTGACAAGGGGAATTTATGGACGATGTGAACCACCAACCGCACTGAGGGATCTACGACGAATCGCCATTGAGGAGTGGGACAATGTGGACCAACAGTGCCTTGATGTACTTGTGGATATTATGCCACGACGAACATGGGCATGCACAATGCAGGAGGACATGCTACTGGGTATAAGAGTTACCGGTGTTTACAGCAGTCTGGACCACCACCTCTAAAGGTCTCACAATATGGTGATATGACATGCAATGTGTGGTTTTCATGAGCATAAAGAGGACGGAAATGATGTTTATGTTGCTCTCTATTCCAATTTTCTGTACAGTTCCGGAATTCTCGGAATCGAGGTGATGCAAAACGTTTTTGATGTGTATATATATATATATATATATATATATATATATATATATATATATATATATATTTCTCAAGATGTGCACAACTTTTCCTTCCTCTGCATTATGAGTTAGTTGCCATTTACATGACACTGACATTTTCTCGATGTTTAACTGGATACTATTCTTATTTTTACATGACAGAATTAGCTCTCATACACGTGAATCATCTGAGGTCTTACATAATAATATCCATTAAGGCATTAGTATGTAACACAACAGAAAGTATACTTTTTTCAAGAACACCAGTCATATCCCTGCTCTTTGGAAACTACTCTGATATCAGTGGAGAACGATACTTCGTTCAGTGTAGGATATAATAGATGAATTCCGTTTATGGACTAGTTTTAAGATCGCTGCATCAAGCCAGATATAACTATTCACTGAAAAGGCTGATTACAGTATAGCTGTAAGTGCACACTGTATGAATGTCTATCAGGGGAATTGTTGAGGCAGAGAAAGGATGCTCTGAAACAGAAACAGGGGAATATTTTGCTCAGCAAAGACCAGAAGTTGCACACTGGTTCTGTTCCATACATTGAGCATAAATCTCATATATGGAGCGCATTGAATTTGACACAGTAATAATATGGACACAGTTCTGTAATTATTTTAATTGTACATAATGCAACAGTAATGGTGAAATAGTAATTTGCTTGTTAAAAAGATATTACATACTAGTACATGTGTACTACATTATATTTAGAAAGTACATTCTCTGACAAATAGAGATTTCCAAGTAAATTTACTGGATCACTGTTCTGAATCATTACCCCCTCCCATCTCCATCAGCTAATTTGTTGTATTTGCATAATTGAAAATTAATTAATCGAAGTGTTAATCAGTGGCCTAAAGAAAGAAAATCTGTAAGCTGTTGGCCTCTGTTTACCCATCTAGTATACATCAATTTCTACGATTCTTGTACAATTATATGCAAGTCCAACTGTTATCATGTGGTTATCATTAATAATTATGTGGGATGTATACAGGGAAGAACAACAGTTACAGTTTTTGCAATAAACAACAAAATTCATTAGACATTACAGCATTAGAATTGTACCTCAGACACAAACGCATGAAATGCATGTTTTTGTTTTGTCTACCCTGCATGTTGGAAGAACAAAACTGTCTGCATCACAGTGATTTGTTCAAAAAATGGTTCAAATTGCTCTGAGCACTATGGGTCTTAACATCTGAGGTCATCAGTCCCCTAGAACTTAGAACTACTTAAACGTAACTAACCTTAGGACATCACACACATCCATGCCCGAGGCAGGATTCGAACCTGTGACCGTAGCAGCAGCGCGGTTCCAGACTGAAGCACCTAGAACCGCTCGGCCACACAAGTCGGCTCAGTGATTTGTGCAATGCTCACTAGCAGCTGTGCGTGAGCATCTGAAGTGTTTGGTTCACTAATTTAATTCCTGGCTTTGTTTACAGTTTCTAAGCCCATTATGTTGCACTAGTGAATATACTACCACCATTTCTGTCACTATACCATTAGTTGCAAATACTGTTATCGGGTTTCCTGCCGGATGGTATTGTGTACATCGCACAGTATTTCATTGGTGCAATTGCTCGACATCTTCAGGTGGTGGTAGTTGTTGCTGTCACTGCTGCAAGGCGCGACTCATAATACTCGCGTGGCGGCGTCGAAATCTATCAGGCTGGGAGCAGGCAATACGCTTCGCGGGAAGACGCTCGCAGCTGGAGGAAAACGGTGCTTCTGGTGCCCCCTGCTGGGAGCCGCAGAAAGGCCTTCCATGCGTGTGCTGTGGGCAATCACTGTGCTGCTGGACGCTCTTGTGGTTAAAATCTGAACTGAATCTGATGAATCGGAAGTTCTTGTTTTCCCTGTTTTGATTTAATGGCGGCTAGTGCTGCATCCAGGTGGCACTTTGTTGAAAACCAATATACTCGTTGATAATATTGTCCGCCGTACGGATACGTATGGCCTCCTTAACAACACCGTTCCAGAAAGATGACGCTGGGGATAATATTTCAGTCTTTTCGTAAAACATACGATGTCCCATGTTTAATCAATGCTGCGCTACAGGTAATTTATCAGGTTGCTCCAGGCGTGTATGACGATGGTGTTCTAGTGTTTGACGAACCGTCCTTGCACGTTTTGGCATATAAGATTTTCCACATTGGTATGGGATCTTATACGCGCCACATTTCCTAAGGCCAAGATTGTCTTTGACCAAGGACAATGAATTCCTCAATTTTGCTGGTGGCCGAAAAACGCAGTTGAGTCGAGCCTTTTGAGGGTTCTTTCTATTCTTGAAGATATGCCGCCTGTTGTGTACATAGTTCCGCGTAGTCAGCGCGTACACAATTTTCCCAATAGAACGCGCCCCACTAAGCACAACAGCGCAGGCGCAGCGCTCGTCCGTCTCCACACTACGAGATGGCGCTGTCTTAGAGATGGACCAAATTCTGCTTGCGCCAATCCGCGTATTAATATGTAACGCAGCCAATAAGATTGCTGCTAACGTAGAACCTTTCCTCCTCGCGGATGACACTCGCGCAGTGATACCTGAACGCTCGAGGTATTATAACGAGTGTACAGACCTCCGATTAGTCAGTCTGCATTAGTCTGTAGTCAAGTTTCAGTCTGCGCCTAGTAAGATTATCGTATTCCTGTACATAGCCATGAAGAGAAATGTATAGACACTTTGTCAAGTATCAGAGATATGTGAGAATAAGATTGACGTACCAAGACCAAAGGAACTTCAGATTGTCAATTGTAAACAGCATCCAGAATCAAGTTACATAATGTCTACGATTATTATTATTTTAATAAATTTGTGTGAAAATTAATCAAGTTCTGTTTAAAGTTGGTCACCGTCAATCTCCTACTGTAAGCGTGCAAGTGGCATTTCTATCATCTGACCTAACGGCAGAAGATAAACACGCCACGATAAGATCGCGAGACATATTGCTGACACTCGCCTACTTCGCTAGAGCGACAAGTCAAATAATCTGATGGTGTGTGTACCGAAGGTCTTACAGTACGCACACCACACCGCCAAAGTAGGACAAGAACGCCGTTTTACTGGATGCCTCTGCCTCTTCATTTACATCCCTGTTTCGAATTTCCATTGAACAGAATGCAAGGTCTATGTGCCTATCCAAATAGGCAGTCTGTCGGAATACCGTTCTTGGGAGTTGTACTTCACCAGGTAGACTGTCGGCATGTGAGATCATACGTGCTCTATGCACCAAAGAGCGTAAGACACTACCGCGTTGTGCAGGGTGATGAAAACTTGTGGCCTGCAAATATAGCTCCATATGAGTTTATTTGCGATAGACGCTATGTCCCAGTGTACCATCAGCTTTTCTTCTGACGATGACATCCAAGAATGGTAAAATGCCATTCTTCTCCACTTCCATTGTGAACTGTATATTGGGATGGAGCGAGTTCCAATGCCAGAGGTAATGTGTCTATTCCGTAGGGCCACACCTCACATGAATCGTCTATGTACTCCAGAAGCGGGAAGGTTTGAGACTTGCCGACTGCAGTGCTTTTTCCTCAAAGTCTTCCATGAAATAGTTGGCCACGATGGGAGAAAGAGGACTTCCCATAGCGATACTGTCCACCTGTTCAAAACACTGGCCATTGAATAAGAAGTAATTTGAAGTATGCAATTCTTTAAACAATGCCATAATGTCTTTCTCAAACCGGCTGCTCATAAGCTCTAACGAGTCCCGCAGCGGTAATTTCGTAAATAAAGATACAACGTCATAGCTAATCAAAAGATGCGGCGATTGTAGCGTAAGTCTCTTCAGGCGTCCTACGAAGTCCTCTGAATTCCTGGTATGGTGGTCACAGTTTCCTATGACAGGTCCCAACAATGTAGTAAGATGTTTGGCGAGAAAAAAGGTAGGAGCTGCAATGGTGCTCACGAATAAGCGAAGAAGAATATCCTTAACTGTCTCGGTTAGACTGTGCAGTGTTGGGGGAACTGCAGCCTGTTGACATAGGCTCTTAATCACTTGTGAAGGAATAGAACTCTTCTTTAGACGGTCTAATGTTTTTCTCTGGACCCTTCCAGTCAGGTCCTGTCTTAGCTTGTAGCAGGTAGGATCGTCGAGCAGTGCCTCCAACTTCAACTCTTGAGAGAATGACGGTGGCGTTCCCCTTGTCGGCAGATTAAATGACGAGGTCTTTGTCCGCTCTATAGTCTCGCAGAGCCTTGCGCTTTCCTGAGCTGATGTCGGACGTTCTTGGTGGAGCTCGTGCAAAAATTAGACAGGTATCCCTCCTGATCTCTTCAGTAACGTCACTAGGAAGCTTCAAAATTGCCCTTTCTATGCCAGCTATGACATCTCGAACGGTAGCTGCTCGTGGTGTTAGTGCATGGTTCAAATGTTTCTTTAGCACTGGAATGGCTGCGTCGTCCAGGAGTCTGTCCGTGAGATTAAGCACAGTGTGCATCAGTGTGGTGCATTTCCTTCTTGCAGTTGGGCCTTGAGACAAATATACTTTGACATTTGGCGAACCTTCGCGTATTGTTTTGACCAGGCAGCTAGCGCCCAGGAAGCGCTTATTACCCAGTCCCAGAATGCAGCTAAGAGTTTCGAAGATATCTTCAGATAAAATGATAGAAATTTCATGGACACCATGTGTAGTTCCCGTCTTGTGTAAAGACCCTCTTTCTCAATAGGGCTGCACTCGCACGTCGTTTAATTCTAAGAGTGGCTGCTGAGACAATAAGATGTTTAAATTTAGCAAACGTTGGGACAATTTGCTTGTCGTGGCATTTCCATAAAAACGCCATAGTGCACAAAAGTAACTTCTCTTATTACACAGCTTGTCAAACTCACGCATGTGGGTGGCCATCTCCTCTCCATAGAGGTACCAGATGTGACTTGTCATGCCTTTCCGACGAATCTGTTGCAAATACACTTCTCGTGTTTGCCGCCAGATCGTATTGTGTATGTCGCACAATATTTCATCAACGTAACTGCTCGACATCTTCAGGTGGTGGTAGTTGCTGCTGTCACTGCTGCAAGGCGCGACTGATAAATATCGCACTGAGGAGTCGAAATTTATAATAGAGGTCCAGAGAAAAACATTAGGTCTTCTAAAGAAAAGTTCTGTTCCTTCAAAAGTGATTAAGAGCCTATGTCAACAGGCTGTAGTTCCCCCAACACTGCACAGCCCAACCAAGATAGTTAAGGATGGGATTCTTCTTCGCTCATTCGTGAGCACCATTGGAACTCCTACCTATTTTCTGGCCAAACATCTTACTACATTGTTGGGACCTCTCATAGGCAAGTGTGACCTCAATAACAGGAATTCAGAGGACTTCATAGTGCGCCTGAAGGCAATTAAGCTACAATCGTCGTATCTTTCGATTAGATTTGACGTTGTATCTTTATTTACGAAAGTACCTCTGCAGGACTCGTTAGAGCTTATCAGCAGCCACTTTGAGAAAGACATTACGGCATTGTTTAAAAAATTTGCTTCTTCAAATTATTTCTTATTCAATGGCCAATGTTTTGAACAAGTGGACAGTGTCGCTATGGGAAGTCCTCTTTCTCCCATCGTGGCCAATTATTTCATGGAAGACTTTGAGGAAAAAGCACTGCAGTCGGCAAGTCTCAAACCTTCCTGCTTCTGGCGGTACATAGACGATTCATGTGTGGTGTGACCCTACAGAATAGACACATTACCTCTGGCATTGGAACTCGCTCCATCCCAATATACAGTTCACAACGGAAGTGGAGAAGAATGGCATTTTACCATGGATGTCACAGTCAGAAGAAAATCCGATGGTACACTGGGGCATAGCATCTATCGCAGCTAAACTCATACGGAGCTATATTTGCTGGCCACAAGTTTTCATCACCCTGCACAACGCGGTAGCGTCTTACGCTCTTTGGTGCATAGAGCACATGTGCTCTCACATGCCAACAGTCTACTTGGTGAGGTACAACACCCAAGAACGCTATTCCGACAGATTGGCTATTCCGATAGACACATACGCCTTGCATTCTGTTCAATGGAAATTCGAAACAGAGATGTAAATGAAGATGCGGAGGCATCCAGTAAAACGGCGTTCTTGCCCTACTTTGGCGGCATATATTCAAGAACGGAAAGAACCCTCAAAACGCTCGCCTCAATTGCGTTTTTCGGCCACCAGCAAAATTGAGGAATTTAGTGTGCTTGGTCAAAGACGAGTTTGGCTTTAGGAAATGTGGCGTGTATAAGATCCCATACCAATGTGGAAAATCTTATATGCCAAAACGTGCAAGGACGGTTCGTCAAACACCAGAACACCATCGTCATACACGCCTGGAGCAACCTGATAAATTACCTGTAGCGCAGCATTGATTAAACATGGGACATCGTATGTTTTACGAAAAGACTGAAATATTATCCCCAGCGTCATTTTTCTGGAACGGTGTTGTTAAGGAGGCCATACATATCCGTACGGCGGACAATATTATCAACAAGTATACTGGTTTTCAACTAAGTGCCGCCTGGAATGCAGCACTAGCCGCCATTAAATCAAAACAGGGAAAACAAGAACTTCCGATTCATCAGATTCAGTTCAGATTTTAACCACAAGAGCGTCCAGCAGCACAGTGATTGCCCACAGCACACGCATGGAAGGCCTTTCTGCGGCTCCCAGCAGGGGGCACCAGAAGCACCGTTTTCCTCCAGCTGCGAGCGTCTTCCCGCGAAGCGTATTGCCTGCTCCCAGCCTGATAAATTTCGACGCCGCCGCGCGATAATTATTCTTTCGTATCAATCCTTCCGAGGCCGAGGCAATCATCATCATAGATCGCAATACGCGCTTTTCCGTCAACATGATTTCTGCCTAACCATTTATGGTCGCCCCATCCACCTCATTCCCACCTTAAGATACCTTGGCTTCACCCTCAACTGCCACCTCACCTGGCCCCCTCATTTCTTACCATCCGGCTGTGGAAGCCCATACCCGCCTCCATCTCCTGAAACTCCTGTCCAGCAGGACATGGGGATGGCATCCTTCCACCATCCTCCACACCTACAAATTTCTAAAGGCCGTCCAAATCCTTGAACGCCACGTGCTCTGCCTTGTCATTCGTATCCACCTTCCATTCGCCACACAGCTCCTGTACGACCTCACCCCCTTCCTCCACCTCCTCCTTTTCCACCAACATATCCGCATCTTTTACACTGTCTGCAGGATTGATCCCCCCACCCTCTGGTGTCCTCCTTCCTCTCCACCCTCTATCTGTTGGTGTGCCTCTATCATTGTATCCCCCCTGTCTCCATCTCCACATCCTCCATATCCTTCATCAGGGTAACTTCCAGCACCTCCTTTCCAGATGACGAACTTCGCCATGACATCAAACCTTCCTACCAACTGTAGCCTGGCCTTGTCCCCCCCCCCCCCTCACCTCTTGAGGGCCCCCCTGTCCCTCCCCTTCTTTCTCCAGAGCGGTTTCTCCTCCTTTGCCCTTGAGTCTCTGCACTCCCTCCTCAACTGTTTTCCTCTCCCCTCCTTCCCTCCCCAACACCCTTCGGCGCTCCCCCACCCCATCTTCCCCTTCTCTTCTCCTCTCTAACACCACCTCTTCCCCCTTTTCTTCTCTTCTCCCTTGTATCCCTACCCTTGGCATATGCTCACAGTTTGTTCTTTGTCATCAGTGTGCTACGTCAGTGTTGTGTTCAGTGTCAATCTACAGTGACGTCAAGTGCTGTGATTTTAATCGTGTGCTTGACTTTATGCTCCAGCTGTACTTCGCTTTGTGTTCTTTTTATAGTTACAGTGTGTGGTTTTTCGTCTAATTTACTTTTTTAGATTTTTACCTACATTTTTACAGTCATCCCCTTTTGTACACACTCTTCCATAGTGTTCCCCCTTTCTATATCTACATCCTGCCATATTTTCTCCTTTATGTTGTTTTAAGTCTCCCTGTTATGTACTTATGGTCTCTTGGCTGAAGAGCAGTGCCTGTGCTGCAGCCCGGCCATCCCAGACAGGGAATTGAAATTCCTTGCACCGATAAAATATTTTGCTATTTACACAATACCATCTGGCGACAAACCCGAGCAGTGTATTTGCAACAGATCTGTCAGGAAGGCATGAAAAGTCACACACCAGCAATTGTTATCACATAGCACATAGGTAAAATTCACAAAAGGTAATTACTGTCAAATATTGTAGTACCTATTCCTTGTAAGCTACCAGACAGCAGAGTGGATTTTCAGATAATTCATTGCCATCAGTGTTGGTAGCTGTGTGTGGAGCCTTTTGATAAATGAACATGCTGTAAATATATTTTGTTATTTACATAGTTTTACTATTCATGTGACGAAGTCAGTTCCTAATTAGAGTGTACGAAATTCATTTAACTGCACCACAGAATGAACCATGATTTTACCAACTGGCGAATTCTTTTTTATAAATGATCACGTATGGCACTGGATACTAATAGGAATAAAGCTATTTTTAAGACGCTGTCTTGTGCTATAATATTTTTCTCCTGTACGTTTGGTTGCTTGATGTATGTAGGTACAAAGGAGCACAGTGGACACTGAGACTCTAAAGGATAGTCCTGCTCAATATCTTCTTGTTGATACCAATGAAATTCTTCAAGTGACAGAAAGAAAATTGCCAAAGAAAAATATCTTGATGGTTAGCAGCAGTTAAGTCGTTGGTGGAATAGTTATTTCTAAAACAGAAAAATAAAAAGGGGTGAGCAGTGCGACTACAGGAATTTCTTTCTTAGTATACAGAACTTATAGGCGACAGATTCTGAGCACAATTAGAAGATACAGTCGTCACAACTGGAGTAAAAATACTGACTTAATTGTTTATAAAAACCTGTCCCCACCAGCAAAAGTAATGGAAATGATGGTGAGGGAAGACAGTTTTGTTTCTTTTCAGTATTAACGAACCTGTCATTTTCATAGTTCCACTAAATAATATAAAATTGTCAGACCCCTGTTGGGTTGTTTACAGAGAACATCACTCGTAATGGGAGAGAGAAGAATAATAATTTATGCTACAAAAGTACTTCCACTGTGGAAACATAAGAAACTACTCCTAATACTAGATGGAGAAGGAGTATGTTTACGTCAATCCAAATATAAATCTTGAGAGAAAATGTTTTAAACCACTGCTAGGGCCATTTTGTAATGTTTTTACGAAAGAAACAGACAAATCGAAAAATACTGTAGCAATGGTAATACAGGGACATGATAATATTAATCAGGAGATAAATTTGAGATTCTTTCAGCATAAATGAAACTACTAAATTGTTCTTTTCATTTTGAAATGAAGTACTGAAACAAAATTTTGAAATGTGGGTAAGAAAACTGTATGATCCAATTAACACTATGTACAGCTGGTACAGTACACGGTAAAATTATGCTATAAGAGAACAAATGCTGATCCACTTTCAAATATACAATCCTATTTCTTACTCACAAGATCGAAATGACTCAGTGCAGATTCCTTAGACAGGTGAAATGTATTTATAAATTCTGAGTTCATGCTTACATAAATAATTAGGTCAACATCTTAAATGTCTTATCTGCCTTCATTCTGATGAATACTGCTACATCTACATCTACATCCACATCCACACTCCGCAAGCCACCTGACAGTGTGTGGCGGAGGGTACTTTGAGTACCTCTATCGGTTCTCCCTTCTATTCCAGTTTCGTATTGTTCGTGGAAAGAAAGATTGTCGGTATGCCTCTGTGTGGGCTCTAATCTCTCTGATTTTATCCTCATGGTCTCTTCGCGAGATATACGTAGGAGGGAGCAATATACTGCTTGACTCATCGGTGAAGGTATGTTCTCGAAACTTCAACAAAAGTCCGTACCGAGCTACTGAGCGTCTCTCCTGCAAAGTCTTCCACTGGAGTTTATCTATCATCTCCGTAACGCTTTCGCAATTACTAAATGATCCTGTAACGAAGTGCAAAATGTTGTATTTACTATCCGATTTTATAGTTATTTCTGAGCAGTCCAGGTAACTTAAGCAGACGAGACAGGAAGAGTTCTGGGACAGAATAAGTGGTTGCTAGATTTCCCCCTCCTCTGTAATGTTATTCGCCGTTGCCAGATTTCAGCCTGCTCACCCACCCTCAACCCCTCTGACATGGCCAATTTCTCTATGTATAAAATAGTGGGAAATTCAAAATGTGATGAGAAAATCAAAAATAGCCGAACTGTGCCACAGCAGTTTTCCCACCACACTGCTATCATGTCACTGTGGTAATAGAGCTTTTGCCTTGAGTATAAATTGGTGGCAAATTCAAAAATCCAAGATGTTGAATTTCATGTTGGTGTGAAAAAATGCAAGATCGTGATCCAAGATTGCTACCTTTGCATAAAGGCACAGACTCTTTGACGTCGGAATCCAACATGACTGACATGGGATACTGGCATGCCCTGCATTGCTACCACACATTCTGGATTTTCCCCCTGGCATCAAGGAAATTTGTTTCCACCACAAGTCCAGGCCTAGCTCTTGCACAACAGATGACAGTGTCTCAGCCCATGGTTCTGAGACAAAGAGTGTTAGTCACCCTCTGTAGCAATCCTAGGACAAAGAGCACTGTCTCAACCAAGTCAAAAAATGTTCCCATTGGAGGAGGTGGGAGGGGGTCTATCCATAGCCTTTATCTCTTAGATAAAGGATGATAGTCTCAGCCTGCAGATAAGTTAACATGTTCTTCACCCAACAGGTAGAAACCAGTTTGATCCGATTTCAGTCCAGTTCTGTTCATAATGGAAGTCCTCTTTCCCTAAAAGTGAAAATGTTGCTAGCCCAGCTCCAAAGTTTAAGCAATTCCTCTCTGATGTCACCCTAAGTTTGGATCTGTCAACTTGTGCTATGCTGGGAAAGTATAGAAGTATAAACTCTGGTCCTAAGATTAAAATGGTGGGAATTAAAATTGTTAGTTGTCCCATGAACCTACAGCTCACTTGTCTTAAGTTTAAAAACGAGTGCAGTCTAAATGTTTAAACAAATCCCCCACCCCCTGCTCTGCACCTTGCTGTGCCCTGCTGTGACAGGCCAGTTCAAGCCAGGCCAGATTGAGCCAAAGCCCACGAGTCCCATTCGACCTGCAGTCGTTCAACCATCCACTGGTGACAGCTCCTTGTACAGAGATGCCACACATATACTGCAGATTCATCTTTCTAATGTGAATCGGAGAATAGTAGTTCTGAACTCCAGCAATAGTATTACTGCTGCTGTCACAGCCCATTGACCCGACTTAATATGGAGGAGAAATTTGAAAATGAAAGCATCAAACTTATGTTTTAACCAATATTTAAAAATGGCAGCGAAATTCAAAATTCTGTTAGGTTTATAACGACCTATTCCCCACACAAACATTCTGCAGGGAAGTTCAAAAATTGGGTAATCCACACTTGTCATCTTGGAAAACTTGTGCAAATGGTTTTGAAGCCAGAAAAAATAGATTGAGGTAATATACTTGTAAAAATTCACCACAAAAATACGTGTGTCTTATGGACAGCAGCTATCTTAAACTAGCCCCACAGGTGCATCCAAACACATGAAGATTACATGTATACCAGACGTGTACTAAGCACATTGAAAGCAAAACATCTTTAGACGAAGTGAAAAGCCGAAACGGGACCATCAAAAACAGAACAAATGCAAATATCTAAAACAACATTTTTAACAGAATTAAAACTCAATAACATCGCTGCATGCAGCAGTTCAACTCGAAATACGGTCAACAGTTCTAGATGCATGACCGAGACGCCTCCTGTACGAAGAGAAGTATGAAAATATAGGCCAGAATGGGCCACTGAGATTCAAAGCTAGCCGGCCGCGGTGGTCTCGCGGTTCTAGGCGCTCAGTCTGGAACCGCGCGACTGCTACGGTCGCAGGTTCGAATCCTGCCTCGGGCATGGATGTGTGTGATGTCCTTAGGTTAGTTAGGTTTAAGTAGTTGTAAGTTCTTGGAGACTGATGACCACAGATGTTAAGTCCCATAGTGCTCAGAGCCATTAGATTCAAAGCTGCCGTAGCTTGGTAAATATCTCAGAGATGCCAGATAGCCATAGGCCCATTTGTTTGGTGCCACTCGTGCTGGTGGCTAGCAGTGATACTACAGAGTACTATCTCCATCTGGTGGAAGGAAAATGTATGCTATAACTGAAGTGTCCAGCCAGCAGCTAAGTGGAAATCACATGGCTATGCCATGTGTTACTACTCCAGTAGAGATATAAAGCGATGAACTTTCTAATGAGGCAATCAGATGAATGGAAGGGATCAAAGCAATTCAGAAGCATGTGGAAGTTTACGAGGTTCATTCAAGTTCTAAGGCCTCCGATTTTTTTTCTCCGGACTGGAAAGAGATAGAAACATGCGCATTGTTTTAAAATGAGGCCGCGTTCATTGTCAATACGTCCCAGAGATGGTAGCACCGTACGGCAGATGGAATTTTACCGCCAGTGGCGAGAATGAGAACTGTTTTAAATACTTAAAATGGCGACGTTTTCCTTACTTGAACAGCGTGCAATCATTCGTTTTCTGAATTTGCGTGGTGTGAAACCAATTGAAATTCATCGACAGTTGAAGGAGACATGTGGTGATGGAGTTATGGATGTGTCAAAAGTGCGTTTGTGGGTGCGACAGTTTAATGAAGGCAGAACATTGTGTGACAACAAACTGAAACAACCTCATGCTCGCACAAGCCGGTCTGATGACATGATTGAGAAAGTGGAGAGAATTGTTTTGGGGGATCGCCGAATTACTGTTGAACAGATCGCCTCCAGAGTTGGCATTTCTGTGGGTTCTGTACACACAATCCTGCATGACGACCTGAAAATGCGAAAAGTGTCATCCAGGTGGGTGCCACGAGTGCTGACGGACGACCACATGGCTGCCCGTATGGCATGTTGCCAAGCAATGTTGACATGCAACAACAGCATGAATGGGACTTTCTCTTCGTCGGTTGTGACAATGGATGAGGCGTGGATGCCATTTTTCAATCCAGAAACAAAGCGCCAGTCAGCTCAATGGAAGCACACAGGTTCACCGCCACCAAAAAAATTTCGGGTAACCGCCAGTGCTGAAAAAATGATGGTGTCCATGTTCTGGGACAGCGAGGGCGTAGTCCTTACCCATTGCGTTCCAAAGGGCACTACGGTAACAGGTGCATCCTACGAAAATGTTTTGAAAAACAAATTCCTTCCTGCACTGCAACAAAAACGTCCGGGAAGGGCTGCGCGTGTGCTGTTTCACCAAGACAACGCACCCGCAAATCGAGCTAACGTTACGCAACAGTTTCTTCGTGATAACAACTTTGAAGTGATTCCTCATGCTCCCTACTCACCTGACCTGGCTCCTAGTGACTTTTGGCTTTTTCCAACAATGAAAGACACTCTCCGTGGCCGCACATTCACCAGCCGTGCTGCTATTGACTCAGCGATTTTCCAGTGGTCAAAACAGACTCCTAAAGAAGCCTTCGCCGCTGCCATGGAATCATGGCGTCAGCGTTGTGAAAAATGTGTACGTCTGCAGGGCGATTACGTCGAGAAGTAACGCCAGTTTCATCGACTTCAGGTGAGAAGTTAATTAGAAAAAATATCTGAGGCCTTAGAACTTGAATGCACCTCGTATTTCGCGGAGCATTAATGCAGAAGTTTACAGAAACTACAGTTGCGACAGCCATACGAACGATTCACCTCTCACATAGGTACCTCGCTGAAGTATCACTTCTCGATCGTTTGGTACGTTTCATGCTAAATATGACTTCAGACGTTTCCACTAAATTTGTAAGTCGGACGTCGAAATATCACGAGCAAAGTGGTATTGTTTCTGCAGAAATCAGAAAACATGTGAGATTAACAGCAAGTTCTTGATGAATGACAATGGCTGCTAAATAGCAAATCAGTACACATTCCATCGTCGATTCTGTGTCACACAAGACGAGACTGTTACTGTTAGCATTGATATGTTCTGAATATGTGACACAAAACGAAGAATCCATTTTTTAATGTGTAATATTTTCGAATTAGAATTGTACTTTGTGAAATAAAAGAACTGTGAAATGTTTCAATGACCATATTAGTTTGATAGGATGTCGGACTTCTGTTTGACGGCAGGGCATGTTTTTGTCAAGTTTAGATGGCAGCCAAATACATAAAATTTTCTGACTCTTTGACAAGATGTCAAGATCCTAATTTTATCTCTCTTTTCGGACATGACTATACGAGAATGTAGCACTTTGGTTTCGCAGATGATATTCGAGAAACATATGCATAGTGTTGACAGAATATCGCCACTTCCTGTCAATGAACAGATCGCTACAGCTGTGTAACCGAACATTTCGGTTTATTCAAAACAGTCTTCAAATATAGATGTGACAGAGCAGATTCTTTTAGGATAAGGGTTTTCACACAAGGGCATTCCCTACAATTCAGAGGAAACGGTTCCTTATATGGGACTGAACATGTCCCATATCTCATTACATATAAACGGCAGGTGCGGATACCAAACGTTTCCAAGGAATTTCTAATCATTCCTGACTAACAAAATCATTTCTGGCTAACACCATCTAAGATAACAGTTTTGTAATTTCAGAGGGAAGCAGTGTGAAAGATTTGTACACCTACAAGCTCTGCAAATAGCAGTAGATTCGTTGATGATGAATCTTACAAATCTCTGTAAGTCTCGAGGATGGCACTTCATTTCAATTGCATGTCCGCCCCGATAGCTGAGTGGTCAGCTTGACGGATTGCCGTCCTATGGGCCCGGGTACGATTTCCGGCTGGGTCGGTGATTTTCTCCGCTCAGGGACTGGGTGTTGTACTGTCTTCATCATCATTTCATCCCCATCCGGCGCTCAAGTTGCCCAATGTGGAGTCTAATGTAATGAGACCTGCACCAAGGCGGCTGGACCTGCCCCGCAAGGGGCCTCCCAGCCAATGATGCCAAACGCTCATTTCCATTTTTTCCATCTAGTTTCGTCGGCTTTTCAGTCATGGTTTTGGTTTTAATTACTAGCTTTTCACAATTCGTTGTCAGTTATACTTACACTGCCACTCACTTAGAATCGCTAAAGCTATGAAACTGAACAGCCGCGCAGGGTAGCCGCACAGTCTGAGGCGTCTTGTCATGGTCCGTGCGGTTCCCCCCGTAGGAGGTTCGAGTACTCTCTCGAGTATGGGTGTGTGTGTGTGTTGTCCTTAGCGTAAGTTAGTTTAAGTTAGATTAAGTAGTGTGTAAGCTTAGGGACCAATGAGCTCAGCAGTTTGGCCCCGTAAGACCCTATCACAAGTTTCCAAAAACTGAACAGCTAGATCTATAACCAGATCTAACAAGCAAATGGTATACTTCACATCATCCCATACGCATTTTCATTTGATGGACTATTAACTTCTAGAGGGGATGCTACTTCATTTTTTATGGTAATCAATTGGTGGTGTATTGGGACTTCTGTTAGCTACATACATGGTCCAAAGTATTTCTAAATCATTTTCTGATGAACGAATGTATGATTTCTCCAACAAGGGCGCTTGTGCAGGAGGTCTTTCTGCTGGTGTCAGGAGATGTGATGTGAAACGACAGTCCACACAGTCCTGGGAAAATACTACATGCCTGATAACTTGAAGAACATTGAAATATTTTCTAATGAAATGAAATACTTCTAACAATCATCAAAATTAGTATTAATATTATTGTTATTTACATTTTATGGCCTTCATTGACCACCGTATCTAACTTTATACAAAGAAATTATCAGTTTCCTGTCAGCCCAGTACTTCTTCATTCTCTTGGATCTCATTCTTTCTTCAACGGAAATTACCTTTCCTATTGTGTGTTTGTTGATTCTCGTTTGCAGTCTGGTTTGTTTGTCTGTGAGTTTCCTGATTTTGTCAGTTTTGTTTCTTAGGTCTTCAAAATTAGTATTATTTAACGTTGTGAGACATTTAATTTTATGCAGGCTGCTCTGAAATATTTTAGACTAGTTTGGGCTTCGAGTATTCCATATGAAGTGGAAATATCGTGGGAAATTGAACAATTTGTGTACTGCACAGTGGAGAGTATGTAACACTTCACTCCAAACATCTATATGTTTCAGCAAGAACTGTAGAAAAATGCCCCCTCCCCCAAAACTGTAAACAGGATGAGTAACCTTAATGCATGGTGAGCAACCCAAGATAGCGATCCTGACTGGCACAGTCTGAATGGTTCTAAGTTTAGAATCCAATATGGCGATCCGTGATGTCATCAATGATGTTAGAATGCAAGATGGAGAGCCATGATATCATCGATGATATTATAATCCCAGATGGCGAACCAAGTTGGTAGACCTAGGGATATGAAAGTAGCCTGCAACATTACTATTCCAAAATAGTTGTCCCAGTTTCTGAGGTAGTTGTCTACCTACACCTTCTACCTCCATCACTCATCCTCAGAGTCCATCGGCGTACTAGCCATCAAGTGGAGCCACCACAGGAAGGATGATCATCATCATAAAGTGTCCTCAGAAATGTACCTCTTCCTGATAGAAAAAAATTATTCGTGCGGTCGACTGTATTCAATGTTTATTATTCATTTTGCGTGTATGAGTATGTGTTTTCAAGGTTTTCATTTATTTCTCCCTGAGCACAACAGCTCCATGATGTATGCAATGCAGTGCTAGATACATCTGAGCAGCAGCAGAAATCAATTCAGCACACAGACCGACTCCATGATGCAGTGCCTGATATATCACAGCAGGAAACAGAATTGTTACCAGCCTTTGAGTTTCCAATATATCCAATACATACACTGATCATCAAGACACTAACATTGCTTAGTGCACTTGATACATCCATACAGAAATCAATTCAGAATGTGAAACTGTTTCCAGGCTTTGAGATTCCACTATCATTAACATCTGCATCACATGTTGAGCTACCATCAAGGTTTAATGCAGCTTTAAAAGTGGTGTTATTAGCTGCATTATTCAAGTTGAATGCAAGTAGCAGTAAATGCGTAGTTGTGGGCATTAGTAGTGGAACAAGGCCGACTCCACCCCACTCTCCAATGTTCCCAGATGTATGCAAGATGACGGCGATAACGTCATCCAAGATGGTTGCCTGTAGACTTGGCAACAGCGTATGACATCATCCAAGATGGCGGTCGTGACGTCAGCTGACGATGCGATTACCGGTATCCAAAATGACGGTTTTTGGCGGGAAAGTGATATACACCCCTGCCACTCCCCCTGTCGGGAAATTTGAATTATGTGCTTCTACGGGTCACTCGACAGTCCCTTTCCCCCCCTTTCCGACTTTTTACATGATGGTGCGTCACCCTCTTGGAAAATGGGCGGGAAAATTTGAATTTTGGAGGGAATTTTGCTCTAAGAGTTTACTCCTGCAGCTGAGGGACTTAGTGTGGTGCTGACCCCACTGGGGACTGCTCATGATGTATTTCAGTTCGAATATAACTTGTTTAAATTTGTTTATATTTATTATCTACCTACAGCAGTAGTGACTTACTGTGGTGTTACCACCACAAGAGGCTGAGATATCAGTGCTTGTTGAGCTGTCAGTGTGGAAAGAGCATGTGTTCAATTAGAGAGATGTTGGTGCCAGACAAGGGAAGCTCTAATAGCTGTATTACATGCACTCATTCAGTCAAGGAGTGCATACACAACTCACTGCATGAAGAATGGAAGCGAGCATAAATGCTTGAGCATATGAAGAGGAAGGAGGAAGAATACGGACTTGCAAATAAATGATTTGCAATAAAGATGCATTACACAATGCAGGAAACATCTGTTCCTGATAGAACTGTATGTCATTTCTAAAACCTACGTATAAACTCCCACCACACAAGAGATAACTGGCTCCGAACCAAGCACACCAAAGAACTGAGGTAGCCTGCGAGTTTACCATTAGAGGGTGCCATGATAGGTCATGTGATTTTGCAGGTCAGTCAATAGGAGCATCATGATAACATCATGTGTTTTTATCAGCTACACGTGTGCCCCAGCCTACTCATCCCCCTGGCAGTCTGGAGAGGAAACTAGATGGGAAAAGGAATCAGCTGTAGTAGGGCATACTTCATTGTGGTACATTTTCTTAGGGCAGGTTGCCTAGATCAGGGGCTGGTATGCACTCAAAGACAAATCTATTGTTCTCATTTAATTGACAGGTAATTAACACCTATTATTCTACTAAAAGAATCCTTCCTTTTGACTGACAGGCACTTAACCTATTGTTCCCCCACCCCCTCCAACACCTCTGCCCCACAGGAAACCTCGCCCCTCACTGCTACAGGGACACTTTCAGGTCTGAGTTACTGGAATAGCTCCTCTCACTCTTATCAATTTGACAGACTTCTTAATTAAATTGATCAATTAATTAGCCTCTCACCCTCTGGCAAACCACCTTCCCTTCCCCCTCCCCTCTCCTCCCCTGAAAATGGCGGAAGTTCGAATTCCATCAGAACAAAGCAACACACCACGACTACCTCCACTAACCTAAGTCATCTGATTGCACCTCTTCCTAAGAATTGGTTGGAAAAGGACTCAGCCTGTGCTGCACATGATGGACATAAGTCTTTATTTTCAGGCTGTATTTAAACATTAGAGGCAGTACCGCCATCAAATGTGTTCACCCTGAGGTCCAGAGTCCAACTGACCTAGTACACAGTACTGCCACCAGAGGGTGCTGTCGTCCCTTCGATGATGTAATCCAAGATGGCGGTCTGGTGGTGGTGAGGAAGGATCTCGTAACAGGAAACTCAAGGGTATATTGTTTATTTATAGAAAATTCAGTTTGTGGTGGTTGGATTTCTCTTGCTCATCATTCTCTGCTATTTAGAAACATGTAGGTCTTTTAAGAAGTAATTACATGGGGCAAACATGTTACACAACCTAATGTTTGGCACTCTACTCTGGGTGTCTTAATCTAATGTTTGGCCTTTTGTCAGCACTTAACCTATTGTTCTATTAAGTGGTTTTCCATGTCACCCCCATTTCCCTTAAGGGGGGTAGGACGTCAATGGGCCAACTTGGAGCAGGAGAGGCACCACAGGATATTTTACTTTCTACTGTCTATACTTTTACAAATAAATTCATAAAACTTTGTCATCATGACCAGGAAGGATTCAGGATTCACACTCATAGCAGTGGAAGTGCAAAAACTTAAAAAAAATATTTTTTTTACTTATGAAATTTCATCATTTTTTCACTTTCTGTTGGCTGCATTTGTTGCTATAGGCACATTTTTCTTCACAAGTAAGAGAGATTCTCTGATGAATTTTGTACAGCATACAAATCATACTTACAGGTGTATGAATCTCTAGAATTTTCCAAATTTATTAAAAACTAGTAAAAATTGAGATAGTTAACTACAAAATTTGATTTTTTTCTAAACATAAAGTTTAAAACGTAACAGCTCATTCATTTTTTCATAAATTAAATAGATTCTAGAGTTTCAGACACCTGTAAGTATGGTTTGTATGCTGTGCAAAATTCATCGAACAGTCTCTCTTACTAGGCCTGTTTGATGTCCTACCCTCCTTAAACTATTGTACCGCTTTTGATACCAAATTAAGTGATTAGTTATGTCCACCCACCATTTCCTGTTACACTTTTCGAATCTCACATGCTTTTGAACACCATTTCTGGTGCATTCTTCTTTGCCACCCACCCACTTAAACTACTGTACTGCATTTCACACAAAAATTCTACAAATTAACGTAGTGTTCTGCACTTAACCTGCTGTTCTACTCCATGTCACCCACTCATGCACACTCTGCCCTTAACTATTATACCACTAACACCACATTGATATAAAAAATTTATGCAAATTAATGAAATCGATATTCTTCACATGTATGGGGTAGAATTTTTTTTTTTAATTTGCAGCATCCTATTGATTGGTGGAATCGATGGAATATAATTTAAACAAGAGATAGCTGATAAAAAACACATTCCGCCAATCAACGCCTGACGCTGATGCTGCCAACTCTGCACATGTCCCCGTGAGTTGGGATGCATCAGCAGTCCCTGCAAACTGACGACATGGCCGTCAGCTGCCAAGTGACACATTGGTGTCAGTTAGGGTCCCACAAGGATGAGGCGGAGGCATCTCTTTCAAATATGACACCCGAGAAATACCTGTCGAAACACGTGTTCACCTAGGTACCATTGCTGGCACAATGACGCATAGCTGTGGTGCGGGTCCAGCACTGAGAGAGATGTTGCAAAGCTTCCCAGAATAGCACAGGGTGCACTCCTCCTAGCAATCCTAATGGAGCAGCTCGTCCATCACTGAATTTACCCATCAAACTGCTGCTGCTGCCGGTGTGGGAACACTGTCTGCCCTTTTTTTACTGTAGATGAGACTTTCAGCAGCAAAACTATTTTGTGCATATCGCCATATTGCATTGGCAGTTAAACCCCATCAAAAGTTGTCTACAGATCATCCAATACATACAAGGATCTCAAGAATATTGGGAACCACGATCATATTTACCAGTGTAACTACAATTAAATATTACTATTGCTGCTGCAGTCTGCCGTGAGGGATTAGCCGAGCAGTCTAAGGCGCTGCAGTCATGGACTGTGCGGCTCGTCCCGGCGGAGATTCGAGTCCTCCCTTGGGCATGGGTGTGTGTGTTTGTCCTTAGGATAATTTAGGCTAAGTAGTGTGTAGGCTTAGGGACTGAAGACCTTATCAGTAAAGTCGCATAAGATTTCACACACATTTTGCTGCAGTCTGATACTGATCGATGTGCAGGTAATGTCTCCTTTTGACAGCTGTGGTTCTGCAACAAATCTCAGTATCTATAATTTTCCACGTAAAAATCTCTCTCATACCCTTGCGATTATCAATACGCTGAATCTATACGTCCCTCACAATACAACACACACTCATTTTCTCTGGCCATGCCACAACATCAGATGCAGTAACATTACACTGCAATATATACACATTTTACACAAACAGTTGCAGTTACCTTTGTATAGCTGTACAGCACCTGAAAAAATTATGCTATGCCTACACTCACACCGCCTATATGTCTCGATTCTCCTCAGTCCTAGGAAATTATCTGACAAAGTCTTCGAATCAGCGCCTCTGGAAGGTGCTGCATCCTGCCAAGGTTCTCTCAAACAAGTGTCATGAAGGACAGGCATCCGGCACTATGTGATGATGAATACCGCACCCACAGATGTAATGCTTGGAAAGACATCATGGACGAGTGTTGGTGTACTGTAATCGACATCACTATTGATAGAACAACAAGGGAAATGCAAGGGTATGCTTAGGGGATCCGAAGAGGGGACATATTGTTACAGCTGTATTGCATGTTCTGTTTGCACACTATAGCAGGTCCAATTGAACACTTGCATTGCCATATTGTGCAGCTGTTCACGAAATGAATCTATCACCACTTTTGTTCAAATATACTCCGAAGTGCATTGAAATCGCAATTCACCATGTCCAATCTATCCTTCCATTACGACTAGACATACGTTTTTTTTGTTTTTTAATGTGAATACTAATTTGATTACTTCCCACAAACGTAAGTCGAACATAAGCCGAGGCATCTTTACATTCAAGCAGCAGGATGTGCAACGACAATTAAACCTTGCAAAGTGGCCTACAGATTGTCAAATACGGAAACACTCTTACAAAATTACACTGCTCTGTCACTGAGGACATGAACTTGAATATTGAAGCGTGAAACCGATCTCTAACCCAGCAATATATGACCGCATACTGTGTCCATTAGGAAACATACAATTCGTATCCTGTGCCATACAAAATCATCCCTTTTGCATCATTTTACACAAACAGTGCAGTTACCTTTGTATATCTGTACAGCACCTGAAAAAATTATGCTATGCCTACACTCAAAATGCGTATATATTTCAGTGTAATGTTACTGCATCTGATGTTGTGGCATGACCAGAGAAAATGAGTGTGTGTTGTATTGTGAGGGACATATAGATTCAGCGTATTGATGATCGCAAGGGTATGAGAGAGATTTTTACGTGGAAAATTATAGATACTGAGATTTGTTGCAGAACCACAGCTGTCAAGAGGAGGCATTACCTGCACATCGATCGGTATCAGACTGCAGCAGCAATAGTAATATTTAATTGTAGTTACACTGGTAAATATGTTCGTGGTTCCCAGTATTCTTGAGAGTCTTGTATGTATTTGATGATCTGTAGACAACTTTTGACGGGATTTAACTGCCAGTGCAATATGGCAATGCGCACAAAATAGCTTTGCTGCTGAAAGTCTCATCTACAGTAAAAAAAGGGCAGACAGTGTTCCCACACCGGCAGCAGCAGCAGTTTGATGGGTAAATTCAGTGATGGACGAGCTGCTCCATTAGGATTGCTAGGAGGAGTGCACCCTGTGCTATTCTGGGAAGCTTTGCAACATCTCTCTCAGTGCTGGACCCGCACCACAGCTATGCGTCATTGTGCCAGCAATGGTACCTAGGTGAACACGTGTTTCGACAGGTATTTCTCGGGTGTCATGTATAAAAGAGATGCCTCCGCCTCATCATTGCGGGACCCGAACTGACACCAAAGTGTCACTTGACAGCTGACAGCCACGTAGTCTCTTTGCGGGGACTGCCGATGCATCCCTGGGGATATCTGCAGAGTTGGCAGCGTTGGCGTCAGGCATTGATTGGTGGGATGTGTTTTTTATTAACTGTCTTTTGTTTAAACTATATTCCATCGATTTCACCGACCAATAGGATGCTGTGAATAAAAAAAATCTACCCCATACGTGTGAAGAATATCGATTTCATTAATTTGCATAAATTTTTATATCAATGTAAGATCAGTACAGTAGTTTAAGGGGGTGGGTCACAAAGAAGAATGTGCCAGAAATGGCGTTCAAAAGCATGTGACATTCGAAAAGTGTAACAGAAACTGGTGGGAGGACATATCTAAAAACTTAATTTGGTATCAAAGGTGGTACAATAGTTTAAGGAAATGGGGGTGACATGGGAAACCACTTAACAGAACAATAGGTTAAGATACCCAGAATACAGTGCCAAACATTAGGTTATGCAACATGTTTGCCCCATGTAATTACTTCTTAAAAGACCTACATGTTTCCAAACAGCAGAGAATGATGAAGAAGGGAAATCCAATCCCCACAAACTGAATTTCTTATAAATAAACAATATACCCTTGAATTTCCTGTTCTGAGATCCTTCCTCTCCATCACCAGACCGCCATCTTGGATTAAATCATGGAAGGGATGACAGTACCCTCTGGTGGCAGTACTGTGTATTATGTCTGTTGGACTCTGGACCTCAGGGTGAACACACCTGATGGCGGTACTGCGTCTAATTGTCTAAATAAATACTGAAAATAAAGACTTATGTTCATCCTATCCAGCACCGGTTGAGTCCTTTTCCAGCCAATTCCTAGGAAGTGGTGGAGGTAGCCAAAGTGACATTTTTCCCGCCTTTTTCTGAGGTTAGTGGAGGTAGTCATGGTGTGTTGCATTGTCCTGATGGAATTTGAACTTCCCGCCATTTTCTGGGGAGGAGAGAGGAGGGGGGGGTTTACCAGTGGGTGAGAGGTTTATTAATTGATCAATTTAATTAAGTAGGCTATCAAATTGATAAGAGTGAGAGGAGCTATTCCAGTAACTCAGACCTGAAAGTGTACTTGTAGCAGCGAGGGGGAGGTTTCCTGAAAGGGCAGGGGAGTGGGAGGGGGTTTGGGAACAATAAATTAAGTGCCTGTCAATCAAAAGGAAGGATTCTTTTAGCAGAACAATAGGTGTTAAGTACCTGTCAGTCAAAGGAGAACAATAGGCTAAGTACCTGTCAATCAAAGGAGAACAATAGATTTGTCTCTGAGTGCATACCAGCCCCTGATATAGGCAATCCGCACTAACAAAGTGCGCCACAACGAAGTTTGTCCTACTTCTATCAGCCTGTTCTGGGCTGCTGGAGAAAGGAAGGAGTGTACTTGCGGTCACAATATACAGTTGACAGACTTGGAAACTACTCGTAAACAATGCACTACACTGATGTGCAGAGACTAAAACAACTCATAAATTACCGAAATAATCCAGTACACAGCATACACATGTGTAAACTACTCATAGATCACCGAAGTAATGCATGTGTAAATCTATGCGAACATGTTCACAACGCTTAAACACCCGCAAATAATGCAGTGCACAAGCGCTCAGTGCACATAAAAAACGACTCGAACCTTGATTCTACTGGATGGAAAGCCCAAGTGCGTCCCCTAACACTTGGAAACTGTCCAGATGCGAGAGAGGAAGGTTAAGTTAGTGTACTTTATTTATTATGGTCGGGAAACTGACGCAAATATCAGTCCCAATTGCGTAATTAATCACAAAGATCGGTACCAATTACACAACTATATGCATAGCGCTGCTCATAGATGGCTTAAAATCGCAATACAGCTCAAAAACTAACGATAACATACAACTGGTCTTATCCTGCTGGGAAAAAAATTCGCAATACCACTCGAAACTGACCCAAATATCGATCCTAATTACGCAATTAATCACAGTGATTGGACCTAATTACATAACTATAGGCATAGTGCTACACAAGGACGGCAAAAAAAGCGCAATACGCTGAAAAAACAGACGATACCATCCAACAGGTGTTATCCTGCTGGGAAAAAAATTCGCAGTCCCACTCGAAACCAGCGACAGAAACACTCAAACTCTACCCTACACCTACAAACTAAGGGGAAAAAGGCTGAGGTTTAAGATACTATGTTTATTCTTTTTGGTGGGATATAAGCTCAGCTGACTAGATGCTGGTGTTGGACAGAGAGGAAGTTAAAAAGTATATTACCTGCAAGCATACATCATCTATCACTGTTTGACATCAGAGTTCACTACACACGTCTACTAAAAATCACCCTACAGCCCAGCTAACCGAAGCCAATACATGCTATCACAGCTGATGGAAAAAATGCGTCACAGTTCTAATAACACTTCGAAATTTTCGTGAAAAGACCAGCATTCATATTGAAAGGGTCACAATGCAGCCCATGTAATGGGGAAAATCGTCGTCCTAAAAGACTACAGAGGGGGTGGTAGTTAAACATGCGTTCTCCTCCATGTACAATCACAAACTGCCGAAAATCGAGGCCCTCTCTCCATATGCAGTGTGGATGGACTGCAGAAGGGAGCTACTCCACTGGTAGCCTTGTGGCTCGTGATGGCCACTGTCCGCCTTGAAGCGATGGTCCTTCACCAACACAAAAGCAGATATAGTTAACTAAACAATAGGAGATGAAAGGGTGGTTTTCTCAAATGCATCTTGGTCGTTTAAAGTATAATGACACAGTCGCTCCTAATGATTAGGGGGCGCAACTGCGGCGACGAGCTGTCACAGACAAGACAGTTCCCCAACGCCTCCAATAGGCCTCTCGTTCTGGGATGGAAAACAGTTTTGTTTAACTTCGCGTATGATGCTCCAGCTGGGACTGTGCCGAGTCGAGAACTTACCCGCCGTTCTGCGCTGGATTATTTAACATCAACTCGACTCCTATAATAAAGCAACTAATTAAAAAAAGAGGAAAAAACATTCCTGACGATAATAAATGTTGTCTTTCCACGAAAATAGACAAATTCCATTTTCATTTAGTTTTATGGGCAAACTTGGTATAGTTTTTTACGTTCGACTGAGGAAAACTTATCCCATCTGTGAAGACCTTTACATGAACACTCGAAAAAAATAGAGGAAACTGATGTTTCCACTAGCGAATACCGATGTCGGTGATATAATAGATTCCAAATCATCCTTATATGGTTCAAATGGCTCTGAGCACTATGCGACTTGAATTCTAAGGTCATCAGTCGCCTAGAACTTAGAACTACTTAAACCTAACTAACCTAAGAACAGCACACACATCCATGCCCGAGGCAGGATTCGAACCTGCGACCGTAGCGGTCGCTCGGCTCCAGATTGTAGCGCCTAGAACCGCACGGCCACTGCGGCCGGCCCATCCTTATAACTTACAAAGTCAACTAAGGTGTTTCTCATGCCTAAAGAACCAGCAAACGCGTCTTGCATCCCTCTTTCACCTGCTAGATGCGGTCACCATCTTCCAGTCCTCTCCTCTCCAGGCATGCCATCCTCTGTACTGTACACTTCAGACTCAGCACAAGGACCAGCATCACCCAGTTGCCGGCCGCGGTGGTCTCGCGGTTCTAGGCGCTCAGTCCGGAACAGCGCGACTGCTACGGTCGCAGGTTCGAATCCTGCCTCGGGCATGGATGTGTGTGCTGTCCTTAGGTTAGTTAGGTTTAAGTAGTTCTAAGTTCTAGGGGACTGATGACCACAGATTTTAAGCCCCATAGTGCTCAGAGCCATTTGTGCCATTTTTTTGAGCCATCACCCAGTTCAGCAACAACACCAGCATTGCCATCACCATACACTGATCCACCTGCGCCATCACCATCTACATCTACATCTACATCCATACTCCGCAAGCCACCTGACGGTGCGTGGCAGAGGGTATTTTGAGTACCTCTATCGTTTCTCCCTTCTATTCCAGTCTCGTATTGTTCATGGAAAGAAAGACTGTCGGTATGCCTCCGTGTGGACTCTAATCTCTCTGATTTTATCCTCATGGTCTCTTCGCGAGATATACGTAGGAGGGAGCAATATACTGCTTGACTCCTCGGTGAAGGTATGTTCTCGAAACTTCAACAAAAGCCCGTACCGAGCTACTGAGCGTCTCTCCTGCAAAGTCTTCGACTGGCGTTTATCTATCATCTTCGTAACGCTCTCGCGATTACCAAACGATCCCGTAACGAAGCGCGCTGCCCTCCATTGGATCTTCTCTATCTCTTCTATCAACCCTATCTGGTACGGATCCCACACTGGTGAGCAATATTCAAGCAGTGGGCGAACAAGTGTACCTGTAACTTACTTCCTTTGTTTTCGGATTGCATTTCCTTAGGATTCTTCCAATGAATCTCAGTCTGTCATCTGCTTTACCGACGATCAACTTTATATGATCATTCCATTTTAAATCACTCCTAATGCCTACTCCCAGATAATTTATCGAATTAACTGCTTCCAATTTCTGACCTGCTATATTGTAGCTAAGTGATAAAGGATCTTTCTTTCTGTGTATTCGCAGCACATTACACTTGTCTACATTGAGATTCAGTTGCCATTCTCTGCACCATGCGTCAATTCGTTGCAGATCCTCCTACATTTTAGTACAATTTTCCATTCTTACAGCCTCGATATACTATAGCATCATCCGCAAAAAGCCTCAGTGAACTTCCGATGTTGTCCACTAGGTCATTTATGTATATTGTGATTATCAACGGTCCTAGGACACTCCCCTGCGGCACACCCGAAATCACTCTTACTTCAGAAGACTTCTCTCCATTGAGAATGACATGCTGCGTTCTGTTATCTAGGAACTCTTCAATCCAATCATACAGTTGGTCTGATAGTCCATATGCTTTTACTTTGTTCATTAAACGACTGTGGGGAACTGTATCGAATGCCTTGCGGAAGTCAAGAAATACGGTATCTACCTGTGAACCCGTGTCTATGGCCCTCTGAGCCTCGTGGACGAATAGCGCGAGCTGGGTTTCACACGATCGTCGTTTTTGAAACCCATGCTCATTCCTACGGAGTAGATTTCTAGTCTCCAGAAAAGTCATTATACTCGAACATAATACGTGTTCCAAAATTCTACAACTGATCGACGTTAGGGATATAGGTCTATAGTTCTGCACAACTGTTCGACGTCCTTTGTTGAAAACGGGAATGACTTGTGCCCTTTTCCAATCCTTTGGAGCGCTACACTCTTCTGGAGACCTACGGTACACCGCTGCAAGAAGGGGGCAAGTTCCTTCGCGTACTCTGTGTAAAATCGAACTGGTATCCCATCAGGTCCAGCGGCCTTTCCTCTTTTGAGCGATTTTAATTGTTTCTCTATCCCTCTGTCGTCTATTTCGATATCTACCATTTTGTCATCTGTGCGACAATCTAGAGAGGGCACCACAGTACAATCTCCCTCTGTGAAACAGCTTTGGAAAAATACATTTAGTATTTCGGCCTTTAGTCTGTCATCCTCTGTTTCAGTACCATTTTGATCACAGAGTGTCTGGACATTTTGTTTTGATCCACCTACCACTTTGACATAAGACCAAAATTTCTTAGGATTTTCTGCCAAGTCAGTACATAGCCTCTCGCATAGCTCTCCTCACACTACATTTCGCTTCGCGTAATTTTTGTTTGTCTGCAAGGCTTTGGCTATGTTTATGTTTGCTGTGAAGTTCCCTTTGCTTCCATAGCAGTTTTCTAACTCGGTTGTTGTACCACGGTGGCTCTTTTCCATCGGCTCAACCAGATGTTTCCGCAACAAGTTCCTGGACTGTGGTACCGTCTTCATCCAAACCCCCTTCCAAACAATCCCATCATCTGTTATCCACAGTTTTCCCACCAACCCCTCCTTACCTACACCCATCAGGAAAAACGCCATACACCTTAGTACTGATGTTGCCCCCCTCATTCCAGAAAAACGCCTAAACAAACGGAAAGCCCAGACTTCATGTACTGCCAGGCCATCCCATCTACCACTGCATTTACAGAACTACATACCGTCCTCCTGTCCCATCCTGACTCCAACTTCCTCAAAGTCAAAACCTTCTCCTTGAAGTCAGAAAATATAACCCAGCCTTACCCACGACTCTGATCATCCCTAGAAGAGACTCCATCCTCATTAAAAGTAATGATACAGAATTATACATCAAACTCCTGCAGAAGATACCCCATGTCACTTTCAGTCCCTATGCACAGCTCGCGCCCTTTCCCAGAACCACCAAGCAACCATGACCTCCTCACTGCCTCCTCACACTCATCGCCATGATCAAAGCAATCGAACCTGAGACCATGATAGAGGAGGTGAAGTCTTCACCGAATATTCATACATATTCATCCACTCCACCATCCAGCCCTGATCTACAAATGAAGACACACCATTCAGTCATCCAAATCCCATTCTCAGTCCTACCCTGCCAAAGATGCCTAATGTATAATGACCACCTAAACACTGTCTGAAAAATCCCTCCAGTCTACCCCATTGTATATCCCACCACTTCCTCAAGCAGTATCCTAACTTTTTTTGCTCCCCTTCCTGCCCCCCCCCCCCCCCCTGTGAGTCCAGGGATTAGAATAGGCTTGAGGTATTCCTGCCTGTCGTAAGAGCCAACTAAAAGGAGTCTCAAATGTTTCAGCCTTTCTGATATGGTCGCCTATAGGGTTTAACATCCATTCTTCAAAATTTTTCCGAAGAGGTAGCTAACTGCGGAAGGACGCCTTACGTGGTGCATTGTGTCCCTTGTCTGTGGCGAGCCTTAGCATCCTTTATCGTCATTGATCTACAATTCCACTCATTGTCCAGCCGTTGGGCGAGGACACCTTCTCGGGTGCATTTCCTCTATCCATTGTACAGTGTCGTTCTCTGAGCTCACTATGATAATGGACTTTTTTGCACCTGATATCCATCACCATAGGCAGTCTGTTGTGGTGGGGTCGCTATGTACCCCTGACTGCACAGGGATTGCTCTGTTGATGGCTGCACTGTTAACTTCCCATGTGTGCCAAGGAGTGGATGCCTGCCTGTCTGGGGCATCAGGACTCCCAGCAATGGCCATCCTGCGAGGTGGGCTTTGCTGAGGCTGGGTGGCGTGGCATCAGGGCAGATGACCCACAATGAAGTGGACTATGTCATCTCTTGCTGGTGATCAAACACCAGAAGTCTCCAAACGTTTGAGCTCTCAATTCAATGCAAGGAAGTATAACTCCAACTCGTCCCCCCTCCCGTCCCCCTGGCCACACCATCAGAGGAATGCCAGGCTAAAGCAGAAGTGAACCTTACTCGTCCCAGTACCTAGTATGTACGAGAGCTGATAGGGAATCTTTCCTGTTGACGAAGCATCAGTTTTTTGTGGAGCATTTAGAGGACAAGTTTGGTGAGGTGGAGGGATTGTCCAAAATGCGACCTGTGTCAGTCTTGATAAAAAAAAAAAAAAAAAAAACGAAAACAGAATCCTCTGCCCAGTCATGGGCATTACTCGCCTGTGACAAGCCGGAGCATGTTTCTGTTTCCATCACGCCCCATAATGGCTTAAATATGGTGCAAGGCATTATATTCCACAGGGACCTTCTTTTGCTGACCGATGACGAGTTGCGCGCCAACTTATATCAATGAAGTGTCCATTTCGTCTGGCGCGTCCATAGGGGTCCAAAGGATAATCAGGTTGCCACTGGTTTCTTCATCTTGGCCTTTCAGGGTGACGCATTACCCGAGAAGATCAAGGTGGTGGTATACCAATGCTATGTAAAGCCATATATCCCTCCCCAATATGGTACTTTAAATGCTGGAAGTTTAGGCATATGTCTTCTCACTGTATTCCAGCGTCACACGTCGAGATTGTGGACATCCATCTAAACCATAACAAAAAATAATTCCCAATACTCCAAGTGCCCCGCCTCCCATTTGTGTCAACTGCAGAGAGCACCATTCCCCCTGCTCGCTTAACTGCAGGATTCTCCAAAAAGAAAGGAAAATCATGGAAGTTTAAAAGACTAAACCCCATGTTCATGACATCGTCTTATGCCTCAGCTACAACAACAGTTCATGCACATGACTTTGTCTTATGCTGCAGCTACAACAACAGTTACAGTCCCATCAGCTCCGCCATTTATAGTTGGCCCCCAGGGCTGAAAGACTACACCTGCCTTATTGATGGTGGTGGTTGGGGGCATTCCTATTCCTGTTGCTCTGACAATACCTACTTTGGGGGTATGCCCCCCCCCCCCCAATCCCCCAACCATTGGGCACATCAATCACCACTTCTCAGCCAACGAATCATCAGTGTTCAGCTCCTCTCGCTGGGAAGGGGTCTCTTGGGTCACTCCCTTCCAAGGTTCCTACCAGTGGGAAAGAGGATGCCCACCAGTGACTGAAGAACTCACAGGCAGCTGGTCATAGGGCTTCAAGATCCTCCTCAGCCCCTGAGACTGAATCAGTCAAGCCCTTGCAGCCAGAGAAACCCAAGGAGCAGCGAGAGACAAAAAAAAGACCCCCAAGAAAACAGAAACTGAGGTGGCCCCACACCACCGCTGCCTACAAGCTCCGCATCTGTGGATGAGGTGGAGATACTGGTGTCCCCTGAGGACCTAAATCTCGCTGAATCCACAGACACGATGGATATCGATCGCACAGGTACTCAATCGGTGGCAGCAGGTTACCCTGAGGCGCAAACTGCCTCCTTGGTCCCTTCATGCCTTCCCAGACTCCAGACAATGTCTTCCCTCAGTGGAATTGCGACGGTTTCTTCAACCACCTGTATGAGCTACGACAACTGTTAAGCTTTACACCTGCTTTCTGCATTGCCCTCCAAGAAACATGGTTCCCACCAATGCAGACCCCTGCCATTCACAAATAGAGGGGACCTTACAAAACCCATAGCGAGTATATTGAAGCCTCAGGTGGAGTACATGTCTTTGTCCTGAACTAGGTATGCAGTGAACCTGTGTCCCTTCAAACTCCTCTCAAAGCTCTCGCTATCGGGATAAGGGCAACACTAGAAGTAACTGTCTGCAATGTATATCTTCCTCCAGACGGTGAAGTACCCCTGAACATATTGGCTGCACTGATTAATCAACTACTAAACGTTTCCTACTTCTGGGAGATTTTAAACCCATAACCCTTTGCAGGGCAGCACCATGCTTACTGGCTGAGATAGACCTGGTGAGAATTTCCTGTCTCAACTCGACCTCTGACTCTAATACTGGGGCCCCCCACACATTTTAGTGTGGCTTGCGGTAATTACTCTGCCATTTATTTATGACTTTGCAGCCCAGAATTTCTCCCATCTGTCCACTGGAGAGCCCACAACGATTTGCGTGGTAATGACCACAATCCTATCTCCTTGTCGCTCCCCCAGCGTCATTCCCCTGGACGCCTACCCAGATGGGCTTTGAACAAAGCAGACTGGCAAGCTTTCACCTCTTTCCTTACCGCTGAATCTCCCCCCACCACACACACACACACGGTAACATCGATGTGGTGGTCGAGAGAGTGACCATAACGATCGTTTCTGCTGCGGAAAACGCGATATCTCGTTCTTCACGGTGCCCACAGCGAAAAACAGTGCCTTGGTGGGCGCCAGAAATCACTGAGGCCGTTAAAGAGCATAGGAGGGTTCTACAGCAACGTAAGTGGCACCCATCACTGAAGCACATAACAGCTTTTAAACAGCTCTGTGCCCGTGTTCGCCAGCTCATAAAAAGACGGAAACAGGAGTGTTGAGAGAGGTATGTCTCCACCAATGGGTCACATGCGCCACCTTTGTAAGTCTGGACGACGATCAGACGCGTCTGTGGGTACCAGCCCCAAACAGGTGACCGTGGCATATCCATCAATGAAACGTTATCTAACGACGGAAACGCAATTGCCGAGCACTTTGCTGAGCACTATACTCAGGCCTCTGCGTCGGAAAATTAACTCCCTGCCTTTCGTACCCCCAAACGTTGGATGGAACGGAAATTCCTCTCGTTCACGACACACCACAGTGTACCATATAACGCTCCATTTACTGTGTGGGAGCTCATCCATGCCCTTGCACATTGCTCCAACACAGCTCCTGGGCCAGATCGCATCCATACTCAGATGATTAAACATCTCTCGTCAGAATACCAGTGATATCTGTTCGTCATCTGCAACCGCATCTGAAGCGATGGGGTATTCCCGTCGCAATGGCATTCTAGTGCTCAAACCCAATAAAACCCACTTGATGTGGATAGGTACCAGCCCATCAGCCTAACCAACGTTCTGGTGAGTCGGCGGTTGTGTTGGCACCTAGAGTTCAAAAATGGCTCTGAGCACTATGGGACTTAACATCTGTGGTCATCAGTCCCCTAGAACTTAGAACTAATTAAACCTAACTAACCTAAGGACATCACACACATCCATGCCCGAGGCAGGATTCGAACCTGCGACCGTAGCAGTCGCGCGGTTCCAGACTGAGCGCCTAGAACCACTAGACCACCGGGGCCGGCGGCACCTAGAGTCATGAGGTCTATTGACTCCATGCCAGGGTGGTTTCCGCCAGGATCTCTCTACAGCTGATAACTTAGTGTCCCTCGAGTCTGCCATTCGAACAGCCTTTTCCAAACACCCAACACTTGGTAGCCATCTTTTTTGACACAACTTGGCGAAACCATATTCTCGCCACATTACATGAACGGGGTCTCCAGGGCTCACTCCAGATTTTCATTTAAAATTTCCTGTCGCTCCTTAATTTCCATGTCCAGGTTGGTGCCTCTCCTAGTTCCCCCCATATCCAGGAGAATGGGGTCCAGGAGGGCTCAGTATTGAGTGTCTTTTTATTTTTAGTGGCCATTAACGGTCTGGCAGCAGCTGTGGGGCCGTCTGTCCCACCTTCTCTGTATGAAGACGACTTTAGCGTTCCCTATTGCTCCTCCAGTACTGGTGCTGTTGAGCGGTACCTACATGGAGTCATCCAAAAGATGCCGTCAAGCGCTCTAACCCATGGCATCCAGTTTTCAGCTGTGAAGCGTGCATCATGCACTTCTGTCAGTGTCATATCGTTCATCTGGAACCAGAACTTTACCTTGATGACGATCCACTCACTGTAGTGGAGACATATCGATTCTTAGGACTAGTTTTTGACGCCTGATGGCTTCCTCACCTTTGTCATCTTAAGTGGAAGTGCTGACGGCATCTGAATGCCCTCTGATGCCTGAGCAACACCAATTGGGGTGCAGATCGCTCTACACTGCTGTGCCTCTACAAAGCACTTGTTCAGTCCTTCCTTGATTATGGGAGTGTGGTTTATGGTTTGGCAGCGCCCTCAGCGTTGCAGTTGATAGAACCAGTGCACCACTGTGGGGTTCAACTATGAATGGGAGCTTTTAGGATAAGTCCAGTGATCAGCCTAGCAATGGAGGCTGGGGTCCCTCCATAGCAGATCAGGTACCAACAATTGCTCATCAGTTGTAGCGCACTCATTTGTAACGCTTCTGAGCATCCAAATTACCCTCTCCTTTTCCCAGCCACAGCAGTTCATCTCCTGCATCAGCAGCCTAGGTCAGGGAGTATGATCACTGTTCGAATCTGATCCCTTATGTCTGAACTAGAGCCCTTTCCTTTACTACGTCTCCTATGGGTCCATTCACATACACCTCCATGGTGTATACCTAGGCCCCAGCTTCAGCTGGACTTTTCACATGGCTCTAAGAACTCAGTTCCTTCTGAGGCTCTCTGCTGTCATGTTCTCTCAGTTCTTGATGATATGTCCTGGGGCTCTGAAGTAGTCTACACTGATGGCTCGATGGCTGATGGTCCCATCGGCTTTTCTTGTGCTTGCATGAGATATACAGAATAGCCCTCCTTACTGGATGGCTGCAGTGTTTTATTGAGCATATCTGTTCCTGCTCCGGTGAGTTCTTCCTTCTATGTAGTGACTCTTTGAGCGAGATACAAGCTTCAAGTGGTACCCTCGCCATTATTTGGTAGCGACCATCCAGGAGTCTGAGTATGCCCTGGAACGTACTGGTCATTCAGTGGTGTTTGTCTGGACACCAGGACATGTCGGAATCCCAGGAAATGAGCTTGCTGACAGGCTAGACGAACAGGCTACTCAGAAAATGCTTCTGGAGAGATTGGCATCCCTAAAACTGACTTGCGCTTGGTATTATGCGGCAAGGTTTTTGGGATATGGAATGGCATAACCTAGGTAATCCCAATAAACTGTGTGCCATAAAGGAGACTACGAATGAGTGAAAGTCGTCCATGTGGGGTTGTCGCAGTGACTCTGTGGTCAGTCCTCTGCCAGCTCCGTATAGGCCACACTTGGTTGACCCACGCCTATCTCCTCCGCTGTGATGACCCACCCTACTGTCAGTGTGGCGGCCAGTTGATGGTGGCCCACATTCTGTTGCACTGTCCTGCTTTAGCTGCCCTGTGACGGAATTATCAGTTACCGGACTCGTTACCATTAGCTTTAGCTCACAATGCCACATCAGCTGATTAAGTTTTACATTTTATACTTGAGGGAGAAGTTTTATCATTCCATCTAAGTTTTATTTCATGCTTTTGTCCATATGTGTTCTCTACCCTAGTGCTTTTAGGCTGGAAGTTTTAATGTGTTGCAGACTGGCTGGCTTATCCTTTTTTAATCTTGTGATCAGCCAGCCACAGTCGTCTGTTCTACTATTTTAATCTATTCTACCTGTTTCTTGCGTCTCTTTATAGTTTTCTTGTCTTATTTTGTCCATTGTAATGTTTGTTGCCCTTCTGTAGTTCTTGTGGTTTTTCTTTTCTCCAGATTTTGTGCGAGATGTCCTGCTTGTTTTATTCCTTCCCTCATGGACTTGTTTTATAGGAACAAGGGATCACTCACCAAGCAGTTTCGTCCATTCCCCCTCCCCCCTTAAACCAACCAACCAATCAATCCCCTCCCTCATGCAGCACCTGCAACCTGCCCAACCTGATCTGTCCTTCCAAGTGCAAGGATCAACCTCCACCTTCCACAACTGAGCTGACAGTTCCCATCAAACCTATTGACAACCCCTTCCTCCCCAACAACTCCCTCTGCCCATCTGAAACAGCTGAATTCATCATCTACTTTATGACCATAGTTCTTCAAAATATTCACCCTTTCCAGAGGGCATACACTCTACAGCAAATTTCCCTTGCTGACTGCTCTGTCTTTCATTTGAGCTCACAAGCCATCTACCATCTATTCCCACAACTACACCCACTTTCTTTTCATTCATCTCGACACCCTAGTTTAAACCCACTGAGACACCCACCCCTACTACCCCTTCTCTCCATAAATCATGGTTTGACAGCAATATAATATCCTATTTCCCGATATCCACTCCTTTTCAGCATGCAAATACCTATTCGTGCACACTCTCTCCCAACACCTTACTGAGGCCTTCATCCTGAATGAAATCTCCTCCAATCTCACCTCACTATTCGCACTTCACCATGCATCCTCCACTGAACAAATAATCTTCTCCCCATGGCCCAAGGTGGAGTTGCCATTGCCCACCACAAGAACCTCCTTGTTTGGCCACAACCACTCTACAACTTCTCTGCAGAACACTTTATTGTTACCCCCTTCCTGAAGGCCATAGCTGTTACCTATGCTACTATCCATATCTGATGACATTATCCCATTCCATACAACTTCCTCATCAACATAGACAATACCTATGTTATTGCTGCTTCATAATCAGTCCCACACTGAACTCCATTGCAGTTTATCGACTCCCCCCTTGGTGATATAGTCCCTCTTCCATTACATATGCTCCCTGAAAGCAGTTCCTGATGTTATCGTCACCTGTCCTCATCTCCTTGAGAGCGTTACTGCAGCAGTTCCCGAGAAGTGACCATCTCCCTGTCCCACTCAGCATCCCCTACACCAAACACCCTACTCTTGCACCCATTTCTCCTGCCTCTTCCAAACAAATCCATGAATACTCCCATATCAACGGAGATGCCTACAGGGAATTCATTGCTACCGAATTTGGAAGCCCCCTTATCCTTCCAAAACCACCATAGCATCCACCATACTGCCACCTTCCTACAACAGGCCTTCTTAAACGCTGTGTAACTCAACACATTGTTATGAAACTCATCTAGCCACACCACCCCACACTTCCTCCATGTGCTCTCCTTCTCCTCCTCGAATCCCGTCGCCCTTACCAATCCTTCTTGTAGACCCAAGACTGAGACACACTACACACCACTGACAACTACGACACCTCTGAAATCCGCTGAAAGCAAAGAAACGCCGCGTTTGACGCCAAACATTCACAAACCTCAACGCCACACTGCTCATAAACTCTTCGAGGTACTGGAAGGCATTCTACCGCCTTACTGCCAACGACCTTTCTCCCTCCTGCCTCCTACTGCACGATAATCACCCTCTCCCCGACTATCTAAGCGAAGCCAACCACTTTGCATTGTACCTCTCTGACACCTTCACCATCCTAGATGACTCCCACTTCTATTACTCCTTATTCTGACAGTTCACAAAAGTACCAATATGTCCCTCCCACCCTTTGCTCTTTGCTTCAAGTATCTCAACGACATACTGCAGACAGAACTCCATACTCAAATAACAACACAAGTTATTCAGCAGATACTCCATCACAAATGCTCCATGGCTCCCAGTAACGACTGCATCACCTACAAACACCTGAAGGAATGCCCCTCTCCTTCCTAGAAATCCTAGCTGCCATTTATTATAAAATCCTTCACACATGTTTGTGTTCTGAGCCATGGAAAATCACTATAATCCTCCTCTTCCTCCAAACTAATAACCCTGGCACTGACACATCCTCCTATTGCCCCATCAGCCTCATCTCTATGTCTAGCAAGATCCTTGAGTCCATTCTATTCTGACATATCCATAAACACCTACAAGAAACCTACCCATTCATGTCCATCAACGTGGCTTCTGACCCAATTTTTCTCTAATGACCAACTCCCTTCCACCAAATCAGCAACATTAAATTCGCCATTTTTGTCTCCCTAGATTTTGAGATAACTTATGACCATGTATGGCATTCTGAACTCTTCTTTAAGCTCCAGATCTATGCACTTCCCGTAGATTATGTCCACCTCATCGCCTCCTTTCTCTCAAAATGCCTTATGTCACAGTCAACAATACCAACATCTGTATCTTCCATCCCACTGGAGGTGTACCCCAAGGTTCTGTCCTCTCACCTCTGCTATATGTCCTCTACACTGCTGATATGCCCAAGCCCCCTCCTCCTGTTTATCTCCTACAGTATGCTGACGACACCTTCTTCCTTGCCCTCTACCTCACGCTTCAGAAATCCCAACGATCCCTCCAGGTCCATTTCAATCATTTCATCTCCTGGTGCAAACAGTTACTCCTCAAAATCAACCCTACCAAAATGCAGGCAATAATTATACGCTAAACAACCCACAGCTTCTGTCCCCATGACTTCTCCTTACCATTTATGACACTCCTACAGAGTTAACTCACAGGCTAAAATACCTCAGACTAACAACTGATCGCTATCACAGAATACTCATCTACTAACCATTCAACAGAAAGCCTACAATCGACAGAAATTAGTAAAACTACAAGCCGGCCGAACATGAGGATTGCACCCTTCCACAATCCTCACTTATGAATCCCTGATCCAACCCATCCTCTGCTATGCGAATGTGGCATGGACCTCCACTCCTACCTCCTTTTATCATGTGCTGCAGACCCTCAAACGACATACACTCCACCTAGCCTTTAGAATCCGCTTACACTCCCCTACCCACATTCTCTACCAACTTACGAAATTTCTCTCCCTCCTATCCCATCTTTAATGTTTCTGAGTACCCTACGTTAGCCGCACACTCGACACTATCCAACGTTTAGTTTCCCACCTACTGACTGTTCTTGATACTTTGCTGCGCCTCTACCACCACATTCTGTCAATGCTACACCACCACACTCTCCACATTGTCTCCCAGCGAAACTTTAATCACGTTTCCTTACCTAACCATGAAATCCGTCCTGACAAATACGCATCCTATCAGATCTAAAAGATTCTCCCCCAGTTAGAGCACCATTCCTCTCAACTCTTCTGCACTCACATCCTAAACCTTAGTCCAGAATGGCATCCCTCTTCACTCTCCTGAATTCCTCTTCTATCGATCCACCTGCACAGACACCCTCTTAAGCACTGCCTCAACTGCAACATCTCCATGATACTACTCTTCCTGGTAGTCTGGTCCCTCTCTTTATTTCACACTAGCTTATTACTGCTTTTAATTTCTGCTCCTGCAACTCTGTCTTTTATCTTTTGTGAAACATTCTGTTGCCTTTTCATCTGTGTTAATCTTTTAATTAATCAACTAATCTGCCTTTTATATTTTAATTGTGTAACTGAATCTATGTCTTTTTATCATGTCAACCATTCATTTTGTCAACTGTCATGTCCAGTTTTATACTATGTTTTAAACTTTTAGCTGTCATATGGCTGAAGAGTGGCAACTTATATCTGCTGACAGGCGACCCCCTCTTGTATAGGGCAAGGGGAATGAAATCACAATAAAAAGAAAGGATGCATCTGTGGGGCTGTTGATTATCATAGTTGCTGTTCATACCATAAACATATTTTTGTGCCGAATTTTACAAGTATATTATCTGAATCTATTTTTTCTGGCTTCAAAACCATTTGCACAAGTTTTCCAAGACGACAAGTGTGGATTACCCAATTTTTGAACTTCCCTGCAGAATGTCTGTGTGGGGAATAGGTCGTTTTTACCTAAGTGAATTTTGACTTTCCCTGCCATTTTTAAATATTGGTTAAAACATAAGTTTGATGCTGTCATTTTCAAATTTCTCCTCCATATCAAATCAGGGCAATGGGTTGTGACTGCAGCGCTATCACAAACAGTAATACTATGCCTGGAGTTCAGAACTACTGTTCTGCAATTCACATTAGAAAGATGAATCTGCAATATATGTGTGGTATCTCTGTACGTGGAGCACTCACCAGTGGATGGTTGAATGACTCCAGGTTGAGTTGGACTCGCAGGCTTTGGCTCAATTCAACCTGGTCTGAACTGACCTGGCACAGCATGGAGCAGCATGGTGCAGCACAGCATAGCTCAGCACTGAACATGCTCTGCTTTCTTATGCTGACAGTGGAGCACTCCCTGCTAAAAGCATGCTGGATTCATGTGTCTGCTCCAGCCTGGGAGGAGGTTGTGGCATGCTGAATGGAATGAAATCTAAGGCAAGACATTTCTAAATCTAATCTTAGAGGGGCAGAGGATTTGTTTAAACATTTAGACTGCACTGTTTTTTTAAACTTAAGACAAGTGAACTATAGGTTCATAGGACAACTAAGAATTATTTTAATTCACACTATTTTAAACTTATGACCAGGGTTTGTAGTTCTAAACGTTTCCAGCATATCACAAGTTGACAGATCCAAACTTAACGTGGTATTAGAGGGGAATTGCTTAAACTTTGGACAGTTGAGTCATCAGCATTTTTAAACTTAGGAAAAGGGGACTCTCATTTTGAACTGAAACTAGAAGTGTTTCAGAATGGTTACTACCTGTTAGGAGAAGAACATATTTCCAAATCCACATGCTTAGATGGGCATCCTTTGTCTAAGAGATAAGCTTGGACATGCTGTGAATAACCTGCTTCAGGGGTGGGTGGGAGGAGGTAGGAAGATCCTTTGTCTTTGGTGAGACATTTCACTTTGTACCAGAACCACAGGCTCAGACTGGCAAACAGAAATCCTTTGTCTCAGGTGAGTGACATCTACATCTACATGAGTACTCTGGAACCTACACTTAGGTGCCTGGCAGACGGTTCTTTGAGCTGTCTTCTCTGCCATTACACTCTTTAACTCTTAAATCTCACTGTATGAGTTCTGGTTTCTCTTATTTTATTACGATTATCATTTCTCCCCATATAGGTTGGCAACAATAAATTTGTTTCACAATCAGAGGAGAAAGTTGATGATTGAAATTTCGTGAACAGATCTCACTGCAACGAAAAACGCGTTTGTTTTAATGATTGGCATTCCAACTCACTTATCATATCTGTGACACTGTCTCCCCAATTTCATGATAGTAAAAACAAACTGCTCTTCTTGAAACGTTTTCGATGTTCTCTGTCAATCCTGTCTGATAAGGATCCCATACAGCCCAGCAATTCTCTAGCAGAGGATGAACAAGAGTATTGCAAGTAGTCTCTTAGTACACCTGTTGTGTATGCTAAGGTTTCTGCCAGTGAAACATAGTCTTTGGTGAGCCTTCCCCACATCACATAGATAATGTGATCATACCTATTTAAGATGTTCATAACTGTAATTCCTAGATATTTACTCAAACAGGCAGCCTTCAAATTTGTGTGCCTTGTTATGTAATCTAAATGTAATGGATTTATTTTTGTATTATTGTGGATGAACTCACAGTTTTTCTTACTGATAAACAATTGCCACTTCTAACACCATTTAGACATCGCGTCTTAAGTCATTGAGCAATTGGCTTTCGACTTCTGATGACTTTACTAGATGGTAAATGAGAGCATCATCTGCAAACAATGAAAGAGGGCTACTCAGATTATCTTCTATATCGTTTACGTGAATTAGGCACAGCAGAGGGCATACAACACTTAATTAGGAATGGCTGATATTACTTCATTTTACTTGATGACTTCCATCAATTACTACATGCTGTGACCTTACTGAGCAGAAATCACTGATTCAGTCGCACAATAGATGTGGAACTCCATAGACACGAAATCTTATTAGAAATATTGTATGAGGAACAATGCAAAAGTCTTCTGGAAATCTAGAAATATGAAATGAGTTTGAGATCTCCTCGTGATAGCACTTATTACTTCATGCAAATAAGGAGCTAGTTATAAAGGGGAAAACTAAGGAAATCTGGAGACAACTTAGAGTACAACAGTATTACAGGTCAGTCATCTTGGATCTTAATTTTTGAATTTCACGCCAATATGAAATGCACCATCTTGGCTTTTTGAATTTTCCAAAAATTTTTGTTTAGGACAACAGCACTACTTACACAGTAACATCATAGGAAGAGGGAAACTGCTTTAGCACAATTGAGTTGTTTTTTAATTTCTCACCAAATTTCGAATTTATCGCCATTTTATACACATGTCAAAGGGGATGAGAGAAGTGGTAGGAGGCAGAAATCTGGTAATAGTGCAAGATGTCATAGGGCGACAGGCAGATGGAAATCTGGCAACAATGCACTTAGTTCCAGAATTCTTCTTGTCTGTCCACTAAACCAGTGCAAAATTGGGGGTGTCTTACCCCAAGTTTATATTTCAATTAGGTATTACCAGTAAATCCCTGATTTTTTAAAGAATCGAACTCCTCTGTAAAAAATAGCTTCAAACTTCTAATTACTTTACAAATGTGTTAATGTGTTAAATGTTAGACACTGGCATCTAAGTGTGAAAAGTTTAGATATGGTTATAAATTATGTGCAGAGAGTGTCGGAAGACAATAAGTGCTCTCATTATGAAACACTAGAATTGTGTATTTGGGATAACTTGCACTCAGTTTTTTTAAACAGCTAGTTTTTCACATATTTCAATGTTTATGATGTGATGTGATATCTCCTGAATCATGTCTTGTAGAATGATATACCTTTGTACGTACATTCACAGATATGTGGAGATATGTTCTGCAAAATGTGTTGCAAATACATTTACTAGTACAGAAGTAACAAATTAAAACATTCTGCCTGAGCTGGCGGATTTCTTGCATGAACAATGAAAACGCAAGCAAGAAACGGTTTCTTAGAGGTTTGAAATTACGTGTAAAGTTTGTTGCAAGTCTCTTAGTGCTCTCAGTCTCAAATAATGTCTTGCAGTAAAATAAAATATGTGGGCACAAGACTTTTTAATGATTGTGATTTGGATTTAATTTTGAATTGAACCGAAATTATTATTGAGATATTATTTATACTTTTAAATTTATGCTTTTAATAACTGGCTGATTAATAAAGATTAAGATGAGCAAACTTTTTGTTCTTGTTAAAGTTACTTTAATATGAGCCAGTTTAGAAACACATTGCATTAAATTGAGAACTGAAATAATATTTTTGTATTTTCCTTGACTAATATTTTTAACAAGCATGAGTTCTTTGTTATAATTTGCAACTGCCCATACACACGAGAGAATTGTTCTTACCCCCGTTAACAAATAATTGAAGCCCAAGTCATGGCTCTGGATCACTGCGAGTAATCGAAAATAAAAATCTTAACAACTAAGTTTTCTTCCGCTGTGTTAGGTGGGTGTGGAAAAAATATTCGTTATGTTTTGAGCAGGTGATCTCTTCGCTTCCGTTAAATTCGTGAATTAAAAATGCCACGTAGTGGCGTCTGTTGATGCAGCAGCGGCCGCAGCTGTTGAGCTGAAAATTACTCAGATTACTGATTTTAAACGGAAATGGATATGACACAGGGCTCACCTTCTACAACTAATTGTGAGCAATAACTTTAAATTATTATATTTGCTGAGATTCTGTTAGAAAACGAATATTTGCATACTTGGAAATACACATGGTTTATTAGGTGCCGGTTCAACACAAAGCACATATAACAACAACATACAGAGAAACCACACACAGGTGCGTATTACCAACCACTCAAATAAAATACCAACTTTAGTTATCAAAGAACATCAAAGTTGTTAAATACATTAACACTCTCCCTTATCTAATAACTTGGCAAAGTCCAATCTTATTACCTAATAATGATATCTAGTGGAAAACAGTGGCTTTGTTATTATATGAGCAAGTTGTTCTTCAGTGTCTACTTTTGCAACTGTGATTTCACCAGCACTAACTAGTTCATGAACAAGGAATTGCCTTATACGAATATGCTTCATTCTTCTGTGAAACTTGGGATTCAGAGCAAGCCGGATAGCAGCTTCATTGTCAACCTGCAGAACTGGTGTTGCCTCCAATTGGTCCAATTCTGTCAGAAGCTTCTTGATCCAGACAATTTCCCGAGCAGTTTCGCTGGCAGCCACAACCTCAGCTTCAGTTGTGGATATGGCAACATAAGATTCCCTTCGACTAATCCAGGAGATAGGTGCTCCAGAATACAGACAAAGAATACCTGACGTTGAGCGCCCAGAGCTTATATCACCACCATGGTCAGCATCACTATAACGCTATAAAACCTGCTTCTTAGAATTGTTTTTATATAAAAGTCCATAATTTATTGTGCCTCTCAGGTGTTGTAAGATTCTTTTAACTTTCACTACATCATGATCTGTTGGTTTTGTTGATACAACACTGACAGGATATGCAAAGGCAGGATATGTCCCACACATCAGAAACATCAGTGCTCCAACAACTTGCCTGTACGGAAATTCAATAATGGGTGTAGTTACAGCCTTGCAGTTCTTCGTGTTGAAAAGCTCTAGTATTTTCTCTGTGTAACAAGTCTAACTTACACGTACAGTTCCATGTTCTTGTTGGTAAATTTCCAGACCTAAGAAAAATGATGACAGGCACTGAAGTAATTTTAAACTCTTCTCTTAAATCACTGACAATATCTTCATTTTCCTGTTCACTGTGAGCTGCAATCAGACCATTATCAACATAAAGCACAAGGAATATTTTATTACAGCCTTTCTGTCTCATGAAAAGACAAGGACCAGCTTCACTCCTCTGGAAGCCCAATTTAGTGAGGTCATAGTCAACTCCTCTCTGCTGTGAATAACCCTTAATCACCAATCTTGCCTTGAATTTATTAACTGAGCCATTAGCATTTGTTTTAACTTTATACACCCATCTATTAGGAATGGTCCTCTTTCTGTATGGTAGGTCAACCAGATCCCACGTTTTATTTTCTTGAAGAGCTTTTATTTCAGAATCCGTGGCTTCCATCCAGAAATCATATTGAGCAGACTTCATTTTATCGCTGTATGTTTCTTGTTCCTGGAAAGATATTGAGAGGTGCATTACATAATCATTAAATTTTTGTAGAGGTCTGAGGGTTAACCAATCACGCAGATGTGGTGCAGCTTCTCCACTTGTGTCTTCCTGATCTTCCTCCTGATGGTTTTCATCTACATGCAAGGAACTGCCATCCTCTTCACTCTCACTATCAATACCATACTGGTCTTCAGTCTGAAGTGCTGGATCTTGATGACTCAAAACATTCACTGGAAGAGTTGAACTTTTCTCACTCTTCAGTGGCCTCTCCTCAAATGTGACATCTCGTGATCTAATGAGTTTGCACACCTCTCCACAATAACTTCTGTAGCCCTCATTGTGATCATACTCAGTAAGGACACTTTTCAGTGCTTTTCCGTCCATCTTCCTTCTCCGTTGTTTTGGAATATGAGTGTAGCAGGTGGAGCCCATCACCCAGAGATGTTTCAGTCTTGGCTTCTTTCCATACCACAGTTCATATGGAGATGTTCCTGGAATACTGGAAGACTCTGTTCGGTTCAGAATGTAGGTTGCAGTGTTCACCATCTGTGCCCAAAATTTCTGTGGAATGTTTCCGTGTGCATGCATTATGGCTCTGGCAGTTTCCGCAACTGTGCGGTTCTCTCTTTCACTGCACCCATTTTGTTCTGGAGTGTATGGCACGGTGAGGCGTTGAATTATACCCTGTATGTGAAGAATCTCTTTTGCTTGTTTGTTGTCAAATTCTTTTCCATTATCACTCAGAATTTCCTCGATCGTATGTCCAGCAGCTTTTGGTTCAGCTATTAACTGCCTTAACTTTTCTGCAACTCCAGACGTTTCTTGTAAAAAATATGTTACCCTAAACTTTGTAGAATCATCTTTGAAAAAAACGAAATACCTGTGCCCTGACACAGAAGGTACTTGAAATGGACTACATACATCAAAGTGAATAAGCTCACCTGGTTCTGCCGTCCTCTTTCTGGTGTCAAATGGTAAACGATGAGCCTTGCCATAAATACAGCCTTCACATAGTTCACTGTACATTTCCACCTCAATATTTAACTCGCTACGAAGTACAGACCTCACATGGCGCTTGTTCTGGTGTCCAAATCTTTCATGATAAAGCTGCAACGTATTGTCTCTGCTAGTGGTACTAACTTCACTGAGGGAACTAGGTTTCACATTTCTTAAAGCACGTTTAAAAAGACCTCCAAAGCGATCACGGACACCTACCAATCGAGTGACATTATCAGTCTTAAGATGACAAATTTCTGCAGTTGATGTGAATTTACTTTCTGGATGTTTATCCTGTCCTGCAAGAACAGAGAATAGATTCTTGTGGATCTGAGGTACATACCATACATCTGTCAAGGTAATTCTGTTCCATTGTCCTCCAACTGCTGCTTCAATGTCTATTGAACCTTTTCCATTGGCTTCAATTATTTTACCATTAGCTGAGGTAACTGAGTGTTTTGTTAGAAAAGGCTGAAGTGACTTGAGACAATTCCTATCATTTGTAATATGACTTGTTCCACCACTGTCTATATACCAGTCCTCATTTCTACATGCAGAGTTCATCACAGAAAATGTCACAGCAAGAACTAGCATATTTGTGTCTGTGGTAGCTGGTTTTGGAGGTTTGCCATCAGCTGCCCACTTTCTGCACACTTTAATTGTAAGGTTGGGTTTCTTGCAGTAGTTACATATTAATTTCTTTTTCTTCTTTCTCTCCATTGGATTTACTTGCTGGAATGACAGCTTTGATGAGTCTGTAGTGAGGGCTTCTTGTTTTCTAAAAGTATCCTCCTTTGTACTCAAAGATTTTTCATATGCACACAACTGATTTGTTAAATTATAAATTGTTCTGTCATCTCTGGACATCCAACTAGATTTAGACGACAAATAGTCTCCTGGTAGGCTGTAAACTTTGTCTTCAGAGACACCATCTAATATTTTGAGTAATTCTGTCCACACTTTACACTCTGTATTTACACACATTATTTTACGCAAAGTTTCTTCCGACATATTTGTAGTCAAAACACCTAGAGTGTTGCTGTCTGCTCTGTTAAAAGCTTCTAATGCACTGTTGTAGATCGCCCTTTGTTCAAGAGTAGCACTTTCTGAAAGAATACTAGGTTTCACTAGCCTGTCTTCCACAATATCAAGTGCCCCAGGAATTCCTCACAGAGAAATACTTATTTTGTATTTCCAGGTGTTGATGTTGATAATTCTCGTTGAATCCATCGTTGGTTGCGTGGAGTTAAAAGCTTCACAAATGTCTTCATGGAGGTAATTTTAAAAACGTTTTGCACAGAGTTACGTTATTATTTTCGTACAAGTGTCCTTTTAACACGCACCTGGGCCCATATCCTGCTGAGATTTTGTTAGAAAACGAATATCTGCATACTTGGAAATATACATGGTTTATTAGGTACCGGTTCAACACAAAGAACGTATAACAACCACATACAGGTGTGTACTACCAACCACACAACTTAAAAGACTGACTTTTTTATTAAGGAACACCAAAGATGTAAAATACATTAACAATACTATTGAATTAATATCACAAATGAGCTTACATTCATCAGCAATTAACAAACATGTCCAACCTCTGCCACATCAGGCAAGAGAAGAAGAAGTAGTAGAAGAACAACTGAACGCTGATCTTCTTCACATTACACTCACATAGATTACATAGATTATATTGTGCATAATTAGTAATCTTTACACTCAAATATTGTAATTAACATTTTACATAATAATACACATGCGAAAAATGTATGCCACCTGTGCAGCCAGTATCACACTCAATATAATATTCCACATCGACATAAAAGCTGTCGTCCATATTCAATTTTTCAAATATTTTCACTGGGATGGCACAACTGGATGAATGTAGTCTAGGTATTTGCACACAGCTCGTTACGCTGCCTCAAGATATATCCACAGTCTTGTCTCACTGCTGTTATAGGATGACTGGAGCGGGAGACGTGGTCAGGGTTGTAGGGCATGGCTGGGTAGAAGAAGGTGGCTGTTTTTACCAATATTCCTCTTTATTGTTGGTTCTCCCAGTACTTTTCCAGTAGCTTAGCCCCACCGCTCGTGTTGTGGTGGAGACGTGCTGATGCACGCAGCCCAGAGAACGCGACGCCGCGCTTGGTCAGTGGCTGCGCAGGCTGTAGGAGGTTAGCGGCACGAGGCCCGGCCCAGTGCGCCTCCTGCAGACGTGGCGGCTAGTGACGACGCCGGGAGTCGCCGGTGCAGCAGCGGGCAACGCCCTCCGTCGGCCAGTCCTCGGGGACAGCGTCACTGATGACGACGACGTGACAGCGATCGAACGCCCAATCGGTCGAGCCGAATGCCGACGCCCACCTCTGATGCCCTTAAATAGTGCAGGCTGCTGCTGAATCCGCCGGTTACGCGGCGGCGTTTTTATTAGAAGGTTCTCGATGAGTTGGCTAACGCAACCGCACCACACGCGGCCCGCGCCTGCGTAATTCTGCTAATGCTGCGTTCTAACTGTTGATGGCTTTCGCCCACGTACACACATACCGACGCTCGTTGCAAAACTGTGCACCTGCATAACGCGCCAGCCAGCCTTCATCCGGCGTCTGCCGTGAGGCTGGCGCATCGCGCACAGAAACACACTAAATCACAATTTCGCACCATATTTCCTAAACATAACCCCTTGTCCTCTACAATTCCTCCCTCGTACGAAAAGAATTCGTCCCCAAATTCAACCAAAAAGTCAAAACAACTACAGTTCACTTCACAAACACGACAAAATGCGATTGATTCACTATTTACACTGTGTTCATTCACTTCTATCCTCAGTCTAATATTTGTTCATAAACATTACTCAATGTTCTGCTGCTGTGCCTCACAACTGTTCAGTGATTTTGTCTGGACCCTTAGGTTAAAGGTTGGAAGGGGCGGGATTTGGGCTACCTTCCTCTTGAGCCGATAGCACACTAATCCTACGACAAAGATAAAAATACAGGTGGCAGTGGTTGATGATTCAATAACTAGTAAGCGTTGCTTATGCTCGTTACAGTACTCATGCACTCGTTGAAAAAGATGTTCCATAGTTATACGTCCATCCTCAGCTGCTAGCATCCGGTCCAAAGAGGCGAGCAAAGTCGGGTCTAATGTGCTATTCAAAAGAGTGAGATTTTCTTTCGTGACGAATTGCACCGGTTGGTCAGGTACATAGATCAATGTGCATGTTATGTTCATGATTGTAGCTCCAGTAATCACGGCTGGTAAGCGGAAAGTTGGCCCTGAAATGTCACAGTGTGTGCCGTTAATTAACAGTCCCTGCCCCTGCAATTGTATTCTTTGCGTACTCCCTTGCTTATCCTACTTACCCTGTTTACTGAAAATAGCCAACGTGGACCCACTTGCTGAAAGAACTGCACCGTGCCTGCTATAATTTACTTAGGGCACTCGGCGACTGTTTCTTGAGAGAGGAATAGAGAATACTCACAAGATTTGGGAACAGTGTGTAACAATTCTGCAGGGCGGATGGTAACTGGACCTGTTCGACAACGCAGCAAACTTGTGCAGTGAGGAACGCATGAGCTTGTCTGTTATGTGCCACTAACAGTATTTCCCATACAGTTAATTGTACGAATTTCTGCAAAATTTCCCACTTCAATGGATACACATGCAAGGCATAACATTAAAATTTACAATCCTTACATGTTAATGGTATAATGATTTGAATTCTCAGCAGGGTACCCGTCTGCGTACTGGAAACAGTGGCCATTTTGTGGTACAGAGATAAGTGTTCATCTGTTAATGTCGTCAGTAGCTCCAGGGATGCGGGCAGTTCCGATTGAACTTTCCGTAATCCTTCCTGAAGTTGTTCCGAAGGTAACAGTACCGGGGTTAGGTGCCTGCGCATTGCATGCAACAAAGCCTACTGTAGTTCCATGGCTTCTATGCGTGCTTCCGTAATACTATCAGCAAGAAAACGGAGCAGCTTAGCGATTATCAGCTGTGAATCGATGTTATCCAACTGGTACTTGATAATACCCAAGTCGTGATTGGTTGTGTCGGCTGTGGCCTTAATGTGGGACATCAAAGTCGCGGCCAAAGGTCGCAATTGGCGCGTATTATTAACTACATGTTTCTCCAAACTCTCCAATTGGGTTGTGTGAAGATCTAGCATTCCCTGGTTGCTATTCACATTATTCTGTACCTGCTTAGCGTTTCGTTAATACTTTTAATATCTTCCGCGTCAGCGGTCCCAAAAACAGTTTTTAGGATACGGCCACCTGCGTCTAACCATCCTCTTTTCCTACGGACGGCCGCAACTGAGCTTGTAAGCGTGCAAAAGCTGATCGTAGTAGCTGATATTCCCCGTGTGTGTCATTAAACCTTGACTGATTAGCCACCATGGAAAGAAATTCATTAAATGTATCCTCTAATTTACAGATTTCGTCTTCAACCGCCCAAATATTATAGTGCACCCTTAAGGTCCATTGATGTCCAGACATAATTACGTAAGCTTGTCGCGAGAACCAAACACCACTTGATATAGGACGTATCTTCAAGGCTTCAGCTAAGTTGTAACAGCAAAACAGAATAACTATGCTGAGAAATAGTGCACACCTTCCGTCTTCCCTCTTCAGCGCAACCCATGGCGCTGGAACTGCTGGTCTTACCAGAACGTCACGTATCCTGACAAACAATTAGCTCTTCCTTTTTACACGTGGCCTAAGAGCATAATAGCATGTCTGATCGCTTCCACAGTTAATTTAGTTTTCTTGTTCATCTACTCCTTTCTTATTTTTTTTCTTAGATTCATCTTTCTCTCCACTAGAAGTTACTGCAGACAAAGAAGGAAGTTCCTCAAAATTCATCTTGAAAGGCCTAATTCGGCTCACATGCACAATAGTAGGGCAAGTTGGAAGCTGTAATTTTACATTCACCGGCGATGTCATCTCGATCACCGGGAAAGGACCTTTATAACAGGATACAAATTTTTCCTTTTTGCCTTTTGGCACATAAGGATTAGTCATCATCACAGATTGTCCTACATGATAGTTGGGTAAAGCTGCCTTTCTGTTGTGAACTTTATCCTGTCTCACTAACGCTTTAGTGATCATTTTCTTCACCTTCCGCCAGATTGTTTTCAACTTTGTGGATAAATCCTTAACAGCCGAAATATCGGTTCCTGGTGGGGTCTTGAGCAATTCAAACGGAGATGGCATCTTCCGAACGAACAGTACTTCATACGGAGACGATCCTGTACTTTCATGCACTTTTGAGTTATACGCCGCAGTTACAAACGCCAATAGGGTATCCCAATTGTTGTGTTGCGAATTTACATAATAACTTAACATCTTAGCTATTGTACGATGAACTCTCTCGATTCGACTATTAGCCTGCGGGTGTAGCGCGCTCGTTCTCAATTTATATACATGCAACAACTTGCATAACTGTTTCATCAAATCGGACATAAAGTTTGACCCTTGATCTGTAATTATAGTTTCAGGTGTTCCCGAGTAGCTGTCATAGACACATAGCGCGAAAAATAATCTATTATTGTTAAAGGGAAGGGAGTAAGACAGGGCTGTAGCCTCTCCCCGATGTTGTTCAATCTGTATATTGAGCAAGCAGTAAAGGAAACAAAAGAAAAATTCGGAGTAGGTATTAAAATTCATGGAGAAGAAATAAAAACTTTGAGGTTCGCCGATGATATTGTAATTCTGTCAGAGACAGCAAAGGACTTGGAAGAGCAGTTGAATGGAATGGACAGTGTCTTGAAAGGAGGATATAAGATGAACATCAACAAAAGCAAAACAAGGATAATGGAATGTAGTCTAATTAAGTCGGGTGATGTTGAGGGAATTAGATTAGGAAATGAGGCACTTAAAGTAGTAAAGGAGTTTTGCTATTTGGGGAGCAAAATAACTGATGATGGTCGAAGTAGAGAGGATATAAAATGTAGGCTGGCAATGGCAAGGAAAGCGTTTCTGAAGAAGAGAAATTTGTTAACATCCAGTATTGATTTAAGTGTCAGGAAGTCATTTCTGAAAGTATTCGTATGGAGTGTAGCCATGTATGGAAGTGAAGCATGGACGATAAATAGTTTGGACAAGAAGAGAATAGAAGCTTTCGAAATGTGGTGCTACAGAAGAATGCTGAAGATTAGATGGGTAGATCACATAACTAATGAGGAAGTATTGAATAGGATTGGGGAGAAGAGAAGTTTGTGGCACAACTTGACCAGAAGAAGGGATCGGTTGGTAGGACATGTTCTGAGGCATCAAGGGATCACCAATTTAGTATTGGAGGGCAGCGTGGAGGGTAAAAATCGTAGAGGGAGACCAAGAGATGAATACACTAAGCAGATTCAGAAGGATGTAGGTTGCAGTAGGTACTGGGAGATGAAAAAGCTTGCACAGGATAGAGTAGCATGGAGAGCTGCATCAAACCAGTCTCAGGACTGAAGACCACAACAACAACAACAACAACATTGTTAAAACATAGCGATTACCCATTGGTGTTTGCACAAACGGTCCTAAGACGTCTACGCCAAGATGACTCAATTCCTCCCGTTGAGCACAAGGAATGCAATTCTTTATATACTGATCGACATCTTGCCTACGCGTTGACCACCAATAGCTCTATGCTACTCTCCTTTCCGTTGCTCTTCGACGTGAATTACCAGAAAACATTGAATCATGTGCTTGCCTTAAAATTTCGCTTCACAATTTTTGTGGTACGACTATGTGTGGACCGTTCCTAGTTTTACGGTACAATATCCTGTCTTCCACGACGAACTGTCGCTGCGAGGTAAATCGTTGACAATCTGTGTCGGCGGCATGTGCCTCCACCCATTCGTTCTCATTTATTCCTGTGCATTCCATGGCGCATACTTTACGACTCAGACCATCCGCGTTTCCATGCGATTTACCCAGACGATGAATCACTTCAAAATAGTACTCACTAAGACGCAAAGCCCACTTAGTTAATCTACTCGTTGGGTCCTTAATCCCTAACAACCACTTAAGTGCTGCATGGACAGTAATCACCTTGAAACGTCGTCCATACAAATAACACCGGAAATAGGTTATTCCGAAAATTAATGGCAATAATTCCTTCTCAGTTGTTGAGTAATTTCTTTCTGCATTGTTTAGCTGTCTGGAAGCACAAGCTATCGGGTGTTCATGCCCATCTATTTCCTGAGATAATACAATACCCAAAACAAAATTGCTATAGTCACAAGATAATATAAACTGTTTACTAAAACCTGGAAAAGCCAAAAACGGACTACATGTTAACAAATTTTTTAACTTTTCAAAAGCCTCTTTACTTTGTTCTTTGATCCGAGGCATGTTCCCTTTTTGAAAGCAGTTGATTTATCCACTACTGGCTTGCTAGTAGAACAAAGCCTTCAGAGAATGGTTCCAGACCCGACCAGAGGAAGCTAGGGTAAAATATAAGGAAAGCAAGAAAGCGGCACAGACCATAGTAAGGGCGGAGAAGAAGAAGTGGATGGAAAAATGGACAAGAATGTTAGAAGAGGACAGTGAAGGGAACAAAAAAGTACTTTACACCATGGTAAGAAATAAGAGGAACGACAGAAGCGAGTGCCTGAGGATCATGGATAATAATGGAAGAGTTGTGGAGGAAATGCATGAGCTCAAAAAGATTTGGAAGGAGTACTTTGAAGATCTGTTGATTGCCGCCAAGTGGGTAACTAACAGCGATGGAGAGCCCAAGGCAGCAGACGATTATAATAGTGGGGAAACTGATGATCTAACTTGGAATGAAGTGGAAGAATCCATAAAGAGGATGAAAGGGGGCAAGGCACCAGGTTGGGACGAAGTAACAGTGGATATGATACGAGCAGCAGGAGAAGTAGGAACCCAGTGGCTATACAGAGTGCTGAGGGTGGTGTGGAAGGAGAACAGAATTCCTGAGGATTGGAAGAAAGGAATTATAGTCCCGATCTTCAAGAAAGGGGATAAAAGGAGATGTGAGAACTACAGAGGAATCACCCTGCTATGCCACTGTGGAAAAATCTATGAAAAGATCCTGGAGAAGAGAATAAGAAGCAGTATTGAAAGTAGACTGCAAGAGGAGCAGTATGGTTTCAGACCGGGAAGATCAACAACGGACCTCATATTTGCGGTAAGGCAACTGCAGGAAAGGCACTATGAGTACGGGAAGGACTTAATCATGGCCTTTTTAGATATTGAGAAGGCGTATGACAGTATCTATAGGGACAAGCTCTGGGATGTGCTGAACGCAAAAGGGATAGATGAAGAGATAACACGAAAAGTCAGAAAAATGTATGAGGGAAGTGAGAGTTGTGTGAAAGTGGGGAGGGAACGTACTGCATGGTTCAAGCTGGAAATTGGGCTGCGACAGGGAAGTGCACTTTCGCCTTTATTGTTTATTATTGTTATGGATGAAATCATACAGCAAGTATCAGATGCAATTGGAGATCATAAAATGAAAGCAGTGCTTTTTGCCGATGACCTGATGTTATGGGGAAATTGCGAGAAGGAGGTGCAAGAGCAGTTAGATGTATGGGAGGCAACGGCAGCACAATATGGAATGCATTTCTCTGCAAAGAAAAGTGAAATAATTGTCACAACAAGGAAGAAGAATAGGCCAAATGTGGATATAACTTGTGGAGGGGAAAAACTACAAGTGGTAGAGAACTTCAAGTACCTGGGAAGCATGATTGAAAGTAAGGGGGGAAACGCGATGGAAATAAATGAAAGGTGCAGAAAAGCAGGGCAGTTCTACAAATGCATTAGGGGGCTTATTTGGAGCAAGTAGGTGCCACAGAAATCCAAGGGAATTATATACCGAACCTACTTTGTCCCCATATTGGCATACGGAAGTGAGACATGGGTAATGCACAAAAGCGACAAAAGTAGAATACAGGCTAGTGAAATGAAGTTCCAGAGGAGCAGGTTGAGTGTAACAAGACGAGACAGATTGCGAAATGTGTATGTGAGGGAAAGACTAAAGGAGGAACCAGTACAGGACAGGATAGAAAAATCAAGACTGCAGTGGTATGGACACATGAAGAGAATGGATGAGGGAAGAATTGCAAAGAGGATGTTTCATCTGCAACTGGAGGGGAAGAGGCCCAGAGGAAGACCAAGAGATAGATGGGTGAAGGGAGTGAAGGAATGTGTGATGAGAAGAGGAGAGAACTGGACGAAGGTGGAAGAGGGGGAATGGTGGAAAGACAGAACACGATGGAGAGGCTTGTGTTCCCGACAGACCCAGCCAGTGGCTGGAAACTGTCCAAGATGATGATGATGATGATGATGATGATGATGAAAAGCCTCTTTACATTCTGCTAATCAGTGAAATTTTGCTCCCTTCTTCAACTATTGCGTGAGGGGCTTTGCAATTTCCGCAAATTTTGGAGTATATCTCCAGTAAAAGTTGGCGAGACGTAAATAAGACTGCAACTCTTTTAGTTTTGCAGGTGTTGGAAAATTCATTACCACCTCTACAAGTTTGGGATCCGTGCAGACACCCTCCTGCCCTATAATATGGCCTAAATAACGGAATTCTTGCAACAAAAAATGACATTTTTCCATATGAAGAGTTAACCGCACTGCTTTCAGACGATCGAAAACTTCGCGCAAACGGCGCACATGTTCTTGCACGTCCTTTGAGAAAACAATTATGTCATCCGAATATACCATACACTGATTAGGTTTCAGCCCTCGTAACACGCTATCTAGTAACCATTGGAAGATTGCCGGAGCACTTTTGAGTCCGAAAGGCATTCGCCGATACTGAAAATGACCTGTAGGTGTTGAAAAAGCTGTCTTAAGTCGGTCTTCCGGGGAGACCTCCAACTGGAGGTACCCGCTTTGAAGATCCAAGGTCCTGAAGTACCAACACTGACCCATATTATCCAGAGTTTCAGTGATATTAGGCATTGGGTATGCATCCGATACAGTTTTTTGATTCAGGAAACGATAATCACAATAAAAACGATATGCCTTACCCCCATCAGGTGATTTTTTTACCACTCTTACGAGAGGAGCGGACCAGGGACTACTACTGGTTTCTATTATCCCATCCCTAAGCTGTTGATTAATAAATTCTTCCATGACAGGCTGTAAACTTTATGGAACACGATACGGACGTTTATACTCCGGTGCTTCATTCCCAGTGGGGATGTAATGCTGAACTAACGGTGTGGCAGGCAGTAGACCATGAGAATTAAATAACTCTTTATATTCCGTCAACAGGTTCTCCATGACTTCTCTGTTTTGCCCTTCTAAATGTGCTACTTTACCTCTCAGTGCGAACCAGCTGACAGACTCTCCCGGCATTGTGTAATGTGCTGCGAAATCCTTATCCAGTTCGTCTTCCCCTGTTATCTCCAGATTCGCTATTACTGTACACTGTGCTAGCTGCGCCTCTTCAAGGCCAAAATTATCAATACTGACAGGCACAACCTTTTTTCCTTCTATCTCCCGCACGCAGGACACGCTACCGCGCGTAAAACACTTCATTTTATCCAGCGGCTCATTCTCAGACAAAGGTTCGACACACAATGAATTCACCGGCACGCTAGCTCCAACATCTGCCCAGACTATTTTCCCTGTACCCTTCTGTATAGTATCCTAAGGGACCTTTTGTGCAGTTTAGGTGGCCCACGCGACGTCTGGGCGGTTCCTTGCGATAGTAATGGTTTTTCGGCCGCAGAACCTAGGCGAAATTGTATTCCGTCCAGTTCTACTGGCCGGCCGAAGTGGCCGTGCGGTTAAAGGCGCTGCAGTCTGGAACCGCAAGACCGCTACGGTCGCAGGTTCGAATCCTGCCTCGGGCATGGATGTTTGTGATGTCCTTAGGTTAGTTAGGTTTAACTAGTTCTAAGTTCTAGGGGACTAATGACCTCAGCAGTTGAGTCCCATAGTGCTCAGAGCCATTTGAACCATTTGAACCAGTTCTACTGTACACCGTTCCAGGTTAACTTTTGCGTGATGTGCAACCAGGAAATCCAATCCGAGTATGACATCATAGCTGCTACCAACAACTGGAAGAACTTCTACTTTCACCTGGAAGTTCCTCATTTCCACTCGGACGTTTAACACTGCTGATCCGAGTGACTTCACCTGTCCCCTCCCACGCTACTTAATGCCCAGCATGGTGGTTTTAATTCTACTTTAGCGAGTACATGTCTACTCGCCACGGATACCTGAGACCCGGTATCCAATAAAAATTTGCACGGTCTGCCCCTCACCAAGCCGGTCAGAAAAAGTCTGCCACTGATTCTGCACTAGCATTAATCCTTACCAGGGGTGTTGCACAGTGGACACACCACCCCCTGCCCCGTTTAACTAAGGGGGGTGAGGCCCAATTTAGCGGCCATGCTAAGGTTCTCAAAAAAAATCGTAACATCCTCCCAAGCTTTTCCTGAGAAATGAGTGACCAAAGACGCAGCGTTAGTGTCAAGAATTACTGCATTAACAGGAAATCGTTCTTTGCTCGCTTCTTTAGACACTCGCTCAAGTAGCTGCTGAATAGCCACCTCGGCTGACACAGACTGCTCCATCACTACCAGCTATCGAATCAAGACTACAGTAAGCCCAGAAAGAAGAACAGGAAGGGAAGACGGAATATGCTACAGGTTCAGACAAACCACCAAACGAAAAATTGGCACTTACTTGTCATGTTGCAGGGGTTGCTGATCCACTGTTGACCTTCTCAGGTGTCACATATCCTCGTCGATTACCAGCCACAATTTCCTCCAAATCCAGGGAGAAGACCACTACTGTCACCAATTGTAACAGGATGTGTGATGCGCAGGTTACCCGACTGACACCACTTGTTATAGGATGCCCGGAGTAGGTGACGTGGTCAGGGTTGTAGGGTGTGGGTGGGAAGAAGAATGTGGCTGTTTTTAGCAATCTTCCTCTTTATTGTTGATTCTCCCAATACATTGTCCGGTAGCTCAGCCCCACCGCTCGTGTTGTGGTGGAGACGTGCTGATGCACGCAGCCCAGGGAACGCGACGCCGCGCTTGGTCAGTGGCTGCGCAGGCGGTAGGAGGTTAGCGGCACGAGGCCCGACCCAGTGTGCCTCCTGCAGACGTGGCGGCTAGTGACGACGCCGGAGTCGCCGGTGCAGCAGCGGGCAACGCCCTTCGTCGGCCAGTCCTCGGGGACAGCGTCACTGATGACGACGACGTGACAGCGACTGAACGCCCAATCGGTCGAGCCGAATGCCGACGCCCACCTCTGATGCGCTTTAATAGTGCAGGCCGCTGCTGAATCCGCCGGTTACGCGGCAGCGTGTTTATTAGAAGGTTCTCGATGACGCAACCGCGCCACACGCGGCCCGCGCCTGCGTAATTCTGCTAATGCTGCGTTCTGATGGCTGCCGCGCACGTACACACATACCGACGCTCGTTGCAAAACTGTCACCTGCATAACGTGCTGACCGGCCTTCATCTGCCATTTGCCGTGAGGCTAGCACATAGCGCACTGAAACACACTAAATCACAATTTCGCACAATATTTCCTAAAAATAACCCCTTGTCCTCTACACTGCATAGAATATTTCATGTTAGATTATACCTCTTAATGAGCTGATTATATATTTTAAATTTTTGAATTCAGTGACGATTTATATACTGTATAATACAGAAAATCATACTTTTGTTGCCCTGAAAGCCGTTAGATAGGCAACCTGTATCTGGGTTTGGATTCTCTGCCCTATAACAGTTGTCTAGTGATATAGATTCCATGGTGGTACAATGTGCTTCCGTTCTGTTCCGAGAATAGAGGTTGATCAATATTTATCATGAGCTTATACAATTACTACAATGTTCTAGGATTCTGATAAAAATGGATATGAGTTGATTTCTATTCTCTTTTCATACAAGACAATACTTAAAATGAAAGGTCTATAGGTACGTAAGTCTATCGATTGTGCTAGATTTAAATGAGAAAGATGATTTACAAAATTACCTACATTTTTACTATAATGGGTCAGAACACAATCAGTTTCAAATATTAATACATGACAAATGTAACAGAAAGTATTTATATTAATTAGGTAGTTTGTATTGTTTTAAATGATGACAACCTATTAACAGATAATCCTTTCCAAGTGTAGCTTGCAGGTAAAGGTTCTTAGGTGGAGCTGCCCAAAATCTATGTTAAAATCTACTTCTAAATAATGGATTAAATAATTTAATTATCAAGATGCATTTAAAATATTTTGGACGTGGATTTGAATCATGACATTCTACAATTTTGGAACCATTGACAGAAAGTGATATTTTTCGAACAGATAATAGCTAGTCATACAGCTGAGCCTTGACATGCGAATTAGCTCCGTGTAACTGAGGTTTGAGATCATGGGGTCTATTGAGTAGAGCTCTTGTGGACCTGAAAGTCTCATTCGTTCAGCCTAAAGGTTTCCTACTAACTACCACATGATTGTCATGTTCCACTATTGAAAAGGAAATAGAATCAATAGAGTGGCTGAACCTTCCCTATCAAGTCCCTGACTCTCGATATACTTATTATGTTTTGGTCATTTTAAATATAATTAGCATGAAACATTTGTGAAATACCGTTTTACTACATGAAAATCAGCATGTATGCTACTACGACTACATACATATGCGGACAGATATCCAGAGAGTTACAGTAATAACAAGGAGTAAACAGTAAACAGTTGGTATCAATTTACATATCCCAACATGTTACCTTAAACTGACACTGACACACAATGTGAAGTTCAAATGTACAGGCACTTCTTCACTTATTCCACAAGGCCACAGTTTCTTACACTTTTCATGTCTTGTGGTACGTCGAGGTTTTGTAAAAACATCAGCTAGCAATTCTTCAGAAGGCAGATGTTAAATATTAATAACATCTGGTTCAACATGGCATGTTATAAAATGATGTTTTGTATCGATATGCTCGGATCTAGAGTTTGTCACTAGATTCTTGGCTAATTGAATGGTTCCTGTATTATCACAGTATACCTGAAGTGACTTTGTGACACCACTTGCATCTACTTCATACGGGAGCCTCATCATCGTCGTCACTACACCTTATCCAGTGATGCACAAGTTCATTTACACAGTGACGAAAATCGATGACCCAGAGATGGGGTGCCCCATCTTGTCGGAAGATGAAATCCTGAGGATCAGCAGTCAGTTGTGGAAACAAACACAACTGTAACGTACCAAAGTAAGATGTACCCCTGATGGTCTTCCCACAGAAGAAAACGGCCTATACTGCTGTGACATTGCACGGAAAACATTATCCTTTGGGGAATCTTATTCATGAAGTTTTTCAGTGCCCCACCCTCTCATATCATGGCGAGATAAAATGGAAGACTGATTCGTTATGGGATATCAGCTTGGAGGCAAAAGGTTATCCCCAAGTGGTTCGTGCACTGTGATGCAAAATTGAAGATTCTGGCCATAATTTTCCGGTTTTAATTTCTGTATGAGTTGCAGACTACGTAGTTTGTAAAGTAACCACCGTCGCAAAAACTTCGTATATTTTGCTGCAGTATTCCAAGTTAGCAGATTATGTGGACCATTGATTTATTATTATTTTTTTAAATAGCATACTAAGCTTTCCTTCACCCTTCATGGTTGCATCTGGCACACTTCATCGACTGGTACTTTTGTGTTTATGGAGACAACCACTGAGCCTAAATAGATGTAATATACGCAATATTCTGTTTATATGGCTTTTCTTTCACATAATTTCTTCTCTTTTATTTGTTTGTCATCATTTTCTCAAAGCACGTCACTCATAAAGTCAGCTGGTGGACAAAATGGAAACTCAGAGAATTTGTGTTCTACTCATGCATCAGACATGTTTGTACATTAATAGTTTGGAAAATACAGAACATTTAAAACGAATGAATCATTTATAGTAGCTCAGTACCAGTGCAAGTCTAGGAGTCTTGATGTACAAGATTAAAAAGTAACTTGAGTTGGAACTGTAAATCGAGATAGAATGAAGATAATGTGTTCATGCACCAACGATTTTAATTAGATCAAGTTACTCAAGAAACTATGTCCATTTGATAGATCTTTGAAGCATCAGTGTATCTACACCTGGCATTTTCTTAGGACACAGATTGTAATATGAAAAATGATAAATGCAGCTTTTTAATTTTGGAACAATGGAATCCATCATGATGTAAAAATAAATGAGGGGCTGGCAAGTGGTGCCACAACTGACCAAGCAATGAAATTCCAAACACAAATGGGACAAGAAGCGTTTAAGCAGCGAAATATCGAACACAAGTTTCATATGTCATCATAGCTAAGCATAAGCAGTAACATCTGTTTTCTGGCGTTTGGAAGTAACTCTCTGCTAGCTACTTAAATGAGTCCATTGTAGAACCCACATACTGAACAGAAAAGAAGTCGCCATTTGTTGTGCAACAGTGTACAAACTTCGTTAGTTAATGAGCAACTTTTAATTGCAACACCAAAAATGGAAGCAAAAAGAAATGCAGAAAGAATGTTATAGTTACAGGTAAACATTCGTTGTTATTTCTTTTTTCTATTATTACTTAAGCATAACATTTTGTAAAAAAAGCTAATAACTCCACCTTGCTCACGTCATGCAATGTGAATGCTTGTGTTTATTTAGGATCCCTTTTAACTAATTATTCACCCAAGCAGAAGCAGACAGCTGCAGCTCACAGAGAGAACTTTCGAGCTATAGCAAATCGTTTACTGTGTTCTGATCATTTTGAAGAGAGTTTACATTTTGAAAATTTGTGAACAGACATCATATAAACGATGGTACTGTACCCACAATATGTAGATTTTGTTAATTTTTGGTATTTGCCTACCACTTCAGGATTAGAGGTGACTAAGTGTAAAGACGCTTTGGTTCTTAAGGTAGTTGGAGTTAATGATGGCTGGAACACCCCTATAAAGTACTTCTTGAATGATGGTGTTTCTGATTGGAGACTCTAACATGAAATATTATTCTCTTTATCATGTTTCAGCTTACAATATATATAATACTTTAGATCTTATATTTGTAATTAAGTGTGATACATTCAGGATCTTAGTTAACAGGAGTGGAAAAAACTAACATGGGAGCACTTTAGAAAACTTCATTATATATAATAAAAGGGGGCTTCACCATGTAAATAATTTGAAATTGTTACATCTTAACTTTTGGCAGCAGAAAATGAAAGTTTTAAATGTTTCAGTTAGCAGTGTCCTACAATTTGTATGCTATCACTCAAAATTATAAGAATTTCAGAGGGCTGATGGAATGACAGACTTTTGTCTTTATTTTGACTAAATAACATTTAGCTAAGGGACACAAGTCACCTATATGCATTCCCAACAAAAATGTTTGAGAACCTTTTCTGGAGAAAGTAGTATGTTAATGAACATAATTTCAGTTTGAAGAGGGCAAATGACAATGTTAAATATAGATGGCACCTCTATAGACTCTGCAACAAATGCAAAATTTCTATGAATGAATCAAACAGAATATCATCAGCATGTTATGCCGTTGGAATCCTATCATCAGTGTAAACAAGCAGCGTCTTTTAGTTATGTACTATTCATATATACACTCAACTCTTAACTATGGCATTCTTTTTTGGGAAATGAATGCACAAAATACGAACACAGTTTTCAAACTCCGAAAAGAGCCATAAGAATAATAACCAGAGGTAGTAGTTGAGCTCATTGTAAAGATCTGTTCAAAACACTGGGGATTTTAACTGCTCGGTGTGAATACATTTACCAGTCAGTTGCACACATGAAAAAAACATTGGTCATTACTGCACAAATAGCTCTGTCCATGACCATGCAACAAGGCCTAGACTCAACTTACATTTACCAAGAAAAAATAAACATAAAACCCAAAACAGCATTTTCTGCCAAGGAATAAAACTTCACAATAAATTACCAAAAGAGGGTAAAGAAACTCCAAAAATACACTTATTTAAAAAGACAGCTAAAAAGTACCTGTACTTAGATAAAACAGATTAGGGGTTTGGTAAAAAAATGTTGTACAAATAAATAATAATAATGATCATAAAACATCCAACATTCCACATAACACCTTCACACTATGTCTTTTTCCTTCTTTTTCCATTCCTAGAAAACTTAACCACAAGCTACACGTAGTTCTTCCTTTTTCTGAGGTCAACATCTCACTCATTATAGAGGGATGCAGACTCAGTTTTCCAGGATAGCAAATGGGAAGTTGCGGTACAGAAAATGGCCCAGAGATCACCAGGGTGTGTGTTTGTGTGTGTAGTGAGTGAAGTGTTGTGAAACAATGTGTGTATAGTGTGTGCAGTGACTGATAGTGAGATATGAGTGAACAGTGTGGAATTAGATTATTTAATAAGTTATTTGAAAAAAAAGTATTGTATACCAGCAGTAAATCGAATGATTGTCTCTGACTAGACGTCTGTAAATGTATGTGAATATGAATTAGCTTATTTTAAATTGGTCTAATCTTGTAAATACTTTGACATGTCCTATATCTTCGTAAAAAGAGATCTAAAGATCAATAAAGCTACTACTACTATTACTACTGACATCCTTCACCAGGGAAGCTGTTGTCCAAAGAAATAGAAATACGGAAGTAATTGGGATTTTAGTACTTTGTGGAACTGTTAAAAGTTTGTGCAATGATGTAATCAAAACAAAAAAGATGAACTGTTTACTGACATACAAATTTAGCCAGGATGATGTGGATTTTTTTCTTTAGTTAAGTCTAGATTAGGATGGACTAAGAAGTCAAGTTATCTGCCTACTGAAATATTCTTATACAGATGAGGTTAAATGTAAAACAAGTGCAAATTGTCAGGTCCAATATAGTGCATGACCCCTACCTTAGACTGGGAAAAATAAATGAGGAGCATTGTTTCAAAATGTATTAAAAGCAGCTGAGGGCAAAATACATTCTGATGAGTTTTCATGCCAATTGTGGTATGCTCTTTACCGCTGTTGTGTCAACTGTGGATATTTTGTATTCTTTCCCATAGTAATTTAGTGCTGAAAAACATGTATCGGTGCAAGTCGTATTATGTACGCCACAGCCTGCTTTATGAGCCCAGTGTTGATTGGCTGTCCTCACTATTTTCATCTTCCATATGACAGTTTGGTGTTGTTTGCATAAAAATGCACTTTCGATCACCACAGAGTGCTGTATACCTGTGGGAGAGCTACTGGAAGGAAGTAGAATGAGAATTAGAGCTGTGAACACTAAAAGATGTGATTTATTTTTATTTATCTATTTATTTATTTTTTATTTATCTCTTGTTCCAGTGATCCATGTTGTGACAGTATCACAGGATATGGAACGTGTCAATTTTACAAGCTTTTGGCCAGAATTTATGGTAATACATAAAACAAAACAAAAACAGTAAACAGCAGCTTAGGTCCCACTACAAAAAAAAAAATACATTTTAGAAATAGCTAGAGATTACAAAACAAAAAACAGTAAACAGTAACTTAGGTCCCGCTACAAAAATACATTTTAGAGAGAGATAAAGATTACAAAATAATAAGTCTTACAGAGAAATAAATATTGCAAAATATATGTTTACAATAAAAATAATCGGTATCACAAATACAAATTTGGGCATACATTTGCAATTTACAATACAAGAGATGTTAAACACTGTAGTTCAGGAACTCTTCTAATGTATAAAATGATCCTTGCAATAGGAACTGCCTTAAGGTGTTTTTAAACAGGAGATCATCATCTACCAAGCACTTAATTCTTGAAGGGAGGGCATTATACATCTTACAGCCACTGAAATGGACTCCTTTCTGCACCATACGTAGATTTGGCTGTTCATAGTGGATATCATGTTTCCTTCTAGTATTGTGACTGTGATATGCACTATTCAGTTTAAAGATGGATTTTTCTTTTCTTGTGAAGCACATCAATGAGAATATATATTGCACAGGGGATGTAAGTATATCAAGCTTCTTAAAAAGATTCCTGCATGTGGCTCAAGGATGGACTCCACACATGATCCGTATGGCTCTTTTTTGTGCACACAGTGCTTTTTTAGCCAGTGGCTGATTTCCCCAAAATATAATTCCAAATGCCATAATTGCATGAAAGTAACCATAATATGCTGACTTCATGGTTCCCATATTTCTATAAGAAGAAACAATGCTCAATGCATATGTTGCCGAACTTAGTCTTTTGCAAAGATCCACGATGTAGTTGGACCAATTCAGTTTGCTATCAATATGCAAGCCCAGGTATTTTGAGGAATCTACCCTGGTTATTGTCTGCTCACCTACCTTTACAAATATTTCCTCATCTTTGGATGTTTTGTGGAACTGAATGTAGTTTGTTTTACAGTAATTTAAAATAAGACCATTAATGTTGAACCAGTTCACCGTTTCATTTAAAACCTTATTTGCCGTTACCTCAAGCTTACCTTCCGAATTATCAATAAGTAGTGTAGTGTCATCCGCGAAAATGGTGAATCTACAATATTCCGTAGAGAGAGGAAGATCATTTATAAATATAATAAAAAGTAGGGGGCCCAGAACTGAGCCCTGCGGCACTCCACATGTAATGGTACCCCATTCTGAAGATATTGGGACACCATCTTGACTACCTAATACAACTTTTTGTTTTCTGTTTGACAGATATGAGTCGAGCCATTTCCCTGCTGCACCACTTATACCGAGATGTGCAGTTTTTTGTAAAAGAATTTGGTGATTTACACAGTCAAATGCTTTTGTTAGGTCACAAAATATGCCAATCACTTTCAGTTTTTTGTTGATAGATTCCAAGAGTTTGCCAGTAAAAGCAAATATTGCATCTTCTGTTGACAAACCTTTGCTGAAGCTATTGTGTTCACTGAGATGCTTAACTATCCTGGCATGCATTAGTTTCTCTAAAACTTTTGAAAAGCTTGTCAGTAGTGATATTGGCCTATAGTTAGCAGTATCTGTCTTATCCCCCTTCTTATACAGCGGTTTTACAACTGCATACTTAAGCCTCTCAGGAACTATTCCTTGCTTAAGTGACGCATCAAAAATGTGGCAAAGGACTTTGCTTACATGGCTGGAGCAGTATTTTAATAATTTGTTAGAAATGTTGTCAATTCCAGCAGAATTTTTACTTTTCAGGGATTTAATAACTCTTTCAATTTCTTGAACAGTGACTGTTTTTACCTTCATTTGTTGCACTACACCAGGTACTCTAGCTTTCAAAAGATTGATGGCTTGCTTCATGGACCCTTGTAAACCTATTTTTTCTGCTACTGTTAAAAAATTGTAGTTGAATGTGTCTGCAACTGTTTTTGGATCGCTAACAAGATTACCCTCACTTTTGATTTGGATATTTTCGCAACAAACTGCATTTTTCCCCGTTTCCTTCTTTACAAATTTCCAGATAGTTTTTACTTTATTGCTCGAGTTGTCAATTTCTGCCTTCAAGCACATGTTCTTTGCTGCCTGAATTGTCTTATTCAGAACTTTATTGTATATTTTATAGTGTGTAATCCTACTGTTATCATTTGAACTCCTGGCTGCAGCATATAGTTCTCTTCTTGTTTTACAAGAGATTTTGATGCCTTTAGTAATCCAAGGCTTGTTTCCAGATTTGAACAGGCTTTCTCTCACTGATTTCTTAGGAAATGCTTCTTCAAAAAGGCTTGTAACTTCATTGATAAATATATTAAATTTTGAATTAACATCAATGGTAGCATATACAGGAGACCAGTCCACAAGCCGTAATTGCTGATTAAAGGTTTCAGTGGTGTGTCTGTTTATAATCCTAAATGTTTTCCAAATGAAATTTTCTTTTCTTTGTACATTCATTTGGTTTAGAGTGAGGAGTTGCCCTTCATGATCAGAGAGCCCATTTATAATATTTTTCATGGTAAATTATTGCAAATATCCTTATCTACAAATACATCATCTATTAAAGTGCTAGAGCTGGCAGTTACTCTAGTTGGAGTGTCCACCACTGGTACTAAATTGTAACAGTACATTAAATGTTCAAAATCTGTCTTGCTTCTATTTTCTGTTAAAAGGTCCACATTGAAGTCACCCATAACAATGATAGATTTAGTTTTCCTACATAGGTGGGCCAGAAGTGATTCAGTTTGTCTTAGAAATACCTTTAGATTTCCAGCAGGTGCCCTGTAAACAGCCAGAACAATAACAGTTGCACTATCTGCTGTTAACTCAATGCCACACACCTCAAAATGTTGTTCATCACAGTATTTGCTTAAATCTAGGGATTTATACACTATATTATTTTTTATAAATATTGCAACACCACCTTTTTCCATAACAGATCTACAGTAATGAGTAGCTAAACTAAAGTTCTCAATCTGTATCATGTGGATCCCATTCATAACGTGATGTTCTGAGTAACACAGTATATTAGGCTCACTTTCACACTTGTCTTTTAAATTTATTAGCAACTGGTCTATTTTATTCTTGAGGCTACATATATTTTGGTGGAATAAAGACAAAGTTTGATTTTTTCTCCCCTCTGCATTTGCGTGATGTTTGCTAGGAGTGGCTTTTTTCAGTACATTAGTTGATAGTATTGCTTGGGGTGTGGAAAACTCATATTGAATACACGAGAGAGATGCTTCACGCAACTTTGAATCCAGTAAGTAATAACACTTGGTGTAGTTTACGAATAACAATTTTCAGGGAAACTGTAATGTCAGTCCATTGATGTGTTATTTGTGTGGGAAAGACTGCAAAAACACATGTTTTTATGCTTTAATCAGTAGTGAGGAGAGATAGTTCGTTTTAGGGACTTCAACTGACATTCACATTTAAGAAAGCAGATTTAAATGTGGGATGAAAGCAGTATTATACCTGGCGAAATCAAAAAATAAAGTTTACATCATACCAAATAAAGTGTACATGATCACATACTCACTCTATAATAAAAGACGATATGACCATACTGATGAAAGAAATTTGGAAGCTCCAACTGATCATGATTATCTCATATTGAACCTAACTGAATATGCTAGCAACTTTTATATTGCAGGACGTTTTTAAACATATGACAGAATTATTGCTATTTGCAGAGGCTGTGAACACAAAAAGACATGAAAAGGTACCCAGTAAGTAATAATACCTGCTGTAGTTTACGAATAATAATTTTCAGTGGAACTGTAATGTTGGTCTATTGATGTGTTATTTGTGTGGGAAATACTGCATATACACATTTTTTTCCAATTTGATCAGCCTTTGCTATCGGTAGTTATGACGTGAGGGGAGATAGTTCGTTTTAGGGACTTCAACTGACATTCATATTTAAGAAAGCAGATTTAAGTGGGGGATGAGAGTAGTACACTACCTGGTGAAATCAGAAAACAAGGTTTACAGCATACCAAATGAAGTGAAACATGATCACATACTCAGTTATGTAAAAATAAAAAAACTGAAATGAATGCTTTCAAATCACATTATGTGAAAACATGACCGGATCGAAACATACTTTTTTCACTGCACTGGTTTAAAACATACACTCCTGGAAATGGAAAAAAGAACACATTGACACCGGTGTGTCAGACCCACCATACTTGCTCCGGACACTGCGAGAGGGATGTACAAGCAATGATCATACGCACGGCACAGCGGACACACCAGGAACCGCGGTGTTGGCCGTCGAATGGCGCTAGCTGCGCAGCATTTGTGCACCGCCGCCGTCAGTGTCAGCCAGTTTGCCGTGGCATACGGAGCTCCATCGCAGTCTTTAACACTGGTAGCATGCCGCGACAGCGTGGACGTGAACCGTATGTGCAGTTGACGGACTTTGAGCGAGGGCGTATAGTGGGCATGCGGGAGGCCGGGTGGACGTACCGCCGAATTGCTCAACACATGGGGCGTGAGGTCTCCACAGTACATCGATGTTGTCGCCAGTGGTCGGCGGAAGGTGCACGTGCCCGTCGACCTGGGACCGGACCGCAGCGACGCACGGATGCACGCCAAGACCGTAGGATCCTACGCAGTGCCGTAGGGGACTGCACCGCCACTTCCCAGCAAATTAGAGACACTGTTGCTCCTGGGGTATCGGCGAGGACCATTCGCAACCGTCTCCATGAAGCTGGGCTACGGTCCCGCACACCGTTAGGCCGTCTTCCGCTCACGCCCCAACATCGTGCAGCCCGCCTCCAGTGGTGTCGCGACAGGCGTGAATGGAGGGACGAATGGAGACGTGTCGTCTTCAGCGATGAGAGTCGCTTCTGCCTTGGTGCCAATGATGGTCGTATGCGTGTTTGGCGCCGTGCAGGTGAGCGCCACAATCAGGACTGCATACGACCGAGGCACACAGGGCCAACACCCGGCATCATGGTGTGGGGAGCGATCTCCTACACTGGCCGTACACCACTGGTGATCGTCGAGGGGACACTGAATAGTGCACGGTACATCCAAACCGTCATCGAACCCATCGTTCTACCATTCCCAGACCGGCAAGGGAACTTGCTGTTCCAACAGGACAATGCACGTCCGCATGTATCCCGTGCCACCCAACGTGCTCTAGAAGGTGTAAGTCAACTACCCTGGCCAGCAAGATCTCCGGATCTGTCCCCCATTGAGCATGTTTGGGACTGGATGAAGCGTCGTCTCACGCGGTCTGCACGTCCAGCACGAACGCTGGTCCAACTGTGGCGCCAGGTGGAAATGGCATGGCAAGCCGTTCCACAGGACTACATCCAGCATCTCTACGATCGTCTCCATGGGAGAATAGCAGCCTGCATTGCTGCGAAAGGTGGATATACACTGTACTAGTGCCGACATTGTGCATGCTCTGTTGCCTGTGTCTATGTGCCTGTGGTTCTGTCAGTGTGATCATGTGATGTATCTGACCCCAGGAATGTGTCAATAAAGTTTCCCCTTCCTGGGACAATGAATTCACGGTGTTCTTATTTCAATTTCCAGGAGTGTATTAAATGCAATTTAAAAATCGAAATGGAGCCTTTATACCCTGGGAAGTGATTTAATTCAAGACTAATTCTGGAAAATTATCTTAATACCTAGGTTCTGCCATCGAGAATTTCGACATATTTCAGTTGGTTGGGCAGCGAAAAGTTTTTTTTTCGAGTCCTGTAGAATTATAATCTGTGCACTTAATACGGTTTAAAACAATGCTTCTCGAATCTGTTTGCTATGGTCCGGTAGCACTCTACAGTAAAAGAAGAAATGACCATACTGATGACAGAAATTTGGAAGCTCTGTCTGATCATGTTTGTCTCATATTGAACCAGAACATAAGCTGGCAACTTGCATATTGCAGGATGTGTTTAAACATATGACAAACAAGTTATATTGCAATTCTTGCACACACAGTTTATTTAGTGTAGAATGTGTGCAGTTTGGTGTAGAGTCTATTCAGCGCTCTGCCTCATTAACAAGAAAAGATAATGGTGGATTGAACATGCCATATAAAAGAATTATTGGCATTTGCAGAGACAGGGAAACTAACATAGTGATGGTTTTAGTCATCCAGTTCTCTACTTCCAAAAGGCCATGTGCTCCATGAAATTATGTCAACTGTAGTGCCTATAATGATACCAACGCGATTTATTTCTTGAACTTGCGAACCCCCCCCCCCTCCCCCTCCGCGCCCCTACTTTATTAAGGAGCTTGACTAAGGATGCTAGCTAGTTGACTATCTATATCTCAATCTAAGGAACCAGGCTAATTAAACTGTGCACAATGTAATTAAGAAACGATAATTATCAGCTCAGCAGTAGATTTATGTGTGGGAACAATCACAAATTTTCATTGATTAGGTGATGGGATCACTAACTATGGAGTAGAATTCACAGGTAAAATGAATCCCTGAGTTTGTTAACAAAATCAGAGTTATTTTAAACAATGTCACTAATTCAATAAAAGCTTACTCCAGACATAACAAACAATAATAATAAAGTGAAGAAAAATAAAACTGAAACGACCTATGGTTTTCAAAGTTCAAAAGAGAAACACTTGATGGAAAGTTCCACTCTGTACCATGTACTGGCAAGGAAAAAGTCGCAAAATCAAAAAATTATTAATTTAGGATAATGAAATTTTGGGAATACATTTATCTAGGTAACATGTTTAAGGGATTGTCATTGCAAGATCGGAGGTTAATGTAAATGTGAGGTAAGACTTTGCAAACATGAAATGCTGATATTAATAACTGATATAACCGCCAGAATGTTGAATGAAAGCATGAAAACATGCATCCATTGAGTTGTACAGGTGCTGGATGTCAGTCAGTGGGATGGAGTGTCACGCCTTTTGTACTTGGTCAGTCAGTACAGGCTTGGTTAATGCTGTTTGTGGATGACACTGGAGTTTTCGTCTGATGATGTCCCATATGGACTCGATGGGAGGCAGATATGGTAATGCAGCAGGTCAAGGCAAACTGTTGACTCACTGAGGAGAAAGTTGGATTACAACTACGGTACATGGGCGAGTGTTATGCTGTTGGAAAATACCCCTTGGAATGCTGTTCATGAATGGTAGTACAACATGTCAAATCACCAGACTGACTTACAAATTTGTAGTCATGTTGTGTGGGATTGCTACGAGAGTGCTTCTGTTGTCACACAAAATCACACCCCAGACCAGAACTCCAGGTGAAGGTTCTGTCTGTCTGGCACACAGACAAGTACAAGTTGGTTGCAGTCCCTCAACTGGCTCTATGCTGACCAACACATGGCCATCACTACCACTGAGACAGAAGTGGCTTTCATTGAAGAACACAACAGACCTCCACTGTGCCATCCAATGAGCTCTTGCTTGACACCCCTGGGGTGAGTGGAATGCACACTCCAGGGCGTCTGGCTAGGAGCTGTTCTTGATGTAACCTATTTGCAACAGTTCGTTGTGTCACTGTGGTGCCAACTGCTGCTGAAATTTCTGCTGCAGATGTAGTACACTGCGCCAGAGCCATATGCCGAACATGATGATCTTCCCTCTTGGTAGTGTTACTGTCTGGAGCCCAGTCTTCTTGTTACTGTACATTTTTGTGACGGCCGCTGCCAACAATAGTGCTTAATGGCTGCATTCCTGCCAAATCTATCTGCAGTACTGCAGAACAAAACATGCATTTTTCGTGGTCCTATTACACGATCTCGTTCAAAATCAGTGAGGCGTTGATAATGGCGTCTTTGTCGTCATAAAGGCATTCTTGATTAACAGCAACTCACCGTGTCCAATCTCCAAAGTAACTAACGCTCACAACCGTTGGAGCGTGGATTTAAAGCAAAACTGATTTGCATCTTCGTAGTGGAGCTACTAGCGCCACTATAATGCGATTGGCATGAAAGATAAATAGACATCAGTTTTCAGACATAGGAGCAAGTCTACCAACTTTCCTTTATGTCTCTCAACTTATTCGTGGTGTTGCAAACCTTTTCTCCGACAATGTGTTAAAAATTAACCGTCCAAAATCCATGTCTCGACGTCAGTGATTGCTTATCATGCTCAGAATAAAACAGAAGTTATTGTGCACAGTGCCTGCCCCAGTGATCAAGTTGAACATAACCGTGAAATTATGGAGACGAGGTTCGAACCAGAAGTCTTCTGGGTGAAATTCCTGTTTGAAGCATTCAGACGAAGTGTGTCCCAGCTGCATATACAGCCCGCAAAATCTCTGCTGAGAGCAGAACCCGAAGTGACCGAAATATTGCAGAGAGCATCTATATTCCAAAAGTCTACCGCTCCTCAAGCAGCATTTGCCACTCTCAGAAGTTGGCTTTAGCAAACTGCTAATGAAAAAATTAAGCTGACCCCACGGTACTCCTATGAGAATACGAAAAATGTGGCTATCCCAATCAACTATAGTGATGCCTCACATCCAGAAACTTGCGTCTAAAAACTTTTACGTCATGATTCTCTAGCCAATCTGGATGTCTTATTTTTCGTGCTTTTAGCGCTGTTTTCTAGCTTTGGAACACAAAAAGAAGTAAAATTGTTAAACTAGACGACCAAGTAGTTGCCGAATCGTGTGATCAGTATTTTCAGGGACAGTCCATGTCTTTTAGAAAGCTTCGGAGATCTGTACCTCCCCTAGCAAGTTCCTCTTACGAACGCCTCAGAAAACTGCCCATTCTGTTTACGAGGTCTCCTTCCACCAGAGAAACGTTTTGCGGATATCAATAGCAGTAAACTTTTAGCAGAGAATGCCTGAGCGATGATTCTCCAGGAAGCTGGTGGCACATTACTGACAGCTGGTGGCCTAGTGGCCATCCTTCACACCTGAGGTCTGGCGCTTTCCTTACCTACTAAGCCAAGGGTTAGGACAGTTCTGTTGGAATCTTGTGTCCGTTCTGAGCCTGACACAGCTAACTGAAATCTTCTTAAACCATATTCAGTACATATGCAAGGTAAATATACAAGTGCAAAGATGAGAGAAATGGAGAAACTACCTTCACAGTCCACCCACTTAGCTGAGTAGTCAGAACATCTGACTGCTATTAATCAGGCCCACATTAGATTCCTGACTGGGTCAGAGATTTTCTCCACTTGGAGACTGGGTGCTGCGTTTTCCTCATTGTCATTTCATCATCATCGACAGGCAAGTCACCCAATGTGGTATCAACTGAAAAGACTTTCAACACAGTGGGTAAACTTGTGCAGGTGGGGAGTCCCAGCCATCAACGCCATATTATCATTTCATTTCATCTGTGCAGTCACTGTTGTTCTCCTGCAAATGGAAATAAACATGTTTCTGTAGACATTCCAATTTAGAATGGAATTAACTTCTATGTAACAAATCTGCATATAAAACTGTCTCTAACTTCCACATTAAAATGTAGTTAATCTGCATAATACATATTGCAGAATTGAATGAGACGAGACATACTGCTTCAGCAGTTTTCATACTGAAAGATCATCTAAATGAAAATATGTTCACTGAAAATCATGTTTATATTATTGTAAAAGCCACAGTAAAAATATATGTTAAAATTCATGCAATGCAACTTTGCTGAGGAATATAATTAGGCAGTGTATGCTACTGTGCAGAGAAACGTAATTAGGCACACACTGACCAAACCTATTTTATTTCATAATCAGTGATGCATGTAGCATTTAAGATGAGTTAATTTATTAAAAATAAAACTGTTTTAACTAGGAAAATATTAGTTCTTATAAAATTACAAGTCATGCATTATACTTTTTGCGTGTTAGTAGTAGTAATGAACAAAATTGGAAATAATGTTTTATTTCTTGTTTACTTTCTTATAAACATCCATAAAATCAAAATAATTATATAATCTTAATTGTGTTGATCTGTAGCATAGTCTGTCTTATATGTTAGTTTGGAAAGTAATTAATGTGAATGCTAAGTAGAGGTCCTGATAACTGGTTGATCTGTAGTATAACACATCTACATTCAGTCCATGTCTCTTGGCACTTTTTACTATAAATAACTAAAAGCTAAGTACATTCACATGAGCTGTACCAGATTACAGAAAAATTTTTGATGAGTATTTTGCTGCATATAATGTCAATATATTGTACATAAGCTACAGAAATGCAATGGGCGCTACATAGCTCTTACTCTGATTAATATGAAGAGTAAGTAGAATTCAGTGAATAATTAACTATGTAATGTACAGTTATATTAAAAAGAAAATACAGAAGTATGATGCAGAGGTAGAGTAAAGAATCATAGTATTTAGGCATTTAATAGATTTTGTCTATCTGTTGGTGTTTGCACAAAGCTTATGAACTCTAATACTGCAAACAGTCCTGACATTTTCTTCAAAAACTTCTCCAGTCCTTCATATTGGATTTACAGATTTTTACTTTTGTGTAGATATGAAAAAAAGTATGTTAATTTAGCTGTATATGGTCTGTTTATTATAAATTTCTGAGTTTCATTGATATATATATATATATATATATATATATATATATATATATATATATATATATATATATATATATATAACGTAGTACAAGGTATCTTCATATGGGGAGGATATTCTGCAAATTCTTAAGCTAGTGGGATGTATGGTTCCACTATGAGGATACTAGGATACTTTGCACCATTTTAGGGTTTGCGTGGCATGTAGAGCAAGGAATGCATGTCATGCAAATCTGTCATTGTTAAAGTTACTTTGCATCATATTCACAAATATACACAACTTGAAGTAGGTGGAAAAGCTTATTAACACATATAAACAGATACAGAACGTTACAAAAAGTTTTCAGTGAGGCAGGTTTCTTTAAAAATATGTCACAACTTCAATTTATAACCCAAATTTCATGTAATTCAGGCTCACTGAAATAGACATCATTTCTAAGTTGCTTAATTGAGCTCTAAAACTTTTTCCCAACTGTAATTTAAATTACTAACAGTTGCAGTTCACTACCAAGCACTTTTTAACCTCTGCGTGGAAGAAATCGCCACTTCTTCTTTGCTACATTTCAGTATTTTCTTCTGGCAGTAGTTCATTTACATATGTGAAGATTACAAACTCTACAGATATTTTCTTCAGAAGTACTAAACTGCCAGAAGTCCCACCTTCATACAACTTTTGACAAGGTTGATGCTCTAAACAATTGCTGACTTTGATTTTCTAATTCATACTCGGAACTTACGACAGTAGCAGAGTATCCTGTGCTTTTATTATGTACATTTTTTTTCTCAATTCACCCTCTTTCTTAGCAAAATTGTTGTTGTAACTTAGTGCTTCAGTAGTTTCTGTGGCATTGCTCTATGGACAACACAAGATGGTTGGTTTACCCAGCTTCAAATATCAAATAAAGGTTCCCATTTAAATCATTATTGTTTATTTGTATACGCTAAACACCTTCCTGTCGCTCTATTTAACATGTTTTCATCTTTATATGCAGACAAATATTTACCCAGCGTCTCAAAAATCAGTGTGCAGTACGATGACTTCCAGGGTTCCTGTAATGACTCCTCAGCATATTCGTATTGCACAACTAAAAAGCCGGCCGGTGTGGCCGTGCGGTTAAAGGCGCTTCAGTCTGGAACCGCGTGACCGCTCCGGTCGCAGGTTCGAATCCTGCCTCGGGCATGGATGTGTGTGATGTCCTTAGGTTAGTTAGGTTTAATTCGTTCTAAGTTCTAGGCGACTGATGACCTCAGAAGTTAAGTCGCATAGTGCTCAGAGCCAGCCAGCCACAACTAAAAATGTTTGCAGAACTAACATCACACAGATAAAAACACATCCAGCTAGTCGTATTGTATTACTGGTAATAAGTTTGGGAAGATAAGTGATGGGGTAACTTGGCTTCACATACTACAAGCACAAATTAATCCTAACGTAACATAAATGTTGACTTGCACCTATACATATATATTACAGTAAGACATTTTTGCTAGGTGTCCTAAAAGTATTGCCAGTTAAATATTTACTTTCATGAACCGCAACTAACACAAAAGTAAAGACACACGTGTATTAGCTAGTAAACTAACTCATGAAGAAGCAACTTCTGCAAGTTGTTTGATGTGGTAACACCCTGAACAAGTCGACTTCCGCAAATCTCATGTATGGTTATTATGCATGTATGCATAGACTATTGTGAAGTGGAGTCTTATTTTGGGTTAACTCAAGTCTGGCAGCCGCGATCAACTGACGGAACACAAGTACAGCTGATTAATGAAAGGATAGTGAGTAGATCTCGGCCCACAATTTGTCACATACCTGTCGCCATAGGTAGGAAAAATAGGTCTTTTTTAGGATAAATCCAGACAACAGGTTCCCCTGCCTAAAGAGCATCTCCAGCACTTTAAAAAATACTGAAACAACCACTCACAAGACAGATTTTTAACACCTCAAATATCGCATATACCATATGTCACAAAGAAAAACAAACCATTGGAAAGAGTAACATGGGGCATTTCACAGACTTAACAATCCTCCATCAAAACACGCAATCAATAAAAAATAAAATACAACTATTAGATGTTGAGCTCTAATCTTTGAACTGCACAGTAGTTTGTATTACTGAGCACTGGTGTAAAGACACAGAAATCTAACATGTAGTACTATCATTGTATGAAAAGACAAACTCTTACTGCAGAACTACTTTAAGGGGTGGAGGATCATGCATTTATACCAGAAAATTAACACAGTTCAAATCAAGGCATGACCTCAGTGCCGTAAGTGAAGACGAACACTTTGAAATATCAGCTATTGAATTAACAGGGTGTGATATCACCACGAAATTAACCATTTTGTGAGTGTATAGATCTCCCACTGGTATCGTGGACACTTTCTTTTTTCAATAAGTTAACAGAAGTTCTAGATAAAGCCTCAAGTACAAAGGTCAACATAATTCTGTGTAGGGACATTAACATCATCACTAACATCATAAATGAATCCATCAACTCCTTTATAAACATCCTTCAAAGTTTTCGCATTTCCCTATTGGTCAATAGTGCAACAAGGGTTACCACAACGACTTTTTCAGTAATTGACTATGTGGCCACAAATATGGACAGGGAAAATGCGATATAGCTGTAAAAGATCTCAGACTATCAGACGATCTCTGTCAAATAACAACAGTAAAGTCAGGCATCGAATCATTCCCTAAACTACAAGCCTACAAACGACGATTTTTCAAAGGAACTAGAAAAACAAAGCTGGAATGAAGTGTATAAGGAAAACAATGTGAATATGAAATTTTCTAAATTCTCCACACTGTTTAAATTGAACTTTGAAAAGACATTTCCAAAAGTATGCATGTCTGAATCAGCATCCCCCAAAACCCGATGGATAACAGCAGGTATTAAGAAGTCCTCCCAAACACTTAAACACCTCAGTTCCATGAAAAAGATTCACAACGATCCAGCATTCTTAAATTTCTATCACAGATACAAGAAGATCTATAGGAAGGTGCTGATTGCTGCAAAAAAGTCATTTAATGACAAAATAATATGAAATGCAGAGAATAAAAGCAAAGCAGTCTGGGATGTTATAAAAAAGGAAACAGGAAGAGGCAAACAAGCGCAGAATAACATACTGCTAAGGGAGGGGCATAAAGTAATCAATGATCCACAGCACTTAGCAAACTATGTAAACGAACATTTTTCAAGTATTGCAGAGAAGTTACAGCAAAAATTCCCCCAGGCAAATATAACACCTGTAAATAATGTACTAAATACAATGTTTTTACTTCCAACCACAGAGAATGAAGTCAGTAAAACAATTCAAAAACTAAAAAATAAAAAGTTAGTAAGCTTAGATGAAGTACCAATGAGTGTACTGAAATAATGCATAGGGATTACACATGGCCCTTTAACAAATATAATAAATGAATCCTTCACATCACGGAAATTTCCAGAGCAGTTAAAACAGGCAACAGTTGTACCTTTGCTTAAGAAAGGTAATGCAGAGGACATAGAAAATTACTGGCCCATTTCCCTGCTGTCAGCATTCTCAAAAATAATAGAAGCAATTACGAAAGACAGATTAATGAATTACCTGAATAAATACAATCACAGTTTGGTTTTCAAAGTGGCAAAACTACGGAGTCAGCCATACTAGAATTTACAAAAGTTGTACTTGATGCTCTTGATAAAGATCAGTGTGTCAAGGCACATTTTTGGATCTTTCTAAGGCGTTTGATACAGTCGGTTACAAGATTCTATTAAATAAATTAGCAGCATAAGGAATAAGAGGGGTAGCTAATAACTAGTTTCGATCGTACCTAGCAGATAGGGTACAAAGAGTAACAAACTTCAAATAGATCTAAACATTTAGTAAAACACTTATCAGAACCAAAATACATTAATATATCTGTTCCACAAGGTAGCATATTACGACCAATACTGTTCCTGATATACATCAATGACTTTCCCAGTAGTGTTACTCATGGTGAAAAAATCCTCTTCGCTGATGACAGCAATATTATAGTCACTGAGAAAACAAGAGAACTCCTTGCTGAGAAAGCAAATGAAACTCTCAAGGAAGTTTATGATGGGTCAATAAGTAATAAAGTGACAATGAACATAAAGAAAACTAATGCCATGAATTTCAGTTTGAAGAGGAAAAATGACAATGTTAAATTAAATGTAGATGGCACCTCTATTAGACTGTGTAACAAATGCAAAATTTCTAGGAATGAATATTGATTCTCAGTTGAAGTGGTGTGAACACACAAAGGTACTTGCAAACAGAATGTCATCAGCATGTTATGCCTTCAGAATCCTATCATCAGTGTGTAACATGCAGTGTCTTTCAGTTACATATTATTCATATGTACACTCAATTCTTAGCTATGGCATTCTTTTTTGGGGAACAAATGCACAAAATATGAACACAATTTTCAAACTCCAGAAAAGGGACATAAGGATAATAACCAAAAATACCAGCCAAGCTCATTGTAAAGATCTGTTCAGAACACTGGGGATTTTAACTGCTCCATGTGAATACATTTACCAGGCAGTTGTACACATCAAAAATAACATTGGTAATTACTACACAAACAGCTCTGTTACTCTAAACTTACATTTACCAAGAAAAAATAAACATAAAACCCAAAACAGCATTCTCTACCAAGGAATAAAACTCCACAATAAATTACCAAAAGAGATTAAAGAAGATGGAAAAATACACTTATTAAAAAAAAAAAGCAGATAAAAAGTACCTCTTATGCAATACATTTTATATATTTAAGGATTGCGTAGCTAAAACACAGTAGGGGTTTGATAAAAAATGTTATAGAAATAAATAATAATAACAATGATTATAAAATATCCAACATTCCACATAACACCTTCACTTTATGTTTTTTCGTTCTTTTTTTCGTTTCTAGAAATACTTACCCCCTATCTATGAATGGCACAATACTAACACCTCTTCCTCTTTTTGAGCTCAGCATCTCACTCATTATGGAGGGATGCTGTCTCTGTTTTTCAGGATATCAAATGTGAAGTTGCAGTACAGAAAATGGACCAGAGATCACCAGTGTGTGTGTGTGTGTGTGTGTGTGTGTGTGTGTGTGTGTGTGTGTGTGTGTGTGTATAGTGAGTGAAGTGTTATGAAACAGTGTGTCTATAGTGTGTGCAGTGACTGATAGTGAGATATGAGTGAACAATGTGGCACTACATTATTTAATAAGTTATTTGTAAAAGAAGGTATTGTATACCAGGGGTAAATCTAATGATTGTCTCTAACTAGAAGTCTGTAAATATATGTGTATACGAGCTAGCTCCTTTAAATTGATCTCAATTTGTAAATACTTTGACATGTCCTACACACTTGTAAAAAGAGATCTACGGATGAGTGAAGCTACTACTACTACTACTACTACTACTGTCAACGAGGATCGCGTGTCGGCCGCGAGGAGCGCTGACATGTACTTACTCCTTGCTGTGGTGCGCGAGCGTTCCATGACTTTTAAACAATGTGTTCCGTTGTTGATTACACAGAACGTTTTTGGGAAGTTCCACCCAAGTTTTATCTACCGTTCCATTGGTTATTATTGTGTAATAACTGCCTATGTTATGTGTTCTTTCCTGAGTGATCTTCAATAAAAACATGATAAACATAGAAGACGCAATTCTTCCACAATTAGAACGCGATAGTTAGTCGCAAGCCTAACCCACAGTTGGAACGCGACATCGGGTGACCTGACGTGATTGTGGCTAAGAAGACGATTCATCGGGACCATGAAAGTAACATTTGTTAGCGGAAACATGACAGATACACCAGAAACTCCCACGATTTCTAGACTGGCAGCACGACTCCCACTATTCTGGCCTCACAACCCCGCATTATGGTTGGCTGTCAATTACATATAACAACTGACAGAGGACGCCAGGACGAGTCTGAATTGTTTATTCAGCTGAGCAAGTTTTGCGGCGCATCACACCACTTAACAACGAGTTATCATCCAGCCAGCAATGGCATGGTTGAACGGTGGCACTGGTCCCTTAAAGCCGCCCTAATGTGTCACGAATTGAAGTGTACCATGGCTCTTCTTTTACTGGTACTCGGCCTCCGCAGTGTCACTATGCCAGACCTCGACGCATCCCCTGCTGAGTTGGTCTATGGGGAATCCCTGCGGCTACCAGGCGAGTTCATTGATCCAGGTGCCTCACCGGGGGACTTATCACAGTTGTCCCAGTTTACAATCCAATTGCGGGATCGAATTTCACACATGCGACCACATCCGGCCTCGCAACATGGGACACCGCATATGTTTGTACATAAAGAATTGAAGCATTGCACCCATGTCATGCTGAGCAAGGACGGCATTAAACCAGTGCTCACGCCACCTTACACTGGACCACACCGCGTAATAACAAGACAGGACAAAACGATGGACATTATGGTGACTGGAAAAAGGAACACAGTGTCGGTCGACCGAGTTAAACCTGCTTTCGTCTTGGAGGAATCATTAGATGCGTACAGTTCCCTCTACCGAGCGTTGTTTTCGCCAGTTGATAATCCAGCATATGATGCAACTCCTTCGACGCAGACACAACGTCCAACGCGGTCCGGACGTCGTGTGTACTTTCCGGCGCTCTCCCATGGGGGGCTGTGTGGCGACTAAGGCGGTCGCGCGGTTGACAGCCGCGATCAGCTGAGGGAACGCAAGTGTCATCGAGGTTCGCATGCCGGCCGCGAGGAGCGCTGACATGTACTTACTCCTTGCCGCGGCGCGCGAGCGTTCCATGACTTTTAAATGATCTGCCACGTTATAATTGTCCCGTTGTTGATTTCACAGAACGTTTCTGGGGAGTTCTACCCAAGTTTTCTCTAACGTTCCATTGGTTATTACTGTGTACTCACTGCCTATGTTATGTGTTCTTTCCTGAGTGATGTTCAATAAAAACATGATAAACATAGAAGAAGTACTTCTTCCACAAATAGAACGCGATAGTTAAGTCTCGAGCCTAACGCACGGTGGGAACCAGACAGACAAATGAAAGGATGTGCACTGGGAAGTCCTGTTCATAAATTTTCAATGAATTTAAAGTTATGACACTTCCCTTTATTTACATCTATAAAACTATCTGCTTTTTGAAATCTGGCACCCAGTTTTCTTCTTCAAACAGTGAATTCCATGACTGTCCAACAGGACACAGAAATAAATTCTATAGAGAAGTATCAGAAAACTGAAAGATATCATTCCAAAATTCTTTTGAGTGCCTTACCTTAAGATTTAAAGGGATAACAAAGTTGCACGTTTTTTAAGAATGAGGTTTAAGAATGTCAATAAGCGGAAGTTATTACTTTGTTATTGAATACTTGAATTTTTCAGTATTTTAGTACACCTGTTTCATACTTCAAGTTACATGTAGCCATGTGTCACTAGTATACTGAGTGAGTCGATGCAAAATGTATCTACAGAATTTGGTCGCACATAACTAACAGCATTATTATCAATAACCGCCTAAGGCAGTGTCAATGATGTGACAAAGTGTTCAGTGTAGTTTACTTATCTTTATTTATCTATCAAAAATTAATTAATCTGCCATTATAGATAATGAAATAATCAGTTGGTTAGTTAGTGGCAGTATCAGTGATGTGATAAAGTGTTCAGTGTAATTTATTCGCTTTTATGTATGTATAAAAAATTAGCTAATCTGCCAGTATAGATAATTACATAATTGATTATTTCTTACTCTTATTCATTACTGCATATACAGGGTGGTCCATTGATAGCGACCAGGCCAAATATCTCAAAGCCATCTATCACAAAGCAAGAAAAGTGGTCTAACTAAAATATTCATATTTCTTTACATGCTACATGAATATGTAATAAAATGGGGGTTCCTATTTTTAAAAAACGCAGTTGATATCCGTTTGACCTATGGCAGCGCCATCTAGCGGACCAACCATAGCGCCATCTGCTTTCCCCCTTCAAGTTTCGTTCTTTGTAGTTTTTTCGTTTGACGCTTGTTTCGTGAGATATTTGGTCTGGTCACAATCAATGGACCACCTATACACACATTACACACATTTGTGTGTGTGTGTGTGTGTGTGTGTGTGTGTGTGTGTGTGTGTGTGTGTGTGTGTGTGTGTGTGTGTGTGTGTGTGTGTGTGTGTGATTCACAAATTTTTTGTTTAATTACTTCCCTGTATTCTATATTGTTGCAAACTTACATTTTTTAAAGTTTTTGGTTTGTGTATTTGATCTTTAGAATTCGTTCACAGACACTACTATTCAAGATAATTTTATTCATTTTTTCTGTATCAACACATGGAAAATCCCATATCATTTTGTATGATAAGATGGATGCAAAATAAATAACAAAAGGATTATAATAGTAATACTGTTTGAAGCAAGCATACAACTTTCTCAGAAAGTTTTTAATCTGAGCGAAGTCCTTTGAATTTATTTCACTGAAACATGCTTCTTAATAATTGAAATATGTACACCTCTGCATCCATTTCTATACAAACATTTCTTTTTTTCTGAATTATGTATTATGCAGCGATTTTCTTCAGTAATAATGATAATAATAATGCTAAAACTGTGGTAGGTCCTCTGTTTCTAACCATGACTATAATCTTCCACATGCCCTCCTTGCAACACAACTAATGGAAACACTTCAGGAAGTTCTTGCAACAAGTTCCTGAAATTAAAGCCAGTTTCACACAGGAAACTAAAACGATGTCATTGACTGTGGCATTCTGTAATGCCACTGTGTGCTGCACATAGGATGCAACAAGTTCTATGTACTTGTGCAGATTTCAATATGGCGTTAATTGAAAATCATATATGAAGATATTAACATTATAGTGCAAGTCATGGCATTAGAGTTGTGACAGGATTTAAATACAAGGAAAACGAAATGCAGATGTTGATTCAAAAACAGGTCTCACGCAAGAATAAAATAATGGCAACAAACACATGGATAAAATAAATAACACTAGAAGGTGCAAACGTTATATGTTACGGCAAATCAACCAACAGCCATCATGACAGTAATATTCTAAAATTTTATTGTACAGTAGTCATTAATGTGGGCATTTCGAAAATAATGTGTCTAATTTTTAGTTTCACAGCAGCTTCAGCACATTCAGCCACATTTTCCACCTGAAATCCACAATTTATACAGTGCTTGGCGTCTCAGACTATTAGGTTTCTGCAATCGGGTATTTTGGTTAAGGCTAGTTCAAACTGGTCGTCACATCATGTCAGTTCAAAACATTCCGCAATACATTACAAATGGTGGCATCCACACTGCTCATCATGTCACATCACATCACAGAACCATTAAGGTTTCTTGGTAAGAAAGTTTTGATGGCTGACATCATCATCTGTTATTGATCATGTGTCCTCCAATATCATTTCTCCTGAGATACAGCCAGGAACTCATATCCATATTCCGTATCATCATGCTGTTCATGGCTGATACGAATTGTCATACTAAGTCTTTCTTACTTGTCATTTTTGTTGTTTGATACAAACTGTTTCATATCATTATTTCTTTTCTTAAAGTTTATAATTTTGATTAATTGAAGCAGTGATGCGGCAATCTAAGTTGTACAACATGAGTGTACTAAAACACTACCTGTCTACTTCATTTAAATAGTGGCTTTTTATACAAACCAGTACAGTATTTAATGTCATACAATGAAATGGACTGCAATATAGCTACACCCTGAAGTGGAAGAAGTACTGTGGATAGAATCAGATTGATTAGTAGAGTAATTAAATTGTACACTGATCAACCAGAACATCATGGCCAGTGACCAACCATCGATATAAATCTCTCCTGGCGATAACAGTCTTAACATAACAGTCCTGTGTATTTCGGAAACTGCACTACTTGTTGGGTGTTTCAGGGGTGCTGTGATGAGTGTCTTAACATGTGGCGAAACGAAGGTGAAACCACATCCGGACACTGTGAGGCCACTCCTCTTTACAGATATCGAATGTCATAGGCTGGCCAGACTGGTAAAACAGGACAAGCAGCGAAATGTGGTGGAACTAATATCAGACAATGCTGGGCACAGTACAAGAGCATCTAAACATACAGTTCACTGAACACTCCTAATGATGAGCCTCCTCAGCTGATGAACCACGCATGAGCCAATGTGAACACCATGGCATTGCAGCTATGAGTGACATGGGCATGTGACCATTGGCACTGGACGTTGGCACAGTGGCAGAGCATTGCGTGGTATGATGAATTCCGATACAATGGAAGGGTGCAAATTCACTGTCTTCCAGGAGAACATCTCCTTGACACCTGTACTGCGGACAGAAATGAGCTGGCAGAGGCTCAATTATGCTCTGTGGAACATTCATGTGGGTGTGCATGCATGGGTCCAGTAGAGCTCGTGCAAGGCACCATGGCGGTATTGTATACTGGTTGCAGCCCATGTACATCTTTAATGACGATCATGTTTCCCAGCATCAGTGGCATATTTCAGCAAGATAATGCGCCATGTCACAAGACCAGGAGTGTGATGGGGTGGCTCAAGGAATACAGTGGCGAGTTCCAATTGATGTACTAGCCCCCCAGCTCGCCAGCTCTGAACCCGACAGAACACATCTAGAATGTGATTGAACATGGCCTCAGAACTCATCGCCCCCTCCCCAGAATTTACAGGAATCAGGTGGCTTGTGTGCACAGATGTGGTACCAAATCCCTCCAGCGACCTACCACGGCCTCATTGCTTTCATGCCATAATGTGTCGTCGCTGTTATCTGTGGTAAAAGGTAGACATACCGACTGTTAGATGGTTGGTCATAGTGTTCCGGGTGATCGGTGTATGTTGTCAAGTATTTGTAATGTTTGGTAAAGAAATTGCCTGCAATCTTTGGACACTGGAATAGTGACAAAATGATTTTGTTGTGGAGTATACATCAAGTAATGTATTAGAGTTGTATTTTTCAGTAAATGTTTGTGGCAGTCTTATTTATTGTTAAAGCATCAGTGGTCAATAAATATGTGATTTTGGTAGTTAACCCCGATACAAGTGCGGAAATTGGACTATTAAAAGCCAAATACATGATGTATTGAAAATCATAAATTTTGAAGGGAAGGGTATTGGAGGGGGAGATATGACTACCGCCAAAAATTTGCACTGGACTGGCAGCTCATAGCACTGTGTTTGTTTTAGTAATTCTGGGTGCAATTTGCTGTAACAAATAAAAATACTGGTGCTTTCACTTTCTAAAATGTTTATAAAATGCAGATTCGTCTTCCTTTATCTCCTTGTAGCGTGTATGAAATTCCACTTCTGTAGCACACAATGACATTTTTTTGACCCACATTCTTTTTTAGCATTGTTTCGCCCTTCTGTCTTCCTGCTCCAATATCTAAGCTATCCCAGTTAGCTGGAAACTATTTGAGCAAGATGAATGTAATTTTTGTACAAATGTGTACTTCTAGCATTCACATACACTCCTGGAAATGGAAAAAAGAACACATTGACACCGGTGTGTCAGACCCACCATACTTGCTCCGGACACTGCGAGAGGGCTGTACAAGCAATGATCACACGCACGGCACAGCGGACACACCAGGAACCGCGGTGTTGGCCGTCGAATGGCGCTAGCTGCGCAGCATTTGTGCACCGCCGCCGTCAGTGTCAGCCAGTTTGCCGTGGCATACAGAGCTCCATCGCAGTCTTTAACACTGGTAGCATGCCGCGACAGCGTGGACGTGAACCGTATGTGCAGTTGACGGACTTTGAGCGAGGGCGTATAGTGCGCATGCGGGAGGCCGGGTGGACGTACCGCCGAATTGCTCAACACGTGGGGCGTGAGGTCTCCACAGTACATCGATGTTGTCGCCAGTGGTCGGCGGAAGGTGCACGTGCCCGTCGACCTGGGACCGGACCGCAGCGACGCACGGATGCACGCCAAGACCGTAGGATCCTACGCAGTGCCGTAGGGGACCGCACCGCCACTTCCCAGCAAATTAGGGACACTGTTGCTCCTGGGGTATCGGCGAGGACCATTCGCAACCGTCTCCATGAAGCTGGGCTGCGGTCCCGCACACCGTTAGGCCGTCTTCCGCTCACGCCCCAACATCGTGCAGCCCGCCTCCAGTGGTGTCGCGACAGGCGTGAATGGAGGGACGAATGGGGACGTGTCGTCTTCAGCGATGAGAGTCGCTTCTGCCTTGGTGCCAATGATGGTCGTATGCGTGTTTGGCGCCGTGCAGGTGAGCGCCACAATCAGGACTGCATACGACCGAGGCACACAGGGCCAACACCCGGCATCATGGTGTGGGGAGCGATCTCCTACACTGGCCGTACACCACTGGTGATCGTCGAGGGGACACTGAATAGTGCACGGTACATCCAAACCGTCATCGAACCCATCGTTCTACCATTCCTAGACCGGCAAGGGAACTTGCTGTTCCAACAGGACAATGCACGTCCGCATGTATCCCGTGCCACCCAACGTGCTCTAGAAGGTGTAAGTCAACTACCCTGGCCAGCAAGATCTCCGGATCTGTCCCCCATTGAGCATGTTTGGGACTGGATGAAGCGTCGTCTCACGCGGTCTGCACGTCCAGCACGAACGCTGGTCCAACTGAGGCGCCAGGTGGAAATGGCATGGCAAGCCGTTCCACAGGACTACATCCAGCATCTCTACGATCGTCTCCATGGGAGAGTAGCAGCCTGCATTGCTGCGAAAGGTGGATATACACTGTACTAGTGCCGACATTGTGCATCCTCTGTTGCCCGTGTCTATGTGCCTGTGGTTCTGTCAGTGTGATCATGTGATGTATCTGACCCCAGGAATGTGTCAATAAAGTTTCCCCTTCCTGGGACAATGAATTCACGGTGTTCTTATTTCAATTTCCAGGAGTGTATATAAGCTACCATGTTATGTATGTACGCTTTACGTGTAAAAACTGTTGAGAAACATCTTTCAAAGACCACAATTCACGCGAAAAAACCAGGTGAACAAGCAAGAAAGTCCATAAGAGTTGAAATCATAAGATCGGAATTGATCTGATGTGACAAAACATGACGGACAGTGTGAATACACCTTTCGCCATGGTCCCATGATGGCCAGTGAGAACTGCCTTTTAATGGTAGATATTAATTTTATTTATTTACTTATTTATTCAAAAATCTTTCAAGATTGCAAATAATGTGTTGACAACCTCCACCCCGCCGGCCGGAGTGGCCGAGCGGTTCTAGGCGCCACAGTCCGGAACCGCGCGACCGTTACGGTCGCAGGTTCGAATACTGCCTTGGGTGTGGATGTATGTGATGTCCTTAGGTTTGTTAGATTTAAGTAGTTCTAAGTTCTAGGGGCCTGATGACCTCAGAAGTTAAGTCCCATAGTGCTCAGAGCCATCCTCCCCCCCCCCCCCCTTCCCCCCGCCACCACCCCACCCTCACGCATACACAAACATTTGCTGCTACAGAAATTTGTCTATAATATGAGGTGGTTGTTCTTGTAGTTCCAGAAGTTGCGAATGTGTGCCTCCACACTACTCTTTCGACTATTTTTACAATAACGATTTGAAAACACACTGAAATCGAATGGAGTCCAGCAGCAATTATTCCAAGATAACTACGACAGAAAGCTTGTCTTTCGAAAATCTCGTTTTAAGGTATTCAGTGGTGAGGAAAGGTTAGTTGCTTCACAAAGTACAACGGAATTGAACTTTTTGTGGCATGGCGAAAGTTGCATCTCTTGAATGACACCATTGAAAACTACGTGTTCAAATATGCAGCTGTGGTGCCACTGCAGTGTTCCACTATCTGTGACATCACTTTAATTGTGTGTGTGTGAACCTGCTTAAACTGCAGTTGCAATTTGTGCAAGGTTTTGTGCTAATGTAAACAACCCACTGGATGCTTGCAGAAGTTACTTGCCAAAGATACTTGTTAGTGGACACACGTCTGAACCAGTAAACATATATAATTGGCCACCAGTCAAGAGTGTGCAAAATTGGTTTACAGCTTACTTTGTTTCACCAGAAAGGGAAGTAGCAAGGCATTTTTTAATGATAGTCTAAACATAAATGCATTACATTTGCAACAAAAGTAATAAATACTGTTAGCAAAATTCGAGGAGTAATTAGATGGCCTTCTCTTGGTGATATAGCTTGTCGCATCTTTGTATCCTTTTTTAAAATATTTGATTGTGTTACAGGGAAGATATGTTCGAAACTAGTATACGCCATTCTCAGACAGTTTTTAATTCGAACAAAATGCTCTGATTTTATATCATTCAAAGGTGTTCCTTGATGATTTAAATATTTGCGTCTCTGCATCCACTTCTTAACTCAGACATTACTTTTCTATTCTTAATTATGTATTTTGTAACTATTTTTCTTCAATAATAATAATTATTATTATTATTGATAAACAGTGGCAGCTGCTCTGTTTATAACCACAGCACTGTAATCTTCCACCTACCTACCTCACGACGCATTTGTAGTGGAAAGTACTTGCAACAAGTTCCTGAATATTACGTCATTTTTTTCCATTTCCTGTCGTTCCAAAATTTCATCTTTGCATTCTCTCTCTCTAAAACACACACACACACACACACACAAGATAGACACGCAGCGATTGTTGGCAACACTACACGCTGTAAACACGTGCACGTTGAACACACAACGAAAAAGTACAAGGGAAATCAAGAGAAATGGTGTAGTAAACGTGTGTGAAAGTCGCCGAAAATCGGTCTTCTGGGCTTTGAGAAACGGACCAACATCTCCAGGACGACATTCATGGACTGGCAACATTGGATATCGTAACACCAAACGATAATTTATCCTAACGAAACTTGTGCTGCAGAAGTTGTTTCTAATCTCAAAAACAAGAGAAGACCATGAGAAAAAGTAACATAGTAACACATTTGTAACTACTATATGATGCATTTATTGTACGTATAAAACCAAACATGCTTCGTTAATAACAGAATTAAAACAAGTATGGCAGAAAAACGGATTGTCTTTCATTTAGTTGCAAAGACAGCACAAATCCGCATGACTTGCTGAATTTAACTTGCAGAAGTAAATTTGAGCCAGTTTTTGTTCCAATGTAAGCACCTCAGCAAGTGTTTGCAGAAGTTACTTGCTAGTTGACAGACGCCTTGAACACCAAAATTGCAAAAGAATATTCCCAAGATACGGTAAGAAAATAAAAGAAAACGGGTTTTAACTTGTTGCCGAAAACCTTCCGAAATGGGTTGCGCGATGTCAACTAAGGAACGATAGATTAATATCGATTTGTATTTTTATCACCAGATTATAAAGAAAGTGGTCTGAGGTGTGGTGTCACCGCCAGACACCACACTTGCTAGGTGGTAGTTTAAATCGGCCGCGGTCCATGTAGTACATGTCGGACCCGCGTGTCGCCACTGTGATCGCAGACCTAGCGCCACCACCAAGGCAGGTCTCGTGATACGAGAGTGGACTCGACCCCAGTTGTACGAGAACCTAGCTACCGCCCAGTTGTACGCGAACCTAGCTATCGCCCCAGTTGTACGAGAACCAAGCTACCGCCCAGTTGTACGCGAACCTAGCTATCGCCCAGTTGTACGAAGCCTTTCTCTCTCATTAGCCGAGAGACAGAATAGCCATCAGAAGTTAATGGCTACGAACTAGCAAGGAGCCATTTGTATCAGTGCCTATAGCTTACGAGTATTCAAGAGAGATGTATTCCGAGGAATCAATAAAAGTTAAGTAAAAAGCATCTACATACTTTTCTTCTTATTCATTCATAAGTTTTTATGTTCCAGACTTCACGCCCGACTGCTTATTGCCGTTTGTGCACTATCGGCCACAGCGTTAGTTTAGCATTCCTTTTCAGCAATCCACATCACGGTGTCGGTCCAGCTACCGACACTACATGAGGTATAATGCAAAACATCCCCCGAAGGCGCAAAGTACGCCCGTCGTACGGTATCTGATAAAATGCTGCAAAAAAATGTAATCCAAGTTAGAAACTAGTGTGGAAAGTTATGGAGATCACAGTTACTAACGTCTGTCAAGTCCAAGCAAGTTGAAGGAAAACAACGACATATTATGGAAAGGAAGGTAGACAAGCTTATGTCGTATGAAACTTTTAAGTGCACAAGATACACTCAGGAAATGTGTCAGGAAAAATCAAACTAGAACTGATAATGGAAAAATTGGTTAATGGTAAAATAATCTCCAATACTTCATGAGATTCATGCAATTATCCTGAATCAATAACTTGCCGCATTTTCGTTCCTGGCGGCTAGTAGACCAAACTGGGAAATTGCATTTATTTAAGAACAGTTTAAGCATATTTGGATTCTCAATGAGAGTTGCGATGGTAACTCTGTTATTTTCGTGTTTTACAATTTGATATTGCCTCTTACATCTTTCAAATAACTTGGCCTGTATTTATATTCATCTCTATAAATGGTGGTGATCAGGTGCTTTACTATTCTGTTGCGGCGTGGTAAGGGTTAGACTGTAACCAGTGCCACCTAGTTGGCATTGGTTTGAGTCAACAACAGAGATTGGCAGCCTTCGGCCAGGCGAGACGCTAGAGTTTTGTAGTTTATTAAAGATGAGCTGTTGTAGCAGTTAGTTTATAATAGATTACTCGCAAAATACATATATTACTATTTACTTCATACTGTGAGCTTTGCAACTAGGACAGGCAAATGCCCTGAGACTACTATGGACAGCCGGCCGAAGTGGCCGTGCGGTTAAAGGCGCTGCAGTCTGGAACCGCAAGACCGCTACGGTCGCAGGTTCGAATCCTGCCTCGGGCATGGATGTTTGTGATGTTCTTAGGTTAGTTAGGTTTACCTAGTTCTAAGTTCTAGGGGACTAATGACCTCAGCAGTTGAGTCCCATAGTGCTCAGAGCCATTTGAACCATTTGAACTACTATGGACAATATCGGTGTAGACCAATATAGGAAAAAAGTCATATCACAAAACCAATAGTAAATGGTCTATCTGACCTGACATGCAGCGTCTAGTGTTAAAATATGAAACTTGTCAGGATAAAAAAAATCAGTTAAGTCTGAGTACAGAAGGGTAATAAATCAGTCAAAAACTCAGAAATTCAGCAAATTCCTCAAAAACATGAAATGGATGTTACGATACTTCTGACTCAAATGGAAAATACAAAGGATTCATTAATAAAGTCACTTAAACTTTTGAAAATTTTTCCCCTGAAGGTAATTCAAAACACAGAAGTCAAAAAATAAACCATGGATTACACAAGGAAAAAGGGTATCACGTGGGACAAAAAGGAGACTTTTCCTACTATCTAGGGACAGCTCTGATGTTAGCATTGTAATGCATTACAAAGAATACTGCAAAAAATTGAAGCAAGTAATCCCAAAATCTAAGCAGCTTTATTATGAGAAAGAGATAATTCCATCAGGCAACAAAATAAAAACTGTATGGGATATACTGAAGACAGAGACAGGTGGGGCCAAAAAGAAAGAGGGACAGATAGCTCTAACAGTAAATGAGACTTTGGTAACAAGTGCATGTAGTGTTGCAAACCTCTTAAAAAAAAGTACTTCATTTCTGTTACTGACAGGTCGAGGTTATCAGGTTCGGTGAACAGTGCAATGGAGTATCTGAGACCAGTCTCTAAAAATAACTTCAGTAAAATAGAAATGACACTCACACCGCCTTAAAATCTAAGTATTCTAGTGGGAATGATAACATATGAACGAAGTTCAGCAAAGAGTGCTCATGCGAGTTAAGTTCTATCTTAATCAAACAATGGAAAATCCAGGATGGAATGTAACAATATTATGAGAATAAAGTTGCTACTCACCATATAGTGGAGATGCTGAGTTGCAGATAGGCACTACAAAAAGACTCTCACAATTATAGCTTTCGGCAGTTAAGCCCTTCATCAACAATAGACACACATATGTGCACACACACACTCATGCAAATGCAACTCACACACATGACTGCAGTCTCAGGCAACTGAAGATAAGTCTTTGCATAATTATTCGCTTGCGTCTGAGCTGTCTAACCTGTAAGCAGCAAATAACCAAGGGACCTACGCTCAATTCAGATATAGAAGGATCATGGACACAAACCCAAAGGCAATACAGTAAATAACACATTTATTTAAACAATAGTGCAAAATCTGTACAACATACAGTTTGCATTGGTTTACACAATCAAGAACAAATTTATATTACACTGGTCTAGCCAATACAATGGGTGGTGTGGCTTAAGTTTAAAACACACGTATTAAAATAATTACACTCCTGGCACTAACAAAGCTGCCAATCATGCTCCAATATTAAAAGGAGGTAACAGATAGTGAAGATCAGACTTGCTTGAGAAGTATTGCTATAATTAAGGACTGCAGTTTAGTAATGACTCACAGGACAGAGGCTAGAATATCCCCATCTTTAAAAATATTTAACTAGCAAAATTTTGAGGCAGTAAATTGCTTTATGGATATTGCCATGTTAAAAACTTCAATTAATTGATCTTAGCAAAAGTAAAACTCACAGTGGCTAGAAGAGTCCAGTGTTTAAGGAAATTTAAAGTGTTTAACCATAAAAATTCTAAAGAAGCTTCCTTCCCAGAAATCTTAAAGGACTAGGGTTTCACGACATTTAAAAAAATGTAATGGCCCTCATCCTTGGCTTACCCCAAACTCTGAAGGGACGCTAATCAAAACATTTTAGTTCTCATCACTTTAAAGGCACAGTTACCAAATAAGTTGCCGTTAATCAAAGAAGTGAGCCTGAACAACCTAAAATATTACACTGAAGTTTACTAAACAAGTGAGTGTCTTCAGTTCTCAAAATCTAGGAAATCTAAAATGTACATTGACTAGATGGGCCATACTTGTCAACAAACACTATGGGCGCCACAGCCAGCTTTTTCCAAGATGCACCATTGACCACAAATAGCAACTGCCAGTCTATTAAACAGAGCCACGTTACAGGGCCCCACACTAGCTCTTGCTTATAACAGTCAACAAGTGCTCACTATTCAAAGGAGGCTCTGCCAGCAGTAACTGCTCATCCATATGGCATCCACCGATTAACACACTCCACCAAGTTGCCTCCTGAGCCAGGCCGCAGTATTGCTGTGTCCTCACTACCATGATTCCTAGCAAGGTGCAGAGTTAGCACCACCTCAAGCACAGCCACAATCTTTGCTAATTGACAGCGGACCAGCACTGTGTCTTCCTACATTTCTCCAGAACCAAAACTGATCTTCCCAAAGATTGTCATCTTACAGCTTTCCGTTCTACTGTAAATAATGTGTGTCAGTATTTTGCAACTATCACTTGTTTAATTGACAGTTCTTCCATGTTTATACTTCTCGGCACCTGCCTTTGTTGGAATTGGAATTACTAAATAATTCTTGAAATCTTGGGTAATTACCCTGTCTAGTATATCTTGCATACCAGCTGGTATAATTTTGCATGGTATGTTCTCCCAAGTGTCAACGAGGATCACGTGCCGGCCTCTCAAAATGTGTTGTTACAGTTTAGGTCTTTCAGTCCTCTGCCAAATTTTTCTCACATAATGATATGTCTCATCTCTTCTTCATTTACGTCCTCTTCTCATTCCATAATATTGTCTTCAGGTTTGCTTTCTTTGTATAGCACTTTTATATATTCTTTCCACCTTCCAGTCTTCTGCTTTGTTTATTACTGGTTTTCTATCTGCACTCTTGATAGTTAAACAGCTACTTCTCTTTTCTCCAAAGGCCTCTTAAATTTTCCTATAGGTGGCATCTATCTTTCCCCTAGACATGTATGATTTTACAGCTTTCCATTTTTCCTCTGTGCAGTCATGCTTTACCATTTTGCACTTCTTGTCATCTGATTATTTAAACATCTGTGTTATCTTCTGCCTACTTCACATTGCCTTGTTATTATATTTTGTGCTTCTATCACCTAAATTCAGTAGTGTGTGTGTGTGTGTGTGTGTGTGTGTGTGTGTGTGTGTTTTATTCAAGGAGTTCTACTTAGCCTTGTTTTTGTGCTTAGTTGCTCCTCTGCTGCAAAATACCATCTCTCAAAGCTACCTATTCGTTTCCTATTGTTTTTCTTTCTCCTGTTTCATCCACATTCATCTAATGCATCATTTGAAACTCTCCTCAAACCTCTGGTCTTTCAATTTATCTGTGCCCCATTTCCTAAATTTACGCTTCTGCAATTTCTTCAGTTTACATCTGCAGTTCATAACCAATAAATTATGGCTAGAGTTGGTATCTGCTACTGGAAAAGCTATGCAGTTTAAAAGCTGGTTTTGGGATACCTGTTTCATTAATATATAATATATCTGAGACCTTCTGTCACCTCCTTGTCTCTCCCACATATACAACCATCTTTCACGATTCTTAAAGATACGTTTCACAACGATTAAATTGTTTTCTGTGAAAACTTCTACCAGATGGTTTCCCCTTTCATTCCTTTCCACTTTTCCATGTTCTCTTACTGTTTTCCCCCTTTTCTTTTTCTTGGTATTGGATTCCAGTCCCTGCTTACAATCAGGTTTCTATCTTTCTTAATGATTAGAATAATATCTTCATTAGCTGTGGAACTAGTAGGCATATAAATGTTTACTACTGTGTTTGGTGTTGGCTTTGTTTCTATCTAGGCTGTAATAATGCATTGCTTTTCATAGTAGCTTACCCACATTCCTATTTCTTATTCATTATTAGACCTGCTCCTGCATTACCCATATTTGATTTTTTGTTGAGAACCCTGTACTCACCTGAACAGAAGTCCTGTTTTCCTTACCACCACACCTCACTATCTTACACCAGATCTAATTTCAGAGTATCCATTTCTCTCTTTATTTCTCTAGCGTGCCTAATTAAGGGATCTAAAATTCCAAAATTTGATCCATAAACACCAGATTTGTTTTTTCCTATAATAACATCCTCATTAGGAGTCCCCCCCCCCCTTTCCTGAGATCTTAATGGGGGACAATTTTACCTCTAGAATATTTAACTTATGAGGATGCCATCACCATTAAACCAAATATTAGAGCCACATGTCCTGGGGAAATATACTAGCTATAGTTTCATATTGTTTGCAACCATTTCCATTACCAACATACCAAGGCCACATTGGCTAGTGTTACAATGCCAGATCTGTCAATTATACAGATATGTGTCCCTCTAATGTGATTTCATCTGGGATACAGCAGTTTGTAAACTTCTATTGTTGGGACATGTGAGCCACCCCACTGTGGCAATGTCCATGATTCATTGATATTTTCTACAATACTTGAAAAAGTACTGCACGCTGGAATTATGAATCTAGAATTAAGACTACATTCTCAGTCATGAATAATGTCGTGGAATCCTTAAGCAGAAAGATGTCATTTGGGCTGTGTTTGTGATCTTTGTAAGTTTTTAATTGAGTAGAGCACACAGTACTACTTGACAAAGCATATCATTACAGTATCAAAAGGGCACTGGGAAACTGGCTGAAATCATACCTCCAATACAGTAAGCATTTACATCTTCATCTAAATTCACACTCTGTGAACCACTGTGAAGTGCATGACATCAGGATACTTCTGATCTTACCAAATGTTAGGATTTCTTCCTGTTTCATTTGCACATGGAGCATAAGAGGAACACACATTTAAATATGCAGTATAATTTGTCTGATCTTGTCCTCATGATCCCTATGGGTGTGATATATGGGGGCAAGGGGGGGGGGGGGTGAATGTGGAATATTCCTAGATTCTACATTTAACAATTGTTTGTGAAACATTGTAAGTAGGCTTTCACATGATAATCAGTGTCTACCTTAAAGTATCTTCTTCAACACTCTTAGCATTTCCATAATACTATCCCGTAAATGAGACTAACCTTTAACTATCTGTGCTGCACTCCTATGTACACCAGGTGTTAAAAAAGAAAGTATTCCATATTTTGAGAGGTGGTACTATGGACAAAAAAAAAGTTCATGGAACATGAGCTGCAAAAGACATACCATAAGAACTATGAACACTTGTTCAACTTTGCTACTGTGAAACACATCTCTTGTACTGCAAGATCTTTGCTGCCACAGATGACCTACAGAATGCAGTAAATGAGTAGTAGTAGTAGTAGTAGTAGTAGTAGTAGTAGTGAAGACACATTCCTCTGTTACAGCGTGCAGTAAGCACCTGTTAGTGCTGCTACTGTAAACTATATCCAAAATTCTGGACAAATGCAGCACATACATTAGTTTTAGTAGTACTAGGTTATGTTGTGATGAATTTGTGAAACGCTTTTACATTGTAGTTTTATCTTTGCACTTACCACCACAATATGTCTGCTTGTGTCTGTATGTGTGGATGGATATGTGCGTGTGTGCGAGTGTATACCTGTACTTTTTTTCCCCCTAAGGTAAGTCTTTCCGCTCCTGGGATTGGAATGACTCATTACACTCTCCCTTAAAACCCACTTCCTTTCGTCTTCCCCTCTCCTTCCCTCTTTCCTGATGAGGCAACAGTTTGTTGCGAAAGCTTGAATTTTGTGTGTATGTTTGTGTTTGTTTGTGTGTCTATCGACCTGCCAGCGCTTTCGTTCGGTAAGTCACCTCATCTTTGATTTTATATATAATTTTTCCCATGTGGAATGTTTCCTTCTATTATATTGAAATAATGTTCTATCTTATACAAGCAGCCCAACAAAGTACTAAAAATGTGCTGACTTGGCAGCACCTTTCTTGAGTTTTCTTTGTAACCAGTCAAGTTGTATCTCATTAAATGCTGTAGAACATGGTAGGAACACCCATTTATAAAAGACGAGATAGGTAATTGACATCCCATTACAAACACATCTCCCTCTTCTCATGTTGTGAAGTTCTGTGCACTATCGTGCAAGTTTATGAAGTTTCAACCAAACTCGGCACAGAATTTTCAAAGCCTCTTTTCTGAGACTTCCAACAGACTCAGAACAGTAGGACGTGATCAGTTCTAATGGAAAATGCAGCAGGTAATGGGCTTTGTATAACTTCCATGAGTCAACTGATCTTTTCCACTTTTCCTGCCACTGGGAAGTTCCAAGACCTTGGAGCCCAAACAGTAGCCATTGTTTGCTCTAGTGTGTGCCACAGTCTGTAGTAGTTTGCATTGTCTTTCCTCGGTGGCTGTTAGAATAGGCTCTTCAGTTTGTTGATTGGACCTCAAAGCATATATCCTGAGTACACAAGATGATATTTCTTGTCCTTTGCTGCCATTCCCATAAGGGATAGAATTATTCATTTCAAATTGAAACTGCCTTGACACAGAACACAGAAGGCTTTCCAAGAGGTGAAGTATGTTTCTCTGGCTCATGTTAACTTTCAGTGGGAGGCAGCACCTCATACTTCTTGATTTGGGGGACAAGTGTATCGTGAGCTCTCCCTGGTTCCTGCCTCCTGTGACAGGGCCTTCGACATACCACTGACAAACCACTCACAGTCAAGTCAAGTCAATAAGTAGTACTTTAACCTGTTTACTGTAATTGAGCAACAGTTTCCCTCCACATTTTATTCTCCAAACTTAACCTGCATTGCCAAACTAACTATTCCTTGATTCGTAAAGATCTCTTTACAATGACTTGATTTAGTACCTCTTGATTAGTTCCTTGATCTACCCATCTGATCATCATTTTGCTGTAAGACTACATTTCAAAATCTTCAGTTTTCCACTTGTCTTTCTGCTTATTGTCCATGTTTCACTACAGTATAAGGCTACCCTCCAGTAAATACTTTCAGAAAAGTATTTAAATATATATTAGATGTAAATATATTTTCTCATTTTCTGAAAAGCCTTTTTAGTTATAGCCAGTCTACACCTAAAATGCTCTATATTTCTTCCATTATCAGTTATTTTTCTGCCCTAATAGTAAAATTTGTCTATTACTTATAGTCTCTCATTTCCTAGTTTAATTCTCTCAACACCATGTGATTTGGTTTGACTACACTCCATTTCCTCCATCCAGAACGTTATGCATTCCATTCAACTGACCCCTCAAGTTGTTTGCCACCCCTGAAAGCATTGTGACGTCACCAGCAGATCTTTTTTTTCTACTCCCTTTCTAGAATTTTAATTCCTTTTCCAAATATCTGCTTGTGTGTCTTATGTTACCATAAGATCGAACATATTCATCTCCAGATGGCTTCAGTAATCAGAAAGGTAAAAGTTTAAATAGAAATATATTTGAAGATGAAGTATGTAAAATAAATAATGTTCTATCATATACAAGCAGCCCACCAAAGTACTAAAAATGTGCTGACTTGGCAGCACCTTCCTTGAGTTTTCTTTGTAACCGGTCAAGTTGTATCTCAATAAATGCTGTAGAACATGATAGGAACACCCATTTATAAAAGACGAGATAGACAAGTGACCTCTCATTACAAACACATCTCCCTCTTCTCATGTCGTGAAGTAATTTTGAGATTGCAGCCTCAACAGAATATTGAACCACCTTCCTCAGCTCAGTCTGGCTTCAGTACAGGCTTCAATACTGAGAAACCACTAAATACTGAGGAACCACTTAATGACCTCACAAATTCAGTAGAAACATGCAAGAAAAATTACCCTGTTGACATTTTCTGTGGTCTTGGCAAGACCACTGAATGAGTAGTTCATAAAATTATAGTAGGGAGACTAACATAAGTTCCCTTTCTGTGAATCAAGTCTTATTTTAACAGTAGGAAACAGAGGATCTTATTAACAAATGATGCAACTGGAATAAGACTAAATTTGGTGAGAAGAAACATTAAATATAGTGTTCTATCAGATTCTGCGTTCAACTTGCTTCTGTTCTTAAGGGCCTGTACCTCAATTAATAAAAACAGAATCAGTTGATTATCTGTCTGTGTGACTGTTTTCTCAGGAACAGGTATAGGTTTCAAGTTGAAAGTTATGTTACATACTCAGGTCTCTGTCCCTTGGCAGTGTGAAAACTTTAAGCCTCTAAGTCATTGTAATAAAAAAATCCCGCCATTTATGTCCGTATTTCATTACTCTCAGACTCATTCATCTGGTACTTCCAGTTGACCTAGAATCACGAAATTTGACAAGAAGTAAAGTTTCATAGTACAAGTACAGGAAAAAAATCCAAAAATTGTTAATTTGTAATTATAGCACATAATAAAATATTATTTTGCCATTTGTTGTCTCTCTGTCTGTATGTCTGTTAATACCTCTTTGTCTCAGGAATGTTCTTTTGTATCAAGTTGAAAATTATGTCATGTACTAAGTTCTATTGTCACTTGGCAGTGTAAAAAATTTAAGCTTTTAAGTCAATGCAATCAAAAAATATCACCATTTATGTTACATATTTTAGATACAAACTCATTCATCAAAACCTGTAGATGAACTGTCTGTATATGTTTCGGGCCTGGTGGTCTAGCAATAAAAGTGCGCCCGGAAAGTGAGAAATCATGGGATCACACAAATCTCAGGTGGACCACAGATTCTTCAATCTTTGTTTTAACCTGGCCTTCACCTCTCAACAATGTGAAGAATTGCCAGAAACAACACGTGATTCAGATTACACATTAAAATGGTACATTCCCTTTCCCTGGATGGATGCCTGGGGTAGGTAAGGGACACACAAGTCATCAAAGAGGCATCCAGTCAAAAAACTTGTACCAGGCCATTGAGCCACATAAAATTTTGTTACAATCTACATACATAGCTAAGTTTGTACACTGCCATCAGAGTGCAAGTCCTACTTACACTTGTTTACTTACATAGCTGATTTACATGAGAAATTGGAGGGCACTTCAGAAACCGTACTTGCTAACAACATATAAAATGATAAAAGACACAAACACTTTCAACTTAACAGCCAGGAGAATAATGGCGCAGGTTTACAACTGATTCACAGTTAGTGGTTTAACCCTTAGTCTTACAATAAACTCATATTATGCTATTCAAAGCAAATAAAAATGACTTCCAGGTACTAGAAGTAGGGATCAATAGGCAGACAGCAGAAGTCTCAGAATGTGAAGTTTCTATGCATCCAGATGTATAATGAATTGAGATGAGACCAGCACCTGGATAAGTTAACCAAAAGGTTCAGCTCTGCCCACTATGCACTCAGTCTCTTTTGTGTTAGCCTGTAGGGAGAATTTTCATAGCATACTTCCACTTAATACTGTATTTATTCTACAGGAATGCGCAGCAATAATATTATGTTAAGTTGGTAATTAAACATCTTGCAAAAGCCTCTTCAGGGCTCTAGATATTCTAACACTTGCATGACAACAAGAGAGAATTTAGGATTAACTGTGCAATTCACAGTTACAATGCTACAAGTAAAAAAAAATCTCTTATAAACTATGCATTACTAGAAGGGAAGTAATTCACTGACAGACTACGCATAACTAAAAGTAACAATAATTTGCATAAACTGTGTAGGCTAATGATCACAATTGGGTTTTATATTCTGCCACTAAAGTCTGTAACAGGTTAGAACAGAATAGAAACTTTATTGTCACATAACATGTCATATGCAATCAGATGATTGGGACATAGGTGACTCATCAGTTTAAAGCTACTTCTAATTCTAAGTATACAGAATAATTACAGGTATTTTGTAATTTTAAGTACCATAAAATGATTTAAAATAATCAAGTTGAAACTAAATTTTTCACAGACTTTATTTCGCAGCCACATACCCATATAGTAAGGAGTCTTCTCCAGCAGTTTTAGCCTATGAGTTGGTAACTTATACTGATATTTGTTTCTTGTTTCATAATCATGCTTAAACAGGTTATCCTCAAAAAGTTGTGGGTTTTGTTTAGAAAACTTAATTGTCTAATAGATAGAGAGGCCAGGAACAGTCATAAGATCAAGGGCCTTGAATAGAGGTCTGCACAATTGCCTTTTTTCTGCACCTGCCATTGTCCTAATGATTTTTTTCTGTAGTGTAAAGACTTTCTGTAAGTTTGTTTTCTCTGATTCCCCAAAAATTATACCATATCTATTCACAGACACAAAATATGCATGATATACAACTTTTTTGACTGGTGTTTCTATTATACTGCTTATAACATTCATTGCAAATATTAGATTATTTAGACGGTGACAGATGGCATCTACATGGTCTGCCCGTGATGAATTCTTGTTCGGCATTACACCTAGAAATTTGGTTCAGTTTGTGGTGGCAAGGCAATTGTCCTCATATGGTATTTCTAGTATATATTGTACAGTTTGTTTTGTGGTAAAGTGAATTGTTTGTGTCTTCGTTAGATTTAATTTGAGACCATTATTTCTCACCCAGGCCTCAATTCCAGCCAGAGACTGCTGAAAATGATTTTCACTTTTCTTGCAACAGGCTATTACTGTAGAGTCATCCGCATAAAGAATAGTGTCTGAATTTATGTTAGTTGGCAGGTCGTCTATATAATACAAGGACAATATTGGCCAGGGATAGAGCCTTGTGGTTGCCAGTAGACATCAGACACATAACTGAAAATTTTTGGCTGTTCAAAAACAATGTAGAAGAAAACCTCATTAACCACCCTTTCCGCAGTTTATCAGAATATTTGGACACAGGGATGTTAAGTCAACATAACTGTAATATTTATATTAAGAACATCTTGACTTATGTATAGACACCTGATAGTAGTCTGAATATTTAGACAACTGCTTGATTTGAAACATTAGAGAAAAACAGCAGCTGAGAAGGATTAGAGAAAGAGCAATGTGTCCTTCCCCCCTCACCCCCCTGCCACCACATAGGAGCTGTTTTTCCCCTAATATACATACACATATTCCGCATAAAGAATAAAGGAAATAGGAACAGACAAGATCTTCGAATGTGCAGCCATAAAGCTTACAGATCTAAATCTAATTGTAGCTACAATTTACCATCCCCCATCCAGTAGTATTAACGATTTTCTGTTACAAATGGACTTGTTTCTACCCAAATAAGTCAGTGGAAACAGGATGTAATTATATGTGGTGACTTTAATATAGACTTTCTCACCCACAACAGAAACAGGGAGACATTAATTAACATTGCAAAAACTTACAACCTGCATGGCCTTGTAAACGAGCCCACTAGAATAACACCCACATTCAAGACAGCTCTAGATCAAATTTTTGCAAATAGAAATAAACTTAACCAACACTAGAAGTATACAATGCAGGATTCAGCAACCACCAAACCGTCATTCTAAAGGTCGATGTTAGCAAATATATCTCAAACCCAGTTCCACCTAAAATTTTATGAAGGTTTTTCACTCAAGATAACTTGAACAAGTTAAATGCCCTCCTTAGTAAAGAAAAGTGGATAGAGATGTACACAGCCAGTGACGTCAACATGAAATTCAACATATTTCTTGACACAATGAGCCGCCACTTCGAAGAGGCTCCAGTAAGAATAAATAATAATAAGAGAAACAAAACTTGGATTGCACCAGCTATACAAAACATGTTATGTAAACAAAATAATGACTCCCCCCAACTAACAGAATACTATAAAAACAACACATGTATCCTAAGAAGAGTGACAAGACAGGCAAAAAGGATGAAAAATGATGAGTACATTGAAAAATCCAGCAATAAAGTAAAAGCAATGTGGAATATTTCAAAAATTTTGTACACACAATTGCTGAACCATTAACTCACCTCTGTGACTATTCTTTCCAGGCAGGCACTTTCCCTCAAGCTCTGAAACTTTCTAAAGTAATTCCTGTCTTCAAAAAAGGTGATAATACAGATATGAATAACTAAAGACCTATCTCAATCTCATCCTGCTTTTCTAAAGTTTTTGAAAAAACAATGTACAAAAAACTGATGGACTTCATTAAAAAAAAAAAAAAGATTTACTAAGTTTAGCTCAATGTGGGTTCAGAAGCAACAAATCTACTGAAACAGCAGTATATGATTACATAAAGACGCTATTAGATCTGTTAGACAAAAAGCAACCCATAACAGACATATTTCTGTATCTGTCAAAGGCTTTTGACACTGTTGACCACAAAATATTGCTGGAAAAAATAGAACACTATGGTATCGGAGGAATTGCAAACAATTGGATTGCTTCATTCCTAACCAATCAGAAGCAGAGAGTCAGCATGAAATACACTAATAGACAAAGCAACTGAATAACCGAAATCCTATTGAGTAATAAAACTGTAAAGTAAGGTGTACCACGGGGTTCAGTATTGGGATCTCTACTTTTCCTCCTGTATCTTAATGACTTGAGCCTGAATGTAGATGCACATAAAACAATAATATTTGCTGATGAGACAACTGCACTCCTCAAAGGGGAGAATACAGAGGCTGTGCAAAAAGCAGTGACCTTGGCCACTGAAAAACTCAGCAACTGGGCTAAAATCAACAGATTAACTATCAACACCAAAAAGACAGCTTCCATGAACATTCACACAACACAAAATGCAAATTCCTCTCAGCCACTTGTCACTGTAAATAACCAGCCAATAGGTACTGACACTGTTTTCAAATTCCTGGGTCTGTGGGTTCAAGATAACCTGAAATGGAATACACATATGGGAAAGGTAAATGCCAGAATTAGTACTGGCTGTTATGCATTGAGTGTACTGAAGTCATGTGCTAGCCTGAAAATATTAACCACCGTGTACTACACTTACATACAAGCCCACCTAAAATATGGTGTGATATTCTAGGGAAATTCTCCAACTGCCCTGAGCACATTCAAAATCCAGAAGAGAGCAATGAGGATTATTACTGGAAGCAAACCCAGAGACTCCTGCAAAGCCATCTTCAGAAAGTTGGAAATCCTTACACTGCCTTGCCTATACATTCTCGAGACTCTAAAATTTTTCAGAAACAACATAGTGCCAACTGACTCCAGAGTCATAAAAAATAATGAAATACATAAACACAACAGCAGAAAAAACTCAAATCTTCACGTTTTACATACAAATACTCAACAATCTTCCCACTAGTATTAAATCCATTGAAGACAACATAAAATTTAGCAAAGCCGTGAAGTCATATTTGTTGTGTCACTGTTTTTGCTCTATAAATGAATACCTAGAACAGTAATCTTGCTATTTATGTCAAACTGAAAACACTGAGCAATGGAGTGAAGTTAACTTAACCAATCTTTGCAATATAATACATTATGTATGTTAATATATGTTAACAATGTTAACTGATATTTTCCTAACATCCGTAACACACTGTGTACCATCAGATCACATGGAATAAATAAATAAAATAGTGTCTGAATTTATGTCAGTCGGCAGATCATTTATATAATACAAGAAAATATTGTCCAGGTTGTCAGTAGACATCAGACACATAATTGAAAATTTTTGGCTGTTCAAAAACAGTGTAGAAGAAAACCTCATTAGCGACTCTTTCGGCAGTTTATCAGAATAATTGTATACAGGGATGTTAAGTCGACATAACTGTAATGTTTATATTAAGAACATCTTGACTTATGTATAGACAGCTGATAGTAGTCTGAATATTTAGACAACTGCTTGATTTGAAGCATTAGACAAAAACAGCACCTGAGAAGGATTAGAGAAAGAACAATGTGTCACCCCCCTGCCATCACAGAGGAGTTTTTTTCCCCCTAATATACATACACGTATCTAGAGGTAATTCACATAATCATCAGGTATGGCTAAATTAGAGCAAGCCATAATTTGTTGTCATTACACTTTGTAGAAGTAAACTATATAGGCTGCTTTCGCTTGCTAACATATAACAGAACACAATGTGTGACTTAATGAATGAATGGAAAGTACTGCAGAAACATTGTTATAACAGCATGATATAAAGTTTTCAAGTGCTGAGAAGCCAGAAGCTCAGAGCTGTCACAAAACCAGCGCAATATGCACAGAAACCAATTCAAAACATTATCTCAAAATATAAGACCCAAGGAAAAATGTCATTACAGGGATACCACATAGACACTATCTGTTAGCATTCTCTTGAGTTAATACCACCACAGGGAAAGTCAATAGGCTCTTCGAATAACACTATGATTACAGTGCAAATGCCTTTGTGGCAACGATGAAATCGACATCAACGTTGATACATCCATCTTTGGACTAAGCTAAGATTATCTTTGGCCTCTTCTGTCATGACTAGTTCTTTGTGAGCCTTGCTTGTGTTTTGGTGAATAAATGAATTACTGTGAAATGGGGGTTGTTTGGTGTAACTAACCCAAACTTCCCACTCACTGATGACCCTGAGTTGTAACGTCTTCCGTTTTCGCCGTTTTACTGTGTCCGTGACTTCCGCGTCGGTTATTTTCGCATGTATTACATCAACACAGCATTCGAACAATGACTTCGGCCCAGTGCCTAACGCCGGATTTTGTGATCAACATGCATCGTGTTGCGGGTGATGTGCACCCCCCCGGGACTGCAACACAATGCCTCTCACTCAATGATTACGCCGATTTCACCGGACGTTTTCGAGCCTGCAACAATAAGTGAGGTTAGGAGTGTGCATGACTCCGGCTATCAAATGCCTTTGTTCCGACCACATGTGCCCTTCTTCATCGACTGTGCAGTTACCTCTTATGGGTCTCCGTGCAGTGCGGGACCAATGCCGATTTCTGCAAATGCTTCGCTGGGCAACTTACCACCGCCAGGACAACGATTTGCCATGCCGCAATCCATGCAGTACCATGCGGATACCTGCCACATGGCCGGATCTGCTTCGTTCACAGGTCAACCTCCTCAGCATCTGACCACATCCGCGCCTGCCTCAGTTCAGCATCAGCACATGCCTTCCTACTTCGATACCTCGGCCTGCAACAGGAACAATAACTTGTTATCAGTGCCTGACCTCCACCTCTGTCCCACAGCTATGCCTCAGTGTTTTGTGCCACGACATTCACCTTATCTGCACACCATATTGAGTGGAGTGACTATTAACAGTGAACATTCTCACATTCTGTCCCACGTTCTACATCATTTCCCACACTGTGCTTCTGGACAGCCCGCACCTCCGCAGCCTCCCTGCAACACAGGTGGCCCTAGCTGTGATAATATGTCAAGCTTTCCGCAGACTAACATGCATTATCAAACTTTGAACTTTTTCTCACCTGTCGCCCCCGTGCCAGCTCCAGTCGATCTTCCGCTACCATTCTCACCACATCTCGGTGCCTCATCCGCATCGGTCTTCCGCGATGTGTCAATCTGAACACACCCGCAAGGTGTTGAGCTTCCGCAAGCACAACCGACACATTACGGTGTCTGACCCGCGTCAGCCTTCCGCGTCGCGATGGATCGTGCTCAACCACAATGTGTCATCTTCACACTGCCACTTGAACAGCCATCATTGCCACATCCCCTGGAGGCACACTCTCCTGGGATACTACAGCAAAAACAGCTTGTTTCAGGCAGTGCCCCGACGAACTCAACTCAACCTGTTCTTCCGAACATTTTACAATGCTTACCAGAACTGCCGCTGTTTAATTCCGACAGAGCTACAACCTGGTTCAAAATTGCAGACGAAGTGTTCGACCATTACAAACTCGATGAGTCAACCAGGTTTCTGTGCCTCATCACCCACCTGCACGACCAGGAGGACTTGATTGCTGACCTGATCGATGTCCCAGACTCATCTACCCAGTACACTCTAGCCAAAAAGAAAGTTCTACATCGGCTTGCACGCTCAACTGAGGCAGCAATACGGCAAGTTCTCCACGTCGAGCAACTAGACAATGACAAACCTTCCCGGCTCTGGAGATGACTATGTGCCCTGGTCAGTGCCGATCTACTCTCTATATATATACTAAGATGGTATCTGTTCTTTCAGACATGTCTGAAAGAACAGATATTATCTTAGTATATATATAGTTAAGGCTCACCGGCCTCTTGACCATCTTCTTCTTCTGTGTGAATGCACAAACAGTGCCCGAACTCTTACGGGAATCAGCAACACGCCGCGAGTAATGAGTATAATGGGCAGGGGCACTACGAATGTAGTGCGGGACAATACGTTGAGAATGTGGGTTTCGCAGGAGGCTTGCCAGAGATAAATCCCCTGCAGTCGCACTATCCTCTGTGTCCTCGGTGGCTCAAATGGATAGAGCGTCTGCCATGTAGGCAGGAAATCCCATGTTCGAGCCCCGCTCGGGGCAAACATTTTCATCTGTCCCCGTTGACATATGTCAACGCCTGTAAGCAGCTAAGGGTGTTCATTTCATTGTAATTTCGATCTACTCTCTGACACAGCTCTCCTCACCATCTGGTCAGATAAACTATTTCCTCACATCCGCTTTGCTCTGGCACTGTGCTGACGTTCTGCTCGCTCCAGGAAGCAGTAAACAAGCTACTGGGACGTCACCGGCTCCGCCCACGGTCACACCCCCTCCTGCAACCAAGCCTGCTTTGGCGACCGAACCTCAGCCACCACCACTGGCATCGAATGTTCCACAGGAAATGCAACCGCACCACCATTACTGTTACTTCCACACACGGTTTGGTGAAGCGGCACGAACTGTAGACCACCCTGCTACTTCCCAAATGCCAATCGCAGGTAGGTCCGGGTGCCACCTCCTGCGCACAACATGACAGGCAACCCCCAGTGCTCCATTCTGTCTGGGAACGACCAGATAACTGTGGATGACTTTACATTAAACATGTTTCGTCGGGATACCATTTCCTAGTAGACACAGGTGCTGATGTTTCGCTGCTGCCTACGCCCTTAGCGTCGTTGAACATCCACCCTCATCATACTTCACTGCAGACCATGAATTCAACTAAACTACAATGCTCGGGTTTGACTTCCCATGTCATCTCACTCTCTGCAAACTGCAAACTCAAATGGACTTTTTTAGTGTGCGAAATTGATGTACCTATATTAGGCATTGACTTCTTGCAATACCACAAACTTTCATTGGACCTAGTGTGAAACACTGTGCTTCATCACCCATCCAAGACTCACTTCCCCTGTGCTCCGTCGAGCAAACCCCCCTGTGACACATCGGTCTGGGCTCATCTCATCCGTACATGCTTGTCTCTGTCGACGACATTACAAGAAACAACTCACAAGTGCCTTGTCAAGCTTGAAAACGTCGTTCGCCTACACAGGGAAAACTTCGAGCTCTCCCTCCGGCTCCACGAAACTCAGCTCCAGCTCTCTGATGCAGCAAAGGAATTACAGACACTACAGTAAGGGCAAAGCAAGGTCAGTAAGTGCGCCGAATCTGCTTGCAGTCCCAGCAATCGAGCCTCTGTGTGTTTACCTCCCACTACCCCTCGCAACTGTACTATCAAGACTGCCATAACATGTAGTGACAGCTCCACAGGGCCACACCCTCCTAACACGACAGTGTTTGACACTCGGCCGGACACAAGTGCGCATGTGCGACGAGCGTCATGTGTTCCTGAACTGATGGCTCCTACCCCACCCCTCATGGACAGCACCTCAAACTATGCAACTTTGGCTCCTACGCGCACTGTGCGACCACTACTGACAACAAAAACAGTGCACTCGCACCTAGTACTTCACCCATGATCCTGCTGCCACAGGCTGCGCCCTCGGACAGTGGACTCACTAACGGCTCACGAGCTCTACCAAGCTCTCCTGACCACGGTGCCACTGCTTAGGGCCGGTGGCCATCTTGTCGCGTTTACTCCTGGGACACTTTGCTGCCTCGGCTCCCATCGGACTTGTCAAGTGGCTCCGAACACCACAACCAAGCCTCGCCTGCCCCGCCTGCCACACATTGTAAACAAACTGCCTCCCGCGCCACTGGCAACATTTCTGTCATCACCAACGGCACGGTTCACAAGCTTTGCCTCACGGCACTTCCCCCAATCTCCAGTAAACCATGTCGACTTTGTCCCGTGCGCCTCTCCGACCTTAAAAATCAGATTTCTGAACTACTAAGCTCCAGCGTCATTGAACCCTCTGTCAGTAGCTGGTCTACGCCCATACATATGACACCCAAGAAAGATGGGTCCTGGCACATGTGTGGAGACTACTGTCGACTAAATGCATGAACAATTATGGATACCTACCCCATACCCAACATTGCCGACTTTACCAGTTCCCTCGCAGGTGCGACCACGTTCTCTGTCATTGATTGCAAACGGGCCTACCACCAGATCCCTATGGCACCTGAAGACATCAAGAAGACAGCAATCACCACCCCGATCGGGCTATTTCAGTTTTGATTCATGCCCTTCGGTCTGAAAAACGCAACCCAGACCTGGCAACGCTTCATCAACGAAGTGCTATTCGACCTAAAATTCTGCTTTGCATATCTTGATGACATTCTTGTGTTCAGCTCCTCCATCAAGGACAACATTCGACATGTGCAAACTGTTATGAACACTCTCGCGGCAGCAGGCATCGAGACCAACCAGGTCAAATTGCAGCTACATCAACCCGCTGTCACTTTTCTTGGTTTTCGGGTCTCTGTTGACGGCGTTTCACCGCCCCCTGAGAAAGTACAAACAATACTAAACCTACCCAGACCTTCGTCATTCGAAGAGCTCCAGCGCTTTCTGGGAACGGTTAATTATTATCACCGACATCTACCTCGGGCTGCGGCGATTCAGGCTCCACTGACGGATGCCTTGGCAGGCACCCACACTTCTGGATCTCGGCCCGTTCCATGGACTCCTGCTATGACTGACTCTTTCACTGACCTCAAAAATCTTTTGGCCGAGTCCTGCACCATCGTGCATCCTCATCCCAATGCGTAACGTTTCATCACCACAGACGTGAGCGACACTGCCATCGACACTGTCCTTAGCCAGACAATCAATGGCCAAACTTCGCCTCTGCAGTTCTTCTCACGCAAGCTCACCAATGCACAACGGAAATATTCCTCGTTTGACTGGGAGTTGCTCACGGTCTACGAAGTGATCAAGCATTTTAAGACTGATGTTGAGGGACACCCTTTCTATGTTTTAACGGACCACAAACCCCTGGCTGCGGCCATTACAAACCTGCCAGCTGACCCCCCTCCTCGCCGCTTCAGATACATGGACTTCATACCTCAGTTCACCACCGATGTCAGACACATAAAGGGTGCTGACAATATAGTTGCTGATTTCCTTTCACGAGTCAATGCCATCCATTCGCTGTTAGACCTTTCTGAACTGCCTAACCTCCAACCCGCTGACGAGGAAACACAAAACCTGATTTCAGACTCTACCTCTTCAATACACTTTGTCCGCACCACCTTCCCTGGCATATCTGGTGCGACGACAGTACGGGCACATTACACCCCCTCATCCCAACCACGCTCCGTCGAGCTGTCTTCAGTGCATTGCACAATTTAGCCCACCGCTGTGTGCATCCGCCCGCCTCGTAGCAGAGCACTTTGTGTGGAGAAATGTCAACAAGGACTGCCAGCAATGGGCACACTCCTGCGTTGCATGCCAATGCTGCAAAGTACACAAGCACACTTCACCGCCCCTCAGCGCCTTTTCGATCCGTCCTGGGCATTTCCAGCATATTCATATTGACATTGTCGGCCCTTTCCCCCCCTCTAATGGCTTTTGTTATGTTCTCTTGTCTCTCGACCAAACAACTCACTGGGTTGAGTCTGTCCCCCCCCCCCCCCCGTCCCCCCCCCCCCAACATTATGGCAGAAACTGTTGCTCGAGCTTTTGTCAAGTCACAGGTATCGCGTTTTGGATGTCCAGCTATCATCACGACTGACCAGAGCAGACAATTTGAGTCAGCCCTGTTCAACAAGATTTGTAACATGTGCGGCATCTGGCGCATCCATACCATAGCATATCACCCGCAAATTAACGGGCTAGTTGAGCGCTGGCACCGCACTTTCAAGGCGGCTCTTCAATGTCACGACTCTCTATGGATGGAGGCCCTTCCCCTTGTGCTACTCAGCATTCATGTGATCTATAAGAAAGACCTCAAAGGCACAATTGCCGAGTTCGTATACGGCCAGAACATTGTTCTCCCTGGCGAACTTGTGAGCCCTTCCGCTTCACTCCCTCAGTCTGACTTACCTTCCTTCGTGGACCGCGTCAGATGCCACTTCATCAACCTCCATATCCCTCTGCCCACCAGCCACTCCCGCCCTAGGGTTCACGTCCCAAAATCTCTGGACAATTGCGAGTACATCATGCTCTGAGATGACACTGTCCATTCTCCCCTCCAAGCTCCATATATCGGCTCGTACTGAGTTCTCCGGCCCTCCGCCAACACCTGTGACATCCAGATGAAAGATTCAGCTGTTACAGTCTCTCTCAACAGACTTCAGCCTGCTCATGTCGAGCCTTTTTCTACCCCCCTTCAGGCCACGACCATGCCACTCACTGCCATGGCTCACGACGCTCTGACCACTCCCTCCACGTCGGACTTCCAGCTCCAATCGTCGAGCTCCCCTCTGATCTCGCCCTCTACTCTGGTCTCACACACTCCATAGAGTGACCACATGCTCCCCACGACGAGCTTACCTAAGATCACGCCCTCGCCGCCGGGCCCTTCGCCAGTCCCTCCGACCTCTCCACCGTCGCCTGCCTCGCCCTGTCGAGGTTTCTCACCCCCCCCCCCCCAATCTTGAACATATCCTCACTCGACGTGTTTGTGCCTGTCCCCCCAGACATAATCCACGAAATCTCAATAATACTGCACAATTATACACTGTCCGTTGTGTGTTTCTCTCCATCCAGTGCTCATGACAATCTTCTCCATTCCCTGGCACCTGGTGAAATGTGTTTCCCTCCCACCCGACGTCGACCTGGACATGCTTTGTGTGTTCGCCATGCCCACCGGAGACAACATCATTGTCGCTCTGTTCCATCTGCAAACCGCCGGCCTACCTGTCGCCGCACGACCAGCACGCCCAGTATGACGCCTGGCTTGCTTCAACGACTTCCAGGTTTGGTGGCCGAACCTTCCTTCACGACATCTACCCATGCAGCTTCCCGACAACGCTGTCGAGCTGACCGCGGTCCGGCTGCCGCAGACCACTCCTACCGACGCCATAGTAACCCCCCTCCCCCGGCCCGGCCTCTCAAGAGTACTCCATACTGCAGGAGAAGGGGGGGGGGGGGGGGGGGCTATGTGGCACCGATGAAATCGACACCAACGTCGATGCATCCATCTTTGAACTAAGTTAAGATTATCTTTGGCCTCTTCCGCCATTACTAGTTCTTTGTGAGCCTTGCTTGTGTTTGGGTGAATAAAAGAACTACTGCAAAATGGGGGCTGTTTGGTGTAACTAACCTGAACTTCCCCTTCACCTTCTTTCTCACCACAGAGAAGATGGAGAGAAGTCTCTTCACTTCAGAAAGAATGGAACATATTTGAACACAATAGGCCAATCAAAGCTAAGCCAGTCATTCAGAATTCTTCTGAAAAATATGTGTCCGAATAAGTGAAATCCAGTGCCTCTACCACAAACAGAATCAGAAACAGCTATTACTGTAGACTACTTTTTATAAGGTAACAATTCTGCATGAGTAAAAGCAGCAGCACCAGTAGCAGTTGCAACACGAGCAGTATCAGTAACACTATCAACAACATTAGCAGTAACAACATCAACATCAGTAGGAGGAACAGTACCTTCATGATTACTATCAACAAAAACAGTACTAGCATCAGACTTGCTACCGACTGCATGACAGTGTTTAGAACCATGGAAACTACTATTACTGAAACAAAAAGCCCACACATCTAAAGCGCAAGGATGTTTTATATCCAGGAACTGGGAAAAAAGTTACGCAATATACAGATAAATGATTGTGGGGGAGTGATAAATTACAAAAGAAGAAAACTTATTTGTTAGTGTAAATGAGTCATTAGAAATAACAGTAGTAAAAATAACAGCAAAGGAAAATCAGCACTTTAACATTTAAACTAATACTTCATAATTATTTATATAACAAATTACAAGTGCTAGAAGTAAAATTAGAATATGATCTACATTTTGATTTCACTTACAGGTCACAGCATTGGATGTTAAAACAGCAGATGGAAACAGTATTAACTTTTGAATGAAAGTATCTTTGAGATATTTGGTTTATTCTGCATTTTTGAGCTTAGGGTTTAAGAGGATGATAACATATTTCTTCTTTTGTAAATATATATTATGAATTTTTGTTTTTAGAATTGTTCTGTACCCTTGAGGAAGGCAATGGCAAACCACCTCTGCTAGGACTGTGCCTAGTCAGCGGTGCGGGTCTCCCACATTGTCCTCTTATGCTCCTCGGAGTTTGGGACCTCATCATCATCACCTTTGGGCAGCCCCTTACTATGCATGTATGGCACAGAAGTATATTTATTTATTTGTCTAGTTATTTTTTTTTGACCATAGGAAATCTCTCTGCGTAGAGATACTGGTGTTATAGATGTACGATAAAAGTAAACCTGCATTCTAGTACAGTTCCATAGTGTGTACTGTGTCTCCAATTGTGAATATCGCAGTCTGGCTTATGCACATGGGAGATCTATGCTGACCAACCAGCTTCACACAATCAGTTTGGCCTCTAGGTACACATGAAAAAAATGGCCTATAGCACCATGGTGCCTGAAGGAGGTGGGCAAGGGAACACGTGGAATAGAACCTGGATTAATGGAGTTGGGTGCTCTTCACTGATGACTACATGAGCTATCTCATGCCTTATGACTGTCTTTTTTCTTTAGAGTCATCAGTCTTCTGACTCATTTGATGCAGCTCAGCACGAATTCCTCTCCTGTGCCAACCTCGTCATCTCAGAGTAGTACTTGCAACCTATGTCCTCATTATTTATTATTCCAATCTCTGTCTTCCTATACAACTTTTGCCCTCCACAGCTCCCTCTACTACCTTGGAAGTCATTGCCTGATATCTTAAAGGGTGTCCTATCATCCTGTCCCGCCTCCTTGTTAGTGTTTTCCACACATCCTTTTCCTCTCTGATTCTGCACAGGACCTCCTCATTCCTTACCTTATCAGTCCACCTATTTTTCAACATTCGGCTGTGGTACCACATCTCAAATGCTTTAATTGTCTTCTGTTACAGTTTTCCCACAGTCCACGTTTCATTACCATACAATACTGTGCTCCAAACATACATTCTCAGAAATTTCTTCCTCAAATTAAGGCCTGTGTTTGATACTAGTAGACATTTCTTGGCCAGGAATGCTCTTTTTGCCACTCCCAGTCTGCTCTTGATGTCCTCTTTGCTCTGTTTGTCATTGGTTATTTGGCTGTCTAGGTAGCAGAACTTCATCTGCTCTTATAATTGCGTAGGCTTCTGCAGCCAGAGTCAGTCGACATAAAAGTTTTCTGGGTGTGGTACCATGTCATAGCGTATAAAGCTACTGCTGCTGGGGAAAAACCAATGTTTCAGCCATGGTTGCAGTGGCCTTCTTCTGAGTAGACCGAGAAGAAGGCCGCTGCAACTGTGGCGGAAACATTGGTTTTTCCCCAGCAGCAGTAGCTTTATACATTATGACTCGGTACCACACCCAGAAAACTTTTATGTCGACTTCATCTGCTCTGTGACCATCAATCCTGACGTTATGTTTCTTACTGTTCTCATTTCTGCTACTTATTACTTTTCTGCTACTTATTACTTTCATCTTCCTTCAATTTATTTTCAGTCCACATTCTGTACTCATTAGACTGTTCACTCCATTCAGCAGATCATGTAATTCTTCTCCACTTTCACTCAGGATAGCAATGTCATCAGCATATTGTATCATTGATATCCTTTCACTTTGAATTATAATTCCACTCCTGAACCTTTCTTTTATTTCCATCATTGCTTCTTTGATGTACAGGTCGAACAGTAGCAGCAAAAGACTATGTCCCTGTCATACACCCTTTTTAATCCAAGCAATTCTTTCTTGGTTGTCCACCCTTATTTATTCCCTCTTGGCTCTTGTACATATTGTATATTACCTGTCTCTCCCTGTAGCTTACCCCTATTTTTCTCAGAATTTCGAACATCTTGCACCATTTGACATTGTTGAACGCTTTTTTCAGGTTGACAAATCCTATGAACCAGTCTTGATTTTTCTCCAGTCTTGCTTCCATTATCAACTGCAACGTCAGTAACCTTTCCTAAAGCCAAAGTGATCATCATCTGACACATCCTCACTTTTCTTTTGTATTCTTCTGTATATTACTCTTGTCAGCAACTAGGATGCGTAAGCTGTTAAGCTGATTGTGTGTTAATTCTTGCACTTGTCAGCTCTTGCAGTCTTTGGAACTGTGTGGATGATGTTTTTCTGAAAGTCAGATGGTATGTCGCCAGACTCATACATTCTACACACTAACATTAATAGTCGTTTTGTTGCCACCTCCCCAATGACTTTAGAAATGCTGATACAGTTTTATCTATCTCTTCTGCCTTATTTGATCTTAGCCCTCCAAAGCTCTCTTGGATTCTTATTCTAATACTGGATCCCCTGTATATTCTAAATCGGCTGCTGTTTCTTCTTCTATCACATCAGACAAATCTTTCCACCTGTCCACTCTCACCTCTGCATTTAACAGTGGAACTCCCATGGCACTCCTAATGTCACCACTTTTGCTTTTAATTTCACCGAAGGTTGTTTTGACTTTCCTGTATGCTAAGTCAGTCCTTCCGACAGCCATTTCTTTTTTTATTTCTTCACATGTTTCAGGCAGCTATTTCATCTTAGCTTCTCTGCACTTCCCATTTATTTCATTCCTCAGTGACTTGTATTTCCGTATGCCTTTATTTTCCCTGAACATTTTTGTACTTCCTTCTTTCATCGATCAACTGCAGTATTTTTTCTGTTATCCATGGTTTCTTTGCAGTTACCTTCTTTGTACCTATGGTTTCCTTTCCAACTTCTGTGATTGCTCTTTTTAGAGAATTCCATTTCTCTTCAACTGTACTGCCTTTTGAACTATTCCTTATTGTTGTATCTGTAGCATTAGAGAACTTCAAGCGTATCTCATCATTCATTAATACTTCCGTATCCCACTTAGTTGTATGCTGATTCTTTCTGACTAATCTCTTAAACTCCAGTCTACTCTTCATCACTGCTACATTGTGACCTGAGTCTATATCTGCTCCTGGGTATGCTTTACAATCCAGTACCTGATTTCAGAATCTCTGTCTAACCATGATGTAATCTAACTGAAATCTGCCCATATCACCCAGCCTTTTCCAGGTATATCTCCATCTCTTGTGTTTCTTGAACAGAGTATTCACTATTACTAGTTGACATTTATTACAGAAGTCAATTAGTCTCCCTCCTCTCTCATTCCTTGACCCAAGCCCATATTCTCCTATAACCTTGTCTTCTACTCCTTCCCTTACAACTGCATTCCACTCCCCCATGACTATTAGATTCAACTCCCTTCACATACTGTACTACCCTATGAATACCCCGATACACTTTCTCTCTCTCTTCATCTTCAGCTTACGACATCAGCATATGTAGCTGAACTATCATTGTCGGTGTTGGTTTGCTGTGGATTCTGATAAGGACAACCCTATCACTGAACTGTTCACAGTAACACACTCTCTGCCATACCTTCCTATTCATAACCAATGCTACGCCCGTTATATCATTTTCTGCTGCTGTTGATGTTACCCTATTTATATCTGACCAGAAATCGTTGTCTTCTCTCCATTTCACTTCACTGCTCTACTGTATCTAGATTGAGCCTTTGCATTTCCCTTTTCAGATTTTCTAGCTCCCCTACCATGTTCAAACTTCTGACATTCCACATCCCATTCATAGAACTTTATCCTTTCATTGGCTATTCAATCTTTTCCTTGTGGTCACCACCCCTTTGGCAGTCCCCTCCCAGAGATCCAAACGAAGGACTATTTCGGATTCTTTTGTCAAAGGAGAGATCATCATGACACTTTTTCAATTACAGGTCACATGTCCTGTGGATACACATTATGTGTCTATAATGCAGTGGTTTCCATTGCCTTCTGCAGCCTCATGCTGTTGATCATTGCTGATTCTTCCGCATTTACAGGCAGTTTCCCACCCCCAAGGATGTGAGGATGCGCTGAACCTCTGTCCGCTTCTCCGCCCTCTTTGACAAGGCCATTGGCAGAATGATGGTGACTTCTAGTGCCAGAAGTCTTCGTGACTAAATAAGGACCCTTACTGGCATCTTAAAATTTGGGCTTAGTGGGACTGGAGAACAAATAATTTTATCAGAGCATGTTTCAGTCCATGGACGTATAGGTTGCACTTCCACTGAACCACTCTGTTAGGCTCTGCCTTCAGTGTATGACATGAAAGCATACAGAAAGTCTTCTTGGTGCTGGTTCACACACCTAATAATTTCTGTGTAAGACCTCATCTGAACCCTAACTTGACTTGGCTCATCCGAACTCAACTGATGTCATGCTGACACATGCAAGCAGCTTGAGATGCAGGTATGAGATGCAGGAATATAACTTCACTCCACAAAGATGGTAGCATCTGAAATTCATTGCCCAGAAATTACAACCAATTAAGAAAATGCTTATCTTCCCAGGATTTGAAGGGAGTATCTTCTGATCCATAGTCAGGCACATGATTCACATAGCAAGGCTGCTGTGAGCTGTACACATCACATTATAACAGGACAAACTCTCCATGTCCTGTACTTGCATGTGAGTTTTTCGGTTAACTTATTCATATAACTAAGCATTTAGCTCATGTTCTGCAAGAGTGCTGGTACCCATGCCACTGATTGACCTGAAGTCAGTATCATCATCAAGTATCAACATCCATATGCTGGCGTCAAAACAGTTTATTAGCCATTTAGATGCCTAAGAAACTCACTATGGTGGCAGTTTTTTTCTTTTTTTTATCTTTTTGAAATTAAATATTGAAATTATGGAATTTAATTACCACCATATTTTTTAGCTAGGCTTCTCTACCAGGATTGTCTGTTGGCAAGTATGATTTTGGGACATGATTTATGCCTAAAAGCTATTGGACTTCATTTTGCTAAAAGTGAAATTTTAGATGCAGGTTCTATTTTGAAAGCAAACCAATCGTATTCGAGTGATTGGTGCCATTAATATGCAATCATTCACCAACAGACATCCCCACACAAAGTAAGCCACATTTACTTTTCAAATTCATGAAAAAAAGCTGAGGAAAAAAGGTATGATTATTCTTAATTACAAACACAATGAAATTAAATAATAATAATTTTTATTATCATGCAAATGAGCACAAATAACAGAATCTCTACTTAACTGTGACCTTACCGGACAATGGTTGATCGAGAAGAGAGAGAACAAAAAGTTGCCAGGCCAGTTCATTTAAACTTACATAGATACTGTAATTTACAGAGAGGTTTTATTGTAATTACAGTGTCTACTAAGCAGCAATAAAATCGTCTCAGCTCTACTGCGTGAAGACACACAGTCACAAAATCTGTTAACACTTGGGGAACATTACATCACGTACAGGGCCACATTTAGTGTGTGCAAAAATCAGTTTCAGCTAAACAGCGATGTACATAATCACAAGACACAAAAATAATTTTCATGTAGACTTTCCTCCTTGTCTATGGTTCAGAGTGGAGTTACGTTGTCTGGTACAAAGACATTCATTAAGCTTCCATCTCACACAAAGCAACAAACTGAAAATCCCAACTGGTTCAATAGAAAATTATAAATGTAATTCATTGGTTGCTCTTCCTATAAATTATTTGAGTATCTGACTTCAAAAGATTAAAATGTTCTGTTAGTTACTTGGCAAGTTGCAGTATTATCTGTGAAGCTGAATGACGAGTAGTAATGTACTGTAGCAAGGACATTGTATTTGCAGATGTAGGTAACTGTTTTCCGTAAAACAAGTAAATAGTAGAAACTTTCTGGCAGATTAAAAACTGAATGCTGGATTGGGATTAGAGCATGCAACCTTCATCTTTCATGAGCAAGTGTTCTGCCAGCTGAGCTACCTGAGTGCTACTCACAACCCACGCTCACAGCTTTACTTCTGCCAGTACCTCATCATAAAAATTCATTTCGGAAACAATTACCCAGGCTGTGGCTAAGCCACGTCTCCATCTTTCTTCCAGGAGTGTTAGTTCCGCAAATCTTGAAGGAGAACTTCTGTGAGGTCTGGAAGGTAGGCAATGAGATATTGGCAGAATAAAGCTGTGAAGATGGTTCATGAGTTGTTCTTTGGTAGTTCAGTCAGTAGAACACTTGCCCATGAAAGGCAAAGATCCTGGGTTTGAGTCCTGGTCTGGCACACAGTTTTAATCTGCCAGGAAGTTTCACATCAGTGCACATCCCACTGCAGAGTGATAATTCATTCTGGAAATAAATAGTAAGCTACCAATAGGGAATAAACAGAAGTTATGTAGTATAGCTGAGGGCAGCAGATTTTTTTAGAGTAGCAGCTTTCTTTGTAATTTATTTTATTACATTTAGATGGCATAAGCATTTAACAATATAGTGATAGTTTATTATTATTACAATATATGGATTTAGTTTCTACAGTTTCCTTATATCTTGTTCCACATCCCTGAAGGTTCTCCTTCTTAATTGGCTCTAGGGAACACAATTAACTAATTAATTAATGAGATGTGCTCACTGATCTCTACTTCTGATAACTGTAAATAATTTTTATTTGTCTGGAATTGTATGACATAAGTCTTTGTAAGATTAAGGGTTAAGTGTTTCACGTGAACCATTTGCAAGCCTGTTCCAATGTCTTCTGTAAATGAAAGGGTCTCTGGAAGAGCTAACACATAAGACTATGTTTTATATTATTGCATGTCATATATTTCATTAAATTCAATGACAGGTACATAAATAGAATAAGACAATTCAAATTATATAGTAGACAGCATAATCTGATGGTACATGTCAAACTACTTGTTACCATAATGTGGTGCGTCTGAAAAAATAAGAGGTACAGAGACCAGACTAACCCTTACTAAAACGAGAGCCATCATTTACTTCTGCCGACTCCTTCAAATCATTTATGTATGGCAAGAACATGAGTGGATGAAGTGCTGAACCATGTTACCTCACCCTGACTTTAGTTTTATCCCTTTGGTATCATCATCATCATACATTTTAACTGTAAACTCATTTACACATGCCTATAGCATTTAGGTGTAAAATAGCCACTTCCTTCTTTTCTGAAAAAAACGGCCTTTTTTGTTTAAAAAGTAACTAATTGGTAATGACGTAGTGATAAATCTTTATTTTGTGATTTCATTAGCAAATTTTCAGTGTAGACTGTCCATAAGCTGTTCATTATGCGCATATTGGTCTAGTCCCTATGTACCATTTGTTCAAAATAGTTGGCTTGGCCTGCACATTTTTCTGTTCCTTTAACAATACTACAAATAATGTAACTAAATGTTTTTAGCCACTTATGATTTAATCCATAGTTTGATAATCTGGTCCATTAAATGTTTTCACATTTATTGCATGCACTGTATGAAGCTTTTGTAAAGTTTGCCGCACTACTTATTAGTAACATTTGTTGCCTCACTTGCACATTAAGTCTGGCTCTAGGTTAACTGATCAGAACATGGAGAACTGTTACACATATATACTTTTACTGGTATTATTGACTCCAGCATAAAGTTTTTCCAGTAATCTGAAACTTGCTTGTTACCCTATCTTACACCCTTAATTTCTCAGGTTTTCAAATCTCATCCAGTGCAGGCACCAACAATCATTTTTTCCTCCTCATCCCATCCAGTAAGTCTCCCTTCTGAGTGACTTATTCCCACTTCTCCCTATTTCTTAAACTTCACCAGTCTTTAACCTTCATCACTCCTCCTTTCCCTTCAATCATTTTGTCAGAAGAAGGAGCCACTGGCCCCAAAAGCTTGTGAATTTCTATATCTGTTATATGTGTTTTCTCCTGCTGCACTCTGGGGAACAGATTTTTTTAAATCTATCTATATTATATTTTCAAACTCTGTACCTCTTGTACTACAGGGTGGCACAGGGGAACGGGAAATTTTGAACGTTACAGTTGGCAGCACTGTAGCGCTGGCAGATGTTTGAAACTTTGCACAATTGATGTGAACGCATTGCCATTTAGTAATCATGGAGAATTGGACTGGTGCAGAATGTGCAGTAGCTGTGAGAGCGTTTTACAAAAATGGTGATAGTGCGACTGCCGCGCAGAGAACATTTTGACAGCATTACCAGCTTGGACGTCATGGACGTGTCCCATCTGCACATGCAATTACAACGTGGGTGCATAATTTTGAAGAAACAGGATCTGCCTTGAAAAAGAAACCTCCAGGTGGCATTCCAACGGTACATACCTCAGAGAACATTGCAGCTGCTAGAGCTGCAATCGAGAGAAGTCCTTGCCGCTCCATTCGACAGCATGCATCTTCGCTAGGGATTCAGTGATGAAGCTTACAAAGAATACTGCACAAATTAGACTTCCATCCCTATAAGTTGCAGATTGTGCAACACTTACATGAACAAGACCCAGCGTCACATATGGAGTTTAGTAGCCAGAGATTGGCTAAAATCAACGAGGACGCGAATTTCCTTTGTAACTTATGGATATCAGATGAAGCCCATTTCCACCTGAATGGATTCGTGAACAAACAGAATTTTTGTTACTGGTCACAAGACAATCCTTGTGAGTTTCACCAACGACCACTACATAGTGCCAAAGTCACAATATGGTGTGCTGTATCATGTCATGGTGTTATTGGCCTTTATTTTTTTGAATGTGAGGATGGTAGTGCAGTGACAGTAACATCTGCTCGATATGTTGAAATGCTTCAAACATTCTTTACACCGAGACTGTACAAGCTTAATCTTAATGTCGAAAACATGTGGTTTCAGCAGGACGGAGCCACGTCACACACTGCTCAACAATCGATGGCAGCAGTTTGTCAATTGTTTGGAAGACGCATTATTTCACGTAACTGTGACATTGCATGGCCTGCGAGATCCCCTGATAGCATGTGCGACTTCTTCCTGTGGGGATACCTTAAAGGCAAGGTGTACCGTACACGTCCTGCAACAATCCACAAGCTGAAGGAGAACATTGAAAACAAAATCACTGCCATTCCCCAAGATTTGATACACCACACATTCCAGAGTTTTCATAACAGGCTGTTAGAGTGTGAACGCCAAATGGGAGCACATCTTTCCGATGTCATCTTTAAAAAGTAAAGAGACACTTTTGGACATTTTGATTGTAAAGACATACTGAATAATGGCATACTGAATACATTCACTTTCGTTAATAAATTACTAGTTTTATGAATTTATTCATGGAAATGACATTATTTCGAAATTTCCCGTTTCCCTGGGCCACCCTGTACAAACACGTTGTGGACCAGTTAGTGTTACAATTATGATTTTTGTGCTAGTGAATGCTACATTTGCAGTTCCATATTTTTTACTCCCAATTTCGATGGTTTTTACATGCTTTTCTCCTTCACATTCACCTTCCAGTTTCTTGATTCTGCCAATAACTATTTTATTCTTTTACTTGACACTGTAGACAACTTCTTGCAGTGATTTAATAATTTCAACACGCTTGCTTTGAGCTACACACACATTTCACATTTATGGCTACACCTCGTGGTTTTTTCCAGTTCTTTAGCCCCTCCCTGACATACAGAACATGTTATTACTTTTATTTTTAATCATATCTGAATATATCTGGGAACTCAAATTTTTCAAGTGTTTACATGTTGTAACATTTTCATTTGATTATTTTGTTAATGTTCTGATTATGTATGTGTTTACAGACCCAATGTATAGTTACCCACTACCAAAAGATGATTCTCAGAAAGTTTCTTGTCATGGCGATAACATTGACCATGGAAGTCAGATAGTGAGTCAGCAACAAAATGAAACAAAAAGCAAGTATTAGAACTATTATTTGAGACATATCTGATATGCCTTCATGTGACTGCTTATCACTAAGTGTGACTTTATTTTTATTTTGTCTGTTTCTCATTTGTTTAATTGTAGTAGGACATGTTTTATCATTTTAATTTTCCATGGCTGACTGATACTAACAGTTTCATGTGTTTCCTAACAACCATTTTACATTAACTTGTTTCATATATTTACTAATTCTCATTATGGTCATATTTGGCTCTGTATTCTAGTTCCAGTGTTTTTCTTTTGCCAGAAATTGAAAGTTATGAAACTGACTATGACAGAATTAAACAAACACTAAACTGTATCAAAATGCTGTACCATAGTTCTGGCGGTAATAGTTTAAGTAAGGTATGGTTCATGAAAATAGCAATATATTTACTGTGATTCTTTGAAATAGTAATGAATGCTTCCTAATACAGTTATTTATTGTGCAGATGATAAAGAAAGCCCCAAATGCAAAATCAAGAAAGAGTTCAAACAGAAATAAAAGACCAAATGATCCTTCAGAGGATAAGCAGCCTCACTTAAAAAGTGCATCTGAAGGACTGATTGCAGAAGAATTGGACACCCATAAAGAAGGAAGACAATATCAAGAGACTAATGATAAACAGATACCTGTAGCTTTAAGCAAGTCTGAAGAAATTGGCAGTGAGTCAAAAATGTTCAATAATGCAGAATGCAATACTGATGCCCCATTAGAAGTAACTCATATCCAAAAAAGAAAGGACATCAAAAGCGTATACCACGATCTGCAACCAAATCCAGAAAAAGAAAGCACAAATGATCCCATGAATGACATTCAGGCAGAAACACAGAAAAGTGGTCATGCAATTGAAAAGAATTACTTAATGACAAAGTCAGAAGTGGCACCTATGGACACTACTGACTCATACAAAGAAGAAAGGCAAGTTCATAAAAATAAAAATAGAAAAACTTCTAAAACTTTCACGATGACATCTGAAAATAGTTCTGAGCCTATTACAGAACTGACAAAAATTCCAAATTTAGCTCAGTCTGAAGCTTCATCAGAAAGACTTGAGCTTCATGGGCCAAAAAATAATAAATTTTCAAACAATCTTTCACAACTTTATGCAGAGAAAAGAATTACATCTGATACACTTACCAGTTTATTAGCGGACATACACAACAATGTGCATGAGGATTCTAAACTTAATGTTTCAATAGAAGAAAGTCGCAGGAAATTTCGATCAAGAAAGATCAGAGATCGTCACCAAATGAGATATGAAAATGTTGAGAGATATATAGCGTCTATGGTGTCAGAAGAAAATACTCCAGAACGAGAAACAGATGACATTCTCCTTAACAAGCAGAGTTTGCCAGAAGAGGCTTATGATAGAGGTGAGGAAGAATCAAGCAATTTTTTAGAAAACAATGTTTTTGATAATCCACATGATTTTGTATGTGGCCCAGATTATCCTAGAAATCTTGAAGAACAGTATTTAAGTAAAAAAAGTAGAAAGCAGAAAATGACAAAATCTCACAATGCTCATTCCGTTGGTTCTGCTGACACATTGCAAACTGCCACGCCGAAGAAAAAGAATAAACATAAAAAGAATGAGAAAAAAAGAAACAATGCAGGACATTGCACTTTACCTGTGAAGCAAAAAGGCAAGATAAATGAAGATGTTTTATCAGTCACAACAAAACCTAAAAAGAAAAAAGTTAATAAATTGAAAATCACAGATTCAAGAAATACCATAGGTTTTAAACCAGAATCCGGGGGAGACAGAGACAGATTTAGTCCTACAGAGTCTTTCTCAACAACACAAGTACCATGCAAGTTATGGCCAACAGACAATGTAGTTGAGCTGTACCATAATGCAGCAGCTAAGCCCGGAGCAACCAAATCAAATGTGGGTGGCCATCAGAAACCAGAAAGAGATATTAAAATAGCTCTCCCAAAAAGACCTGCTAAGATGATGAATCAAAAACTGGCAAATCTTACTCAGAAAGTGAAGAAATTAAATGAATATGTCATTAATGAGGACAAATTGCAAGAGGAGATGGAAAACATAGAACTTCTGGGTAGCATCAAAAGTGACAGGACCCATACACAAGATGGTACAGAAGAAAATCAGCCAAATGCACCCACAGATAATAGTCTTTCCTTGCACGACTTCTCAGAATCTCCTGGAGAAATGATGACCGTTGAGGTCATAAAACAGAAGATTCCAGCTTCAAAGCCATTTAAAAAAGTTCTGAAGAGCTCCAAAAATTATGAGATTCAAAGACGAAAAACAAGAACAACGCCAAATGTACAACATCAAGACGCCAGTCCTGTGCCTCCAAAAGATATGAGTCTTATCACTAGCAAGAAGAAAAATTTTCAGTTGCCGACATTATCATCACAGTCAAAACATATCTGTTCAGGTTCATTACAGAAATTTGACTTTCATACAATACCTTTTGTTGTTGGAACATCAATAACACCAAGCCATAATCTGGGCCTAAATATACAGCAGACGCTCTCAATCATGAAACTTCACCGTCCATCATCAGGACAGTCACCAATGGAGTTAGCAAATGTATTCCTGCGTGAAAAGCAGCATACCTTAGCAGGTGATCATCTTCGTCCAGTTTTATCATTGCATTCAAAACTCACTGCCTGTTCAGAGTGGCAGTCCTGTTGCCCTGCTTTAATGAGATGTTCTGACACATCAGATGAACCAACTAAAGAGAAGGCCCAAGCAGACTGTCAAGATTCACTTCCTCCTAATGAGAAATGCCTAGAAACAGGAAAACAGCCAGAAAACCCATGGTCATTGGATGAAAACTCTAATAAATCTCATGCACATTGTACTTGTTATCCTTCACCACCTTGTACAGACTTTCAGTCTCTTCTCTCTGCTTATCTTGAAGGAGGAAGTAAGTGCAGTATTTCAGAAAAGTCAAGGGTACCTTACAGTGGACTTAAATTACAGAATTTTAGATTAAGAAATCATCCAAATTTTCCAAAGATTCCTCGGATGAATAGTGTCTTAAATAACATTGGTCAGTTGTGCAATGGCAGAGAAGATGTGGATGCTATACCAACAAAGGAAAACGGTATTGTTCATGCTGCCGAAACACTGGCGAGCAGCAAACAAGAGAGAACAGACCATGCCTATTTGAGACATCTCACAGACCAGAACAAGAGCCTTAAGGATGTCTTACTTAATCTTCATTCTGATTTTGTGCGCCTTAATAAGTATGTAAAAGTCAATAATTTATTCAGCTACCAGTATTCATTAGTCAATTATATGTGTTATTTTATTTTGTGTTAAGTTAAACAGTGAAAGTTTCCTGCCTCTCTATTACTATTTATATTTACTGTCCTTTTCTTAAGCATTGTTTCATTACACAAATGCGAGGAAAAGTTGTGTGTGTGTGTGTGTGTGTGTGTGTGTGTGTGTGTGTGTGTGTGCGCGCGCGCGCGTGCATGCACGCGCGCGAGTGCATGCAAGTGTGTGCATGTGTGCACACATGCATGAAATCATGCAGGGGTGTAAAATAAGGAAGGGGTTATGACTGCTACCCTGATATCTGCTGAGACTTTGCTCAGCTCCAGTCATTTCCCAGGTCATAAAGATTCCAGTCTTAATGAAGATACCATATTCTGAAAGAGATAAAACACAGCAGAAAGTGTGCAAAGGCTTCAAAACAACCTTAAAACACTACTAACTGATATATCAAATGAACTTGAATCTTTGTTTACAATTCTGAAAGAAATTTACACTTGACATATTTGAAGAAAAAATTGTACTATAGTTAAAGTCTGCCAAAAACTGTGTGGATCTTTTGCTTCATGACAGCAGTTTAAGACCTACAGCTCTAATCATTGGCTGTCAACTGTCAGTTCACAGTAAGTGTAGAAAGTAGTTGTGAGCCACGTATATGTGTTGTTAGATAATGAGATCATGAAAGTCTTTCATTCAGTTGATTACATAAACTAGTTTTCCAAGAACACTTTGCTGCTGCCATGATGAAACAACCATTGAATCATTATAAATACTATTATTTCTGGATAGGCTTCCATATCACCAACAAAATCCAGATAATATTAAAGTTAATCTGAATTGTTTTTGTTGGTTGCAAATACAAACAATTTTGGTTTATTTTTTGGCAAGTCATTACTAGATAAATGTGTAATGTATTCACAGGTGCATATACAAAGAGTACATAGTAAATTCCTAAAGTTATTCAAACAAACCCAGAGTAAATAAAGTGTAATCATCATGAAGATCAGTAAGTGTTTAGATCACAAAAAACAACATAATGTAACCTATAACTTGCAGCTGCTTATTTGCAGATGATCTTGCTGTCTTGATAACATCAGAAACAATAGAGATGTTGAGATAAACTAATGATTGTCAAAAACTGTATGAACTGGTAAAGTTGTTGATTGTGTAATTCTAACCCCCCTATGTATCAGTCAAATTATGGGACCTATGTTTTGCATAGAATCATAACATGCTAATGGAACAAGCTGTAAATGCTGTTAATTCCCTTGAGGCCACAGTTGATTCTAAAATATGTTGGAATAATCTTATTGATTAAGTGGTGAGAAAAATTAGTAAGGGTATATTTTGCTCTGATGAAACTACACCTCTGTGCCAATATTCCTGTTCTCAGAACTGCTTATTATGCCTTGATACACAGTTACATAACACATGGTACCGTTTTGTGGAGTCACCAGAGGGTAGAAACCAATGTTTTTAAATTAGAAAAAGGCAGTAAGAATAATATACAACATGGCACCTAGACCTTACCTTAGGAAACTGCTCCGCCATCCTTTTTTTTTATTTTGCAGTGTGTATTGCCTGCCAAGTAGAACTATAACAACTACCAAAATTATGACTTATGTCACAAGCACAATTCCAGGGACAAGCATGACCTAATAAAATTTGGAGATGCAACAAAAAGTAGTATGGGAAATATGCAAGCTTGTTGCACAGTTGGAACAGTGTTGCACAAATGCTGTATAGATCACTTAACAAAATGTTATTAGCTGGTGCTCCATCATCAGACATTTGTGAAACAGAGGATACACAATCATGTAGTAAAAGCAACAGTGCTGCCAGGACACATCACAAAAATATCCACAGATTACAAGTAAAGGACACATACCAGATATATCAAGTTTTACAGATGAACTGAAGTTATATAATACATATGTAACTGACAGAGGCAGATTGATGGTTGTACAGTGATAACAGCAGCATGAAACAAAATTCTATTGGTAGGCAGCGATGGTGTATCCTTAGTGGCACTACACATTGCTAAATGACTAACAATTACTTATGTGGAACAATTTTTTAAAGAACTGCATAAAGTCAAATAGACAGAAAAATCTAGCTGACAGTGCAAAACATACATATAATTAAATTTGTGGCTTATAACACCAACACGACAGACAAAAATGTTAAAATAATTTTACATAGGTAAAACAGAAAAACATTTTTGGGACTGTACAGATGTTTACAGTGTCCTTGTTCCATGATGACAAAAATTGTAACTGATGGTCCATATAACAATGTGAATAATTAAATATGGGACTACTGTTCGCTATGTTCCATCATAAGATCTTTAAAATCAAAAACATCTAGCGGGTATGGTGAAATATCAGCAAAGAATGTGACTCTGTAACATATTAAGCTGTGTGTGTAACCAGTCATTTATCAGTGGAATATTTCCTGAATGGTTGACATATGCTGAAGTTAAGCCACTGTTTAAGAAGGGAGATAAAGAAATAGTGTCACATTTCTGTCCAATTTCACTTTTTGCCAGCAGTCTCAAAAATTTTTAGAAAAGGTAATGTACAATCGGCTTTATAATCAGCTTATTGCAAATAACATGCTGTCAAAGTCACAGTTCAGATTTCTAAAGGGTTCTGATATTGAGAAGGCTATCTACACTTACAATGAAAATGTACTTCATTCATTAGACCAAAAATTGCAGGCAACTGGTATATTTTGTGATCCGGCAAAGGAATTTGACTGTGTAAATCACAATATCCGTTTAAGTAAATTAGAATATTATGGTGTAATAGGAAATGTTGCAAAATGGTTCAAATCTTATATCTCTGGCAGGAAACAAAGGGTGGTATTAGGAAAGAGACGTGTATTAAGCTATCAGGCATCATCCAACTGGAAACTAATTGCATGTGGGGTCCCACAAGGTTCCATCTTAGGGACCTTACTTTTTCTTGTGTGTATCGATGACATTTCATCAGTAACATTACCAGATGCCAAGTTTGTTTCGTTTGCCAATGATACAAACATTGAAATAAACAGCAAATCAAGTGTAGTCTTAGAAAGATCGGCTAATAAACTATTTGTGGACGTTAGTCACTGGTTCCTAGCCAATTCTTTGTCACTAAACTTTGAAAAAACACACTACATGCCGTTCAGAACTTGTAAAGAGTGTCCCACGAGTATATGCCTAACATATGATGACAAGCAGATAGAAGAAGTGGACAATGTTACATTCTTGAGATCACAGCTTGATGATAAATTCAACTGGGAGGAGCACACCACAGAACTGCTGAAGTGTCTAAACAAATCTTTTTGCAATGCGAATTCCGTCAGACATAAGGGATATAAAAATGAAAAAGTTGGCATACTATGCTTACTTTCCCTCCATAATGTCATAGGGGATTTTTTTGGGGTAATTCATCAAGCCAAGCTAAAGTTTTTCAGGCACAGAAACATGCAATAAGAGTTATATGTGGTGTGAACTCAAGAACATCCTGCAGAGGCCCATTTAGGGAACTACGGATACTAACTACTGCTTCCCAATATATTTATTCCTTCATGAAATTTGTCATTAAAAATGTATCACTTTTTCAAACCAACAGTTCTGCTCATGGAGTCAATATTGGAAATAAGAATAATCTTCACAAGGATTTAAAGTCACTTACTCTTGTACAAAAAGGTGTATATTATTCAGGAACACACATTTTCAGTAATTTGCCAGCATCCATAAAAAGCTTAACAACCAATGAAATTCATTTTAAGACAAGCCTCAAGGATTTGTTGGTGGCCAACTCCTTCTTCTCCATTGACGGATTTCTCAGTATAACCAAGACACACAAAGAATGTACATAAAGTCCAGGAACCTTTCAATTATTTATTGCACATGAACCAAACATTGCACAGATATCATATATATGTCATTTTGAATAAAAACCCTGAAAGTTATTTTTCATGTGTACCATCACAGCGTAGTTTGGTAATTTGCTGATAGCAAGCGCTTGTCACAAACTTGGCGAGTTTAGGTGCAGAGCAAGCTTTCTGTGTGTTGGAGTGTCAAACAAGTGTGCTACAGCTGTTCAATGAATGTTTAGAGCCAAGTATGGTAAGAAGCCACCAACAAGGAAAGCCATTTACCACTGGCACAACAAATTCGTTACAACAGGTTGCTTGTGCCTGGCAAAGAGGAGGGGACATCCCAGTGTGAGTCAAGTGAATGTGGAGCGTGTACGAGAGACATTCATAAGGAGTCCAAAGAAATCAGTGCACTGTGCATCCCGTGAACTTGAAATGGCTCCAATGACAGTGCGGAAAGTCCTGCGACAGAAGCTGTCTATGAAACCATTCACATTGGAGCTAGTGCAGAAGCTCAATGATGATGACAATGACAAGCGTTTTGAGTTTTGTTCACAGTTGCAACAATTGAATGAGGATGTGACTGGCATTGTTGATCACTTAATTTTTAGTGATGAAGCCACTTTTCACACTAATGAGAAAGTGGACAGACATAATTGTAGGATCTGGGGTACAAAGCATCCACCCGAATGCACTGGATTTGAGCATGATTCCACAAAGGTAAATGTTTTTTTTGCCTTGTCACGTTGAAAACTATATGGGCCATTCTTCTTCACTGAGAGCACTGTCACTGGGTATTCCTACTTGGGCATGTTGCAGCAATGGCTGATGCCTCAAATGCAATTGGACTCTCCATTCATCTTTCAGCAGGATGGGGCTCCACCCCATTTTCATCGTGAAGTTCATGGGTGCCTGAACACAGAGCTGCTGCATCGATCGATTGGCCATGATACAGAAGGGGACAGCTGTTTCATGAAATGGTCTCCCCAATCACCAGATCTCACTGCATGTGACTTTTTTCTGTGGGGATACATTAAAAATCTGCTGTATGTATTGCCTCTACTACGTGATGCAGCATAGCTCCGGAAGAGAATGTGACTGCCACAGTCAACAATGCTGTGCTGGGACGGATATGGCAAGAATTCGTTTACCATATTGACGTCTGCTGGGTCACTCATCGAATGTTTGTAAAAAAACTTTTCTGAGTTTCTCTTCAAAATACAAACCATATTGATGTCTGCTGTGTCACTCATCAAATGTTTGTAAAAAAACTTTTCCGAGTTTCTCTTCAAAATACAATGTTTATGACATCTGTACAATGTTTACTTCTTGTGCAATAAATAATTGAAAGTGTCCCCAGCCTTTATGTGTGTGTGTGCTGTGATACATTTTTGAATAGGTCTTTAGGAGAGGAAATGAATTACTGAATAAAAAATACAGGGTCCCATTTAAAAAAGTCATACCTCTGTTCATATCTTTGTAAAAAACAAAGCTGCAATGAAGTCATTAATGCTGATTGATGTCCCCCTGGCAGCTAAAGAACATTTGCTTGAAACATTTTGTAATTTGCATCTGGAGAAACAGTTATTTAGGGTGGTCAAGATAAATGGGACACCCTGTATATAAAGTACAATCTAACTTCTGCACCATTTCAGTGCAGTAATGTGTTCATTGTAAATAAGTATTGTAGTAGTTCTATTTTACATTTATTACTTTATAAATAAAATGAACATTTGTTTTAGTTGTAAATATTTGTCATGTATTATTGTTTTTCTGACATGTTCTACATCCAGGACCTCCTCACTATGGATCAATTGGAATGAAAGTAAATCTAATCTCATCTAATCTTAAGAGTACCATTGTGAATATGGGCAACCATCAGCCGAATAATGGAATGACAACTATGAAAATTTGTGCTGGCAGACTCACACCTGAATTTCCCACTTATCATTAATGGTAAATGGGAAATCTGTGTTCAAGTCCTGGTCTGCCACAGTTTTAATTGTCATCATTCCATTATATAGCTGATGGTTGTCCATTTTTGCAACTGCAAACACGTTTCATGTACATGTAGTGGCTGTAGTTGCTGCAATGTCTTTTCCTTCTGACATGTATGCATGTCTGTAGGATTATTGCATCATACTTCTGAACAACACAGGCACTGCATTATCATAATGCAACAAACACACAATCTGGAACAGTTTTATTTTACATAAGTAAAATAATCAGTCTTGCTTTAAAAAAAAATGTACAGACATATAAAGCATAACCATTTACATATGACATTATAAAAAGATGTGGCATGAAAAATAAAGGTACAGTTTAATATTTACAACTCACATTCTGGTGCCATAATATACATATTGTGGAAAGAATTACAAACCTAACATATTAAGATCACTAAAATGAAGCTGTACATCAGACAACCCGAAGATCATGACATCTTGATATATTCAAAATATATCCGTTTTATAAATACATAAAATAAGAAGAAAGCAAGGTGGCAAAATAGGGACTGTGGTCTGTCAAATATTATGTAGCCAATATATTACTAAAAGTATCAAAAGCCAGTGGTGACTGAAGTGCAACTGTTCGTTCAGTATTGCAAATGTATCCTTCTGGAAGAGATAGAGATCTACATGCACCAATTACATGACCCATTATACAAAGCATAAAAATGTTTTGTGTACAATCAGTAAAACTCTTTAATGTCACACCTCAGCATAGAAGGAACCTACCAATACAGTAATTCAACAGGAAGGTAAAAGAATTTCTGTTAGAACCAAATGTCTGTGAATCTGATGAATTTCTGACTGATGCGAAAAAAATGGCATGTCTGAAATACGCGCATTCTTGTACTTGTAGAGTATTTTGCATAATATATTTTTCATTCAGAGATTAAAAATTTTCTGTATAAATTTTTACATCTATATTGTACTTCATATCTGCAATAACACAGTTTGCCTCTGAGGTCCGTACAATAATAAAAAATTCATTCAGTCACCTTCATTAAAACAGTTTGACTTAGATATGGTAATGGAAAGTCCTCATGGAATATAATTAAAGCAGTAAAGGTAACAACTCACCAAATAGTTGTGGCACATTTTTCAGATCTATGGAACCCACATACACATTACTACTACTATGTTGTCAGGCCCAGTGGACTGCACATTTCTACAAGTTTCCTCCTCCACTGTATTCTGTCCATTGCTGCTATCTGCCATTCATTCACATCTATTGACACTTGGTTTAAATCTTCATGGAGGCCATCCCTCCAATGCTTCTTGGGTCTCCTTGGGGTCTCCTCCCTATAAGTGTGAAACCCAGGAGCTTTCAAGGCCATCTGTGATCCTTCATCCGGGCCACATGGCTGGCCCACTGCATTCGTTTGGCTTTGACAGTTCCTGCTATGTTGGGCTGCTGGTATAGTTCCTCAAGCTCTTGGTTGCATCTGATCCTCCATTCCCCTGTATCTGCATCCAGAACAGGCCTGAAGATCTTCCGAAGCACTTTTCTCTCAAAAACAAGAAGCTTATGGAAGTCCTGTTTCCAGATATTCCATGTCTCACAGCCATATAGAACAACAGGCTAGATCAGGGTTTTGTACGGTCGAATCATGAACTGTCTGGAGAGATATCTGAACTGAAGCAGTTGTGCTAGGCTGTGGTAAGATTGGTTTCCTGCTTGTATTCTGGCATTGATCTCTGCTTCACATGATGAGTTCTCAATGAAAAGTGCCCCTAGGTATTTGAATTCATACACTCTCTTACAGGACTGGTCTCCAACCTGCAGTGATTGTACATGACCAGCAGTCTGACAATGACCACGCATCTTAACGAGGTACTCTGTCTTGGCTTCGTTTATGTTTAACCCAAATTTGCTGGCAGCCTTCTTTAGTACTTTGGTCATTTGCTCCAACTCCTCTTCAGACCTAGAGAGTAAACAGATGTCATCTGCACAGGCAAATATGCCAGTCTCTTTCCTTTGATTTCAATCCCTTCATTCTCTTGGAAGGTCCCACATACGATCTTCTTGAGGGCAAAGTTGAACAAGATGGGGGACAACCCATCTCCTTGCATGAGCCCTGTCACAATTTCAAATTCCTCAGTTACATGATTCCCATCTTCACCTTTGCATGTGTTTCGTTCAGACAGATCTTTATCAGATTGATGAGTTTCTCTGCCATGCCGAACTCCCTTAAACAGCTGAGCAGGCTATTGCGATGTATGCAATCATAGGCCTTCTTAAAACCAACAAATAAAATGTGCAAATCTTTACCATATTCACCCAGTTTCTCAGTGAGCTGCCAGAGACTGAAGATGTGATCTAGTGTTGACCGTCATGGCCAGAAACCTCCCTGGTACTCCGCAATCACCGATTCTGCCACTGGCTGAATTCTATGTATGAGGCAATTGGACAAGATCTTATAGCAGACATTAAGCAGGGTGATTCTTCAATAGCTGTCACATTCAGTTTATCGCCCTTCTTATGTATTGGACAAATCAGAGCTGTTTTCCATTCTGCTGGTAATTCTTCTTTGGTCCATATTGCCTGTATCAGTCAGTGTATTCTTTCTACAAGTTTCTCTCCTCCTTCCAGGATTATTTCAGCCCGTATTCCATCTTCATCTGGAATCTTATTCTGCTTAACGTGTCTGATTCTGGGTTTTATCTCATCCAGAGTAGGTGGTGGACACACTGCATCGGCTGTAATTGGGTTCTGGAAATCAAACTGCAGTTAGAGTTCATCACAATTTAGCAGCTGTCGAAAGTACTTTTTCCATTTCTCAGCTATGTCGCTATCGTTAGTCAGGATCTTATCATGGGAATCTTTGACAAATTTCTCCTTGGCCTGGTGACCTTTGCAGAGGTACTTCACCTTCAGAAACATTTCCCTAGTCTTTTGTCCTCTGAAGTCTGTTTCTGCTTCAGTGATTATATCCCTTATGTATTTCCTCTTTGCTCTTCTCAGAGTTGCTTGTGTAGTCTTTCGGACCTCCTCAGATTGTGCTTTGCCCTGTGCCAGATTTTTCCCCTTCAGCCACTTGCTCCTGGCTTCCTTCCTCCTTTCCAAAGCATCTGCACGTTCCTTTGCAAACCAGATCTTCTTGCCCACTGTGTTTCCCATGAGTGTTTCCTTTGTTGTATCCCTAACTGAGCTCTAGATGTTTTCTCACATTAGTTCAAGGTCCTGATTCATGTCCAGTTCACTGAGTGCTTCAAAGTGGTTACTAAGTTGCACCTGGTATTTGGTCTTTGTTGCTTCATCTTTTAGTTTCTCCACATGGTACATTTCCACTCTTTTTAACTTAGGCCCCATTCTTCCTTTACACTGTATGTTTAAAAAGCCTCTGACCAGGAAATGATCACTCCCACCTTTGGCACCCCGTGCTGTCCAACACCCATCTCTTGGCTCTGAGATCAATGGCAACATGGTCTATTTGATTTATAGTTCTCCCATCTGGTGACACCCAGGTTCCTTAATGTATATTTTTCCGCTGGAAGTTTGCTGGAGATGAACAACCCTAACGATGTAGCGAAGCCGATGAACCTAACTCCATTATCATTGCTTAGGTTGTGTAGACTGTGCCTTCCTGTTGTGTCTTGGAATATTTGTTCTTTCCGAGCCTTGGCATTCATATCACCAAGGAGGATCCTCAGGTGTCCATTTGGTATAGCGTCCATCACTGCCTCTAGTTGTGCATAGAACTCTTCTTTCACTTCACTTTTGCTCTCCTCCGTGGGAGCATGACAGTTCACAAAAGTCATCTTAATATGCTTTACATCCAGTGTTACAACAGATGTTTTTGGGTTGACGGAAACGAACACTGAAACATTAGTGGCCAAAGTCTTACTGACGCAGAAACCAGTGCCTAACAGATGAACTCGTTCACAGGCTTCATACAGATTAGTACAGTTTTCAACATTAATGCTGCCAGCATCCTCCCACCAGATTTCTTGCAGTGCAACTAGGTCTAGTTTGTGCCTCTGAATTTCTTTGACAACACTGATTGCAGCTCCTGTCTTGTACAGACTCTTTACATTCCACGTTCCAAATCATATACTGTTTCTTTGCCATTGATGTCATCTATTTTTGTCAGTAATGTTCCGAGACTTACTTGTAGTCTTGAAAGCATTTTTAATTTTTTATGAAGAGAGGGTACTGGCCTCTCACCCAACCTGCGGTGTTATCCTCACAGCTTTCGGGATTGCTGGCTTTTCTTAAGGAGTGGGCTCTCCTCAGGAGTTGTGTTAGAAGTAGGAATAAGAAAATTGGAAAGACACCCTCGGGTCTCGAAACCTAATACTGTTGGGGTTGAAAAAGCAAGAGTTGGCCAAGGGAGGCCGACAGGGAAGGAGAAAGAAGGAGCCTGACACAAGTAAGTGGAAGCAATGTCAGACTTAACTCAGGTCCCTGCGGACGCCACCCGCGCACTTCTAGCTGAAGTCCCTTGGGGACTCCACACACACGTACATACACATATTCTTGCACAAAAATACACACCTGGATGACTTCGTTGTCCAGGTGCTGGCACTGTAATTTGTCTGGGTTGAGGGGTGGCATTATGTGCAGTGAGTAAAGGGAGGAGGTGGGGAATGGGAAGGTTGGCTGGGGAAGGGTGTGTGATAGCCGAGACGGAGAGATGAGCTCATCTGGCTGCAGATAGGGGGAGCTGTGTGTGACACATAGTGATGTGATGAAGTGGACTGGGAGGAGGAGATAGAAAAGAGGAAGAGAGAGATTGTGGGGAAGAGGGTACAGGAGAAGTGAAATTTGGTGCTGGAGCAGGGATGGAGATGGATGAGAGGCAGGGGCTACCAGAGATTGAGACCAGAAGGATTATGTGATTGAAGGATATGTTGCAAGTACAACACCACCTACATAATTGAAGGAATTTGATGGTGGAAGGAGGAATCTAGATGGCAAGGGTTGTGAAACAGCCACTGAAATTGAATAGGTTGTGGTCAGCAGCATGTTCTGGTAAGGTTGCTTAAATCCATTCTTGGCCACAGTTCAGCAGCGAGCATTCATTTGGGTGGACAGGTGGTTGGTGGTCACAGCTAAATGAAATGTCATGCTGAAATTACAACAGAGCTGGTATACTGGTCTCGGACAAAAACATGGAAACACCATAAGAAATACATGCTCAAACATAAGTGCAGATATTAGTCGAGCCTGTAGGTTGCACTGTTGCATTTGACCACTAATGGCACCCATGCAATCTCCTCAATATATTGCAAGTGTCAGTCATGGTCAGAACAGTGTTCTGTGCTGTTGTGAGTTCATTATGGTATGTCAGAGCTAAGCGAATTCGATCATGGGTAAATTGTTAGTGCTCAGGTATGGGGAGTGCATCCTCAACCAAGGGAAATGAAGGGCTGGTGTTTCAAGAGGCCCCATATCAAAGATTTATGCCACATAAAGTTCTTTCTGTCTAGGGGTCTGATTCTTGAAGCTGAAATGTTCACATTTTAGGTCCTCATGGTTGAATTAATCTAAATAATTCTGAAGATTGTTTTTGCAGAATTTTTGTTTTTACATTGATTTATTTTGTCACATTTTACTATATCACACAGTCTTTGGAATTTTTGCATTAACAAAGCCGACATTACACTGTTTGCCCAAAATACGACCTATCACATCAGTGGCATGCTTACTACTGCCTCACTTTGCAGTAATAACAATATTCCACAGGGTTTACAATTTTTATTGACAAATGAATTTTTATTAGTTTTGATTATTATTTCGTAAATTAATCCAGAAATAAAAATAATAAACAGTACTAGATTGTGTAATAAATAATAAAAATTTTAAGTGTGCCAAATAATTCGTAATTTCAAATGTTTCTAAGAAAACAATAATTTTAACCATACATTCAGAACTAGTATTTATCGATTATAACATCCAAAATAATAATTGTTATTCACAAATCTTAGTTTAAAATATAACATATTATGTATAAAATTATATGAATTTTTTCAGAAAAGCTACTGAGCTAATACTGACCTGTCCAAAATTCGAAAAATATTACTGGTATTGACTACTACTGTTGAGGAAAAGTAATGCTAGTGGAGGATGTCCCATTACAAGGGAGAGAGTACCTTGTATGTGTTCTTGTGCAAGACACCATTGCCAAACTATGCTGACATAGTGGGACTCCTGAAAAGTAAAGCTACTACTCTATGATGGCACAGCCAAGACTGTGACACAGTTGATGTAGTGGAAAGACTGTGACACTGACATGGTGATGTCATGATTTCCCAACAGCCATATGTCATGCCTTGGTTCTGCTTTGATTTGGGGGAGGGAAAGTGCTGCCATTTCAGGAACAATGGCAGACTGAGTTCACATAAATACTTCCAATTTTACAAACAGTACCACTCACTTCCTGGAACCAGCTTTGAGAGGGAGACTACATATGGCATCAACCTGAAATGGGTCATCAAGCTTTCATTGTTAAATGCTGTCTTCAATAGATGCAGGACTGACACCTGACTCTGGCCTTATTGTAAACTTGTGAATAAACTTATGTTAATCTTATGCTTTTGATTTATTGGAAGGCTTCCACTTGGTTCCTACTCACTGTCTTGTTGCAACCTTGCCTGGCTGTGGAGAGCTGAATGGCGTCCTGTGCACTAGAAGTACGATTCTGCTAGTCACCATAGAGGTCATTCACCCCTGACCTTTACATTTGGTGTCAGAAGCATTCCTGCGATGGACATCTACATCAAGGACAATGTCAACATTTGCAGTATGCAGCATCAAGAACTCAGTTGGGTGAATGCAGTAACTGGTCTTCTTGTTTCGTGTGTACAAGTGTAGTGATGGGCTGACAAGAGTGCTATAGAAACTGGAAGGCAAAATTTGTTAGGGCTGGAGAAGTTTCGGTGTAATAGTAGGGAAAACTATGCTGGCATGTGACTGGTGAACAGCACATAGTGCAACCTGTTATGCCACAGTGCACTGTGTACAGTCAACACCAGTTACATGTCATATGTGCCAGAAGTATGGCTATTGGGCAAAGCAATGGGATGACTCAAGATGGCTCATGATTAAAAGTAAGGATTAAAAGTAGTGTTTAATGTCACAATTGCCTATTTTGTGTAGTGACCCAGGGGGTGTGGGGCCACTATGGTGTGGAGGCAGTGGAGTGGCGGAGTGTTCAGGCAATAGTGCTGACCAGTGGTGGCTAGGAAAACCCAGCTGAAAGGTAAAACTCCTTTATTCTGTCTTGTGCTACAATGATGAAAATGCTGTGATGCCGTGGCATGCCCTGCTGCAGGCTTATGGTGTGCCAGCTATACCATCAGCAATGAAAGTTCACAGCGGTGTGCTGGACATGTGATGTCTGCATCCTACTCTCCTGGCACTGTTTGCTTCACTCGGCAGTACTTTCACCAGCTAGCTTTGTGCAGTTGTGAATGAAAAATGCCAGTGATGCAAACATCTATCCAAATTCTTGCAGTGGTCCACTGTGGAAGAGAGGCTTACCCCAGTGTGGGTGAATGGTGTTGACACCACCCTGGCTGCAAACCACTACCCTCCAAGGCAGAAGTTCAGCTTCTGCTGTGGAGCCTGTAGATGACTCATACAGTGTACTGCTCCAAGTCCACGGGTGTGGGCTTAACCCCACGAGCTGGCATGGTTGAGATGGCAGCCAAGACTGGAGTCACCTGCTCACAAGCTCATAACGTGGTGGAGATTTCTAATCGATATTAATAAGCTTGTGGCCTCTGTTGGATGATTGGTCACCACTGTTCTGTCTTCTGTTGGCATCACCTGTGGGGTGTTCAATGCGGAATTGGCCATCTATTGGGCCCTCCGTTTTATTAAACAGTCCTCCCTCACCCAAGTTTTGTTATATACAGATTCACCACTTGGTGTTTTTCCCACCACCCCCTGGTCTCTGCCATCCATGACCTTCACGCTGATCTTGGTGATGCTGCTTGTTCAGTTGATTCCATTTGGATTTCTGGCCATGTAGGTATCCTAGTATTGAACTTGCTGATCAGTTGGCTGGGGGGAGGGGGAGGTTGAGGGGCAGCCACCTACCTCTCCCCCCCCCCCCCCCCCCCCCAACCACCACCACCTCATTCTCTGTGTCCCCTCCAGGTGCATATTTGCAGCTTTACATCAAATTTGTTTTTACTTAACTGTGGGCTGACTCCTTTGAGGCTTCTTCCCTGTATATTAAACTTTGTGCCACCAACGGGCTCCTACCATGTGGTGTACTTCCCTCTGTCTCTCTTGACAGAGGAGTCTACCATCCTCTACTGTCTTCGTATTGGCCATACTAGGTTGACCTATACTAGGTTTTTTAATCTGCAATGAGCCTCCCCCCCCCCCTCCCCTTTGGAGCTGCAGGGCTCTGCTCACGGTGACGGATTACCCCCGCCTTTTGGCCCTTCACAATAAATATGCCCTTGTCTCAGGTGTTAGGGGACAACCCTTGCGTGTTTACATCTATCCTTGGTTTTCTGTGTGATAATGGTTTTTACTCTCAGGCTTAAGTCCTTGAATTTTTCTTAGCCATTTGAGTTCCTCAGTTAGTGTAGGCATCGGTTATGGGGGCCTTGACCTTGCAGCCAGGTTCTCCCCACCATTTGTCTACATTTATCTAATCTGTTGTGCTGTTTTGTCCCCTCTTTTCTTGCGTCTTCTTCCCCTGGTGTTGTCCCCATTCTGTCATGATAATAGTATGGTGTGAGTGTCAGGACGGGTCAGTGGTGGTGCTGGTGTGCCACCATGCGTAGCTTTTCTGGTGCACACTTGCTCTCCTCATTCCCACCTACCTCCCTCTTGTTCTGTCCTCTTCCTGCTGCCCTGTTGTCCCTTTTCCCTCTTTGTTCGCAAATTATCCCTTCCCCTTGATTGGACTGTGCTGTTTGTGTTGTTTCTCTCATAATTTTTTCCATCCTAGAGCATGGGACCAATGACCTTGCTGTTTGGTCCCCTGCTCCAAATCAACCACTTAACCAACCAACTATTTGACTGAGAACACACCCCACCACTCTATTAAAAGCATCACTCAACAAGACAAACTATTTCTCATAGTTCAGAGAAATTAGTACTGGACTTTACACTTTTTTTAACTTCTCAAATGTGTCTTGCCATTTCTTTGTCCATTGGAATTTTATTCTCTTTCTTAACAGTCACATATGTGGTACTGACATATCTGTATATCCTTATATGATTTTTCTGTAATAATTTACTAAACCAAACCAAGACTGAAGCTTCTCAGTATTGTCGAAATTGGAAATTCCTGCACTGGCTGCACTGACCTCAGATCCATCTTAAGTCCTTCACTGCTAATCACATGCCCTAAATATGCTATTGCTTCTAAAGCACAGTGACTTTTTCCTGTGCTCAGAGTTGAATGCACTGCTTGTAACCTAAAACCCTCTCACAAACATTGTTTATGTTTTGCCACATTTTTATATAGTTATATGATTTAGGTATACCATTCACTGGTGAGGTTTCAGTCCCATCAGTATTCCATATAATCAACTCTTAAATGTTATTGGAGCATTCTTCAACCCAAATAGTGTCCTACAATATTGTTAGTGACCTCAGGGGACTGAGAGTGCTGTTTTCGGACAGTCCTCAGGGAATACCTCTGTCTAATGATACCCACTCCTCAGATCTGTGGTAGAGAAGTACTTACACTATCCCAAGTTTCCAATAGCTTCAGTGATATTTGCTATTGGATACACATCAGTCAGCATTTTACTGTTAAGATGTCCAGTCTTTAGTCACAGCAAAATCAGTGTGGTGACTTCTTTGGCACAACTGCCATAGCTGCCATGCAGGGCCTGTTAGTTGTTGATCAATGAATTCTTCCAGCAGTGGCTACAAATATCACAATATGTGGTAAGGTATACAAAATAGCAGTGACTCATTTCCTTTAGAGATATGGCACTGCGTTACATGTGTCATTGGTAAAGGCCTTTGAGGGTAAAACAAGACCTCAAACTCTAACAATAATTTCTCCATTTCCAATCTGTCCATATTTTAAGATTCCTACTTTCTTAGACAATGCAGTTTCACCAGTAGTATGCATATTTCTCTGGTGCACACTGACTGATTCCCTATTGACATCATCCAGGACTTCCAAATTAGGTACAAACATTCCTTTCATCAACTCTACTCCACCACCAAAATTATCCAAATTCATGGAAACCACTTTCCTGTCCACCTTATCCCATATGTGTACAGTGTTTCTCCTTACAGATCAGTGTGATGTGTCTAATACATCATTTTTCTGCAAGTGGTTTTTTGTATTAACTGGCCATTCTGGTTCCACATTTACACGGACCAACTTTCTGATGCCTTGTGTCACAATAACACGCAAATTAATCCTTTGTTTTGTCGACTACAGCTCAAGTGTTCACCCTTTAAGGTTGATGCACCTTGCAACAGTGCTTCAGTGGTGACAGGCTCCCCCCCCCCCCCCTCCCTCCCTCACAGCCCCCATCCCTCCCCTGGAACAGTGTCCCTCTAAGTTCAACAACATCTGTGTCACCTAAGGTCAAATTTGACATGCTGCATTGAAACCATGCAGTGACCTTCACTTACCTGGGGCACAATTTCTACACATTGCTTAAAATGCTGAAACCCAACCTGAAAATGTATTATTTCTGACCCCAAAGACTCCATATCACTATCTCCAGTTCTACATAAATCATAGCGTTGAGGGTTCAATTGCCTCTTGCACATGAGATCCATACTTGCTATCGACCCATGTGCACTTGTGTCCAATAAAAAATTGTGCGTTCTGCCCTTCACTACTCCCACTGTACTACGTTCTGCCTCTGCATCCATAATAGTTGCATCGAAATTTACCTGTAGCTTTGCACAGTAGCATGGGGTTCCCTCTTGGACTAAAACTTCCTTATTGATCCCTTGCTTCCCCTTACCATTCTTATGATCACATTGGTGGTGTCCAACCACATCACAGCTACCACACTGAGGTTGGCAACATTGCCTCTGCACAGGTCCCATCCTTTGACATCTGCAGTACCTCCTGTTAGTGGAAAATACTCTCCTCCTATTTCACATTCCTATTGCTACATCAGTTTCTTCAAACTCTGTTGCTAATCTGACCACAGAGTACAAATCCTTCAGGGTATACATTCTCACCCTTCTTGATGTATCAGGCAGAAAGCTACTTAAAATGCATTCAGTGCCCTCTGTTCTGCTTCCTGGAGCATGACTTTATTTGCCTCATCACTCTCCCCTTATTCACAGGTTAGCACATTAACCTTTCCTGTCTGCAAAATTCTCTATTGACTCATTGTGTTTCCTTGACAGACTACACAATTGTTGGTGTAAAAAGCTCATGCTATTTTGCTTCTTGTACCGCTGTGACAGGCCTTGGTTCAGTTCATCAAATGTTTGTCCATCTCTTAGCCCCATCGTACATCTGACATATGTAATGTCTTCCCCTGTCAACCATAACTTTATCACCTGCAGTAACTGATCCTGCAACCATCATCAGTTCTAACTCTTAATTTCAGGTCATCCAAAAAAGACATTAAATTGATGCTCAACTTTCCAGAGAAAGGTATGATCAAACTGGTGGTGGCTAAGTCTAATAAAGAACTAAATTGCTCAGCTAATTCTAACTGTTCATTCCTAGATGCAAGCTTGTTATGTAAGTCCATATTATCTGCTCTGAATTGCTCAGTTTTATTAACAAATGCTTGAGCTACCTCCCATACCTAAGATAGTTGATACAAATTACCAGTTCTGATTCTGTTCACAGTGCAGAATGCCCTAGCAAATTACATTCACTGCATTTCACTGAATGTAAATAATCTACTTCATATTACCGCAGAACTGAGAGAGATGAGCTGGTTCCACTGTCTTTATAGACATAACTATCCAATTTCTATGAATCTCCAGCTCATAATATATATCCTCTGCACACAAAACAGGGAAAAAATCACAAAAACCAACAGTGTGCTCGCTCACCTCCCTGTGTGACAAAATTGGATGCCATGATTGCAAAGCCATGCTGTGACCTTGGTGACCAGGGGTGAGTGGTGATTCTGCAGTGTAGAGGCAGTGGACAGGTGGAGGGGTTGAGGCATCAGTGGTGGCCAGAGGTGGCCAGGAAAACTCAGCTGAAAAGTAAAACATCTTTATTCAGTCTCACACTACAATGAGGGAATGTTGCAATGTCATGGATATGCCTTCCTGCAGATGCATGATCTGCTGGCCACACTGTCAACTACAGAAGGCCGCAGCAGTGTGCTGGATGTGTGGTGTCTGTGTCCTGCTTTGCTGGCACTGTTTGCTCCACTCAGCAGTGCATGCCCCTGTTAGCCCTGTGTGCGAGAAATACCAGTGGCCTGAACATCTGTACAGGTTCTCGTAGAGGTCCACTGCTACCAGAAGAGATGTTCATCCCTGGTACAGGTGGATGGCAGTGGTACTACCTATGCTGTGAACTGCTGCCAACCAAACCAGAAGTTCAGCTGCTGCTTTAGAGCCAGGAGACAGCTCATCGACTTTACTGCTTCAAGTCCACAAATGCTGACTTAGCCCCGTGAGCTGATCTGACGGAGACGGCTGCCCAAACCAGTGCCAGCTGCTCACAGGCCCATAACATGATGTAGACTTGCATGACTTTGGTATCTCGAAATGTTCTGTCAGAATGTGCATAACTCTGCTAGACTCACACTCACGATGTTCATCAGTGGTGACACATGACCATAGCCACCAGCCAAAATTTCATTATTCTTGTAAACTTTTGAATAAACTTGTGACAATTTTACCATAGAGGTTATTCGCCTTCCTTCCCTCCTCCCAACCTCTACAGCATGAAGCCTTCAACAACTACCATAACATAATCTTAACTGAAAGACCTCTCACAAAATCCAATGAATATCTGGTCATATGTGAAAGCTGTCAGTGGCATCAAGGTGAGTATCCAGACACTCCTGGATGACAGAATCTGTAATTGATGAAATTGTGGCAAAACTGCCAGAAAATATTAATATCTTTGCTTTTTTGTACTTCGTTTTACTTACTTTGGTTGTTGACTAGTTGGTGTGAGACATTCGTCATGACTGTTACCGTGATTGTCGAAAACTATTTCTTTGTGTTTTGATTTATCTTGTGCCAATAAAAATATTACATAGTGAAAGTAAATGGTGTTTTCTGTGTTATAAGTATAACACCCGCCATACTGGTGACCTGCGACGCGCAACATACGCCGATTCGACAATGTGGCCGTTTACTTTGACATCTCCACATCACTCACCTTCCGCTCCTTTCAGACTACAACATGATACTAATTGTGCCTCCACACTGACTTTCCACGGTTTCCTACACACAACACCACCAACAACCGGGATAAAATTGGAAGATAGGTACAACGCCGTGGAGTTTTCTCTGTCATCAACAATGCCATTGTGGACTCTTTCAACATCGTCAGTGATGTCACCTGCTATGAAATCTTTTCCTACGTTTGTCTATAACAAACCAATCATGAGTGCTGTGCCTAAATTTGTGACTCACAGTGCATCGTATGTACAACCTCCTGTGACATGTAGTGTGCAACAGTGCCCCAACACTATGAACCTCACAGACTTTTCGAGCCCACAGATCACTTGGAGCTCCCCATATATTGCTGATAAATCAGTTTTGGACACATTCTCTCCCCACCCACTACAAGAATCACTACAAAAACAAAAGGGGAACAAATTTCAGTGACAACAATTACTGGTTGGACAGTCATTCTGCCCCGATTGTTTCCGCAGCCCCAGCTGCGCCTCCCGCACCAGCCATGTTTAAACCAGCCGGCACGAACGCCGCGAGTGACAGCTTCATAAACACTCCGCCACTCCCGTCCGCTGTGCTATCAAATCTGTTACATCCACAACACAAGAGTGAGAAAATTCCTAAATTACCAAGGTTCACGATGGACAATCCGCATACGTGGTTTATTTTGGCAGAGACTGTATTCACTGCCCTAAACATTGATTCAGATAGTGCTAAATTTATTGCACTTATTAATGCCCTAGAGGACCACGCTGAGTGGGTACAGGACGTAGTGCTGTCGGCGGCCCCTGCATATCGTTACACACTGGCAAAACAACAGATCTTCGAACGTCTAGCTAAGACTACGCAAGAGTCTGTTTTATACATACTGCAAGATGTACATCTCAAAGACTCTACTCCTTCACAACTATGGCGACGTATCAGAGCAGTCTTTGATAGCAAAACAATGCCCGATGAAGCTTTTCTTTCTGGGTTGCAAAGCTTCTGCAAGCTATCCAACTGCAGCTCCTATCACACAATCAGGAACCTCTACAAGCGAAATTATTGCTGGCTGACGCCGCTTATAAGATAATCAACAGAAGAAAGTTATCTATGTGTGCCCCCCTTGATATTATGCCTCTCCCGTGTGGCAGAGGCCGATCTTTCCAAGACAACAGACAGAGTACACTGGCTGAGCAGCAGATTCCACACCGTCCTTCACCATCTCATATCACAGCTTCAAGTGACGTCTTTCACCCGGTAACAACACAGGATCAGCAAGTTTATCCTCTCTGCTGGTATCACTCTGTTTACGGTAGTATAGCTAGGAATTGCTGCTCACCCTGTGCAATGCGTCCAAACACACATGGCGGGCTGCTATAGGTGCACTGGTCCGCACTGTAACATCAAGTCGCCTAACAGATCACAGGCTAGTACTTCCGAATTATTCTCCCGGACGTTTGTATATCCAGGATATAGCTTCTCAGAAATGGTTTTTAGTGGACACTGGTGCTGATGTGAGCGTCATTCCACATTCAATGGTCACTTCTACAATCACGCATTCGCCTCACCAAATCAGAGCAGCCAACAATTCCTCATTAAAGGTTTATGGTGTAACGCAACTTCGCATTTAGTTCGATGATACACATAATTATGAATGGACATTTTCGGTAGTAGAAATGTTTCAGACTTTCAATATATCAGGGGTAATGACAATGTTGCAGCAGACTACCTGTCACGCCTGTCCTCCCTGAAGACAGCTATTGATCCTCACAGCTTACACGAGCTCCAGCTATCCAACCCAGAGATACAGCACCTTCTCTCTGACTCTGATACTTCCTCACAAATTGCTCTACTTCCCTTCCCTAATGATGATTGCTCTTTGTATTGTGACATTAAAACAGCTCATCCTCATCCTATAATCCCTAAAGCTCTTAGGAAAGACATTTTTGACACAATCCACAATCTCGCTCACCCGAGCATTCGCGCGACTACGCGCCTCATTACAGAGAGATACGTTTGGCCTAATGTAAAAAGAGATTGTAATTGGTGGGCATACCATGCCAGAGAGCCAAAATACACAAACATACTAAGCCCCCATTAGGCAAATTTACTGTGCCCTCAGGTAGATCCTGTCATGTCCATTTGGACATCGTCGGTCCATTACCGATATCTAACAACTTCCGTTACTTACTGACCATGATCGATCGTACCACACGTTGGGCCGAAGCTATCCCCATCGCAGTCATTACGGCCAAACTGTAGCTAACGCTTTTGTCCACCTTTGGCTTTCTCGTTTTGGTTGCCCTACTTCACTTACCACAGACCAGGGGAGACAGTTTGAATCTAATCTGTTTAATTGCCTCTGTCAACTGTGTGGTATCAACAAATTCAGAACTACAGCCTATCACCCGCAAATCTAATGGCCTAATAGAACGATGGCACCGTACCCTGAAGGTCGCTCTCATGTGTCATTCTTCCTCTTGGACTGAGGCACTCCCCTGGGTCCTTTTAGGTTTGAGGACGGTTTTCAAATAAGACCTTAAAGCGTCAGTTGCTGAGATGGTATATGGAGAAAACTCACACTTCCGGCGGATTTTCTTGATGATCCTCCTCTACTTCCCAAGGATCAACTTCCCGAGTTGGTACGACAGGTTCGACAGCATATCACCAAGTTACGTTTTCTGCAACCTCGATCGCATGTTACCCCTCCGGTTTTCATTCACCCACACCTCAGTTCTTGTAACTATGTGATGCTCAGAGAAGACGCCGTGCGTCCACCCTTTGCTCCACCCTACACTGGCCCATACCGGGTCCTGTCAAGCTCTGAAAATACTTATACAGTCCGCTTTAAGAACAAACCATCTGTCGTGTCCATTGAGCGCTTGAAACCAGCATGGATCCTTAATGACACCAACATACATGATAATGAATTTTTTTTGCAGGAAACTTCAGAGGCCTGTCCTCTCCCTTCTCCACAAGCTAATCAAACACTCTCTGCAAGTCAAGGCTCCCCTCTTCTATACTTCACGCCTCCGAGTGCCAGCAGTAATGAACTAGTGTTTCAAGTGAACTTGAGTGACTATGATGTGGACTCTATAAAAATACAGCTTGTGGACACTTTTCTTTTTTTATTTGAAATTCAAAACAATTCTGTGCCATCTGACCAGAAAGACATTAAGCTATTACAGTGCTTCAATGTGGCTCCTGGTACTTCACAAAATGACATTTCAGCCTATGTAGACTCCAATAATGTTTTATTTATAAGAGTAACCCCCCCCCCCCCCTTCTCCTTCATCTTCTCCAAATTATCCTACCCCTACTGCTATCACCCGTGCTGGCCGCACCATACGGCCACCTCTCAGACTTCAAGATTACGTCATGCCTCAAATGTTTACCTTCCCTTTATCACTTACTCCTGATCACTCCTCCTATGCACTTTCGCTCTTCGGGGGGGGGGGGGGGGGGTCTCTGTGGCAGAAATGCCAGAAAATATTAGTATCTTTGCTTTTTTGCACTTCGTTTTACTTACTTTGTATGTTGACTAGTTGGTGTGAGACATTCATCATGACTGTTACCGTGATTGTTGAAATCTATTTCTTTGTGTTTTGATTTATCTTGTGCCAGTAAAAATATTACATAGTGAAAGTGAATGGTGTTTTCTGTGTTATAACACCCACCATAATATCAATGTAAAAGGAGAAATGCTAAACTTCATTTTTATTGATATCAGCAAAGTAAGAGCAGGAAACTTCACTTTACAAAGAAAAATTCAGAAATACTATCCTGACTTTACTCTCACACCATTGAAAAATTCTATTAAATAGGTACTGGTGCCCATGGCATTGGGAAACAGGTCTAATAGCTAAATTTAAACTTAATTACTTGGCCCAGTGGAGTATCTATCAGATTCTATTCAAAATTTGTTTTAGAATTATACCACCTGTTAACCATAATATAGGTGAGATTCCTTGAATACAAAATTGTGTCTAGTAGTTGGAAGAAACCATGTCACATGTCTTCAAGAAACATAGCAGAAGTAGTCCAAAAACCACCATACAGTCTCATCAACATCCTTCTGTTGTTGTAGAATGCTATACCTTTGAACTCAAATATGATGCTTTATCTCAAACAAAATGACCTCCTCCATGCCAACCAACAGGGATTCTGAAAACTTTAGTCATTTGAAACCCAACTTGCACTTTTCTCACATGACATCCTGAAAGCCATGTGTCAAGACTGTCAGGAAGATGTAGTGTTTCTTGATTTCTGAAAAGCATTTGCCTCAATAAGATACCATCACTTATTGACAGAAATATGATAATATAGGGTAATAAGATAATTTGTGACTGGACTGAGGATTTTTTTGGTAGGGATTATGCGGCATCTTATCTTTGATGAAGAGTCACTGACAGATGTAGATTTTCCTCCAGGCATACCTCAACGTGATATTATTTCAAAGTGATGCAAAAATTGTCAAAGTGCTTTAAACTTGTAGTTCCCATCAACATATATATTCTCATGCAATGGCCACAATGTACAAGATGATATGCCAAGTTCCCTTTCCAATTCCACTTACCATTGTACTAAGCAAATAGTAATTGGCTGAATGCCTCTATATGTGGCTTGATTTCTCTTATCTCTTTCTTTTGGTCCGTATGCAAAATATATGAGAGATAATGTGCACTTTTTTTACAGCTGCTCTGAAATGTTCATTATCTCGGTTCCCTCAACAAAATTTCACAGTATGACATTGCATGAATTGTATGTGATTCATTGGAGGTTCCTTTTGAATTGAATTATTGTCATGTACTACTAGCATTTATGTTGTTTACCTGCATCCCATTATTTTTGTAAACATTATCAAAGCTCAGTATAGTCTTTGACATGATTTTATTACTTGTTTCATATCCAGTAAATATGAAGAACTGAAGATAACATCAAAAAATGATCAAGGAAAAAATACTGAAGTCCTGAAAGAATTGCAAGAGGTAGAAGCAGAATTAGAAGCCAAAGAAGATGAAATCACAGTCCTGATGAATCTTTATGAAGAGGTTGGCAATGTTTCCATCAATCAGAAATATTTGAATCATTTCATAGACAAATTTAATTCCAATAGTTATTACTTTGCCTCTGTCTTGACATGAACCTGTGAGTGGCTGGTCTTCTAAACTATATTTGAGTCAATCATCTCCTTTTACTTCTCTAGTACACAATACAGAAGTGCAAAAGCTGCTTTTAATTTTTGTAATATTACTGCTAACATTTTACCACATCAGAATCACTGGTATGTTTATATTTGCTTTTTTTGTGTTTTACATTTTACATGCTATTTTGTTGCATATTATTGTTTATGAATATTGAATAGAAAAAAAATCATGTACATATTCTGGTATGATTTAAAAAGGGAAATGCATAGGCTGAAGTTAGATATAGTGGGAATTAATGAAGTTCAGTGGCAGGAGAAACAGGAGTTCTGGTCAGGTGCATACAGGATTATAAAAGCAAAATCAAATAGGGGTAATGCAGGAGTAGGTTTAACCCTGCGGCAGGCGCGCTTAAGATTGCTGCGTCAGCGGGTGCATGCGGCACTCAGTACCACCTACATTTAAATACATAAAAAACAGTTCTTTTTTTTAATTTTTTGGTGTAATTAATTATTTACTGTTTATAACATCATTCTTAACAGCAACTTTTAATATGATCTGTTTACATATGTCCAAGGTGCATGGGAAAAATAAAATTGCTACAGAATATCTGACATACATTTCGAGGATATTTCCTAAGCATTACTTTAATAACAAATTCTAAATAAATTATAACCACATATATGATTCGATTGTTTACCATTGTTGAAGCAAGTTTTACAAAAATGTGTGATCTGTATAAAAACTTTGTAGTAATAAAAAGAATAAGGCAGTCAGTAAATACATATCAAGAATCACGCACTTTCTTCCTCCAGAGAAGCTCTGTAATCGTTACATGTGACAACATTGTGGCAATGTTGCTTGCAAACAAATCTTTTGCAGCTATTGCAAGTGACAGTAGTTTTTTTTTACCATCACAAAGATGGCACCTCCCACACCTTCTTACGATCTCAGCGTGATTGGCAGGAATTGATTGATGAGATGACAGAAATCCTTGAATATCTCGTGGTAGAGTAAAGAGCTGAGCCCTTTCTTTCAAATGGCCATCCATCAGAGCCAAGGCCAGGTTTGTTAGGTAGGTTCTTCTTCTGAATCTTTTCTCTGGATTGTTTGCAAAAAACAAGACCTGGGAATTTATCTCAGCAATATCCAGATAACAAAAAAACAATGCTAAGGGCCATCTTCTTGTGGTCCTTTGTATAGAGTAGGATGTACACATATAATCCACAGTATCGACTCCATCGTTTGTTCATTGTAGTCCAAATTTACAACACACTTGCCTGTAGCGGTGTCGATTTCAGCAGTTTCATGCATTGATGACAGGAAAAGCACAGCCTTGTTCCTTTTTGTTTGGCACAAAACAAGACAGAAGTCATCATGAAATCCGAAAAGAGAATTTCCAATTTCTCGTGAACTGTTGGGCAAAAATTCCAGAGGAATTTCCTTCTTGTTCTTTTTCAATGTTCCAATGAACGTTAGCCCATTTTCTAAAAGATGCTGGGCTACAGAGTAACTACTGTAGTAGTTGTCTGTAGTTACATTCCTGTGAGTTCCCTTGATTGGCTCTTCACAATATCCATTGGCTGGTTAGATGCAACATATGGTCCATGATTCTGTCTGCCCCAGTTTACTTCAAAATTAAAAGTATAAAATGTCTTGCTATCGCACAATGCATACAACTTCAATCCATACTTAGCAGGCTTATTGGGCATGTACTGAACAAAACCACAAAGTCCGCAAAATGGGACAAGCATTTCGTCTATGGTTGTGAACTCCCCTGGACTGTAGTTATTTCTGCAGTTGTTCAGAAATGCTGAGTGGAGATTGCGGATGGCAGCAAGTTTATCAGTTGCTAGTCGTTCTTTTCTTGTAGGCGTATCGTCAAACCCGAGTGACCGGAGCAAGAACAGAAAGTGCTCGTAGCTAAATGCTGCCCTTAGAATAATCATTCCTGTTCCATTTGATGCCCACAGTTTGCAATCTCTAGCACTTGAGTAATTCACAGATGATCTACTGTTATTTATGTACTTGTGTTTGCAACGACATAATCAATTATCTCAGGATCAAACAATTTGAGAAAACTTTCAATTTCAGTTTTAGCTTCTCTGCCATCGTGTTTTGGGCCAGGTAGGACTTCGATTATATTCTTACGTTTTGATTTCCCTGATAGTGCTAACGGATTATTTATCCACAAAGTTTCTTGGTCCTTAACAATATAAAAATGGCTGTCATCATGTGGCATTCCTTTCACTTCATTCTTGTCAATGCATGACTGCTCAGATTTGCTGGCATGATCTGAAGTTTCAATTATTTCTGCCTCCTCATCACTGTCAGAGAAATGTGCGTAATCTTCTTCGTCAGATGATTGCAGAACAAGACGCTCAATTTCTGCTGGTGTTAGTCCTTTCCTTTGTGCGGACGTGGGAGATAATAAAATAATTCCAATACCAAAGCAATGTTAATAACTAAATCATCATTCACCCACAGAGTTGTAAAACAAAGCTTCTAATCATCAAAACATTCGACAGTGGCACGGCTACATGTACTTACATTACCGGGCGCGTGCGGTACGCAGTGCTGTCTCGGTGCAGTCGTCCACTTCACAGGTGAGTCACAGCTGTTATGGTGGGTATAATGTCGGTGCAGTAATGCAGTTTGGTGCATGACTAAACAATTGAAGCATATGTAGCACCACTGTTGTGTGCTCAGCGCACTGATGTAATTATTGAACAAAAACAAAATTGGCGGTACTGTATGCCGCCACACGCCCGATGCAGGGTTAATAATGAGTAAGAAAATAGGAATGTGGATAAGCTACTATCAACAGTACAGTGAATGCATTATCATATCCAACGTAGACATGAAGCCCACAGCCACCACAGTAGAAGTTTATATGCCAACTACCTCCATAGATGATGAAGAGATGGAAGAAAAGTATTATGAGGTAAAACAAATTTTTCAAATTGTTAAGGGAGACAAAATTTTAATTGTGATAAGGCATTGGAATTCAATAGTAGGAGAAGGAAGAGAAGAAAAAAATAATAGGTAAATACAGGCTGGGGGAAAGGGATGAAAGAGGAACCTGCTTCATAGAATTTTGCATAGAGCGTATGCAAATCATCACTAACACTTGGTTTAAGAATCATGAAAGAAGGCTGTATATGTGGAAGAGACCTGGAGACACCAGAAACTGTCTCAAAATCTGGCAGAAAACCCTAAGAGATTCTGGTCATATATAAAGCACATCAGTGGCAAGACGCAATCAATACCTTCAATGCATGATAAGAACGGTGAAGCCACTGATGACAGTGCCACTAAAGCAGAGTTATTAAACATGGTTTTTTGAAACTCTTTCACCAAAGATGATGAAGTAAATATTCCTGAATTCCAATTAAGAACAACTGTCAAGATGAGAAACATAGAAGTAGATCTCCTCCTTGTAGCAGAGCAGCTTAAATCATTCAATAAAGGTAAGGCCTCTGGTCCAGGTTGTATACCAGTCAGCTTCCTTTCAGAGTATGCTGATACAGGAGCTCCATATTTAGCAATTATATATGACTGCTCTCTCATAGAAAGATCCATACCTAAAGACTGGAAAATTGCTCAAGTTACACCAATACCCATAAAGGGAAATAGGAGTAATCTGCCGATTACAAGCCCATATCATTAACATTGATTTTCAGTAGGGTTTTGGAACATATACTGTGTTCAAACATTATAAATTACCTTGAAGAAAACAATTCAACACAGGTTCAGAAAATATCATTCTTGTGACACACAACTGGCTCTTTATACTCATGAGGTAATGAGTGCTATCAGCAGGGGATGTCAAATTGATTCCTTATCTTTAGATTTCCAGAAGGCTTTTGACCCCATTCCTCACAAGAATCTTCAATCAATCTGTGTGCCTATGGAATATTGTGCCAGTTGCGTGACTGGATTCATGATTCCGTGACAGAAAGGTCACAGACAGAAAGTCATTGAGTAAACAGAGGTAATATCCAGCGTTCCCCAAGGAAATGTTATAGGCTCTCTATTGTTCCTGATCTATATTAGCAATATAGGAGACAATCTGAGTAGCCCTCTTAGATTGTTTGCAGATAATGTCATTTACCATCTTGTAAAGTCATCAGATGACCAAAACAAATTGCAAAATGATTTAGATAAGGTATCTGTATGGTGCAAAAAGTGGCAGTTGACCATGAATAAAGAAAAGTGTGAAGTTATTCACACAAGTACTAAACGAAATCGACTAAATTTTGATTACGTGATGAATCACACAAATCTTAAGGCTGTAAATTCAACTAAATATTTAGGGATTACAATTACAAATAACCTAAATTGGAATGATCACATAGATAATGTTATGGTAGAGCAAACTAAAGACTGCAGTTCATTAGCAGAACACTTAGAAGGTGCAACATGTCTACTAAAGAGACTGCTTACACCTTGGTTCAAATGGGTCTGAGCACTATGGAACTTAACATCTATGGTCATCAGTCCTCTAGAACTTAGAACTACTTAAACCTAACTAACCTAAGGACAGCACACAACACCCAGTCATCATGAGGCAGAGAAAATCCCTGACCCCACCGGGAATCGAACCCGGGAACCCGGGCGCGGGAAGCGAGAATGCGACCACGAGCTGCGGACATGTACACCTTGCTTGACCACCCTATTCTGGAGTATTGTTGTGCGGTGTGGGATCCACATCAGGTGGGACTGACAGATACCATCGAAAAAGTTCAGAGAAGGGCAGTTCGTTTTGTATTATTGCAAAATAGGGGAGATAGTACCACAGACACGATATGTGATTTGGAATGGCAATCATTAAAACAAAGGCATTTTTCATTGTGAGAGGATCATCTCATGAAATTTCAATCACAAATTTCCTCCTCTGATTGTAAAAACATTCAGCCCACATCACAATAAAATAAGAGAAATAAGGGCACACACAGAAAGATTTAAGTGCTTGTTTTTCCCATGCGCCATTCGAGAGTGGAATGGTAGAGGGACAGCTTGAAGGTGGTTCATTGAACCCTATGCCAGGCACTTTATTGTGAATAGCAGAGTAATCGTGTAGATGTGGATGTAGATTGATTATACAATGGTAAGACAGATTTTGGAATGAGATTTTAAATTCTTAGGCATTTCCAGTGGCAGATGTGGACTCTGACCACAGTTTATTGGTTATGAAATCTAGATTAAAACTGAAGAAGTAGCAAAAAAGTTAGAAAATCAAGGAGATGGGACATGGATATGTTGAAAGAACCAGAGGTTATTGAGAGTGTCAGGGGGAGCAGTTGACTAGAATGGGGGAAATGTATATGCTAAAAGATGAATAGATAGCTTTGAGAGATGAAATAGTGAAGGCAGCAGAGGAACAAATTGGTAAAAAGACAAGGCTAGTAGAAATCCTTGGATAACGTAGGAGGTATTAAAGTTAGCTGATGAAAGGAGAAAATAAAAATTTCACCAAATGAAGCAGATGGAAGGGAATGCAAACGTCTAAAAAAGGGATTTAGAAGCATGTATTGTCAGGGGAAAGATAGATACCACCTACAGGAAAATTAAACAAGCATTTGGAGAAAAGGGAGGTGGCTGTATGAACATCAAGAGCTCAGGTGGAAAGCCAGTCCTAAGCAAAGAAGGGAAAGTTGAAAGGTGAAAAGAGTATATAGAGGGGTCTATAAAAGGGGAATGAACTTGAAGGCAATATTAAAGAAATGGAAGAGGATATAGATGAATGGGAGATGGGAGATAAGACACTGCAAGAGAAATTTGGCAGAGTGCTGTAAGACTTAAGTCAAAACAAGGCCCCAGGAGCAGACAACATTCTGTCAGAATTACTGATAGCCTAGGGGGAGAGCCAGCTGTGACAAAACTCTTCCAACTGGTGAGCAAGATGTGTGAGATAGGTGAAATATGGGTAGAGTAACAAGTTGAAAGGTATGTCACATACTAAAGTCTATTGTCCCTTGGGGTTGTAAACACATTAAGCTTCCAAGTCAATGCAATCAAAAGGTACCGTGATTTATGTCACATATTTTGATACTCAGAAACTCACTCATTAAAACTGATAGGGTATTTCCCGTTGATCAAGAATCATGAAATTTGGCAAAAAGCAGGGTTCTACAGGACAAACGAAGAAAAAAATTTGAAAGTTGTTAATTTATAATTATATCACATGAAAAAATATGTTTTTTGTCATTTGTTATCTGACTTAAAACATTCTTGAAAGTCTTGGAATTCCTTGGGCTGATATCTTGTCAGTATCAGTGTCGATAGCAGGCAGAAATGTTGGAGATTCTTGGCTCCCATGATGGTTTAACTGTCTATATACATAATTAAGTTTGGGAAGGACCCTCAGAGTGTTAGTCCCACTTGCACCTGATCAGTTTTTTTCCCTCCTTGGTCCAAATGATGAACTATATCAGAGGTTGCACTACAGGTACATCCTGTAAGAAACGTCCTTCAGAGATGACCTGTAGTTTCTTCAGAATTCACACCAAGGAACCTTAGTTTGGATTTTGCCTTTCTCCCCAGATCGGAATTTCAATTTCCTTTGTAGTTTCTGTTGTTCTGGAAGGTCATTACTAGATACTAGAGAGCTGTCACAATCCTAGTAATACAGATATGATGATTTGTAACAATACCAAAGAAGACAAAGTAAATATTCCAGAATTCGAATCAATAACAGCTGCCAACATGAGTAACTTAGAAGCAGTTATCCTCAGAGTAGCGAAGCAACTTCATCACTTAATAAAAGCAAGTCTTCCAGTCCAGACTGTATACCAATCAGGTTTCTTTCAGAGTATGCTGATGCAACAGCTCCATACCTAACAATCACATACAACCACTTGCTTGGTGAAAGATCTGTATGCAGAGACTGGAAAGTTGCACAGGTCACACCAACATTCAAGAAAAGCAGCGGGAGTAATCTACTATATTACAGGTCCATATCATTAACGTTGATATATAGTGGGATTCTGGAACATATATTGTGTTCGAATATTATGAATTACTTCAAAGAGAATGGTCTATTGACATGCAGTCAACATGGATTTAGAAAATATAGTTCTTGTGAAACACAACCTGCCCTTTACAAAGTGTTGAATGCTATTGACAAGGCATTTCAAATTGATTCCATATTTTTAGATTTGCACATGGCTTTTGACATTGTACCCCACAAGTGGCTTACAGTCAAATTGCATGCTTCTGGAATATCGTCTCAGTTATGTGATCGGATTTGTGATTTTCTGTCAGAGAGGACACAATACTTAGTAATTGATGGAAAATCTTTGAGTAAAAAAGAAGTTATTTCTGGCATTCCCCAAGGTAGTATTATAGACCCTCTGCTGTTCCTTATTTATATAAACAATTTAAGAGACAAACTGAGCAGTCATCTTAGGTTGTCTGCAGATGATGTTGTTGTTTATCATCTAGTAAAGTCATCAGAATTGCAAAACAATTTAGAAAAGATATCTGCATGGTGCAAAAATTGGCAATTTACCCTAAATAATGAGAAGTGTGAGGTTGTCCACAAGAGTGCTGAAAGGAATCCATTAAACTTCAGTTACATGATAAATCAGTCAAACCTAAAGGCCATAAATTCAACTAAATACTTAGGCATTACAGTTACGAACAGCTTAAATTGGAAAGAACACAAAGAAAATATTGTGCAGAAGGCAAACCAAAGACTGTGTTTTATTGGAAGAGCACTTTTATTGGAAGAGCACTTAGAAGATGCAACAGATCTGCTGAAGGGACTACCTACAGTATATTTGCCCATCCTCTTTTGGAATACTGCTATGTGGTGTGGGATCCTTATCAGATAGGATTAATGGAGTATATCAAGAAAATTCGAAGAACAGCATGTTTTGTATAGGGGAGAGAGTGTCCCTGACATGATACAGACATCGTTAAAACAAAGGCTTTTTTCATTGCTGTGAATCTTCTCACAAAATGTCAATCACCAAGTTTCTTCCCCAGATGCGAAAATATTTTGTTGATGCTGATCTACATAGGTACAAATGATCATTATAATAAAATAAGAAAAATCAAAGCCTCCATGGTAAGATATAGATCTTTGTTCTTTCCAGGCGCTGTTTGAGACTGGAATAATAGCGAATTATTGTGAAAGCGGTTCGATGAACCCCCTGTCAGGCACTTAAGCATGTTTTGCAGAGTATCCATGTAGATGTAGATCAATTATTTTCCTTTATATCCTCCCAGAGGGCTCATGATTCTTCTGTAAGTTCACGCTTGGCACATACTGAGCCCTGGGTTATTGCAGCCATTTCTTCCTTCCCAGGCTGTATTTCATTCCCTCTGCCGCTCCTTTCCTGTCATCACTCCTTCCCTCTCTGCCTCCTCCTTCCCCTCTCTTGGTGTTCTCACATATATTGACCTGGCTACTCTACTGCTTTCTTGTATTCCTTCCAGTTTTGTTCCCTTTGCCTCCTCTTTTTCATCCTTACATTCTAGCATTTTTGGTCCCACTTTGGGGTTTGACCTCCACTTATAAATTTTCTCTCCATAGTGTGACACGTTTGGGGAAGAACTCATTCCCTAGCATCTATGGCATGGATACCTCTCCCCCCTTGCTTCCCCTCTTCCTTCCCCACTGTAGCCCTTCTCCACTCTGTTAGATCACCAGCACGTGTAGCCAGTCTGTGTGGTGGGGCTATTATGTACCCATGTGGCTAAATCCCCTGACAACACAGGGATCACATTTCTGCCATCTGAGCTGTTGCCTTCCTATGTATGTGTAGGAAGGGTTGCTTGTCATTCTGGAGCATTGGAACTCCTGGCAATGGCCACCATGCCAGGCAGCCTTTCCTGTGGCTGGTTGGGACTCATGAGGAGAGCCCCTGATTAGAGTGGTTGATATCAGGGTGGATGCTCTGTGTACGAAATATATCAAGCTCCAAAAAACTGTCCATTCTTCTATGACCATCTCTTTGGTTAATAATGGACCATTTAGTGCCACTGCTTATGACCATGTGACCTTCCCTTCCCTGGCTACACCCTACGGGGAGGGCCAGGCCCACTGGTTTGGCAAGAAACACTTTCCCTGCCACCTGGTCTTGCACTAGGATGGACGGGGGCACATTTATCGCCATCAAGCCATTATTTTTTGTGGAAAATATCGAAGACATGTTTGGCAGAGTGGAGCCTCTCAGTACGTTGCAGACAACTTTCCTGTTGATCAAACCATTCCTGCCACCAAATCTGCAGCCCTTCATGCTTATGAGCATCTTGGCAATGTCCCGGAGTCCATTACTCTTCACCAGTCTTTGAATTTGGTTCAGGGAGTCATTTTCCATTCCATGGGAACCACAACCTTGAAACTGATGAGAAACTCCTGGGCAATCTGGATTGATGGGGAGTTCATTTTGTTTGACTTGTTCAGAGAGGTCATAAGGACAATTGCACCAATGCCGGTTCTCGAGATTAAGTGTTATCAGTGTGATGTGAAACTGTGTGTCTCACCACCCACGAGGTGTTTTCAGTGCTTGCATTTTGGGCATAAGTCTTTCCGTTGTACAGCGGGCCCTCTACACAGTGAATGTGGACACCCACTCCATGAGGGGGGGCCTTTTGTTCCACTGCCCAAGTGTGTTAATTGTCATTACTCTCGTTTTCCACACTTGCCAGATTGCCTGGTTTATAAGAAGGAAAAGAAGGTACAGGAGTATAAGTCCACTGGTCGTATATCTTACACTGATGCTCATCAGAAATATGACCAACTTCATCCTCTGTGTCAATGACTTTTACCTTTGCCTCTGTTAAGTACTTTCCTCCTCCTCTGTTTTCCTTACCGCAGGCCCCCTCTCCTCTCCCTCTCCCCTGTGGTTCCCATGCCGTCCCCTCCAGCTGCTATTCTTGCTCCCCAGTCGAAGCATCCCCCTTCTTCAGTACCTGCCAATGATGGGGCTCCCTCTCAGGACCCCCTCCCTCAGGTGTCTCTCAGGTCAGAGGCCTGCTACCATAACTCGGCCATGGGCACACAGTCTATGCATCCTATGGTTGCCCGCTCTCTTTCAGTTTTTGATCTTCTCTCTCACTGTGCTCTGCTCTCCTTGACCTATGAAAGAGAAGAGGAAATAGAAGTCCCAGGACAAGGCCCCTCGATGCCCCAGGAGGTGCCATGTCCTCCCTTGCAACCTGAGTCTGACCGCTTATTTATTGATGTCACCTCATCCTCGTTGGTGGCAGATGATGACCAGGAAGCATAACTGGCTCCAGCCCATTCACATTCCATTTGGATACCTGCTATTTGCTTATTCAATGGAGCTGTAATGGATGTTACTATCACGTCCCAGACCTGTAATCTCTTATTGCCTTTTACTCAGCAGCTTGTATTGTTCTCCAGGAATCTCATTTTATTGATGCTCACTCTCTCACCCTTTGTGGGTTTTGTGCTTTATGTTGGAACCAGGTCAGCCCTTTGAGGGTTTATGGTGGAGTTCATACATTGGCCTCTATGGATATTGTTAGTACATGAATCCCCCTTCATACCGCATTGGAAGCAGTTGCCATCCAGATCCACTTGGATTCCACGATCAAGATTTCGAGTCTCTCTGGCATGCCACCTACACTTGCTGCCCTATCTGGCCTCCTTCAGCAGCTGCCCTGTCCATTCCTCCTCCTTGGTGATTTTAATGCCCACCACAGTGAGGTAATGGTATTTCATGTAGTCAGGGGCTCCTCATTGATCAATTTCTTGCAGACTATGTCCTGTGCTCCTTAATGATGGTGCCCTAACTCATTTTAGTGCCACTTATGCCAGTTTCTCTGCCACTGATTGTTTGGTTACTTCGCCTCCCCTTGTTTCTTCCTTACACTGGTCACCGCACAATGACCTCTGTGATAGTGACCACTTCATGCTTATTCTCCCATACCCTTTCCACCTCCCGAGGGCCAGGGTTGCCCTGCTGGGCTTTAGATCATGCTGATTGGCCTCTATATACCTCCCAGGTTGTGTTTACAGCTTATCTGTCAGGTTGTACTGATGGAGTTGTATGTGATCTTTCCAGTAAGATAATTTGCGCTGCCAGCATTGCCATTCCCCACTTGATGAGCTCCATTCACCGTTGGCCAGTTCTGTGGTGGGGCACAGCCATTGCCACTGCTGTCCATGATGATCATAACACCTTGCAATATCTCAAGTGATACCCATTATCCAATGGTCATATTATCCTTAAACATCTTCACACCAAAGTCCATTACTTACTCAAACAGAGCAGGCAGGTGTGTTGGGAATGCTTTGTCTTCTCCCTAGGTTCTTCTGTCCCTTCGTCACAAGTGTGGGCTACACTCCACACCTGACAAGGTTGTCAGTGCCAGTCTTCCATCCCAGGCCTTGCCCTTTCAAGTCGCCTTTGTGTGGATCCATCTGTTCTCACAGAACCCTTTTTTTGATGGCATGGGCATCAGTCCCCTATCCAGCCACCTTCCTACTCTGGAAACAGTGAGCTGATCCAGTCCACTTATATTTTAACCCTTGCCTGGTGGAATTTACTATAAACACTTTACTGAATGGGAACTTCCTCTGGCCCTCTCTTCTTCCCACAATTCAGCCCCTGGTCATGATTCCATCCATAATCAATTGCTTCAACACCATAATCATCCACAACAACAATATCTCCTCTGTGTGCTTAACTGTATTTGACTCCAAGACATTTTCCCCTCTTAATGGAGAGACAGTATTGTGGTTCCTGTCCTTAAGCCCAGCAAGGATCCATCATCCCTTGATAGTTACTGGCTGATCAGCCTGATCAATGTCCCTCGCAGGTTACTAGAACTGATGGTGGGCCATTGGCTCAGTTGGGTTATTGAATCTCAGGATATTTTATCTCCTTACCAGTGTGGCTTTCCAGAGGTATAGTCTCCAATGAATCATCTGCTTCAATTGGAAATTGCAGTTTGGCAGGCCTTTTTTCAGTGCCACAATTTTCTTCAAGCTTCATAAGCCCTATGGCACAGCTTGGCACCATCAGATTCTACCTATGCTCTGTGAGTGGAGTCTTTGGGGCCCCCTCCTGACATTTTTTCACCTGATCCTGTCCCACTGGTTGTTCATATTTCAGGTTGGCACTGTTCTCAGGGCTCTGCAGACCCAGGAGAATGGTGTTCCATATAGTTCTGTATTAAGTGTCCTTCTATTAATGAGCTTGTAGCCTCTGCTGGACTGTTGGTAATCCCTGCTCTGTCTGTGGATGATTTCTGTATTTGAGCTAGCTCCAAGTTGATGACCTCTGTGGAACAACAGCTTCAGTGTGCCATATGATGTGCTTCCACATGGATGCTCTCACACTGTTTTCAGTTCTCTCCCCTTAAATCGAGGGTGGTGCATTTCTGTTGCCATACTATGATACATCCTGATCTGCAGCTCTACCTCAACACCCAACACCTGCCTGCGATCTCCCAGTCCATTTCTTGGGTCATATTTTTGACAACAAACTTACTAGGTTGCCCCATATCCATCATCTGAAGGTTAGCTGTTTATGCAAACTCAGTGTCCTTCACTTCCCTGCCCACACCTCTTGGAGTGCAGATCATTGGGCTGTCCACCACTTTTATCATCCATTAGTTCTGTCTCATCTAGACTATGGTTGTCAAGTTTATGGATCAGCTGTCCCTTCCAAGCCGCTCCAGTTCACCATCATGGTATCCATTTAGCCACTAGTGCCTTTAGCACTAGTCCTGTAGATAGTTTTCTGGTTAACACTGGAATCCCTCCCCATTCAGTTCAGCAGTCCCAGCTCCAGCTTTCCTATGCCATCTCTGTCTGCTCCTCCCCTGCTCACCTATCCTGTCCTATTCTTTTCGTGGCTTCGGGTTGTCATGTACCTGCTGCCCACCCTTGTGTGGATTTACCAGTTGGCCTCTGCCTTGCTTCTCTCTGCCGTGATCTCCAACTCCCCTCCTTGGCCTCTACCATGCATTCTCTCCAACAACCCGACCCCCCCTGCCCCCCTTGTTTAGTTCCTCAGCCCCGGATTAGATGGATCTCTTCCGGGATCTGAAAGGCCCATCGCCCCAATAATGTTCCATTGTTTGTTACAAATGCTCTTACAGGAGTTACAGGATGCCATTGTTTTTTTATACCAATGGTTCTAAATTCACTAATCATGTGGGCTATGCCTTCATGTCTTCTGCTGGCACAGAACATCATCTCTTGCCCGCTACGCGTGGTGTGTTTACCGCAGAATTGATGGCCATCTACCAGGCCCTCTGCTTTATTAATCAGTCCTTTCCAACATGAGTTCTGTTTTTTTATGTATGGACTTAATGAGTTGCCCCAATCTTGGTGATGCTGCTTGTTCAGTTGATTTCTTTTGGGTTCCTACCCACGTACCATATCCTGGGTAATGTAGTTGCTGATCGTCTGGCTGGGGGTGGGGGTGTGCACCTAACCCCCCCCCCCCTCCCCATTCTCAGTGAACACCTCCAGCGATGATTGAAGGCTACCCTTCTGTCTAACAAACTTTGTGATGTCACCATGTGATGTTCTTCCCTCTGCCTCTGCTGGCAGGAATCTACCATCCTTTGCCATCTTCAAACCAGCCATACTAGGCTGACCCATGGTTTTTTACTCCGCAATCAACTGTCCCTCGGCCCTATCCCATTGTAGTTGTAGGGCCCCATTCATGGTGATCCATGTTTTGCTGGAGTGCCCCCCCCCCTCCCCTTTTGGCCCTTTGCACTAAATATGCCCACCCACTTTCCTTGTTCCGGGTGATAGCAGATGACACTCACATGGTTATGTCTGTCCTCAGTCTTCTTTGTGAAAAAGTTTTGTCTTCACAGGTTTAAGACCTCTGAAATTGGAGACCCTCAGTTAGTGTTGGTGTTGGTTGTGGAGGCCTTGGCCTTGTCTCCCCAGTGGCCCCACTTTTTTCCTATATTTTGCCTGGTTTACTGTGCCATTTTGTTTCCCCTTTTCTTCAGTCTGCCTCCCCTGGTGGTGTCTCCATTGTGTCTTGATCATGGTATGGTGTGGGGATCGGGTGCCTCAACATGTGTAGCTTTTCTGGAGTGCTCCTGCTATTGCCTTTTCCCCCTACCCTCCCTGTGTTCTTTCCTCTTGTGATGAAGCAATCTGGGATAATTTTTACTTCCCCTCATGTTTTGCCATCTGTCTCCTTAAAATTCCCTTTTTCATTTGTGACTAATTACCGTTAACATTGTTGTTGTTGTGGTCTTCAGTCCAGAGACTGGTTTGATGCAGCTCTCCATGCTACTCTATGCTGTGCAAGCTTCTTCATCTCTCAGTACCTACTGCAACCTACATCCTTCTGAATCTGTGTAGTGTATTCATCTCTTGGTCTCCCTCTACAATTTTTACCCTCCAAGCTGCCCTCCAATATGAAATTGGCGATCCCTTGATGCCTCATAATATGTCCTACCAAACAATCCCTTCTCTAGTCAAGTTGTGCCACAGATTTCTCTTCTCCACAATTCTATTCAATACCTCCTCATTAGTTATGTAATCTACCCATCTAATCTTCAACATTCTTCTGTAGCACCACATTTTGAAAGTTTCTTTTCTTGTCTAAACTATTTATTGTCCACGTTTCCCTTCCATACATGGCTACACTCCATACAAATACTTTCAGAAACGACTTCCTGACACTTAAATCTATACTCGATGTTAACAAATTTCTCTTCTTCAGAAACACTTTCCTTGCCATTGCCAGTCTACATTTTATATCCTCTCTACTTCGACCATCATCAGTTATTTTGCTCCCCAAATAGCAAAACTCATTTACTACTTTAAGCATCTCATTTCCTAATCTAATTCCCTCAGCATTACCTGATTTAATTCGACTACATTCCATTATCCTTGTTTTGCTTTTGTTGATGTTCATCTTGTATGCTCCTTTCAACACACTGTTCATTCCGTTCAGCTGCTCTTCCAGGTCCTTTTGCTGTCCCTGACAGAATTACAATGTCATTGGCGAACCTCAAAGTTTTTATTTCTTCTCCATGGATTTTAATACCTACTCTGAATTTTTCTTTTATTTCCTTTACTGCTTGCTCAATATACAGATTGAATAACATCAGGGAGAGGCTACAACGCTGTCTCACTCCCTTCCCAACCACTGCTTCCCTTTCATGCCCCTCAACTCCTATAACTGCCATCTGGTTTCTGTACAAATTGTAAATAGCCTTTCGCTCCCTGTATTTTACCCCTGCCACTTTCAGAATTTGAAAGAGAGTATTCCAGTCAACTTTGTCAAAAGCTTTCTCTAAGTCTACAAATGCTAGAAACGTAGGTTTGCCTTTCCTTAACCTATTTTCTAAGATAAGTCTTAGGGTCAGTATTGTCTCATGTGGTCCAACATTTCTACAGAATCCAAGCTGATCCTCCCCGCGGTCAGCTTCTACCAGTTTTTCCATTCGTCTGTAAAGAATTTGTGTTGATATTTTGCAGCCGTGGCTTATTAAACTGATAGTTCGGTAATTTTCACATCTGTCAACACCTGCTTTCTTTGGGATTGGAATTATAATATTCTTCTTGAAGTCTGAGGGTATTTCGCCCATCTCATACATCTTGCTCACCAGATGGTAAAGTTTTGTCAGGGCTGGCTCTCCTGAGGCTATCAGTAGTTCTAATGGGATGTTGTCTACTCCCGGGGCCTTGTTTTGACTTAGGTCTTTCAGTGCTCTGTCAAACTCTTCACGCAGTATCATTTCTCCCATTTCATCTTCCTCTACATCCTCTTCCATTTCCATAACATTGTCCTCAAGAACATCACCCTTGTATAGAGCCTCTATATACTCCTTCCACCTTTCTGCTTTCCCTTCTTTGCTTAGAACTGGGTTTCCATCTGAGCTCTTGATGTTCATGCAAGTGGTTATGTGAGTATAATTTGCGTTTTCATAGAAGAGAAAGGCTGGCCCTCAGTTTTAAAGAATATATCACCAGATCTAATTTTGTGCTTAGTTTTATGTATGTAATTGATTTTCTAATTTATTTTCACTATTCCTAGTTAGTATCTTTCATTATAGGGCAAAATCAGTAATTGTTTCATAACTTAAATTCTATTGTTAACTTATAAACAAATATAAATTCTGTACTAATTATAAACATTTGGAAGAACAACTAGTAGTATTCTTAAAGGCTCTATTTGGCTCTATTGAAAAACATGTTAGCAGAGCCAGCCCTTAATTAATTCCAAAGTAATTAACAGTTTTGTCAAAAGTATTGTTTGTGTGATGATATTTGTTAATTTCATGATTTAAACAAATAATTTGGTCTAACTCTTGTAATAGAAGAAACTGTTAAAAAGAACCAATTTTTCAATGTACCTATCATTGTGAGGATATATAAGGGCCCGATTTTTGGTCCTGAGACAGTCAGTCCACAGCTGAGTTTCAGATGAGAAACCTTTGTTGGTTAGAACAACAACAATGCATCAACTTAACTGTGGAATAAGTGTAACACAATTAGGCCATGTGTTAAAACAATGACAGTGTCTGTTCAATACGTACCACAATTTATTTGAAAGACTGTGAACTGTGTGGTTAGGTCTTATTGCTCATAGATGTTCAGCATTAAGCTATTGTAGCAGTATGTGGATGTTTGCCTGCAAACTATTTATGAGGCTTTTCAATATTTAAACAATAGTACTCTGGCCATATAACGGTGTAATATTGGAAGTTGTGAACAGTGAAAGCAAAGAACTGTGAAATGCAACTGAGCATCTGTTGGCTACATGGTTTACAGTAGACAGTACTGCACTTCCAAACCCTATTTTTCAGCCAGTATATCAACACTGAGGACAATCAGTGAATAAATAAAGCAGACGAATGCCACACACTCTCCCTATTGCCCCGACATTCTTTTTACCTATTTTTGCCTGTTTTCCTTCCCCATTAACTTGACTGCCCTCCCCCCCCCCCCCCCTCCCCCGCCCAATCAACAAAGTAACCAGCAAACTTTTCTTCTGAGTCTATGGATTATACTGCACATTTCACATGTAACCCCAGGTACTGTTCCAAACACAGATTTTTCTCTAACTCCTTCTCAACTTTCTCATAGATATCTTTTTTTTTACCACTAGCAAATAATTTCAGAAAGCTTGGAACATGATCAGCTTTGTCAGTAATGTACTATTAACAGCACAGATATTGGTCACCAGCAACCACAACAAAGTCCCGTATGACATGAACACAAATCAAATACAACATATCACTTTTACATATATGGATAGGAGGAAATACAACTTCAAAAATAATGCAGATTTTGATCTATCATATTGTAATAGTATTACAAGAGGCTACAAATATTGTTCTACTAAAGGAACACATTATTACTATCTTTATTTACAGAGCATTGTAACTAAATAGAGAAGATTCTATGAGTGGTCTTCGTTAACTGAATGATGAGGAATGTCAGCATTATTTTCATGTGGGATGTAATGCAGCCTACATGAGGAATGACGCTGGTCACATACAAAGTGTATCTCTGATGCCAAGAGACAGTTCAAAATTATTATCTGTATATGGTCTAGGATTGTCTTGCTCCATCCTCTCAAACTTCGTTCATACTTGGTGTGCAGGTTCACTGAATGATCAATTTTTTTACCTTTATATGTAGGGGCCTCTGAAGTGAAAGGTGCACAAATGTGATTGTATCAGTTAGAAAAGTTTTGGCCATGTTAAAAGTGCTGTAATTCAGTTGGTAATGGTGTTACAGTTACAAAACTTGGGCAGAATACATGAACAACTGGAATTGTGGATATATGCTAGTTTTGTGTTATTTGGTTCACTATTTTGTTCCAAGTGCCAAAGTCGTTAATAAATTTTGTCATGACACAATATCTGCCAAGTTGATATAACTTGATCTATTTAAGCAGCTGGTTTACAAATTTCTCCTTTTGTGATCTTATTACCTAGTAGCTTGATTATAAAACCTGCAAGCTTCATCACTTTCGGCTGAAAGTTTTTGAGATATGTAGCAATGAAGTTGCCCCAAAATCAGATTTACTGCCAAAGTGAGTGGTTTTAAAGCCTTGTGTCTCAGAAGAGATGCCTGTTCTGTATTTGAAAGGGCATGTTTTTCATTACACAATATCAAATTTCCACAAATGGTTTTTCCCTTAAATGTAAAAAATTGTCCAGTCAAATTCCTCATGAAAATGACAATTGGCTTATTCCAGAGAAATAAGGAGGTAAGAAAGAAAAATTAATTTTTACCAGACTTAGTCCTCTCTTATGTCAAATTGATGCTTAACTTCTACATTTTTTGTTTTGCAGTCAATAAACAAGAATGTTTGGCATATGGCTTTGTGAACACAAAATACAGAATTCACAAAAAAACTGTAAAAAATATTTATATGTTGGTAGCCACATTTTCTGACCTCCTTTGTTTTTGAAGAGGAGATAGATACAAGCTATTGTCAGAATATGTGACACAAGAATTGTTTTCTCATATTAATAATTATATTTATTTTTGGTTATTGTATTTTCCAGTGCATAATGTTCCACATCTAATATAAGAACTATGAATTAAATTAATAATATTATGGACAGGAAAGTTGCCACTCACCATATAGCGGAGATGATGAGTCGCAGAGACGCACAACAAAAAGACTGTCACAAATAAAGCTTTCTGCCATTAAGGACTGGAAAGATAAGGCATGGGAGATTTGTTTTTGTACGAGGTTGGGAGGATGATTACGGTCAGTGACGGCTTTAGTGAGACACTCGGTATATTTCGTGAGTGACCGCTCGTCACTGCAGGTGCGACGACCATGGGTGGCTAGACTTCTTGGTATGGAATGGATGGCAGCTTTCGAAGTGGAGGTATTGCTGGTGGTTAGTAGGTTTGATATGGATGGAGATACTGATGTAGCCTACTTTGAGGTGGAGGTAAACATTTAGGAAGGCGGTTTGTTCAGTTGAATAAGACCAGGTGAAGCAAATGGAGGAGAAGTTGTTGAGGTTCTGGAGGAATGTGGATAGGCTGTTCTCACCCCAATCCAGATCACAAAGATGTCATCAATGAATCTGAACCAGGATCTGGAAGGGGCTCTCCTGGGATCTATAAGCCTTGTATGGTTTAGATACATTAATACATCTTTGCCATATGGACTCATAGCGAGGTAGACCTGTTGAAATTTTTACACTCTCAAAATATATTCTCTCAGTTAAATTTCACATGGTCCTATTGAAATTCTCATGCCATTTGACTTTCCTTGATGTTGACATCATCCTCACCAAGCCTCAGCTACACATTTTGTTCACTTTAAAGCTACAAACAAATTGAGATTTGCCATCTTTTTCTAGTAAACATTCCCTCCCATGCAGCCTTAGCATTAGGGCATACATATTTGTTCAGATGCAGACTTCTTACAGCAATACACCACCTTTATCGCTCACATCAGCCTTCACTGTACATAATTATCTCATCAGCCTAGCTCAAAAGCAGATTTTGTGGGCCATCACATCCAATCCTGGTACTGCTAATACCTCCAAAAAAAAAAAAAAAAAAAAAAAAAAAAAAAAAAAAAAAAAAAAAAAAAAAAAAAAAAAAAACAGCTTAGGAGCACACTTCTTGTCAGTCAGTACTGTAGTGGACTTGAATGTATTAGTCAGATACTTCAGCACCCCTATTCCTTTCCATTTGCCCCTCACTTTGCCTCTCTTGGTGTTCTTATTTATGTAGGTCTGGCTATCCTCCTGGCTTCGTTTCATCTTGCCTTTTTGGTTTGTTTGCTTTTCGTTCTCCTCTTTGGCTTTTCTTTTTTGGTCCCCCTTAGAGGTTTGACCTCCTCCTCCAAATCTGAAACCTGTAGTGTGAGCCATATGGGGAAAACTCCCTCCCTACCATGTTTGGCATAGGTTCCTTTCCCCCTCCTCCTCCTCCTCCTCCTCCTTCTCCTCCTCCTCCTCTCTCCCTTTTACCCCTTCCCCTCCCTCCCCACTATAGCCCCTTCACATCCTTGCTAGGCCACCAGCTCAGTAGCCAGACTGTGTGGTGGAGCTGTTATATACCCATCTGGCTGAGCCCCCTGACACCACAGGGATCACACTGCTGGTACCTGCGCTGTGGATGCCCCGGGAAAGTCTAGGAGTGGTTGCCTATCTTTTTGGGGCATCAGAACTCCTGGCAGTGAGCGTCATACCAGGCGGTCATTGCTGCAGATGGGTGATGCCCAGAAGGTGAGCCTCTGGCCAGAGTGGATAGCACCAAGGTGGATTTTTGGCACATGAAACATGTTAAACTCTCTGACCATTCTCCTGTAGCCATGTCTATTCCTAGGAATTGTTCTGTCTCACTTTCTGCTTCTGCCTTCCTGGTGTTTCCCCCCTTGGGTATCCCCTGGGAGGAGGACCAGGCCTGCTGGCTTGGGGCAAAACCGCTTCTGCAGTTCCCCCAGCCCTGGAAGAAGTTTGGTGGACTTCACCCTGTGAATCTCTAATCTACTTTTGCCTAAGTTGTGTCTTCCCCTCCTCCCCTTTCCTCCTTATCCCCATCCTTGCCCCCTTCACCCCCTCCCCTCCCCCCCCCCCCTCCCGGCAGCTCCCGTCCCTTCCCCTCAAGGAACCACTCCTCCTCCTCCTCGGCCAGAGAAGAAATCCTCTTCTGTGGCTCCTGGTAGGGATGGGGTTTACTCTCAGAATACCCCTGCCCAGTGTTCTCAAGATAGGAAGTCTGCAACCTCAGATTGGATGAGGGGCCCCCACTCGGAGAGCCTCAAAGCCATTTGCTCTCTGTCTGATCCATACACCACTGCCACCTATTTCCTCCTCCCTCCCTCCAAGGGAGAAGAAGAAGTAGCACAAGTCCAAGGCTTCTCCAGTATCTTAGGGGACTTTGCCCCCTCCTCCTCATTCTGGATCAGATCCAGTTTTTATGGATGTCACCCTATCCTCATTGGTGATTTGACATCCCCTTGGCTTCTTTATGGGAAATTGGACTCTCATCACATTATAATCCAGTGGAACTGCAAAACATATTACAGTCACCTAATGGAAATACAGCAGCTTGTTTCCTCTTATTTTGTGTTCGATCTTGCTCTTCAAGAAATGCATTTCTGTGATGACCACTCACCAACGTTTCGTGGTTATTGGTGTTCTGTCAGAACCATGCTGGCCCCAAAATAGCATCTAGAGAGGTCTGCAGTTTGGTTCACAACGACATCATTAGTGACTGGACCACCCTTTGTATCAACATGGAAGCAATAGTGCTATGTGTGCCAACGACCCCAGCAATCACTATTTTCAATGTCTACCTCCCTCCAGGTAGCCCACTTCCTTATGTTGAACTGCCTACCATAGTACAGCAACTCCTGCCCTTGTATCTCCTCCTCAGGGACTTCAGTATACACCGCCTCCTGTGGGGGAGTGCCACTACGATGTGTAGGGGTCTTCTAATTGACCAACTTCTTACAGACTTTTGATTTGTGTCTCCTTAATGACAGTTCCTCTACCCCTTCAGTGCTGCTCAAGGCACCTTTTCTGCTGTCGATCTCATGATCTCCTTCCCTGCTGTCGTGGCTTAACTACACTGGTCATCCCATGATGATCTTTTTGACAGTGATGACTTTCCAATGATTGTATCATTTCCTTGTCACTGCCAGGCAGACAGGTCACCACATTGGGCATTCTGCAGAGCCAGTTGACATTTATATACATCTGCTGTGCACTTTGACACCTCTCTCACAGATTGCATTGATGCAGTCATACAAGATGTCACTGTCTGGAACCGCGCAACTGCTACGGTCGCAGGTTCGAATCCTACCTCAGGCATTGATGTGTGTGATGTCCTTAGGTTTAAGTAGTTCTAAGTTTTAAGGGACTGATGACCTCAGACGTTAAGTCCCATAGTGCTCAGAGCCATTTGAACCCCAAGGTAGTGTTATAGGCCCTTTGCTGTTCCTTATCTATATAAAAGATTTGGGAGACAATCTGAGCAGTCGTCTTCGGTTGTTCGCAGATGACGCTGTCGTTTATCGACTAATAAAGTCATCAGAAGATCAAAACAAACTGCAAAACAATTTAGAAAAAATTTCTGAATGGTGCAAAAAGTGGCAGTTGTGACCCTAAATAATGAAAAGTGTTGGGTCATTCACATGAGTGCTTAAAGGAACTCGTTGAACTTCGGTTAGGCCTACACGATAAATCAGTCTAATCTAAAACCCATAAATTCAACTAAATACCTAGGTATTACAATTACGAACAACTTAAATTGGAAAAAAACACACAGAAAATGATGTGGGGAAGGCTAACCAAAGGCTGCGTTATATTGGCAGGACACTTAGAAAATGTAACAGATCTACTAAGGAGACTGCCTACACTACGCTTGTCCGTCCTGCTTTAGAGTACTGCTGCACGGTTTGGGATCCTTACCAGATAGGACTGATGGAGTACAGTTCAAACAAAGGCAGCACTTTTTGTATTATCGCGAAATATGGAAGAGAGTGTCACAGACAAGATACAAGATCTGGGCTGGAAATCATAAAAGAAAGGCATTTTTCCTTGCGACGGAATCTTCTCACGAAATTCCAATCACCAACTTCCTCCTCCGAATTCGAAAATATTTTGTTGACAGCGATCTATATAGGGAGGAATGATCACCACGATAAAATAAGGGAAATCAGAGCTCATATGGAAAGATATAAGTGATCATTCTTTCCGTGCGCTATACGAGATTGGAATAATAGAGAATTCTGAAGGTGGTTTGATGAACCCTCTGCCAGGCACTTAAATGTGATTTGCAGAGTATCCATGTAGATGTAGATGACACTATTCTTCATTGAGCTGGCACTGCTGTTCCCCTATCCACGGGTTCCCCTCATCATCGACCAGTACCATGGTGGACCAAGGATTTAGCAGTCTCTATCTAGGACTGCCAACAGGCACTGCAGTGATTTAAATGACACCCTTCACAGACCAACCTTATTGCTTTTAAGCACCTGTGTACTAATGCTCACTACCTTATTAAGCAGAGTAAAAAGGAATGATGGGAGTGCTATGTTTCCTCCTTGGGAACATATGCCTCTACATCTCAGGTTTGGTCCAAGCTCCACAGTCTTCTGCGCCACCAGCAGCAATCAACTGTTCAGAGTCTTATCCTACAGGATGTTATGTGTACTGATCCATTGGTCCTTGTAGACTTATAGACTACCTCGCGACACACTTTATGATAGGGTTGGCATCCACTTCCTATCCTGCTACCTTTTACTGGAAAAAATGATGAGTTGAAGAGCCTCCCCCCTCTGTTTCAACCCTCACAAGACTGAAACCTATAATCTGTAATTAACTCTTCACTGAATGGGAATTCGTGCAGACTCTTATCTCGTCACATGACGTGACCCAAGGCCCAGATTCCATGTACAACCAGATGATCCAGCATTTGGACATTAGCATTTGTCTCACATGTGCCTTCCCCTCGCAATTGTGAGATAGTATAGTTATCCCTGTAATTAACCCCAGGAAGAACCCAACGTCTCTCGACAGCTACTGACTGATTACCCTGTAACCCTTGATTACCTTTGTAAACTGCTTGAGAGAATAGTTAGCTTCCAATTATGTTGGGTACTCAGACCTTGGAGCCTTTTGTCCCCATATCCCAGTGGTTTTGGGAAGGATGGTCTAGCATATAACATTGCCTGGTGCTGTCTTATTTTAGTTACCCTTCATGACTAGCACTTTTGAGGGCCCCTTCTGATTGTTATCCACTAGTTTCTATCCCACCAGCTCTTCAGATTAGAGTTGGCACTTCACTCAGCACCTCTCAGATCTAGGAGAATGGTATACCACAGGGTTCCATTTTAAGTGCCACACTCTTCCTCATTGTCATCAATAGGCTTGTAACCTCTGTCGGGCCTCTGATTACCCTGGCATTGTACGTTAATGATTTTTGCATCTGGTGCAGCTCCCACTCGGTAGCATCCACTGAACACTAGCTCTGAAGTGCCATCTGATGGGCCTCTGTGTGGGCCCTCTCTCATGGCTTCCAGGTTTCTCCCTCCTATAGGCAGATTATGCATTTTTGCTGTTGACCCACAGTACATCCTGACCCATAACTTTATTTAGGCAACCAACACCTAGGTGTTGTAGCACAGTCCCATTTCTTGGCCTTCTTTTTGATAAACAGCTGATGTGGTTGTCCCGTATGTGCTACCTGGTGAGTGCTTGCATGTGTAAGTTTAATGCTGTCCACCTCCTGGCCCCACACATCTCAGGGTGCAGACAGTGCTACTCTTCTCTATATATACCGTGCTCTTGTTGTATCCAGACTAGATTATAAATGTCAGGTTTATGGCTTAGCAGCTCCGTCCACTCTGAAACTAATTGACCCTGTCCATCATTATACAACAGAGCCAACTCCTGGTTTCTTATGCAATCACCATTTGACGATTCTCTGACCATCCCATGTGCCCCATCCTCTTTGCAAATGTGGGATGTCTCCCCTCTTACCTGCCCTCAGATGGGATTTCCGGTTGGAATGCATCTCATTTCCCTCTGTTGGGATCTCCATCTCCACTCACTGGAATGTGCCCTCTGCATTTTTCCCACACCCCACTTGAATGGTGCCTAGACCATGGATTGGACTGACCTATCCCAGGCTCCTAAGGTCTCAGAGTCACCCCTATGAAATTCCAGCATCTTGCATGTTCCATCCTTGAAGAGTTTCAGGGTGCTACCATCTACTACACTGATGGCTCTAAAATTATTGATAAGGCAGGATATGCTTTTACATCTCCTGCTAGCGTGGAGCACCATTTACTGCTGGGATTATGCAGTGTGTTCACAGCAGAACCACTAGCCATTAACACGGCCTTCCATTTGGTTACTCAGGCCTCCTTCCACATTGTTTTAATATGTACTGACTCAATAAGCAGCCTGCACACTGTAGACCGATGCTACTCTTGTCACTCTTTGGTCTCTGCTGTCCATGACCTTCTCTCTGCCCTTGGCCATGCTGTCTGCTCAGTTGTCTTTCTCTAGGTCCTCAGTCATGTCAACATCCCAGGGAATGAATTGGCTAGAGAGGCAGATACTTGCCCCCATTCCCTTTCATAATTCCAGGTGCAGATATGTGGATATACATCAGATCTCTCTTTGCCCAAGCCCTCAGGGGCTCAGTATTCATTTGCTGAGTACAGGGTTGGTGACCCCTGGGTTCCTGATCTGGGGACTGGTAAGTGCCACCAGTCCCCTGTCACCGTAAGCTCTGGGCATGCTTCAGTGACCACTGTAAGGTGTGGCTGTCATAGAGAACGGGGAGCTTGGCTTGACTGCCCCGATTGTGAGGATGGTAAAAACCTCTATAAAAGAAAACTCTCAGTCTCAAGGTGTGCTGTGTGCTGATAAGATGCATGGCTATTGAGATGGAACAGTTGTTAGTGGGCAACCTCTGGTAAACCTGCTGCACCTCAGTTGTACAAGGCTTGCCTAGGCATGCAGGGTTCTGCATAGATGGACTTTTATTTACCTAGCTGATCGTGGGACCGAGATGGATCCTTTGAAGTCTTCTCTACCACCTTCCAGCGGAATGGGTAGGCCACTGGTAGGAAGTAACACTAATCAATTTAGAGGACTCATGTAGCCAATCCTCTGGACTCAGAGATATTAAAGAATTCAAGTGGTTTTAGTAACAGAACACATGCTGCTGGCCAGAGTGTTTTTTTATTGGGTAAACGGAGAGAGGGGAGTTTTGAAAAGGTGTCACCTTTTTACGTACAAAAGGGGTTTGAGAGGATTGCAGGTACCTTAAAATCAGTAAAGTGGTTATGAAATGGGACAGTGTTGGTGGAATCACCAAGTTCCCAACAAGTAACAAACCTGCAGAAGGCCTAAACCCCTAGGGGATATGCCATTGAGACTGAGCTCCACGCCACATTAAACTACAGTAAAGGTGTGAGACGTGCAGAGACCTGGTGGACATCCTCAAAGAAGATCTGAAGGTTGAATGGGCCCAAGAAGGCATTGTAGATGTGCAGAATGTTATGTAAATGGAAATGAGCGTTTGGCGTCATTGGCCGAGAGGCCCCTTGCGGGGCAGGTCCGGCCGCCTTGATGCAGGTCTTATTACATTTGACACCACATTGGGCGACCTGCGCACCAGATGGGGATGAAATGATGATGAAGGCAGCACAACACCCAGTTCCTGAGTGGAGAAAATCCCCGCCCCAGTCCGGAATTGAACCCGGGCCCGTAGGACGACAATCCGTCACACTGGCCACTCAGCTATCGGGGTGGACAGAATGTTATGAAAAGGGTTGAAAATGATCTGATTAAATCCAACTCGTTCATACTCACTTTTAATAGCACGAAACTCCCAGAACATATTAAGGCAGGTTTTCTTCACTGTGTGGCCCTGTGCCCCGGTTCCATGCACAGTTTTAAACGCCAGTGATTTGGCACACCAAACTTGAATGTAAGGGAGTAACTACTTGTGACAAATGTGGAAAGTCTGCCCACGAAGGAGTCAGATGTTTGTCTCCTCCAAAGTGTGTGAATTGCTCTGGGGCTCACACTGTCTGGAGCAGGGACTGCTGCATCTTCCTGGAAGAATGGAAGATACAGGAGATAAAAACTACACAACGGATCCCCTATGGTGAGGCCAAGAAGATTTATAAGACCATGCAGCCCCCAATGTTCGCTACCTCCTTTGCATCAGTTGCTCAGCAGCCAGTACAAAAACTGATGCTGCTACACAAATGGTGGTAGCTAGTGCTAACACTAGTACCTGCATTAGTCAGTGTAATTGTACTGCTACTGTTTCTTTAGCACCTATATTTCCTCCAAAACCATTGGAAAAGTCTTTGGTCGCTAATGCTGAGCTCCCTGCCCCCCCAAAGTTCAGTCTGGTCCACCATCTAGTGCTGCCACTACCACTGCCCGGGTTGTGGCTCCAAAGTCTACCCAGGCCAAGTGTCCCTCACAAATGGAGTCAGGAAGTAAACAGACCAACAATGTCAGCATCATACTGTGTTTACAAGAAATAAATTGTAAAGCCACTGAAAATCCTGTGCTACAGGTCTATACCCTTCACTGAAAGGATCACCTCACTGGGGAGAGAGCCAATGGAGTGATTGCTGTGTTTGTCAGTAATGCGCATCACTCCTCTGCTCTCCCCAAGGCTACTGACCTGCAATCAGTTGCTGTCAAAATTCATTGGTGTCAGGGGATCACAGTTTGCTTGCTGTGTCTACTTCCACGAGATGCAATAGACTCTGAGGCTCTTATAGATCTTGTGGAACAACTACTGCGACCATATCTCCTACTGGGAGACTTCAATGCCCATCGTGTCTTGTGAGGCATGATCTCTACCGTATTTACTCGAATCTAAGCTGCACTCAAATCTAAGCCGCACCTGAAAAATGAGACTCGAAATCAAGAAAAAAAAAATTTCCCGAATCTAAGCCGCACCTGAAATTTGAGACTCGAAATTCAAGGAGAGAGAAAAGTTTTTGGCCACATCTACAAATCGAAACAAAGTTGGTCCATTGTAATATGAGACACAATTTAGGTCAAATGAATGACGATACAGCTACAGTAGGTTCGAGTCGTAAGCTTAGCAGTTAAGCTTTAGTGGGTAGCCATTGCTATGCATCACACGCTCCGTCCATATTTATGCGGGTACCTTTCCTTTTTCACGTTTGGTTTGAATTGATTGCTTATTTTGCTTTGATCTGGTAAGTGCCGTTCTCTTTGTTATAGGTGTTTACATCACTCTAAGCTGAAAATGCATTACTGTACTGTGTCATGAATTGTTTGTCGCATTCTAATATGAGTGTATACGGCCTGTCCCCGCTCGCGGCATGGCTTGTTTTCGTGCGCGCTACCGCCACTTACAATAAAAAAAGAGAGGAATCATTCCATTAGGAAAACAACAGAAAGAGACTGCTATTTGTTGTTACTTACACTACTGCTTTCTTTGATAATGATCAACAAGAACCAAACAATAGACTGCTTTTGATAGAAGACGTTCTGAACGAGAGTTTAGCGAAAATTTTTCTCCATTTGAAAATCTTTGCAGATGCCTCTTCAGTACATTACATTCTGCACAGAAATTAGAGTCATCTTAGATTTAAGAATCTAATCAATTGCCGTGCTTCATTTCTGACTGTATCACTATTAGGCATAAGAATAATACGAATATAAACATGACATGATATGTATATTCTTCCGCGTTTGCTGTTGTCTCACCCTAGTTTCGTAGCTTATTAGGCAGGCAGGATTTAAATGAGATAGCAGCAAACATGAAAGAATACATGGCAAAATGTATATATTCGTATTATTCTTATGGCGAAGAGAATACTGTATGTGATTCATGTGGTGTCACCGCCAGACACCACACTTGCTAGGTGGTAGCCTTTAAATCGGCTGCGGTCCATTAGTATACATCGGACCCGCGTATCGTCACTATCAGTGATTGCAGACCGAGCGCTGCCACACGGCAGGTCTAGAGAGAGACTTCCTAGCACTCGCCCCAGTTAGACAGCCGACTTTGCTAGCGATGGTTCACTGACAAATTACGCTCTCATTTGCCAAGGCGATAGTTAGCATAGCCTTCAGCTACGTCATTTACTATGACCTAGCAGGGCGCCATTACCAGTTACTATTGATGCTGTAAAACATGTACCGTCAAGAGTGATGTTCGCCAATTATGAATTAAAGTTAAGTATTCCAGTAGTTACATACGTTCTTTGCTACTACAAATTCCTTGTCCTGTTCCAGACCTCACGCCAGCCTGCCTGAGCTTAAACGCGTGCCTTTTGGCTTCCTGTCATAGTGGATTGGCTGTCTTGCCAATCCACAACAATTCACAATTCATAAAAGTTCCTATTAGCAACCATCTCTTCTCACAGGTAGGAAAAAATTCAGAACGTGGTGTTGGCCATATTGGCAAACATCCCAAACAGTCTTGCCAGTCGGATTTTCGTAGTACATTGAAATGCTGCTACATTCAAAGATGAACAATACGGAATTTGTATTTACTTCATTGGATAAGGTATAAAATGCAGTGGTCGAAACTCGGGGCGGAGAAGAAGGCTCGTCTTCCACCCTTATTTTTTTAATTTATTTACTGACGCGGAGGTTTTGGCGCTAATATTTATCTTTGTTCCTGCAAAGCATGCCTATACAGCGCTACCTATATTCGATGGCAGAAGTCACTTGTGGCGGCACCTACCAACATTTTTCAGAACTTCCGCTTACTTTGCACTCGATTCTAAGCCGCAGGCGGTTTTTTGGATTACAAAAACCGGAAAAAAAGTGCGGCTTAGATTCGAGTAAATACGGTACTTGCCCTCGGGGTTGGGTTTTGGAAAGCCTCATGATGTCTCACAAGCTGTGCATCCCTTAACACAGGTACTCACACTCATTTCAGCACTGCTTCTGGGTCATTCTCAGCCATTGACCTCTCTTTCTGCTCTCCCACCCTTGCAGATTCTGTGAATGGGGCACTACCTGAAGTAAAGTCACCAACATGTATGGTCAGGAGGGCTAACTGAATGCCAGTCAGCCAACTGGCTGTGTTTGAACATTGCAACAGCGTCCATGAAAGGGTGGCCCACATCACACAAGTGATGTATCATGCCACTGACTTATCCATCCCAAAGTCCTCAGGTCTTCTTCAGCCATCTGGGATAGACGTGCGGCTCTTCAACGATTTAAATGTTGCCCTACAACAGACAACTTCATAGCCTTTTGAGTCGTGAAGGTCAAGGCTCAATGTGTAATCAAGGAGAACAAGAAAAGGTCATGGCAACACTCCTGGACTCCTTCAACCATTCCACTTGTTCTGCGACAGTGTGGGAAGCCATCAGGAGGATTTCTGGTAAACACAGTCGCTTACCAATAGCAGCAGACTGAAACAGGGAAGTCTCCAAACAGCTCCCAGAGACATCGCTCAGATGCTGGTAGAGAATTTTGCACAAACTACGGCCAATGCCTGCCAAGATCCAGCATTTCATCACTAACATGCGACTGTAGACAGGAGAAAATTGGACTTTAGATACAACAATTCAGAGACTTACAACTACCCTTTCTCCGGGAGCTCTGTCTGAGACTCGTGATACTGCACCCAGTCACAACCAAATCTGGTACTGCATGCTTAGACATTTGGCCACAACATCAAAGGAAATTCTCCTTAGACAGTACCTTCCCCAACCCATGGAGAGAGTCAATGTTGATACATCTTCTGAAACCAGGAAAGGACCTCACATTTGCCAGTAGTTATCGGAATATTGCATTAATGAGCTGTGTAGGAAAGATCCTGGAGCAAATGGTTAAGTGTCATCTGGTCTGGGTGTTAGAGACCAGACTACTCCTTAACCCCTCTCTGTTGGATTCCAGAGATTTTGGTCCACTGTCAACAACCGGACCCTGCTAGAGGCAGCTATTCAGCAGTCTTTCCCGTGCAACCATCACTATATTGGTATATTCTTTGATATCAGTAAGACTTATGATGCTACTTGGAGACACGGTATTCTCACACTTTTGTGGCCATCTCCCCATCTTCATATGGTTTTTCTTGTCTCACCAGTTTTTTAGGATCTGAGTTGATGACTTGCTGTCAGATCAATTTAAACAGGAGAATGGCGTCACTCAGGGTAGTGTTTTAAGTGATACCCTCTTTACCAGCCACAAACAGTATCACATCTACGGTAAGCAGTCCTGTACAGTGATCCTTATTTGTGAATGATTTTGCTGTTTTCTGTTGCTCCTCCAGTGCTGCAACAGTGAGCCACCAGTTGCAGCTTACAGTGTGGTGGTTAGAGGGACTGGTTTTCAATTTTCTGTGGATAAGTGTGCGTGTATTTTCATTTTAATTGTTCTTGTCCTATTTTTAATTTATCTGCCTTGCCATACAAGGGGCACCATCCTACACTTTAGTAACTCAGTGAGGTTTCTGTGCCTCATTTTTGACTCAAGATTGTTGTGGTTGCCACACCTGACGGACCTGAAAGCCGGAATGCTCAAGGCCTGAATATGTCGAAGTGTCTTAGCCACAGGTCAGGTCTTGGGGAGCAAATAGTGCATGCCTCCACCAATTTTATGGGGCTTTTGTGCATTCATAGCTGGACCACTGGTGCATGGTGTATGGGTCAATGAGGCTCTCTTATTTGTGGATCATTGACACTGTCCACCATGAGGGGATTTAGTTGGCCACGGGTACTTGTTGGACCAGTTCCATACCCAGTCTGTGCTGAGGCTGGAGAACCGCCATTTACCATCCAGCACCAGCTCCTCATGGTGCATCAGGCTTGTGAATTCCTCTCAGCTCTGACTTCATAAGTTCCTCTCAGCTCTGACTTCATAAGTTCCCTGCAGCTCCAACTTCACCCGCACACCATAATGTTACTTGTCCACCTCTGAAGTACCTTTTTTCCAACAGTCCATGAGCCACAATGCCATTTGGGATCCGAATGCAGTGTGTGCTAGAGTCACTTGGCATGGAGCCAGTTCAATCCCAAATCCAGCGTTTTAACCGTCTGCTGCCCTGGTTACTGGAGAGGCCCAGAGTGATTTTAGATTTGGTGCAGTACAGGAGAGATAGCACTCCTGCTTCAGTTTTTAATGTGATATTTTCTGACATTTTATCTGAGCACCATGCCTACATTGCTGTTTTTATGGATGGGCAAAAACAGAGGGATTCTATTGGTCGCTCTGTTGTTTTCCCAGATCGTGTACTCAAGGTCTGACTGCCTCAAGCCTGTACTGTCTTTGATGCAGAATTGTATGCAGTCTTGCGGACACTGGATCAGATGAGACTTTCTCCAAGTGCTGAATTTCTTGTGTGTTCTGATTCTCTGAGTGCCCTTCACTCTCAGAAACTTTTGTACCCAGCAGATAAAGTAGTCCAGACTATCCAGGATAGCCTCCTCCAGCTACAACAGCTGGGGAAGGAGGTGTCTTTCTGCTGGGTACCAGGGCACCTGGGAATTGTGGGAAATGAAAGTGCAGATCTAGTAGCCAAGGAGGTGTGCCTTGATCCTCAGATATTTCAGCGTGCCATCCCCCTACATGTTACGACCTCACTGTTGAGATACAGAGTCTTGTGTCAGTGGGAGGATGAATGGCTGGAAATAACCGACAATAAGGTCCATGTCAAAGCCCATAACAAGGCCGTGGCTTAACTCCTTCCAGCCACATCAATGAGATGAAGTCCTCGTCACTCGCTTTAGTATAGGCCACAGCCCTACGAAGCATGGCTTCTTGGTCCAGCAAGAGGATGCTCCGATGCATGGTGCTTGTGGCATACAGTTCACTGTGCACTACGTTTTATTAGACTGCATTTTATTTTCTGACCAGCGGGCCACGGTTATTTGCCAGCGGATCTGCAGTTTATTTTAGGTAATGATCAAATAAATGTGGTTCAACTTTTAAAGTTTTGTGAATTGTCCAACATTTTTATCAAGATTTTAGGGGGTAGTTTTAATATGTTCACGAGGTGACTAGCTCACCCATATTTTATGTAAGTCATTTTACTTGTGTTTTAGTCTCCTGTATAGCATCTTTTATTCTTTCCCATTGTCTTAACATGTATGGTCACATTTCACTACTTTTCTTCGCATTCGTTACTTTTAATATGGGTAAGGGCACTGATAACCTTGCCTTTGAGTGCCTGTAAGTAACACACACACACACACACACACACACACACACACACACACACACACACACACTCACTCACTCACTCTCTCGTGAAATGACATCTGGTGCACTACTGCTCTCAGTAATGAACTCTGTACACTCAAGAAGACTACCAAAGTTTGGCACTCTTCCAATCCTCTCCAAAGAAGTCCACTGTCTTATGTCGTCTATGCATCTGTCACACTAGACTCACCTATTGTTTTCCCTTGCTTTATGAGCTAACCCTACAATGTGGCTGAGAAGTCAGACTGATAGTATCCCATATATTGGTGGAATGTCCCCTTCTTTTAGCACTTTGTACTAAGTATAGCCTTCCAGATGAACCAATCAGCTACGTCATCAGGGTTATGGACTCCTAAGATCATGCTCTAAAATAAGGTCCATTGTGACTGACTTTTTGCCCACCACACCTAGAATAGCTGTTCATCATTTGCCCACCCTCCCAATCTTTTAAATGTCCTGGTCAAACTCTATGCTCGTTCTACACCCGTTTCCCTACAATATTGCTCCTACCCCTGTGACACACACACACACACACACACACACACACACACACACACACACACACTGTAAGACTTGCCCTATGCACCCTACTACCACCATGTACACCAGCTCTGTAACTTGTAAAATATACAAGTATATATCGTCAAAGGGAAAGCCAGATTTTGTATAAATACTGTTTGGCCTCCTACATTGCTATGAATACCACAAAGTTATCAGTCAGGTTGAATGGGCATAGGCAGAGGGTGTATATGGGCAACACATAATATCCTGTTGCAGAGCTTGCTCTATAAATGACAGTTGTGATGTTGGTGCCTCCCTCACCGCTTGTGCCATTTGGATTCTTTCTCCTAACACTGCTCAGAACACAGCAGGTGGGAACTGGCTTTACATGTGTGTGGTTCTCACCACCAACTTTCCTTTTATATTTCCACATTTTTAATTTTCTGACCTATCTATTTTTCCCCACTCCCCTCACCTGTCTTCTTTCTGTTCTTACTGAATCTTTCATGAGGTTTTTTCAGTATTCCCTGTCGTGCTTATTACCTCCTGAGGTTTTCAAATCTCTTCCAGTGTAGATACCAACAAGCAGTCTTTTCTTCTAATCCCATCTAATAAATCTCTCCTGACCCAGGGCTCTGGGCAAACCTCACCAGTTATTTTCTTTCATCCCTCTTCCTTTCCCTTCAATCCTTCTGCTAGAAGAAAGAGCCACTGGCTCCAAAAGCTCATGCATCTCCACGTCTTATGTGTTTTCTCCTGCTGCTGCTCTATCCACTTTGCATAAGAACTATGAATATTTATGAAACCTTACACTTAATCTGTTAAGTTTTTGAGTTTTTGGAACCATAGAATACAAAAAAAGGCATTCAACTTTAAAAACGTAAGAAAACTTAATTTTTGCAGGTGATCTTATACTGTTGTTTGAATACCTGATAGATTCAGCAAGTAAAGATCTGCCAAAGTATTCTTTTCGTAATATGGATGCTTTAAGTAGTCTTTTCATGACATATAATTCCAACAAAAGGCTTAAATATTTGAGATTTTCCTCCTGAAGGAAAGTAACTGTTGTTGAGTCATTCCAACATGACTTTTAATGAAGGATGTACAATTTGTCTACATGAAAAAACCATTTTGCTGACAAAATTTGAATCTCTGTAAAGATCATACTGTAATCTTTTTTCGAAGAGAAATCATCACACCAGAAAAATTTAATACAAGTTAATGAAACTCTGGCAAACCAGTTGAAAAATTTTAGCAAGTGTGGTTCAGATGGGCAAAGGTTGTATTTAAACTGTCATGTGGAACTCCATAACAAATTGGCAGCTGTTGCAGCTTTGGTTTCATCTGATAAATATGTGCAGATGGAAGAATGTTATAAGCTTAATAGCAGTTTGCGTTCTCTTAAAATACAAAGGATCAGTAAGCATGATTTAGAAGGCTAAATCAAGTGCACAGTTAATCAGACACAAAGATTAATAAGTAACCAATATGCTGGTGACTTGCAGCAGCCAGGAAGCATACATGAATTGTTCTGATTATGCTCAGCTGTTATAAAACTTGAGAGGAATGGAGAGTCACTGTCAGGTGTAGAATTAACTTTGGATGTGCCCCAGGGAAGTGTGTTGGACCCCTTGCTGCTCATGTTGTATGTTAATGACCTTGTGAACAGTATTGATAGTAACCTCAGACTTTCTGCAGATGATGCAGTCATCTATAATGAAGCATTGTCTGAAAGAAGCTGCATAAATATTCAGTCAGATCTTAATAAGATTTCAAAGTGGTGCAAAGACTGGCAACTTGCTTTAAATGTTCAGAAATGTAAAATTGTGCCCTTCACAAAACAAAAAAATTACTATCATATGACTATAATATCAATGAGTTGCTGTTGAAATCAGCCAACTGATACAAACACCTGGGTGTAGCAGTTTGTAGGCATATGAAGTGGAATGACCATGTAGTCTCAGTTGTAGGTAAAGTAACTGCCAGACTGGGGTTCATTGGTACACAACCGGGGAAGTGCAACCAGCCTACAAAGGAGAGTGCCTACAAATGACTTGTGTGATTGATTCTAAAATATTGCTCAAGTGTGTGGGGGCCATATCAAATAAGACTAACAGGGGATATTGAATGTATACAGAAAAGGACAGCACTAATGGTCACAGTATTATTTGACCCATGGGAGACTGTCACTGAGGTGTTGAAAGAACTGAATTGTCAGACTCTTAAATATGATGTAAACTATCCAAGGAAAGTCTACTATCAAAGTTTCAAGAACTGATTTTTAATGATCAGGAATGCACTAAAACCTTCTATGTATAACTCGCGTAGGGATAATGGGGATAAGATTAGAATAATTACAGCATGTAAAGGGGCAATCAAACAATCATTCTTCCCATGCTCCATTATATGAAGAACAGGAAGAAATCCTAGTAACTGGTACAATGGGACATACTCTCTGCCATGAACTTCACAGTGATTTGCAGTGTACAGATGTAGACATAGATAAAAAGAAACTCAGTACAGAAAGCAGGTCAGCAGTGATCACGGTATCATCTGTCTTTTATCTAGATTTCAGCTAACAGAACAGCTGTCATCAGTACATTACAAGCAGTCATGTAAACTCACCATGGTTATAAAGACACACATTACAATATTACTTTGGCATGTACAAGCATCACTTAAAAAAACTCATGGAAGAGTTTTTTTTTTTTAATTTATTTATTTCTTTTAACTGATGCTTGTACATGTCAAAGTTATACTGTAATATGTGTTGTTATAATTATGCTCAGTCTACATGACTACCTGTAACACGCTGATGATAGCTGCACTGTTAGCTGAAATTTAGGTCTGCAATAAAGTACAGATGATATTATGACTTAGAAGACCTTCTTTCTGTCCTGCATTACATAGTGGGGGTGGGGTGTTAATTTATGTTGGTGATATTTCTTTAATCTGAGACCTTGACAATCATGCATTACTCTGACCATGATAATTGTGCATTACTCTCATACAGTACCCAAACCATAGTACACCACATAAAGCCATTACGTACTCGTTCTACTTAAATTGGGAGACTGGAGTTCTCATTGACAAATTACTTTAGTTACTGACACAGTTACACAACATAAAGTGCCTCTTGAGACTGTCAGAAGAAGACTCTATCCAGAGTCTTCAGACAAGAGACGCCAAAAAATATACATCAGAGTCTGATGATCTCTTCTACAGCATTGTTCATACCGGTTCAAGGAATCTTCTGACATATTCCTTGGAGCTGCAATTGATGGTGTGATTTCACTACACTTGCTCTGACATCACATCAGTTCTGCATTCCAACACTGCCTGTAGACCACACACAGACAAATATCTACAATAGATGCCTGAAACATGAGTTTTTAGAATAACATCATATGACAGGAATCAATACCAGAAATAAAGCTATGACTCTATGTGTTTACTTATTTGTAGACATCATAAAGGGAGCAGAATTTTAGTGTGATAAATTCACACATATTTCAAGATTTTAAGTCTGAAAATTCCTGCACCCTTTCAACATCACAGTCCTGGTGGACAATTATTCCATGTAATCAAACCCGATGAAAAAAAAAAGCTCTCTTTCTATGTGACAAAAATGCCACAATTGCAACATTTCCCTGTAGAGTACCATGAAGGTTTTGACGATAGTGATGTTCAGAGGTGTTGTTCAAGCAGGGATGTGATAAACATTGTTTTAGAGATGTTTCTCAAAATATCACCCTTTTACATTAACGCAGAACTGGCATCTGCTTGCTAATGTTTGTCTAACAAGCTCAAAACAACAAAGTCTTTCATGAATAATGTTTGCAGCTTCAGCCAAATGGGGAACCAGCTCTTCTGCAGTATCTATCAGAGTTTTGTATACCATATGCTTCATCTGCCTCCACACAAAAGAAATCCATAGGTAGTCAGCAAATTCTCTAAAACAATACTCATCATATGATTAGTCTGAGCACCATTTCTGAACATCTCTAGCATCAAAACTTTCATGGATCCTAGTGGAAATATGTTTCATCTTTAACATTTTTGTCACTGAGAAAAAATGTTTCTTTTTACCTCCTCCAAACATTGTAATATTTCATATAGATTTTTCACACCCGATATGCAGAAGTCTTCCATGTTTATGTTTGAATCTACAGAAGTAATTGTATAAGATATAGTCCTTTATAGTCCAGCCGGCACCACGCGGGGGCACAGGTGGATGTATGCATGTATGTGTGTACTTTACTGTAGGTGTATTTTACTGCTCATAAAAGGATAAACTCCAGAAGCTAACAAGTTTTCTTTCTTTTTTGTGCATCTGTTGACAACTCAATGCTTGTCAGATTACCTATCTGACTCATTTAGCTTACACTCACTGATGCATAACATGTCTGGCTGAATATTTTGCTTAGGAGTACTTCTGCTTCTTGTTTCTTGTTATCAGTGTACTGAATATGAATTTTTCCTGCTGACAACTTAATATTGTGGATTGTACTTTGAAAGCATAATCTTCAGTTCCACTCATTTGCTGGTACAAGGTACCAGAAAATCCTCTGTGTTGTTCACATGAGTGATTTCCACCTGTGTTTACTTGTGAAGGTTTGTTGGACTGCCTCCTTTGCCTCTTCTTATCAGGTGAGACCAGCTTGTAATTTGTGATTGCCTGATAGATACATTGATATTTGTATGTTTTAATTGCTCTTCCCTCTTTGTCTCTGTTCTCTTTGGTTTTAACCGGTTTACAATATGTGTGTGTTTGATTTTCAAATTGATTTTATGAAGTTTCAGTTTCTTGCCTTCCTTCAACACAGCTGTTTTTAGTTTAAAGCACTTTGTAATTTGCGTTGTCGTGTCAGTTTTACTGTCTGCAACCCATTTACCCAACACATGTAAATATTTTTTGGCTAGGAGCATCTCTTCTAACACATTGAAATGGAGTCTATTAGCAGAAATGGTTTCATTGTTTTAAGCACCTTAAGTCCATAAGTTCATTATTTTTAAAGTAAGCACATATTTTTCTGTAATATGCTTGCCTGCAGTACCGATTTCACAGCTTATGCATGACCAAGGTGTTAAATCAGAAGAATGTGAAATGTTCACAGTAAGAACATTTGTGTCAGTTAGCTGGTTTAAGCATTTTTTCACTAGTGGGAAAAAGTAAAGCTCATTGCTTTGGCACATTTTGTTAAGTTTGTTATTTTACATAATGGAACCCTTAACATTGCATTTTTCTGCTAATTTTGCTGCAATTCTATGACTGTGATTGTTGCATAATGAAAAAAACACTCTTCACTTTAACTTTATTTTCACACAATGGCATGGAATTTCCATTTCTCTGTCCTCTGGCAATATTTTGATGTTTTGAGTCTTTTTCTGTATCCAGCTTCACTGTAAATTTATTTTTTATTATATCTGATTTGTTTTTCAATTGCTCATAACTTTCAATGAGGGATTACTTATTTTCAGTTTTTTAAATACACTATCTGAAGTAGTACATTCAAAATTTAGCATAGCTTCAGAATTGACCAATTGTTTTTCTTTTCTGTGGAGTTCAGTCTCTGGGTTCATGACTTACTCCATCAGCATTTTATTTTCTGTCTCTAATATTTTTGGAAGTTGTTGTTTTGAAGCAAAGATGTTGTCATTGTCCTCCCTGGTTTTTTCATGAGAACACTAACATGCACAGGAATAACTAATTATGTGCTTTGTTTTTGATCTTGTGGCTATTTCATTGAAGGTTTTTGTTATTTTCACTGTGGATGTGTGGCATGTCTGTACTGCACCATTGCCTTTCTGTTTCCACTCTTAACTGATCACAAACTGGGAATGTTCCATTAGCACTATCTGAGAACACTAACATGCACAAGAATAACTAATTATGTGCTTTATTTTTGATCTTGTGGCTATTTCATTGAAGGTTTTTGTTATTTTCACTATGGATGTGTGGCATGTCTGTACTGCACCATTGCCTTTCCGTTTCCACTCTTAACTGATCACAAACTGGGAATGTTCCATTAGCACTATCTGCCTTCTTACACCTCTTGTTGCTCTTTAACCAATTCTTTTGCTAATGCTTCAGATCCTCATGCCTACCCTCCCTTTTTCCCTTTGATGAAGTTGATTTTTGTGTCACTTATGCATCTATTTTCGGTCTTTGATTTGTTGAGTACTCTCTGTTTCTTGTTAGTTACTGATTTTCAATATCTCATTTATTGTTAGCATTTCGCTGCTGATTCTCTCTGTACACACTTCCGCTGCATTGTCTTATATTTAGTATTACAGATGAAATTTTTAGTTTAATTCCTGACTGGCCTTATTTCCTTAAATATTTTACTCTCTTTTGTTGTATTAAGGAAAACCTGATTCAGAAAGTCATAAAGCAAGCACAAGTAAAATGCCAAGCTGCATTTTATGTCTTACGCCATGGAAACCACAAGAATCCATGTTCTGTAATTTGAACCATTTGTGTGTTTCATCCCAGTGCAAAGGATTGCAGTTTTGAAAATGGAAACTTACCCTTTGGCACTTTAAGCCTATTTATAATCCATGTCTTACTACTCTTTCATCTCATCATCTTCTCATTCATGTAAAGTGTCAACAACACAATTTTTCTAAAGTCCAAGAATTTCTGCTAATGTTGATATTGTTTGCCTTTGTGTCTTTCTCATGTAGAGTTTGTTGTTTGTTGATGTATGCCTACAGGTGACAGTACTGAAACGACAGACAAAGGCTCTCATGCAACGTGTAAGTAACCCCAGCTTAGCAACTGCAGGCAAGGAAGGTCGACGAACTGGGCCACGTGAAACATCTGTTGCATTCCTACTAACTAGACTTTTGCGCAGCATTCAACGAATTCAAGATAAATTGCGTGAAGACTGAGGCTCGTGTAATGGGTGGAGTACAGTCTGACAGCAATACATTAGATTTGCTGCATTTGTAAACATATAACGTCTCAAGTCAATTGAATATGACTGTTATATTGAAGTCTTGGGTTTTCTCTTGTAATTACTGACAGTGTTACTTAGCATAAAACTATGACACTTTGTCATTATGGAATGAAAAATCAAATAAAATTAAACCATAATTTCCACAGCAGCAGCATGTTACTCTGTGCACCAGATTTATGGAATGAGAATGTACTTTATTTTAACAAAAAGCTTAGTAATTATTTCATGCAAAATACATTCATTTTTCAACTGTAAATTAGTTTTATTTCTTATAAAGTTTTTTTCCCCATTGTTTTTTTAAAAAAAGTGTGCCAGAATAGGATAATGCATGCAACAAATCTGTGGTTTCTGATAGTTATATTTAAAGCTAAGGTATATTTTAGTTACATTATCATGTTCTGAGGCATCAAGGGATCACCATTTCGTATTGGAGGGCAGTGTGGAGGGTAAAAATCGTAGAGGGAGACCAAGAGATGAATACACTAAGCAGATTCAGAAGGATATAGGTTGCAGTAGGTACTGGGAGATGAAGAAGCTTGCACAGGATAGAGTAGCATGGAGAGCTGCATCAAACTAGTCTCTGGACTGCAGACCACAGCAATAACATGATTGATTATGCTTTCGTGTTTGTATAAAACTATACCCCTTAAAACAATATAGTTATTTCTGGATGCATCAAGTCTTGCATGGTTCATGTGATTTTATGATAATATTTTCCATTTTCCTGCAATTCAGCTGAAGCTAAAATTTCTCATTTGTTGTCCACGACTTTATCACTTCTCCTCAATAAATATAGCTGCCACTTTTACATGCATATTAAAGAAAGCAAGAGAGAAGAACCTTCTGCTGTGAAATGAAATAAATTATAATATTCATGTTCTGCACTGCTTTAATAGGCAACTAGAAGGCTTAACCAATTTTTTATGTCAACTTCCTGTTTCAGATGCTTGGTGGTTTGGTTGTCACCAGTTGTAAGACAGGAATTTCATTCATATATTCTACCTCGGTAAAATGTTACAATTTATAAGGGGAACTAGGAAATACTAATTATTTTAGGAGTAATGGTAACAACTAAATAAATAGTTGAGGTGCTGATTAATCAATAGGCAAATAAACAACACTCAGACCATTGCTAGCTTTTGGACAAAACCTCCAGTGAGCTGAAGAGCACCCATACAACTCCACAGCTACATTGTCTTGACTGGCTACATCATGCAGCACTACAGCCTGACTGGCGTTATGCCCTAAGTTTGGTGGAATGGGCAAAGGGAAAAAGGAGATGGAGAGTGGGAAGCAGGGTAGGGGAAGGCTGTCTGACAGCTGAGAGGGAGATGCACCAGGTACATGGGGTAGAAGTGTGGCACTAGTGAGATAGTTCAGGCCACAAGCAGATGGTGGTGTGTGCAGTGCAAAGTTATGTGTCTGAGAGGGTCAGGGGACAAAAAGAGAGGGAGACTGCAGAGAATAAGTGTAGGATGAATGGTCTTAGAACTTTGCAGCAGGAGCTTGTGCACATAGAACCCCAAAGAAGGCTTAGGTTGTTAAGCAGCCATTGAAACTAATGTTCTACCACTGGGTGCTTAATTTTGTTCTCAGCTGGAGTTTGGTGGTCATCATTTGGTTGGATAGCCAGCTGGTTAATGGTTATGTCCAGGGAGACGTATTCTGGCTTCCTGCAAGACAGCCTGTTGTGATGTCATTGGAGAGGCACAGAGCAACCTGAACATTGTTACTAGCAGCAGTCTCCGAGTAGTAATGCTTTCGTGCATGGCTAGTGCCATGATTTGAGTTGTTGCTACTTTCCTAGTAAAATCTGCATTGCCAGTGAGCTAAATAAGAATAGGAATAACTGTACTGTAACTCATTGCAACAACATGACCAATAGAACACAGGATGCTATGATTCATCATTTTCTAAAAGTACTGAATCTACAGCAGATTCAGCCATATTAGTAACACAAAAAAATGAGGATCTTAGAACCTAATAACAATAAAGCACAGGCTAATGGCTGGGTCATGACTTAACAGAAGATTAAGTGAAACATAAAACTGCTATTTTGTCACAAAGTTTCACATCAGGGCAGATTTGATGTTTACTTAGAAAGTGAAAGAATGTTATCAGTAGCAGTCTTCAGCCTTTGTTAACATGTCAGTGGAAGTATAGACAGATGACTGACTTACATCATCACCAATATATAGCACCATCAGAAAAAGGAATAGTATGTATGCAGACTGAACTGATGAATGAACATTTGTACCAAGGCTGGAATTAAAACCCGTCTCTCCTGCTCACTAGGTAGAGGAGACCCAGTTTCAAATCCCAGCCTGGCACATATTTTCATTCATCGCTTCAGTGTGCATATATATATCATAGATGTTTGAAACTTGAAAAGGTCTCTGGAACGATACAGTTTTATTTGACTAAAAGAAATAGTGTTTGAATTTCCTGTCACTGTTATAATGAGTATATTGTTTTTGCTTTGGACATTGTGGAATGCACCATGACTGCAACCTGGAAAAAATAATTCTCTAGGAAGTCTAAGTTCAACATAGCTGTCAAGTAAGACACTCCTATGTTTCTTATATCACTAAAGAAACCAATAACTGAGTTCATGGACGTCAAAACTCCTTGAAGACTTGAACACCTTCCTACAATCATGGCCAAACAAACTTCCAAAAATCTTCTTAAGTGGTTTCCTGGCAATTTCAACAATGGGTACATTATAGAATACTGATACTATCCCATCACTATCCACACTGACTGAGAAATACATCTTATTTGTGGCTAACTGAAGCTAACTGAAGCAGCTTCCATATTCATTATACAAGGTAGTTATAATTAAACTTCCACTACTTGAGCCAGTATAGATGGAAAACAATTTACTGTTTAGGTATCCAGCTTTATAGGAATGCTGCTCAGAATGTGTGCTCAGGATTTGCATTGTTAGTTGTCATGACTGGTACTGGTATGGCAATGTAGGGTTGAAACAGAAGCATCAGTGAGCATTACAATTGCAGACAGTCAATATATTTCTGGACAAGGTGAGTGGGCTTTACTGGTAATGCTGTTTTATTAGAACAACAGCTACAGTGCTGCTGCTATTCACAAGTGTCGACACATTTAAGTAATACCCACCGAGTTTAAACAACATGTTCAGAAGTTCAAATTAACTGCCAATTAGGGAATGGCTCCTGAGAGAGGCTTAGAGCCAATTACACCGCAAATTGTTAAAGAATTTACTGCTGCCATGGCTGAGAACATTGGATGCAATGTTTGATCCTCAAGCAAAGGACAATTCTCTCTCTTCAAATAATTGTAGCTTTGATAAAAGCTAACACAGATTACAAAACCTATTATTCCATTCAGTTAAGCATCAAATGAGGCACTAGTTTGATCAGAAATCTGTCTTGTAATGTGACCAAAGGTAGAAGCAAAGACAACTTGCTTCTAAAAATTGTGTTAAATTGTTCAGCATATCCCAGTATAAGAGTACACTACAGTACTTCAACAGTAGGCTGAACAAGATAATTGTAAACATGCTTCAAAAGAAACTGCACTTCAAGACTGAATTACTGTGATTTCTAAAGGCTGAATACATTGGTAGAGACCAAGTATATTTATACAAATATCTTTTACAATAACATCGGTGTTATTTATTTATTTGTGTAACATACCTGATGTTTCTAGCATTTGTAGACTTAGAGAAAGCTTTTGACAATGTTGACTGGAACACTGTCTTTCAAATTCTGAAGGTGGCAGGGGTAAAATACAGGGAGCAAAAGGCTATTTACAATTTGTACAGAAACCATATGGCAGTTATAAGAGTCGGGGGACATGAAAGGGAAGCAGTGGTTGGGAAGGGAGTGAGATAGGGTTGTAGCCTCTCCCCACTGTTATTCAATCTGTATATCAGCAAGCAGTGAAGGAAACAAAAGAAAAATTCGGTGTAGGTATTAAAATCCATAGAGAAGAATAAAAACTTTGAGGTTCGCCGATGACATTGTAATTCTGTCAGAGACAGCAAAGGACCTGGAAGAGCAGTTGAACAGAATGGATAGTTCTTGAAAGGAGGATATAAGATGAACATCAACAAAAGCAAAACAAGGATAATGAAATGTAGTCGAATTAAGTCGGATGATGCTGAGGAATTAGATTAGGAAATGAGACACTTAAAGTAGTAAAGGAGTTTTGCTGTTTGGGGAGCAAAATAACTAATGATGGTCAAAGTAGAGAGGATATAAAACGTAGACTGGCAATGTCAAGGAAAGCGTTTCTGAAGAAGAGAAATTTGTTAACATCAAGTATAGATTTAAGTGTCAGGAAGTCGTTTCTGAAAGTATTTGTATGGAGTGTAGCTATACATGGAAGTGAAACATGGACGATAAATAGTTTGGACAAGAAGAGAATAGAAACTTTCAAAATGTGGTGCTACAGAAGAATGTTGAAGATTAGATGGGTAGATCACATAACTAACTAGGAGGTATTGGAGAGGATTGGAGAGAGAAGTAGTTTGAGGCACAACTTGACTAGAAGAAGGGATCGGTTGGTAGGACATGTTCTGAGGCATCAAGGGATCATCAATTTAGTATTGGAGGGCAATGTGGAGGGTAAAAATTGTAGAGGGAGACCAAGAGATGAATACACTAAGCAGATTCAGAGGGATGTAGGTTGCAGTAGGTACTGGGAGATGAAGCAGCTTGCACAGGATAGAGTAGCACGGAGAGCTGCATCAAACCAGTCTCAGGACTGAAGACCACAACAACAACAACCACCTGATGTTAAACAGCAGGGTTTATGTTGATCTGATAATTACTATAAACAATAAATGTACACAACTGTGAGGGGCAATAATGCCAGATGTGCGATACTCTTCTGCATTGAGTAACTCCATTCCATTTTTTAACTCTGTTGTATAATGTTTCCAGGTTGGCTAATTAGAACTGAAGTTGTTTTAAAATGTACCACAGCTAAAAGACATAACTACTTGTGATCAATATGAAAAATGAAACTGAGGAACAGCATCACAGTCTCAGTGTGCCTAGTGATGTCAGGGGGTTCTGTCCAATGACAGTGTATTAGCCAGGAGTGGCCTAACTATTGCACCTTGTTTTGACATATGTGCCAAGATGATAAAAGAAGCACAAGAGGGACATTGGCAAAGTGTGACACCAATCAAGTGTCCTTACCTGCTGTGCTGGTATTGCTTATACTTTGGCATCATGGCTTGCAGTGTTCTGGAAAGCAGAGAACAACAGGCACTGCTGACAATGAAAATAACTGAAAAACAGTTGGTAGAAGCTTAAGAAAAATGTCATTCTATTCCTTTCTGCTCCAAGAGTCTGTTGAGCAATGTTGGTAAGATCTATTGATTAGTGAGAGATCTGTTCACTGAGGACTGTAATTGTTATATTGGAGCAACAAAATACAGAAATGCTATTGACAAATGTTTATGTCATTTAGTAGCTTGAATACTTCAAAGCTCTCTTTCAACGCTTTGCCCTCAGCAGACAGAAAAGAAGACAGATGGCAACAGCTGGTTTCACTGCATAGCAGGTCCACTGCAAGATACTTCAAGAAAGGTGATCATACAAGAAAATAATTCAAGTAAAAAGTATCCAGTATAGCATCAGGGAGCTGGAAGGTAACACATCCTCTGGGCTTAGTCCTGCTGCAGAAAAGTGAAGTCGTATTCCATTTCCGTGCCATAAATGTAGGATGTGGATAAAAGGGGCATAGATAAGAGGTTATCAAAAATAAGAAGAATTTCCAAAAAGTAACAGAAGAAAATATGACATTGCCTAGAGCCACCAAGGTAAACAGTGGAGAATATAGAGCGAGCACATACTTTAATGTCCCTCAACATAATTAAAATATTGAAGAAGAAATAATTTCCATTTTGTGAAAACAAAGAAATTTTAATTGTTGTGCAGAATTCTTTCTTCTTCTTCTTCGTCATCGCCTTGTCCCACGTCACGTAGGGTCGGCATTGCTCTTCTGGATCCTTCTCCTCCATAGTACTCTATCCATTGCCTCTTCCTTCTACCATCTTTTCTCCCTTAGGTCCCCGGATATCTTATCCTTCCATCTCATCTTCAGTCTTCCCCTCCTTCAATCTTTATATCTCCAACTCTGTTCCGATATACTCTTGCCATTTTCTCTGTAAGTGTCCGTACCACCTTAGTCTGCTCTCATGTATCTTTTTCCCCATGGGTCCCGCTTTCACAGCTCCTCTAACAAATTCATTTCTAAACCTGTCCTTCCTTGTTACCCCACACATCCACGTCAGCATCCTCATTCCCGCCACTTCCATCTTCCTTTCCTGGGCTACTGTGATTGGCCATGTGTCTGCCCCATATATCATAGCAGGCCTTACCACCGACTTGTACACTTTCCCTTTCAACCCAATGCTCATCTTCTTGTCACACAACACTCCACTCATTTTCCTCCAGTTGTTCCAACTGCAATTTATTTGGTGTTTTATCTCGCTTTCCAGTCCTCCGTCCCTCTGTATGTATGACCCCAGGTATTTAAATTTGCAGACCAATTTCAGCACATCATCCTGGATCTTGCAAGACCTCATCTGCACATCCTTCAGTGCTAAATATTCTGACTTTTTCCTGCAAATTTTCATCCCTCTTTCTTCTAGTGCCTTCCTCCAATCCTCCAGCTTTTCCTCAAGTCTGTCAATGCTCTGCTCACAAAGAACCACATCATCCGCAAACATCATATTCCACGGTGCTTCCTTCTTCACATCTTTCACCACCACATCCGTAATCAGATCAAAGAGGTAGGGACTAAGTGCAGACCCTTGATGTAACCCTACTTTTGCTGGAAACTCCTTTGTCATGCCCACATCACTTCTCACCTGTGTCATTGCTCCTCTGTTGTGCAGAATTGAATGAAAGGAAATAGTTGACCATAGCAATGAGGTCAACAGCAAGGTATATTTGCACGCTTGAGTAAAAGCTTTTGGCACACAGGTCAAGTAGCAGTATGCTGATGATAAGGGATAATTTTGAATGCTGATTTCAAAGTTATGAGTGCAACGTTAGTGCTGCTTCACTTCACAGTGTGGCAGCCAGTCAGCAGACTGGTAGGTACTGGTAGCCTGATATGTCATAATGCAGTTTTGACACCAATGTACAACACTAGACAACTGTATGTCTCCAATTCATCACAAAAAAATCTCTAAAAAAGAAAAACCCTCAGTATGGGAATTTTACAGTTCACCTAATTGGGGGCATTGAAAGCTATACTGTACCACAAATGCATTGTGCATGGACAAAGCGATGTCCCGATGAACCACTGCACAGTTGTTAGGTAGTCTGCTGTTATTATTGTATGCCTTTCACCACTCACAAAATGGAAGAATTATTAGCTCTTGTGGTGGCTCAAGCAGAAAAGCTAAAGCAATTTGACGAACTACCTACTAGTATTAAAGCCACTTGAGAAGAGTTACCTACAAAAATAGACTCTTCAGACCGTAAAGTTTCCAATACAGATGTGACTTACAGCCAAATTATCTAAGTATTTGCAGCTTGAAATGGTAAAACAGTGTGATTTAGTCTGTAAAGAGATGCAAGAATAGCTCAAAGAGGTTGGTTGTCAAATTATATAAAGGACTATCCACTTGGGAATTTGAAAGCATAAACAGTCTGTAGGGAAGCAGCCTACTCACGCCTTATAAAATTCACATCAGTCTTTCCATTATGTGCCAGCCTAGTCCGCTGTAACTAGCTCTGACGTCATAAATGTTGCGCAATACTTTAAAAATCAAGTAAATAACCTGAAACATTTCTAGCATGTCAGGAGTAATACTAAATCAATATGTGTTGAATATCAGTTCAATAACTTTAACCATTTTCGAAATTTGGACGTTTTTCTGTAAAAATCATTGGCGCAACAGAAAAGAGCTAGAAACTTAAAAATTTATATTTAGTTTTCTTTTCATAATAATTTAATAGAAACAGTATTCTGGATCTCACAAATTAAGATTTTAGTTGAAATTCATAATTTTCTGGTTTTTGTCTTAAAACTTAAGGAAGCAAGATAGATTAAGTAGGCTAATAAATAAGGCTAGGATGTTTAGATTTAAGTAGAATGGAGACACGCTATAATCATAAAGATGTGAGAAGTTTCAACTGAATAACTATAAAACTATAGCGATAGCGTATCTCCAAAGGGCACATTTAAATTGAGAGCTTCATCGGCCATCAGCAAAGGAAGCAATGATTTATTCGATAACTTAAAGTGGTGCATTACTAGCCCAGCGGCTAGTCGGGAGAGTGGATTTGATCAGGCATTCCCTTAGCCATCCGCACCGCGGCTTTATATGTAAGAACGCTGCATGAGAGAAAAGGCCCCAGTTCTCTCCAGATGCTGATTAGCGCACCACCTGTGCTGGGAGTCGCGTCGCGTCAGTATCATTGCTATAAACAACCTCAGATGCCGTAATAAGTTACTTGGGATACGCATAACCGTGAAATCGTTTTCGAGAGAAGTGTTAATTCTGGGATGACTTTAATGATCTATCTTCAGTTTGCGTATGTCATATTCTCATGTGCCGTCGCGGGACAGACATTCTACCATTATTTAGTGTGGCGTTTGATGAACATTATTAGTAAAGCAGTGCGGGTCTCCCGCACCATTCCCCTATGCTCTGTAAAGAAGCATGGGATTTCATTTTTTACATCATCAAATTATGGCGAGCATTCACTTAAACATTTAATTTGAACAGTTATAGTTGCGACTCCGAACTGCTCTGGTAGTTGGATTGTGTGGGTTCTTTTTGGCCTGTGACTTGCAGAATATAGAGAACATTTTAGAGAGAATGGTTTTTGATTATGAATCCCAAACAATCTCCTAATTCCTCAGAGCTATAAGCTGTAGCTATAAATGTATTTCTCAGATGAAGTGGGCACTAGGAATTTTAATTACAGGCTTCACGTTTTGCTAATCACTTTCTAGTTGCCAATATTGTAGTTAGAGAGCCAGTGTTGAGAACGGCAAACAACAGCATTAAATAAATAATAGGAACATTTAATAACAACAATTATATCCACCCGCCGCCCCACATATGGTGCATCGGCAGGGAAACAAACTGAGTAAAAGTGAAAGTGATTTTTAAATATTCGGATTCGGGAGTGAAATGTGACATGCAACTGAATAATAGAACAGTGATAATGTTACGTGTGCTTGTGGACGACCCAATTGGATTAACAACGCATCTGGATTGACGGAGCTGGCACTGAGTCTAGCGGTGCTGCCGGCATCACGAGAAGCCAGTTTCGCCTCACTGCAGTCGTCCGCCAGAGCAACTGGAGCCGCACCTGCAGTTGCGGGCCATGCAAACACACAGCAGCCGTCAAAGTGCCATCTGCAGTTCAACGCGCCGCGTCGCATCAGTAATCCTGGTACGCCGCGCCAGCAATGCCATACGTCGTGCAGAAGGAACTAAGTTAAGTGAAAAGCTGTTAAAAATTTTACTAACCTGCACTAAAAGACTGTCGGCGATGGAACCGCCAGAAGAAACTGAGGTTAAACTTAAATCAGAACCTATGTCTGGTGAGGGAACTGTAAATCCAGACAATGGTTCAAGTGTAAATATGCATGAAAATTGTGGTGTCACCGCCCAACACCACACTTGCTAGGTGGTAGTTTTAAATCGGCCGCGGTCCATTAGTACATGTCGGACCCGCGTGTCGCCACTGTGTGATTGCAGACTGAGCGCCACCACAAGGCAGGTCTCGAGATACGGAATAGCACTCGCCCCAGTTGTACGGACGACGTAGCTAGCGACTACACTGATGAAGCCTCGCTCTTTTGCCGAGCAGATAGTTAGAATGGCCTTCAGCTAAGTCAATGGCTATGACCTAGCAAGGCGCCATTAGTAACATTGCATGTATCTAAAGAGTCTCACTTGTATCGCCACAATCTCCAGATGTACCAAAAGGATGGATTAAAGTTAAGTATTCCAGAAGCTATGTACTTTTCTTTATAGCATTCATTACGTATCCTGTTTCAGACCTCACGCCCATCTGCGTGAGCGTAGCGCGTGCCTTTCGGCTTCCTCTCATTGTGTCTACGCTGTCTTGTCTAGACACAACATTTTTTGGCAACGAGTCAATGGAAAGGGTCTTGTTCTTTCTAATTGCTTACATTTAATTGTGTCATGGCTTCGCCAGATGTACTGTCCGAATTTTATCGCTTGCAGAATCAGCAGATGCAGGCGTTATTGGATGCCCTTGGACAGCTTGTCCAGGGTCAACGTGCACTGCAAAACGATGCGGCCGCCGCCGCTTCACCGCTACCGCAGCCACAACATGCAGTTGCACCACCATTCCGTAATTTTCAAGCAGACGTGGAAACATGGATGGAGTGGTCACGCCAGTTTGGATTTCATCTCGCCGCCTACAGAATTCAAGGTAACGAGCGGCAGCCTCATATATTGGCGTGTGTAGGGGTGCAAACGTACCATGTGATAGTGAAATTATTTCCCCGACGCGACGTAGCAACTCTGTCCTACGAAGAAATTTTGTCGGCATTGGACGCCTATTTCAAAGAAACAGTCAATGTAGTTGCAAAGAGGTATACGTTCTTTCGTACAAAACGTACGGCCGGTCAAACTAATAGGGAGTGGGTTGCAACATTGCAAGGCCTTACTAGGGATTGTGCTTTTGAGTGTGAATGTGGACTCCCTTCTTCAGATACTATGGTGCGTGATGCAATAGCACAGAACGTTTCTGATGTTCGCATACGGGAACAGATTTTGAAACTCGTCAATCCCTCCCTTCAACAAGTGATAGACATATTGGATAGACAAGACATGCTTGACTTTGCTCAGGAATCATTTGCAACTTCGCCAGCCGTGTGGAACATTAACCGGCCCGCCGGGCGCACTGCACGGCCCGGTAAACTGCCCTCGCGCACGTCTGCGCAGCTGCCACCCCGCTCTAAACCAGGTGTGCCGCACCAGCATACAAATGCAGTGAAATCATGCCCGTGGTGTGCTACTAGACATTCGCGTGAAAATTGCCCGTCACGCCAAGCTATTTGCTTTTTCTGTAATAAGAAAGGACATGTTCAAAGTGTTTGCCAGAAAAAGCTCAGATCAGACAATCACAACCATTCCAGGCCTTTTGCTTCGCGCCGGAATCGAACCAAGAATACTCAGGCTCGTGAACCTTTGCCCATGGACATTCATGTAGTTAATTCCACTTCGTCCAGTGCCACTGTCTCTAACACTGACTGTGTTCGTCCCACACAAAGTGTGCGTCGACGTCGCCGGAAATCACGTCAATTAGCAAGTGATGCTGTACCTGTATCAGTTCAAATTGCACGAGACAGTCGCTCTTGTCGTCAGCAGGACAATAAACCTTTTGTAGATTTGGACTTTAATGGCAAGGTCCTACCATTCCAGCTCGATACCGGAGCTGCAGTTTCATTGCTCAATCATGACACGTACAAACAACTGGGCAAACCTCCGTTGCGTGCCGCAAATGTTCAGCTCACTAGTTATTCAGGACAGCATATCCCTGTGTTAGGACAGTGCACTCTTCTTGCAACATACAAGGGACAAACAAAACTTGTGTCATTTTACGTTCTTCGTTCTTCTTCTGCAGTGAACTTGTTTGGTTTAGATTTATTTCAATTGTTTAACTTGTCTATTGTAAATCAGGTCCTATCAGTGAATCAGACTGTGCCTTCCGCCAGTGTTTCTCGTCTATGTGACGAATTTGCAGACATTTTTGCACCGGGCCTTGGTTGCGCTAAGAACTATGAAGCACATTTGGAACTGAAAGTAAACGCGCAACCGAAATTTTTCAGAGCGCTCAATGTTCCTCATGCATTGCGTGATGAGGTCGCAAGAACATTACACGATTTAGAATCACAAGGTGTGAGTGAATGTGCGCAATGCCTCTTCCCTTTAGCTCCGCTTCACCGCTTACGCCGTACAGGTGTTCCGTTCGTCTGGACGACGGAATGCGAACGTGCCTTTCGCCAGTTGAAATTGGCGTTGCTTTCAAATACTTGCCTTACGCCATTCGATCCCCAGAAACCTCTTTTGTTGATGGTAGATGCATCGGATTTCGGGATCGGTGCTGTGCTTGCGCACAGAGATGGGTTGCATGATCGCCCTATTGCCTTTGCGTCAAAATTGCTCTCGTTTGCGCAAAGAAATTATTCACAGATGTTGAAGTTGAATGAGTCGCATTCTCGGGGGGACGCGTTGTTGCTCTTTTTGTCATCATATCGCTCTCAGCCCCGAGATGGTCGCTCGCCGGCTGAGTTGCTCCACGGTCGTCCTCATCGAACCTTGATGTCTTTGCTGCACCCGCCGCATCAGGTTCCTGTGCAGCGGCAGTCTTCTGCTTTTGCTCCAGGCGACGTTGTATTCTATTGCAACTATCGAGGTTCACGGCGTTGGCTCGCAGGGCGCATTCTTCGCTGCCTCAGCCGCGTGATGTATTTGGTTTTAGGGGCCTCTGGTGAGGTGCGTCGGCATCTCAATCAGCTGCGCCTCTGTCGTCGCACGGGTTCTGCCGCTCCCCGTCTGCTTTCAGCGATGGTGCCATCCGGTCAGCGCCCTGGGGACCCATCTACTGGCTCGCCTCATCCTCAGGTGTTACCGACGATGCCTTCCATTTTGCCCCTTGGCGACGCGCCGCCGCCTCCGCTGCCGCCCGTCCTCCAGCCGACGCCGCCCGCAGTGGACGCCTCGCTGCAGCCGCCAAGCCTCTCCCTGGGTCAAGCGCTGCCGATCGCTTCCCGTGACCAGCCGTCCTCCGCCATGGAACTCTTGCCCGCTCCGGACCACATGGCGTCTTCGCGCGTCGGGTACCCCGCCGCAATGGAGGTCGACCCTTCGGCCCCTCCTGTCTCTTTACGGGCGCATACACCGCATGTTGACGTGCACCCTGGACTAGATTTTCAGGCGTTTCCTAGCTCCCCTCGGACCGAATGGCTGGGTGCGGGTGGCACAGCCTCGCCTGTTAGGCTCCCCACCTCATCGCATACGTCAACATGGGGTCCTCCCCACAGTGGGCGGAAGCCTTATCACATGACCGTTCGCCGATTTGCGGGGGAGGAATGTGGTGTCACCACCCGACACCACACTTGCTAGGTGGTAGTTTTAAATCGGCCACGGTCCGTTAGTACATGTCGGACCCGCGTGTCGCCACTGTGTGATTGCAGACTGAGCGCCACCACAAGGCAGGTCTCAAGATACGGAATAGCACTCGCCCCAGTTGTACGGACGACGTAGCTAGCGACTACACTGATGAAGCCTCGCTCTTTTGCCGAGCAGATAGTTAGAATGGCCTTCAGCTAAGTCAATGGCTATGACCTAGCAAGGCGCCATTAGTAACATTGCATGTATCTAAAGAGTCTCACTTGTATCGCCACAATCTCCAGATGTACCAAAAGGATGGATTAAAGTTAAGTATTCCAGAAGCTATGTACTTTTCTTTATAGCATTCATTACGTATCCTGTTTCAGACCTCACGCCCATCTGCGTGAGCGTAGCGCGTGCCTTTCGGCTTCCTCTCATTGTGTCTACGCTGTCTTGTCTAGACACAACATTTTTTGGCAACGAGTCAATGGAAAGGGTCTTGTTCTTTCTAATTGCTTACATTTAATTGTGTCATGGCTTCGCCAGATGTACTGTCCGAATTTTATCGCTTGCAGAATCAGCAGATGCAGGCGTTATTGGATGCCCTTGGACAGCTTGTCCAGGGTCAACGTGCACTGCAAAACGATGCGGCCGCCGCCGCTTCACCGCTACCGCAGCCACAACATGCAGTTGCACCACCATTCCGTAATTTTCAAGCAGACGTGGAAACATGGATGGAGTGGTCACGCCAGTTTGGATTTCATCTCGCCGCCTACAGAATTCAAGGTAACGAGCGGCAGCCTCATATATTGGCGTGTGTAGGGGTGCAAACGTACCATGTGATAGTGAAATTATTTCCCCGACGCGACGTAGCAACTCTGTCCTACGAAGAAATTTTGTCGGCATTGGACGCCTATTTCAAAGAAACAGTCAATGTAGTTGCAAAGAGGTATACGTTCTTTCGTACAAAACGTACGGCCGGTCAAACTAATAGGGAGTGGGTTGCAACATTGCAAGGCCTTACTAGGGATTGTGCTTTTGAGTGTGAATGTGGACTCCCTTCTTCAGATACTATGGTGCGTGATGCAATAGCACAGAACGTTTCTGATGTTCGCATACGGGAACAGATTTTGAAACTCGTCAATCCCTCCCTTCAACAAGTGATAGACATATTGGATAGACAAGACATGCTTGACTTTGCTCAGGAATCATTTGCAACTTCGCCAGCCGTGTGGAACATTAACCGGCCCGCCGGGCGCACTGCACGGCCCGGTAAACTGCCCTCGCGCACGTCTGCGCAGCTGCCACCCCGCTCTAAACCAGGTGTGCCGCACCAGCATACAAATGCAGTGAAATCATGCCCGTGGTGTGCTACTAGACATTCGCGTGAAAATTGCCCGTCACGCCAAGCTATTTGCTTTTTCTGTAATAAGAAAGGACATGTTCAAAGTGTTTGCCAGAAAAAGCTCAGATCAGACAATCACAACCATTCCAGGCCTTTTGCTTCGCGCCGGAATCGAACCAAGAATACTCAGGCTCGTGAACCTTTGCCCATGGACATTCATGTAGTTAATTCCACTTCGTCCAGTGCCACTGTCTCTAACACTGACTGTGTTCGTCCCACACAAAGTGTGCGTCGACGTCGCCGGAAATCACGTCAATTAGCAAGTGATGCTGTACCTGTATCAGTTCAAATTGCACGAGACAGTCGCTCTTGTCGTCAGCAGGACAATAAACCTTTTGTAGATTTGGACTTTAATGGCAAGGTCCTACCATTCCAGCTCGATACCGGAGCTGCAGTTTCATTGCTCAATCATGACACGTACAAACAACTGGGCAAACCTCCGTTGCGTGCCGCAAATGTTCAGCTCACTAGTTATTCAGGACAGCATATCCCTGTGTTAGGACAGTGCACTCTTCTTGCAACATACAAGGGACAAACAAAACTTGTGTCATTTTACGTTCTTCGTTCTTCTTCTGCAGTGAACTTGTTTGGTTTAGATTTATTTCAATTGTTTAACTTGTCTATTGTAAATCAGGTCCTATCAGTGAATCAGACTGTGCCTTCCGCCAGTGTTTCTCGTCTATGTGACGAATTTGCAGACATTTTTGCACCGGGCCTTGGTTGCGCTAAGAACTATGAAGCACATTTGGAACTGAAAGTAAACGCGCAACCGAAATTTTTCAGAGCGCTCAATGTTCCTCATGCATTGCGTGATGAGGTCGCAAGAACATTACACGATTTAGAATCACAAGGTGTGAGTGAATGTGCGCAATGCCTCTTCCCTTTAGCTCCGCTTCACCGCTTACGCCGTACAGGTGTTCCGTTCGTCTGGACGACGGAATGCGAACGTGCCATTCGCCAGTTGAAATTGGCGTTGCTTTCAAATACTTGCCTTACGCCATTCGATCCCCAGAAACCTCTTTTGTTGATGGTAGATGCATCGGATTTCGGGATCGGTGCTGTGCTTGCGCACAGAGATGGGTTGCATGATCGCCCTATTGCCTTTGCGTCAAAATTGCTCTCGTTTGCGCAAAGAAATTATTCACAGATGTTGAAGTTGAATGAGTCGCATTCTCGGGGGGACGCGTTGTTGCTCTTTTTGTCATCATATCGCTCTCAGCCCCGAGATGGTCGCTCGCCGGCTGAGTTGCTCCACGGTCGTCCTCATCGAACCTTGATGTCTTTGCTGCACCCGCCGCATCAGGTTCCTGTGCAGCGGCAGTCTTCTGCTTTTGCTCCAGGCGACGTTGTATTCTATTGCAACTATCGAGGTTCACGGCGTTGGCTCGCAGGGCGCATTCTTCGCTGCCTCAGCCGCGTGATGTATTTGGTTTTAGGGGCCTCTGGTGAGGTGCGTCGGCATCTCAATCAGCTGCGCCTCTGTTGTCGCACGGGTTCTGCCGCTCCCCGTCTGCTTTCAGCGATGGTGCCATCCGGTCAGCGCCCTGGGGACCCATCTACTGGCTCGCCTCATCCTCAGGTGTTACCGACGATGCCTTCCATTTTGCCCCTTGGCGACGCGCCGCCGCCTCCGCTGCTGCCCGTCCTCCAGCCGACGCCGCCCGCAGTGGACGCCTCGCTGCAGCCGCCAAGCCTCTCCCTGGGTCAAGCGCTGCCGATCGCTTCCCGTGACCAGCCGTCCTCCGCCATGGAACTCTTGCCCGCTCCGGACCACATGGCATCTTCGCGCGTCGGGTACCCCGCCGCAATGGAGGTCGACCCTTCGGCCCCTCCTGTCTCTTTACGGGCGCATACACCGCATGTTGACGTGCACCCTGGACTAGATTTTCAGGCGTTTCCTAGCTCCCCTCGGACCGAATGGCTGGGTGCGGGTGGCACAGCCTCGCCTGTTAGGCTCCCCACCTCATCGCATACGTCAACATGGGGTCCTCCCCACAGTGGGCGGAAGCCTTATCACATGACCGTTCGCCGATTTGCGGGGGAGGAATGTGGTGTCACCACCCGACACCACACTTGCTAGGTGGTAGTTTTAAATCGGCCGCGGTCCGTTAGTACATGTCGGACCCGCGTGTCGCCACTGTGTGATCGCAGACCGAGCGCCACCACAAGGCAGGTCTCGAGATACGGAATAGCACTCGCCCCAGTTGTACGGACGACGTAGCTAGCAACTACACTGATGAAGCCTCGCTCTTTTGCCGAGCAGATAGTTAGAATAGCCTTCAGCTAAGTCAATGGCTACGACCTAGCAAGGCGCCATTAGTAACATTGCATGTATCTAAAGAGTCTCACTTGTATCACCACAATCTCTAGATGTACCAAAAGGATGGATTAAAGTTAAGTATTCCAGAAGCTACGTACTTTTCTTTATAGCACTCATTACGTATCCTGTTTTAGACCTCACGCCCATCTGCGTGAGCGTAGCGCGTGCCTTTCGGCTTCCTCTCATTGTGTCTAGGCTGTCTTGTCTAGACACAACAAAAATAGTAATGTTAAAGTGAAATATGAAGTATTGTCTCCTGACAGTAGTGTGAAAAGGGGAAATGATTCAATAATAGAGACCCCTGTAGTAAAGCAGAAATCAGAAATTGTTAATTTATTGGATGATAGTTTATCTGATGAGTTAAAATCGAAACAGTCATCAGAGGTGGTAGAGTTTAAAAAAATAAGTTAGATATGACTGATCGATCAGAAGTTTCATTTAGTTTTGATGATTCTGGTATTGGAGCTAGTTTTTTGTCACCTGAGTGTGATAAAAAACCAGCCAGTGAGCAACCCAAAGATACTGGGGCTATTGATTTAAATGTTATATTACAAGCAATGCTAAAATGACAGCTGAATTAAAGTATGAGATTGTGGCCAGCCAAACTGATTTTAATAAACGATTGGAGGTAATGGACAATACCTTCAAGGCTGGTTGCAATAAGTTGAAAGAGGATCTGGACAGTTTGAATTATAAAATTGATTACAATCATGAGGATGTTAAGAAAAAGGTTGCTCAACAGTTATCTGAGATGTATAAAACAGTAAAATCCGAAGTTGCTGAGGTTCGCAAGGACTTTCAAATGGAAGATGCGAATCTGGAGCACAAGTTGATAGAAAAGATCGAGGCAGAATCTGAACTGTGCTCAGATAGGTTTAAAGATGTTAGTATAAAAGTAAACATATGTCAAGCAGAAGTAGACACAATCAAAACTGATACTACTCATATTGTGCAAAGAGTAGATAATGTTGAAATGAGAGTAGAAAATATTAGTACTAACATTACTAACATTGAGAGTAAAGTAGCTTCAGTAACTTCTGGTAATGGAATATGCAACAAGTTGTAGCTGCAAACGCTGCTTTTATCGGGTGTCGGCAGTTCTTGCGGTTCGATCCAGATAAAAATATCCACTCGCTAGATTTCTGGAACGATTTTGAAGATGTGATTCCACCAACTTGGTCTGAACGAGAGAAAATCTCATTTATTAGAAGCCTTTTAGCAGGTGACGCCATGCGTTGGTCAGCTGATGTTATATTGAAGTGTAAAACATTAGCGGAATTTAAAACAGCTTTCATTAATGAGTATTGGTCTAGCAATAAGCAAAATGAAGTGTTGAGAGAATTTTGAAGTGGAAAACGCTTCAATGTAGGCAAGGAATCTATTAAAGAGTTTGCCAGGTCATGGATCTCACGTTTGTCACATTTGGCCAAAAAGCTAAAACCTGAAATGATAATACTAGGCCTTGAAGCCAAACTGCCATGGTATTGGCAAACTAGAATTATATCTGCCCCTAGAGACAATCTGGATAATTTCAGTGAATATTTGGAACGTGTAGAGCGTGTGGCTGCCAATGAGGAGCAAGCACGTTTTTGTGGCGGTGTTCGTAGTGACAAACAATTCGCTGTAGAAACGGCTTACGAAGTCACCGCCACACTTTTAATAGCGGACCGACCGGTCCGCTGGAACAGTGAACAGAAAGATGAAAACCCAAACACTCTGATTAAATAAAGGTCGGTACTTATCTTTATTAAAGAAGATACAGAAACACAGTGGTGAACTCCGTGTCTACAGAAATCTGTCTAGTTCGAGTCGGAGCGGCTAGGTCAGCGTCGGCTGACGACAAACAACAACTCTGCTGCGATGAACACACAACTGACTAGCAAGTACACAATTCGGTGGCGAGTATACAACTGAGCGGCGAATACAGAACTGTCCTAGCGCTCGCGACTCCAGCGCTTAAGAAGCCAGAAGCCAGCGGTGGCGCGCGCAGACTTGCGACGATTTGCTGTCTCGCTGGCGCTGCTTATGCGGACGGCGTCCGGACTTTGATGCTGCCAACCTTTTGGCAGCGGGCTCGGGTGGCATTACTGGCTAGGATATAACACTCCTCCCCCCCAAATCGCCGCACCGTTGTTGAATAATGACGTGGCGAGCGTCGACGGCGGGGGAGGGGTCTGGCCGCAGGCGTAGCGGACGAGACCGGGGCGGAGACTGTTGTCGGTGGCAGTCCCCGGTCCGCACCCCAGCATTGGCTGTGCGGGGCCTCGGGAAACACCGACTGAAAACCGAGGTCAGGGTGCACGCCTGTGACCACGGGCGCAGCTTCTGGTACTGGACGCGACGGGGCGTCGGGACCCACGAAGAGAGGCAGCGTCTCCTGACGCTGCGTCGACGGCTGCTGAGTGGGCGCCGGACAAGGCGCTGCGGTGTCAGACTCCTTGGGGGTGCCCAAGGAAAGCGGCTGCAGGACAGGCTGCACAGCCACCGCTTGGGAAGGCGGCCCGGCTGAGGGGTTGACGTCCATCAGCTCCGAAGGCGCTGGCGACTGAAGAGGGACCGCAGGCGCCGGAGCGACCACCAGGGGCGCTCCCGGATGAAGCTGCGCGGGAGGCATCAACGGGACGGGCTGTCGGCGTGGCAGCGGCGACGGCTGCTGCTGCTGCCCTGGGGGCGGCAGCGAAGTCGGAAGGCGCGGCTGGAACCCGCCGCGGACCAAATCTGTGGACAAAGAACGAGCGGCAGAATCCGGGCGGCCAGCGTGGCGCAACTGGTTCTGACGCCTCCTGTGCACCCCAGTAGCACCTTGAACAGTATAAAAACCGCGACCCTGGACACTTATCACGGGACCACGTTCCCAACGACGGCGACCGTGATAAACTCTGAAAAAAATGGCGTCGTTGCGCTGAAAACATGTGCGATGCTCAGAAGCGGCGGGTCGATCCGGGGGGAGCAACAACCGCAGTAGGGTGCGATGACGACGGCCGTGGAGAAGCTCCGCAGGCGAAGGGCCGTCGCGTGGCGTGGTCCGGTACGACGACAGGAATGTGATGAGGGCCTGCTGACGAGAGTGCGTAGCACGAAGGCGGTCCATGTGATCCTTGAATGTGCGTACAAAACGTTCCGCTGCACCATTCGATTGAGGGTGGAACGGCGGAGTAAGAACATGGCGAATGCCATTGGCAGAACAAAAACTTTCAAATTCAGCAGAGGTAAATTGTGGACCATTGTCAGACACTAAAACTTCTGGAAGACCCTCAATACAAAAAATTGAAGTCAACGCCCGTATAGTTTGTGCAGACGTTGTAGACTGCATGGGCACAACAAACGGAAAATTACTAAATGCATCTATCACGATGAGCCAACGAGAATTCCAATATGGACCAGCGAAATCAATATGTACTCGCTGCCAGGGACCGGCAGGGCGTGCCCACTCAAAATAGCGTTGAGGCGGAGCAGCTTGGTGTTCGGCACACGTCGAACAATCTGTAGACATCTGCGTAATCTGCTTATCAATGCCGATCCATGTACAATGACGGCGGGCAAGCTGCTTGGTGCGGACCACTCCCCAATGACCTTGATGCAACAAGTCGAGGACCTTGGATTGGAGCACTTGGGGAACCACTACACGAAGCTGGTCATTCTCGGTGCGTAACAGCAAAACTCCGTGCGAAACAGACAACAGATGACGTTGCGGATAATAGCGACGAACCACAGGATCCGATATGTCCTTTGCCTTGGACGGCCAACCACGTTGAACAAAACGTAATAGTAAACGCAGATGAGGTTCCGTAGCTGTCTCACGTGCCACCTGACGATAATCAATCGGAAAATCCCGGAGGGATTGATGCTCATCGGCGTCAATCTGATGGCAAGAGTCTTCAGAGGAATCGAAGACATCATCTGCAGCAATCGGCAATCTAGAAAGCGCGTCAGCGTTTGCATGCTGAGCTGTAGGGCGATACAGTATCTCATACCGGTATTGTGATAACAAAAGAGCCCAACGTTGTAGTCTCTGAGCTGTCCGCTGAGGAACTGGTTTAGACGGATGAAACAGTGACGTCAGGGGCTTGTGATCTAAATAGAATGGTCTACCAGAGAGGTAGTGATGGAATTTTGTGACACCGAACACAATAGCCAACGCTTCCTTGTCCAATTGGCTATAATTACACTGAGCTTTGTTTAGCAATTTAGATGCGAACGCAATAGGACGTTCGGTGTTACCGACTCGGTGAGACAACACAGCACCGAGGCCGAAAGAAGAGGCATCACAAGCTAACACCAGAGGCTTGTTAGGGTCGTAATGGACCAGACAACGATCATTCAATAAAGCCTCTTTAAGCTGCTGAAAGGCTGATTGGCAATCAGCTGACCACACAAACGGAACATTCCTACGGCGGAGACGATGCAACGGTGCAGCAATCTGTGATGCGTTAGGTATAAACCTAATATAATACGTCAATTTGCCAAGAACTGCTTGCAATTCATGCAGATTGCGAGGGGCGGGCAAATCACGAATAGCTGCTAAATGTGACTGGGAGGGATGAATGCCTTGAGCATTAATAACATGTCCCAGATACTCCATCTCCGTAAGGAAAAATGAATGAGACAACACTTTAAACAAACACTCCAAATTACGGAAATGTTCAGCAGGTGTCCGACCGGACACAACAATATCGTCTAAATAGTTGCAACACGATGGCACATTAGCCAGAAGTTGTGACAAAAAAACGCTGAAAAACAGCTGGAGCTGACGCACAACCAAAAGGCAAACGCAGAAAACGGAACAACCCCAACGACGTGTTTATGACAAAATACTGTTGTGATTGCTCGTCGAGGGGCAATTGCAAATATGCTTCACTTAGATCAATTTTGGAAAAGAAACGAGCTTCCCCTAACTTATCCATCAGCTCGTCCGGTCTAGGCAAAGGAAAAGAATCAATGACAGTCTGAGGATTAACTGTCGACTTAAAATCAGCACACAAACGTAACTTGCCAGACGGTTTCTTTATAATAACTAAGGGAGAAACCCACTGGCTCGCTGAAACGGGTTGAATAACACCGTTGTTTTGCCAACGACGAAGTTCATCTGCTACAGGTGCCCGGAGGGCGTGAGGCACTGGACGAGCATGAAAAAATCGAGGCTGAGCATTATCTTTTAACGTAATATGAGCGGCAAAGTTCGCAGCACAACCTAGTTCGTCTTTAAATATGTCACTGTATCGTTTACACAAATCGGTTATGCTGTCTTGAGGAACAACAACAGAATTAAATTGCAACACATTGTCTTGGATAGACAGGCCAAACAAGTCAAAACAGTCTAATCCGAAAATGTTTACACTGTCTGTAGTGCGGAGCACTGTGAATGAAACTGTTTTTGTATTGCCACGGAATGTGGCTGGCACGCTACATACACCTAACACAGGAACTTGTTCTCCACTATAAGTAGCCAAAGAATGTTTTGCCGCTGAAAGTTTAGGGCGGCCGATAGCCGCATACGTAGCACTATTTATGAGAGTCACAGACGCACCAGTGTCTAATTGAAAATTGAAAGTCTTATCCTGGATGCCTAGCTTCACAAATAGTTTATTACACTGTCTCTGGATCGGTGCAGTGGAGGCGGAAGACACAAAATCAGCGCGTTTAGCGCGCGTTCGCTGCTTACGACAACTCGTGGGTTGGGCGGGTGGAACAACAACTCCCGCTTCACTTGCAGTCTGTACATTACTTTTTACAGCGTTTGAATTACGCTTGGGTCGCATAGCAGAGGGCTGGGTGGGTGGCTTATTGCGAACAAGTTTATTACCCACACGAACCGTGGAAGAGTCTTTCAATGCGACCTTCTGGGCGGGCTGGCTTTGAAGGACATGAATATCCATGGGCTGGGCAGCACTAGAATTGTTCTTGCGTTTACGCAAACAAACAGTCTGGATGTGTCCTTTCCTTTGACAAAAGTGACAAACCGCGTTTCTTAACGGGCAACGTTCACGTGGATGAGCAAGAACACACTTAGGGCAAGACTTAACTCTTGCATTTTGCACACGCGGCTGACGAATGTGTTTAACATGACGCGGCCGGCTAGTGTTTACAGTCTGACTCTGCCGGTGGGGCCGCGGGCGTGACATAACTTGCTTAGCACAGGCAATTTGAGAAATACATGGCTGATCTAACTCACACTCAGCATAGTCAAAAGTATCTTGGGCTTCAATGATGTTCATCACAGTCTCTAATGACGGGTCAGGCAACTTTAAGATAGCAGCACGAATACGAGAATCTGCAATGTTTTGAGTAATAGCGTCTCATAACATGACATCACTGTAGGAAGCTCCACACACACAATTAAATCGGCACTGACGGGTGAGGCCCCGTAAATCTGTTAACCACTGTTTATTAGATTGATGTGGCAGTTTCTTTAATCTGAAGAACTTGAATCTGGCTGCTGCCACATGAACTCGCGACTCGAAATACTCAGCAAGCTTGTTAACAACAACGTCATAGTCTAAAGCTTCTGGCTGGGATTCCGGGAACAACTTACAAAGTAGTCGATAGATTTCCACGCCTGCAGTGGAAATTAAATAAAGCTGCCGCTCAGTACCTGTGATTTTGTAGACTGTCATGTGCGCCTGCAACTGCGCGAAATATTCTCGCCATTCTTCTCTTGATGCATCAAAAGCACGGAAAGGTGGTGCTGCCTGTGCTTGTTCCTTTTGTGTTGGTGGATTAGCCGCTTGTTTGGCGATTGCTTCCACCAGTCTTTGTATTTGCTGACTCTGTAACAAAATCAACTGTTGTAATTCGACAGACATAGTGAACACAAATTAAACCAGCCCCCAAAATTTTATCGCTATAATTAGTATAACCAGAAACAAGTTGAACCAGCCCTGCACACGAGTTCGGAAGTCCTCGTCACCAGTTTTGTGGTGGTGTTCGTAGCGACAAACAATTCGCTGTAGAAACGGCTTACGAAGTCACCGCCACACTTTTAATAGCGGACCGACCGGTCCGCTGGAACAGTGAACAGAAAGATGAAAACCCAAACACTCTGATTAAATAAAGGTCGGTACTTATCTTTATTAAAGAAGATACAGAAACACAGTGGTGAACTCCGTGTCTACAGAAATCTGTCTAGTTCGAGTCGGAGCGGCTAGGTCAGCGTCGGCTGACGACAAACAACAACTCTGCTGCGATGAACACACAACTGACTAGCAAGTACACAATTCGGTGGCGAGTATACAACTGAGCGGCGAATACAGAACTGTCCTAGCGCTCGCGACTCCAGCGCTTAAGAACCCAGAAGCCAGCAGTGGCGCGCGCAGACTTGCGGCGATTTGCTGTCTCGCTGGCGCTGCTTATGCGGATGGCGTCCGGACTTTGATGCTGCCAACCTTTTGGCAGCGGGCTCGGGTGGCATTACTGGCTAGGATAGAACACACGTAATAACAGAAATGCTAATAACACTAGTAGTAATTTTAAGAATGAGCAGAATGGCAATGTAAACATCAGAACAGTAGGTGTGTGTCATCCTAAGAGAGGTAGGAATTGGAGAAATAATTATCAGAACCAACAATGGCATCCAAATGATAGTAATTTTGTTCCGAACAAAATTATGCAGGTAAACAACAGAGCGGAAAGCAATGCTGTGCCAGTTAACTATAATGGAAATAAAGGAAACAGTAGTAGGCCGAGGCACGAAAACTAGTTCCCATCTATGAGGACACTGGTGCTCACCAGGCGGTTACTTTTCCTAAGCCAGTAATTACAGTAATTGGTAAGACAGATCAGAATACTCAGACTGAACATGTGGATGAGGGGTCGGTAGCATCTAAGGATACAGCAGAAATATTAGATTACTTACAGTATTTGATAGATACCGTGTTAGAGACGCTTTCTAAGTGGGAAGAGAGAGAGAAGGCGCAGCAGTGTAACAGTAGGGAAGAGCTACAAAATACTGAATTGTCAGGTGAAGATGCAGAAGTAATTCATGCTTATATTTACGATGAGGATGAAGTGCTCTTATCTAAAGTGCCTGTGCAGGATGTTGATACTGTACTAATAAATTTAGGACAGGAGGTAAGTGAGAATGTAGAGGATAGCCTGTTGGGGGTCGATGAACCCAATAGCTGTGACCAGTTGTCACTTGAGAAGGACCCCGATGATAATAGTGAAGGTGGTTTAGCTGTAACTAATGTTAGGCCCGGTCTGGAGGTGCAGAATCGCTCAGACTACAGTAATTTGGGTCATGTTCAGCAAACTAAATGTAATGAAGTCATGCGGTGTTTCGATTTGAAATTAATAGACCGACTGGAAAAGGCAGCTGAAAATGTAATTCAGGAAACCCCTACACACTTTGACCTAAATGTAATGAAGACAGATGTTGATCACTTTAGTTGGAGACAAATCCAAAAGGAACTATTGGATTAGTTTGAGGAACCACCTGTACAAACTAGAATAAGCTACCCTATAATAATAGTAAATATGCTGGGTATCAATGTATGTTGTCTCTTAGACAGTGGAAGTGAGGTGAATGCATATCTCAGTCCTTCTTTGATGCACTACCTGGTAAAGACAAGCTTACAGTAATGAGGGTATCAGGACTAAGAATAATTGGTGCTGCTGGCAAGGTGTCAAAAACGGTAAAGCAAGAAGCTTTGCTGCCCTTTGATATTAATGGTAATTTTAATTGTAAACAATCTCAGTATTGAGGTTTTAATTGGCATAGATTTCTTGTCGAAATATCAGAGTGTTGTTGACTTTGAAAGAAGCCAGTTAAAATTGGTCTTGCCAATGACCGGAGTAATTACGGTACCTTTTATTGATAAACATGTAGTAACTAATGATGAAACTTGGGAGCTGCCTATACAAGTTCTGAAAAATAGGAGATATTGGAACGAAGGTGTTAATCTTAGTAAAAGTAAGCTAAACACAGAAGAAGAAGAAGAAGAAGAAGAAGCAATTATTTTGGACAAGATAGAAGCTAAATTGCACGAAATTGATAAAATTTCAGCTAATCAGAAGGAAGAACTGAGACAGGTTTTAAAAAGGCATCATAAGGTATTTTCAAATCGACCTGGCATGGTCAAAGGTTATGAATGTAGGCTAGAGTACCCTAAGAGTAAAAACCTATTCGGTCTCAGGAACGTGATCGACCTAAAGAAGTTCATAGGTAGTGAATGAATTCTGTACGGAGGAGGTTGTTCTGTAACCTCTACACAGTGCGGCAGCTGTGCAGTCCCAGCTGTGTGAGATCTTCTTTCACATTTCAGATCTCACTCTCTCTTCATCTTTTCTATCCACCTAAAATTTTGACCTCTTCTTTCCAACACATTAAATTTTCCGTTATGGTTATCAAGCCAATAATAAAGTAATGAATTCTGTAGGGAGGAGGTTGTTCTGTAACCTCTACACAGTGTGGTAGCTGTGCAGTCCCAGCTGTGTGAGATCTTCTTTCCATTTCAGGTCTCACTCAATCTTCATCTTTCCTATCCACCAAAGTTTCGATTCCTTCTTTGCAATACAAAAATTTTCCATCATGGCTATCAGGCTATGAGTTCTGTAACCATTCTATCCACCGATTAGTGAAGAAAATACCTAATGTGACAAACCTAACAGTGACATAAACAGCAGAGAAGTATGATGTAATTAAGATACAAATGTATTTGAGTAACAAGTATGTATAGAACCCTGGTAATATTATAAGTACAAAGTTGTTGTTTTATTGGAAATGGTCCACCAACAGTAATTTAAAAAGATATACAAATTCGTGTACAAGCAGGATCTGAAGTGGCAGTGAAACCTATTGTATGCTGTAGAGCTAACTAATTAATAGTAAAAGAGATTGCTTAGTGTTATGAAAAATATGCAGATAAGTTGTAAGAATGAACTCACCTTGTATAGCAAGGAATGGCAGTGTAATAGAATTGAACAGTGTTTGTGGTTGAGATGTGAAGGACACGTCCTTGAAATATTTATAAGGTTGGAGTTGGCCGTTATTTGGTGTAGTGTGTGCGGTGATACACCTACATGTATTGAGGTTATGAGTTGGAGGCGTTGATGCGACCATAGGTACCCTTATGTTAGATGAGACAGAGCAGCTCATGGTGTCCTATAGGTTTAAGGAATTTAGGATTACGCTCATCCATAATTACTTAATGCACTTTAGTGGTAGGTCGAGAGAGACTACTTGTGGTTTCAGTGTCCGATCGAGTGGAAATGGACTGCCACGTGAGCAAACTGATCAGCTGCAATACACTATAGATATGAAATAAATGCGCTATCCTATGCATTAAATGTTAATAGAGTGAGTGTTAAATAAGTACATACACTAGCGACATAATTGAGTAACACAATGGCAAACGTGAAACATTATTTATAGCTCATCATAAATACACTTCGATGAAGTAAGTACATAATTGTATATGTGGAACTGACATAGCAGTAGAGGACTAATAAGTGGATTTAGTAGTCAACTAAACGTAGTGTGTTTTGAACACTCAGAACTGTACTATTACCACAAGTTACTCACATGTACAAAGAAGCTGAGAAGACAACTACTAATCAAATATACTCATACTATCTCTAAGAATAAGATAATCAAAGATGAGTCAGCTAAGTAAGTAAAATACAAATGTATCAGGAATGTACAGAGCATTGGTTTAGTGTTCCGGCCCAGAAATAATAAATTGAAATTAAATAGGATTTATGATTGTATTCCTTGAGCATAAATTTTCTCTAGTACATGACTAACGGCGTTTTGAGCCATTTGTTTATCGATTTTATGACAACAGAGTCTGAGGCACTCTTTTTGTTTGTTCTACAGGACAAACCAGATAATGGCAGCATGGTAGCTGCGTGAAAACGTGGAGTGACTTGGACACAACTCACAGTGACCCCTCACCTTTCCCCATGTAATTTAGAGTGAACGTGAAGGACGCACTCCATAGCAACTTCCCCTCCTCTACCTTTGTGAATGGAAGTGTAGAACGCCAGCCAAAGCGGCTACAACCACGTGTGTAAAAATGAAGTTGTCATGATTTGTGAAATTTTCTTTCAGGTTTAGAAAAGACTGCTAAGATATAATTATCTGTTTATGTATCATGAATAACTGTGTTATTTTCTTTGAATTTGTGTATGTAAAAATGTATTTAATGGATTTAAGATTTTCATAATTTTACATATTTTATGTGTTTGTCTGTCTAAGGCAATATGTATGCCAAGTGTTTCATTGATTTTGCTTAAATTTTGAGTGATAATGTTGCTTATTAAGAGGCAGTGAACATGCCAGCAATTTAAATAATTGAAGTAGGTAATCAGTTTTCTTTTAATATTTTTATATGTTTACATTTCAATTTTAATTTTCATAGGGAGTTAAGCTGTACTCTTGCTTCCCTTTTTGTAATTAATGTTTTTTTTCCATTTACATTAAAAAAAATTAAGTAGAGGGTGATGTAGGGAAGTAGCCTACTCACGCCTTATAAAATTCACATCAGTCTTTCCACTGTGTACCAGCCTAGTCTGCTGTAACTAGCTCTGACGTCATGAATGTTACATAATACTTTAAAAATCAAGTAAATAACCTGAAACATTTCTAGCATGTCAGGAGTAATACTAAATCAATATGTGTTGAATATCAGTTCAATAACTTTAACCATTTTCGAAATTTGGACGTTTTTCTGTAAAAATCATTGGCGCAACAGAAAAGAGCTAGAAACTTAAAAATTTATATTTAGATTGCTTTTTCATAATAATTTAGTAGAAACAGTATTCAGGATCTCACAAATTAAAATTTTAGTTGAAATTCATGATTTTCTGGTTTTTGTCTTAGAAATTAAGGAAGCAAGATAGATTAAGTAGGCGAATAAATAAGGCTAGGATGTTTAAATTTAAGTAGAAGGGAGATACGCTATAATCATAAAGATGTGAGAAGTTTCAACTGAATAACTATAAAACTATAGCGATAGCGTATCTCCAGAGGGCAAGTTCAGAGCTCGTCAACTGCGTGTAGTGTAATTAAATTAATTCTCTCGCCCAAAATATTTGACTTAGTCACGTCAGACTTTTATTATGATTACTTACCTGTGTGCTGACTGCACATTTAAATTGAGAGCTTCATCGGCCATCAGCAAAGGAAGCAATGATTTATTCGATAACTTAAAAGTGGTGCATTACTAGCCCAGCAGCTAGTCGGGAGAGCGGATTTGATCAGGCGTTCCCTTAGTCGTCCGCACTGCGGCTTTATATGTAAGAATGCTGCACGAGAGAAAAGGCCTCAGTTCTCTCCAGACGCTGATTAGCGCACCACCTGTGCCGGGAGTCGCGTCGCATCGGTATCGTTGCTATAAACAGCCTCAGATGCGGTAATAAGTTACTCGGGATACGCGTAACCATGAAATCGTTTTTGAGTGAAGTGTTATTTCTGGGATGACTTTAATGATCTATCTTCAGTTTGCGTATGTCGTATTTTCATGTGCCCTCGCGGGACAGACATTCTACCATTATTTAGCGTGGCGTTTGATGAACATTATTAGTAAAGCAGTGCGGGTCTCCCGCACCATTCCCCTATGCTCTGTAAAGAAGCATGGGATTTCATTTCTTACATCATCAAATTATGGCGAGCATTCACTTAAACATTTAATTTGAACAGTTATAGTTGCATCAGCGCTTTAGACTCTGAACTGCTCTGGTAGTTGGATTGTGTGGATTCTTTTTGGTCTGTGACTTTCAGAATATAGTGAACATTTTAGAGAGAATGGTTTTTGATTATGAATCCCAGACAATCTCCTAATTCCTCAGAGCTATAAGCTGTAGCTATAAATGTATTTCTCAGATGAAGTGGGCACTAGGAATTTTAATTACAGGCTTCACGTTTTGCTAATCACTTTCTGGTTGCCAATATTGTAGTTAGAGAGCCAGTGTTGAGAACGGCAAACAACAGCATTAAATAAATAATAGGAACATTTAATAACAACAATTATATCCACCCACCGCCCCACATATGGTGCATCGGCCGGGAAATGCATCTTTTCTACATTACATTCTACATTATATCACAATTATTCCACCCGCCACCCCACAAGTCAAATCCCAGAAAAGCGAAATGGAGTAGATGTGTCAGAACATATCAGGGAATTCGCTGTCATAAGTAGTGACAAGTGCTTCCATTTGTTTGAAGGAGCATGTACAGGAACTAACTGAACAAAAATATAAAGGAATGTTGGATCTGCTAGCACTACACATAATTTTTTGGGCGATATTGCAACATACCAGAAGGAGCAAAATAACTGATGATTGTCTAAGTAGAGAGGATATAAAATGTAGACTGGCAATGGCAAGGAAAGTGTTTCTGAAGAAGAGAAATTTGTTAACATCGAGTATAGATTTAAGTGTCAGGAAGTCGTTTCTGAAAGTATTTGTATGGAGTGTAGCCATGTATGGAAGTGAAACGTGGACGATAAATAGTTTAGACAAGAAGAGAATAGAAGCTTTTGAAATGTGGTGCTACAGAAGAATGCTGAAGATTAGCTGGGTAGATCACATAACTAATGAGGAGGTATTGAATAGAATTGGGGAGAAGAGAAATTTGTGGTACAACTTGACTGGAAGAAGGGATAGGTAGGTAGGGCATATTCCGAGGTATCAAGGGATCACCAATTTAGTACTGGAGGGCAGCGTGGAAGGTAAAAATCGTAGAGCGAGACCAAGAGATGAATACACTAAACAGACTCAGAAGGATGTAGGTTGCAGTAGGTACTGGGAGATGAAGCTTGCACAGGATAGAGTAGCATGGAGAGCTGCATCAAACCAGTCTCTGGACTGAAGACCACAACAGCAACAACCAGAAGGAATTTCTTAAGTTGAAACCCCATGGCTCTGAACATCCAGATGAATTTTCGAAGCAATTTAAGGGAGTATGGGGACTCAACTCAACAGTGCTGCTGTGGGGGAAAAATACCTCTCTGGTTCCTGGCAGCAGTATGTGGACTCTCTTTGAATAAGCCTGTTCTCAGAATTGGAATACACCAGTCATGTTTACGAAAACGTTCCTATATTTGGTAATAAATCACTGTGTATGGTTTACATTCTTTTACTGCCAATGTAGCAAGGAACAATACTGGGACCCACAACAACCGCCCCTAGCTGTGTTTCTCATGGTATAACAACACCAGTAACTATGCAGCAACAATGCAGCCTTTTTTGGAATCCGGAGTTCTACAATTACCATGAGAAGACAGAGACTTTCCCACTATGCAGTGTTACAAGCTGTGCTACACCACCATGCAACTGGGTGTGTGTCATCAGACCATGCCTAAATCAAAAATGTGATACAGTGGTGACCTCCTACCTGAGCAACGATGTCAAACATACACTTCACTAGAAATGCAGTGTGTATACACGGCACCCATGACATTTTCAGTGTTTCTGCATTTTGGGCTGTGCAGCATTCTGATCCATTTTCCTCACCCATGTACGTCACACATATCCACAATTTTGCTGCATGCATCACAATAGTTGCTATGGCTGTGTCAACTACTAACTAACAACACAGCAACTATACTTGCTGCACTAGGTTTCACTACACTGGTTCCACTCGTACACCAGTCTACACTACATATACAGCCTTGGGACTAATTGTCTACAACATTTCAAGCTTCCACCGTTCTGCACCAGTCAACCCGCAATGCAGTGTGATTCACCAACAGTGAGTGCGTCATGACTACACATGGAATAACTGAGGACAGTACTAAATGTGTCACTCTCATGAGCCATCTTGGTGAGAACACCACCCCAGTAAACAAGTACAATATGGCCAAGTCACTGCTGCTCCAGCTTTTGTCTCAGACACCTGAAAACAACTCAAACAGGTTATTTACGAGGAAGCCATTGGTGACAGCAGTCCTTCACAGCTATAGCACCACCTGGAAACTGAGATGTTTATATATTTTCCCACCTCCGCGTTGCGAATGTTTTGACTTTTGAGTGAAATGCCCAGTCGATGTGCTGTTGTTTTCACGTCAATTCCACCAACAGTGAGAGTTGTTTAGTTCTCGGGGTGTTGTAAAATTCCTGGATTCGTCTCGTTGCTGTGCAGCCTATGAAAGGGATTGTGGAAGACTCCCAAATAAATTCCAAAGTACAGTGCAGTTTTAATACCAATATATTTCCAGGACTCTGGTGTCCGAGCCCGGTGAACTGTACCGGTTACATCACATGTACCCAAAGTTGACATCAAATGACACAGAGTTCACAACAAGCAACAAACGAGTGAGCCTACAATACATTTGCTCGCAACCCTAGCCAAAAAACATGTGCCCCAAGGTGCCTGCGTGACCTCTATTTATACTTTTGTTAACAATTACCTACAATGAAAATTACAATTTTATGTAAAATCACAATTAAAAGTTAAACCGAATATGAGATACACATTGCTAAAAATTTACAACCTCAGTGCTGAACAAGGTGAACCTATTTTCAACCTAGTTACGAGTTACGAGTTAATATAACTAATTATGTTATAGGTAACAATTACATTTCTAAATTTGTTTATAACGAATCAACTAGTGCCTGAATTTTAGTGCTAACATATATCGGAGATTCAATTGACATGCTTTATTTATAAGTTCTATTTAATTTGCTGTAGTAATTTTATAATGATAGGTTTACTGGTACATCCTGACCATGTGCTACATTTCTTTCTATTAGTTACAGTATTAATTTAACATTTATATTGTGTTTTTCACATAAGAACAATGTTAATCAGCAAAACATCATTTTCGAGTTACATGTATACTGAAATAGTGGTTATTTTTGTATGTAATTTGGAAACAGGTCACTTTACAATTGGGCAATTAGGACTGGTGTTTATCTTTAATGCTCTCCGAGGGGTTCTGATAGGTAGTAATGAGATACAGTAATATTTCAAAACCCAAAGTGGATAAGAAGCCTAATGCCTGACCACTGTCTGTGGACCTTGTGGGTCATTAAATTACCGTCACAGGTGCAATTCATGGTGATTTTGCATGAACAGGAACCCCTTGATGTGAAATTATGGCCCACAAGTAGAATATATGCCATCAGCCGGCACTGACAAAGCATCAGTCATCCAGCTAATAATGCACAAATTGCTGACTGATGGCCTTCTCACTGTGCAACCTGCCACAACACTGCTGAGGCTGACCACCTGATTCCTCCTGAGCTACCAGCACCAGCTACTATGAGGGACAATGACCTTCAGCATGTTGTCACAAAGTCATGCCCACTCACCAACACAGATTTGCCTGCTACCCCTGTCACCTCCACACATTACTGCTGGTTATACTCTCAGTTCGAGGACGTAGCACATAACTGTTGGACACCATGTGTGCTTCTGAACAGTGGCCTGCAATCAGTGCACTGAGTCACTCTCATCAGTAAAGCTGCCTCCATACACAGAACATGTGTGACGTACAAGCATCTCAACCGTGACCTTTTGGCTCTCGCTGCTATGTGTTTCACTGCACAACATAAAACTACCTACTTGTTGATGCAGGCACTGACATCAGCACCATGTCCCCAACCAGTACGGCTCCATGTGTTGTGATGTTGCAGAACCCACCCTAGATGTAGACTTCTTACAGCACTACCAGCTACTACTGGACCTGGCTTGCAGGATGGCAGTCAACCCATGATCAGTGTCATCAGTAACTAACTCCCCTCATCCTGCTGAAGAATCGTGTTTATCTCTACTAGCCCTCTCGCCATCAATCCTGATGAACACCTCTCTCAGTGCCTCACCATTCTCAATGAGATTCAATCACTCCAGACTCAATATTGTAACATACGCCTTTCCAACACTCATACATGAGAGAAAATAATGACATTTGCCAGTGTATTGCTATAGTTACTGTCACATTGGAGGACACATGGTGCAATATTGCCAGTTTACATCAATGTTGAGTTCAACCAAAGAGGCATTGATGCTCCCTACAGAGTCATGTTGCATCTCGCAGACTGACTCAATCAAGCCACTGGGTACCATACCCAGAGTTACTGAAGCGTGCTATTAGATACTGTCCATGAACCCACTGGTGGAACCAACACATCACTCTCACATGCCCCTAACCCCTTACACTCAGTGCTGTCTGAAATGGAACCGTACATTGAATTCTCACCACCCCAAATACACCTGTTTGATGCCAACTGCGCTGCCTTCCCCCAAACAAACCACATGCAGCAAAGGCTGCTGTAGATGAACTGCTAAGATCGTACGCCTCTCCAATAGTGACTGGGTGCCACCCATTAAACTTGTCTTAAAGAAAGATAGTCCTTGGCGTTTGTGTGGTGATTACAGAGCTATAAAGTAATGCACCATAAGTGACAGTTATCCAATCCCCAACTTGCAAAACTTTGCACATTCTTACAGGATGAATCAATCTACAGTATGGTAGACCACAAGAAAGCATGCTTACAAATTCCTATGACAGATGAGGGCATTCCAAAGATTACTATCATTATGCCATTCAGCCGTTTTGAATTTCTGTTTATACTATATGGACTTAATAATGCAGCACAAATTCAGCAACATATCCTGTTCAAAATGCTCTTCTTTATGCATGTGAGGTCTGTTCAAAAAATTCCAGAACATTTGTAATTCCGCACCAATGGTCTTTGGAGTGAAATGCCATTGGCATCAAAGCACATACCTGTGTTTAATGTGTAAGTGCCAGAAGTTTCATTGTTGTATATCTGTTAGTTATTGTTCAGTGCTTTATGGAGTAGATCATTGTGTCACACAGTTTGCAAAATTTGAGATGACAGAGGAGCAACACATCTGCGTTAAATTTTGCCTGAACCTCAAGGAAATCTTTACAGAGACACACCAAATGATGCAGGAACCCCATGGTGATGAGTGCTTAAGCTATACTCAGTGTTATGAAGTGTTCACATGGTTTAAAAATGGCCAGATGGAAGTTAAAAGACGACTTTCATTTAGGGTGCACTTTGACAGCTACCAACAATGCTCATGTCAGAAATGTCAACAAAACTGTGCATGCCAGTTGAAGACTTACTATCCGAAAGATTGCAGAAGAATGTAACATATCAGTTGGATCATTCATGAAATCCTAACACAGCCTCTTGGAATGCATCATGTTGCCACCAAGTTCATCCCGTGGCTCATGAGTCATGACCAGAAAGACCTTCACCTTGCTATCTGTAAAGACCTTTTGGATTGCACAAATGAAAATGAGATGTTCCTTAAGAGAATCACAGCTGTTTATGAGATGTGGGTCTACGATTATGATGTTGACACCAAGGTTCTATCTTCACATGGATCACGAAAGGTTCTCAAAGACCTAAACAGCTTGTCAGATCAGGTCAAACATCAAACCCATGCCAGTTGTTTTCTTTGGCTACGAAAGATTAGTTCATCACAAATTTGTACCGCAGGGACAAACTGTTAATTGATGGTACTATCAAGACGTATTGTGATGCCTGCGAGAAAGTGTGAAAAGGAAATGGGCTGAAAAGTGATGAGACAATTTGTGGCTCTTACATCACGATAATGCATCCACACATTCATGACCATTGCATGAAAAACTAAATCACTGTGCTGCCTCATCCTTTGTACTCTCCAGACCTGGCTGCTGGTTTTCAAAGTTGAAAACACTGTTGATTTGCAACGATAGATGAGATAAAAGAAAAGTCACAGATGGCGCTTCATGTGATTTAGCAAGAGGCATACCAAAACTGCTTCTGGAAGTAGAAGCAGTGTTGGGAATGGTTTATCAATTGTGGAAGAGAGTGTTTTGTAGGAGACCATACACAATAAGTGAAAAGTACGCTAGAAAAATTTTGTGGACAAAATTGAACAGACCTTGTATCTGAATGATATAATAATTTTCACCCCCACACCAAAACAGCATGAGCACAACCTCAACTAGCTTTTGACACGCTACCACAGAATGGAGTGATCATTACCAATGCCAAGTGTCAGTTGTGGCAACCTCAACCTCATTGAGGTTAACGATATCCGCTTCACTCCTGAGAAAATGTATCAGATCAAACTGTTGACACCACCTCTGGACTACCAAGAATTATGTCATTTCCTGGGCATGATCAACTTCTACCAGCGCCACCTCCATAATGCAGACACCACCCTGCTACCTCTAACTGAGGTACTGGCAGACAAAAATAAAACCAGCAAATACCAGCTCAGCTTGTGCAGACTCCACTCATGCAACAAGCATTTGACAGCATGCAAGACAACCTTGCGCAGGCTGCAACCCTTGCCCATGCTTCTCCTAATTCTCACCCTTCAATCACCAGGGATGCAAGCACCTATGCTGTCAGTGTCATTAAACAACAGGAACTTGGGAGTATTACCCAACCAGTGCATTTCTTCTCATGGAAATTGTCTAATTTGTGACAAAAGTGGTCCACCTTCAATACTTCTCATGATGTACAAAGCTCTACATTAGTTTCATGATGACATCAAAGGCTGACCCCTCACAATCTACACAGATAACTGTCCCCTCGCGGATACCATCAAAAACCTGTCAACTGATTCTGCCACCCAGTGCTTCCACCACCTTGGCTATATCACGCAATTTACTACCAATGTCAGACTCCTTAAGCGTGCACAAAATGTTGTTGCTGACTACCTGTCCTGAATATACATGAGCACATCACACAGACTATGACCAACTCACAGACACTCAGTTCCACAACCAACAACAGATCATGGACCTACTCCATGACCTGAACACCAGACTACCCTTCAAACACCGCTGCTTTCTGGGCTTTAGTAAAGGTGTGTTGTGTGATATTTCAGAGAACAGACCCTGTCCAGTCATACCTGCCCATTTCCGGAAAAGCACGTTCAACAGCCTGCACAATCTTTCATACTCCAGGATTCAACTGTTGGTCAAGCTTTTGACAGAGTGCTTCATGTGGCCAAAAATGAAAAAAAGACTGTAAGACCTGGACTGATACTTATGCTGCCAGCAAAGGAGTAAAGTTGGGACCATGCACAGCCTCCAATAGGCTTATTCAAGATTCCCCATGGTGCTTCCAGTACATCCATGTAGACCTCATCATGCCCATCCTAGAGTCAGAAAGGTCTGGACATATCTTCTCCATTATAGATAGAGTTACGTGATGCATGGAAGCCACATCCACCAGAGACATCACAGCAGAAACGGTCACCAAAGCATTGTTGATAACTGGATCTCCCATTTTGGTGGCCCAATTTCTGTTATGAGTGATCATGTTATTCAGAGAATTGTGTAACCTATGTGAAACCGACAGCATACCACCCACAGAATAATAGGCTGGTCGAACGCTGGCACCAGACCCTCAAGGCTGCTCAGATGTGCCACGATAAATCGTGGACCCTTTCATGGGTGCTGCTCAGGGTACACGCACGCTATAAAGAAGATGTTCATGCCTCCCTTGAAGAGCTCCTCTAAAGCAAACCTTTATTCCTCCCTGAAAATTTTGTCACTCAAACTCACTCTCTCCTCACAACTCCAACCTCTCAACACTAATTGCATGCATGCACCAGCATGTATCCTGCCTGCATACTCCCCCTTACTGCTCCACACTCCACACCTCGTGTGCTCGTGCACATGGTGCTGGCCTTGTGGTCCCATGTCAGGCTGCGTGACACCACCATCAAACCTGCTCCTCCTCCTCTCCTTCCCCATATTCCAGCTCATATAGAGTGATCTGATGTGAACGAACATTTGACATTATTGTTAATGGTAAATGCTCCATCATCTCTGCTAACAGATTGAGAACCACATGGATGCTATCAGACACAGATAGCACTGAGCTTACACCTGATGTGCTTCCTCCACCTTGTGCTCACTCAAAGTCCTCATCATCATCGTCTCAACCCCATTTATGCGCAAGTCACCAAAGTGTCGTCAACTCAAAAGACTTGCACCAGTCGACCTGTCTACCCGACGGGAGGCTCTAGCTACACAACATTTTTTTTTTTTTTCAGTTTCAAATTCAACATCTACATTCACAGCTTCCTTCTGCAAGATATCTCCGTCAAGTTAGTTGGCAACAACATTGTCATCAATATCCGTTATGATGACAGTCAGTTGGACAACAGATCTATGGTGCGCCAGTTTTCTTGCACCACTCCACAGCCATCAAATGTTGATCACAGCCTTTGGATGTCGATTTGGCCACACTCATGTCGTGCCTCACCACCGACAGGATCCTGCACATCAAGGATTCTATTGCTTCCACTCCGTGCTTCAGTTCAGACTACTGATGGGCCAGTCACCACCCCATGCCCAACTTCTATGGTCTTGTCCCTGACACCAGCTGACATGGACACACTCACTTCAAATGACTCACCATTTACCCTGACATCTGCAAGATTACCACCTTAGTGTTATCTACTAGCTACAGCTCATTTATCAATAGTACATGTCACAAACTGAAATGCATCACTTGCACTCTGCTGCATGACTAGTCACAACCAGCCATAAGAAGCTTCCAGCGCTCCTCACCTCCTCCGCATTTTGAGGGGTATGGGGTCAGTGGGGAGTTTGACTAATAACATCACTGCCATGTGCGGAAAATGCCTCTCTGGTTCTTGGCAGCAAAGTATTGTGTGGACTCTTTTTGGTGCAACAGTCTGTTCTCTAACTTGGAATGTGTCAGTCAAGTTTAAGTAAGCTTCTGTATGTGGTAATAAATTACAATTTATATCGGCCATATGTTTATGCATGCATCTTGTGTAATGTGCATGGCGAGCACGGGGCCTCAAGCTGGGCCTGGCAATGATTCCACTTGTGCCAGGTCCCTCCTGTTTTCTTTCGTATTGACCACCCTCGGTCAACTCTTGCTCACTTCTGACCCCAATGGTATTAGGGCATCTAGGGAGTCTTTCATTTCCCTCTTTCTGGCTTTCATGGCCCTTGCCCTTGTGCTTCCGATAGCTCATTCTTTGACTGTTGGAGCTCTTTCTCTTTCCATTTCTTTTGAAGTTAGTGAACAGCTTCAACGATGGATGAGGTCTGGAGACCCAATGGCAAAGAAAGTGGAAGAACCAACTTCAGCAGTGTCTGTACTCCACGTTAGGAGCGGCTGCACAGGCATCTGTTCTCCATGTCAGGAGCAGCCTTTCCTCATGCTGGCAGTAGCTCTAAAATGTTTGGTGTCAGGCTATGTGACAAGCCGACCCTAAAAATTCTGTCACATGTTTGTGGAAATGTTGTCTTCTGGATTTGATACAAAGGCTAGGCATCCCCCGTAGGTGACGCACGTTGACACGGCCTGGTCAGTGTGAGAAATATACAAAGGTTACCATTGCATGGGCAGCGACGGCTAAACAAGCCTGCCCTCACATCCCGTCTTGCAACACTCAATGTTGGCACCATGACAGGACGGTAAAACGAACTATCTAAAGCCCTTGAAACCCAACACATAGACATCTGTGCAGTGCAAGAAACATGGTGGAGTGGAAGCAAATTGTATTACGTTGGATGCAGTTACAAGCTGATGTATAATGGCACACGCAGAACACCTAGTGGCATTGGCATTATAGTATCATCCAAGTTTGATAGTAATATCTTTGAGGTGATGATTGCCTGATGAAGATAGTGTACACCACAGATGGCAAAAAAATCCACTTTTTCAGTGCCTATGCTCCACAAACTGGCCAAGCAACTTCCATCAAGGATGCCTTTTGGAGGATGCTTGATGCAAAGACTGCTGAAGTGTCCCCAGAAGATTACATAATCATCAATGGGAATCTGAATGGGCATGTAGGGTGCAGAAAGGAAGAACATACTGCTCACAGTGGGCATGGATTTGGAGAAAAGAATGATGATGGTTAGCATATCCTCGATTTCTCAGAAGCCCATAACCTGACAATTGTGAACACATGGTTCAAAAGGCGTGACTCACATCTAATCATGTATTACAGCGGCACTAACACCATGCAGATCGACTACATCCTCATGAGATGCCGTGATCTCAAACATGTGCTTGAAGCAAAGGTCATCCCCTACGAAACAGTTGTGACACAACATCATCCATTGATCTGTAAGCTACGAATCAAATTGCCAACAAACAAGCATGTAGATCACACAGGACCTGCGAGAATCAAATGGTGGAAATTCAAGTATAAGGAATCCGACATCATAGCCCATATTACTTCACCACCAATTACCACAGTTAAGGAAAGATGGAAGAAACTGAAAGAGTCTGATCACGAAGCTGCACATGCAATTCTAGGGACAACAAAACCAAGATGACAGAAGATTGATAGAGGTACGTGGCTTAGGATTGACACCGTTAAAGACATGGTACACACAAAGAAATGATCGTATCATGAGTTTCTTGCCAATAAAACAACGGAGCAATGGAACGCGTACAGAACAGGCCAAAGAGATGCAAAACAGGCTATAGCAGCAACTAAATCCTCATGTTTTGGTGATTTATACGCAAAACTTGACACACGTGAAGGAGAGCAGGACTTATATCAACTCGCTAAAGCAAGACGTCACAATTCAGAAGATGTTCATCAGTTCTACGGGGTCAGTGATGAGACCGGTAATCTGCTAGTTGACTATGAGAGGGCCAGAGAATGATGGTGCAGCTACTTCAAGAAGATCTCAACAGAAGAGTTCCCCCATCCACCAATACCCACCGGCCATGATGTTGAAGGGCCCATAAAAGAAACTGCAGTTGAAGAGGTCAAGACTGATTTGAGGGAAATGAAGCCTGGGAAAGCCACTGGCCCAGGTGACCTTCCAACAAAGTTATGGTGTTCCCATCATTGGAAGGCACCCTTATGGTTAACAGAACTCTTCAACAAGATCACTGACAAGGGACAAACGCCAACTGATTGGCAGCAGAGCAATACCATGCCTTTCTTTAAGAAGAAGGGAAAATCCCGCTGAGTGCACAAACTACCATCCAAGTTGACTTCTCTGCCACACCATGAAAATCTTTGAGCATGTTATGGACCAAAGGATCCATGAGATCACACAGATTTTCAGAAACCAAGCTGGATTTGTGAATAACTACGGCACAACTGATATGATTCATGCTGCAAGACTCTTAATCAAGAAACATCATGAGAAAGGCATGCCACTGCATCTAGCATCCTGGATCTCAGAGAGACCTTTGAATGGTGCCACACAGTCTCATCTGGCTAGCACTTTGACAGCATGATGTGCAAGAGTAGCTTATTAACTGAGTGCAGGTACTTAAGATGTTATGTCCGTACAACCTCAGGACTATCCAAGGATTTGCCAATCACAGTCTGCGTCCATCAAGGTTCTGCATTATCACCACTTCTGTTCATTCTCGTAATGGACACCATGACAGCTGACCTGCACCAGCCAGTGCCATGGATCCTACTATGAACTAACAATGCAGCCATCTTCTGATACACTGTACACATCAACTACACTACATGAGGACACTGTATGGATTCCACCTCAATAAGTGCACTGTCAGTGCATAGACTGCTTCAATCAACAAACAGTGATTAAACTGAAACTGTGTTCATGTGTGCCTATGATGCAGACCCAAGCTCTCACAACTGCGAAGCCACAACAGTGGCCACCATCACTATTGAACTTTGCACAAGATCTAGCACTGCATATATTGCCTTCAGGACTTGAGTCTCAGTTTCCAACATTCCAATTGATTCTGAGCTGATTGTGTCAGTTGCACCTGTCATGAAGCAAATTACTGCCACACACACTGCTACACTGGTCAATCTACAACATCAGTGTTCTCATCTTCCAGATACCCTCAGGTATTCTATGTCTGCACTGTGAGTGCTCCAGAACACTTCCGCAATGGTTACACTTTACATGTTTCATGGAAAAGCAGAACCAGGCAACATACCTGCTCTCTACAGACTATTTAACCAAGCTAAACTGCCACCGTACTGCTCTGAACAATCAGTCCTGTAGTTTGCATGAATGGAATGTTTGTTCGCATCACTGGGAATACTGGACTATTCCAAATTAGTCACACTGATTTGTCATCTGGCTGAACATGCTGGCATTATTAGCCATGTTATCCTCAAGCCCTCTTTGCATGACAAATATGCTACAGCAAAGACTGCTTTACTACAACGACTGGCATGTACCCCAGCACAACAGTTGCTACAGGCCATATATGATGAACAATTGGAAGATAAAACTCCACCACAGTTGTGGCACTGACTGCAAACTTTGCTAGATACAAACCTGATGCTGGACAATATGCTTTGGACTCTTTGGATAGTCAAACTTCCTCAGCAGCTGCAACAAGCCCTGTTTCCATACAAAGCAGAGCCACTGACTGAAAACTCACCCTAATGGATATATTGTTTATTGCCCTACATTTCCACCATATAAATTTCAAAGACACCATACCATCACAGCACATCAGAGCACTACAACCCACAACACACACCAAGCCACTTCAAACAGAAGGTCCGCAGCTCGTGGTCATGTGGTAGCGTTCTCACTTCCTGCGCCCGGGTTCCCGGGTTTGATTCCCGGCGGGGTCAGGAATTTTCTCTGCCTTGTGATGACTGGGTGTTGTGTGATGTCCCTAGGTTAGTTAGGTTTAAGTAGTTCTAGGGGACTGATGACCATAGATGTTAAGTCCCATAGTGCTCAGAGCCATTTGAACCACTCAAACAGAAGCAAGAACAGTCAATGGAGGTGTTACTGTCACGCCCCTGCATATGGCCCACTGACTGTACACGGCACCCCGTGCAGCTCACAGCACTACAACTCCCGACTCTGTTGCCACTACTGCACAGTAGCAATGTGTGAAACTGCTGGCTTTCTTGCTCATTCCCAAACGACAAGTGCAGACTGAAGAAGGCACATTGGTCTCCACACAGAAGACAAGCTGCCTTTGCATGTGCCAACTCGACCCACATCACATAGCCAGCTATATTCCTCAGTCACAACTTGGACACATACTTTCATGTGGACACTGGTTGCAATTTTGGTTTAGTCCCTAAGGCATGTTTACAAAGTTTAGAGATACATTCATCAATTCAATTCCAAGTCGACACCGACACTGCAATCTCAGTACATGTGTTACAACTCAGCAAAAATCTCCACTGCACACAGATCTTCCTCACTACTGACATAAATGAACTGGTGTTAGGCGTGAACTTTCTCTGGATTTTTTTTTCTCTCACCTCGTTTTGAACAAGCAGCTGGTATCACTTCCACTAGTGCGTATCTCTTTTGGGTCTCCTGGTTAAAACAATGTCAATGATGAACACATAGCTATCATTCAAGAATGTGCACTCTCTTTAATTCAGTCGCAACAACACGTCAGAAGTACATTGACAGTCATCAAGAAGCAGAAATTCTTTGCATAGATAATGAAAACCTACAACTCCATTTTCACAATGCTTCACAAGAACTTGAGCACATGCTCCAGCAATGCAAGATGCTTATAGCTGGCCACTGACATGACAGCTCTAGCTTGCTGGACTGCTGCCAGGCAGACATGCCACCCATGCAGGTGAACTCAACATTGCAAACACACATTAGTCTGGCACCTTCATCCTTGCATAACACTCCAATGACCCCACATTCCACTCTCTCCATGTTGACAATGTGCTATTCACAACAGCACAACACATCGCATTCTTACTAGGCCTGGCTTGCCAGTGCACCACATGGCACCCACTTAGCTCCTGCTCTGCTGCAAGCAGCTGAGACATTGATCAAAGACCTCCTTCAGTCAAGTGAAGTTCACCCCTCTAACAGCTCCTGGGCATTGCTTTGAAAAAGGATGTCTCTCCCCAACTTTTTGGGGGCCACAGAGTGCTCAGTTCTCCAACTACGTATGATAGTTACCCCATCCTCAACATTCAGGATTTTACACTCACTTGTGGGTGCAGTTGCCTTCAGAGTGTTGGACTGCAAAATGGCATATCTGCACATACTGATGCTCCCAGGGGATTCTGCTAACATAGGGATCATTTACCCCCACCCCCTCCGTTCAAATTCCTGTTCATGGATGGTCTGATAAGTGCTGCCAAACTTGGCAGAGATTCCTCTTTAAAGTAGACTGTTGTTATGCATATCTTGATGACATCTTGATTTTATTCCGCAACAACCAGACCATGAGCATGATCTTGAACTAGTTCTTGCTGTCCGAGACACAGAGGTCCTCATAAATGAAGAAAAATCTCAGTCGTGAAAAACAGAAGTAATCTTCCTCAGACATTCTTTGAACGCCAATGGCTTTTAAATCCACACTAAAATGCAATGAATGCATCTGCAGCTGCAACCTACACAAATGTATCATCATTTGTGATGACTTCAAGGAATTCTCCATTTGGAGTTGATAATATTCGAGCTAATAATATTGTTGCAGATTACCTCTTGTGCATTAACACCATCTCCTTCCACATTGACAGTGCCACCCCTTTCTCAAGTCCTCAGTTGTGAGGCTAATAGCATAGGTGGGAGAATGCACAACTGTCATAATAAGCAGTATTAACCAACACAATGAACAAGTTAAAATGAACAGGGATATTTTGAAAAGACTCGTTGATGTATTGTGTTATTTAGCTAAACAAGAGCTCCCATTTCGAGGAGCTATTCAGTCAGGTGCTTCTCTTAACAAAGGAAATTACTGGAAGTACTATAATAAGCATCTATCTCTTGTAGAAAGTGTGGGCTACGGGAAACAAAGTATAGCGTCATAACAGATCTTTCTTTATTTCTCAAGTCCTTAGTTGTGAGGCTAACAGCCTAGGTGGGAGAATGCGCAACTGGCATAACACTGTGTGATATCAAGAGCACAGCACTGAAGTAATTGTTTTTGGTAGCAGGGGAGAAATTCATATTGTGATTGGCATCTGAAGGAGATGCACTATTTTGGCAAGATTCTCTAGTTGGAAGGAATCCTTGTGATTAGGCAGCAGTGCTTCTTAATTTTGCAATTGGCAGCTAGTACTGTTTGAAGGAAAGAAATGAGTAGAATATAAATGAGTGCCATAAAAGAGGCACTTAAGGTTTGGTCATGGAAGTGTCTGCATCAGCTTGCAGTTTGGTCACAAGAGTTGCCCACAGGATCTTGCACTTTGGCCATGAATATGTCTGGAATGAGTCCATGGATGATAGCAATAGAGGGCAGATCGACTTTGCGTTATATCATGGTTGAACACACAACATCTTCAAGGTGTGACAGTGTGTGAATGATATCCTCTTCTCACAGGGGCCAGCACTTCTACAGCTTATAGCCTTGTGCAACACAATCCTATTTATGGTGTGCAGTACTGGCAGAGTAGTTCAGTTCAGTTTCACAATTGTGGAATGCAGGATGCTCACTAGTCTCAAGTTCATCACCCTTGTACTGAATGTGTGAACACCCGGGGGGAATTTGCAGGATTATACAGGGTGTTACAAAAAGGTACGGCCAAACTTTCAGGAAACATTCCTCACACACAAAGAAAGAAAATATGTTATGTGGACATGTGTCCGGAAACGCCTACTTTCCATGTTAGAGCTCATTTTATTACTTCTCTTCAAATCACATTAATCATGGAATGGAAACACACTGCAACAGAACGTACCAGCGCGACTTCAAACACTTTGTTACAGGAAATGTTCAAAATGTCCTCCGTTAGTGAGGACACAAGCATCCACCCTCCATCGCATGGAATCCCTGATGCACTGATGCAGCCCTGGAGAATGGCATATTGTATCACAGGCGTCCACAATACGAGCAAGAAGAGTCTCTACATTTGGTACCGGGGTTGTGTAGACAAGAGCTTGCAAATGCCCCCATAAATGAAAGTCAAGAGGGTTGAGGTCAGGAGAGCGTGGAGGCCATGGAATTGGTCCGCCTCTACCAATCCATCGGTCACCGAATCTGTTGTTGAGAAGCGTACGAACACTTCGACTGAAATGTGCAGGAGCTCCATCGTGCATGAACCACATGTTGTGTCGTACTTGTAAAGGCACATTTTCTAGCAGCACAGGTAGAGTATCCCATATGAAATCATGATAACGTGCTCCATTGAGTGTAGGTGGAAGAACATGGGGTCCAATCAAGACATCACCAACAATGCCTGCCCAAACATTCACAGAAAATCTGTGTTGATGACGTGATTGCACAATTGCGTGCGGATTCTCATCAGCCCACACATGTTGATTGTGAAAATTTACAATTTGATCACGTTGGAAAGAAGCCTCATCCTTAAAGAGAACATTTGCACTGAAATGAGGATTGACACACTGTTAGATGAACCTTTCGCAGAAGTGTACCCTTGGAGGCCAATCAGCTGCTGATAGTGCCTGCACACGCTGTACATGGTACAGAAACAACTGGTTCTCCCGTAGCACTCTCCATACAGTGACATGGTCAATGTTACCTTGTACAGCAGCAACTTCTCTGACGCTGACATTAGGGTTATCGCCAGCTGCACGAAGAATTGCCTTGTCCATTGCAGGTGACCTTGTCGTTCTAGGTCTTCCCCAGTCCCGAGTCATAGGCTGGAATGTTCCGTGCTCCCTAAGACGCCGATCAATTGCTTCGAACGTCTTCCTGTTGGGACACCTACGTTCTGGAAATCTGTCTCGATACAAATGTACCGCGCCACGGCTATTGCCCCGTGCTAATCCATACATCAAATGGGCATCTGCCAACTCCGCATTTGTAAACATTGCACTGACTGCAAAACCACGTTCGTGATGAACACTAACCTGTTGATGCTACATACTGATGTGCTTCATGCTAGTACTGTAGAGCAATGAGTCACATGTCAACACAAGCACCGAAGTCAACATTACCTTCCTTCAATTGGGCCAACTGGCAGTGAATCGAGGAAGTACAGTACATACTGATGAAACTAAAATGAGTTCTAACATGGAAATTAAGCGTTTCTGGACACATGTCCACATAACATCTTTTCTTTATTTATGTGTGAGGAATGTTTCCTGAAAATTTGGCCATACCTTTTTGTAACACCCTGTATAGATTGAAACTACTGTTGTACTTTATTATTAGAGTGTAAATTATCCAGTGAGCAAGTAGTAAATTTATAGATGGGCAAGTAAACTGTTATAGAATTGGAAATAGAATTGTTATGGTTTTGCAGCAGAATTTATATGTTGTTTAATAAATGTCATTGTGAATAAACTAGAGTATTTAACTACTCAGTGTTCCTGTCTGGTACTTTCACTATATTAAGTCAGATACGATCAACCAGTGTTCTGGGAGATATTTTCAATCACAGTCAATCATATGCAATGAAATATTTTTCCAGTGAGATAGTGCCAATCACATTCAGATTTATGCAAATTCCCCACTTTGAGGTCTATGCTGAACATTGTAATTTCCCATTATCCACTTAACGTTGGGAACAATTTAAATTCAGAGGGTAGATATTGAAGAAGTGGCCTGCCCTCAATTATTTTTGAGGTGTTGGAAATGTGACAACCATTGGTGTTTTGCATAATTAATGGCCTGCACAGTAAGATTTTGTCAAGATATCCAAAAGCTCTCTCCATGCACTGCACTGCTAAGACCATTATAAAATTTGGTTTAGCAACAAAGTATTTATAATATAAAAGAATGTAAAACATTCTTCCGAGCTGTGGGTGGTCTTGTTTCATCTTTTTCTAACTCTTCTAAAAGAGCTTGCAACATTCAGGAATTTGTCCAAAGAAAGCTGCCATCACTTGTGCCAACTACATGGAAATTCTCATCCAGATCAGTCCCCACAGAGTAGAACTGTTACAATTATTTATCAGCATCCTGGATAATGGTGATGACTGGGACAGCAATGCAATGGTGAAGTCTCAGTTACACAGATGTATAACATACTGCAAATGATAAACTATGGTGTCATGTATTGCAGTGAGAAGATTAAGGAGATTTCAGAACAGCTACAATCTGAGAGAGAGCTCAATTCAGATAATTTTTGGAAATTGTCTTTGACTCAAAAATGTGATACAAATTGTAAAGTGAAAGTGACGAGACTGCATTCATATGAAACAGAAATGGACATATATCATTGCCTGCATCCCATGTCAATGTGAAATGCCTTTACAATTGCTCCCATCAGCGACCACGCTGAACGTCAACTCAATTTGCACAATTATTATGAGGCAGTTTCATTAACAAACAAGCAGATCTGATTTTGGGGTTCAGTAGAGTATATAAATTACCAGCTTTGATGCTGACATTTCCATGTACTACATCTTCTGTGGAATAATCTTTCTCGGCTCTTAAAACAATCAAAACATATGAAACAAGCACATAGTTACTGGAAAGACTAAGGGACTTAAGACTAATTTCCATAGAAAAACAAACTATTATTACTCTGAAGAGCAACTCCCTATTTCACAACATTGTCACAGAGAAATTATTGTGCTTGTCCCAGGACATCTGCAGATTTACAATTTTTTCTAAAAATTACTTTTGCAGTTGAAAACTGTTGCTAAACGAAAGTGGAAAATGTGTCATTTCTGTGGAGAGTGTTTCAAAAATTGATGTTATGATTCACAACTTGTGTATCATTTTACATTATGCCTGGCTTCCCCAGTAGTGGGATTATCATTTTCAGTTTCAGTTGTTTCTTGTGTCCGCACCTGCTCTGTGGTTAACACTACTCTGGAGACTAGGTTCTATTCTTGGTAGCTCCAACAATTTTGAAAGTTAAAAGAATGGCTGCCGAAATGGTGCTGAGATTTGAAATGCCTAGGATTGTAGTTTTTTCAATGTCTGCCTATACTTTCGAGAAAAGTTGTATTCCTTCACTGTCAAACATTTAAACAATTATTGCGAAGGCCTCAGGAACTCTGCAAACTACTACAATGATGTTCAAAAGCTCGTAATTGCTTTTAATATATATGTGTCTCTTTTAACAAATCACAAATGTGTCTGTACCTAATTTTTGTTTCCCATTATATTCTATGGACATGGAAAATATTATCAAATGTTTAAACACTATTTTTGGAAATATTATTGCAACTCTCAGTACATAAATCACTGATTTTAAAGCAGATCCAATTCTTGATGGGGTGTGTTTTGCAGTTTAAAAAAAGTGTTATTTGCTAAATGAATTCACCATTCAGTACTCTTATTGACTAAATGAACTGAAAACGTTTTTGGAGTTAAAAAAACTTACTTAGAAGAAACTTTGCTATAAAAATGTAATTACGCAATTTGAGTAAGAAATCAGGGAAAAACTAGACTTTCTTTGAAAATCATTTTTGTTAACATTACTGCTAATGCACAAAATAGCAAGCAATTAATAAAACATTGTTGAAGAGGCCAACAGCAATTGTGCTGGAGACAGTTATTTAAGTGCGAGGTGTGTCTTGACCAGTCAGTTGATATGGAATTGTTGAAGCATCTACCTTACAAAGCGGTAGGTCATAGTAGAGATTGTGACTCGTCCAAAACTGCTTTTGTTAAGTGAGTCAATTTTTTACACTTTGTTCTACTCACTATAGGATGTGATCCCTGGGCAAAGCTTGACATTCACATGACATTTTTACCACAACAGATGACCATCACAAGTCACATGCTGTCAGTACAGCTGCAACTGCTCCCCTCTTCTCACTCCCTCCTCTCCCCCCCCCCCCCCCCTCCCAGCCCACCCACCCAACCCCCCTCTCTTTTTGCTCTTTAAGTTGATGATCAAGAGAACAGCATGCCCAGAGCTGTTCGTGAGATACTGCTGGTAATAAAAGATGTTAAGTATGTGTTGTAAGCTGTTAAGTACAGAAGTTCTTATAACAAAATACATATGTTTCACAGAGGCGAGATACTGTGAGCAACCATTGACTTACAGACTGATGACTATAAGGCTAATTATTACTAATGACCGACATGGTGTTATCCAATCTCTTCTGGCTGCTCCTGGGGGTAGTATGGGAATCTGTCTTTGGGAGTCCATCTTTTTTTATTTCTTTAGTTCTAACATACTTTTTCTTAACTGTTGTTTCTTGCTTTTTCAACAGGATTACCGACACTGTCTTCCCTCAGTCTGGATTCAAATGTTTCTATCCCTGAAACCCTTCTTTTATCCATGCTATGTTGTGGTAATTACAGTATGTTTTCACAGGTAAAGCTGAAAGATTATTCACGTAATCCAGGGTAACAACCGTATGATGTAGACAACATTTTTTAATGACACATGGTAAGCTAAAGGATCATTGATATTGTGATCTCAGGTATATAGTGACATCAAATAAATGGGGTGGGTGTGTGGGGTAAAGGAAGTAAGCTAATACTCATCCCTAAAGGAGAAGCTCACATGCTAACACATGTTGGTCTGCGGCAGATAGAGTCAGTGCTGCCACTAGCAAGAGAGTGCTGAGCACTAAGCACTTGTTTAACAAATGAACAGCAAAATCAGTCTAAAGGACTCATGTTACCTCTGATTACAGTGCACTAGTGCATAAAAGATTTACATACATGTATGAAAAATGTGATAGGTATTAATATATATTGTCTATTAACATGAAATAGAGGAATTAAAGAGCTATTACACAATCTAATTTTATATATTGTATTTATTAAAAGAGAAGAAGTAGAGCTTAACAACAAATGTAGCAGTATTCTTGGCAGCAGGTGAGAAGCTACCTTATCATATATATAGCAAGTATTGATATAAAGATATGAAGAACAAGTCGGATAGAAGTGTTGGGTCCCAGTCATCCCAAACTGCACTTTTTCATGGTTTCTGTACGGGGAGAGAAACGTGACCACTTCAGTGATCAAGAGATATAAACACAGTAGTCTGGTAACAATAAATAGATTCAACAAATGTGTTAATAATATGAAAATAAAAAGGATAACGAATGCAGAATGAGTAACATGAGAGAAGGCTCTTCAATAGATAGTTTGATAGAATCTACATGAGCTATGGCACTGTAAGAAGCATAGAGGAAGGATACAAAAGAAAGAGTTAGGGAACACACATCTGAAATGACTGGGTGTAATAAATAGGCTACAGAGAAACTTCTTCATTTGAAGTTTAAATTGAGAGTCAGATGCTACACATACAGTTCCAAAATTTCAAGATGTATGGACAATGTTTTATGTATATATGGGAGAGTGGAAGAATTCAAAAGTAGTATTACTATGCCTCAAACTCAAGGGGAGGAATTAAAAAAGTAGTTTTAAAACCAATAAAGAAGAATTACTCTAGTAATGTTAATGCACAAGGACAGGCCTTAGAAGAAGTATCAACAAAAGTAGACTCTTCAAATAGTAAAATTTCCAATATAGATGCGACCCTAGCCAAGTTGCTGGAGGAGTTACAAACTGAAATACAAAAACAATGAGTCTCAGTCGGGACAGTGTAGTGATTCGAGAATTTTGGTGTAAATTCTAGAACCACTCAGCCTTCTATTGTCTTGAACACATGATACTTTAGAAGTGAGTGTGGGATGATAGAATCCTACCTACTGCGCGTCACATGTTTGTGTGTGCAGGTTTAAAATTCAGTCACAAGAAGAACGTAGATGTGGCAGTCGAACAGCAATGACAAGTACTTGTCAGGCGATCCATGGAAGTTTTAGTGAAAGTGTACGGAAGAACCATGAAGCTCCTATGTTATTCTGTGCTCATTGTGTCAGTGACCATTGTTATAATAACAAGAACAGTTGAGAAAGTACTCTCGAGAAAAACTTTTGTCCTAGTTTTGTTGAAGGGAAGACGTGTATTATGGTTCATGTTGAGAATGGACAGGGTGTTAAGCCAACTTTTTCTTATATGTATATTGGTTTGTTTCTGATGTTCAGAGATATGAGAGACTTACGAAACAGTATATGTTTATGTGAAGAGTGAGGTTTGTAATACTTCTTAAGTTTAATATACGTCATTAATTGAAGGAAATGAAAATTTGTATGTCTACTTATTTTTATAAGGAGAAAGTGTCTTAAGAAATTCCTGTACCTAGCAACATGCTTCAGAGAAGAAGAGAAAAGAGAGTTTGCATCAGCTGGCTGACCAGCAAAGGAGTTTGGCCGAGCATTTCAAATAAGTAATCAGGTAAAAGAAGTGGAAGTTAGTATATCTACTTCACACTTAAATGGTCGTCCAAGCCATTAGAACAGTTTAAAGGACTGAATGATAAGCTACTACATACAGGGTGTTACAAAAAGGTACGGCCAAACTTTCAGGAAACATTCCTCACACATAAATAAAGAACAGATGTTATGTGGACATGTGTCCGGAAACGCTTAATTTCCATGTTAGAGCTCATTTTAGTTTCGTCAGTATGTACTGTACTTCCTCAATTCACTGCCATGATTTCATACAGGATACTCTACCTGTGCTGCTAGAACATATGCCTTTACAAGTACGACACAACATGTGGTTCATGCACGATGGAGCTCCTGCACATATCAGTCAAAGTGTTCGTACGCTTCTCAACAACAGATTCGGTGACCGATGGATTGGTAGAGGCGGACCAATTCCATGGCCTCCATGCTCTCCTGACCTCAGCCCTCTTGACTTTCATTTATGGGGGCATTTTAAAGCTCTTGTCTACGTAACCCCGGTACCAAATGTAGAGACTCTTCGTGCCCGTATTGTGGACGGCTGTGATACAATACGCCATTCTCCAGGGCTGTATCAGCGCATCAGAGATTCCATGCGATGGAGGGTGGATGCATGTATCCTTGGTAGCAGAGGACATTTTGAACATTTCCTATAAAAAAGTGTTTGAAGTCACGCTGGTATGTTCTGTTGCTGTGTGTTTCCATTCCATGATTAATGTGATTTGAAGAGAAGAAATAAAATGAGCTCTAACATGGAAAGTAGGCATTTCCGGACACATGTCCACATAACATATTTTCTTTCTTTGTGTGTGAGGAATGTTTCCTGAAAGTTTGGCCGTACCTTTTTGTAACACCCTGTATAAAGGAATTGTCCGCCTGGGAAATCAAAGCTGTACATAGTCAAATTTCAGAACCACAAAGCCGCGTAGAAGCCTTAGAACAAAGTAAAGATTTTGGCGAAGTAATTAGTGCACCAGATGCTTTGAATAATTTGGAGGAGTGTCTACAAGTGTTAGTTGAACAGAGGATAAAAGAGAAAGCTGAATTAAATACTGCTACTAGTAATTCTTTGGATGATACTGTAGAAGATCAGGAGGAAATTCAGAAGTTGTGGGACACATTAGAAAATACCCAGAAGGAACTTACTTTGCAAGAAAACAGCTCACATTCGGGAGGACAATGGTTGAACCCCGCGTCCGGCCATCCTGATTTAGGTTTCCCGTGATTTCCCTAAATCGCTCCAGGCAAATGCCGGGATGGTCCCTTTGAAAGGGCGTGGCCGACGTCCTTCCCTAATCCAATGAGACTAATGACCTTGCAGTTTGGTCTCTTCCCCCAAACAACCCAACCCAAGAAAACAGCTATCAATGATACTGGACTATTAAATGATGCAGTTGAAGAATTCTAACTTTGAAGCAGAATAGGTTTATCAAAACATTTTCCAAGGTTTAAACCTAGCTTGAAAATGAATCCTACTTATTTTCTGTGAGTATTTTCTAGATCATTGCCTAAGAAGTGAAAAGACCAGAAGAAAATTGAGTTTGCACTTCGTTATATGATAGGGGATGCTGCCAAATGGGGAAGAGCTCATTCAGAGGATTTTAAATTCTGGTATGATTTTCGAGAAGAATTTAAGAATAAATGTTGGTTCTCTGGTACAATGGAAAAATTGACTTTAGAATTGTTAGACCCAAAATACAAGTTCTTCGAGTAGTTACAAGAAATGTAATGACCGGCATTTATCGGTAACTACACTCATGCTCATAAATTAAGGCTACTGCTGATACATGGTGAAACAACGCTCTGGTGGGTGGTTTGCGGGTTTAAATCACCTCGGGGTATAACCATGTGGTGCATTTGAACTGCGGTCGTCGCACGGTGGCACTGGCAGCAGTCCACATATGCAGAGGTGTGTTGGTGCATGTCAGAGTACGGTGCAGCGAGTAAGTGTGCGGACGTTTTCAGATGTGCTAATGGTGACTGTGTGTTGAAAATGGCTCAAACAACACATATTAATGACGTTATTAGGGGTAGAATACTAGGGCGACTGGAGGCTGGTCAAACACATCAGTCGTAGCACGGGCCCTCCGTGTGCTACAAATTGTGACCTCAAGATTATGGCAATGATTCCAGCAGACAGGGCATGTCGAGGCGTTACAGTATGGGATGACCACAGTATACAACATAAGAAGACCAATGTCTCATCATCAGTGCCCGCAGATGGCCACGGAGTACTGCAGGTAGCCTTGCTCGGGACCTTACCGCAACCACTGGAACAGTTGTCTCCAGACACACAGTGTACAGACAACTGAACAGACATGGTTTATTCACCTGGAGACCTGCAAGGTGCTTTCCGCTGACCCCTGGTCATAGGAGAGCCTGTAAAGCCTAGTGTCAAGATCACAGTACATGGTCGTTGGAACAGTGGTCCCAGGTTATGTTCACAGACGAGTCCAGGTATAGTCTGAACAGTGATTCTCGCCAGGTTTTAATCTGGCATGAACCAGGAACCAGATACCAACCCCCTACTGTCCTTGAAAGGGACCAGTATGGAGATCGTGGTTTGATTGTGTGGGGTGGGATTATGATTGGTGCACAAACACCCCTGCATGTCTTTGACAGAGGAACTGTAATAGGTCAGGTGTATCGGGATGTCATTTTGCACCAGTATGTCCGCCTTTTCAGGGGTGCAGTGGGTCCCACCTTCCTCCTGATGGATGATAACGCAGGCCTCATAGAGCTGCCATCGTGGAGGAGTGCCTTGAAACTGGCCTGCCTGTTCTAGACCTAATCCCCATCGAGCACGTCTGGGATGCTCTCGGTCGATGTATCACTGCACGTCTTCAAACACCTACGACACTTCAAGAACTCCAACATGCACTGGTGCAAGAATGGGAGGCTATCCCGCAGCAGCTACTTGACCAAGATCCAGAGTATGCCAACCTGTTGTGCGGCATGTGTACGTGGGCATGGTGATCATATTCCGTATGGATATCTGGGTATATGCGCAGGGAACAGTGGCGTTTTGTAGCACATGTGTTTTGGGATGGTTTTCCCAACTTATCACCAATACCGTGGACTTACAGATCTGTGTTGTGTGTGTTCCCTATGTGCCTATGCTATTAGCACCAGTTTTGTGTAGTGCCACGATGTGTGTCACCACATTCTGCAATTATCCTTAATTTATGAGCATGAGTGTAGATTTAAATATATGGATAACGCAATAAAAAAGCGTGCCTCACACAGATATTAGTATGCAGATTACCACATTACACAAGAAAACAAACTTGGTTGAGAGGAAGGACAACCATTAGTGATTTGTTGATGTGCATTGAAGGTTTAGACATATTAAATAAAGAATATTATGCATATATCCATGGAGAGAACCAGAGTAATAATAATAAACAAGGTAAAAGTTTTCCCAACAATTTTGCAAGAAAGGGGGAAACTAATTTATGTTGTGTAAGTAACTGAAGCAATAGTCAAAAGCATTCACGTGAGCAGAGAAGGAATAACACAGAGTTGCAAGTGTTTGTACAAAATGCAACTGATAATGATGCTGCTAATGTGTTGTTGTTGTGGTCTTCAGTCCTGAGACTGGTTTGATGCAGCTCTCCATTCTACTCTATCCTGTGCAAGCTTCTTAATCTCCCAGTATGTACTGCAGCCTACATCCTTCTGAATCTGATTAGTGTATTCATCTCTTGGTCTCCCTCTGCGATTTTTACCCTCCACACTGCCCTCCAATACTAAATTGGTGATCCATTGATGCCTCAGAACATGTCCTACCAACCGATCCCTCCTCTAGTCAAGTTGTGCCTCTTCTTCCCAGTCCTATTCAGTACCTCCTCATTAGTTATGTGGTCCACCCATCTAATCTTCAGCCTTCTTCTGTAGCACCACATTTCGAAAGCTTCTATTCTCTTCTTGTCCAAACTAGTTATCATCCATGTTTCACTTCCATACATGGCTACACTCCATACATATACTTTCAGAAACGACTTCCTGACACTTAAATCTAGACTCGATGTTAACAAATTTCTCTTCTTGAGAAACGCTTTCCTTGCCATTGCCAGTCTACATTTTATACCCTCTCTACTTCGACCATCATCAGTTACTTTGGTCCCCAAATAGCAAAACTCCTTTACTACTTTAAGTATCTCATTTCCTAATGTAATTCCCTCAGCATCGCCTGACTTAATTCGACTACATTCCATTATCCTTGTTTTGCTTTTGTTGATGTTCATCTTATATCCTCCTTTCAAGACACTGTCCATTCCGTTCAACTGATCTTCCAAGTCCTTTGCTGTCTCTGACAGAATTACAATGTCATCGACGAACCTCATAGTTTTTATTTCTTCTCCATGGATTTTAATACCTACTCCAAATTTTTCTTTTGTTTCCTTTACTGCTTGCTCAATATACAGATTGAATAACATCGGGGAGAGGCTACAACCCTATCTCACTCCCTTCCCAACCACTGCTTTCTTTTCATGCCCTCGACTCTTATAACTGCCATATGGTTTTTGTACAAATTGTAAATAGCCTTTTGCTCCCTGTATTTTACCCCTGCCACCTTCATAATTTGAAAGAGAGTATTCCAGTCAACATTGTCAAAAGCTTTCTCTAAGTCTACAAATGCTAGAAATGTAGGTTTGCCTTTTCTTAATCTAGCTTCTAAACTAAATCGTAGGGTCAGTATTGCCTCACATGTTCCCATATTTCTACAGAATCCAAACTGATCTTCCCCAAGGTCAGCTTCTACCAGTTTTTCCATTTGTCTGTAAAGAATTTGCGTTAGTATTTTGCAGCCGTGACTTATTAAACTGATAGTTCGGTAATTTTCACATCTGTCAATGCCTGCTTTCTTTGGGATTGGAATTATTATATTCTTCTTGAAGTCTGAGGGTATTTCACCTGTCATACATTTTGCTCCCCAGATGGTAGAGTTTTGTCAGGACTGGGTCTCCCAAGGCTGTCAGCAATTCTAATGGAATGTTGTCTACTCCCGGGGCCTTGTTTCGACTCAGGTCTTTCAGTGCTCCGTCAAACTCTTCACACAGTATCATATCTCCCATTTCATCTTCTACTACATCCTCTTCCATTTCCATAATATTGTCCTCAAGTACATCGCCCTTGTATAGACCCTCTATATACTCCTTCCACCTTTCTGCTTTCCCTTCTTTGCTTAAAACTGGGTTTCCATCTGAGCTCTTGATACTCATACAAGTGGCTCTCTTTTCTCCAAAGGTATCTTTAATTTCCCTGTAGGCAGTATCTATCTTACCTCTAGTGAGATAAGCCTCTACTTCCTTACATTTGTTGTCTAGCCATGCCTGCTTAGCCATTTTGCACTTCCTGTTGATCTCATTTTTGAGACGTTTGTATTCCTTTTTGCCTGCTTCATTTACTGCATTTTTATAATTTCTCCTTTCGTCAATTAAATTCAATATTTCTTCTGTCACCCAAGGATTTCTACTAGCCCTCGTCTTTTTACCTACTTGATCCTCTGCTGCCTTCACTACTTCATCCCTCAGAGCTACCCATTCTTCTTCTACTGTATTTCTTTCCCCCATTTGTGACAAATGTTCCCTTATGCTCTCCCTGAAACTCTGTACAACCTCCGGTTTAATCAGTTTGTCCAGATCCCATCTCCATAAATTCCCAACTTCTTGCAGTTTCTTCGGTTTTAATCTACAGCTCATAACCAATAGATTGTGGTCAGAGTCCACATCTGCCCCTGGAAATGTCTCACAATTTAATACCTGGTTCCTAAATCTCTGTCTTACCATTATATAATCTATCTGAAAACCTGTCAGTATCTCCAGGCTTCTTCCATGTATACAACCTTCTTTTATGATTCTTGAACCAAGTGTTAGCTATGATTAAGATGTGCTCTGTGCAAAATTCCACCAGGCGGCTTCCCCTTTCATTTCTTACCCCCAATCCATATTCACCTACTACGTTTCCTTCTCTCCTTTTACCTACTACCGAATTCCAGTCACCCATGACTATTAAAGTTTCGTCTCCCTTCACTACCTGAATAATTTCTTTTATTTCATCATACATTTCTTCGTCATCTGCAGAGCTAGTTGGCATATAGACTTGTACTACTGTCGTAGGCGTGGGCTTTGTGTCTATCTTGGCCACAACAATGCGTTCGCTGTGCTGTTTGTAGCAGCTTACCCACATTCCTACTGTTTTATTCATTATTAAACCTACTCCTGCATTACCCCTATTTGATTTTGTATTTATAACCCTGTATTCATCTGACCAAAAGTCTTGTTCCTCCTGCCAACGAACTTCACTAATTCCCACTATATCCAACTTTAACACATCCATTTCCCTTTTTAAATTTTCTAACCTACCTGCCCGATTAAGGGATCTGACATTCCACGCTCTGATCCGTTTTCTTTCTGCTGGTAATGACGTCCTCCTGAGTAGTTCCCGCCCGGAGATCCGAATGAGGGACTATTTTACCTCCGGAATATTTTACCCAAGAGGACGCCATCATCTTTTATCCATACAGTAAAGCTGTATGCCCTCGGGAAAAATTACGGCCGTAGTTTCCCCTTGCTTTCAGCCGTTTGCAGTACCAGCACAGCAAGGCCGTTTTGGTTAGTGTTACAAGGCCAGAACAGTCAATCATCCAGACTGTTGCCCTTGCAACTACTGAAAAGGCTGCTGCCCCTCTTCAGGAACCATACGTTTGTCTGGCCTCTCAACAGATACCCCTCCATTGTGCATTGTGGTTGCACCTACAGTACGGCTATCTGTATCGCTGACGCACGCTAGCCTCCCCACCAACAGGAAGGTCTATGGTTCGAGGGGGGGGGGGGGGAGGGGGGCGGAGGGAGGGCTGCTAATGTAACATCTATGAATACATCTACGGCTAATAATGGGGAACTATAAGGGAGTTATCCCGTCATTATCAAGGAAAACATGGAATATCCTGAGACAGGGGCCAAGACCTAGGACATGACAATTATTAAAACAAAGATCTAAATGGCTATGGAATGAAGGGGCAACAGAAGCTTTTGAGAATAGTAAAGAGGCACTAGTAAAAGCACCTACACTGAATTATCTTGTGATGCATGAACCTTTTAAGTTAGCAACAGATGCTTCAAAATATGGTGTCGCAGCAGAATTATTTAAAGGAGAATGAAACTGAGAAATTGGCGAACATAAGTTAGCTATTTTTTGCTACATTTTAGTGTTCCCCTCTTGAATTTACTGCAAGAAAAAGCGTGAGATATTTTAAATAGAAAATTTCACAGTAAGTCACTGCAAGAACTCATCATTATTGAAGTACTGATTATAATGAAATACTATGATGAGCAAGAGAAATGTCCAAAGATAGTAAACCTGATCCTAAATTCCATATGAATGGAATTAGTGACTGCTGCTAAACGATGATAATTATGTCTTCACATAATATTTCAGGTCGCCGCTTGTTGATTTTGGTGAGGCATCATACATCAAGCCAGTAAAGCGATTGCTGATGCCATTGTTCGAAGACAGGGACCAGTCAACCTAACAAGATCCTTGCGTGCAAATATACGCAAGGAGCTAAAAGAAATGATCAGCAAATTAATCTCAGGGAGGTTTTGCTTGGCGATACTGAATAAATAATAAAAGAACGCACAATGTGTTTGATCGTTATACCCACAAACAATTCGTCACCAATCCTTCCTTCATGACCACTGTAAGAAATTCAAAAATTTGTACAAACTTGTGGTTATTAACATGGGAGATAATCAGGTCTAATATTTTAAATGAGTGAAACATAGTTATAACAGCACACTCCACTTAGGTCCAAATTAAAGTGCATAGTAACATAGCTGCGTAAGGTGCTTTGTTCAAGGCCCATTAGGGTTTGCGGCAGCGATAGACCCATCGCAGCGAAATGGGATGCCTGCCTGCTCAGGTATACGGCGACGCGACAGAATTTCATCCACTGTTGCCGCTGTTTCCGAAGGCACTACACCAGCGGCAACGGGAGGGAGAGAAGGTTGGTGGAATTGAACCCGACTTTTGAACAACTTAGATATTTTACTGCAAGAAGAAAACGACACGTGATTGACGAGGAAGATTAATAGTATTTTGTGGCACATTACAATGAAGGTTGTTATAATATTTAGATTAACAGGCACCTTGTAAAAGACGACACGAAATTCAAACTTAATTTAAGGCTAGTTTGCACATATTTTGCACCTTACAGGAAAAAAAGGACAACCTGTCAAGAAACCCATCAGTTCAGCTGAAAACTCGCAGCGACGCTTATTTTCTTCTGTAATACACAATTTTTTGACCAAAATTATTAAAATGACGCTTCTTTTCGTCACAGTTCTAATAGTTTAACAAGTCGTACCTTTTAACACACCATGGAACGTTAAGTAATTCCTCATTTATTGTTAAAAACAGATGTTTTCAGGTGGCAATTGAACCCCTTCGTACTACACGCTGTCACATTTCTCCTTTAAGGTGAAAACAGTGAAACGTTTGGAAAATAAATGTTTATGAACACTCTTGCATATCATACAGGTAATAACTTCTGCATAGTACTCAATCACTGCGAAAAAAGTAAGGGTTATAGGGCTACAGCAATGGAGAGAAAGAGAGAGAACTTAAATATATACTGTATTCATAAAAATAGCAAGCTGCTTTTAAGAAACGTAAAAATGTAGTAAATAGTTAAGAAAAGCCTTAATTTTATTTTAAAAGGAAATACATCATGCCCCTAAGATAAAGATTCTCAAACAATGTCAGTCTTTTAAAATTCTCGTTTTTTTTTTTTATTTATATCCATTACTTAATTACCAAATTCCTTATGCTTTTTTGACTCGAATAAAATAGTGGGGTTGGGTGTTCCCATAGCTACACCCATGCTCAGTAGTAATAAATTTATACATCCCTTCGTAGGTGCCTCTAGTATTTTATTTTCAATTCTGCGGATGCTTTCTCCCTTTCCGCCTGCCCTTTTTTTGTCCACAACACACATTCTCTCCCTCTTATGTAAACTTGTGTCTCTGAGTTCAAGATCTTTGTTTACCTGCACGGAAGCTGTGTGTCTATCTGAAACAGTTAATGGAGCTTGTGTCTCAGGAGAGCTTCGTTTCACCCGAACACCTGCGTCTAGCGACCCGCTGGTCGCGATGCTGATTGGCTGACAGTTAAATTCATGACGTCATATACAGTGGCGAATCAGAAGCGCAGCACTGCGACCAGCGGGTTGCAAGACTCTAGTCGAGACGCAAGTAAATAACAGCCGCCATCTTAATGTCAAGGTTCAGGCCCTGATCCGGCCAGTAATGGAGTATGCGTGCCCTGTCTGGGGATACGCGGCAAAGCAGCACCTGGACAAACTCCAGAGGCTGCAGAACCGCGCCCTCATAAGGGCACTACACTTACCTCTTGGGTTCCCTACAGACGACTTGCACGCCGCAGCCGAAATCCCACTCCTGAGAGAGCGTTTCCAGGATCTGGCAAGGGCCTTCTACGAGGGTTCTTCCAGATCCGGAAACGCACTCATCCACTCCCTAGGTCGGTATGACATGTCCCGCGATAAGCACAAGCGCCCTATGACGATCTTCGACGACTAAGTCGAAGAGAAAATCCCAACACCCAATCCATCATCCTGTTCCTTCCCATATAACACCAAACTTCTCGCCTACCTCAGGCAAGTACCAGACACACTCACAACAATCATCACAAATCACAGACACCAAAAACTATAGAGAAATCACACACACACGTTCACAGGGGAGTAAAAGCCGAAAGGCTACAGACTCCCCCTCACACTTCCCCAAAGAGGGGAAAGCAACAGATGAGGGCAGCAGCAGCAGCAGCAGCAATGTCAAGGTTTCCGAAGTTGCTGACGTATTCGGTGTTTCTCGTATTGAAGCCTTCGATTTTGCGTATTACGAAAGTAATGATCCACCGTATTAAAGATCTCTCCAAACAGTGCCATTTTTAATTCGGTCTTTCATTTGTGCATGAGGAAGCTAGTATTATTGAGTGATTACTGATAGATAAATTGTAGTTGCACCTTCTACAAATGATTAAATTAATGCATTGCAAGGTTTCTAGTAACAGTATAATTTGAGGCTGACTGTATCCCTCAATAAAAGAGATCGAATATATTACAATGTCTTATAGTGTATTTGTACGAAACATAACTCCTATATCTGTAATTGAGTAACTTTAACATTAAAGATCTCTCACAACTTCACCTATGCTTCTGATTGGCTACTGTATATGACGTCATGAATTTAACTGCCAGCCAATCAGCATCGCGACGAGCGGGTCGCGAGACGCAAGCTTTGAAACAATACTGTCGGCCTTTTCTTCCGACTGAAAGAGTCAAATATTGGCGACAGATCTCCAACAAAATATTTCCCGTTTTGGTTCGCAAATATAACAGAGTGCTTGCAGAAACATTAGGGACACATCTAAATTTCGTTGAATCCACATGTGCCACATAAGTAATAGTATTTCAGTCAACACAACGTTATTAGAGATCTGAATTATGAGTTTATAGTTGAAATTTCACTTCTCTAGTTCTAATGCTTTTGAAGATTTAATGTTTACCGTTTTGTAAAAACAGCTAAAAAATCATTTCTTTCCGACAAAAATGTTTCCTTTCTGTAAAACTGCTAGCTCTACTGCTATTACATTTCACACGCCGCTGCATTACTCCATAGCAACCACAAAAATAACGATACAACATGGGGAAAAATTTCTTTTCATATGGTTACCTCTCAAACAAAATTATTTTTAAATTATAATATTGGAAATACTGCAACCAGCCATATGCTTTCTTGAAATGATTTTGTTGCACCATTACTAGTTTCAGGTCTGAGTCTATCGTCAGATGGTAGATCTGACTTCTTTTACATTTGTGTAATCCTAAAAAGGATGGCTTTTCAGGATGACACAAATGTAAAAGAAGTCAACGCCACCATCTGACGATGGGCTCGCGCCCGAATCTGGTAATGGTATAATAAAATCGTTTCTGGGTAACTTGTTGCTGGTTGCAGTATTTCCTACAGTGTAATTTACGCAAACAACTGCGGTGTTCTCCAACCACAATGGGTAAAATAATAAGATTATATTTCCCCCGTGAATTCGTTGGCAAATTTGGTCAGTTACCGACTGGCAACACTTAGACGAATACTAATCACGCATTTGTTTTCTCCGTTTGTTTGTAATTGATCAGCAGTCAAAATGGGTCTAACTGTTGGCAATCTGGAACTATCGCTGAACGAAACTGATTGATTCTGCTACCGAATTTATAGGGGTAAAATTATGTTTGAGAGTAGACGAAAGGGGTAGTTTGTATTCGTATGATTTCTATGTTGTAATAAAGCAGCAGCAAAAATTTAATTGGTGTAGGAGTAGCAGTTTTCGAGAAAGGAAACATTTCAGTCAGAAAAACATGATTTTTTTAGGTCTGTTCACAAAACGGTAAAACATTCCATTATTAGAGCTACAGCAGTGAAATTTAACTTAAAACCAGTAATTAGCATGTCTAACAATATCATTTTAAACATTGCAATGCTGTTACTCTTGGGACACGTGGGAAATCAACGAAATTAAGATCTACCCTTAAATTTCCTGCAAGCGCTTTAACAGCCCACATTTATTTTTCCCCGAAGGCAAAGAAACGGAAACTACTGTCAGAGGGAAGCAGTGCACATAGTAAAGTAGTGCACTAAAATCAAGAAATGTATTTTTTGTCTTCCATGTTGAGCTGTACTCAGGAAAACCTCGGCTTCACCGAGTATACTTTCTGTGGGTTTTCCATTGTAATTTTCCTTGCGTAGACATTATGCTATAACACTAGGGAGAATACTTGTCAGACGGCTTCCGTCGCAGCACTGGTCCCTGGCGCAGTGCTGCGACGGCGGCATCCGCAGCATCGCAGCCCAAACTCAAACTGCGCGTGCGCGAGCAGGCAGGTGGTTTGTGTCGCCGTCGCACCTTGGACAACGGACCGTGACGCTGGACGCACAGCAGCCAGACGATAACAGATGGCCAAGTATGGAACTTTCGTTTCCAGAATGAACTTTTCACTCTAGAGCAGAGTGTGCTCTTATATGAAACTTTCTGGCAGATTAAAACTGTGTGCCTGGCCGAGACTTGAACTCGAGACCTTTGCCTTTCATGGGCAAGTGCTCTACCAAGTTTGTAAGGTAGGAGATGTATTGGCGGAAGTACAGCTGTGAAGACAGATCGTGAATCATGCCTGGATAGCTCTGCCAGTAGAGCACTTGCCCGCGAAAGGCAAAGGTCCCGACTTCAAATATCCATCCGGCACACAGTTCCAATCTGTTAGCAAGTTTCGGCCTTTCGCTTCTTTTACAGATAAAAAAACACAGAGTTCTTTTTCCATTTGGACTCTTTAGCATAAGTCTCTGGCCGAACATCATATTGTTGGTTTTAATTGCATGAAGTATTTCATAAAGGAAAATCGAAACAGAAATTCATATACTATTATAATAGTAATGCGTTTTCATCTATATACTTTTATTTTATTCTTTATACATTTATGTAGTTTCATATTGTGGCACATTAACATATTTCATGGCCAAAATATATAAGATTACAGCAACAAAAATTCCAGACACTAATTTAGACATAAAAAATAACTATCTACACTGACTGTCAAGTCTTACCATTCTTGATAGAAAGCAGATTATCACACAACTGTCTAATGAAGTTGTCATTGTTTTTACAAGAATTTCAAATCAAGATAAATTATATGAAGGGTTTTCGGAACCAAGCTCCTGATGCACTATCAAGATTACCTGTGGCTATCAATGACATGAAATCTACCGAGGTACCTGGTGTCAGTTCTATGGTTAATCTTTTAGCTTTCAGTTACACCAATATTGAGGTTAGGACAGTAGCCTCAAGAATTAACTGGGTGTATCTGCGGATGGTAAAAAAAATCCAGGATTTTTCCCAGATTTCCCAGTTAAAAATACACTTTTTCCCCAATGAAAATACACTTTCCCCTGAGCGAAAATTCATTTTTTGTGTGTTATGTGAGAGCATACTTTTCCTTGGAGCTCTCAAAACGTAACCCAAAGTAAAACAACGTGTTTTCGAGAGATCTTTGACTCGTGGTATCATGTACACTGTATATTTTCGTATTACAAAAGTACAAATACGAATTCCACCAATTATACCACAGTAACTTGCGAAAAATGAACCTCCTTGCTTTCAGAGCACTGAAATCGAGATTGCGACTCGCTTTTGTCAGCCAGTCATGGCTCATGTTACGTGAACTATACTGTGTGTGTGTGTGTGTGTGTGTGTGTGTGTGTGTGTGTGTGTGTGACCAAACACAAATGTACTGGTAAAATTTTAAACAGTGCATCCCTGATCTACGATATTTCCGAACCGGTCAAAAAATTGATAGTAGTGATACCCCCCCCCCCCCCCCCCTCCCTCACTCGAGCGTTTCAGATAGGGAATAAAAATTTTTAATAAATCTATTTTTTCAAAAATAAGTTCATTTTTTAGCGCACATCTTTCTGAAGAGTTTGATATACAAAACATACATGTTCCTGGAAGTGTAAGACTTGTTATTTGGTCTTAAGTGTGCCACAGTACAGTGGCTTCACACAGCATTCTTCCTTCGCACATCATTGTGTTTCGGTCTGTAGAAATGAAACGTGTATTTTTTTTGTAATGGATGCCATCAAACCTATATTCAGGACAGTGGAAATTAAAATGTCCTGTGGTGCCTCTCTTACTCCCAGTTGGCCATTTTTCATCCTACCCCCCTTAAAAAAAAACTCGCAATTAATACTGGGTGGGATTATTTGTGACTGGAAGAATAGGGACTCTTCTGAAAATCTGCACTCTTCATTGCCTGTTAGGTAATAACTTTCTCTTTTTTGTGACATAAAATTAAATATGGGAAACATAAAACCAGTAAAGACTAGAGACAAGCAAGACAGTTCACATTTCTTCAATCCTTAGGTCCCAGCATTTCTTCTCTCTAATCTTACTGTAGCTTTACATGGCGTGCTTTCCGTTCTGCAAAAAAATCTGTTACCTCATCAAAGTTCATCAAACGTTTTACTATACGAAAAATCAAAATGCCATTGTCTAATACTGAACAACCTCTTAATACAAATAGTATCCAAGAGTGGTGGGGCTTCTCGAATTCATTAGGTCTATTTTGTTACTGTCTGCTGCATAAAAAGAAACAGGCCTCTCTAATATTTCAGATGTTGTAACACACGCCAAATAAGCGACACCTTTTTTGCACAAATGGTAATTTTTATCTACCTCATTTACATAAATAACACGACAGAATATAATTCATGAAATATCGATATCAAATACCTATAAGGCTTATTACAAGCAAAAATGGTTTATGCTAGGGAATAGTTTCACATTCATTCAAATGCTCCAGTTTCTCAGAGCTCGAAGAGTAGTATTAGTACGAAATTTTATATAAAAATTTGGATTCGTCATATTCTTCTATGTAATTTCTGTTATGTTCCCGTTTCTTGTCCTTCCTTGTTCTAACAAACGATCTTGTCATTACTAATTCTGTAACTGTTCCTGCCATTGCCAAAACTTATTCTCCAGTTAACTTTAGTATCCCTGCCAGAACCACTGGTTCAGTTACCCCAGGTTTTTTTTCCGGTTGGGCGTTATTACGTGTTCGTACAACGCGTTTTCCGCGCTATTCCGAGAACAGAGCTTAAGCTGCTGCTAACCGGGAACTGTACAACTGTTCCTTAGTATATAGCGATCTGCCAAAAATTTTCTGTCAAAATTTCATTTCCTAGGATACACCGAGAAGATTAATATGTAGTCTTTCTCACCTGTTATTCCTGTTAGTTGTTTACCTCCACTCTCGTAGTCTGGACCTATGGATTTCGCTAATAGTTATAACGCTTATCATTCGTACAATCAAACAACTCCAGAAATAAAACAGCTATTGCCATTCACCCATTCGGGTCTTATTTCGTTCAGCTCATGTAGCCCCGTTCCCTTTTACCTGTGGGAAGGTTTTTTATTTCTAGATGCGACGGGGATTCCCCTGGCACAGATATCACGTAGGCCTACACTATATACGCATTCAAAAATCAATTTATAATTAGTTCACAAATCAGCTTAGGATGTGTTAAAAAAATAGGGATTCCCTGCCACGCCCCTAGATCTCAGCCTGAAATAGTGGCATAAATTTTCCAATTGACTTGTCCTCAAAGCGTTAAGTTTTGAATGAGAGTCAAACGACCATGATTTAAGAAATTCATTGCACATTCTCACACGTAACACAATTAATCTTGCATAACAGGAAATTTACTTTGAAAGTAACGCTTCTCAAACAACCATTTGCAATATTTCCCTGCGACCTGTTATGGGCCCCAAACACAAACAGGGGGATCTCAGTGCTCTGTTGAATGCGATATCCACTGCATTGACGCCGATTTTCCAAGCAATTTCAATCCCTATTATGAAAGTCACTGTGTTGATTTCCATATTCCCAGGAATACTTGAAAAAGATAAATTTAAAATAAATGACATTTATAATTTATTAAACACGTTTCGAAACGCTTTTGTTCGGAACAATAGGTTACTTTACAGAACATACTATATTTTTCACTGACTCCAAATGGGCTGTGTACCAATTCACTTCGCTCTTCGTTTGTTAGTCCTCAGTTCCTTTTTATTCGTTGCAAGCACTTACACAATTTACTCGGTGTGTCTATAGAAATATTGTCAATAGCAGCACTACTAATTACCGTAACTCTTGTTATAAACTGTATGAAGGAGAACTAAATTATATGAAATGATAAGAGATTTGAGTATAATAGATCTTGCCTGAATATTTAAATTAAAATGTCCACTTAACATTACAGTGGATACTCTGGTTCCCGTGAGACCACCGAAGTTAAGCGCTGTCGGGCGTGGTCGGCTCTTGGATGGTTGACCATTCAGTCCGCCATGCACTGTTGCCATTTTTCGGGGTGCACTCAGCCTCGTGATGCCAATTGAGGAGCTACTCGATCAAGTAGTAGCGGCTTTGGTGAAGAATACCATCATAACGACCGGGAGAGCGGTGTGCTGACCCCACGCCCCTCCTATCCACATCCTCCTCGGAGGATGACACAGCGAACGGATTGTCCCGATGGGCCATTTGTGGTCTGTAGACGGAGTGTTTCTTTTTTTCTTAACATTATAGTAGGTACATATGTCATCCTTTAGAAGCTGAAAACTTTAATAATGCGTAAATTATTTCAAAAATAACTCAAAATCGTAAGAGGGAGCCCACTGTATCACGACTACAAACTTCCCGTCAATTCTACTTCTGTAGCAGAAGCTTCAAAACGCTAAACACTGCAAAACCGGCGGGTTTGTTTTGTGTTAGTTCATAATATAAATGGCAACTTCGATTTCCACTCCACTTCTCAGAGTGGTTTGTGATCTCTGGATGACTTTAAATTGTAGTGTAAGTTTCTTACTCAAGGTGGGCAAAGCGAAACGAAACAAAACTGCACAACCACGCTTAATAAATACAGAAACCAGCTAACCAGCCAGGCAGCCAATACCGCGTCATGAACAGCATGTGATCCAACAGATTACATAGGATTTTCACGACATCAGCGACCGATCGCTGCGATTTGCCCACACACGCGCGATCTATGAAGCGCTCGGTATTCCATCCGACGGATCATTTTCCCATCCTGGAAAAAAAAAAAAAAAAAAAAATGGAAGAGTAAACATTTATGAGATACGGTTATCGTAAGAAGTTTATTGTTACGAAACAGAGACCATACATAACACAGACTGCGCATGACGTCATTATATTTTACTGAAACCAACAGCTGAGTCACGAGAGTCGGGGCACGAAGCCGAGTATGTCATAACGCATTTATAGTGCACAATTTGACATTTTTATTACAGATCAAATGTTGTGCTTTTTACCAGATGCAGAAGCAATAACCTTCACATATGCTTACATTAGTCTTGTATCCAACAGATTAAGTAAATTGACGAAAATCTGTTGTGTAAGAGAATTACTTTAAAATACCTGCAGAAGTTATTTCCTTTTGTTGAAAGTTAGGATGGCTTTTGGTCCTTGGATATAAAACTTGGTGAATGACTAAGATTTTGAGACGACATACCGTTAATATTCACCTCACTAGACCAGTATAATCAACGTTTTGTAATATATTACGCTTCCTATCTTGATAACGTTTCGATATCTGTACTCGATTAAGCAAAAGCCAGAAAATATACGTGCTTATTTTGTGTAAATACATGACATTATGCACATAAACGAGTATTCTTTCTTACAAAAGCTTACCAAAGCATTTCATATATATATTGTTGCAGAATAGTTAGAAAACTAATACTGCATTCGAAATTGTTATTTTGTCTTCCGCATCTTTGTAAGCTGCGAATTACAAGAAGTCACAGTGAAAAAAAAGTAATCACTAAAGAACAGATATTCTGTCGCTTCTTAAAATAACTGTCAATGTGTTTCAACCACATTTAAAAACGATAACCACTGCTTTATTATCAGAAATCTCGGAGAAACTAGGGTAACTGCACTACATTGTGAAAATGCTTGATTTCAGCTATAAATGAGAGAAACGGTAACTGTCACCTCCACTTTACACAGCAAGTAACGATCGAAAACTGCCCTTTCTACCCCAAGTCATGTGACTTAGTAGATGTTAGCTTCAAGCCTTCAGACGGCAGAGACACAGACGTGCGCAGTCTATGTTACATATGGTCTATGTTACAAAGAATTGGAAAGTCTTTGTCCTACAACCTTTGACACGTTTCGTAGATGGGCAAACTGAAACACATAACCAATTTGAAACAAATGATACAGTACAGGATAATGTTCTGAAACGCTGTTTGCAAACTGTGAAACAGTTTGTATTTTGTAATCGTACAGGACTTCACATTATATCATCTTTCATATGTTTATTTATTGGCTGTTTAGCATGTTTACCATACAACTGGATTTGTCAAAATACATTTTACATATTTCATATCAGTATAGTTGTTACTAATTTTTACGTTATACATTATGCATACATATACATACATCTATTTAGTAGTTAGTAATTTATACATTTTACTCACATCATCATTTTACATATACATAAATATATAAACTTCTTACTAATCAGACAGTTTCAGCAATAATCATTATACAGTTTACATTCAAGAATTAATTATTATTATTAATACCTTTATTACCAATTCTGTGTCATTCACCAGCCACAGCTGTACAGACAGCGTCAAGATACAAAATTATCAAAATACATGAATACAACTCTACTATGATAGTAATTTAATACTGCAAGACATATTTACGTTATAAATTAGATTACAATAATATCACAGCTATAAAACAAGATACAAGTATATAATGAAATTAAATATAACGGTTGCTGTTGGAGTCATGGAACTGAGCTGCAGCTCAAGTAAACACTATGCTATTACTAGAGAAGAATTCTTCAATGTTGTATAAGGGTTGCTCTTTTAGCTTACATAAAATAGTAGTTTTAAACTGCTCCCATGGTAAAGACTGAATGCGATCAGGTAGAGCATTAAACAATTTTAGGGCCACCATTAGGAAGCTGTTTTGTGTCTTCGCTAATCGACACCTTGGCATGTCGACACTGTCTTTGTTGCAAGTGCTGTATTTGTGGACTTCATTTCTCTTTCTGTAAATATCATGCTTTCTCTTTATGTGGAAGAGGCAGTTCAATATATACTGGCTGTAAACAGTTAGAACTCCTAACCTGGCGGAAATTGGTTTACAGTGGTCTGTTTTTTTGCTTGAAGTAATGATCGTCATTGCTTTCTTTTGCAGTAAAAGCACATTCTTGCAGCCTGCAGAATGGCCCCAAAACAACAGCCCATAACTGATGTGACTGTGAAACATTGCATAGTACACAGTTAGAAGATACTGTTTTGGTACTATACTTTTCAGTTTCCTCAAGAGGTACAGGACCCGTGAAAGTTTAGAACATGCATATTTGGTGTGCTGTTGCCAGGTTAATTTGGTATCAATGAGAAAGCCCAGAAGTTTAACATTTGCTGCGTTACCCAGTGGTCCAGTATTGCTGAGGCTGCATATCATCCTCCGAGTTCTTTCTTCAGTAATTTTCATTTTGTTCGTGATAAACCAGGCCTTAGCTTCATTGAACAAGACTTCTGCTTGTTGGACTGCCTGTTCCACATTCTCTCCTTTTGAGAACAAGGTTGTATCATCCGCAAACTGCAAAGTGTGCCCATTGGAGCCTATGTCATTTACGAAGATAAGGAACAACAGGGGCCCTATTACCGATCCCTGTGGCACATCATGCTGTAGCTCCTTCTCACCTGAATCAGCTCCTTGCATGGAGACAATCTGTCGCCTGTTTCTCAGGTAGGATTCAAGAGTTTGCAGGACAGATCCTCCTATACCATATGTTTTTAGCTTTCTGAGCAGGACCTTATGTGGGATGCAATCGAATGCCTTACTAAGGTCACAGAGTACTAGTGCTAGAGACTCTTTGTCTTCAAAACCCTGACTTACGTTTGTAACTGAGTCAAGTACAGCTATTGTTGTTGACCTGCCCTTCCGAAATCCATGTTGCACATAATAAAAGATACTATTTCCTTCCAAGTAACTTAATAGTTGTTTTTTCATTATCAATTCCATCACCTTCACTGGTACTGGTATTATAGATATGGGCCTGTAGCTTGACACTTCATGTGGACTGCCTTTTTTGTAAACAGTCACTGTGCGAGCTACTTTGAGGAAGTCTGGAAATTCCCCTGCATGGACCCTTTTATTTATTACTACTGCTAATGGTTGTACAATACACTGATTATAGTTTTTAACATAGTCATAAAATATCAGGGCTCCCTGAAGTTTTGTAGCTTTTTACAATATTTGTTATTTCTTTTGGATACACTCTCTTCCACATTACCATGATGCATGTATTGTCAAATTTCACAGCAGCTGCAGGATCTATTCCAAAGTCAGGAATTTCAACTACTGTGTTTTCCACTATTTTTATAAAATGGTCATTAAACTCATCTGGACTGCAAGAATTAGAGCAAGAGGTGGGCTTTTTCCTGTGCTCATTAACCCTGTCCCATGCTGCTTTACAAGGATTGTGGGCTTCTTCAATAAATCTGGCATTGCTTTCCATCTTTGCTTTTTCTACTTCCTTTCTGTAGATCCTTTTGGTCTGTAAAGAACAGCCTTTCCTTGGTATCTATATCTTTAGCAGCTTTGACCTTCTCATTTAGTATTTTGACAATGCGTTTTATTTTGGCTAGTCCAGGAGTATAAAACCTCTTCACTTTGTTAGTTTTTTGTCTACTTTTGATTTAGGATTTTTAATATCTCTTGGGTTTTAATGGGAAATGTTCATCAAATTTCACTTTAAGGGACTGGAACATGAAATTGAATGCAGAATTTGGTGGCAATTCATCAATTAATTGGTGCCAATCTATAGAAGACACTGTAGTTTTGAAATCATCTAAGCTTTTCTTTGTAGTAACTATTTCTGAATACATAATTTGAATGCCAGCTGGGAATTTGTGTTTTTACTGAGTTTGTCCATAACTTCATGATTACTGCATGGTGATCTGCTATTACAGGGTCCACCACACTTACTTTGTTGGTTTGTTGTCACAATTGTGTCAAGACAAATAGCTCCCCTTGTTGGTAGAGAGTTTCCTACGAATAGCCCTCAGCTGCTTACTAAGCTCATGAAAGCTCTTTCTTCATCATTACCTTCTCCAATATGAATGTTGAAGCCTCCACATAATGCAATTTTTGTCCCTAATTGCACTAGGTGACATACAGCTTTCCAACTGGTTGAGGAAATTTTCAGAATTTCCACCTGGGGAACGGTAGACAGAAACAACAATTAAGTTGGCATCTGACAGTCCCAAAGCAGCGAATTCTAGGTCTAGATACGGTTTTATACATTTGGTTAATGGAATCTTACATTATTTCATTGTTTATACATTCCTTTCAAATTACTTGCAAGAATTCTTCAATTAAGTAATATGGTTTATTTTTGAGCCATGTGTCTAATACCCCCTTAAATTTGAAGTGGGTGAGGTTTTTGACGGATTGTGGCAGTTCATTATATAACTTTAGGCTTAGGTGTTTGTGACTGTTGTGTGTCAGTGACAGCCTAGAATATGGAATATCAAGCATGCAGTTGTTTCGATTGTTGTGCAGATGTAAATTCTTTCTCTGTGTAAATTGTTGTATATTTTCTTTTATGTATATTAAGCAGTTATACATATAGAGACTTGGGAGTGTCATTATGTTTAATATACTGAAGTGCTCCTTACAGCTTTCTCTTGGACCCAACCCTTGTAAACATCTAACTGCTTTTTTTTTTTTTTGCCACTTGAATACACAGTTTGTCTGGTGAATTACCCCTTAACAGAATCCCATATTGTAGCTGTTAGTGAAAGAATGCATAGTAGTAAAGCATCAATAAACTTTTACTGACAGAATTTCGTAATTTATACAGCACGAATATTACGCGTGCAAGTTTGCCTGTCAGATAGCTTATATGGTCATCCCATGAGACCTTTGGCCTATTTTTAGCCCCAGTAGTTTGACACTGTGATTCTCTACTTTCCGTACCTTCAGATTAAAATAAATTTCCTCTGTTTTTTGTTGTTTATACATAACTCGTTAGCAATACACCACACACTACATTTTTCAGTAACTTCATTATTTTTGTTTATTGCCTCTTGCATACTCTCACCTTTGGAGGTCATGGTCATGTCATCAGCATAAAAAACATTTTTGCCAGCTATATAGTTTGAGAAGTCATTAACATAGATAATAAAGAGGAAGGGTCCAAGAACGAAGCCCTGTGGAATTCTTCTCTAAATTTTCATTAAATCTGACCTTTCTCTTCACCTAGACTGACTGTTGCCTATTATTTAGGTATGACTTAATCAAATTAAGTGGTTTGTCTGCAATACCATAAAATTCTAATTTTTTAACAATTGTCTTATGTGATACTGAATCAAGTGCTTTGCTTACCGTATTTACTCGAATCTAAGCCGCACTTTTTTCCGGTTTTTGTAAGCCAAAAAACCGCCTGCGGCTTAGAATCGAGTGCAAAGCAAGCGGAAGTTCTTAAAAATGTCGGTGGGTGCCGCCACAACTTAGTTCTGCCGTCGAATATATGTAGCGCTACACAGGCATGCTTTGTAGGCACAAAGATAAATACTGGCGCCAAAACCTCTGCGTCAGTAAACAAATTTAAAAAATAAAAGGTGGAAGACGAGCTTTTTTCCTCCGCGCCGAGTTTCGACCACTGCATTTTCATACATTATCCAATGAAGTAAATGCAAATTCCGTATTGTTCATCTTCGAATGTAGCAGCATTTCAATGTACTACAAAAACCCGACTGGCAAGAATGTTTGTCAATATGGCCAACTCTACGTTCTGAATTTTTTCCTATCTGTGAGAAGAGATGGTTGCTAATAGGAACTTTTATAAATTGTGAATCACATGCAGTATTCTCGTCACCATAAGAATAATACGAATATAAACGTTTTTCCATGTATTGTTTCGTGTTTGCTGCTATCTCATTTAAATCCTGTCTGCGTAATAAACCACAAAACTAGAGTGAGACAATAGCAAACGCGGAAGAGTATACATATCATGTCATGTTTATATTCGTATTATTCTTATGCTAAACAGTGATACAGTCAGAAATGAAGCGAGGCAATTGACTAGATTTTTAAATCTAAGATGACTCTAATTTCTGTGCAGAATGTAATGTACTAAAGAGGCGCCTGCAAAGATTTTAAAACGGAGAAAAATTTTCGCTAAACTCTCGTTCAGAACATCTTCTATCATACGCAGTCTATTATTTGGTTCTTGTTGATCATTATCAAAGAAAGCAGCAGTGTAAGTAACAACAAGTAGCAGTCTCTTGCCATTGTTTCGCTAATGAGACGATTCCTCTCTCTCTCTTTTTTTTTTTTATTTGTAAGCGGCGGTAGCGCGCACAAAAGCAAGCCATGCCGCGATCGGCGACAGGCCGTAAACACGCAGTATCAGAGTACGACAAACAATGCATGACACAGTACAGTAATGCATTTTCAGCGTAGAGTGACGTAAACACCTATAACAAAGAAAACTGCGCTTATCAGATCAAAGAAAAATAAGCAATCAATTCAAATCATATGAAGCAAGTGAAAAAGGAAGGGTACCCGTATAAATATGGACAGAGCACCTGACGCATAGCAATGGCTACCTGGTAAAGCTAAACTCCTAAGCTTACGACTCGAACCAAACTACTGTAGCTGTATTGTCATTCATTCGGCCTAAATTGTCTCATATTACAGTGGACCAACTTTGTTTCGATTTGGAGATGCGGCCTAAAACTTTTCTCTCCCCTTGAATTTCGAGTCTCAAATTTCAGGTGCGGCTTAGAGTCGGGAAACTTTTTTTCCTTTATTTCGAGTCTCATTTTTCAGGTGCGGCTTAGATTCGAGTGTGGCTTAGACTCGAGTAAGTACGGTAAGTCTATAGAGTGTTGCACAGGTGGTCAGTTTCCTTTCAAAAGCGTTCAGGATTTCCGTTATCAGGCCTTCAATACCTTATATGGTTGACTGATTAATTCTAAATCTAAACTGGCTGTCATTGAGTAATTTATTGCTCTGAAAATGCATGTAAATCTGTGTGTGTGAGCAGCTCTCTATGATTCTGGCGAGTATAGGCACAATTGGAATTAGTCTTTAGTTATCTGTCATTTCTCTGTCACCCTTTTTGTGTATGGGGAGTGCAACTGTAATTTTAAGGCAATCAGAGAAAATGCCATCATCAAGGATTTTATTTGCAAGTTAGAGCAGGGGAGTTCTAATTTCCTTAATTATAGCCTTTATTACAAAATTACTGAATCCATAGTAGTCTTCGGTTCTAGATTGTTCAGCTTGTTTACAGAGTTATTTATATCTGTAACAGTTATTCTACTCCAGTTACATCTTTTATCTGTTTTATTCTGTGATTGGGAAAGAAAAGCTTCTGCATCAGTTAAATCATCACTTTTTGGTACCTGGGCACTTACTGAATGTATGAAGTGTTTGTTGAGTGCCTGTTGTATAAATATCTGAATTCTAAACAATTCTTGGTTTTTTTTCTCGGATGAAAAGATTCCCGTGTTTTTCCCAGACTTCTAGAGTGTACGCACTGTGAACAAAACAAGAAATAAAAGGAGATGAACACTTTAGCATCAGATTTCAGCAATGCACACGGCGAGAGAATTATCAGAGGACCAGGAATTATAGACAATTATCGACGATATTTTGTTCTGGAGACTAAACAAAGCCGTGTGTAGTCGAAAGTTGTGCATACTCTCACAAATTAGGTACGAGAGTGGCAATCGTATTGCTGAAAGTATGAAACTTTCACTTAGGCGTTTTGGCAATTTCGTATTTCCTGCAGCAAATGCTTTCGTGTCACATGACTTTCATGCTTTCCACATGGCTGAGGACAGACTTTGTATGTTTGACATAACAGTTTTTGCCAAACTTGTTTCCCTGTATTCTAGGGCCTAATTTTGATAGATTTTATGAGGATACTCTGTATGTGCTCTTGAAAAGGCATATCATGAAATATAATTTATTGAGCTAGCATTCTGGGAATCGAGGCACTGAATTAACACTTTTCTTACTCATGGTTAAATTTTCCATTGTTTTTCACACAGGGCAGGATGCAAAGTGATTGATACCATAACAGACTGGAGCGTATAGCACAATGGTCAAGTATGGCAGTTTTTCATCAAACGCTCACAAGTTAGCTGGATACAGCTCAAAATATGTACACTTGATAGAACTGGGAAACATGTTAAAAGATTTCAAGGAAATTGAAACATGTTTCCTTGAAGTATAAAATCCAGAATAAAATTTAAAACAATTCATACAGTGTAATGCCTTTGTGATCCCTATATCATGGCACATCTGGCTCTACACCACTTACAGTTCTAGCTAAAGAAGTTTGTTTAAGGTATTGATATATGGAGTTCCCTAAAGTGGTCACAGCAAGCAGATATATCATCATTTTATTATTAACTTCCCCAGAAAATCAGAGATGAAGTTAAGTTGCTGCTGAAATACAATTCTTATCGCAGTATCTGAATGCCAAAAACAAAAGTATCAAAATACCATGATTGCTCTGCCTGAGAATTATTTATGATGCACAAGTATTAAGATGCCTACAGTGTAATAACCAAACATAGAACACTTACAAAAATAAGTACACAAACCTATACTGTAGATACATAAATCAGATAATTATTCTCAAGCACATAAATAAATGAGATACTCAAAAAAATTACACTCATTGAATGGTTAGCAAGAACGTAGGTGTCTTCGGTGTGCAACAAGTTCGAGAAAAATGTTCTTGTAAGGTAACTACAAATAAGATTTAATGGACTAAACAAAATACAATCAAATACAAATTCAGTGCACATTGTCCAGGGATGAACAGAATCAACTGAAATTTTGCTGTTTCATTTTTGAGTAGATCTACTGTACCTATTCTAAGTTGTAGCTTAGAAACACCATTTTTGACACTTGAAAGATGGGATCGCCTGTCTGTTATTGTTTGTTCCTGCTTTGAAAATATGTACTCACATGGAACAGAGGTGGCCATAATACAAAGATATCGTTTCATTATTGCAAACAGAGTAGGAAACAACACATGATTTGCTCTCCACCACAGGAATGGATCTTATGATCTGTGTGTCAGTTGCATCTTCATATATTTATCAAGCTCGACTATACTTGCAGCATGTGGATTGTCTACACTTTGGATGAAGCCTACTACAATGTGGAATTCCATCTCATGGGGCAATCTGTTTTTGGTGTTAAAATGGGGAAGCCCATTTGCTTCTGAATATTGTGTAATGTCTCAAGTGGTCGAGGACTTCTTTTGAAAAAATCCATTATTGACTTCACTTTTGCCCTTGTGTCTGTAATTGGTGCAAGGCTTGCTTGCACAATTAAATTCAGTGTATGTGCAAAATGAGGTACATGGCACCATTTGCACATCGTCACTGCCTTCACCATATTAGGTCGATTATCATTAGTACAAGCTACAAGTTTATTGGTAATACCCCAAGTTGAAGTCACACTTTGTAATTCGCTGGAAATGTTTTCAGCTGAACGCTTGTTATGGAATTTAAAACTAGATAACAAATATTACTTCAGATTGCAGTTTTTCTTCAATGAAGTGAGCAGTCACTGCAGTGCACCTTGCACTGCAGATCTTACTCGTACTAGTGTGTTTTCGAACGCTTGAGAGACTAAACTGTTGGAGAGTGTCTATCTACTGGGAGGTACACTCTTTGACATAAAACTCGACCGGAGGCCGGCCGCTTCAGAGGCAAAGTCCGCGCCGATCGCGACGTGGGACAGCTGATTACGCCTGTGGTCTAGCGGTAGCGAGCGTTGTTTCTGTTCATAATATCAGTGGATCGAGAACAGCTGGCATAAAATATTTTTATAGCCTCTTCTGTCTGAATGCTGAAGACGTGAATGTAATGGTAGCGCAGATTCAATCTATTTCGCTTTCTGACACACCGACATCAAAATTTTATCCAGTAACGATTTTGCGGCAGATTTCCTGCAGACTGTCCTCCTCTGGACGCCGTATGCGGCAAAGCTCCGGGATCCACTGGCTGGCTACCGGCAGCGGCCGTGGCGACAGCAGTGGGGCTGCACTCCCCCGTTCTTTATCGAAAACGCCTGCTACCGCTCATCGCTTTTAATGATTTAAAACGCTTTATTATTAAATGTTGCTCCACAGAAAATTTCTACAATTTCCATTCACGCTCAAAAGCAACGGAGACAGACGCCCTGATTAGTAGGCGGGTATTATATTACATTAATCGGCAACAGCTGAGTATGGCCCGAAATTAATTTTATAGACTGGGACGAAATTAAACCACATCACTACATTCGATGAATTTATAAATGATTCATACCTCGTTTCTTTTCCTTTCAAACTCAATTATTTGTGCAACTCTTGGTCAATGTTCGGATGTTTTCGTCAAGCCAGAGTGAGCGTCTGTGGTGCAAAGTGTATAACAGTTCTTGTTTCATTCCTTATGGTAAGTCTATGCGATAAACTGTGTGAATACCTTGCAATGCATGCTCTGTAGCAGTGCAGGAACACTGCACATTTGGAGTTCCATGTATGGGTTCATGAAGTATTTAATGTTGATCGAAAGTGATAGTTAAGGTCATCAGATTTAAACCAGAAAAATTTGTCGTTTTGGAGGTTTCAGAGAACGGAAAGGAATTGCTAACCCCGGTGTTAGAAAACGTCTACAGTTAAATGCTATTGCAAAAATTTAGAAGAGGGGAACTATATTAATCAACATGTGCACTTCATAAACAACCTTCTGACATGTTAGACCTATATGACGAACAAAGCTCAAATTTATATCGTTGACAGTCGGTTTGAATCTTTTCAGGATCTATTTTACAGTGAAGCACCTTGGCAATTGCAAATCAGACGTCCATGATATTAACTTAATTTACTAAATCGAAATCGGACGAAGATTGATGTTTAGAGGCATTCTTCAGATTTCGTATAAGGAATTTTTACTAGCAGTTTGCAACTCCATTAATTAAAATGGAAAATAAAAGGTTGTAGTCAGCGGCTTCTACCGTGATTGGAACTGCTATGTCATATAGTACGAGCACTGCAACGCGCAAGGGAACCTCTGAGCTAACGACACACCGGCAGCAAGAGACGGATTATAGTAACTGCGATATTGCCTGAGCCTCAAAACGCAAACACACAAACAGAGGAGGAGGAGATTACTGTTTTAACGTCCCGTCGACAACGATGTCATTAGAGACGGAGCACAAGCTCGGATTAGGGAAGGATGGGGAAGGAAATGGGCCGTGCCCTTTCTAAGGAACCATCCCGGCATTTGCCTGAGGCGATTTAGGGAAATCACTGAAAACCTAAATCAGGATGGCCGGGCGCGGGATTGCACTGTCGTCCTCCCGAATGCACACACAAACAGGTGTTACTTATGTGAAGAACGCCGTTCTTGGAGTCCAGAAATTAAATATACTTTCTAATTGTGTCATCATACAGTGGATTATATTGTACGAGTCTTCGATGTGGAAAACGAATGTCAAGTGAATTTAGCGAGGTAATGCCGGCCTACACCCGGAAGTAAATGCACTATCAGAGTGTTGACAAATACTTGCTACGACGCTGCCATTTCTCGGCTCTCTTACGAGGCAGCTCTTCAGCGAAATGCTTGCCGTGATTCTCCGATACGGTTCTTCAGAGTGGAGACGCGCGCGCAAGTTTGGTTTTTATGCGGCGTTCTCCCCTGATGGTTTCTGACGTCGCCTTGTGGGCTATGTATACATTTGAGACATTCAATTATCATTAATCCAGAATGATACAAGTTTCAGATTCTGGCGTGGAAGAAGGCTGTTGCCGCCGACATTATATCATTTCAACGTAGGGAAAGCAAAACGGGTCATTCAATGTTTCTCATTCAACATAAAGCATGTGAGTTAATTTTCCGTAACGTTCATAATCATCTAAAAATACAAACGAAGTAAAAATACATCGGAAACTTATTCGAATTGAATATAATGTAAGATACCAAATGCTTTGCACCTCGATGTCGAATTTGTCCACGTGCAATCTTTTGCAGCACACACATAGAATGTCATGATTACCACTAGAATGAAGAAATATGTTGGTAAGAATGGAAGCAAGAAGAGACGCAGTCAACAAATATTCGATTCCTCATGGCATTCATTTCATTTGAGACGTAAGAAGAGGTAGAGCGGGATATTACTTTCGTTAACACGAAAGATATGCCGCACATATTGATAACGAGGAGGTCTGCGTCTTCATACGTTTCCTCCTTGAAATATGTATGCTCTGTTATATACTAAGTAGCCTGATCATTGTTTCAGTAATGTTACCCTCTTGTTTGACCCCTTAACGATGAACAGATTCCAAATGCATGTCTCTGCATGAAAGTAGTTGTTCGAACCCTTCCTGGTTTTTTTTTTTTGTGTTTTATTGCTTGGAATTCCTGAAGCAGACCACTGTGCCTTCCCCCCTCGTGGGTTAGGTCTCAAAACTAAACCGCTTTTTATCCAATGGTATAATTTATTCAGACAGCATCAGCACAAGACTATCAAACAAAGCCTTCCATTTACAGTTGCAACACTCTAACCAACACTGACCGATGTGTAATCCACGATCATGGTCCGAAATTAGCAGCTGTGTGCTACTGTGGCAAAGTCCGTACTACACTTTCGATTCCGCAGCACCATTTTATCTGGTAACACTGTGTAGTTGCAGAGTTGTGCCAGCATGTCTGTCCTCACACTGTCAACTTTATGTATCTCACTCCTCCTGTAGCGTTGATCACGAGGAGCCGAAGTAAATGAGTGTATTCTGCATGACGTTAAAAATTTAAGATATTCACGAGCAGCTAGTTGAGAATATGTATGAACTTCAAATGACTCGACGAACCATCTTGTTCCGCATATGGATTCAAATCCAGCTCATGCAGACTAAGCAAAGATTTCGTGACTGACGGAAACTAACAGTCATTCCTGATTAGGCATACAGAGAGTGATATACCTCGATTTTAGATAGTATCAGTTAGCAAATATCAACTTGAAATTGCATAACGCAAACATTTTTAACAGACGTGAATTCCTACCCAGCATCTATTGTCCCTGTTAACGAAGTACGAGAGATGTTAAATATTGCTTCTTCACAAGTAACTTACTTGGAGTGTCGTGAGGTAAAGCTTTGTGTTGGACACGGATTCGAACCCAGAACCTAATCGGATTGCTATCGAAGCACAGTCAAATGTGACATATCGGATTTTCGCGGCAGTAGCTAGATGTTTTAACTGAAATGACGAGACGAAACATTAATTTTTTCCTTCCCAGGCACCAACCCGGCACCTATCGTTGTTGTATTCTAGAGAAAACGAACGTTAAATATGGGTTTGTTGCACCAGAAGTGACATGTGAGCATGTTTGAACTAGAAATAATATGACGACGAGTTCAGCGCTCACTGGGAATAGAGCCCAACACATATCGTTGTTGACTACACACAAAGAGACGTCAGCTACCGAATTTTTCTCCACCAGCTGCTCAGAATAACATCTTGAACTTACAGTCATCTCGCAAATAGTTCTGTGTCTCACTGGGAGTTAAAAACGTCAGATATCGTTAGTGTTGACAACGAATGAAAATACATTAAAAATCAAAATTATTATCCACCAGCAGATAGGTGTTCTCATACTAGAGCTTGATAATACATAATTAAATCTTTAGTGCCGGGCCAGGATTCGATCCCATTGTGGAGATGTTGAGGAATCTGCAGTTTTGAACAAACAACAAATTGTAGCCGAGCTGTATTGTCACGAAGGGATCAAATTCCGCGTTAAGGGCGGTCTGAGTTGCATTCCCAGTTCAGAACCAATTTTATCGACATACAGAAGCTCAGATAAAAGATGGAGTAAGTGTCCTGTGACCATATATAGCGTTTGTTTCGTCACTTGAAATAAATAACTAGTATAAGAAAGGTTACTGGTGATAGAGTTTCTACATGCCGCCACTCCAGACTTTATTGTGGTTCAACCTACCGTCTACTTGGTAGAGAAGGAATATCATCTTTAATGTGAATTTTCAGACCACACTGCCATTATATCTTCTTCACTTGGTGTAGCCAGGAGAGAATGGAATCTGTCTCTCCCTATCTAAAATCATTGAGAGACGTGGTAATCGAACCCAGACCATAGGTATAACAACCTACCATCCGTCCAACAGACCACGAAATCCTCTGCTCTGCGACTCATTTTTCTATCGTAACGCCATAGCGCCACACTGGATGAGAATTCTGACACACACGCTCCCTGTAGTAATTTGCAGCGTGTTCAGTAAATTCATTTACTTGGTTGACCGAATCACCATGAACTAGCTGCCTCGGCTACCCAGTGCATACATTCGACTCTATTTTGTAATCACCGAAATAAAATCACGTAACTGGCACCTACACAGAACTGCCAACAGTGTAGGATGCAGAAGTTTAAATAGGAAGTGTTCCTTTCCACTTGAGCTATTCTATTGCGCTATCTGTTTGTAGAAAACGTCGTTCAGTCCAAAAGAAAAGCTGTAACTGTTTGTCTCTCAGAAGTCAAGACCTGGCCATATGCATAATCCCACAGTGCTGTGGAATCCAAAAGTTCTGGAGGAATAGTTGTCGAGCTCTGGAACTGTTGTGGCTACGTGTCAGCTAGTAGCGTAGATAAGATGTCGCAAGTTCGAATACATTCAGTGCTACATTTTTTAAAACGCAATTCTGCTGTCTGCTGAAGTTATCAATCTAATGGAACTTTGAACATAATTCCCTTCACTTCTCAACCCAAAGTAGTCGCATGTGGAAAAAGGGCTAACTACTGTGACATTTTGTTCTATTCAGGTTTAATAGACACCAGGCAGCAGATGGATCTCGAAGATGTGTAGGGAGAGCGCATCGTGCCATAATATGTCAGAAAAGTATTTTCTACATTAGCTGTCGTGCGGTAGTGAGATTTTATTCTTCTTCAAACTTTGTTTGACAGCTTTAACTCAGAGCAAGTTTTCTACATGCATGTAATCAATAAACTGCATGTGTATTGTCAGACTGTCATAGGTAACATCAGAGAATTCGCATATATCGTTGATGATTAATTTCTCTCTCATGTTTACTATTGTTTTAACAACACCAAAGGAAACCTTACGAAAATTGTGTATTATAAGAAATGAAATAAAACTAACCACGATAAACTTACGACGAAAGTCTGTTTTAATAAAACCGAGTATCTGTACACAAGTGTGCCTCTATCGACACGAATTAGTAACATACTACTCACTTAGATTTTTATTGGGTCTGTGTTTAAATGGTATGCTGTGTCATACTCAAGAGGTATGCAAATGTGGCATTTCATAAATATAGTTACGTATTCCTAGAATCCCAAAATTCACTTGTCAGCAGCGGAAAGAGGCGTTACCTGTTGTGCAGCATTGTAAGTTTTTCAACATTGCACTATGAGCCGAAAGTATTTTCTTGCGATTTCCTTATTGATGTTTGATCCGAATGCTTGTAGCTCCTTCACAGAAGGGATAAAAACGTTGCAATCAGTGAGACTGGTACTGCGAACCATACTAGACGCTTTTTCAGAGGTCAGCACGTTACCACAGAGCTGGCGAAGAGGTATGGGTCAAAGCATACTCTTACGACGGCAATAGTGCCTAGAACTCGTAAAACGCTATTTAAAGGTCGAGATTAGATGCGATTTCCATCTTTCAACGACTTTCCTGGGCTGAAAACCACAAATTTAAAATCTTTTGTTACACTTCAAGCGATAATAACTCAGATTATTCAATGGAAATGACAGATAAAATCAAGTGAACTTTGAGGCTTAATTCCGTGCCCACCAGGAAGTAACTCGTCGGTCACAGAGTTGCCAAACATACGTTGCCTTGTTGCCAAATCTCAGTTACAGTACCAGCAGGAAGAAGACGAACCAATGTGATCCTACAGCGGGCTGGGAAGTGACCATAGCTGGTGTCTCCAAGTCGCGGCTGCTACGGCGTGGAATACGTAATGCGTCTGATTCGCTTTCAGTAACTAGGTTTAGGGACTGGAGCGTAGTTACGAATAATACTCAGAACTGACTGCAAACTAAGCATCGTAAATCAGTAACTCTCATTGTTGTTTTTATATTTCTTTCGTAAGTGTACTCAAAACTAAGAAACTGATTCACAGGCGTTTTCGTGCCTCGCCGATAGTCGAGCACAACTAACAAATAAAAATAAAAAAGAATGTATATGTGTGTGTGTGTGTGTGTGTGTGTGTGTGTGTGAGAGAGAGAGAGAGAGAGAGAGAGAGAGAAATAAAAAGGAATGAGAGATAGTGTAAAAAATTGTTGTAAAGAAATTGAATCATGGTATTTAAAGAAATCTTTTATTAAAATGACACGTTCCACATCATTACGAAATGTCGTATTCATGATGTATGGAACAAGAATTAATCTAATGTAATGTAATCTAATCTAATCACATCATATTGATGACTAGTCATGAAGAGTCATGAATTACGAATTCGAATCACAGTCCAGCACCAAATTTTTCAACGTCTCTAGTTTAATCAAGTACAAGTAAAATAAGAGCCCTGTCCCTTTAAATGGCTATCGGTTCATCAAATAAAATAAAATTTTCTAATGTAAGTAAGCTTACTGGCGACTGTATTTCTGTTTGCAATGACTTCCGCTTTGTCATTTCCCAACGTAAACCGGCTCTGCCCAGTTGGTAATGAAGGAACGTGATGTTTAATGCGGATTCTGGATCATAACGTCTTTCTCTTGAGGTTACCAGAGGTAAAATAAATCTGTTTGTGCCTCTTAAAAATAAATGCCTGAACCCACGCATTGACCTGTGATAGTTCGTTCCACCAAACCATTGTGGCCACATTTTCCAGCCCCAGGAGTGTGCTGTAACGGATGATGTGCTTAGCTTACAAAATTAGTCACAGTGGAAAAAATGCCAGTCTATTAAATGGTCAAGTAAAAGCAAGCTTCTGACGCAGAGATTATGCTATTCTCATGTCAGCAGGATGTAAAGACTCTTCTAGGCATCATAGCCTCGATGTTAAGCCATTTTGATTTTTCACAAATTCAGCAAATGTCTTAGTTCGAGAAAATCCACAGTCAAGTGTGAAGTTGCCGGATAATTCGATTATTACTGTTATTATTACTATCATTTTATTCATACCGTTGCTGGAACACAAGTGCTTGAAGATCATTTAATGCCTTTTGGTCACTATAGAAGTAGTTTCCCAAGAACAGGTCCTTTCCCTGTCTACGGAATCCTTTTCATGTTAATATCAAACATCAGCAATTACTCGTAGATTAGATTAAAACTAAAGTAATTGACGAAGACGTTACTTGATAACAAAAACGCGCTGCCTTTCTTCATTTACTTGCGCCTAGAAATGGCTATCGAGTACTGACAAACCAAAAGGCAAGAGATCCTACTGCCTTCCGATATACGTCGCTGTCAGTTCTTCCACATGATTTGGTCGACATGACCTGTTTCAAGTTGTGTATGACAGACAATGTTTTAGAAAATCTATTGTTTCCCTTTGCAATAAACAGAAGTATTTTCATTCTAAGCTGTCCAAGTACAAAATTTTCGCAATATTAGTTCAAATTTAATATTCGCTTGTATTTCACAGTTACAAAACTCGCATCCGAAACATTGACCTTACTACGCTTTAAGTAATCTAATGTAGCGAAGACTGTTCGCCAATGTTCTTTCTCACCGGAATATACGCAATTCACTCATTTGGCTCCATAAGTACACTGTAACAGTAATTTTTGTGTGAAATTTGTCAGTAAGCTTTTGCCTTAGAACCGGCGAAATACAGCAGAGTACGGCCAGTAAACAATTCACAAACCACGATTTAGTGCCGATAAGACGATTTCTTTAAACATTGTCGAAGCTGAGGGAATTTAGTTTCTGCTTAAATCGTCTTAAGCAGCAACGTTCACAGATATCTCAAATAGGAGAAAGCTCATTATCCAGGTACGAAGGTTGTAAAACTTCCCACAGTTTGTGTCAGGTTGATCTTTGCGTCTGATAACACTGCTTCAGTATTTTGTCCAAGAGGTATCACAAGTAGTGTTCCTGTAGTTGTGGGAATCATTGGTTGAAAACTAGTTTAACACCAATGGGTACAGTGCTGCTAAATATTCAAAATTATTATCAACCTAAGGCTGAGTTCATCCACAAACTGAGGCGTATTTGTAATATTGAAGCTAGACTGTGTATCCTTGTCTTCCTTGAGTGGTCACTGGAAGGCGTTTATACACACGTATACAATACTATGAATATTTCGAACGCTATGGTTAACGTTGCTCTCATAAACTATTTTAGTTTTTTTATTTCTTCTGGGTCTTCAGCGTGCAATATGTGTTGTAGATACAGTCTTAGACCAAAAAATTGACCGCCGAGTCGTTCACGTAAGGTGGACAATACAGTCGTGCTCCTCTCAGAATTCTATGTCTGGCAATATGCTCGATCTGGCAACATGCAGACTGCGTCACTTCCCAGAGGAAGTCTTGACTCCAAGCTTAGTACTTTATTCTTGCCTATGACTGCAGTCTTGAGGTAAAACGCGGGACTAGCTAATATGATATGGTAGATTCGCTTGAATTACACTCATAGCTTAAGCACCGAGAGGAAAGGGGCGATAAAAATTTTGTCAATATGTGCTTTCGGTCGCCAGACGTCATATTAGCTGGTCTCGCGTTTTACCTCAAGACTACGGTCGTGTTCCATCTGCGGTATGAATAAAATGATAGTAATAATAACAGTAACAATCGAATTATCCGGCAACTTCACACTTGACTGTGGATTTTCTCGAACTAAGACATTTGCTGAATTTGTGAAAAATCAAAATGACTTAACATCGAGGCTATGATGCCTAGAAGAGTCTTTACATCCTGCTGACATGAGAATAGCATCTCTGCGTCAGAAGCATGTTTCTACTTGACCATTTAATAGACTGGCATTTTTTCCACTGTGACTAATTTTGTAAGCTAAGCGCATCGTCCGTTACAGCACACTCCTGGGGCTGGAAATTGTGGCCACAATGGTCTGGTGGAACGAACTATCACAGGTCAATGTGTGGGTTCAGGCATTTATTTTTAAGAGGCACAAACAGATTTATTTTACCTCTGGTAACCTCAAGAGAAAGACGTTATGATCCAGAATCCGCATTAAACATCACGTTCCTTCATTACCAACTGGGCAGAGCCGGTTTACGTTGGGAAATGACATAGCGGAAGTCATTGCAAACAGAAATACAGTCGCCAGTAAGCTTACTTACATTAGAAAATTTTATTTTATTTGATGAACCGATAGCCATTTAAAGGGACAGGACTCTTATTTTACTTGTACTTGATTAAATAAGAGACGTTGAAAAATTTGGTGCTGGACTGTGATTCGAATTCGTATCTCCTCTTTCGAGGATCTGAATCTCTCGGAACAGTATAGTTCAATCTTTTCGTTCCTTTTCCCAAGACTGTAATCTTCTCTAGGTCTCCTTCAACGGTAAGTATGTGCATCTGAACACTGATCCAGTGAAAAAATATTCATAATTTCATTTCAAGCTTTATCAAGTGCACACCCACCTGCTAGTGAAAATTAAGGCGCATTTTTAATATCTGTTCATGTGTTGCCAACAATCGAAACAGGTGTCGTTATTTCTGGTCAAACACGCACACATCTTACTGTTCATGAATAAGCAACTAATACTTAAGTTATATTCGTGGATGCACGGTAGGTGTGCAGTTCGATTGTCACTTAGGCACAAAAGTTTGTATCCTTATTTTAGATTCAGACACCTAGCGGCTCGTAAGAAAAACCAATATGTAACATTTGATTTTTCTTAGTTAGCAGCCCGATTACGTGTTGGGTTCGTATCTCCGTCACAGAACCTCACATCGTGCACTACATCTTTAAATGTATTCACACTTTGTTACTTCAGAATGGAGGTATATCAGACATCTTTCGTGGTAAGGTAACAGGGACGAAAGGGTCTTGATAGGAGTCACGGTTTATTACAAAAATTGTCGTCTTTTATTTTCAAGTTTAGATTTGGTTACTGGTATTGGCAACAATTTCGGTAATTCATGACTCTTCATGACTAGTCATCAATATGATGTGATTAGATTAGATTACATTACATTAGATTAATTCTTGTTCCATACATCATGAATACGACATTTCGTAATGATGTGGAACGTGTCATTTTAATAAAAGATTTCTTTAAATACCATGATTCAATTTCTTTACAACAATTTTTTACACTATCTCTCATTCCTTTTTATTTCTCTCTCTCTCTCTCTCTCTCTCTCTCTCACACACACACACACACACACACACACACACACACACATATACATTCTTTTTTATTTTTATTTGTTAGTTGTGCTCGACTATCGGCGAGGCACGAAAACGCCTGTGAATCAGTTTCTTAGTTTTGAGTACACTTACGAAAGAAATATAAAAACAACAATGAGAGTTACTGATTTACGATGCTTAGTTTGCAGTCAGTTCTGAGTATTATTCGTAACTACGCTCCAGTCCCTAAACCTAGTTACTGAAAGCGAATCAGACGCATTACGTATTCCACGCCGTAGCAGCCGCGACTTGGAGACACCAGCTATGGTCACTTCCCAGCCCGCTGTAGGATCACATTGGTTCGTCTTCTTCCTGCTGGTACTGTAACTGAGATTTGGCAACAAGGCAACGTATGTTTGGCAACTCTGTGACCGACGAGTTACTTCCCGGTGGGCACGGAATTAAGCCTCAAAGTTCACTTGATTTTATCTGTCATTTCCATTGAATAATCTGAGTTGTTATCGCTTGAAGTGTAACCAAAGATTTTAAATTTGTGGTTTTCAGCCCAGGAAAGTCGTTGAAAGGTGGAAATCGCATCTAATCTCGACCTTTAAATAGCGTTTTACGAGTTCTAGGCACTATTGCCGTCGTAAGAGTATGCTTTGACCCATACCTCTTCGCCAGCTCTGTGGTAACGTGCTGACCTCTGAAAAAGCGTCTAGTATGGTTCGCAGTTCCAGTCTCACTGATTGCAACGTTTTTATCCCTTCTGTGAAAGAGCTACAAGCATTCGGATCAAACATCAATAAGGAAATCGCAAGAAAATACTTTCGGCTCATAGTGCAATGTTGAAAAACTTACAATGCTGCACAACAGGTAACGCCTCTTTCCACTGCTGACAAGTGAATTTTGGGATTCTAGGAATACGTAACTATATTTATGAAATGCCACATTTGCATACCTCTTGAGTATGACACAGCATACCATTTAAACACAGACCCAATAAAAATCTAAGTGAGTAGTATGTTACTAATTCGTGTCGATAGAGGCACACTTGTGTACAGATACTCGGTTTTATTAAAACAGACTTTCGTCGTAAGTTTATCGTGGTTAGTTTTATTTCACTTCTTATAATACACAATTTTCGTAAGGTTTCCTTTGGTGTTGTTAAAACAATAGTAAACATGAGAGAGAAATTAATCATCAACGATATATGCGAATTCTCTGATGTTACCTATGACAGTCTGACAATACACATGCAGTTTATTGATTACATGCATGTAGAAAACTTGCTCTGAGTTAAAGCTGTCAAACAAAGTTTGAAGAAGAATAAAATCTCACTACCGCACGACAGCTAATGTAGAAAATACTTTTCTGACATATTATGGCACGATGCGCTCTCCCTACACATCTTCGAGATCCATCTGCTGCCTGGTGTCTATTAAACCTGAATAGAACAAAATGTCACAGTAGTTAGCCCTTTTTCCACATGCGACTACTTTGGGTTGAGAAGTGAAGGGAATTATGTTCAAAGTTCCATTAGATTGATAACTTCAGCAGACAGCAGAATTGCGTTTTAAAAAATGTAGCACTGAATGTATTCGAACTTGCGACATCTTATCTACGCTACTAGCTGACACGTAGCCACAACAGTTCCAGAGCTCGACAACTATTCCTCCAGAACTTTTGGATTCCACAGCACTGTGGGATTATGCATATGGCCAGGTCTTGACTTCTGAGAGACAAACAGTTACAGCTTTTCTTTTGGACTGAACGACGTTTTCTACAAACAGATAGCGCAATAGAATAGCTCAAGTGGAAAGGAACACTTCCTATTTAAACTTCTGCATCCTACACTGTTGGCAGTTCTGTGTAGGTGCCAGTTACGTGATTTTATTTCGGTGATTACAAAATAGAGTCGAATGTATGCACTGGGTAGCCGAGGCAGCTAGTTCATGGTGATTCGGTCAACCAAGTAAATGAATTTACTGAACACGCTGCAAATTACTACAGGGAGCGTGTGTGTCAGAATTCTCATCCAGTGTGGCGCTATGGCGTTACGATAGAAAAATGAGTCGCAGAGCAGAGGATTTCGTGGTCTGTTGGACGGATGGTAGGTTGTTATACCAATGGTCTGGGTTCGATTACCACGTCTCTCAATGATTTTAGATAGGGAGAGACAGATTCCATTCTCTCCTGGCTACACCAAGTGAAGAAGATATAATGGCAGTGTGGTCTGAAAATTCACATTAAAGATGATATTCCTTCTCTACCAAGTAGACGGTAGGTTGAACCACAATAAAGTCTGGAGTGGCGACATGTAGAAACTCTATCACCAGTAACCTTTCTTATACTAGTTATTTATTTCAAGTGACGAAACAAACGCTATATATGGTCACAGGACACTTACTCCATCTTTTATCTGAGCTTCTGTATGTCGATAAAATTGGTTCTGAACTGGGAATGCAACTCAGACCGCCCTTAACGCGGAATTTGATCCCTTCGTGACAATACAGCTCGGCTACAATTTGTTGTTTGTTCAAAACTGCAGATTCCTCAACATCTCCACAATGGGATCGAATCCTGGCCCGGCACTAAAGATTTAATTATGTATTATCAAGCTCTAGTATGAGAACACCTATCTGCTGGTGGATAATAATTTTGATTTTTAATGTATTTTCATTCGTTGTCAACACTAACGATATCTGACGTTTTTAACTCCCAGTGAGACACAGAACTATTTGCGAGATGACTGTAAGTTCAAGATGTTATTCTGAGCAGCTGGTGGAGAAAAATTCGGTAGCTGACGTCTCTTTGTGTGTAGTCAACAACGATATGTGTTGGGCTCTATTCCCAGTGAGCGCTGAACTCGTCGTCATATTATTTCTAGTTCAAACATGCTCACATGTCACTTCTGGTGCAACAAACCCATATTTAACGTTCGTTTTCTCTAGAATACAACAACGATAGGTGCCGGGTTGGTGCCTGGGAAGGAAAAAATTAATGTTTCGTCTCGTCATTTCAGTTAAAACATCTAGCTACTGCCGCGAAAATCCGATATGTCACATTTGACTGTGCTTCGATAGCAATCCGATTAGGCTCTGGGTTCGAATCCGTGTCCAACACAAAGCTTTACCTCACGGCATTCCAAGTAAGTTACTTGTGAAGAAGCAATATTTAACATCTCTCGTACTTCGTTAACAGGGACAATAGATGCTGGGTAGGAATTCACGTCTGTTAAAAATGTTTGCGTTATGCAATTTCAAGTTGATATTTGCTAATTGATACTATCTAAAATCGAGGTATATCACTCTCTGTATGCCTAATCAGGAATGACTGTTAGTTTCCGTCAGTCACGAAATCTTTGCTTAGTCTGCATGAGCTGGATTTGAATCCATATGCGGAACAAGATGGTTCGTCGAGTCATTTGAAGTTCATACATATTCTCAACTAGCTGCTCGTGAATATCTTAAATTTTTAACGTCATGCAGAATACACTCATTTACTTCGGCTCCTCGTGATCAACGCTACAGGAGGAGTGAGATACATAAAGTTGACAGTGTGAGGACAGACATGCTGGCACAACTCTGCAACTACACAGTGTTACCAGATAAAATGGTGCTGCGGAATCGAAAGTGTAGTACGGACTTTGCCACAGTAACACACAGCTGCTAATTTCGGACCATGATCGTGGATTACACTTCGGTCAGTGTTGGTTAGAGTGTTGCAACTGTAAATGGAAGGCTTTGTTTGATAGTCTTGTGCTGATGCTGTCTGAATAAATTATACCATTGGATAAAAAGCGGTTTAGTTTTGAGACCTAACCCACGAGGGGGGAAGGCACAGTGGTCTGCTTCAGGAATTCCAAGCAATAAAACACAAAAAAAAAAAAAACCAGGAAGGGTTCGAACAACTACTTTCATGCAGAGACATGCATTTGGAATCTGTTCATCGTTAAGGGGTCAAACAAGAGGGTAACATTACTGAAACAATGATCAGGCTACTTAGTATATAACAGAGCATACATATTTCAAGGAGGAAACGTATGAAGACGCAGACCTCCTCGTTATCAATATGTGCGGCATATCTTTCGTGTTAACGAAAGTAATATCCCGCTCTACCTCTTCTTACGTCTCAAATGAAATGAATGCCATGAGGAATCGAATATTTGTTGACTGCGTCTCTTCTTGCTTCCATTCTTACCAACATATTTCTTCATTCTAGTGGTAATCATGACATTCTATGTGTGTGCTGCAAAAGATTGCACGTGGACAAATTCGACATCGAGGTGCAAAGCATTTGGTATCTTACATTATATTCAATTCGAATAAGCTTCCGATGTATTTTTACTTCGTTTGTATTTTTAGATGATTATGAACGTTACGGAAAATTAACTCACATGCTTTATGTTGAATGAGAAACATTGAATGACCCGTTTTGCTTTCCCTACGTTGAAGTGATATAATGTCGGCGGCAACAGCCTTCTTCCACGCCAGAATCTGAAACTTGTATCATTCTGGATTAATGATAATTGAATGTCTCAAATGTATACATAGCCCACAAGGCGACGTCAGAAACCATCAGGGGAGAACGCCGCATAAAAACCAAACTTGCGCGCGCGTCTCCACTCTGAAGAACCGTATCGGAGAATCACGGCAAGCATTTCGCTGAAGAGCTGCCTCGTAAGAGAGCCGAGAAATGGCAGCGTCGTAGCAAGTATTTGTCAACACTCTGATAGTGCATTTACTTCCGGGTGTAGGCCGGCATTACCTCGCTAAATTCACTTGACATTCGTTTTCCACATCGAAGACTCGTACAATATAATCCACTGTATGATGACACAATTAGAAAGTATATTTAATTTCTGGACTCCAAGAACGGCGTTCTTCACATAAGTAACACCTGTTTGTGTGTGCATTCGGGAGGACGACAGTGCAATCCCGCGCCCGGCCATCCTGATTTAGGTTTTCAGTGATTTCCCTAAATCGCCTCAGGCAAATGCCGGGATGGTTCCTTAGAAAGGGCACGGCCCATTTCCTTCCCCATCCTTCCCTAATCCGAGCTTGTGCTCCGTCTCTAATGACATCGTTGTCGACGGGACGTTAAAACAGTAATCTCCTCCTCCTCTGTTTGTGTGTTTGCGTTTTGAGGCTCAGGCAATATCGCAGTTACTATAATCCGTCTCTTGCTGCCGGTGTGTCGTTAGATCAGAGGTTCCCTTGCGCGTTGCAGTGCTCGTACTATATGACATAGCAGTTCCAATCACGGTAGAAGCCGCTGACTACAACCTTTTATTTTCCATTTTAATTAATGGAGTTGCAAACTGCTAGTAAAAATTCCTTATACGAAATCTGAAGAATGCCTCTAAACATCAATCTTCGTCCGATTTCGATTTAGTAAATTAAGTTAATATCATGGACGTCTGATTTGCAATTGCCAAGGTGCTTCACTGTAAAATAGATCCTGAAAAGATTCAAACCGACTGTCAACGATATAAATTTGAGCTTTGTTCGTCATATAGGTCTTAACATGTCAGAAGGTTGTTTATGAAGTGCACATGTTGATTAATATAGTTGCCCTCTTCTAAATTTTTGCAATAGCATTTAACTGTAGACGTTTTCTAACACCGGGGTTAGCAATTCCTTTCCGTTCTCTGAAACCCCCAAAACGACAAATTTTTCTGGTTTAAATCTGATGACCTTAACTATCACTTTCGATCAACATTAAATACTTCATGAACCCTTACATGGAACTCCAAATGTGCAGTGTTCCTGCACTGCTACAGAGCATGCATTGCAAGGTATTCACACAGTTTATCGCATAGACTTACCATAAGGAATGAAACAAGAACTGTTATACACTTTGCACCACAGACGCTCACTCTGGCTTGACGAAAACATCCGAACATTGACCAAGAGTTGCACAAATAATTGAGTTTGAAAGGAAAAGAAACGAGGTATGAAGCATTTATAAATTCATCGAATGTAGTGATGTGGTTTAATTTCGTCCCAGTCTATAAAATTAATTTCGGGCCATACTCAGCTGTTGCCGATTAATGTAATATAATACCCGCCTACTAATCAGGGCGTCTGTCTCCGTTGCTTTTGAGCGTGAATGGAAATTGTAGAAATTTTCTGTGGAGCAACATTTAATAATAAAGCGTTTTAAATCATTAAAAGCGATGAGCGGTAGCAGGCGTTTTCGATAAAGAACGGGGGAGTGCAGCCCCACTGCTGTCGCCACGGCCGCTGCCGGTAGCCAGCCAGTGGATCCCGGAGCTTTGCCGCATACGGCGTCCAGAGGAGGACAGTCTGCAGGAAATCTGCCGCAAAATCGTTACTGGATAAAATTTTGATGTCGGTGTGTCAGAAAGCGAAATAGATTGAATCTGCGCTACCATTACATTCACGTCTTCAGCATTCAGACAGAAGAGGCTATAAAAATATTTTATGCCAGCTGTTCTCGATCCACTGATATTATGAACAGAAACAACGCACGCTACCGCTAGACCACAGGCATAATCAGCTTAGGGGTTCTCTATCATGGGACAAGTTTTCCTCCAGGAAGTGCCGCAGTCTACAGTGTTGCCAGATTGTGCATATAACCGGACTTAGAGAATTAGCGAGTTGGCCAGTTTTTCTGTCCCATGTCGCGATCGGCGCGGACTTTGCCTCTGAAGCGGCCGCCGCCGGTCGAGTTTTATGTCAAAGAGTGTACATAGTTTTCATCTCATAAAAAAGTAATTTTTCTAAACTCTACACTATCGACTACATTAAATGGAAGATATTCTTTAACATATAACTGTTCGTCTATTTTGGCTTGTTTGGATGAAGGCACTGGTCTTGATGGAAATCCAGTAATCTTTGTTTGTCTCTAACACCTACCCAGAACTGAACTGGTCGAAGTGCTGGGTATTTCTTGTACAGATCGTTCATCTTTATGCGCAGGCACTGATATGGCAGATTTCTGAACAGTTGCTGTGGAAGCTGAAATGACTTCGTTACTGCCCTGATTCATAAATCTGGTTTCGAATGAGTGTCACTTAAATTAGGCAACTGTTGGATGCTTACGCCGCATATGTCTGTTTAAGCAAGAAGTTGAACTACTTTTAAACGACAACACTGCCGAGCACAAGTTACATTTAATTTTCTCAGGATTCATCTTCATAAAATAATCCCACACCGGACTTCGTAACGCCATAGCTAAAGACAAAAGAACCAACACGAACCGTAGGGGAGGTGGGAGCAAACTGCAGAAACGACGGATACGCTGCTAAGATTCCACATTCCGTTGGTATAGATAATAAAACCGTCGTGCTAATTTACATGCACACAAAAGCAATCATTGTGGAGAATAGGAACATTGACTATAGACTTACAAATAACGTCACGTAACTCGAATAAAAAACAAAACATAAGAGAAAAAACTTTTGTCTCCTAAGATGTTTTGAACCATTACTATAAGTCCACCATGCTTCCCAGTCCTTCCCGTTCACCACTACACCATCAATGATCCGTCAACTAGATTGCTTGCAAGTATACATATATCCAGTTTATGTGTAAGTTTAGAACTGACACGCTACATTTTTTATTCAAAATGTTGTAGGTTTACTTGCGTTTTGTAATATGATTACTGTTCATAAACATGTTATAAGAGATGTGTAATTTAACTGAATATTTTTCACATTTTATTATTTTGAATGCGAATAGTGTGCGTCATTTTATTGTTTGTTAGTGTTTATATAGCAAATATTACGCCATTTCGGAATAGGGCAGTCAATTAGAAACGAAGCATTATTTTCGGAAATCTTAAGCTTCATGCTGTTGTGTGTCAAAGAGATTTCGACACTCTTGAAAGTGGTTTACGAAGTAGTACGTTAAACGTGTTTCAGTATCTGTGTCGTGCCCGGGTCTTGTCCAAGACAGGGCGGAATGAACCTACACTGTTTCGATACAATTAGCCCGTTCCAAGCACAAGTGGACTGAAAGAGCGTTATTCTGAAGCATCGAAACTGTTTGTGTGTCTGGCTCGTGATCGAATCTGATCCCAGTATCCGAGACAGATTGGAATGAAACACCACTGTTTCGGAACATTGAAACAGACGTTTCATAACGCAAACTGTTCCACGTATCGATAAACTGTATCGAAACATAGAAACAATGGCCGAGTCTAGTGCACTGTTTTTTGTTATGTAGTTGGCGCATTTTACTTGCAACTGAAGTTTTATTTTGGTGTTATTTTCTCGTTATTGCTGCAGTAGCCGGCTAAAGAAAAAATGTTTCTTTAAGCGTGAGTTCTTACCAGTCACAATTACAATAATTTGACTAAAAACTGAAACAATGAAAAATTACCGGAATTCTAAAATATCCTTGGGTTTTTTTCTCGGATGGAAAGATTCCCGTGTTTTTTCCAGACTTCTAGAGCGTATGCACCGTGAACAAAACAAGAAATAAAAGGAGATGAATACTTGAACATCAGATTTCAGCAATGCACACGGCCAGAGAATTATCAGAGGACCAGGAATTATAGACAATTATCGATGATATTTTGTTCTGGAGACTAAACAAAGCCGTGTGTAGTCGAAGGTTATGCATACTTTGATGTTTGGAAGAAGGTTGGTGTCCGCATATGTGTTAAACACAGGAATAAATTTTATTACTTTAAGAACTTAGGCGGGAAAATAGAACTTACTGCACTCCTGTGAGGTACATGAAAACGTTAACGATGGTATTAGCTGTTTACAATATAACTTCTATCCAGTAATACCAAAAGAATTACATGATTCAGTTGCTGCTGGTCTTTTTGGTCAGTTACCTAGAGGACGAGGTGGGATAACTTACATCTTTGTAATAATAGAGCGTGCATCGAAAAGAATCAACCGATTTAAAAAAATCGTCACTATTATGTTATTCCAGATAAGTGGGTGTACAATGCGCTGTTGATTAGATTAGATTATTTTAGATTAGATTTACTTTCATTCCAATTGATCCGTAGTGAGGAGGTCCTCCAGGATGTGGAACATGTCAGAAAAACAACAATACATGACAAATATTTACAACTAAAACAAATAAGCTAATGTACCATTCCACAGGTCCCAAGTGGAATGATCGTCATTTTTTAATGAACACTAAGAGTCATTTTACAAATACTATTGCACTGAATTTAAAATAAAAAAGTTTTTTATTTATTTATAAGGTAAGAAACATGTAATACAACTACTGTAATACTTATTTACAATGAACACATTACTGCACTGAAATGGTGCAGAAGTTAGATTATACTTACACACTTACACACACACAAGCACACACACACACACACACACACACACACACACACACACACACACACACACACAAATTTTCAGTGAACACATTAGTGCACTGAAATTGTGCAGAAGTTATGTTGTACTTATATACAAATCAGTTGGTTTTCCTAAGAAATTCATCAATGGAGTAGAAGGAGTTGGCCACCAATAAATCCTTTAGGCTTCTCTTAAACTGAATTTCATTGGTTGTTAAGCTTTTTATGGCTGCTGGCAAGTTATTGAAAATGTGTGTTCCTGAATAATGCACACCTTTTTGTACAAGACTAAGTGACTTTAAATCCTTGTGAAGATTATTCTTATTTCTAGTATTGATTCCATGAATTGAGCTGTTGGTTTGAAAAAGTGATATATTTTTAATGACAAATTTCATTAAGGAATAAATATATTGGGAAGCTGTAGTTAGTATCCCTAGTTCCCTAAACAGGCTTCTGCAGGATGTTCTTGAGTTCACACACCACATATAATTCTTACTGCACGTTTTTGTGCCCGGAAAACTTTAGCTTGGCTTGATGAATTACCCCAGAAAATAATCCCATATGACATTATGGAATGAAAGTAAGCATAGTATGCCAGCTTTTTCATTTTTATATCCCCTATGTCTGACAAAATTCGCATTGCAAACAGAGATTTGTTAAGACGCTTCAGCAGTTCTGTGGTGTGCTCCTCCCAGTTGAATTTATTATCAAGCTGTAATCCCAAGAATTTAACACCGTCCACTTCTTCTATCTTCTTGTCATCATATGTTAGACATATACTCTTGGGACACCCCTTACAAGTTCTGAACTGCATGTAGTGTGTTTTTTCAAAGTTTAGTGACAAAGAATTGGCTAGGAACCAGTGATTAATGTCCACAAATATTTTATTGGCTGATCTTTCTAAGACTACACTTGATTTGCTATTTATTGCAATGTTTGTATCATCAGCAAACAAAACAAACTTGGCATCTGGTAATGTTACTGATGACAGGTCATTGATATACACAAGAAAAAGTAAGGGCCCCAAAATGGAACCTTGTGGGACCCCACATGTAATTAGTTCCCAGTTGGATGATGCCTTATGGCTTGATACATGTCTCTTTCCTAATAACACCCTTTGTTTCCTGCCAGAGATATAAGATTTGAACCATTTTGCAGCATTTCCTGTTACACTATAATATTCTAGTTTACTTAAAAGGATATTGTGATTTACACAGTCAAATGCCTTTGACAGATCACAAAATATACCAGTTGCCTGCAATTTTTTGTCTAATGAATTAAGTACATTTTCACTGTAAGTGTAGATAGCCTTCTCAATATCAGAACCTTTTAGAAATCCAAACTGTGACTTTGACAGTATGTTATTTGAGATAAGATGGTTATAAAGACGACTGTACATTACTTTTTCGAAAATTTTTGAGAATGCTGGCAACAGTGAAATTGGACGGAAATTTGATGCTATTTCTTTATCTCCCTTCTTAAACAGTGGCTTAACTTCAGCATATTTCAGCCATTCGGGAAATATTCCACTGATAAACGACTGGTTACACAGATAGCTTAATATGTTCCTTAGCTCAGAGTCACATTCTTTAATTAACTTTGTTGATATTTCATCATACCCACTAGATGTTTTTGATTTTAAAGATTTTATGATGGACGTTATTTCTGTTGGGGTAGTGAGGGTCAAATTCATATTATGGAAGTTACTTGAAATGTCTGGTCTTAGGTAATCCATAGCAGCATCTACCGAACCTGACAACCCCATCTTTTCAGTAACAGTTATAAAATGTTTGTTAAAAAGTTCTGCAACACTATACACATCTGTCACCAATGCATCATTTACTCTTAATGCTATTTGTTCCTCTTCATGTCTGGTTCTACCGGTCTCCTCCTTCACTATATCCCATATTGTCTTTATTTTGTTATCTGATATGACTATCTTTTCCTTGTAATATATTTGCTTTGACATCCGTATTACAGTCTTTAATATTTTGCAGTATTTCTTATAATGTGCTATAGCATCAACATTGGAAATGTTTCGGATTGACAGATACAGTTTTCTTTTTGTTTTACAAGATACCCCTATTCCTCGAGTAATCCATGGCTTCTTTGTAGACTTTGCTCTAACCTTGGTAAGTTTTGGGGGAAAGCAGTGTTCAAATAAGGTAAGCACTTTATTAGCAAAAATGTTATATTTTTCATTCATGCCATGAGCACTGTAAACATCAGTCCAGTGAATGTCTCTGAGGAGTGTCCTAAAATAATCAATTTTTGGCTTACTGATTACCCTCTTGAGCTCAGATTTAACAGATTTTATATCCTGTTCAGTATTAACATTTAACAGAAGGAACTGCATGTCATGGTCTGAGAGGCCATTGACTATTGGTTTTGTAATATAATTTTGTTCATTTGACTTTTCTATAAAGATATTATCAATGGCTGTTTGTGAGCAAGTGGTTATCCTAGTGGGGAACTTTACTGTGGGAATTAAGTTGAATGATAGTGTTACTAACTCAAATAGGTTCTTATTGGGAGAGTCTTTAAGGAAATCTACATTGAAATCACCAGCAACCACTATTTCTTTGTTTTTGGTTGTTAAATGGGCCAGTACAGCTTCAAGGTGGTTTACAAACAGATTAAAGTTACCTGCAGGTGCTCGATATACACTTAATATTATGAAAGATTTTTTGTGAAAATCTAATTCTGTTGCACATGCTTCCATATGCTGTTCTAGGCAAAATTTATGAATGTCTATGTTCTTAAATTTATGACCGTTCCTGATGAATGTGGCAACTCCTCCTTTCTCCATTTCTGATCTACAAAAATGAGATGCTAACCTAAACCCTGTAACACTTAAAAGTTCTATACCAGTGGTCACATGATGTTCAGAGAGGCAGATTATGTCAGCTGGGTTTGAAGACTCTAATTCATCTATGCAGATAGTTAATTCATTAATTTTATTTCTCAGTCCTCGAATATTTTGATGCAATAAAGATAGCTGACATTTCACATTGACTGACTTAAAATTGGGTGGAGTTAAAATATCTGCTGACAGTTGAAAATTCTTAACCAATGGCTGTTTATGTTGATGTAATAAGCTGGAATTATGTTTTTTGATTTCTTTCTCAAACTGAAGGTTTGTCTCAGTTCTAACCTCTCTTAAAATTTGTTTTCTTTCTGTCCTCCCTACCCTAAAAAAGGGTCTTTTCTGAATCCTATAACCACTGGTATTTTACCACTCATGACAGTGCCTCCCCCCTTTAACTTTCTTGCTATTTCCCCAGCCAATTTACCCTTCCCCTTCCTGTTGAGGTGAAGGCCATGCCTAGTATAATCCCACCTACTGATAGAATCAACATGAACCACACCAATGTGTGACCCCGCACCCGACATGAGCAGCCGTTCCAGCTCCAAATTAACTCTCTTGACAGAAGAGTTCAAATGAGGTCGGTCATGGCGCCCAAGAACAGATACAAACTCAACACTGGTATGCCTCGATGCTGATGCAATCTTCGCCAGGTCACACTCTACGCTGTACCCAGGATCTCTGTCAATACTGTTACCTGCCCCACCCACTATAACCACGGTGTCTTCCTTAGTGAAATCTTTGCAAAGTGATCCTAAATCCTCTGTCACCTGCTCCAGACCAGCACTAGGTTTAAAAAAATTGGTGACCTGGTATTCTGATCCTAGTTCATCCTGCAAGAGTTGGCCAACACCTCTTCCATGGGAACTACCTAACAACAACACTTTCTTTCTCTTTACTGATTTCCCTACATTCTTACTTTTCAATTTGCTGCTGAAAGTTTGTTGTGCCCTGTCTACACCTGTAACTGCTTGAGGCTCACCAGCTTCTAACTGAAGCAACAGGTCAAATCTATTTTCCACATTCACCATAAAGCTGTCAGACAAAGTTCTAGGCCTGTTCCTCCTGTTGCCTGTTGCCACTTCCCACCTCTCTTTACCCTTCTCCCTCCTTAACCTGTCAAGATCTCCCCTGGCCTTGTCTAACTCAGCCTGAAGGGCAGCAATTTTCCCCTCCTGTTCCAGTATCTTCCTATCTCTACTACAAATCTTACAAAACCACTGATGAGTCTCATTTACTTCCCCTATTCCCACGCCACTACAGTCACCCACATGGAAAAAACTACAGCACCCATCACACCAAAGCCCCGACCTAACAATTCTACGGCAAGTCAAGCACTTTTCACTCATGATAAACGTAATAATTTATTAAGAATAAGTCAGTTAAATTACAGATAAACACGAAAATATGGTTACACAAATTTGGCCTATACGCAACTGTGTGTAAACAAAAACAAAAGTGCAAAGTTTCTGAAACAACAAGTTAAACTTTACGCTACTTTCTGGAAATGCTAGTTAAATAATGAAGAGGTACGCTAAGTTAAATTGCTGGAGACAGCAAGGAACAACTAAACGAAATTCTATAGATTTGCTGCAGCAGAACGTAAACAGAAAATACGACTGTACGGTCTTTTCGCGTTTTCTGCTATATTACGTAAAGAGAAATGAAACCTTTAATGGTACACTTAAACGGCACACTAATACACTTATTTACCACGTAATCAGTACTAATCTATGTGTTTTATAATCTAAAATAACTTATCTTTACGAGAACACCAAACCTCGCGCTAGTCGCTTGGCTGCAGGGCTGGAAAGAGCAGACACTCAAGTTTCACATGCCACACTGACATCTGTACGGGAGTTTTTACATCAAAGGATTACTGAACGATGGATCGATTGCACTGTACCAAATCATCCATCGTTACATTACTGGCCTCCAAACTCATCGGACGTGGCTGGGTGTGATTATTTCTTGTGGGGGTTTATAAAAGACTGTTTATGTGCCTCCGTTACCAACAACAATGAATGAACTGAGACAGCATAACAGCAGCAATGGAAGCTGTTACTCATGACATGCTCGCTGCAGTGGGGGAAAAATTTGAATACCACATTAAGACATGCGCATCCCAAAGCTGCATATTGAACAAGTATGAAAAAAACTTTTTGTGTACCCCATTCATCAAAAAACAAAATTCAATGTATATGTTTATTGGTTTCAGAAATATAGACATGCCAAATCAGATGATTCTTTTTGATACATCCTGTAGTATGTTGGTGAAAGTACATAAAACTCCTCTCTATTAAACAAGCCAACACAGGTAAGTTACAGTAATAAAACATTTGAGTTTGTTTTAAAGATGAGGGTAAGCATTGTAAACTCCTTACTGCCATTACAGTCTACAAGAAATAATTTAAAGAATTTTTCAGCATGGGAAGGTATAAAACAAGTCGCTATCTTGAAATATCAGGTGCAGTTGAGCCCTTGTGAATGTGTAATGAAGGAAATTGGACGTGTATGTAGGACTTTCTGTTCTAACAAACAACAATACTACATAGGCTCAATTGATTCCCGAGTTCCAGACTATACAGAATGATTTACCTTGTATGTCTACAGGTTTCTCACTAGTAGACATTACTTTTATTGGTGAACCACAGTTACAGTCGTTTAACTTGCCACCTTCATATTTATTGAAGCAGAACTACATATGGTAAAGGACAACTGACAAAAACAAAAGAAAAATAGATTTTAAAAATCAATGAAAAAGCACCTAAGTGCACGGATTTCCATTGAAGGAAACAAATATTTCTATGCTACATAGGACTCTTCTAGGTGCTGGGTATTCCACATCCAAAGGCTTAGCAGACCCAAAGACTGGTCAGGAGAAGGGCTTATACAACATTGATATGTTAAAGAAATTATACTGTCTGGAGAATCTGCTATCTTTGCAGATTCATGACTGCCAGGTTCCAATTCAATTGCTTCCTTGCTTCATTTTTAATTTTTATGAAGCAATTTCTTCCTTTTCAACTATCCTGTTGACTATAAATTACATCATTTTCTTACTAGATCGTATAACATAAAACTATCACGGAATGTCTGTTATTTGGACATGAAGAACATACTTTATAACATAATGATTAGAAGCTCTATCTGATTAAATGAAAAAGTAATGTTGGATGTTTTGTATGGCGAATTTTCTGCCTTTCCCATTTCTCTTATGAGCAATGGTTGGGGAGGTTAGGGCCCCTTCTCAGAACCTCTCTCCTGAATCGGTTTGCTTCCTCACTCCTATGACACCCCACATACCCACCTTCTACATGCTCCGCAAAATCCACAACCCCAACATCCAAGGTGCCCCATTGTAGCTGGTTATTGTGCCAGCACTGACCAAAACCTCCAACCAATTGACTGTAATCTAGCCTCCCATGTCAAAGATACCAACCACTTCCTTCACTGCCTCCACACCATCTCTGCCCTTTTACCTCCTGGATTCCTGCTTGTCACTGTTGATCCCACCTCACTATACACTAAAATCCCTCAAGCACATGATCTTACCACTATGGAACACTACTTTGCCCAATGTCCTTCAGACTCCAAACCCACAACCTCATTCCTCCTACATCTTACTAACTCTATTGTAACTCCCAGCTACTTCTCCTTGGAAGGGAGGGAATACAAAAAAACTCATGGCATAGTCATCAGCACAGCACCCTACTGTACCAACCTGTTTGTGGGCCATCTAGAGGAGACCTTCCTAGCCTCCCAAAACGTCAAACCCCTAGTCTGGTTCAGGTTCCCTCTCATAGTCTGGCCATCTGCGGACAGCTATCTGTACTAACAAGAATTCCCTTGCCCAGTATACTGAGGGCATCACCTAGGTCTTCATAGACAGGCATTATCCACCAGACATAATCTGCAAACAGATCTCCCATGCCATTTCCCCTCACATCCCACCACCCCCAAGAACAAGCCACAAAGGAGAGCCCCCTTCGTCACCAAATAACATCCTGGACTGGAAAAACTGAACCACATCACCAGGGCTTTGATTAAGAATAATCATGCACTGAAATGAAGGACAGCCTACATGAGATCCATTCTACCCCTTCCTAAAGTGGTGTACCATTGCCCACCCAACATTCTAGTCCATTACTATGCCACTCCTAATCCTAATCATATCCCTGTGACAGACCCACGAGCAAGACCTGCCCAATCCATCCACCCAGCACTTTCTATTCCAGTTCTGTTAGAGATTTATCCCATCCCATCTGTGACTGGGCCACCTGTGAAACTGGTCATGTCATATATATCAGCTCTGCTGCACTCTGTGCACTGCTTTTATATTGGTATGACTGCCAACCAACTGTCCACCAAGATGATGGCCACCATCAAACTGTGACCAAGAGCAAAGTAGACCACCCTGTGACAATGTGCAGCTGAACATAATATGCTTGATTTCAATGGCTGCTTCACTACCCAAGCCATCTGGGGCCTCCCTTCCACCATGAGCTTTTCTGAACTGCGCAGATGGAATTCATTCTTACAACACATTTTCCTCTCGTGTAATTATCCCAGTCTCAACCTACGGTAACATACCATCTCCATACAAACCGCCCAACAATTTCCACCCCCTCTGTCCTATCATCCCCTCCCCATTCTTGAGTCCCACGCTCTGTTTGCTGCAGTCTGCTAACGCATCTACTCATCTTTCCCTGCTCTGTCCCCCCCCCCCCCCCCGCCCCCTCCCGATTCTGCACGTGTTGGCAGTCTAGTCCCTGCACACTCCGCCAAACAGTGCCCCTCTCACCCTCCCATCTCTACACTGCTATGGTGGAGAGTCAGTGAAGGAAGTGGTTGGTATCTTTCACATGGGAGGCTAGATTACAGTCAATTGGTTGGAGGTTTTGGCCAATGAGGGCCAAAATTCCATTAGTGGTGGCACAATAACCAGCTACAATGGAGCATCTTGCTTCCATTCCCAGTGACAGTTGCATTCTGGTCTCAGCTGCTGGACTTGACGCTCATTTGTTTGTGAGGTGTGCTTGCTTGGAGGTTAGGTAGTCTATGATGTTAAGTACAGAAGTACCCTAATGCATCAAGTATATACATACATTTCACAGTGAAGCTAAATAATCATTAATGATGTAATCTTACATTTATGTTAGCAATGTACATAAATGGGGGGGGGGGGTGTAAAGAAAGGTAGGTAATGCTCTTACCTGTTGGGGATTGTGATGTGCTAACAATATATTACAGAGCTGTTAAGTAAAGGATTCATATACTGTAATTATAAGAATTGCAAAACAGAGATTAAGAGCAAACGTAGAAGTATTCTCAGCAGAAAGTGAGATGCTACCTTATTTTAATATGTTTATCAATGGTAGGCAATGAAAACTTCGTAACTCCAATATACTAAATTTTACAAGAGAAGCAAAAATGTTTTTTTAAAAAAGTACATAACGTGATACAGACACATGTGTAACTATACAGCAGAAGCCTAATTATTAACATATTAGAGAAATTCATGCACTTTTAAATCTCTCTTTGATAAAACAATGACTGGTTACTGGAATTAAGGGTTTTCACAGACAGGCAGAGAAGTGAAGAAGAGAGTACATTCCAAGGCTTAAGGCCCATCTTTCGTGTTGTAGCTATTATTTGTCCACCATCAGGGCCTAATGTGACTGCTTTGATGAGCCAAACATATAAATGTAATAATCAAATACTAATAAATAAACCAGGGGTGAAAACCCTTTGACAAGGTGTGTAACAACATTATGAAAAAGTCAGGAAACATCTGAACGAAATAGCAAGGTAAAGCCATTACGATGTGGAGAAGCTTAGTCACTTGACAGTTGTAAAAGTAAGGGTCATAAGCAATGCATACAATTTCAAATTTTTAAGGTGGTGTGGACCCAATTTTATGTACGTGTGAGAAAGAAAAAGTATAGGTAAACCCATGGTGAGGTGAATCCCTGGAAGGAATGACCTGTACTGTTTCTTTTATGTAGAGGGGTAAGGAGAGTGGCACTCTCATCCAAAAGATCATGTGTGAACACAGTACAAGCAATGGCATTGCACAGCATCAAGAAAACACAAGACGGTGACCATAAATTTTAAATAAGGTCGAAGTACTCATAAACATCAGGATGAAAGGTCATTAGAGAAGCTATTGGTTCAGTTAGAAACCCACAACCAGAGCCTTAAAATGCTTAACAGCTTAGTCCAGTCGCATTATAGTGAAGTTGCATTCCACAAGTGGCTGCCTCCTCCGTGCAGTGCACCCCAGACCTATCAAGGGAAATTCTACAATTCTCCATCTCATAATGCAGGCCGAGAAGCTGAAGGTACTTATGTGAGACACTCCACTCAACACAAAACTTATGGGCCCTGCGAGTGAGGCCAGCAGTCTTCAATTACGGCAGCTGTCCATATGAACTGAAGATGGCTGAGAACCAAAGCGACAGGTGTCATTTGTGCTGATACAAGCCACGACTTGAAGAGGACTGTACCTTACACCCTTGACAGCTGCAGGCAAGGCCGTCTCTACATCTTGGATGAGACCCCCCAGCATACATACTGAGCACACACTAGACTTCTTTCCTACCCTGGATGCTTTTTCCATAAGGGACTCCATACCCTTCTAACATTGGAGCTCCAATAACTAGCAACCTCCTCTCCCTTTGTGCATGCTGCTGAAGGAGTAATCATTTGTCAAGCAAATGGGTGAAGCCGGGTGGCCAGTCCCCACATTCACCCTCCACCATGAGCAATGGGAGTGTGCTACAACCTGCCATTCATCCTGAGGTGAGGACAGTTCCCACATTAGGTACACTGGGAGATGCCTTGGCAACAGTACAAACAAACAAAAGAGGCAACATCTACATCATCCTATGCGATGCGCCAATTGTGATGCGCCAATTTTATATCCCGAGGCAGCAGCCTGTAGATGGCGGACAGGGTCTTCAGCTGTTAGCGAACTGTGGCCAGCTACTCCTTTGTCCACACACATCCTACTAGTAAACTTTACAGAAACTCGATGAGAAAAACCAAATGATCTGTACAAATACACACAACTGCTCCCACAGGCATTGCTTTCTCCTTGCATGTTTCTTCATTTCCACAGAACTTACACTAATGTTCCTTGAGGTAATCTTCCACCAATCTGAATTGTTTACACCTGTCAGCACTTGCCTTCTTTAGATTTGGAATAGTTACATTATTTTTTGAGTCTGTTGCTATTTTCTCTGTCTCATATAGCCTACGTAGCAAATCTTTCTTGCCATTTGAACTCTTGATCTTCATGTGGCTGCTTCCCTTTTCTTCAAAGATGTCTTTAATACTCCTATATGTGGCATCTGCCATTCCCATAATCATGCATGCTTCTACAGCTTTGCATTTCTCATCTAACCATTCCTGCTTTGCTATTTTACACTTCCTATTAGCCACCCCCCCCCCCCCCCCCTTAAATGACTGCATTTACATATTTTCTCCTTTCAACAATTAAATTAAATACCTCTTAAATGGATATATAAAAAATCTACACACTAAGCAGTGGCAGGGGAACACACACTCACACACACACACAAAAGGATTTCATTTTTACAAGCTTTTGGAGCTAGTGCCTCCTTCTTCTGGCAGAAGAGTCAAAGAGGAAGGAAGAGGGGTGAAGGAGAAGGACTGGAGAGGTTTGAGGAAAGGGGTACAGTTCAGAAAAGTCACCCAGAACCCCAGGTCCGGGGAGACTTACCGGACGGGATGAGAAGGAAAAACTGATTGTTGGGGACTGCACCAGACTGGATCTATATGTATGTGCTGTTAATTAATAAAGATTTTAAGATTTTTTACTTCTTTGCTTGAATGCTGTATGCACAAGCACGTTGCAGCCACTTCCTACCACCTATTAAAGTTTTCTATATCAACATATGATTTGCCTGCTAATTTTTTTCATCTCTTATTTCTCTGACATATCAAATTCATTTCATTGCTATCAATCATTGAGTGTTCTGTTTTTAATATCAAAATTTTGGCTGCTTAACTACTATATTCATAATATCTACCTTTGTTAAAGTGTGGACATGTTATATCTCCACTGCTCAAAAGTATGCCTGGAACAGCACTAACGACATCTTTATTTTATAGAGGGACCCAGAGTCAGCTCTATATTCACGTACTGGACACCACAATTAACACTCAGGCTGATCTCTACAAAATACATATTTGTGTATCTGGTAACTGTTCCTATTTCATCCTGGTCAATCTGAAGTGTTACATATTCTCAGCCTTGGCACTTCTACCTTCCTGAACTATGAAAACCTAATATTGTATGTTAAAATTCTTATGTAGTTGTCCTATATTCTCTCTTATTTGTCAAATCTAGCAATCAGTTATACAAATTTGCTACACGATACATAAAACTAATTTATACTACAGCTACTGACCTGAATTTCTCTTATGGTTGTAATCCAGTAGTAGAACTCCTATTTTTCTATTGGCTCCCAATGTCACTTTAGTATCCCCGTTATTACTTTGTGTCCTAAAGTCCCTTACATATATGTGTAGCTCTTCTCTTCTACTTTTGGTAACATTTCATCTACTGAAAATTTACCATTGCATTGTGATAGTAAATAGTCTCATTTTCCTTATTTACTTTCTGGTCTATTTCAACTGATATATTTGAATTCTTTATCTTCAGTCTCTTATCTTTGTGATAAGAGACTGAAGGAATAGGTGTTCCGAAAAAAATCTATAACTCCACATAAGAAAATCCTAAAATCTTTTAATACATAAATAAATTATGCTTCAATAAAAATATGATGAATGTAATGTAAAGCACATGACAGGTCTTTATCTCAATCCAAACAGTGGCATCATTTAATATTGAGAACACAGGTTAAAGCACACATTCCTTAATATTTAGATCATCATCATTTAACAGGCGCATTCTTCAAGGTTTTCGATTTGACTTTTCCATTTTTTGTGCAAAGAGCATTTCCTTGCCACTCTGCCTCACATTCCACATTAGTCTTCAAGTCAACCTGTAAAATAAGAGCAAGAAAAGAACATTACTATTACAAATTCACATAAGAATGCAAACCTAAAATTTATTCACACTTTTGACGCTACCTAAATGGATTAATGTGTTTTGTTAAACCACTTTGTTAAAAGAAAAGAAAAAATTCCTTGACGTCTATATTTATGTGCTGCTCCACGACTCTGCTTGGCTTGTGTGTAACTTCTGTGTTTTTTTCATACAGTAAATGTGTTTTTTTTTTTCGTATCCAGGGTGTAATTACAAAGCTAATAAAATGTTTTCTTGCCTTTAAATAATATTTTTCATCAGGTTATGGGCCCAGTACACGTGTAAAGGCAAACAACACAATTTAATTAAAACAATATTTGAAATGATCGTATGTCTGTAAAGAAACATGACTGCTAGCAGCGATTATAAGGTCAGCATTGATAAGCTTGAAGGACCTGACGACTGGGCCAAATGGAAATGGCATATTTCTATGGTGCTACATTCATATGGACTAGAAGATATTATTAACGGTACACGTGAACGTGTAGAGTTGCCGCAAGATGCGACAAGTGAACAAAAAGAAGCGTATGTGGAATGGCTCAAGGACGACGCAAAGGCAGCAAGTCTTATAGCAAGTGCGCTAAGTAAACCTGTTGCAGAACTCGTCTTAACGTGCAAGAATGCTAAAGAAATCTGGGACAAATTACGCGCCCGATTTGAACGTAGCAGTACTCAGCGTTTGAATATGTTGATTGAAACATTTTTCCGTGTTAAACGTGATGAATCGGAAGATATTAGTGCACACGTGGCCAAACTGCAAAAGTTATTTGTGGACCTGAACGATGAATTATCAAAACATGAAGAAAATACGCTATCTGAAAGAATCTTAAATGGTCGAATTTTGTCTACACTGGGAAAAGACTACGACAATTTTAAGGATCTCTGGGATACGATACCGACAGAAAAGCAAAGCTTGAATTTATTGATTGAAAAACTCTGTACTATTGAACTGCGTGAACAAGACGTTAATGGAAGTGCAGCTTTTGTCATTTCTAAAACAAGAAAATGGCAAACAAGTAATCAGCAAGTAAAGATGACGAAGTCACAATTAAAACAGAAGTTTCCGTGTAATAAATGCAAACAATTAGGTCACTGGGCAGCAGAGTGTCCACAGAACACTCGTGACAGCAATAAAAGAAAAGAGAAGAAGCGAGACAGTGAACACGCTGCATTTACTTCATACGCTATGGGTGTGTGTACCAGTAATCACAGTGACCCAAATAAATGGTATTGCGACAGTGGCGCTACAAATCATATCACTCCCAACAAACAGTATTTTGTTTCGTTTAGTGAATTTGATGTTCCTCAAGTAATTTCATTGGGAAAACAAAATGTGAAAATGTGTGCGTACGGTCAAGGAACAGTTTACATCCAAATCCGACGAAACAATAAATGGTACAATGCTAGAATGGACAATGTTTTATACGTCCCTGATGCAAGTGCTAATCTGTTCTCTGTGAGAGCCATTGCCTGCAGAGGCCACAGTACTAATTTTAGTTATAATAATGTCTGTGTTCGAAAACAAGTCAGTGGCAATATTGTTATGACAGGTTATGTGAAAAATGGACTTTATGTGTTGAACATGCGTGTTGTTAGAAATGCAAAAATGAATCGTATGAGCTTGATGACTTCATCCGAAACATTGCAAGTGTACCATGAAAGGTTTGGTCATCAGAATAAACAACATGTGAAGAATATTTTAAAAGGGATGAACATTAATGTGGAAGATGCCAAAAGTGAATTTTGTGACGGCTGTGCGGTTGGAAAGATGCATTCAAAACACGAACAATACGCGCTACCAGTACTGGTGAATTAATCCACGCAGATGTAAATGGACCAATGAGCACGAAATCTTTTGGAGGCAAGCATTATTATGTATGTTTCAAAGACGATTTTAGTAAATTTCGTCGAATTTTCTTTTTAAGACACAAAAGTGAAGTGTGTACTGTGCTTAAGCAGTTTTTAAATGAAGCACGTACTAATGGACATGTTGTCAAACAATTTAGATGTGATGGTGGCAAAGAATTTAACAATAAGAATGTCAGTGAACTGCTTGCAGACAGGGGAATAGAGCTACCGATTCCTCCTCCTTACACTCCTGAACAAAATGGTGTGGCTGAACGGGAAAATAGGACCATTGTTGAAGCTGCCCGGTCAATGCTAAATCCGAGTAAATTACCTAAAGGGTTGTGGGCAGAGGCATGTAACACAGCAGTCTACCTAATAAATCGTACTGGAAAATCTTCAGTTGAAAATAAAACCCCTTATGAACTATGGTTTAATCGACCAGTAGGACGACTTGATCATCTCAGAATTTTTGGTACAGGCTGCTATGTTCACATTAACAAACAATTCCATTCCAACTTTGATGATAAGGCAGTTTTTGGACGACTTGTTGGATATGTTAATGACAAAGATGGGTTCAGAGTTTGGATTCCATATAAAAGAAAAGTGGTGTTGAGTCACGATGTAAAATTTAAGCCAGAAATTGTTTGTGATTTACATAGTGATCATGTTGAATTTGAAGTCCCTCGGGAAGAATTTAATGATCCGAATTCATCTAAAGATGACCAATGTAAATCTCCTAGGCTATACACTTCTGGAGGAAGCCAAACTCTAGAAAAAATTGGCACTCTCGATTCTAGAGAAAGTCAAGAGTCGAGTGAATCTGAAGAAAATAAAGAATTAACAGAATTTCTAAAAGCAGAAGCTGCTGAATCTTCTAATGAAGAGAAACAGAAGAATAAAAGACAACGAAGAAAACCAACCTGGATGGAAAGTGGTGAATTTTGTATGGCAACAAAAGTTGATGCACTTGGATACAAAGACCCAAACTGTTTTTCAGAAATATTGCAGTCAAACGAGAAGGAAGAATGGATGCAAGCTATTAGTGAAGAACTTCAATCACTTAAGGAAAACAATACCTGGGTGCTGGTTGACCGTCCGAAGAATGCCAAAGTATTGCAAAACCGCTGGGTTCTACGGCGAAAGGTACTCGCTTTAAAGCCAGATTGGTTGCAAAAGGCTGTATTCAGAAAGCAGGAATTGATTATGATGACGCCTTTAGCCTTGTGGCACGTTATGACACCATACGAACTCTGTTGGCTGTAGCTGCTTCAAAGAAAATGCTGCTAGAACAATTCGATGTAAAGACAGCTTTTTTGAATGGAATACTTGAAGATGAAGTATATATGGAACAACCAGAAGGTTTCGAAGATGGTATAGGCCGAGTATGTTTCTTAAAAAAAGGTCTTTATGGGTTGAAGCAAGCACCACGTTGCTGGAACAAACGTTTTGTTGAGTTCATGAAGAAAGCTGGTTTTTCTAACAGTGATGCAGACCCATGCCTATTTTATCGTAGACAAAATGGAAATAGCCTTTATGTGGCAATCTACGTTGATGGTGGCCTGATTGTCGGCAGTAACAAGAAAGAAATTGCTGTTTTATGGATGTTTTACAACATGAATTCGAAATAACAACTGGCAGTCTTGACAATTTTCTTGGCATAAAAATAAAGCAATATGAAGATGGAGCAACAATGATAAGTCAAGAGAAATACACAGAAGAAATTCTGCAAAGATTTCGAATGGCAGAATGCAATACAATCTCAACTCCTATTGGACGTGAGGACAATAATCAAAACGAAGTTTCGTCATCTGTACCCTACCGTGAAGCAATTGGTTGTCTCATGTACCTTTCAACAGTAACTCGTCCAGACATCACTTTTGCAGTCAATAAAGCTGCTCGAGCTATGGAGAAACCAACCACTGAAGACTGGAAGAGAGTAAAGCACATTTTCCGGTATTTGAAAGGGACCTTAAATTTTGGAATTGTATATAATAAAAAAGAAGAGTTAAAGATTTACGCTGATATTTCGCAGGTGATAACCGGACAAGGCGCTCAACAACTGGAATTCTTGCAAAGTACTCAGGTGGTGCAGTGTCATGGACAAGTCGGTTGCAGAAAGTAGTGGCCACATCCACAACCGAGGCGGAAATAATTGCAGCTAGTGAAGGAGCAAAAGAGTTAGTTTGGTTACGTCGTCTGCTATCAGAATTAGTGGAAATGTCGGGGCAGCCTCCAGTTCTTTACATTGACAATGCTAGTGCATTGAAGTTGGCAAAAAATCCAGAATATCATCGACGTTCTAAACATATACAGGTCCGACATTTCTATGTTCGTGAAAGATATCTGAACGGTGAGATTTTCTTGGAACACATTGATGGACACAACCAGTTGGCAGATATTTTGACGAAACCTCTTGAACGAGTTCGATTTAATTTTCTATGTTCAGAAATTGGCATGCAAGAGACAAAGCAATAATTCCATGATTTTTTCTTTTGGAGGAAGTGTTAAAAGAAAAGAAAAAACAATTCCTTGACGTCTATATTTATGTGCTGCTCTATGACTCTGCTGTCAATATCTTTATTCTTGGCTTGTGTGTAACTTCTGTGTTTTTTCTTACAGTAAATGTGTTTTTTTTCGTATCCAGGGTGTAATTACAAAGCTAATAAAATGTTTTCTTGCCTTTAAATAATATTTTTCATCACACTTGCACGTTTTTATTTCATAGTGTGAAATGTGTAGCTGAAGAAAACAATTTATGTGCATGAGAAAACTGTGATTTTATCTTTAACAGCAACATATAAATTGAAATTTTAGTTTCACAGTTTTCAGTAGCCTGATAAAATAGAAGTTTGTGCAGCACCCATTGGTCTACTAAATTTCAAGCTTTTAGTAACTACATCTACTGTGACAGCAATACTCCAGCAATTTATCTCGTACTCTTGCATACAAAACAGTGAACTGACAAATCTAATTGTAAATAAAGTCACAAAGAAGTAGATGCTAAACAACATTTTTATTAGTAATAAGGGAAAGAAAAGGTTACAAATAAAAATGTAAAAGGATTTCTCATGAAGATAAAACATGAAAGAGGATAACTTGGAGGAAAATATATCAGCACATTTTGGACAAGCAGATGGCCCCAAACATATTTTCAGCAAATTCTTGGATCAGATATGTAGTGTGGTGAAATGTTACGTTAATGCATATATTGTGGCATTTTAAGATGATGGCAACAATGAGTAGTCTAAATCAGCTTTTACACTGAATCTGTCGCTAAGGAGTTTTTAAGGATATACACTATGTGATCAAAAGTATCTGGTCACCTGGCTGGAAATGACTTACAAGTTCATAGTGCCCTCCATCAGTAATGCTGGAATCCAATATGGTGTTGGCCCACCCATAGCCTTAATGACAGTTTCCACTCTCGCAGGCATAAGTTCAATCATATGCTGGAAAGTTTCTTGGGGAATGGCAACCCATTCTTCACAGAGTTCTGCACTGAGGAAAGGTATCGATGTCAGTTGGTGAGACCTGGCATGAAGTTAGCGATCCAAACATCCTAAAGGTGTTCTATAGGATTCAGGTAAAGACCCTGTGCAGGCCAGTCCATTACAGGGATGCTATTTTTGTGTAACCACTCGCCACAGGCCATGCATTATGAACAGGTGCTCGGTTGTGTTGAAAGATGGAAACGCCATCCTGGAATTGCTTTTCAACAGTGGGAAGCGAGAAGGTGCTTAAAACACCAATGTAGATAGTGCCGACCACACCATAACACCACCGCCTCTGACTTTTACTGTTGGCACTACACTCACTGACAGATGACATTCACCGGGCATTCATCATACCCACACCCTGCCATTGGATCGCCACATTGTGTAACGTGATTCGTCTCTCCGCACACGTTTTTCCACAGTTCAATTGTCCAATGTTTACACACCTTACACCAAGGCGTCGTTTGGCATTTACCGGCGTGATGTGTGGCTTATGAGTAGCCGCTAGACCATAAAATATAAGTTTTCAAGACCATGAAATCCAAATTTTCTCACCTCCCGCCTAACTGTCGTAGTACTTGCAGTGGATCCTGATCCAGTTTGGAATTCTGGTGTGATGTTATGGATAGATGTCTGCCTATTACACATTACGACCCTCTTCAACTGTACGTGGTCTCCGTCAGTCAACACATGAGGTTGGCCTGTATGCTTTTGTGCTGCATGTGTCCCTTCACATTTCCACTTCACTATCACATTGGAAACAGTAGACCCAGGGATGTTTAGGAATGTGGAAATTTCACGTTCAGACGTATGACACAAGTAACACGCAATCACCCGACCACGTTTGAAGTCCGCGAGTTCTGCAGAGTGCCCCATTCTGCTCTCTCATTATGTCTAATGACTACTGAGGTTGCTGATATGAAGTACCTGGCAGCAAATTGCACCTAATACAAAAAACATATGTTTTTGGGGCATCTGGATACTTTTGATCACATAGTGTAATATTTTGCATGCTGTCTATTTATCAAAGAAGAAGAGGGTGACGAACAGCTCAAGCAGAAAATGGCTTCACAGGAAAGAACATTAACCTCAAGAGGTTACATTGTACAAACAAGGAAAAGGTGTCTGAAAGTATATATGTCAGGAGTGTTGCACTGTATGGCTGTGAGATCTGGACTCTAGGGATTGATGAAAGGAAAAAGAATTTTTTTCAGATGCGGTGTTGCAGGTGTGACCTTAAAATCAAATGGACTGATAAGACTATGAATAATAAAATTTTGATACTAAAAGGTTTATGGCAAACTACTGTAAGGAACTCAGAAGCAATAATACAGAATATTTCAATGGAAAAATAACTAGAGGAAGACATGACTGAAATGTATACATCAAATTGTAAAAGATACTGACTGTTAACTCTTACACAGAAATGAAGAAGACAGCAGAAAGATGAAGATTGGAATCTGCTACCAACCAGTCTCCTTCCAATAAATTTTCAGGCTGAGCACTAAAGAAACAAGGCTGAATGTTTTCTAAGGATACAACAACAACAACAAAACTTTGCAATGTATATCTGTCAAAAAGTTTTGCTTTTAAAATTGGCAGAACTGTTACTGACATATATCAAATTATGCAGAGTACAAGTGTTAGTGAGCTTATCTGTCAAGGCAGTTTTTGTGGTTCAAGAACATTTTGAGATGGTACATAGGATGTTACGATTATGAAAGCATGGGTATCTAAACACAACAGAACTGATTTAACCAGCAAATGTACCCACAATGCACGAAAGGCAACTGTTGATAATTTTAGATTGGTCACAAAGTAATTAAAACAGACAATGAAATATCATTTTAGAGACTTGGGGGAAATAGACAAGGGGGAACAAACCACAGTGCTTCATCTGCAATTTGTACAGGAGAAATGAGAGTACATACTACGTTGACCCAAATTCTAGCTGAAAAGAGCTACAATGAATTGGTACTGAAGCACATAATGTACTTGTATTTGTGCAAAACACACAAACAACATAAACTTACTCACATGCGTTTTGATGTCAGATTACATTTCTGTAGTTATGAGCATTAAAAATTTCATTGCAAATTTCCATATATTAAGTGTCAGTAAAAAAAAAAAAAAAAAGGACGCCACACTGAATGTGAAATATGGAAATAACTTAACATGTCAGATAACACGAAACAGTACTGAGGGGAGGGAGAGGGGGGGGGGGGGGGCACATAAAAATTCATAAGTTGTTTCTTAAAATTTTATTTAACTGAAATATACACAGAAAGGAGAACTGCACTATATGATATTTTTCAAAGAGATTTAATTACACTCAGTTCATTTTAACATTATGTAATGTACCAGAGTTTCTGTTTCCTTCAACTCATTCATTTTTGTACAAAAACAAATCTCCTGTGCCTTATCTTTCCAGTCTCCCACCACCTCCCAAAGTCCCACAGTCCGGCCACAGAGGAACATTCCCCTCGTGACTCAATACCATCCAGGACTGGAGCAACTGAATTACATTCTCCACCAGTGATTTGATTACCTCTCGTCATGCCCTGAGATGAGAAATGTCCTGCCCACTATCCTTCCCACCCCTCCTACCATGGTATTCCACTGTCCACCAAACCTACACAATATACTCGTCCATCATTACACAACTCCTGCTTCCAATCCCTTACCTCATGGCTCATACCCCTGTAATAGGCCTAGATGCAAGACCTGTCCCATACATCCTCCTACCACAATATACTCCAGTCCGGTCACTAACATCACCTATCCCATCAAAGGCAGGGCTACCTCTGAAACCCGTTATGTGATTTACAAGCTATGGTGCAACCTCTGTGCTGCACTCTATGTAGGCATGACAACCAACAAGCTGTCTGTCCACATGAACGGCCACCGACAAACTGTGGCCAAAAAACAAGTGGATCACCCTGTTGTTGAACACGCTGCCAAACGTGATATCCCTCATCTCAATGACTGCTTCACAGCCTGTGCCGTATGGATCCTTCCCACCAACACCAGCTTTTCTGAATTGTGCAGGTGGGATCTTTCCCTGCAATACATCCTACATTCCCGTAACCCTCCTAGCCTCAACCTTTGTTAGTCACTGTCCTCACCCATCTAGCCCCCTCCCTTTTCCCATTCCAACCCTACACAGCCATCATTTCACCATCACATCCAGTCTTTTCATTTCTTTTTATTTCTCTCCTTTCCGCTACTTATCCCCTCCCCCCTCCGCACCTTCTCTCCTGCCCTCTGTCTAAACTGCAACAGTTCACTGCCCGCCACTCCCACCTCCACCTCCCCCTCCCCACCCCAGCCTCCTCCTTACCCCCCTGCCAGTCGCCACTCCCATCATGCACTGGTGCTGCTGTTCGCAGTGTGGTTTCAGCTCTCTGAGACTGCAAATGTGTGTGCAAGTTGTGTTTACATGTGTGTGTGTGTGTGTGTGTGTGTGTGTGTGTGTGTGTGTGTACATGGACACACTGCAAATCACATTTAAGTGCTTGGCAGAGGGTTAATCAAATCACCTTCATAATTCTCTATTATTCCAATCTCGTATAGCGCGCAGAAAGAATGAACACATATATCTTTCCGTACGAGCTCTGATTTTCCTTATTTTACCGTGGTGATCGTTCCTCCCTATGTAGGTCGGTGTCAACAAAATATTCTCACATTTGGAGGAGAAAGTTGGTGATTGGAATTTTGTGAGAAAATTCCGTCACAACGAAAAACGCCTTTCTTTTAATGATTTCCAGCCCAAATCCCCTATCATTTCTGTGACACTCTCTCCCATATTTCTCGATAATACAAAACGTGCTGCCTTTCTTTTTCGATGTACTCCGTCAGTCCTCTCTTTTTTAAGGATCCCACACCGCGCAGCAGTATTCTAAAAGAGGACGGACAAGCGTAGTGTAGGCAGCCTCCTTAATAGGTCTGTTACATTTTCTAAGTGTCCTGCCAATAAAATGCAGCCTTTGGTTAGCCTTCCCCACAACATTTTCTATGTGTTCTTTCCAACTTAAGTTGTTTGTAATCGTAATACCTAGGTATTTAGTTGAATTTACGGCTTTTAGGTTAGACCGATTTATCGTGTAACCGAAGTTTAACGAGTTTCTTTTAGCACTCGTGTGGATGACCTCACACTTTTCGTTATTTAGGGTCAACTGCCACTATTTGAACCATTCAGATATTTTATCTAAATCCTTTTGCAGCTTGTTTTGATCTTCTGATGACGTTATTAGTCGATAAACGACAGTGTCATCTGCAAACAATCAAAGACGGATGCTCAGATTGTCTCCCAAATTGTTTATATAGATAAGGAACAGCAAAGGGCCTATAACACTACCTTGGGGAACACCTGATATCACTTCTGTTTTACTCAATGACTTTCCGTCAATTACTATGAACTGTGACCTCTCTGACAGGAAATCACAAATCCAGTCACGTAACTGAGACGATATTCCATAAGCACGCAATTTCACTATGAGACGCTTGTGGGTACAGTGTCAAAAGCCTTCCGGAAATCCAGGAATATGGAATCGATCTGAAATCTCTTGTCAATAGCACTCAGCATTTCATGCGAATAAAGAGCTAGTTGTGTTTCACAAGAACGATGTTTTCTAAACCCATGTTGACTGTGTGTCAATAGACCGTTTCCTTCGAGGTAATTCATAATGTTCGAACACAAAATATGTTCTAAAATCCTGCTGCATATCGATGTCAACGATATGGGCCTGTAATTTAGTGGATTGCTCCATCTACCTTTCTTGAATATTAGTGTGACCTGTGCAACTTTCCAGTCTTTGGGTATGGATCTTTCGTCGAGCGAACGGTTGTATATGATTAAGTATGGAGCTAATGCATCAGCATACTCAGAAAGGAACCTAAATGGTATACAGTCTGGACCAGAAGACTTGCTTTTATTAAGTGATTTGAGTTGCTTCACTACTCCGAGGATATTCACTTCTACATTACTCATGTTGGCACCTGTTCTCGATTCAAATTTTGAATATTTACTTCGTCTTCTTTTGTGAAGGCATTTCGGAAGGCTGTGTTTAGTAATTCTGCTTTGGCAGCACTGTCTTCGATAGTGATAGATTGTTATTGTGCAGAAAAGCCATTGATTGTTTCTTGCCGCTAACATACTTCACATACGACCAGAATCTCTTTGGATTTTCTGCCAGGTCTACTGCTGACAAAGGCCTTAATGGCCGAAAGCTTTAATTGTGTGAACCTTTTTGTTGTGCCTATCGCGACTCAGCATCTCCCCTATGTGGTGAGTAGCAACTTTCCTTCTCTGGTATTGTTACATTCCATCCTGGATTTTCCAGAGTAAGATGTTAGTGGTATCAACATATAATATTAGCAACATTGCATCTCTTCCAGCTTTTCAGTGATCTGACAAGTACCTCAATCTTATCAGAGGCACGTAAGTAGGCAAGTGTGCTGCAAGTCTCCATAAATACATAATGTTAATTTCATTTCTATGCACCATTTATTTACACCTGCACTTTTGTATATGTGCATGTGTAGTCTGCGCTTTTATTTTTGGTAGGGCGTAGCAATAAAGCTTATCTTTCATATACAATAAGCGCCCTAAGATAATTTAAAAAGTAACTGGCCATGAATGATTAAAAACACCCGCATTACGTTGAATATTTGGTATTTCATTTCAAAATAACTGGCCACTACCAAGAATTATTCGTAGTCCAAAGCAGCTCTCTCTAAAATGTTTACAAGACATAATTTGTGAATAACCTGTGTAATTTTTGTAGCTTTCACAATTTTAGTTGCCTGCGTTCTACCATTACTCAGACCACAGCTTCATAAATTATAAACATATCTGTTTGTCAAACATTGTAGACTGCTATCAATTCAAAGTTCTATTTGTTACATTCGCTGTCTTCAGTAATTTTCCTTGGGTGATTTTTTAAATTACTTGTACTATTTTAATTTATTATCTGGTAATGTGCAAATCTGGATATTTTATTACCATTATCATTGTATAAATCATTCTTAGTTATTTAGTTTTGATTATTTGACACACAACAAATATTTACCTTTATATGCAATGGTGGTGAGAGTAAATATTGTTTGCCAAACCTACTGTGAGCGTGTGTAGGATGTGGACTATGGACATTTTACTGAGGATTTGCAGTGTACATTATATTCATATCAATATAATAAATGGAAAAATGTATTTAAGTTTAACTACTCTTAGGTTTACAAATTTATAATCATGACAACATTTCTTGTTCCTAATTTTTCATTAATCTGCTCAATTATGTGATTTTTTTTCTTTCCACAGAAACATTGCCACTAGAACTTGCATACCTGTAACTTTTCCCACACTTTCTTCTTAGGATTCAGAACGTCATCAGGTGTTCCAGATTCATATCCTTCAATGAAAATTCTTTCTCCTGGAACTGATCCATTTGGTGGTATAAGAGGTTCTACACATTTTGGATCTTCACTGAAAGAAAAATGTTATATGTTCAGTATTAGTGGTCCACAAAAGAGTACCTTAAAACTAAAATTCACGTAAATACAAAAATACGTATGAAGAATTGTATTTCTGGGGGCACACAGCAGATAGTCTGCAGAAGTAATTTACTGATAATCCTTCCATTTATCCGTGTGTACCTGTTACAGTGCTTCCATCACTTTCTTATTACATTGTACTAACAACTTGAAAACTGACATGAAAATAATACTTTTCAATATGCAGAGCCATACGACAGGCTTAGTTATGCATTCCATCTATGTAATCTCGATAATATTCATAATATTCATATTACTTTGAAAACGTGTTGCCAAGTACCGTGTATGTAACTTACAAAATGTATATTATCAGAATGATTTGCCACAGATACCACAAGGAAGTGCAATCACCATGGCCACAGTGTCTACCTGCACATGTTCCAAATAATGGGGTCAGGGACAAATTAACCATGCCTTTCTTCAAAGCAATTGTCTCAGTACATGCAAAACAGCAATTTTTAGTAAAGCAATGTTACAACTGCAGATCGACTAGCCACAAACTTTTTCTCTTGTATCACTTCACACAGTTATCTTCTTTTTCCCAACTAAATGACAGCCATGTTATTTTAGTCCTTTGATAACCTAATGTCTGAGATACACTCTTAAGCATGAGAAGAAATGAGTCTGTGAATAGCAAATCAGCTGTGCAGGCAATACTTCAAATTATTGTTATTTCCAAAAAGTCAGAGTTCTTATACAATCAGTGTGAGCAGAATTTCAGAAAGTTTCTTTTTGATTTTTCAGTAGTTCTTTAACAAAATCTGTTAAACAAAAACTACAAGGCAGTATTCTTTCATTACTTGAAGCACAGGAAATCATTTTATCACTTGACAAAGAATATTGGACTGACCCTCACCCCCGCCCCCCCCCCCCTCTCCTCTCTCACACTGTTAACCTTCTATAACTGTATCATTTACTTTGTGGAACATCTCTCATCTTGTGTGATATTTAATCTGTTTACTTCTTTGTACTTTGTACACTGCAACTACATACTCTTTTCCAAAAATGTACATGCAATTGTCCCCAGCCCCCTGATCAGGATCAGTATGAAGCAACTGCTATATTATTTTCAACCCAGCCTCTATAATATTTAATATCACATGACAAGTGTAGTGCCCAACACAATGACTGTATTTCATAATATGAAAATTACACTGTATGTTTGTAACATCTGTTTTATGTGATCTGTGCAACAGAGAACACTCAACAATGTAAATGTTCTGCACTCATTACCTCACACATCTGGAGTGCAAATTAAGTACTGTTAATGATAACCTCTTTGCAAGTTTTGAAAAAGGAATGGACATTCCTGCTTTTCAGGAAACTTAACTTTTTTTCTACTGAAGTATTCTACTATCAAGTTTTATGGACTTGACAATCCTTTCAAACCACATAGGCTACACAGTATGTCCACATGGCAATGTTGTTAGTAATGCACTCTTAGCTGCTTTTGGCAATGAGAAATGATGCCATGGTACATTTCTTTTGCTTGTATCAGTATGTTTACAACCTTCAGGACTTTATAATTCACTTTCATTTCACTGCACATTATTTTGGCGACACTTTGTACTCTCTTCAGTTCTGTGGACAAGTGCCCTCAGGGAAAATGCAAGAAGCAAAACTGCTGCTTTGTATCTAGATGAAATTTGAATACCCATGTTTCTCTGCCATTTTTTCTGGCCAGAATTCTGTTTTTAATATAGCTTCTTGAATTTCTTTTTCCTACATATCATTAGCAGCTCTAATAGCATCACTTCAAGAAATATTTACTCTCTTATAAAATCTGGGCACAGTTTGTTGTAGTGTACTATTTCATATTGTTAATGTTACAAAATTTATATATACCAGTAATCACATTTATGTGAGACATTTTTCATAGGTCAGAGATGTTCACAGATCAATCAGTCACTCCATACTGTAGTTTAATGTGGTTGGACAAGCTCATGAACAAAAAACAGTATGAATGTTTTACAAGTGAATGTTGCTGAAAGTCGATCACACTGACAACTCAAAGAAGAAATATATATGTGTGTGTGTGTGTGTGTGTGTGTGTGTGTGTAGCTCAGTAAAGGATCTGTCTGAGAGCTAACAAAGTTGTCATTCTTTTTTGGGCACCTGATGGTGATTCAAAGTTTATAATTTTTTGTGAGTAATCTCCTTTCCTCCCGAATTATTTATAATTGTTAGTAATGATTGTTTATACTGATGAGTCTACTTTCCATGAGTGTGGTGATGTTCACTGGCACAACTTTAGGACAAGAGCTCATTACATTCCATATGAAACCTCTAAAGTAAAAGTGAATATTTAGAGCACAATAATACTCGAAAACATTGTTGACCATCTTGGATTTCATATTTATTAAAAGTTGTAGCAATCTATGTTTTTAGGGAGCAAGAAATTATTATATAATGAAATATTTATAGTAAAGTAATTAAATATTTTACATAATTTATATTTTCAGGTGGCACCTAAAATATTGTGTGTGTTGGTTGTTCATTTTAACTTGAGACAAATAAATATCTTGAAGACAACACATCGCACAAAAAAAATGTTTTAGATGAAAAGTTAGTATTAGTAAAGGGGACATCTGTCTGTGCTACAACTGGCTACCTCCTAACCACCCCTCCTGTGTGGGTGGGGTCAACTTTGTATTTTTGAATGCGAACACGTCCCACCTTTATTGCATATTCAGATCATATGCTAGGAAATACATATGGTTTACTCAAACCATTGTTTTTTTTCTATTTTTGGTAGATGGAGCTGCAATTGATAAATATCACATATCAAGCGTGTCAAATTTTTGCACTTAAGAACCAACACATTTGATTGTACATTTCATTTGTGACGTAAATTTAAACCTTTGGGTTCTAACCATTGATACTGATGTTCAAATATTACTTTAGTGTTGCAAATGTGATTACACAGTACAAATAATATTGCTAGAAATTGATATTTCTGGCAAATAAGTTAGATGCACAGTAATGTAGTTTCCTGTTTCCTGCGGCGAGTCCCCAGATTGAGGAGAGTCCCCAGACAATCGGAAATCATGATTTTAGTGGCTGCCCTTGAACCCCTCCTTCAGAGTGACTGGTTTCAGTGTGTCTTTCCATCCAACTGCTGTAACTCAAGTGCTGGCTGCTGTCGGAATACAAACTTGTAATAAGGTAAAACATCCATGAGGTGATAATGAGAGAAACACCTGCAATGGATACACACGATCGTGTATATATTCTCATGCTCGCCTCATCGCTCAGAACATGGCATGCCCAACTGCAGCTCTGGGGCCTTTATAAGCACAAACACTGAATGTCTCAGCGCCACTCCTCTCTAGAGGCTATTCAACACAGCTGATGTAATGTATGTTGTACCTATTGCAGAGATGATCAAAATAATTTTAATTTATGGCGAGGATGTAAGAAGCTCCCCATAGTGAGAGGCAAGAGGAATCACTGAAATGAAGCTCCCAAATCATTAGAGGCAAGGGAATGCACCGTTATCGAGCATCTTTATGGGAACTGAAAAGTATTATGTCAATGTTACAGTTCCTGGATCACGATAAAAAGAGTTTCTAGTCTGACATTGGAACAGTGAACCAGGCTGTACTGTATCATCAACTTTGTAACGCCAGATTAAATTTTGAACATAAATATCAATTCTCAGAAGAGAAAACTTTACTTTTACAATGTAAATGAGATGTAAAATGAAATGTATCAGTTCTTTAATGCAAAAACAGGCACACTCGATATTTGTTGATTACAGCGGCATCCACCATGAATTGAAAACAATGGTTTGAGTAAACCATACGTGTTTTTTGGCATAGAATCTGAATAAGCAATAAAAATGGGAGGTGGGGGTGTTCCCATTTGAAAACACAAACTAGCTGCTGCCCACATGGAGGGGGAGCAGGGTGTGGTTATGACATGGCCAGTTGTAGCACAGACAAGTGTCTCCTTTACTAATATTAACTATTGACCAAGAATTTTTTTTTCGTATGATGCACTATTTTTGAAATATTTAATTGTCTCAAGTTAAAATGAACGCCATGTGTGTATATAGAGCAATTTAGCTGCAACCAATGCCAGGTTTTATGCAATCCACAATGCCTTCTAATACCACGTGCAAGATTTTCTTATTCTCTTTCTAGCTATGTGCAAGCTATTAGCCCTCCAGAAAAAATGAACAGTAGGAAATTTAATAGAGCTACATTTTTTCCTGGGATACATTTTTGCTAGAGGTCATTATTTTCGAATTATTAAAGAAAAATGTACAAATTTACCTCCACATGAGTTTTTCTTGAATAACTCGAAAACTGGCCTCCAACGAAAACATATCCCAGTACAAAATTCAACTACATTAAATTTTCTACAAAAAGGTACTGTTCATTTTTTCTGAAGGACTAATAGTTTGCGGATAGCAAGTGAGAGAATACGAAAATCTTGCATGTGGTTTTTGGTGTTGTAGGTTGAACAAAACTGACTAGTAGGGGCAGCTGAATAATCCTACACATATCTTCATATTTGTATGTGTGTGTGTATTATTTAGTCATAATAGAGCCTTTTATTTGCACAGTAAAAGCATAAATGGTATTTTTCAGACGGGATGTACTTACAATAAAATTCTTCTGAGTATGTGACTGCTAGGCCAGTGAGCAAAATTCTCCATCGTTGCAGCCACTGTTGCAAATGGCCTTCCTCAGGTTAACAAAAACACCCTGAGGAAGGCCATTTGCAACATTGGCCGAAACTTCAGAGAATTTTACTCACTGACCTTGCAGTCACATACCCAGAAGAATTTTATTGACTGTGACAATGGCTGCAAAAGGCTCCTCTTACAGGATGTACTTTTGCTCTGTTACAATTGTACACAGTTGTTATGTTACTGATCTGCATTTCAGATAAATGGTTTGTTTTTATTACAACTAACTATTATACACATGCAGGCACCCTACTCCTCCCATCCACACACCCACTCCCCCTCACACACACACACACACACACACACACACACACACACACACAAATGCAACACACACACACACATGACCACTGTCTCTGGGTTATTCCATCCTTGATTTTACGAAGTCTACATGAAATTATTTTTGTGCCTTGTGCTGTGAATCAGTGTATCACAGATTACTTGAAATTGTTTTATTATTATCAAATAAAAAACATTAAGGAGGATATGTATGAATGTAAAAATTCTAAGATTCTTAAAATGGCTTCTGCAAAATGTACAGTTATCTACTTTACACCATATTCTCACTGTTATCGTCAGCTGTATAAGCACCTTATTTACTTTAGGTGCAGTGCGTCAGAAATTAATTCAGTGAGACAACAGGGTGTGAAACTAAGTAAACTCAGACAACACTCTTGTTTTTAGCTCAACACATTGAGATAAACGTCTAAAGGGCATAACACACTGAACTGAGCTTTTTGATTAGTTTATCAATGTTTTGATTACATTTTAATTTATGAAAGGATAGTTGCAACTCACAATTTAGCGGAGACGTTGAGTCACGACAGGCACAACCAAAAGCTTTTGGCCAACAAGGTGTCTGTCAGAAATAGATAACATATACACATGCACACACTCACTCAAACACAACACACACACACACACACACACACACACACACACACACGACCACAGTCTCAGACTGCTGTTAATAAGTAATAGAAACTTGTTTTGTACCTTAATATTATAGGTTTTGTTTATATTCCTTGTTTAAAACCAGGTTTTTAAAAAAGAATTTGATAATCCGGTATATTTGATAATTCGCACTTATACATCCCCAAGCACACTAGATTATTAAGATCCCATTCTGTTTTGCATATTTTTTGTTGTTTGTATGTGTCAAAGTATATTGATGTGTTGAACTGTATACATAAACTGTCAAAACTTTACTGACCTGCAGAATTTGTTTTATGTAAGCAGCACACCAACTGTAGCACAGAAAAGAAGGGAACCAATGGAAAACTCTCCTGCCTCAGCACAAAAAATGCATGTTCCACTTTAGAAAACTCTGATAGGAAACTGAGGAACCAGCTGCCTCAATTCTCATTCCAGATTCCTCACCAAAAATTTTGGTGTGCCGACATATTCGCAATTCTCTGTGGTGGAAGACAGTAGCAGATAGACAGTGACTGTGGAAACAGTGCCAGTGGGAGAGAAAGAGAGAAGACCAGCGTTGGTGGGAGAGAGAAACTGGTAGTGAAATAGAAAGAGAGAGGGACAAAGACAATAGCAGTGGGAGCCAAAGAGAGAAGATACATTGATGGTTAGTGAAGGGCAGTAGCAGTAAAAAACAGAGAGGGACAGAAATACTGTTCAGGCACATTAATGTGACCACCTGTCAACAGCCTGAATAACCACCTTTGCAGTGCAGACCGCTGCAAGAAGTGCAGCAAAAGTGTCGGTGAGGTTCTGGAAGGTACCAGCAGGGGTGTGGAGCCATGCTGACTAGTGCCACGACCAGCTGTGCTACATTTCTTAGTCGAGGATGTACAGCCCAACTGAGATTGAGGTGGAGCACAGATTTTCGACTGCTTTTAAATTGGGGGTGTGCTGGCCAGGGGAGTACGCGAAACTCATCATAGTGCTCTTGGAACCACACATGTACACCACGAGCTGTGTGACGTGTTGCATTTTCCTGCTGGTAGAAGCATTTGTGCTAAGGAAAAACAAACTGGACTGATAAGACACAGTCCCCAAGGGTAGATGCATTCACAAGATCACCCAGGGAATGCCACAGAAGTATTCCCCAGACCACAATGCTCCAGCCTCCGGCCTGGACACTTCTGATGATTGTTATGGGGTGTTTGCTTCCAGACATTTCACACACTATGTGCCAAAGTCCATCTGTACGGTGGAGCATAAAACGTGATTCATCTGAATAGTCCATCTGTCACCACTCAATGGTATTCACACTCAAATTCCAGCCTTTGTCGGTGACAAACAGCAGTCGGCATGGGTGCATGAACCAGGCACCTGCTCCACCCACAAGCAGCAATGTGTGCCTGAATTCCTGTCGAGAGGACACCATTAGTAGCTCCTTGGTTCATCAGGGCAGGCAGTTGCATGTCAGTTTGCCTGAACACATCAATACGGCCATCATTCACTCCTCTCATCTTGGCCTGTGATACACCACAGTTGCTTTGGTGCTGGTTTTTGGATACTGCCATTTGCCAAGCACGGTGTCTGTTAACCATGGCAGCATGCAAACAGTTTACAAACTTAGCCATTCCAGAAATGCTTCCACCCTTGGCCCAAAAGCCAACGATCATGTCTTTTTGGATGTCAGATAAATCACTCCATTTCCGTATTTTAATAACAACTGCATTGTTTTCCATGTCACAGAGAACAGTGAGAATATTGTGTGAAGTAGATAACCATACATTTTGCAGAAGCCGTTTTAAGAATCTTAGAATTTTTACATTCATACGTATACTCCTTAATGTTTTTTGTTTGCTAATAATAAAACAGTTTCAACTAATCTGCTAGTGCTGCCACCTGCTGCCTGTGAGTAGTTATTGTATGTTGACGTTGAATGTGGTGGTGGTCACACATGGTGGCCACTCAGACTTGGGGAAAAAAAAATCTCTGAGAATTCCAGGTGTGGGAATAAAGACAATGTCATAAGAAGCTCCTGACAAGGGAACCTCCCCATCGCACCCCCCTCAGATTTAGTTAAAAGTTGGCACAGTGGATAGGCCTTGAAAAACTGAACACAGATCTATCAAGAAAACAGGAAGAGGTTGCGTGGAACTATGAACAAAATAAGCAAAATATAGAAACTGAGTAGTCCATGTGCAAGATATGCAACATCAAGGAAACTGCGAGCTCAGGAATGCCGTGGTCCTGTGGTTAGCGTGAGCAGATGTGGAACGAGAGTTCCTGGGTTCAAATCTTCCCTTGAGTGAAGAGTTTAATTTTTTTATTTTCAGACAATTATTATCTGTCACCAGTGTCATATAGAATATATCAGATGCGTTTTCTTGTGGAGGAATCGGTTAACCTATGACCTTGCGATCAAATGTTTTCGGTTCCCATTAGAGAGCACGTCCTTTCGTCTACTAATAGCACCGTTTTGCGGTGCGGTCGTAAAACACAGACACTAAACGTATTACGGTGAACAGAGACATCAATGAACTAATGGACAGATCATAACTTTGTGAAACTAAAGAAAATAAATTTTTCACTCAAGGGAGGATTTGAACCAAGGACCTTACGTTTGGCAGCTGCTCACGCTGACCACAGGGCTCCTCAAGCTCACACTTTCCTTGATGTTGCCTATCTTGCGCATGGGCTACTCACTGTATGTCTTGCTTATTTTTTTCATAGTTCCACACAACTTCTTCCTGTTTTTTCGATTGATCTGTGTTCAGTTTTTCAAGGCCTACCCACTGTGCCAACTTATAAGTAAATCTGAGAGGGGTGCGATGGGGAGGTTCCCTTGTGAGAAATTAGCAATGAGCAGAAAAGGGGGCCTGTGTGTGTGTGTGTGTGTGTGTGTGTGTGTGTGTGTGTGTGTGTGTGTGTGGACTTGAGTGCTTCTCAATATTGACTTTCCTCTCAGCTGTAATTTAGTGGCAGTTAAATAATTTATTTGGACTAATATTCAAATAATCAACACACTTTGAAATACTAAGTATTTTAAAATTTGAGACTAATAAAGCTCGATAAAATTAAATTCCAATGTTCGGTTCAAAACACAGAATTCCCTGAGATTTTACAATATTCCTGAAATTCCTTGAGATTAAACCTGATTTTTTTTTCTGGTAAAAGTTGTCACTTATTATCCACAATTAAGTTATATTTTTGTTTACTTTGGAAGTACTGTCATTTTAAGTTGATGACGCATGCTTTGTATATTTGTTGTTATATCTTTGCAATTTTCAAGCTGCTAGGTTAGTTTCGTTATTGCTGCTGTGCTGTTAATCATGGCTGCTCTGCTGTCTATTTGCACAAAAGAAGAGCAATGTTCAGTGATCCGTTTTTTGTGGTGGGAAGGTGGGTCAGGGGCCGAAATTCATCTAAGACTTTTGGTACGGTACAGGTACAGTGTTTTGCCACAATGGAGCGTCTACGAATGGATTGAAAAATTCCGAAATGGTCGCCCAAGTGTTATGCACAATGAAGGAGCTGGATGACTGTTTACTGCCACAAATGAAGAAACCATTGAGTGTTCACGTGAAATGATTCGCTTAGACAGACAATTAACTATTGACGAAGTGGCACATCATCTGCAAATTAGTCACAGTTCTGCCTACGAAATCTTCCACAACAGACTTGGGTTTCATAAAATTTGTGCAAGATGGTTCTCAAAACAACTCACATGGTTGAAAAAAAAAATTGGATCGCTATGGTAACGAAGGGTACAACTTCTTAGACAGGATCATTACTGGTGACAAAACATGGATCCATCATTATGAGCCGAACAGTAAATGGCAGAGTATGGAATGGAAACATCCAAATTCACCGCACAAGAAAAAGTTCAAGACCCAACCGTCTGCAGGAAAACTGATGCTTACAGTTTTTTGGGACGCACAAGGTCCAGTACTGGACAATTATGGGGAAAGGGGCACAACAATAAACAGTGTACGTTACAGTGAGATGCTTAGTGCCAGGCTAAAGCCTGCGATTTGAAGAAAACACTGAGGATTGCTGTCAAAAAGTGTTTTGTTGTTGCACAACGATGCCCATCCGTATACTGCTGCCCACACTGCTGAAATGCTCCAGAAACTAAAATTTAAGTACTGGATCATCCTCCATATAGTCCTGAGCTTGCCCCTTGTGACTATCACTTGTTTGGTCCACTCAAACAGGCATTAAGGGGCTGTCGATTTGCCTTGGATGAAGCACTGAAAGAAGCGGTGCATTCCTGGCTTGAAGCTCAACCAAGAACCTTCTTTTATGAGGGCATCAGGAAGCTTGTACAATGATGGACCAAGTGCATTGAAACACAAGGAGCCAATGTTGAAAAATGGTATACTTGTAAGTTACTTATTCGATTACAATAAAATTTTATAACTACTTTGCAGACAATAATTGACTTACCCTCGTAATTCTGAGAGAATGCCAGGTTTTTCAGAAAAACCACCACCATGTCACATTAATGTGACTGGGGTGTGTAGGAACAGTGGGAGCAAAAGAGAGAACAGACACTACACATAAAAAATATATGAGTGTTGATCGCACAAAGGCTTGGGGGGTCTGGACCCTTCCAGACTGATGAACTTTATCATGCAGGTATGTTGGAGGGCACATTTGGGACAAAAATTTTCAACAGATGGGTAGAGGGGAAAAGGTAAGTTTGACCCCCCCCCCCCTCCCCCCAGAATTTTTGAGTTGCTGAGATATGGCGCACAGTGGTAAAGAAAGACGAAAGGAAACGTATGTGAGAGAGTAGACAGTAGCAGTGGGATATTCTGCAAGTCAATGGGAGAAAAAGGAGACAGTGGGAGAGAGACATATATAGACATTGGTAGTGATAGAGAGATGCTGATTACGAAGGTGACACAGCTGGCACTCCACTTTTGTATCAGAGTCTTTTAAAGAGGAACATACTCACTTTTTGCTCTCCAACAGGGGCAGTTTTCTGTTGGTTATATTATGCTGATAAGCAAGTAGTTTTTCATCAAATGCTGCAAGAAGTCACAGAGCTAGCATCATTCTGCATCGTAACATAAGCCCTGTCCTCCTCTTCATAATCCTCACAATGAGAGCAACTGAAAATTCCTATTTATCTCCAGCACTTTCATCGTGATAATTTTTAAAGTAATACAGAACCCATTTCTCTAGCATTTACTGAGCAACCTGCTGCTACAATTCAAGAACTTCCCTGTTTTGCTCCCCTGAAAGTTTGGTGTACAGAACTAGTGTTCTTTAATTTATTCTTCATCTGTGATAGTAAATTTTCTTCCTGCTGCTCCAGTGTTCGTCTCTTTTGTTTCTTGAATGACCGCTAACTTGAAATTAGCATCATATTGGCTGTGTGAACCAATAGTGAACCATGAACTCTGAGGTCTAAATTTATCAACACTAAATAATTAAAAGTAGACCCAGCATTAATTTGAAGTGGTATAATTTCGGCCAATTCAGTGTTAAGTTCCACAGAGGACAATGTATTGTTGCCATTCAGTTTGCTAATAATGCTAGTGCTGTACGAAAAGTAAATTGTAACAATCAATAAAGGATACAAATTACAGCCTGTTACTCTGTTAGTAGTAAAAAAGGGTAATAGTGGAGTGTTTATGGAGAGAAACATACATAGTCATCTTGACTTCTTCTGTGTTCCTGTCACAGTAGTATACATTCTGCAGTGACTTTTGTAAGTAATAAAGGAAATGAATGAGCAAAGAAAAAAAGTTACATTTTCCTTAAAAATTATGCATTCAACAATAAAGAAGCAAAAAATTTAAAGTTTAGAATATATATTAAGTTAATTTTTTTATGTGAATAACTGTTTGTTGACCTCCAGTTCCCATTTTTAACTTACCAACAGAAAATACAAGTATGTTGATTACACAGAATATTTATTAAAACGATAATTATGGCCACGACAACCACTGTGAGATGCATAAATCATACATAATGGACATTAAGATATCTAATTTGGTCACAAAGAGACATACATAAAAATATTTTCTATGTAAATATGGTAACCCGCCCATAATACTGTGTTGCGCACCTGGTGCCTCTCTCCATCTATTCCTGTCTTGTGCACCTGATACTTCCCCTCCAGCCATTAACCACCCTTCCTCAACCCTCTTTCCCATTCCACAGCTCCTTTTATGCTCTCACCCACTTCAGCTGATAATCCCTCAACCCAATCAATCCATAGAATTTCAGTCCCAGCACAGTGTACTCAGCCGGCACAATGTATCAACACAGGTGTGTGTGTGTGTGTGTGTGTGTGTGTGTGTGTGTGTGTGTGTGTGTACTTTCATATATAAAATGTTTGCTGTGTGTATAATATGCTCATTGTTCCAAAATTAAATACAATGCACTGTTACATACTTACATGGAGGCACATAGTACCATGCCACAAGATTCAACACCACGCATCTTTGCAGGTTTTAGGTTGCATAGAACAACCACCATACGTTCTCGCATCTCTTCTATTGGAACAAAATTTACTAGCCCACTTACTATTACACGAGGAGAACTTTCACCTAGATTGAAAGAGAACAAAGAAAAAAATATTAGCAAACAAAAAGGGTAACTTTTAAGGTGATGGACATTTTAGTCCACCTCACATGATCGGAGTGTAGCTACAACTATAAAGTAAAAATACAAACATAGATTGCACAACACTGTCTATCTCTGGAATATCTTTATCGATTCTAGACTTATTTACGTGCTGCTAAAAATGAAAGCTCTTTATCATCATCAGTGTTGTTGATGTTTCCTTAATGAGGGAATGCGTGGCTACCTACCAGGCTAGTAGAGATATTTACAGTTTTGTTAGTTGAATGAACTCTGAAGTGAAATAACTGGTTTCCCATTTTACACAAAGAGAGTAACTATGTATCTAACAAAGCAAAGGTCTTCCCTGGCATCAGTCTGATATCACTGCAACTGTTGAACCAACGTAATACAGTAACCACATTGCTGCGACCCAACTACCAGCAATTATTTGTTATTCAGTATATCATTTCTGGATCATTTTTGAAACACTCATTATTTTTATTGTTTATCTATTCTGGGATATTCTATGTTTGCATAATTACCAGCATTCTGGAATATTATATGTGTGTAAAAAAAGCTGCGCTCTCTGATAAGGAAATCAGGTATGTTCTGGCTGTACATTGGTGTCAGTAATAAATGTACTTTCAGAGTGACAATATTGCTGTAAAATCATGGATTTTCTAGACATGTAGTAGAGTATGTAGCAATCAAAACTTACAACCTCAAGTTCCAAAGCACTGAAATACCAAATATGCAACAAGAGGACCACTTACTAGCATCAGGCATATCCTTCAGTACTTTTTTTCATAAAGATTTATATAAATTAAAAAACTGAAAGCCATTTACAATTTTATAATAACATCCAAGTAACATCCATAGACAGGCAAACAATGGCATTCATCATTCCCTCTAGGAATCTATGAGTGCCTTAAAGTTTACAAATGGGTCTGTGCTTTTATGGAGACTTAGAGATATGTTACTATGCACGTTAAAACCTAAAAAAAACTTTCATCCAACTAGAAATGTCATTAAGAATGCAAAAAGGTAATAAAACTTGTTACCAAACTTAAGAATGAGTTCAGACAGCTTACTGCAATGAATTTTAAGTCGCAGAATATAACTATCTGCCATTTGAGATGTGATATATTTCAATTCTCAGCTGCAAATGACATGCAGTAGCGCTTTTAAAATTCTAAAAATCTTAAGCAATTTCAGTTCACAACATATCACCAGATATTCTGTTAAATATGAAAGAATCATTGACGGCTTTCACATTCAATGGCATGAGAAGTAGCTTTCCATATGGGATTGAACAGTCCCAATTAGAAAATAGATTAACATCTGATTACATCATTACTCTACAATTTTCATGTTCCGAACTATATTTAATTATTTTTTGGTAACAATAAAATGACAAGGATAAGCTATGCGTTAGATACTCTGGAAACTTAAGAATTTTTACATAATTTTTTGTTGCAATCTCAAAAGTAAAATATAATTTCAAAAGACAGGAGTATGTTAACTGAGATATGAATGTGAGGATCAGAATGTTAATTTAAAATGAGCAGGACAAATGGACTCTGAGCTTTCACCATTAGGTTGCATCCTTGGCACTGATATGCGCCCATGATACTAACAGGGACATGTGAAAACTGTAACATATGGTGCTAGCACAACCTAGAAAGACTCAGTCTCTCTTGGGTTCAGATTCATTTTGGTTAGCTAAGTTCAGACCAGAAAACATTATATTCTTAATTTGTAATTTTTTAGGAATTCAGCCTTCATTGCATGACAGTGGCCACAGTGCGAAAACAAAAACACTGTAAATTAAAAGCTAGCAAAGTTTTCAGTCTTGTTTATGTGGCTTTCATCAATTGCATGCCTCAACTATTTGGCAAGTTTTCAAATTTACTCATTACAATATTTATATTCCACCATTATCAGACATATTTATATCACTGTAGACAGCAAAATCATACTTCTTGAAGAAATTGCAGGTTAGTTCTAAAACACCAGTGTATGCCAAATGTTGTAAAAAGTGTAACTCAAACAATTTTGATTCATGCAACATGGTAAAAAAACAAGAAGGGATAACACCCTTAAAGTTAATGCACTTAAATGTGCAATATCTCAGAAACAAACTAGACATTCTACAAATATTCATAGAGGAACACTTGCCACATGTACTAGTAATAACGGAACATGGGCTAAAATGCAGTGAAATAATATATTATAGATTAGAAGGTTACATACTAGCAAATAGTTATTGTAGGCAAAACCATAAAGGTGGTGGTGTGGCAGTTTATGTTAATAAGGATACAGAAGCTACAAAAATTTCCTTTCTGGAACACCACACCAAAGAAGGATCAAATGAAATGACAGGTATTGTACTCCACAGTAATGATCTTAAGTTACCAAAGCATAAAGTGATTGGAGTATGTAGGCCACCAAATGTTGATGTAATGCTGTTTATGGATAAACTTTGTAGTGTTATTGGTCAGGCGTTCTAAAGACATTACTATATTAGGTGACTTTAATATAGATGCAAACTCGAATAGTATAGTAAACTTGAAAGTCAATGATGTACTGACCTCATACAATCTCGTAAATATAGTGAATTCTGACACCAGAGTGACAGACACATGTTCCACTAGAATAGATTATGCTATAATCAACAAAGATGTTATAGATAAGGTAAATTACAGTAAAAACAAAGATTCCATGACTTACCAAATGGGAAAGCGCTGGTACATAGACACAATAAAAAGACACACAAACACACACACAAAATTTCAAGCTTTCGCAACCAACGGTTGCTTCGTCAGGAAAGAGGGAAAGACGAAAGGATGTGGGTTTTAAGGGAGAGGGTAAGGAGTCATTCCAATCCCGGGAGTGGAAAGACTTACCTCAGAGGGAAAAAAGGACGGGTATACACACACACACACACACACACACACACACACACACATCCATCCACACATATACAGACACAAGCAGACATATTTAAAGGCCTTTAAATATGTCTGCTTGTGTCTGTATATGTGTGGATGGATATATGTGTGTGTGTGTGTGTGTGTGTGTGTGTGTGTGTGTGGTAAGTCTTTCCACTCCCGGGATTGGAATGACTCCTTACCCTCTCCCTTAAAACCCACATCCTTTCGTCTTTCCCTCTCCTTCCCTCTTTCCTGACGAAGCAACCGTTTGTTGCGAAAGCTTGAAATTTTGTGTGTGTGTTTGTGTGTCTTTTTATTGTGTCTATCTACCAGCGCTTTCCCGTTTGGTAAGTCATGGAATCTTTGTTTTTAACATGTTTTTCCCATGTGGAATGTTTCTTTCTATTTTATTTATATCGTAAATTACAGTAACTTAGATTTTCTTTATTCTGACCACTTCTGTCAGGTGATAGAATACAACAATTCAGTTGTGCCTAAAATAACAAAAATTGTGCTACAGAAACAAATGCTGAATACCTCAAATATTAATGCTTTTAAAGACAAACTAGCGAATGAGAAATGGGATTCTGTGTACCAGGTAAAAGGTTCGGATGAGAAATGCAATGAATTCTACTCAACCCTACAGCATCATTATGAATATAGTTGTCCAGTTAGAGAAATCCAGAAGGTAGTTAAACACTGTCAAAATGGAAGTAATCCTAGACTAAAACTCCCAACAAATCTGATTATGCTCAGGCAGCAAGTACATGACCAAAACCAGCTTTATAAAGCTACTACTAAGCAGGTTTTCAAGGAAAAATACAATAGGGCTAAGCAAACTTTTAAAACTGAAATTGTTAACCTAAGGAAGCAGATTAACAGCAAAACAATAGAACAGTCTGACAACATATGCAAAGCATCTTGGAAACTGATTGACAAATACCGAAAAGGCCCCAACTAGATGAACATGGAACCACTCAGCATAAGACATGATGGTAACATTATAAAAGACCCAGAAACTATATGTAATATTTTTAATAACTACTACATTTCTGGTGAACAATCAACCCATATTATAGATTCACAGGTAGAGATCCGATGCCATCTCACCCAGTGTACCGAATTTGAATTTGTGGAAGTGATTGAGCAGGAGGTTCACAGGGCAATATACCTGCTAAAGAAAAAAATTTCATCTGGATGGGATGGTGTATCCAGTGCTATTACTAAAGCGTGCTTAAAAGAAATCTCTAAACTTCTTATTCACCTGATTAATTGCAGCATTAGAGAAAACATGTATCCAACGGTTCTAAAAATGAGTGTAGTGCAACCAGTGTATAAAAAGGGAAGTAAGGAAGACGTCTCCAACTATAGACCAATATCATTAATTCCCACTTTTAGTAAGATATTCGAAAGCGTTATCCTTTCTCAAAGTGCCTTTTTCACAAAACATAAACTGCTTGTAGATTCGCAGCATGGATTCAGAAAAGAGCTAAGTACAACCACAGCAGTTACACAGTTCATCAATTAAGTTTACTGTCTGTTGGACCAGAAGATGCAGATTGCAGGTATATGTTTGGACTTGACAAGAGCATTTGACACGGTCAACCATAGGGTACTTCTTAAAAAGCTAAAATCTTATAGTATTGGGGATCAAGCCATGAATCTTCTAACCACATACCTGCTCAATCGTAAGCAAAGCACTAAATTGTCATACAAACTAGATAATAAAATCATAAACTCCCAGTCCACCAGTGAACGTTTATTACAAGGTGTACCACAGGGCTCAATCCTTGGACCCTTTCTCTTCCTTATTTATATTAACGACATCGCACAACCCATTAGCTCCCATATTGTAAGCTATGCAGATGACACATCAGTCTTATTCTATGGGAGTAAATCTAATGAGCTAGAATCGCTTTCTACTAGTGGTGTAACAGAAGTAACAAAATACTTCAATGATAAGGGACTCAAGGTGAACGTCTTCAAATCTCAACTACTGACATTTAAAACAGGCAATTCTCATCACAACAATATGAATAGTGTGTGTAATATCTCTGCAACAGAAAACGGTAACTGTAAATTCCTGGGTGTGTATGTTGATGAAAATTTGCGGTGGACATACCACATTAATTTCATACATGGAAAAATCAGTAGTGCCATATATCTCCTCAGTCGGCTCGCAAAGATAGTTCCTAGCCGAGCACTGAAATTAGTATATTATGGAACACTTTACCCCTTTCTCAATTACGGAATTGAATTTTGGGGCTGTGCATTTGATGTACATTTCAAAAAGAATACTACTACTACTACAGAAAAGAGCAATAAGACATATACATGGGATGGGACATAGAGATTCATATCGTGAAGTGTTTGTGCAGCACAAAGATCTGACAATATATTCTCTGTAAATCTTCAAAATAGTTGTATTTTTTTATAAGTCAACCAACAGAAGCTATCAAGGGCAGTGATGTACATGATCACAACACTAGAACAAAGTGTAACTATTTCCGTAATAGAACAATGTTACAAATGACTGATAGAAGTCCATATATCAGTGGTTTGATTTGGTATAACAACCTACCAAACTCTCTAAGAACACACACAAGAAATGTTTTTAAAATAAAATTAACATCTTTTCTAATAGCAAAATGTTTATATTCTTTCAACGAATTTTAAGATAGTGATTGTAACATGAGGTATCAGCATATCAGTTGTAATGTGATAAATGTAAAAAATAGACATAAGAAGCAACAGCTACAGAATATAGTGTATCTTATAAGTGTAAATATAACCATAATATTAAGTCTGACGTTTGCAAAATCCATTATTAAGATGGCTCCATGCAAAGAAAACGTAAATAAATAAATAAATGTTTCCAGTGCAGTTCCAATGGTAAGTACTCTGTACAAGATGTCTCCAGGCTCTGAATAAGAGTAAATTTTGTTATTTAACTTTTTTGTCCATTGCCTTTCAGCTGATGCAACAGTGATCCACTGGTTCAAGCTGGAATAGGCCGAATCATTAGCAAAGCCACTCTGCCAATCAAATCGCATCGCAGCATCACCTGACTTGTAAGAATGAGGGCTCTCTGAGCTGCGACCAAAGAAAACTTCTCTCTTCTGTTCTGAGCCACCACCTACACCAGACACTAAATGGCTTAGTTCCTTTACCTTTGCATTTTCCTCCTTCTCCAAGATAGGTCTCTGGCCACTGCAGTTATTTTCTCTTGCCCCCCTGTCAATTCCCACCACGCTATTTCCACAAGAAAACAAACTGATGATATGGTATATATATCTGATTGCCATATATTAACTACAAGCCCACATGACTTTTCAAACACAAGCCCACATGACTTTTCAAACCTTACAATGCACCTGAGGTGGTCTACAAACAGGCATCAGGAGGTTGACGTCAAACTCACCCTCTTTTGGGCCATAAGGTGCTGCATACGTATTACTAAGACATGAGCAGATGCATGAAAACATTGTGCAGGTCGTTCGGCTCCACACTGTGACAACAGACAACTGCTTAGTGCATTCAGTTTGGGCTGCCTGGCCCAGTCTACCCATAGCTGCCAATGCTGCAGCAACTGTGTGAAGCCGTCTGCCTCTGCTACCGTTGCGCAAGGCCATGTCATAGTTACGATGAATGAGCACTACCCCACCACTGTATCGCTGCCATTTGTCCATCAACAAATGTTAGTCACGAGCTTCAATTTTAGGAAGAAGACGCTGGCATGGTCCAATGCCTGCTGGAGACATTCCCAAGAGCTGCTGCTGAAGACATTTTGTGTGTTACGATTTGTGTAGTTTAAAGTGATGCACAACATCATGTCACAGGGACGACTGGAAATGGATCCTGACATGCAAGCAAGGCTGGATCAATTAGTGGGGAGGATGAAGATCTGCAAGGGCATTTTAATGAGGCATTAGTTAATGCAACTCTATAGCAGCACTGTGCCAACAGCTAGCCATGCTTCCCCATCTCCTGGGTTCACACAGTCAGTCCCGTCCTGGCCTATAATTGATGTTGCAATGGGTTTGCCAGTTCCCACCTTTTCAGGTAAACCAGGGGAAAATATCCACACTTTCATACAAAATTTAATAGATGTAGAGAAACTACCTGCATGGAGTAACAAAATGTTGGTAGGAGTTGCTAAGATTAAGTTGCAAGGAGAGCCACAACTTATGTAAATTCCATGGGAGGTCTCAAAAATATCAAGACATTTGATGTTCTTGCAAAAAGGCTAGTGGATTGATATGGAAATAAGCACAGTGTTAGCTACTATAGGGACAAAGTTTCTGCCCTACACCAAAATTCCACAGAGTATTTAAAACATTTTGCTGATCAAATAAGAGTTGTATCGTGTCATATATACGTACCAAGGAAAATGATGAAAGGGATGAAGTACTACTCAGTGAAGAAAGAACCCGCTTTGTACATTTAATTGTTCACAGGACTGACCCACACTCTTCTAGATATGCATTCTTTACCAAATCACACTCCACTAGTTAAAAATGCCTAGGTCACAAAGCTCATAAGTGTTTAGCACCAGCAAGTACCTACTGTAGAAAGATTGGACGCAAGAAAGCTAACTTTCAGTCTCTAAAGCATTACTCAGCTAATAAAATAGATTATCAAGATGGCCAATGGAATGTGAATATGGGAAACGTGTACAGGAGTGGTCCTGCCACCACCCCTTGCTCTTCTTCGGCGACGTGAATCCAGTAAGAGAGATAGGGACTTGTTCAAGTGGCAAATTCAACTTTGCAAGGCACAATCAACAGTATACTGTCTAACATAATCACTGATACATGAGCGTAAGTGAATGTTTCATTCATTAAACCTACACATGATCAAGAATTACTCCCACCATATTGCAGACTGAGTGGATTGGGGAAAAAAAGATAATTTACCCAAAGGCTCACAAAATGTGGGACCGGAAACCAACGGAAGGAAGTACCAGTTCACGTTCAAAGTGGTTTGAAACCATGATCACAATTTCAATGCCACTTTAGGCAACTATTCTCTGCACTATTTTCAATGCACTGTTGGTTACCAATACGAGAAGTCCAAATTGAGGAAATGTCTACCAGTTTGGCAGTGTTCCCACTATAAGGATGCGAAGGAGACGAGAATGAATGGCCGTGTTCCAACAAGCCACTAAACCACATTTCTCAGTTTTGAAGTTAAACACAATCAAGAAAATGTTGGGTGGTATAAGCAAAATCATTTGGATGGAAGTAAAGAATGATTATTTTGTGTGTGTGTGTGTGTGTGTGTGTGTGTGTGTGTGTGTGTGTGTGTGTGTGGGAGGGGGGGGGGGAGATAATGTCTTAGTGGATTCATTGACAAGAAATGAAGTTTTAGAGTAGACAGATGCATGTGAAGCACAGTGCTTCTGCCAGTGAGCGTAGATAATTTTGGAAGCAGAGATGTTAAAATTCCCTGAGGTACCACACTCACCAAAGTGCATGAAGTAAATACTGATGAAATAACAGTATACCACGAAAATGAACAACCTGAAATAAATTTAACACAAATTCTACACCTGTCTAAGAGAAGCACTGTACCCTTTTGTAGCAGAATTTGCAACTAAGAAGAAAAGAAAAAGCTTCCAGCAAAACTCAAGAGAGAACCCTTCTGCACAAAATCCAATGCTCACTAAACCTGTTACATATTAACTGCTAAGTTCTCATCGCTTCAATTTACATTCTATTCCTCCATATAATTTAAAATCTATAGATTGACAATGAATTTTATCATAAGTCGTAGGTGGGAGGAAGGGTTAATATTTTATACATAAATCTATTGATTAGCCATATTGATAATTCTGCTGTGCGTTTTCACCTCATTGGGCTCAGATTAGCTAGAATATTTTGCTCAAGTGTTGCATTTGTGCTATTCTTGTAAAGTTGCCTTTGGTTTTATATGGGTTTTTAAGCATATTAGTTTCATATTACTACTGCTTGTAAAGAACTTATTCCCCACTAAATTGTTGCAGTGGACAATAACCTCTCCATACAGACATCTGGCTTTCGTCAAATAATGCTAGCCACAGAGCTGATACCTTTTTCTCCAATGCGTGCCACTCTGTGTTCTAATGTGGTTGTACCTCAGTTCCACACAAGTAACAGATTCCTGTGCTAGTAATGCATCACTGCTTTGACATTTCTGGGTTACATGCCCCTGTTATCCCAAAATTAACCGGCACTCCCTTTACAGTCTTGTTTCATTGTCTTTTATTCACTTATTCCTCTACATTTTATTATCTGCCTCTACTAATGAATGGTTTTGTTACACGTTCAAATTATTTTGCTATGTTGAGACACTGATGCTAAATAGTTTCCAAATTTGTCCAGTATGGCAAAGTTATGTTCAAAGTTTAAGAAATTTGAAAATTTGCATTACAAAAGTGCAGATACAAGCCAGTGCTGTGGAGAAATCCATTGCATTGTTGTGAATTTGAAAAAATAAGATTTCACTCTCTGCTGAGCTGATCCACCTATCATCCAACCGCCGTTGGATAGGCGTAACCCAGAACTGCTCCACGCACATGGTCTCCATGTATCATTGGCAACACAATTCAGCATCTTTTAGGACTCTATTTCTTCTTGGAACATATGCATAACAAATTAGACTTGTTCCCAACTGATAGTCGAATTAACACAATCTCTGTTCTTCTGCATAAGTATCAGTTAGTTATATGCCATCCTATCCCCCATTCTGGCTTTCCTTGTGTGTTCCAATCAGTATTTTACTCTACATGCATACTGAGTAATGCTGCATAATAGCAGAGTACTATTCAATGTCTTTCACTGCTGTATCCTGGGACCTCAATTACAGTTCTCTGTACAGTTGAAAGAAACTTTGACTGCCACTATTGAACCATTTCTGCTATTCATTTCAGAATTTAACTGATATCTCAGTGCACATTTTATCAGTTCTTCCTGATACTTACAACACTGAGTTTTTCAATTCATTGGATTAGCTGGCATAGGAGCAGCAACAAATCACTAGATGGAGGTGCCGCCCATATTATGGCATTCCCCCATATTTTACTTAATGTAACTGTTCGAGCAGTTACTTCCACCCTGTTTGCTATTCTGATAGTAAGTGTGACTGTATATGATATTTCACTTGCAATTTATGTAGTAGAACACATACAGCCACTCCAGCTGACCATTTGTCTTCTACTGTCACTAACTGTAATTTTGTAAGCTGACTTAGGATTATTTTCTTTTAATTAAAACTATTGTTTTGTATTTGTCTAATTTAAAACAATAGTCTTTTTTATTGTGCTGATTTGATCATTAAGTATTGCTTCAGTGTCACGTGTTTAATTATAGGGCATAATTAATGGTGCTAACAAAGTTTAAATAAATTTTACTTATGATGCTTCCACTATTCCTGATTATATTTAAATAAACTGTCATGTTTCAAAATTCTGTTCAGCAATTTCAATCTGCCCTATTGTCAAGTTGGCAACCAATTGGTGCCACCCTGGTGGTTACCTGGTCACTACAAGGACGTTTGGCACTGAGTGCTGACATCGCCTGGGGAGGGGTCGGGGAGGGGGGGGGGGGATAAAAAAACCACTGCAGTCTGACGAGGAGCTCTTTCAATGTCACATGATCCCTATTCTATTAAAAATCATACGACTGTTTCAGTTGTTTGTACTCCTTAAAGCTACCTCTAAAACCAGCTTCAGCTCCCTTTGTAATGCCACCAGTGATACGAGCCTTTGTTGACAACTATGGTCACTGCATGGTGATGTAATAGTTATACTCAAATTTAAAGACTTTAATTATGAAATGAAATTAAAATATTATTACCCATGGATTTAAGATACCACTGAGACTGTCAAATTCACCCATGGTGAATTCTTTCAGGGAGAGGGAGGAGATGTATAAGGTACCGCCCCTCCCCCCTTCCTGTCCCTGCCTAGGCCATGAATGCCAGTAATTTTTATTATTTAAATTTTATAAAGGGCCACTTTCTTTTTTAATCTATTGCCTTTCAGCTGATGCGATGACAATCGACTGCATGACACTGGAATAGGCCGAATTGTTGCTGGTAAAGCTGCCTTGCAAATCAAATCACGTGGCAAAATCAACTGACTTGTCAGACTGAGGGCTCTCGGAGCCGTGATTTCCTTTATCTTTGATTTTTCCCTTCTTCTTCGAAACGGTTCTAGGGCTACTGGAGTTATCTTCTGTCATCCCCCTGACAATTTTCATCATGTAATCCCCATGAGCAAATGAACTGACAGAGTTTCTTTTTCCATGGCTGAGTACTTTACATTAATTACAAGCCCACGCCGCTTTCCAGTCCTGACTATAACACCCCCCCTCCCTCCCCACCAAGGGGGTGTAGAAACCTTAATGTCATGATGACACATACAACGAGTTGATACAGATGATAAAATGTCAGTAAAGCAAATGTGCATTTAATGAAACATTCAGCTTATTCTGTGACCTATGAAAGGAGAGAATTTATATCAAAAGGAAAGGTGAGGGTTTAAAGTTTTGTTGATTTTGATATTGTTAGAGATGGAATAGTGCCTCAGCTGTAGAGAATGGAACAAGGAAGCAACCAAAGCATATTTAAGGGACCATTATAACACTTATCCACAGTAGTTTAAGAAAACTGCAGGAAAGGTAAACCAGAACAGCTCATTTTGGACTTACTACCACTCAATATAAATTCAGCATACTAAATAGTGTGCACAAAAATCAATAAAGTTTATTTAGGTAGATGTTTCTGACAGTTATGAATGGATGTCCAATTTCTCAGCTGGTCACACAATTCCCTCTGCTAAACCGTAGCTCCTGGCAGAAGTTTGTAATTCAAGTTATGTAGCATTCTGGATACAGTGGAAACAATAAATTACTTAAAATTCTAGGTCTTACATATACAGGATGTACATAAAGTCTGGGAACACTTCCAATTATTTATTGCAGAATAACCAAACATTGTACAGATATCATACAAATGTCATTTTTAAGAGAAACCCTGAAAGTTTTTTTTCACGTATACTGCCATAGCGTAGTTTGCTAGTTTGCCGACAGTAGCGCTACTCGCAAACAAGGCAATTTTAGGAGTGGAGAGAGCTTTCTGTGTGTTGGAGTTTGACAAAAACAAGTGTGCTACAGCTGTTCAACGAATGTTTAGAACCAAGTACGGTAAGAAGCCACCAACAAGTAAGGCCATTTACCACTGGCACAACAAATTTGTTACAACGGATTGCTTATGCCTGGCAAAGAGAAGCAGATGTCCCAGTGTGAGTGAAGTGAATGTGGAGTGCATACGAGAGACATTCATAAGGAATCCAAATAAATTGATGTGTCGTTCATGTGGTGACACATTAAAGAACTGATGTATGTACCGCCTCTACCACATGATGCAGCAGAGCTCCGGGAGAGAATACGGGAAGTGACTGCCACAGTCGATGATGCCATGCTGGAATGGGTATGGCAAGAATTCGAATACCGTACTGACATCTGCTGGGTCACTCATGGTTCGCATATCGAATATATGTAAAAAAATTCAGTTTCTTTTCATAATGCAATATGTATGACATCTGTAAAATGTTTAGTTCTTGTGCAATAAATAATTGAAAATATTTCCGGACTTTACGTACACCCTGTATGTTAATACAATGATTTTAGGTTCCTGCTTTCATTCACACATTTTGCAAATCCCACGATGAAGCAGAGCCATCAGGAATGCGAAAAAAGTCAAGTTTCTTGCACTTTTATGTACAGCTATTCAAAGTATTTAGAATTTCAACTCCTGAAGGTAAGTTCTGATTAGTCATTCTCATTTTATTTTATAGTTTTCTCAAGTGAATTTTCTTTTGAATATGAAGAACTAACTCATTAATTACTTTAGTTAAAACTAATAGTGATTAAAGAGCAGAAAATTATATGAGGATGTGTTGTTTCATTCAACTGTGCCTGGTCATAAAACCAAACATATGTAACAAGAACTTAAGACACAACAACATGGAACAAAAGGGTAGTCACAAATTTACTTCCCCTCACCAAAGTCAAACAGTGACTTTTATACTTCATTCAAGAATGAGTGTTCCCATCAACCCATTTTTTTCTTTTGCTGGATGAGCAAACTGCTGGTTCTGTAAGGCACTGATTGTGCTATCGTTTGTTTCTGCTTATTTCAGATGTATGTTTCTAAGTGGCAGTTTCCCTTGACTGTAGAATGATCATGTAGTTATAGAAGGAAATTTAGATAATATCCTTACCAACATCTATTTTTTCAACATAAAGGGCATCAGCATCAGGGTGCTTCTCAACTTCAACTATTTTTCCAACACGGATATCAAGGCGCTGTGGCGATACATCATCAACAGGAGACTCTGTAAATAATAATTTATATACTCAGGACTAGTAAAAGAAAAAAATAATTTAAGTTGAAACAAAACATATAAATTATACACAATATTTTCATACATAGAGCATGTTTACAATGAGATAAAAGAGGCTATTGTACTATGACATCTAAAGCACATACATGAAGGTTATCAATGAATATATTTTTTTGCTAACAAGGAGAACACACGGCAATTGGATGTTTCTAATTTTGTTATATTTATGGCACATGAAGTTCAAAAACCAAATATCAGTGTTTCAAAGCAGTTTGATGTAGTTTCAAAAAATTGTTGAGAAACCTGACTTTCAAGTTTTTTCCTTGCCTTTAATACCCTAAAGTAAGGATGATTTTTCGAGTGGCTCTGCAGCAGAATTCTTTCCTGCCATGTGGGCGACCTGGGCTCAGCAACCAGAGACAGTGATTTTTGTGTGTGTGTGTGTGTGTGTGTGTGTGTGTGTGTGTGTGTGTTGTCTACTGCAGAAGCAGGCCTTTTGGCCACAAGCTTACTTGTTTAACAGTTTTTTTGTTGTGCCTGTCTGTGACTCAACATCACCACTATATGGTGAATAGCAATTTGTCCTTTTCATAATATTGTCAATATTTGGGAAACATTACATAACATAATTTTCATAGAAAACATTTGGTTTTTCGTATTCTTCCCATGTTAACTTAGAAACAGCAAATTACTGCAAGTTACTGGAGATAAAGATCACATGTTAATTACTTAACGAAACATACACTGATTTCCATGAGCTGTGCTAGAAGTGATTGCAAGTAAACAACTTTTTAAAAAATCTGAAAAAGATTCTTTTGCTGATTAGATCAAGAAATAGACTGTGTGAGCTGTCCCTTTAAAATGCTGATAAAGAAGAGCCACTATATTGTACAGAAATGACACTATTATAGCTTTTTCAAAAAAAGGAGGGAGGGAGAGACAGAGAGAGAGAGAGAGAGAGAGAGAGGAGCACCCATACTTACAGGCAACATCTGACGGGCCCAACATTTTATTTACATCCCAGAATAAAAAAAACAAACTTTCAACAGCACTGCTGAGAACACTTATTTAGTGTTTATTAATATTTAAATTCCTCATACATTTATTAAAAAATAAGGTGGTATGCCTCTGAAAATAAAATTATTCAGTATTTGAAAACATTCTTGAACATTTAAAACCACTTTTTAGGGTTTTTGAAATTTAGGGTCGTAATAAGTTATGAATTTAGGATTGTCACACACAGTATTACACATTTTAATGTGTAGCATGACCTAATGAAAACTGATTGTCACTCATTATGCTATTCATGTTAGTGATCTGTATTTTCTGCACAACCTTTATCTAACAATAAAGACTGGGACAGAAGCAGCCACTTTCCACAACTTTTCCAAATATATTTTGTTTTATTGTCTTTTCATTTAGAACAATGCCTTCTGGAGCATCTTCCTTCTCAATGGCAATCCAAGCTAGCTGTGCTGCTAGCTGTGCTGCCAGCTGGCAAATGTTCCTTGGGAGATTATTCTGGTTAACACTCTGTGCCATGTGTAGTTTTATCTGTTTCAAACTCAGTTGCTTGAGAACAAGCCTTACTGAAATATCTAATCCTGAGCTTGGTTTGTGTACTGCAAATGCATTCATACCAGCCATCTTAAAAAACACGCACAATGAACACTTGTTTGCCTTCCAACATTATATTCTGAACACATGGCAACAACCACATCCACTCTGCTCTTTGTTGAGTTATTGAACATAACAGTCTCCGGCTTCTTCAGATTAACCATTTCTTTGTTGATTTTATTGTTTGTATGTATTGATGACAACTGAATTACACATTTATATTTCTTTGGCTCATATGATATGATACAAACATGAAATTGTCACTATATCCAAATATGCAGTAATGTATTTCTCTTTTCTTGTGAGGCAAGATTTCCAAAGGCTGTTTTATTTTATTTTTGCACAATGTTCCAACAAGTGCAAGCTTACAATCTGTAAAAAGTTTTCTAGCATAAGTGTAAATTGTGAACTAATCATCAAAGGTAGTATAGTGCCTTCTGTTCCCTTCACTGGCTCTGTAAGTCTGAGCACATCATCATCAGCTGTGTTGCTCACTTGGAAGATACCTGCAGGTTGTTGTCCCACATGTACTTCCAAGTTTTGTACATAGTATGTTTTTGTATCTGCCATGAAAATACTTTGATCTCATACTTTCCAGATTTTGAAGGAACTAAAACATTAACCAAAGATAGTAACATTTCATCCATTGTAAGGTATTCACTTGTTGCGTAATGCCTTGCAGGGTGTTTTGTGTGTCCCTACATCACTTATATGGGCCAATTTATCACTTTTATGTTCTCTCTTGTGTAAATATTACCTAATTTAACCCATCTCAAAAGAAAACAAAATCTTGAAGTTACATACATGGAGGGAAAATTTCTGTCCCTGTGCCACAAGTGTCCCAAAATTCTTCCATATTCATTTTGCATCCATAAAGACAGCCAGAAATGTACAAAAGACTCACAAATACCTTCAGCTTCTCTTTTTCCAAGTTTATTGCAGTATTTGAGTTACTTTTATAAAGAGATGTAAGTGAGCTATGTAATTATTTGTGCTCTTTATTATCAAATGGAGAAAATCTTTGCCAATGAACAATTCCCAGGCTTTGACAATGGTGGTAGCATTTCTGACTTCTCCACTGACACCAAGCAAATGCATAATTATACTGCTAAGCTGGTACAGACATTTTGGGTGGAAACATTTTTCAGCCATTTAATTCATCCATTTCTCGACAAATAACAAAGTGAAGACTCACTGGAACCAACCAAACTAGTTGATAGAGAATCTAGAATAGTCTTAGTGAGTGTACCCATGTTTCTGATAGAAGTAACGATGTTATCTTCACTGTTCAGCTGTTTGTCACTCACTTCACTTTCCATGTTCTCATTACTTTCAGGAACAAAATTAGAATCTACAATCAAATTGTCATTATAACTTTCTACTAAGTTTTTTAATTTCTTCCTCAGTTAGCGGACACTGCCAAGCGATTTTCACACAGTTTTATTGCTCTCAATGCATATAAAAAGCAAAGTGTGAAAGCAGAAAGAGTTAACACAAATAGATGGGCTGGGCCTCTCAGACTCAGAATGTGTTTCTTCCCACGTCAACAATTAACTGGTGAACAAAGAAGAATGATGAAACAAGTAGTGGGTTCAAGGAATGTTAACTGAAAGCTACAAGTACTTAGAAATTTTAACAGATTTACTAAAGAGACTGCCTACACTTGTCTGTCCTCTTTTGGAGTACTGTTGTGCAGTCTGGGATCCTTACCAGATAGGATTAAAGAAGTACATCAAGAAAGTTCAAAGCAAAGCAGCACATTTTGTATTATTGCGAAATAGGGGAGAGAGTGTCATTGACATGATACAGAATTTGGGGTGGACATCACTAAAACAAAGTCTTTTTCATTGCGGCGTAATCTCACAAAATTTCAGCCACCAGCTTTCTCCTCTGAATGCAAATATATTTAATTGATGCCAATCTACATAGGAAGAAATGTCATCAGAATAATATAACGGAAATCAGATCTTGCACAGAAAGGTACAGGTGTTTGTTTTTTCCGCATGCTCTTCAAGATTGGAATAATAGAGAATTATCATGAAGGTGATTTGATGAAACCTCTGCCAGGCACTTAAGTGTAATTTGCAGAGTATCCATGTAGATTTAGATGTACAATGCAACCGTTCTAGGTTTTTAAGGGCACCTGTCCAGGGTGACATGAAGGAAATCTATGGCCTTGTTGGCACAAGAAGGTGAGAGTCTCAGCAGCCGAGAAGGCGGATGAATTTTTCTTCAGTCTGAACCTAAACTTAAAACCTATGGTATCAAGGCTGTGACAGAATCTAATGTGCAGTGTCTATACTCCAAAGAACTGGCTGCAAAGGACATTGGTCCTCCATATTAAAAACTCCTCTGAAACTAACCACTTCAACTAATACCTTGACTTGGCAAATAGCCAATGAGCATATGATAAGAACCAATTTACCTTTAGTGTACTTAATCCCCTGTTGACTTTAACCAATGCAAGCAGGCTACCGGATTCAGGGAATACCTCAGAATCCATAATGAATCAAACATCAAAGATAAGACCATAAATGACCTTTAAATTGGACACCATTAACATAGAGACCAAGATCGAAGATGGTGAACTAAAATAAGTCCTCGACAGTATAAAGGAATATGGGATTGCTATCTTGTCACTGCAAGAAATGAGATTCAAGGATGAGAAGGATTAGAACACAACAGAGTAAGAATGGTATATCATATTAAGAGAAGACCAGGTCACAGGGTTACACAACAGCCTTTTACGTTTGACACAGGAAGACACTATTTGGCCAGTGTTACTGAATAAAAGTGTATGATGGTTGGTTGATTGGGGTTGAAGGGACCAAACAGCAATGCCATCAGTCCTATGTTTCAAATGTGGTCCATTCAGATAGTGTGACATCTCAGAAAAGTCAGAACGATAAAAGGGAAAAGGCTAAAAAACGTAGAAGTGCAGTCTTGTCATCAATGGTAAAAACAAAATGAGGTAAATCGGCAAGAGAGGGACCCCAGCGCTATGCTAGAGGCAGGAAATATCCCACCTCTGAAGCAGTAGAGGCAAGACCACCTGCGACTTACAAGCGTTCAGTCGCTAGAATGTAGAAGTGTGTATGGGAAAAGGAGACTAACCAATCCTAAAAATTGATAAAAATAGAGTAAAAGGGGAAGAAAAGAGGATCTCAGCCAGGGAGGGGAGTCGGCAATCTCCAAACAGCTTACAGTGGGAGATACCCCAACACTCATCACCCTGCCCCAACGCCAGAGTGAGGTTAAACACCTTAAAACTGAGAATAAAAACCACTTTCCCACAGAAAACTGAGAACCATTCGACTACCCGGGAATCGTCAGCCAACATTAAAGGTAAAGTGCGGGGGAGTCTGTACTTAGTACACAGAGCCAAAAGAAGGGGGCATTCCACCAAACTGTGGGCTAGTGACTGGAAGGCTCCACAACCAAATAATGGGGGTGGCTCATTACGCAAAAGAAAACCATGGGTGAACCTGGTATGGCCGATGCGGAGACGACACAGTGTGGTCGAGTCCTTTCGGGAGAGGCGTAAGGAAGAATGCCACGGGCCTGGTGTCACCTTAATCCCACGAAGTTTATTAGACAGGGAGGTACTCTGCCAAGAGTTGGCCCATGATTGTGCGAAGTGGGATTTGATGTGAAGCCGTAAATCCGCTGCAGGAGGGGTTACAGAGAATGGGGGGCTAAGTGACTGCTCCACCAGCCAAACAATCAGCAAGCTCATTACCCAGGATACCCACATGGCCAGGGACCCAAAGGAAGTCAACGGAACAAGCACCACAGTGAAGATCAGCGAGATGGTCACGGATGGCAGAGACCAAGGGATGGCGTGAAAAACACTGGTCAATGGCCAGAAGGCCACTCATTGAGTCCATACATAACAAAACGTGGTTGTGTTGGGACTGTTTACTAAAGGTAAGGGCCTGTGAAATTGCCATCAATTCCACAGTAAACACTCCACATGTAGGTGGCAGCAGATGATTTTCCATGCCAACTGAGGATGTGAAGGCATATCCCACACAATCAGCAGATTTAGAGCCATCTGTGTAAAAAACAACAGCATCCTGAAACTCCCATAAAATCCGGCGGAAAAAGGAACGGAACACCATTCGGGGGATGGAATCTTTTAGACCTCGGCGGAGATCCATCCGAATTCGGGGCCGAGGAACTAACCAAGGGAGATTAGGGGAGGGGGGGGGGGGGGGGAGATAGTGGAAGACAGGACAAAGAAGGAAGCTGAAAATCGCAGCGTAGAGACGCGAGGTGGAGACCAACCGGTAAACCTGTCCGAGGACGGGAATCAGTTGGGCAACGTCTGTGGTCTGGGAACAGAATAGAGTAGGAAGGATGAGTAGGAGAGGGACAGACAGCGACTTCATAAGACACCAGAAGCTGGGACCACTAAACAGAAAGGGGGGGATCCCAGCTTCAACCAGGAGACTATCAACAGGGCTAGTTGGGAAGGCACCGGTGGCCGAATGAATACCACAATGGTGGACTGGATCCAGCACGTGTAGTATGGAAGGAGCAGCTGAACCATAAACTTGATAACCATAGTCCAAGCAAGACGAAACTAAAGCACGATAAAGGCGGAGAAGGATGGCAGTCTGCACCCCAAGAAGTGTAGGCAACGAAGCGAAGGACATTGAGTTTATGGAAACATCCTACATTCAGAAGTCTGATATGGGGCAGCCAAGTGAGCTTATTGTCGAAAAGAAGACCTAGGAAACGAAACTGTGGGACCACAGACATTCGTTGTGCATCGAGATAGAGCTCTGGATCGGGGTGGATCGCAGTACAATGACAGAAGTGGACCACCCGCGATTTTGAAGGACAGAATTGAAACCCGTGTGAGGGGGTCCATGCAGAGGCATGCCGTATAGCTCCCTGGAGCTGCCATTCTGCGGAGGCCATCGAAGAGGAACTGACCCAAATGCAGAAAACATCCACACACAGAGCAGGGGGACCAAAGGACCGACAGAGGCCCTAAGTCCATCGATAGCAATGAGGAAAATAAGTACACTCAATACAGAACCCTGTGGGATGCCAGTCTCCTGGGTCCATGGAGAACTAAAAACAGTACCAACCCGAACCCTGAACGACTGACGGAACGGGAATTGGAGGTAAAAATCGGGAGTGGGCCCTCGAAGACCCCAATGATGAAGTGTAAGTAAGATGTGATGGCGCCAAGCTGTGTCATAGGCCTTGTGAACGTTGAAAAATACTGCAACCAAATGGTAGCACTGGGAAAAAGCCTGCCAAACTGCGGATTTCAAGTGAAGTAAATGATCGATCGGAGAACGTCCCTCTCGTAAGCCACACTGGTAAGGTGACAATAGATCCCGAGATTTGAGGACCCAATTGAGCCGACGGGCTACCATCCATTCAAGTAACTAGCAAACAACATTTGTCAGACTAATTGGCTGATAGCATTCAACAAATAGGGGGTTATTACCAGGCTTAAGGACAGGAACCACGATGCTATCCCTCCACTGAGAAGGAAAGTCACCCTGGAGCCAAATATGGTTAAACACCTGGAGAAGATATTGCACTGTGGAGCACTGAGATGTTGAAGCAGTTGGTTATGAATGGAGTCTGGGCCAGGGGCCGTATCATGAGAAGCAGAAAGTGCGGTAAGAAATTCCCATTCAGTAAAAGGTTCGTTGTAAGATTCTGACGGACAAGGGATAAAACATAAGGTGGAAGTTTCGGCCCGCTGTTTCCGGTGAAGGAAAGCAGCCTGATAGGAGGCTGATGCTGATGCCGTTGCAAAATGGGTCACAAGATGTTCCGCAAGAATCAACGGGTCCGTACAAAGGCCATCTGGGAGGTGAAGGCATGGGAGGGTGGACTGCCGATGGCAACCTTGGAGAGAGTGAAGTGTAGCCCATACCCGTGACATAGGGACAGGAGAACCGAGGGAAGAAACAAAGCGATCCCAACACAGCTGTTTGCTCTGTTTGATTAAATAATGGGCTTTAGCGCAAAGGCGTTTAAAGGTTATAAGGTTGGCAACGGATGGATGCCTCTTAAGGTGTTGCGAAGCTCGACGGCGATCACAGATGGCAATGGCAATGGCCGTACTCCATTATGGGACTTGATGGCGGTGAAATAGTCTAGATGAGCGTGGTACAGCAAGGCTAGCATCGCGAACGATCGCGTCAGACACATCACATAGGACGTCATCAATACAACCCGACAAAGAGGGACAAAACATGACCTGTGCAGTGTATAGAGGCCAATCGGCAGGTTGGAAAGACCAACGAGGTAACCTGTCCATCATGGAGCGGGAAGGGAGCGAGAGAATCAACGGGAATTGGTCACTATCACAAAGGTCGTCATGTGGCGACCAGTATAATGAAGGGAGGAGGGAGGGAGAAGAAAGAGGAAGATCAATGGCAGAAAAGGTACCATGACCAGCACTGAAATGGGTAGGGGAGCCATCATTAAGAAGGCACAAGTCGTGGTCTGCAAGAAACTGGTCTATGAGAAGACCCCTTCTTGGGGTCCTGGGACTTAAGTTTCTTCTTCTTTTCTGTTTGAGATCGAGGAGGGCTGTGTGGCATAAAGGAGCCAGCTGCAGCAAGATCGGGAACAGAAAGAGACCATGAGGATAAAATCAGAGCTTAGAGCCCACACAGAGGCATACCGATAATCCTTCTTTCCACAAACAATACGAGACTGGAATAGAAGGGAGAACCGATAGAGGTACTCAAGGTACCCCTGCCACACACCGTCAGGTGGCTTGCGGAGTATGGATGTAGATGTAGATGTAGATCGGGTGACCTGGGGGCTGACAGACAGTGGTTCTCGCAGTCGTCGCGTGGCAGCTGACCTTTGGCCTGGAAGGGGTATCCCGGGAGGGACGCCCTCGACCGGCAGACGCCGAAGAAGTGGGACACTTCTCCAGCTGGGGAGGGGAAGTGGCACCTGGAGGAGAGGGTGTGGGAGCCGCAGGGGAGGGGGGGAGGAGAGGGGTTCAGGAGGGGGGGAGGAAGGGGTGAAGATGTAACTAAAGGATAACTAGACGTCATGGACACAGGGTGAAGACGTGCATACTTATTACGAGCCTCAGCGTAGGTTTAACAATCAAGGGACATATCCTCCTGTATCTTCTTTTCCTTCTTATATACTGGGTAATCTGGTGAACGTGGAGAATGATTGCCATGACAATTAACACACACAGGAGGGGGAACACAGGAACTCCCCTCATGGAGTGGACGTCCACAGTCACCACAGAGAGGGGCCTGCGAACAGCGGCAATACGTGTCCAAAACGCAACCACTTAAAACACCTCACAGGAGATGGTATGTACGGCTTCACATCACATTGATAAAGCATAATCCGTACTTTCTGAGCGAGGGTATCCCCTTCAAAGGCCAGGATAAAGGCTCCATTATCAATGCGATTGTCCTTCGGACCCTTCTGAACACGCCGAACAAAGTGAACACCCTGCCATCCGAGATTATCCCGAAGCTCCTCATCAGTTTGAAGGATGACATCCCTGTGAAAAATAACACCTTGAACCATATTTAGAGACTGCTGGGGGGTAATGGACACAGGAATTGTGCCAAGATGGTTACAGGCACAAAGGGCCGCAGCCTGGGCAGCTGAAGCAGTTTTGATCAACAATGAACCCGACCGCATCTTGCTCAGGGAGTCTAATTTGCCAAACTTGTCTTCAGTGTGTTCCACAAAGAATAAAGGTTTGGTATTGGTGAAAGTATTCCCATCAGTCTTGGTGCAAACCAGATAGTGGGGGAAAGGTTTTGCCCCTAGACGACGGGCCTGACCCTCCTCCCAGGGGGTAGCCATGGAAGGGAAGGCTGAAGGGGAAGGAGAAGCAGCACTGAAAGAATCAGTTCCACGCAGAGAGACGGCCGCAGAAGAAAGCCCAGAGTTCTGGACCCATATGCATTTCATTTGCATAGCATCTGCCCTGATACCACCCACTCCGATCAGGGACTCTCCTCACGGGTGCCACCGAGCCACAGCAAGGGCCGTCTGGTATGGTGGCCATTGCCGGGAGTTACGATGCTCCAGGATGACAAGCAACCACTCCTAGGATTACACGAGGAGGTCACAGTTCAGGTATCAGAAGTGTGATCCCTGTGTGTTCAAGGGGCTCAACCAAAAGGGTACATAGCGACCCCACAACATGGGCTGGCTACCGTACTGCCTATGCACCCTAGCAACAGACAACGACGTGAAAGAAAAGGTGGAATGAACTAGGAGGGCACACGTTGGAGACACTAGGTAAGGTTCTCTTCCCCAAATGGCTCACACTTCGGAAGAGAAATTTAGTAATGGAGGTCAAACCCCAGAGGGGGAGCAGGGAATGCCAAAAGGATGAGGTGATTACGCAACAAAACTAGATCATAAAACCAACATAACCAGGAGGATAGCGGGGCCAACATAAGCAAGGACACCAAGAGAGGGAGAGGAGAGGGCGAAGAGGAAGGAGCGAGGAGAGGAAAGGAGGGGAAGGGCAAGGAAATGCAGCCCTGGAAAGAAGTAAGGCTGCAATAGCTCGCGGCCCCTCGCCACGCACGTACTCACGATAGAACCGTGAGCCCCCTGGGGGGAAAAGTGTATGTATGAAAGGCTGTTGTAGCTAGCAATAAAAATAGGAACCAAAACCTACATCCTGAAAATGCATATGCACCCATGAATGATAAAAACAGAATCAGCAATACAGAAGTGGGACGATTCTGGAACAAGCTGGATAAGGAGATGAGATGCGACTCACAGCCATTCACTATAAAGCCATAAAGCTAAGGCATCTAAGGAGACAACATGGGTGAGTCAAGATAACAGAATTGGAGGAAGATAACTAGATCATGTAGTGATCTGGGACAAGAACCACAGGGAGATTATGAACATTAGAGTCAGAGAAAACAGTAGAATGGAATCTGACCATTATCTTACCGAAATTAAATGCAAATGGTGACCAAACAGAAATAAAATGATAAAGATGAACACACACAGAACAAGAACTTTTGAACAGACACAAGGGTGAATCTGCATGGAACCCCATAGTTAAAAACACATGGGAAAAACTGAGGGACAGAAGCTGAATCAGAACGACTTGCCACATGCAACATGAGGTAAAAAACAAGTGGTGGCCAGATGAATGTGAAGATGTGTTGAGTGTAGGAGGGAGGGGGGAGGGGGGGGGGGGGAAGGATGGGAGGGTATGACAGACATTTATGAAAGAAAAGGACTTGAAGATTTATGAGAAAATGAGAAGAACAATGGCTAAAATAATAAGAAATGCCATATGGATCAAGTGGAATGAATAGTTGGATGAAGTGGATGATGCATTCAAGAAAAACAGAACATGAGTCTTCTTTATTGAGATGATGAATAGGATAAAGAGCTATGAAGTAAGAGAGCCAATTGTGAAGAGGCATGAAGGTAAACAGCAAACACAAGAGAAAGATGTATCGGAGGAATTGGCAAGGTACTTCAACAATCTTCTGAACACTGAAATACCTACAGAGGGGCTAAGACTATAGCACAATAGGGAAAACAACAGAGGCCATACACCCACCAGAATGTAAGCAGTAAAAGCAGTTAAAGGTCTCATGAAAAACAAGGTGGCAGATAGTGATGGCATTTGCATTCAGGAAATTAAATGGAGTGATCTGATGACAGAAGACAGTATGTATAAAATAATAATGGACATACGGATGAATGGAAATATACCAAAAGACAAGAAAGAAGCCATCATCACTCCAATACATAAGAAAGTTTACAAGAAGATGCTGCACGACTACAGAAGGATCTCACCACTTAACACCAGGTACAAGATACTCTCTAGAATGTTGTTAAGTAGGCTGGAAGAGCAGCTTGAGTCAAGAATTGGGGACTATCAGGTTGGCTTTCAAAACGGAAGGAACTGTATCAAACAAATTTTTGGACTCAAAATAATATTTGAACAACATCACAGGAAACATAAAAACACAGTAGTGATTTTCAAGGACTTTACCAAATGTTACGATTCTGTAGGCAAGAACGTATTGTTGAATGGCCTTCATGCCAGAGGCCTGGACACAGTCACACACAAATTAGTATGGAACATTTTCAAATGTGCGTCTGCTAGGATCAGGTACTGAAGCTATCGGAAAGCTTCAAATTATTGAAGACAGAAGTTCGTAAAGAAGGTGAGTTGTCACCAATTTTGTTCAATTTATTGCTGAATGAAATGGTCCAATACTGGAGACAGGGGAACAAAACCATGGTTACTGAAGATGTACAAATTGGGTACAAAATAAAATACAACACAATAGTAGAATGCCTAGCCTTTGCCAGTGATATGCATTATTAGATGAGCATGAGAATGAAGAAGACTAAAAAATGGTGTTGGAAAATTTTGCTGTAGTTGCAGCAAAAGCTGACCTCAAAACAGTGTTGACTGAAGTCCTGAACGTAGATACCAACTATAAGATTGAAGGCTGAGTAGTGGAGAATGTGAACTTCTGTTACCTGGGGACTACATAACAGGAAAGTTACAGAAGAACAAGAGCATAATACACAGGTCCCACATGCTGCAGAAAGTACAGCATGAGGCAAAGACAACCTATGGAAAGAAAAGCCTGTCCAGGAACACCAAACTGAGACATCATACATAAAAAATAAAAAATACCGCAATGGACCTCATGGACACGACTACCTTGGGCATGAGAACCTGTATCCAACTGGAGGAGGAGGAACAAAAGATCTTGAGAGACATGTGGAGACAAAAAACACCATGTGAAGTATGTATGCATGCTTAAAGGCAGAGCTATATGAGAGTTTTGAACCAGTTTCAATCATGATACAGAAGATTGAGATTACCAGGCCATCATAAGGATGGAAGACGCGTGTGTGTGTGTGTGTGGGGGGGGGGGGGGGGGGGGGGGTAATCTACTGTGAGGTTATCAGTGGCCTCAGGAAAATTAGTAGAAATGAACTGGTTAGAACATGTAAACGTTGTAAAACAAGTCTGAGTTAATTTTACATAAATGTGCACTCATTCTCTCCCAACCACACAGACACTCATCCGCACAATTACAATACGCTCACCTCCTTTAAGACAGCATAAATATTGTCATATATTCTAAAACTATCAATTATGACAATACATGAGGAAAATTTAAAGAATTGCACTGGGATATATGGCTAGCTAATCACTTAAAAAAAAAAAAAAAAGCCAGGTGCACATTACAAGCATTTCTCTAAAATTTTAGAGAACAAGTTAGACATGTCACAGAACCTTAAAAGTCGTATGACGTTCATTCATGTCATTATCAGCTGAAACAAAGGGCAAATATATACGTAAATTAGCTGCTGCCTAAAAAGTGGCTTACTGTGATCTGTACACCATACCTCAAGCACCATGAACTGAAGCATCTCACTGGATCGAGAATCCATGTGTCACAAGACTGTTCCCTATGAAAAGGTGAGTGAGAAGGACCTCATCCTGTGTGTGCGGCTTGAAGGAGCTGTGCCATAGCTGAGGAGTTGAATTTACCACGTGCAGCTAATTGTCTCTTGCTTCAAGCCACTCTTCTTCCCATTTATGTATGACACTGTACCTCAATAGTAAGATGATAGCCTCTAGGCAAATGTTAGAACTACACCTTGTTACTGCAACACGTTTCCTTTGTTGCTACATCTGCCAACTGCATTTAGTTTCCATTAATAATTCTGTGCCCCGGTACCCAGCAAAAAGACACTGCCTTCCCCAGCCTTTTCTGGTGGAGAAGGGTGTTCTGGATATTCTTGGACTACTTTACCTGCTGGGCACAAGTGTTACAGTGAGCGAAAGGCACTCAGTCAATATGAGCAGATGAGAAATTCCGTAGTTGCAACACACCTTATCTGCTCCAGTGTCCTCAAGATCTTGTATAATTCTTGATCAAACACAGTGAATTCTTGAGGTAATCTGATACTGAGGACACAATCAGAGAAAACAGCAGAGCAGTCAAGGGAGTCCCCTTGTTTAAACCCCCCTGTGAATACAACAATATAGTTGTGCATCCCCTTTAAAATGTTATAAAATACTGTTTTCTTTTAAACAGATGTGGAAGTGGTGCCTCACCTGTATCTCACTAAATCTAAAATTACTCTGGGCCTCTGCAGTAACCAAGGTGGTGGTCTGTTTCAGTCCTGGATTTGGGTTTGTACTTATACTGAGTGAGCCCTGCTCATACTTCACACAGATCCCAAACTGCCTTGTTGCTTGTAACTGATTCAAGGAAAAGTGTTCCATGAGCAACATTATGGTATGATGGTGAACTGGGAACACTAAGGATCTTAAATGCCTGACGCACAATGAGGAGTTGCTACCAGATAGTGAGTGGTGGATCCCTAGCCTCAGCACAGAGACTGGGTATGGGGCTGGTCCTGTAAGCTCCCATGTCCAACCGGATCCCATCAATAGTGAATAGTGCTGTGTATGAGCCATTTTACCCTCTCTACCAGCAACCCCTTTCACATCTGCATACGCGAGTGGCCTACCCGGTGAAGCCAAAGGGGTCACACCTGTAAATGACAGCCAGAAGATCTCATGCCTCCACTAGGCTGACAGCTGGGAGCATGAGTGTCACCAGAGATTGCTGGTCCCATGGACTTGCTACCCGCTTGTTTCCATCGGCCCACATGGCCAGAAATAGATTCAGCTCTATCCTGGCACTTCAAGGGTATTTAGGCTGGTGCTAAGTTATGCCAGGTCAGTGGATTTCTTCAAGTCCTCTGGACTAGACATAGACTTCAGTAATGGTCCATCAATTAGAAATCTCACTAATGATATCAGAATCTCTGACACCATACTACCACCAGTCGCCACACAGCAAGGGGCAGTCAGTGACTACCTCGGACGTTGCCAGGAAGTGGTATCTATACCAGAGGCTGCAGTGGACTGTGGTACTGGCCATCGCCAGTTGTAACTTTACGACTCCATAGTGAACTCAGGCTTTAACTTTGTCATTTTTTGGGGCTGTGTGCCTAATTACAAACTTGTGCAGATCCAGTGATAACCACAAATTTACCATGGATGGTTCTTGTAAAAACTTACTCCAAGGAGTAGATTTTTATTTATACGTTCTTTAATAAATTTGTTCTGCATTGTTTACCTGGTGTGTATTCCCACTGCACCTCCACCAGTGTGAAACTTATCAGATAGCATCAATGATCTTCCAGTAAGGAGGGATTACTGATCTGTACACTGTTCACCCATAGTGTAGCTGCAATCTCATGGAAGCCCTGCCTGCTCCGCATGACCTGACTCTAAGAAACTTAAGATATTCAGTGCTTTTTGGGTATTTATGTTTAGGTCCTTTAGGTGTGGTAACAACAACAGTTTTTTAATAATAAATGAGGTGCAGAACGATCACCAAGGCTTTAAAATGTAGAAGAGTGTCCCTCATATGCAACTGAGGTAAATTAAAAAATATGGGAACGATGACTGAAATAAACACAAACACACTTATCTGCAGAAAATTTGAACTCTGTCTACACAACCCACTCTGGCAATTTCTTCACTCTAATTGTAACTGACAAGTTACTGTTGTAGTGTTAGAGGAGAAACAAAAAACTAGGAAATGGTCCACAGATACAGAGCATTAAACAGGACTCCTTACCATAGGTGCTACACCATTTACAGTTATGGCAAAGTGGGTAACACTTGAAACCCTTCCTTGAAAATGCCATTCCCCTGGTCAAAACTATCTGACAGAACATCATGTCTCAGTACCTATGAAAGTGGCTACCTGCTTAGCTGAGTGGTATTGTGTTTACCAACCATGCAGTGGACCCGGGTTCGATTCCTGGCCAGGTCAGAGATTTTCTCCGCTTGTGGATTGGGTGTTGTGTCGCCATCATCATCTTTTCATCATCATCACTAACATGCAAGTCGCCCAATGTGGCATCACCTGAAATAAGACTTGCAACCCAGTGGGTGAACTTTCCTGGCCAACAATGCCACACAATCATTTCATTTTCACTTATGAAAGTGTTTGGATAAGAAGAACTGAATGACTATGGGAAGGCAAAGTTGGAAATCCCACTTGTAGAACTGTCCTACACAACTGGTCCTATAAGTAGTGCCTTGCACCTTAATGATGCCACAAATTATCCCTTTACAATGCCCTTAGAAAAGCCTGCTGGACAGCTATTTCTAGCAGTGTCAGGTTGTCGACAGTGGATTAATACCTCTGGAATCGACACTGAGAGCAGCTAAGAAGTTACCTGGTCTCTAATATCAGACTAGACGATAGTTGACCATTCACTCCAAGGTCTTTCCCACACAAATTGCCAAGGCAGCACTTCTGTAACTACTGTGACATTTTCAGCCTTTTCATAGTTTGAGGACAGCTTGAATAGCATTTTGTTGCAGTTTTACAGTAATCTATTATCTGGAAGCCACAACCTAATGTTACTGACTGCTGTGTTTTCGGCATCATTTATATTACATTCCAAGTCATTCATGGCGACACTTGTGTCATCTGCAAACCTACCATATTTAGTGACGGATCAAATAAATATATTAAGAAAAGCAATGGATGCAGAATACGGCCTTGTGGTATACCCTCCCCCCACTTCACAGCACTCTAGCTAGATTCATATCTATTCCCTGTCTGTGAAATATAAGAATAAATCCAACATTCAAAATATGATGGTGCAATCAAATATTATATATATCAAATACATACAGTCAATAATATAGAGCAGAAAAGATCAGACATACAGAATTATAGGCAACTTACTCTGTTTTCCCGGAGGAGGATAAGCCTTCTCCACTAAGAGCTTCAACTCTTTTTCCTCAAATTTCTTTCTAATTGGGTCTAAAAGCCTATTCATGTATATTTCAACACCTGCTTTTAGGTCTCCTGGATGCACCTCCTCTTTTCGAAAGGCCTCCTCCAGGGAATCATAAGTTGAATAAGTGACATTTCCTCCATGTTCCGCAGCACGCTGCACTGTAAATCCTTAGGAAAGGCAGGAGAAAAATTAATAAATAAATGATACCGTACTCTCACATAAAGTCAACACAAAAGAAAACATAAGTGAGGAAAAACGATACAGTAAATCTGGCATTATTGAGGAGGGAACAGAAGTGATTTAGGATTGCTGTGTCATGACACAATAAATCTGGCACTCTTGAGGAGGGAACAGAAGTGGTTTAGAGCTGCTGTGTCATAACATTTTTCTACTAGGCTAGTGAGGAAAAAAGACTGGCATCTTATTAAAATCTGGAGGTATTTTGTGGAAGGAATTTTTATTGTAAGCTCAACAGTGGTTGGTGGTGAATATCAAGGGACAAAGGAGAGCTAAGCAACAGTTAAAACCAATGTGGGCTGGGTTCTGGGCAGGAGAGCAGCAGTTTTTCTGAATTAGTACACATTCTGCTCAATGAGCATCAGATTCTTTGAATGAGGATTAGAACTGTCTCTCCAACATGTCCTTTATAATCGCAATGCTTCTGACAACAAACTACAGAACCTTCTCCCTTCAAACTATAGAACTTTCTCCCTTCGTACTTACCACAGACCTCTTCTTAATCTTTCCATCTTTCGCCACTCCATTTCTGCACCTCCACTCCATTCCATTCCATTCCATTCCATTCCATTCCTGCTTCTCCACACAACACTCACCATGCAGATTAGATATGTTTGTATCTCACTGCCCCCTCGGACATTTTCACGCATTATAAACCCTCTATCCACCTCCACACTGTTTCATTTTATGCTACTGTTATCTCTTCATACTCCCATTAGTCACAGTAGCATTTTAACTGACTCTTCCTTAGGTCTTTGTACAACAACATTACAATAAATGAAAAGCGCTGTATTGCTTATGCTCTACAGGATTAATTTACTGAATTACCCATTTTATAGATTACAAGGCCATCACCAAACTTTAACTGACTTATGTTGTCAATGAAGTTGCAATGTTTGTAAACAACAGTGGACAAGATGTAACTCATTTAGACTGAGCCACATACGTACAGTGAATGTCATCTTTGATAGTGTGGTGGTAATGCAGTTTAAAAGGTAAAAAGTTGTGCATAAATTAATGCAGTATAAAGGGGAGCAAACAGGAAAAACATTGACGCTACTAAAAAACTGTGCCTATGTAATAGTTTATATTACATAAACAAACAAAATAAATAAAGCAAAATTAGTACTTGACAAGATTACTTCTAGAGGTATTGAACATGGAAAATAATATAAGAGCCAATTAAAAGAAATTAACAATTGTAACATCTGAATATACGGAGTACAGAGATAATCATAATAAAATAAAAAGAAATGAATACATACGGGAAAATGGAGGATTATAATGGAACACACAGTGTGGAAAGTGGAAAATGAGAGGATTACGTGAAGTTTAGAAGAGAGGAAGTATTAAGCTGTGTTTGGTTATTTAACATTAAATCACAACTGTGGGCTAAATGTTTGTTAGTTTCCACAACTACCACATGATTTGAGTTTTTGGTCTTTGTTTGCTAAGTGAAGGACATGCCACTGGCTGGCAGTTGTGGCCGTCACTCAGTACTGAGTGAGGGCCACAAAACTACAAGCCACAGTAACACATTCTTCACTTAGCAAACAAAGGCCAAAAACTCAATCAGTTTGAAGGCCTGAAAATCAACAAATGTTTAGCCCACAGTTCCAATTTAATCTTAAATAACCAAACACAGCTTAACATTTCTACACTTCACATAATCCTCTGTTTCGATTACTTTTCACACTATCTGTTCCTCCCTTTATATTTATTTGTTGTTCAACTTTACATCTTTTAAATTGCATTACCACCACATTGTCAAAGGCGGCATGTACTATGTGTTAGAGCCTCAATCTATATGAGTAACTTCTTTCCCAATGTTGAAAAGTGACACATTTTATTTTATGTACAAGTTCTTGGCTGCACTATTTACTTACTTATTTGTAGTGATACAAGAACCTGTCTCGGCGTTTTGCCATTATGAGTGTACCTGTGAAGATGGTATAATAGGTACAATATTATTCTTTATGTCTATGTTAGTCTACATCTAAATATGGCATCTCATTCTTACATCTTAGCTGGTATGATGTGGCCCTTATGGCATCTCGGAGCGTAAATGTCAGTTGTCTTTTTATTATGGTAGGATCACATAATTTATATGTTTACTTTTTGCTTGAGTGACCTTGATATTTTTGACAGCTTTGGCTCAGCAATGCTATCTATCTACAAGTACAATGGAATGCCAAGTCTGATGATGGCCTTGTAAGCTGAAAACTGGTGAACTAGTAAATTAACCCTGTAGAACATAAACAATATGGTGCTTTTCATGTATTAGTCACACCAGCCTTATATGTCAAGTGTAGCTTCCATTATTCATGGAAGTTCTTTCCCAAGTTATCATATTTTATGTTCATTATGTTTTATGTGTCACTGAACACATTTTGTTCACAGGGTATTCCATCTAGAAATCTTCAATACTTTTAACTCATCAAGAGATTCATCATTTTTTAAAATAAAAGCCTTCAACTTAAAGTTCCCATTTGAACAATCAGATCTTCAAGGCATTATGATCTGACCAATTCATTCAAGCAATGGTGGGATGTACGTGGTGCACCAGAACAAAGTACCCAGTTAATAGGAAGTGGAAAGCAACTTCTAATTAGAGTTATATTAACTGTTAAATCTAGGACAGATATGCACAATCACAGAACATGCCACTTACATTGCTTTTGGTTGAATGTTACTGGATCATCAAGTACAGGTAAAAGAAATTATACAGTGCAAAATAAGTTCATGGAATGAAGTGATAAATTCATCTATCAATCACCCATTTGACTGAATTCTTATAGTGAAATTTTCCTCTTCTTTTTCTATTACTTATACAGAATCTAAGAGTCAAGAATGAGATGTCTACCATCTACACCCAACAAAAATGAAAATATGGAAAGTTAATCTTCGCAAATAATCATTTCTTCATGTAAGTACTGACCTTCACCTTCCTTGAACAATGGAAAGAGGACATGTTTAGCAAATGCAAGAACCCCATTGTCTTGGACATTTCCAGGCTCACAAAATGCTTTTTTCAGTTTCTTCTTCACCGCTGCTGGTGAATCCAAAAGATCAATCTTACTGTCTTCTTCAGATGAGGACATCTTACCTCCAGCAAGCCCTGGAACTAAACAATACTTCCTTTCTCCATATCATGATTGTTTGGCAATGCTGCAAGTATTGACAAGCATAATTTATTACAATCTAGTTTTTTCTCCACACAGTTTAACTCCTTACCCATAGGATTCATTATGTGGATTCTCTTAGAATATCCCAACTGGGGCAAGTACTTTTCGGCAAACGTAAAAATTTTACGCTGATCCACACCACCAAATTGCGCATCAACATGCAGATATTCTTCATCTAGTGCTTGAAGTCCTAAGGAAAACAATAATTCTCACATTACACATCAACAGTTTATTAATTTTTTTGCAGCATTTTCTATGCAGATCTAATTTTGGAATGTTAAACAGTTGTGAATAATTCTGTTTAATGAATAACAAAAAATAGCTTGGGCAAAACAAAGCAACATCAAGCCAAGGATCACGAATTATTATGCAGATGCTACAATGATCGATCAAAGCAGACCGAACAGCAAGGCTGAAGTTTCTGATAAATAATCAGAGCACTGTTTCAGTGGTTTCAATCTGGGACCACCAGTAGAATGCAGCCACAGGGGAGGAAGACAGGCATATTATAGTAATTGAGTGGGTTAGTGGTTTACACTTGGACCAGTGTGAAAGTGATTTCAGTAAGTCTGCCATACACAGTCCAGTCTCAGGCACCACCCACACTGTCAACTTTTTCAATGGCTTCATTTCAATGGCTGCTTCACAGCCTGTGTCATCTGGATCCTTTCCACCAACAACAACTTTTCTGAACTGTGCAGGTGGGAACTCTCCTTGCAATATATCTTATGTTCCTGTAACCCTTCGGGCCTCAATCTTCATTAGTCACTTCCTTACCCATCTCATCCCTTCCATGTTCCCATTCCAGTAATACACAACCCTCTATTCCACCAATGCAACCACAGTCTTTCCACTTCTCTCCTTTTCTGCTAACCTCCCCCCCTGCCTCCAGCCTTCCGTCTCACCTCCTGACTGCACCTAGCTGCCCTCTCATCTCTCCACTTCATCCCTATATGCTCCCACAAGCAGCACTTTACCATCCCCCACCCCTATCCTGCTATCCCTCCCCCTCCCCACCCCAGCCTCTTCTTACCCCCACCACCCGGTTGCTTCTCCCGTCATGTGCTGCTGTTCACAGTCTGACCTCAGTTGTCAGAGACCGTGGTCATGTGTGTGTGAGTTGCATTTGCTTGGGTGTGTATGTGTCTGCTGCCTACTTCTGATGATGGCCTTGTTGGTCTCTGCTATATGGTGAGTAGCAACTATCTTTTCCATAATATTGTTCCACACAAACAAAGGAAGATTAACATCTAATGTTCCCTCAAAGATGAGGTCATTAGAGGGCAAAGTTCCAATTGGACAAGGATATGGAAGGAGCCTGGCCACATCATTTTCATAGGAATCATCCTAGCATTCTCCTCACACATTTTCGGGAAATCTGGATGGCTGGACCAGGATTTGATCCTCATTGAACCCAAAATCTGCATACTGTAAAATAGGCAATGGCTGATGTGAAAAAATCTTATGGCTTAGTTAATAAGAGGGTCAACATTGGAATGTGACTTCAAATAAGACCCGAATATTCATTACAGAAAGTAAGGAAATAGTGAAAATTATGATACATCAATGATGTCTGCATAAAGTAGCATGCAACTAAAAGAGAAAAAGCACTTTTTCCATCTTTCATCATCTTCTTCTTCTCCAGTTTAACTGGACTGTAGATTACCTTAGAATAACCTAATTGTAGCTTGTAACAATATTATGAAAAGGAAAGTTGCTACACACCATATAGTGGAGATGCTGAGTTGCAGATAGGCACAACAAACAAAAAAGACTGTCAGACAGTGATCTTTCAGCCAACAAGGCCTTTACCGAAAACAGACAACATTCTCTCTCTCTCTCTCTCTCTCTCTCTCTCTCTCTCTCTCTCTCTTTCTCATGTCAGGGCATGACATGAAGTAGTTGAAACCCTGGTGGGGGACATGATTCAGTTACTCAGTCTGGGTGGTAATAAGTCACAAGGGGAATGCTCCTCTGTGGCTGGACGGTGGGACTTTGGGAGGTGGTGGGTGACTGGAGAGAGAAGGCAGAGGAGATTGGTTTTTGTACAAGGTTGGGAGGGTAATTACAGGTTGTAAAGGCTTCTGTGAGGCCCTCAGTATATTTCAAGGGGGACTCGTCACTACAGATGCGATGGCCACAGGTTGCTAGGTTGTATGGAAGGGACTTCTTGGTAACGAATGGGTCACAACTGTCGAAGAGGACATATTGCTGGTGGTTGGTAGATTTGATACGGACAGAAGTACTGATGCAGCCATCTTTGAGGTGGAGGTCAACATCGAGGAAGGTGGTTTGATGGGTTGGGTAGGACCAGGTGAAGCAAATGGCTGAGAAAGTGTTGAGTTCTGGAGGAGTGTCATTAGGGTGTCCTCTCTGCCACTCCAGATTGTGAAGATGTCATCAGTGAATCTGGACCAGATAAGGTGTTTGATTTTGGGTGGTTAGGAAGGATTCCTCTAGATGGCCCATGAATATGTTGGCACAGGACAGTGCCATGTGGGTGCCATTACCTTGTACCTGTTTGTAGGTGGTGCCTTCAAAGGAGAAGTAATTGTGGGTGTGGATATAGCTGGTCATGATGACCAGAAAGGAGATTATGGGTTTGGAATCTGTCATGTTTTGGGAGAGTTAGTGTTCAACCCCACCCCCATGAACCATGGACCTCACCGTTGGTGGGGAGGTTTGCGTGCCTCAGCGATACAGATGGCCGTACCGTAGGTGCAACCACAACGGAGGGGTATCTGTTGAGAGGCCAGACAAACGTGTGGTTCCTGAAGAGGGGCAGCAGCCTTTTCAGTAGTTGCAGGGGCAACAGTCTGGATGATTGACTGATCTGGCCTTGTACCACTAACCAAAACGGCCTTGCTGTGCTGGTACTGCGAATGGCTGAAAGCAAGGGGAAACTACAGCTGTGATTTTTCCCGAGGGCATGCAGCTTTACTGTATAGTTAAATGATGATGGCGTCCTCTTGGGTAAAATAGTCCCCCATTCGGATCTCCGGGCGGGGACTACTCAGGAGGACGTCGTTATCAGGAGAAAGAAAAATGGCGTTCTGCGGATCGGAGCGTGGAATGTCAGATCCCTTAATCGGGCAGGTAGGTTAGAAAATTTAAAATGGGAAATGGATAGGTTGAAGTTAGATATAGTGGGAATTAGTGAAGTTTGGTGGCAGGAGGAACAAGACTTTTGGTCAGGTGAATACAGGGTTATAAATACAAAATCAAATAGGGGTAATGCAGGAGTAGCTTTAATAATGAATAAAAAAATAGGAGTGCGGGTAAGCTACTACCAACAGCATAGTGAACGCATTATTGTGGCCAAGATAGACACGAAGCCCATGCCTACTACAGTAGTACAAGTTTATATGCCAACTAGCTCTGCAGATGATGAAGAAATTGATGAAATGTATGATGAGATAAAAGAAATTATTCAGGTAGTGAAGGGAGATGAAAATTTAATAGTCATGGGTGACTGGAATTTGAGAGTAGGAAAAGGGAGAGAAGGAAACATAGTGGGTGAATATGGATTGGGGGAGAGAAATGAAAGAGGAAGCCGCCTGGTAGAATTTTGCACAGAGCATAACTTAATCATAGCTAACACTTGGGCCAAGAATAATAAAACAAGGTTGTATACATGGAAGAATCCTGGAGATACTGTCAGGTTTCAGATAGATCATATAACGGTAAGACAGAGATTTAGGAACCAGTTTTTAAATTGTAAGACATTTCCAGGGGCAGATGTGGACTCTGGCCACAATCTATTGGTTATGAACTGTAGATTAAAACTGAAGAAGCTGCAAAAAGGTGGGAATTTAAGGAGATGGGACCTGGATAAACTGACTAAACCAGAGGTTATACAGAGTTTCTGAGAGAGCATAAGGGAACAATTGACAGGAATGGGGGAAAGAAATACAGTAGAAGAAGAATGGGTAGCTCTGAGGGATGAAGTAGTGAAGGCAGCAGAGGATCAAGTAGGTAAAAAGATGAGGGCTAGTAGAAATCCTTGGGTAACAGAAGAAATATTGAATTTAATTGATGAAAGGAGAAAATATAAAAACGCAGTAAATGAAGCAGGCAAAAGGGAATACAAACGTCTCAAAAATGAGAGATCGACAGGAAATGCAAAATGGCTAAGCAGGGATGGCTAGAGGACAAATGTAAGGATGTAGAAGCTTATCTCACTAGGGGTAAGATAGATACTGCCTACAGGAAAATCAAAGAGACCTTTGGAGAAAAGAGAGCCACTTGTATGAACATCAAGAGCTCAGATGGAAACCCAGTTCTAAGCAAAGAAGGGAAAGCAGAAAGGTGGAAGGAGTATATAGAGGGTCTATACAAGGATGATGTACTTGAGGCCAATATCATGGAAATGGAAGAGGATGTAGATGAAGATGAAATGGGAGATACGATACTGCGTGAAGAGTTTGACGGAGCACTGAAAGACCTGAGTCGAAACAAGGCCCCGGGAGTAGACAACATTCCATTAGAACTACTGACGGTCTTGGGAGAGCCAGTCCTGACAAAACACTACTATCTGGTGAGCAAAATGAATGAGACAGACGAAATACCCTCAGACTTCAAGAAGAATATAATAATTCCAATCCCAAAGAAAGCAGGTGTTGACAGACGTGAAAATTACCGAACTATCAGTTTAGTAAGACACAGCTGCAAAATACTAACGTGAACTCTTTACAGACGAATGGAGAAACTCGTAGAAGCCGACCTCGGCGAAGATCAGTTTGGATTCCGCAGAAATTTTGGAACATGTGAGGCAATACAAACCCTACGACTTATCTTAGAAAATAGATTAAGGAAAGGCAAACCTACACTTCTAGCATTTGTGGACTTAGAGAAAGCTTTTGACAATGTTGACAGGAATACTCTCTTTCAAATTCTAAAGGTGGCAGCGGTAAAATACAGGGAGCGAAAAGCTATTTACAATTTGTACAGAAACCAGATGGCAGTTATAAGAGTTGAGGGGCATGAAAGGGAAGCAGCGGTTGGGAAGGGAGTGAGACAAGGTTGTAGCCTGTCCCCGATATTATTCAATCTGTATACTGAACAAGCAGTAAAGGAAACAAAAAAAAATTTGGAGTAGGTATTAAAGTCCATGGAGAAGAAATAAAAACTTTGAGGTTCGCCGATGACATTGTAATTTTGTCAGAGACAGCAAAGGACTTGGAAGAGCAGTTGAACGGAATGGACAGTGTCTTGAAAGGAGGATATAAGATGAACATCAACAAAATCAAAACGAGGATAATGGAATGTAGTCGAATTAAGTCGGGTGATGCTGAGGGAATTAGATTAGGGAATGAGACACTTAAAGTAGTAAAGGAGTTTTGCTATTTGGGGAGCAAAATAACTGATGATGGTCGAAGTAGAGAGGATATAAAATGCAGACTAGCAATGACAAGGAAAGTGTTTCTGAAGAAGACAAATTTGTTAACATTGAGTACAGAATTAAATGTCAGGAAGTCTTTTCTCAAAGTATTTGTATGGAGTGTAGCCATGTATGGAAGTAAAACATGGACGATAAATAGTTTGGACAAGAAGAGAATAGAAGCTTTCGAAATGTGGTGCTACAGAAGAATGCTGAAGATTAGATGGGTAGATCACATAACTAATGAGGAGGTATTGAATAGAATTGGGGAGAAGAGGAGTTTGTGGCACAACTTGACAAGAAGAAGGGACCAGTTGGTAGGACATGTTCTGAGGCATCAAGGGATCACAAATTTAGCATTGGAGGGCAGCATGGAGGGTAAAAATCGTAGAGGGAGACCAAGAGATCAATACACTAAGCAGATTCAGAAGGATGTAGGTTGCAGTAAGTACTGGGAGATGAAGAAGCTTGCACAGGATAGAGTAGCATGGAGAGCTGCATCAAACCAGTCTCAGGACTGAAGACAACAACAGTGTTCAATAGTGTTAAGGCCATGGGCATTAAACAGGGATGTCAGTGGAAAGGGAGGTGGCATCAATAGTGATGTGCAGGGCATCATGTGGTAATAGAATAGGGACTGTGGAGAGTTGGTGGAGGAAATGATTGGTATTTTTTGTATAAGAGGGTTGGTTGCAGGTAACAGGCTGAAGATGTTGGTCTATAAAAGCAGGGATTCTCTCAGTGGGGGCACAGTAACTGGCCACAATGTGGTGTCCTGGAGGGTTGGGTTTATGGACTTTAAGGAGCAATTAAAAGGTAGGGGTGCGAGGAGTGGTGAGGGCGAGGAGAGAGAGAGAGGTACATGGTATTCTGAGTGTTTATAACCCTTACATCAGCCACTCTAGTTTGGAGCTTCATTTTTGATTGCTCATGTTATGTCAGACATCTGACTATTTTAGAGAGAGAGAGAGAGAGAGAGAGAGAGAGAGAGAGAGAGAGAGACTAGAGACTCTGAGGAGAGGTTCTTGGCTGTGCCTAAGGATTTGAGGGGAGACTGGAGATCCCACTGGATTCCTGGAATGGGGTCACTGTGGCAGGATTTATAGGTGGATGAATCTGACAGCTGGCGAAGTCATTCTGCTAGATAATCCTCGTGATTCAAAACAACAGTGGTGGAGCCTTTCTCGGCAGGTAGGATTATAAGGTCAGGATCAGCTTTTAGGTGGTGGACTGCAGTTATTTCTGCAAATGTAACGTTAGTTTGAATGTTGATGAATTTGAGGAATGATGGTGAGGCAAGGTACAAGATCAAGAAATTCTGGAAAGTTAACAGGGGAGTGATTTTGGGGCAGTCCAGGTGGATCACGGATGGAAGGAGGAGCGAAGTGAGTCAGGCAGTGTTTAACACTGGTCTTTGGTTGAGTGTGATTGGTAGGGTTAGTGGCGGAAAAGTTTTCCCACTGTAAGGACTGGGAGGAGGAGAGAATGTCTTTAAGAAGTCCTGCACGATTGAATTTGGGATTGGGACAGAAGGTGAGGGCTTTGGAAAGGACTGATACTTCTGGGGGGGGGGGGGGGGGGGGCTAAGGTTTTTGGAGGAAAGGTTCACGACTGTTTTTAGGGTCTGTTTAGTTTCCGAGTTTTGAGTGGTGGTGGGAGGGAGTTTTTGAGGGTGGGGTAAATGTAGTAGTTCTGTAAGACAGGGTTTGTCAGTGTGATGTGGGGGAGGTTTGGAGGTGAATAGTGGTAGTAGGAAGTGAGCAGAGTGGAGAGTTTTTTGAGTTGGCGTTGTGCATGTTGCTGTAGTTCCTGGACGGCAAGAGTTTCAATGTGTGATATGCTTGTATCTATAAAGGCATATCTGTGTGGTCAGTACCTTTCATTAAACTCCCTCCCTTTTTCACTCGAACTATTGGGCAATAAGAATAAAGTGACAATTTCAAAATTAGAGGTACGTGGTATTCTGAGTGTTTATAACCCTTACATCAGCCACTCTAGTTTGGAGCTTCATTTTTGATTGCTCATGTTATGTCAGACATCTGACTATTTTTTTTATCTTAAGAATTATGAGAGCATAAGCTGTGAGAACAGCAACTAAGCATCTTGGAACCAAATACTGTCTGTGGCAGCATTATCACCAATATAATAATTAAACTCAAATTACAGCTTTCCAGTGTATAATGGAATTGTTTGCAATTTGTCTTGGTCTTGCACATCATAATTCTTGTATTTATTTCCGTTTCTAGACCACCTTGGACTAAGTCCTACTGCTTCCAGATCTGAAGGGTCTGGAAACCATCACATTCTTAATGCAATACTCTAAATCAAATGTGAGACAAACTGTAACACTACACTACAAATTTTTAATTTTAGTTTTCCATCAAATAGATAAATACTTACAACTACATTATGTCTATTTTGCAAGTTTCTTTGAAGAACCTATCTTGCTTATGAAGGCAGGTTTATCTACATTCACACAGGCATACAAAAGTTTGTAAAAAAGTATAAAAAAATCATTATGTACAGATAAATCTGTTAGGTTTTGCAACTTCCCTTACTACAACTTTGAATTGTAGAGATTCTGTGACTATGCTGAAAAAGATTTGGAAAAGATTGGCAGTATAAACTATAATGTCATGTGCCACTTCTGCTCTAAATACACAGTTTTAGTATACAAGCCCCCTTTAAATCATTTCGGGGATCCACATCATTGTTTTAGGTTTTTTGGTGAATTTTCTTTCTGAGTTGAGTTTCATTTTGGTTCCACTACGGTAGACATGCCTTTCAAGCCAACATTATACAACGCAGAGAAAGTTAAGCATTGTTATCACAATAGGTACAATAAATGAACTCTAACATCTAATACTTGTATTTATAACTCTCACAGCTTCTAGTTTCAAGTTTCTTGTATTTAACAAGCTCCAAAAATTTTGCTACTGAATACCAGTAGTGATCTCATTAAATTGGTTTTAATCTTGTTGCTTCCTTTGTAAATTTTATTAATAATTATGTCTCTCTACAAAGTTAAAAAGCAAACTAAAACTTTACAACATGTGAGGTAAGTGCAATATCATTAACAAGTGAACTTTAAACTAATTCAAAAATTACCTGGATACAAAAGACCTGACAAAAGAGGATGGTCGACTTGTTTTACAACTTCAGCTCCAGCCTTTTTTGCATCATGTTCAGTGATGACTGAACTTAATCTGTATACATCAAGGGTGTATTCCCTAGAAAGAGAACATAATTGTCTAAGACAGTGGATAAAATTGTCAACGTTTTTACAGTTTTGACAGCTGCAACTGAACTGACCATTTTCAATATTGGCATTAGTTACCATCTTGTAGGGTAGGTAAAATTTTCTCAGGTGGATAATTGACGTCACATACACACTCTACAAATCACGATAATGTTATGGCAAATAAATCTAATTTACAGTAATATAGTTAATTATCCATGCTATTTCATTCAGAACTATAACAACAAATTTGATCAGAATTGGTGTATAATATGCACATCTTGTAAGATACCAATAATCATAGGGGTTGTATCCCTATAACTGTGCAATGTCTTTGTGAGTGTAACGTAGAACCATGGCCAAGAAGTCACTACTCCCCTCCTACACAAGGAACATTGTCAGATGAAAAAGTAATGTTGACAGCAAGAAAAGTTCCTACAACAAACCACAGATTGAAGCTTGAAGGTGTGAACCGGATCATGAAACAGAAACTCTGAAGCATTATAATACCCTTTCAACTATGCTGCAGGACATCAGTTAATAGGAAAATAAATAGCCTCCAAGGAGAAAAACTGATTGTGTGTGTGAGTTACAGTCCTTATGTTTCATCTATATGAGAATTCTAATAAGTTGAAGTGACTTATAAGTGTACTTTCTACAATCAAACTTTTTTTTTTTTAAAAAAAAAGAAAAAGTACTGAATCTAAGAATGCCGCACATTTGCTTTGCCCCAACACGGAATTTAAAAAAAGAGGAAATCACCCACCCATCAAAATACAATATACCTAAAATACATGCCACGACATGAACTGCATTTATTCTTATGGTATCACATTCATTGGTTTCGCCAACTCACAAACTGTTCACTTCCAACAAGTTCGGGCTACATTACAAATAGTCTTTTATCATTACCCACATTCCAGAAAACAACACAGATATGTGGTAGATATTGTCAGTGTTGTGTTAGCTCTCTGTTTGTACATATTAAGGATGGCATGTAAAGGATAACAACTTTTACTGGTATGCTCAACTCACCCTAACCTTTGGCCATGTAAATAAGACAGGCACAGCTTCGTGCATCCAGAATATTTCTAAAGTTTTGAAGCATATCTTTCAACAGTTAATTCTGTAACAGACCATGATATTTTTGTATGTTGTAAAAATGATATACCTATACGTAATGTATAATTGTGGGGTGAGATATATTTGTTACATCTGGCAGCTCACTGCAAACAATGTAACTGTCTTCCTTCTATATTATGAGATAGTTTGAATTGAAAACAGAGTAATAATTTTAATATACTTCTGGGCAGCAGTGTGAAATTTAAATATAATCTTTTTCGACCTACTGTTACTGCTGTTGCTACTGCTACTGCTACTGCTGCTACTACTACTACTACTACTACTACTACTAATGCTCATACCTCATTACCAACATCCTTATAAAAATGAGAACAGTTTTGACCTTAGAATGTAATATTGATATTTTTATACTGAAGTGATACATACATACAGACCTAAAGCTAATAAAGAAATGTAGACATTTACCTTGACAGCTGGTAGTCAGTGCCCTTGATAAATTTTAGCTTATCCAGTGGTACTCCTATAGAACTCAGCATTGCTTTGATAACATGTTCATAATATTGGGCTCTGAGAGAAAGAAGCTCCCATGGTGCTTTCATATTATCAAGGTATGCATGCAAATCCGCAAAAAGAATTGTTACCTGCAGTAAAGAATGTCACTCAGGATCTTTAAAGTCACTGATATTTCCAGGATATCAGAGATTACTAATACACAAACACACACACACACAAATAATATCAAATGACTCAACTAGTTAAACTGACCAGATATTGTGCAAATAGGATAACAGCCAATACATGATTAAATGAGCTAATGCAAACCGTATTACAGTGTGAGCATCTTTTTCCAGGCTTCTTGGGATCTAGTTCTCAATTAGAAGAAGACTTACAGCCTCTATGGTTTTGTGTTCTAATCTTAGTAATGAAAAAAAAAAAATAGTATGTGAATCAGCACTGTACAACCTACAGCTAAATGGTGTGGTTCATTTTGATTTGCTGTGTACTGTTTATTTGTTGTAAAAAATGAAAAAGTAGTTTGCTGGACCATTGTAAGCACTATGCAGAATTCATTCTTGGGAAAACAAATCTCACTATTCACAATGTAGCCTACTGCCTTACACACTCACAATGTGACCTTAGCAACTGACCCTCTTCAATTTTCATCATACTTATACACTGAAGAGCCAAAGGAACTGGTATAGGCATGTGTATTCAAATACAGACACATGTAAATAGGCAAAAAACGGCACTGCAGTCAGCAATGCCTATATGAGACAACAAGTATCTGGCACAGTTGTTAGATCGGTTACTGCTGCTACAATGGCTGGTTTTCAAGATTGAAGTGAGTTTGAAGATGGTGTTATAGTCGTCGCACTAGTGTTTCGAGCCACAGCATCTGCGAGGTAGCAACGAAGTGGGGATTTTCCCATCTGACTATTTCACAAGTGTACCATGAATATCAGAAATCTGATAAAACACCAAATCTCCAACATTGCTGCAGCCGGAAAAAGATCCTGCAAGAACGGAACCGACGATGACTGAAGAGAATCATTCAACGTGACAGAAGTGCACCACTTCCACGAACTGCTCCCGATTTCAGTGTTGGGACATCAACAAATGTCAGTGTGTGAACCAGTCAATGAAACGTCATCGATATGGGCTTTTGGAGCTGAAGGCCCACTCGTGTACTCTTGATGACCGCATGACACAAAGCTTTGCGCCTCACCTGGGCCCACCAACACTGACATGGAACTATTGATGACTGGAAACATGTTGCCTGGTCAAATGAGTCTCATTTCAAACTGTATCAAGTGGATGTACGTGTACGGGTATGGAGACAACCTCATGAATCCATGGACCCTGCATGTTAGCAGGGGACTGGTCAAGCTGGTGGAGGCTCTGTAATGATATGGGGCATGTGCAGTTGGGGTGATATGGGACCCCTGATACGTCTAGATACGACTCTGACAGGTGACTTGTACATAAGCATCCTGTCTGATGACCTGTATCCATTCATGACCATTTTGCATTCTGATGGACTTCAGCAATTCCAGCAAGACCATGTGACACCATGCAAATCCAGTATTGCTACAGAGTGGCTCCAGGAATACTTTTCAGAGTTTAAACACTTCCGCTGGCCACCAAGGTCTCCAGACATGAACATTATTGAGCATATCTGGGATGCCTTCCAACAAGCTGTTCAGAAGAGATCTCCACCCCCTCATATCATATGATATATGGCAGCCCTGTAGGATTCATGGTGTCAATTCCCTCTAGCACTACTTCTGACATTAGTCGAGTCCACACCATGTCCTGTTGCGGTACTTCTGAGTGCTTGCAGGGGCCCTACACAATATTAGGCAGTTGTACCAGTTTCTTTGGCTCTTCAGTGTAAGGTGTGAAGTTCAGTACCTGGGTATAAATCTCGTAAGTGTACAACGAAATTCTTTAAAAAACCATCTTTGAAGAACAGAAGGTTTCCAAGTGCTGTAATGTATCTGTAGCAACACCGTTCACGTTTGCGTCGCACTTCACTTAGCGTAGACCGGGACTGTGTCCTAGGCATGCCCGATGTTAACTGACTGGGCACGGCCCATGCTGCCGGAGTAGTAGTTGTTGTTATGCCGGCAGAGGTCGCGTCCGAATTCTCGCGTGCCCTCTGGTGGACGGGACTCTACTTGTGGCAACTACCGTCCGTGACGCGCCGTGCCAATGTGCGCCTCCCGCGATCTTTCTGGTGGCTACTGCACTCCTCCTCCTCCAGGGGGTGAAGCCACTGTGATCCACTGCGTCGGAAGGTGGAGTGTCGGGCAGGAGCGATACCTCCACATCCATTGGAAGGCAGGAGTCGAGGGGATCTGCCAACCCTTGAGCCGGAACCTTCGAATAGGGCTGGAAGTGACCCACACGAAGAGGCCCCCGTTGTCCCACAACCGGAGCCCGGGACAGAAGGGGCGACAAGCTGTCGAACTCTGGATCCTGTTCCACCTCGGGAGGGGCAAGACCGAGTGGCGGGGACGATGGGGAAGGGACGACCACAGGTGAACCAGCCTCCTGAGAAAACTGGCCTGCTAGGGGGGCCGGCTCTCGCTGGGGCATCTCGAACGATGGCGATGCCGGTGCTGGAGCTACTGGAGGCTGCCAAGGCTGAGAACCATCGCAGTGCGGCAGAGTCACAGCAGGGAGAGGAGGTAACATCCCCTGCGAAACCAACACAGGTGCCGGCAATGGGGAAGCCGGTGTCCGAGAGGTCGGAGGGTGGGTGCCCGAACGTGGACGTAGCTGATTTTGGTGACGACGTACCACCCGGTCCCCCGCCTGCAAGGTATAGAGCCGGCGGCCATTTCGGTACAGGACCACCGCCGGTATCCAACGCAGATTGCGACCAAACCCATGGGCCCAGACAGACATACCCAGTGGAAAGCCAGGTACTCTGTTTTGCTAAGACTGGCGAGGACCAGGCCGGAGGAGGTGCAGCAGAGTCCTAGGTTAACGCCCATGGAGGAGCTCTGCGGGGCTGCGTTCTCCCATTGGTGTGGTCCGGTATGCCGTCAGGAAAAACGTCAATGCTTCCTCCGCAGGAAATTTGTGTACATACTTTTTCATCTGCGTCTTAAATGTGCGCACCATGTGCTCGGCTTTCCCATTCGATTGTGGATGGAAGGGGGAAGAGCAACTGTGCCGAATACCGAAGCGCCTACAAAAATCCTGGAAGGTCTGCGAAATAAACTGCGGTCCATTGTCCGAGACCAGGGTGATTGGCAGACCTTCCACAGAAAAGATTTTTGCTAGTGCCTGGATTGCAACTTCTGAAGTGGTTGAGGAGCAGCGAACCACATATGGGAAACGGGAATAAGCATCAATCACAATGAGCCAAAAGCCATTGAGAAACGGGCCCGCAAAATCGATGTGAACATGTTCCCATGCTTGGGTTGCCAGCGGCCGTGAAGAGAACGCTGCCCTGGGAGATGCCTGTTGGCTCGCACACAGGGAACAGGCGGCCACCAAGTGCTCAATTTCTCTATCAATACCAGGCCAGTACAAATGTCTGCGAGCCAAGGTTTTAGTACGGGAAACACCCCAGTGCCCCGCATGTAATAACGTGAGGATCTCCCTTCGTAAACTTGCAGCAACAACCACGCGAGGAGCTGTATCATCAGTAGCCAGAAGGAGAACTCCTTCCAAGACTGAGAGGCGGTCTCGTAGAATAAAATAATTACGAAGACGGTCCGAGGCCCGGCCCGGAGTGTGGGATGACCACCCCTGCTGAACGAGGCGAACTTCTTGCCGGAGAACCGGGTCGGCTGCCATTTCCCTGGCGACTCGAGAACTAGTGATTGGGAAGCCATCAACCGCTTGGCGGGACACCACATCCAAATGAAAACACATAATCTCCTCTCGATCGAACGTAGGATCCGGGCCCACCGGAAGATGGGAAAGAGCGTTGGCATTGGCATGCTGTCCTGTAGGGCGAAAATGAATGTCATAATGGTACTTAGAGAGGAACAAGGCCCAGCACTGTAGTCTGTGGGCCACCCTATCCGGAATCTGAGAGGCGGGGCCAAATAACGATATTAACGGCTTATGGTCAGTGATTAACTGAAACTCTGTGCCATACAAGAAAGGTTGAAACTTGGTAACAGCTTAGACAATGGCCAAAGCCTCTTTTTCCACCTGGGAGTAATGGGCCTGTGCGGGACTAAGTGTTTTAGACGCAAACGCCAGTGGTTGCTCGGAACCATCTGCGTTGTGATGGGCCAGGACAGCCCCCATCCCATACTGCGAAGCATCTGTAGCCAGGACCAACGGCTTATGGGGATCAAAAGTAGCCAAACAAGGGGCTGACGTGAGGAGGCCCTTCAATGAGGTGAACGCTCGCTCGCATGCAGGCGACCAATCAAAAGGAACACCCTTGCGCAGAAGGCAGTACAGGGGGCGGGCTATAGTGGAAGCCCTGGGAATGAACCGGTGGTAATAGGCTATCTTGCCTAAAAAAGCTTGTAACTCTTTCAGCGAAGCGGGCCGAGGAAGGTCGACGATACCTTGAACCAAACTTCCTAGTGGCTGGATGCCATGCCGAGAGATGGTGTAGCCCACATACTCAATGGACGGTTGGAAGAAGGTTGACTTATGCAGGTTGCAACGCAAGCCCACAGACCTGAATTTGAGAAAGAGGGTGCGAAGGTTGTGCAAGTGTTCCTTCGTGCTGCGGCCTGTGACAATTATGTCATCCAGGTAATTAATACAATTAGGGATTGTCGACGTGACGTGCTCAAGATAACGCTGGAATACCGCCGCGGTACTGGATATTCCAAAGGCCAACCCCTGGTATTGGTAAAGGCCAAACGGGGTGTTGACGACCGCCAGCCATTTGGAGTCCTCATCAAGTGGTATCTGATGATAAGTCTCCGAAAGATCGATTTTCGAAAAATATTGGCCTCCCGCCACGGCGGAGAACAATTCATCAGCACGAGGCAAAGGATAGGTGTCCACCACCAACTGGGAATTAATGGTGGCCTTGAAATTGCCACAAAGACGTTATTTTCCCGAGGGCTTCCTTACAATAATGAGGGGCGAAGCCCACTCACTGGAAGAAATGGGAAGAATGACCCCTAGGGCTGTCAGCCGGTCTAGCTCTTCCTTTACCTGAGGGTGGAGAGCCAAGGGGATCTGCCTCGCGCGTAGAAAACGCGGGCGAGCCGACGCCTTCAACGTTAAGTGAGCTTCAAAATCTGAAACACGCCCCAGGCCCTCCTCAAAAATATCTGGAAAGTCTGAGATCAAAGATTCCAATGATTAATAGGGAACGTCTTCGGAGACCAACTGTATGGTGTCAGTGATAGAAAAACCGAAAGCTTGAAAGGCATCCAGGCCAAAAAGGTTAGCGGAGCTTGCATCACTGACAACAATAAAAGTAATAGGCTGAGTGACTGATTTGTATGTCACGTCGGTAGTGAATTGACCCAGTAGGGGAATGAACTGTTTACCATAACCGCGTAGACGCCGGTAAACTGGCGCCAACGGGGGCGATCCCAGGTCGGAATAAGTTTGTGCATTCAACAACGAAACTGCCGTGCCCGTATCTACTTGCAGTTGTAACCGGACCGAACCGACACCTCAATAAAGAGTTTGCGTGCCGATGCGTCGGGAGCCTGGCCCGACGAAACTTCCTGAATGTCAACGTCCATGTCCTCTGTACCTGCTTCCTTCGATTCTTTTGAGGCTGAGCGGCAAACTTTAGCAATGTGATCTTTTCTATTACATTTGCGACAAACGGCCCAATGCTTGGGGCACTCTGACCGATCATGATGTATATAGCACGTCGCACAGGACGGCAACAGGGGCCGGTGGCCGGAATTCTATTTACGCGCCGTGCGGGAGCGGCCGTAACGGCTGGATTGTACCGCTCGCACGTCGTCCACCCCGGACACAGTGGACGCGGCCGCGCCGCCCTGAACCGCCGCGACGTCGCACCACGCTTCCAGCTGTTGACCTGCTGCGTGAGAGACTTCATACGATTGAGAAATGGACAGTACTTCCTCAAGGGAAGGGTCTTCTAACTGCAGGGTCCGTTGCCGGACCTCCCTATCAGGGCCGAACGAACAATGACGGCGCATACCATAACGTGGGCATACGACTCTCGCGACTGCTCCGTGACAAAATGACACTTGCGACTAAGACCGTGCAGGGTAGCGGCCCACACCTGGTAAGACTGATGGGGCTGTTTCTTGCATTGATAGAATTCGACCCTAGCCTCCACAACATGCGTGCGGTGGAGATAATATGAAGACAACAATGAACACAATGCGTCAAAAGACAAGGACGAGGGTTCCTGCAATGGCGCTAGCTGCCGCAAAACTAAATACAGCGAGGGAGATATCCAAGACAAGAAGAGAGCACGACAAACCTCCGCATCGGCAACATGAAACGCCTGGAAATGCTGCCGAAGGCGATGTTCATATGCGTCCCAATCCTCCGCCGTCTCGTCATACGGGGAAAAGGGAGGAGGGAACGGTGCTGGAGCAGACGGCGTGGAGAGCAACGCCGGAAGCACTTGTTTCATGGTGGCCATGAGCTCCGTCTGCTGCGCAACCAAAACCCGCACTAAATCCTCCATGCCGTGGAGAAGCTGCGAAACCGGAACAACGACGCAACACACGAAAGAACGTCCCTACTCGTCGCCAATTGTGTAGTAACACTGTTCACGTTTACATCGCACTTCACTTAGCATAGACTGGGACTGTGACCTAGGCATGCCCGATGGTAACTGACTGGGCACGGCCCGTGCTGCCGGAGTAGTAGTTGTTGTTATGCCGGCAGAGGTCATGTCCGAATTCTCGCGTGCCCTCTGGTGGACGGGACTCTACTTGCGGCAACTACCGTCCGTGACGCGCCGTGCCAATGTGCGCCTCCCGCGATCTTTCTGGTGGCTACTGCAGTATCAAATGTTTTGAACTAATTAACATAGTCACTGGTAGCTAAGTGCGTAGAGCAGAACACTTTTAATCATAATGTCAATGTTTAAATCTCACTAGTAGCAACTACTTTTTAAACTTTTCCTTCAATTTCATATTTGTTAAAAATGTAAATGTAAATTACCATATACTGAATCACCTTTTTAAAATAAAAATAACATCATTTTTATTTTTAATTACTAATCATATAACAATGCAATTACTGAAATAAATAAAAATTTGGTACAAACATGCAAAACATTAAATGGTTTCCGTTGCACAGAGAGACAGAGAGAGAGAGAGAGAGAGAGAGAGAGAGAGAGAGAGTGTGTGTTTTGTGTGTGTGTGTGTGTGTGTGTGTGTGTTTTGAGACAAAGGCCCATGGCCGAAAGCTTTAATTGTGAGAGTCTTTTTGTTGTATCGATCTGCGACTCAGCATCTCCGCTACATGGTGAATAGCAACTTTCCTTCTCATAATATTGTTACATTCCATCCTGGATTTTAAATTGTTTGAAACATTAAATATAGAATGAAATACATTTTTATTTCTAAAGATTGAACAGTATTACTGATGTATACAATTTTTTAATTTAAGAGTAAAGCATTTAGGAAGTACCAAAGTTTAATTTATTTTGTTATGAACAGTAACTTTTTAAAAAATGTTACTTTTATTTTTAAAAATATGATTAAATATTTGTCACTTAACATTTCCATTTGATAATAAATACAGAATGAAAGTTACAACTATACAGATTCAAACCAATAGCTTTATGATTACAAGATTTTTACAGTACTCAATCAGTTACTAACAAGTATGTTAATTACAGTAGTAGATGATTTGTACTTTACATCACTTGGAAATCTAATTTTCAAAGTTGATTATTTCTAGCAGCACTGTACTGCTTTATAAAACTGATATTTGGACACTGAACTTCAAATCCTGTAAGTATGAATAAAATTGGACAGACTCCGTCCCTAAGGTGACCTTGTCAGTGACAAACACAAAATATGAGAATGTGAGTGAGACTTGCTTCCCTTTTTCCCCCTGAGTACAATTGTAAAATGAACCAACAAAACGTGCATGCACTGTACATAAATTTCACAAACAAACACATGGAAGGAATATAAATATAGTACATCTTCCTAAAAAGTTTAGGAAAAATTACAAACACAGAAGTGAACTAACTGCTGATAAGATTGAATTCTTTCTATTACTGAGATTAGATTTTGGATTCTTTCAATAAATTACAAAACCAAGTACTCAAATTTTCATAGCAGACATCAAAAATCATTCTAAATAGCATAAAAATATTATCACAATAAACATTCAACATCTTGAAAAGGCTGAGATCATTAGCACCATAAAATAAATCGGCGTGGAAAAGGTAGGGAGACGAACTTGTGAGATACTATTTCAATCTACGGATCTTACTGAGTCTTTCATTGCATATCACCACCTGTCAAAAGTCAAGTTGTTTATTAGAGACATTTTCCTGTGAGAAATAATCTAAATTTCATTACAGGGTATTCAAATGTATGTTGTTAAAATGTTGTTGTATGTTGTTATGTGTTATCTCGCATATACTAACAATGGAAAAACCAGGATGGAGTATAACAACATTATGAAAAGGAAAGTTGCTACTCACCATATAGTGGAGATGCTGAGTCGCAGATAGGCACAACAAAAAGACTCTCGCAATTAAAGCTTTCTGCCATTAAGACCTTCATCAACAATAGAACACACACACACACACACACACACACACACACACACACACACACACACACACAGGCGCGCGCACGCACGCTCGCACACACACACAGCTGCAGTCTCAGGCAACTGAAATCCCACTGTGAGCAGCAGCACCAGTGCATGGTGGGAGTGGCGACTGGGTGGCAGAAAGAAGGAGGCTGGGGTGGGGAGGGGGAGGGATAGTATGGTGGGGGTGGTGGACAGTTAAGTGCTGCACGTTAGACAGAGGGTAGGGGAGAGGTGTGGAAGGGGGAGGGAGGGGGGAAGTAGTGCAGAAAGAGAGAAATAAAAAGACTGGGTGTGATGGTGGAATGACGGCTGTGTAGTGCTGGAATGGGAACAAGGAAGAGGCTGGATGGATGAGGACAGTGACTAATGAAGGTTGAGGCTGAGAGCGTTACAGGAAAGTAGGTCGTATTACAGGGATAGTTCTCACCAATGCAATTCAGAAAAGCTCGTGTTCGAGGGAAGGATCCATTTGGCACAGGCTGCGAAGCAGCCGCTGAAATGAAGGACATCATGTTTGGCAGTGTGTTCAACAACCAAGCCCAAACCTCCTTGCAGTACCTTCTCTCCATCCGCAAGATTCTCCTGCTATGCAATCCCAAATTCCTGGAACTCATAACACATATTGAAACCCTTGCCCTGCAGGAATTTGAGCAACACGCACAAAGCCACCTCAAAAAGCTCTCCACCCTGCTCACTTCCTACTCCTGCCTCGGAATAAAAACCACTGTCCACCATCTCTACAACAACCTCCAAACCTCTCCCATGCCCCCTCATAGCTGACAAACCTTGTCTCGCAGACCTACTACACTTATCCCACCCTCCTAAATTCCCTCCCACCACCACACAGAATCCAGAACCTAAACAGACCCGCAACACAGTTATGAACCTTTTCTCCAGAAGCCTTAGTCTCTCAGGAATATCAGTCCTTTCCAAAGGCCTCACCTTTTGCCCCACTCCCAAATTCAACCACACAGGACTAGTTAAAGACCTTCTGTCCTTCTCCCGGTCCCTACAGTGGAAGCACTTTTTCGCCACCAACCCCAATCAGACGCAACCAAAGACCAGTATTGAATCTTGCCTAACTCAGTTCACTCATCTATCTAACTGTGATCCACCCTCACTGCTCCCAAACCACCCCGTTAACTTTCCAGAATTTCTTAACCTCAAACTTTGCCTCACCATAATTCCCCAAATACCTCAACATGCACAGTCACCTTACATTCGTAGAAAGAACCGCAGTCCACCATCTAAAAACTGATCCCAACCTTATAATCCTACCTGCGGACAGAGGTTCCACCACTGTTGTTCTGAACTGCAAGGATTACCTGTCAGAAGGACTCCACCAGCTGTCAGATACTTCCACCTACAAACCTTGCCACAGTGACACCATTCCAGTAATCCTGCAGGATTCCAGTCACCACTCAAATCCTTAGCCCATCCCAGAACTTCTCCCTGTAGTCCATCTCTCTACTCACCTCTACCACTCCTTGCACTCTTACCTTCTACATGCTTTCGAAAGTCCACAGACACGGGACGCTCCACTGTAGCCGGTTACTGTGCCCCCACTGAGAGAATCTCTGTTCTCGTACACCAACACCTTCAACCTATTACCCGGAACCTACCCACTTATATAAAAGAATACCAACCATTTCCTCCACCGACTCTCCACAGTTCCTGACCCTTTACCACATCCTAATGCCCATGGCCTTGCCCCTACTGAACACTACCTTTCCCAATGCCCTACGGATTCCAAACCAACAACTTCTTTCCTAGTTGCCATGACCAACTATATCCTTACCCACAATTATTTCTCCTTTGAAGGCATTACCTACAAACAGATCCAGGGTACAGCTACGGGCACCCGCATGGCACCATCCTATGCCAACCTATTCATGAGCCATCTAGAGCAATCTTTCCTAAAAAACCAGAATTCTAAACCTCCTCACCTGGTTCAGATTCATTGATGACATCTTTGCTGTCTGGATCGAAGGTGAGGACACCCTATTGACATTCCTCCAGAACCTTAACAACTTCTCCCCCATTTGCTTCACCTGGTCCTACTCAACCCAACAAGCCATCTTCACAGATATTGATCTCCACCTCAAAGATATCAAACCCGCTAACCAGAAGCAATACCTCCCCTTCGACAAATGACACCTATTCCATACCAAGAAGTCCCTTCCGTACAACCTAGCCACCCGGGGTTGTCGCATCTACAGTGATGAGCAGTCGCTCGCAAAATATACTGAGGGTCTCACTGAAGCCTTCACTGACCAGTAAGTATTCTCCCAACCTCGTACAAAAATGCATGCATTATCTTTCCAGTCTCCCACCACCTCCCAAAGTCCAGAGAAACATTCCCCTTGTAACTCAGTATCACCCAGGACTGGAGCAACTGAATTACATTCTCCGCCAGGGTTTCAATTACCTCTCATCTTGCCCTGAAATGAGAAATGTCCTGCCCACTATCCATCCCACCCCTCCCACAGTGGTATTCCGCCATCCACCGAACCTACACAATATACTCATCCATCCTTACACAACCCCTGCTCCCAATCCCTTGCCTCATGGCTCATACCCCTGTAATAGACCTAGATGCAAGACCTGTCCCTTACATACTCCCACCACCACCATCTACTCCAGTCCAGTTACTAACATCACCTATCCCATCAAAGGCAGGGCTACATGTGAAGCCAGTCATGTGGTCTACAAGCTAAGCTGCAACCACTTTGCTGTATTCTATGTAGGCATGACAACCAAAAAGCTGTCTGTCCATATGAATGGTCACTGACAAACTGTGGCCAAGAAACAAGCGCACCACCCTGTTGCCGAACACGCTGCCAAACATGATATCCATCATCTCAATGACTGCTTCACAACCTGTGTCATATGGACCCTTCCCACCAACACCAGCTTTTCTGAATTGGGCAAGTGGGAACTTTTGCTGCAGTACATCCTATGTTCCTGTAACCCTCCTGGCCTCAACCTTCATTAGTCGCTGTCCTCACCCATCCAGCCCCTTCCCTGCTCTTATTCCAGTACTACACAGCTGTCATTCCACCACCACACCCAGTATTTTTGTTTTCCTCTCTCCCTCTCTTTTTCTGTCTATTTCTCTTCTTTTCCACTACTTCGCCCCCTTCTCCCCCCCCCCCCCCCCCATCTCTCACCTGCCTAATCTGCAGCATTTCACTGCGCACCATCCCCACCATCCTATCCATCCCCCTCCCTGCCCCAGCCTCCTCCTTATCTCCACACAGTTGTCATTCCAGTAATGTACTGGTGCTGCTGCTCGGAGTGTGGTTGCAGCTGTCTGAGACTGCAGCCATGTGTGTGTGTGAGCTGCATTTGCACATGTGTGTGTGTGTGTCTGCGACTCAGCATCTCTGCTGTATGGTGAATAACAACTTTCCTTCTCATAATATTGTTACATTCCATCCTAGATTTACCATTGTTTGGTTCTATGATACTAAGATCTTTAAGCCACTATGGTACATTTTTGACTACATTTGTTAATACAAGAATGCACTGCACCCGGCATATCTTATTAATGAAATAATAAAAGAATGAGCGAGAACAGTTACAATTAGCAATTACCACTCGACAATTTTAAGGTTAATAATTGTGGGATCCAAAGGTCATAATAAACTGCAATTTATATTGACTACACATCTTTGGTCCCTCGGGGCATATCAGATACCACATTTTAAGGTAAGCAGGGAAAAAATATGAAGGCAATTGCGACATCCAAATGTAAAAAGTTTCATAAAGTTCAAAATTGTTAGAAGTCTCATTCCTTCTAATTAATATTGCACAAGTAAACTATAACTGAGAAATTAAACCCTACTGAAATTCAGATGAAGATACTTGCTATACTGGTTAATAATTTTACATTTGTAAGCAACAGAGCGTCAGGAAGTCTTTTTCTAAAAGTATCTGTATGGAGTGTAGCCATGTATGGATGTGAAACATGGACGATAAATAGTTTAGACAAGAACTAACTAATGAGAAAATATTGAACAGAATTTGGGAGAAGAGGAATTTGTGGCACAACTTGACTAGAAGAAGGGATCGGTTGTTTGGACGTGTTCTGAGGCATCAAGGGATCACCAATTTAGTATTGGAGGGCTGCATGGAGGGTGACAATTGAAGCGGGAGACAAAGAGATGAATACACTAAGCAGATTCAGAAGGATGTAGGATGCAGTAGTTACTTGGAGATGAAGAAGCTAGCACAGGATAGAGTAGCATGGAGGGCTGCATCAAACCAGTCTCTGGACTGAAGACGATGAGGACGATGGCGACGACAACAACAACAACAACAACAACCAATTGAAATAGCGGAGCTCTTGGAGACTGACAATTGTCTGTATTTCAAATAATAAAAAAGTATCTACAAAATCACTGTTACAGATAATCTATTTAAATTCACGTCTCTTTATACGTCTGCTCTATGATGGCATTAAACAAATTTTGTCCAATACATTAGGCAACACATCTGTGGTCAATTCCATTCAAAATACATGCATTGCACTTGTCAACATGTGGAAGAATTATGTCACATTTGTCAGTATATGCTAATGGATCATTACATTTGACAATGTGAAACAAGACTTCATGACCCGCATTTCACAATTCAGTAACTATAGCCCCAGCACCACGATTGCTGATGCACAGCATGCTGGATTGTTCCCCCCTTCTTGCAAAAAAGGAGCCCTCTGTTAAAAGTTGACTAACTTCCTGGATCTGGACCCAGTCAGCATTGCTTAACAAGGCAATGTTGGTCAATCCTCACATTCCACTTGTGTCGCCACTTCCTTGTGATGACAATGATATTCAGCTGGAGGTGCTTCCATCCAGACATCTTGACTGTTGGACAGGTCTTAATGTTCCTTGTACTTCTGACTTCAGCTAGCAGAGACTATGGTCATGTGTGTGAGTTGCATATGTGTGTGTGTGTGTGTATGTGTGTGTGTGTGTGTGTGTTTGTTTGTTTGTTGTACCTATCTGCAAGGAAGCATCTCCACTATATGGTGAGTAGCAACTATCTTTTTCATAATATTGTTACTTACAATCAATCTGCAACACAAGACTATTTATTACAAGGTGTCATGTGGAGGATATGGATGGTGTATGAGTACTCTGTCTCCTCAATGTAGGATTATCATCTTTGCTTCCGATAAGCAATGTAGGATATGGTACAAGCCCAAGTAGTGAGTTAATAATTTTTTGGATAGCCCAATCTTCCACATAGATCAAAAAATCCATACAGGTGAGAAAATCCTTACTTGTAAGCTTACAAGTTGGTGTTTCATGTTATAACATTCATGGCCCTTGTATTGCACATCCAAGGTCAATATATTTTCCAGCTGCATTGTTTTCTGCAGTTTTGGTTACAAGATGTTTGATGTAATCATCTAGACCATTATGAGCTTTAAATGGAAACAAAGTATCCAGTGTTGTTTCAGCCTCTTGACCACAGATGTGGTGTCTTGCCATGACAGGTAGTATTAGTGAGGTAACGGTTGAGTTGCGGCGCCCTGTAAATATTCTAAGTACTGAGCAAGTAGTGGCCGCACGGGCCAGTCGGCAGGCTCAGGCCACTCGGCAGCAACCATATTGTCCTGGACGTTAGCTTAGCAACCGCATGATGCCACACAATGCCGGTACAGTCACGTGGCTGGGAATTCCTTGGTGATGCTGTATGCCGAGAGCGAGAGAGACTTGGAGTGTGGAGCGGTTTGCGCATGGTTGCGAGAGATAGAAATACTTCAGAGTGCGGACTTGTGAACTTGTGAGATTTCCGAGGTTTCTACAGTGAAGAATAGTGTGTGTTTAGAAGTGAATATCTCGTGAGCTATGTTGTTGTTCATAGCTAATTACACACAATAGGAATCTATTGTTTCCTTGTTACTCAACTTATATTTTATTTAACTGCTGGACAATCGACACCAATAAGTGTTTTGCAGAAATATACGGCATTCTCAAAAGTACTTCTGCTATCGTACTCATCATTTAAAGTCATTAAAATAGTACCCGCAGAGTTTATTTATTTGCAATCTTTCATTTATAAATTTCTATATTAATTCGCAATTGCCGAGTGATAGGAACCTTCGACCATTCGGTTCATGTGTGTATTCATATTGTATACTGTAGCTTGGCAGTATTTGGCTTGTAATGTGGCAACTACATACACAGCCCCCAGACAATGAAACCAGCCAAAACTTTTGATATTGCAACACGGAGTCGGAGGGTGCATAGTTATTTCAAAAGCCTGCAACTGGGGGCTCGTCCGAAATTATGCCCTGCAAAGTGGTAATTCCTTTGGTCTATGTTATTCAGCATACTATGTGAAGTTTGAAAACCTTTGCAAAACCAGTAGAGATTTCTGTAGGGTGAACCTCTCACAAAACACAGTATGAGATCGATTTTTTCTTCCGCAAGTAGGTAATTGGAAATAGTGAAGTTACGCAGTAATTTTCACAACTAACACATGCTATCGATAGAGGTCCTAATCTGTCACGTTAAAGGCAATTTGCGTGGGAGCTCAGAGTCTAAATAAGTTGAGTGCAGGGAACACTAGTGGTTAGCGCGTTTAACGGACAGTGGTATCGGAGATGGTTGGAACACGCGGTAACCGGCAGCAGCTACAATTACGAGGGTAATCCCAAAAGGAAGGTCTCCTATTTTTTATAAGTATAGACCTGTTTATTTCTACAATGATTTACATCAGTTTACAGCTTGAACATTTAGCTATTTTTTGAAATAATCACCATTTCTGTCGATGCATTTTTGTAGACACTGTGGCAGTTTTTGTATGCCCATGTCATACCAGCTCACTGCCATGCTGTTCAGAAAGTTACGAACTTCTTCTTTCACCTTGTCATCGGAGCTGAATCGCTTTCCGGCCAAATGTTCTTTTAACCTAGGGATCAGGTGATAGTCACTGGGCACCAAGTCAGGACTATAGGGTGCGTGGGTGATTATGTTCCAGTGAAACTGTTGCAGGAGAGCAACGGTTTGCCGAGCGATGTGTGGGCGAGCGTTGTCATGGAGAATGTGTACGCCCTTGCTCAACATTCCTCTTCTCTGCTTCTGAATTGCTCGTTTGAGTTTTTTCAGAGCCTCACAGTACCTGTCAACGTTAATTATGATCCCAGCGATTCAGCTCCGACAACGAGATGAAACTTCGATAATTTTCTGAACAGCATGGCGGCGAGCTGGTATGACATGGGCATACAAAAACTGCCACAGTGCCTACAAAAATGCATTGACAGAAATAGTAATTATGTCAAAAAATAGCTAAACGTTCAAGCTGTTAACTGATGTAAACCAATTTAGAAATAAACAGGTCTATGTATTTTTGGGATTACCCTCGTACATAAGGCGACTTCTTCAGAGGTGGACGCAGTCCAGCAGGAGTATGACGGCAGTATCTTGGAGTACTCCAGGGCCATCTTCAGTGTTGTCTTCCACTACAACCGATGGCATCACCATGGCAGAAGGAACCATCTCAGATCAGATATGTGCCTGTGCAAATATTGAGTCTGACTCTCAAGTTCAAGCTCCACTTATAGATCTCGCGAATATAAAACAGTCACCTAGTACATGTAATTCTGATAATGGATGTGAGCTGGTTAGTCTGAAATCAGAGTACGAAAGTGTAACTAGTAGGAATTTAGGCAAGGGGAATGGATGTGGGGGAGATATGATGTCTCAGTTAATGCAAATGATCCAGGGAATGGCAAATAGTATCAGTACAATTCAAACAGTTACGGATAAAATTTGGACTGATATAGGTACAATGCGAACTGAAATACTGTCCGCTATGAAAGAGAAAGTTGAAAAAAATTGCGGGTAATCTTGAAAAAGCAATTGATGATAAATTAAAATGTGTTCAAGTGGATATGGGGAAAATTACAGACGAAGTTGTAACAGTAAAATCTAAAATCGAATCAGTGGAAATAGATCTTGGGGAAAAAATGGATAAGATACAGATGGAACTTGGGGGCAAGGTGATTGACTGTATAGAAGCGCAAGATGCTCATAAAAGCGATATAAATTTGGCAATTAGTGACATTGCCAATCGTGTAGATGACGGGGAGAAAGAAGTGAGCAAAATTAAAGATAAAATAGAGTCCAGTATCACTAGTGAAAATGAATTTAAAAAACAAATGCAGCAGATAAAAAAGTGATTTAAATTCATTAGCCTCCCAACAGGCCACGCTGGTTATAAATATCCCTTGGGCAAATACCGGATCTGTGAAATGTTCCACAGATGACAAAAGATATCACCCAGTAAATTTCTTGGCTGCGTGTAGGGACAATTGTATACGGCATGCCGGACAAAGCAAAAATAAAATACGTTAAACAGAATTTGGAGGGAGACCCACAGTCTTGGGAAAATGTTAGATGTAGTTCGTGCAAATCATACAAAGAGTTTGAAAAGTGCTTTTTGAATAAATTTTGGAGCAATGCAAAATAGATGCAGATCCAAAATGAATTCTTAAACGGGCCGAGTTACAGGTACGGTAATGGGACGATGAGAGATTTTTTCAAGTGCGAACTTGGCAAACTTATGCATGTGAAAAATCCACTGGGGGTTTTAATGGAAATTACCACCTTAAAAAGGCAATTACCCAAAGATTTGCAGTGGGATCTTGTCCATAGTCCATGTGATTCCATGGATGAATTTCTAGAGTTTGTGGAAAAATTAGAGAGGGCTTTGAAGTTCAAACCTCAGAGCAAATTAGGTGGTAGTTATCAAAATGGGAATCCAAATAACCACCACCAAAATAAAAATCGTGAGAGAAATCAAAGGAATCCTCAGGGAGATAGTAGCTGGAATGAGCAGAATGGTCGAAAAACGAACAGGAGTGATATCTTCTGTGAGCGGGATCCGAGTAAAGAACACAGATTTGATGGGAGAAACTCGCGCGAAGTTCAATCGCATAACAACTGGTCGGGAAACTGATGTTCACCAATCTCAGGTCCGGGGATGGCGATCTGAACAGGCGATGGAAAGGACTGGAGATAATGGTAATGGGAGGAATGTTGACAGGTTTGGAGAAAGGCAACCAATGTGTAATATGGAGTATGTTAAAGAGAAAGGCTATATAGGTGGCTCTTTCAATTGAAGCACGTGCTAACGGTGGAAGCATTGATTTGTGAGAGATTTCAGTAAAAGTAATGGGAATAAATTTGCGTGGAATGATGTAAGTTATGAATGTGTAATGAATGAGAGTGTGAATGGTGATGAATGGGAAGATTCAGTGGTTCAAAAGAAGTTAAAGAGGAGATGGATTTTGTGAAACCAAAATGTCTGGAGAGTTCTGAAGAGGTATTAGCAAATAGTAGCAATTGCAGTAAGGAAGGTGTTGTAGTAGCAAGTATTTGTGAGTCAGTGAAAAGCGTCGATGTTAGTGAAGGCAGTGTAGCTTTGGTCTAAAGAAAAAATGGCTCTGAGCACTACGGGACTTAACATCTGTGGTCATCAGTCCCCTAGAATGTAGAACTACTTAAACCTAACTAACCTAAGGACATGACACACATCCATGCCCGAGGCAGGATTCGAACCTGCAACCGTAGCAGTCGCGCGGTTCCGGACTGAGCACCTAGAACCGCTCGGCCACCGCGGCCGGATCTTTGGTCTCACCAGGTGCAAGTGAGGGTGATTGCGTTTCAGCGGAAAGCGTCAATGTTACTGAGGGAGGCTTAGCATTGGTCTCGCCAGTAGTTGAAGTTAAAAATGTATCGTCGGAGGTAGTTTATTTCTGTTTAAAAGAACAGAGTAATGGTAATTTATGTAATAATGTAAAAGCTACTGGTATTGATACTTCGGAGGAAGGAATTTACGCGTTTCTAGGCATGAATGAAGGTGAAACGAAACTTCTTGATGAATGTGTGGAACTAAAACAGTTGTCAGAGTGTGGTCGGGAGAATGTACGTAAAGTAAAATCGGGGGTTAATCTGTATGAAAAGGGTGTAGAAATGGCAGAGTGTGCTGATTCTTGTCCAATCACAGCGGAATGTAGTAAGGCTGGAAGTCCCAAAATTGCACGACAAGTTAGCAGCAATTTGTGTAATGTAGCGGCAGAGGATAAAGTTGAGTGCAATTCACGTAAAGTTAATTTGTCGACGGAGCAAAGTAAGGTTTCCGACGTGAATTTATGGAGTGATTTAAATGGTGACTTAGCAGATAAGGTTGCTGAGGTGAATATTTATGGTGATAATGGCTTAGGTATCGATGTGTTATTTCAGAAAGATAAAGTGTTTAACAGTGACTTGATGTGTAATTTCGTTGAAGCTGCAAGTGGCGATATTTTGGAGGAGAAAAATGGTAAAGTTGTGCATGCTGTGTGTAGTGAATCGGTGAAATGTGTGGAAGAACTAACAGACCGTTTAGAGAGGGCTGACGTAAATAGTGTGGATGGCAATAATTTGTGTAATGATGTTTGTACAAATTGGTATATGAAGGAGGACTGTAATTCTAGTGAGACTGGTTGGCGTTGGTACAGTAGAACGTTATGGTCATTGCTGCTGCATATGTGGAAACGAGAGAGGTTTAAAATTGCTAAGGGTATATAGAGAAAGGGCACAAGTGAAAAGCTGTTCTAATCTGTAAATAGTGGTAGTAAATTTGGAGGGATAATTTGTATGTTTACTCAGGGATTCATTAGCAATTTGTTGGTTTATTGCGGCACTGTGTGTGTGTGCAAAAGGTGGAAGTATAGGCACTGAGGGTGAGTGGAGGTCAGTGACCTTGTGGATTTAAGTAAAATATGTATTGACTTATGCTTTGTATAATAGTGTGGCAAAGAATTTAGTGGTCAATTTGAAGGGTATTAAAATTGTAATTGTATGTGCGTGCAATTTTTGGTGCATGGAGGTACAAAGGATTGATTAAAGCCAATTAAATAGAACTTAAGGAAATCTGAGCTTATTGTGATACAGTCGTTTGCCTTGTGACTTTGTTCTACAATATTGTTTTCCACTGGAGGGAATCTTTAGCGAGGATCCTGGCTGGTTTGGGAAATGGTTTGTTGACGGGTTTCTACTTTTGGTTTTCGTTTTAGACAGATTTGTCGCGATAAATGCTGGAGCTCGGAATTCAGAGGCAGACACAATTTCTGCGAGGCACTTGGTCAAAAGATTGATGCGAGTTGATCAATAGTTTGTGCTAAAATCCGTTTGTGTGTGTGTAGTGTGACGGGGGAGGGAAAAAAAAATTGTGGAAGAAGGCGCCTTAGTGCCGAGTGAGTGGCACAAGAAATGCTTACAAAGCCGCACATAAGGGAAAGTGCATTTAAAAAATTTTATATCTTGTCCGGCAATGGCAAGCGTTTCTGAAGAAGAGAAATTTGTTAACATCGAGTATAGATATAGTGTAAGGGAGTCGTTTCTGAAAGTATTTGTATGGAGTGTAGCCATGTATGAAAGTGAAACATGGACGATAAAAAGTTTGGACAAGAAGAGAATAGAAGCTTTCGAAATGTGGTGCTACAGAAGAATACTGAAGATTAGATGAGTAGATCACATAAATAATGAGGAGGTATTAAATAGAATTGGAGAGAAGAGGAGTCTGTGGCACAACTTGACTAGAAGAAGGGATCGGTTGGTAGGACATGTTCTGAGGCATCAAGGGATCACCAATTTAGTACTGGAGGGCAGCATGGAGGGTAAAAATCATAGAGGGAGACCAAGAGATAAATACACTAAGCAGATTCAGAAGGATGTAGGTTGCAGTAGGTACTGGGAGATGAAGAAGCTTGCACAGGATAGAGTAGCATGGAGAGCTGCATCTAACCAGTCTCAGGACTGAAGACCACAACAACAACAACAACAACAACAACAACATATCTTGTCCAAAAGGAAATTACATGCATGCATTTATTTAATATTCCATTTCGTTCATAATTTGTGTTAGTTTATTTCGAAATTCATGCTGCTCCCCCACCACTACAAAAATCTTGTAAAAGCTATTGGCCTGGTGTTTTAATCATTTAATTCTGTTTTTTGAAATTTGTTTTATATGCGCTTGTATAAACTGAAGGGTCCTAATTCTGAACATTCTAGCAAGCCAGAATGTTAATAAGTGGAGGTGTGTGAGGAAACGGGTGAGTTGCGGTGCCCTGGAAATATTCTAAGTTCTGAGGAAGCAGTGGCCGCATGGGCCCGTCGGCGGGCATTGGCCGCTCGGCAGCAACCATATTGTCCTGGATGTTAACTTAGCAACCGCTTTATGCCGCCCAACGGCCAGTCAAGCCGCGTGGCTGGGAATTCCTTGGTGACGCTGTATGCCGGGAGCACAAAAGATGGTGGACTTCGTGAAACCATAATGGCAGACATTTCGCAGTTCATAAAGAAATTAATAATAGCCAGAGGAATCACGATAACTCAAAAAGAAACATGCACATTACTATTATTTGCGCGACAATTCTGATGGTGTAATCAGATTTTCAATATCTTTATTAGTTTAAAGTTTAGTATCTGACGGTAAATTATACAAGTAACACCCAGCAATGAATTTACAAAATAAAAACGCTTCATCCGATTTTGTCAATCGCCGTGTCTGTAGAAAGTTATTAGTGTAAACCTAAATTGGTATGAATTACAGGCATGTAACTTGAATAGTACACGAGTTACTGGAGATCAAAGTGGCAGATTACTATTGATTGCATCAGGCCATAAGTACTCCACAGTTACACGAAAAAACGGTAGCAGCATGGTTGTCTTTGTTAATATCCAATATATGCTATTGATGAAGAAACTGGTCAATTATTTACTGTGTTTTAGAAAGCACAGAGACATTAGGCTCCTGGCCTACCTTTCGCTTCTTTTCTTTTGATATGTGTTTACTTAATGTTTATGTATTTAATAATGTGTTTTATAGCGTGTTTATGGTCCAGCCGTAGGAATATTCATTTAATTTCAAGCAGTTAAATGTAAATCCAGTATTTTGTATGTGCTTAAATATGTTTCATTATGATCGTGACTGTGCATTGGCATGAAGACATGGCGCGAGCGCTCTAGCCAATCACAGCATATGTGAATGGGAAGACTGGATGGAAGTGAGTTTCCGGAGAGAACACGAGGCAGTTTGGGAGAGTACGGCAGTCCTGGAGAGTATGGAAGAGGACACGGGAAGTGCTGGGACGGTACGGTGTGAGGGACACGCTCGGTCACGAGAGAGACTTGGAGTGTGGAGCAGTTTGCGCGTGGTCGTGAGAGGTAGAAATACTTCACAGTGCGGACTTGTGAACTTGTGGGATTTCCGAGGTTTCTACAGTGAAGAATAGTGTGTGTTTAGAAGTGAATATCTCGCAAGCTATGTTGTTGTTCATAGCTAATTACATGCAATAGGAATCTACTGTTTCCCTGTTTTTCAAATTATATTTTATTTAATTGCTGGACCATCGACACCAATAAGTGTTTTGTATAAATATACAGCATTCTCAAAATTACTTCTGCTATTATACTCATCATTTAAAGTCGTTAAAATAGTACCCGCAGATTTTATTTAATTGCAATCTTTCATTTATAAATTTCTATATTAATTCGCATTTGCCGAGTGGTAGGAACCTTCGACCATTCAATTCATGTCTGTATTCGTATTGTATACTGTAGGCTCAGCAGTATTTAGCTTGTAATGTGGCAACTACGTATCCCAGCTCCTAGACAATGAAACCAGCCAAAACTTTTGATACTGCAACATGGAGTCGGAGGGTGCGTAGTTATTTCGAAAGCCCGCATATTGCTTCTCATGCTCTCTGTTCAACATCAATGTACATCAAGAGCATATCTGCTAACACCTGATTAAAATGTTCTTTCAGGCTATTCATCTGTGACTGGTTGACAGCTGTTGCCATCCTGTGAGCAATGATGCATTATGGAATTACTTCTGACAGTAATTTTGACTGAATCCTTTCCCACAATTAGATATCATTACAAGAGCGGCCCTGTGCTTCAAAATTATGTCTTTAAAAAGAAAGCTGGCACTTTCTAAATCTTTAGGCTTTATACAGCCTTGGTGACAGGTGAGGTAGTCACTGCACACTATTCTTAATTTACTGCCATTTGTCAGTTTGGGGGCTCTCCCCAAGAGATCAATCCAGTCTGGTGAAATGGAGCAATTGCAGGATGAGCTGATACTGGATGTACTCGTGATTCAACCAAAGGAGTTCACAAATCCCAAATGACCTGAGATCGGAACATCATGAAAATACTTTAATATACGTGACTGTAAATAAGCAACCATTTCTGTCCCATAAGGTCAGAAATTCTTTATACAGTGTTTGATTGTAAGTCTCCTGTGACAGTTTGTCCCTTCTCTTAACACTTCAGTAATGTTGAATTTTTCCTTTCTTTGGCTGCAATTTTTGCTACTGCTGTGATGACTGGGAAGCATCATGCTGTACTGTTGCACCAATGGATTCTGCAATAGCCAGTTGGGATTCTTGTTTTGTGTGCATTTCTGTACACTAACGTGATGACATATTTCAAAAGCTTCAGTGCACATCTTGCCAATTATGCTGATGATCCTTCAAGCTTGTCAGCCAGTATAACTAATGGTGGTCACTTGAAACAGTGAATGTACTGCTTTAAAAGTAAGAATAGAAGTAACTTGTTGCCCAAATGACTGCAAGGCATCAGTTCAGTGACCAGTGTCTTCCTGGATTTGTACCAGAACTACATCCATTCCATAGCCACTTGCATCAGTATCTAGTTCAGTTCCTGTAAAAAAGTGCCACATCTGGTGAAAATGACAGTGTCTTCTTAAGCATATATAAATATCTTCCACACGCCTCACTCTAGTAACATATGGTGTCCCCCTGCAGTAGTTCTTGTGGGGGACATGCTTTGCAGCTTAAGTCCTTCATGAAGTACCGCCAGTGTAGCACAATCCAAAGAAGTTTTTAACATCATAAATGCAATGAGGAATTGGAAGAAACATTACAGTTCTTACTTTTGATGCACCAGGACTTTATTTCTGTAAATTAGGTACCTCAAGGTGCTTTCTCACATTCAAGCGACTGCACCATGGAAACAATTCAGTCTATAGGAAGGCTTTTCAAGAAAACCAACAATGTCATCCACATAGCAAAGACATTTCACCTATTTTGGAGGTCGCAACAGGTTGTACATCAAGGGTTCAGATTTTAGCTGGAGCACTGCACAACTTTGATCTCATAAAAACAAGCAAGTGCTATGTAGGCAGTGATTTCCTCATCAACCTCCAGCCGGTCCGCATATCTGAAGGGATAAATAATTCACTCCTGCGAAACAGTCCAAGGTATCACCAAATCATGGCAATGGACATACAACATGTATTTGAAAAGTTGTCCCGTATGTTAAAAACCGCATTGGTTAGAATGGGGTACCTTTGCATACAAATTGAGAGACATGTCAACAAGTGCCCCCTATTATAAAAATCACATAAGTAAAGCAGTGGTGCATGCTGATATGAAGCTAACAGAGTCAATGTGAGAATCCATGTCACTGCAAAATGGAGTCACACATTAACATGAAGTATAGCTTCAAATTAGGGAAAACAACAATGGAGACTCAGGGAAAGTTAGTGCTAGTGTATGGTGTTGTACAGGTGGGCAAAAAGTGTGTATTCTAGTGGTTTAAATGTTTTAGAGATGGAAAGAAATGTCGTGGATGAGCTGAGTTCGGGTCAGCCATCAACGAGCACTAACTGAAACATCAAATGAGTGAGATGAATGCTTGAAGATGACCAGCAGGTGACTTTGAGAATGATGGCAGAAGAGCTAAAGACAAGCAAGAACATTGTAAGTATCAAACAATGGAAAATCCAGGATGGAATGTAACAATAAGAGAGAAGGAAAGTTGCTACTCACCATATAGCGGAGATGCTGAGCCGCGATAGGCACAATAAAAAGATTCACACAATCATAGCTTTTGACCATTAAGGCCTTTGTCAGCAGCAGACACACACACACACACACACACACACACACACACACACACACACACACACACACAAAAAAGAAAAACGCAACTTGCACACACATCTGCAAGTCTCAGAGAGCTGAAACTACACTGCGATCAGCAGCAGCACCAGTGCATGCACTTCAGATGTGTGTGCAAGTTGCGTTTTTTTTTCTTTTGTGTGTGTGTGTGTGTGTGTGTGTGTGTGTGTGTGTGTGGTGTGTGTGTGTGTGTGTGTGTGTGTGTGTGTGTGTACTGCTGACAAAGGCCTTAATGGTCGAAAGCTATGATTGTGTGAATCTTTTTACTGTGCCTATCGCGGCTCAGTATCTCCGCTATATGGTGAGTAGCAACATTGCAAGTATTGTTGTTTACAAAAATGTGAAAAGGCAGAAGATTTGCTTCCAGTTTGCACTGCACACACTGACAGACAAGCAGAAGCCAACTCTTATGGAAATACCTGGAGATTTCATTGACTTGTCTGATTGAAATCCACAGTTTTTGGAAACCATCAGTATGGGTTGTGAAATCTAGTGCTAACAATAAGATCTGGAAATCAAGCGACAGTCATTGGCATGGTGTTCATCGTTTTCCCCACCTCCCAAAAAGAGTCAGCTGACAAAATCCAAGATTAATATGATGTTGACCATCTTGCAATGGCTGCTGCAATGCATCCTGTGGGTTCAGACAGACCTGTACTGAAAGGGTCCATGGAACTTCCTCTACAACAACGCCTGCCTGTGCCCTGTTATCTGCCTACTCAACTTTCTTGCTCAATGCAAGGTGACTGTTCTTTAAACCACTCCTCATTAATCAGGTTTGGTGCCACCAGACTTAGTTTTTTTTCCTAGCCTTAAATTAGTCCTGAGAGGCTTACGCTTCGCAGATGTTGCAGACAGCCAACAATATGTGACCACTGTGCTTTCAGCGATTCCACAAGAAGCGTTTGCTGACCGTTTCCAACTGCTTTACAACCAATGTTAGATGTGTATTGTAGCTAAGGATGATTACTTTGAAGGCCAGTTAAAGTATTTTGTTTGTGGCTCTTTTTTCCTTTATTTTCTGACACCATTCACCGAACTATTCAGACAGACGTTGTACATGCTTTTCTGTGGTTCTGATTAGCTGATGATAATCTACACAGAAACCCAGTGCGTCATTTTTCTTCTTTACAAAGACAACAGGAGGCATCCTTGGTCCACTGACAGCTAAATGACATCTCACAGAATATTTCCCAATTCCTTCTGAATGAACTGTCATTCAGATGGATACACCCTGAGTAAGCACTGACTGATGGGAGGATAATCCCCAGTCTTGGTATAGCATTTCACAACAAATAATCTGTTCTGATTTGTCTCCCCTCTAGACTAGAGTACGTCCGAAAATTGACATAAAATGGCTAACACTTGCCAAGGTTATCAAACCAGGAGCAATTGGCAGGTGGATGGTAGATTCCTCCAGTGGGTATTCTGTAATGGTAGCATACAATGATTCTCAAGTGTCTGCATTGAGCTGAGTGGTTTGGCTGTCCTTAGGCACATATGTTTAGTCATGAGTTGTGGCTGCTCATGGCAGTTGATGACTCAGAGCTCTCCTTGTCCAATTTTGATGATCCTGATAGTTGCTGGCCTATAGATTTCTTTTGTAAGGCAAAGTACCTTTTTGCACGTGACTAGAGCCTCACAGTTAAAGTGTTGACTAGAACTAGTTGTTGTTATGGGATAAGTATGTTGTATGTCATCAATGGTAGGCAACTGTCCAGAGCAACTGTTGCTGCATGAACTTGTTAGCATAGCTTTTTCAATCTGAAACTCCAGTTTTCCACACACATTCCATGACACTTTATATGATGTATGCATGGAGGCCCATTCAAGCAGATTATTATGGCTACAGTCTCATAAAATGACAAATACAAAGGACTTTGATATCTTACTGATAATTATTCTCATAACACAGGTTCCTGTCAGCTCAATATAGTTTTTGTTTGCAAAGTTCAGCACACTTTCCTTTGAATCTTGGGGCATGATCTTCTTCAACTGGTGATGATAAGCATTTGACATCACAGAAAATTACAATTCTGAACTGACTTATGCCTGGATAGGTTGGTTGTCAAAGTGGTCCTGACATATTGGCAGCTGTCATTCATGGAAGACTCATCTGCAGTGGAATCACCTTCATTGACAGTAATCTTCGTCAGTTTTCATGATTTCCATGGGCGGGCAAACCTGCTGAAACCTGTATATGGTGACAGAATGACAGAAACTTGTTGGAAAGCAACCTCAAACAGGATAACGTGATAGGCTTCATCCTGTGAGTAGACTGTAGTCATCTCCAACTGTCTGGAGTGGCCCTGCTGTTTGATGTCTTGCTATGTAATAGTAATTTAATACCCTTCTTCTTTCTTTACAGTAGCATACAGCATGCCTACACTGGCCATAGGGGAAACATACCAGCGTGTTGTTCTCCATTCTTGAAATGTCCATTTACCTGAGCAGCGATCGAACTGTCAATAATGCCAGCAGTATCTATGTTGTCTGTAGGTTGCAGTGTAGATCTGGGATTTTATAATCCATTCCACAATACTAGTCTGCTTGGTAGAGAATCTTGGAGCTATATTGGGGACTTGGTTGATGTTTTGAAAGAAGAAGATCAAACAGCTGAATATATTAAACTAAAATTCAAATTCAAGTTTGTAAGTGAAGTTTAAAATCCAATGCATTTCACACTGAAAAGAAAACCAGTACTAGCTACCAGGAGCAGATGTGTTACTAATGTGGCAAATAAGGAGATTTCAAGTGGAAATGTTTCCAGTCAGATTAATGGACATGAAGTGGAAATCACCGTGAAGACACTCAAGGTGCATGGCATCATGGACAAAACAATCACTGTAGAGCTAAAAACTGGCCATGTGGCCAAGGAGAGCACTATGGTCCGAAAGGTAGGTAGTATCGAGGAGGCCGAGCTTACCAACATAATGGAATCATCATGAGCAGCTTTGTGACAGAGGTACAACATACAATGGTGTATATGCTTGACATTATTGCAGTCTGGGCGTGGTCTAGAATGATATGAAAACAGAAATAACAAACTTCAAAATGCCCACGATCACTTTAATACAGCATTTATTCAGACTACTAGTTTCAGCAAACTATGTTGCCATCTTCAGATCTGTAAAGCATAGACTGAGTACATACAACATTGGATGCAAAATATCTACACACTGGATGTGAGATATCTACATAACATTTTTAACATAATGTGGATCCATAACGTGTCTCATGTACTACCCTTCAAAGAACCTAAGCCAAGTGTTCAATGATTTGTGTCACATACTAATAAGCTGTTAATAATCAAAATTATTTTTCTGATTTTTTTAACTCTAAAAGAGTGTGTAAATGTAAAAATTGCAGATAGTACAGTTTTGGATGTTAACATAAATAGGAAAAAGAACTCCAATTAAAATAAAAAATGTATTTTATGTTGAAGGTATGGGTAGAAATTCGATTAATTATCTAAAATTACGGAAAAATATAAAACTGTTTCTGTAGACAATATCTAAAAAATTTCTGATAGGCGTAACATACCTAGGCTTACTATCAAAAGTACAATCATATGGGGTATCAAGCAAAATTTGTGACTGGACTGAGGATTCTTTGGTGGGTAGGACACAGCATATTGTCCCATATGGAGAGTCATCATCAGAAGTAGAAGTAACTTTGGATGTGCCCCAGGCAAGTGTGTTGAGACCCTTGCTGTTAATGTTGTATATTAATGACCTTGTACACAATATTAAAAAGAGCCTCATACTTTTAGCAGATAATGGAGTTATCTGTAAAAAGTAGTGTTTGAAAGAAGCTGAATAAATATTAAATCAAATCCTAATAAGGTTTCAAATTGGTGCAAACCAACTTGCCTTAAATGTTCAGAAATATAAAATTGTACACTTTACAAAAAAAAAGTACTTGTATCCAATTACTACAATATCAATGAGTCACAGTTGAAATCGTCCAACTCCTACAAGGAAAGCTTTATTGAATCTTCAGCTAAGAAATATCAGATTGAACATTAGACGTTTTACAGTATACTGATGGCAGTTAATATGAATTTAGAAACAGTGCAAGATATAAGTCATGATATTGGCTACAGGGACCTGATAGGTGCTATCTTACATGTTAGTTCAGGAGCACAGCCAGATATAAGTGACAGTGTAAAAGTGGATTTCAAAACTAATACAAGACATTCAGTATAAGTATGCTTTGCAAGTACTGAAACATTTGTTTTTCAAAAAGGTTTGACATTAATGTATGTGTGAAACGAAAAAACTGATATCTCCTATTTTTTGTAGGTGTGGACTGAGCTGCTGATCACACAGATCATAAGTCAACATCAAGTTATGTGAATGGGATTATTTAGAACTTAATATTTTGGAAATCTATGAAACAAGGAAGTGTTTTGAAATATTCTGCTTTTGCTGAGTATATAGCTTTGCCAGAAGCCTTCACTGTGATTAAGTTAATCCTAGATATATTTAACATTCTTTATGTAAAGTCTGAGGGGCCTAACAAAGTATACAAATGCAACTCAAGGGCAATTGATATTGCTAGGGATAGTAATCTTACTACAAATTCAAAGTATATCGAAGTAAAGTACCATTCTGTGAATGAATGTTACTTTAATGGAATTATAGACATTTGTCAAGTAGATTCAGTAAGCAATTTACTAAATCTTTGAGCATGGATGAATTCGCAAAATTTCATGAAATGCTGCATGTAATTACTTAAGCTTCATTATTCTAATTTGATTATTACTATTATTTACTCATGATATAAAAGAAAGAATATGAGATGGAATATAGTACATAATATTGAGAAGATCAAATGTTGAGAAGGTTCTAGTATGAAGCAGGTTCCAGAATTTTCAAGTATGTGCACTGCCAGTAGAGTATCTATGAGTATCCATGAGAGTATTCTCTATGTAAAGATCACTGTATTTACCTTATGAACAATAACTTCTTAACAACTTCAAACAAAATGTGAATTACATAAATTCTAAAATGTAAGTGAATTTACATATATGGCTGCCTACAATAATACTCCTCATTGTTTCCATTCTTCCAGTTCAATTAAAAGTAACGTGAGAATGCTCTTTACCTCACAACCAGCTTTCAAGAAGTCTGCAATTTTAGACATGGGCACAAAGTATGCAACATGTGGCTTGCCTGTTGTTGCAGTTCCCCAGTAAATACGGCAGTCTCGCTCCTTAAGTACTGCTATTAATTTGTCTTCGCCCAGGATCTCTTGGGTATTTCTCACTATGAGATCACGTTTATTCTCCCATGTCAGAGTTTCATTACCAGCCATTTTGTTATTCTGTTTCTCCAACAACTGGATCTATAAAGGAAAAGAAAGCAACAAAAATATTGTTATTAGTCTGTAAAGATCTTTACTTCTTGCTGAATTCGAGAAGGAATTCAGATATTACTTGGAATTTCAGAACTCCTATCACATTCATAGTGGTGCAAGCTAAAAGAAAGGTGACTGGTCAATACGTAAACTGCCAACTGGTATCCTGTCAAAACACAAGCAACAACATTTCAAACGCGTTGACCAAAATCTGTGTTCCAGCTATATGCCATATCGGTGGATCCACCAAAGGTAGCACCCATCCATTGTCAGGCAATGTCCTTTTCAAGAGCAGGTTGTAAATATATCATCCTACAATAGATTTCACCAAATACACCTCGTTGTTCATTTCCAGCTACTTATTCTCTCATGCTCACACGAACCTGTATCTCAAAATGTGGACACAGCAGCTGCAAACAAGTTTCCCTGAAATGTTAACCCCTCAATTAAACAATTTTTATGTAAAAGTGTGTACAAAATTCCATTTTCTTATTGCTGAATTTTAATCTTTATTATGATTACAGGTTATTCCAAACAGTAGTTTGACAAATTATTCACTTAAAGGGTAGTTAGGGATTGCATATTAAAACACCAAGTACACTTGTTGCTTTCAAAAAATAACTCTACATAAAATAAAATGCCTTAGGAGAGAATACTTTTGTTGAATCTCTTTCAAAACAGTTCATACTGTTTTAAAAATTAATTAATACACTTTCACACAACATTCGTCTCCACATGTTTGTGGCAATGTGAAAGGCTCTGAAGCACAGTACAACACATGGATCTACATCACAATCTCCACACGTATATCTCGATTCCTCCAATTTTTCTTCCCGTTCCCATCCCAAACTTGGCTACACATCCTACATATTCTGGAAGGATTCTGCTTCTTTTCAATAGCTGTGATGAACAATGGGAAATGACAGTCAGTTAAATGAATAGGATAGATGCTTGTGGATGGACAACAAGCTTTCGAAGTCACTTCCTTCCTGCGATGTTCAGCTGTCACCATCTAAATTACTGCCACTCGCAAATCAAGATAGTTCCTTGTTCCTCCAGATTTCTTGTACAAGCTGAATGAATTCCAGAGAGGGGACTGATGACCTCAGAAGTTGAGTCCCATAGTGCTCAGACCCATTTTTTGAATTCCAGAAAACCAGTTCAAATTGATAAAAACCACTTTTTTTTAGCATTTTCCCCTCTTTTTCTGTGTTCTGAACTGTTTGCTATAAGCTGGTCAACTCTATCTGCTCCTTCCATTGTGTCATTATATGATATGTCTGTTGCTGGTTTTAGTAACTATTCACCTCATCTATTTACATTTTTCATTTATGCATTTTGGATAGTGCTCAAGAAAACAGATCACGTTTGTTTTCCCATCTCACTGCTGAAAATTTACCCTCTGAAAGGCAACAATATCTCTCTTCTTCAGTTTCTTACTGAGAAAGTTTGGTGGCATATGTTTCCTAGAAGGTTGCATACTGCAATATATGTCAAATTTCGTATTAATAAGGAGATCTGCTAGTTGCGGAGAGGTGTAGCAACTATCAACTGTAAGGCGGTAGCCTTTGTTGAGAGGGTTGGTACTATTTGAGATCACCAGGGCAGATCTTTATATTCACCATCAAAAAATTATAGACCATACATAGCCAGACTTGGACTCACACAACATGTAGTCCTTTATTCCAAATTTTGAAGTCTTTAGTGGTAGGTACCGAACCCAACCTAATCTCCCTTTAAATAACATGAGACACTCGTCTATGGTGACATCCCTCTCTGTAGTACAAAGAATTTTGAATTTATTATTGAAGTGTTCTAATATGGACCAGATTTTGTTTAGCATGGTTATGAATAGCCAGCGGTGTCATCTCTTGAGTTGTCTGAAAAATGAAGGCATTTCTTTAGTATCAAAAATTGTTTGCAGCTAATAATTGGTGAAATACTGGAGTTGCAAGGAGTGGAAGTTTAGGACCAACACACCTAGTAGCTTGGTTTCTTTATAATACTTTGTAACAATATTATACTACAGAAGATTCTTAGTTCATCACAGTTTGTGTCCCTCCAATTAGTAATGTTCTTATCTGAAGCTGATCTATTAGTCTCAGTGACTACAATATTCACTAACTCATCATCAATTACTTTAGTTACATATTTGTGTGAAGTCTGAAAGTGTTCCAGTAAAGGAAATTTTGGAGGTGTGGGAGACAATTCTGCAGTCATGTCTATTTCATACCATTTTCTGATGCTAGAAGAACTAACACCATTTGAATCACTTTCTTGATCAGCTGTCCTTTCACTTATACTGTCAGTGTCTGAAGTGTCATTTTCTGATCTGCTAAAATGTTATCAAACTCCATCACACTCCATAAAAAAACAACCACCTTATAATAGCTTTACACAGCACAAGCAAGTGGCAACTATAATCTCTTCCCCTCTAATTTTGACTGCAGCTGGTCAACAGAGGGCTTCAAGTAGCTGTGAATCCAAGCGAAGTAGCACTGTTGTGTCCTCTTGTGGCCACATTGGTAATTAACTAGACACAAAGATTTTCTCTCGGGTTTGAATTTCTAAACAGAATACTGTCATGATAGACAAGTGCTCTCAGGCTATTAAGTTTCTGTAAAAATTAAAATCCAGACTATTTTCAGACTTTTAAATTAAGGGGTTACGTGCCTACACAACCTTGCTAGAAGATATCCTCTTCTCCTGTCTTATAGGCAGAGCAGGAAGTTGTGGATGGTAGAGCATTGTTTCTCTGAAGCATACATATTCAAAAACTAGACAACACTAAGGCATTTATTTACTTATGGATTTCAGTGCATTTAAAGTATGTTTATTACTGTCCTTGCCGACTATGAATACACTACACTTGTAACCTGCATAAACTATGGTCTGTCAAGTGACACTACTGGAACACAGTCACACACACTGTGAGTACACAGGTTATTACAGCACAGACACCTCAGTTCACTGTCATGTGACCCAGTAGGCTCAGTTGACAATGTATTTTCAACAGGAAATGCATTTCATCTACACATAAGGTGTTAAGAAAAGCACCTAGACACATGGTTTATTTCCATGTGAATTTAATTTTACTACTAAGATTTAAATCTTGCAGTGTGTGGCAATTTCTGATTTAAAAGGTATACATGTATGCCCTCAGTGCTCATCAGTCAAAGATACTTGTAAGTCATAAGCACTGGTAGTAGATGGCATAATTCGTCCATCATACTCTGTGTGTCACCTCTCTATATCTTTGATGAAACCAGATAACTGTAATAGAAAAGAAAAAAAAGTAGTTTTCACTCAGGAACAATTCATCAGCTTTCTGAGAATACAGTAGCAGCACGTCTCTGAGCTGTTTTGACATTTGCAGTCAGCCTTAATTGACAAAGGCTGAGAATAGTGAAACAGCACTCTAGAATAGCTCACATTAGTATTTTGTATGTGGTTTCCAAACCATTCACTTATTTGTTCATGGCATTCCGTAGATCACAAAACAAACGAGAATTTTCAGGAATTTTAACTTGACACAAAGACATCATAAAAACTCTGTATACTGAATTGTCAATTAACTATCACTACACTGCTTAATTATATTCATGTTTATACCATACAAATTTAATTGCATAAATTAGTAAGGCTGGTAATTGGAAAAAAGCTGCCACCTTCAGAGTTTTGTTATATAGCTGCTGTTTATCTGTAATTATTTATTGATTACTGTGTTATTTTTCAAAAAAAATATTTTTTATATCCTAAAAATCCAAGTCCTCTTTATAGTACATTTTTACTTATGAATGAAAACCACAAAACACTGTAATATTTTAGAATATTACACCACTAATGTGTGTGTTTTCATTTATTATGTATACAATATTCTATAAGAACTGACAGAACAGTCGATCAATGCACATTTTTAATTGTCATAAAGCTTTATAATACAACACTACAACTTGCCAATATTGGAAATTCCTGGGCACAACCGTAGATAAAATAAAACAAAGGCAATCACTCACCTGTAGTGGACTGATACCCTACACATCAGTCCACTATAGGTGAGTAGTTGCCCGTCCCTTATTTTATGTACTATTACTTGCCATGTACAGTGGTACTTCGATTTTACATTCTCCAATTTTATGTTTTTCGCCATTCTACACCATAAATTTGTAGTCTCTGTGAAAAACCGATATGGTCAATGTTAAAAACTGCACAATTTCAGATTTCTTCCTATTAAGGTTTACCTCGATTCCAAGTTCTTACTCGACGTCTTGCTTGAATTCGTCCCACTTTCTTCCTATTGATATTTGATGTTACTAGACAAATTATAAGTGGCTGAAAAGGCAGATGGTTTGCACCATGCACAGAATTAAGAGAATATATTAGATATTTTAGGCCACTATGGAGAGGGGAGATGTGATAGAGGAAATGCTGATGTAATCCATGATCGGTGTTGCCAACACAACTTGCAGCATTTAGCTTCACTGCACAATCATGATGCAAATACTGGTAGGTCGCAGCGGAAAGACAACACAATTAATGTGATGTGTTCAGTACCGAGCCAATATACAATGAAGGGGCCCAGCCACCACCTTTCCTTGTGCCACTTATAACACCGTCTCACCTGTTTGCATGTATTTATGATGTACTTCTTCAGCAATAATATCAATTATCAACCTTTTAAATTCAAACACCGAGTCTTCAAGAATATGCTCAGTCATAATTGAAGAAATGTCACTCATTTCTGGCTAATGAACTCTTATTGGCTGGCGACTTGTTAAGTCATCCAACAGCCAGTGCAACCACCACACCACACTAAAACACGTAAAATGAGCTCACCTACTGCATGTGTGGAGAGGGGGAGTGGCCCTCAGTGATGGGAATGTAGGTAGGGGTGAAAGCATTTTGTGACGTGCTGAAAATATTCCTTTCGTGCAGATGATGTGCTATGGCAAAGATGTCATATGGAAATAGAACAACGGTTTTGCAATAGCACATTGTAAAGACTTTTGTGTTCAGATCTGACATGATACAGTTGCAACAACTACATACACTACTGATGTATATACTTTGCACCATGCACACCACACACTGTAGGTTGTAAAGACTGGCAGCACTGACAGGGGGCATGACGTGAAACTGTAGCACTTAAGCTTTCTTTCAAATTTACGTTTTGCAGTGTACAGAAATTCACCAAGTTGACTTCTAATAAGCTTGTAATGTCAATTGACATACACATCTGTGATTTTTTTAAGAACTTATGAAATTCATTAGCACAAATTATTGTATAAACATTGTATTGTACATTTAATTTCCTTAGACAGATTTTATACATAGTATTGGAGAGTACTGTGATTTAATCATATATGCAAGTTACATGTGTTTTTACCCATATTTCGCGGGGGGGGGGGGGGGGGGTTAACATTTTCCTCAATTCCACAATTTCCCAAATTTTGCCTTTTTTTTTTAAGCCTGGGCCGCACAAAAATGTAAAATAGGGGTTTCAGTGCAGTTAACAGAAATTTTTGGTTCCTAAATCTAGATACTCAAATAATTTGTCAAAAGAATGGCTGATGAAATATATTTTTAATTTGCTTTTGAATTGGTAAGATCTTTGTACTCAAATAATTTGTCAAAAGAATGGCTGATGAAATATATTTTAAATTTGCTTTTGAATTGGTAAGATCTTTGTATGCCCTCATGCTCACTAAAGGAGAGTCTGTTTCATCATGGGTCTGAGTGACCAGTCTTCCCTTCTCAACCTACCTCAAACTCACTCGCTTACTCAGTTTCCAAGAAGCTAGTTAACATGTCACTTTTATGTGTGTCATTGGCAGTACTAAACATTTTACCTCCTGGTGCGCAATTATCTCATATAATTTATCAAAGAAAAATAATTTACAGGTTTTTCCATTATTTTCCACTGGCTGCTGATTTCCACTGAAATTCCTTTGTATTAAACTTTCAGCTATTCCAGTGATGAAACTGTTGAATATATTTGATGTTTCATCTGGTTCGATATTGTGAACAATGTTTTAACTTCAAGTTTAACAAATATATTTCAAGGAAGACTCAATACATGAAAGTCACATATCAAGTAAACAGAGTAAGACGTGTGCACACTTTAACAGTCAAATCATAACTGAGTCCGAGTCTAGCGGCCGCTGGCTTGCTGGCCACTTAGGTGGCTCTGCTGCTGCATGGCTGGCAGACAGTGCCGCATGTAGAGGACGCGCGTAACTGTGCGGCGGCACTTTGAAAAATCGGCGAGTCACAACACTTTTCCCCCTTTGAAGTTATTGCACAGGTCTTGATGGAGGCGGCCTGTAGATTGCTAACGTCCATAGGTGTTGTTTGACTGGCCGTAAAGTCTCAAGGAGGAGGCTTCCCGTATGGACGGAAGTTGCAGCAAGTCCGGTTGTTATAACAGGAGACATGGGTGATGTGGCCGCGTCTGTAGGAGAAGGAGGCGAGTAGAGTTGCTCCGACAGATGATGGTCATCTGGTTCCTGCATGGGCACGTCTCCTGGTGGCGTCAGTTCTTGTGCTGGCACCGATATTATGGTGAGAGGACTGCGTTGCGAGTAATGAGAGATTCCAGTATACCAAACGTCAGGTAGAGCCGAAGATGGTGTAGCGGCATCCGGAACAGGCGCTGCCGGCACACGAGGCCGAAGCTGGTCCAAATGACACACTGTAACACCCGTGTCAGTCTGGATTTGATACAGGCGTTGGCCACGGTGTTGTAAGATGCGGCCAGTACTCCATTTTGGCCACCTGCCATATCCCTGCACCCATACAAGGTCGTTGGCGGTGAACCGGCCAAGCGAAGGCACCCGCGGCCATGAGGTGGAAGGCCGCAGAAGATGAAGTAGCGTGTGGGGCTGTCGGCCATGTAAGAGCTCAGCCGGGCTGTGGTTGCCCATGGGGGTGAAACGGTAAGAAGCCAGAAATTGGAGAAGCGCATCATCAGCAGCAGAAGAAGTCAGTAGTTTCCTCATCTGAGCCTTAAATGTGCGGACCAGTCGTTCAGCATCACCGTTTGATTGTGGATGGAACGGAGGGGCCGTGACATGCACGACGCCGTGACGGGCACAAAAATCCACAAAAGCGGAAGAGGCAAATTGCGGACCATTATCAGTAACAAGAGTAGAGGGAAGGCTTTCCAAAGAGAAAATGCGAGCTAGAGCATTGGTGGTTGCCACAGGTGGTAGGCGATGTGCAACGGACAATGAAAGGAAAGTTAGAGTAGGCATCAATAACGAGAAGCCAATAAGTACCTAAAAAGGTCCCGCAAAGTCAGCATGAATATGCTCCCAGGGCTTCTCAGGCAAAGGCCACAGTGACAAAGATGACATCCGGGCGGCGGCCTGTGACGCACAAGGGCCGCAGGCAGCGACCATGTGTGTGGTTTCAGAGTCGATGCTGGGCCAGTACACACGACGGCGCACCAGAGATTTTGTGCGCAAGACCAAAGCACGCAAAGACACAGGTACCACAACACGCGGCAAAGCATTTTCAGTGGAAAAAGAGGATAACACCATCCCTAGCCGTGAGGCGGTAATGCAAAGCGTAGTAGCTCCGCAACCGATCAGAAGTCTTAGTGGATGGACAATCAGGCCAATCCTTCTGAATACAGCCTAATACCCGGGAGAGGGTAGGGTCAGAACCCGAAGCAGCCGCCAGCCGGTCCCCGGTGATGGGGAACCTGTCCACAACCCGCTGCTTGGCAACATCCAGGTGGAAACACAAAAGTTCGTCCCTTTCGAATGTCAGATCAGGACCCATGGGAAGACGAGACAGTGCATCAACATTCGCATGTTGAGCCGTCGGCCAGAAATGAATCTCATAATTGAAACGAGACAAGCTAAGAGCCCAACACTGGAGGCGGTGTGCAGCCTTGTCGGGAAGTGACGTTGATGGATGAAACAATGAAACAAGTGGTTTGTGATCCGTAACAAGATGAAATTTAGATCCATAGAGAAAAACACCAAACTTATGAAGAGCATAAATAATGGCCAAAGCTTCTTTTTCAATTTGAGAATATTTTTGTTGGGCATCCGTGAGCGTTTTGGAGGCATAAGCAATGGGTTGTTCAGAACCGTCAGAAAAACTGTGCACAAGGACTGTACCGACCCCGTATTGTGAGGCGTCCATGGCAAGAACAAGATGTTGGCCAGGTCAATAAGCAGCCAGGCACGGGGCCTGTTTCAGCATAGTCTTCAATTTCTGGAAAGCCGCATTGCACGACGTGGACCAGTGAAAAGGCACGTTTTTATGCGGCAGGTGATGCAACAGCTGAGCCACCGTAGCAGCAGACGGTAAAAACTTGTGATAGTATGCTATTTTCCCCAAGAAGGCCTGCAGTTCCTTAACAGATGTAGGGTGAGGAAGGGCATCGATCGCAGCGACAGTTTGCTGAAGCGGACGAATACCATCCCGAGAGAGTTGAAACCCCAAGTACATTATAGATGCATGAAAAAATTTTGATTTCTGAAGATTACACTTAAGACCGGCAGTCTGTAAGACATGAAAAAGTGTGCGAAGATTTTGAAGATGTTCGTCAGTGGTGGAGCCAGTGACAACAATGTCGTCCGGTAATTTATACACCCAGGGACAGTGAGCAATAATTGTTCCAAGAATCGCTGAAAGAAAGCAGGGGCGCTGGCAACCCCAAATGGCAATTGTTGGTATTGTTAGAGGCCGAAAGGCATGTTAAGGACCAGAAACTGCTGGGAAGCAGCGTCGAGACGAAGTTGATGATAAGCTTCTGACAGGTCAAGTTTAGAAAAATACTGGCCTCCAACAAGCTTAGTGAACAATTCTTCAGGTAGAGGCATAGGGTAAGTGTCAATAAGGCATTGAGCATTTACAGTGGCTTTGAAATCACCACAGAGATGAATATCACCATTTGGCTTATCAACGACAACGACAGGAGAGGACCAGTCATTGGAAATGACAGGAAGCAAAACCCTGAAGCAGTGAGACGATCCAGCTCCCGTTTGACCCGATCACGAAGGGCCACAGGAATGGGCCGAGCCCGAAAAAACTTAGGCCAAGCAGTGGGTTAGAGCGTGATATGAGCTTCAAAGTCGTTTGCACGGCCTAACCCAGGAGAAAAAAAAGGGACAAAAATGTCGTCGACAAGGTGTCCAATTGAGCATAAGGAATAGCATCAGAGGCGGTATTGACAGAGTCAGCTACGGAGAACCCAAAAGCGCGAAAGGCATCGAAACCAAAAAGATTCTCTCGGTTACTATGGTCGACCACAAATACGGGAACAGTGCGAACGACAGATTAGTAAGATACCTTAGCATCAAATTGTCCCAAGAGAGAAATCTTCTGTTTATTGTAAGTCCGTAATTGCCTAGTGACAGGTGACAGGATTGGAGAACCCAAAACTGAAGATACGTCTGAGAATTGATGATAGTGGCAGCAGAACCAGTATCCACCTGCATGCGAACTTCTCAACCAAATATCTGGACAGTGAGGAATAACTTCCCCGAAAGGGAAGAAGTACAATTGACAGACAACACAGAATCAGAATCAGCGTCATGTTCATGAACATCATGTATGCGGTCGGATTTGCAAACGGATGACACATGACCCCCCCCCCCCCTTTTTTTTTTTTTTTTTTTTTTTTGCATTTGTGACACATGGCCCAACGTTGTGGACAATCTTCTCGTGAATGTTTCGTGAAACACCACGGCCATGAAGGAAGTTGCCGTGGGTTTTGCTGCAGTTTCTTAGAGGTTTGTTTACGGTTAGGCCGAGGCTGCGCTTGGGAGCGTACTGTGGCCACGTCGGCCGGTGGGGACATGCCACACGCTTCGTCAACATCGCACAGAGGTTGTATTTCCCCGACGTTGCCCCATGCCTCTATTTGTGCTCCAGCGGTGCGAGAAATTTCAAAAGACTGAGCGACGGATAGGACTTCATCTAGAGTCTGATTTGCCAACTGAAGGGCACATTGCCTTTGTCGGGCGCTGATCGGATAATAGCATCCCGTACCATGGAAACGGCGTAGGATTCTTTGTGAACTTCAGTAACAAATTGACGCTTTCTTCTGAGGCCATGAAGTTCAGCAGACCAAGCGCGATACGATTGATTCGGTTGTTTTTGACAACGATAAAAGGCAACACAAGAGGCTACCACATGCGTTTCCTTTTGAAAATAGACGGACAGAAGTCAGCACATTTCAGCAAAGAACAAAGACGCAGGATCTTTCAAAGGAGCCAATTACGACAACAACCGATACATTTGAGGTGAAATCCATGAAAGGAACAGAGACTTACATGTTTGTTCGTCCGCAACATGAAATGCCAAGAAGTGCTGTCAAAGACGTTTTTCATAATCAGACCAGTCTTACGCCGTCTCGTCGTAAGGAGGAAGAGGAGGTAGAGACAATGACGAGAGACGCCCCGCATTTGATGCCGCAATGAAATCACGAATCGCATTCGTGAGAAGCGTTTGCTGTTCTATGAGACCTTGCAATAGTTGCTCTAAAGTAGTCATGGAAACATGTGGGTCAATGATGGAGGGGATGGAGGGGGGGGGGGGGGGGAATCCCATCCTCATCGCCAATTGTTATAACTTCAAGTTGAACACATATATTTCAAGGAAGACGCAATACATGAAAGTCACAGATCAAGTAAAAAGAGTAAGATGTGTGTACACTTTAACAGTCAAATCATAACTGTGTCCAAGTCTAGCGGCCACTGGCTGGCCGCTTAGGTTGCGCTGCTACTGCATGGCTGGCAGACAGCGCCGCATGTAGAGGACGCGCGTAACTGCGCAGTGGCTCTTTGAAAGATCAGTGAGTCACAACAAACAAGACAATATTCTCACTCCCTTATTTATTTTTGGCCATTTTATTTTTTATGATGCCCCATAATTTTTATATAGGGACTCTGAAAGTAAGTTACTCATGGCACCCCACGCTAAGACCATTGTGCACAAGAGAGGCACACTATCATAAAACAGAGTTTTCTGTGGACACAGTTCTGCTGCAGTACAAGTAACAGGTATATCTCAGTGTGCTATCTTAATATGTGGCAACAGGAAACATACACCAAAGTTTACATACACAGGACAGTGTGAGTCTCATGGACAAGTCTCAACTGCACACAGATTCACCGGGAATTTCTGGCAGTGTACAGACCAAATGCCATGTCGTATCCAACCATAGTGAAATGGTGCAAACAATTTGACAAAGACAGCACAATGTAAGTGATTATCTTCTCGGCAAGCTGAAAGAACATCTGCGAAGGAAAGAGATTAACCAAAGATAAGGATGTTCATAGAATGGTTCTCAAATGGCTTTGCAACCAAGGAATGGATTGCCATCATCAAGAAACTGAACTCTTCGTAGAATGTTCTGATTGCTGTTTAAAAGTACTTGGTGAGTATGTTGGAAAATAGTGTGGTGTATTTGTGTCACTTTGAAGCGCAGAGTGGCATTCAGGGACAGTTACTTGGTCTGATATAATAAGTAACTTACTTTCTGTAGTTCCCTTGAACTTTATTAACACAATTTTTATTTATACATTATTGTGGATTCTTTTAGCTTGTTTAATGACTATTATAAAAGTTTTGTAAATTTTTTATAGTCAGTGGGCATATTTACTGTGATCTTTTCCTTGCAGATTTGGTGCAGTGCTCTCTCTCTCTCTCTCTCTCTCTCTCTCTCTCTCTCTCTCTCTTTTCCTCAGAAAGTTATAATTTCCTTCATTATCCAGCTGTATTTACCATTTGTAAAGACAACACAGCATCAAAAGCCTGCACCAGTTTCCCCACTGAGGAGTAAGCTCTAATTTTCTGAGGGGTAAAACCTAAAGTCCAGTTGTGTTTTGGATGCGAATATAAATTATTTTTAAAGGAGCATTACTATCATCACTATTTCATAAGGCTGACTACTGATTACTTACGATAAAAATAATTACTTTTTTTCAAATAGTAGCATTAGAGCATGAGACAATGTGGTACAGGTTACAGGTACAGAAAGAAATGTGTAAGCCCACTACACACACATTTTGTATCACGCATCTACAACAAAGTTGAGACACATACATCACATATGCTTAAATATATCATGAAAATGCCTTTTCCAAGTTATAGGTAGCAAAAGACCATAAACTGGTTTATTATTCAGTTCTCAACAATTAAAGAATTAACCGACAGCACAACAGTAACTATGTAATGACAACTACAGTGCGGTAGGACCTAAACTGTGTTGTTGTTATTCTAATTACTGCTAGGGGCAGATATGAAGCATTGACAGCTTGCAGCCTTCGAACTTCTGTCAGTTCAGAAGTAAAGAGACCTGTAATCAAGTGATTTATTAATAGTAGGTCTAAATATAGTGCACACATTTTATCTTGGTTGATTTCACATGGGGAAGGGGGAGGGGGCAGTTTACAGGATATGGGTGAAGCAACTGTTGCTAGGGAGAGGAATGGTGTAGAGGAAGCATGTTTTGTAACAAGTGTCTACCCCCAATATGGATAAGTTAGACTTCTTTTCTGGGGAGGAGTTGTAGATAGCACTAGCAATGCATTGGGGATTGGTTCATCATTCTATTAAAAAAATGTCAGAAATAGGCAGTACCAACTGCCTTACTAACTCATTAGTTTCTAGTTAAATGAAGCACCCACAAAACTAAATATAATTTATTTTTAGTCATTTTAAATATAAAAGCATCCAAAGAAAATTCTTTTCCATTCTAAAGTTAAATTAGCCACTTGTACTGATAATGGCAAGTGGGTTGGGTGGAAGGGGGGGAGGGGGGGCGGGGAGGGAAATAGCTAATATCTGATTGCACTCATGAGGGGACCTCCTGGGAGGTGCAACGAGTTATGAGTTTATACTTCGCCTGCTTATGGTGTGGGCAGCTCTTTATATACAGAAAAGTGTCACTATTGTCGCAAGTGAGCAAGTAGCCGAGTAGCAAGCAAGTGACACTCCTGTCCAGGCGACCCTGGTTCAAGACCCATCTATGCTACTTCTGTTTTCTTTTTGTTTTTTCAAATGCTTGTTTTAATTTATAATTACTCATGAAAAATTTTGCAAGGAATTGATTAAAAAGAGTTACAAGCCTCTATAAATCAAAATTACAAATTTTATGTCATATTCTGTTTCAATCCTTTGCGTTTTTTTATTTTAACAGGAAATTAACCGTAATTAAAACGTTGGCATACTTGAATTTGCCTATTTACCTGAGAATTGAGAGAAGTTATTAAATATTTCTTCGAAAATAGTCATAAACCCGTCATACAAATGTTGGGACAGGGTCCTATAAAATTTTATACCTGTCAGATCGTTGACGCGCCTAATCCTGTTTATGGTCTGTGACCATTGGCGTTCCCCTATTTGTACCTGCCATTCCACGAATAAAGGGTCTCTACTATCTGTGTACATGAGCAGCGACGGTTATAACTGCCGAATAAATGTTTCTCGTTAGTTGAAAGCTTGGCTTTGAAGTGTGCAGACATTTTATTCTTTAAAATGGAGCAAAGTGCAAGTTGTTCACGAGTTGTCAGTGAGTGCAATTTTGACAATATTGAACATTTGGTGGAAGACCAAAGAGGTCTTTTGTGGGCTCCACTTAACAATGAAGAACAGCAGGAGTTAACAAATGCAATGCATTGTCTACGGCAGTTACTTATCAAAAATAATTTTACACTGGAATCAGTGCGTTCCAACATCAGTGAACGATCTTCATTAATCGGCAGAGAAATGTTCAAACAATTTCTAGACATGCACAGGACTATGAAATTCACAGACCAAGAAGTGTTATTTTCCGACAATGAAAGGGGTTTCGAGTCCTTCCGAAGCAGGCTACGACGAAAGTGACGCACGGTAAAAATGAAAAATATAAATAATACCTATTTCTTTGGATTCTAATGAAGATGACGATGGAGATGAGTGGACCAGAATCCCGAATGCTGTGAAAGTCAAGGCCGTGGAGATGGCAAAACTTCGGCCAACATGGTCATTGAATACGTTACCAAAACATTCAGCAAGATTATTGAAAAGCAAAACCCAGTTTTCAAAGTGGAGATTCCAAATCGCAGTAGGATGGATGCGAAATGATAAACTGGAAGTAATCAAGTCGTATGTTTACGACCGGTTCATCGAGGCGAGAGACCAGAGAGCAGGCCTCGTAACAACACGGATGCTCCAACAGTGGGCAATGGCTGCTGCTTTTCAATTTCTGGATGGAAATTTTGACTTGAAAGTGTCGGAGTCTTGGGTTCGTCGCTTCAAATCGATGCATCGGATATCTCAACGGCATGTAACACAATATCTCAGCGAGAAAGATAAGAGAACTTTGGATGAGCTTCTGGAAATCGCTCCAAAATATCAGCAGCAAACAAGCAATATAATCACGAGATTCAACCCTGATAATATCATAAATACAGATCAAACAGGACGTGAATATAAAATAAGCAGCATGCGCTCTTGGTCCCACAAAGGGAGAAAAAGTCACCGAAATTTCTGTGGGACAAATAACTAAATTGATGCACTCATATACCGTACTGCGCAATATGCAATCACATTGTCCAGTGAAGTATTTGTTTGCCTGCAAGAAGTGAGTGGAATGTTCGGCCCCCCCGTCCGAAACGACGTCGATGGATATATGGAGAAATATCAGTATGTTCACATCACATCGACAAATTCCGGAAAACTGCATAAGCAAACGTACGAAGAGTTTTTGGATGAAGTAATTTAACCATACGTGGAAAATAATTCCTCTACATCGTTTACTCGTGGGGTGGGCAAATCTCCACGGACTTGCTTCAAAGCCGGCCGGAGTGGCCGAGCAGTTCTAGGCGCTACAGTCTGGAACTGCGCAACTGCTACGGTTGCAGGTTCAAATCCCGCCTCGGGATTGGATGTGTGGGATGTCCTTAGGTTAGTTATGTTTAATTAGTTCTAAGCTCTAGAAAACTGATGACCTCAGAAGTTAAGTCTCATTGTGCTCAGAGCCATTTGAACCATTTTGAACTCGCATGAAATGAAATTCAACAATAAAGATGGCCTACCAACTTGTACTCTTATCAGCGATACCACCGCGATGTACACCGTTTTGTCAGCCATGGGATGTATATTTTTATCGCCAAGTAAAGAATGACATTCGCCACTTTCAAAACGCTCCGTACCTATTGCAACATAACGTAGAAATCACATCCAGGGAGGAAATGGCAAAAATCCATTCGCTGGTACATGACTAACTGCAGGCTCCGATATACAAAAATATGATAAGGTACGTGAATAAATCATTATTTTCAATTTTCGGATAGCTTGCTTGGATTTTCAGATATACTACAAGTTCATCGTTAACATTGTTACAGATATGCCTGGTGTGCCGCGAAGCTAGATCCATCGCAAAAAGAAGTATTCCATAACATCAATGCAGTGGCGTTTCCGGTGGACTTGAGAAAATACAGATGCGATTGCGACGAAAATGAATGTGCATTCGTACAATGTTCGTGGTGTCGAAAGTACAAATGTTTTGATTGTTTTTATAACAAGTATCATCCGTCAGAATGTACTCGTCAAAATATAGGAAATATCGATTAACTTTCCATTAAATGAAACATATTTTTAATGCCTCATTCATTGGTATTTTTTTTAACATTCCCTACCTAAACAGAACAAAATTAAAAATACAACAAAAAATTGAACAACAATAAAATATTTCAAGAAATTACATTACGGTTAATTTCCTGTTAAACATTCCATGTGGGGAAAAATGTATCTAAAAACAAAGATGATGTAACTTACCAAACGAAAGCATTGGCATGTTGATAGACACACAAACAAACACAAGCACGCACACAAAATTCAAGCTTTCGCAACCAATGGTTGCTTCATCAGGAAAGAGGGAAGGAGAGGAAAAGACGAAAGGATGTGGGTCTTCAGGGAGAGGGTAAGGAGTCATTCCAATCCCAAGAGCGGAAAGACTTACCTTAGGGGGAAAAAAGGACAGGTACACACACACACACACACACACACACACACACACACACACACATATACAGGCACAAGCAGATGGGTGTGTGTGTGTGTGTGTGTGTGTGTGTGTGTGTGTGTGTGTGTGTGTGTGTGTGTGTGTGCGGGCGAGCGCGCGCGCGCGCGAGCGAGCGAGAGTGTATACCTGTCCTTTTTTCCCCCCTAAGGTAAGTCTTTCTGCTCCCAGGATTGAAATGACTCCTTACCCTCTCCCTTAAAACCCACATCCTTTTGTCCTTTCCTCTCCTTCCCTCTTTCCTGACGAAGCAACCGTTGGTTGCGGAAGCATTCCACGTGGGAAAAATATATCTAAAAACAAAGATGATGTGACTTACCAAACAAAAGCGCTGGCAGGTCGATAGACACACAAACAAACACAAACATACACACATACACACACATACTTCCTCAAATCCTGCCCTGAAATGAGATCCATCCTTCATGAAATCCTCCCAACTCCACCAAGAGTGTTTTTCCGCCGTCCACTTAACCTTCATAACTTCTTAGTTCATCCCTATGAAATCCCCAAACCACCTTCCCTACCCTCTGGCTCCTACCCTTGTAACCGCCCCCGGTGTAAAACCTGTCCCATGCACCCTCCCACCACCACCTACTCCAATCCTGTAACCCGGAAGGTGTACACGATCAAAGGCAGAGCCACGTGTGAAAGCACCCACGTGATTTACCAACTGACCTGCCTACACTGTGAAGCTTTCTATGTGGGAATGACCAGCAACAAACTGTCCATTCGCATGAATGAACACAGGCAGACAGTGTTTGTTGGTAATGAGGATCACCCTGTGGCTAAACATGCCTTGGTGCATGGCCAGCACATCTTGGCACAGTGTTACACCGTCCGGGTTATCTGGATACTTCCCACTAACACCAACCTGTCAGAACTCCGGAGATGGGAACTTGCCCTTCAGTATATCCTCTCTTCTCGTTATCTGCCAGGCCTCAACCTCCGCTAATTTCAAGTTGCCGCTGCTCATACCTCACCTGTCTTTCAACAACATCTTTGCCTCTTTACTTCCGCCTCGACTGACATCTCTGTCCAAACTCTTTGCCTTTACAAATGTCTGCTTGTGTCTGTGTATGTGCAGATGGATATGTGTGTGTGTGCGCGAGTGTATACCTGTCCTTTTTTCCCCCTAAGGTAAATCTTTCCGCTCCCGGGATTGGAATGACTCCTTATCATCTCCCTTAAAACCCATATCCTTTCTTCTTTCCCTCTCCTTCCCTCTTTCCCGATGACACAACCATTGGTTGCGAAAGCTTGAATTTTGTGTGTGTGTTTGTGCTTGTTTGTGTGTCTATCGACATACCGACGCTTTCGTTTGGTAAGTTACATCATCTTTGTTTTTAGAAAACGCAAAAGACTGAAACAAAATGTGACATTCAATTTGTAATTTTGATTTATAGAGGCTTGTAATTATTTTAATCAATTCCTTGCAAAATTTTCATGATTAATTATAAATTAAAACAAGCATTTGAAAAAAGAAAAAGACAACAAAAGTAGCATAGATGGGTCTCGAACCAGGGTCACCTGGATGGGAGTCTCGCTCGCTTATTACTCAGCTACTCGCTCACTTGCCACAATAGTGAAACTTTTCTGTATATAAAGAGCTGCCCAAAGTTTAACAGCCAATATTTCAAAAACGAGGCTGCACTGGCACCTACAATTTTAGGGTGTGACAGGTGCCTACCCACACTATAAGCAGGCAAAGTGGGAGCTCATAACTCGATGCACCTCCCAGAAGGTCCCCTCGTCAGGAGTAATGGTGTAATTTCTTACACTGCTCTACATACATTTTGGAACACGCAAGGCAATGCTGATTCTCAGACTCATCTCAGAAGATAAGTTAGGGAAATGCAAACTATATTTATAACACTACAGATTTGGAGAAAGCTTTTGACAATGTTACCTGAAATACAATCTTTAAATTTCTGAAGTTAGCAGAGATAAAACTACAGGGATGGAAAGGTTACTTACATTTTGTGCAGAAATGTCTTGATGTTATTCAATCTGTACAGTGAGCAAGCACTAGCGGAAAATGAATAAAAATGTAGAGTGGGTATTAAAGTTCAAGGAGAATAAATAAAAACTTTGAGGTTTGCTGATGACGTAATTCTCTTAGAAAGAGCACAGGAGTTGGAAGAGCAGTTGAATGGAATGGACAGTGTCTTGAAAGGAGGATATAAGATGAACAAAAGCAAAATGAAGATAATGGATAGCAGTCAAATTAAATCAGGTGATGCTGAGGGAATTAGATTAGGAAATGAGACACTTAAAGTAGTAAAGGAGTTTTGCTATTTGGGAAGCACAATAACATGATGGTTGAAGTAGGGAGGATATAAAATGTGGACTGGCAATGGCAAGGAAAGCGTTTCTGAAGAAGAGAAATCTATTAACATTGGGTATAGATTTAAGTGTCAGGAAGTCTTCAATGAAAGTATTTGTATCGAGTGTAGTATTGAAGTGAAACATGGGCGGTAAATAGTTTTGACAAGAACAGAACAGAAGCTTTTGAAATGTTGTGCTCCAGAAGAATGCTGACGATTAGATGAGTAGATCATGTAATTAATGAGGAGGTACTGAATAGAATCGGGGAGAAGAGAAATTTGTGGCATAACTTGACTAGAAGAAGGGATCGGTTGGTAAGACATGTTCTGAGGCATCAAGGGATCATCAATTTAGTATTTGAGGAAGCATGAAGGGTAAAAATCGTAGAGGGAGACCAAGAGACGAATACACTAAGCACATTCAGAAGGATGTAGGTTGCATTAGTTACTTTGAGATGAAGAAGCTCGCACAGGATTGAGTAGTATGGAGAGCTGCATCAAACCAGTCTCTGGACTGAAGACTACTACAACAATGATTAGCTATTTAATTTTTGCTTAATTTTGGCTGATTGATGCCAATGCAGCTGAGAAGATCTACAAAATTAATAACCTTCAAAACAGTCTCATTGTTCATTTTACTTGTTAAGTATTATTTTATGCCCTTATCACCATTATCATCCTGCAAAAGTGATGGACTTCGTACTTCAGCAGACATTCTACAACAGCTTGCTACTAATTGCTTACCAGAACTTGATGTTACTTGGTGACAGCAGGATACCCCTGTACAAGAATCAAATGTCTCAAGCATTTTCGGCTGAAGAATTTGGGTCAGAGTTAACAAAATGCCTTTTCTGGGCAGGCAAGGCTACTTATACCTGTTAACAGTAAGCACCACAATGGTCTTCTCCTAATCAGAAGTAAGGAAAGCCATTCTGTACACTTTGTGTAACTTGGGAACAATCATCAAGAAGTGAGAGATGGTTTCTGAGAGCAACAGAACACTCAAGAGACAGTTAGCTGCTTAGTTTTCCCCTTTCAAAAGATGATGATGACGATGACGGTGGTGGCGACGACGACAGTGATGATGAATGTGGGGCACTCAACAGCACAGTTATCAGTGTCCTTACTATGTGTCAAGATGCCAATCTCATGGTGGTGGTGTTAGGGGAGACACACCTTACAAAAACAATACTTATCATTTATGACTCAGAACCATCATTGGTTCCTTTCAGACAATGACGCAAGTGATGGAAACATCTTGAATTTGTGTCTCACCAAACAAATGATTTGTAAACTTGTGTCCAACATAGAATGAAACTCTCTTGTCTGCAGCCAGGTGCATCTGTAACCATGGTGAAATGTGTCTTAAGTTGTGGTATACAGTAATTAAATGTAGGGCTCCTCCCAGAACAAGACAGAAATAAACTGTGCATTAAATTTTGCCTTATGGATGATAGGGAAGAGAAGAACATACATGACAATTTCTGGGACTGCCAAATCAACCTTAACTAGTCCATTGATTAAATAAGTAAATGAACAAAAAAATGGTTCAAATGGCTCTGAGCACTATGGGACTTAACATCTGTGGTCATCAGTCCCCTAGAACTTAGAACTACTTGAACCTAACTAACCTAAGGACATCACACACATCCATTCCCGAGGCAGGATTCGAACCTGCGACCGTAGCAGTCGCGCGGTTCCGGACTGAGCGCCTAGAACCGCGAGACCACCGCGACCGGCTGTAAACGAACAATTTCTGATATATGAGAACATCAGTTTTTCAGGAATTACATGCTGAGGTTAAAAGACATCTCAGATTTAATGAAAATTACATGGTGGATCCCCTTCGATTTTATATAGTTTATGTGTAAGCACATAATATGAATCAACATACTCTGAGACTTGTCCATTAGCTAATATAAGTTTTCTAAATTTACTTTGCTGCTTTAGTTTTTCTGGCTAAAACACACACACACACACACACACACACACACACACACACACACACACACACACACACCATAATAAAGTTAGTATACTAGACCACCACTTTGTATGTCACATTTATGCATGATAAACATACCTGAGACAGGTCGTAACTGTAACTGATAAAATATTTTCTAAAATAGTTATACTACCAAGCACAGGTTGCTACAACAACGACCAACAGGAAACTGTTAATGTGGGCGCCAATGGTATAAGGACCATTGTTTGACATCTGTTATTTCTAACCTGTTGAAGATGTCCAATATAAGGCAAGCTAACGTCACACCAGTCTTTACTTGGAAAAAGTTTCCTTTCCGCTGACGTGTAGCTTTTAATGTGATTGTACCAACGAGTTACATGTTCTAAATTATGTGGGAGTGAGGATACACGTTCGAAAATTTGAAGATCAGCCTGAGTCGGTGAATAGCCGCATATATAGCTGTACAGAGACAGATGCGAGTCAAGCAGTCTTAAAGCATCATCCATCACCAAAATCTACCATGCCCGTCACCAACACTGGAAGAGAAAAAAATGAAGCACAGTTAAGTTTAACACCCTAGACTGACAAGTGCTTTATACAGCATGCTACACGATATAAATGTTATACACATACATTGACAACGTTCTAAATGGGTGTCCGTTAAAAGCTAATCGTATTTATGAGGTAGACGGAGGTAGCTTCTACTAATTTATCCACTGAATTTAGATTAAAAGCTGCGGTAACTCATATGATCCACTGACAACGCATCCCTTGTAACAGATGTTTTGTAAAGGTTACGCTTCAAGGGTAGCTTTCTAACGAAGTTACAGTTTCTGCACATAGTACCCAGTCTATACAAAAGTAATTTCCATGCATTATTCATTTTCATTTACCTTACCACTTTTTGTGTTTCCCTTTCGGAAACTAATACACGTGCTTCCTCCAACAGTATGCGAATCTGTTTTGTTTCCAAGAACGGTGTGACGGAAGGTGGTAACACTGTGAGGCCTGATGTTTACTTCATTTGCATGTTGTGGGACTTGAGGGATACGTGAGTCTTGTAAACTGAGTAAGCAGTTCTCAAGAAGCGGCGGTAGTGTGGTTTTAAGTGAGCAAGTATGTTATATCCCGTAATTCTGACTTCTGTACAAATACCATACGATAAGTTACTTTACAATTTTTTTGTGATATCATGACGTTTTACGAGAAATGTTGTAATTGATCTTTCACTAGACTCCGTTCAGATTCTGCAGAGGGCCGCTTTACCTGTTTTTCGGAATTCATTGATACCGTCAGTTACGCAATTAGAGCAACAGGTAACGCGAAAAGCTATAAGCTTGAATGGCTAAGAGCGGAGTTGATGTGTGAGTCCAAAGTACGACGGTTACTGAAGCGCTTGATTAGATAGCATTGCCTTTTAGACCCTTTAAATTTGCAGAGAATTCAGTGCGCAGTATTCCTCGTACAGCTTACTTTCGGTATTAGGTCGTACATAAGTACTCGTGTTAATTCATAAATCGAGACGCAATCTCGGTTTTATTAAGGAATGTAAATTGGGGTATGTGATGTTTTGTAATTGTTTCCAATCATTTACAATTGTCCCAATTTCAGTAATTCCTTACGAATAATGCTGCTCCAACATTTCACCTTACAGTCTATTAATTTAGATAACATGTTCTCCTTATCTCTAATATACTGTCACAGTTTTTCACAATACTGTAGTGCTTTGTAGCCCACGAACAATGTATCTTGTGCTTTTCTTCTCTAGTACTTGTGATTTTACAGGGAAGAATATGTCTAGTGATTCCCATATGATGATGACATATGTAAATTTCCCCACCGCTACTTGCAATTAGTCTTTGTGATTTCACCTCACTTTGTACTTGTTTGTAATGTGATATATGGCTTCCAGAAGATTGTTAAATGTATTATTTGGGTTGCTTTAAAGACAAGGGTGGGCGTGCAGGGCATTTTAATAGAATTACTCCTCTTCAAAGGTTTATCTTTTACTCTGATTTGTCATTGTTTGTTAATCTGTATGACAATGAAAAACAAATCTCTTTTTTCCAGGTAGTCGCCAGCGATGGGCTCACTCCTCTATAGTTTGGTTTCAAAAATTAAAGCCTCACCAGTTTCACATTTACTTCTTGTCATAACATTTCTGGTATCTGGGCTGGTAGTTAATTTGGCTCAGTTGATACTGTATTTTGGAGTCCGCCCTTTCAGCAAATATTATTTTCGCAAACTGAACTATTATGTGGCATACTCACTTTATTGCCGTAAGTATTCAGCATTTTATCTTTTTTTACCACAGCATTGTTGTTAACTTAAACTGCAGTAAGTCAATCTTTGCCATAAGATGACAAACCGGTTATCAAACCAGCCGATGTACTGAATTTTCAATTTGATTTCAACATTTGTTGTATAATCATAAAATGATATTAGTCATTTTACTTTCTGTAAATGTTTGTTACATTGACTTTTCGGCATTTCCAGATACACGTGAAACAATAATTTGAAACCCAGTAGCATATAACATTAGGGACTAATAGTTCCATTTATTGAAAAATTGAGATTAACCTGTGTTTGTGAAGCATCAAAATTGATTGGCAAAATTTTGCTCTGATTCATTATTTACATGTACCTACTGTAAAACAATATTTTGCATATTATTTATGTTTTTTATCAATCTCATATGCTTGGGTTACTGTTTCATTTAAACCATTAAAAGCCAAAACTAATTACATGTTGGGATAAAATTTGAATTTTTGGTAAAATCGGAAATAAAATATAAAAGTAGGTTACTGCAGTGGCAAACATTAAATCTTGGACTACACTACACAGTCGAGATTTGGTGGTTTTACCAGTTTACAACCAGATTGTCACATTCCAATCAAACTTAGGCCTTTGGCCTAAGTGGGAGAGCGGCACTCACTTTTCAAAAGAGGTTCCACAGACATATGTTAGTAATGCCCAAAAGCATGACTGGTTAAAAATCCAATGACATTGTGCAAAACATATGAACCTGAAGTAAGAAAGGAGGAATTGGGACTATAAACATAAGAACAGATTCAGATTGGTAGAAAGTAGCGAGTAAAGCACTTATGAGTAGTTGACAACAGAATATTAGCAAAAAGTGAGCAGTGTTGAATTATGAGGTGATCAATAAGTAATACAACACTTTTTTATCTCAAAGCAGGTTTGTTTTATTTGTAATTCCAGTTCTCCCTGTTGTCCTCCACTCTTGTGGCTACAAAACCAACATAATCTCTGCTCACTGCGATGGTCTTACCCTACTTTACTGGAAGGGCCTATATGCCCACAAGGTACCAATATACTGGTTGACGTCAGCGCAGACATCTTGCTGCAACAATAACCTCCCATCACCCACAACTGCTTCCTGTGGAGTGCATTCTTCATTGGGCCAAACAGATGGAAATCGGAACATGAAATAGCGGGACTGTAGGATGGATGAGGAAGAACAGTCCAATGAAGTTTTGTGAGGTTTTCTCCAGTGTACAGATTTGTGTGGGGCACTGTTTTATCATGGAGAAGTAGTAGTTTGTTTGCATTTTTGTGGCGCAAACACACTGCAGTCATTTCTTCAGTTTACTTGAGGGTTGTACTGTATACTTCAGAATTGATTGTTCCATCATGAGGTTGGACATTAAATAGAATATCCCTGTCAGAGTCCCAGATGACCATTGTTATGGCTTCACCGGCAGAGGGTGCAGTTTTGAACTTTTTCTTCGTAGGAGAGGTGGTGTGATGCCACTCCATGGATAGCTGTTTTGTTTCCAATTCGAAGTGATGAACCTGTGTGTCAATTGCACGTGATGATGATCGACAAAAAAATTGTCACAATCAGCCTCATAACACACAAGCAGTTCCATACAGATGGTCCTTCATTGCTGTTCATTGGCTTCTGCTAGGCGGCGAGAAATACAGCAGGCACACCTTTTGAGTACCCCAACTGGTGGATGAGTGTGTCAACACTACCAACAGAAACGTCCAGTTGAGCAGTAAGGTGTTTGTGATCCATTGCCACATCTAATGAATGTGTCCATACCAACATTGCAGGAGTTGCAGCTGTTTGTGGCTGGCCGGCATGCAGGAGATCGGAGAGGTCACGTGACCTACTTATGGTGATGACAGGCGCATCACCCAATGACTCGCTGTGCTTTTTTCACTGCCAAGTCTTTGTAGACATTCTCCAAGTGCCTATGAAGATCTGTGATGCTCAAGTTTTCTCCCCAAGGAAACTCTATGGCATTTCCCTGCTTGGAATGCACCTCCATTGCAGAAGCCGTTTTGAAGGCTGTGTATAGCACTGCCGCCTGTTGGAACTTCATGAAACTATAGGGGTCCCCCAGGGGGCCTCGCAGCTCTTTTAGGGGTCCATGTGTGGTGTACACAGGTCCCTGAGTTGTTGGAGTCTTTCTTCTTTTCCGGGGTCCTTTACTTTCTCCTTCCCTGTCCTTATTCCCTTCCCTTTACCCCTCCCTTTGCCTCTTTTGATGTTCTTATTTATGTACAATGTTGGTACCTGTGCTGTGAACATCTCGTGCAAGCCCAGGAGTGAGTGCCCATCTTTTCACCGAGCAAGGTGACGCAGTAGTTAGCACACTAAATTTGCATTTGGGATGACAATGGTAACCCTTGTTTGGCCATTGTGATTTAGGTTTTCTGTGATTTCCCTAAATCACTTAAGACAAATTCCGAGATGGTTCGTTTGAAGGGCACTGCTGACTTCCTTCCCTATCCATTCCTAATCCGATGGGACCGATGATCTCGGTCACCTCCCCCAATTCAACCAGCCATCTTTTCAGAGCATCAGAACTCCCAGCAATGGCTGTACTGGCAGGCAGCAGTTGCTGTGGCTGGGTGGCATCCATGACGTGAGAGCCCTTGTTCGGAGTGAGTGTTAAATTCTCTGGCCACTCTTCTGTGGCCGTGTCTCGCCTTAGAAATCGTTCTGTCTCAGCTCATGTTTCTGCCTTGCCCTCCTTGGTTACCTCCTGGGAGGAGGGCCAGGTTTGCCAGCATGGGGCAAAACCCTTTTTGTGGTTCCTGGTCTGTACCTGGACTGTCAGGGAGACTTCTGCCACCGCCAAACCACTATTCTTTCTGGAACACATTGGTGACAAGTTCGGTGAAATTGAGTCATTGAGCAAGATGAGACTTGGCTCCCTCATTATCAAGACAACTTCTGCCAGTCAGTCGGCCTCTCTTTGCACCTGTGACTCTTTAGGAGACGTCCCAAAGAATATCAATGCTCACAAGTCACTCAATACGACATAGGGTGTAATTTCCTATAGGGACCTGCTCCTCTAGTCTGATGAAGAACTTAGGGCTAATCTGGAATGATGTGGCATTAATTTCATCTGGCACATCCAGAGATACCCTAAGGACCATCCTGTAGACACTGGAACTTTCGTCCTGGCATGTGAGGGGGGGTGCCCTGCCCAAGAAGGTCAAGATAATGGTTCATAGATGTGAAGTCAAACCATACATTCCACCTCCCATGTGTTGCTTCTAGTTCTGCCGCATGTTCTTGGGATGCAATGCCACTCCAATCTTTGGTGACTCTTCATGTGGGGAACTCTAGCACCTCACCGCCTGACTGTATGAAGTGCTCTGGTCTCCGTTCTCCTCACTCACCTGAGTGTTCAGTGCATAGAAAGGAAAAAAGACTTTCGAAAATAAAGATCCTTGCCTGTCTCAGCTACTTTGAGGCCCAGAAGAAGTTTGACAGACCTCACTCTGTGCATCTCTCCTCTACCTTTGCCTCAGTTCCATCTTCCCCTCCTCCCCCCCCCCCCCCCCCTCCTCCTCATTGCCATCTTGTCCTCTTCACTTTTCTCCCTTCCCCTCCTGTCCCTTTTCTTCAAGGAACCACTCCTCCTCCTCAGCCAGAGAAAGCATCCCGAATCAGACCCAGTTTCTATATATGCCACCCCCATCCTCATCAGTGACGACCACTGGCCTGGTGACATGACCTCCCCTCAGCTTCTATATGTCTACCCTGCACTCTAGACACACGATAATCCAGTGGAATTGCAATGGATACTACAATCACCTATCGGAAGTACAACAACTTGTATGCTCGTATTCTGCATTTGCTCTACAAGAAACACATTCTATGACAACCACTCGCCAATGTTTCGTGGTTATCGGGCATTATGTGGGAACCTTGCCAGCCCCAGGCCATCATCTGGAGGGGTCTGCACTTTGGTTCGCACAGATGTCATTAGTGATTGGATACCCCTTCATATCAACCTGGAAGCAATAGCACTAAGAGTGCGAATGACCCCAGCAATCATCATTTGCAATGTCTACCTCCCTCCTGGTAGGCTACTTCCTTCTGTTGACCTGCCTGACTTAATACAGCAACTCCCACTCCCATACCTCCTACTTGGGGTCTTCAGTGCACACCTCACCTCACCCTGTGATGGGTAAGTGTGTTCTTATTGACCAGCTTCTTAGACTTTGGTTTGTATCTCCTCAATGAAAATTCCCCTACCCACTTCAGTGCTGCTGATGGCTCTTTTTCTGCTATCAATCTCACAATCACCTCTCCTGTTCTTGTGATTTCCCTATGTTGGTCACCTCATGATGATCTTTGTGACAGTGACTACTTTCCGGAGATTCTATCATTCCCCTGCCATCACCAGGTCACCACGTTGGACATTTCGCAGGGCCAGTTGGTCTTGATATACATCTGCTGTGCACTATGACACCTCTCCCTCAGATTCCATTGATGCAGTCATGCAAGACGTCTCTACCATTCTTCTTCATGCCACTGGCAATTCTATCCCCCTTATCCATAGGTCTCCCTCGTCATTGATTGGTACCAATGTGGACCGAGGACAAAGCACTCGCTACCCAGGACTGCTGATGGGCACTGGAATGATTAAACGACACCCTTCAGAGACCAGCCTTGACACTTTTAAGCGTCACCATGCTAAGGCCCGTTACCTTATTAAGCAGAGTAAAAAGGAATGCTGGGAGCGCTAGGTTTCCTCCCTGGAGATGTATGCCTCTTCATTGCATGTTTTGTCAAAGCCTTCTGGGCTCTCAGCGACAGTCAAGTGCCCTGGGTCTGATCATACATGGTGCTCTGTGTACTGATTCATTAGTCCTTGCAGGACGTCTTGTGACACACTTTGCGACACCATTGGCATCCTCTTCCAATCCTGCTACCTTTCTCTGGCAAAAAGAACGAGTTTGAACAAACCCTCCTCTGTTTCAACCCCCACCAAGCCAAATTCTACAATGAACCCTTCAGTGAATGGGAATTCTTGCTGGCTCTTTATTTCTTCACATGACAGCCCCATGTGTGGATACCATCCACAAACATATAACCCAACACTTGGAAGTTACTCAGAGGCAACATCTCCTCTGGATCTTCAACCGCATTTGGCTCACAGGTGCATTCCCCTCACAAACGCAAGACAGCATAGTTATCCTCATCCTTAAGCCCAGGAAAAATGCAACATCTCTCAACAGCTACTGCCCGATTAGCCTGACAAAAGTACTTTGTAAACTGCTAGATACAATGGTTAGTTTCCAGTTATGGTGGGTGCTCGAATCTTGGGGCCTTTTGTACCTGTATCAGTGTGACTTCCAGGAAGGATGCTCTACAACTGACCATTTACTCAGATCGGAAACAGCAATCCAACAGGCTTTTTCTTTTACCTACATGAGGCATACGACATGGCTTGGAGCCATCACATTTTAGTTACCCACCATGATGGGCTTTAGTTTCCCCCTCCCGATTTTTATCCATGAGTTTTTATCTCACTGGCTCCTCTGTGTTCGCATTGGCACTTCACTCAATGCCCCTTGGGTCCAGGAGAACAGTATCACCCAAGGTTCTGTGTTCAGTGTCATGCTCTTCCTCGTCGCTGTCAATGGGCTTGTGACCTCTGTTAGGCCTCTGGGTACCCCAGTGTTGTATGCTGATTTTTGCATTTGGTGCAGCCCCCACTCAGTAGCATCTGTTGAACACCAGCTCTAAGGCGCTATCTGACAGGCCTCTGAATGGACCCTCTCCCCTAGCCTCCAGTTTTTTCCTTCCAAAACACATTTTTGCTATCAACCCATAGTACATGTACATCCCAATCCAGAACTTTATTTAGGGGACCAGTGTTTGTAGCAAAGTCCTGTTTCTTGGGCCTTAATTTTGATAAAAAGCTGATGTGGCTGCCTATATTCACCACTTGAAGACTACCTCCATGCAGAAGCTTGATCTCTCCGCCCCCTGGCCCACACATCTTGGGGTCCAGACCATGCTACTCTTTTTCATTTTTATTGCTCTCTGGTTTTGTCCACATTAGATTATGCTTGTCCAGTTTATGGCTCAGCAGCTCCTTCCACTCTGAAACTATTGGACCCTGTTCATTAATATGGGGTGCATCTGGCTATCTGTGCCTTTTGCACTAGTCCTGTCGACAGTCTCCTCGCAGAAGCGGGGATTCCACCTCTACAAATACGATGGAGCCAACTCCTGGTTTCTTATGCAGTAGCCATTCAATGATCCCCTAACCATCCCGTGTATCCCGTCCTTTTTGTTACCAAGGGTGGGATTGCCAGTTGGAATGCACCTCACTTCCCACCATCAGGTTCTCAATCTCCACTCACACTGGAATGTGCCCCGTGTATTTCCTCCTGCACCCCTCCTTGGATGGTGCCTTGGCCATGGATCAGGCCCCCCCCCCCACCGCAGGTCCAGGGGTTAGAATAGGCCCGAGGTATCCCTGCCTGTTGTAAAAGGCGACTAAAAGGAGTCTCACATGTTTCGGCCTTTATGTGATGAACCCCTGTAGGGTTTGATCTCCATTTTTCAAAATTTTCCCGAAGAGCAAGCCAATAGGGCAAGGGCACCTTACATGGTGCATAGTGTCCATCATGTGCTGAGACCTCTCGCGTCCTTCGCTAACGTGGATCTGCACTTCTGCTCATTCTCCGGCTGTTGGGCGAGGTCACCCTCCTGGGCGCGTTTTCCTTCATCCTCTGTGCAGTATCGCTTTCTGTGCTGTCTGCAGTAATGGACTTCTTAGCTCATTTGCACTTGATATCCAGCACGGTAGCCAGTCCCCGCAGCAGGTGACCCTGAGGCTTAGACTGCCTCATTGAGTGTTTCATGCCTTCCCAGTCTCACGACACTCAATACGGAGCCCTGCGGAACACCATTCTCCTGAATTTGGGGAACTGTGGGAAGCGCCAACTTGGACACGGAAAGTACGGAGTGACAGTGGAATTGTGGAGGTTTTATCCACCACCTGGCTGAGCTATGGTAGCTATTAAGTTTTAAACCTGCTTTCTGCATTGCCGTCCAGGAAACCTGGTTCCCGGCAATGCGGACCCCCTGCCCTCTGCGCCTATAAAACATATTACAGGAACCATAGTGACTAAAGTATAGTGTCAAGTGGAGTTTGCATCTATGTCCTGAACTCAGTATATAGTGAACCTGTGCCCCCTTCAAACCCCTTTTGAAGCTGTGGCTGTCAGGATAAGGACAACACAGGAAATAACCGTCTGTAACGTATATCTCCCTCTAGGTGGGGCAGTACCCCCACCTCTGCCTCTTAAATACAGGTGACCCTACAAACTTCGGTGTGGCACGTGACACATATTCGGCCATTGATCTCTCGGTTTGCAGTCCTGGCCTGCTCTCGTCTATCCACTGGTGAGCACTTGATGACCTGTGTGATAGTGACCACTTCCCCATCTTCCTGTCATTACCCTGGCGTTATGCCCACGGACACCTACTCAGATAGGCTTTAAACAAGGCAGACTGGGAAGCCTTCGCCTGTGATGTCACCACTGAATCTCCCCCACATGGTGCCATCAATGTTGTTGTTGAGCAGGTCACTACAATGATCATTTCTGCGGCAGAAAATGCGATCCCTCGTTCTAGAGGGTGCCCCCAGCAAAAGACAGTCCCTTGGTGGTCGCTGGAAGTCCCTGAGGCAATTAAAGAGCGTCGGCAAGCTCTAGATCATAAGTGGCACCCTTCCCTAGAGCACCTAACAGTCTTTAAGTGGCTCCGTGCCCGCGTTCACCGGCTTATAAAATGACGGAAACAGGAGTGTTGGGAGAGGTACGTGTCGACCATTGGGTGCCATACGTCACCTTGCCAAGTCTGGACGAAGATCAGACGTCTTTGTGGGTATCTCACCCCAACAGGTGTCCCTCGCATTAACATCAATGGCTTGTTATCTAACAACACAAACGCGATTGTCGAGCGCGTTGCTGAGCACTATGCTTGAGCCTCTGTGTTGAAAACTACTACCCCCCTCCCTCCCAGCCTTTTGCACCCTCAAACGGCAGATGGAGAGGAAAGTCCTCTTGTTCACTACACGCCACAGTGAACCTTATAACGTCCCATTTACAGAGTGGGAGTTCCTCAGTGCCCTTGCACATTGCCCTGAGACAGCTCCTGGGCTGGATCGGATCCACGGTCAGATGAGTAAACATCTCTCATCTGACTACAAGTGACATCTCCTCGTTATCTTCAACAGGATCTGGTGCGATGGTGTCTTTCCATCGCAATAGCGGGAGAGCACCATCATTCTGGTGCTCAAACCCAGTCAAAACCCACTTGATGTTGATAGCTACTGGCCCATCATCCTTACGAACTTTCTCTGTAAGCTGCTGGAACATATGGCGTGTCGGCAGTTGTGTTGGGTCCTGGAGCCGTGTGGTCTACTGGCTCCATGTCAGGGCGGCCTCTGCCATGGTTGCTCTACAACTGATAATCTTGTGCCCCTTGAGTCTGCCATCTAGACAGCCTTTTCCAGACGCCAACATCTGGTTGCTGTCTTTTTTTGACTTGCATAGAGCATGCTACACGACCTGTCATCATCATCATATCCTTGACACATTGCATGAGTGGTGTCTCTGGGGCCGCTCCCGATTTTTATCCAAAACTTCCTGTTGCTCTGTACTTTCCGTGTCCAAGTTGGCACTTCCCACAGTTCCCCCCGTATTCAGGAGAATGGTGTTCCACAGGGCTCCATATTGAGTGTGTCTCTATTTTTAGTGACTATTAATGGTCTAGCAGCAGCTGTGGGACTGTCAGTCTCATCTTCTCTGTATGTGGATGACTTTTGCATTTCGTACTGCTCTTCCAGTACTGGTGTTGCTGAGCGGCGCCTACGTGGAGCCATTCACGAGGTGTAGTCATTGGCTCTAGCCCACGCTTTCCAGTTTTCAGCTGGGAAGTTCTGTGTCATGCATTTCTGTCTGCATCGCACCATTCCTCCAGAACCAGAACTTAACGTTAATGATGATCCACTCACTGTAGTGGAGACGTATCGATTCTTAGGACTGTTTTTCGACACCTGATTGACTTGGGTACCTCACCTTCGTCACCTTAAGTGGAAGTGCTGGCAGCACTTCAATGCCCTCCGCTGCCTGAGCAACATCAACTGGGGTGCAGATCACTCTATGCTGCTGCGGTTCTACAGAGCCCTTGTTGAATCCCACCTTGACTAGGGGAGTCTGGTTTACAGTTCAGTTAGGCCCACTGTGTTGCGTTTACTCAACTCAGTGCACCACTGTGGCATTCGCCTAGCGGCGGGAGCTTTTAGAACGAGTCGGGTGACCAGTATCCTGGTGGAGGCCGGAGTCCCTCCATTGAAGGTTAGGCATGCACAACTGCTTGCCAGTTATGTTGCGCACATTCGTAGTTTCTCCTGTGCAATCGATTTTCCATCACTTTTTCCCAACCATGGCAGTTCATTTCCTGCATCGGCCCCCAGGTCATGGCTTAAGATTGCAGTTCACATCCGGTCCCTTCTGTCTGAACTGGAGTCCTTCCCGTTACCATCTCTCCTCGAGGTCCATTCACGTACACCTCCATGGTGTACACCTAAGCTGCAGATTCTTCTGGACCTTTCGCATGGCCCTAAGGACTCCGTTAACCATACGGCTCTTTGCTATCACTTCCTCTCGATCCTCGACATGTACCAGGGCTGTGAAGTGGTTTACACTGACGGCTTGATGATTGATGGTCATGTAGGCTTTGTGTATGTTCATGGAGGACGTATTGAACAGCACTACATGCCATATGGCTGCAGTGTTTTCACTGCAGAGCTGGCGGCCATATCTCGTGCTCTTGAGCACATCCGCTCATGCCCTGGCGAGTTATTTCTCCTGTGTACTGACCCCTTGAGCAGCCTACAAGCTATCGACCAGTGCCACCCTCACCATCCTTTAGTAGCATCCATTCAGGAGTCCCATCTATACCCTCCAACATTCCTGTTGTTCAGTGGTGTTTCTGTGGACCCCAGGACACGTCAAAATCCCAGGCAATGAACTTGCCGACAGGCTGGCCAGACAGGCTACACGGAAACTGCTTCTGGAGATGGGCATCTCCGAAACTGACTTGCATTCTGTCTTACGCCACAGGATTTTTCAGCTTTGGGAGATGGAATGGCTTAACCGTACGTACAACAAACAGCGTATCATTAAGGAGACTATGAATGTGTGGAAGTTTTCTATGCAGTCCTCTTGCAGGGATTCAGTTGTCCTCTGCCAGCTCCGCATTGGCCATATGTGGCTAACGCATGGTTACCCCCTCCATCGTGAGGAGCCATCTCAGTATCGCTGTGGCTCACAAATGATGGCCATCCATCTCTTACTGGACTGTCCACTTCTAGCCGCTCTGCGGCAGGCTTTTAATTTTCCCAGCACCCTACCTTCGGCGTTGGGCGACAATGCCTCAACAACAGCTTTAGTTTTACATTTTATTCGTGAGGGTGGGCTTTATTATTTGATCTAAGTTTTAGTGTCCTCCACCCTAGTGCTTTTAGGGTGGAGGTTTTAATGTGTTGCAGTGTGGCTGGCTTCTGCTTTTTATTCTCTTGGTCAACCAGCCATGGTAATCTGCTCTCTTGTTTTGATCTTTTCTATATGTTTCTTGCGTCTCTCTGTGGTTTTCTTGTCCTATTTTGTCCATTTCTGTGTTTGTCGCCCTTAGTCATTTTTGTGGTTTTCTCCTTTCTTCCAGCTGTGTTTTGTATGTCTCGATTGTTTTACTCCCACCCTTGTGGAATTATTTTAATTGGAATGAGGGACGTAAGACGTAGCAGTTTGGACCCCTCCTCCCTCTTTTAAACTAACCAACCAATGGATCAGGACCAAACTATTCCAGGGTCTTAAGGTCTCTGTCACCGCTATGACATTTCCGGCATCTTGTATGTTCTGTCCTTGAAGAGTTCCAGCGTGCTACCATTTGCTCCACTGATAGTTCCAAAATGATAGATAAGGTGGGATTTGCTTTTACATCTACTACTGGCCTGGAACACCATGTACTGTTGGTTCATGTAGTGTGTTCACAGCAGAGCTGCTAGCTGTTACAAGGGCCCTCCATTTTGTTTCTCAGGCCTCACTCCACAGTGTTTTAATATGTACTGACTTAATGAGTAGCTTGCAGGCTATAGATCAAAGCTACTCTCGTGCTTTGGTCTCTGCTATCCATGACCTTCTCTCTGCCCTTGGCTATGCTACCTGCTCTGTTGTCTTCCTGTGGGTCCCAAGTCATGTGGGCATCCGAGGGAATTAACTGGTTGACTGTTTGGCTAGAGAGTCAGATACTTTCACCATTCTCTTTCATGATCCCAGGTACAGATATGCAGATACACATCAAATCTTTCTTTGCTCAACAGTGGAATGACATCTGGTATGCTACTGCTCTCCGTAATAAACTCTGCAAAATGAAGGAGACTACTGCAGTTTGGCACTCTTCCTTCCGCTGCTCTCAGAAAGAGTCCACTGTCTTGTGCCACCTATGCATCAATCATACCTCTCTCTCTCTCTCTCTCTCTCTCTCTCTCTCTCTCTCTCTCTCTCTCTCTCTCTCTCTCTCTACCCACCCACACAATGTGGCTGTGGAGTCATACTGACGGTATCCCATATATTGATGGAATATCCCCTTCTTTTAGCCCTTCATACTAAGTATAGTCTTCCAGAATCCTTGTCTTTAATAATCTTACCAGACGATTCACATATGGTTTAACTATTCCTCAGTTCAGTGAAAGTGGTTTTTATTTTCATTTATATGGTTTTGCTTTACTCCTGGAGCAGGGGCAGGGTGTAACTTTGCATTGAAAGGCTCAATTAATCAATCAGCCAATTAGACTGTAGGAGCTGAGGTAGAAATATTCCTTGATGTCTCACAACAAATTCCACAATTTTTTTCAACTGGAAATGGCCAAGAAAAAGATGAGTTGCATTACTTATTGAATGCCCCTCATAAAAATCCTTAGTAGGAAAAAGACGATCTCTGTTTGTTAGTTCTGAAAGGGCAAATCCAGAATATGTACATACTTAAAGTAAAGCAATTGGAGAAAACTTTCACAGACGTTCTGTTGAATTCCTTGTGGGACTAGCATTCTTGGAAGAATGACTGCAGTTTGGGAAGTAGGAGAGTGGTACTGTACGGGCATGTATTGACAGAAGTGCAGCTGTGAGAACAGGTCACGAATTATACCCATATAGTTCATTTGGCAAGAGTATTGCCTGTGAAAGGCAAGGTTCCATGTTAGGGTCCTGGTGTCACACACAGTTTTAATCTACCAGAAAGTTTCAAAAAGCACAACATTAAACATTCATTCTGGTCTGTCTTGAGAATCATCAGTGGCACCTTTTCGACTGTCGATGTTACGACCTCCTAGTCCAGTCTCATAACTTTGCTACGTGGTGCTATGGTGCTTGCTATGTGATGGTCTTCATTACAGTGTTAATTTTCCAGTGATCCAGTTACAATCTTGTCATCGGCTATAGACCGTTGCCAAGTTGGGCTCTTCAACAGGCCAGTGCACGGTTGTATACCTGTGCTATCTCTTTCATCCCCTTTTCATCAGATTGTATTGACAAAGTTGTCAGAGACCTCTCTGTCACAGTCACCCATGCCACTGAAAATGGTGACACCCTTTCTTTGAGCTCCATCCACCAGTGGCTTGTGTTGTAGTCAGACTGCTGTCATTACGTTTAAGCATCTCCATGCAAAGACTCACCCACACATTAAGAAGGAATGCTAGAAGTGCTATATCTCCTCTTTGGGAACATGTGCCTCTGTAGCCCAGGTGTAGGTTAATCTCCATAGAATAGTGGGGCACCAAAGATCAACAGCTTTTCTCGGTCTGCATTATGGTTCTTCCTGAACATTTCACAACCCACTTTGTGACGGTATTGATGTCCTCTTCTTACCTAGATACCTTCCCAATGCATAAAAGACATATTGAAGAATCCTCCTACCTTTTACTCTTTATAACCATAAATGACATAATTAATTTTAGCAGTAGAGAGATAGTGTTATCATCCCAATCCTTAAACCAGGCAAAAACACAAAGTCCATTGACAGTACAAGTTGATTGTCACACACACACACACACACACACACACACACACACACACACACACACACACTCCTTGCAAACTGCTTGAAAGGTTGAAAGCTCAGCAATTATGCTGCACTCTCAAATTTGGAGCCGTTTGGCATCCTCATATCAGTGCTTTTCTTGGAGGGGCAGTCTACGACCTACCATAAGGCTAGCTTCAAAACAGCAGTCTCACAGGCTGTTTCTAGAGATGGACATCTCATTTGCAGTCTTTCTTGACCTGCTTAAGGCACATGACCCCATTGTACTTACCCCTCAACAATTGGGGATTTTGATGCTCCCTATCACTGTTACTCATCAGTTTTTATTCCTCCCATCATTTCAGGTTAAGAGTTTACACATCACTCAGCTCCCTGTGGATACAAGAGAGCGGCATCCCTCAGGGATCCATGCCGACTCTTACTCTCCTCCTTATTATTGTCATTAATAGGCTAGTGGCCTCCATTGGACCCACGGTTACTTCCTCACAGTATATCAATGATTTCTGCACCTGGTGTTGCTCCCACTTTGTAGTTCACCACTAAACAGAATTCTGGTTGGACTCACAGTGCTTTGATCTCATTGTGCAGTCCCAATTTTTAGGACTTCTCTTTCATGAAAAGCTGGCTTCGGAGCTCCGCATACATCATCTTAAGACTAGCCATGTGCAGATGCTTAATGCTATTTGCTTCCTCTCCTACGTCTCTCTATATTGTGTTACTCTACTCTGTACTTACTGGGCCCTAGTCTTGTCCTGGCTGGACTGTAGTTGCCAGGTTTATGACTCAGTGGCATCTTCAGCTTTGAAATTATTGGACCCAGTACACTATAGGGTACCTTACAGACTAACTCACATGACAGTCTCCTCGCTTGAGGATCTTAGTATTCCAGTTCTGACAAACTAACTCTTCCTCACATATGAAATCACCATATGATTATTTCCTAATCATCTGCTGTAACAAATTCTTTTTTTTCCCCATAGAGGGCCTTGTTAATCCACTGTTCCTCCCAGGTGGTATATGGCTTGAGATCCTCTGCTGGAATTTCTGTCTATCGCCCTTAGTGTGTATGCTGTCAACAGATATCGTAAAATAAGATCTTATTAAGCAACATTGTATCATAATTTTCAAACAGAAATCTGTCTGCACTGAGTTGCTTGACAAGACTATAAAAAGTATCATGTTATAAACAGTGATACTCAACATTTATCAAAATGGAGAATTGAATGCATGTCACATACTGCATTCCCTCATAACATATACTTCCTTTTGTCTGAAATCAGAGCTATGCGGAAAACATAGTAAATAATCAGAGTTGTTCAGATGAAGGGAGTAGTGATTTGGAATTCAACATTATAAGGCTGATTCCAGATTATCTTTCAGGACCAGCAGACACATAAGGTGTAGCCTGTACAGCACACAGGGGACTATTTTTTTCTGAATTAATAATATTAGAGTCTGTTTTCATGTAGATAGATAGCATAAGGGGCTGTTAAATAACGGTCAATCATTTTTATAACCAAGTTTATCAAGCAGATGGACATCAGCTCTGGAATCCTGCTGTTTCTTAATTATGAAACACTAGCTCTCAATAAGAAATACTATAATTACTTTAATTATTTTGTACTAAATATGTGTCCAGAATTATTTATTTTCTGTTCTTTCAGCTGATTTAGTAGCAGTCTACCTGAAAGTTTATCGTACTGTCAATGGAAATGTGCACCACTGAAGAGATATATTCAGTTACCCGTTAGTTTTCACAGAATTAGAATGAATAGCTGTGGAACCATTGTCAATACAAATGATAATTGTTGTGAATTATGCTGTAATTCATTACAGTACATTTTTCTCAAACTATAGCATTGACAGTATCTTAAACAATATTGAAAATTGTTGCCACAACATTCTTGTTGTAATGAGACATGCTGTGGGAAATATTTATGCCTAAGAAAAATAAATATCCAGGAAATTTATTTGATTAGTATTTAACTCTTCTGACATTACAGCACTAGTTTCAATAACTGATGCTTCTACTGTTCAGTTTAAAACATTCTTAGCTTATGTATGTTTCCTGGGATCAAAACTTTGTCTTGTCTAGAATTTTAACAGTATTGCTGTGACAGTTTGCAGATATGGGAATAGTGCATCTGGAAGTTTTATACATAAAATCTGTTCATTTGGATGTATCGTGATCACTGTTTCCATAAAATGAGTATTGTGTTAATAATTTTATTTTTAAAAATTATTGTGTGCTTAGAAAAGGCATACTAATTAGTAATGATTTGACAGTGTAATTGATTTAATCCTAGCTTACATGATGACACTAGGTTGCATGCAACTATGCAACTGGCCACTGCGCATGCATGTCGCGCACTTGCGCAACTCTTTAGTGAACTATCAGCTTTTTAAAACTTTGGCGACAGTAGTTGCGTGAGTCTGGATGTTAGGTGTGTTGGTAGAGTGTAAACAAACTGAAATATGAAGTTGGGAATGGAGGATATTGTTCACCTTTTGAATATCTATGCATTGCATAGGTGTTGGTGGAGTTTCGATGATCTTGATTACAAAAAGAAGCAGTGACATGTTGCTGCGCTGTAGACTGTCATATGCAATCTGAACGTGATGGATTAATAATATTTGAGCTTGAAGGGCAAAATTAATTAAATTGGGAGTACATATACAAATGAATTAAGAAAGTACCCGCAAGCAAACATCTTGCTGTGGAACAGCTCATGCCTATAAGATCAAAATCCTATAGCTCGAGTTGACTGATTTTGTATAAGTAAAATTGTTGACAGGAGAAAATGCTACACAAATATTTAAAACTGAATTCTTTATTCAATATTCATTTGTTTAAAATGTCACAGCAGTGCTCCCCCATTCACAAATGTTAGTACTGTGGAATGTTGTCACAGTACAGATCCATCTTCAAGAGAGTTGTTCACGAAACTTTCTCGTAGTAATGTGGCTTGCTTCGAATAATTATTGCTACTGGATTGCAGCTTTGCATCTACAGTTATCAGCCCCTGAGCAGATGCCTGAACTGCTAGCTCCCCATGCATGCAAAAGAGTAGATGCATCAAGACTCCCGGCAATAGCTATCATGAAACTTCGGTGCTTCGGTAGCTCAGTTGGTAGAGCACTTGCCCACGAAAGGCAAAGGTCCCGAGTTCGAGTCTCGGTCGGGCACACAGTTTTAATCTGCCAGGAAGTTTCATATCAGTGCACACTCCGCTGCAGAGTGAAAATCTCATTCTGGAAATAGCTATCATGCTAGATGGTCTTAGCTGTAGCTGGGTAGCACCCATGGGGAGAGCCCTTGATAGGAGTAGGTGGCATCATGGTTGATGTTTTTCCACATGAAATGCATTAAGTTTCACCAGAACATTGTCTGTTCTGATCTGGCTGTCTCTTCAGACAGGAATGGAAACTTTACTGCACATATTTACAACCCCATTTTCTATGATGCTTTCAGAAAGATCCCAAAGATTATAGGATAGGTACTAACTCCTTTATCTTAGCCTTTGAAGGGAGTGTCCTCCTGGAATGATGTACAGGTGTGTCATGAAGCCTTATATCCCACAACCCAGTAGGTGCATCAAAGCTTGTGCTTTGCTCATGTCATCCCACTCCACAGCAGATTCAAAATGTGGTAACCGCAGACGATCACTCCATGAAGGTAGTCCTTGTGGACAACCACCTTTGTGTGTCGATTGCTCAGAACACCATCCTACACATGCACCAGTTTGCCTGCTCTTCAAGAAAGAACTGCAAATACAGGAAAACAATCTGTTGACTGCTTGTCATATACTAAGCAATGTAAAAAACGTGAACACTTACATCCTGTTGATATGATGCCCAGTTATGCAAAAGACTGGTCCCGCCATGCCTATGGTTTCTGAACCAATGCTCATTGATGTGATTCCATTGTCATTGGTGACAGGCGGTGAACGAGGAGTGTGACTAGTTCTCCTGGCCCCTTCACGCCTAACATGGACACCTGTAATGTTATCATTCAGTGGAACTGTAATGCATACTAACGTCACCTGCCGGAACTACAATACTGTATTTCCTCTTCTTCTGCAATGTGTGTTGTTCTAAAAGAAACACACTTCTCTGCTGACCATTTTCCAATCTTCTGTGGTTATCATATCATACCTTCTGTCAGAATTGCACTGGCTCTGGGAGGGCATCTGCAGGGTCTCTTCAGTGACAGAGATGTGCTCAGTCAGTGGATTCCACTTCATAACACTTTGGAAGCAATAGAGGTGTGAGTGCAAACATCTTTAAGGACCACAATTTGTAATGTTTACATACTTCCAGGTAGGCCCATACTTATCTCTAGTTGACCACTTTAATTCAACAACTCCCCCCATCCCTACCACTACCTTTGGCATGTTGTAGGGGCCTTCTGCTTCACCAGCTTCTTACCAACCATGATCTCTCTCTTCTCAAGATGGTACTCATACCACTTTAGTATCATCCATGGTATCTTTTCAGCTATCAATCTAATGATCTCCTTCAGTCTCGTGGCTTCACTGCATGATGATCTTTGTGACAGTGACCACTTTCCAGTGATCTTGCTGCACTGAGTGCTTTGAAGCGGCAACTGGCAGTTGTATGCCTCTGCTGTTTCCTTTCCCCCATCAATTGCATTGGCAACCTTATCACTATTCAGTGACTTCGTGTGAAGGCTCGCTATCTAATTGAATGCAGTAAGAAGGAATGGTGGGCACATTGTCTCCTCCCTGAGAACATAAGCCTCTTCATTCCAGGTGTGGGCCAAGCTCCATAGTCTCCTGGACACCTCTGAGCATCAACTGTTCCAGGTTTTGTCCTTTAGGGTGATTTTTATACTGATGCATCAGTTCTTGCTGAATGCCTTGCAGTCCACTTTGCAACAATCATTGTCCTCTCTTATCCAGCTACCCTTCTGCTATGAAAAAGATGAGTTGAAACTGTCCTGATATGTTTCAACCTTCGCCAATCTGAATCGTATAATGAGATTTTGATTGACAGGGAACATCTTATCTCCCAATATGACTCCTGGACCTGATTCAGTTCATAATGGGATGTACGAACACTTGAATGTTATTCAAAGCTGCATCTACTCAGGGTTTTTCACCATGTTTGGCTCGAAGGTGTCTTCCTTTTGCATTTGCTTCCTAGTATCGTCGTCCCAGTTCGTAAGCCAGGCAAAAACAGCTTGAAAGGATGGTTGCACACAGATTATGCAGTGTTCTCAAGTCTTTTAGCCTTTTGTCCCACTATAATGTGGTTTCCATGAGGGACGATCCACAACCAGCCATCTGATCCAGTTTGAAAAAGAAATCTGAGAGGCTCTTTTTAAATGCCGACACCTCATTGCAAGCTTTTTGACCTATAAAACTCATAAGACACTGCTAGGCACCGTAACCTTTTACTTAACCTCCATAACTGTGGCTTATGAGACTTCCAGTTGATTTTTTATTAATTAGTTTTTATCAGCTGGTTGTTTAGTGTTCCGTGGGATGCTTCACTCAGCTCTCCACGGGACAAGGAGAATGGCATTGACCTGTCATGTTTGTCGTTCTCGTCCTCATCACCATTAGTGGGCTAGTGACCACTGTATATTGACAACTTTTCCATTTGGTACAGCTTCCACTCAATAGCCTTGGTTGGACGCTAGCTTTAAGGTGCCATCTAATGGGACTGTGCATGGACCCTTTCTCAGTTTCCAGTTCTCTCCTGCAAAAATGTGGTCCATGTATTTGTCATTACACGGCCCATCCTGGCCTGGAACTTGACTTGGGTACCCACCACTTGGAAGTTGTTGCACAATCCCAGTTTATGGGCCTTCTTTTTGATAATTAGCTGATTTGTTCTCCCATTTTTGTCAGCTAAAGACTGTATGTGGAAGCTTCCTTGCCCCATCTCTTGGGGTGCAGATCATGTTGCTCTTCTCCATAATTACAGGGCCCTGGTCTCGTCCTGACAGGACTAGAGTTGCCAGCTTTATGGCTTGGCAACACCTTTGGCTTTGTTAACTGTTATACCTAGTCCGTCATGGAGTTTGAGTGGTGACTGGTGCCTTCCAGACTAGTCCTTCAGGTAGTCTCCTTGCCAAAGTCAGGATCTTACTGCCTCAGTTCAAAAGGTACTAACTCACAGTCTCCTATGCAGTTGCCATTTGACAGTTCCCTGATTATTCAACGAATCACATTCTTTTTGCATACAAGAGGCATTGAGCTACTGATACCTACACTTGGTTGAGATTGCCAGTTGTAATGCCTCGCATTCCTCTGCCTGTATATCTGCCTCACCTTCCTGGAATATGCTTCTTGTGTTTCCTCTTGCCCCCCACTGTCCCCCTCTTTGTTGGTGCCCAGACCACAAGTTAGGACCGATCTAATTTCAGGCTCCGAAAGTCCACCCCCATGATCTTTCAGCATCTGTTTCGTTGAGCTCTTCAGGAGTTTCAGGGCACTACCATATCTTATACAGATGGATCAAAAACTCTAGGTAAGATGGGAAATGCTTTCGCATCCCCTGCCATTCATTGCCAGGAACATGCAGTGTTTTTACAGCAGAGCTGGTAGCCATTAACAGGCCTGTGTTGACCACTTTTTAATATATAATGACTTAGTGCCCAATCTTCAGATCACTGAACACTGTTGCTCCTGTCGCCCTGTGGTCACTGAATTTAGCCATACTGACTGCTTGGTTGCCCTTCTCTGGGTCCCAAGGCTGTAAGTATCCTGGGGGAATGAACTGGCTGACCATTTGGCTAGAGAAGAAATTACTTGCCTCCCATCCATTTTATCAGTTCCAGGTGTAGATGTGCAGGTGGAACTAAGACCTCTGCTCACTTGGAGAGAGAGCAACATCTGATTGGCTGCTGCCCTCTCTAATAAACTCTGCACTATCAAGAGGATTACTGCTGCTGCAAGGCACCCTTCCTTTTGTCCCTCCCAGAAGGAATCCACTGCCCTATGTTGACTCCGCATTGGTCATACCAGGCTAACCCATAGTTTTATTTTACTTAATGAGCCACCCCCATTTCATAGATGTAGAGGCTTACCGTATTTACTCGAATCTAAGCCGCACTTTTTTTCCGGTTTTTGTAATCCAAAAAACCGCCTGCGGCTTAGAATCGAGTGCAAAGTAAGCGGAAGTTCTGAAAAATGTTGGTAGGTGCCGCCACAACTAACTTCTGCCATCGAATATATGTAGCGCTACAACAGACATGTTTTGCAGGCACAAAGATAAATACTGGCGCCAAAACCTCTTCGTCAGTAAATAAATTTTTTTAAAAAAAGGTGGAAAACGACCTTTTTTCTCCGCCCCGAGTTTCGACCACTGCACTTTCATACATTATCCAACGAAGTAAATAGAAATTTCGTATTGTTCATCTTCTAGCAGCATTTCAATGTACTACGAAAATCCGACTGGCAAGACTGTTTGGGATGTTTGTGAATATGGGAAACTTTACGTCCTGAATTTTTTCCTACCTGTGAGAAGAGATGGTTGCTACTAGGAACTTTCATGAATTGTGAATCACATGCAGTATTCTCTTCACCATAGGAATAATATGAATATAAACATTTTGCCATGTATTCTTTCGTGTTTGCTGCTGTCTCATTTAAATCATGTCTGCCTAATAAACTACGAAACTAGAGCGAGTGCACAGCAAACACGGAAGAATACACAAATCATGTCATGTTTATATTCGTATTATTCTTATGCCTAATAGTGATACAGTCAGAAATGAAGCACGGCAATTGACTAGATTATTAAATCTAAGCTGACTAATTTCTGTGCAGAATATAATGTACTAAAGAGGCGTCTGCAAACATTTTCAAACGGAGAAAAATGTTCGCTAAACTGTCGTTCAGAACATCTTCCATCATATGCAGTCTATTATTTGGTTCTTGGTGATCATTATCAAAGAAAGCAGCAGTGTAAGTAACCGCGCACAAGAGCAAGCCAAGCCGCGAGCGGCTACAGGCCGTAAACACTCATTATCAGAATGCGACAAACAATGCATGACACAGTACAGTAATGCATTTTCAGCTTAGAGTGACGTAAACACATAACGGCACTTATCAGATCAAAGAAAAATAAGCAATCAATTCAAACCAGACGAAGCACGTGAAAAAGGAAGGGTACCCGTATAAATACGCACGGAGCGCCTGACGCATAGCAATGGCTACCTGGTAAAGCTTAACTGCTAAGCTTACGACTCGAACCAAACTATTGTAGTTGTATCGTCATTCATTCGACCTCAATTGTGTCTCGTATCATAATGGACCGACTTAGTTTCGATTTGGAGGTGCGGCCTAAAACTTTTATCTCCCCTTGAATTTCGAGTCTCAAATTTCAGGTGCGGCTTAGAATCGGGAAAATTTTTTTCCTTGATTTCGAGTCTCATTTTTCAGGTGTGGCTTAGATTCGAGTGCGGCTTAGATTCGAGTAAATACGGTAGTCATTAGCTCTTAATGTGGTGAAATGCCCCCTTCGTGCCCTCCATTCTGTGCTTCAAATACTCGCAGATTATTTGCAGATGGTGTAACTGGGTCTCTCTTTTCTCTGTGAAGGTGACTTTTATTTTCAGGTATAAGATTTTAAGCTACCTTTGAGTCAGGCGGAGTGGTTGGGTTGGGGCATCCCCTGCTGTGTATTGGGTCTGGGAGCTGCCGACCTTACTTTCTTGATCACCTTGCTGTTTCATCCGTCTCTTACTCTGTTTTCATAGCTGTTAGACGTGGTTTGCCTCCTTTTGTCTTGCATTGTATTTTCTATTTTAGATGTAGGACTCTGTTGAATGGTGAGTGCTCCTTAACGTCTTGACTGCACTGGAGCAAGGGTGGGACAGCCATGGGCAGGGTGACACCTGCCACATACAGAGTCCCATGTGTGCTTTACCTATTTGCCTTCTGTTGTTTTTATTATTGACAGTCCAGTTGATATCCATTACGTCTTTAGCTTTCTCACTTTTACTGTTCCAAATCTGCTGACTTGAAGACATTCTTTGCTCTGTAACTGTCTTTACCTTTCATCTGGATGGTGGGGGTTGGATGCGGGGTGAGGTTTCTCTTGACATTTGGAGAGATCCCTTCTCTGCTCTGATGTATGTGCTGGTCTGATCCTTACACTCTGTAAATTCTTTCTAAGCTCTGCCCTCAGTACTGCTTCAGTGCCTCAGTATTACCACTCCTATGTACTTCCATCAGAACACGAACTCCGTGGATATCACTATTTGTGGATGAACTAACACTGGATTGAGGGACTGATGACCTGACTGTTAAGTCCTCTGACCTCCCAGTTAACCAACCAAGCAGAGGAAACGTAATTTTAAATACATTTTTTGACCATTTTTGTTTCTTCGGTTCTGTGAAATATTTGTCTCATGAAGAGCTCATCTTCTGGAGCCAAAAACAGTATTTTATGATTTGGAAAAAATCTTTAATTTGGTGATAAGTGTGGTTAAAGCAACAGCAGGCAATTATTTTATGATTTCCTCGAGGCTGTTTCTCTTGGTGAAAACACTTACAAATATCATTGTGTTAAAATTTATTTGAAGTGAAAAAGTTAGTTGCTTCACCCCATAAAATAACTAAGAAGTAACTGTTTTAATACTAAATTGAACTCTGATCTACCTCAACAAACATCTGCTGCTGTAGAGCTATAATTAATTTTTCATAGATTTCCAAACTCTTATATATAAAGCTTTTATATAGATTTCGCTTAACGAAAGTGTGTCATTAAATATTCTTTGTTTCTATCACTGAGTAGGAACCACATCTGAGATACATTTTAGTGTGATCAATAAAGAGGTATTACTTGTTTGATAGCAACATGTTTGGCCATTACTGAAAAGAAAATGCTGGAGCTGCCTGTATTGACACATACCTTAATTACACAGGCCGACAGTGGAAAAACTTTTTTGCTGAAAATGCCTTATTATGTTTTTTAGGGCAGAAAATCCAAATATGATACTTAAAAAACTGTATCACCAACCATTTCTTCACATTTTCAGTTAAATTTATTAAATTAAGCGATTTTTAAATAATTTAACAGCTTTTATATAGCTAAAATAATTTGAAAAGGAGGTGTAATGAATGTAGATGATGTTGGTAGCACCGCTGAAAAAACATTTGCTGGCAGAAAAAGTTCGATTCTATTTTTGTGTTAACAGATGGTGTTTTGTTTACTGTCAACCTATCCTCACTTTCTCGTTTCCTGTACATGTGCTCAGTACAATGTCTAATCGTGGTTGTAAAAACTATGCTGACAGTTCTTGTTATATTTGTGATTAAAAAACACCAAAGAAACGTTACAGACTTTGTGAACAAGGTTTATCTATCATACTTCGGATCTAAACTTGGTGATCAAGATAAATCTTGGGCACTGCATAAGGTATGTTATGTGTGTTGAAGATTTGAGAAAATGGTCCAAAAAGGAGGAAAAAAACCTTTAGATTTGCTGTTACTATGATATGGAGGGAGCCAAGAAATCATTCTGATGATTGCTACTTTTGCAGTGTTGATATTACTGGTCATAATTCGAAAAACGAGAAGGTAATAAGCTACCCAAACCTTCCACCTGCCATCTGACCAGTAGAGCATAGTCCAGATTTGCCGGTTCCTGAACCACTAGATGATTTAAATTTTGTTCCAATAGAAGTATTTTCTGTTGTACGATCTGATTTAGATGAACTAGGTGATGATGAATTCCATTGTAACACAGGAAGTCTAGAGCCAAGATTGTTTACTCAGACTGAGCTTAATGCTTTGGTTAGGGATCTGGGCGTAACAAAAGAAAAAGCTGAATTGCTTGGCACTAGATTAAAAGAAAAGAACTATTGGCAGTAGACCAGCATATATATGTATAGAAAGAAAGAGCAGCATTTTCCAAGTTTTTTCAACAAGAAGGTGATTTTGTGTACTGCTCAGACATTTCCAGTCTGATGAATGAGTTTGGTATTGAATACAAAAGGGAAGACTGGAGGCTGTTTATTGATTCATCCAAAATTAGTTTAAAGGCTGTTTTATTACACAATGGTAACATGTATGTTTCTATACCTATTGGACACTCTGTACATATGAAAGAAAGTTATAAAAACCTAGAAATAGTGCTAAATAAAATAGGCTATTCTGCTCATGGTTGGATGATATGTGGCAGTCTAATTAAGTAACATGTATGCTCCTTTGTCAGTAAGGTGGCTTTACCAAATTTCCATGTTTCTTGTGTGAATTGGAGAGTAGGGCTAGGGATCAACACTGGTACAGAAAGAACAGGCCTGTGAGGGAGTCTTTAAAACCTGGTGAGAAAAACATTCTACGCAAAAACCTTGTAGATCCAAAAAACGTACGCCTACCACCTCTACTTATAAAGTTAGGCCTAATGGAACAGTTTGTAAAGGCTTTGCCTAAAGATGGACCATGTTTTAAGTATCTCTGCCAAAAGTTTCCACACCTTTCAGAAGCTAAGCTAAAAGGAGTCTTTGTCGGACCTGGCATTAGAAAATTGATGTTTGATGTTAACTTTGAATCCAAAATGACCTTAAATGAGCAAGAAGCATGGGTATCATTCAAGCAAGTCATTAAAAAGTTCTTGACATGGAAATGACCCAGAATATGTTGCTATTATAGCTACAATGTTAAAGAAGTTAACTTTTTGAACAGTCACCTTGATTACTTCCTGGACAGTATGGGAGATGTTAGTGAGGAGCAAGGAGAGTGGTTTCACCAGGACATTAAAGTGATGGAAAAACACTACCAAGGCTGCTGGAACACCAACATGATGGGGGGACTGCTGTTGGTCACTTCACCAAGAAGTTCAGCAAGCGACTCATCGTAGAAAAAACTACACAAGAAGCTTCGAAGAAAAAAGAGAAAGAAAGTACAAACCATTATTCCAGCCGACAAGTGAAACCTCTATTAATACACATTGTTTCAAGTAGCTTACTGTAAATACAAACCATGCTTATGTTGTAACAAAGTGTTTCATTAATTTCGCCGTGTACCATATAGCATAGGATTTTTATACTATAGAATAAAAAACATATTGCTTGAAAACTATGGATGATACAAAAAAAAAAAGGCCAAATTTGGATTCAGCTCATAAAGATCAGCTATCAAAGTAAAAAAAAGTTTTTCAAAAAAAAATTTTTGTTGGCCTATGTTATTTCACATATTTAAGATGTTTCAAAATGAACATAATTTGTTATTTATTGTTATAATTTTACATGGTTATTCCTGTAATAATTTTGTGTTGCAGAGTTATTGTTTGTTGCGGAGTGGTGGGGCAGTACTGATCTGATAATTTACATAAATAAAGATGACTTTGAGAAGTATTATGGACAAGAGCATGGCTATTTATGCATGAACCATCGATATGAAATTGATTGGCTTATGGGCCTGCTGTTCTGTGATCGAATACATATGCTGGCGGTGAGAAATTGTAGTAAAGCTTTGTTCATGGCATATTAGGTCATAGTTTCCTAGCTGAAGTTTCATGAGTTTTGTTTTATTTTGTTTTCAGAATTGTAAAACTTTTGCCAAGAAATCAATCCAGTATGTTCCAACTATGGGGTGGGCATTCAAATTTGGTGAATGTGTGTTTCTTGATAGAAACTGGGAAAAAGATAAGGAAACCATTGGCAGACAGCTAAGAGAACTTGTAGAGTATCCAGATCCCATGTGGGTAAGTTTATGGAATCTGTATGTTCATAATTATTTGATTTAAAATTTCATCCTAAAGGCTCTGTAGCAGATAAGTCACAATCAGCAGAATATCTTTTTCAGTCTCCCTAATTCCATAAGTAGCTTACAGACAGTTCATTAAATGTACCCAGAAGCAAAAATAGTCAAAAGCATAGAACACACATCTTGCACATTAAAATGTTGAGGGGAAGGAAATACCATTCTGCTGGGTACCATGTTATGGAAAATGAGCAAGCAGTTGCAAGGGGCACATGCACATATTGCTCTGTGCTATCCCCATGAATGTTATTGCCTCTTTTCTAAAAGGGAGAGTTGTGTGAGAATGTCTGACTAGAGGTACAAAATAACAAATTAAGGCTAGATGCCTACAGTTTTGCCATAGTAAACATTGTTGCAGCTACACACTTGGAAAGAACTGGCTTTAATACAATTGAGAATAGGTCACAGTCTTCTTGACATAAGCCTCCCAGGGGGCCCACAGTCCTTTTGTGGGTACGTGTGTGGCATGCACGGGGCCCCGAGCTATTGCAGTCTCCTTTCCTTTCCAGGCTGCGTTACCATCCCTGCTCCTATCCCTTCCTGTCCTTGCTCCTTTGTCTCTGCCCACTCTTTTTCCCTTAATGGACTTCTTTGTCGACCTGGCTATCCTCCTGGCTTTGTTTTGGTATGTGCTATTGTTTAGTTTGCTGTTTCCATCTCCTTTTCGGCGATTTCCAAAATTTTCCATTCATTGTGAGCCATTTGGGGATGATCTCCCTACCTAGTTTCCATGGTCCAAGTTCCTACCCCCCCCCCCCCTCCCCTCCCCTTACCCTTTGCACCCTGGCCCTCCCTCCTGCTAGGTCACCAGCATGGTAGCCAGTCCGTGTGGTGGGGCTGTTAAGTACCCATTTGGCTGAGCCCCCTGAAACCACAGGGATCACACTACTAGTACCTGAGCTGTTAACGACTCGTGTATACCCAGGAGTCAATGCTCATCACTTTGGGGCACCAGAACTTCCGGCAATGGCCGACGTGCTAGACGGACCTTGCTGTGACTGGGTGGCACCCATGGGGCAAGCCCCTGATCGGAGTGGGTGATACTAGGGCAGATGCCTTGCGCATGAAACAACAAAAACGTCACCATCCTGGCCATTCTGTGTGACACTCCTTCTGATCCTTCAGCCTTCCTCTCCCTGGCCACCGCCTGGGAGGAGGGTCAAGCTCGCCAACTTGGGTTGAAATCTTTCCCTTGGTACCTGGTTTGTACCAGGACGGATGGTGGAAGTTTTGCCACGACCAAGCCTTTGTTTTTTGTGGAGATGATTGAAGATAAGTATGGCGAAGTGGAATTGATGAATAAAATGCGGTCCGGTGCTTTACTCATAAAGACCTCTTCTGCTGCCCAGTCTGATGCCCTGCATGCTTGTGACCGTCTTGGTGACGTCCCAGTCTCTGTCACACCCCACCAACTTTTGAACTCTGTACAGGGCATTATTTTCCACCAAGATCTTATTCTCTAAACTGACAAGGAGCTCCATGCTAACCGCGAGCAGTGAGGGGTTCGTTTTATTCACCATGTGCAGCAAGGCCCTCCAAACAATAGCACCGCTATGAGCGCCTTCATCCTGGCCTTCGAGGGGGATGTCCTCCCAGAGAAGGTCAAGGTCATGGTGTATCAGTGTGATGTAAAACCTTATATTCCACCACCGATGAGATACTTTAAATGCTTACGGTTTGGACACATGTGTTTCCACTGCACCACTGATCCCCTCTGCGGTGACTGTGGGTGCCCCCTCCATGAAGTGACTGTGCTTCCCCGCCAGTGTGTGTAAATTGTCATGGACAGCATTCTCCACTCTCGCCTGCATGCCTGGTGTTTGTGAAAGAAAAAAAGATCCAAGAGTACAAAACCTTGATCGCTCACCTACACTGAAGCTCGACAAAAGTATGACTGGCTTCATCCTGTGTCTATGACTTCTACTTTTGCTTCAGTTACATCCACTTCTCCTCCTACCCCCTCCTCTTCCTAGCCCCACCCCATTCGCCTCATGCCTTCAGCCTCCCCCTCCCCATCAGTACCCATACCCACCCCTTCGGGTGCTGCTCCCCCTCCCCTGCCGGAGAAGTGCTTCCCTCCTTCGGCTGCCGCTGGTACTGGAGCTCCCTCCTGGGACTTCTCTTCCCGGCACCCCCCCCTGAAAGGCAATCTGCTGCTCCACATTGGCAGCGCGATCCGCGGCCGGTGTGTGCCAAGATTGCCCGGTGTAATTCTGTGCCTGCCCTCGCTGAAGTCTGCCCTTCTCTTCCTTCCCAAGAGAAGCAGCAGAAACCCAAGAACAAGGGCAAGGCCCCTCTGGTACCCCCTGAGGTGCAGCCTTGCCCTCCTCCAGTCAATGAACCAACTGAGTCTGATCCCACGTATATGGATATTACCCCATTCTTATCGGTGACGGATGTCGACTTGGCAGCATGATTGACTCCGGTCTGTTCGCTTCCCATTTGGACTCCAGCTTGAGAATTCTCCAGTGGACTTGTAATGGATATTGGCGTCACCTTACAGATTTTCAGCCCCTTCTTGCCTTCTACTCTGTTGCTTGTATTTTCTGGTGGTGTTTGCACCTTGGTCCGCAAGGACATTGTTAGTAAATGGGTTCCCCTTCATACCACTCAGGAAGCCATTGCTGTCAGGGTCTATCTGGCCACTCCAATCACAATCTGCAATCTCTACCTCCCAACTGACAGGCTGCCCACATCTCTTGCCCTAACCACCCTTATTTTGGGCGAAACTCAAGCGAATTTTTGGCCACCATCTTCCCATTGGGGTTGCACGAATTTCTGTGCATGGCATTGTCTTTACCAGTCCGGACTTTGTAGCAGAAAATTTCACTCAACACTATGCTCAAGCTTTGGCATGTTCCTTCTCCTGAAAGAGTGCTCAGAATGACTGCCTTTGTCTTTTGTTTCTCGCTGCTCAGAACCATATAATGCTCCATTCAGTGAGTGGGAATTTGCCAGTGCCCTCGCCCTTTGTCCCGGCACAGCTCCTGGACCGTATCAGATACATAACCAAATACTCTTAACACTTATTGGTGGCAGGCCACCATCATATACTGACCCTCTTCAACCATCTGTGGAGTGAGGAGTCTTTCCTACCCAGTGGCAGGAAAGCATTGTTGTTCCGGTGTGAAGCCAGGGAAGCCACCTCTTCAGTTGGATAGCTACTGTCCAGTTAGTCTTATTAACACCCTCTGCAAGCTCCTTGAATGCATGGTGAGTCGGCGGCTGTTTTGGATCCTTGAATCCTGCAACCTTTTGTCATCGACTCAGAGTGGTTTTTGCTGTGGCCGCTCTATGGTGGATAACTTGGTCCACCTGGAGTCTGCTATCCAGTCGGTTTTCGCCCATCAGCAACACCTCATTGCAGTCTTCTTTGATCTGCATAAAGCCTATGACACCACCTGGTGCCACCACATCCTCACCACCCTTCATGAATGGGGCCTTTGTGGCACTCTGCCCTTTTTTATCCGTAACTTCCTTTCTTGTCGCTCTTTTCAGGTCCATGTTGGCTCCTCCTACAGCACTCCCCATCGGCAAGGAAATAGGGTTCCACAGGGTTTCGTGTTGAGCATCCCTCTCTTTCTCATAGCCATTAATGGTCTGGTGACAGCTGTTGGGCCGACAGTAACGCCCTCTTTGTATGCCGATGATTCTTGTATCTACGTCCCTTCCTCCGTAATGGGCGCTGCAGAATGCTGTCCACAGGAGGCAATCTGCCAGGTGCACTCATGGGCTCTCTCCCATGGCTTTCAGTTTTCGGTGGCCAAGTCATGTGTCATGCATTGCTGCCATCGCCGTACAGTCCATCCCTATCTGAAACTGTTCCTCGATGGCCAGCCCCTCAAGGTGGTGGGCACTCATCACTTCTTGAGTCTGGTCTTCGATACCTGTTTGATGTGGCTCCCTCATCTTCGCCAGCTGAAGAGGACGTGCTGGTCCCATCTCAATGTTCGTAGGTGTCTGTGCGATACCACCAGGGTTGCCAACCGCTCTGTTCTCCTGCGATTGTATCAGGCATTGGTCCAGTCTAGTTTATACTATGGAAGTCCTGTCTATGGTTCTGCATCGCCTTTGACGTTGCATATACTAGACCCTATCGACCACTGTGAGGTCCGACTTGCGACTGGTGCCTTCCGGACTAGCCCCCTACTTTGCCTTCTCGCAGAGCCGGGGATTCCATCACTTTTTATAATGATGTTTCTGAATTTTATTGTCGTTTATTGTGTCTGCAGTGATGTTGAGTTGGTAGAGGTCGTTTTTTACCTCTGCCATCCATTTGTTGTTTCTAGTGGTTACCCAGTCAAAGATCTGTTTGCTCAGTCTGTGTGATGGCATTCTGTATAGGTGTCCGTATAAACACCTCAATCTCAAGGGGTGCATGCTGATGAGATGCATGGCTGTTGACATGGAACAGTCATTAGCAGGTAGCCTTTGGGGAAACTACCACACTCCATCTGTACAATGCTTACTGAGGTACACGGGGCTCTGAGTGAACCCATATTCCCCTAGCTACTTGCGGGACCAAAATGGAACCCTTGAAGTTTTCTCATTCTCCTCCTCCCAGTGGAAAGGGTGGGCAGCTGATGGGTACTAACACCCAATTAAATAAGGTGGCTCTTGTAGCCAGTCCTTTAGACTCGGGGATATTTAAGGATTCTAATGTCCTTAGTAACAGAATGCACACTGCTGGTCTTTGTGTTTTTATCGGTTAAAAGGAAAGAGGAATGTTTTGAAGAAGTATCACCTTTTTTATGTTCAAAAGGGTTTAGAGGGGATTGCACATACATTAAAATCCATTAAACACTTGTAGAATGGGACATTGTTGATCGAACCCTCAAGTTCCCAATAAGTGACAAACCCTCAGAAGGCCAAAAACCTTGGGGGAATATCCCATTGAGACTGGGCTCCATACCACATTAAACCACAGCAAAGGTGTTGCGATGTGCAGAGACCTGCTCGATATCACCAATATCCCCAAAGAAGACCTGAAAGATTAGTTGGCCCAGGAAGGCATTGTAGATGTGCAAAATATCATCAAAAGGGTGAAAGGCGATCTGATGAAATCCGATTTGCTCATCCTCCCTTCTAATAGCACAAAACTCCTGGAGAATATTAAGGTGGGTTTTCTTTTAACCATGTGGCACTATTTCCCCAACCCAATGTGCTATTTTAAATGCCAGCGCTTTGGGCAAGGATGTAAGGGAGAAGCCACTTTGGCAAATGTGATAAGGCTGGCCATGAAGTAGTCAGATGTTCATCTCCTGCAAAGTGTATGAATTGCTCTGGGGCTCACCCTGTCTGGAGCAGGAACTGCTGTGTCTTCCTTGAATAAGGGAAGTTACAGGAGATTAAAACTTCAAAACTGGCCCCTCTGGTGAGGCCAAAAAGGTTTATAAAGTCTTGCAGCCCCCCATGTATGCTACCTTCTTTGCATTGGTTATTAAACAGCCAGTTCATAAAACCAGTGCTGCTACACAAACAGATGTTGCTAGTGTTAGCACTACTACCTACATTTGTCAGTGCAGTTGCGCTGCTGCACTTACTCCAAAGCCTACGTTTCCTTGCAGAACATCAGACAAGGCCACGGTAGCTGACATTGTGCAGCCTCATGCTCCTCCAAAAGTTTAGTCTGGTCACCCATCTAGTGCTGCCACAACCACTTCTGCAGTTCTGAACCTAATGAACTGCAACGGCTACCGCTTGTAGGTCAGTAGCCAAGGAGAGAGCAGAGGAGTGGTGGTGTTATTGATAAACACAGCAATACCTCCCTTAGCTCTTTCCCCAGTCAGCTCATCCTTTCAGGCAGATTAGGCAGGGCACATCCACTCCACTTTCCAGGGATTTGTTCGTTCATGGCTAGACAATGGATGCACAGTCTATGCGTCATCTGTAGTTTATTGACATTATCCACCATAAGGGGATTAGGCTGGGCATGAGTGCTTACAGGAAAAGCCCCACAGTCTCTGTGCTGAGTCTGTGGAACCACTCATTGTCCTGTGGCAGCTCCTCGTGATGTGTCAGCTATGTAAGTTCCTTGTGGCTCTGACTTTACCCGCCTACCATACTGTTACTTGTCTGCCCCTGAAACATCTTTTCTCCAGAAGTCCTCTAGCAACAATGCCATTTGGGATCTGTATGCAGTGTGTGCTGGAGTCACTTTGTGTGGAGTGTGTGCAACCCCAAATCCAATGTTTTAACCACCTGCCACCATGGTTACTGCAGAGGCCCAGTGTAGTCTTAGATTTGGTGCAGTACAGGAGAAGTTGTGCTCCTGCTGCTGCTGCCTTTAAAGTGATATTTTATGACATTTTAAATAAGCACCACAACTATGTGGCTATCTTTATGGACAGTTGAAGCTGTGGGACTCTGTTGGTTGCTCAATTGTTTTCCCAGATTGTGCCCTCAAGGTCCAACTGCCTCAAGACTGTAATGTCTTTTCTGAATAATTATATGCAATCTTGTGGGCACTGGGACAGGTTGGATGTTCTTCCAGTGCTAAAATCCTTTAAAAAATTAAACTCTGCCCAAACAGGCCATGAAGGCCCACCAGTACCGACTAGCTGCTGTGTCATGCTCAGCCCACAGGCATCATTGGATGCGGGTATGGAGGGCTAAAATCCTTGTTTGTTTCAATTCTGTTAGTGTCCTTCACTCTGCTCAACATTTGTACCCAGCAAATGTAGTAGCCAGAATATCCAAGATGCCCTCCTCCAACTAAAACAGCTGGGAAAGGAAGTATCTTCCTGCTGGGTGCCAGGGCACATGAGTGTTGTGGGGAGATGATGCATTATTAGCTTTGTGTGCCATCTCCATGCCATGCTATCACGTCGCTGTTGAGATACAGAGTAGTGCGTCAGTGGGAGGATGAGTGGTTGGAAGTGACAGACAATAAGCTCCATCTAGTAAATCCCACAGTGTGACCATGGCATACCTCCTTCCAGCCTGTCTGACAGGACAAGGTCCTCCTTACTTGTCTTTGCATAGGGCACAGCCCCATGATGCATGGTTTCTTGCTCCGGCGAGAGGACCCTCCAGATCACTCACTGTATGCCAGATTTTATTAGATTGTGTTCTATTTTCCAAGCAGTGGGCTGTGGAGGATTTGCTGATGGATTTGCTCTCTATTTTAGGTGACATTCAAACAAATATGATGAGGGTTTTAACGTTTTACAATTTGGCCAACATGTTTCCAAAAATTTTAGGGATGTATTTTTAGTGTGTTAACAGTGTGACTGGCTCACCTGCATTTTTTATAAGTGATCTACCAGTCACATTTCCCTGTGCCTTTCTTTTAGGTCCACTGTTGTTTTATTTATGTTTTAATTCCATATATTGCACCTTTTCTCCTTTCTCCGTTGTCTTAGGGCTTGTGGGATGGTGATTGTAGGATCAACTCGAATGAGGTGCGTGTGAGTGCATGAGTGTCATTTTATTGGTTTCCTCCTCACTCCATGATAACATTTTCATATTTTTATCCACATTCGTTTCTTTTAAAGTGTGTAAGGGTGCTGATAACCTCGGCACTGAGTGCTTGCAGGCTCCAAAAGCATGCAAACATGCACAAGCACGCCTGTGCTCTGCATTTTACATTCTGATGAGCGGGAAGCAGTTTTTCTTGATAACAATTTATCCACTGTTTTCAGTCTTGTTTATGTGCATATTGATGACTCAATACCAAAACTGTGATGAGTTGTTCCCTGAATCATAGTAATACAAGGAGTGTAGCAATGGGAATTTTTGTTTTTTGAAAGAATCTTTACTTACCCATCAGCAGCATCAGCTTTGTCCCCTTCAATGTAATTCCCCTCAGATATAAAACACACATGTAGTGCTTTTCCAATCTGAAAGCACTTCTTATTATAGTAGAGGTTGAAAATACCGCTTCAGTTGTAAACTGGTACACATGGCACTTGGGGACCACAGCACAGCTACAACATCTGAGGATGGGCTTATAACAGTCCGAAACCGGTCGTGTGAAAATAAAGTAATTTACAACTGAAGTGGTGCTATAAAGCTCAGTTGTGGATGTTCTTCCAACAGGATTGTTTGTGTAACTCTTCAGGCTTTCCTGGCGAGATCTTGACATGTGAAATAATCTGGTCTACTGCCAGATGTTTGTGTCGCTCTGGCACAATATTGTGGCCACGTAACTCGTTGCCTTCTTCAGGTGCTACCTGAGACTGCTGTATTGGAGGATCTTGTCCAGTATTTATGTCCAAAGGGTGCTGGGCACTCTCTTTGCCGTCCGCACCCGCCTGGCGCTGCTTGTAAGGTGTTGTCTCTTGCCCGGTGCTCCCTCGGACGTCCGTGCCTGACTTGGTCATCATCTGTGGCAGCTCTCTGAAGCCCGTCCAGTGTCGGGGGCTCCATTCGCGGTCTGAACCCGCCTGGTGCTGCTCCTGAGGTGTTGCGCCTTACCTGGTGCTCCTACGGACATCCGTGCCCGACTCGTCCACCATCTGTGGTCGTAGCAGCTGTCTGAGGCCGGACCCGCATTTGGCGTTCCATTCGCGGTCCGCGCCCGCCTGGCGCTGCTCCTAAGGTGTTGGCAGTTCCCTGGTGCTCCGACGGTCGCCTGCGCCCGTCTTGTCCATTATCTGTGGTCATGGCGGCTGTCAGAGGCCCAGCCCACTTCGGGAGTTGCATTTGCGGTCCGCACCTGCCTAGCGCTGCTCCTGCGGCGTCAAAACTTCTTGAGGAGTTTCTTGGTTCCTTTCGTTGGGCCCTATAAGCTCCAGAGCTGGACTCCGTTCCGAGCTGAGCTGGTAACCACTGTCTCAGTTTATTAGGTTGTCTGTGACCTTGATCTCGACGGCCTCCTTTATGACACTGTCCCAAAATCTTGGTGTCTGTGTCACAATATTGGTGTTGTTGTAGTCCATTGAGTGACCAAGCTCCAGACAGTGCTTCGCTATGGCAGATTTGGTTGCCTGTCCGAGTCTGGTGTGCCTGTGGTGTTATTTGCACCTGACGTCCACTGTCCTGGTTGTCTGGCCAATGTATGAATTTCCACACTGGCACGGGATGTTGTAAATGCCTGGTTTACGTAGCCCCAAGTCATCCTTCACATTCCATAGCATTGTCCCAATGTTGGAGGGTGGACAGAAGATACTCTTTATGTAATAGTTTGAAAGAATTCTTCTGATCTTTGCAGAAATAGGTCCAGCATATGGCAGGTATGCCACCTTCTTTGCCTCCTCTTCTGTACCCTGTGGTTGGCTGGTAGCACGAAGTGCCCTTTGGATATCTGTGGAGGAGTATCCAATTCTGCTGAACACCAGCTGTAGACGTTGTATCTCTGTGGCCAGACTTTCCGTAGCTAATGTAACTAATGTTTTCAAGACTCCATTCTTCTGTGCCGGGTGGTGGCAGCTACTGGCTTGAAGGTATAAGTCAGTGTGGGTGGGCTTAAGATACACACTGTGCCCCAGAGTGCCATCTGCCTTCCTCTTGACCAGGACATCCAAGAATGGGAGCTGCCCATCCTTCTCTCGCTCCATAGTAAATTTTATACTTGGGTGGCGTGAGTTTAGATGTTCCAAAAAGTCATCTAGCTTCTCCCTGCCATGGGGCCAAATGACAAACGTGTCATCGACATACCTGAGAAAGCACTTGGGTTGGTAAATGGCTGATGCAAGTGCTTCCTCTTCGTACCTTTTCATGAAAAGGTTGGCTACCACTGGTGATAAGGGGTTGCCCATCTCCTACTCCACCTGTCTCTGCCCGCCCCCGTGCTTGCGCTCTGCCCGCCCCCGTGCTTGCGCTCTGCCCGCCCCCGTGCTTGCGCTCTGCCCGCCCCCGTGCTTGCGCTCTGCCCGCCCCCGTGCTTGCGCTCTGCCCGCCCCCGTGCTTGCGCTCTGCCCGCCCCCGTGCTTGCGCTCTGCCCGCCCCCGTGCTTGCGCTCTGCCCGCCCCCGTGCTTGCGCTCTGCCCGCCCCCGTGCTTGCGCTCTGCCCGCCCCCGTGCTCGCGCTCTGCCCGCCCCCGTGCTCGCGCTCTGCCCGCCCCCGTGCTCGCGCTCTGCCCGCCCCCGTGCTCGCGCTCTGCCCGCCCCCGTGCTCGCGCTCTGCCCGCCCCCGTGCTCGCGCTCTGCCCGCCCCCGTGCTCGCGCTCTGCCCGCCCCCGTGCTCGCGCTCTGCCCGCCCCCGTGCTCGCGCTCTGCCCGCCCCCGTGCTCGCGCTCTGCCCGCCCCCGTGCTCGCGCTCTGCCCGCCCCCGCGCTCGCGCTCTGCCCGCCCCCGCGCTCGCGCTCTGCCCGCCCCCGCGCTCGCGCTCTGCCCGCCCCCGCGCTCGCGCTCTGCCCGCCCCCGCGCTCGCGCTCTGCCCGCCCCCCGCGCTCGCGCTCTGCCCACCCCCGCCCCCGCGCTCGCGCTCTGCCCGCCCCCCCCCCCTGCCCTTCTCCTGTTCATCTCCTTCTTCCCTTTTCTCTCTCCATGTTATTAACCTCCCCCCTCTTGCCCCCCCCCTCTCCAAATACGACGTTGCTGTTTCTTATTACCACAGTATTTTTTCCAAATATTATGTAATAGAGAAGTAATAGATGAAGTCTGTTCAAAATATTCGGGAATTTCATTTACAAATTTGTTTTTCTTTTTACTTTTCACTTGTTGTGCTTGATCTTCTTCAAAATACGTTCCTCCACCCACAGTTGATTCAGCCATCTGCAAATTTTGTTTTATATCATCTATTGTTCAGGGTTTTCCTCTTTGGAAAATGAAAAAAGTCTGTAGGGGCCATATCTGGAGAGTATGGAGGGTGAGGGTGAACAGTGATCTTGTTTCTTGTGTAGTATCACGCACCAGCATGCATGAATGTACAGACCCGTAACTGTGATACAAGAGCCATGCATTATCGTGCCACATTTCAGGCCGTTTCCTTTTTACATTTTCTTGCAGACTTCTCACCACATCCTGATAATACCATCGATTAACAGTTTGTCGTGGCAGGAATGCGTGATGAACTAATCTTTCATAGTCAGCAAAAACTGTCAAAGTGGTTCTGATGTTTGACCTGGCCTGAAGAGCTTTTTTTGGTCTTGGAGCAACTTTCCCGATGCATTGGGAACGTTGAACAGTGGTCTCCACATCATAACCATAGACTCATGTCTCATCAGCAGTTGTGATTCTCTTAAGGAAAGCATTGTTCTCATTTGTGCAGTTCAAAAGCTCTTCATGGATTGGGAATTGAAGGTCCTTCTGGTCTTGCGTTATGAGCTGCGGCACGAAGTTGGCGGCAACACAATGCATTCCAAGAGCACTGTGTCAAGATCTCATGACATGATCCAACAGATATGCTACATTCTTCTACAATCTCTCAGACCCCCCAGGGGATCCACAACTCTTTTGTGGATACGTGCGTAGCGAGCATGGGACCCCGAGCTAATGTGGCTTTCCTTCCTTTCCGGGCTGCATACCTTCCCTTTCCGCATCCTTCCCCATCCCCCATCTTCGCCCCCCCCCCCCCCCCTCCCTCCCTCACCTCTGGCTCTTTCCTTCCCTTTCACCCCTCTGGGAGTATGGTTTGTGCCTACGTCCGGAGACGGACGCTTGTAAATGTACCGCATTCTTCGCCTTCCTTGCTTGTATGTCTTCATCCTTCCTTTGTCCTTCTCTTTTCCTTACCTCTTCTCTTTACCCTTTTCTCCGCTGTGGCGTTTGAGACCTCTCTTCTTTCCTTTCCCTTTCTTTCTTCCTCCCTGTGCGTGTCTGAAGGCCGACCCACGCACTTCCATGCGTAGCCGGTGGCGGGGTAACGCGTAATTCCCCGCCCCGGGTAGACAGGTAGGACACGTACGTACCCCCTGGTAATGGCCAGGCCCAGGAAGGGATCCGTTTGTCGGGAGGTGTGACCTGAGGTGTGAACAATCACCTAAGGCGGGAGTGCCCTCAGAGAGGGCCCCCACAAGGGAGGAGCGCACCATCGGAGACGCCGGTAATCATGGGGGATTCTTCCGCAATGGTTTCCTCACCTTCCACTATGTCTGCTCACAAACGTAAGTTCACTGAGTCTCAGCCACAGTCAGTTCTTCCATCGTTGCCACAGTTCCTTGTTGTTTCTCGGTCTGACGAAGGTCACGACTTCTCCACGGTCAACCCTTTCATTATTCAGAAAGGTGTCGATGCAATTGCAGGTCCTGTAAAGTCTTGTTCCAGATTACAGAATGGCACCCTGTTGTTAGAAACAGTCAGTGCCCTCCAGGCACAAAAATTGCTGCGTACCTCACTACTACACACCTTCCCTGTCCGGGTGGAACCGCACCGTACTTTAAATTCCTCGCGCGGAGTCGTTTATACACGCTCCCTCGATGGATTGTCTGACGAAGAAATTCAGCACTACCTGTCTGACCAGGGCGTAACGGCTGTTCATAGGGTTATGAAAAGGGTTGACACGAACATCATTCCAACCCGCACTGTCTTCTTGACATTTGACAAAGTTAACTCCCATCGAAAGTCAAAGCAGGCTATGAGATAATTTCCGTTCGCCCTTACGTCCCAAACCCTACGCGTTGCTATCGGTGTCAGCGGTTCAATCACACCAGCCAGTCCTGTTCCAATCCGGCCAAATGTGTTACGTGTGGCAAGGATGACCATGAGGGTGCTTGTCCACCTCCATCCCCTCGCTGCATCAACTTATGCGTGACCACGCTGCTTCCTCTCGAGATTGTCCCGTTTTTAAGGACGAAAAGCTCATCCAGGAAATTAGAGTAAAGGAAAAGGTGTCGACCTTTGCTGCTCGAAAATTATTCGCCAGTCGACAGCCCACCGTGCCTCAGAAAGGAAAATACAGCACTGTCCTTGCTTCTCCTCGGCCAACAAAGGAGGCGGCCTCGCAGACTTGCGACCTCACCTTTAGTGCCACGGTCGTCAGATCGGCCAGCGCAAAGATCGCCCGTTCAACCTCACCACTTTCGCCTGCCCACTCTACGGCTCACCCTTCGTCGAGTTCTGCTAAATCTCGAGCCCAAAAGTCAGACACCAAGACTTCGAAAAAAGAGCATACTCGTGAAGAGTTTTTACGTACGGCAACTTCCCAACCATCGGTTCCTCCTTCCTCTAAACATCATACTTCCAAGAAGGCTACAAAGAAACCCAGTTCCTCTCCTTCTCCACCAAGGCGTGTCCCATCTACAGCACCACCTGGCGGAAATCGCCCTCGGCCGTCTTCTGTGTCGCCGAGGCGCACTGCTGGCGGCCACTCAACCGGCCGATCGCTGGTGGCAGGAGCTGCTCCTGACCAACCTTTGGATCAGAATCTTCTGCCTTCGGCTGAATGCCATTCCATGCTGTCGGTCGCAAGCTCAGAGCAGTCCTTGAGCTGACAGCGACCTTGGTCACATTCCTCCATTTTCTGTTCACCCTATGTCCATTATCCACTGGAATATCCACGGTATTCGAGCCAATCGGGATGAATTGTCGATCCTCTTACGATCTTACTCACCGGTCATCTTCTGTCTTCAGGAAACAAAGCTGCGTCCCCATGACCGCTTTGTTCTCCCTCATTTTCAGTCCGTCCGATATGATCTCCTCTCTGTTGAAGGCACTCCAGCACATCTCATGATTCTTCTCCATGATACTCTGCATTATCACCCAATCCATTTAAACACTTCCTTCCAAGCTGTCGCCGTCCGTCTTTCCCTTTCCGGATACACGTTCTCTCTTTGTACTGTATACATTCCATCGTCCACACCAATGGCACGAGCTGATCTCCTTCATCTTCTTGGTCAGCTTCCACCCCCATATTTGCTGGTTGGGGACTTCAATGCCCACCACCCGCTTTGGGGATCTCCACATTCTTGTCCACGTGGCTCGCTATTGCTGGACGTCTTCCACCAAGCAGATCTAGTTTGCCTCAACACTGGGGTCCCTACATTTTTGTCTGGCTCCACGACAAATTATCTCATTTGGACATTGCGGTCGGTACTGTTCCGCTAGCTCGGCGCTTCGAATGGTTCGCCCTTGATGATACACACTCGAGTGACCACTTTCCATGTGTCCTTAGACTGCAGCCTCAACTGCCCTACATGCGCCCGCGACGCTGGAAGTTTGCCCAAGCCGATTGGACACTTTTTTCGTCTCTAGCGACATTCGATGACCGTCACTTTCCCAGCGTCGACGATGAGGTCACACATATTACCGACGTTATTCTTACAGCTGCGGAACATTCAATACCACGCACCTCCGAATTGCCCCGGCGCCCCCCAGTTCCTTGGTGGAATGAGGCATGCCGTAATGCAATACGTGAGCGGCGACATGCTCTCCGCGTTTTCCGCCACCATCCTACTTTGGCCAACTGTATCCGGTATAAGCAGTTCCGAGCGCGATGCCGTCGTGTCATCCGCAATAGCAAGAAGGCAAGCTGGAAATTCTCTATTAGCTCATTTAACACCTTCACTCCCTCCTCGGAAGTTTGGAGTCGGCTTCGACGGTTCTCAGGCGCGCCTAGTTTCTCCCCGTCTCTGGGCTCACTGTCGCGCGTGATACGTTAGTGGACCCCGTCGCAATTTCTAACTCCTTGGGTAAACACTTTGCTGAGATTTCGAGCTCTTCAAATTACCCGCCAGTGTTTCTCCCGAAGAAACGTGCAGCGGTAGTGCGACCTCTTGCTTTCTCCTCTCAAAATCGCGAAAGCTACAATACTGTTTTCTCCTTGCGGGAACTCCAACATGCACTCTCTTCTTCTCGCTCCTCCGCCCCAGGACCGGATGGTATCCACGTCCAAATGTTGCTGCATTTATCAACCCATAGTCTGCGTTACCTCCTTCGCCTTTATAATCGAATTTGGACCGACAGTACCTTTCCCAGACGATGGCAGGAAGCTATCGTCGTTCCTGTTCCGAAACCTGGAAAGGACAAACATCTCCCCTCTAGCTATCGCCCCATTTCTCTCACGAGTAGTGTCTGTAAGGTTTTGGAGCGTATGGTGAATTACCGTTTAGCGTGGTGGCTGGAATCCCGCAGTCTTTTAACACCTGCCCAATGCGGATTCCGAAAGCATCGTTCTGCAGTTGACCATCTTGTTGCTCTCTCCACTTATATCATGAACAATTTTCTCCGGAAACGCCAAACAGTAGCAATATTTTTTGATCTGGAGAGAGCATACGATATCTGTTGGAGGACAGGCATCCTCCGCACACTGTTCTCTTGGGGCTTTTGAGGTCGGCTGCCCCTTTTTCTTCGCGAATTTATGGCAGAGCGCACATTTAGAGTGCGGGTGAACACTACTTTCTCCCGTACTTTCTCCCAAGAAAACGGGGTACCCCAGGGCTCAGTGCTGAGTGTTGTACTGTTTGCCATTGCCATCAATCCAATTATGGATTGTCTCCTTCCTGATGTCTCGGGCTCCCTCTTTGTGAACGATTTTGCGATCTACTACAGCTCTCAACGCACCAGCCTTCTTGAACGACGTCTTCAAGGATGTCTCGATCGCCTCCACTCTTGGAGCATTGAAACCGGCTTCCGTTTTTCTCCCAGTAAGACCGTTTGTGTTAATTTTTGGCGGCGTAAGGAGTTTCTTCCGCCCTCCTTACATCTAGGTCCTGTCAACCTTCCGTTTTCAGACGTTGCTAAATTCTTAGGTCTTATGTTTGACAGAAAACTGTGCTGGTCCTCCCACGTTTCCTATCTTTCGGCTCGCTGTCTGCGATCCCTCAACACCGTCCGTGCCCTGAATGGTACCTCCTGGGGAGTGGACCGAGTGGTCCTTCTCCGCCTCTATCGCGCCTTAGTGCGCTCGAAATTGGATTATGGAAGCATAGTCTACTCCTCTGCTCGGCCGTCTATTCTTCGGCGTCTCGACTCTATCCACCACCGTGGATTACGTTTAGTGTCTGGAGCTTTTTACACCAGCCCTGTGGAAAGCCTTTATGCTGAGACTGCTGAACCTCCGCTGTCCATTCGGCGAGCAGTCCTTCTGAGTCGTTATGCTAGCCATCTGTCTTCCATGCCTGCTAATCCAGCCCATGACATTTTTTTCGACGCCTCCTTTTGCTGTAGGGTATGCAGGCCGCCCCTCCTCCCTACTACCACTGGGAGTCCGCTTCCGTCAACTGCTCCATTCTCTTTCCTTCCGCTTTCCTAAAACCTTCTTGACAACTTGGGGTACAGCACCGCCTTGGCTCCGTCCCCGGATCTGCCTGCTCCGTGACCTTTGTCGATTTCCCAAGGATGGTACCCCTTCACTTGTTTATCATCGGGCATTTGCTGCTCTATGTGCACAAATGACGGACGCCACATTTATTTACACCGACGGCTCGAAAACATTGTTAGGTGTAGGAGTGCCTATATTGTTGGCGACACCCCAAATCACTTTCGGCTTTCCGACCAGTGTTCGGTTTATACTGCGGAGCTTTACGCTGTTCTCCAGGCTGTCCACTACATCCGCCGCCATCAGCGGATACAGTACGTTATCTGCTCAGATTCTCTCAGCTCTCTCCTCAGTCTCCAAGCTCTTTATCCTGTGCACCCTCTGGTCCACCGGATTCAGGACTGTCTGCGCTTGCTCCACCTGGGGGGCGTCTCGGTGGCGTTCCTCTGGCTCCTGGGACACGTTGGTATCTGTGGAAATGAGGCGGCCGATATTGCAGCCAAGGCTGCAGTCTCTCTTCCTCGGCCAGCTATTCAATCGATTCCCTTCACCGATCTACGGAGCGTTCTATGTCGACGTGTTGTTCATTTATGGCACACGCATTGGTCGACACTTACCCATAATAAATTGCGGGACGTGAAAGCTCTTCCTTGTGCTTGGACCTCTTCCTCCCGAACGCGTCGTCGGGAGGAGGTAATTTTAACTAGACTCCGGATAGGGCACTGTCTTTTTAGCCATCGACATCTTTTAAGCGGCGATCCTCCCCCACTCTTTCCCCACTGCTCTCAGCTGTGGACGGTAAGACACCTTTTAATTGAGTGCCCCTATTTTAATCCTTTACGCTCCAGTCTACAGCTATCGCCTGATATATCGTCGATTTTAGCAGATGACACGCGCTCAGCCGACCGCGTTCTCAAGTTTATTAGTGCCAGTGAAATGACGTCAGTCATTTGAAGCTATTTTTGGGGACAACCAACCCCTTTCTGTAGTGGATTTTTAAGCCTTCCTTCTGCTTTTAGTTTCTCCAATTTTATGACTTTCGTTCCCATTGCTGCTGGTTTTCAATTTCGGCTTTTTACTGTTTCCTAAGTCACAGACTTGGCGCTAATGACCATAGAAGTTTTGCGCCCTAAACAAACAAAAAAAAAAAAACGTCTCAAACAGTCAGTTTTCAATTGTCACACACAATTTTCTCGACATCCCTGACATGAGCATTGTCAGTAGATGTCAAAGGGTGTTCTGAATTAGGGTCCACTTTAACTTCCGTCCAGCCTTTTTTTTAAACCATATGAACCATTTTTAACACTGAGTATGAGTTAAGCACTCATCACCGTAGGCTTCGTACATCATTTGGTATAGTTCTGTAAAGTGTTTCTTGAGTTTCACGCAAAATTTAATGCAGACATGTTGCTCCTCTAATTCAGCCATCTCGAAATTTGCAAAGTGTGTGGCACAATGTACTATTCATTACAGCACTGAATAATAACTAACAGACATACAATGCTGAAACTTCTGGCAGTTACACATCAAACACAGGAATGTACCAAATTTGGTTTAAATCGATCCAGAGGTTAGGAGGAGCTTTTTTACCCTTTGTATTACACGTCACATATATTTCACTTGTATTTAACATATTTCACGCATATATATTTTCATACTTCACCTGTGTCTAGCAAATTACTTTTCACGCAGCTCAGTGTTTATGACCTCATATCTCCTCAACTATCTGTCATACAACGGTATAATTTTGGAGGTACATTCAGTAAACTTTTTTCTTTCGCTACTTCATGGGATGTCAACGAGAAAAAGTCTGGCAATGGTTTGAAATTGTGTTTAAAGTTGTTTGCAAGTCATTAAGTGTTCCGATTCTCAAATACTGGTTGAATACAGTCTGGCTGTTTGCATCTCGTGAGCCATGCTTCTTTTTCCCACCCACCCATTTGAGAGGTAGGTGGTTTTTATCTCCACAGTGGTCCTTTCCAGACAGAAAGTGACATGTGTGCAAAGTTTGGTTGAAATCGGTCCAATGTTGTTGAAGATGTGGGATATACATGCATACATACACTTTTATAATGTAGGATTTGTTAAGGTAATACAATGAAAACGAATAGGTCAAAGTATACAACATACAGTATATATATACAGCGTTCATAGGACATGTAGTACGTGAGAGGGTAAAACAAATGATCGTCACATGATCTTGATTAAGGAACCATCGTGGCATTTGCCTCAGTGACCCAGGAAACCCATGAGATACCCGAATCAGGGTGGTTTGACAGAGCAACTATATACTCCCAAATGTGAGGTCAGTGTCTTAACAGGTGCACCGCCTCATTTGGAGAGTCCCTATTTTATAACATTCCTTGATCACACACTATTTGTTTCAGGTAACTAGTAATATAAAACATAGTTTCATTCTTCAATGCTGCACACAATGACACCCACGGGTGACTCCTGGACTTAGAGCCTGTTTCTGTCTCTCTTGCACCAACTCTAGACTCCATTCCCACCATATTCAACTACGCTTCTCAGTCCACCTGAAAAACTGAGTCAACAGACTTTGTCACACATTTTACAACTTGACACATCCCTTCCTTGTGAAAGCAGTGTACCCTGATCACATATTGATATGCGACAAGGCGGTGTTGTACTCGAAGTAATCTACTTTTTTTAATCATAAGATTTTATACCCTCATGTAAAATGCTGATTTGAGTTTTTTGTTTGTTTTTCGTGGGTAAAAGTACAGTAGAGTCCCGTTAATCCAAACGAATTGGGACCAGACCTTGTTCGCATTACCGATTTGTTCAGATTAGCCGAACTTACGGTGACGAGTTTCTAGAATTAAGTATACCAAGCAGATAAGTATGTACATCATGGGAACAAGTGTGGGAACAATGGCTCACTCTCACTCCCTGCCCTTGTTGTTGTACATTGTTGAGACCTTTGTAGTGTCTGAGGTCAGTGCACTGCCAGTTGGCTCACAAAGTGCTTGGTTATGTTAGGCTGTTTACCTGAACAAGTTAATAAATTGTGATGAGTCTTTTAGTACGAGTACGGGTTGGTTGGACAAGATTCAAAATAGCGTCATGGACTCAGTCAGCCAACAATTACTGGAGATGAGTTTTCTTCTGACCATGGTACAGTGAAGGAAAGTTGGGTGAGTTTGAAAAAATAATGAGGGAGGGAAAGTATTCTCCCCAACAAATTTATAACTCTAATGAGACCAGCCTTAATTTTAGGGCATTGCCAACTAAAAGCCTGACATCAAAACCAGAAGACCATGCTTCTAGTTTTAAAATGTGCAAAGATCGTGTGACTTTATTAGTGTGCAGCAATGCTGCTGATAATCACAAGCTGCCTTTAAGCTGATCGGCAAATCTGCTTAGGCCCAGATGTTTTAAAAACTGCAACATGGAGTCCATGCCCATATATTATTGCAACCAGAAAAAAGCATGGATGGATGGTAAGCTGTTCAGAGAATGGTTTCACGGCAAGTTTGTTCCCTCTGTTTGAAGGTTTTCTAAGGAAAATCATTCGTCTTCGCGTGCAATTCTTTTGATTGATAACACGCCATTATGGGATGCAGAAATTGTGGTGAAGTTTTTGCCGCCGAATGTTACACCAGTTCTACAGCAAATGAACCAGGGCATACTGCAAACATTAAAACTGATTGTTCAGTTTAACTGAATGTTCGGATTACTGGGGTTCAGATTAGCGGGACTCTGAACATTCGGATTAGCGGGACTCTGCTGTAATTCCAAACTGGCTCTTTTGCTACTCTGAAACACACCACAGATTGGTAGATGTACTTACTTTGTGCAGGAAAGATACCAAAGTTTTTAATTAGCTCCTTACAGGGAGTCTGAGTAATAGTTACAGTTATTATTGTTATGACTATTTTCTGCAGTTCAAAAACTGTGTCCATGTTTTGTGTCTTCAGTCCCCAGAAAGGAATCCCTTACGTAAGAATTTAGTGCATGTAGATGTAAAATGTGACCACAAGACACTGACTGTTAAAGTGATATTAAGACCCCTAAGCACATAACATACTGAAGACATTCTTTTTGCCAGTATCATTCTGTGCCTATTCCATGTTAACTAACAATAAGTGTCCATTCCTTAAAATTATAGGTATTTATTACACAGTCCACAGATTTATCATCTATGCTTAATGCAATAGAGTTGTTTACTCTATTTATGCTGAAGCTAAGCAATCATTGCATTATCATTGCCAATCTCTTAAGTTCAATCATGTGTCTTTACCCAGGAAGATTAGAAATAGGGAAGACTTGAGTCTCACTGAGCATTTAGTTCATATTGTAAAAGGACACTGACAAAAGTGCCACTGAACACCCGGAAATTTTCTATTCTATCCACACACTTAAAGCAAGTTCTTAGTGGTGTTGGTTCTCTTAGTTATCAGTTATATTGATTGCATTTCAAATTGCTTCTCTTTTTGGTCACATGATCTTATATAGCTTTTTTGTGGTGGGGTTCAACACATTATGTATGTTACTGAACACTGCGTGCGTACGCCCCCCCCCCCCCCCCCCCCCACACACACACACAATTCAGATTAAAAAAAAAAAAAAAAAAAAACACACTACCTGGTAAAATAATAAAAACAGAACAATTGGAATTGCATTTCTGATAGTCTGTGCTTCTGTGGGACTTAATAGTTACTGATTGTCTGTGCGTGTGAGAGACTTGGGTTTCTCACTATACAGAATATATGCTGCTTGAAGCTGCACTTCGTGGAAAAAAGTTGCAGAATATTGAGGGCATGTCCACTGGTCAGTGCATGGCTTGCTATTTTGGTATTCCAATAAATGATGGTTGCTTGTTGCAGCCAGTGCACATTGGTTGGAAAACACCAGCATTGCCTGAGGCAACTGTTGGGGAAACTAGTCATAGATTACACAGTTTGAAATAATGAATAGATAGGTTACAATACAACATATCACTTGGCATTTCAATAGTGCCCAAGAACCATCGGTGAAGACTGCAGTGTTGCATTTACAATAAAATTGCTGTAACCATTCAGGAAATATTTCCTGTTAGTTTTCATTATGCATCACAAAACAGTCACCAGCTGTCTTTACTGCAGATACAAACCTGAACTGTCTCTATATCCCATTCTTACTTTTTCTTTTCTTTCTTATATTTAAAAAAAGAAAAATATTTTAATTGCTGGCAGATGCCAACAAATTCAGTGCTCTTCCACACCAGAATGTCACAGTCCAGAGCTTCTATACCCACAGAAAAGCAGCCAATATTACTTTGGTGTGCCATCCCGGTAGATGTAATGTTTGCTAACCATGGAAGACATGTCATCCTTAAGTGCCCTGGAAATATGGATGAAAAAATAAGAAAATTCATACTTTACAGAATTCAGATTGACTTTCTCACTTATTTTGTTGACTCCGCATCGACTATCTCTTGATGGCAAGATATAACACGAGATGTGCACCACGTACATTGATGGGATCCCAGATCATTGCAAGCACTGTACCATTCAGAATCACTACCTTTCTATGGAGCACAGAAATAATTGTCCTTCACATGTACCTCTGCTTACTGTGCAATACAGGGCACTGGAACAACTATCATTCAGTCTTCAAGGCATAGTAAAAAGTGGGTGGCTCTGTGATGTTGGTATTTGCTTGTTGCAACATGCAAGTGTATAAACTAGGCAAGATATGTATTCTGATTGCCAAAAGGCTTCCAATCAGGTAGGTGGTGGATGTATTCTTATATGGGATGTATTTACTTGTTTTGAAATAGGGCTTCTGATAAATTTGGCAATTTCTCTCATTAGCAAAAGAAACAAGAATCTACTGTCAGATCATGTGCATCTGTTACAATACCGTGACGATTAGGTGCTCCGCCGGTCGTTGTGGCTGAGCGGTTCCAAGCGCTTCAGTCTGGAACCGCGCGACCGCTACGGTTGCAGGTTCCAATCCTGCCTCGGGTATGGGTGTGTGTGATGTCCTTTGGTTAGTTAGATTTAAGTAGTTCTAAGTTCTAGGGGACTGATGACCTCTGATGTTAAGTCCCATAGTGCTCAGAGCCAAGCCATTAGCTGCTCCTTTAACATAACAATGCAACATCCCATTTTCCCAGACTGAGTCAAAACAATTGGAGAAACTCTCAACAGCTATAAGGAAGCTTGTGTGGAGCCTCAGATTATTTAGTGTCAGTCGTACTGAACACATCCAGGATACCACTCGGCAAAATATGCAAGGTAGGACTCGACTCCACTCAGTCTTATCCAGCAAGATGTGCAAGCCTATAGTCGTGTCAGCGTAAGAAGATCCCTAACAGGTAGCAGTATTGTTGCATGTTTTCCGATGCACAGCGATAATGGTTGTAGGTGAAAACACTAGCTGTGACACCAGAGACATTACTATAAGAAATGTTTAAAGAATTGCGTTACATGAGTGGTTGGTGTAGGTGTGTGAAGCTGTTGTGGCCAACCCACTGCAACTGTAACGGATGTTGTTACATTGATTCGAGTATAGGACCCAAGTCCGACCAGTCTCCACAATTTGTGGGTGCCAGTTGAGGTCATGGATCAAATACCTTTCGAATGCTTTCAGCGTTTCATGGAGTTAGTACCACAGTGTGTTGACTCTGGTATTGGAGTGACGGGGAGTACTATATGGTATTAAGCATATATATCTCATAATTCTGTTGGTCTTGAGTATAATACAGTTTACATCTTTACTTGATTCTTCAGCTTTTCTAGGTGCGTATCGTATCTTAGAGTTCTCTGGGGAATAGCTACAGTGTTATAGCGGGCAAACACAATATTCTGTTAACAGCCTGAATTTTCTTCATCAGAAACACTGATGGACTTATTCCTGAAGACTGTGTGGTCATCCAAGGCTCATTCCATAAGCCATTGTATTGGATCAGGCACTCTTTCATTGCATGGTACATGGCTCTCTGCAATTTTTTCCAGTATCTCCAGTACCTCTTAGCCTTTGTAACCTCACCCTGTCGATAAACATGTCTGAGAAATATCACCATTCTCTACTATATATTCTTCATGTATCTTCTATAGGTAGATACTGCATCTTTTCCTGCATTGCCTTTGTCTACTGGAAAGATTACATTATCATCATCAATCCTCAGTTTTGCATGACCACTGCCTCTTGTTTTAAGATGTTCTGTTTCATTGCTTTGGCATATTTGAAAGCACATCATGTTTCCCCTCTAACATCCTAAACTGCTTCAGAAGGAAGTTTAGCAAAAACCTTTTCCACAGGGCTGATGAGATAACATCTAAGTTTGTGAGTAGTATAACATATCCTATCTTGAATTGATGCCATACTCACTCTCAGACTGATACACTAATGTGTTTGTTGTGATGCTTGATGTTTATGAAATTCGGCACACCACCTCGAATGGGAAGTGAGAGTACTGAGCACAGCTTGTCACATTTCTTCATGGTACTGTATATCTCAATTTTTTACAGGCAGCAATTGTGCTTTGTGAACTTTACATGGTTTATATCGTGCGTGGAAATTTCTTGAATGTACAGCTGGATTGTTTTAGCAGGTGTGCAGTTGTATTGCAATAGAAGATGTTCTGTTGTAGATTCTTATCCCGGCGGCATTGTGTTTGGCTCATTCAGAATTAAGATTTTGAGCATGTTTATTATTTGTTTTTTTAGCTATTGCTGACTGCTGAAGGAACACGTTTTACACCAGAAAAGCATGTAAATAGCCTCAAATTTGCAAGGGAAAAAGGCTTGCCTGAATTAAAGCATCATTTGACACCACGCACCAAGGGTTTTACAGCAAGTGTACCCTACTTAAAGGGAAAAGTTGGAGCAATATATGATGTACAATTTGCTTTCAAAAAGTAAGTGCTTCATAATTTATGGACACCCTCTATAATTAAAATGTACTGTAAATATTAAATGACCAGTGTATATTAACAAGAACAATATAGCCAACATGTCCTTCAGTGTAGTTTTTATGATTCAGAAATACACAATAAGTAATTAAGTTTAAGTTCATTACTCATTAAATTTTGTAGCATTTAGCTCCTCATACTTTGAGTAATTCAAGGGAAGAATCTGTTCTTTGGGTTTCTTAACATGATGGTTTTTAATAATGTATTGCAATATTTCTCTTGCTAAGTAAAAAGTAGTAGTATCAATTTGTTAGTGCCAATTGTTACACAGTCACCCATTTTCTTGGGAACTTTCATATTTTTAAGAAACTGATTTCATACATAAAATGTCACTGTCCTATTTTTTCTGTGATATCATCTCTCAATAGAATAATGGAGAAAGAATGTAAAGCTGTAGATGTGTATATTTGGGAAGAGGTGGAGGAGGTTACTGAAGTAGTAAACAATCAACTATTGTTGAAAATGTGCTATAGGCAAAAAATGTTGCCATACTAGGAAATGATGGCGTGTCTTCTGTACATCGGTGAGCTGCAAAAATAAGAAGTAATGTTGTTCTTGAGTAAAGACAATTGATCAAGTTCGTGCTGGCATGTCAGCAGCATTAGGTAGTTGCAGACTTCACCATCACTGTCATTATAGTAACAATGAAGTTTATTCAGTAAGTGCTCACATAAATTGTTTAATATCTATATCAGTTTTGGCTTGGTTAGTCGTTATCAATAGCCCATAAATATTTCGTGGCCAGTGGCTGTGTCAAAGCATGCGAGGGGTCAGAATTTCCATGAGACTTGTTCTAGAGTACTCCAGTAGAAGACTTGTAGAAATGTTGATTCGTAGCACACTTTGACAAAGCCATCAGCCAGGAAGTATTTATAGGCTATTAGTAATGACTAGTCGATGGAAACTGGTGTAATAATTAAGGAAAGTATGTGAACATTTGCTAAAGTAAACTTTGTAGTTAAAAGTAATGTGCTCGCTAATGCTATCTGCCAGTAAGACGGCAAATATGTGCATACCAGTCTTCTATTTTCACTGATACCTCTTTGACGTTGTTATGATAAAATGTGCCAATAACTATCTATCAGTGGAATTTTATATAGTTAACAGATATTATACATATCAGACATTACTAAAATATTGCAATGCGAATGTTTTCAACCACTTTCTGTGTAACAGTAATACTGCAAAGTTATCAGGATAGCAAAGTTTATTTGCACAGTAATATTCTGTTCATTATTTCGTGATGTGCTGAGAATCCTCCATCAGGAGAATGAAGGTAACAAGAATAATTTGCTTGAGAAGAGGAGTGGCGATCTGGAATCAGTATTGTCATACCAATCTCTACGCAGAATAGTGGTAACAAGAAAAGGATGAACATAATTTACAAATGTTAATCTAATAATGTATTGAATATTGAAGGTCTTTGATATTAATGCTAGCTAAAGTTCACTCAGGATATGAGTACTTCCCAAATTTTTTTCAATTATTCTTTAAGATTTTCTATTTTTATTTATTTAAGCAGCAATTTTTAATCAATTTCCATTATATATTATATTTTATGCACGACCCCCTTTTCCCTTATTCCGTCAGCAACTAGTCAATGGCGACGATTCAAAGGACAGTGCCAAGTGGAATACGAACAGACCATTCAATTGTTGAGATAAAAACTTTTTGAGGTAAAGGACCCATTTTATCGTTACAAGAAACTAATGAGGCCTTTGTTGCATGTGTTATGTTGTGGGTTGGCAGGAGAGCCAACACCGGGTTACTAGAGGAAGCCGAAAGGCACGCGTTTTAGCTCGCGCAGGCTGGCGTGAGGTCTGCAACAGGACAAGGAAATTAGAATTTAGGAAAACGGACGTAGCTGGTGGAATACTTAACTTTAATCCATAACTGGTGAACGTTGCTCTTGACTGTACATTAGTCACAATATCAATAGTAACTGAACATGGAGCCTTGCTAGGTCGTAGTAAATGATGTAGCTGAAGTCTCTGCTAACTATCGTCTCGGCAAATGAGAGCATATTTTGTCAGTGAACCATCGCTAGCAAAGTCGGTTGTACAACTGGGGCGAGTGCTAGGAAGTCTCTCTAGACCTGTCGTGCGGCGGCACTCGGTCTGCAATCACTGATAGTGGCGACACACGGGTCCGACGTATACTAACGGACTGCGGCCGATTTAAAGGCTACCACCTAGCAAGTGTGGTGTCTGGCGGTTGAAAGCGGCGTATGGTTGTGGCATAAGGCTTCCGCCCGCCGTGGGGAGGACCCCATGTTGACGTATGCAACGAGGTGGGGAGCCTAACAACAGGCGAGGCTGTGCCACCCGCACCCTGCCATTCGGACCGCGGGGAGCTAGGAAACGCCTGAAAACCTGCTCCAGGGTGCACGCCAGCATGCGGTGTATGCGCCCGCAGAGAGACAGGAGGGGCCGAAGGGTCGACCTCCATCGGGCCGGGGCACCCGATGGGCGAAGACGACATATGGTCTGGAGCGGGCAAGAGTTCCATGTCGGAGGACAACTGGTCACGGGAAGCGATCGGCGGTGCGTGACCCAGGGAGGTGCCCGGCGGTTGCAGCGACGTGTCCATTGCGGGCGTCGCCGGTGGGAGAACAGGCGGCGGTGGCGGCGCGTCGCCATGGGGCAAAATGGAAGGCAGCGTCGGTAACACCTGGGGCCGAGGCGAGCCAGTAGCTGGGTCCCCAGGGCGCTGACCGGATGGCACCGTCACTGAAAGCAGACGGGGCGCAGCAAATCCTGTGCGACGACAGAGGCGCAGCTGATTGAGATGCCATCGCACCTCACCAGAGGCCCCCAAAACCAGATACATAGAGCGGCCGAGGCAGCGAAGAATGCGCCCTGCAATCCAACGCCGTGACCCTTGATAGTGGCGGTAGACCGCACTGCAGTTCCTTCTCTAAATCCTCGCACAAACGAAAAAATGACTGACATCGAAATAAGTGTCCAAGGAATAGAAAAGCAACTGGAATCACTCAATAGAGGAAAGTCCACTGGACCTGACGGGATACCAATTCGATTCTACACAGAGTACGCGAAAGAACTTGCCCCCCTTCTAACGGCTATGTACCGCAAGTCTCTAGAGGAACGGAGGGTTCCAAATGATTGGAAAAGGTAGTCCCAGTCTTCAAGAAGGGTCGTCGAGCAGATGCGCAAATCTATAGACCTATATCTCTGACGTCGATCTGTTGTAGAATTTTAGAACATGTTTTTTGCTCGAGTATCATGTCGTTTTTGGAAACCCAGAATCTACTATGTAGGAATCAACATGGATTCCGGAAACAGCGATCGTGTGAGACCCAACTCGCTTTATTTGTTCATGAGACCCAGAAAATATTAGATACAGGTTCCCAGGTAGATGCTATTTTTCTTGACTTCCGGAAGGCGTTTGATACAGTTCCGCACTGTCGCCTGATAAACAAAGTAAGAGCCTACGGAATATCAGACCAGCTGTGTGGCTGGATTGAAGAGTTTTTAGCAAACAGAACACAGCATGTTGTTATCTATGGAGAGATGTCTACAGACGTTAAAGTAACCTCTGGCGTGCCACAGGGGAGTGTTATGGGACCATTGCTTTTCACGATATATATAAATGACCTAGTAGATAGTGTCGGAAGTTCCATGCGGCTTTTTGCGGATGATGCTGTAGTATACAGAGAAGTTGCAGCATTAGAAAATTGTAGCGAAATGCAGGAAGATCAGCAGCGGATAGGCACTTGGTGCAGGGAGTGGCAACTGTCCCTTAACATAGACAAATGTAATGTATTGCGAATACATAGAAAGAAGGATCCTTTATTGTATGATTATATGATAGCGGAACAAACACTGGTAGCAGTTACTTCTGTAAAATATCTGGGAGTATGCGTGTGGAGCGATTTGAAGTGGAATGATCATATAAAATTAATTGTTGGTAAGGCGGGTACCAGGTTGAGGTTCATTGGGAGAGTGCTTGGAAAATGTGGTCCATCAACAAAGGAGGTGGCTTACAAAACACTCGTTCGACCTATACTTGAGTATTGCTCATCAGTGTGGGATCCGTACCAGATCGGTTTGACGGAGGAGATAGAGAAGATCCAAAGAAGAGCGGCGCATTTCGTCACAGTGTTATTTGGTGACCGTGATAGCGTTACGGAGATGTTTAATAAACTCAAGTGGCAGACTCTGCAAGAGAGGCGCTCTGCATCGCGGTGTAGATTGCTTGCCAGGTTTCGAGAGGGTGCGTTTCTGGATGAGGTATCGAATATATTGCTTCCCCCTACTTATACCTCCCGAGGAGATCACGAATGTAAAATCAGAGAGATTAGAGCGCGCACGGAGTCTTTCAGACAGTCGTTCTTCCCGCGAACCATACGCGGTTGGAACAGGAAAGGGAGGTAATGACAGTGGCACGTAAAGTGCCCTCCGCCACACACCGTTGGGTGGCTTGCGGAGTATAAATGTAGATGTAGATGTAGATGTAGATGTAGATGTAGTGGACAACGTCGCCTGGGGCAAAAGCAGGTGTCTGCCGCTGCACAGGAACCTGATGCGGCGGACGGAGCAAAGACATCAAGGGTCAATGAGGGCGACCGTGAAGCAACTCAGCCGGCGAGCGACCATCTTGGGGCTGAGAGCGATACGAGGACAAAAAGAGCAATAACGCGTCCTCCCGAGAATGCGACGCTTTCAACTTCAACATCTGTGACTTGAAAGTCCTGACTAATCGTTCAGCGGCACCGTTTGACTGTGGCGACAACGGCGCGGACGTCAGATGTTGAATACCATTGGCCTTGCAGAAGGACTGAAATTCTGCGGACATGAATTGTGGGCCATTGTCGGAAACAATAGTCTGTGGAAGACCTTCAATGCAAAAGATAGCAGATAATGCTTGGATGGTGGCAGATCACGTCGTGAGAGACATCCGGACAACAAAAGGAAAATTACTGAATGAATCTACCACAACCAACCATCGAGCATTCCAGAATGGACCAGCAAAATCGAGGTGTAAGCATTGCCGAGGGGAAGTGGCTTTTGGCCATGCAAAGAATTTCCGCGGTGGTGCTGATTGTTGTTCAGCACACACCGTGCAAGAAGAGCACAGATTCGTAATCGCGGCATTGATTCCGAACCAAGTACAGTGCTGACGAGAAAGTTGTTTCGTTCGCACTATACCCCAATGTCCTTGGTGGAGAAGCTGTAAGACAGAGGACTGTAACGAACATGGGACCACGACCCTGGACTGATCATTATCTGAACGGAACAGCAAAATACCACGTCGTACAAAAAGTCTCTCCTGGTGAGCAAAATATCGGCGAACCAACGGATCCCTGATCCGTGACTTTGACAAGGGCCATTGTGTAGCAACAAAACGCAGAACGGTAGCAAGGACAGGGTCGGCAGCTGTGGCTGTAGCTACACGACGAAAATCAATCGGAAACGATTCGACCACGTCATCGGTTTCCGAATCAATGAACATGCAAGCAAGTTCGGAGGAATCGAATGCTCTATCCTCAGCAACAGGCAAACAGGACAACGCATTGGCGTTTCCGTGCTTAGCAGTGGACCGATACAAGATATCGTTGCGGTAATGCGCAAGGAAAATAGACCAGCGAATGAATTTCTGTGCTGTACATGGAGGTACAGGCTTGGTCGGATGAAAAAGCGATGTCAAAGGTTTGTGGTCTGTGATAATGGTAAAGTGATGACCATACAAGAAATCATGAAACTTTGTAACACCAAATACGAGAGCCAATGCTTCTTTCTCGATCTGTGAATAATTTCTTTGCGCAGATGAGAGCAATTTGGACGCAAAGGCAATAGGGCGATCGTGCGATCCATCTTTTTGCGCAAGCACAGCACCGATCCCGAAATCCGATGCATCCACCATCAACAAAAGGGGCTTCTGGGAATCGAATGGCATAAGGCAAGTATTAGAAAGCAACGCCGATTTCAACTGGCGAAAGGCGCGTTCGCATTCCGTCGTCCAGACGAACGGAACACTTTTACGGCGTAAGCGATGAAGCGGACCTGAAATAGAAGAGGCCTGTGGAACATAGCGATGATAATAGTTAATTTTTCCCAACGCACTCTGTAGCTGCTTCAAATTCTGCGGCGAAGGCAAGTCTTGTATGGCACGGAGGTGCTCGGGACTGGGATGTATGCCTTGGGCATTGAGTACATGTCCCAGGTAGGGTAAGTCATGAGAAAAAAACACACATTTGTCCTTCCGCAAGCGAAGACCATTTTGTCGCAAGACCTGAAATAATGGTCTGAGATTGGCTAAATGTTCTTCTTCCATCTTTCTGGAGATCACAATATCATCCAGATAGTTTGCTGCAGTAGGGACCAACGCACAACCAGTTTGCAGATATTGCTGAAACAATGCAGGGGCGGATGCACACCCGAATGGCAGTCGTTTGAATCGATACAAACCAAGATGCGTGTTTACCACCAAAACGCGCTGGGATTCTTCGTCCACCGGTATTTGCAAGTACGCATCTGCTAGGTCCAACTTCGAAAAATATTTACCCGGGCACAGTTTGTCAAAAAGATCTTCCGGGCGGGGTAAAGTAAAAGTTGCAGTCACTAGTTGTGGATTCACTGTTGCCTTGAAGTCCACACAAAGTCTCAATTTTCCCGAAGGTTTTGGCAAAATTACTAAGGGTGATGCCCAGAGAGAAGCCTGCACACGTTCAATTGCACCTTGTGATTCCAAATCATGTAATGTTTTTGCGACCTCATCACGCAATGCGTGGGGAACATTGCGCGCTCTGAAAAATTTCGGTTGCGCATTTACTTTCAGTTCCAAATGTGCTTTATAGCTATTAGCACAACTGAGGCCCGGTGCAAAAATGTCTGCAAATTTGTCACACAGACAAGAAACACTGTCGGAAGGCACAGTCTGGTTCACTGATAGGACCTGATTTACTATAGACAAGTTAAACAACTGAAATAAATCGAAACCAAACAAGTTCACTGCAGAAGAAGAACGAAGGACGTAAAATGACACAAGTTTTGTTTGTCCCTTGTATGTTGCAAGAAGGCTGCACTGTCCTAACACAGGGATCTTGTGACCTGAATAGGTAGTTAACTTAACAGTTGCAGCACGCAACGGAGGTGTGCCCAGCAATTTGTAAGTGTCTTGATTGATCAGTGAAACTGCAGCCCCGGTATTGAGCTGGAATGGTATCACTTTGCAGTTAATTTCCAGGTCCACAAAAAGTTTATTGCCCTGCTGACGACAAGAGCGACTGTCTCGTGCAGCGTGAACTGACACTGGTACAAAATCACTTGCGACTTGACGGGAGTTCCAGCGATGTCGACGCACACTATTTGTGGGACAAACACAGTCACTGTTAGAGAGAGTGGCACTGGGCGGAGTGGCATGAACTATATGAATTTCCATGGGCAAAGTGTCGCGAGCCGGAGTATCCTTGGTTCGATTCCGATTCCGGCGCTAAGCAAAGGGCCTGGAATGGTTTTGAGCTTCCGATCTGAGCTTTTTCTGGCAAACACTTTGAACATGTCCTTTTTTATTACAGTAAAAGCAAATAGCTTGGCGTGACGAGCAATTCTCATGCGAATGTCTAGTAGCACACCGCGGGCATGATTTTAGCACTGCATTTGCTTGCCGGCGCGGTACACGTGGCTGAGAGCCTGGCGGCAACGGTGCGGCCGGGCGCGAGGACTGTTTACTGTTCAGTGCAGCTCGCCCGGCGGGCCGGTCAACCTGACACACGGGTGGCGAAGTTTCAAATGATACTTGAGCAAAGTCAAGTGTGTCCTGCCGATCCAATATGTCCATCACTTGTTGAAGGGAGGGATTGACTAGTTTCAAAATCTGTTCCCTTATACGAACATCAGAAATGTTCTGTGCAATTGCATCACCGTACCATAGTATCTGAATAAGAGAGTCCACATTGACACTCAAAAGCACAATCCCTAGTAAGGCCTTGCAAGGTTGCAACCCACTCCCTATTAGTCTGACCTGCCGTACGTTTTGTACGAAAGAAGGTATACCGTTTGGCAACTACATTGACTGATTCTTTGAAATATGCATCTAATGCAGACAAAATTTCGTCGTAGGACAGAGTTGCTACGTCGCGTTGGGGAAATAATTTGACTATCACACGATATGTGTGAACCCCTACGGAGGACAACAAAAAAGGCTGCCGCTCGTTACCTTGAATTCTGTAGGCGGCGAGATGGAATCCAAATTGGCGTGACCACTCCGTCCAGCCTTCCAGTGCAGCATCAAAAGGAGGAAAAGTTGGTGCAACTGCGTGTTGTGGCTGCGTTAGCGGTTGAGCGGCGGCAGCTGCATCGTTTTGCATTGCACGTTGACCCTGGATGAGCTGTCCAAGGGCATCCAGTAAGGCCCGAGTCTGCTGATTCGGTAAGCAATAAAATTCGGACAGTACATATGGAGATGGTGGTGAAGCCATTACACAAGTAAATCAGGGCAGTGTAGTTACGAACGAGGTATTGTCTTGTCACCAATGTTGTGGGTTGGCAGGAGAGCCAACACCGGGTTACTAGAGGAAGCCGAAAGGCACGCGTTTTAGCTCACACAGGCTGGCGTGAGGTCTGGAACAGGACAAGGAAATTAGAATTTAGAAAAACAGACGTAGCTGGTGGAATACTTAACTTTAATCCATAACTGGTGAACATCGCTCTTGACTGTACATTATTCACTATATCAATAGTAACTGAACATGGAGCCTTGCTAGGTCGTAGCAAATGACGTAGCTGAAGGCTATGCTAACTATCGTCTCGGCAAATGAGAGCGTATTTTGTCAGTGAACCATCGCTAGCAAAGTCGGTTGTACAACTGGGGCGAGTGCTAGGAAGTCTCTAGACCTGCCGTGTGGCGACGATCGGTCTGCAATCACTGATAGTGGCGACACACGGGTCCGACGTATATTAACGGACCGCGGCCGATTTAAAGGCTACCACCTAGCAAGTGTGGTGTCTGGCGGCAACACCACATGTTACATGTCCGTAAGACTGGAACTATTAACAACCTGAAGGACCAAATTAAAATTAAATACTGCCTACAAACGAGGCACACCAGGAATGCTGATTTCAGCGGTAAAGGTAGGATGCTGCTTCACTGTATGTAAGACTGCACATGGCACCGTCTTTCTCACAGTAAATAATCTCTTTTTCTTCCAATTAATATCCTTTACGGAAAGAGCATTTCTATACTAAGCTTTGTTTGAAGGCAACATTTAAGTGCAAAATAACTCATTCAAATTCTGTAAGACTATATCAGAGAATAATCAGGTTCATTAATGGTGAATACACATATAAATCAGCTTTAATTGAAAAGTACAGAACCAAACAAAATTTCGTGTTTAAAATTTATTCTTTCTTTTCATAATTTTGTCAAACATTGTTCACAATGAAGTCAAAGGAAATGGCCATTGTTGAAAACTCATTACAAAATGCAATATGCCAAGATGGCGGAAATCTGAGCTTGGCAACAGTCAAAAGTAACACGCCAACTCGTGATCTGGCTGATGGCTACCAAAACAACCAGGCTGGTGTCCCACTATTAAAAATTGGTGACAGTGGTGATATAACTAATCATGATGACACTTTTATGATGCCCAATGACACACTTTCTCAGTTCTCACTGGGATACATTTTTCCAAATAGTGAAACTGAAGCAAGCGACAGTGAAACTTCCTCTGACTATGTCACAAACACAAGAGCAGAAAACAGTTTGAAAAAGCAATGTAAATACTAGTGATACCCACAATTTGACACAAGTCATGCAACTAATAATACAACAGTTTACACAGCAGTTCACACGACCTCAGGAAAATACAGGACAACAGTTTGCACAGCAAAATCAGGCACTTAAGGATTTTAAGAATAGCATTAGTCAACAGTTCAGTGAGGTAAGCAAAACTATACACACTGATATATCTGAATTATCCAGTAAGTTCAAGGAGCCTGGTTAATTACTAAAACAAGAAATAATTGCAGATATGTCCTGCATAATATATACATTAATGTAAAAGGTAACATCTGTAGATTGTAAACAGGAACAACTTGCAGGTGAGTTGCAAAACCTTTGTGAAGCATATTCTCATATTCAATTCAGGAGACGCAATCCCAAGTGGATGCGTTGGTAAAAAAGTCACAAACACAGTCAGCGAGCTGCAAGACATGCGCAAAAACCTACCTACAGGAATAAAAGTTGAGTCTAGGAGAAGGACAGTTAAGTTTAGAGTCAGAATTAGTCAAAAACCGATCGATAAGTTATGTGCAGTTGTAAAGGAAATAACTGAAAAAGCTGAAGAGGGGATGCTGGATAAGGGCAGCTCCCTTGCTGAGAAGGTAGTGTCAGAATGCAGAATTTATGTACATACTGTAGAAGAAGCTCTAAAAGAAAAAGAATGTCAACTTCTAGCTAAAATAGACTCTGGTTTAAAGGAAGCTGAGGAAAGGTTACGGGCAGTGTTGCCAAAACTACTGACATTCCAAAACAACTTATGACCATAAACAAATCTATGTTTTTAGAGAAGTTAGATACCCTCACTGGCTACCCACAATATGGGGTTAGCCCGTTGAAGGAAAATAGTGAAGGTTGCACAATGCAACAACACTTGCCAGCAGTTGCACCTGTCTAGCAAGCGCAGTTGCCATGTGCTATCCCATAAGCGAACATAAACATGCCTGTCACTGACAGCACAGCGTGTTTTTCAGTATTACTTGTAGATGATTGATTACTTAGGCATAGACAGTTTCCAATAGTTACTTCTGAAGGGAAAAGAACACACCCTGTGGTCTTTATCAGATCATTTCGAAATGTTTTACCTTGTACCTGGATTGCAGCCCAGAAGATTAGGTTTGTTGTTGGATACACACTGGGTGATATTCTGCAATGGGCTACGGACATGGCGGGATGTTGCCACTATTATGAACAGTTTGAGAGAGCATTTGTGGATAAGTATTCCTGGCAATGGGTTCTACACAACGCTGATGACTACTTTGAAGGATAGTAACAGGTGCAAACATGTAACTCTTTTTGTATCGTTGTGAATAAATAGTTGTCACTATTAAAGTTCCAACCCTTATATATTGCGGGACATGTCAGTAATTATATCTTGTTTTAGTGCTTTAGCGGGCTCTGTGAACTTAATGGATAATTCAGTGAGTATAGTTCACCTCACCTCACCTCACTGAACTGTTGACTAATGCTATTCTTAAAATCCTTAAGTGCCTGATTTTGCAGTGCAGGGCTTGTGAACTGCTGTGTAAACTGTTGTATTATTAGTTGCATGACTTGTGTCAAATTGTGGGTATCACTAGTATTTACATTGCTTTTTCAAACTGTTTTCTGCTCTTGTGTTTGTGACATAGTCAGCGGAAGTTTCACTGTTGCTTGCTTCAGTTTCACTATTTGGAAAAATGTATCCCAGTGAGAACTGAGAAAGTGTGTCTTTGGGCATCATAAAAGTATCATCATGATTAGTTATATCACCACTGTCACCAATTTTTAATAGTGGGACACCAGCCTGGTTGTTTTGGTAGCCATCGGCCAGATCACAAGTTGGCGCGTTACTTTTGACTGTTGCCAAGCTCAGATTTCCGCCATATTGGCATATTGCATTTTGCAATGAGTTTTCAACAATGGCCATTTCCTTTGACTCCATTGTGAACAATGTTTGACAAAATTGTGAAAAGAAAGAATAAATTTTAAACACGAAATTTTGTTTGTATTGGTACTTTTCAATTAAAGCTGATTTATATGTGTATTAATCATTAATGAACCTGATTATTCTCTGATATAGTCTTACAGAATTTGAATGAGTTACTTTGCACTTAAATGTTGCCTTTACACAAAGCTTAGTATAGAAATGCTCTTTCCGTAAAGGATATTAATTGGAAGAAAAAGAGATTATTTACTGTGAGAGAGATGACACCAAGCGCAACCATATATACAGCATAGCGGGTTCCTACCTTTACCACTGAAATCAGCATTCCTGGTGTGTGTCGTTTGTAGGCAGTATTTAATTTTAATTTGCGCCTTCAAGTTGTTAATAGTTCCAATCTTACGGATATGTAACACATGCAACAAAGGCCTCATTAGTTTCTTGTAACGATAAAATGGGTCCTTTATCTCAAAAAGTTTTTATCTCAACAATTGAATGATCTGTTCATATTCCACTCGGCGCTGTCCTTTGAACTGTTGCCATTGAATAGTTGCTGACAGAATAGGAGAATAGGGGGTCGTGCATAAAATGTAATATATAATGAAAACTGATTAAAAACTGCTGCTTAAATAATTAAAAATGGAAAATTTGAAAGAATAATTGAAAAAAAAAAATTGGGACGTACTCATATCCTGAGTGAACTTTAGCTGGCATTAATATCAAAGACCTTCAATATTCAATACATTGTTAGATTAACATTTGTAAATTACGTTCATCATTTTCGTGTTACCGCTATACTGCTTAGAGATTGGTATGACAATACTCTTTCCGGATCGGCACTCCTCTGCTCACGCAAATTCTTCTTGTTAGCTTCATTCTCCTGATGCAGGATTCTTAGCGCGTTATGGAATAATGCACAGATTATCATTGTGCGAGTAAACTTTGCTATCCTGATAACTTTCTATAATACTTTTTAATGTACGATTGCAATACACATTTTTTAACAATGTTAACTCGATGGAACTTGTAATATGTCCGCCCGCTATGACTTATTGAGACAAACCGGTGAATATAATAAAATTCATCAGTTGAAGAATGTATCTCTACTTTTCTGTTTCTATGCCGATATTGTAAAAAAAAAAATTATTATTAATATGATACATTACAAGCTACATACTGGCGGATTTGTCATTCTCTGTCTTGGTAGCATCTGAAAGGCTTCATCTGGTAGGTCCTTTAACATGGTGGTCACATTCTTTCGAATGTTCTCTTGAGTCCCAAAATGATATCCTTTTCAGACTTTTTGAATTTTTAGAAAAGAAAGGATGTCACAAGGACTCAGATCAGATGAACATGGGGCTGTGGAACAACAGGAATGCCTTTTGAGGTAAATTCCAGATGGAAGTGGCCGTGTGACATGGGGCATTGTCATGTTATATTTTCCACTTGTCTGCAGTGTCCTGTCTCACTCGATTTGCCCTTTTCCTGAGCCTTTCAAGGACATCTTTGTAAAACACTTGGATGGCAGTTCTTTCCTGGGGGGACATATTCCTTATGCAAGATATCCCTATGGTCAAAAAAGTCAGTCGGCATTGTTTTCAATTTTTGATTTACTCATTCGAGCTTTTTTCCGGTCAAGGAGATGTCTCGGTGCATGACTCCTCACTTTAGCACAACGTCTCAGGACCATACTCAGAAATCCAGGATTCATCACCTGTTATCATATGACTGAACCATTTGTGGTCATTGACAATCATCTCAAGATGATCAATGCACATATTTCTTAGATTGTCCTTCTGGTCAGTTGTGAGGTTTTTTTGGTACTGTTTTGGTGCAAACCTTTCGCATAAGCAAATCTTTGGACAACTTTTAATGTACGGTGAGTGTGTTTAAGTTAACAGGTCAATCATCAACCTTATTGTTAAATGTTGGCCTGATCTCATGAGAGCATGCATATGTTCAACATTTTCATTGGTTTTGGAAGTTGGAGGTCTCCCTGAGTGAGGTTCACCTTCAGCGTGTTCTCGGCCTTCCAAAAGTGACTTGAGTCAGCAAAAACGTGTGCTCTTAATGAGGAATGTTTTCCATAGGCCTGTTTCACCTTTTCAGAGATCACTGATTCCCCAAGTGTAACAGAAAACTTTATTGCATAATGTTGCTCTAAATTCTGCTGTTCCATTTTCATAATACGCAACAAAAACACAGCTTCACTAATGGTGCTCCCAAAAATCACATGATGGCTATACGGAGCTGAAACTTGTACTGAACCTCTGGAATTGATGAACACTCCCATCTACATAAGTTAAGTAGAACAACATGGCATTGCTAGATCACTCACCATGTTGCCAGTCTCATTACTTTTCTCACACCCCTCATATGTTGTGTTATGTATTTGGTACTTTCATTGAATAAAGATAGGAACTTTCTTGTTATCATTTGATAGCTGATGACCAAATAAACAGAAACTGAACTTGTTTAACAGAAAAGGGGAAAATGTTTAAGGAAACAAGACTATACATGTATTAGGAGTAAGCCAGGTGTTAGCATCGACATAATGATAGAGCAAAACAATCGTCCTTTTGTCTTTTGTCTTTTCCAGTCCTCAACAGAAAACTATTAGTAACATCTGTCTTCACCTAATGTACAAGGTAACTTTGCTATTGAATCTGTGGAGTAGTTATGTTCTTAGAGTCCTCCATTTTTCTAGTTGATGGAACCTCTACTTCCAAAAGTTATTCTCTCCAAAGTTTTTTTTTTTTTTTTTCCTGTCTTTTTTTTTCCCCTCCAGATTCTGTTCTCCATTCTTTTATTTTCTGTTTACTTGTGTCATATGTTTGCCTCTGTAGGAATGGAAAGTGCAGTCAAAATGACTGTTTTCAGTTTTTACTGTTATAAATTATCCATGATGAGAATACTTTTGTACCTGGGTTGCATTTGTGGCTAAATAAATCATAAGTTGTTAATTCAAATTGGGCATGATTTAATGGCAATATCATTTATGTCATCTGGCAACAGGACTGGGACTCTGCCCTTTACCATTAACTTTTCCAAGACTAGGTTAACATACCGACTCTGTGCAGATATAGAATAAGACCAGGGAAAAAAAAGAGGAGAATATCATTCTTCTCTTCTCTCTTCTCTTCTCTCTCTCTCTCTCTCTCTCTCTCTCTCTCTCTCTCTCTCTGTCTCTGTCTCTGTCTCTCTCTCTCTCTCTCTCTCTCTCTCTCTCTCTCTCTCTCTCTCTCTGTGTGTGTGTGTGTGTGTGTGTGTGTGTGTGTGTGTGTGTGTGTGTTATATTTCACTTTTGTGATTAATAATGCCCTATTCATCATTCCTCCAGAACAGAAACTCCCACTATCAATAACTTTCTACAAGGCAAAAGTGTGGAAGCTCACCTCTACATTGATCGTATTCCTTTAGAAGAAGTACCTACAAAAGAAGAAGAATGTGCTGCATGGTTGCATCAGTTATACCAGAAAAAGGTATTTACCACTCACACGTAATCGTGTAGTAGACGTTAATTTTGAATACAGTTACATTATTTGTTAAGTGAAATACATTTTTAAAATGTACACTAAGGTGAATATTATAAAAATTGCTGATATTTGATTTCTGGGCCTAAGGCAACAGTTAGACATAATTATCTGCTTAATGTTTTGTCTTTGACTACTGGAGACTTCATCAGAGGTTTTAACAACTCAGGAAGCTGTTGCAGACTAAGACAAGCTCAGCAAGTCAACCTCTTTATATGTATCCATTTAACGGTCAGTTCATGACATCATCAGACCACTGCCTAAGATCACGGAGTCATGCTGACGTACACTGTGGACTTAACAGTAGGGAACAGTTGGCACTGTCTGTTTTATCACTAGGGCCCATAACTTGTCTAATTTCAGTACTTCTTCTTCTTTGTTGAAATTGTTTTTGGGTTTTGAATTTATGTGGCCTCTTCATATATCCTAGGGTAGCAATTAATAGAGCATGCTAAAACCTCAGTGTTAAGAGAAATGAATTTGGTGGTTTCCTGGTCCTAGTGCATGATCTGTTACTGCCGATTTATCCATCTTGGTCAGGCATCAATTGCTCGTGTTCCTTGAGGTGGGTGTTAATGCTTACTTTTGTAGTTTCTGTGTACATTTTACCACTTGCTGAGCTTGTTTGAGTCTGTGACAGCTTCCTGAGTCATTAAAACCTCTGAAATCTCCAGCAGTGGAAGACAAAATGTTACACAGTTAATTATGCCTTGTACCACAGCCTTACGGTGATCATCGTCGTTGTCATAGTAGTCTTCGCTACAAAAACGGGTTTGATGCTGCTCTCAATTCTAGTAGATCCCCTGCAAATCTCTTCATCTCTGGATAACTACTGGATCCTATTCTCTCTCTCTCTCTCTCTCTCTCTCTCTCTCTCTCTCTCTCTCTCTAATTTAACTATAACAAATCCTGTCCTTGAGGCAAGTTGCGATATGAAGCTCTCTTCTCTCCAATTAGATCCAGATCTTCTGTAGTTAATCTACCCATCTAATCTTCATTATTTTGAAAGCTTCCATTCTCTTCTTGCCTGCACTGGTCCACATTTCATTTCCATATAAGGCTACATTCCAGAGAAATACTAATGAAGGTAGTCTGGGACCCTTGCTATGTTTCATGTGGAAAATCCATTTTATCCTGTAATATTGTTCATCTTCAGATCTACATAACTATTATTGCAAAGCACAACTAGCAGCTCAAGTCAGTATTCCCTGTTTTCTGCTTCATTTGGTGCATTTTTACATTTTGTCCTTTCATCAATCAAAACTATCACATGTGTAATCCAAGATTTCCTGCTAGAATTTTTCTCTTTGCCTGTTGATCCTCTGCTGCCCTCATGTTTCACCTCTCAGAGCTAACCATACACCCTAGACTGTGTTTATTTCATCTGGTTCAGTAAATTGTAGCATAATACTCACTTTGTATCTCTGGTTCTACATCTACATCTGAAATGTAGCCCTGATCTCTTCTCCTTAACTTCCTACCTCTCTGCCTCTGTAGTCTAATCAGATTTAATCTACAACTGAAGACCAGTGAGTTGGGTTCATATTCAATATTTGCTCCTGGATGTGGTTTTGCTGTTTAAAATGTGGTTTTAAAATATTTATCTTACCATTATATAATCTGAGAACTGCTGGTGTCCCGATGTTCTTACCTATACATCCTTCTTTAATGATTTTAAACCTAGTGCTAGCAGTGACTAAATGGGCTGTGTGGAAAAGTCTGTTGGGTAACTTTCCCTTTTGTTACTTTATACCAGTCCATGTTCTACCACTACTTGGTCCATTTACATTTGTGTGACCAGTGCCCATGTTTGACATCAACAAGCAGTAACCACTTACAGACTGCAGGTGGCATCACTAGAAGAGGAGAGTATATAAAGGGGCCGTGGGGAAACAATGCACTCATTGCCATAATGCAGAAACAAGTGATTTATCTGACATCCAAAAGACACAATCATTGGCTTCGGGGCCAAGAGTGAAAGCACATCTGAAATGGCTAAGTTTAAAGTATACCATGCATGGCAAAACGATGCTGCCCAAAACCGGCACTGAGGCAACTGTGGTGTACCTCGTGCTGAAGTTAACGGGGATGAAGGATGATTGTGGAGATCTGTATGAGCAAATAGAAGTAAAATTGTTGAGAAACTCGCCACCCAGATGAGCCAAGGGGTTACCTACAGTGTCTCCTTAATGACAAATCAGAAAAATTTGTTGCATATGGGCCTCTGCAACAGGTCTCTGGTTCATGCACCCATGCTGACTGCTGTTCATGGAGACAAAGGTTGGGATTTGCACACCAGTACCAGAAATGGATGTCCAATGAGTGATGATGGGTGGCCTTTTCTGATGAATCATGTTTTATGCTCCATTTGGCATATGGAGGTTGGCATGAATAGCATGAAATGTTCTGAAAGTAAACATCCAGTAACCAGGAGTGTTATGGTATGGGGAATGTTTTCGTGGCATTCCTGGGTAATGTCACCATTGTAGAAGACACAATGGATCAACAGAATTATGAACCTATCCTTGGGGCCACGTCCACCCCTACACGCAGTTTGTTTTTCCTCGGCATGATGGCATCTACCATCAGGACAATGCAGTGTGTCACACAGCTCGTAATGTATGTGCATGGTTCAGAGTGCACAGGACAAGTTTACTGTACTCACTGTGCTCCCGTGGCCACCAAAGTCCTCGAATTTAAACTCCAATCAAGAATCTGTGAGACCACCCCGATTGAACTGTTAGTGTCGCAGATCCTCAACCAAGAAACCTTTCACAGCTCCACACCCTGTCGATACCTTCCAAACCTCATTCACTCTTTTTCCTGCACTTCTAGTGCTGCAAGAGTTGGTTATTCATGCTTTTGAGGTGGTCACATTAATGTTATATTCCTGTTCGTACTATATGAATTTAAGGCTCTCATCAAAACTAAATTTTCATCCTCCATCATGAACTGAATATTTTATTTTTACTTACCATACCTTCTTTGGTATGAGAGAAAGCTTTTGACAATGTTGAGTGGAATACTCTCTTTCAAATTCTAAAGGTGGCAGGGGTAAAATACAGGGAGTGAAAGGCTATTTACAATTTGTACAGAAACCAGATGACATTTATGAGAGTCGAGGGGCATAAAAGGGAAACAGTGGTTGGGAAGGGAGTGAGACAGGGTTGTAGCCTGTCCCCGATGTTATTCAGTCTGTGTATTGAGCAACCAGTAAAGGAAACAAAAGAAAAATTCGGAGTAGGTATTAAAATCCATGGAGAAGAAATAAAAACTTTGTAATTCTGTCAGAGACAGCAAAGGACTTGGAAGAGCAGTTGAACGGAATGGACAGTGTCTTGAAAGGAGGATATAAGATGAACATCAACAAAAGCAAAATGAGGATAATGGGATGTAGTCGAATTAAGTCGGGTGATGCTGAGGGAATTAGATTAGGAAATGAGACACTTAAAGTAGTAAAGGAGTTTTGCTATTTAGGGAGTAAAATAACTGATGATGGCCGAAGTAGAGAGGATATCAAATGTAGACTGGCAATGGCAAGGAAAACGTTCCTGAAGAAGAGAAATTTGTTAACATCGAGTATAGATTTAAGTGTCAGGAAGTCGTTTCTGAAAGTATTTGTATGGAGTGTAGCCATGTATGGAAGTGTAACATGGACGATAAATAGTTTGGACAAGAAGAGAATAGAAGCTTTCGAAATGTGGTGCTACAGAAGAATGCTGAAGATTTGATGGATAGATGACATAACTAATGAGGAAGTATTGAATAGAATTGGAGAGAAGAGGAGTTTGTGGCACAACTTGGCAAGAAGAAGGGACTGGTTGGTAGGACATGTTCTGAGGCATCAAGAGATCTCAAATTTAGCATTGGAGGGCAGCATGGAGGGTAAAAATCGTAGAGGGAGACCAAGAGATGAATACACTAAGCAGATTCAGAAGGATGTAGGTTGCAGTAGGTACTGGAAGATGAAGAAGCTTGCACATGATAGAGTAGCATGGAGAGCTGCATCAAACCAGTCTCAGGACTGAAGACAACAACAACAACAACAACAACAACCACCACCACCTTCTTTCGGTCTCTTCAAGTGGGGAACTAGTAGGCATATAAACCTGTATTACTGTGATGGATGTCAGTGTCATGAGTATTTTGGCTTGTGCTGGAAAAAATAAAACTGGCCTGGGAAATATTTATAAGATGGACATGGAACTGACCCTTGTTAAAATAAACAACTGTGTAAATTTTTCAGCAAAACAGAGCATCAGAACACAACACATCTGCAACTTTCACAAGTGCATGAGGTGCTCAGTGAATAGAGGACAGTCAGCAGATGCAGTGCAATCTCCTTGCCATCTTGATTGCCAGATCTCCCTTCCTATGAGTTTTTACCTGTGGGTCAAATTGAAGGGTCAGGTGTTTGCAAATAATTCTCATACTAAGGAAAAGCTACAACAGAACATTGAAAACACGGTTGTTGCTGTGCTTCCAGCAGATCTGGTATGCATGCCTCACTGATAAATCAAGCAAAGATGTCAACATTGGCCATTTCCAGCATTTTCTGTGATGTTCATTAAGCAGAGTCACTCCCACATCAGTCTTATTGTAAATATTTTGCAGGCCAAGGAGGAGGGGGGGGGGGGCACTATCTAGTATTGCCTCAGTTCGGAAATACCGTAAATCCAGGGCTAATGCGCAGAGCAATCTGAGTTGTACTGGGGAGGTGCAGTAGTCTCCCCGTGACCCATATTTATGTTTAGTGATTTTGATTTTGCTGCTTCCTCTTCGTTTACTGCTCTTATGTCAAATAAAAACAGAACGGATTTCTGTGGCCGGGAGCTATCGAGTGAATCAGAATACATTCACATAATTACGGAAGGGTCAAATGTGTTATTAGTGTTAATCACCTTGCTGAACAATGGTTAATGTTTTCTGCTGAGGCAATCAATTTATTTGAAATGAAGTGTTTAATTCCACACTGTTGGCTAGTTTCAATTGTTCACTGCATTTCAAGTGCATGTTTGTCTTCTAGCATGTATGGCATTATGCCATAATAAAGAACCAAACATAACACAGTACTGGTACTCAAAGAAAATTTACATCCTGAAAACCAAACTGAAAAGCTTAATACCAGATGGAGGCCTACTTCATTGAGAATCCGGACATACGAATGTGCACTTCAAGCTGAGTTATGTATTTTAGTATGGTTCAGAAAAATTCTGATGCTCTTGGAGTATCCTCTGATCTCTTGTTTCTTTTATGACCTCACATAAGATATTTTAATGTTTTACACGTGCAAACATACAGGCTTCGTACGTCATCGTAGCTGCGCAAGCGCAGTGACACCTGTTATCTAGTGCACTCTGGCATCTGCTGGAACAAACCTGTTTCTAACAGGTCGCGGGTAAATATTACGAATGGTGGTTTGAAAAGCATTACTTTCAAAGTAAATTTCCTTTTACACAAGATGAACTATCGAGCCATTTAGAAGAATTTAGAGTCCAGATCAGACATTTCCATCATTATCAAAAATTTGTGTGATGTATCGTAAAGCGTAACACGTGCAAAAAAGATCAACATCATATGTGAATACTTCGCTTCTCTTGCCGCCTATTAATATTCAAGACCGATATTATGTGTGAAAGCTTTGCTTTTTTGGTAGCAACACTATGTATATTAATTTAAACCATTAACTTTTCCTATTTGTGTGTTTGCCCTACTCGGCAGTGATGTTGCTGTTAGCTGACTACATCACATGTCCTATGCTCTGAATATCCGCTGTTATTTGGCTGGTGAGATCACGTGACATGAGTGATAATTGGCTTACAAAAGCACATCGCAATCTCAATTTTGATGTTTCAGAAAGTAACATGTGGTGTTTAGTGGAATTCGAATTTAAACTTTCGTAATATGAAAATACGCACCTTACATGTTCCTGCACATCAAAGATATTTCAAAAACATGTCTTTTTACCCCTAAAAGTGGTGGGAAACTCTACACCAGGGTATAGAACCATAACCATTCAAAGGATTGATAAGTTTTACAGTTCCGATGGAAAGTATATGGTTCAAATGGGTGTGAGCACTATGTGACTTAACTTCTGAGGTCATCAGTCGCCTAGAACTTAGAACTAATTAAACCTAACTAACCTAAGGACATTACACACATCCATGCCCGAGGCAGGATTCGAACCTGCGACCATAGCGGACGTTCGGCTCCAGACTGTAGCGCCGAGAACCGCACGGCCACTCTGGCCGGCGATGGAAAGTATACTGTCACTTAACATGGAAAAAGTGTATACACTGGGAGAAAGTGTATTTTTATCCGGGAAATCTGGGACTTTTTTTACTTGTCTGCGTTATATGCCCTGAGTACACACGTCAAGGATGATGATGTGAAGTGCAATAGAGCTGCTAATACATGAGAAAACATAGAATACCTTGGACAGCAGAGAAGATATAAAAAAAATGATAATAACATGTTTAATGTTGTCAGACATTAGAGTGGAAGCAGAAAATTGTTAAATTCACAAAATAAGCCTCTTGTTAATTTGTCCATAATTATATAAATATTGAAGGAACCTGGTGTTACAGAAACATATTTTTCAGTAAAAGTGTTCTGGAATTGTGCTCAGGTGTGAAAGGGGATGGATGTGGGGTGCACACGATATACTGGAGAAAACTGTGTGTAAATGTAAACTTGCAGCTCTGTCATTCTTGCAACTTGAGCTACAGTCAGTAGATTTTGTCAAATGGTGACCAATAAAGTTGGTTGACTAGTCTTGAGAGCCAACTTCAAGTGGTTATACACAATCCAATGGTGGCAATACCTACTGGTGTGTGTATGGCACACAATGTCACTGCCAGATGGAAGTGGTGTGTTCTACTTTTGCCACACACCATGTCTGTGCTATTGACAGCTAACTAACATGGCTGCCTTGGTTATGAGAACTTCCCTGTTCCTGAAAATGAGAAATGATCCATTTGTATCTGAAGTTTTGTACATTTTAATAGGAATTTCAAAGTTGCATGACTTTGTTTTGTATTCGGCTCCAGACTGTAGCGCCGAGAACCGCACGGCCACTCTGGCCGGCGATGGAAAGTATACTGTCACTTAACATGGAAAAAGTGTATACACTGGGAGAAAGTGTATTTTTATCCGGGAAATCTGGGACTTTTTTTACTTGTCTGCGTTATATGCCCTGAGTACACACGTCAAGGATGATGATGTGAAGTGCAATAGAGCTGCTAATACATGAGAAAACATAGAATACCTTGGACAGCAGAGAAGATATAAAAAAAATGATAATAACATGTTTAATGTTGTCAGACATTAGAGTGGAAGCAGAAAATTGTTAAATTCACAAAATAAGCCTCTTGTTAATTTGTCCATAATTATATAAATATTGAAGGAACCTGGTGTTACAGAAACATATTTTTCAGTAAAAGTGTTCTGGAATTGTGCTCAGGTGTGAAAGGGGATGGATGTGGGGTGCACACGATATACTGGAGAAAACTGTGTGTAAATGTAAACTTGCAGCTCTGTCATTCTTGCAACTTGAGCTACAGTCAGTAGATTTTGTCAAATGGTGACCAATAAAGTTGGTTGACTAGTCTTGAGAGCCAACTTCAAGTGGTTATACACAATCCAATGGTGGCAATACCTACTGGTGTGTGTATGGCACACAATGTCACTGCCAGATGGAAGTGGTGTGTTCTACTTTTGCCACACACCATGTCTGTGCTATTGACAGCTAACTAACATGGCTGCCTTGGTTATGAGAACTTCCCTGTTCCTGAAAATGAGAAATGATCCATTTGTATCTGAAGTTTTGTACATTTTAATAGGAATTTCAAAGTTGCATGACTTTGTTTTGTATTCAGCTGTTGTTAAATTACTGTGAATGTACACATTTACTGCTTTTTGTTTTGTAATATTAATAATAATCATGGTTATTAATATACCACCTCTTTGAAGAACTATAGTTAATGTGGAAAGTAACAAAATAACATACTATCTGGTGACGAGTGTTCAGAGAATTATAAAGATGATCCAAAATGGTAACAACAGAACTGTGATCTTGTAAGATGTTGACACTTGAATAGTGACAGTTAATGGAACAACAGGAAGCATCAAAAGAACAATGTGATTTGTTACAGTTGCTGACAAAATACAGTGCTACTGCTGTGGATCAAAAATCAAATGTACCAGCATTTACCGCACTTGAAAGAAAGAGTAAAGAAGCAATGGGACATGTACCTGTGCCACCAAAATCAGTGTTTCAAGGCACATACGGGAAAAGAAAAGGACTGTTTCCTGTCTTGGGTCGGCACAGACATGTTTGACCTTCTGACTGAACTCTGTGGACAGAAGGACGTCAGCAAGTAAAAATATTCCAAGCTGGTTAAGGAAATAGCAATCACTTTTAAAGCTAAAGCTTATGTGCTGGTGGCCACTTACAAATTTCTGAGTAGAAAAAAGAAGCCTGGGTAGACATTTTCAGAATGGGTGGCTGATTTACGTGGTGTTGCAAGAGATTGCAATTTCATATTTGAACATGACGGCCAAGAGATTGCTTTAATTGACAGACTGATCGGAGATGTCATTGTACTGCATAGCCCTCATGATACATGTGGAATTCATCCCTGTAACAAAGCTACCTTTCTCTGGAAGAAGTTTTAAAAATTGTTGAAACATATGAAGCTGCTTAACAAATTGAAACAGTCAAGCTTGGAAATACAGGAGATTCACTCGAAATTTTTTAACTGACTTGCACTACAGCTTCAGAAGGCAACATTCAAGAAGTTCATCAAAAGAAAGGAACCCTAACCAAGGAAAGTATAAGTCTTGCCCAAAATGTGGAGTGAGCAATAACTGGAGTGAATGCAAATTCAGGAATGCAGTTCACAATATCTACAAGAAGACTCACCACATTCCACCATGTCTGGAGTACCCACCATTCAGTCAAAAATACAGAATACGAACACAAGAATAAAGATGAATTAAGGCACAGGGTAAATGCCACTTAGTTCAGACTCACCTTTTACCTCTACACTGTCATTATCTGAGTTCTGGTCCATGGACGATCCGCTGGAATTGCCCAAGGAGGTAATTATATTTTATATATTACTCTTGACACTCGCCTCACTTTTCCACACTTCGTTAACAACTGTTTCTGTGTGGCACAGAACATTTCTCCAATTCTCAGGTGTTATTGGTGCCACTGCTTCATCTAACGGTTTTTGAATTTCTGCCACAGTGAACCTTTTATTTGTTGCCACATAATTTTTAATCTATGCCCAAACATTTTGATGGCGTTAAAGTGGAAGTAGTGTGGTGGAAGCTTAAGAACACTGTAGCCATGTTCTTTTGCTACCTCATCCACAACACACTGTTGATACTGTGGCTTATTTTTCTTTAGTATTTCCATGAGCTCTGCCTTACATAAATCATCCTGAATTTTCACATTGTGGCATTTCAACCATTCAACAATGTCAGCTTTTTTCATTCCCATTGTTAGAGCTTTATTTTTAATGATTGAATGGTATGGGGCATTATCGATTACAGTGACTGATGGCCGATTTAAGTTTTCCAGTAGTTGCCCTCAAACCACTTCAGAAAACTATTGTGGTTCATATCTCCTTGTGGTAGTCATTTGTTTCCCCCAATTTGTAAATGAAGAGATAGTTAGATATGAAACCAGATGCAGTTACAGCATGCAAGACAATAATTCTTGTGTCCTTTCCCAACAGAATATCAGGACTTCCACATAAGTTATCATCTGTCCAGTCTTTTCTGATAGAATGACCAACATTTATTCACATTTCGTCGAGCCACAGACTGTCTTCAAACGGCACTTTAACGATAGTTCTTAAAAAATCAACAATGCCGTGTAACGATGTTGCCTCACTCCATTATAATGTTCCATCCATTAATTTTTTTATACCGGAAACTGAGGGCTCTGACAACTATCAACAAAGACTTTTTGCTACCACTGAATAACTCTGCCTTCTGAAGAATAATGCACAATTTTTTAATAGTTGGGTGTTCTTTTCTTTTGTAATATCCATATATGTGGCGATGAACAGCATCTTCTAGAAAAGAATCACTGGGCCACAATTGCTCATGATTGGTTTGATGAACATTTTGGACATTTAGTGAACGATTTGGTCACACACATCACTTGACGTGAATCCCATCGAACATTTATACGACATATTTGAGAGATCGGTTCATGCACAAAATCCTGCACCGGTAACACTTTTGCAGTTATGGATGGCTATAGAGGCAGCATGGCTCAATATTTCTGCAGGGGACTTCCAACTACTTCTTGTGTCCATGCCACATAGCGTTGTTGCACTATGCTGGGCAAAAGGAGGCCTGACATGGTATTAGGAGGTATCCCATGACTTGTCAATCTGTTGTAGAATTATGGAACATGTTTTATGCTCAAGAATTATGATGTTTTTGGAAAAAGAACAGCTTCTCTATAGCGAAACTCTGCTCGCTATGTTCCTCCATGAGATCCACAGCGCAGTGGACAATGGTGCTCAGGCTGATGCTGTGTTCCTAGACTTCAGTAAGGCATTTGACAGCGTCCTGCATTGCCATTTAACGAAAAAAAAATACGAACTTACGGAGTATTGGAGCAGACTTGCGATTGGATTCAAGACTTTCTTGCAGATAGAACTTGTTGCTCTTAACGGAACTAAATCAACAGAGGTAAAGGTAATATCCAGAGTACTACAGGGAAGTGTGATAGGACCGTTACTGTACACAATATATATAAATGATATGGTAGAAAGCGTCGGATGCTCTTTAAGGCTATTCACAGATAATGCAGTTGTTTACACTAAAGTAGCAATGCCAGAAGATAGTAAGAATTTGCAGAACGACCTGCAGAGAATTGATGAATGGTGCAGACTCTGGCAGTTGGCCCTTAATGTTCATAAATGTAACATATTGCACATACATAGGAAAAGAAATCCACTACTGTAGAGCTACCCTACTGATGACAAACAGCTGGAGACAGCATCTGCCATAAAATATCTAGGCGTAACTATCCAGAGCGACCTTAAGTGGAATGACCATATAAAACAGATAGTAGGAAAAGCAGACACAAGACTCAGTTTCATCAGAAGAATCTTAAAGAAATGTAACTCATCCACGAAAGAAGTGGTTTATAGGGCGCTTGTTCACACTGTTCTTGAGTATTGTTCATATATCTGGGATCCCTGTCAGGTAGGACTGATAGAGGATATAGAGAAGATCCAACGAAGAGCGGTGCATTTCATCACGGGGTTGTTTAGTTGGTGTGAGAGCGTTATGGAGATGCTAAACAAACTCCAATGGCAGATGTTACAAGAGAGACATTGTGCATCATGGAGAGATTTACTATTGAAATTCCGTACCAGCACTTTTCAGGAGGAGTTGGACAACATATTATTTCTCCCACATACATCTTGCGTATTGACCATGAGGAGAAAATTCGAGATATTAGAGCCAATACAGAGGCTTACCAACAATCATCCTTTCCACATACTATTCTTGAGTGGAACAGGGTTGGAGGGATCAGATAGTGGTACCGAAAGTACCCTCCACCACACACCATTAGGTGGCTTGCGGAGTATGATGTAGATGTAGCACCTATATGTAGGGAGATATAGTTATTGAAATTCATTTAATTTGTTTCTGCAAGAGAATGAAGATATAGAACTGAATAGAATTACACGTCTGCAAATCTATTTATGGATCTAATATAATATCAGACCCTTTCAGTATGTAACCACATACATTCTTTCTTCTAAAAAGACAGTTCTCCACTTGGCTAAGAAAGGAACTACAGAGTAGCTTACCGAACCCAATAGCATTGTTTGTAGGTCCCTGTTAGTCTACTGGCTTTTGAACTGAGCTCTAAATAGGGTGCTCTGCATTGTGCTGCACAGATGGCTGACGAAATACACCACCATGAGATTGTTTAAAGCTATGAAACAAACAAATAGCTTCAATTCTCATATTGATTTAATCCATATCACAGTTTACTGAATTGTTGGACACCTTCATCTTCGACACTAACATACCAAAAGAACATTCTACACACCTCCTTCTCCTGAGTAATTTGTTATTAAATATATGCCTTTCATTAGCTTATTGTTTCTTTTTCTATGGCCAGGAAAAGTTTCATCCACAGCAAAGCAATATTGAAAGTTGCAGCATTCTTCTGACAAAGCTTTGGGTTCCAGAAGTGGGAGCGTGCCTCCAAACAATGCTTCCTTGAAACAACTTCATTTCAATATTCTCCCAATGTCAACTGATCAGCATAATCCATCTGCATGAAAAAACTGCTAACAAGAATGGATGGGAAGAATAAAATGTTGATTTAACAGGAGCTTTAGCCCAGATGTGCTTTCTCCTGAAGCTACCAATACAGTTTGGTAGACTCCATGTTTCCCAGTAATGATTAGCTGTTTCCTTCCAGAAATATTAGGCTGGTGTTGGTAAATATTCAGTCTGCAATGTTCTTACAGTGGCCTTGATGTTTTAGCCACAATTCTTTGTATGGAAGTGTGTCCTCTGAAAAATAAAAGGAAAGTAGAATACCTATAACAACAGAACAAAGCAGAATACATATTCAACACTGTAAACACCTTAAATCTGAGTTCAAATGAGAGGAATTTTTGTCGGACGTCAGGTGCATGGTAAAGTTTCTCAAAACTCCTTCATTTAAGGTTTCATAAATTTCTTCATTTATCTTCCTGTTGACATGTTGCATCATGCTTTTTCTTACACAGTCTACCAAATAAATAAATAAATAAATTCAATTGCACTTATGATGAAATTTGATAATGAGCCTTTTAACATGCATCTGAGGAGAAGGTAGATCAAATAACCATGAAAATTCAAGATGATGTGATTTCTGAAATATTCCCAACATGATTGATCAAGGGTTGGATACTGGAAAAAATGTCTAATATACTATTTTTTGTTTAAAGATTGGCGTGCCAATTTTTTTTTTAAATTTTTTTTTTTTATGGCTCCAACTGAGGACTTACTACCACATTTTTTTGGGGCCAATACAGGACTTATTTTTGAAATTAGTGAAAGCAGTTTACTGAAATATTAACTTATTATATAATAACTTTGATCAATAACAAAAAGAAAGCCAGTTCATTATCATTAATGAGAGACTATAATGTGTGAAAGAGTTAATTTTTTTAGCAGATGGTTTCTTAAAAATAAAGTGAGAAAGATGGTATAGCAGAAAACATGCGAATCCCAACAGTGGTTTTTAATTTTCTGCAAAAATTAATAGTTTTACTGAGAAACTGACTACAGCGATAGCTGTACTTATGCATCATTTACATGGAACATTAGGCTCGTTAAAGCCAGAACACCTTATTGTCTGAAGAAGACACGGTGCTCTATTACTTCTCTTGGTATCGAGTCACATGTGTGCTGTGACATCACCAATATATCTGTCATGCTAGGCATCATGTCACTTGTCACGCAACATTGATTGGAACCCTACCCTAGGTGCACAGGCAGCTGTCGCTTCCCTTTGGGTAGGTGCAGCTGGTATAGGCCACCCACCAGGAGCTCCTGTTTAACCATGTTCAAGCCTTGTCCTGTGCATGCGTAAGCCACTTACCCACTGCAGACTGTGCACGGTCAGTTAAGGCATACAATCACAAAGCTATGGCCTCGCTGTTTGCCCACGCCTGCTCATTGCTGCCCACAGGTGCTCAGTTACGTGCATGTGGACCCTTAAGCTGGAACAGACTGCATTAAGAGAGCAGAATTCGTGCTATTAAGAGAGCAGAATTCATGCTATGACATGGCAAGCAATTTGAATTGTCCTGCCCAACACTACAGTTCACCGCACTTCTGGATGTCAGTTGGCCTAATACCACTCACATCATTTAGATATTGGTATCTGTTATACACTTTGCAATCATTACTATCTGTTTATTGGTACCCCCTCCCTCACTCCCGTCCAACACACACACTCTCTCTCTCTCTCTCTCTCTCTCTCTCTCTCTCTCTCTCTCTCTCTCTCTCTCTCTCTCTCTCTCTCAAGCTGGCACAGTGGGTCTTCGTATCCTCTTCCTTCGTTGTTATTACAGATGGATATTTTTTTGCTTGAGTTTTGCCCTCTCTGGTTCAACATACAGAGTTCCTCTTTCTCCCTAAGGAGGATGAACCTTATGTTCTGAAATTGAGGTGAGTTTGAGATGTAATTTGTTTTGGTGTGTGTCTGTTGTTGGTTCTGAGAGTTGTGCCTCCTCCAGGTCTGTGTTGATAGCCTTTGTCTGTTCATGATTATAACAAATTCAAACTTTGAATAACTACATGGAAACTTGATTGGATTGATATGTGCAAGAGGATAAGTTATGTATCATTGTCAACAGGATCGAATGATGGATAGCTTTTTCAACACTGGTGATTATTTCGCGCAAAGTGGTGTTCAGCGCGTTGAACCATTTCGTCTCCCTCGACGATACTGCAGTTTGTTGAATACTCTGTCCTGGGCAGTTGTTGTGTTGGTACCGATTGGCTATGGCTTACTTAAACTCCTCACCTCTGGCTCTACTGTCTACTTTATGATTGGTACAACAATCATTGCCATTTGTAAGTATGAGTATTCAATCATTACAGTGGTTGATTAGAAAGTAAATGTTTCTTATAGCAAAAACAATAATAATTTGTTTGTTTAATTATTTATTTATTTTGCAGTTTTCGTGGTTCTTTACAAGATGATTGGAATCACAAAAATTAGCAAATCATCATCTTATGGTAAAGATAAACCTTCTAAGGGAGATACCAAAAAGACTGAGTAACGGATGGGAATGTGCATGGTAATGCTAATTTGTTCCTTAGTTATCACAGTAGCATTGTGCAGCAACAGGTTTTCTTTAAACATTTTATGTTTATATGTTCCTGTGGGTAAAAGTTGATGCACCAGAAGAGAAGACTATCAGTACATGTAATCACCTTTCTTCTTTCTGTACATGTCTGTCTCCTGAAACAAAATGAAATTTTACTTGGGAGGCACAAAGTAGTACTAGAGTTGTATGGCTCATGAATAATTTGAAACCAGAACAGTTTGTACTAAACTACATGTAGTCACCATCGCATTTGTTGTTTAGATGCCCATTTCCATTTGTGCAAAGATATGATGTGGTATTTTATGGACCACATTGAAGAAAATAAACACCTAATGTAGTTTGTCAGATAGTTACAAAAAATTCTGTTCTGACATGGATGTGATGAAGTATACAGTGGTAACACATTGTATTACAGTTAGTTAAGAAGAAAACCGTGTTTTTAAAAGCTTTTTTGATTTTGGGGAACTGAAAGGGAGGTAATCTCATAAAATGATTTCTGTAAGTATAAAATGAAACAATTTTGTCTTTTTGTACAGAAATACCGCAGTTTCTCCCTATGTAAAATCTCCGCCAGGTTTATCATGTAGTTTTGATTTGTGTTGTGAATAAATCCTGCGTAATTTTGTACATCTCTCCTATTGTTTTCCCCCTCGTTGATGGGATTCAGAAATTTTTTATAAAGCATATCATGACAACTTGGTCAAAGACTGGTGTAACGTTGTTCCACTGGAGATGTCTTGCCATACCAGTACAAAGTGTTCTTCCTGTTTTTAAATTTTTATTTGTAAATTCAGAGCTGTATGGCACCCATTGAATGTGTTACATTACAAATTAACTTAGTAAAGTATCAATGCTGCCAAAATTTATATTTTAAATATTACTTGCAATCATTGTTGTAGTAATTATATTGAGAGCTTTTCATAAATAACTGTCTAAAATGCATTTATTTTAATTTTGGTTGATATATCATTAGACATCTTTTGTGTTCATGTGCTGATCACCCACAAGTCTGATGATAGTGTTAGCACTATAAAAAGACAGAAAATTATGTACTTCATAATGCATTTACTTAATTCTTTATTCTTAACTAAGTTACCTTTAGAACAAGTCTTACTTCTGGCAGTTTTCTTTGTCAGCATATTTCCTTAATGTTTTTATGCATTACATAATAGTAGTGCTGCTAAGTGAAATGTAATACTTGTTTCTTTCTCATTTTAGAGAATGTTAAACTTCAGCACAATCATAGGTATTTGTGTTGCTGCTGTGTTATTATTACTGCTTCCTTGATGACGTAGGAAGTTTCTCCTAAATATGTAAATACTCACAGCCAAAGATGTTTGCTTCAGTTATAAGAATGTTCAGATTTTTAAATAACTGTTTAAGAAATTAATAAAAGTATTTAAAGATAACAGTATGGTTATTATCCAGAAATCCACAGTCCCAAATGTAGTGGTAGATACAAGTATAAAATCTTGTTCAAGCTTAAATCTTCTTTTCTTCATATGCTGCCATATTACTGAAGTTATTCTACATGAATTTAAATTGATTGCAATGTGCTTAGTACCACATTATAGGATATAGATTTGAGGATTTGGTTACATTACCAGTTTCAGGTGTCAGGTGATCTACATTTATACTAGGCGTGACTCATGGTTTCCATACAGAGGAATCCTGTGATACTTACCGATCTGAATTATCCTAGATGTAGGGTTATACAACATCAGTCCATCACCACAACCAAGGTTTCAGAGTTTCCCAGCCACAAGATTACATACTTTTCTTAGGGTGGTGCCCTACAGCTCTTAAACATTTGAAGACCATCATGATTTACTGCCAAGAGCTGCTGATAAAAATTCCTTATTGAACAAACAATTTTTCCTCCGATCATCATCGGGTTCATAGAAGCATCTACACCGTTATACCATGCAATATAAAATTGAATGCATCACATAATAAAATCCATGAATTCATCTCTGTTGCCATGTAGTGATATAAACTACATCACCAATCATAAAATGTGCCACACACATTGGTGCTGTATCAACAGTCAGCATTAATGCTACAAATGGCATTTTAAAAAGTGCTGACTGCACAGCTGATCAGTCTTAACAGGGATCAACTTTCAGCATCAACACTATGAGTTGAGGCATTCTACATATGGCTGACTACTCAGCTGATGACTGTTGAAACGTGATCAGCTGTGCAATCAGCAGTGTGTTTAATGCCACTGTTTGTAGTGTTGGTGCTGGTTGTTAATAAGGCATGAACGAATACAATGTCTGGCACATTTTATGCTTGACAGTGTAATTTGTATTACTATGTGATAAGAGTTATTCCCGTTGTTCCCCTCTTCCTCTCTCTTGTTGTGATAATCATCTCACTCTTACTTACACTAAATTTCATCCCATATTCTTGTACTGTTCGTTCCCATACGTCCTCCAACTGCTCTTGTACTTCCTCCTACTTGTTTCCCCAAATCATCAGATCATCTACAAACACCATAGCTTTCAAATTCCTTTCACCAATTACTTGTGCTACTGTACTCAGTATATCATCCATCACTACAATGAAGAGTAATGGTAAAAGTGCGCTTCCCTGCCTCAAGCCATTCCTCTGTTCAATCCAAGCTGATCTCTCTCCTCCCACTTTCACACAGCTCACACTTCCATGGTACATTTCTCTTATCTTCCAAATAACATGTTTTGCCACTCCACTGTTCTCCAAGGCTTTCCACACTTTGCTTCTACATACACTATCATATTGTTTTTACGTACTCTATCATACGCTTTTTCAATGTCCAGGAAGTTCATTAGTAGATCTATTCCATATTCATAGTGCTGTTCCTGCAGTTGTCTTACAGCAAAAATTAGATCCACCATGGACCTTCCTGTTCTGAAGCCATGTTGCTCTTCTCTCATTCTTCCTTCTAATTTTGGCCAAATTCGTGCTTCCAAAATTTTCTCAAAAGTCTTTGCACAATGACTCATCAATTTTATCCCCCAATAGTTCTTGCACCCTTTTCTATTTCCCTTCTTAAAGATTGGGACAATTATTCCCTTCTTCCAGTCTTCTGGGATCATCTTCTGTCTCGCACAATTTTCATTACTTGATACAGGCATAGTATCCCCAACTCTCCTGCTGCTCTCACCATCTCTACACTTAGCTCATCCAGATCTGGTGACTTCCCTCCCTTCATCTTGCACAATGCCTCTTACACTTCTCCCCATGTAAGGCTTTTTCTATTTGCTGTTCCTCCTCTTTTTTTTCTCCTCAGCATTTTTCTTCCTCATCCAGGTCTCCATTCAGGTTCAGAAGTTCTTCAGAATACTCCTTCCACATATTTTTGAGTTCGTCCTTGTCCACTTTTGTTCACCATTTGAGCATAATCTGTCATACCGTTCTTCCTCTTACTTTTAATCATCCCATATAACACCATTTTTGAACCTTCGCTATCCTCCTCCATCACTCTGGTCCACTGTTCCATCCACTTTCTTATTTCCTCTGCCACAACTCTTTTTGCTTATTTCTTGCTTACTTGATACTCTTCTCTTGTCTCTACTGTTCTCTTCTGGAACTATACCCTAAAGGCTGTATTCTTCTTTTGTACTATATCCTTTGTTTTATCATTACACCAGGTTGTTTCTTTCCATCTCTTTTTGTTGCTTGTCCTCCCACATATTGCTTCTGCCGCAATTACTAATTTTCCCTTGAATCTACCCCATTCCTCTTCTACCGTTTTGGTTAATCCTTTGGAATGCTTTCTTTTACTATTTGTAGGTACTGTAGCCTGCTTTCTTCCTCCTCCAACTTCCATACCCATAAACGTCTTTCCTGGTTTTCTGTCCCTTTATTATCCTTAGTCCCTTGCAGCTTCATTACCAGTAAGTGGTAGTCGCTATCTTAAGCCTCTGATGGTATTACCTTAATGTCAATGATGTTCCTATTCATCTCACTGTCGTACAGGAAGTAGGCAACTATAGACTTTCTCTTTAAGTCTTGACTGTACCAGGTAATCTTGTGGCTCTCTTTCCTGAACCAAGAGTTCCAAACCAGCAAGCCATTCCTTTGACAGAACTCCAATAGTGTTTCACCTTCCTCATTTCGGCAGCCCCAACCCTCTGGTCCAAGCACACTTTAGCACCCTTGTCTTTCTCTTCCAACACGTGCATTTATATCTCCCATTACTAGCATATTCTTCCTTCCTACCTGCTTCTGCATTTCCTCTTCAAACTTTTGCTTCTCCTCAGAAGTGCAACCCACCTGTGGCGCATACACTTGTATTACCTCTGTGGTCCCCTTGAATGATATTTAGGTCATCATCATCCTATCACTTATTCTCTTCACTTTCTCTTTTAATCCATCTCTTACTACTATTCTGACTCCATTTCTCCTTCTCTCCTCATTTCCAGTCCAGTACAGTCCTTAGCCTTTCCTCAGTTCTCTCCGTCTGTCCTCCTTTCCATCTCGTTTCAGCTGACCCCAATAGGTCTAACTTCCTCCTTTCCATCATGTCTACCATCTCCTCCACCTTTCCAATCAGTGTTTGTATATTTAATGGTCAAAATCTTAGTCCTTGTTTATAGCCGGTTCCTTGTTGATTAAATCCGTCCTTTCTGAGGCCTTTCCTATTTTTGAAAGCAGAAATCATAATCCACTACTGGCTTGCTGGGCCCATCATAGCTTCACCAGAGCCCCATTAGCTGTCACTTTTCACGGTTCCTGGACCTTCACAGCTACCGTAGTGGACCCAGGGCATACACAGTCCCCACTGTACCTCGCTCCTACATGCAATCCCCTATGTCATGCTTTTGCCCATCTCCCACGACCTGGACGAGGGGTTGGACTTGTGGGAGACAATGGTAATAACAATTGGTGGGGAACAATTGAGGAGAGTGGAGAGTTTCAAGTACCTAAGAAGCCTGATACAGGAAGATGGAAAAAACGACAGAGAAATAAATAAGCAGGGGAGAAAAGCAAAAGCATTTCTGAAGAGTGTCTGAAGCCTGATATGGAGCAAAGATGTACCCCAAATCACTAAAAAGGTTATATACTAGTCATACTATTTCCTGATCCTGACATATGCTTCAGAAACCTGGGTTATGAAAGGAAGAGAGAAAAGCGAAGTACAAACTAATGAGATGAAATTCTTGAGAAACTGTATTGGAGTGACAAAGATAGACAGGTTAAGAAACGATAGGATCAGAGAGTTAATGAAGGTGAAACCATTGCAAGAGGAGATAGTGAAATCAAGGTTGAGATGGTATGGACACATTAAGAGAATGGAGGAGAAGAGGATACCCAGGAGAAGAAACTGGAAGGAAAGAGACCGACAGACAGACGGCTGAAAGGAGTATAGGACTGTGTCCGGAAGAAAGGAGAAGACTGGACCAAGGTGAAGACGGAGAGATGGTGGCAAGACAGACGACGATGGAGAGGCCTATGTTCCATATAGACCCGGCCAGAGGCTGGAAACTGTCCATGATGATGATGTGACAAGAGTAACAAATGCATGGATTTTATTATCTGATGCACTGATTTTATATCACCTAGTATGATGTATATGCTTTTATTAATCTGACCTAGGTCCATGGACTAAAATTGGTTGTTCAATAAGGAAATTTTATCAGCACCTGTTGATGGGAAATCTTGACATTCTTCACAGGTTTAATACTGTGTCTTCTTCCCTTTTCATTCTCAACAACTAAATAACACCAAAAGCTAAATCCTTGATAAGATCTATGGGTAATATATTCATCTGGCTATGTCACATTTCCCGATACTTTTATCACAACAAATCGTACTAAAATATGTGTGTCCTAGAGAGATCTTTAATGCTGTGTATCTTTGCTTCATTGCATGCTTAACATTTTTCACATTTTTGAATCTAAAGTTTGTGTGTGTGTGTGTGTGTGTGTGTGTGTGTGTTCAATCCACAGCTTTTAGGAGTTTTCAGGAAGAAACAGTTGTGTGTCCATGTCACAGCTCTTCTGCTATGATTGGTTGAAAGGAGAAAACTGAGCAGCAACCATATGGATATGTTCGTGAAGCTACCATATTGTATTTCTTGTTTTTCGTATTGTGTTATGAAAATATGTAGTTTAAACAATAAACTCCATTTAAGATCTCACCAAAATGCTTATTTCTTAGTAGGGTTTATTGTGCTAAAGTATCAGAAAAGTTGATGTTGGTGCCTAAACATGTTACAACCCATTTTTTAGTAATTGTTTGCCTCTTATCACCTACTAATCCACATTTTCCTTACCATAAACTTATTTATAGATGAAATTGGCTCATCTTCCCTTTTTGGCTCCAAAATGGTCTATAACCATTTCTTTAAAATCTGGGCAATTCGGTTTCAAGCTCATCTTCCAGGCTTTTGGCTAACAAAATTGCACAATGAATTCCTGTTGTGCTGTTTTTAGACTTTTGGTAATGCTGTACGTATTTGAAAGAAAACAAGTCTCTGGAACTCAGGCACAGCACGTTCACAAAAAGAAATGTGCTAATGCCGGTAACAGGGCATTTTGCACCCACAAATTTCCTCTTTTCATCTGTGAAACTCCTGCTAGGTGGTGACACTTAATATTACCACATTCTAGGTCTCTCCAGTCATATATTTAGAAACTTATTCCTACTGTAGATCAAATTGCCAATAACAGAAACAAGACCTATCTGAAACACTATCAAAACATTAATATTAAATGTCGGTTAACAATGCATCAAAGCATATTAAAAGAGATAAGAGAGACAGGGGTACAATAGAAAAGTTTCAGCCACTCCGTTCATTCCCTTTTGTTGATGTATTAGCAGTGGAACATGCAAATTGTGTGGAAGTTGGTAAGACACACTTAGGCTGTGCTCGTTTACCCTTTGGGAGATCCATAAGAGCTGTTCTCTGCAGAAGTTGTGACTCCAAATGTCTGCTACAAAGAGATCACAGATATTTCAAAGTGCTGCCTTAAGACTGGCTATTACCTGTTAAAACAAACGTTGGTCAGTATCAACAATTAAACAAACAAAAAAAAAAGTTAACTCATTATTCATGAGGGAGATATTTGAAATGCATTTGATAATTTAAATTCTGTGATACATTATTGAAAAATATATTTTGGGACAGCTCTGCCTCAGAGCCTTTAACTAAATGTCATGCCTGACCTATACTCTGCAAATCACTCTGAAGGACATGGCAAAGGGTACTTCCATTTTACCAGTCATTAGGGAATTTTCCATTTCCGTCCATATATGTAGTGCAGGAAGAATGATTGCCCGAGTGCCTCTGTGTGTGCTGTGATTAGTCTAATCTTGTCTTCACAATCCCTCTGGGAACAATATGTGAGGGTTGTAGTATATTCCTAGATTCATTATTTGAAGCTGGTTCTTGAGACTTTGTAAGTAGGCTTTCTCAGTACAGTTTCTGTCTTATCAAGTACAGTTTCTGTCTCTCATCAAGCATCTGCCAGTTAAGTTACTTCACCATCACCATGACACTATCCCATGGGTCAAACGAACCTCTGACCTTTTGTGCAGCCAACCTATTTGGTATGGGCCCCACACGCTTCAGCCATATTTTGGGATGGAGGATAGAAAGGAAGTCAACATCGGTTGCAATGTTGTCTGTCTCTCTTTTATTGCACTGCAGATCTAGATTTCGACTGACAGTGCAGCTATCATCAGTATTACAAATACAAATAATACAAGAATCAGGTCATTGAGCAAACACCATGTCACAGTTGTAGACAATTACAATTACTTGCTGTTATAGGTAGTCATGTAGTCCGAACATAATTATAATGACACATATTCCAGTCTAACTCGGGCATGTAAAAGCATTAGTCCAACTGAGGTGGCTGTTTACATATCCATAAAACTAACATTGGTTTATGCCATACTGTATAGCCATTGCGCCTTTGTTTATTGCCCATATGTAATAGATTGGGTTAAGATAAAACAATATTTATAGGTGTAAATATACAGGGAATTCAGATCGTAATTATAAGAAAATACAATTTTGTCTGAATAAGTGTTGCATTACATCATACTGGACAGCCAAGCTCCTCTGTTCTTATTGCCCATATCGAAAGAAATAACAATTACATGTGGATCAAACTGGAAGACTACTCAATGCCAGATTCCGTGAACATGTGGTGCTGAAAAGAAGTGGCTTGTAAATCTAATTTTGCTGCCCACCTGATTGCCAGCAGAGACAAGGTTCTGGATCTGACCTCACAATTAAAACTTCTTTGTAGTGGGAAGAAGGGTACCTTTTTGGATTTGCTGGAGGAGATTGAGATTTTTTGTCATCAGAAATCTCTCTTTTTCTTGCTGAATGACCAAATGCAAATGAGAAACACCCATTTTCGGAAGCTTTTTAAAAACTGCCTTCTTGGTAGATGGCATGTTATGACCCAGGAGGAATGCTTTCAATCTAGTGGATCCATTCCTATGGAGTAACATTCTGACAGTGTACAAAATGAGTATAAATGGTGTAATTCTAAGCCATTTTTCTGGCGTTTATACATTGTACATTTCGTAATATAATTTTTTAACATCCATGTATGCCATTTATGTTGCTTGAAATTGGTTTATAAACATTTTACTGTGTGTTACATTAGCTGTGCAGCTAAGACACCTGTTTCAAAATTTCATCACGTAGTTTCTACATACATGTACAACTTAATAACACCAAAAGCTAAACTGAACAATGATGACGGTTCAAACCTGCGTTCGGCCATCCAGATTTAGGTTTTCGTGATTTCGCTAAATTGCTTCAGGCAAATGCCTGGATGGTTCCTTTGAAAGGGCACGGCCGATTTCCTTCCCCATCCTTCCCTAATCTGAGCTGGTGTTCCATATCTAATGGCCTCGTTGTCGACGGGACGTTAACGCTAATGTCCTCCTCCACCAAAAGCTAAATCCATGATAAGATCTGTAAGGGTAAATTTATCTGCCAATGTCACATTTCCTAATACATTTACATTTAGACTATAAAATTAAGTAAAGAGTGGTAAATTATGTTAGAATCTTCATTTGGTTCTTGGTAGAACAACATTATAATAAATGAAAAGCACCAGTTTGCTTTTGTTCTACAGTATTACTTTTATTGTGTTAACTGGTTTTTGGCTTACAAGGCCATCTTCAGACATTTAAATGTAAGCCAAAAACCGGTTGACACAATAAAAGCAATATTTAAAGGTTGCAGGAATTACCGCAACCAATCACCGTTTTTTCTTCCATTTTTATTTATTCATGACTGGTTTCGAATTTGAGTATTGTGGGCGTCGTGCATTGTTTTTATTCTTGTGGCAGGCACTGCTCTGGAAAACATAATGTATGCTTGCCAGTATCGTTAAATATCAAGTGAAACAGGAACTTTCCCACCGATGGCGACTCCCACATACTTGGTTGCAGTAATTCCTGAAACAAGACAGTCGCAGTTTTTCAAATCCAGAATGGATAAAAGTTTTAAAAGTAATATTATAGAACAAATGCAAACTGGTGCTCTTCATTTATTAGAATGGTAAATTATAATTTGTACACCAACTTGTTAATTTTGGTTCAATGTTTTATGAGAATAAAATTTAATATTACAAAGTACTTCATGATTAAGCATAATGTAACATTATTGTAATGATTTTTCGAATGTATATGCTTCTGTGTAGAACTGTATTTTATTGTAATTACTATTTAATTTTACTATCTTTTTATGCACATAAACGTTTTATCTTAACCCATTCTTTTGCACCTAGGCAATAATAATAGAGGGTGTTGGCTGTCCAGCAAGATATAATGTAAAACTTGTCATACTGCTTCTTTTTTTTTAAATTTATATGCCTTCAGACAAAATTATAATTTATTATTATTACTGTTTGAATTCCCTGCAGTTTTATGTATTTAACTTTTTTATCTTAATACAATCTTTTACATACAGGAATAAATAGAGGGCTGTCTGGTATGATGTAAATCAAGGCTAACTGTATGTATTATAAACAGCAGCATCATTTGAATGAATACTTGTACAATGCCTGAGTTACATTGGAATATGTGTTATAATTACTCCAGTGTACGTGACTGATCAGTGTGCTGTTTCTTGTATTATTTCTACCTACAGCACTGATAATAACTGCACTGTCAGTTGAAATCTAGATCTGCAATGCAATAAAAAAGACAGATGACATTACAACTGATGCTGACCTTCTTTCTGTCCTGGATGACATCATGGTCATATAGGGCACAATCATCCCCATGGGATAGAACATGATCTAAGGTGGATCACGTGTGTTTTGTATACAGTTTCTGTTGTCAACTGACTGCATTTCCCTAGTATTCTACCAATGAGTTACTGCATGCCCCATATTTCACTAATGTTACTCCCAGGTATTTGTACGAGTTGACCACTTCTAATTTTGACTCATTGATATTGTGGTCATAGGATACTATGTTTTCTTTGAAGTTTAAATGTTTACATTTCTGAACGTTTAAAGCAAATTGCCAATTTATACCCCATTTTGAAGATTTGTGCAGCTGTTCTCAGTATTTCATGATAGATAACTGTGTCATCTACTCGAAAGTCTGATGTTACTACTGATGTCATCTGCAAGTTCACCAACATACAACATGAACAACAAAGTTCCCAACACACTTCCTTGAGGGACACCTGATGTTTCTTCTACATCGCTCCATCCAAAATAACAATCTGTATCCTCCCCACTGAGAAATCCTTAATCCAGTCACAGATTTTGCCTGATACCCCATACAGTCATAGTTTCGATAATAAGCATAGGTCTGATACTGAGTCAAATGCCTTTTTGAAGTAAGGAAACACAGCATCTATCTTTCTGCCTTTATCCGTGGCTTTCAGGATGTTATGTGAGAAAACTGTGAATTGGGTTTCACATGATCTATGTTTTCAGAATCCATGCTGGTTGGTGTGAATGAGATCATCCTGTTGAAGATACCTCATTATTAGGCCAGTGGGCTTGGAATTGAAATCAGAAATAATTTCTACAAAAGGTTTTATTGTTTTAATGGCTTCATTTGTGGCTCGATATAACTGTCCTAGGCTTCCCCCCTCGGCGGAGTTGTGCTTAAATGATGGATGTGGTGGTGGTGGGAGTGGGGTATAAAAATGTAACCCCAAAAGGGGTATTTTTACAGTTATATCTCATAAAGAACAATATCGAAAACACGACCCTATCAAAAATTGTAGGGCGTTAAATTCTGTGTTGAATGAGACCAAACACACACATTTTTTTGGACCACTCCTTCCCATACTAGTGCTCATCAAAGTTGGAAAAATTTTACGTATTTATAAAAATTTTTGTTATAACTTCTACTTATTGGTAATATCACCCAAAGTAACCCATCTATCAATAAAAATGGCCGATACAAAAGTCACAGAGGAACACTTTCTGTGTTGAGTGAGCTAAAAAGTTTTTTTTTTTTTTACTACTCGCTCACGTACAGCTCCACCTTAAAGCAGGACCAACTTACATTGATTGTGTGGGCTGTGAGGAAGAGCAGGGAATATCTTTGTTGCAGCCTGTTTTGTACTGAAGTTAGATAAGGGGTAAAATATAGTACTGTAGCACACCATGGTACTAGTCTTGTGCCTAGTAAATATAGTAATATGTTATTTCACTAAAATTTGCACTCCATGGGTAGTTAACTATCAGAATATCTGACAAGTTTTGGAGTGGTTTAGGTGTAACGTGACAGTTGAGCAGACTGTAATGCACTTGTTAAAAAGTACTGGAGGGCTCGGTCATGCTTGCGGCATTTCAAGCAGTACTCCGAGTGGATGGATTCTGACCATGCCAGCTGTTATTACAGTTACCCTGTGGGTTGAAGAGTTCTGTGGGGTGTCACTCATTACCTTGGTGGAACATGTTGATGCGACAGATGTTAGAGTGCCCCTTGAGAAGGACCTGGAAGAGCAGCTGAACGGAATGAACAGTGTCTTGAAAGGTAGATATATAAGATGAACATCAACTGAAGCAAAACGAGGATAATGGAATGCAGTCGAATTAAGTCAGGTGATGCTGAGGGAATTAGATTAGGAAATGAGACACTTAAGAGTAGTAAAGGAGTCTTGCTATTTGGGGAGCAAAATAACTGATGATGGTTGAAGTAGAGAGGATATAAAATGTAGACTGGCAATGGCAAGGAAAGCATTTCTGAAGAAGAGAAATTTGTTAACATCGAGTATAGATTTAAGTGTCAGGAAGTCGTTTCTGAAAGTATTTGTATGGAGTGTAGCCATGTATGGAAGTGAAACATGGATGATAAATAGTTTGGACAAGAAGAGAATAGAAGCTTTCGAAATGTGGTGCTACAGAAGAATGCTGAAGATTAGATGGATAGATCACATAACTAATGAGGAGGTATTGAATAGAATTGGGGAGAAGAGGAGTTTGTGGCACAACTTGACAAGAAGAAGGGACCGGTTGGTAGGACATGTTCTGAGGGATCAAGGGATCACAAATTTAGCATTGGAGGGCAGCGTGGAGGGTAAAAATCGTAGAGGGAGACCAAGAGATGAATACACTAAGCAGATTCAGAAGGATGTAGGTTGCAGTAAGTACTGGGAGATGAAGAAGCTTGCACAGGATAGAGTAGCATGTAGAGCTGCATCAAACCAGTCTCAGGACTGAAGACAACAAAAACAGAAGAATGACCCTATCAAAAATATTTGGTCCCAACAGTTTCAGATAGGCATACATCATCAGAAAGCCACTCATATTTATCCACACAATAAGAGGATGTGACACAACTTCAGCACTCTTCAAGCAGAGCAAGAATGTGGTGGTGAAACTGTGTTGTCTTTTTTTTTTTTAATTTAATTTTTTTTTTTTTTTTTTAGCTTGACAATCAAGCGGAAGCTATTACTGAAGCTGGCCTATGATTTTTAACACCCCATTACAGAGTTAGGGCAGGAGATACTTTTGATAAATTGCAATTGAACCTGTTTTCCAAAGCCCTCTTGACGTCCAGATTCAACCTGGCATCCCTACCACCAACATTCAGAGCAGCCCACCAAAACTGCTTGAAAACTTGTCTCCAAGAAAACAGCTCCACAGCCTCTTCTCTCTACAGTTTTCTGTAAACACATCATCTGATTGTGGTTGTTGGAAGGCTGGATTAAGTGGTCATTGATTTGTGCCAATTGCAAGGGGAACTAATGCACTGTCTCCAACGGTATGAAACAAACGATTCAGATGTTGGCAAAGACGTAGACTGCATATATGGGATGATAAACATTACAGACTTTGAGGAGCCTAGTGATGGGGCAACAGACTCTGAATTGGAAATTACAGACTTTGGGGAGCCGAGCGGCCCAGCGACAGTCAAACGTCAACATCTGTGAAATTTATGTACCTACCTATTTTTCTCTCCTTTTTATCGTCATACCTTTAACTACAATTTTTGTTAGTATGAAATGTAATCATCACTAATTGATTTCAATAATTGTGTTTCTTATCTTGCCTCCATCTTCAAATCAGTTGAATGGATTTCTTCATATTCTTTATGAAACCATTTTTTAACTTTAATCTTTTTTATATATTCTACAATTCTAATATTTTATTGTATTACTGTATTTACTAAGTACAATATTAGTGCAATGGAATGCTATAGTACTACATTTATATTAGTGTAATTATGTCATATTATATTAGTGTAAATAATACTCATTGGGGAACTACAGTTTAAACGAACTTTATTCATTCTGAGAAATGATCCAACTTTAAGGTGGAGCTGTACAGAATGGATGGTCCAAAAAATTCACTTTTGGTGAATTTATTTCTCTATAACTTTTATATGCACCATTTTATTGATAGACAAGTTAGTTTAAATAATATTACCAAAAAGCAGAGGTTAAAATGCAAAATTTTCATGAGTATGTAATATTGGTCAAACTTTGATGAGCACTACTGTGGGATCAGGTGGTCCAAAAAATTTGTGTCTGGTTGTATTCCATGCAGAGTTTAATGCCCTACAACTTTTAATAGGGCCATATTTTCAGTGTTGTGAGACCTTCATGAGAGTTAGCCGCGAACCACAAAAATGTCCCTTTTGAGCCCCCCACCCCGCCCACACATACACACACCACTTAAGCACAACTTTGCGAAGGAGCAAAACCTAGGACAGGCATATTGGACCACAACTGAAACCATTAAAACAATAACACTTTTGTAGCACTTATTTTTCGATTTGTATAATTTTTTGGTTTTACACTACTGGCCTATACATTTGAGCTAAGACTATGTTCTAAGATTCTACAACAAATAGATGTTGAGGATATTGGATGGTAGTTTTATGGATCACTTCTCTGCTCTTTTCGTAGAATGGGTGACCATTGTGCTTCCGTACAACCACTGGCAACAGCTTTTTTTCGGAGGAATCACCGGTTATTATAGTTAATAGAGGGGCTAACTTGGCTGCAAATTCAATATACACTGAAATATGTTAGAGCTTTGTTCAGTTTCAAAAATTTGAGCTGTTCCTGGTTGGCAATGACACTAATATCTTTGTCAGGGCTTTGGTTGTCTATCAGTTATCATCATACCCTGAAATGAGGCACATTGTACCAAAGATACTTCCCACCCCTCCTAAACAGGTGTTCCTTTGCACACCCAACTTCCACAACATCCTAGTCCATACTTATGCCATGCCCAATCCCAACTCCTTTCCACAGCGATCATATCCCTATGGAAGACCCAGGTGCAAGACCTGCCCAATCCACTGACCACTTCCTAACCCAGTCCACAAGCTTGTCCTGCCTCCTCAAAGGCCAGGTCACCTTTGAAAGCAGGCATGTTGTATACCAGCTCTGCTGCAACCAGTGCACGACTTTTTATATTGTATGACTACCAGACAGCTTTCCATCAGGATGCACAGTGCCTACCAAATTGTGGTAAAGAAAGTAGGCCACCCTGTGGCATTACGTGCAGCTTAACATAACACACTTGATTTCAATGACTTTTTCACTACCAGGGCCGTCTGCATCCTCCCCTCTACCACCAGCTTCTCTGAACTGCACAGATGGGAGTTTCCTCTTACAACACATTCTCTGCTCCTGAAATTATCCCAGCCTCAACCTACAGCAACCTACTGTCCCCACACCCTCCACCCAACAGTTTCTGCCCCCTCTGTCCTACCACTTCCTCCCTATTAACATCTCCCTGACCCACACTGTGTCTCGTGCTCTGCCAATGCACTCGGTCATCTTTTCACCTTCTCTGCTCCTCTGTTTTTCCACCCCTCTCCCTTTTCCAGAGCCTCCCAGTGCTGTGTCTGGTGGCAGTCATGTCATGTTGCTATCTAGCCTCTGCATGCTCTGCCAGACAACACTCATTTCTCCCTCCACCTGTACCCTACTGTCCCTTCCCCTTCCCCAGGCTCACTCCAGACTGTTGCATTCATTTTACACGACAGTTGCATTATGGTCAGAACTGCCAGAAATAGTGGTGATATATGTGTGTGTGAGGTGTGCTTGCTTGTGTGAATGTGTGTGTTTTCTTTTGTGAAGAAGGCTTTGGCCGTAAGCTAAATGTGCAACAGTCTCTTCATTGTGCCTGTCTGCAACTCATTATGTTATCTTTGTACGGTGAGTATCAGTCTGTCCTTTTCCTGATTTTGTTGATATTCCAATCTGGGCTTTACATTGTTTAATATCTAAATCATGCATCTTTGCTGTGATGTGAGGATTCGAGTGGGGTTATTGTCCTAGATTTTCCTTTGTAAAGGAACTTCTGAAAATGGAGTTCAGCATTTCTGCTTTTGCTTTGCGATCCTCTATTTCAGTTCCGATCCTCTATTTCAGTTCCTGTCTTGTGCTACTAACAGTTTTTACATGCAACCAGAATTTCTTTGGGTTATGCTTGAACTCTTTAGATGCTACTCTGCTGCAGTAGTTGTTGAAGGCTTCACACCTTCCTCTCTTGACAGCCAAACTTTTTTTCATTCAGCATATGCCTCTGTTTTTTCCCCCTACTCTTATTACGGAGCAGTTTGTTTTCTTTAGAAGTTCCTTTACATTGCCTGTATTCCATGGAGGATCCCTCCTGTCATGAACTGTTTTACTAGGTACATATCTATCTAGTGCATGGTCAACAGTTCTTTTAAACTTGAACTATAGTTCCTGAGCATACTCCACGCCTGAGCTGAAAGTTTAATTTTCTTCATTGAGATATGACAGCACCACCTTTCTATAGTTTTCTAAATGTACAAACCTTTCTACTTGTTCTAGTTATCATTTGCACTTTGATAATTATGGTCACTGATACCAGTTTCAATGTGACGTCCTCAGAGAGGTCACTTGTATTAGTTGCCATCATATCCAGTAGGGTTCCGAACTACCTATTCTAGTTAATTTTCAGAGCAGGCATTTAGTAATGTTTTGCAAGATATCTTGCCCCACATACCACTGTCAAAACTGCAGTTATTCGCATTGATTAGCAGGTGATTAAAACCTCTTCCGATGATTACAGTGGGAACTTATGTCTTAACAAACTGAGGTTTTCACTATTTTTTTTATTTTTATTTTTTATTTTATTTTTTTTTTTTTTTTTTTTTTTTTTTTTTTTTTGTTGCATCAGTGTTCCTTATATGGTCTTCTTTATAGATGAGCTTTACTATCCTAGAATTCCCCCAATAAACCAAAGCTGACCATTTGCATTCTTATTACTGACCTATGCTTGTTCTATTTCATACCATTTTGCAGTATTATGCCTGAATATTTAATTGATGTGACTGTCTCGAGCAGTACACTACTAAAGCTGTATTCGGACATTATGGGATTGTTTTCTCTACTCATTTGCATCAACTTACATTTTTCTGAATTTAGAGCAAGCTGTCGTTCATCATACCAAATAGAAATGCTGTCTGTCATCCTGCATCCTCCTGCAATTACTCAGTGACAACACTTTGCTGCAAACTACAGTGTCTTAAGGAAACAGTTGCAGACTGTTTACGTGTATAGAGTACATGAATAGTCGTATCACAGTTCCCTGTGGTACTCATGACGTTACCCTTGTCTGTGATGAACGCTCACCATACAAAACAAAGTACTGGGATTCTATTACTTAAATCTTTGAGCCACTCACATACCTAAGAGAACCTATTTCATATGTTCACACATTTGTTAGTTCTGCAATGAGGCACTGTGTCAAATACTTTAAAGAAATCTAGCAATATAGAATCTGCTTGTTGTTCTTCATCCATGGTTCATAGGATATCGTTGCAAGAAAAGGTCAAGCTGAGTTTTCACACGACTCTTGCTGTCTAAATCTGTTCTTATTTGTCTGACAGAAAATTTTCTATCTTCAGGAAATTTATTTTAATATAGAATATGCTCAAGACTTCTGTCGAAGACTGATGCTAAGGATACTGGTCTGTTATTTTGTGGGTCCGTTCTTTTACCTTCCTTGTATACGGAAGTCACCTGCATTTTCTTCCAGTCACTTGAGACTTTGTGCTGGACAGCAGGTAAATAAGTACAGGGTCCGGCATAAAAAACTCCCCGATTACAAAGTAACGTGCAGCGGACAGTAGAAGGAGCAGAGTGGTGGGGGGCGCGTCGTTAAGTAGCTGCCTACGTGCCGTTTTCAGTGTACGCCATGGCGTGGTCTGGTGAACATCGTGCCTTCGTAGTGGAAGATTTTATTCAAAATGGCGAATCGCCTATTAATACTCAACGTGCTTTTCGCGTTCGCTTTGCGCTCGGACGACGGGACCCTGTTCCCGATAAGAAAACAATTTATTCTTGGGTTGCTAACTTTCGTGAGACAGGTTCCGCATTAAAAAGGAAACCACCTGGACGACCACGCACTGCAACAGGCCCCGGAAATGTTGATGCAGTTAGAGCTTCAGTTCAACAATCTCCTCGACGATCCGCTAAAAAGCATGCGGCAGCATTACGGATATCTGATCGAAGTGTGAGAAGAATCTTGCATCGAGATCTTAAAATGCATCCTTACAAAATTGTAACTACGCAGGAACTGAGTGAACGAGACTGTGGTGTCCGTGTAAGTTTGTGCCAAGACCTTCTTCGGAACATTCGTCCCAACGATATTGTGACTTTTTCTGATGAAGCACACTTTCACCTTGCCGGAACAGTGAACAGCCAAAATTGCAGGTACTGGTGTGAACACAATCCCCAAGAACTTCATCAACGACCACTTCATAGCCCTAAAGTAACAGTATGGTGTGCTGTTTACAATTCCGGAGTGATCGGTCCTTACTTTTTCGAAGAAAATGACAGGAATTTAACCGTCAACAGTGAACGCTATTGTGCCATGCTCCGCGACTTTCTCCAACCGCAACTAAGGGAGCTTTTTGGTGAAATAGAGAACGTGTGGTTCCAGCAAGATGGTGCTACAGCCCACACAGCGCGGCAGTCACTGGCATTGGTGAAGGAAATGTTTCCTGGACATGTGATCTCGTTGCGTGGAGACATTGGCTGGCCCCCACGATCGCCGGACTTAACGCCCTGTGATTTCTTTCTTTGGGGCTATTTAAAAGCAAAAGTTTATGAACAACGTCCACAATCTTTACGAGCCCTGAAAGAAGCAATTACACAAGAGGTTGAAGCTATTCCACCTGAAATGACTCAAAGAGTAATGAATAACTTCAGGGAAAGACTCAAACAGTGTGTCGACAGTGCAGGAAGCCATTTAAGGGATGTTTTATTTAAAAAGTAAGACCTTAAAATTGTTCTACCTTATTTGGTTTTGTTTTTATTAGCTTTCCTTAAAGGGGAGGTTTTTCTGCCGGACCTTGTACAAGCTAAGATGCCTGTGCTGAAGAGTATTCTCTGTAAAATCAACCTATGATTCAATTTAGACCTGGTGACTTATTTGTTGTTAAATCTCAATACTAGGGATGCCTATTTCTATGTCCGCTATAAGGGAATATGTGCAGTGGCCAAGTGCTGGCGTGTCTGTACGATCCTCCAGTGTGAATGATTTTTTAAATTCAAAGTTTGAAGTTCAGCTTTTCTTTTCTGTCTTTTATTGCCACATCAGTCTGGTTGATGAGTGATTGCATACAAGTCTTTGATCCATCAGCGATTTACGTAGGTCCAGAATTTTCTCAAGTTCTGGGAAAGATCCTTCACTAATATATGAAGATGGAAGTTGTAATATGCTTCACACATCAGTCTTTTCATAGATGCGTGAATTTGTGCCAACTTCTGCCTGTCGCCATTTCTGTGTTCTTTTTTGAACCAAGAGTGCAACAATCTGTTTTCTCAGAATTTTCGAATTTTGTTGCTAGCCCCTTTATTTCATTTTAAAACTTGTTCCAAAACATAGGATTTTTGAAATGAAACATTGTTCAGTTACTAATGTTAGATACAGATATATATTTATAGCTTTGGACATAACCATTAATAAAGTGGTTAGTATACTTGTGCACTGGTCTTTGACTAAAGTAAGTTGAAACTTAGCCATTTAATAGCTGCTATAAAGATATGAACTCAAATCATGTATTTCACTGTAGTTTCCCATGAACAGAAGTCATGGAACTGGCTGAGTCAGAGTAGATGTGTTTATCTCGACACAGTTGTTACTTCATCTGTATTGCAGTAACATCACACTCTTCTTCACTTTCTGAGCTGCTAATTTCTATGTCAAATGTACAGTCACTACAGCCATCCATTTTCTGAAGCAGTACTTAAACAGTAACACAGAACAGATGCTGAAGAAATGCTTTTTGTTGTTAAGTACCCAAAGCTGCAGACAGTAAGGATGAAATCTAGTGGCAACCACTTCAACCAATACTAGACAGCCTGGCTACAAATGTAGGACTGGATGCTCCTTACCTGCTGTACACTTAAGCTGTTGTTGTTGTGGTCTTCAGTCCTGAGACTGGTTTGATGCAGCTCCCCATGCTACTCTATCCTGTGCAAGCTTTTTCATCTCCCAGTACTTACTGCAACCTACATCCTTCTGAATCTGCTTAGTGTATTCATCTCTTGGTCTCCCCCTACGATTTTTACCCTCCACGCTGCCCTCCAATACTAAATTGGTGATCCCTTGATGCCTCAGAACATGTCCTACCAACCGATCCCTTCTTCTGGTCAAGTTGTGCCACAAACTTCTCTTCTCCCCAATCCTATTCAATACTTCCTCATTAGTTATGTGATCTACCCATCTAATCTTCAGCATTCTTCTGTAGCACCACATTTCGAAAGCTTCTATTCTCTTCTTGTCCAAACGATTTATCGTCCATGTTTCACTTCCATACATGGCTACACTCCATACGAATACTTTCAGAAATGACTTCCTGACACTTAAATCAATACTGGATGCTAACAAATTTCTCTTCTTCAGAAACTCTTTCCTCGCCATTGCCAGCCTACATTTTATATCCTCTCTACTTCACCGTCATCAGTTATTTTGCTCCCCAAATAGCAAAACTCCTTTACTACTTTAAGTGCCTCATTTCCTAATCTAATTCCCTCAGCATCACCCGACTTAATTAGACTACATTCCATTATCCTTGTTTTGCTTTTGTTGATGTTCATCTTATACACTGTCCATTCCATACACTTAAGCTATCAGTGCTGAAATGGATGTAAAGGAGGTTTTATTTTTCCAAAAGCTCTGTTCTTAAGTTGCCTTAGTGTACTTGGGATTATAAGTGCCCAAAATAATAATAATAATAATAATACTGAGGCAACTCAGAACTTTGTGTTAAGGGGTTAAAGCCGGTGGGTATTTTCCTTCTTTAATCCATTTGCTCTGCACATAATTCTCGAGAGTGAAATTTACAGTGAGTTTAAACTTTGACCATAATTTATCTGTGTCATACTGGAACTCAGTGATGTCCATTCATTGTCTAAATATGTTGCTAACAACTGCTTATATGCACTCTTTCTAGTATAAAAACTCTCCTAGCCTTCTTGAAGGATTTATCAACTTAAGTAACCATTGTCACTCTATTATATGATCATTAATCCTTGTCTCTATACTGGGACTCTTAATAACATCAGTCCTGTTGTTTGTAGATGCAGGTTCTAAAATATTTGCATTGTGTGTGGGTTCTCAAACTAGTTAATCAGGACAGTTTTTGGAAAATGTGTTCAGAAACACTTCACAAGATTGTCTGCTGTACAATCTGCAATGAATCCATAGATATGCCAGTGTATACTCAATAGGTTAGTTCAGTCCAACTCATATTGCACGATTGTGTTACTTTCATGCTACTGAGCATAGACTTTGAATGATTCTGCAACTGTTACAGTGTAATCTTTGGGCTAGTAAAGACATCCAATGGTTAAACAGAGTTCACATAATTACTCGCCTCCAGATAACTTTACAATCCGACCTAATTTTGACCTTGGTAGACACAATATTTTTTTGTCAGTTATCTAATCTGTCTTTCTTATATACATTTTATGCCTCATAAAATATTTCAGAGCCCCCTTGTGTGCATTTCACACACTCAGCTACCTGCGTAGCAGCCTCTAATGTGTAGCCTGACCCATTTAAGGGGACCCTACAGTTCTCAAATCCGTGGCCCAAGTCCATAAAGTTGCAGCTTAGCTTTCCACAGAACCGGTCTTTGGTTTGAACCTTCCCTCCGACTCAGAACCAGATGACCACAATCAGTTCTGAGGATAGTGCTGCTCATTTTTTAACTTTCTTGGAGTTCTGTGAAGAAGACTCACATTCTCAACCTTCTCTGGCTGTCTCTGGAATAATCAAAGTATGAGCTCAGAGACCATATGACAGGCATAATATGTCACAATGTGCACCCTGTTTCCTCAATGGCTGCCAGAATAGTCTCTTCAACATGTTGAATCAGGCTCACAGGCATACACACTGAACACAAACAGCATTCCTTCCCATGCCTTGCTGCTATTTCTCTGTGGGGTACCATTATTTGCTGCAGTCTGAACTGCTGATGTTTCAGACCCCTACCTTTTTGTGTCTCTCTTCTTGACACAGGACATAGTATATTTCCCAATAGTAAAAGTGAGTTACATGTGCCACTCAATCAAGTGCATGAGTAGTGATAGATCCTGTACTTTCTGTAGAGGAGACAGCACTCACAGGAGAGAATAATACTTAAGGTACTTTTGTATCTTGGGTACACCACTCTCAGTACTGTAGTCTTCCCAAAACACCCATGCAGGTTCCAATTGCTTGGTAGTAGTCACGGCGATTTCCAGCTGTTTACAAAAACCAAGTAAACTCATCTCATGCTCAAGACAGCACTCACAGTGTGGCTGGTACAATATTTTACAAAATTTTGCTATGATTAATAGCCAAGAAAGATGGATAGACCCATTCCCAGCCAGTATTTACCAAATTCAGTTTCCTCAGCTGTCACCGGTTAGCAACATACATTCTTTAATTCCAGAAGATCTGTACTTACTTCAGTAGGCTTTAGTACATGTGAAAATGGGAATAATGATTGATTGAGAAATGAGAAACAGTGACCTCTTTGTTTGAAATGCGTGGGAGGTCAGTAAGCCTGAGGCCTTGAGATTTATTAATAATTGTATTTTATTTTTTGTAGTTTAATTTCCTAAGTTTGCAGAAGACAATGAGAGATTTTGTACAAGTAGGACAGAACAAGGAACCAAGGACTGCCTTCCAAAAATTGTGGAAATCTGTAAACTTGTAATCACTCAAGCAGGCCTCTGATATAAACAATCCGAGTTTGCCCCAGTTACTCAAAGGAGATTCACTCACCATGAAAAAACCACCAAAATTTCAGACTTTTATTTCCCTCCCTCTCCAAAATGAAGCATTTAATTGAAAAAGTGAAGGTTACTAAAAAAGTAGAGCATTAAATTCTGCATTGAGTGCCAAAACTACACTATTTGATTAAAATTTTATGCAAAATTTTGTAGGAGAAAAGTTGTAGAGCAGCAAATTGTGTTTTCAAGAAGTCAAAGAAAGTGACCAGAAACCTAGCCGGCAAATAAATATCTCAATCATGCAGGTTGTAAGAGGTATTGGTACATATATTGTACATTTCAGTGTATTTTTTTTCCTACAAAAATATCACATAATTTACTACCCAATGTTTGCTGCACACTCATACCTGCACCGCAGAGTGGCCTACTACTGTCAGTACTGCTTTGTTTCTACATGACAGCACTTCAATACCTGATTTACTGCCCAGGTTGTCTAGAGCCATTAGCCTTGCAGAAAGCATTCAAATTCAGTTCTGGCATAAAGTAGGTATTTTCTTCTGTAGAATTAGCTGATATTCACCTAATTTATGAAGAAGCAAGGCAATCTGCAACAATAATGGCAAGGGAGGTGTATTATTAAAGATTTCCAAATCGTTGCATTCCAAATGCAGGAACCTTCATTACCATGCTCCAGTGATTGGGACGTGATATCTTTGTCCTCAAGGGACCTGAACCACAACATAATGCTGCAAAATTGGTACATGAGGAGGAAACTCTTAAGAATAGTTTAAGAACAACCCACAGTAAGTACAAGAAACTTGGCATGTCAAGTGGGAACATCTGATTGGAGTGTTTATTGCATGTTTCATGCAAATGAACTGCATTCTTACCGTCACCAGAGTTACATTCTCCACCTAGCTCTTGGAAAAGTGTGAAAACAAGGCAGTGTCTCGTCAGGAAGTACTGCTAACAAATGAAACCACATTCACTTGTGAAGGTAGTGTGAATATGCATAATCTTTGCACCTGGCCTATTTGACGGCATGGATTTCAAGACAAACATATGGACCAGCATCACCAGGGATACTTTGCTGGGTCCATTAAAGCTGCCTACAAGGCTGACAGGTGCTAGTTATCTTAACCTGTTAGTCTTCATTGCCAGACTTCCTGAATGACATTCTACTTCAAGAACATCTGGAAACCTTGTTTATGCACCATAGATCTTATTGCTGTTGAAGGTAGGTAATTGTGCGAAAGCCTCTTCATGTCTGATAGCAATTCATAGTACTGTTGGATAACCAAAAGATGAGGTATCTGCCTGTGGGAATTTCTTTAGTGAGAATTTGGAAGCAAATGAAGATGAATGGCAATTCGCAATTGAAGAATTATAATGGATATGTTCCAGAGATCAAAATGATATACCCTAGATACTCAAAAAGTACAGTGGAGACTTGTTATTCACTAGAAAAAGAAATGAGCGCAAGAAAACAATGTTGTGCTTACTAAACACAGGCTATTCCATTGTATCTGACATGTTGTATGAGGCCAGAGGGAAATTCCAACAAGAACAGTGCATCCAAATTGTTGAAACTTCACCATTTGTAATTCTGTAGGACATCAGATCATGAGTTTATGAAGTGGAGACATACACAATTCAGATACATTCTTGGATGGAGTGAAAAGTGACATTTGAGAATCATTGAAATAACTAGTTACAAAGATAGGCAACAGTTAAAATCTAAATACAAAAATCAGTTACCTTGCACATGCATTTATTTCAGCTGCAAGGCTGAGATCCTTAGTTTCTAATATACAAATGTGTCTTGGAACAATAATATATATAAAAATTATGCATCAAAGGATTTTGTAGATGTGCTATCAGCTTGTGGATTCCTCTGTCCCTGCAATGATATCAGACAGCTTGAAGTAACTAGTATGGATAAAGCAGCTGAAATCTCTCAAGACAATTCTTTTATCCTGTTTGTGTTTAACAGTGTGGACATAAATATTGGTACAACTGATGTAAGAAAAACTTTTCACCTGGTGTGTGGTATTCTATGTGCAACACCGGGGTGTTGGTTTGTCCTGCAGTGCAGATCCCAAAATTGATGAAATTTCCTACTGTAACTGCCTTAGGAAGATTTGGAACTCTACCTCTAGTTTCATTTCAAAGAAGAGACAGAAGACTGCCAAAATGTAAGTCACATAATTCATACGTGATCTTAGTAGTAAGTATCTTGCAACTAAAGTACAATTGTCAAATAATGAGTTGCTATAGATTTACAGCAAATGGAAATCTGAGGCCAACATTCCAAGTTGGAAGGACACTCCCATGGAGATTCCTTGACATCATGTCTCCTGTGGCTACCATTTGGAGAATCACCTCCTTCGTTGTATGATGTGGTACATACTGCACCTTTGGCTGCAGCACGAAAATGTAAGTCACATAATACAAATGGCTGCTTCATCACGTTTGATCAACCACTTTCTTAAATAAGGACTTCAGACTCGTTTCCTCGAATCCTAACACTGCCATGGGATCAATCCGCCTTGGAAGTTTTCAAATATTAATGTCTTTCATGGGAGGTATAGTATATATTGTGGATGGAAGATGGTTGTAGGATTTGTTAAGTATTATCTGCACAGCCACATCCACGATGATGATGATGATGATGATGATGATGATGATGATGACTGGAGGCACTTGATTTTGTGGTGCCATCTGTTGGCACACCTGAGTTTGGCTCACATTATTTTCTCAAAGACCAGTCTAATGGAGGAAGAACATTCAGCACTGAAAACTATCCTCGATGACTAGACACTAACAGTCTTGATGTAGATATGTCTTTGATTATCACATTGGCCAAAAGATTTCATCATAAAATGGAAGTTGCTATAAATGGAGATACAGCATGATTGTGGGTGCACTACTTCAGAACTGTAACTATTGTAAAGAAATTTATGGGAGCTGAGAGGAGTGGAGATTGTCAATTGTACGGAAAAAATTATTGCAACACCAATAAGGAGTTGTGCAACAAACAAAAGATCACTAATAGTGACACAATGGAGATGCAAATCAGGTTTGCTTTAAATACACACTGTAATTGTCATTAGCATTAGTTACCTTTGAGACTGGACATGGTGAGTTGATGTTAGTGAAGAATGCCTGTGAGGTGACAAAGGCGCCATTGTCAACACCTCACTGATTTTGAATGAGGTCATGTACTAGGGCTATGAGAAGGTGGGTATTCCTTGTATGACACAGCAGGAAGACTTGGCAGGATTGTAGCCACTGTGCATGATTGCTGGCAAAGTGGTCACGAGAATGTACAATCACAAGAAGACTGGGGTACAGACGGTCATGTGGCACTTCTGAGAGGGAAGCGCATTGTCTTTGGCATATGGCTCTGGCACGTCATACTGCATCTGTAGTAACAATTTGAGCAGTAGTTGGCACCACAGTGACACGATGAACTGTTACAAATTAATTAAGGACAGCTCTGTGCCAGATGCCCATAGCACGCATTCCACCAACACTAAACCGTCACCATTTGCATCTTCAGTGGTGTCGAGTTCATTTGAGGCCAAGGTGGAGGTTGTCGTGTTTTCTAATGAACGCCAGTCCTGCCTTGGTGCCAGTGATAGCCATGTGTTGGGTAAGAGGAGGACAGTTGAGGGGCTGCAACCAGTCTGTTTGCATGCTAGACCAGTATCTGGAGCTAGGGTGTGGACTGCAGTGTCATATGACAGCAGGAGCACTCTGACTTATTTGACCCATTGTGCTGCCATTCATGACCAGCATTCCAGTAGATGTTTAGCGCACTGCTGTTGTAAGTGAACATGCTCCACAGAGTCTATACATTACGCCTTGGCCTGCTCGTATCACCAAACCTGACTCCAATCGAACACATATGGGACATCATTTGACGACAACTCCAGCATTATCCACAAAGTCTGCAGCTCGTGGTCTAGTGGCTAGCGTTGCTGCCACTGGATCACATGGTGCCAGGTTGGGGATTTTCTCTGCCCGGAGACTTGGTGTTTGTGTTGTCACCGTCATTTGTGACAGTGGTTAGTTTGGACTGAGTCAAAATTGGCACTTTGTACGGGCGTCATTGATGACTGCCCTGTTGAGCTCTCCACAAACCAATCATCATCATCATCATCATCATCATCATCCACAAACAGTTTAACCATCCCTGTGTTGAGTGACCTATTCCAACAGCATGGAACTCAATCCCATTACACCTGTACAACACAATGCATGCACATTTGCATTCAGCAGTCTGGCGATGGCAGTGGTTATTAATGTATCAGCATTTCACATTTGCAATGGATTATCTCTCGCAGTAACCGCTGAACCTGTGATGTTAATCACTTAAATATGTTGCCTAGGCAAATGTATTCTCAAAATTTCATTTCTTCTTCTTCTCTCCCCCTCCCCCCTCCGGCAGTGTACCTCCAATGTATTAAGGATATGCTTTCCTACTCCATGCCAGTGGTCACTACCTTTATGCAAAATTATGTGATTTATACTTACAAGAAATGATTGAATAGGAAATGAAACTTACTAGACAAGAACATGAGCTTTTTGTAACTAAGGGATGGTTCACAATCAGAAGGTTGTAAAAATTGTGGGCAAGAATTTGGTCTGATTTGACAACTGAACAAACTTTAATGCATACAATGCAGAGTAGTGGTGGCTTAACGCATGGTAGAGGATTAGCAGATAAGAGTCTTGTCAGATGGATTGCTTCAAAGCCTACAGAAGTTGGCATTGTTGACCAAACTGAACAGTTTTGTGATGTTTCACTTGCACATACTGAGCAACATTTGGATGCTGGAAATGTACGAATACAAAGAGACAAAGCAGATGCCAAAAAATTGTACGACTGGTTTTTGTGACATGATCCTTTTCCTGTTTGCGTGCATGAAATGTCATTAGTGCTGGGATAGTAGTTTATGAAAAGATCAGTTGCCACAAAGCTGATGAACTGGGAAATTAATTTTGATGAACTGGGAAATTAATTTCTAAGATTATAATATTGGTAGCAGTTTTGACTGTGTGAAAATTCAAAAAAGAAATAAGAGTCTGACTTTTAAGCTGCATGACATTTAAAACAGCAGTGCTGAAATGATTTTTTGCATCTTGCACAAGAAGTCCAATGAACAGCTTAAGCACTGTTTTGAGTATGAGCTAGCCCCATATCCCCTATGACAGAAAGGGGCATTTTACAAGTTGTTTGATGCCTCTAAAGGTCTATTTGATTTTGAAAAGGCAGAATTCGTTGTAGATGGAGGATTTCTTTTGCATGAGAGGCAAAATAATTGTTTTCGTCTCTCCATGATTATAACGTACATAGATTATGTGAAGTGAAGTGTTGGTATTACAGCAAGGTACTGTTTTTTCTGATGAATATCCTAATGTGACAAATGACAGGAGTACAAAATCAACTACGCAGTGCCATCAAAAGAACTGCATCAATTGTCACGGGTAATGTAACATCATCAGTACTATGGTGAAAGATTTGTTTGTGTTTAATGAACAAAATAAATAGTGCATCATTTCTTTTATGGCTGCACAATTTGAGGGTAAGCACTCCTGAGGACAGTGATTGGAGCTACTGTGGTTGACTTTTCTGTGATACAACTCCATCATTTTACAACAAAGGAAAACTTGAAACTCCTAAAGGCATTGGATACAAAAAACAACCTACAGAAAACAGCAGAGACATTCAGAAATTCGTCCTACTGCTGATGAGACTGGGCAGAAGTTTATAGCAAGCCATGTACTGCAAAGATGAAAGTCACTAAATTTGACCCCTTGCCAGTTCCTGCTACTAACTGTTAAAAACCATTTATTGCACAAGTGGCGCAGGGTGCCAGGGAGGTTGTTCCTGCAGGAAAAAGGCATTAAGTGTACCACCACTAGTGAACTATGCAAAGGCCAGTCCTGCACCAATGTTCCAAGTGACATCCCTATTATTGATATTTATATCAATGAAAATAATCTATTTTTGTAAATATAATGTAGTAGGATAGATAAAAGATGTACTCACCAAGCAGTGGCAGAACACACACATGAAAGGTATTACAATTTGCAAGCTTTCAAAGCCAGTGGGTCTTCATCCTGGCAGAAGAAGTAGCCACAGTTCTGAAAGCTTGCAAACTGAGATATCTTTTATGTGTGTTCTCCTGCCGCCATTTGATGAGTAGATTTTCTATCTATCCAACTATTATTGACACTGATGACATTTTAGAACATCTCACCAAAGATAGGAATACGAAAGAAACGGAATAGTTGCAGTTAATGTTATTTGGACTCTCATCTTCCAAATCTGTAAACGAGTAATATTGTAAAATTAAGAAAAACAGGTTGTACATAGCGGTTATTTGTCTTTTACTGTAAGTGAAGATACTTTGTTTTATTTTTTTACTACCATGCAATTTTATGTAGTCAAATGTAACTCAGTTTATTGTTAATTGAATTGTAGTTTTTTTATTGCTAATAAAACCATAATAAACCTAACAGTTTCTTTACACTAATACCCTTGTGAACATATTCTTTGTTCTTTATACAATATGCTGCTACTTTCCTAATTTTGAAAACTATTCCCTTGATAATGTGTATGTTAGGGACTGTGTACCAGAAGCAAAAATAAAAAAGGAATTTAACAGAAAGTGAAAAGCTGATATTGGTCAGCATATGTGATTTACAAAGAAATGAATAAGGTCGATATTTACTTACCAGTTAGGTTTTTGTCATTTTTTTTAAAACTTTTTGAAGACACAGTTTGATGTTCTGCAACTTTTCTCCTATAAAATTTTGTTATATTGGCCAGTTCTCAGAAGCTTCACATTTTACAACAATGAAAGAAGTGAAAAAGTATAGTTTTCTGACATAGTTTTCCAGTAAGAACATTTAATCAAATATTAAAGTTTAGGTACTCAATCAATGCAGAATTTAATTCTCTATGTTGCTGGTAACCTTGGGTTTTTCAGTTAAAGACTTAGTTATGCAACAAAACAGAAAAAGTCCAAAATTTTGGTGATTTTCTTCTCGTCATGGCTGAAATGCCACTCAGAAATTGGGGCAAGCCTGGATGATTAGTATCAGAGGACTACTCAAGTGACTGAAACAGTTTCCAGATGCCACTAAGGCAGAACTCTAATTTTCTTGGCCTAATGTGGTAAACATAACACTGAGTGGCTGTCATAACTTCCACATGCTGAACATTCAACCTCAAGAGTCTATTTCTCTAAATTTCAAGTATTTTTATATGGCCATAATATGACGTTGGTTTTTTTGTTGCTAGGTGGGGTCGCGACAGAGATATGAAGGTCAACTTTGGATTCTTAAATGAGATGCTATAGTTTGGTACTTATTTTCTGATAATGGCTACCGAGACAAATCCAATTACGTGTAACAATAAGGTCTTTGAAGGTCAAAAAGGTGGCATGAATGTCCATTTACAGAAGGTGTTTGAAGTAATGACTATTGGTACCAGTGCTGTGGTGCAATCTTCATATCGTGGATTGAGTGGTATTCCTTATCACATTCGCACTTATTGAAGCACATGCTCTGACAATTCTCTCTCGTATATTGTGCAAATAGTAAATATTCACTGAATACGGCGTATCCATCTAACGTGCTATTGACACGTAAACACTATTTGACTGTTTTGCAATACAACACTATTAGGAACGGTAAGACTAGTATCGTCGAATCAAGTGAATGTGAAAGATGCATTCCCTTGAAGAACAAGTCGATACACTTCTCATTTACAGAGAATGCCAACGAAATTCAGTGACAGCTAGAGACTTACACGCTGAAAGATATCCTCAACATACTCAACCTACGCATCGTTCATTTAAATATGTGTATGATAAATTTAGAACAACTGGATCTTTAACACATCGGAAACATCTCCGGCAAAGGAAAGTTACTAACAAGGAAACAGAAATTGGTACTTTTGCCACTGTGGTTCTAGATCCTTGTGGCAGTTCACTTCAAATCACAAGGGAATCTGGCATCAGACAGAGTAGTGTTGTTTGTGTTCTGCATAGCTATAAATATCATCCTTACCATATCAGTCTCCACCAAGAATTAACTGGTACAGATTGTATGTGTTGCATTGAATTCTGCCGATGGGCTCAACTTCAGGTTCAGATGGATGATACGTTTATCAATTTGATTTTATTTACTGAGAAGGCTACAGTTACGAGCCATGGAAATGTTAATTTGCGTAACATGCATTATTGGGCAACTGAAAATCCCTGTTGGCTGTGGCAAGTTACACACCAAACACCATTGTCAGTGAATTTATGGTGTGGGATTCTGGAGGACAGAATTATAGGCTCCTATTTCATCGAAGGAAATCTTAATGGTAGGAAGTACACCACATTCCTGCAAGAAACATAAGGTCTGTTATTGGAAGAAATACCTTTAGGAACAAAGAACAAAATGGTATCAACATGATGGGTGTGTGGCACATTTTTTGCAGATGGTTAGAAATGAGTTGCAAAGACGATTCCCAAATCATTGCATTGGACATGGAGGTGAAGTGTCGTGGCCGGCTTGTTTGCCAAACTTGACATCTCTGCATTTTTTCTTGTGGGGGATTCATAAAAGACATTGCTTATAAAGACATTCCAACTACGCTTGAAGGTATGTGAGAGAGAATTGTCAGAGCATGTGCTTCGATAAGTGCCGATGTGATAAGGAATACAACTCAATCCATGATAAGACTGCAGCACTGCATTGATACTAATGGTCATCACTTCAAATACCTTCTATAAACGGACGTTCATGCTGAAGCAATCCCACCAAGCAACAAAAAACCAACATCATATTATGGCCCCCCGTTGTCCCACAAACTTTTTAGCTCCTATCATACTTTCGGAGTTATTCTTGGTGGCAATAGTTAGTGACTCACCCTGTATATATTCCTTGTTGAAGTTTTACATAATTGACACTGCAACAGTGAGTATTGGCTAAGTAAGCTATCATGAATCCTAAGATAGTTTCACACACCACAGCACTACGTAATGCTTAATTTGAGTCTAATCTTCAACTTTGTTCACTACTGTCTGTGAACAACAGCGTCAGCAAACATTGACAAGAAAAGCCACTATTACTGAACAGATTTTTTGCAATTTTATAAAATTTTGCCATTTTTATGCAACCATTTTTTTCTGTCACATTCTCAAATTGGTATTTTACATTGCGTCTACTTAATTTTCAAATATATATTTTGATCATTTCAGATGACATAATTGCACATGCTTGTATAATGTATGAATTTTATTTAAAATTATTATAAAAATATAATTTCAAAAGATCATTATTCATGTAATCTTCAAATAACACACACATCTTACAAAATTAAAAATAGAAAAGTTTTTCACAAATAATCACATCTGCCATTAAAAACTAAATTGTGGCTATATTAATTCTATTATCAGAACCAAGCTCATCTAGGCACATCTTCACAGCATTGAACAACATTTTTGTAACTATCTAGTGATAGGTAAAAAATGGACAAGTATATCAAAGTTTTATACACCATCCATAATGTGGTAAGGGTTGCCACAAGATACATTTTAGAATTTTTAGTGAAGCACACAATTCGCATTCCAGGAGACGTTCCACATGGAATAGACAAGTGAGCTGTGTGTTTGTCTCAAGGGAGACACATTTTGGAGCCAAAAGTTAAGAAACAATTGAGTAGTCAAATCAAGAGAATACTATAACATCAGATTACTGAAACCACAGTTCGTTCGAATAATATAACCTGTTTGACACACGGTCCAGTCACATTAATGTGACCACCTATTGAAAACCTGAATAAGTACCTATTGGAGTGCAGACCTACAGGAAAAAGAGTATACGAGCTTCTGGAAGGTACCAACAGGAATGTGGGGTTATGCTGACACCAGTGCAGTGGCCAGCTGCACTGGCTTTCTCAGTTGAGGATCCATGGCACAAACGGTCCAATCTAGGTGGTCCCACAGATTCTTGATAGGGTATAAATCCAGGAGCTTTGTTGGCTGAAGGAGTATAGTACACCTAACCCGGTGCTCTTCGAACCACGTCTGCAGCTTGTGGTCTAGTGGCTAGCATTGCTGCCTCTGGATCACGGGGTCCTGTGTTTGATTCTCGGCCAGGTTGGGAATTTTCTCTGCCCGGGGACTGGGTGTTGTCGTTGTCGTCGTCGTCGTCGTCGTCGTCGTCATCATCATCATCATTTGTGACAGTGGCTCAATTGGATTGCGTGACAGATTGGACTATGTAAAAATTAGGACTTTGTATGGGTGCCGATGGCCACACAGTTGAGCACCCCACACAGCAATAATTATCATCATCATTGAACCATGCATGTAAACTGAAAGCATTGCCCTGATATTACATGCCATTACCCTGAGTAACAACAAATGCATATATGGATAGACATGGTCCCTAACAATAATCGTGTTGATCTATTGTGCCTGTTAGAATGATGAACTCACCCAGGGAATGGCAGGAAATATTCCCCAGACCACAACGCTCCCTCCTGTGTCATGGACCCTTCTGATGGTTGTTACAGGGCCGTACATGCCAATGGCCATCTGTCTGATTAAGCATAATACTTGATTCATCTGAAAAGGCCACTTGTTGCCACTTGGTGGATGCCCAGTTGTGGTACTGGTGTGCAAATTCCAGCCTTAAGTCACCAATGAACCCTCACAATTTTTTTTACAGAACACATTTATTCTTAAGGTTCTTAACAGTTAGAATTTGGTGACAATATCAGTCAACATTTCTTTTACATGTACTATTTTGGTACACAGTCTCCACCATGCTCTATGGTCTTACACCAGTGTTGTCTAAGAATGTTACGTCTGCCACAGACAGTCCCTGCCAGGCAGACTACACTCAAGACACCCCTGTGTACCATATAACATACACAAGCACTTGCAGGCGCAACCAAGAGGGAAACAATTCTTCAAAACAAACAGAACTTGCTAGAGACTAATATGAACCTTTTTCTGGAGAGGTTACCTCACAGATACAGGGAAAGTTGTACTCCGCTGGCCTCCGCCAGCTTTATAAGGCCAGCGCAGCAGCAGTACAGCCAGTTCCTCGCCGAGCTAGGACCAGCTCCGACGGACCTCACCGAGGCTCTTGATAAATGATCGTCCACAAGTTATTTGTTTTGTGTGTATATAGTGATTGTTCGAGATGTGTGGTTCAGTTTCAATAAATGACATTATACTGAGTGTTCTACAATACTGAGTATTCTTCAAGGAACATGTATTTCCTGTTGGTAAAAGCTCTTGTCAGTGCTTGTTTTCACTGTATGAATTGCACCCAGTCTCCAAAGAATGCATCACACAGAGACTCCTTAAGTGGCCCAAACAGATGGAAGCCTCGGGGAGCCGGGTGTGGACTGTAGAGTGGATGAAGCAATGATGTCCCATCCAATTTGGTGATGTGTTCCCAGTTTTTGAGACTTGTTGAGGGCATGCATTGCCATGTTAGAGTAAGATTTCTTTTACATTCTTGCCAGATCAAACACTTAAGAAACAATTCTTAAGTTTGTAGAGTCTTCACACATGTCTCTAAATTAATGGTTAACCATGTTTCCAACACATCCATGTGAATGAGACCATCATTATCCAAAAAGACTGTCATTGTGGCTTGGCCACCAGAGGGAGCTGTCTTGAATTTCTTCTTTTTATGTGATGGCTGATGATGCCACTCAAGTGAGTCCCTTTTTGTTTCCAACTCAAAGTGCTGAACCAATATTTCGTCACCTCTAACAATCTGTGATGGAAAGACCTCTACACTGGCCTCAAAAAATATAACATTTCAGGTGAAATGGCCTTTCTTTGAATCTTGTAGTCTGTTGTGAGAATTTTTGGAACAATCATCTTTGTGCTCAGTTTCTGTTATTTCTAACACTTTAGCTCTCTTCATCCATTGTCCAACAGTACTCCTGTCAACTGATCATTACAATAAAATGCACATAAACATTTATGGATGATCACCACATTTTTTTTCTGCAAGAAAGAATTCAGTTGATGTTGCTTGTAACAACTGTCTCACATAGACAGCATTTTGATGGTACACCATGGCACTGCCATCAGTTGGAATTGTTTGAAACTTCGCATATGTGCAGAAGAAATATAGAAGTTGAAGCACATAAAAGGACCTTATTTATTGAACAACCCTCATAGGTGGAGAAAATATCTTCATTATGGTGAAATGTGTAACAGTTCTTTGTTAGCAAACTGGAGAAATACAAACAATATAACATGGTCAGATTTACAAAAATAGAAAAGAGTAGTCAGAAATGGTACTCACAAAACTTGATTTACTAGATCACATAATTATGAGATTTGGCAGTGAGGAGGTGAAGAGTTGTTGAGGACAATATGTGCATTTAGCATTTATTTGATTGGTAAAAAATGTTACTCACCTTTGTACATGACAGTGATAAAACTAGACTTCTGACTGAAAACAAAATAAGAATAAAGCCAGTAGTAGTAACAGCCCAAAACTACCAGGAAATTTATAATAGCAGTACATAAGGAAAAGAAGACTTGGGAAAAATTGTTCCTCTCTAACATTGGCTACATCTGCCACAGCTCCATAATAATAAACTTGTAATGGGAACTTCTACATATGGATTACTTGAGATATAACAAAGTACTGAGTGATAATTATTTCATACTTTTGGCAGTAATAAGCAATTGGAATAATATGATTATTGACCCAATAAACTACATAAGACTTTCAGATAGGAAAAAACTACAGAAATTGAATACAATGAAAAGTGTCAGCAACTAGCTTGACAAAATGTCTTATTTGATTCTAGCTTTAATGCCTGATTGCATGAAAATGAAGGCCACACGATGAAGGTAAGTTTGTAATTCTAATATCCAGAATGCAATTAGAGATAAAAATATAGTCACTGCTTAGTTTGGAAAAGGAAGGTATCTTGCAGGATGAGATTACCCCTATGAACAACTAACACTGTATTCATCCTCACTGATGGTTCATGTCCTTCATTAATCAATTACTTTGGAGGCTGGAACAACCAGAGGATATGGAAATTGAAGACCAACAGTGATTCAGTAAAATCCAAATTCAAAAGGAAGAAGTATTAGGCTCCTCCTTAATGCCCCTCTCCTCCTGAGAAAGCAATCTGTGCAATATTACTTGCAACAGCTGTCAAGAAACATAATAGTTAGAAATGAGGATACAGACTGTTCAGACACCAATGTATAAATGATGCCATACCTAACTAGTGTCAGCTAATGCAGATAACAACAGAACCTCACCATACTTTTGTAATATTTTAGAACAGTTCTACACAGAACAGAAAAAAATGGAGAAAAAATACTCTAAACTGTTAAACAGCAGAACATCTGTAATCAGCCAGATCAATCTTATGATTAACAAGGCACCTTTTATCTGCCCCTCAGTTTCTTATCAAATCTAAGGAACATCACGCCCAAAGGAAATGTCATTTTCCATTGGGACATGAATTTACAGTGGAATTACATTTCAGCCCCCCCCCCCCCCCCCCCCACACACACCATCATCATCATAGTACACAATCTAGGTCTAGTCTATCGTTTCACCTCTGGGAGGATGAAATCATCTTGCCCCTAATAAGAGAACAGCCGCAGTGTTGTAATAGCACCTTTCTTCCTGTACATAATGATGATAAAAAAGTTGAAAACTTTGGTGTATTTGTCTACTCCCTTAAATTAATGCAAGAACATTTTTCAAAAAGTGGGTGGGTGGGGGGGATAAAAAAAACAGAGGACAAGGGATCAAGGAAGACCTTTACACTAGATTGTTGCATAAAGCAGATGATGATCCTGAAACAAGTGAGGGAAGTTGAAGCTGCTGAAGGCACAAACTATGTTCTTGTGTGGTTAATTCTGCATGAGCAGCTACTTCATCCACATCATTTACAAGATAGGAAGACTCTCAGCCCACAAAACCACCACAGTTCTGCCAATAGATCTAGGAGGGACAGTTATAAAGTTTGTCACCTTGAGAAAACAGTTACATAACTTTTTCCAGAATGAATTTTCACTCTGCAGTGGAGTGACTGCCATTTGAAACTTCCTGGCAGATTAAAATGGTGCTGTGGACCACTGCATAAAGATGTGCGGGTGGCTTGTGACTCACGCTTGGAGAGCTGTCAGCAGATCACTTGCCTGTGAAAGGTCAAGGTACCACATTTGAGTCTCTGTCTGGCACACAGTTTTAATCTACCTGAAAATTTCAAATCAGTGCACACTCCACATCAGAGAGAAAATTCATTAAGCTTTGTCGTGGCCATATCCTTCCTTCCAGAAGCATGTAATTTCTGTGAAATTTGGAAGGTAGGAGATGAAATACTGGCAGAAGTAGAGCTGTGAGGGCAGGTCATGAGTTGTCCTTGGATAGCTCAGCCAGTAAAGCAATAAGCTGTTTAATGGTCCCCAGTGCAAATGCCTGTCAGGCACGCCGTTATAATCTGCCAGGAAGTTCCAATTAATGTTTTTGTTTGTGAGCAGGTTCATGTCTGCAGTCTGGGTACACATTGAAATACCTGAGCCACAGTACTGCTGCACACAGCTACAGGAGCAAAAACAAAATGGCCCAACCCATTGATCTAGTTAAGTATCAGGCGATAATTTGTTTTCTTCATTTGAAGGGGAACAATGTGGGAACAGTTCATGCTAAGTTGACAGAAATGTACTGCAACTGTGGTAAGGTGCCCCCAATACTTCTAGAGTTGTCAAATGAGTCTGAATGACAAAGAATGAAGTGGCAGACCATCTCTGTGAAGAACAAGGAATGGCAGCAGAGGTGGAAGCCTTGGTGCTCAAAGACCGGCGTATCACAATTGAGGCGGTAATGGAAAAAATGAAAATATGTCGTGGATCTATCTGCAACATATAGCACAACATTTTTAACGTTACACAGATTGCCTCTCACTGGATTCTCCAGTTATGTCAGGCCAGTCCATATGGCATCTTTAACTAGCTTATCACTACAGTCGAGTGCTGTATGTATCATTACGAGCCCGGGACAAAGGAGAAAACAAGCAATGAAAATTTAAATTAACCACAACCAAGAAAGGCAAAGATCCAGCCATCATAAGCTTTTTGGGACTGCCATGGTGTGACGCTAACAATTATGCTCGTAAGGGTACAAACTTTCACAGGTGCATAATACTGAAATCTTCTGGTGAGTTTATAGGAGGCTGCTAACACAAAGTGTCACGGGAAGTTGTACAGTGGGGTGGTATTGTTCCATGACAATGCCCAGTTCATTCTGCCTGGGTTTCTGTCACATATGCTGTTGCTTCGGGATAGCAAATTTTGCCTCATTCCCAGTGCAGATTTCTACAACAAAGATCTTCACGTACTCATCTAATACTGAAGAAATTTGTTGCACTGGCAGTTGGATTTTTTATCAGAGGACTTCTACCATCACCATTTTTTGTGGTTGGATCTTAATCTCTGACATGATAATTAAAATTGACTACCTCTTATATGATACAGATGAGGCAGAATTTACACTGGTTGGTATAATAAATTACTACAATAACCAAATGTGGGCAAGTGCAAATCATTGAGGGATCCTAGAAGCCAGACAAAAGGATTGGTTTAGTATCAATTTCTGGTAGTAATAGTGGATTACCCATTCATAAATCCATATACTTTATGAAGGCAGATGGCTATCATGGGACATAACTGCCCATATCTCAACAAGTATTTATTTCCAGACATATGTTTATAGAACTTATTTTCTGATTTTTACCAATATTACCTTATGTAAGAATATGGAAACACACACACACACACACACACACACACACACACACACACACACACACACACACACACACACACAGTCGGTTTAGGAAGACAAATCATCTTTGGAACTAAATGAAATTTGCACTTTTTTTTTTTTATACACATTTGTGAAAGATCACAGAACTGAACAGAACTAAATCATCTTGCAATAGTTATATGGCGTAATGAGATTCAGCCATGTGCTTCAAGTACTGTTAGCAGCTGTTTCTATATTTAATTACTATGTAAGTGATGTGATGAAGTGCCAGCTCTTCTCGCATGACTTTACTTCTTTCACATTTGAGCAGGAATTTAATTTTTGTAACTTTTATTTGTTGCACTCAGGCAAGTCATAGAGTCTACTTTTCAGTCACATACAACAATAATTCAACTGAAATTCTCTTTCACAACTTTTGTAGCTTTTTCTTCTTTTTTGGCCCAGTATTTGCTTCATTGTTATCATAAAATGTTTAAATTACATAAAAGTCATTAAGAATTTTACAACACTTGGTATGGTATATGAAAGACTTCATTAACAGTCTTTTATCAGGTACAAAGGGAAATGTGGCTTTCAAGGTGGATACAGCACATTAGACCATTTGCAGTTCGTGAAGAAAATTACAGAACAGAGCAATAAGTATGAATTATCATTTCGTCTGGGATTCATAGATTTTGAGTAAGCTTTTGATTCAGTTTCAACTAAATATATACTAACAGTCATTGAGAGACAAGGCATTGATTCAATCTACATTAGGATACTGAAAAATGTACATCATCTGATCAAAGATATCTGGATATTCCTATGCAATTTGGAATTGATCACTAGATGTTAAGAGAGGTGGACCACCAGTATAAAAGGAGGTGGGGAGTGTCGTGTTGCCATTAGTGAAGCAGTAACAGCAGAATGTGTCAGTCCGAAGGGCTCAGTAACTTTGAATGCGGACTAGTCACTGGGTGTCATCTGAGTAACCCATCTAAAGCTCTGATAGCTAAACCAAGAACAGGGAGGACCTCATGTTCTGACAGACAAGGACCATTGCCGTTGGGGAGAGTGAGTGTAAACAATTGCATGAAATCAGCAGAATGTATCACAATGAATGTCTTGGTACAAAGACAGGGAGAAATTAAAATAATGGTGCTAAAATGGCTTCCATAATTCGATAGAATATGAATGGATACAGGATGGAGAAACTGAGACTCCTCATACAGGTTACACCTTTCTCACCTTTCTGTCTGTCTCTCCAAGAGATTCATTTTTAAAACACCAACACACTTCTACTTGTGCACTATGATTTCCACAGAATAGATGACCTTACTGGTTGCAAAGTGAAAGGTGGGGTGACAGTGTTCATCAAGGACACATTGCACTGTTTGCCTGTGCTCTTAACTGCAACACTGCTAGTGATGGTTGACATTATAATGGCCCATATTAATGTCACAGTGTGCTCTTTGTGCCTCCCACCACATGAGCCCATTGATGGTGAGAATTTCAGACAGCTTGTTGCAACACCATGTGCCCTAGTAGCAGGGTAATTGAGGATCTCACACAAACTGAGATTATCATACTAATTAGCGTGGGTCACCCTATTTATTTCAGCACTGCTATAGGCTAGTCTACAGCCAAAGACCTCTCGTTCTTCTCACCTGCCTGTGCAGATGCTGCCCAGAGGGATGTGGATCATGACCTTCATGGAAGTGACCATTTCCCAAGCTGCATCCATCTGCCAGACAGAGAAGATCACAAAAAGAGACTACCAAGATAGATATTTAGAAAAGCTAACTATATGCTTTACAGCCAGTTAGCTGGTCTTTATCAGTAACCAGGGCACATATTACAAGATCACGAACTGCCATGATTCACCAAGGCTGATGATGCATCAGTCCCAAAGTCACCATGAAAACCTAGGAAGCAGCCTGTCTCCTGCTGGAGTGACGTGTGCAGTTCTGCACTCAGTTATGGTGGGTGACTATGCGAAGTCTGCCATGTGCTGTATGGATGAGAACCCTGCAACTTTTTGGCTTGTGCGGGGAAAGGTGACAAGAAGAATTTGAGAGATTAAGAGGATGTCACAAAGAGTTCCTGCATTCCATCGATAAAACGTACACACACACACGCGTAAAGTATAGAAAGCCACTAGGACAATTTCTAGGGGACACAACCACCATAATAAGTGTATTAGAGCAGAGTTGCCTCCCTACAACACGGAGACACTTAGCATGGTCAATGACTGAATTTTAAAATAGCATTATGGCTGATTACACCCTAAATTCAACCTTCCGTCACTGTTGGGTGACAGAGGAGAGTAATGATTGACATTTCTGTTCCACAACCACAGAATACACATACAGCACATACAGCACATACAGTCGACCTTTCTCTCCATGAGACTTGGATTCTGCAGTGTCTGCAGCTCATGATCAGGCCCGGTCTTGACCTGGTACCATACAAGTAGAATTAGTGGTTGAAGGAGGTCCTCCTTCAGCATTTTAATTTAATTTGGCTGACAGGAGAGTTTCCCAACTCATGAAAAGATTCCATTTTTATTCCAATTTTTAAACCAAAAGGGAACATACTAACACTAGTAATAATGTGTCTTCTCATAGAAAAGATACTGGGGTGTATTGTGAACTGGTGGCCTAGTGAGAGTTCTCAAAACCTGCCATTACTAAGTAGCTCACAGTGTGGGTTCAGGAGGTATCACTCCACACTCAGTAACCTGACCCAGATGCAAGGAGCAATTCAATTAGCTTTCCTACTAAGTGATGCCTTGTAGGTGTATTCTTTAATTTGGAGAAGATCTATAATACTATCTGGAGGAACAATATTTTGCTGCAGCTACACAAGCGGGATTTCTATGGAAGTGCCCCACTTTCATACAGTCCTTTGTATTAGAATGGTGTGTTAGATGTAGGGTTGGAAATGACCTGTCTGAGCACTTTAAAGCAGGAGAACGACGACTGTAAAGGGAGCATTTTACATGTAATAATATTCACCATTGTGATAAATAGTATTCCACCGATGGTAAGGAGTCCTTTATGGTGTTCCTTACTCATGGACAACTTCTCCATCTTCTGTGCATCCACCAAATTTGTATTAGCCACTAGCCAACTGCATTTGAAGATAAGGCAGAGGGAGAAATAGGTGAATGCCACAGGTTTTAAGTTCTGTTCAGAGAAAACTGTTACTGTTGAAGTGAATCACTCCTCCTTCCTTTTTAATTTGTGTGTTTTAAAGCAGAGAGATGCTGTTCTTACTTTTAAGAAATTCGTCAATTATCTCCTCTACAGGGGCACTGCCTTGTACAAGTACTGTCTGTGTAAGCAGAGATGCTTGCATATTCGCAAGAAGCTGAGGGCTATACCGGTAATAGCACAATTACTGACAAGGTCTCCCATTCCACATGGACCTTAGCAGACAGACCTGACAAAGAGTGTCCCACAGAGTCTCATTATTCCTGTATCCAGTTCTATAGTCGTATCCCATTTCCCCTGCACCCAACCCAAGGTGTGATGCGATCTGTGCTGAGGAGTGCATGACAAATGGAAAGATGTATCGTTACTGGAGGCTCAGAGATACCAGGCAACCTTCCAGGATCAAAATGGAGAACACGGAACAAGAAAAAACAAAAAATTAGACATGATGAGACCTCAAACATTCAAAAATCAGAGTTGGAACTGATGGAAGTAGTTTCTGCAACTGGATTGGGTGATAGACCACTTCATCATCATCTTGGACAGTTTACAGCCTCTGTCCAGGTCTGTATGGAACATAGGCCTATCCATCGTCTTCTGTCTTGCCATCATCTCTCCGTCTTCACCTTGGTCCAGTCTTGATAGACTGATAGACCAGTTCAGATGTGGAAATTGTCAAGGAGAAGTTGGACCAGGTCAAGATTAAATTCCAATTTAGGGTTAAGAGAAGGAAACTTCTAAAAGAACGGAAACAGAAGAAACAAAGAATGGCTCCTTAAAAAAAATTGAGGGAAGTAAAAGGTTTCAACCTAAGACCTCCAAAAAAAAAAGACTGTCTCACAGTGAAGGTGGTAAACAGGCCACTTCTAAGACAGGAAACGAGTCTATTAGTCCCACTTCTTGAGATAATCACATCCGGAAAAAGCCACGGCAGGAAATAGGGAAACAGGCATAAAGTGCTGCACTCTCGCTTCTCGGGATGGAATTTATCAAGCAAGGATATCAAGTGACTAGTGTCACTCACAGCAGATGGAGCTTGTTCAGATGGCTCTCTTTGAGAAGATTGGGTGAGGTGGAGAGGGGAGGGGGGGGGGGGGGGGGAGACATGTAAGTCCAGGACCCAGATTCAGGAGGGTCTATCTGGATAATGGTGCTCTTATCTTTGTCTGCAAGTGGATGGAAACAGTGGATTGGAGTAATGAGATAGTGCCCATGATTTCTCCCTGGGAGGAGGCGAAGCTGCTAGTCAAGACAGTGGCTGAGCTATTCAAATCACAAAGGTATCAGTTCTGGTACTGTTACTTCTTAATGACACTCCTTCAAAGACTCTGTTCAAGAAAATAAGGCCACAGAACCAGACTCTGTTCAGGAAAATAAGGGCACAGAACCAGAAAGTCTCATCATAATACTGAAGGGTAATCAATCAAAAGGTTGTACCAGATGGGCAAACCCTTGTGGTGGAAGTCAGTGAAAAATCCCTGAGAGTAACCCAGGAAAAGGACCTGAGATTGTACTTAGGGTTCTCGAGGTTACCATCAGGAAGTAACCATGGCAGCAAGATAGAGACTGCAAGTGTTGCAAATAAACCACAGTACAGTAAAGGGGCAACTTCCACACTGAGTTGTCTTCCGGGAAGACAGTAGATGGACATTGCCCTGATCCAGGAACCCTATCTACATAAGGGAGGCATTTCAGGTCTGAGAGGTACTGGAGGTAAGTTGATTTATGCTAGAAATGTAGGAACTCTTAAACATGTATTTGTGTAAAAAATGGAAATTCACTCTTGCCTAAGGTGGAGTATTGTTCCAGGGACTTAGTGACCATCAGGATGAAACAATGTGCGGAAGGAAGCACGAAGGAAATTGTACTGATCTCAGCTTACCTTCCGTACTAGGACAGTACTACTCCTTCCCAAGAAATGAGGTGGTTAGTAGACACCTACTCACAGCAGAATGAACAACTATTGGCTGGATATGATGCCTTTGCCTACAACCTGGTGTGGGGTAGCAATAACACCAACAGCAAAGGTGAGTACCTTTTGAATTTTTAGTCAAAAGTAACGTGGAGAGCCTGAATAGAGGCAGGGAACCAACATTCAGGAAGTTAAGAAGGGAAGAAGTAATTGACATAACTTTGGGTCTGTTCTAATGGGCAGCTATAACAAAAAATGACATGGGAATTGGAGCCATACTAATCTGAGGTTTAAATGAGTGTTAAACAAATCTTAGTCTATACGAATCCTAGGAAAACATACTGGAACTCATATGGTTATCTGAAGTCAGAACTTCGATAAGGAATCCAGTAGGTTTCAAGGAAATGTCACACACAGTGATATCTGCCACTGTGATCTCATGTTTAGAAAACTGCCAAATCACCAAGAAGTGCACAAACAGAAATGTACCTTATGGAACAATGACATGGATTGCAAAGGAAGCAGGTAAGAAGACTGTTCAACCTTATACAAAGGAAAGGACAATGGGCAAAATACCAGGAGGCTCTTGCAATTAATCAGCTAAAATATTAAATTGGAAGGTATTCTGTGAGAAAGCAGAAGGTACAGCTATGTGCACTGGACTTCACATAATCCTCACCAGAATACCAACTAATCCTGGAGGTAATCTAAGGAAGGAGGATAGTGAGTATACAAGGACAGCAAATAAGATGCTGGATGTGTTCCTCAAGACTCCCTTCCCTTGATGCACTCTGGCAGATAACATAGACCAAGATTCAGTCAGGTAATTGAAAGGAAAATTGGGAATGTGTCAGGGAATGTGCCGATTTCAAAAAGTCCAGTGGGTGGCAGGAACGTTTCAATCGTTCAAGTAGTTAGGCCTGCATGGAACTTTCCCAGCTCTACTGCAACGAGCAGGAGAGTTTAATTAGACTCGTATGTACGCTGTTTAGGGTCAGCCTAGCTGCAGGAAACATTACTAATGGTTGGAGGACAGTGAGAGCGGTTTCCATTCCAAAGCTAGGGAGAAATTATCATACCAAGAATATGAGACTGATCAGTCTGCCCTCCTTACTTTTAAAGACATTAGAAAAACTGGTTAATGTGCATGTTGGGGAAAGGAGGCTCCCTACATGTAAACCAACATGCATATGAACGAGGCAAATAATGTGAAGTAACACTTCACCTAATTGTTGGGAAGGTGGAAAAGCACTACGCTTTCATGAAAATGCTCTCTGCATCGTCCTGGATGTCGTGTGCACAGTGCCAGGGGAGAGGGGGTTGCAATACAAGCTTCAAACCCATGGCCAGAACTGCTACAGAAGAATATGGCATTGAGACCACCAAACATAGGTGGATTAAGACCATGTTGAGCAGAAGAAAGGTAGAAGCCACCATGATTCATGAGGATGTGGTGATCAATACCTGTAAAGTGGTGTTAAGTCCCCACTATTGTTGTTAGAACTATGGCACAGTGTGCACTGAACACTGTGTAAAACTGGTACAGAAAAAAAGACCTAAGGATCAGCCTCAATAAAACTTGTTGTACTGTTCATGAGGAAGCATATCCAACTCCCACACTGGAATCTTAAGCTTCTTAATGAAACTCTACCTAGAGAGGTGGTAGTGAAGTATCTAGGGGTAACCTTGGATGTGAAACTATCATGGACCCCCTCACAGAAATAATATATTTTCCAAGGCAAAAGGTATTCTATAAGAGCAATAGAAAGAGCCTATGGAAAAACTTAATCTATACCCCAGGGGTATATGCTGGATATACACTGCTGTAATAAGACCTATGGAAATTATGGGGCTAAAGTAAGGTGGCTGCTAAGGAGCTTGGCAAGATGCAAAGACTGGCCTGCTTAGCCATAACAGGCAGAATTAGCAGCACACTCACGGCTAGGTTGGAGAACATGTTGGACGTGCCTCCATTACACCTGTGGTTTAAAATGGAAGCAGCAGTAGGGGCATACAGGCTAAAAACTGGAAATAACTGAATATCAATAGGATGGAATGTATAAATATAGAAATGGTCAGGGGAAATGCCAGCTGACTACACAATAACATTCAACTGTTTCAATAAAACTTTCCATGTAACAATTGCAAGTGGGAAGCAGTGGAAGAATAAACCACGACACTATGCAGGAGACAGTCTGGTTTACTGACCGGTCGAAAACAGATTTGGAGCCAGAGTACAGGCAGTACAGCCTAGACTAGGGCCACAGTTTTCAGGCGGAAATATCCACTATCAGGGCGTGCACAGAGGAGAATTTGTGTAGGCACTAAAAAGATCATAGCATCTACATTTATTGACAGCCAAGCAGCTCTGAAATCTCTATCAGCTGCTGCAATGAGATGAAAGACTGTTGCACACTGCAACAAAGTCCTTGTGTGACTAGAGGAACGCAGCAGGGCAAACCTGCAATGAGCCCCTGGTTGATAAGGATAATTGGCAATGAATAAACTGATAGGCTGGCCAGGACAGGTGCGATGACTCCATTTACGAGGCCAGAACCTGTCGTAACCATGACTAACACAATGGTTAAATCAGAACTAGGATCAGGAGGCAGAATGTAGAATACTGGACTATGATCCAAAAACAAAAATATGGCAAGCTCATGATGCCAAAGCCATGCGTTAAGAAAAGTTCTGTAATCCTGAGCCTGAACAGGACACAGAGTAAACTCATGGTACATGTGTTGGCTGTGAGATGAGTGATGAAACCACACCACATCTCATCTTCCAGTGTGAAGCACTAGAGATCAAAAGACACAGAACATTTGGGTCATCAACCCCTGACGGAATCCTGTCTAATAAACAACTAGTAAAGGGCCTTTTACTACACTTTAAGGGCACTGGTTGGCTTTGCTAGAACCACAGGGAGTGAAATTGCACAATAAAACGTGTTTTGGTGCAGACAATATTGGGCTTGGACTGCTGTTGTTTTTATCTACATGTTCAAATCAAATCTCGGCCCGAGTTCTGATGGAAGACTAACATGGCTGCCACGCCTTAGAGACCTGAAATTAAGATGCCTAAGGGTTTTAAATGTTTTAAAATGTGTCAGTCATATATCGTGTGGAGCAGACTGGGCACATCTGCTCCTATCTTATGTAAGCCTTCACATGACCTCGGCTTGAATACAGACGCTACATTTAATGATTACCAAGGCTTTAGAATGCTGGGTGCAGTACACTATGCGAGTATTAGGATGTTTACAGGAGTTTATCATGCAATCCCGGTTTCTAGCTTAACACGCAAAGACTGGTGGGCGCCCCACTGTCCATTCAATGTCTTCTCTGTCTGTTCCGAATCGCTAGCATCCTTCTCCACTGCGTTGCCATGACTGGAATGTCTGTTCAATAACTATCTGCAGGAAATGACATCATTTGGGACATGTGCAAGGTAGAGCGTTGAGGTACTACAGGTGGATGGAATTAAGGTCCAAAGCCAGGGCTGAGTAGCGAATCCCTCTTCATATCAGAGAGGCCTTGGTTAATTTTGGAATTAAGGAAGTGCAGGAAGAATTGTACCTTAGATTACATTTTTAAAGCTAAATTTTACAAGATTTTAAATCATCAACCAGATTATATTAGTGTTTACGCTGACTGATCTAGGCAAAGGGACTTTATCAGCTGCTCAGTCATGTTCACTGAATTTTTCCTCAGGACAGGGCTCCCAGAGCAGTTTTCATATTACTAAGCAGCATTATTTGCTATCCTTAGTATGCTGAGGGCACTAGAGCAAACGAGATATCACTGTGGCAAGAAATTATTTATCTGCTCTGGTTCCTAAAGAGCCCGTCTTGCTATTGTACGAATGTACTCAATGGGTAGGATGACCCAAGATATAAAAGAAACTTTTCTTCTCTTACAAAGGCAGGAGAAGGTAATAATTTTCTGGTGGGGTTTGCAGCACAAGAGGTTTGCAAAAAATGGCACAAGAGGTTTGCAAAAATGAACTCACTGATGCAGCTGCCAGGAGACCTTCTCCCTTCAACTTCCTGCTGACTGTACAGACTCCCTGCTGGCAGTCTCACAATCCACAACACCATGTGTTGGTCAGATGCTCAGTGGCTATAAGTAATGAGCAGTAAGCTGCAGTCAGTGAAATCTACAGTGCGACTGTGGTTAACCTCCTTGAGACCATAATGAGCTGAAGCAGTAGCCCTTAGAAGGCTAAGAATGGGGCATTGTCCCTTGACACATTGCTTTCTCTGATCATGGGAGGATCTGTCAGTGCACCAAAGATGCATTACACAGATGCCAATACAGCATATTTTAATTTAGTGAATTTTATTTGATGTTCTGATGGCAGATCTTTGTCTCCACAGGACCTGACCTCTATTTTAAATGCCGAGCGCGGTACATGTTTTAAGTTTGTATGTGTCATCAGGGGCTCCTTCCAAAAATATTAGGGGTGACATTTTACTGTGCTGCAGACTGGTTGGGTCACCTTGCCACATTAAACTATCCCCTTTTAAATGTATCTGTCATGGTATTTTATACCTGATTTTATTTACAGTTATTTTCCTGTGCATATCATTGACTGTCATTTACGACTCTGCATATATAAAACTTCTACTTTACATTTTTGTTTATTATGCTATGTTAGTTGGAAATTTATTGTTGATTTAATAGATTTTAACCAAACTGTCTATTTCATGGAAGGGCACTGGTGACTTCACAGATTAGTGTTTTTTTCTTTTCTTTCTTCCTTTTTTTTAAAACAATATCTAATGCACAAGGCTTCATTTGGGATTAACATGCTTTCTGTTCTGGTTGAGAAAACATCACAAAGCTAGAACATTCACTGATAGCTTACCATTTCATTACCTACAAATAATCACCATATTTGTTAACTTTGAAGAAATTTCTTACCAGTCCTAATCTATGCAAGACTGCAGTTCAGCATAATTGTGAAAACTAATACACTGTTGCAAATGTAATTTGTTACAAGTGCCTATTCTGCAAACACAATTCAGCATTCTGTTTTCATGTTTTAAAACAGATTGCTTTGATTGTGGTTGTCACATGCAAATGGTATAGAATAAAGCCTTTCAGGAATAAAATAGATTATAGCACATGAACATGATATTACACTGACTAAATGAACATGCAAATACAAACTTTGACGTATGTGATTAGCTGGAATAGATTTAGTGGGACAAAGTGATAAAAAAGCTGCCCACTTTAATTTTTTATGTTGCTGCCTTACATCTGGCTACTGTCATAAGCATCTACCCGAATCAGCAATGGTTACATCGCCATGTCAAAATACTTTGTGCATATGCCATTTTTGAGTTTGTTCACGACTCAAATTCCTCCTAACAATTTTTTTCAGAGCGCAGTGTCACTGCTGTAGATTTTTTTACTAGGCCTATCAAGTCCTCATCTCCTTTCCCCACATAACTACAATCACATTGAATTTGCAGACAACCACAAAAATTTAATTTATCTGTGCAATGAGTGCAATCTGCTCTCGTAATGGAATTCTTGTTGCTTGAATTGGTCTAAGAATGTTCCAGTAAAAGTGATGACATAAATTTGTTGCTAGACATGGCATTATATGAAAACGCTTTGTTACCGTTTCAAAACCAGTCAGTGTAGTTTTTCATCCATTCCAAGATGATTTTTTTTTGGTACTGGATGTATCATTCAGCAATAAATGACTTGAGCTACTACAAACACAGATCTACTGGATAGCTTTTCAAGTATTTCCCTGAACCACTCTTACAGTGTCTTGCTTTAATATTCAAATGATCTGCAACACCTTTGAACTCTGCAAAGCACAAGTCAGTATTTTGCACTAACCCATCTTCATTCCTAATATGACATACCACTGCCCTCTTTCCACTTCCACATGGTGTCTGGATTCCTCTTTCGTACACTATACATGTGGTAATCGTACCCATTTCTCGGTGATGAACGGATTTTGTTAAATTATCAAAAAAAATCTCACCTATACTAAAATTTTCCATCTGAATCTTCACCTTTTCTGTAGTCCTTCTGCTGTTTTTACATGGAGAATTCATTGAATACAAATTTCTGTCTCCTAGTGAGACTGTTTTGAAGGTACATGGTATGGGTGGGCAACCAGCAGGCCGGATGTTTGTAAGACAGCACTTCCAAAATAACAATGTTCTCAATGCACAAATAACTAAACACTTGAAGACAGGGCAGGCATAAAATGAACGTACTCTCAAAAATGCATGTTTTGAGGCATAATTTGTTGGCAAGGAACGTCAAGAATGCGGTACTTCATGTTGGTGCATTATCCTATAAACAATACTATCATGGGTGCCACAGTTCTGACTTTATGCACTACGAGCGCTGATGGTGTGTCACGTGATGAGGCAGCCCACAAGCTTAAGTAATTACGCGAATCAGGCCCATGGGTCACCAATGGTTGTCCATGACTGGTACACAGTAACTGAAGTTTTACAACATTCTCTTCAGATTAATTTCACTATATTCATACATTAAATAGTTATATTTACTAGTTGCGACACACAGTTGCTCTTACTCTGTTCGCCTTTGTCCTCAAAATACATGTGGGAATTGCGCACCATGGACATCTTACAATTTTGGCAATTAGACAGACTCTTGATAAAGAACAAAGCAAAATAATAATATCAAAATCACTATGTGATCCACATGTCGAGCTGTGAGTGATAGCTGTTTCTGACGAGAAACAATGATGGCAACAATTCAAATTAACATATGTTAAAGATATTCAGAAACATGGCACTTGAGCAGAGGATAGTTGACAACACAAAAACAAATTCATTAAACAAAAAGCAGGAGATATAAATTCTTGATGGTGCACTTGCTATGCTAATTCACTACGAAAAATCTTAGCATTTCACAATAATCATGAAATCTTCACCTGGAAAGAACTTGAGATCCAAGGAGTAACAGATGCATTAGAGTCCACTGAGACCAGAAATTATGTTGGCACCAATGATGGAATGTCTCTCACAGTGCTTTGTTTCAGTTATTACTCATAATAATGTATAGCACATACTCTTATGAAGTCTCTCTCAGCCACGTAACCTCTTCCAGGTATTGTTTAGTGCAAATCCAGTACGTTCACTAAATTTCCACAGGCTCCTCGATGATCGAGTGCCAGCAGCCTGAAGTGTGGGCTTGAATATGTTTTTATTCCTAAGGCTGTGTTGGATAACAGCAGATTTTTCTAGATTTCTGTATATGGAGTACAGCTGACATTCATCACAAGTTACTGAGAGAGGGTTGAAGTAGACTGCCCCATGTAACTGGAATATTATAAATACCACAGCTCTTTAAAGCCTTGACTACCTTTTACAGGGAGCAACACCTCATTGACTTCCTTAGGCGACCAAAAGATGGTTTTAATCCTATGTTTGTTTAACATTCACTTGATGGGCTCCACAGAATTGGTTATCATGTGCCGATTTTGGTGTGTTGCTTGCTGCACTTTGGTGTTTTCCAGGGAGAGATGGCTTTATTTCATATGCGCAATAGCCATATTGTGTGATGACTGAGGCTGGGTGGTTAGAAAATCATCTTAGAGGTTACATAGACTGTATAACCTCTGTCTATATAGAAAACTGTGTAATCATTCAGGGAATGTGCCGAATAGAACCTGATTGTGAGAAATTCTTTATTGCACTTCTACATCAATAAAAGGTAACAGTTCAACGTGAGCATTACAAAAAAACAGTTCTTACACATTTGTACTGTGATAATCCTGTAGGAGGCTCTCATCAAAATTACATTAACTTACGACATTTTATAAGATAAAAACATAAGGGAACAACAAATTTTAGTGGCATTATAGGAGACAGTGGTTTACTATTAAATTTCTCAATTACTTATTCTACTGGTTTTAATTTGTCTTCCATAATACAAGTGTGGAGGGTATTATTAAATTTCAGTAGTTTAAAATTAACCAAAATTAACCAAAATAAATCAACATAATACATAACAAACTCACTCTTAAGCACACTATAAAAAGGATGTCTATATCACATACAGTCCTGCAAAACTGCTTTACAATCCTAGCCTCCTCAAGACAATGGTAATGTATTTTCACATTAACCAGTTAGCTACACTGCTCAACTTTAAAATACAAAAGTTTATAAATATTTCAACATGGGAAGTAGAATAAGAGCGTGACTTCATTCTTTCATTGGACCTCTCCAATTCATAATGGCAGTGAATGGTCCAGTATAAACAGAAAAATAAATGTTACATTACTTGTCTTCACATCCACAGCTACATGACAGTGTAATATAATGTTGACAATTATCAAACTGTAGTCTTTTGTGGTAGCTGCCAAATTCCATGTGGGACAAAGAGATTGTTGTATTTCAATCATCCAATTCGAGATCTAATTCAAGATCAATTATTTCAATTTCTTTCAATGTGTTCATAACTGTGTACCTTGAGAAAGCCATGTACAGTTTACGGAACCATACGTACTGGGACTTGTGTGCTGCCATTGCTGCCTGAAACAAAAAGAAACACTTTTAGAAAGTCCTCTCTCTCTCTCTCTCTCTCTCTCTCTCTCTCTCTCTCTCTCTCTGTGTGTGTGTGTGTGTGTGTGTGTGTGTGTGTGTGTGTGTGTGTGTGGGGGGGAGGGGGGGGGGGGGGGGGGGGGCACGCAGGCACACACGCAAGTCTCAGAAATAAAAAAAATGGACCCAAAGATACATGTCTTATACCTTGCACGCACAAAGATTTGGAAGTTGTGAAAACCTGCTTCCAGAGTAATGTACTTTAATTCATTGTCTCCCATTCAATTTATGCTTATACAATCTCTTTTTAGTGTGGCACAAACAGACACACTGTTTCTGTAACAAAGAGAGAGTTACAATACATAGAGATAATGAGACACATTACTTACAAGGGAATGGTCAGATGTGACATGCCAAAATTTGCCTGATTGCTTTGCCACTTTTAGTTAATGTCAGTTAAAATTCACAAGAGAGATTTCAACTGCCAGTTGCTGAAAAACAATTATGGAATGTGGGATTTTTGTCACAGTTTCCAAGCTTGAAACTCCCTATGGTACAGATTTGAATTCTTGTGCTATACAATGCAGCTTTCTCTCGTCACTGCTTCTATTGGCTTGTGATGCAAGTGTTGAACCAGCAACTGAAAGCATTGTAATATAATTAAATATCCATGGAGAAATAAAGAGTCATATTTAATTCATAAAGTTCCTTCTAAATTGGTGTGGAGTATACATACAGAAAGACAATGTTTGTAGCATGTCAACATTAATTTTATTTCTTGTAATCAACACAGAAATGTGACATATTGGTGCAGTATTACAAATTTATATCTTTTGTCCAGCATGAACATACAATTAAGTATGAAATTAGACAGCCATGCATGTCATGTCATAGACGGACAATCATTTTTTTTTTCCTGTGGGGAATGACATGCTGGTCATCTGGTATTACAGTATTTTTATAGGGATCTCTGAATTTGCAGACATTTGATTTTTCCACTATAATTTGGAATCATTTTGCTGCAAGTGCTAAACATTATCAGTCGGATTTTATTTAATGATAAATTTACACATTATCTATGACAATCCCAGGTAACGTCACTTTGTTTTCACTCAATACACTTTTGTGGAGTACTGTTCAACTTGTTTCACTATTGTGGTGTTGCCTTTCTATTGTATCCGCTCTAATTGGTGCCAACGCACAATAATTTCTGCTGAATAGCTATTCCAGCACAAATGCAAATACAGAAGTCTAAGTATATAACGTCTCATACACATTTATCTCCTTCCTGAACTTGCCCCAAATCTTATACATCCCGTGGACAACCAGCAGCCAGATTTCTGTTTCAGAATTTTGTCATTTACTATAGTTGGTTTCTAAATTAGTCCCCACTCTCTCCCTATTCAGCCATTTTATTCCATTTTATTTTGTCACAGACTATATCATAATAAAATCTTTGTGTTGCAGTTTGGGAATGTGTGTCTGTAGGGGTAGAGACAAACTGACTTTCGGTTGTTACTGTAATATTTATTACTGTTGACTGCAGCAGGCAAATTTAAATTCAAATATTGACAAAGTGATAAAAAATTTTCTTTACTGAATGTTCTCACTAACAGCACACAGATAACATCAATGATTATAATGCATTTAAGTACATACAGCCAAAATTTGTAATTGTTTTCATGAGGCCAGATACACGACATGTTTATATTGATAGCTGGAAAGGGATTAAACTTATATAGCACCAATCTTTAGATGTACCAAGGTAGCAGATGTTTTTTTAGTGTTTCAATGGTTTTTACATTGTATTCACTCTTTGGACTAGTGGAAATTCAAACTTGTTTTATTAGGTTACCCAATGCAATCAAAATGTTATATTTTTTGTTTTTCCTATGGGCATCTTCGGCATAAACTGACCATAAATTTTCAATATTTGATTTTTGCAGCCACAATGTCACGTAGGTCTTTTCGTGCGATTTACTGAAACCAGAATGCAAATGTTGACACAGTCAAACCTTTGTTCCTCTAACCAATATTTTCCATAAAATCATATCACTCCAACTGGACAACCAATCTGCCCTTTACTGTGAGCATTCATTCATCCTATAACTTAACAGCTCCAATGGTGAAAGTCCGTTGTTGTGAAGTGAAAGAGTTGAAAAATTTAATTACATCCCAAACCTCCCATGCAATGGATGTTTATACTTGTCTTTATAAACACAGGCCACTCCTAAATGAAAAGGGCATATACAGTCATCAGTAACTGAATTAAGCACACCTTCCTAATAATGTGTAGCACCTAGTTTCCTCTGATGATAAAGATGTCAGTTTATGTCATGTACTCCATGAGTCACATTAGGGAGACAGTATGATGGAGGACTATTCAACTGCAATCCACAATGGATGGAAAGCAGTTGGTGATCGGTCCAAGATACACTCTGTTCACGGAACATTATCCCAGATGCTTCAATAGGGTTGAAGTCAGGTAATCAGAGAGCCATCAAAGCACCTTCTTGTCTGTGATGTATTACTCAAACAAATTTTGGCACAATCTGTGAGCAAGATGGTGGTGGCCTGTCGTGCTGAAGGTTAAGATCACCTGCAAAGTTGGACAATAGTTACCTGTATAATTCACTGGTGAGAAGCAATGGCAGATGTATCAGGTGACCTGTTTCATCCTTTGTAACTCACTCACTCCCCCCCTCCCCAACACACCCAACATCTGCCAAGACAGTGTCCTGCCTGGTAAGCAAACTGCATCACTTTGTGTGATATTTGACACTCTAATACCCCCCCCCCCCCCCCCCCCCCCCCCCCCCCCCCCCCCCTGCTTCAATGTGTACCAGTGTACTGCAACTCATCAGCGCAGGGATTATTTCCCATGCTTTAAGCATTAAATGGCAGCGTTATGGTGCCCATATTAATCTCTGTGCACTGTGATTTTGATTTTCCCCAGACACAGATATACAAAGGGCCAATTTATTCTGTATCCCTTAATGCAGAGATGGGTCTTGATAGTATTACTGAGCTCTCCAGAGCATTGTGGCCTACTTATCTGCTGTTACAGTTCACATTAGTTGATAGCAACCCCTGTCACTGACTTTTGCTGCCCATGGAAGTTAATTCTCATGGTGTTAGTTTGCCCTGAATGCAATTCCTCATGGCACACCATTGATGAGGGATGAAAAGTAATAAGACCAGTGTCTGCTTTACCTTAAACTTGGGAGGCCTCCACATGTCTCTGACACCTTATGATACCATCATAGTCAAATGTCCTGACACAGTGCATCTCACTCATACTGTGTACTGCAGCCAGTAAAAGGCTTAGCGACAATCACACAACACACTGAACTATTCCACTAGCCGTAGAAGACAGAAAATTTTCGGTTGTGCTTGCAGATCATTGCACCACTGTTGCCAGAAATCATCAATGGAATTTATTTTCCAGATTACATATTGCATTGCAATATTGTTTTACTGTAATTAACAAAATTTAATTTATATAACAACCCAAACATTTTACTGATATGTAAATGTATCTTCTCTGTCCAGCACAGAGCATGAAAACACGAGAAAATATTTACTGACTGCCAATGGCAACTTCTGACTCTGTGTGATATTATTAACAGCTGTATTGTGACTAGGAGTCATCAAAAAGAAGTCTATCATAGCCCTGGCAAATGACAGTCCTTCCTTTCCAAAAGATTTGCATAGGATCAGAGCTGCTGGGCTATGTTCCTGCCTCTGGCAGATACACCACAGTTACAAATTATGCCTGTACAGTTCTTAATTGTTAAAGTCCTAAGGAACTAGTTCGGAAATTTCATGTTTATAAACTTTTTCACATTATCTAAGCTGTGGTGCTGAAACAGAAGATACCTACAAACTACTGCTTCTGTCACAACAGCAAACATTATGCCAGAGTATCTCTGTGTCCCTCAGTGTATGTAGTTGTTTATAACTAAAGAACTTGCAGTCTATACAAACTTTCTCCACATAAGACGGAAATGCATGGTTTTATCAAGTTTTCTTCAGGTATTTGCCTCCCACTAATCTTCCATTAGCAAACCACAATTCCTTCATTTATCATCACACTTTTGTAGCAGCCCACCACACTGATAAAGAGAAGAGCTAGTTGGCTAAAGATCTGAATTGGTCCGAAATATGTCAGTATTAGATAGCCAAAAAGTAAGTTTGACTTATGGTGCGGCAAGCAGTTATTAATGTATCTGTTACAGAGTGGAAATTTGATTCTGGGGAAAGTAGAAGAGACTTATAGTAAGACTAAACTTTCAACCATCCTCCAATAAAACAAATTGGGAGGTGGCTCTGAGGACTATGGGACTTAACTTCTAAGGTCATCAGTCCCCTAGAACTTAGAACTACTTAAACCTAACTAACCTAAGAACATCACACACATCCATGCCCAAGGCAGGATTCGAACCTGCGACCGTAGCGGCCGCGCGGCTCCAGACTGTAGCGCCTTTAACCGCTTCGCCACCACGGCCGGCCAAATTGGGAGGTGGTGTTGGTTCTACAAGATAGTGATCCAGGTTTGACCCATGATTCAGAACATGCTCTTGCATGGAAGGTTGATTTTAATGCAAATACTGCTGTAGCCCTAGTTTTATCTGGTTTGAGGCCTCTAAGAATGCACAGTTACATGTTGTGCTGTATATTCTTAAAGGTAAAAAAGCTGACGGCACCCTTTATGCCTTTGTAGGAGATGATAAAGATGTCTGGGCATAAAAAAATCAGACTGATCCATCCAGTACTTTTGTTACAGCTTTATACAAAGAAATAGCAGACAACAATATTAAAATGTATATATTTTTTTACCTTCAGAATTCTGCGCTCATTTGAAGGCAAAATATACCAATAGGTGGACAGAAAGAAGCTCAAAGGAACATCTAAGATCCAAGAATATTTCCGCACTACATTAATAGATTCCAAGGCGTACGCTCTGCAATCTGCAAAATTTATAAAATATACACATTAGAAAAAAAGAAGAATAAAAATAAGTAAATATTCTATATGGCACACCTTTTAATTTATTCTGTTACATGAAAACACACTTATTTACTCCTTTTCCACGTGTGTCATAACTACTCCACCCCCCCCCCCCCCTTTCCACACATTTTTATTTTATGGTTCACTCAGTTCAAAGTTCATAAAAGAAATGGAAATTTTTCATTGTTTAGTCCTATTCTCATTTCTCATCATGTTTCGTTAAAGTTACACTTACACTAAAAAACTTATGAGATGTATTTTAAAAAATATATTTACTGTATTGATATTAAAGCACTTGGACAGAATACACATATTACCAAATATGTGTGCAGGTCAAGCAAGGGAACAAATACTTACGGGACGGCCATAGACAATGTGGAAAGATTTACATCATTAAACAGCAACAAAATTATTAACACACAACATAACACATGATTAAAGAAGGTACAGAAGAAGAAATGCATGAAAATATGCATCCATTCTTCAAGCATTCGCATGGCACAATAGATATGCAAAATACAAATGAGAAAGCACTGCTTGCTATAATTCAGTTTGAATAGTTTGAACTACACATGGTAGCCTTTCAATTTCAGTTCTCTATGAAGCCCGTTTTACTGTTAGCTATTTGTTATTGTATTGTGCTTTGACTACCATGCTATATCATTGAGGAATTTTGTTTTATGGACGTTAGGCCACGTTACAAGGCATATTTCTTTGAGCCACAGTTCTTGCTGAAACAGTCTGATCATTGAAGAACTATCTTCAGGAGAAAAGGCTACTCTGACAAAGAGTAGGCCTAGATCTGGAGCTTCAAGTGAAAACAAACTAATTAAGGGAAAAGTTTTCCTCCCATTCAATTTCCACAGATTGAATCAGGAAAGTACTAACAAAACACAGTACTGACATAGTGTTTAAAACAAAAAGGCAGGTGTGGGAACATTTGAACACTGCAAAGGATCTAATTGCCACAGGAGCACACAGAGCCCCTTGACATGTGGTCAAATGCACAGAGGAACCACAAAAAGAAGCCTTCAGACCTGGCTTAATTAACAATACAGTGAGGTTGTCATCTGGGTAACAAAGATAAAGTGGCAGCAGCAAATCATTTGTTTACCGATGCTAGGGTTTTACCTATATCTGTATTTCTAAATGGTCAACACGGCTAAGGTGCACAGTCCCAGTTGCAGATTGCATAGCTAAGGGGTTCCAGGGCTAACAAAAACCCGATTTTCAATTTTTTCTAGTTATTGGCCGATTTTACAAGTTTAAAATGGTGCCATAATCTACTCATTAAGAGATATAATCTTATGTTAAAAATGTAACACGTACAACATATGTTACAATCAGAAACTACATACATGTCTTGAGACAATTATCTCACTGCAAGCAAATATTCAGAGTATATACACTCAGCATTTCAGAATGAGAGCATTTAGTGATTTGCAACAAACTTTTCACATAATTTCAAACCTTTACAAAACTTTTTCTCATCACCCACCCTTCCCTCCCGCAAAATGATGAAAGGAAAAATGTTTATCACTTACTACATTTTTGCTGTTCATGCAGTAAAACTGCCACATCAGGCATCCTGTTTTAATTTATTACTTCGCTACTACTAACTCTATTTACAAGCAGTATCCACATATACCACTAACATACCTGCAAAATTATGTAATTGTATAGCACATAATTCAGGAGATATGGCAAACACTGAAATGCGTGAAAAACTAGCATTCACTTAAAACAGAGTGTAAATTACCCCATACTGTACTCATGCAGTGTCGATACTGAGAACACTTACCAAGTTCCAACCATCTTTAAAAATAATTTCAAAGCTATTTTAAACAATTTCTCACTTACATGCTTGACGTCAAACTGGTTTGCTGTGACTCACTATGTATTCCTTTCCTGTTCCAACCTCTTCCTCTCAGAGTAGCACTTTCAACCTATGTCCTGAATTATTCGCTGGATGTACTCAATCTGTCTTCCTCTACAGTTTCTGCCCTCTACAGCTCCCTCTATTACCATGGAAGTCATTCCCCAATGTCTTAATAGATGTCCTGTCATCCTGCCCTCCTCCTTGTCAGTGTTTTCCACATATTCCTTTCCTCTCCAATTCTGTGCAGAACTACTTCATTTCTTACCTTATCAATCCACGTAATTTCAACATTCGTCTGTAGCACTACAGCTCATATGCTTCAGCTCTCTTCTGTTCTTGTTTTCCCATTATCCATGTTTCACTACCACACAATGCTGTGCTCCAAACATATATTCTTAGAAATTTCTTCCTCATGTTAGATACTAGTATACTTCTCTTTGCCTAGAACACCCTTTTTGCCAGTGTTAGTCTGCTTTTGATATCCTCCTTGCTCCATCTGTCATTAGTTATTTTGTTGCCTAGGTAGCAGAATTCCTTAACTTCATCACCACCAATTCTGATGTTAAGTTTCTTTCTGCTACTTCTCATTACTTTTGTCTTTCTTCGATTTACTCCGAATCCATATTCTGAACTCATTACACTCTTCATTCTATTCAGCATATCACATAATTATTCTTCACTTTCACTCAGGATAGCAATGTCATCAGCGTATTGTATCATTGATATCCTTTCACCCTGAATTATAATTCTATTTATGAACTTTTCTTTTATTTCCATCATTGATTGTTCGATGTACAGATTGAACAGTAATGAGTGAAAGACTGTCATACACCCTTTTTAATCCAAGCAATTTGTTCTTGGTCATCCACTCTTATTATTCCCTCTTGGCTCTTGTACATATTATACACTACTGGCCATTAAAATTGCTACACCAAGAAGAAATGCAGATAATAAACAGGTATTCATTGGACAAATATATTATACTAGAACTGACATGTGATTACATTTTCACGCAATTTGGGCGCATAGATCCTGAGAAATAAGTACCCAGAACAACCACCTCTGGCCATAATAACGGCCTTGATACGCCTAGGTGTTGAGTCAAACAGAGCTTGGATGGCTTGTACAGGTACAGCTGCCCATGCAGCTTCAACACAATGCCACAGTTCATCAAGAGTAGTGACTGGCATTTTGTGACGAGCCAGTTGCTCGGCCACCATTGACCAGACGTTTTCAATTGGTGAGAGATCTGGAGAATGTGCTGGCCAGGGCAGCAGTCGAACATTTTCTGTATCCAGAAAGGCCCATACAGGACCTGCAACATGCATTCATGCATTATCCTGCTGAAATGTAGGGTTTTGCAGGGATCGAATGAAGGGTAGAGCCACGGGTCGTAACACATCTGAAATGTAACGTCCACTGTTCAAAGTGCCGTCAATGCGAACAAGAGGTAACCGAGACGTGTAACCAATGGCACCCAATACCATCATGCCGGGTGATACGCCAGTATGGCGATGATGAATACACTTCCAATGTGCGTTCAGCGCGATGTCGCCAAACACGGATGCGACCATCATGACGCTGTAAACAAAACCTGGATTCATCCGAAAAAATGACATTTTGCCATTCGTACACCCAGGTTCGTCATTCAGTACACCATCACAGGCACTCGTGTCTGTGATGCAGCGTTAAGGGTAACCGCAGCCATGGTCTCCGAGCTGATAGTCGATGCTGCTACAAATGTCATCGAACTGTTTGTGCAGATGGTTGTCGTCTTGCAAACGTCTTCATCTGTTGACTCAGGGATCGAGACGTGGCTGCACGATCCGTTACAGCCATGCGGATAAGATGCCTGTCATCTCGAGTGCTAGTGACACGAGGCCGTTGGGATCCAGCACGGCGTTCCGTATTACCCTCCTGAACCCACCGATTCCATATTCTGCTAACAGTCAGTCACTGGAACCCGACCAAAGCGAGCAGCAATGTCGTGATATGATAAACCGCAATCACAATAGGCTACAATCTGACCTTTAACAAAGTCGGAAATGTGATTGTACGCATTTCTCCTCCTTACACGAGGCATCACAACGTTTCACCAGGCAACGCCGTCAACTGCTGTTTGTGTATGAGAAATCGGTTGGAAACTTTCCTCATGTCAGCATGTTGTAGGTGTCGCCACTGGCGCCAAACTTGTGTAAATGCTCTGAAAAGCTAATCATTTGCATATCACAGCGTCTTCTTCCTGTTGGTTAAATTTTGCGTCTGTAGCATGTCATCTTCGTGGTGTAGCAATTTTAATGGTCAGTAGTGTACTACCTATTTCTTCCTATAGCTTACCCCTATTTTCTCAGAATTTTGAACATATTGCACCACTTTATATTGTCAAACTTTTTCCAGGTCGACAAAGCATATGAATATGTCTCGATATTTCTTTATTCTTGCTCCCATTATCAACCACAATGTCAGAATTGCCTCTCTGACGCCAAACTGATCATCATCTAACCCATCCTCAATTTACTTTTCCATTCTTCTGTATATTATCCTTGTCAGCAACTTGGATGCAGCAACTATTGAGCTGATTGTGCGATAATTCTTCCACTTGTCAGCTCTTGCAGTCTTCAGAATTGGGTGGACGATATTTTTCTGAAAGTCAGATGGTATGTCACCAGACTCATACATTCTACCCATCAATGTGAATAGTCATTTTGTTGCCACTTCCCCGAATGATTTTAGAAATTCTGATGGAATGCTATCTATCCCTTCTGCTTTATTTGGTCTTAAGCCCTTCAAAGCTCTCTTAAATTCCGATTCTAATACTAGATTCCCTATCTCTTCTAAATTCACTCCTGTTTCTTCTTCTATCACTTCAGACCAATCTTCCCCCTCATAGAGGCCTTCAATGTGCTCTTTCCACTTATCTGCTCTCTCCTGCACTTCCTACTTACTTCATTTTTCAGTGACTTGTATTTCCGTACTCCTGATTTTCACAGAACATTTTTGTACTTACTTCTTTCATCGATCAGCTGAAGTATTTCTTCTGTTACCCATGGTTTCTTTGCAATAACCTTCTTTGTAACTATGTTTTTCTTACCAACTTCTGTGACTACTCTTTTTAGAGATGTCCATTCCTCTTCAACTGTACTGCCTACTGCACTTCTCCTTATTGCTGTATTCACAGCCTTAGAGAGCTTCCAGCGTGTCTCTCCATTCCTTAGTACTTCTGTATCCTACATCTTTGCTAATTGATTCTTCCTGATTAATCTCTTAAACTTCAACCTACTCTTCATCACTATTAAATTGTGGTGAGTCTTCATCTGCTCCTGGGTAAGTCTAACAATCCAGTATCTGATTTCAGAATTTTTGTCTGACCTTGATGTAATCTTTCGATATCACCCAGCCTTTTCCAAGTATACCTCCTCCTCTTGTGATTCTTGAACTGAGTATTGCCATTACCAGCTGAAATTTAGTACGGAACTCAATCTTTCTCCCCTCTAATTCCTCATCCCAAACCCACATTCTCCTGTAACCTTTTCTTCTACTCCTTCCCCTACAACTGCATTCCAGGCCCCCATCATTATTAGATTTTCATGTCATTTTACTATTGTATTACCTTTTCAATAACCTCATATACTTTCTCTCTCTCTCAATCTTCAGCTTGTGATATCAGTATGCTTACCTGTACTATCATTGTCAGTGTTGGTTTGCTGTCGATTCTGATCACAACAGCCCTATCACTGTAATGTTCACAATAACTTGTTCTCTGCCTTACCTTCCTATTCATAAAGAATAATACCCACATTAAACCATTTTCTGCTACTGCTGATATTACCCTATTCTCATCCGACCAGAAATCCCTGTTTTCTTTCCATTTCACTTCACTGACCCCTACTGTATCTAGACTGAGCCTTTGCATTTCCCTTTTCAGATTGTATAGCTTCCCTACAGCATTCAAGCTTCTGACATTCCAGACCCCGACTCATAGAAAGTTTTCCTTCCATTGATTATTCAGTCTTTTTCTCATGGTCACCTCCTCCCCGGCAGTCCCCTCCCAGAGATACGAATGAGGGGACTATTCCAGAATCTTTTGCCAATGAAGAGATCATGACACTTTTTCAATTACAGGACACATGTCCTATGGATACATGTTATGTATGTTTAATGCAGTGGTTTCTGTTCTTTCTGCGTCCTCATGCTGTTGATGTTTGCCAATTATTTTACTTTTAATGGCAGTTTCCCACCCCAAGGACATGAGTGTACCCTGAAACTCTGTTTGCTCCTTCGCCCCCTTCAACAAGGCCATTGGCAGAATGAGGGTGACTCCTTATGCTGAAAGTTGTGATTTAAACGAGTATTTCGCTCTCATAAAAGTATATGGCCGAATGAGTCACCATGCAGGAATTGTGAAATGAACCATGTCGTCCAGGACCGGATGCCACAAATGGCGGAGATTCACCACGAGAGAGAGAAACGCACAGGTGTCTGTTGTCTATTGGGGCCTAAGTGCTGTAGTGTACAAGTGAGAAAGACGAGAACTTACATCATAGGGAAACACAGTAGAATCCGTTTGTGGCCAAGGAGGTGTAGCAGTGTTAAATATGGCAGACCTAAGATTGGCCATAAAGGGAAACATTTATGAAAACTATTTAATTCTGTAGTAATGGAGGGAATCAAGCCACAGTAATTTTAATTTGCTATCCTCCATAAAATGTCATGGTGATCCTAATAAAACTTTAGTATTGATTGTATCTATAATAGTTTACAATTTACTGTTAAAGTGAAATTCACAAGTTTGTAACAAAGATCTCAGAGCTAAAATCTGAACGCTTTAGTTGATCTTAATGATCGACAGTTCATATATAAGCGCATCATTAAAATGACAAATGTTGTAAATATCAACTCTGTAACTTCGTTTAGTTAAAAGATATAGTAAATTTAAATTATCAGTATTTTCAGTTAAGCATGAGATCATCATTTCCTCCACACAAAACACACTGAACGATGACAGCAAGACACCTTACTGAATCATTAGGTAATGGAATATTTGTTGTGAAGTTTAGTGCATAATACTTACTTTTGTTCTTGATCTATTTATCAGAAAGCACATTGGTGCGGAGCTACTGGCCATGGCATTCAAGGTTAAGAAGGAAATTCTATTGGTTTTATGTAAAAGAATTTTACATTTATTATGTAATGGATATTATTGTTACTTTATTTAGAACGTGAAAGTGGTCAAGCTTTGATTATTTAAATATGCTAAAACGTAAAGTAGTGTAGAGTAAGCTGTAGCCAATCAGATGGACAGCTTCAGGAAAGGGAACTGCACTAGTCAGTTGAGCAAAGATGTTCGGTGTGTGGGAAATGAAGTCGGATACAGACAGTGGGCAGTTCTGGTCTAGACACCAAAGGGCGAGTGCTGGTAGAGACGCGAACATGAACAGTCGGTCTTTAGGCAGCTAGGAAGTGAAACGACTTTGAAAATTTCACATTGTGTGGTATCGTGGGTCTTAGTCTCTGAGCGGTGAGCAGCCACGTGCCTGGCGTAAACTCTAACTTTTCATGTAGTTAATAATGTGGAGTAATGAACTTGCAATTCATGAGGAGATTGTGAATGATCGAACTGTGTCAAATGGATATGGGCTCGAGTTTAACAGTAATTCTAAATACGACCACTTTCGCTATTAGTTTGCTGTCTGAATAAACATTATTCTAACCAATTCGCAACTGTGTGGCCTACATCATTTATGAACCGTTAATTTAGTTCCCAAAGTTTTGTATGTTATATTAACTTTGTATTTCGCAAACTTGCCATCAGCCAGGCAATTTAACCAAAGGGTCACAAATGTCTGATGTAGGGTGTGTAATGCAACACGTGCGGTTCAACCCCTAGATGAGTTTGGGGCATGACATTTCCACAATGATGAACCACATGTGAGCCCAAACATCTTTGTTACGTTAGCTCGCAAAGTCTTGGGCCGCCAATAGAGTTGGTATGTAACATGACTGCTTTTGTTGGTGAACCTGCCTCTGACAGGAGAAGATATGTGTTGGAACTGGAGAAGGATGTGTTGGATGCATGTATCATACAGGCCCTGCATCTGGGTCTTCCACAAGAGCATGTCCTATGTTGCAAGGCATTGGGAGTACAAATGGCATTGGGATGGAATAAGATACTTTGTAGATTGTGTGAGTGGTGAAATACCACTTGGGAAGGGGGTGAGGACTGTTTATATGATGTAGGATGTTTCTCATTTCTGGGCATAAATCCTCATATTATAAAATGCCTGCAACATATCCTTCGCCAGGATTTCTGCCTGGAAATGAGGAACGTTCTATATCCTACAAACAGTGCTCACCCCTTCCAAAATGGTATTTCACTGCCCACCCAATCCAAAAAGTATCTTATTCCATCATTAAGCCACACCTACTGCCAGTCCCTTGCCACATAGGTAATCCCCCTATGGAAGACCCAGGTGCAGGAACTGTCTGATACAGCCCTCCCCACCCTCTCCCCATCCTACATATCTGCTCCAGTCCCAACACAGGCATATCTTTTCCTATCAGAGACAGCAGGGTGTAATGGGACACCATCCTCTAACACTACCTTTTTTTTATATAGAAATAACCGATACCATGTATACTATCACTTCTTGTAAAGGTGAACATTATATCAGCTGTTTAACTGAATGAACTTCATATGATTTTGTATACGATGTGTTATGTTTCGGGCTAAAATATGTAAAAAGAAATCAATTTGTTAGTACTCTGCATGTAGAGTTAAAATTACTCTTCTTTTAGAAATATCTGAAATTACGAAATATCTGGCATACTTAAAATTCCTATTATTGATTGCACAATCTAACATTAATTATTAAATCTATTTCTGGATTCATTTATAAAATAATGATATAATGTGGTAAAGATTCTTCTTCTGTCAAGAAAGTTTGTAAACTCTTTTGCTTTGTAAATTCTTTGGAATATTGTTGAGTACCGCAGAATGTGGGTAGTAGAGGGCATGCCTCTGATGGAACCACGACGTGTAGCCAGGCAAATGGAGATACAGAATAAGGATCCTTTTTGAGCTCTGTCAGATGCTGATAATGAGTGTGTGGCATCTCCGGGTCCTTCATCGTGATCACTCAACATTTGAAGCTATTCACGCCCAGTAAATAGGGTGATTCTGTGACAGTGTCACAAACTTTCAGGGACGTAGGGTAAATGCACCAATTTGAGGTAAGGGACCCTGGTCTGGAAATGACAACCTAAAGTTATATATGAAAATCACTTTGCTTCCTCCGAAAATGAGCCCTTTCTACTGCAAGCTTTTTGCTTTCCGTATTTTGGGAGGAGGTTGTATGGACCAAAATAAAGACAAAAAAGGTCCAGTGAAGCTGAGCTCTAAAGTACATACCTTAAGAGCTATGAGCTCTTGTTCATCTTTGTTACTGTAAAACACATCTCTTCTGTTGGACAAGTCCTTATAGCTCGTAAGGATACAGGGTACTTTCCCAGCTCAATATTATGTAAAAATCAACACCTATTTCTTTCAGGCACTGTTTATAATGTATATGTTTTACAGACTTTTTGTTGATAACAGGTAAAGCAGCATACTTTCTAAACAGATTAGAAGTATTTTGAATATTTTTGAACTTGTTTAGGGCTATTTAAAAAATTACAAAGAAATTGATGCAATTTTTTTCCACAATGCTTCCTCAAATTGAGGTACCATTTAATCCAATGTTATGCATTTGAAGGAGACCAAATTTTTACCAGATATGTATGACATGATGACTGTGGTACCAGACCTATTTAATTCCACCTAAATATGTATATCAAAATGATAAAAAATTACCACATCTTACATTTTAATTTTTATAATTTTTTTCCTAATAAAATGTTATTTTTCTATAATTTAGTTGACTCTGCAATAAAGCTTAGGTCTACTACATAACTACGGACTATTGCAAGTTACAGAAAAAATTTAAAGAAATGCTTTATAAACTTTAGGAAATATTTGTACCTGAATTTTTAAAAATACAATTTGCGGGAAACTGCGAATGACGATATGAGTCCAATTAAACCATGCCTCAGAACATTCCTGAAGCATAGTCTTCATCCTGTAAAATTTCTTCATCTTCAAGCTTCCTCTTGGCATTCATTCTAGCACTTCTTGCTCCTTTGGTAACTTGAAGAGCGATTCAGCTTCATGCACCCACTGTCTGTCACACGCAAGCAATTGATCTTCCATATTAGAGTCACATTTTATGCCTAATTTTCTCAGGACTTTCAACCTTCCTATCTCTCCATCATTGAAACGTATCACTGCATCTAGTACACTAACTTTTAATGTATTTAATCCTACAAAAACATTCTTGGGTAATCTTTCCCATATGCAAAGTTTGAAACTTTCATTTGTATTCTGAGTGCCCCCATGAAGATGTTTACTAAGCAAAACAGGGTCACTCAGGTCTCTAAAAATTGGTTTTATTTCAGTCATAACAGGCTCAGGTAGCGAACGCTTTTTAATTGTATATTTGACCACTTTCTTTTGCTTTTTGGTAATCACACCAAGAACCTGCTTCTTTAGGACAAAGTCCGTGAACAGGGTGGTCATCTGTGGACAACTTATGAAAGTAGGTGGCCCATACAGCTTTTCTCATTGCTGTAACATCATTCAGAGGTGTAGTTCGTCTAATGGCCAGTCCATAACAACACTGAAGACTGTCTATTTCAGTTTCTGTCAATTTGCCTCGGCCAGACAGAGATTTTCGATCAGATAGCAACTTTCCTTCCATTTCTCTTTGTAGCTTCCTCAATCTAGCACCCATCCTCTTTTGCAAATGTCCACAACATTCCAGTTTTGTTACCAAGGTACGACCATAAACATTGAACTCATTAATTTTACTGAAAGCTTTAGAGTCCCCATCGCCTAGGTACTTCATATATCTAATGTTATGAACGGGCAGTGACCTCTGAAATATTTTTAGAGGTCCATCACACTCTATATCTTGTATAAGAACATGATGAAAGGCCCCCAGGATGCCATAAAATTAAGATTTATTAAAAAACAAAAAAATTGAAACACCGAGTAACCAGAGGGTTGGCAAAAACATTAATTATGAATGCGCGGTAAGGTGCAGACAAATGAAAACATTTTCTCATTCATTTTGTTGTACAGTTCTTTTTTTTTTGACAGACACAGTCAAACTCTCTCATATGTAGAAGGACGATGAGGATGTGCGATTTTAGAGATGAAGTATTGTGATGTCAATGTATTGTATGTGTGAGTGAATAAAGTAATGTTAAAGAACCATATCAAACATTTTATTTGTTGAAGTAAATGAAGAGGAAAGTTACAGGAAGAGGATTTTCGTGATTACGACAAGCGCTGGTGTCCCGGAGTCCTCCACCGCCTGCAGCTTCAACAAAAATGTAAGGAAGTCCGATGCCCAAAAGAATGCCAATAACCACAGAACATTTTAACAATGCAACTATATTCATATTAAAAAAAAAAAAAAAAAGTGATGTAACTTACCAAACAAAAGCGTTGGTATGTTGATAAGAGACACAAACACACAAAATTCAAGCTTTAACCCATGGTTGCTTCATTCAAAAACAGAAAGAGAAAGTAAGATGACAGAAAAGATTTCGAAATGCAACAGTGACAATAACAAACGTATTCATATTCAATTTTATTTATTTACATTTTTTTGTGTATTACAACCTCCACTGTAACCATAATAATTTTTAGAACACTGATGTTCAATATGTCCTTCAGTGTTACCATGGCAGGTGTGGCAGTACTTAGATAAGCACTCAACATCAACTTTTCCATTCTCCAGAGAAGTAGCACTTACAACACCATTGAAGGAACGATGTCCTCAATGTTGCAATGTCCCATCAAGTGCAACAGCAATGTCCGTCATTCCACTAATCTTTACAGTTTCTTCTACTGCACGTTTCATTGATGCTTTAGACACAACTAAAAGTATTTTTATGTACTTGCTGAACCTACTGGAAGGAGGACAAAGGCCCATCAAACCACAAGACGTTTGAGCAGCCTTTTTTCCTTTCCTTATTGCACACATTGCATACACTAACACCAAATTCACATCATATGAATTATGCACAGTTTTAGAAGTCATTTTCGAGGTAGATTTATTGCAGGATCTACATAGAACAACTAATTTTGGCGCTAAACCCTTCCTGCTATTTTGTTGTTCAGTTATGATGATGATGATGGTGATGATGTTTGGTTTGTGGGGCACTCAACTGCATGGTTATCAGCGCCCGTACAAATTCCCAATTTTTGCTTAATCCAAACTTGACACTTTCATGAATGATGATGAAATGATGCGGACAAAACAAACACTCAGTCATCTAGAGGCAGATGAAAATCCCTGAACACCACCAGGAATCGAACCTGGAAGCGAGAACGCGACCGCGAGACCATGAGCTGCAGTCATTGTTCAGTTATTTCCAGAGAGCCTACACCATCACACTGTTTACGTTTCGCCACTTCCTTTATCAAAGAAGATAAGATGCCCACAGCAGCAACAACAACAAATCCACTACAAAGAGCGTCATTGTTAACACAAAAATTTGAATCACCAAGAGGCATGCTATGTGGCAGTTTCTTCCCTGAAGAACTGATACATAGGTTACTTTCCACAGTGTGGCTTGCTTTTCTTGTGAACTGGTTACCACAGAATTTACTTTTATTGAATTTCTTGGCATGTGGCATAGTTTGTATTTATTGCACACTACTACACTATCTAGCTGTAAAATACTAACACGAATTCTTTACAGACGAATGGAAGAACTGGTAGAAGCGGACCTCGGGGAAGATCAGTTTGGATTCCGTAGAAATGTTGGAACACGTGAGGCAATACTAACCTTACGACTTATCTTAGAAGAAAGATTAAGAAAAGGCAAACCTAAGTTTCTAGCATTTGTAGACTTAGAGAAAGCTTTTGACAATGTTGACTGGAATAATCTCTTTCAAATTCTAAAGGTGGCAGGGGTAAAATACAGGGAGCGAAAGGCTATTTACAATTTGTACAGAAACCAGATGGCAGTTATAAGAGTCGAGGGGCATGAAAGGGAAGCAGTGGTTGAGAAAGGAGTGAGACAGGGTTGTAGCCTCTCCCCGATGTTATTCAATCTGTATATTGAGCAAGCAGTAAAGGAAACAAAAGAAAAATTCGGAGTAGGTATTAAAATTCATGGAGAAGAAGTAAAAACTTTGAGGTTCGCCGATGACATTGTAATTCTGTTGGAGACAGCAAAGGACTTGGAAGAGCAGTTGAACGGAATGGACAGTGTCTTGAAAGGAGGATATAAGATGAACATCAACAAAAGCAAAACGAGGATAATGGAATGCAGTCAAATTAAATCGGGTGATGCTGAGGGGATTAGATTAGGAAATGAGACATTTAAAGTAGTAAAGGAGTTTTGCTATTTAGGGAGTAAAATAACTGATGATGGTCGAAGTAGAGAGGATATAAAATGTAGACTGGCAATGGCAAGGAAATCGTTTCTGAAGAAGAGAAATTTGTTAACATCGAGTATAGATTTAAGTGTCAGGAAGTCGTTTCTGAAAGTATTTGTATGGAGTGTACCCATGTATGGAAGTGAAACATGGACGATAACCAGTTTGGACAAGAAGAGACTAGAAGCTTTCGAAATGTGGTGCTACAGAAGAATGCTGAAGATAAGGTGGGTAGATCACGTAACTAATGAGGAGGTATTGAATAGGATTGGGGGGAAGAGAAGTTTGTGGCACAACTTGACTAGAAGAAGGGATCGGTTGGTAGGACATGTTTTGAGGCATCAAGGGATCACAAATTTAGCATTGGAGGGCAGCGTGGAGGGTAAAAATCATAGAGGGAGACCAAGAGATGAATACACTAAGCAGATTCAGAAGGATGTAGGTTGCAGTAGGTACTGGGAGATGATGAAGCTTGCACATGATAGAGTAGCATGGAGAGCTGCATCAAACCAGTCTCAGGACTGAAGACCACCACCACCACCACCACCACCACCACCACACAACAACAACAACAACAACAACAACATCTTTCAGAACTATTGTTGTTGTTGTTGTGGTCTTCAGTCCTGAGACTGGTTTAATGCAGCTCTCCGTGCTACTCTATCCTGTGCAAGCTTCTTCATCTCCCAGTACTTACTGCAACCTACATCCCTCTGAATCTGCTTAGTGTATTCACCTCTTGGTCTTCCTCTATGATTTTTACCCTCCACACTGCCGTCCAATGCTAAATTTGTGGTCCCTTGATGCCTCAGAACATGTCCTACTAACCGGTCCCTTCCTCGTGTCAAGTTGTGCCACAAACTCCTCTTCTCCCCAATCCTATTCAATACCTCCTCATTAGTTACGTGATCTACCCACCTTATCTTCAGCATTCTTCTGTAGCACCACATTTCGAAAGCTTCTATTCTCTTCTTGTCCAAACTGGTTATCGTCCATGTTTCATCTCCATACATGGCTATACTCCATACAAATACTTTCAGAAACGACTTCCTGACACTTAAATCTATACTCGATGTTAACAAATTTGTCTTCTTCAGAAACACTTTCCTTGCCATTGCTAGTCTACATTTTATATCCTCTCTATTTCGACCATCATCAGTTATTTTGCTCCCCAAATAGCAAAACTCCTTTACTACTTTAAATGTCTCATTCCCTGATGTAATTCCCTCAGCATCAGCCGACTTAATTCGACTACATTCCATTATCCTCGTTTTGCTTTTGTTGATGTTCATCTTATATCCTCCTTTCAAGACACTTTCCATTCCGTTCAACTGCTCTTCCAAGTCCTTTGCTGTCTCCGACAGAATTACAATGTCATCGGCGAATCTCAAAGTGTTTATTTCTTCTCCATGGATTTTAATATCTACTCCAAATTTTTCTTTTGTTTCCATTACTGCTTGCTCAATATACAGATTGAATAACATCGGGGAGAGGCTACAACCCTGTCTCACTCCCTTCCCAACCGCTGCTTCCCTTTCATGCCCCTCGACTCTTATAACTGCCATCTGGTTTCTGTACAAACTGTAAATATCCTTTCGCTCGCTGTATTTTACCCCTGCCACCTTTAGAATTTGAAAGGGAGTATTCCAGTCAACATTGTCAAAAGCTTTCTCTAAGTCTACAAATGCTAGAAACGTAGGTTTGCCTTTCCTTAATCTTTCTTCTAAGGTAAGTCTTAAGGTCAGTATTGCCTCACGTGTTCCAATATTTCTACGGAATCCAAACTGATTTTCCCCAAGGTTGGCTTCTACTAGTTTTCCCATTCGTCTGTAAAGAATTCGCATTAGTATTTTGCACCTGTCGCTTATTAAACTAATTATTCGGTAATTTTCACATCTGTCAACACCTGCTTTCTTTGGGATTGCAATTATTGTATTCTTCTTGAAGTCTGAAGGTATTTCGCCTGTCTCATTCATATTGCTCACCAGATGGTAGAGTTTTGTCAGTACTGGCTCTCCCAAGGCTGTCAGTAGTTCTAATGGAATGTTGTCTACCCCCGGGACCTTGTTTTGACTCAGGTCTTTCAGTGCTTCTGTCAAACTCTTCCCTCAGTATCGTATCTCCCATTTCATCTACATCCTCTTCCATTTCCAGAATATTGTCCTCAAGTATGTCGCCCTTCCACCTTTCTGCTTTCCCTTCTTTGCTTAGAACTGGGTTTCTATCTGAGTTCTTGATATTCATACAAGTGGTTCTCTTTTCTCTAAAGGTCTCTTTAATTTTCCTGTAGGCAGTATCTATCTTACCCCTAGTGAGATAAGCCTCTACATCCTTACATTTGTCCTCTAGCCATCCCTGCTTAGCCATTTTGCACTTCCTGTCGATCTCATTTTTGAGACGTTTGTATTCCCTTTTGCCTGCTTCATTTACTGCGTTTTTATATTTTCTCTTTTCATCAATTAAATTCAATATTTCTTCTGTTACCCAAGGATTTCTACTAGCCCTCATCTTTTTACCTACTTGATCCTCTGCTGCCTTCACTACTTCAACCCTCAGAGCTACCCATTCTTCTTCTACTGTATTTCTTTCCCCCCCATTTGTGACAATTGTTCCCTTATGCTCTCCCTGAAACTCTGTACAACCTCTGGTTTAATCAGTTTGTCCAGATCCCATCTCCTTAAATTCCCACCTTTTTGCAGTTTCTTCAGTTTTAATCTACAGCTCATAACCAATAGATTGTGGTCAGAGTCCACATCTGCCCCTGGAAATGTCTTACAATTTAAAACCTGGTTCCTAAATCTCTGTCTTACCATTATATAATCTATCTGATACCTTCTAGTATTTCCAGGATTCTTCTTTTATGATTCTTGAACCAAGTGTTAGCTATGATTAAGTTATGCTCTGTGCAAAATTCTACCAGGCGGCTTCCTCTCATTTCTTAGCCCTAATCCATATTCACCTACTACGTTTCCTTCTTCTTCCTTTTCCTATTGTCGAATTCCAGTCACCCATGACTATAAAATTTTCGTCTCCCTTCACTACCTGAATAATTTCTTTTATCTCATCATACATTTCATCAATTTCTTCATCAACTGCAGAGCTAGTTGGCATATGAACTTGTACTATTGTAGTAGGTGTGGGCTTCGTGTCTATCTTGACCACAATAATGCGTTCACTATGCTGTTTGTAGTAGCTTACCCACACTCCTATTTTTTTATTCATTATTAAACCTACTCCTGCATTACCCCTATTTGATTTTGTATTTATAACTCTGTATTCACCTGACCAAAAGTCTTGTTTCTCCTGCCACCGAACCTCACTAATTCCCACTATATCTAACTTTAACCTACCGATTTCCCTTTTTAAGTTTTCTAACCTACCTGCCTGATTAAGGGATCTGACATTCCACGCTCCGATCCGCAGAACGCCTTTTCTTTCTCATGATAACGACGTCCTCTTGAGTAGTGCCTGCCTGGAGATCGGAATGGGAGACTATTTTACCTCCGGAATATTTTACCCAAGAGGATGCCATCATCATTAACTATACAGTAAAGCTGCATGCCCTCGGGAAAAATTATGGCTGTAGTTTCCCCTTGCTTTCAGCCGTTCGCAGTACCAGCACAGCAAGGCCGTTTTGGTTAGGGTTACAAGACCAGATCAGTCAATCATCCAGACTGTTGCCCTTGCAACTACTGAAAAGGCTGCTGCCCCTCTTCAGGAACCACACATTTGTCTGGCCTCTCAACAGATACCCTTCCGTTGTGGTTGCACCTATGGTACGGCCATCTGTATCGCTGAGGCACGCAAGCCTCCCCACCAACGGCAAGGTCCACGGTTCATGGAGGGAGGTCAGAACCATTAGTTACTGCCTTTGGGAGAAGATGAGGATAGGTTGGTTAAAGTTACATTAAAAATACACACACACACACACACACACACACACACACACACACACACACAGACACAGACACAGACACACCATCAGCCTTACTTCACATGATTCCACATAAATACAAATGCTTCACAGGTATCAGAAGTATATGGGCAGGGTGGAAACACGGACAAGGAAAAAAATGTCCCGGATTTCCCGACTAAGAGAACACTTTCTCCCAGGTGAAAACACCCTTTTTCCGTGTTAAGTGACAGTATATTTTCCCTCGGAACTGAATGGTTATGGTTTTATACACAGGCGTAGAATTTCCCGGCACTTTAGAAAACTAAACTCAGGGAAAAAAACATGTTTTGCAAAGATTTTGATGTGAAGCAACATGTACCCTGGATATTTTCGTATTGCTAAAGTATAAATTCTAATTCCATCAAAAACTGCATGTTACTTTCCCAAGCAATGAAATCGGGATTGCGATGCGCTTTTGTAAGCCAGTCACACTCATGTCACATGATCTCACCAGCCGATGACAGCTGATATTCAGAGCATAGTGCACGTGATGTAGTCAGCCAATAGCAAGATCACTGTTAAGTAGCGTGGACACACAAACAAGAAAAGTCAATTGTTTAAATTGATATACATAGTGTTACTACAAGAAAAGAAAAGCTTTCACATATAATATTCGTCTCTAAGGTTAATACTGCAAGAGAAGCTAAGCTTCCACATATAATGCTGATCTTTTTGCGCATGTTACACTTTAAGATATATCACACAAATGTGCCAGTAAAAATTTTAATAGTGAGATAAATGTCTGATCTGCTGGGCTCGAAATTCTTCTAAATGGCTCGTCATCAAAGAGTTGATTTTTAAATGAGAGTCAAACGCTGTGTGATTTAAGAAATTCATTGTACATTCTCGCACATAGTTCAATTTGCATAAAGGAAATTTATTTTTAAAGTAACACTGTTCAAATCACTATTCACAATATTTTCCCGCAATTTGTTAGAAATAGGTTCATTTCAGCAGTTGCTAGAGAGCGCCAGATGATAGGTGCCACTGCGCTTGCGCAGCTACGATGACGGAGGAGGCCCGTATGTTCGTAATTGTAAAACATTAGAAGATCTTACATTATGTCATAAAAGAAACAAGACATCAGAGGATACCCCAAGAGCATCGGAATGTGCACATTTAAAGTGCATACTTAAAGTGCACATTCGTATGTCCAGATTCCCAATGAAGTAGTCCTCGACCAGATATTATAAGCTTTTCAGTGTGGTTTTCGAGACATAAATTTTGTTGGGGTACCAATGCTGTACTATCTCATGTTTGGTTCTTTATTATGGCATAATGCCGCACATGCTAGAAGATGAAAACGTGCACTTGAAATGCATCAAACAGTTGAACCTAGCCAATAGTGTGGAATTAAACACTTCGTTTCAAATGCACTGACTGCCTCAGCGGAAAAGTTTGATAAAAGCCAAGTTTCTTTAGCATACCCACAAAAACAAAGTCACTGTGCTTGACTGTCAGAAAGGTGGAAATAAAATAAAATCTGAAACTAATAACAAATTTTTGCCTTCCGTAATTGTGTGAATGTGTTTTAATTCACTTGATAGCTTCCGGCCAAAGAAATCCATTTTGTTTTCATTTGACGTGAGAGCATTAAATGACGAGGAAGCAGCAAACAGCGTAAACACGGGTCACGTGGAGACTATCCACTTCCCCACTATAACTCAGACTGCTCTGCGCATCAGCCCCGGATCTATGATACTTCCGAACCGGGACAATACTTCCCTCACGAGCGATTGAGATAGGTCAAAAATTTATAAAAATTCGAGTTTTCAAAAATATGTTCATTTTGTAGTGCACATCTTGCTGAAGAATCTGATACATAAAACATGTGTGTTCGAGGAAATGTAAGACATTTGATCTTAAGTGTGCCCACGTACAGTGCCACGCCTCTTCACACAGCATGTCACCTGTATTTCGCTCTGTGGAATTGAAACGTGTATATTTTGTAATGGATGCTGTCAAACTATATTCAGGATAGTGGAAATTAAAATGCCCTGTGGTGCCTCTCCTGCTTCCAGTTGGCTGGTTTGACATCCTGCCCCTCTTTTTTATTTATTTATTTTTTAAAGGAAGCTTGCAATTAATATTGGATGGGATTATTTGTGATCGGGAGAACAAGAACTCTTCAGAAAATTTGCACTCTTTATTGCCTATTAGCTAATAACTTGCTGTTTTGTGTGACATAAAATTAAATATAGGGTACATAAAACCAGTAAACACAAGAGACAAGAAAGACGGTACACATTTTTTCAATCCTCAGTTCCTAACATTTTTCTCTCTCTAATCATGCTAAAGCTTTAAAAGGCATGCTTTCCTTTCTGTGAAAGAATCTGTTACCTCATCAAAGTTTGTGAAACGTCTTCTACATGAAAAATCGAAATGTCGTTGTCTAATACTGAAAAAGCTGTTAATACAAATAGCACCCAAGACTGGTGTGGTTTCTCGATCTGGTTATGTCTATTTTGTCACTGTCTGCTTGATAAAACAAAAATAGGCCTTTGTAATATAGCAGCAATTTTAACACACCAAATAAACGAGACTGTTCTAACACAAATGGTCATTTTTATAACACGACAGAACATAATTCATAAAGCACCAATATCAAATGCCTGTTAGGCCTACTACAGGCAAAAAGCTTTATGTTAGGAAACAGTTTCACATTTCATTCATATGCTCCAGTTTCTCAAGCATGAGATATGCTCCAGTTTCTCAAGCATGAGATATGCTCCAGTTTCTCAAGCATGAGATATGCTCCAGTTTCTCAAGCATGAGATATGCTCCAGTTTCTCAATCATGAGATATGCTCCAGTTTCTCAATCATGAGATATGCTCCAGTTTCTCAAGCATGAGATAGAAAAGTAGTAGTACGAATTTTTTACATAAATTTGGTATCGTGATGTTTTTCCATAATTTGTGTGATGTCCCCGTTTCTTCTCCTTCCTCATTCTAACAAACAATCTTATAACTAATTCTGTAACTATTCCTGCTATTGTCAAAACTTCTCTGCCAGTTAACTTCACTAACCCTGACAGAATCATCGGTTTCGTTATCCCGCAATTATTCCAGGTTAGGCGTTGTAAAACGTTCATAGAACACGTTTTCCGCACTTCTTCCAGAACAGAACTTAAGCGGCTGTTAGTCTGGGATTGTACAACTGGTCCTTACTAGTGTAGCAATCTGACCAAAACTTTTCTGTCAAAATTTCATTTTCTTGGATACACCCAGAAGATAATACATAATCTTTCCTACCTGTTATTCCTGTTAGTCATTCATTTCCACTCTGGTAATCTGAATCTATGGATTTCGCTAGTAAATACAACAACGCTGATCATTCGCAAACCCAATCAACCACATAATCAGACAGTGACTTGCATTCATCAGCTCGGCTTTATTCCGCTCAGCTCACATAGACCCGTCCCCTTTTGTCTGCAGGAAAGTTTATTTCTAGGCACGACGAGAATTCTTCTGACAGACATCACGTACACTAAGCACGCATTCAAAAATCAACTTTTGGTTCATTCAGAAATCAAGTTAGAAGGTGCTAAAAAATGTTAAAAAACCAACATGGATGTGTTCAAATTCATATGAATAATCTGTAGACCAACGTGCACTTTCCTCAAGAATATGAATATGAATATGCCCCCCCCCCCCCCCCCTCCCCTATGAAGCATTGCATACTCTCTTCCTAAAGCCTTTGACACATTTTGCTGCTGGCAGACACTTGTATGAGTCCTGTGTTTTGGTGTTGTATATGGTGCATTTCCTTTGCAAGTTAAGTTTTATTTTCAATTTTTCATCTTTTATTGCTGCAGTCGTATTTTGCAGTAGCGGGATATAGTAATATCCTTTGTTAGAATATTGGTTCTTACCAGGCAAAATTACAAAAATTTAAATGATAACTAAAACAATGAAAAATTCCCAGAATTCGAAAAAATTCCGAGGTTTTTCCCAGTTTTCTCCCGGATTTATCCCGGATCTCCCAGTTGTCCCAGGTCGTATACACCCTGACAGGACAATCAAATGGGAACTGAACACCCAGCATGATAGTCCGCAGGACAGATGGCCCCACTGTTGTTGGCATACTGACCAAGTGTGGTTGTCCAGCTGTTGACACGGAGGCAAGCAAAAAAGAACAGAGGCGCGTGGTTTGTTTTCTGGTGGCTGAGTGTGCTGGAGTAAGTGAAATTCATTGCCGCATGTCTTCTTTGTATGGTAAACACTGCGTGTCCCTGAATTGTGTGCACAAGTGGCAGAGGACGTTCCGCGAAGCGCGCACATCAGTACGAGACTATCTATGTCCAGGACAGGACCATTGAGGCATTATCCCCGATACGATGGGCCAGATTAATGACCCTATCCGAGGAGACCAATGAATCATGGACGATGAAATTTTGTGTTCAGGGCGGTGTTAGCCTTGGCTCCGGGCATGCCATTGTGCACGAGGTCATCAAAGACCATTTGCATCACCACAAAATTTAGGTGGAGTGGATGACCCATCACCTCACCGGGGGACAAAATGGTGTGAAATCCAAGTTATCTGCTATGGTATCATGAGGAAGGACACGTGTATCTGTCCTGTATTGTCACAGGGGATAGTGCCGCCATTTTGGGCCCCATGGCAAATGTCAAAGTCAACAGTGGAAACATATCTTCCCTGCCAAAGACATCCAAAGCTGTTCACACACATTCCGGTAAGGTGAGAATGATTTCTTCCTTTGATGACTGCAGGGGCCCCTCTGTTCATCGAGTTCTTAGAGTGAGGAGTGACAATCGATGCGCGGTGTTGTGAAGACACTATGCAGAAACTGCAAGGCACCATAAAGTCAAAAAGCCCAGGAATGTTTACATAGAATCATCCTGTTGTACTGTAACACATGCCACCACACTGCCTACGAGTCGAAGGCTACATCTCACTGATTTGTTTGGGAAACACTACATCTTCCATAGAGCCCAGATCTTTCACTGTGTGACTTTCACATCTTTGGTGACCCAATGAAAGACACGCATGGACATTAGTTTCAATTGGACAAGGAAGTGGAAGAGTGGGTGCAGTTGTGGATTTGTCAGCGATCGGCCACTTTCTGTAAACAGGAATTGAGCGTTTTGTCTCTAAGTGGGATAAATGTAGTAACATATGTGGTGATTGTTTTTGAAGGGAACCATTTCATGATTCCGTTGTGGCAGATGTTCAGTTTTCATTTGACAGCCCCTCATATATGTCAGAGGGTGCACAGTGGATGAGCCTCCATGTGTGAAGTTCCTCAGCATCTAGATAGATGATAAAGTATGTGGGTAAGTTAACCAAAAAACCCAGTTTTGCACTCCAAAAACACTCTTGCTGTGTTGACCCGCAGACTTGACTACTATCATACTTTCACTCAATTCCGCCCTATGGCAAAGCCTGGGGCAAATGCTGCTAAGACAAAAAACTGTGCAATAACTATATTACAGAAGGCTCTTCAAGGAGCTAGGGATTCTTACACTTTCATGCTAATACTCCCTAATGGTATTTGCGGTTAATAAAAAGAGTGTACTATGGATGAATACAGCAATTCACAACCACATACTAGAAGTAGAAATAATTTGCATGTAGGCTATGCATCTCTCTCTCTACGATTACGAATGGAGTGTAATGTTCTGGAGCAAATGTCTAATATTAGGTTGCAGTTGACATCAGGCAGGAAAATGGAAACACTCAAATATTTAAAAATGAAGTACAAGATTATCTCATTAACCACTCCTGCTACCTTAGTTCAAGAATGTAAATTCTGCCTTTGTTATTGTATAGAGAGCTGTGAATGGTTTACATAAAGTTGCAAAATATTTTGTTTGAAGTGTCATACTAAAACAGTGGGTGAGTAGAACAAAAGGAGCAGTGGCTTTTTTCAAAGTCGCGGTTTTTCTTTGTATTACGTACTCTCAAAATTAATTACTTAGATTAGAACTAGTCACAATTTGGTATTGTATACTTTACAGAAGTAATCAGCAGTGGTTGCTTCTGCCTGTTAATGTATAACTTAATTGATCCCACATTTCTGAAGGCTGTCGTTCATTATGGTATTTACCAAACACTATCTATCAATGACCTTGCCTAGTAAGGCGGTGCAGGTCTCCCGCATCGTTCCCCTACGCTCTGTAAAGAAGTATCGGACTTCATTTTCATTTCATCTATCAATGAATGAAAGAAAGGGCTGGCCACTCCAACTTCAGAATGAGAGGGGTCTCCCTGCAGTCTCTCTTCATTCATCGTCCTCACTACAGGTAGATCCCTCTCATCCTGAAATTGGAGTGGGCTGTCCTTCCTTTTTAATCTTCCCTAGCCTGCTCCATGTGGAAGGCACTAACAGTTCCGAAAACTAGAACAGCATTGTCACTTAAGTATGTCTATTGGCAGGAATACAGATTTTGCTTCCTGTAGATAAGAACTGACCAGTAATTCTGTCTAATAATTTGTTAAATGGTACTGATTTCATTCAACAATGATACATCAAGAAAAGAATAATCTCCATATAATCAAAGACTGCCTCTGCTGAAATTTAATTATGTTCCAGTTCATTTGCAGTACACAAAGATATATTTTCAACAGAAATAATGCGTTTGTAGGATGCTTATGTTTATATGGTCGACACTTCTCTCTACAATACTAGAAGAGGAAACTACTTGATATGATTAACCTTTCAAACTATATTTTAATTTACAGAAAATCAACACTCTATCACTACTCAGGTTATCACAATAGAATACTGCATACTGAGCTACCAACTTGCTACATCACGACTCTCCCAACAGGCTTAATATATGCCTCTCAGATTTCTTGGTGAAATGAGCCCCAAATAGAGCCAAGTTTGGGTTTCAGCCTGCCCAGCCCGTGTGGCGTGTCCCACAGGCTAGCACGTCTGGCCCACTGGTCTGAAAAGCAGAGTGCAGCCCACCCCACTACATACAGCAGGCCTGTTGGCTCACTAGCCTAGTGTACTGTGCACTCTGCTTACAGCATACACTTTCCAGCCTGTTGTCTTTAGTGCACCACACCTTGGGTCTATATGCAAAGCCCTAAAACTTACGGGGTCAAAATATTTTTTCCAGAAAAAAATTCACTTCTTGTTAACCAACTACATCCCAATGATGCTAAATTTTCTCTGAAACAAAATGACTGAAGCAGATAATCAGCAGAGCAGACTGATTGTTATAGAGTCAACTAGCTCTGTCCAAACATCAAGACAACATTTAGATGAAAAACAATGTCATCAGTAACAGGCACTACGCTACAAAATTTTAATTACCAAATTTAGGCACACATACAGATATAACAAACATGCATAAAGTAATCTAGTGTTATGTGACATATGAGGGGTGTTCAAAATAAAAGGTATGAAACAACACTGTGGATATAACTGAAGTCTTTATTCAAAAGTAATCACCAGAGGCCTCAGCACAACTAATCCATGGTTTCAAAAACTGAAGGATACCCTGTTCTTAGAATTCCTGTGGCTGTGACGGGAGTCAGTCCTCCACTCTGTCCTCCAATTCGCTGTCCAAATTGAAATGCTTCCGTCTGAGATCTTGTTTAAGGGTGCATGCTCAAGCTGCTCCCACTTGAACTTGGCAATTATGCTTCATGTGACCTGGAAGACATGTAGACACACATTATCACGGAACAGAATCACTCCCTCCTTGAGCAGTCCAGGCCATTTGCTCTTGATGGACATGCGTAGGCTACAGAGTGTCTCACAGTACAGTTTTTCCACACTTGAGAAATTCAATATCAGTGCGCTAACATCCAAAAAACCAGTGAGCACCACATCGCCAGCTGAGGGCACCTCTTTGAATGTTTTAGCGGGAGATCATGATGTTTGCTTTCATTGTATGCTGTTCCTAGATGTTCACTACATTATCCCAAAGTGGCATAAGCAAATTTCAACTAGTTTGATTGTTGTGATGTTTCATACCTTTCCATTTGAACACTCCTTACGCAATAAGGAACCATACTGAAATGCAGCTGACAAGGTTAGCAAAACTGTTAAAAAGTAAAGCACAATAAAAATTGAGTCTGTATTCTTTTAAAATTGTTAGGATGGATAGCCATTAAGGTATGGAGGAGAAAGGTGAAGAAATATTTCTATTTGGGCATTATCTTTCTTAAGTGCTTAAAAATAAAAAATAGAATCATTTACTTACAAAGAGGCAGTTTTTTCTCCAGACAAAGGTACGCTGTTGCGTAAAATAGAGATATATGATTCTGATGTCGACTCACACCAACTTTATCAAATGTTATCACCTGCCAACAAATAACGAGGTCTTTCTTAACGCGTCTGAAGTCATTTCAACACCTGCATTAGAAATACAAAATGCAAATAACAAATGAGATTCAAGAAAAGAGAAGACTAATTTTATTCGCTATCAATTATTTGCTCATTTATAGTGTTACTTACAGTATCAATGGACAGTGATTCAATGTGATTAAGTATTATATTTGCAACTACATCCTCACGCCACCGCAAGTGTGGGTCATCTGGCATATCGTCACTCCTGTTAGATCAAACAAGAGGAAGTTAAGTTACTATGTAAAAATGAAATGACCATATGTGTTGCTTACAAGAAATGAAATACTGTTTGCATCAAGTGCACCATAAATATAGTGCCCCACAATTACAGTAAAATCAATGTTACTTAAAATTAAAAGTTAATAAAATCTACTCCACTTTTATGAGGGCCATACTGAAAATCATGAGTAACCCATTGTTAAAATTCCACTTTCAACAATGTAACAAAAATGAATGCAGGATTGTAATGTGAATCTCTTTGAGGTTCGCCGATGACATTGTAATTCTGTCAGAGACAGCAATGGACTTGGAAGAGCAATTGAACGGAATGGACAGTGTCTTGAAAGGAGGATATAAGATGAACATCAACAAAAGCAAAACGAGGATAATGGAATGTAGTCAAATTAAATCGGTTGATGCTGAGGGGATTAGATTAGGAAATGAGACACTTAAAGTAGTAAAGGAGTTTTGCTATTTAGGGAGTAAAATAACTGATGATGGTCGAAGTAGAGAGGATATAAAATGTAGACTGGCAATGGCAAGGAAATCGTTTCTGAAGAAGAAAAAATTTGTTAACATCGAGTATAGATTTAAGTGTCAGGAAGTCGTTTCTGAAAATATTTGTATGGAGTGTACCCATGTATGGAAGTGAAACATGGACGATAACTAGTTTGGACAAGAAGAGAATAGAAGCTTTCGAAATACGGTGCTACAGAAGAATGCTGAAGATAAGGTGGGTAGATCACGTAACTAATGAGGAGGTATTGAATAGGATTGGGGGGAAGAGAAGTTTGTGGCACAACTTGACTAGAAGAAGGGATCGGTTGGTAGGACATGTTCTGAGGCATCAAGGGATCAACAATTTAGTATTGGAGGGCAGCATGGAGGGTAAAAATCGTAGAGGGAGACCGAGAGATGAATACACTAAACAGATTCAGAAGGATGTAGGTTGCAGTAGGTACTGGGAGATGAAGAAGCTTGCACAGGATAGAGTAGCACGGAGAGCTGCACCAAACCAGTCGCAGGACTGAAGACAACAACAACAACAACAACAAGAATGTGCAGACTTTACATCAAATGTTGCCACACTATCATGTGACCACAAAATGGCTTACATCAATATTTCATTTCAACAGGGTGCTGTCATTGAATTCTTCGCTAAACATGGGAAATGTTCTGCTGAAATTCACCTCAGACTCCATCATGCCTATGGAGAGTCTTCATGGGTGACAACAGTATTAGGAGAGGTGAAACATTTCACATATAGAAATAAGTATCCAAAATGAGCCTTGCAATAGGAGCTTTGTACTATGATGCAGTGCAGTGTAAAGAATGATTTAAGGATTAGGTTCTCGAAAAGTCTGTTCTTGCTGGGTCCCATGTTTACTGACTGAAGACAATGCACTTCAGAGAAGATTTCAAAATGGAGGTGATGAGTTTTGGTGAGTATTGTGACAGTCTGAAACGAAGTTCCACAGTATAAATGGAAAAAAGCAAATACAGTTCCATCTGCTGGGAAAGTTATGGGCACTGTCTTCTGGGATCAAAAGGTTGCATTCCGATTGATTTTCTTGAACCTGGACAAAACATAAATGCCACCTGCTATATCCAGACATTTCGGAAGCTCCATCAAGCATTGCACAATAAACACTCTGGGAAAAGGATTGCCCCACAGCAGGATAACATGTGTCCTCACACTGTTCATGAAAGTGTGGAGACGTGAGGCCAACACTATGAGGCCACAGACGATGTTTGGCAAGCAATGTGTCAGTGTCTTTGAAAGCTGAATCGAAGTGCTATCAAAAGGTAAACTTGAAATGGACAAAGTATTTATATTAGATGACACACTTGAATTGAAAAAAAAAAAATGAAGATTACAAATTTTAAAAATATTTGCTCAGTACTTGCAATACAGCCTTCATAGTTTCAGTGCCTAATTACACAACACGTTGAAAGCCAACATTTTACGTTAGATTTAACTGTGGCTATTAACATTAACATAATTTCTGTGCATATGGCTTTCAGGCCGATAAGCTCATTCACAGTCACTGCTTTTATCAACTGGACAATTTACGCACAGTTCATGGACTTCCTTAGCAGATTCAATTCTCTGACAGTAGATCTCCTACTTTCCACAGCAGAGTCAAAAATTCATTCTGCAAACAACTCTTAGACTGTGACTAATCCAGTCTGACAGGAGTCACAGCCTAGCAATCCATGTTTCAGATGACTGTGACTGCTCCTACATCAGAGATCAGACATAGAGCAAATATGAGTCTAGTGTTGAGGGCTGCACACCTTTCAAATCAAGGCACTGCTGTTACATCAGTACTTTATTGGTTTACTTCCTTCCCATTGCAGTTACGTGACTACAGTGTGCCTGAGAATGGCAGGTCTGCGATCGCTTCCTACTGGGCAATTCATTCTCTCTTAATAAAGTGTCCCCCTAACCAACAAAGTTTGAAGTGCTGTCTTTCACTGTTACTGAAACTGAGCCAGTGGGCCTTGCTTCACTTGTTGTGGGGAAACTTGTTTTGACCGATGTCAAGAGGCAGCAAACACAAAAGGGTAGGGGTCTTTTAAATGTTGGCAGTTCAAATGTACGGTGAATGATGGTACCCCTTAGGGGAATGGCAGCAAGGGACAGGAAAGGACGCCAGGTGCACTCAGTGTACAATCCTGGGGACCTATTTAAATATATTCAAGAGGCTATTCCTGCAGCCAATGAGGGAACAGTATGCAGCCAACTGCAGATTGTGGTGCACGCTGGAACAAATGATGCCTGTCGTCTGGGTCATTCCACAGACTGGCAGAGAAGGCTGAGAAGACCAGCCTTGCACATGGAGTTTCAACGAAGCTCACACTTTGCAGCATTGTCCCCAGAACTGATTGTGGCCCTTTTGTTCTGAGTTGAGTGGAAGAACTGAACCAGACATTGGACTCTCATTCGGGAGGACGATGGTTCAATCCCGCGTCTGGCTATCCTGATTTAGGTTTTCCGTGATTTCCATAAATCACTCCAGGCAAATGCCGGGATGGTTCCTTTGAAAGGGCACGACTGACTTCCTACCCCATCCTTCCCTAATCCAATGAGACCGATGACCTCACTGTCTGGTCTCCTTGCCAAAAAACAACCCAACCAACCAACTGAACCAGAGACTTCGAAAGTTCTGTGGCAAGTTAGGCGGCGAATTCCTGCACATGCATCGTAGGGTAGACAACTGTAGTGTCCCCCTAAATACGTCAGGAGTGCACTACACACCAGAAGCTGCTAGTCAAATAGCTGACTGTGTGTACGGTGCACACAAGGGTGTATTAGATCAGGCAACTCTCCATCCAATCCAGATAATGATAGCTGTAGGAAACCCAGAAGTATCAGTGTAAGAACAAAAGAAATGTCTCCCACAGGTGCGTGTATTAAAATCCTAATGGTAAACTGCTGAAGCATTTGCAGCAAAGTGCCAGAGTTTGAAGTGCTCATAAAAAGCAGTGAAGCTCACATAATACTAGGTACAGACAGCTGGTTAAAACCTGAAATCAGCAGTGAGATTTTTGGGGAAAATTTAAGTGTTTATCAAAAAGATATGCAAATGGGAAATGGAGGTGGCTTATTTGTTGCAGTAGACAAAAATTCACAGAGACAGAAATTGAAGCTGCATGTGAGATCGTTGGGATAGACTCAGTAGCAGGGGCGTGCATAAAATGATTATTGGATCTTCTATTGCCCACCAGACTCATCTCCTGTTATAACCAGAAACTTCAGTTCACTTGTACGTTAAGTACATAGTGGAATCATTGGTGGAGGCTTTAAACATGCAACAATTAATTGGGAAAAAGTTTTGTTAGTGGTGGGTGTGATAAGACATCCTGTGAAGCTTTACTAAATGCCTTCTCTGAAAACTACCTAGAACATATACTTAGGAACCCCAGATCATGATGGAAATATATTGAATCTAATGGCAACAAACAGACCTAACCTCTTTGAGGATCTCCACACCAAAACTGGTATCACTGACCATGACACGAGTTGTGGCAACAAAGATTACCAAAGTACAAAGGACTACTAAAACAATCACAGACGTGTGTGTTCAGTGAACTAGATAAAAATATCAGTAATGTCATATCTCAATGAAGAACCTGAAACTTTCAGCACAGGGCAGGAGCATTTAGAGGAATTCTGGCTCAAGTTTAAAAGAATATTCGACCACGTACTGGACAGATAAGTACCCAGTAGAACAGTTCATAATCGGAGGAAACTTCCATGGCATACAGTCACTGTAAAAAGCAACTAAATAAAGAGAGATTACTGCATAATAGATGTAAAACAAAGCATAGGACTATAGACAGAGAGATGCTAAATGATACGCATTTGATTGTCAAGGGGCCAATGCTTGATGCCTTCAATGACTACCATAGCAGAATGTTGTCAAATGACATTTCACAAACTCCAAAGAATTCCTTGTCGTATGTGAAGGCTGTTAGTAGCACCAAAGTTAGTGTCCAGTCCCTAGCGAATGAGACTGAACTGGATCTGAGGGTACCAAAACAAAAGCTGAAATGTTTAACTCCATTTTCAAATGTTCCTTTACAAAGGAAAACAACGGATTATTGACCCAATGTAATTTTTTTACCAACAAAAAGATGAATGAAATGAGCATTAATGTCACTGGTGTTGACAAACAGCTGAAATCTTCGAAATTGAACAAAGCTTCAGGGTCCGATGGAATATCAATCAGTTTCTATCCTGAATTTGTTGCTGAGTTAGCCCCTTTCACACTATAACCTATCGTACAACAATGCCCAGTTCTTGGAAAAAGGCACAGGTCACATGTGTCTAAAAGAGGTGCCATAAAAGTAACCTACAAAACTACCGTCTAATATCCTTGACAATGATTTCTTGTAGAATCTTGGAACATATTCTGAGCTCAGACATAATGAGGTATCTTGAACAGAATGACTCTCTCAATGCCAACCAGCATGGATTTCAAAAACATCAATCATGTGAAACTTAACTCGCACTTTTCTCACATGATATACTGAAAGCTTTGAATCAAGGTGATGACCAGGTATATGCACTGTTTCCCGATTTCCAAAAAGCATTTGACTTAGAACCTCACCTATGCTTATTGTCAAAAGCATGATCATATGGGGTATCAAGTGAAATTTGTTACTGGATAGAGGACTTTTTGGTAGGGAGGACACTGCATGGTATCTTGGATGGAGAAGCATCACCAGATGTAAAAGGAGCTTTGGATGTGCTCCAAGAAACTGTGTTGGAATGCTTGGTGTTCATGTTGTATATTAACGACCTTGTAGGCAATATTAATAGTATGATCAGGCTTTCTGCAGATGATGCAGTTATCTATAATGAAGTACTATCTGAGAGAAGCTGTATAAATATTCAGTAAGATCTTGATAAGATTTCAAAGTGGTGCACAGATTGTCAACTTGCTCTAAATGTTCAAAAATGTAAAATTTTGCACTTCACAACATGAAAAAAAAAAAAAACCAACAACATAGTATCCTATAACTACAATATCAGTGAGTCACTGTTGGACTCAGCCAATTCATACATGTACCTGGATGTACCACTTTGTATGGATATGAAACTGAATGGTCACATAGGTTCAGCCATTAGTAAAGCAGGTGGTAGGCTACACTTTATTGGTAAAATACTGAGGAAGTGCAACCAGTCTACAAAGGAGAATGCTTACAAATCACTCAAGTGACCCATCCTAGAATATTCCTTTAGTGTTTGGGAGCCATACCTAACAGGACTAATAGGGGATAGTGAATGTATACATAGAAGGGCAGCACCAATGGTCACAGTTTTGTTTAATCCATGGGAGAGTATCACAGAAATACAAAAGGAACTGAAATGGCCGAATCTTGAAGACAGACAAACTATCCTGAGAAAATTAACAAAGTTTCAAGAACTGGCCTTAAATTATTACACTAGGGATATACGACAACCTCATATGTGTCGCTCACACAGGAATGATAGGGATAAGATTAGAATAATTACTGCACGCACAAAGGCATTCAAATAATCTTTCTTCCCACACTTCATACATAAATGGAACAGGAAGAAACCCTAATAAATGGTACTATGGGATGTACCCCCCGCCATGCACCTCACGGTGGTTTGCAGATATAGATGTAGATGAAGATGTACGTGTACCTGCAGATGTAAGACAATTTGTTACTTAGTACTGGAGTTACCCAAAAACACGTCTGATCTTTGTTCACACTTGGGAACGTAATGTATGGCACCCAATGGTCGACACATACCTCCCCCAACTCACCTGTTTCTGTGTCCTTTTATAAGCTGGTGAATGCGGGCACGGAGACGCTTAAAGGCTATTAGATCTAGGGAAGGGTGCCGCTTGTGTCGCTGTAGAGCTCACCGACACTCTTTAATTCCTCAATGACTTCCGGCGACCACCAAGGGACTGTCTTTTGCCGGGGGCACACTAAAGAACGAGGTATCGCGTTTTCCGCCGCAGAAATGCTCAAACACAACATTGACAACACCACGTGGGGAAGATTCAACAGTGACAGCAGAGGTGAAGACTTTGCAGTCTACTTTGTTTAAAGCCCATTTTGGGTACGCGTCCCTGGGCATGATGTCTGGGGAGTGACAGGAAGATGGGGAAGCAGTCACTACCACACAGGTCATCATGTACTCTCCAGTGGATAGATGGGAGAAGGCCTGGACTGCAAACTAAGAGATCAATGGCCGAATATGTGCCATATGCCACAGTGAAATGTGTGGGGGCACCTGTATTTAAGAGGCAGAGGTCGAGTTGTGACAGTAAATTTTCAACCTAACTACCTCGGCCAGGAAACACAGTGCTACCCCACAAGGGGTTATGCATGTTAAAATCTCCCTAAAGTAGGAAAGGTTTAGGGAGATGATCAGTCAGTGCTGCCAATATGTTCAGGGATACTACACCGCCTGGAGGAAGATATATATTGCAGACAGTTACTTCCTGTGTCGTCCTTATCTTGACAGCCACAGCTTCAAGAGGAGTTTGAAGGGACACAGGTTCACTACATACTCAGTTCAGGACATAGACGCAAACTCCACCTGACACTATTACAGTCGCTAGGTTCCTGTAATATACCTTATAGCCATAGAGGGCAGGGGTCCACACTGCGGGGAACCAGGTTTCCTGGAGGGCAATGGGGAAAGCAGGTGTAAGGATTAACAGTTGCCATAGCTCAGCCAGGTGGTGGAAAAAACTGCCGCAATTCCACTGGCGGATTACGTGATGGGAAGGCTTGGTTGGTTGGTTGGTTGTTTGAGGTTAAAGGGACCAAACAGCAAGGTCATCAGTCCCTTGTTTCAAATAGACTCCATTCTGCTAACGGGACATCTCAGTATAGTCAGAAAAATAAAACGGATAAAGGGGAAACGTAAAAGGGCAGTCACGTTGTCATTAGTAAAAACAAATGAGGGAAGTTGGCAAGAGAACGAACCCAACACTATGCTGAAACAGCATAGGCAAGACCACCTGTGACTTAAAAGGTACAACTGCTATAATGCAGAAAGTACGTATGGGAATAGAAAAACTAACCAAGCCTTAAAAAGAAGGGGTAAAAACAGAGTAAAAGGGAAAGAAAAGAGGATTCCGGTCAGGGAGGTGAATCGGGAATCTCTGAACACTGCCTACAGTGGGAGACACCCAAACACTCACCGCCCTGCCCCAACACCAGAGGGAGACTAAAAACTTTAAAACTGAGAATAAAAACCACTCTCCCGGAGGAAACCTAGAACCAGAGAGACCATCCGGGAATCGTCAGCCAACATCAAAGGTAAAGTGTGGGGGAGTCTGTACTTAGCACGCAGAGCCAAAAGAAGGGGGCATTCAACCAAAATGTGGGCCACTGACTGGAAGGCTCCACAACCACATAGCGGGGGTGGCTCATCACGCAAAAGGAAACCATGGGTCAGCCTGGTATGGCCAATGCGGAGACGACACAGTGTGGTCGAGTCCTTGCGGGAGAGGCTAAAGGAAGAACGCCATGGGCCTGTATTCACCTTAATGGCACGAAGTTTATTAGACAGTGGAGTAGCCTCCCAAGAATTGGCCCATGACTGTGCAAAGTGGGATTTGATGTGAAGCCGTAAATCCGCTGCAGGAGGGGTTACAGAAAACGGGGGGTAAGTAACTGCTCCCCCAGCCAAACGATCAGCGAGCTCATTACCCGGGATACCCACATGGCCCGGGACCCATAAGAAGTCAATGGAACAAGCAGCACGGTGAAGATCAGCGAGATGGTCATGGATGGCAGAGACCAAGGGATGGCGCGAAAAACACCGGTCAATAGCAAGAAGGCCACTCATCGAGTCCGTACATAACAAAATGCGGTTGTGTTGTGATTGTTTAATAAAGGTAAGGGCCCGGGAAATTGCCATCAATTCCGCAGTAAACACCCCACATGAGGGTGGCAGTAGATGATTTTCCGTTCCAACGAAGGACGTGAAGGCATACCCAACATGATCAGCAGATTTAGAGCCATCAGTGTAAAAAACAACAGCATCCCGAAACTCCCATAAAATTTGGCGGAAAAAAGGAACGGAACACCACCGGGGGGATGGAATCTTTCGGACCGCGGCGGAGATCCATCCGAATTCGAGGCCGAGGAACTAACCAAGGAGGGGTGGAGGGGAGGGAGCGAGGAAGACAGGACAAAGAAGGAAGCCGAAAATCACGGGTAAGAGACGCAAGGCGCAGCCCAACCGGTAAACCCGCCCGAGGGCGGGAGTCAGGCGGGCGACGTCCATGGTCTGGGAATAGGATAGAATAGGAAGGATGAGCGGGAGAAGAACGGATAGTAAGGGCATAAGACACCAGAAGCTGGGACCGCCGAACAGAAAGGGGGGGGATCCCAGCTTCAACCAGGAGACTATCAACAGGGCTAGTAGGGAAGGCACCGGTGGCCAAACGGATACCACGATGGTGGACTGGATCCAGCACGTGCAGCGTGGAAGGAGCAGCTGAACCATAAACTTGACAACCATAGTCCAAACGTGACAGAACTAGAGCACGATAGAGACGGAGGAGGAGGGAACGGTCCGCACCCCAGGAGGAGTGGGCAAGGAAGCGAAGGACATTGAGTTTACGGAAACATCCTACCTTCAGGAGTCTGATATGGGGCAGCCAAGTGAGCTTGTTGTCGAAAAGAAGACCTAGGAAACGAAACTGTGGAACCACAGGCAATCTTTGTGCAGCGAGATAGAGCTCTGGATCAGGGTGGACCGTAGTACGGCGACAGAAGTGGACCACCCGCGATTTTAAAGGAGAGAATTGAAACCCGTGGGAGAGGGTCCATGCAGAGGCACGCCGTATAGCCACCTGGAGCTGCCGTTCTGCAGATGGCATCGAGGAGGAACTAACCCAAATGCAGAAATCATCCACATACAGGGCAGGGGCGACCAAGGGACCGACAGAGGCCACAAGTCCATCGATAGCAATGAGGAAAAGAAGGACACTCAAGACAGAACCCTGTGGGATGCCCGTCTCCTGGGTCCGTGGAGAACTAAAAGCAGTACCAACTCGAACTCTGAATGACCGATGGATCAGGAACTGGCGGATAAAAATCGGGAGGGGGCCCCGAAGACCCCACTGATGAAGGGTTAGTAAGATGTGATGGCACCAGGCCGTGTCATAGGCCTTGCGAAGGTCAAAAAACACTGCAACCAAATGGCGGCGCTGGGAAAAAGCCTGCCGAACTGCGGATTCCAAGCGAAGCAAATGATCGATTGGAGATCGTCCCTCTCGAAAGCCACACTGGTAAGGGGACAATAGATCCCGAGATTCGAGGACCCAAGTGAGCCGACGGGCTACCAGCCGTTCAAGTAACTTACAACCAACATTGGTCAAACTAATTGGCCGATAGCTGTCAACAGATAGGGGGTTCTGACCAGGCTTAAGGACAGGAACCACAATGCTATCCCTCCACTGAGAAGGGAAGTCACCCTGGAGCCAGATACAGTTAAACACCCGAAGAAGATGGTGCCGTTGTGGAGCACTGAGATGTTGAAGCAGCTGGTTATGAATGGAATCTGGGCCAGGAGCCGTATCATGAGAAGCAGATAGAGCAGAAAGAAATTCCCATTCAGTGAAAGGTTCGTTGTAAGATTCTGACTCACAAGTGGTGAAACATAAGGTGACAGCTTCAGCCTGCTGTTTTTGATGAAGGAAAGCAGCTGGATAGGAGGCCGACGCTGATGCCACTGCAAAATGGGTCGCAAGATGTTCTGCAAGAACTAATGGGTCCGTACAAATGCCATCTGGGAGGTGAAGGCCTGGGAGGGTGGACTGCCGATGGCAACCTTGGAGAGAGCGAAGTGTAGCCCATACCCGTGACAGAGGGACAGTGGAACCAAGGGAAGAAACGAATCGTTCCCAACATATCCGCTTGCTCTGTTTGGTTAAATAACGGGCTTTAGCACGAAGGCGCTTAAAGGTAGATAGGCTGGCTACAGATGGGTGCCTCTTAAAGTGTTGCAAAGCTCGACGGCGATCACGGATGGCAATGGCAATGGCCGTACTCCACCACGGGACTTGCCGACGACGAAATTGTCCAGATGAGCGCGGGACAGCAAGGTTAGCAGCGCGAACAATCGCGTCATACACGTCACGTAGGACGTCATCAATACAACCCGACAAAGAGGGAGAAAACTCGACCTGTGCAGTATATAGAGGCCAATCGGCGCGGTGGAAAGACCAACGAGGTAACCTCTCCATCGGGGAGCGGGAAGGGAGCGTGATAATCAACGGGAAATGGTCACTATCACAAAGGTCGTCGTGTGGCGACCAGTGTAATGAAGGGAGGAGAGAGGGAGAAGAAAGAGAAAGATCAATGGCAGAAAAGGTACCATGACCAGCACTGAAATGAGTAGGGGAGCCATCATTAAGAAGGCACAGGTCGTGGTCTGCAATAAATTGGTCGATAAGAAGACCTCGTCTAGATGGAAAGGCACTGCCCCACAAAGGATGATGAGGATTAAAATCCCCAAGGAGGAGGAAGTTGCTGAAGAAGGGTGGTTAAGGCAGCAGGTGTAAGAGTCCTGTCAGGAGGGAGATAAAGATTGCATACTGTGACTGCAGAGTCTAAGTGGACCCTAACAGCAACTGCTTCCAATGTAGTTTGGAGAGGAATCCACGTGCTAGCAATGTCTGTACGGACCAACGTACAAACGCCACCAGAAGCCCGCAAGGGTCCGACCCGATTTCGACAGAAAACACGGAACCCACGGAGGGTCGGTGAGTGAGCATCAGTAAAATGAGATTCCTGGAGAACCACACAAGCTGCTGAGTAGGACGAAAGAAGGGATTTCAATTCCGGAAGGTGACGATAGTAGCCATTACAATTCCATTGGAGAACCACAGAACGATGGTTTAAATGAGGGCTGAACACGCTAAATCCAGTCATACCGCCGGGTCCCCACCCGTCACCGACAAGGAGGGGGCGACATCCATAAACGACAGGTCAGAATCCGGTTGTGAAGCCGGGGAAGGGACCTCCGGTGACACCAGAGGCTCTTTGTCCCGGGACTTATGTTTCTTCTTCTTTTCAGGCTGAGATCGAGGAGGGCTGTGTGGTATAATGGAGCCAGCTGCAGCAAGATCAGGAACAGAAAGAGACCGGGCGACCTGGGGGCCGATAGACCGCGGCTCTCGCGGTCGCCGCGCTGCAGCAGACCTTTGACCTGGAAGGTGCCGGGAAGGGGCATCCCGGGAGAGGCGCCCTTGACCGGCAGACGCCGAAGGAGTGGGACACTTCTCCGGCTGGGGAGGGGGAGCGGCGCCCAGAGGAGAAGGTGTGGGAGCCGCAGGGGAGGGGGGAAGGAGAGGGGTCCGGGACGGGGGTAAGGAAGGGGGAGGAAGGGATGAAGATGTAACCAAGGCGTAACTAGATGTCATGGACACAGGGTGCAATCGTGCATATTTCTTACGGGCCTCTGTGTAGCTTAAACGATCAAGAGACTTATACTCCTGTATCTTTTTTTCTTTCTTATAGACTGGGCAATCTGCTGAACGTGGAGAATGACTACCATGACAATTTACACATACAGGAGGGGGAACACAGGGACTCCCCTCATGGAGTGGACGTCCACAGTCACCACAGAGAGGGTCCTGGGTACAGCGAGAAGACATGTGGCCAAAACGCAAGCACTTAAAACACCGCATAGGAGGTGGGATGTACGGCTTCACATCACAGCGATAGACCATAATCTTAACTTTCTCAGGAAGGGTATCCCCTTCAAAGGCCAGGATAAAGGCACCAGTATCAATACGATTATCTTTAGGACCCTTCTGAACACGCCGAACAAAGTGAACACCCCGCCGTCCGAGATTGTCCCGAAGTTCCTCATCAGTTTGAAGGATGAGGTCTCTGTGAAAAATCACACCTTGTACCATATTCAGAGACTGGTGAGGGGTAATGGACACGGGAATTGTGCCAAGATGGGTACAGGCACGAAGGGCCGCAGATTGGGCAGCCGAAGCAGTTTTTATCAGTAACGAACCCGACCGCATCTTGCTCAGGGAGTCCACTTCGCCGAACTTGTCTTCAATGTGTTCCACAAAGAATAAAGGTTTGACACTGGTGAAAGTATCTCCATCAGTCCTGGTGCAAACTAGATAACGGGGGAAAGGTTTTGCCCCTAGACGACGGGCCTGACCCTCCTCCCAGGGGGTAGCCACGGAAGGGAAGGCCGAAGGGGCAGGAGAAGCAGCACTTGAGGAATCAGTACCACGCAGAGAGACGGCCGCAGAAGAGCGGCCAGAGGTTTGGACCCTTATGCGTTTCATCTGCATAGCGTCCGCCCTGATACCACCCACTCCGATCAGGGGCTCTCCTCACGGGCGCCACCCAGCCACAGCAAGGGCCGTCTGGCACGGCGGCCATTGCCGGGAGTTCCGATGCTCCAGGATGACGAGCAACCACTCCAAGGCATGCATGAGGAGGTCACAGCTCAGGTATCAGAAGTGTGATCCCTGTGTGTTCAGGGGGCTCAACCAAAAGGGTACATAGCGACCCCACCACACGGGCTGGCTACCGTGCTGGCTATGCACCCTAGCATCAGACAACGACGTAGAAGAAAAGGTGGAATATACTAGGAGGGCACACGTCGGAGACACTAGGTAAGGTGCTCTTCCCCAAATGGCTCACACTACGGAAGAGAAATTTTGGAATGGAGGTCAAACCCCAGAGGGGGACCAAGGAATGCCAAAAGGAGGAGATGATTACGCAACAAAGCCAGAGTGTAAAACCCACAGAACCAGGAGGATAGCGGGGGCCAACATAAGCAAGGACACCAATAGAGGGAGAGGAGAGGGCGAGGGGAAAGAGGCATGGAGGGGAAAGGAGGGGAAGGGAAAGGAAATGCAGCCCGGGAGAGAAAGAAGGCTGCAATGGCTCGGGGCCCCGTGCTCGCCACGCACGTATCCACGAAAGAGTTGTGGACCCCCTGGGGGGGTGATGGGAAGGCATGAAATACTCAATGAGGCAGTCTATGCCTCAAGGTCACCTGCGGCCACCAGATGAGTACCTGTGCAATCGACATCCATTGTGCCTGAGGCCCCAGTGAGATCCAGGTCCTCAGCAGATGCCAGAATCTCCACCTCATCCTCAGACACAGAGCTTGTAGGTAGTAGTGGTGCCATCACAGTGCCTTGGTTCTTGGTGGTCTTTTTATTTTCAGTTTTCTCTCACTGCTCCTTAGGTTTGTCCAGCTATGGGGGAGGGGGGGGGGGAGCTTCACTGATTCCATCTCAGGGACTGAGGAGGACCACGAAGCCCTACGACCAGCTACCTGTGGTTGCTTCAGCCACTGGCAGGTGTCAGTTTTGTCAATGGTAGGAACCTGGGAAGGGAGTGACTCAACGGATCCCTTCCTGGCAAGAGAGGCCAATGAATACTTACACTTCTCCAGCTGACAAGAGGGGACTGACGTCCCTGATGGTTGTGGGGGGGGGGGGGTGGAGTTGCCCCTGAAGCAGGTTGTGCAGGATCAACAGGGAAGGACTTTTTTTTGTTTTGGTTTTAGGGAGCAAAACTTCTATTGTCATTAGCGCCCGGTCCGTGACTTAGGAAACAGTAAAAAGCCGAAATTGAAAACCAGCAGCAATGGGAACGAAAGTCATAAAATTGGAGAAACTAAAAGCAGAAGAAAGGCTTAAAAATCCACTACAGAAAGGGGTTGGTTGTCCCCAAAAAAAGCTTCAAATGACTGACGTCATCTCACTGGCCCTAATAAACTCGAGAACGCGATCGGCCGAACGCGTGTCATCTGCTAAAATCGACGATATATCAGGCGATAGCTGTAGACGGGAGCGTAACGGATTAAAATAGGGGCACTCAATTAAAAGGTGTCTTACCGTCCACAGCTGAGAGCAGTGGGGACAGAGTGGGGGAGGATCGCCGCTTAAAAGATGTCGATGGCTAAAAAGACAGTGCCCTATCCGGAGTCTAGTTAAAATTACCTCCTCGCGACGACGCGTTCGGGAGGAAGAGGTCCAAGCACAAGGAAGAGCTTTCATGTCCCGCAATTTATTATGGGTAAGTGTCGACCAATGCGTGTGCCATAAATGAACAACACGTCGACATAGAACGCTCCGTAGATCAGCAAAGGGAATCGATTGAATAGCTGGCCGAGGAAGAGAGACTGCAGCCTTGGCTGCAATATTGGCCGCCTCATTTCCACAGATACCAACGTGTCCCGGGAGCCAGAGGAACACCACCGAGACGCCCCCCAGGTGGAGCAAGCGCAGACAGTCCTGAATCCGGTGGACCAGAGGGTGCACAGGATAAAGAGCTTGGAGACTGAGGAGAGAGCTGAGAGAATCTGAGCAGATAACGTACTGTATCCGCTGATGGCGGCGGATGTAGTGGACAGCCTGGAGAACAGCGTAAAGCTCCGCAGTATAAACCGAACACTGGTCGGGAAACCGAAAGTGATTTGTGGTGTCGCCAACAATATAGGCACTCCCTACACCTAACAATGTTTTCGAGCCGTCGGTGTAAATAAATGTGGCGTCCGTCATTTGTGCACATAGAGCAGCAAATGCCCGACAAACAAGTGAAGGGGTACCATCCTTGGGAAATCGACAAAGGTCACGGAGCAGGCAGATCCGGGGACGGAGCCAAGGCGGTGCTGTACCCCAAGTTGTCAAAAAGGTTTTAGGAAAGCAGGCATGGAAGACAGATGGCTAGCATAACGACTCAGAAGGACTGCTCGCCGATTGGACAGCGGAGGTTCAGCAGTCTCAGCATAAAGGCTTTCCACAGGGCTGGTGTAAAAAGCTCCAGACACTAAACGTAATCCACGGTGGTGGATAGAGTCGAGACGCCGAAGAATAGACGGCCGAGCAGAGGAGTAGACTATGCTTCCATAGTCCAATTTCGAGCGCACTAAGGCGCGATATAGGCGGAGAAGGACCACTTGGTCCGCTCCCCAGGAGGTACCATTCAGGACACGGAGGGTGTTGAGGGATCGCAGACAGCGAGCCGAAAGATAGGAAATGTGGGAGGACCAGCACAGTTTTCTGTCAAACAGAAGACCCAAGAATTTAGCGACGTCTGAAAACTGAAGGTTGACAGGACCTAGATGTAAGGAGGGTGGAAGAAACTCCTTACGTCGCCAAAAATTAACACAAACGGTCTTACTGGGAGAAAAACGGAAGCCGGTTTCGATGCTCCAAGAGTGGAGGCGATCGAGACATCCTTGAAGACGTCGTTCAAGAAGGCTGGTCCGTTGAGAGCTGTAGTAGATCGCAAAATCGTCCACAAAGAGGGAGCCCGAGACATCAGGAAGGAGACAATCCATAATTGGATTGATGGCAATGGCAAACAGTACAACACTCAGCACTGAGCCCTGGGGTACCCTGTTTTCTTGGGAGAAAGTACGGGAGAAAGTAGTGTTCACCCGCACTCTAAATGTGCGCTCTGCCATAAATTCGCGAAGAAAAAGGGGCAGCCGACCTCGAAAGCCCCAAGAGAACAGTGTGCGGAGGATGCCTGTCCTCCAACAGGTATCGTATGCTCTCTCCAGATCAAAAAATATTGCTACTGTTTGGCGTTTCCGGAGAAAATTGTTCATGATATAAGTGGAGAGAGCAACAAGATGGTCAACTGCAGAACGATGCTTTCGGAATCCGCATTGGGCAGGTGTTAAAAGACTGAGAGATTCCAGCCACCACGCTAAACGGTAATTCACCATACGCTCCAAAACCTTACAGACACTACTCGTGAGAGAAATGGGGCGATAGCTAGAGGGGAGATGTCTGTCCTTTTCAGGTTTCGGAACAGGAACGACGTTAGCTTCCCGCCATCGTCTGGGAAAAGTACTGTCAGTCCAAATTCGATTATAAAGGCGAAGGAGGTAACGCAGACTATGGGTTGATAAATGCAGCAACATTTGGACGTGGATACCATCCGGTCCTGGGGCGGAGGAGCGAGAAGAAGAGAGTGCATGTTGGAGTTCCCGCAAGGAGAAAACAGTATTGTAGCTTTCGCGATTTTGAGAGGAGAAAGCAAGAGGTCGCACTTCCGCTGCACGTTTCTTTGGGAGAAACACTAGCGAGTAATTTGAAGAGCTCGAAATCTCAGCAAAGTGCTGACCTAACGAGTTAGAAATTGCGACGGGGTCCACTAATGTGTCATGCGCGACAGTGAGCCCAGAGACCGGGGAGAAACTAGGTGCGCCTGAGAACCGTCGAAGCCGACTCCAATCTTCCGAGGAGGGAATGAAGGTGTTAAATGAGCTAATAAAGAATTTCCAGCTTGTCTTCTTGCTATCGCGGATGACTCGACAGCATCGCGCTCGGAACTGCTTATAGCGGATACAGTTGGCCAAAGTAGGATGGTGGCGGAAAACGCAGAGAGCACGTCGCCGCTCACGTATTGCAGCACGGCATGCCTCGTTCCACCAAGGAACTGGGGGGCGCCGGGGCAATTCGGAGGTGCGTGGTATTGAATGTTCCGCAGCTGTAAGAATAACGTCGGTAATATGTGTGACCTCATCGTCGACGCTGGGAAAGTGACGGTCATCGAATGTCGCTAGAGACGAAAAAAGTGTCCAATCGGCTTGGGCAAACTTCCAGCGTCGCGGGCGCATGTAGGGCAGTTGAGGCTGCAGTCTAGGGACACATGGAAAGTGGTCACTCGAGTGTGTATCATCAAGGGCGAACCATTCGAAGCGCCGAGCTAGCGGAACAGTACCGACTGCAAGGTTCAAATGAGATAAATTTGTCGTGGAGGCAGACAAAAATGTAGGGACCCCAGTGTTGAGGCAAACTAGATCTACTTGGTGGAAGACGTCTAGCAATAGTGAGCCACGTGGACAAGGATGTGGAGATCCCCAAAGTGGGTGGTGGGCATTGAAGTCCCCAACCAGCAAATATGGGGGTGGAAGCTGACCGAGAAGATGAAGGAGATCATCTCGTGCCATTGGTGTGGACGATGGAATGTATACAGTACAAAGAGAGAACGTGTATCCGGAAAGGGAAAGACGGACGGCAACAGCTTGGAAGGAAGTGTTTAAATGGATTGGGTGATAATGGAGAGTTTCATGGAGAAGAATCATGAGTCCTCCATGCGCTGGAGTGCCTTCAACAGGGGGGATATCATATCGGACGGACTGAAAATGAGGGAGAACAAAGCGGTCATGGGGACGCAGCTTTGTTTCCTGAAGACAGAAGATGACCGGCGAGTAGGATCGTATGAGGACCAACAATTCATCCCGATTGGCTCGAATGCCGCAGATATTCCAGTGGATAATGGACATAGGGTGAACAGAAAATGGAGGAATGTGACCAAGGTCGCTGTCAACTCAACAACTGCTCAGAGCTTGCGACCGACAGCATGGAATGGCATTCAGCGGAAGGCAGAAGATCCTGATCCATAGGTTGGTCAGGAGCAGCTCCTGCCACCAGCGATCGGCCGGTTGAGCGGCCGCCAGCAGTGCGCCTCGGCGACACAGAAGACGGCTGAGGGCGATTTCCGCCAGGTGGTGCTGTAGATGGGACACGCCTTGGCGGAGAAGGAGAGGAACTGGGTTTCTTTGTAGCCTTTTTGGAAGTATGATGTTTAGAGGAAGGAGGAACCGATGGTTGGGAAGTTGCCGTACGTAAAAACTCTTCACGAGTATGCTCTTTTTTCGAAGTCTTGGTGTCTGACTTTTGGGCTCGAGATTTAGCAGAACTCGACGAAGGGTGAGCCAGAGAGTGGGCAGGCGAAAGTGGTGAGGTTGAATGGGCGATCTTTGCACTGGCCGATCTGACGACCGTGGCACTAAAGGTGAGGTCGCAAGTCTGCGTGGCCGCCTCCTTTGTTGGACGAGGAGAAGCAAGGACAGTGCTGTATTTTCCTTTCTGAGGCACGGTGGGCTGTCGACTTGCGAATAATTTTCGAGCAGCAAAGGTCGACACCTTTTCCTTTACTCTAATTTCCTGGATGAGCTTTTCATCCTTAAAAACGGGACAATCTCGAGAGGAAGCAGCGTGGTCACCCATACAGTTGATGCAGCGATGGGATGGCGGTGGACAAGCACCCTCATGGGCATCCTTGCCACATGTAACACATTTGGCCGGATTGGAACAGGACTGGCTGGTGTGATTGAACCGCTGACACCGATAGCAACGCGTAGGGTTTGGGACGTAAGGGCGAACGGAAATTATCTCATAGCCTGCTTTGATTTTCGATGGGAGTTGAACTTTGTCAAATGTCAAGAAGACAGTGCGGGTTGGAATGATGTTCGTGTCAACCCTTTTCATAACCCTATGAACAGCCGTTACGCCCTGGTCAGACAGGTAGTGCTGAATTTCTTCGTCAGACAATCCATCGAGGGAGCGTGTATAAACGAATTTAAAGTACGGTGAGGTTCCAACCGGACAGGGAAGGTGTGTAGTAGTGAGATACGCAGCAATTTTTGTGCCTGGAGGGCACTGACTGTTTCTAACAACAGGGTGCCATTCCGTAATCTGGAACAAGACTTTACAGGACCTGCAATTGCGTCGACACCTTTCTGAATAATGAAAGGGTTGACCGTGGAGAAGTCGTGACCTTCGTCAGACCGAGAAACAACAAGGAACTGTGGCAACGATAGAAGAACTGACTGTGGCTGAGACTCAGTGAACTTACGTTTGTGAGCAGACACAGTGGAAGGTGAGGAAACCATTGCGGAAGAATCCCCCATGATTACCGGCGTATCCGATGGCCTGCTCCTCCCTTGTGGGGGCCCTCTCTGAGGGCACTCCCGCCTTAGGTGATTGTTCACACCTCAGGTCACACCTCCTGACAAACGGACGGAGGGACCAATCGGCACTTTCGGAAGGGATCAGCTCGGGTAATCACCCCTCCCTGGGCCTGGCCGTTACCAGGGGGTACGTACTTGTCCTACCTGTCTACCTGGGGTGGGGAATTACGCGTTACCCCGTCACCGGCTACACATGGAAGTGTGTGGGTCGGCCTTCAGACACGCACAGGGAGGAAGAAAGAAAGGGAAAGGAAAGAAGAGAGGTCTCAAACGCCGCAGCGGAGAAAAGGGTAAAGAGAAGAGGTAAGGAAAAGAGAAGGACAAAGGAAGGATGAAGATATACAAGCAAGGAAGGCGAAGAATGCGGTACATTTACAAGCGTCCGTCTCCGGACGTAGGCACAAACCATACTTCCAGAGGGGGAGAAAGGGAAGGAAAGAGCCAGAGGTGGGGGGGGGGCGAAGATGGGAGATGGGGAAGGATGCGGAAAGGGAAGGTATGCAGCCTGGAAAGGAAGGAAGGCCACATTAGCTCGGGGTCCTGTGCTCGCTACGCACGTATTCAGGGAAGGAATTGCCCCCCCCTCAACCCCCCTCCCCACCAAGGGGGCAAGTGGAGTCTGACAGCTCGGAGAGCCAACTGTACGCAGCGGAACCGAAGACAGTAGAACCATTATAGTAGTGGCGGCTAAGGCTGACGTCATACGCACAGGGTGTAGCCTCTCATATTTTCTCTTAGTCTCAGTGTATGATGTCAGTCGGTCCAGGGTGTTGTACTCCATTATTTTTCTATCTTTCTGGAGAATCCTGCAGTCTGGCAAGCAAGGCGAATGGTGGTCTCCGCAGCTGACACAGATGGGAGGCAGGGCATAGGGAGTATTGGGATGTGAAGGACATCCACAATCTAGACAGGTGACACTGAAAGTACAGTGGGAAGACACATGGCCTAACTTCCAGCACTAAAAACACCACATCGGGGGTAGTGGTGTCACCCTTGATGGCGAAGATGAAGGCACCGGTGGCAACCTGATTATCCCTCAGACCCCGGTGGTCGCCCCAGGGGAAATGGACACCTTGCCTCTCTAAATTGGCGTGCAGCTTATCATCAGACTGCAAAAGAAGGTCCCTGTGAAATATGATACCTTGGACCATATTTAAGCTCTTATGGGGTGTGACGGAAACAGAAACATCCCCCAGCTTATCACGGACCATATTTAAGCTCTTATGGGGTGTGACGGAAACAGAAACATCCCCCAGCTTATGACAGGTGAGTAGTGCCTGTGACTGGGCAGAGGATGCTGTTTTGATCAAGACTGACCCTGACCGCATTTTGGACAAGCCCTCCACCTCTTCAAACTTGTCCTCTAAATGCTCCACAAAAAACTGAGGTTTCATTGACAAGAAAGATTCCCTATCAACTCTGGTACATACGAGGTACCGCAGTGAATAAGCTTTGCTGCCATCCTTATGGCGTTCCTCCCATGGTGGGGCCAGAGTGGGGGGGAGGTGGAAATGATTTGAGGTTGTATTTCTAAGCATTGAAATACAACCACATAGAGACTGCTGGTGTTTGCCCACCAGCAATAGATGACGTACTACGCTTCATGGCGTGTCATCTACCCTGGTGCACCTGCTCCGGGTTGAGGCAATTTCAAGCAAACTTGCTTACCCATATGACTTCCTAACTGAAAAAAACTACTGCATGAGTAAAACATCCCTAAGAATGGCTTTAGGATGTGACAAAGCAAGCTAGGATAATTTTAGATCCCCTCTTGTTTTGTTGCAATCTGCCTCCTTAAATTAGTCGTTACTTTTATAACCTGCATTTTCATGAAAGAGAAAGGTTGGCCCTCAGTATTAAAGAATATAACACCTGATATAATTTTGTGCTTAGTTTTATGTATTTAATTGCTTTTCTAATTATTTTGGTTATTCCTAGTTAGTATCTTTCATTATAGGTAGAAATCAGTAATTGTTTCATAACTTAACTTCTATTGTTGACATATAAACAAATATAAGTTCTGTAATAATTGCAAACATTTGGAAGATGAAATGCTAGTAATCATAAAGTATCTATTTGGCTCTGTTCCAAAACACATTACCAAAACCAGTTCTTCATTAATTCCAAAGTAATTAACAGTTTTGTCTAAAGTATAGGTTTGCATAATGATATTTGTTACTTTTATGATTTAAACAAATAATTTGACCTAACTTTTGCAATAGAAGAAACGGTTAAAAAGGTGCAATTTTTCTATGTATTCAGTTAATTTAATGAGTTAAGTTTTAATTGTAATTTCTGTAAATTTATCTTCAAACAATGTGTAGTTTCAGTACCAATTATTGCGATGATATATATAAGGGCCCAATTTTCGGTCACATGTTAGTCAGTTCATGGCAGAGTTTCAGAGGAGTACCCTGAGGTGGTTAGAACAGCAACAATGCTTCACCTTAACTGTGGAACAAGTGTTAAACAATTAGGCTGTGTGTAAAAACAGTGACAGTGTCTGCTCCATACGTACCTTATTATTCTTAAAGAACTGTGAACTTTGTGGTTAGGTTTTACTGCTCGTAGTTGTTCAACAGTAAACTATCGTAGCAGTATATGGAGTTTTGCCTGCAAACTATTAATGAGGCTTATGGACAGTTTAAACAATAGTGCACTGGCCATACAACTGTGCATCAGTCAGATACATAATTTACAGTAGTCAGTGCCGGAATCCGTAACCCATATTTTTTCAGCCAGTGTAGCAATGCAGTACATTGACACTGAAGACAACCAATGAAATAAATAAAAGCAGGTGGAACCACTACAAGGATAGCGAGGAATTGACATGGAAAATTGAGGGATAATACTGAAACTAGTATTGAATCTACAGTATTTTTGGTCCACTGGCCTGAGTGCCAACAGTATCAATGACATTTCACTCCTTGAGGTAATAGTGATGGCGAGAAATGGACGACGTGTAAAAGTAACTGAAAATGAGTGATATTAGTGTCAAATCCATAGTTTCACGTTCAGTATCCTCATAGGTGGCAGTCCTGATGACAGTTCACCTCTAATGGCGTGGTTGGGGATGGAAGAGAGTGACATCTACCATATTTACCTGATTATAAAACAAGGTTTTTCCCCAAATTTGTCATCTGAAAATACAGGGTCATCTTATATTTCCAGATTAAACTACTGCTGCTGAAGTTAACATTTTTACGTTCTTCAATAACAGTAAATAGGGGTAGCCTTACATTTTTAGAAGAAGCTTTGGCTACTGAGTTCAGGCACAGATTTATTTTGAAGAATTTGGAACGGAAAGACTGTGAGCAACCAATACTCGCATTTGAACAGGCTCATGATTTCCTAATACACCGAAGCACTCGATACTGTATTGATGTTTGAACAACAACAACATTTGAATAGCACGACGCTAGTGCAAGGAATACATGAGAAACTATGAACTATCAACGACAACAAGCTATTGCTCTGCTTAAAATTTGATAGTTTAGTGAAACACAGAAGGAAATAGCACTAAATTCTATCATCATATGAAATGTTGTATTTAAAAAGGTTTGCAATAAAAGCTCTCATACATGTATGGATACCGTGTACAAACATTAATGCTGCTGTTTAAGTAAAGATAACATTTAAAAGTGGAAATGTCCTTCAAAAAACATTACTTGATTCTGGACCCAAATAAATATTTTATTTGATAATAAAAGAATAATGATTTAGTAAGTGGGTTGCAAATGAGAAATTCAGTCACTATTCATATATTAGAATGGCGGGTTAAAATATTACCAGCTTGTAATGAGATTTAGATCATCATCGTGATATTTGAATGAAACATGAAGGAAAATTAATTCAGAATGAAATGTCTAACAAACAAAGTCATTAATATTAAACTGATTGTAATTCCCATCATGAGAATAATTTACAGCAGCAACGCCTGTTGTGAGATAGTACCAACAGATATTAGTAGATCACGGGATGAGTGAAAGTTCAAGAACTGGAGTGAATCACAATTGTGATCTTTTATTTATGCACTAGTTCCTGTCATTACATACGATTTCCATCCTGGAAGAGATTGTAATGCCTTTTTCACAGTTGCTCATGCACTCCACTATGAAAGTTTTGTTGGGGTAACAGTAATACCATCTTACCTGGGAAGTAGAGGGAATGGGGAGTGGGAATAGCGAATCAGCGGCAAATTATATAATACTGCCAATCATGGAAATCTGTAAAACGTATGTTGCAATACCAGAGAAGGAAAGTTGCTACTCACCATATAGTGGAGATGCCGAGTTGCGACAGGCACAACAAAAAGATTCACACAATTATAGCTTTTGGCCATTAAGGCCTTTGTCAGCGGTAGACACACACGCACACGCACACACACACTCACTCACGCAAACGCAACTTGCGCACACGTCTGCAGTTTCAGAGAACTGAAACACAATGCGAGTAGCAGCACCAGTGCGTGATGGGAGTGGTGACTGGGGGGGTGGTAAGGAAGAGGTTGGGGTGGGGAGGGGGAGGGATAGTACGATGGGAGTGGCGGACAGTGAAGTGTTGCAGTTTAGACAGAGGGCAGGAGAGAAGGTGTAGAGGGGGAAGGGGGTGAGTAGCGGAAAGGAGAGAAATAAAAAGAAATTAGAAGACTGGGTGTGGCGGTGAAATGATGGTTGTGTAGTGCTGGAATGGGAACAGGGAGGGGGCTGGATGTGTGAGGACAGTGACTAACGAAGGTTGAGGCTAGGAGGGTTATGGGAACGTTGGATGTCTTGCAGGGAAAGTACCAGCGCATTTCAGAAAAGATGGTGTTCATGGGAAGGATCCATATGGCACAGGCTGTGAAGCAGTCATTTAGATGAGGGATATCATGTTTGGCAGCGTGTTTGGCAACAGTGTGTTCCATTTGTTTTTTGGCCACAGTTTGTCGGTGGCCATTCATGCAGACAGACAGCTTGTTGGTTGTTATGCCTACATAGAATGCAGCACAGAGGTTGCAGCTTAGCTTGTAAATCACATGACTGGTTTCACAGGTAGCCCTGCCTTTGATGGGATGGGTGATGTTAGTGACCGGACTGGAGTAGGTGGTGGTAGGAGGATGTATGGGACAGGTCTTGCATCTAAGTCTATTACAGGGGTATGAGCCATGAGTTAAGGGATTGGGAGCAGAGGTTGTGTAAGGATAGACGAGTATATTATGTAGGTTCGGTGGACGGTGGAATACCACGGTAGGAGGGGTGGGAAGGATAGTGGGCAGGACATTTCTCATTTCAGGGCACGACGAGAGGTAATCGAAACCCTGGCGGAGAATGTAATTCAGTTTCTCCAGTCCCAGTCTTTTAATTTATTTCTATTTCCCTCCTTTCCGCTACTCACCCCCACCCCCTCCGCACCTTCTCTCCTGCCTGTGTGTGTGTCTACTGCTGACAAAGGCCTTAATGGCCGAAAGCTATAATTGTGTGAATCTTTTTGTTGTGCCTATCGCGACTCAGCATCTCCGCTATATGGTGAGTAGCAACTTTCCTTCTCTGGTATTGTTACATTTCATCCTGGATTTTCCATTGGTTGATTTTTGCCTCCCGGCTTTTCTTCTATCCTAACCTTGTGCTGTTTTCCTTTGTAACTACTTTCTTTTGCATCACTATACTCAATGTCCATCCTTCCTTCTTTTCTTTCCTGTGTTTCTCATGTTGCTTTACGAACCGCACTGTACGCTCTACTTTTGAGCCACACTGTATCAATTGTCTCGACCACACACAACAGACTGCCTCAAGACCACATTGATTGTTCGTGCAGCATCTTATGTCCCACATTAGTCCTGCTGATATAATTAAGCCTATAGCTTCAAACTGATCACACTCCCTGTGTCAGTTCCCGTATTTTGCGTGTTATCTCCCGGACTTTTCTGGTGCCACACGATCTTACATATCTAACTACGAACCCCTCCCCACCCCCCCACACTTTCTCCATTCTATTCCTGTTCCCACCCACTAAATCCATCTCATCCAGTCGCATCTGCCATCACCCTTCTTTACACTTATCCGCCCTTAAACTTGCTACCCACAGTAATATACATATATTTATTAATGATCAGTTATTCTCTACTTCGACCATTGTGACTTCTCGCCAATTTTAGTGAGTTTTCCCCTTCCACTATCATCGTCTTCCTCAGATGTCATCTCGTTTTTTTCCCCTTGTGCATCTATTTCACCCTTTTCGTACTTTTGTGGTGTATTTTTGCGTGATTTTTCAGACGTAATTCTACCTTCTTACGTAATTTTTCACATTTTTTGCACCACCATGGAGCCTTGCTCTTTCCATCTGCATCAAAACAGAAAAGTTTCCTTATCCCTAGCCAGATCCCAGTCCCACATATTGTTTCTGCATTGTTGCTTGGCTCATGAAATCCCCCCTAATGGCCTTAACACCCAATTACCCATCTCTGGTTGCCACCCCTTCTTCCACAATAACCTTCACCTGTTCAGATTCCGCCAATCCTTAGCCCTCACCAACATAGTCCTGCAAAACCATATCAACCAAGCCCAATCCCCCTTGCAGTACCTTCTCTCCATCTGCAAAATTCTCCTGCTACACAATCCCAAATTCCTGGAACCCATAACACACAGTGAAACTCTTGCCCTGCAGGAATTTGAGCAACATTCACAACGCCACCTCAAAAAGCTCTCCATCCTGCTCACTTCATACTCCCGCCTCAGAGTACCACTGTCCACCACTTCTATAAGCTCCAAACCTCCCCCATGGCCCCTCATAGCTGACAAACCCTGTCTCGCAGACCTACTACACTTACCCCACCCTCCACAATTCCCTCCCACCACTACACAGAACCCAGAACCTAAACAGACCCACAACACAGTTATGAACCTTTCGTCCAGAAGTCTTAGTCCTACGGTAATATCAGTCCTTTCCAAAGGCCTCACATTTTGCCCCACTCCCAAATTCAACTAAGCGGGATTATTTAAGACCTTCTCTCCTTCTCCCAGTCCCTACAGTGGAAGCATTTTTTCACCACCAACCCGACCAATCAGACTCAAACAAAGACCAATATTGAACCTCAACTAACTCTGTTCACTCCCCCATCCAACAGTGATCCACCCCCACTGCCTCCAAACCACTTCCCATTAACTTTCCAGAATTTCTTAACCTCAAACCTTGCCTCACCGTCATTTCCCAAGTCCCTCAACATGCAAACTAATCTTACATCTGCAGAAAGAACCGCAGTCCACCATCTAAAAACTGAACCCGACCACCTGCAGACAAAGGCTCCACCACCGTTGTTTTGAATCGCAAGGATTACGTGGCAGAAGGACTCCATCAGCTGTCAGATATTTCCACCTACATACCATTCCACAGTGATCCCATTCCAGTAATCCAGCAGGATCTCCAGTCACTACTCAAATCCTTAGGCCCACCCCAGAACCTCTCCCCAGAGTCCATCTCTCTACTTACCTCTACCACTCCCCGCACTCTTATCTTCTACATGCTTCCTAAAGTCCATAAATCCAACCACCCAGGACACCTCATTGTGGCCCATTACTGTGCCCCCACTGAGAGAATCTCTGCTCTCATAGACCAACACCTTCAACCTATTACCCGGAACCTATCCTCCTATATAAAAGATACCAACCATTTCCTCGACCGACTCTCCACAGTTCCTGTCCCTTTACCACACGGTGTCCTGCTCGTCACTACTCATGCCACTTCCCTGTACACTAACATTCCCAATGCCATTGGCCTTACTGTTATCGAATACTACCTTTCCAGATGCCAAACCCACAACCTCCTTCCTAGTCTCCATGACCAACTATATCCTTACTCACAATTACTTCTCCTTTGAAGGTGTTACCTACAAACAAATCCACGGATGGCTATGGGCACCCGCATGGCACCATCCTATTCATGGGCCATCTAGAGGAATCCTTCCTAAAAACCCCGAATCCTGAACTCCTCACCTGGTTTCAGATTCACTGATGACATCTTTTCCATCTGGATTGAAGGTGAGGACACCTTAATCACATTCCTCCAGAACCTAAACAACTCACCTGGTCCTATTCAATCCAACAAACCACCTTCCTAGATGTCGACCTCCACCTCAGAGATGGCTACATCAGTACCTCTGCCCATATCAAACCTATTAACCACCAGCAATACCTTCACTTCGACAGCTGCCACCCATTCCATATCAAGGAGTTCCTTCAGTACAGCCTAGCCAACTGTAGTCGTCGCATCTGCAGCGACGAGCAGTCCTCCTCAAAATACACCGAGGGTCTCACTGAAGCCTTCACTGACTGTAATTATCCTCCCATCCTTGTACAAAAACAAATCTCCTGTACCTTATCCTCCCAGTCTCCCACCACCTCCCAAAATCCCACAGTCCAGCCACAGAGAAGCATTCCCCTCGTAACTCAGTACCATCCGGGACTAGAGCAACTGAATTACATTCTCTGCGAGGGTTTCGATTATCTCTTGTCATGCCCTGAAATGAGAAATGTCCTGCCCACTATCCTTCCCGCCTCTCCTACCGTGGTATTCCACCGTCCACCGAACCTACACAATATACTCATCCATCATTACACAACTCCTGCTTCCAATCCCTTAACTCATGGCTCATACCCCTGTAATAGACTTAGATGCAAGACCTGTCCCATACATCCTCCTACCATCACCTACTCCAGTCCGGTCACTAACATCACCCATCCCATCAAAGTCAGGGCTACCTGTGAAACCAGTCATGTGATTTGCAAGCTAAGCTGCAACCACTGTGCTGCATTCTATGTAGGCATAACAACCAACAAGCTGTCTGTCTGCATGAACGGCCACCGACAAACTGTGACCATAAAACAAGTGGACCACCCTGTTGCTGAACACGCTGCCAGACATGATATCCCTCATCTAAATGACTGCTTCACAGCCTGTGCCACATGGATCCTTCCCACCAATACCAGCTTTTCTGAAATGCGCAGGTGGGAACTTTCCCTGCAAGACATCCTACGTTCCCGTAACCCTCCTAGCCTCAACCTTCGTTAGTCACTGTCCTCACCTATCCAGCCCCCTCCCTATTCCCATTCCAGCACTACACAGCCGTCATTTCCTGCCACACCCAGTCTTTTAATTTCTTTTTATTTCTCTCCTTTCCACTACTCACCCCCTCCCACTCCGCACCTTCTCTCCTGCCCTCCGTCTAAACTTCAACACTTCACTGTCCACCACTCCCATCATACTATCCCCCCCCCCCTCCTCCCTACCCCAGCCTCCTCCTTACCCCTACCCAGTCGCACTCCCATCATGCACTGGTGCTGCTCCTCTCGCACTGTGGTTGCAGTTCTCCGAGACTGCAGACGTCTGTGCAAGTTGCGTTTGCGTGCGTGCATGAGTGAGTGAGTGAGTGAGTGAGTGAGTGAGTGTGTGTGTGTGTGTGTGTGTGTGTCTACTGCTGACAAAGGCCTTAATGGCCGAAAGCTATAACTGTGTGAATCTTTTTGTTGTGTCTATCGTGACTCAGCATCTCCGCTATATGGTGAGCAGCAACTATCCTTCTCTGGTATTGTTACATTCCATCCTGGATTTTCCATTGCTTGATAAAACGTATGTTGGCTTTTTTAAGAACATCCAACATGTTTAAACTGCAGTTTGCTTGAATATGTAATCAGGGTCATCTTATACTTGGGCAAATACAGTACATATAATATAAATTCAAGTTCCCGGAATGAGATTTTCACTCTGCAGCGGAGTCTGTGCTGATATGAAACTTCCTGGCTGATTAAATCTGTGTGCCGGACCGAGTCTCGAACTCGGGACCTTTGGCTTTCGCGAGCAAGTGCTCTACCATCTGATCTACCCAAGCACAACTCACGCCCTGTCCTCACAGCTTTCCTTCTGCCAGATAAATTCAAGTTCCCACCGCATTTTTCAATCTATGTGAAGATTACTCTCGTGAACTACTGTAAGGCTTCTGCTACAGTTTTCAGTAATAGATAGACTGACTGAAGCATCAGGTTTGTCTATATAATTTATAATTACAGTAATGATGACTGATGAGTGTGTAATACATGTAGTTTTATCTGTTTATTATTTAACTGGCATTTGGAATGACATCTCATGGCAATGACAGGAGCTACGAGCTGGTCAACTACAGAGGAGGTGGTATCTGGTGAGAAAAGCAGTAAAGTATACAGCCACATCAACTCCAGAGACTAGCAAAGCTTGACCAGAATCTATAAATATCTTCTATAGCTAAACTGAGGTCCGTCCACCACATTTCTGGTCTGTATGTGACAGATAATCTCCGAAATGATTTTCACTAATCTACATTATTAAATGGGTAACCCGGATCATGGTGCATGGTTCCAGTCATATGTTGTCTGTCACACAGCTTCCATGGCCACCAAAAATTTTATTGTCAATATTTCATATAATTATTGATGGAATTTAAAAATTTTAAGTGCTCATTAAGAGGTACAATCTTATGTTACAGGTTTAACACAGTAAGACAAGTATTACAATATTAGAAAGTGTGTGTGTGTGTGTGTGTGTGTGTGTGTGTGTGTGTGTGTGTGTGTGTGTGTCTTGAGGCAGAATAACTCATCACATGCAAATACCCAGACTACATTCCTACAGTACTTGAAAATGAGAGCACTTACTGACTTGCAACAAACTTTACACACAATATATGAGGGTGAGTCAAATGAAAACCTTAAATTTTTTTAAAAATATTATTTACTGTGCAGAAGTGGTACAAAGTGATATCACTTTTCAACATAATCTCCCCCACACTCAATGCAAGTCCTCCAGCACTTAAAAAGTGCATAAATCCCTTTAGAAAAAAATTCTTTTGGTAGTCCACACAACCACTCATCCACTGCATGGCGTACCTCTTCATCAGAATGGAACTTCTTTCCTCCCATTGCGTCTTTGAGTGGTCCAAACATATGGAAATGACTTGGGGGCAAGGTCTGGTAAGTATGGTGGATGAGGAAGACACTCAAAATGCAGATCTGTGATTATTGCAACTGTTGTACGGGCAGTGTGGAGCCTTGCATTGTCATGTTGCAAAAGGACACCTGCTGACAGCAATCCATGTTGCTTTGATTTGATTGCAGGCCGCAGATGATTTTTTAGGAGATCTGTGTATGATGCACTGGTGACAGTAGTCCCTCTAGGCAATGCTCCAAAATGATGCCTTTTTCATCCCAAAAGAGAGTCAGCATAACCTTCCCTGCTGATGGTTCTGTTCGAAACTTCTTAGTTTTGGTGATGAGGAATGGCGCCATTCCTTGCTTGCTCTCTTCGTTTCCGGTTGGTGGAAGTGAACCGAGGTTTAATTCCCAGCAACGATTCTTGCCAGGAAGCCATCACCTTCTCGTTCAGAGCACCAAAGAAGTTCTTCACAAGCATCAACATGTCATTCTCTCATTTCAGCGTCAGCTGCCGTGGCACCCATCTTGCAGACACTTTGTGAAACTGGAGCACATCATGCACAATGTGGTGTGCTGACCCATGACTAATCTGTAAACTTGCTGCAACGTCATTCAGTGTCACTCGGCAGTTTTCCTTCACTATGGCTTCAACTGTTGCAATGTTCTGTGGAGACACAACTCGTCGTGCCTGACCTAGACGAGGAGCTTCTTCCACTGAAGCCACACCATTTGCGAACTTCTCACTGCATTCTTAGACTTGTTGCTGTGACAAACATGCATCACTGTATTGAACCTTCATTCATCTATGAATTTCAATAGGTTTCACACCTTCACTACGCAAAAACCAAATAACAGAACACTGTTCTTCCCTGGTGCACATCGCAAGTGGGGCGGCCGTCTTTATACTGATACTGCGACGGTACGTGTGCATCTGGACTATGCTGCCAGCTACAGGCCATTCTGCATGCTGTTTGTAGCACGCTTACCAACTTACAGGATAACGGTGCGAAATTTTGATGTGTTATTACAAATTTAAAGTTTTCATTTGACTCACCCCCATACTTTCAAATCTTCATGACACCTTTTCTCAATAATCCCCGCCCCCCCCCCCCTCTCTCTCTCTCTCTCTCTCTCTCTCTCTCTCTCTCTCTCTCACAAACACACACACACACAAATTATTAAAGGAAAAATAGTTTATCGTTTACTACATTCTCGCTGTTCATGCAGTAAAACTGTCACATCAGGCATGGCATTTTAATTTCTTACTTCTTTACTAACAACTCTATTTGCAACACATTTTGCAGAATACCTCTGAATGTATCTGCAAAATTTTATCATTGTAAAACACGTACTTCAGGAGATATGGCACCATAAACATTGAAATGTGTGGTAAACTAGTTTTTGCTTAAAACAGAGCACAAATTACCCAGACTATACTCATCCAGTGGTTGATAAGAGGAGTTAGCAACTTCAAACAAACTTTAAAAATAATCTCAAACTGTTTCTAAACTTTTTCTGGCTTACACGCTTAATGTTCAATATTTAACATATTAACTCATTTGTAAAGTGATCAAAAGCTTGAAGTTGTTTTCTACATGGGAGGTATACACGGGAGTTCAACTATTTACAGAATTGCATGTTTACTGGCAGACAGACTGATTCACGAGGAAGGTTCATGTATATAATATCTATTACTGCTACACCAGAGAAGTAGTCCAGCTGCAGATACTTAGTTATACCTGTGTGAAGCCACGGGTGTGTCACTAGCATAAAATTAATCAAAAAGTGGCAATATAATTCATCTTCCTATGCACAGACATACAGGCATACACATTTATGTACAGACATTGGAGGTGTACGGATATTGTGAGAAGGGTGGTGGATGAATTACTCTCAGGTGATGTAGCTCTTTGTTCCAGGTGTTCCAGGCTATACATCTATAGTGTGATTAAAATTACTTGATAGTTGATGTATATCACTTGCTATTACAGTGTTCCCACACTGGCTGCTCCTCGGTGAAAAGTGATGCGAAACACAGCAATCACTTCACAAGTGCTGCGGTGCTAGTTTTTAAAATATAATGTTGGACCTTTTGTAAGGTATCTCCCTTTTGAGTATCTGCTGATTGGACTTTACAACTGACTCCTTTTCCTGTGTAAAGGAACACTGGGCTAACCCAGCAATATTTGTGGATCCTAAGTTATCACTTTGAATAAAATACAGTGAAAAATCTCTTATTTAGACAGAATTCTTTTGTTCGATAGGTAAAAAGTCTACTCACCAAGTGGCTGCAGAACACACACATAAAAGACTGTTGTGACTGACAAGCATTCACTTCCGATAAAAAGTGCAGGGAGCATATCAGGCAGCACAAACGTCTGCCTGAGTGGAGTTAAAAACAAGAGTCCAACAATACGTGGACCACCGTCAATGGCGAACTATAGCGACAGAAAGGTGGGTCCTTTGCGGAGCAATAAATAGCCATGCGTCAACCAGGTGTGGCCAACGCGTAGCCGGCAGAGGACAACGGAGTCCTTGAGAGAGGCCCACAAGGAGGAGCGCCACACACCGGTAGTATCCTTGACGACCCCAAGTTTGTTGGGTGAAGGCAGGGTGCGCCTTTCATCACACCACGTACTAAGGACCTTCTGCCACAAAACTGACTGGAGATCTCTACGGTCGGTGCACTGACAGCCTGTTTGTCCAGCATGTCAATGCGTCCATTTCCCAGGATGCCGACATGACCCGGGGTCCACACAAAGACTACAGAGCAGCCACAACAGGCAAGAGTATGGAGAGACTCCTGGATAGCCATCACCAGATGAGAACGAGGAAAACACTGGTCGATAGCTCGTAAACTGCTCAGGGAGTCACTGCAGATAACGAAGGACTCACCTGAGCAGGAGCGGACATACTCTAGAGCGTGAGAGATGACTACCAGCTCGGTAGTGAAAACACTGAAGCCAGCTGGCAATAAGCGTTGTTCACAATGATCCCCTAGAGTAAGAGCATATCCAACATGACCAGCAACCATCAAACCATCAGTATAGATCACGTCAGAGCCTTGAAACGTGGCAAGGAGTGAAAGAAAGCAGCGGTGGAGGGCCTCAGGAGGGACTGAGTCCATCGGGCCCTGTGCCGAATCGAGCTGAAGGTATGGGTGGGACAAGCACACACCACAGGGATAGACGTATATAGGCCCGGAAAACAGGTGGGAGAGGGAAAAACTCAAGCCCAGAGAGAAGAGCCCAGACGTGAACCGCGATTGTACACCCTGACCGGGGCCGCCGTTCTGATGGACGACCGAGTTGGGGAACAGGAGACGGTAACTGGGATGCCCGGGCAAGCTAAAAATGTGTGTAGCATAAGTGGCCAGTAATCATTGGCGCCGGATCCACAATGGAGGGACACCACCCACCACACGTATGCTGTTGACAGAGGTTGTGTGGAAAGCTCCAGTTGCGAGTCAGACCCCGCTGTGAAGGATGGGGTCATGCAACCGCAATGCGGAAGTTGATGCCGAAGCATAAGCCAGGCTCCCATAATCTAGACGGGACTGAATTAACACCTGATACAGTCGTAGAAGGTTAGACTGATTGGCTCCCCAGCTGGTGTGACTCAAGCAACAAAGAGCATTAAGATGCCGCCAGCATATTTGTTTAAACTGCTGGATGTGGGGGGGCCAAGTCAACCGGGTATCAAAAACCAATCCCAAAAACCGATGCAGGGAGCGGAAGGCCAGTGGGTAATTCACAGAAACGGAACTCTGAGCAAAATGCTCCGCTAAGCGGTTTGCAATCGTGTCCTAGTCAGTGCAGACTGCTCCATTCAGGGAAATCCCAAGTACACTAACAGGTGTCCGATAGCCATAGAGTCGCCGAATCTTGGCCTAAACATGTGATGGAGAGGTACGGGTGCCAACGGTGGAGACATACCTTTCCCAGTACTCTTGCTTGCGTCGGCAAATGAGGCAGCGGCCTCGCACACGGAGCTGTTTAAAGGCAATGAGGTGTTCCAATGAGGGATGCTGCTTATGATGCTGGAAGGCCCACCTGCAATCTCTAATCTCCTCAACGATCTCAGGTGACCACCAAGGCACAATCGTCCACTGAGGGGACCTGGAAGAACAGAGAATTGCAGATTCTGCGGCAGAAATGATGCCGGTGATGAACGAGTGAACCACCACATCAATGGCATCATTGGAAAGAGGCTCAATGGTGGCGACGGAGGTGAACAAGTCCCAGTCAGCCTTATTCATAGCCCATCTGCAGGGGTACCCACAAGAGTGGTGCTGTGGCAGTGACAGAAAGATCGGAAAGTGGTCACTACCACACAAGTCATCATGCGTACTCCATTGGACAGCTGGTAAAAGGCTAGGGCTGCAGATCAAAAGGTCGATGGCTGAGTACACACCACGCGCCATACTGAAATGTGTGAAGGCGCCATTATTTAAGAGGGAAAGGTTGAGCTGTGCCAACACCTGCTCAACGACTGTGCCTCGGGCGTTGCCACTGATCCACCCCACAGAGCGTTACGGGCATTGAAGTCGCCCAGTAACAGAAAAGGTGTTGGCAATTGGGCTATCAGCGCAGCCAATACATGCTGCAGAACACCGCTATCCGGTGGAAGATAGAGACTGCAGACAGTAACAGCCTGAGGTGTCCACACCTGAACAGCGACAGCTTCTAAAGGTGTTTGAAGAGGGACACACTCGCTGTAAAGAGAGTGAAGGACATAGATGCACACATCACCAGATACCATCTCAAACTGCCCAGTTCTTATAATAACCCTGATAGGCATGGAGGGTGGGGGTTTGCATCACCGGAAACCAAGTTTCCTGGAGAGAAATGCTGAAGAAAGGGTGAAAGCTGATAAGTTGGCGGAGCTCAGCAAGGTGGTGGAAAAAACCGCTGCAATTCCACTGGAGGATGACATTGCCCGTGGCTGAAATCGGTGTGAAGGGACTGAGGAAGCAGTTTACGCCGCTGGGTCACCTGCTGCCACCGATTGAATGTGTGTACATTTGACATCAATAGTGTCTGAGGGTCCAGCGAAATCTAGGTCCTCAGTGGACACCAGAATCTCCACCGCATCCTCAGACATAAAGCTTACAGGTTGCTGTGGGGTGGGTGCCACCGCAGGTTCCTTGTTTTTATAGGTCTTCTTCTTGCACTTTTCTCGCTGCTCTTTGGGTTTCATTGGCTGGGAGGGCTTTACTGATTCAGTCTCTGGGACTGAGGAGGATCGTGAAGCCCTACGACCAGCTGCTTGTGGGCACTTACGCCACTGGCGGGCGTCATCCTTTCCACTGGTGGAAACCTTGGAAGGGAGGGCTCCAAGGGACCCCTTGTGAGCAAGAGGAGCCAAAGAAGTTAGACGCTTCTGCGGCTTATAAGTGGGGATGGACGTTCCCAATGGGTGGGGGGGGGGAGGGGGGGGGGGGTTGCTCCCGAAGTAGGTGGCTCTTGATGTCACAGTGGTAGACCATCACCTTGACCTTCTCAGGTAAAGTATCACCCTCGAAGGCCAAGATGAAGGCAGCGGTAGGAACCTGATTATCCCTTGGACCCCGGTGAATGCACCGGACAAAATGAACACCTCACTGCTCTAAATTGCCGTGCAGCTCGTCATGAGACTGCAAAAGAAGGTCCCTATGGAATATAATACCCTGGACCATATTTAAACTCTTATGGGGTGTGATGGTAGCTGAAACATCCCCAACTTGTCACAAGCAAGTAACCTTCGTGACTGGACAGAGGATGCTGTTTTTATCAAAACTGACCCAGAGCACATTTTGGACAAGCCCTCCACCTTCCCAAACTTGTCCTCTAAATGCTCTATAAAGAACTGAGGCTTCGTCGCCATGAAAGACTCCTCATCAGATCTCGTATAAACTAGAAACTGGGGCAAAGAAGTCTCACTGCCATCCTTAGCCTTTTGCTCCTCCCATGGTATGGCCAGAGAGGGGAATGATTTTGGATCATATTTCTGGGTGTTGAATTGAGCCGTAGAACGCTTAGAGACTGCTGGCGGCTGGCCACCAGCAAGAGATGATGTACCATGCTTCATTGCGGGTCATCCGCCCTGATGCCACCCACTCTGACCAAGGGCCTAACCCCATGGGCACCACCTAGCCTCAGGGCGGGACACCTGGCAGAATGGCCATTGACAGGAGTCCCAATGCCCCAGGGAGATAGGCATCTACTCCTTGGCATACGTGGGGAGTTAACGGCACAGGCATCAGCAGAGCGATCCCTGTGTTGTCAGGGGGCTACAACCAACAGGGTACATGGCGGCCCCACCACAACGGACTGGCTACCATGCTGGATATTAGGTGCAAGGAAGACCATGGTCGTCATCTCCGCAGGAAACGACACTGCACAGTGCATGGCGGAAATCGCACCCAGGAACGCATCCGCGGCCAAGAGACGGAGAGCGAGCGGGACTGCAATGCGACGATGAGAAAGCTGGCTAAAGGTCTCAATGCACGATGGACACAATGCACCAAGTAAGGCGCCCTTCCCCATTTGGCTCATTCTTCGGAATAATTTTGAAATTTGGAGGTCAAACCTGAGAGCGGACCATCACATAAGGGCCAAAACATGAGAGACTCCTTTTAGTCACCTCTTATGATGGGCAGGAATACCGCTGGCCTTTTCTTACCCCCATACCCGCAGGGGGGAACTTCATCCAGAACTGCAGGTCAGGGGAGACTTACTGTACGGGATGAGAAGGAAAGGAATCTGTCTTCCCTTTAAAATGTAGAATGGTGTCCCTTATAGGTAAATTAAAAACACAACAAGAATGATTAAAATGAAAACACACACATATATCTGCAGAAAACTGAAACCCCGTCTTCACAGCTCAGTCCATCAACCTCCACATTATACATTGCAACTGATTGGTCGTTGTTGCAACACTGGAGGAGGAACTGAAAACAGCAAAATCATCCACAAATATGGAGCAGTCTACAGGAATCCTTACCGTAGATGTGATACTGCATATGGCTATGGCAAAGAGGTTAACACTTAAAACACTGCGCTGAGGAACACCATTCTCCTGCTCTAAACGATCCAATAGTATGTCGCCAAAGTGAGGTCTAAAAAACCAATTAGACAAGAAGGACCATATGAGAATGAGGAGGGGGCCACAAAGACCCCATTGATGGAGTCGCACAAGAATATTATGTCTCTAAGTGTTGTATGCTTTACTGACATCAAAGAATGTGTCGATACAGTGATGTTTATGTAGGAAACCTGCTGAAAAGCTGCCTCTAGAGGGGTCAGATTGTTGACGTTGGACCAAAATCTCCAGAATCCTCACTAAGGGGAGTTGCCTGGTCTCTAACAATGAGACCATGCACAGCTCGTTAAGACAGTGCTCCAGTAACTACAGGGGCATGTGCAGTGATTTCCTGGTTTGAGGTGAGGTATCAAAACAGCCTCTCACCACAAGTTGGGGAAGTTGCCTGTCTGCTATATAAGATTAAAACATTTGGGGAGGATTTCCTTTGATGCTGTTGACAAATGTCAAAGCATGCAGTACTGGATTTCATCATGACCACGTTCAGTATAACAAATCTGACATGTTGATTCTACTTCCCACATGGAGAAAGGGCCGTTTTTGTTTTGTTTGTTTGTTTTGGTTTTAGGGCGCAAAACTTCTATGGTCATTAGCGCCCGGTCCGTGACTTAGGAAACAGTAAAAAGCCGAAATTGAAAGCCAGCAGCAATGGGAACGAAAGTCATAAAATTGGAGAAACTAAAAGCGGAAGGAATGTTTAAAAATCCACTACAGAAAGGGGTTGGTTGTGCCCAAAAAAAACTTCAAATGACTGACGTCATTTCACTGGCACTAAAACTCGACAACGCGGTCGGCTGAGCGCGTGTCATCTGCTAAAATCGACGATATATCAGGCGAAAGCTGTAGACGGGAGCGTAACGGATTAAAATAGGGGCACTCAATTAAAAGGTGTCTTACCGTCCACAGCTGAGAGCAGTGGGGACAGAGTGGGGGAGGATCGCCGCTTAAAAGATGTCGATGGCTAAAAAGACAGTGCCCTATCCGGAGTCTAGTTAAAATTACCTCCTCCCGACGACGCATTCGGGAGGAAGAGGTCCAAGCACAAGGAAGAGCTTTGACGTCCCGCAATTTATTATTGGGAAGTGTCGACCAATGCGTGTGCCATAAATGAACAACACGTCGACGTAGAACGCTCCGTAGATCGGCGAAGGGAATCGATTGAATAGCTGGCCGAGGAAGAGAGACTGCAGCCTTGGCTGCAATATTGGCCGCCTCATTTCCACAGATACCAACGTGTCCCGGGAGCCAGAGGAACGCCACCGAGACGCCCCCCAGGTGGAGCAAGCGCAGACAGTCCTGAATCCGGTGGACCAGAGGGTGCACAGGATAAAGAGCTTGGAGACTGAGGAGAGAGCTGAGAGAATCTGAGCAGATAACGTACTGTATCCGCTGATGGCAGCGGATGTAGTGGACAGCCTGGAGAACAGCGTAAAGCTCCGCAGTATAAACCGAACACTGGTCGGAAAGCCGAAAGTGATTTGGGGTGTCGCCAACAATATAGGCACTCCCTACACCTAACAATGTTTTCGAGCCGTCGGTGTAAATAAATGTGGCGTCCGTCATTTGTGCACAGAGAGCAGCAAATGCCCGACGATAAACAAGTGAAGGGGTACCATCCTTGGGAAATCGACAAAGGTCACGGAGCAGGCAGATCCGGGGACGGAGCCAAGGCAGTGTTGTACCCCAAGTTGTCAAGAAGGTTTTAGGAAAGCGGAAGGAAAGAGAATGGAGCAGCTGACGGAAGCGGACTCCCAGTGGTAGTAGGGAGGAGGGGTGGCCTGCATACCCTACATCAAAGGAGGCGTCGAAAAAAATGTCATGGGCTGGATTAGCAGGCATGGAAGACAGATGGCTAGCATAACGACTCAGAAAGACTGCTCGCCGATTGGACAGCGGAGGTTCAGCAGTCTCAGCATAAAGGCTTTCCACAGGGCTGGTGTAAAAAGCTCCAGACACTAAACGTAATCCACGGTGGTGGATAGAGTCGAGACGCCGAAGAATAGACGGCCGAGCAGAGGAGTAGACTATGCTTCCATAGTCCAATTTCGAGCGAACTAAGGCGCGATATAGGCGGAGAAGGACCACTTGGTCCGCTCCCCAGGAGGTACCATTCAGGACACTGAGGGTGTTGAGGGATCGCAGACAGCGAGCCGAAAGATAGGAAATGTGGGAGGACCAGCACAGTTTTCTGTCAAACAGAAGACCCAAGAATTTAGCGACGTCTGAAAACTGAAGGTTGACAGGACCTAGATGTAAGGAGGGCGGAAGAAACTCCTTACGTCGCCAAAAATTAACACAAACGGTCTTACTGGGAGAAAAACGGAAGCCGGTTTCGATGCTCCAAGAGTGGAGGCGATCGAGACATCCTTGAAGACGTCGTTCAAGAAGGCTGGTCCGTTGAGAGCTGTAGTAGATCGCAAAATCGTCCACAAAGAGGGAGCCCGAGACATCAGGAAGGAGACAATCCATAATTGGATTGATGGCAATGGCGAACAGTACAACACTCAGCACTGAGCCCTGGGGTACCCTGTTTTCTTGGGAGAAAGTACGGGAGAGAGTAGTGTTCACCCGCACTCTAAATGTGCGCTCTGCCATAAATTCGCGAAGAAAAAGGGGCAGCCGACCTCGAAAGCCCCAAGAGAACAGTGTGCGGAGGATGCCTGTCCTCCAACAGGTATCGTATGCTCTCTCCAGATCAAAAAATATTGCTACTGTTTGGCGTTTCCGGAGAAAATTGTTCATGATATAAGTGGAGAGAGCAACAAGATGGTCAACTGCAGAACGATGCTTTCGGAATCCGCATTGGGCAGGTGTTAAATGACTGCGGGATTCCAGCCACCACACTAAACGGTAATTCACCATACTCTCCAAAACCTTACAGACACTACTCGTGAGAGAAATGGGGCGATAGCTAGAGGGGAGATATTTGTCCTTTCCAGGTTTCGGAACAGGAACGACGATAGCTTCCCGCCATCGTCTGGGAGAAGTACTGTCGGTCCAAATTCGATTATAAAGGCGAAGGAGGTAACGCAGACTATGGGTTGATAAATGCAGCAACATTTGGACGTGGATACCATCCGGTCCTGGGGCGGACGAGCGAGAAGTAGAGAGTGCATGTTGGAGTTCCCGCAAGGAGAAAACAGTATTGTAGCTTTCGCGATTTTGAGAGGAGAAAGCAAGAGGTCCCACTTCCGCTGCACGTTTCTTCGGGAGAAACGCTGGCGGGTAATTTGAAGAGCTCGAAATCTTAGCAAAGTGCTGACCCAACGAGTTAGAAATTGCGACGGGGTCCACTAATGCGTCATGTGCGACAGTGAGCCCAGAGACCGGGGAGAAACTAGGCGCGCCTGAGAACCGTCGAAGCCGACTCCAAACTTCCGTAGAGAGAGTGAAGGTGTTAAATGAGCTAATAAAGAATTTCCAGCTTGCCTTCTTGCTATCGCGGATGACACGACGGCATCGCGCTCCGAATTGCTTATAGCGGATACAGTTGGCCAAAGTAGGATGGTGGCGGAAAACGCGGAGAGCACGTCGCCGCTCACGTATTGCATCACGGCATGCCTCATTCCACCAAGGAACTGGGGGGCGCCGGGGCAATTCGGAGGTGCGTGGTATTGAATGTTCCGCAGCTGTAAGAATAACGTCGGTAATATGTGTGACCTCAACATCGAGGCCGGGAAAGCGACGGTCATCGAATGTCGCAAGAGACGAAAAAAGTGTCCAATCGGCTTGGGCAAACTTCCAGCGTCGCGGGCGCATGTAGGGCAGTTGAGGCTGCAGTCTAAGGACACATGGAAAGTGGTCACTCGAGTGTGTATCATCAAGGGCGAACCATTCGAAGCGCCGAGCTAGCGGAACAGTACCGACCACAAGGTCCAAGTGAGATAAATTTGTCGTGGAGGCAGACAAAAATGTAGGGACCCCAGTGTTGAGGCAAACTAGATCTGCTTGGTGGAAGACGTCTAGCAATAGTGAGCCACGTGGACAAGAATGTGGAGATCCCCAAAGCGGGTGGTGTGCATTGAAGTCCCCAACCAGCAAATATGGGGGTGGAAGCTGACCAAGAAGATGAAGGAGATCAGCTCGTGCCATTGGTGTGGACGATGGAATGTATACAGTACAAAGAGAGAACGTGTATCCGGAAAGGGAAAGACGGACGGCAACAGCTTGGAAGGAAGTGTTTAAATGGATTGGGTGATAATGGAAAGTTTCATGGAGAAGAATCATGAGTCCTCCATGCGCTGGAGTGCCTTCAACAGGGGGGATATCATATCGGACGGACTGAAAATGAGGGAGAACAAAGCGGTCATGGGGACGCAGCTTTGTTTCCTGAAGACAGAAGATGACCGGCGAGTAGGATCGTATGAGGACCGACAATTCATCCCGATTGGCTCGAATGCCGCAGATATTCCAGTGGATAATGGACATAGGGTGAACAGAAAATGGAGAAATGTGACCAAGGTCGCTGTCAACTCAACAACTGCTCAGAGCTTGCGACCGACAGCATGGAATGGCATTCTGCCGAAGGCAGAAGATCCTGATCCATAGGTTGGTCAGGAGCAGCTCCTGACACCAGCGATCGGCCGGTTTATCGGCCGCCAGCAGTGCGCCTCGGCGACACAGAAGACGGCCGAGGGCGATTTCCGCCAGGTGGTGCTGTAGATGGGACACGCCTTGGCGGAGAAGAAGATGAACTGGGTTTCTTTGTAGCCTTCTTGGAAGTATGATATTTAGAGGAAGGAGGAACCGATGGTTGGGAAGTTGCCGTACGTAAAAACTCTTCACGAGTATGCTCTTTTTTCTAAGTCTTGGTGTCTGACTTTTGGGCTCGAGATTTAGCAGAACTCGACGTAGGGTGAGCCAGAGATTGGGCAGGCGAAAGTGGTGAGGTTGAACGGGCGATCTTTGCGCTGGCCGATCTGACGACTGTGGCACTAAAGGTGAGGTCGCAAGTCTGCGTGGCCGCCTCCTTTGTTGGCCGAGTAGAAGCAAGGACAGTGCTGTATTTTCCTTTCTGAGGCACGGTGGGCTGTCGACTGGCGAATAATTTTCGAGCAGCAAAGGTCGACACCTTTTCCTTTACTCTAATTTCCTGGATGAGCTTTTCGTCCTTAAAAACGGGACAATCTCGAGAGGAAGCAGCGTGGTCACCCATACAGTTGATGCAGCGATGGGATGGAGGTGGACAAGCACCCTCATGGGCATCCTTGCCACATGTAACACATTTGGCCAGATTGGAACAGGACTGGCTGGTGTGATTGAACCGCAGACACCGATAGCAACACATAGGGTTTGGGACATAAGGGCGAACGGAAATTATCTCATAGCCTGCTTTGATTTTCGATGGGAGTTGAACTTTGTCAAACGTCAAGAAGACAGTGCGGGTTGGAATGATGTTCGTGTCAACCCTTTTCATAACCCTATGAACAGCCGTTACGCCCTGGTCAGACAGGTAGTGCTGAATTTCTTCGTCAGGCAATCCATCGAGGGAGCGTGTATAAACGACTCCACGCGAGGAATTTAAAGTACGGTGCGGTTCCACCCGGACATGGAAGGTGTGCAGTGGTGAGGTACGCAGCAATTTTTGTGCCTGGAGGGCACTGACTGTTTCTAACAACAGGGTGCCATTCCGTAATCTGGAACAAGACTTTACAGGACCTGCAATTGCGTCGACACCTTTCTGAATAATGAAAGGGTTGACCGTGGAGAAGTCGTGACCTTCGTCAGACCGAGAAACAACAAGGAACTGTGGCAACGATGGAAGAACTGACTGTGGCTGAGACTCAGTGAACTTACGTTTGTGAGCAGACACAGTGGAAGGTGAGGAAACCATTGCGGAAGAATCCCCCATGATTACCGGCGTCTCCAATGGCGCGCTCCTCCCTTGTGGGGGCCCTCTCTGAGGGCACTCCCGCCTTAGGTGATTGTTCACACCTCAGGTCACACCTCCCGACAAACGGACGAAGGGACCAATCGGCACTTTCGGAAGGTATCAGCTCGGGTAATCACCCCTCCCTGGGCCTGGCCGTTACCAGGGGGTACGTACTTGTCCTACCTGTCTACCCGGGGCGGGGAATTACGCGTTACCCCGTCACCGGCTACACATGGAAGTGCGTGGGTCGGCCTTCAGACACGCACAGGGAGGAAGAAAGAAAGGGAAAGGAAAGAAGAGAGGTCTCAAACGCCGCAGCGGAGAAAAGGGTAAAGAGAAGAGGTAAGGAAAAGAGAAGGACAAAGGAAGGATGAAGATATACAAGCAAGGAAGGCGAAGAATGCGGTACATTTACAAGCGTTCGTCTCCGGACGTAGGCACAAACCATACTCCCAGAGGGGGAGAAAGGGAAGGAAAGAGCCAGAGGTGAGGGGGGGGGGGGGGGGGGGCGAAGATGGGGGATGGGGAAGGATGCGGAAAGGGAAGGGATGCAGCCCGGAAAGGAAGGAAGGCCACATTAGCTTGGGGTCCCGTGCTCGCTACGCACATATCCACAAAAGAGTTGTGGATCCCCTGGGGGGGAAAGGGCAGTTGTGAGACTCACAATTGTGGGATCTGAAGCCTAACTTGCCACTCTCTGCAGCTGCACAGTAGCAACAAAACACTGGATCTTGGCTTGCATCGTCAGTAATCCTGCAAGATGCTCTGCTGTCATCTGACTGATATCTCCAGATGCTGTTTGAAGGCACCCTCGTTTCAGCACTGTCATTATTGGTAAACAGCTATGTCCTGTGGCTTCCCATACTTTTGTGGAAAAAGTGGAATGGTTGATGGAGTCCAGTAATGCTTGCCATGGCCTTTTCTTGCTCTCCTTAATTACACATCGAGACTTAGCTCTCTTGACCAGGAAGGCTATGAGGTTGTCTGCTGCTGGGCGGTACTTAAACCATCGATCACTGGTCACCAAGGGACAGGTTGCCTCCTAAATTACCTGAGGACATTGGGATTGATATGTCAGCAGCATGATGGATCATTTGTGTGATATGGTCCACCCGTTCTTGGATGCGATCGTGGTGTTTAAACACAGCTAGCTGGCTGAACAATGTCCAGTTAGCTCTGCTGACCATCCAGTTTGGTGGTTTCTGTGCAGGTAATGCTCTCTCCAGGAAATGAGCGAGGAGTGGGAAGTAGTCACTGGAAAGAAGGTTCTCAACCACTTCCCCCTGAACAGTGTGAGAGGGCTGGAAAGAAAAAAAAAGAAGAGAGGTTGATGGCTGAGAATGACCCTGTAGCAGCAAAGAAACAGTGAGAGTACCTATGCTAAGAATGCACAGCTCATGAGATGCCATGAGGCTCTCCAAAACTTGACCCCAGGGGCAAATAAACGTCAAACACCACAACACATGATCGGCACTGAAGTCTCCCAGTAGCAGAAATGGTTGGGAGAGTTGTTTTATATGACATATCAGAGCCTCAGAGTCAATAACATCGTGTGGAGGTAAATTTAGCGAACAAACTGTTATCCTCTGACATACATGACTGCAAGCGCAACTGCCTGCAGATCAGTAGCCAGGGGGGGAGCAGATGATTGGTGTGCCTTCTCTTGGCTCTTTCCCCATTCACATCATCCTTATGATAACAGCGTACAACTCCTTAGGACAGGGGCATCAGATGCTCTAAAATGCACTTTCTGCAAACACAAAAACAAGAGGCATTCCTAAGCTAGCAGTTTCAGTTCCTCCTTGTGTCCTGAACCCATTAATATTCCATTGTAGAATGAGAGCCATCTATCGTGAGGCTAGCACTTTCATCCTGGTTTTCTGCCCTAGAGGCGAGCCCACAATCTGTGGAGGCTCAGTCGTGGGATGAGATCGAGGTTCATTGCCTCTGAAGAAGAATTGGGAGAGACTTCTGAAGAATGACATTGACATCGTCAGACTGTTTACTTCCTGATTCCATCACCACAATGTCAGCAACCATGGCTTTTTGTGAAGCTCTGGGGGGAGGGACAGGCTTCAAAACGACTGCAGCAGCACAATGCATTGACAAATGCAGGTACTAGTGCTGACACTAACCACCTCTGTCTCTGAAGCAGCTTTGGCATTCTGCACTGGCTATTTAAGGAATGCACTTTGCAGTCTTTATATCTTGTATCTTTCATTCTTCAAGGTATACGCCGCAGTTCTGACTCCAGACAGGGTGAGCTCCAGAGCAATTCACACACTTCAAATGAGATGTGCAATTGGAACCTTCGTGAGCAGACTTACCATATTTGCCGTAAGTGGCTTCCCTGTGACACCCAACAGTAGTATGCCCAAAGTGCTGACACTTGAAACAGCGCATAAAGTCACACACTTAAGTGAAGGAAACCTGCCTTAATGTGCTCAGAAAATTTTGTGCTATTAAACGTCAGGATAAAGAGTCAGACTTTATAAGATTCCCCATCCACCCTCTGCATGATACGAGGGCTGTTTTTATTTTTTCAACCTCCGATCGTCCATCTAAGCAAGTAAGAGGTAGGGAGGGGTCGGACCTGCGCGTCATGTGATTGCGCAGCTCCCCCGCCACAACCTCTGCTATTTTCAGCTGCAGTGTGTCAGTCTTAGTTGAGCTATGTCTGTGTAAACATGGCCACAAATGCTCCCGCCAAATGCAAGTTACGAAGTGTAATCCGTTTTCTGCAAGCAGAAGGATGTAGTGTTGTGGAAATCCATTGCAGAATGAGCAATGTGTATGGTAACAACGTTATGAGTGATGGTAGTGTTCGGGAATGGTGTTGAACATTTAAAGAAGGACGAACAGATGTCCATTATGAAAGTGGACAAGGTCGCAAGTCTGTCGCCACTGTAGGCCTCGTTGAGCATGTTGATCAGGCGGTGAGGTGCAAATGAAGGTTTACAATTAGCGAACTGTCTGATGAATTTCCAGACATTTCAAGGTCTGCTTTGTACACAATTGTGACTCAAGACCTAGGCTATCAGAAATTGTGTGCACATTGGATCCCAAAAATGCTGAGTACCGACCACAAAACGCAAAGGATGGCATCAGCATTATCGTTTCTCACACGTTATGCCAATGAGGGAAACGTTTTTTTGAAGTTGATTGTTACTGGCGATGAAACGTGGGTCTTTATGATAATCCTGAAACAAAGGAACAATCAAGGCAGTGGATGCACACAGCTTCCCCAAGCAAACCAAAGTAGTTAAACATTCACTGACAAAAAGACAAAGAATGGCCACTGTGTTTTGGGACCATAAAGGAGTGCTGCTGGTGGACTTTATGGAGCAAACTACGACGATAACCAAGGAAGTTTATTGTGAAACTTTACGTTGTCCCCGCAGAGCCATTCAAAACAAACGCAGAGGAATGCTTTCGTCTGGCGTTGTTTTGATCCATGACAACGCCCGACCACACAGTGCCAACATGACAAAAGACTTCCTCAAAAAGTTTAAATGGGAAGTTTTTGAACATCCACCGTACAGCCCAGACCTAGCACCAAGTGATTATCACCTGTTCCGAGAACTGAAGTCATGGTTAGGTGGGCAGCGCTTCGCTACTAACGAAGAACTTCAGGATGCAATCAAGGCTTACCTGTCCTCACTGGCGGCAACATTCTTCGAGGAAGGCATCGAAAAGCTTGTGTCACGGTATGACAAGTGCCTCAATCATTTTGGCGATTATGTAGAAAAATAAGTTGAGACTTTACTGTACTTTTGGTAATAAAATTATTATTTTCTGTGCATTTTTCTTTTACTTATAGCCAATCGAAGGTTGAAAAAACAGCCCTCGTATTTTGCATGGCGACTATACCTTCTAGAGCCCATTCATCTTTCAATTCCTCCTTGGGAACATCCATCAATCCCTGCACATCACAACAACTTTGCTGTAATTCAAGCTGATGTGCAGCTTAGTGCCGATGAAACATTCCCCAAAGCACTGAGCTTTTTGGAGGTTCTTAACTTGTTGGGAACTAGATGTTTCCACCAACATTGTCCCATTACACAATTGCTTAACTGATTTTAAACTGCTAAAAATGCCTTCTAACCCTTTTTGAATATTTGAGGTTCATTCAAATGAAACCTGGTCAGTGCATCTACCTTTGCCTTACACATAAGGTGGCACCACATAACTGTGGGTACTGTGCTGCCATCTACTGGTAGAGAGACTGACAAGTGCGTACCATTTGATGTTGCACAGCGCCAGTGTGGTTTCACGCGAAGAGAAGGTGTTCACACAAGTTATCATCCACTATTGAACATGTATGTGAGTAAGCAGGAACAACAAGGAGTGATTTGATTTTTGGTGGCAAAGGTAGTTGGAGACCGTGAAATGTATCGGCGGATGAAGGCTGTGTATGGTGAGTACAGTCAGAGTCGTTCACGTGTTTTGGAATGGCGCAAATTATTCCTTGAGAGCGTGAGTCATTGGGAGACGATGCTCATCCCGGACAGGCTCACCATGTTATCACACCAGAAATGGTAGCGGAAGTGTATGCTTTAGTCTTGGACAACCACAGCATGACAGTGAACAAGATACATCAGTTACTGGGTATTAGCATGGGCACTGCCCACATCATAATGCATCAACACTTGAATTTTTGAAAAATCTGTGTGCAGTGGGTTTCCCACCAACTGACCGCCGAACATCGCAATACTCAAATGGTGCTCTCTTTGAGTCATCTGCAACGTTATCATGAAGAAGAATACAGCTTTCTGTCATTATTGTCACAGGTGACGAAACATGGTGTTACCATTTTGAACCAGCAAGCACCAGAGCAAGCAAGGGAAACATGTGACCTCCAAAGAAATCAAAGGCCATACACACCAGTTCTGGTAAGGTCATGATGTCCTCCTTTTTTGACCACAAGGGCCCACGGCTTGTTAGTTCCTGGAACGGGGAACCACCGTCAATGCCCAGCGTTATCAAGCAACTTAACAGAACCTTAGATGAGCCATCAAGTCAAAACGCCAAGACATGTTGCCCAATGGCATTATCCTCCTGCATGATAATGCCCACCCATACACGGCCAATGTGGTGAAGACGACATTGCAGCAGTTTTGGTGGGAAACGTTGGAACATCCACCATACAGTCCCAACCTTTCACCATGTCACTTTCAAGTGTTTGGATCTCTAAAAAAAGCTATTCATGGACATTCATTCGCAAAGGACGACAAAGTGTGTGACTGGGTCCAGGCCTGGATCCAACAGCAGCTTACTAGTTTCTTCAAGGACAGAATCAACCGGCTAGTGTCGCAATGGGATAAATGTGTGTACAGTTTTGGTGACTATTTTTGAGTATGTGTACTTAGTATAACTACAGTTTTGAATTAATAAAATCGTTACCGTTACTTTACGTTAATGATTAGGTTTAATTTCAATGTCTCTTATAGAAAGGCAAAACTTTCTCAAAGCTGCCCTCTTTCCTTTTTACTATTAAAAACACAATCTGACTGCCAGCAAGTGATCTGTTACTACATCAAAAACATTTCGAATTTATTTCTGAGTCAGGAGGACTGGCTACATGAATGCTCTAATTTGATCAGGTGTTAGTGCATACCAGCAGCCCACCCTTTCCGCTGGGAGCAGGAGAAGGAGATGATTTCGAGTGTCCATCTCAGTACTAAAAGCAGGTAGGGAAATAAAAGTCCACCTACACAGAGCCCCACATGTCTTTTTATACAACTGAGGTATGACAAGATCCCCAGAGACTGCCTGCAAAAGAGTTCCACTTCAACAGCCATGAATCTCATCAGCGTGAAACACACCTTGAGATTGAGTTTTTTTTAACCATCCTCATGATCTGTGCGGTCAAGCCAAGATCTTCATTCCCTGTGACACACAACATTCCACTGCACAGTGGTCAAAGAAGCATGCCCAGGGCATACTGTGACGGGGGATTGGCGGCACCTACCAGTCCCCAGCTGACAGACCCTTGGGTCGTCAAGCTCATATCCAGCAATGAATGCTGAGCCCCCGAGGGGAGGCAATTAAGAGCACACTATATTTTGTTTAAATAAATATACTCACATGACAGCATGCATGGAAAGACTAAATTATATCGGACAGGCAAAGATTTGATCCCTGGTCTTCCCAAACATTATTCCTCTGATTACGTCACTTTAGTGAGCGGAAGGTGTAGGGGGAGAGAAGGAGAGGTTTGGGAAGGGGGGGCAGAGAGAGGAAAGGAGGGGGGGGGAGAGATTCCATGAAGCATGACAAGCTACAGCGCTATCTGATTTTAAAAACCAAGAAGAATATATTAAACTACCTAAACACGGGATAAAGATCTCTTCATAACTGAGTTTTAATCTTATAAAATGGAAGTTAGATCCCAGGTTAACCAAGAGCTGCTTTCTTGCGCAAGAGTATGACAAAATCTGTTAAAACAAAGTGCAGGATGTAGACAGTATGAGCACCAAGCACTACATATTGATGCAGATTCAGCTGCTAGTGTAAGAATTTTCTGTAGTCACTCCTCATAGCACAATACTTTCCCACAAAACTGTTTCAGAATCACATCACCCCACCTGTGTAACAAAAAGAAGATGATAATATAAAATGAAATTGCAAAAATGAGCCAAAACGGACATCAAATGATCACAGTGCAGAGAAAAGGATGCAGCAGTGTCTAAAACTAACAGCTTTTCTAAAGCCCAGACCTTAACTTGAAATGCCTAATTTGATTACAAAACAATTGTGAACTACCTATAGACCCAGAATAATAGACGTCCAACATCTGATCATCTCAAAATGTTAGGTTCTGATATTTGTCCATGATACTCTGGTGTTGTTGCAGCACTTGTTGTTCTGATAATCCTCTCTACTCACATTCTTCTCCAGTTTATGCTTCATTGCTGCCTCTCATTGTCAGTCTCTTTGGGCACCCACTGCAGACTTTGACATTGCCTTTTGTGATACCTCTATTTTCTTTTTCTTCTTTGTCATTGACGTCATTCCTCAACAATCTATTGGAATGTTAGCCCCCTGTTGCCATTGAATTCCATTAATCCGAAGTTCTCATTTTTCTGAATAATTGTGGTTACTTTATTCCAAAAGCAGTTTATTTTGCTTGTATGAATGTGTACCACATGATCTACTGAGATGGAGCACTATTTAATAGATTTTGAAACAAATGAAAACAATAGTTCTCTTCCAACTTGTCCCATATATGGTTTTTGAGAGCAACATAACTATTTCAATGATGAATTCTAACAATAGCATGGGCTTATAAAAAGAACTGGAACCAAATTGCCTGCTTTCATAAAGATTTTCTTTTGTTAGCTGTTGTTCAAATTGCTGCAGCAAATAAACAAGGTTGTGAATTTGATTGTGGTGCAAGTGACGGAGATGGAAACCTTTCCAGTTAATGTTCTGCACATAAATGACGAATCAGATCTGTTAGTATAAGAGAAAATAAAACACTTAATGAAAAATCATGCTCTTCAGTATCTTGTCAACTCCAATTTGCATATTTATGCTGTAAACTGATCTTTTATTTCTTATCTCTTCCAAAATAACAGATATAAAAATTCCTATCATTATAAATTTGATCACAGTTAACAGAAAAGGCTGACTCTGAAACAATACCAGGCAACTTCAGCTCACTTACAAAGACGACTAGCTACTGAACACTTGCACATAAAAATTATGAGTGAGAATTGTGATACACTGATGAAACTATCAACTAGTCATTGTTTCCAGCACCAAACAGAATGTAAAATATGAACCATTTGTAAAGTAGTGTTAGCAGATAGGATTGATACAAATTCTCCAAAATGTAAACCTTGCATCCTATACTGTGCAAAAGCTAAAACAAAGACGATAAAATTGAGAAAAGCACACTTGTCAAGCAAGAAATAAATATGTAGGATTACTTGAATAAATAACATCTTACTTATAAAGAGTGATGTTACTATCTGGGATACCCAGCAAATTGCAGCTGTTCCACAACTCTTGTTTCCTCTCATTTCCTTTTTCTTCAAAGTTCCCTAAAAATAAAGTAACCCTTTTTACAAATAAAAAAAATACAAGTTATAACTGGCTATAGACAGCTAAATTTCTGCAGCCATCTTACACTCTAAAAATTGGAGTACAGCTAAAACCATATGTCATAAATGACAATGAATCTCAAATCTTGACAAATTCTGCCAGTTTTTCAGAGTACATTTATTTCAGTGCTATTGACTTTGTTTCAGTTACATACAATAGAATGAGACCACAACTCTAGCAGACTGCAGTAATTTTAGCTATCTGTTACTAACACTATAATAAAAAAGCTAAACAATCCTCTGGCTTTCAGAATTAAAGAACCCCTTGCCAAAATAAAAAAAATAAGGGAAAAATAAATTCCGTAGCAAGCTGGAAAAGATAGTAGGGTTAAAAAAAATCCTCCACAGTGACACTGTAAAAAAAAAAAAAAAAATCACTTCTCATGGGTTGGAGGGTGAGGGTTCCAACTTCCATTATTTTATTATTTTAGTACGATACGGAAAAATACTGGTTGAATATAAATAACAGAATGAGTAAAGGTATCCACCAATCATACACTGGAGATGACAAGGAGTTGTTTTATGTGCCTTTCCACCACTCAAGAGATCCTCTACATAAATGGTTACCTTTTTTTTATTCATCGTTAAGTACTTTGCTAGCTCCTGTACTGCTCTTTACCTATTCCCCACGCCTCACTTTCAGATGAGGGAGTCATTGGATACAAAAGATAAAGACTGATATGCATATTCCCATTTTACCACTGGACCTCCTGGTTTCAGATCAGGTATAGTTCTCAGTATTTATGGACATTTTATCTCAACTATTGTTTGTAACTTTGAAACATAATCCAAACTTATAAACTAGAATCAGCACAACAGGAAAAATACAGCATGTAACTACATGAGTAGTTACTGAAAACAGTAAAGGCAAGATAGCAACTGAGAGAACAGAAATATGGGTGAATGAGAACTTGTAAATAATTGCCAAATTCACCCAGAACTGTGAAAAAAGAAAACAGTATTAATTATAGCAGAAAGCACATAGATGTTCTATAAGATAGCAACAGCATGGTTATTAATGCCCACACTGAAATGAGACAAATATGGCTGAAAACATATAACTTCACATTTAGAAAGTAACATCTTTCTTACAACATAACTTGTCTGGGCACGCTCGCACAGTCCCATACAACCTCAAACATTTTTACTGTGTGTTTCTGTGTTAAAATCAAATAAAACAAACTCACAATGGTTATAATCATAAAGCGAAGAGATGTAGGTGATTGATCACTTTTAAATGTGAAAAAAGATAAGCCATAAAATGAATACTCACAAAAAGTTCTTCCTCATTAATTCAAAATGACATTATAAATTATGTGAAGTGTTAAAAATCAGAAGTTAAAGTCAATTGCGGCTAAAGCAGTGGGTAGTTGAGTGGTAAAATGATAGATGATTCTGGTCAGGAAATAAAATAAAGAAACTTTTAGTGTGAAATATCAAAATAAGTATTATCCAGGCATCAGACGTCAATGAGTCCTCTATCGTATGATTGAGCTTTTTAAAAGGTTTGCAGCATAATGTAATATCTCAATAAGAGAGGCAAGTGAAACATTTCAGTTATCACAGTCACCTGCAAAATACTTATTTACACGAAATGTCAACCTGGCCCCAAGCAGAAGATCAAAGGTTAAATACAGCAGGCCAACAAATTCCCACAACAGGCAGTTCAGCACTGAACAAGATCATATACAAGCTATGTGGAAAGACACATGCAAGACCTGTATCTCGCCACAGCTTAAGGTGCAATGAGGCAACATGAACACTAACACAGAGAGAGCACACAGCTGACAAATCTGTTGAAAGCATTACAAATACATAATAACAAAATAAAAGTGCACATGGCCAAATGACACCAGAGGTTTAAGTGGAACTGAAGTAATGGTTATCCTCATTATGCCATACAAAGCAAAGTAGCATTGTTGATCGATTATTTAAACTGATACCAAGAATCATTGAGTAAAAAAATAGTAGGAGAATATGTAAATGCAGAAGATATTCAGCAACTCATAGAAGAATAGTTAACACACTCCATCAGTCAACTACTCATGGTCAATAAAACATGGCTACTGTTATTTTACAGTGTAGTTCGAGACCATTAAATAGTAAATAAATGACACTCCAAACAGCAGCAAAAATTAAACAACTTTCTTGTTTGTGCAATAAGTGAAACATGGGTGACTCCAGGAGTTCGTTTACATTTCTAGGCTACCAGGCCATAAGACCAGACAGAGAAGAAGGATTTGGTGGAGAGGCATTACTCATTTGCAATGACACTGTACTTAGTTAAGGCACAATAACATCAGCTGGTTTATTAAATAATGCAGCATGTGAATTACTTGCAGGAGAGGTACCACAAAATTATTGTTATATGGATAAAAGATCATTGCAAGCTTCAATGGAATAAAACAGCTGACAAGTCAGTGAAAGAAGTTATTACCACAAGCAATCAGAAGTATGATAAGATTTTGTGCTCATGTTTTGTAATACAAGTCGCAGGAACATCACAAAACAAAAGGGACTTCTAATGGGATACATGCAGCACTATCAAAGAACACTGTTTGGGTATATGTTCACTAGCAAATAAACTTCAGGATATTGCTTGTTGAAGCTACTTCTGCAGGTTGTTTAATGTAGAAACACTCCCAATAAGTCAACTTCCACACGTGCGGAAGTAGCTTCAGCAAGTTATTAGGAACAGCAATGAACAGACTGGTGAAAGATGTAAAAGCATAACCCACACTGCCCATGGCTTTAGATTCCATTCTACTCCTGATGGACTGATACAGACATACACCGAAGGCTCTCGCAGGCAGCTGACACTTCAGGTCCATGAAATAAACTGGTCCTAAACTGTGGCCTGGCACCAACCAAGTGGGTCTATGTGGGAGAACTTGGGGAAGCAAACTTCAAGAATGATAGGAGGAGTCCTGACAGAGCTGCAAGGTGCATACCAACAAGCAATTCCACCCAAGTGCCAGTGTCAGCAGGGTTGATGCTCCCCATATGTAAAAAGGAATAGGGTATGTTGGGTGAACAGGAAACTGTCGAATGGCAATAGCACATGTGAGCAAGAGTTGGTACCATTGGAACTGAATAGGGAAGATCCCCACTTCATCAAGGAGACAGTCAATGGGACTAGTCCAGAAGGTGTCATTGGCTCTGGACTCCACAACGATGGGCCTGGGTCTAACAGTTTCAAGGCCAAAGGTGCTGCCGAACACTACACCTGGTAACCATAGTTCAAATGAACTGGAGTAGTGCGAGCTGCACAGCAAGATTTGTGAGTAATGAAGCAGAGAGCATTAAACTTTCATATGTAGCTAGTCTTTAGATGACAAATATGCGTTATCCAAGCCAGCTTCTTGCAAAGAGGAGTCACAAAATTTGAGACTGACAAACACTATCCAAGCACTGGGTGCCTGAGTAGAGTTTTGGGCCAAGATGAACTGTGGTAAGATTTCAAAAACGGAAGATCTGCATTTTTTGCAGGAGAGAATTGGAAATCACGATAAAGGCTCCACAGATGGCGCCTTGACACTAGCATTCAACCAAGGCTACAGGAGCCATTGACATTCAGCTTGGGGGTGGCCAGTGCTCCCACAGAAGTCACTAGCCCGTTGATGGCGTTGAAGAAGAGCATGATACTCAGTAAAAAGCTCTGTGGGATGACATTATCTTGCCCCATGGAGACCCGGGTAAAATACTGACTCTAACCTGGAATAGCCAGTAGGACAGAAGATCATGAATAAAAATTGGTAGGGAGGGTTGAAAGCCGCAGTCATGAAGGGTAAACTAAAATGTGACAGCGGCAGGTGGTGTCGTATGCCTTATATAGGTAAAAAAGGTCTGCAATCAGGTGTCGGAATTTGAAAAAAAGAGTATCTGATTGCCATTTACAATCTACCCAGATGGTTGGTTGTGGACTGTTCCTTCCAGAAACAATAATTATAAGGAAACAACAGCCCCAATGTTCGACCACAGCACGATATGAGGGCAACCATTCTTTCAGACAGTTTGCACAGCACATTGGTGAGGCTGACTGGGCAGTAACTGTCAATGGATGTTGGGTTTTTTGTCTGTTTTAAGGATTGGAATGGAACAATGACACTATCTCACTATAGCAAAGGGAAGACATCTCCGAGGCAAATACGGTTGAAGACTCTGAGGAGATGGAGCTGTTGAGTACCAGTCAATGTTGTATCATCTGATTGTGAATGGAATTAAGGCCTGGGGCCATATTGTGATATGGGGCAAGAGCCTGAAGCAATTCCCCATCAGTGAAACGTTAATTATATACTCTACAAAAAAACCACCACCCTGAAGGAGTTGTGCAAGTTGGTCATAAATTGCTACTCGTTCATAAAATTGTAAACTTTGGTGGCCGATGGAAGAATGTGCAATGCTGCAAGGCAGCTGGCAAGGATACTACTAACCATGGCATAAAGCCTTTGTGGATTTCGTTTTGTGTGCCCAGATGCACAGTAACTACACCTTCACAAACAGGAATACAAACAATATATGCGGATGTCAGCAAGTGTAGTGGGGTCAAAGACGCTGACATTTGAATAAGAGTGATGTCACTGTTTGGTGATGATGGCAGGAATGCATGAACCACAGTTGAACACATGGTCAAGAAGGAAGCAATTGACCTAGAAAGACAAAAGAATGTGAGGCCTGCACAATTTCCAGAAAGACACTCAGGCCCCCAGATTCATCATTATCATCATTCCAATGTGTAACTGAAGCTTCACTGACCAAAAGGACCACTAATAGGCAGCTCACAGAAAGGGGGCTGAGCTCACGGCGCCCCTTGCGCTGACTACCATTGACCTCCGTACTCCAACAATTCCGTTTGCAGTGGTGTCTGTCACATTCGGGCTGGACTCTCACTGACTAGAGTAGGATTGTCTTCAGCCATGAATGCCGCTTCAAACTGAGCATGATGACCACTGAAGATGTGTCTGGATGTGTCCCAGGCAGCAATGGGATATTAGCCTGACTATCGCCCACCATAGAGTCTGACAACCAGGAGTGATGGTCTGAGGTGTAATTGCATTTCACAGTAGGACCTGTATGATTGTCATCCCCTACGGTTGTCATCTGTGGTACCCTTCCTGCACAGCAGGACATCAACGATATTCTACACCCCCTGTTGTTTCCCTTCATGGCAAGCCACCCTGGACTTACATTTCAGCCAGATAATGCCTGCCCGCACAGAGCAAGTGTTTCTACTGCTTGTCTCTGTGCTTGCCAAACACTACATCAGCCAACAAAGTCAGTGAATCTCTGCCCAAGTCGACAACGTTTAGAACATTATGGGCAGGACCTAGCTCATGATTTTTACCATCTAACATGCCAAATAGACAGAATTTGACACAATATCCCTCAGGAGGACAGTCAACAACTCTGTCAATCAATGCCAAGCTGAATAACTGCTTGCATAAGGGCCAGGGGTGGACCAACGCATCACTGGCTTGCTCAATTTGCAACGCTACTTGAATAAATCATTCAATTTTTCTGAAACTGTAATCTTTTTTTCTGTACATGTACATCACATCTACAGTTTCCCATCCCATTTGTATAATTCCTTTGTGATGTGTCTTTTTTTTGTTGTAAGAGTATATAAATCAGCATACTGAGGGGTGAAGGGGAGAATAGTAGTTGCAGCAGTGTGGATGACCATGTCAGAGATGTCTCGCACAGCCTCATCGATGCAGTCTGACGGAAAGGGGCGAAGGTAACAGCAGAGGCATTCAGTGCCAGTTGGCTCTTCAGAGCACCCAGTGTGGTAGCCGGTCCATGTGGCACTGGCCAGGAATTGACAAGGATCACCAGAAAGTGGTCACTGTCACAATGATTGTCATGTAGCGACCACTGTAGGGAAGCAATGAAATTAGGGGAAGAGACAGTTATATCAATAGCTGAAAAGGTGACAGTGGCCGTGAAGTGGATAGAATAACCTCCACTGAGAAGGCACAGATCATGGTTGGTAAGAAACTGGTCAATTAGAAAGCCCCAACCAGACAAATTGGTCTAAGACCCCCTCCCCCACCAGACAAATTAGTACCTCCCCACATGGGGTGGTGTATACTGAAGTCACCAAGTACGAGAAATGTAAGTAAGTAGCCTGGCTGCAGCTAAGTAAACATTGCAAATGGTGATCACTGAGGTTGTTTGTAGCTGCATCATTATTGCTTCCAATGTAGTACGAAGGGCAATCCATTCAATGACAATATGTGTGCGAACCAATGTACAGGTCCCTCCAAATGCTATCCCAGGACCAGCATAGTTCTGACAATGTACAATAACCATAGAGCATTGGGGAATGCTCAGCAATGAAATGTGTTTCTTGTAGAACAACCAAATTGCAAAATAAGAGGATATAAGTTGCACTGAATGATCACATTATGGGGATCCACATTAGGTGTTAATGTGCCAGGAAGGCCAGTCATTACCCAGGCTCATAGCCTGTCATACATGGCAACAATGAACACTGGTTCAGAGTCTGACACCATGGAGGGATCTGGTGCCTCTGGGGTCATCAGTGTAGCCTTGTTCTGATTTTTCTTCCCCCCCTCCTCTTCCACAGCCTTTGGTGTCTGGGATTTTAGTGAGGGCCTATCTGCAATGAGTACTGGGATGGATGAAGATGGGCAGCCCAGATTCCTTCAACTACTGGCTGGCATCAGACCTCTGATCTATGGGTTTCTGGGGAGAATGTCCAACAATGGGGCCATTTCGCCGGTGGAGACTAGAGAAGGAAGCTGCTCTTCTGTGCAGGTATGGAATGTGGTTTTCGAAAATGGTGCCGCTGGAATCACAAGTGAGGAGGGTAGTGAGAAACCTGGTTTGGAAAAGCTGAGACGGCAAGAGTGATGGCTGTGACTTTCACATAACTCATCTTCGTATCAACGTGATGTAGGTGCTCATATTTTTTTCAGCCTCAGTATACGACATGAAATCAATATATTTATATACCAGTATTTCTTTTCTTTCCTAAAGACAGTGCAGATGTTGCTTTTCACAAGGACTATGTTCACAGAGTGATTGTCCAGAGTTACCGCATTTTGGTTCTGCTGTGCAGCAGGACGACATACTACCAATGAGTAAGCACTGATCAATCCAATAAGTATTAGATTAATAGCTTCACTTCCAGACATCTGGCTGGCCCCTCTTCTTATGGAGTAGCCAGGGTAGGGAGAGCAATAGAGTCCACATTGACATTTCCCTACCCGTCTTAAGAGATGGCCAGATCTGGTGTAATTAAGGATTTTGATGCAATTTAATATGTTTCATGTGAGAAGTATCCACCCTCTCCAAGCTCTCCCCATGGGGACCAAACAGCCGCAGCAAAGTCCATCTGGTGCAATGGCTGTTGCCGAAAGTCCAGATACCCCAGAAAGTAGGGCATCTAGTTCTTGGCATGTGCTGGACACTACTAAGGCAGTCTTCAGCAGAGTGACCCCTGTGTTGTCAGCAGCTCAACCTAAAGGGTACATACATTGGATTGATTACTGCATTGGCTATGAAATGCATATATGAGGCTACACAGGTATTGGCTACAAATGATCTTCAACACTGCATGCAGTAAGCACTATTTAAGATTCCCTTCCTCAATCAGTCCACACTACAGTAAAAATTTGAAAAATAAAGGTCAAACCCAGAAGAAGAGCAAAAATTACTACAGCCAAAAAGTGATGGATGAGTGAATGAATGTTCCAAGAAATGAAAGCAGTACCTAAGGAACAGCTGGTTTGACACGGTTGCCACCATTGTAAAGAGAGTACAAGAAAGAACAATAGTCAGAGATGAGAGATTGCAGAACAGGAAAGGTAGTAGGTAACTGTGATAGCTTGGGGCCCTGCGCTCGCCAAGCACATACTCGTGAAAGAGTTGTGAGCTCCCTGAGGGGGCTGAACTTGGGATACAGGGGACATCACAGCTTAACACTTCTGCCTATTGTCAATGTCAGTGTCTACCAGCTACTATACTACTGAACCTCCTTATTGCATAAGAAATGCAGCATTAAAAATTGTAATGTGTATTTGGAAGGGGAGAGGAGGGGAAGATCGAGGGCAATTTTGCAGGATGACAATTTTCTGAATATCTACTGTAACAAATAGTGATAATTGTATAATTTGTGTGATAGCTATTTGACTGTCACATCAATGCCAAATAATAACAATGGCAACAATAACAATAATAATAATAACAATAACGTCACTGGACAGGTGGCCTAGAAGCTGCACTGCAGTATGAGTGACAAAAGATTTACAATCAACACAGCCTTTGCTGGATAAAATCTAAAAACAGTCATTGCTGTCCACCCGTCCAGGCTCCCAATTGTCTGTTGTAGCTGAAAGGACATCATTGCTTGTTCTTTAGCCTTGAGGAAAACTATTCTCATGTTCAAAAAGGTCTGTAAAACGTTACCAATATCATACCTACAAAACAGAGAGCAAATTTGTCATATGCCAGCAGTACGCCTGATGGACTAGCAACCCTACAGGTGGAGAAGCATTGCTACCTGCGTACCTCCAGGGCATTATCTTCCAGGGCTTTGCCCACTGGTGAGTGTTGTATCGGAACCAACAGACAGTGGGGCAAGCGCAACCAGAAGCCCTCCTCACTGCGGATTTATTTCCCTCTGCTGAGTCACATGCATGGAAGTAGATCCAGAAATATGCTCCACACACTGGCTATTTATAGCAGCACAGCTCCACTCATCGGCAACTCCTGTGCCAGCTAATACTAGCCCTTCAATCAGAGCCCAGTTGGAGGCGCACAGAAGGACTTCGGACCTCTTTAACATTGCCTTCAACAAGTATCTTTCGCCAGCTGCTGCCGAGTACACTCACCTTCCTTCCAGTGGGAAACTTTGTTGGATCAATCTTTACGTTCCTTAGTCTTAATTAGCTTTGTTGTTTCGTAAGAGGAAGTTTTTTGTTTAGTTAAAATCATGTTGTGTTGTAATAAACCTCTCTCTTCTTGATTTGGGATGTGTTGTTTCTCCGACGTCTACTATGTGAGATATAGCAAAAGGAATCCCCATGTACTAATGGAGGGGCATTTGTGAAACACTCACTAATCAACAATGGAGGGTATTCATGAAACACACTCTAATTAAGCACTATTTTAACTACTACGTGATGTTTACTCCTCTCTTGGTTTTAAATGCAGGATTAAAAGTGCAAGTTTCCACAGTTTAGGAAAATGTCCTATTTATCAAATCTCATCAAAACACCTAAGGACACATTTTTTCACCATATTTTGAAGGCGCTACAGCAAGCTATAACGTTCTCAGGCAGCACCAAGTGTCGTTCTTCAGGCACCATATAATGCTATTTCCAGTAATGGCCCCAAAAATGGGTGTTTATTACCTTATTATCTGTCGAATTGAATTTATAACAATCTTTCTCACAGCAGCCAATGGCCGTGCTGCAGTGGTAATACCGGTTCCTGTCAGATCATCAAACTTAAGTGCTGTCAGGCTTGGCTAGCACTTGGGACAGGCCACCGTCCGCGTCTGCCGAGTGCTATTAGCAAGTGGGATGCTGAGGCCCTTGTGAGGCTGACTGAGGAGCTACTTGATTGAGAAGTAGTGACTCTCGTCATGAAAACTGTTAATGGCCAGGAGAGCAGTGTGCTAACCATGTGCTCTTCCATATTCGTATCCGCATCTGGAGATGCCCAAGGGCTGAGGATGACATGTTTGCTGGTCGGTACAGTTGGGCCTTCACAGCCTGTTTGGAGGGTGTTTGTTTTTTTCTCACTGCAACTCAATGGTGGAGAAAGGACAAATTAAAAACATTACAAAACACAGTCTATCAACAGCAAGAAAAGACTTGTAAATTATAGATTGTAGTGACCAGTCATCCTTTTTAAAATTTTATTGCGCAGATTTAGATTTCGGCTAGAAGCTAGCCATTCTCAAAGCACTATTATTTTCGCTCAATGCATGTAATGCCTGTTGGTATGGCTTCATTGGACATGAAAAGTACGGAGCGATAAGAAATTTTGGATAAAAATTGGGAGCAGGCCACGGAGACCCCACTCATACAATGTGGCAAGGATATGATGTCGCCAGGTCGTGTGGTAAGCTTTTTGTAAATCAAAAAAGATGGAAACCAGGTGTTGGCATCTGGAAAAGGCTGTTCGGATGGCAGACATGGGGGGAAACTAGATTATCAATGGTAGAGCAACCCTGGCGGAAACCACCCTGGCATGGAGCCAATAGGCCATGTGACTCCAGGACCCAACACAACCGCCGATTTACCAAATGTTCTAACAGCTTACAAAGAACTTGGGTGAGGCTGATGGGCCAATAGCTATCAACATCAAGCGGGTTTTTACCGGGTTTGAGCACTGGAATGATGGTACTCTCCTGCCATTGCGATGGAAAGACGCCATCGCACAAGATCCGGTTGAAGATGAGGAGGAGATGTTGCTTGTAGTCGGACGAGAGGTGTTTAATCATCTGTCTGTGGATCCAATCTGGCCCAGGAGCTGTGTCAGAGCAATGCGCAAGGAAGCTGAGGAGCTCCCACTCTGTGAATGAAGCATTATAGGGTACATTATGACGTTCAGTGAATGAGAGGACTTTCCTTTCCATCTGGTGTTTGAGGGTGCAAAATGCTGGGGGATAATTCCCTGACGCGGAGGCTCGAGCATAGTGCTCAGCAAAGTGCACGACAATTGTGTTTGCATTGGATGATAACGCGACATTGGTGTTAATGCCAGTAACACCTGTCTGAGTCTGGTACCCACAAACACGTCTGATCTTCGTCCAGACTTGGGAGGGTGACATATGGCACCCAATGGCCAAGACATACCTCTCCCAATACTCCAGTTTCCATCTTTTTATAATCTGATGAATGTGGGCATGGAGCCGTTTGAAAGCTAATAGGTGCTCTAGAGAAGGGTCCAGCTTATGCCGCTGTAGAGTTCGCCGACACTCTTTAATGGCCTCAGCAATTTCTGGAAACCACCAAGGTACTGACTTTCGCTGGGGCACCCTAAAGAACAAGGGATTGTGTTTTCCGCCGCAGAAACGATCATTCTAGTCACCTGCTCAACTAAAATATCTATGGTACCATGTGGGGGCGATTCAACAGTGACAGCAGAGTTGAAAGCTTCCCAATTTGCCTTGTTTAAAGCCCATCTTGGTAGACATCTGGGGGAATGGTACTGGGGGAATGACAGATGGGAAAGTGGTCACTACCACACAAGTCATCGTGGGCTCTCCAGTGGACAGGCGGGAGAAGTCCTCAGCTGCAGAGGGATAATTCAATGGCCAAGTAAGTGCTATGAGGCACACTGAAATGTGTGGGGGGCCAGTATTTAAGAGGCAGAGGTTAAGTTGAGACAGGAAAGTTTCTACCTCGGCCATTACGGTAAGCACAGTACCATCCCACAAGGGGTTATGGGCATTAAAATATCCTGAAAGTAGGAAAGTTTTAGGGAGTTGATGAATCAGTGCAGTCAACACGTTCAGTGGTACTGCACTATCTGGAGGAAGATATAGGTTGCAGACAATTATTTCCTGCATCGTCTGTATCCTGACAGCCACAGCTTCAAGAGGTATTTGAAGGGGCACAGACTGACTGCATACAGAGTTCAGTACATAGACACAAACTCCACCTGCCACTCTATTATAGTTGCTATGGATCTTGTAATATTTCCTATAGCCACGAAGGGTAGGGGTCCACATTGCCGGGAACCAGGTTTCCTGGAGGGCAATGCAGAAAGCAGGTGTAAAGCTTAACAGGTGCTGTAGGTCACCCAGGTGGTGGAAAATTCGCAGCAATTCCACTGGAGGATGATGTTATCGTGAGGCTCGGAAGGCATGAAGAATGCAAAGATGCAGGTTACGCCTCAGGGTCACCTGCTGCCACTGATTGTGTATTTGTATCCATTCCTATTGTCGATAAGGCATCAGTGAGATCCGGGTCCTCAGGGGATGCTGAGATCTCCACCTCATCCTCAGGTGCAGAACTGGTAGGCAGTGATGGTGTTGGGGTCACTGGAGGGTTCTTTTTCTTAGCATACTTCTTCATTTGCTTGCCCTCTCACTTCTCTTTAGGGGCTTGCTGGGAAGACTTCTCTGAAGTAGCTTCAGACATGGAGAAAGACCGCAAAGCTCTTTGTCCAGCAGCTTTTGGCTCCTTTAGCCATTGACGAGTGTCTGCTGTGGCATTAGTGGAGACCTTGGGAAAGAGGGTCCCAAGGGAACCCTTCTGCACGAGAGGAGCCGGAGGAGGCTGTTGCTTCTCCGGCTAGGGGTAGGGGACTGATGTCCCATTTGGGGGGCCTTGTTCCTGAAGTAGGTACTTTGGGAGCAACAAAGGAGATTTTCCCCCTACCACCAACGGGCCAGATGTATTCTGGAGGCCCGGAGGGACCACTGTTTGTGGCACAGGTACAACTGGTACTTCTGATGGCAATGGTAATGTAGCTGCAGCGTATGTGGACATCAACCGAACGGGGTGTAATTTTTCAAATTTACATTTAGCCTCTTTGTAAGTAAACCGGTCCAGGGTCTTGTACTCCACAATTTTCCGCTCCTTTTGGAGTACTGTGTAGTCCGGTGAGCAGGGGGAGTGCTGCTCTCTGCAACTGATGCAAGTGGGAGTAAGCGGACAGGGATTTTCTGGATGCAGTGGACATCCACTGTCTTGACATGTGGTGTTGGAAGTGCAGCGGGAAGAGGTGCCCGAATCTCCAGCACTTAAAGCACCACATAGGGGGAGGGACGTATGGTTTAACGTTACAGCAGTAAACCATCACCTTGACCTTTTCAGGCAATGATTCACCCTCAAAGGCCTAGATGAAGGCATCGGTAGCAACGCTGTTGTCTTTGTATCCCCTGTAAATGCGCCAGATGAAATGAACACTCCGCCATTCTAGTTTGGCGTGGAGCTTGTCGTCAAGACCGCATGAGGTGGTCGCGATGGAAAATAATCCCCTGCGGATTACAGGACCAGGAATATCGCCCAGCCAGTCACAAGCGAGTACCGCATGAGATTGAGCTGGAGATGCTGTCTGAATCACGACTGCACCACTTCTCATCTTGGATAGTGCTGTCACTTCCCCAAACTTTTCCTCATGATGTTCAACAAAAAATTGAGGCGTCATAGGTAGAAACAAGTCCACGTCAATTCTGCTGCAGAGTAAATAGCAAGGCTAATATGGCTCTCTTCCTTCTGTAGCCCTACATTCCTCCCATGGTGTAGCCAGGGAGGGAAACGATTTAGGGTTGTATCTGTCAGGATTGTACTAGATCTTGCCCTTCTTAGAGACTGCTGGTGCCATACAGTCACCAGCAGCAAGAGATGACTTTGTCCACTTCATTGCAGGTCATCCGCCCTGATGCCACCCACTCCAATCAGGGGCTCTCCCCGCAGGCGCCACCCAGCCACAGCAAAGGGCACCTGACATGATGGCCGTTGCCAGGAGTCCTGATGCCCCAGGAAGACAGGCATCTACTACTTGGCATACGTGGGGAGTTTAACCGTTCAGGCATCAGCAGTGTGATCCCTGTGTTGTCAGGGGGCTTCCACCACATGGGTACACGACGGCCCCACCACAACGGCCTGGCTACTATGCTGGATATTGAGCGCAGCGAAATCCAATGCTATCAAGGGGGTAGAAAAGGACAGGAGACAACGGAAGAAGATGACATACCCCGGAAAGTATCCTCACCCAAATAGTTGAATTGCAGGTGGAGATGCAAAGTCATGACAAGAGGTTCAGGAGATCGAATCTAAGGGCACTATGGATAACTCGTTCACCATGTAAGGTGTTCTTCCCCATATGGACTGCACTTCTGTAGAATTTGGAAAGTGGAAGGTCAAACCATAAAATGGGCCGAAAATTGTGAGACTCCTTTTAGTCACCTCTTACGACAGGTAGGGATAGCTTGGGCCTACTCTAAGCCCCGGACCCACAGGGGGAGGCAGACGACATTATAACATTCACTGTTAGTTGCAACAGGCAGAAGGTGTGCCTTGTTGGTGCTTCAAATTTTAGCAATTTTGATCAAGATAAACTCAAGCGGTAGTGTTCTTCTTCGACACCCCAGTATAGGAGTGCACACAGAATCAGGTAAGTGGAAAATTTATGCATTACACGCGTGTGTGTGTGTGTGTGTGTGTGTGTGTGTGTGTCATATATTTTTACTGATGGTGATGCTTCTGCGTGATCTTTCACTGATTGTATCAATACCCATTTGTAATGAGATATACTGTGGAATTTCGAGCATTTGCAAGTCCAACCAGTACTGTTATGGTCAATTGTAGGCTTAAACTAGATTGCGCTCTTTAAAAAATTTGAGAATGGCAGGCCTATCCTCACTCAAAACAATCTTTCTCTAATTTCATTGTACAATTATGTAGGAAATAGGTTAGTTTCAGAATTTTCGGATGCTTGAAAACTATTTTCGAAAGTTACCCAAACGAATGTTTTGGATACGTAATTTATTTCAAAGCAAGTCGGCTTTTGTGGTTCAAAGTTCAGCCAAAGAATACATCACTCCTGAATGTCACTGTATATCAATGCAAATAAATGTGCGTTTCTGAGAATTTTTGGAAGCTACCATTGTCCTTTGCATAGTCTATGAGCAATTTGTGTCAAATCAGTGTTTATGATTTAGTTACTGTGGCCGATTATCTAACTAACATATTGTGTTACATCTAGTTTCCCCTTGGAGAGGAGAAGCCGTATGTATTGTCTGCATTTATCACAAATTAACTCTGTTTTTGAGTTTGCTAACAACCGTAATTAACACCAAAATGTTTCAGGAAACTATTCATTTTACTGCAGGTTTTTGTGTTGCCTTAATCGAAATCTCGTTTTGTGTATCTGCTTCAATTCTTAAAGGGAATTAGCAACTTTTTGGCTCAACAGATGACAAGATAAACAGCAGGCATAATTTAAAGTTACCTTTCACTGCTTTGCAACACATTGCTCCAGCTAAAATTCAGGCCAACTGTGAACGCTGTTCTCAAACAAGCAATAAGTTGGTTGACATTCATAAACAGCTGCAAATCACCTGTGAGCCTTTCTCAACATGTTGAATTGCAGCCACTGAGAGTGCAGATCAGCCTCCTAATGTACTTTGCATATTTCCACTCAATAATGTCTTATGGAATAGTTTTCTGGGGTAACTCACCACTTAGACAAAGTATTGATTGCACATAGGAGAGCAGTGAGAGTAATTAGTGGTGTTCACCCAAAGACATCATGTAGGCACCTTTTCAAGGAGTTACGTATTTTAACTGCACTGGCAGAGTACATATATTCTCTAATGAAATTCATTACAAATAATCCATCTCAATTTGCGAAGAACAGTGATGTTCATTCGTACAACATTAGAGGGAAAAACGAACTTTCCTATCCATTATTGAAGCTGTTAGTTGCTCAAAGAGGAGTACACTATTCGGCAACAAAAATCTTTGATCATTCGCCCAACAACATAAAGTGCCTGGCAGGTAGCAGATCAAGTTTTAAATCTAGCTTAAAATCATTTCTTTTGGACAACTCCTTCTACTTCATGGACAAGTTTCTGTTTCAGAAATGGTAAAAAAAGATTGTACCTCTAAATGTGGTTGCATGTGTAGAACAAAAATTTCAGTAATATTAACATTAGCACTATTCATGTGAGTATATATATCTTGTAATCTGACCTGTTCCACATCATATCGATAAAATAATCAGGAAAATGATCTACGGAACATGACATAACTAAAACTAAAACAGGGTGGAGCCAACTGGAGATTGTGGCACACGGTGGAACAAACAATGCCTGTCATCTGGGCTCCAGAGTCATTCTTGGGTCACTCCAGCACCTGGCACACAAGATTGAGAAGACCAGCTATGCGAGTGGAATTCCAACAAAGTTCACTATTTGCAGAATTTTTCCCACAATTAATTGTGCCCCATTGGTTCAGAGTTGACATGAAGGACTGAACCAGAGACTTCCAAAGTTGTGTGACAAGCTAGGCTGTAATTTCCTGAACTTGTGCCGCAGGATTGAGTACTATAGGGTTCCCTTAAAAAGGTCAGGTGTGCACTACACATCAGAGGCTGCTACTCAGGTAGCTGACTGTGTGTGGTGTATACAAGGGTTTTTTTTAGATTAGGTGACTCTCCATCCAATCTAGATAATGGTAGCTGTAGGAAACCCAGAAGAATCAGTATAAGATTGAAAGATATGCTTTCCATAGGTGAGAGTATCACAGTCCTATTGAGGAACTGCTGAAGCATTCGCAACAAAGTGCCAGAGTTTGAAGCACTCATGAAAAAAAGGCAGTGAAGCTAACATAATACTAGGTACAGAAAGCTGGTTGAAACCTTAAATTGTTAGCAATGAGATTTTTGGGGAAAAGTTAAGTACATATCCAAAGGATAGGTAAATGGGAAATGGAGTTGGTGTATTTGTCACAGTAGACAAGAATTTTAATACTCTCATCTGTGGATCTTTCAAACTTACACTGATACTTCTGGGTTTGCTACAGCTATCATTTTCTGGATTGGATGGAGAGCCAACCAATCTTAAAAAAACCTTGTGTGCCCCCAACACACAGTCAGCTACCTGAGCAGCAGCCTCTAATGTGTAGTGTACACCTCAACTACTTACGGGGATCCTACAGTTCTCAACGAAATGGCCCAAGACCAGGAAGCCACAGCCTAGCTTGTCACAGAGTCACCAAGACAGAAAATGAAGCTGGATGTGAGATTGTTTGGGCATGAAGCTGGATGTGAGATTGTTTGGGCATGAAGCTGGATGTGAGATTGTTTGGGCAAAACACAGTATCAGGGATGTGCATAAAATGATAATTGGAGCCTTCTACTGTCTACCAGATCCATCTACTAACCAAAAACTTTGGAGAAAACCTCAGTTCACTTGTACCCCAATCATGCTGTAATCATCGGTGACGACTTTAATCAGGCAACAATCAATTGGGAAAATTAGTTTTGTTAGTGATGGTTGTGACAAGACATCTTGTGAAATATTACTGAATGCCTTCTATGAAAATTACCTAGAGCAGATAGTTCAGAACCTTACTTGATAGAAATATATTGGATCTAGTGGCAGAAAATAGACCTGACCTCTTTGAGAATGTTCACGTCGAAACTGGTATCACTGAACATTATGTGGATGTAGCAAAAATGATTATCAAAGCACAAAGGACAACTAAAACAATCAGAAAGATACATATTTCAGTAAACTAGATAAAAAATCAGTAGTCATATCTCAATGAGGAACTTGAACTTTCTGCATAGGGCAGGACCATGTAGAGGAACTCTGGCTCAAGTTTAAAAGAATATTTGACCACACACTGGACACATATGTACCCAGGAGAACAGTTCATAATGGGAGAGAACTTCCATAGTATACATACACTGTAAAGAAACTTTTAAACAAATGGAGATTACTGAATGAAACACATTTGGCTGTCAAGACAGTAATGCCTCATGCCTTCAATGACTATTGTAGCAGAATATTGTCAAGTGATCTTTCACAGAACCCCAAAGAATTCTGGCCCTACGTAAAGGCTGTTCACGGGACCAAAGTTAGTGTCCAGTCCCTAACAAATGAGAAAGAAACTGAAATTGAGCGTAGCAAAGTAAGAGCTGAAATGCTTCACTCCACTCTCAAATGCTCCCTTACAAAGGAAAAACCAGGAGATTTGCCCCAATTTAATCCTCGTACCACTGGTTTCAGATCTATTATATAATTAACAAAAGTGAGCAAGTGACAGTTTTTCTGGACCTGTCGCACTAAGGATGGGCAGTGTACAGCACACAGAAGCTTTGAAGGGCACCAAGGAAGTCTGAGAAAATGAAACAATTGAAAAACCTGCGTTGCCGGACATACTCCGTGGCCTGATACAGGGTGAAGAGCTCTGCTGTAAATAGGAGTGTGCCAGAAGCCAATACCAAAAAATATTGGCACCAATGATGAAAGCACACCCAACACCACGGTCAGTCCGAGAGCCATCAATGTACACAAAGGTACTATTGCAAAGTTCCATCAATGTACACAAAGGTACTATTGCAAAGTTCCATGTGAAGGTCATGAAACTGAAGGTGATAAAGCAGGGTTGCCACCATAAAAAGCCAAGGTGGTGAGGAGTTCACACCTACCAGCAAAGTTGTAGGTAGCGTGAAGTGAATCTGCTGGAGCAAGAACCAAAATCGAACTCCAAGAGTTAACAGAGAAGAGGAACACACCCCATCCTGGTGATGTTTATTTATTTATTTAAACGTCAAGTTCTGTAGGACCAAATTGAGTAGCAAATCTCCAAGGTAATGGAATGTGTGAGTACACGAAATTACAACATAAAAGTAATAACAGATAAAAATAAATGTTTATGAACCCTAAAAAAGTCAGTCCATAAGTTTATTGGAAATGCAGTCAACAATACAACAAAAATCAGCTTAATTTTTCAAGGAACTCCTTGACAGAATAGAAGGAGTGACCCATGAGGAAACTCTTCAGTCTTGATTTGAAAGCATGTGGATTACTGCTAAGATTTTTGAATTCGAGTAGTAGCTTGTTGAAAATGGATGCAGCAGTATACTGTACACCTTTCTGCGCAAGAGTTACGCTAGTCCAATCCAAATGCAGGTTTGATTTCTGCCGAGTATTAACTGAGTGAAAGCTGCTTATTCTTGGGAATAACTTAATTGTTAACAAGAAATGACAGTAAGGAATATATATATATATATATATATATATATATATATATATATATATATATATATATATATATATATATATATTTATTTTGAGAGGCCTATGTCAAAATATCCAAACTTGTGAACAGGGGTCGACAAGAGGTTTGTGAACTTACATCACTTATTGCCCCGAACCACCCGCTTCTGAACCAAAAATTTCCTTTTAGAATGGGAAGAGTTACACCAGAATATACCACCATATGACATAAATACAAATAAGCAAAGTAGACTAATTTTCGTGTTGAACAATCACTCACTTCAGATACCGTTCGAATAGTAAAAATGGCAGCATTAAGTCTTTGAACAAGATCCTGAATGTGGGCTATCCCTGACAGCTTACTATCTATCTGAACACCTAGAAGTTTGAACTGTTCAGTTTCACTAATCATATGCCCATTCTGTGAAATTAAAATGTCAAGTTTTGTTGAAATGTGTGTTACAAACTGCGAATACCGAGTCTTTCTGTGATTTAGCGTTACTTTATTTTCTACAAGCCATGAACTTAGGTCATGAACTGCACTATTTGAAACTGAGCCAATGCTGCACACAACATCCTTTATTACCAAGCTAGTGTCATCAGCAAACAGAAATATTTTAGAGTTACCTGTGATATTAGAGGGTGTATTATTTATGTAAATAAGGAACAGAAGTGGCCCCCCAACAATGATCCCTGGGACACCCTCCACTTGACCGTACCCCACTCAGACCCCACATCATAGCCATTCTCAACATTGTGAATAATGACCTTTTGCTGTATGTTGCTAAAGTAAGAGGTGAACCAATTGTGAGCTACTCCCGTATTCCGTAATGGTCCAACTTCTGGAGCAATATTTTGTGACCAACACAATCAAATGCCTTAGTTAAATCAAAAAATATGCCTAGCATTCGAAAACTTTTGTTTAACCCATCCAGTACCTCACAGAGAAAAGAGCATTTTCAATCACATGACTTCTAAAGCCGAACTGTACATTTGACAGAAAATCGTGTGATATAAAATGATCAATTATCCTTACATACACAGCCTTTTCAATAACTTTAGCAAACACTGATGGCATAGAAATAGGTCTAAAATTATCTACATTATCCCTTTCTCCCTTTTTATAAAGTGGCTTTACTACTGAGTACTTTTAATCGTTCAGGAAACTGACCATTCCTAAAGGAAAAATTACAAATATGGCTAAATACAGAGCTAACATGTGCTGCACAGTACTCAGTCATAACCATGAGAGTCTTTAGTCTTCAGTGATTTAATTACTGACTCAATCTCCCCCTTGTCTGTATCACAGAGGAGTATTATGGTTGTCCACAATTACATTGTGTTTTGGTGAAGTGCAAAGTGCTTTTACGACCTTATCTGTGAAAATACATGTGCATCATGACACCTCGCCATGATGCTGAGAGTAAAAGGGCTTGCCACACGAAAATGTGACACTCTACCTGTAATAAATAATACACTAGTGGTGCTGAAAAATCATGCGCACCAAGTGTAAAGATTAAATAAAATGGAAAGCCACTGATGCTGGCATACTGGTGCCGAAACACGTGTGGGTACTTGGAAAAACAGTGTTTTGCATAACTGGTGGACCTCACATCCTACAATTTTAGCATTTTGATAATTCAAAGTTACTATGTTCGTCCTGCTTTTCAGGATGACCCTATTCACAAAACAGAATGAAATGAATGAATCTGAAATAGTTAAGGAGGTTTTTGACGATGATTATTCAGATGATCCTAGTGAGCATTCTCACATGCAATGTGAGATCTGGATGACTCTGTGAATAAATGTTTTTATGGTTCTGAGGATGATTCCAGTGACAGCATTAAACACGTAAAAAAAGTGTAAGGTGGCAATGTTTTCACACAATTCCAATAATAAGATGAAAGTGATTTTTTCCTTGTGAACAATGCATTTTGTCACAATGTAAACCATTTTGAGACGGCACTCGAGACTTGGATGTCGTCTAAAGTGTGATAAGGTCAGTAGGAACTTTTATAGAAAGAACATATCTCATGGAGGTTCCTGCAGTCTCCTTTATACTTTAACAGACTACAAAATAAAGATAAGATTTTAAACAAAGAAGGCATTCTTAAACGTTGCTCTGTAGAAGTGTGATGATATCACTCGGTAGGTTTTTAGAAGTGCTGTAACTAAACCAGTCCTATCTAAATTTCAATGACTTCAAGAAAAACTTAAAAATGAAAGGAGAAAAAAGTTTACAACTGAAGATGACTTTAACTAAAATGTAATAGGTGAGAGTAGTGAGACTGTAAAATTTCATGTTTGACATCTACATCTATATTCCAGAAGCCACCTGATGAGTGTGGCAAAGGGTACATTTCAGTACTACTATCACTATCCCCTTTTCTTTCCAGACGCAGATGATCTCCGGGAAGAACAATTTTTGGTAAGCCCCTATGTCAGCTCGAATCTCTCTAATTTGACCTTGATGATCTTTTTATGAAATATTAATAGGAGGAAGCAATAAATTGGTTGAATCTTCTGGGAACATATGCTCTCAGAACCTTAATAGCAAACCATACCGTGATGCACAACACCCCCCTAGCAGCGTTTGCCGAGCATCTCCGTGGCACTTTTGCACTTACTAAATGAATCTGTAATGAAATATGCTACTCTTTGGATCTTCTGTATTTCCTCTAATCAATCCAATCCGGTATGGATCCCACACTAATGAGCAATATTCATGTATTGGTCTAATGAGGTTTTTGTAAGCAACCTCCCCCAGCATCTGCCTTACCTGAATTTAGTTTTATGTGGTTATTCCAGTTTCAATAGCTCCATGTACACACTTCAAGATGTTTAATGAATGTGACTGCTTCCTGTGATTGTTCTGCAGTTGTGTAATCATACAATGGTCTTTCTGCCTATTATGCACAATACAATACAATTGTTTACATTGTGGGTCAACCCCGACCTCAGCACCAAGTGCCGATCCCCTGCAGCTTTTTCTGTATTTTATCACAATTTTCTAAAGTTGTATCTTCTCTGATTACAAGGACATCATCAGTGAACAGCCTCACAGAGCTGCCTACTTTATTCACTAGGTCATTTACATGTACTGCCAAAAGTAATGATCGTGTAACACTAAGCTGGGATACATCCACAGTTACTCTCACTGTGAAAAATTATCTCCATTAATTTGCTAGTAACTCTTCAATCCAATCACAAATTTGTCTGATATTTTGGGTTACACAATTTTTGTTGTCATAAGCCATGTTGATTTCTGTAGAGGAGACTTTTGGTCTTTAGAAATTTCTTACTACACAAGCATAAAACATATTCAAGAATTCTACAACAGGCCAACGTCAGTGGCATAGTTTTGAGCACCTATTCGACCAACCTTCTTGAAAACGGGCATCATCTGTGCTTGAAACTTCCTGGCATCTTAAAACTGTGTGCCGGACCCAGACTCGAACTCGGGACCTTTGCCTTTCGCGAGCAAGTGCTCTACGGGGCGTGAGTCATGCTTGGGTAGCTCAGGAGGTAGAGCACTTGCCCTCGAAAGGCAAAGGTCCCGAGTTCGAGTCTCGGTCCAGCACACAGTTTTAATCTGCCAGGAAGTTTCATATCAGCACACACTCTGCTGCAGCGTGAAAATCTCATTCTGGATCATCTGTGCTTTTTCCAATCACTAGGTACACATCTTCCCCCCACCAATCATGAACCTTGCCATTGGTGGGGAGGCTTGCGTGCCTTAGTGATACAGAGAGCCGTACCATAGGTGCAACCATAACAGAGGGTTATCTGCTGAGGGGCCAGACAAACGTGTGGTTCCTGAAGAGGGCCAGCAGCCTTTTCAGCAATTGCAGGGGCAAAAGGTTGGATGAGTGACTGATCACGCCTTGTAGCATCAACCAAAACAGCCTCGCTGTGCTGGCACCGCAAACTGCTGAAAGCAAGAGAAAACTACAGCAGTAATTCTTCCAGAGGATATGCATCTCTAGTGTAAGTTTAAATGATGATGGTATCCTCTTGAGGAAAATATTCTGGAGGTGAAATAGTCCCCCATTCCGACCCATGTGGGGCTACTCAGGAGGATGTCATTATCAGGAGTGTGGAATGTCAGATTCCTTAATTGGACAGGTAGGTTGTAAATTTACAAATGTAAATGGATAGGTTAAAGCTAGCTATAATGGGAATCAGTGAAGTTCGGTGGCAGGAGAAACAGGACTTCTAGTTAGGAGAATAGAGGGTTATAAATACAAAATCAAGTAGGGGTAATGCAAGAGTAGGTTTAATGACAAGTTAACAAATAGGAATGCGGATAATCTACTACGAACAGCATAGTGAACGCATTATTGTAGCCAAGGTAGACATGAAGCCCACATCCATCACAGTAGTACAAGTTTATATGCCAACTAGCTCTGCAGACCAGGAAGAGATTGAAGAAACGTATGATGAGATAAAAGAAATTATTCAGATTGTTAAGGGAGCCAAAAATTTAATAGTCATGGGAGACTGGAATTCTATAGTAGGAAAAAGAAGAGAAGGAACAGTAGTAGGGGAATATGGACTGGGGAGAAAGGAATGAAACAGGAAGCCGCCTGGTAGAATTTTCACACAGTATAATTTAATCATAATTTAAGAATCATGAAAGAAGATTCTATATGCGGGAAACACCTGGAGACTGGGAGGTTTCAGACAGATTATATAATGGTCAGGCAGAGATTCAGGAACCAGATTTTCAATTATAAGACATTTCCAGGGGCAGATGTGGACTCTGACCACAATTTACTGGTTATGAACTGCAGATTAAAACTGAAGGAACGGCAAAAGAGCAGGAATTTGAGGAGGTGAGACCTGGGTGAACTGAAAGAACATGAAGTTGTAGAGGATTTCAGGGGGGAGCATTAGGGAACGATTGAAAGGAACAGGGGAAAGGAATAAAGTAGAACAATGAGTAACTTTGAGAGACAAAATAGTGAAGCCAGCAGAGCATCAAGTAGGTAAATGATGAGAGCTAGTAGAAATCCTTGGGTAACACAAGAGGTACTGAATTTAATCGAGGAAATGAGAAATATAAAAATGCAATAAATGAAGCAGGTGAAATGGAATACAAATGTCTAAAGAATGAGATCAACAGGAAATGCAAAATGACTAAGCATGTATGGCTAGAAGACAAATGTAGGGACGTAGAAGTATGTATCACTTGGGGTAAGATAGATACTAACAACGAAAAAATTAAAAAAAAAAAAAAAATCTTTGGAGTAAAAGAACCACCTGTATGAACATCAAGAGCTCAGACGGAAAGCCAGTCCTAAGCAAAGAAGGGAAAGCAGAAAGGTGTAAGGAGCATATAGAAGGTCTCTACAAAGGTGGTGCACTTGAGGGCAATATTACAATATTATGGAAATGGAAGAGGACGTAGAGGAAGATGAGAAGGAAGGTATGATACTGCGCGAAGAATTTGACAAAGCCCCCCAAAAACCCAAGTCGAAAAAAGGCCCCGAGAGCAGTCAACATTCCGTTGGAGCTACTGGTAGCCTTGAGAGAGCCAGCCATAACAAAACTCTTCCATCTGGTGAACCAGATGTTTGAGACAAGCAAAATACCCTCTGATTTCAAGAAGAATATATTAAACACAACTCCAAAGAAACCAGATGCTGACGGGTGTGAAAATTACCAAACTATCAATTTAATAAGTGAAGACTGCAAAATACTAACACAAATCCTTCATAGAAAAATGGAAAAACCGGTAGAAGCCAACCTCAGGGAAGACCAGTTTGGATTCCGGAGAAATGCAGGAACATGCAAGGCAATACTGACCCTACAACTTCTCATAGAAGATAGGTTAAGGAAAGACAAACCTATGTTTCTAGCATTTGTAGAGTTAGAGAGCACTTTTGACGATGTTGACTGGAATACTCTACTTCAAATTCTAAAGGTGGCAGGTAAAATACAGGGAGCAAAAGACTATTTACAATTTGTACAGAAACCAGTTGGCAGTTAGAGGAGTCGAAGGGCATGAAAGGGAAGCAGTGGATGAGATGAGAGTGAGACAGGGTTGTAGCCTAGCCCTGATGTTATTTAATTTCTATATTGAGCAAGCTGTAAAGGAAACAAAAGAAAAATGTGGAGGGGGAATTAAAGTCCAGGAAGAAGAAATAAAAAGTTTGAGGTTTGCTGATGATGTAATTCTGTCAGAGACAGCAAAGGACTAGGAAGAACAGTTGAACAGAATGGACAGTATCCTGAAAAGAGGATATAAGATGAACATCAACAAAAGAAAAATGAGGATAATGGAATGCAGCTGAATTAAATCAGGTGCTTCCGAGGGGATTAAATTAGGAAATGAGACACTTAAAGTAGTAAATATGTTTTGCTATTTGGGAAGCAAATAACTGATGATGGTCTAAGTAGGAAGGATATAAAATGGCAAGAAAAGCATTCCAAAAGAAGAGAAATTTGTTAACATCGAATATTCATCTAAGTGTCAGGAAGTCCTTTCAGAAAGTATTTGTATGGAGTGTAGCCATGTATGGAAATGAAACATGGATGATAATCAGTTCAGACAAGAAGAGAATAGGAGCTTTTGAAGTGTGGTGCTACAGGAGAATGCTGAAGATTAGAGGGGTAGATCACATAACAAATGAGGAGGTACTGAATAGAATTGGGGAGAAGGGAAATTTGTGGTACAACTTGACAAGAAAAAGGAATAGGTTGGTAGGACACATTCTAAGGCATCAAGGGATTACCAATTTAGTGCTGGAAGGAAGTGTGAGGGGTAAAAATCGTAAAGGGAGACCAAGAGAAGATTATATTAAGCAGATTCAAAGGGATGTAGGTTGCAGTAGTTACTCGGAGACGAAGAGGCTTGCACAGGATAGAGTAGCATGGCGAGCTGCGTCAAATCAGTCTTTGGACTGAAGACCACAACAACAACAGGTACACTTAGCTCTTCTGGCTATCTGCAGTACATTACTAATAGGGGGCGAACAGGTTCTTTCACATCCTCTATGTGGAATCGTGTTGGCAAGTGGAATCGTGTTGGCAACCCATCTCGTCCAGTGATCTTTCCTCTACTGAGCAATTTGAGCCGCTTTTGTATCCAGTGGTCACTTATTTTGATATCTGTTATTTTGACTTTTGTATGAAGATTTAAAGGAGGAATGAGTGTGATATTCCTCAAGGAAATAGTTTGGAAAAAGGAGTTTAGTGTTCCAGTGTTCACTCTGATAATTTAGTTTTTTAGCCTTTGCTCTGTCATCTTCGATTTTTATGCCATTATGATCATGACAGATGGCTTCAATCCATTTACTGATTAATGTGACACCAAAACTTCTTACAATTTTTTGTAAGATTGGATGGTAGAATTTAATTTTCAAATTCACTGAATGCCTCATGCATTGTTCTCCTTACACAAATTTTGGCTCTGTTCGGTTTTTATTTGTCTATGAAGCTTTGGTTATGTTTAAATTCGCAGTAAAGCTGTCTTTGAGTTTGGAGCAGCTTACTAACACAGTTGCCTAACCACAACAGGCCTTTCCCATATCTCACAACTTTGGTTAGCGCACACCTTCTTTTGAAGGAACATTGTACAATAAATTTTACATTAAACTTTTCTAAATGCAATAGGGAAAACTACGAATCAGAAACTTGTATAGATAATATTTTTACAAATTAACAAATTGGCAATGAAGGTAAATTCTGCACAGATACAAGAGATATCCTATCAGTCAGCTCTGTTTTTCAAACTGCCAAAAACAGAGAAACTTCAATTAGAAAATGTATACAGGAAGGAATTTTAATGAAGGAAATTGAAATTTATTTTCTGATAAACTTTCACTGTAAGCTTTCTTTAGACTGCTGCTCTTGAAACACAAAAAAACTTTGACAAATCCGTAAAGTATTTCTTAGAAGTGTTTCTGAATGTTTTCGCTGTAGACAGAATATTCCATCAATCTTTGGACGTGCATCTGAGACAGAAACATTTCTTCTCCCAATATTCTGGCTGATAATGATACAGCCATCTTCAAGATGAACTGGTGACTGAATTAAAACCACCTGACATGACACCATTGAATTATCTGGTTGATTAGTAAAATTGATGACATAAGTTGAAATGCAAGGCAACGAAGACTTAGAACAATAATTCCTCTCAGAGGGGCAGATGTGGAATGAATGGTTACCATGATTTGTTAAGCTGGAAACTTTCATCTCGGTTGAGCAGGTTGTATGTATTTCCACAGCATTCTTTACCACTGACTCACAACTAGATGAAGCCGTGGTAACTATCTGAACTTTTCCGTACTCCATGGAATGTTAAGTGCAAACAGAACGTTCAGCCACTGCAGATTTGTTGTGTTGTGGAAGATCAGTGTGTCTCTGGTGTTTGATGCACCATTCTTCTACAGTGCATATAGTTTGCCCTATGTAATTTTTACCACATTGGCAAAAATTTCATAAACACCTACTTTTCATTTAAAAATAAAAAATAAAAAAATGAGAGATCTTGAAAGAGGAAGTCATCTTGGTTTGTAGGCACAAGATCACATCCGCTTTATGCTTTTTTCACTATTCTGACAATTTTTGATTCTCACATATAGTGCAAAGTCCTTGCTCTTTCTTTGGTTGGGCTGGTGTTTTTGCTTGCAGAGCTGCCATAATTTGATGTTCTGAATATCCATTTTTACTGAATAACTCTTCCAAATGTACCTGCTAATCCTGTATGATGTCAGTGCTCTACACTGTATGGGTCCTAAGTACTAAGTTTTCAAAGAATCGTGGTACCTGGATGTAAGCATAAAGCAGAATGGGTAGGCTTACGGTGTACACAATGCACTAAAGACCTTTATAATATTTGGAGGGCCTCACTGAGGTCTTCGCAGACCAAAATTACTCTCCCAACCACGTCTCCCCAGTTCACCACAGTCACTACATAGCCACTTACTGGTCACAAAGGAGTGCCGTCCTTGTGATTCAGCACCACCTGTGACTGGAGCAACTGAATCATGTTCTTTGTCAGAGTTTCGACTATTCTTGTCATGCCCTGAAATGAGGAATACTGTCCCCATGACTCAAACAATGGTATTTCACTGCCCACCCAATCTGTGCAATATCCTTGAGTGTCCTTATTCCATCCTTGCTCCCATACCCTTGCCCCATGGGTCATATCTATGTAAACATGCAAAACATCTAATCCAGTCCTGTCACAGACATATCCCACCACAAAGGAAGGTTCACCTGTGAAAAGAGTGATGCTATCTACAACTTAGATGCAATCATTGTGCAACATTGTACATGGGCACGACCGGCCAATAACAAATTGTTTGTCCACATGAATGGTCACCACCAAACTAAGTCACGAGACAGCTGGACCACAGAGTTGCCAGTATGTCAGCCAATACTGTGCTTGACTTCAATGACTGCTTCATAATCTGTGCCACCTGTATTCCTCATCTGTGCCACCTGTATTCCTAATACCAGTACTTGGGTTTTTTGAATTGTGAAGGTGGAAACTCTCCCCATAACATAGCCTTCATTTATATAACCCCCTGGGCTTCAATCTTTGCTAGCATCTGTTGCCATATGTGTTAGAACACTGACTTGTAGCAATTTATGCATAACACTGGTAACAGTTCAAATAATTTACACTATTTCATTATATACAGAGCATCGCACTCATTTGATGTCACTGTATTTCTACAGTGAAAAAGATTAGTTTTGACAATGACATGTATACATGCCAGAGGATCTTAAAGTCTGAAAAGCTGAAACAAAATCTTTTGCAGTACCACTTGAAAATGGCCCTAAGACCAAAATAGCAATTGTGAAATAAATAATTTCAACAGTCAACACAAAATATGTCCTTTAAAAAAAGATTGCACTCCCATTCGTTATGGATGAGTTCCATCACAGGCCATCTCCTTCACCACCGTCTGCTCCACCCAGAAGATAAACCGACAATACGTCTACTCAGGAGACCATATGACTGGCCCAAGATTGAAAAGGACCACAAATATTTCGCCCAGCAATGTGGCAGATTAACGTTAGTCACAATGTCACCTTAGCATTTTTGTTCCACCAAATCAGCAATTTGAGTACATACACATCAATACTGTTGGACCACTTCAGACATCAGAAGGCTGTGCAAACCACCTGATGGATGATTACTACTGTTTACTGTGGCAAAAATGTAGCCACAGGAAGACACAACAGCTCGAACTGTAGTGCAGAGAGTGTAGCTGTGCTCTGATGGAAGGCAGACTCTGCCCAAAGGCAGTAAAATCACATGACAGTCTCAAGCCCATATCTGGTGGGGCATTGGAAGGCGGGCCTTAGCCATGGACCAGGTGGCGAAGCATTGTGGTAGGTCACCAGCATCTGCTATGCTCAGTACAGCCTATGCATGATGCAGCACAGAGTAGTCAACATCCCTGGCCAGTGCGCAAGTTATTCCGGGCTGATATGGCAGGCTGACACAGCCTGTTGAGTATGAGACAGATGTCTGGTGACAACTGGCACTGGCAGGCAACCTAGTGGCTCGGTGGCTAGGAGGACCTCAGTTCAACCCTTGGGCCCCTCACATGCCGGGGCGGATTCATTGTGGTGCTACTGTAGCAGGTATCATGTGTGACACATTCCAAAGTGTCCCTGGTTTCAGTAATTCGCCATGCACTGAGTGGCATGCAGCAGCAAAGTGTTCAGTGGATGTCAAGGCAAAATGTTCTGCCAGCGTATTACTGAAAGTGTCCTCTTTTCTCCATTGAACTCCCTTACCTAGGCCAGTGCCATTTCAGTAGCTAAACACTATTCTGTGGATAGATTGTGCAATTTGGCAAGTGCCAATATTTGAGTATTGGAAAGGGGTTCTATCAAATAGCTGATTGAATGCAAAAACTGCTGGTGTGTGTGCGCGTGCTATATACACCACAAGAATTTTTTGATACCAATTCTAATAATGATTTTGAAGTATCCAACTTCATCCAATAGTTATACAAGCAAATCTGGAGGTTTTGACATGCTGCCATGCATCATTTATTTTTCAAGACTTGAAATAGAGTAAGTGCATCTGTGAGTGTTATGATGTCTCAGATGTCACTGCAGCCACCATGACGTCCCCTAAAGTGATACCACCTTGTGAAGATGCATTTGCATTGACATATATGGTTTGCCTACCACAACCTCCTCTGATAGGTTAAAACCGGCTTTTATAACCGCATAGCCCCATGGCCAAGAGATTAAGAAGAATGGTAATGATCACAGTGCCACGTATCTTTTCATCAGTAGCATCCAATCAGTCTGACAATGCTCCAGTGGGTGACCTGCACTTGGTGTCACATTTGTTTTAACTCTAGATAACACTGATGCTTGGAATGGACGGGGGGGGGGGGGGGGGGGGGGGGTAGTAGAGGTGCAGTAGAGAGGCTAAGTGGACAGTCCTCAGTTAATATAGACTGACTGACAATCAAATGTAAAAATGACTAATTTTAGAGATCATTTCTCCTGGAGCACTGCACTTTTTGAGTAAAAATAACTAGTTAGTTTCCTCCTTCTGTTATGAATGTTAACTGAGGTAAGATAGTAGAGTTAATGGAGAACTGTAGTGTCTAAAGTGAAGACATGACACCAGCTTAACTAATTAAAAATTAAAAGAAACAAAATGGAGGTTTCTAAAACAAAGGAAATGGCAAGAAACAGTTCTAACACAGTAAGGTGAAAGTTTTGCACAAAAAAGTATTCTCTTTCAGTAAATGTGCTGGGCTAGTACAACAGACCAATGCAAGAAGTTTCAAGCATACAATACTGCCATACAGTTATCAAATTTAAGTGCCCTAACTGAAGAGCTTATTGCCGTTTAGTCGTCCTAGTTTTATCTCTATACGGCTTTTCAGTTTTTAATATACTGATAAGAATTACAAATAGTAACAAAAAAGCTTGAGCAACATATCATGGAATTCTATATGGCTGTCCCCATGCTCGCATATGGAAGTGAATGTTGTGCTCCCCCCCCCCCCCCCCCCCCCCCCCCCCCTTTCACACAGAGCCTGTGGTCTAGGTTAGGCTGGCAGGTGATAAATTGGTTGAGTGGTGATGTCAATGAATTTGAATGCGTAATAATGGTTGTAATAACACACTGCTTTGTGTCAGTATATCATAGTGCCGACAGTTGCGACATAATTAACGCACTTTTACTTATAAAAGCGAAAACTGCAACGTAAATTCAGGAAGGCTAGCACATATTATCCAACTGACAAATGCCAGACAAGTTTTTTGGTACATATTACGTTTGAGTATCGCACATTACATACGAAAATGTGTAGTCCACTACATGTGCAATTTTTAGCCCCATATAAAGAATATGATCAACTGAGTCGTTCTGCGAAAACTTGCTCTATTAACTTGATAAGTACATCATTTATTCATCTTACAATAATATATGGTTAATAAGACCTGTAGCTACTCACCATTGGAAAGGCATAGCAGGTACATCCCGCAGTCTTTCTGTTTCGCCAAGGTTAAAATCGTTGGGCCAAAAAACATGCACTCATCATCAGGATGAGCGGTGACAAATAAAACTCTTTTAACGGACTTTATCTTTCCCCATGTTCGATTAACTTTCAGGTACACTGTTGCAAAATAAACACCGACACATGCTACAATATACAAAAGCAATCCTATTGTCAGGTGCAGTGTGGTGTCTTTGGCATATTGTACTGATTCATCAACAAGCGTGTTGTAAAAGTTTCTGACTATTTCCATACGGTCATGGAAAATATCAATGAAAATCGACATTAAAGAAATTCGTGATTCGTCCATTAGTTATACCTTTCGCCTTTTCTTAACAAAACCGAAATACATACTCTTACGCAAATAAAAATTGCACAGCCAAAAATTTGACATCAAATCTATTCATTAGTATATTATTATGCACATATTAGCCCCACACTCTAACCCCAACACTGCACTGAGCACTCCACTCGTCACGCAATGTGATCATCGAATGTTTCTTACGTTTACGGCAAGTGGCTGAGCATGACCAATATAACATGGTCAAATGGTTCATCAACAGAGTTTTAAATTTTTACGCTTAAGATAAACAGTCGTGTTTGCGAGTACAGCATGTTCTTTTGGTTCCATTTATCTTAAGATCAAATAAGATCAAAACTCAAATTGTTCCTGTTCTTCTGACTGACACAAATACATTAAGTCTTACGAACATGGTAGTGTTGGCAATTGTATCCAATTGTTTACCACCTATTTGCGAACAACTGAATAACGCACACTGTTAAGCAAACACGATGCAGTGTCACAAACAGAACGGAAAACACTTTAACAACTGTAGTGAGGAGTGAGGGGAGGTGTGTGAAGATTTACGGTAGTGCGGTATTGATTTATATTAGAACGATTTGCTGCGTCGGATAGGTATGAACAATGGCAGAAAAGGGAGTTACAGGTGAAGTTTTGTGAACCTTTATATTAAGTATTATCATTCAGTATTTATATTTAGTATTAGTACCGGCAAATGTACATAAAGATTAGAAGAATAGTATATTATTGTAATTAGTCGTCCCAGAATCGCTTTTACAACGATATAAGAGTTGTCAGCCGAGTACAAGGAGAGAAATGTCATTTATACAGAGGTACAAAAATGTTCAGATTTGTTTAATAAGGGTCCCATAGTGCTCAGAGCCATTTGTTTAATAAGGATAGGCCAGTTTCCTACAGTAACAAATGAACGTCTTCATTCAGTTTACACTTAGTGATAATGCTGTTATGTTTATACATGGAACAAACTAGTTTCATAAAATAAATAAGTTATTCATTATTCGTTATGTTTGTCACACATGAACGAAACATCCGTCTGTTACACACACACACACACACACACACACACACACACACACACACACACACAAAATCATGTTTGTTGTTCCTATATTGTTGCGTGTTGGATGTATATGACCCGTTCCTCCTCTCTCTTTATTATTGTACCAGATGATGGAGTTACATCAATTTGGACTATCAAGTGCTCATACAATAGTGCTATGGAAAGTTTGAATACATTTAAGGCTGGAAGAAACTAACTGAGCAGGTCACGAGCTATAAATGTGGATTCTTAGGCCTTATTGAATGCGAGGAAGTATCATTCATCGAAATGCCAAGTTCTGAAATATTTGACAGTATACAATATGGATTCAGAGTTTTATTGTGACATGATCCATGTATAAAATTTTATCAGTTTTCTAGTCATGTTATGGTTTGAATTAAAACATGAGATTTCAGAGACATTCACTGTATTGTTTATCGGGAGATTACAGTATCAGTGAACCAGTTTGTGTTCCTTACAAATAGTAACACCGGTGGAGTGACATCACCTGGTTCGTGTTTTGAGTGCACTAGGTGGACAGTGAAGTGAGTACAGCCTCAGCTATCCTCAGACCAGAATTAGGGGCAGGAGAAGAAAGTCAGCCCCAAGCCCCATCACCTTCCTATGAAATTAAATATTTACTTGTGCTTCTTTATGAGCATTCATTCCATCTCTAATGCTCAGCTCTAGACTACAGTATGATAATAGCCAGTTCTGTTAAAATTAAATGTGATTATCTGAATTTCTGCTGCTATATTTATTGCACAAGCACAGTTAAATGAAACATGAGATGTAAGCTTTGTAGCTCCCAGGGAATTCTTACTTTCTGCCATGAGTTTGTATTCCATTATTGCTGATTTTTTTAAAAAAAAAAAAAAAAAAAAAAAAGACCCTGATTTATCATTTACACTCTGCAAACCTTGGGTACAGTGTGAACTGTTTGCCCTATATGTACTTTTCTCAAAGTTTGCTTGGCACGTGTAAACACCAGATACCTTCAAATGCAAGCATTCTTTTAATAAAATGGCTTTCATGCCCAGCGTCTTCATTAATTAAAACTTCTGAGTTGAGAGGCCATGGTCGATCTATAAAGCTACTCCTTCCTGACATTTCGTTGCCAACTGCAGACAACATTTTCCGAGATGAGCCAATGATGTTGTCTGCAGTTAGCAACAAAACGTCAGGAAGTAGTAGTATTATAGATTGACCATGGCGTCTCAGCCTGGAAATTTTAACTAATGAGTCTTTTATTGATTCTACAATTGCTGCTTTATTTTACCTTGGCACTTTAAACATAGGTCTGATACCTCGTATGCATTCTATTTTGCTCGAGAATGCGCCACAAAATGGGATACGTACTTTTGGAACTTTTTCTGTTGGCTGAATATATTAAGGCCTTCATATACTGATGTATGAAGTCTTATATGATATGGTTTATATTTTTTTCTTTATTTGAATACTACAGTCCTGGAAATGGAAAAAAGGACACATTGACACCGGTGTGTCAGACCCACCATACTTGCTCCGGACACTGCTAGAGGGCTGTACAAGCAATGATCACACGCACGGCACAGCGGACACACCAGGAACCGCGGTGTTGGCCGTCGAATGGCGCTAGCTGCGCAGCATTTGTGCACCACCGCCGTCAGTGTCAGCCAGTTTGCCGTGGCATACGGAGCTCCATCGCAGTCTTTAACACTGGTAGCATGCCGCGACAGCGTGGACGTGAACCGTATGTGCAGTTGACGGACTTTGAGCGAGGGCGTATAGTGGGCATGCGGGAGGCCGGGTGGACGTACCGCCGAATTGCTCAACACGTGGGGCATGAGGTCTCCACAGTACATCGATGTTGTCGCCAGTGGTCGGCGGAAGGTGCACGTGCCCGTCGACCTGGGACCGGACCGCAGCGACGCACGGATGCACGCCAAGACCGTAGGATCCTACGCAGTGCCGTAGGGGACCACACCGCCACTTCCCAGCAAATTAGGGACACTGTTGCTCCTGGGGTATCGGCGAGGACCATTCGCAACCGTCTCCATGAAGCTGGGCTACGGTCCCGCACACCGTTAGGCCGTCTTCCGCTCACGCCCCAACATCGTGCAGCCCGCCTCCAGTGGTGTCGCGACAGGCGTGAATGGAGGGATGAATGGAGACGTGTCGTCTTCAGCGATGAGCATCACTTCTGCCTTGGTGCCAATGATGGTCGTATGCGTGTTTGGCGCCGTGCAGGTGAGCGCCACAATCAGGACTGCATACGACCAAGGCACACAGGGCCAACACCCGGCATCATGGTGTGGGGAGCGATCTCCTACACTGGCCGTACACCACTGGTGATCGTCGAGGGGACACTGAATAGTGCACGGTACATCCAAACCGTCATCGAACCCATCGTTCTACCATTCCTAGACCGGCAAGGGAACTTGCTGTTCCAACAGGACAATGCACGTCCGCATGTATCCCGTGCCACCCAACGTGCTCTAGAAGGTGTAAGTCAACTACCCTGGCCAGTAAGATCTCCGTATCTGTCCCCCATTGAGCATGTTTGGGACTGGATGAAGCGTCGTCTCACGCGGTCTGCACGTCCAGCACGAACGCTGGTCCAACTGAGGCGCCAGGTGGAAATGGCATGGCAAGCAGTTCCACAGGACTACATCCAGCATCTCTACGATCGTCTCCATGGGAGAATAGCAGCCTGCATTGCTGCGAAAGGTGGATATACACTGTACTAGCGCTGACATTGTGCATGCTCTGTTGCCTGTGTCTATGTGCCTGTGGTTCTGTCAACGTGATCATGTGATGTATCTGACCCCAGGAATGTGTCAATAAAGTTTCCCCTTCCTGGGACAATGAATTCACGGTGTTCTTATTTCAATTTCCAGGAGTGTATATCAAACATTTTCATTGAAACAGCAGATCATTGTTATTTGAAATTGTCTGTATATTAAAATGCTCAGAATGGAATTCGTCTTAACAGCATGGTGGAAAAACTGTTCATTTATTTAAATATGACTTGGTCTGCAGAAGAGGGTGTATCAAAATCAGTTCTTTTTTGGGATTCCACTGCAACTTACATTCTAGAGCTCAGTTCTTTGAGTATATGATGGTAGATCTTCTTTTAAGTGTGATTTTATTATCAATATCATTTCAGGAGCATATCATTTTACAATTGTACTTGGAACTTGCCAAAAATTGTGTTAAGACATTTCAGCTTTGATTCATGATATCAAGATGTCAGATACTCATACGTCATAGACCATTTATAATCTGTGCCCTACTTAACGCTTGTATAATATGATCTGCATCTATACTCTGCAAACCACCATGAGGTGCATGGCAGAGGGTATGTTACATTGTGCCAGTTATTAGGGTTCCTTCCTGTTCCATTCACGTATGGAGTGCAGTAAAAACAATTGTTTGAATGCCTGTGTTAATACAGTAATTATTCTAATCTTATCTTCATAATCCCTATGTGAATGATACCTAGGGTGTTGTAGTATATTGCCCTTCACTGTATACTTTCAGTATCACCTGTTAGTCCTATCTGGTACAGGTCCCACAAACTTGAGCAGTATTCTAGAGCTGGACACACAAGTGATATGTAAATGTAGACTGACTGCACTTCCCCAGTATTCTGCCAATAAAATGAAGTCTACCACCTGCTTTACCCATGACTGAACCTCCTTGATCATTCTGTTTTATGTCCCTACAACATGGTACACCCAGGTATTTGTATGAATTGGCCGATTCCAGTGGTGACTCATCGATACTGTGGTCATAGAATACTATGTTTTTCATTCTGTGAAGGGCAAAATTTTACATTTCTGAACACGTAGACAGAATCGCCAATCTCTGCACCACGTTGAAATCTTACCAACATCTGACTCAGTATTTATGCATCTTCTTTCAGATAGTACCTCATTATAGATAACAGCATCATGTACAAAAAGTCTGACTTTACTGCTAATATTGTCTGCGAGATCAGTAATATAAAATGTGAACAAGAGGGGTCCCAACAGACTTTCCTGCGGCACACCTAAAGTTACACCAAGTGAGGTGGCACAGTGGTTAGCACACTTGCCTCACTTTTGGGAGGATGGTGGTTCAAACCCGAATCCAGCCATCCAGATTTAAGCTTCCCATGATTTCCCTAAATCACTTCAGGCAAATGCTGGGATGGTTCCTTCGAAAGGGTAGAACAGACTTCCTTCTCTAACCCAAAGGCCCTGATGTCCTCATAGTTTGATACCTTCAACAAATCAACCAACCAACCCAAAGTTACTTCTGCACCTGATAATGACTCTCCATCCAAGATAACATGCTGTGTCCTCACTACCAAAAAGTCCTCAATTTAGTCATAAATTTCACTTGATACCCCATATTATGGAACTTTTGATGATAAGTGTAGGTGTCATACTGATCACATTCTTTTTGGAAATCAAGAAATACTGCCTTGAACCAAAGCTTTCAGTATGTCATGTGAGAAAAGTGAGTGTTAGGTTTCACGTGATTGATGTTTTTGAAATCCAGCTGGTTTGCATTGAGGAAATCATTCTGTTCAAGATACCTCATTATGTTTGATGGAAGCAGATACATTATACATGCAAACAGACAAAAACTAAAAAATGTTTAATTACAAGAACAGCATGAAACTAATGGAACAAGTACGGAAATTAGGGCATTTTAGGTAGGTATGTACGAAATATTTGACAAGCCTAATAATGAAGATGCACCAGAAGAAATAGCAATGCAAAAATGAACCAAATGAAAACATCAACAATCAACAGAGCCACAATAACAAAGAGAGAGTTTGGATATTGAAAATTCCACTTGTCCTGTATAACTTTAAACAAAGTCCATGATACCGCTAGACCACAGCCAACAGAATAAACTATTATCAAACCTAACCAGACCAAAATAACTGCAACATACTCCATGACACCCACCAGTATGACCTACGAAATAAGAGGTTGAAGTAACAAGACAAACCATAAAAAAAAAAAAACACCTCATTATAAATTTTGATAGCCATAGCCCAAAGATAATTTTGTACATAAGCACACACACGACACTTCGTACAATAAAGAACAAAGAGCCATAAGAATGAACTGCATTAACTACCCAAAGTCAGCTGACAAATATATCTAGCCTGGCATGTCATTCATACCCCCACACATTCATACCCACATACACGCGATACAAAAACAAAATAACCATTAATGACCCAGAAACCCTTTCTGCTCAGAGTGCAAATATTGTTATGCCAGCAATTCACTGCACTACTCACACATCACTCTTTCTGCCACAAGGTCATATGAAAATATTTAAATGTAGTGACCATATTGTTACCCACAGCAGGAGCTAACAAATTACTAGTAAATTTTGTGGTACAATCCATACCTAGTACCAGACAAAAAAGGAAAATAAAAGAAATTAAGTTTCAAATTATTAACAGCATGAGAAACTAATGACTCCAAAACCAGAAACAAATCAGTAGGGAATAAAAATTCACATTGAGCTACCTGGTGGCTCATTAACAATCCTGTACCAAATAACTTCTAATAACCATAGGCTTCATTCACAATAGTTGCTAAGTCAACTACAATGTCACCGGCAGTAATGCATTCGAGCTCAGCAGGTGCAGAGGGCCTTGACCGCTTTAATACATAAAAACCAAAGGTGATCAAACATAACAAAATTATTGCAAAAGTTGTAGTTAGTCCAATGGAAAGCTTTAAAGTAATGGTAATCTGAGTAGCTTGTCGATAACTGGTTAATACTGTTAAAAGCACGAATCAAATTCAAATCATTGCCACTAGTACTTATGGATTGAACTAATTGGTTGTACAGTTTGACTGTCCCACTTAAATTAAAGTTGAATGAATTCATTGACTCAAGTAAGTAAGTATTATTGTGGAATACAGTAGAAAAGGGAGTTACAGATAACTTGACTTTTACATACAAGGTGCCTTGAGATATTTGGGATACATGGAAAAAGTCACTTGACAGCTCACAGTTTTCTATGTCTACCACAAAACCACTACCTTGTATCTTTTGGGTAAAGGGGGAGAAGGACTTGTTACACATGAAGGTCAGGTCAATTGTTGCGATGATACCTTCTGCGAACCATTGTAGGAAGGGTTGAGTGAGTGTTTTCAGGTTCCTGGGACAGTAGTTCTGGGGTTGAACATTCATGAAAAGATCTCTCTGACAGCTGTATACACAACTGTACTGTACCATACTAGTCTGTGGTTCAAAAAGAACACCAGATTGATGCGGAAGAATTCTAAAAGACAAACAAAACCTAAAATAAAAGCAAATGATCAAAGCAAAAACAATCATTATCCTTAAATTTAACATAATAAAGGCAAGAAGTTAGTCTTCTGCAATAAGAACAATGTTAACACTGACTCAGTTAGTTGTTACCAGAATAACACACTTCCACTTCTGCACATACGCAATTAGACACTGCACACTGCTGCAAACAATGTATAAGCACTTAGCACACGCTTAGTGTTGTCTCGGTCGTAGCAAATACATTGACGAGGGGGAGCGCGGGGCCGCACTGGGGCACGTTCGGCGGCGACCTGGCTTCTCAGTATTGCACTGTGGATCTCGGCGTCGACGGCACACTGGCTGGTTACCTCCGGGAGTGCTCAGTGGATGTCTCAGCTGCTTCCAGGGTCTGCCTCGGGGTCGTTCTTCTGGTTCATCAGCTGGTTCCGGTGCTGGATTGCTCAAATATTTTACACGGTTCACGTGCACTGTGATAGAGTGAAACGGCAATTGGACTTTTAATGTGACCGGGGAGATAATTTCAAGGACCTTATATCGCCCTTTCCAATGCAATTTAAATTTCTTAACGTGACCCTTCTTCAACACTGGGTTACTCAGATAGACTAAGTCTCCAACGCAATACTTAGGTACGACTGCTCTGCGATTGTGTTGCGCGGCCTGCTGCAAAAAGGACTGATGGTTCCGAGCCTTTACATGCTTCCATACTTCCTTCATTTTGCTCTGCGTAGTCTCTCAAAAACAGCTGTCAATCCTTCAGCGGGTTATTGCATGTCCTGACAAGATAATAACATCATCGAGGTTAGTCCTTTGAGGACTGTATCCATCAGACGTTGAAATGTTGCTGGCACATTCTGTAGACCGAAAGGAAGACGGTTACACTTGTACACACCTGTAGGCATAATAAACGATGTTTTAGCCCGATTGTCTGGATGTACAGTCAGTTTATTGTACCCGTTGGTTAGGTCACAAACAGAAAAGATTTTGCACAAACCAAGATAATCCAACGAGTGTACAAGATCCTGTAATGGATGAATATCCGGTAACGTCACAGCATTCAGCTTCCGGTAGTCAATACAGAATCGGTACTTCTGTTCTCCTGTAGGCGATTTCCTTTTTACGATCACAATGAGGGAGGCCCAGGCTGGATCAGATGCCTCTCTATGTTCAATAAACCCGACTTCCAGTTGTTCTTTAATCATCTCGTCGACTAAGGCTTATTGGTTATAAGGAATTCTGTATGGTCGTTGAGTGATGGGTGCTGCTCCTCGCCGGCCGGTGTGGCTGAGCGGTTCTAGGTGCTTCAGTCTGGAACCGCGCGACCGCTACGGTCGCAGGTTCGAATCCTGCCTCGGGCATGGATGTGTGTGATGTCCTTAGGTTAGTTAGGTTTAAGTAGTTCTAAGTTCTAGGGGACTGATGACATCAGATGTTAAGTCCCATAGTGCTCAGAGCCATTTGAACCATTTTTGCTGCTCTTCCGGTATTTATTCTATGTTGAACTAATGGAGTTGCTGGAAGATTATCCCACTCACGGAAGAGATCAGAGTATCTAAGTAGCACTGGTAAAATTATTTCCCGATCCTCCGGCGATAAATGGTTTAATTTAGTAACCAGCTCTTGTTCGATTGATCCACGTGCTTCGACAGTTGCCTCTCCTGTATTGACATTCGGTGGACCATAAGTTGCTACTTGTATATCTTTCTCCTTGGTAGGGATTTCTATCACGTCTTGTGGATCTAGGTTCGATACTGTTGCCACAGGAGTTCCCCGTGGTAATTCCGCTTCTGCATTACTCGCAGTTTCCCATTTGGTTCGTCCTCAATATCACTGACAGTTCTTGCTACATAACAATGCTTCTGGTCTAGCAAACCGTTTACTGATGGCTCTGTTAACAACAAATTACTTCCTCAGAACTTCGGTATCTTCATGTCGATATACAGTGTTTTTCCTGTTCCCTGGGGGATGCACTCACTTTCAGTCAAATGTACGTCGACTCGGAACGGTATACTTGTGCCGCTACTTGGTTTCGCATTACCTCAGCGTCACTAACATTCTTTTGAGTCTGACTCTTAGAGTGCCCTTTGCAGCCATAATCATTATGACCGAATTGGATTCTCTCTTTGCTACATCAATCTGAGCGTGATTAGCTGCAGGAAATCCAACCCTAGTATACCTTCGTAGCGTTTCTCTCTACTTCTTATCACTTGCATTCTGGCCTCATATTCATCTTGGCCTGTCACGAAGTTAATCACAACTTCTCCATAACTGTGCACCTGGTTGCCATTTAACCCTTTAATGGTACAACTCCACTGCCTCCAGCTTCTCTCTTTAACTACATGGCACCACATTAGAGAAATTTGAACCCCTGTATCAACTAGAAAACAGACATTCTGTCCATGGTAAATTGTGTTAACAAACAGGCCTTGAGAACTGTCATTCGTGGAGCTCGCAGTAACTATCGCTTCTTGGGGGCGGAAGTAGTGGTGGCCCTCCCGTCCCCTCTGTCGTTTAACGTACTCCTTGCATTCCTTCCTCTACAGTTCCGCGCTATGTGGCCTTCCCTTCCACAAACGAAACACTGAATCTTTTTCCCACGAGTATTGGCTGCCTGTTGCCCGTTCCCACGATAACTGGTTCCTGAATAAGCTTCGAACACACGCCGATCCGGTTTGCGGTCTATTTGAGGTCTCCGTAGCTCTTCCACAAATTGAACTGCTGTCTGTATGGCTTCTTCAAATGTCTCACAACGTGCCAATCTGACTGCACGACCGACTTCACCCTGTAACCCATTCAAAAATGTATCTAATGCCCTTTGTCCTGGTTCAAACAATTTTTCGTCATTGTACGAATCGTTCTCGCTGAGCTCATAAGTATTAGCGTTCACTTTTCTAATGCGATCAGCAAAATGCTCAATAGATTCTCTGTCCAATATACGCATGTTGTACAGTTGTTCCCTGTAAAATCTTGCTGTCTTCTTCCCTTTGTACCATTGCACCAGTGTCTGCTTAAAAACGTCATAGGTAGCTGCTCGAGTGCACATGGTATCACACGTAACAAAATCGAGTGCATCATCTTGAATTCGCAATTTTGCCACGGTTACTTTATCTGAATCTCTCCAGGATCCTAAACTTGCTGCGTTTTCCAGTTTACTAAAAAATACGTGAATATCATCATCAGACTTCCCACGGAAGACCGGAACTGTGGGGATCAAAGAAAAATTTTTAACTACTGCTGAATCTGTTGTGCTTTCATCAGCTACATTCCGAAGGCTACTATTCACTTGTCCCACATCCATTCTACTTTCTGAATCTGTTTTCAATCGCTGAATTTCTTCTCGTAACTGTGCTATAACAGTCTGCAAATCTTGTTGTGCCTCTGCCATACTGAATAACCCGGTCACTCTATTTATTTAAAAATTTGCCATCATTGCTGTTCGCATGCACGCCAAGCAAAGCCAGTATCTGCTGCAGTCCTGCCTTCAGTGCTGGGTCTTGTTCCATTGCATCGTCTGCAGAGATGTGCTCCGACAGAGGATGGTATCTGCCTTGTGCTGCTTCCACGTACGGATATGAAACACGAACTTCGCGAACAATGCCAATCACCGCTATACCCTCTTGGAAGACTGTAGGTTTTCTTCTCTCCACAGAAAAGTATTTCCAGAGTATCCCACTTCTGACACCATTTTATAAGGCATTTGACTGGTCAGGATGATGGCGGGTGGGCGTGAGGGTCTTAGGGTGAGCCGGTGATCAGCATTTGAACACGGTCAAATAATTTACTTTAATTTTTATTAAAAACTCATTACATACATACTCAGAAGCGGTCAGTGTTCTCGCAGCCTACCGACCCGAACGCGACGCGGAAGCCAGGTGTCTGACGACGCAGCAGGGTGTCTGATGACAACAGCCGCCCGGCCGACAGAAAGACCCACTTTTATTCTGCGTTGCTAGCTGACTCGTGCGGGCAGTGACCCGACAATGCCGAATCAGCTGTGACGGAAACATGTGTACCGCGCTGGAGGGTGGACGATCGCTTGCCTACTTCACCCGTTCCCTTACAATTCACATATTGATGAATGGTGTCCCTTTATAAAAAGTGAGGATGTTTTCATCTTCCTTTGGAACATGCTGTTTTTTGGGAAAAACTCATTTTATAAGGAAAGCTGTTTCTTGTTTGTGTAAATAAAAAAATGTTTCAAATGGTAAATTTTACCATAATTTTAATTTCACATAAAGTTATTTTAATGCACTAATTTGAGTACTGAAAAAATATTGCTAAAGATGAAGTGAATTCAGCTTCGATTTTCATTACTTGATAATTATGAACTGGATGATTAGTAGCCAATGCTAAATAGCTTTAATTTTACAATTGTGAATGTTTCATTTCGCATTGCTTTCATTCTAACTATGACGACACTCATTTCCAGAATTACTTTATTCTCCCCTTCCTGAGACACTTCAGGAACGAGTGTTTGGAGCAACACAGTCAGCTGTTGATAGCGACTCAAAAGAGCAAGCAGTAAAAGCATATTTATCATCAGTATTACCTGCTACTGACACAAAGCGGATAAATGGAGAACTGAAAAAGGCAAGTTTCCACTTTACTTCGACTGTGTAGAGGTAGCATAATCATCAGCCTCTTACTCACTGGCTGCAATGAATGTCTTGAGAAGAAATCGACAGCCTCTTTTTAAATTTTAGAAATTAACTTTTGAGTCAAAAGCCTTAAATCTTTCTGTAGTATGATATGACACGATTGCATTGTTCAAGAATAGCATATTTGCAACTCACTGGGACATTTTCTTGTACTTCGGAGCTCTTCACAGTCATTAGTTGCTATCTGTCTGACACTTTTTCTTCACATAAAGTGTGAAGGTAAAACATTTTTAGAGTTTTCCCATTGGACACAGACTTTCCTGTAAACTTCTCTAGATGTGACTTCATAATGAGATTCAATAATGTTGTCATCTTCAAAAAGAAAAACTTAACTATGTAATCAACATTAATATTACTCACATCTTTCACCACATTTGTAATTTTAACCCAAACTTATATCTAATTAATTTTCTTTTCTTTAAACTTTAGAAGTAAAACGGAAGCCACCAGGGCATGACATATATTATTTAATTTTATTTACTATGAGTAATATCCCAACATTCTAGGCAAGTTGTATGTATTATCTTGTTTCAGCTCTGTTTTTATTCATCATTGATCTCATGTTTAATATCATTTTAATGTAGAGCTATTCTTAAAACTAATCAAGCTATCAATTGATTGCCTTGCCCAGTTTTATGTGGTGGTAATCAAACTCATTTCCAATCAATTTTTGATTTATATCATTTTAAGCCTATAATACTTTCAGAGTTTGCTCTTCCCATTTCTCTGTTCAATCCAGAGGCTACATATAAACATCCTATTGTTTTTGCATTGTACTTTCAGCCTATGAAGGTTGTACTGACCTCTTACTTGCTTCTGATTCTCCACAGGTAACACAGTTAAGAAGGGAGTGGATGTACTCCATTCCTGGTTGCACAAAGTACCCTTAAAATTGTATACTGACCTGACTGTAACGTTTAAGCAATGATCACTCCGAAGTATAAATACCCCTTTATAAAACTCTCCATTATCATTCCATAAAATAATAATAATAATAATCCAGCAAGTTTTCTGTAGTACTCTTTTTCACTGTGCTTTATGTAGAGACTTCGAGCTAAACACAACAGCACCTTCTATTTTGCCAATCTGCATTCTTTGCTTTCCTGTTGTTAACGTAAGGAGTTACTGATCAATTGCAGCTAGTAACCTTTCATTGCTTCTTTTGAGATATTTGTTAGTCAATACTCTTATGATCAATAGTATTTCACAAAGCTCAGACCACTGTGTCTTTATTGTTTATGCAGTACACCCTTTCAGCTGAACCACAATACTCAGGTGTATCTGTTTACTTGGCTATTCTGTAGTAAGTCTCAGTGGACCACAGTGGTATCCTGTACGCTGGCTGTTAGAACACAAGTATTCCCCATTCCTGTAAATTATCTCCCTTTCCTCCTCTCCATCAAATGTGGTGTTGCTAATAACCAGCATGAACTTGCACTATTCTTATTGCTATTTAGTTGTCATTATTTTAGCTAGACATCTGAACTCATTGTTATACTATAATTGTGGTAACAATGTCTGATGCTGCACTGTGTATCCACGTACGTGATTCTCTTATGGTTGTGGTTGGCTCTGTAATTTCTAGAATAATTACTACGTGCACTGAAGCATTCAGACAATCGTTCTTGTTATGCCCCGTATGTGAATGGAATGTACCCTCAACTATGTACCTGATGGTAGTTTGCAGAGTATAGGTGTGGATGTGGATGCAGCTGTAGAATGGTCATAACTTTCGCCAAATTTCCTCTTAGTTAGTTCATCCTTGTTTTTACTGTTTTACCCCACAGTTTGGAGAATTCCTCTTAAGTGCTTTCTAAATTTTTTGTAGACTTAAATGTACTGGGTGATAAATTGACCAGCTTATAAAACTTCTATTCTATTAACTCACTAACTCGTTCATCCAAAGTTGCCAAAATCAAATCTGTAAAAGCAGTCCCCTTTGTTTCTTTGACATTCTGTAAAATATTTACCCTTTGTTTTGTATCTGAGACTTGTTCTTGTATTTAATTTTCTTTGTGTTCAGCAAAATCCTGAATTTGTGTTACATCATCGGTTTTTTTTCGTATCCCACTATTGTAATACATCCATATGTAACTCCTTGGTTAAAGAGGCTATTGTGTTTTGCAGCACAGAAATTTCATTCTTTATGTCACTTTGAGTTTGCAGGCTAGAAGTTGGTTCTGCTTTTAGATTACAAGTTAGTTCTCTTCTTAGACTGGTACGAGAACTATTGACCTTAACATTGAATTCAGTTTTTAATTCAGCATTTGCTTACATGTCAGCCAGTGTACACCATTAACAAGACTAAATTGTATATAAGTTTTAGTTAGCTGCGGCCACTATGTAACTTAAGCATGTTATAAATTTAACAAAAGAAACTTCAATGAATAAAATCACTTTCCATCAGACTGCAACACCCAACACTACCATGGTCGTGAATAAAACAAACAGCGTGGTTCTAACACAGCTCACCAAAGTGTAAAGGCAGCACACGTCATGTTGAATTGTTGCTGAGAGGCTGATTTGGCGGGTGATGCTAACTGCAGTGCTGTAGGTAGGTGGTCTGTTGGCTGCAGCCAATGCTGGAATTTATAGAAATAAGGGATACCAACAGTTATAATTTTATAAAATATACTATTTACGTTACCAGTTTCGACACTACATTATTGTCATCTTTAGGTCCCTATATAAATTGAAGGGTGATATCCAGCCACGGTTTCATGTATAATCATGTGACGTGCACTCCAGCCATATAACAACTACTTTGACATTCCCCATTGCTGGATTGCACAAATCGTGTAAATAGAAATCCCTGAGACAAGTGAATATACATGGTACCTGTCCTAATGCACCGGTGATTGGATATCACCATTCGGTTTGCATAGGGGCCTGAAGATACATTAATACAGTGTTGCAACTGGTCATGTAAGTTATATATTTTATAAAAAATATTTGCTGGTATTCCTTATTTCTGCAAGTTTATGACCAGCCACAATCCCATGCCATTTCAGTGATGGATCATCTAAGACACTGGAATTAATTGATATCTCTGGCCAACCTCTGGTGCACTGACACATTGCTGATGAGATAGTAACAGTTTACTGATGCTGTGTCAGTCCGGATTTATAACTTGCTTCTTTAATATAAATGCTGAAACTTCCTGGCAGAGTAAAACTGTGTGCCAGACTGAGACTCGAACTCGAGATCTTTGCCTTTCGCAGTCAAGTGCTCTACCATCTGACCTAAACAAGCAAGACTCACGACCCATCCTCACAGCTTCAATTCTGCCAGTACTTCATCTCCTTCCTTCCAGATTTCCCGAGTAGAACTAGCACCCCTTGAAAGAAAGGATATTGTGAAGACATGGCTTGCCCGCGAATAGCGAAGGTCCCAAGTTTGAGTCTTGGCATGGCACACAGTTTTAATCTGCCATTAAGTTTCACATCAGCACACACTGTGCTGCAGACTGAAAATTTCATTTGGGAATATAAATGCTGTCAAGAAACTTGATCATCCTTTTTCTCCACTAATATGTTCTTCCCTCCTCAACTTTTAAGAGAGCGGAGAGGGCAGTGCAAGTATTAGTTTGTGTTCTGCATCTCAGTAACAGTTGTTGATCCCCTTTTCAAGAACAACCCGTTTGTTTATCCTCAGTTGTTCTGCCAAAAATACTTCATTTCTTCCCAACTATTACATAATTTAGCCATCTTTAAACATTCTCAAGTTTGTCACTTAGGATTTGATTGTGTTCTGCTCCTAACTGCCACTATGAGAGATACTTCATTGCTTACAACCACTTTTTGATTTTTTGGTACTGTGACATAATTATGATTTTCTGCACTCTTATTATCTTTCTTCTTCTCCCTGCTTCTTTTCTAGTTAGCAGATTTGATGTTCTTCGGCACAGTTACCACAAATGAAACAATGCGTCCAGCCTCCCTATTTTATGCACACACAAATTAGTTTCCGCACAGTTACCATATTCACATTTATTACCCACTCAACGAAATTTCTATGTGCAGATGACAATAATCATTTGTCGAAATTTCTAAGTGCAGCTGACGATAACCATTCATTGGTAACAGATATAAGTATAATATCTTACCACTTTTATGAAATGATACTTTACATTTCAAATTCATTTAGCAATACGTAAAAATGTTCCTACTCATGATCACAGATTTGTTTCTGCGACATTATGCACATTCTTCTGTGTACACTGATATTAACGATCCTAAATTATAAGATAATGCAAATTGTGTATTTAGTTTATGTTTGATATTAACGATCCTAAATTATAAGATAATGCAAATTGTGTATTTAGTTTATGTTTTCTCATTGCAAATGAATTTTTATTAGAAAACTTTATCATATAGTTGGCTGAAATATGTAATTGAAAAAGATTGTGACGTGATCACCATGTTGCCCCAAGCCCCAGAGTGCCATTTTCTGAAGAAACAAATTTGCTGTCCTAAAGGAACACCTTTCTGGACATTGATTCCAAAATCGATGTTGAGAAAGCGAAATTTGCCTGTAAGCTTATTTCTTCTTGATTTGAAATATTATTTTGTGAAACTCTTGACATGTTGAATGGTCAACAACGAAAGATTACAGGATAAGCCTGCTGCACAACAATGTGCAATTTTTAATTGCAAGGAGGAAGGCATTGCATAATACTGTATGGGTGTTAGAAAAAGCAGTTTTACTGAAATTGTTTCATAAATATGATCTTTGTTTGTATTGTTCCTATTGTCAGTTTTTAATTGTTGTTATTTTAATATTTGGAGAATGGCATCATTGCCTTTATTGGTTTCATAATTCATAATGAAGAACGAAGTATGAATGTTTTGTGATTAAAGGAATAAAAATTTGATGTTGCCATTCATATTTTGTATTGAATATGGTTACATAACAGAATTATTTATTGAGAAAACCAAACTTTTCTGTTGTTGCAGAGGCTGCTGTTAGCAAAACATAGGTTGAAAGGTCATAAGAGATCACAGCGACAGAAGAAATCTCAGCTGACCCTTAGTGAAAAGAGGGAACTTGGCTTGCACAAGTTGAATAAAAGTGGCTTGAAATATAGTGACTTTTGTCCATTACATTCCTTATGGAAACAATATTTCAGTTCCTATATAGATATAAGTTTTTTAAAAGAGTCTGGGTAAGGATTCTACATTTTTTCATCAGAAAGTTTCTCTTGAATCTGTAAATAACCTTTAGTTGACTTGTCAGAAATAGAAATTTCTGTCAAATTTCCTGTTTTTCAGATGTGGCAATGTTTTAGGTCAAATGTGTATGTTAGTGTAAGTGTTGTAAATTCAAGTTTAATATAATTTTGAAACAGAGAAGCCGGCCGGAGTGGCCGTGTGGTTCTAGGTGCTACAGTCTGGAACTGCGCGACTGCTACGGTCGCCAGTTCGAATCCTGCTTCGGGCATGGATGTGTGTGATATCCTTAGGTTAGTTGGGTTTAAGTAGTTCTAAGTTCTAGGGGACTGATGACCACAGCATTTAAGTCCCATAGTGCTCAGAGCCATTTGAAACAGAGAAAAGAGAACAAGTAGGGGGTAGTCTCCTAATTGCAGTGTTTGAATTTACACAAAAATATCCCTCTGATGCAAATGAAACAAGCCTTTTCTGCTTTCTAAGGAAAAATATCTAGTACTTTCCTTAACTCATTAAAATACTAATTTTTTGACAAATCGTGTTCCAAAAATATATTTTTATTAATGAAAATTGCCCCATAATGAATAATGTAGACATATAAATATAGTATTTGAAGTTCAAAATAATGACTTACAAATTTCGAATGTCACAATTAATAAAATGCTGCATATAGTCATGTAATGGAATCTGACTAAAATATTCTGAAATTTAGTAATTTTTTTAGTTTCTTTGTATGTATGAAGTCAAACCCTGTATTTCACTAAGGAGAATCTTGGCAAAGCTGGATGGAACACAGTGGACATATTTATGTCCTATCATGGGAGAACACCTGTCTGTCATCAGACAAACTGCCATTCTTTTCAATGTCTAATGATGTAATATCTCATTTTTCCTCACTTTCTGAGCCACTAAATTCAATACCAAACTCATGATTTTGGAAGCATTACCTAAACAGCAGTACAGAATTGATGCTTTAAGCTCATTTTTTCATGCATCCAAATCTACATGCAATAAAGATGATATCTAGTGGCAGCCAACTCAACCAAAAGACAACAGCCAAGCTACAAAGGTAGGACTGGACGCTCTTTAATGGCCAAACACTTAACTATTTGCACTGAAACAGATATGAGGGAGTTTTTATTTTTTCGCAGATTTGTTCTTAAGTTGCCCGAGTATTTTAAATTACTGTCAAAGTAATAAAAATGGGATAACTCGGGACTTAATATTAAGTGGTTAGTACAGGTTTTTTCCTCCGGTTTCTGCTAGATGACACCCGCCAGTGGCTGAAATACCCAAAAGCAGCTGTTCGTAGGGCTTCAGGATCATCCTCAGGCCCGGAGACTGAATCAGTGAAGCCCTCCAAGCCAGAGAAACCCAAGGATCAGTGAGAGAAATTCCGACACAAGACCCCCGAAGACCAAGGGATTTGCAGTGGCACCCACACACCACTGCCTACAAGCTTGTGTCTAGGATGAGGTGAAGATTCTGGCATCTGCTGAGGACCTAGATCTCGCCAGACCCTCATACACAATGGCTATAGCCTGTTCAGGAAATATATCGGTGGCAGCAGATACGGACCCCTGCCCTTCTCGGCTACATGGGATAATACAAGAACTGTAGTGAATATAATAAACTGTCAGGTGGAGTTTGCATTTATGTCCTGAACTAGGTGTGTAGTAAACCTGTGCCCCTTCAAACTCCTCTTGAAGCTGTGGCTGTCAGGATAAGGACGACACAGGAAATAATTGTCTGCAACATACGTCGGCCTCCAGATGGTATGATAACCCTGAATGTATTGGCTGCACTGATTGATCAACTCCCTAAACATTTCCTACTGTTGGGAGATTTTAATGCCCATAACTCCTTGTGGGGTAGCACCATGCTTACTGGCCGTGACAAAGATGTCAAAAATGTACTGTCCCAATTCGACCTCTGCCTCTTAAATACTAGCACCACCACACATTTCAGTGTGGTTCATGGTAGTTACTCGGCCAATGGTTTATCAATTTGCAGGCCAGGACTCATCCCATCTATCCGCTGGAGAGCACATGATGACCTGTGCGGTAGTGACCACTTCCCCATATTCCTGTCACTCCCCTCGTGTCATGCCCATGTTCGCCTACCCAGATGGGCTTTAAACAAGGCAGACTGGGTAGCCTTCACCTTCACCTCTGCTGTCACTCTCCCATATAGAGCCATCGATGTTGTGATTGAGAAGGTCATTACAACGATAATTTCTGCGCTGGAAAATGCAATCCCTCGTTCTCTAGGATGCACCCGGTGAAATACGGTCCCTTGGTGGTCGCCAGAAGTCGCTGAGGCAATTAAAGAGCATCGTCGAGATCTACAGCGACATAAGCGGCACCCTTCCCTAGAGCACCTAATAGCCTTTAAGTGGCTCTGTGCTCATGTTCGCCTGCTTATAAAACGATAGAAACAGGAGTGTTGGGAAAGGTACGTGTCGACCATTGGGTGCCATACGTCACCATCCCAAGTCTGGACGGAGATCAGATGTCTTTTTGGGTACCATACCCCAACAGGTGTCCTTGGCATTAACATCAGTGGTGTGCACTCCACTGACACAAACGCGATTGCCGAGCACTTTGCTGAGTACTGTGCTCAAGCCTCTGCGTCGGAGAGGTACCCACCGGCCTTTTGCACCATCAAACGGCGGATGGAGAGGAAAGTACTCTTGTTCACTACATGCCACAGTGAACCTTATAATGCCCCATTTACAGAGTGGGATCTCCTCAGTGCCCTTGGACATTGCCCTAACACAGCTCCTGGGCGGGATCAGATCCACAGTCACATGATCAAACATCTCTCGTCTCGCTGAAAGTGATATCTCCTCGTCATCTTCAATCGGATGTGGTGCGATGGCATCTTTCCATCACAATGACAGGAGAGCACCATCATTCCGGTGCTAAAACTCTGTAAAAATCTGCTTCATGTGGGTAGACATCGGCCCATCAGCCTCACCAACTTTCTCTGTAAGCTGCTGGAATGTTTGGTGTGTCAGCGATTGGTTTGGGTCCTGGAGTCATGTGGCCTACTGGCTCCATGTCAGGGTGGCTTCTGCCAGGGTCGCTCTACCACTGATAATCTTGTGTCCTTAAAGTCTGCCAACCGAACGGCCTTTGCCAGACACCAAAACCCGATTTCCATCTTTTTTGACTTATGTAAAGCATACGACACGATATGGCGACGTCATATCTTTGCTACATTGTATTAGTGGGGCCTACAGGGCCCACTCCCAACTTTTATCCAAAACTTCCTTTCGTTCCGTACTTTCCATGTTCAAGTCGGTGCCCTCCATAGTTCCACCCGTATTGAGGAGAATGGTGTTCCGCAGGGTTCCGTATTGAGTGTATCTTTATTTTTAGTGGCCATCAATGGCCTAGCAGCAGCTGTTGGACCATTTGTCTCCCCTTCTCTGTATGCAGATGACTTCTGCATTTTGTATTGCTCCTCCAGTACTGGTGTAGCTGAGCGGCACGTACAGGGAACCATTCACAAGGAGCAGTCATGGGATGTAGCCCACGGGCTCCAGTTTTCAGCCGCAAAGCCGTGTGTCGTGTACTTCTGTCGGCGTCGTACCGTTCATCCGGAACCTGAACTTTATCTTAATGGCAATCCACTCACTGTAGTGGAGAGGTATCGATTCTTTTTACAGGTTTTCGACACCTGATTGACTTGGCTCTCTCACCTTTGTCAGCTTAAGTGGGAGTGCTAGCAGCACCTCAATGCTCTCTGCTGCCTGAGCGTCACCAACTGAGGTGCAGATCGCTCTACGCTGCTGCAGCTCTACAGAGCCCTTGTTCAACCCCGCATTGACTTGGGGAGTCTGTTTTATGGTTCAGCGGTGCCCTCAGTTTTACGTATCCTCAACTCAGTGCATGACTGTGGCATTTGCCTAACGACGATAGCTTTTAGAACGAGTCTGGTGACGTCCTGGCAGAGGCCGGAATCCCTCCATTGCGAATACGACATGCACAACTGCCCTCTAGTTACGTTGCACATATTCGTAGTTCTCCTGAGGATGCGAATGACCGTCTTCTTTTCCCACCCGCGGCAGTTCATCTCCCGCATCGGCGGCCCAAGTCAGGGCTCACGATTGCGATTTGAATGCGATCTCTTCTCTCCGAACTGAAGTCCTTCCCTTTACCACGTCTACTTGAGGTCCATTCACGTACACTTCCATGGTGCACACCTCGGCCGAAGCTTCATCTGGAGCTTTTATGTGGCCCTGTCAATTCTTGACATGACATGTTCTGGGGTTCTGAAGTTATTTACACCAACAGCTCTGTGGCGTATGGTAATGTTGGCTTCGCCTATGTCCGCAGAGGCCATACTGAACAGCATTCCTTGCCTGCTGGCTACAGTGTATTCACTGCAGAGCTTGTGGCTATATCTCGTGCACTTCAGTACGTCCATTCCTGTTCTGGTGAGTTGTTTCTTCTCTGTTCTGACTCCCTGAGCAGCTTACAAGCTATCGACCTGTGCTACCCTTGCCATCCTTTGGTAGTGAACATCCAGGAGTCCATCTCTGTCGTGGAATAGTTCAGTCATTCAGTGGTGTTTGTGTAGACCCCAGGACATGTCAGAACTTGCTGACAGGCTGGCCAAACAGACTATGTGGAAACCGCTCCTGGAGATGGGCATCTCTGAAACTCACCTGCGTTCTGTCTTGTGTGCAAGGTTTTTTGGCTTTGGGAGATGAAGTAGCATAAAAGGATGCATAACAAACTGCGTGTCATTAAAGTTACTGTGAATGTGTGGAAGTCTTCCCTGCGGGCTTCTTGCAGGGAATAAGTTGTCCTTTGTCGACTTCGCATTGGCCATACGTGGCTCACACATGGTTACCTCGTCGGTCGCGAGGACCCAGTTACCTCCTCCGCTGCAAGGTCCCACCTCAGAGTGGCTGTGGCTCCCAAATGACAGTCATCCACCACTTGCTGGACTGCCCACTTTTAGCTGCTTTGTGGCGGACTTTTAATTTTCCTAACACCTTACCTTTGGTGTTGGGCGACAGTGCCTCAACAGCAGCTTTAATTATGTATTTTATTCGTGAGGGTGGGTTTTATCATTTGATCTGAGTTTTAGCCCATGTCCTTTGTCACGAATGTGGAAGAATACACTGAAAGAAAGACCCTGTCAAACTTTTAGCAGCTGAGACGCACTGCAAGTATTTTAAAAAAGTTGAAAATTCCCAAATTTGTAGTTCGCTAAGCAGCTGGAGATATGTACACCCTACTTTAGCTGTAGCGGACTGCGCATGTGCACCGTGACACAGGCACCTAGCTTTGGTTGATGGCGCATCTATACAAATAACATGACTCATTTCAATTGTAATTTGTAAAGCAAATATCAGTTTTCATTGATGGTTTCTCTGAGACAGTTTTCTGCATTTACTGTTCACTAATATTCACAACTCATTTAATATCCTTAATAATTACTAGTTTGATTTTATGATAATGTGTTGGGGAATGAAGTAAAATTGAATTAATATTAATTGGGTTTAATGCTTAATGTTAAGTTGTGTGAACACTGAGTATTGCTTCATAAAATCTGACCATGAACTGTGTACATGGAAGAAAGTTTTACACGAAGTAATAAATATGCACTATAATGAAATTCCCAAAAGTATGGAAGAATAACTGTTGGAAAGACTTACTGTAGAGTGTGGCCACAAAGTCCTGTTACCTCCCATTAATAACCAACATATACCCCTAAAATTCAATAAAGAGCATGAACAACTCTTCCTTAGAGGAATTTTCTTGAGATACGAACAATGTAGAGTTTCTTGTGAGTGGCAATGCAACGATAGAGTTCTAAGAGTTCAGATGAACATTGTCAATTTCAAGTCTTCTTCAGCCTGGTTAAGTAGATTCAAGAAACCATACAGTAAAGGAAGTCTCAAAACATTGAAGTTTACTTCAAGTAAAAGTGTAGAGGAGATCCACTAATTTGTACCTAATGTGAAGACAAGGCTCACTGTTATCCCCACATCTGCTGTGTTTAATGCCAATCAGTCAGGTTTCATGAAAGAACTATGAGCAAACTGCATTCTACCATTTTGAGGTAAATAAACACAGAGACTGTTGTGGAATGTGTTAATGCTATGAAACATAAATGTACAACAATGACAGTGATAGGTAAGAGTGGATTACTGTTTCCACAGCTTAATATGTGTCTTCAGGGACTTTAAGGCATATTAACATCAAATATTTAAAAAAAAGATTGTTTAGTGGCAAAAATATTATAATCGATCTATCAAAATCTGGAAAAACAGGAAAGAATAATTTTTAACATTTCATTCGAAATGGTTTCTAACCACTTGCAGATTAATTCATTGCTTTTGTTGGACTCTTGGTGTGGACATAACAATACCTCTGTCTTTCAGGATGATGACAAAAAGGCTGTTGATATAATTCAGATTCCACCCAGAACAACCATTGTGACTCCTGATAAAGAATTTTTTCAACTATAGAAAGCATTTAAGGAAATTACCAGACAACATAATTTCTGATTGCTCAGTGTCATTTGAGATTTGTCAGGAGAATAATATTCTTAAATTTCAGTAATTTGTGCATTATCAGTTTGCATCAGCACATTTTACAAATGGTTTTAAGTATGCTCAGTATGTAGTACAATAAGCTGAGCAACAGCCAGGACCATTTCTTACTCTAACGTAATTCTGTCTAATTATTTTCCTTTGCTAGTCACCATTGTAAGAATTACATATGCAGCAGTTTAACTGTCAAAGTGAACTGTGTCTTATTCTAAACGTTAATGAAACATGGCATTTTTTTGTATGGTGTAGGTGCTTCAATTTACTTGTGTCACCATCAGAAATGAGTAACTTCAACAAGTTTTCAAAAATACTTGCAGTGTGTCTTGGCAGTTAAAATTTCACAGTGCACTTCTTTTGTTGTATTCTTCCTGCATAAAAAATTCAGGGTGGGTTTCTACATGTCTGTTTGTCAGGTTGCAAAATCTTTGGGTGGCCTGTAATGATGACATTATTATCCATTATCATTACAATGCAATGCAGATTTGGTGTAAATATTGTATTAAATGACTGGCCTGTAATATTTTCATTACAATGAAAGCATGGAAAACACTACAAGAGCAAGTCTAAAAAACATTTTAAGAATGATTGTTTTTGCACATCAAAAGTGAGTGAGTGATAGCAACACCTAATGTAACCAATTGTCTTATGGTTGTGCTTTATAAATATTAGAATTAGTAGGGGTCTGCAGTATTGTGCTCCATACAATATGCATTCACAGCTAATCAGGAAGTTCAAATGTGAGATCTTCCTTGTCAGTATTTTTTGCAATTTCAAATTTGGATTGAGCAAAAATCAATGTTTTCAAAATTGTATTTGGGGTATTTCTTCCTCCTACAACCAGTCTTAGACTGGCCCAGTGAATGAAGAAATGGAAAATATGTATAGAAGATAAAGATAAAATGATTGAAACTCCAGGTAGGAATATCAACAATGTAGGAAAAGATAGATTGCTACTTACCATAAAGAAGACACATCAAGTTGCAGACAGACATGATTAAAAGACACTCACATAGTGTGTATGTGTCTTTTACTCACACCTGTCTGCATCTTGATCTGTCTTCTTTACAGTAAGCAGCAATCTATATTTTCCCAAATTAAAGATAAAGGTTAGTTCTAACACTCTGAAAATGCATTTGTCGCTCAAAGAATAGTTTATGCAAAATACCCACCGAACCTCGTAGCCATCTCAGATGTCCTACACATGAGACAAGTTTTCTATGGCAGACACTGCAGGAACAGCATTTGGGATTATTTGAGTGGGTGCTTGTCTGGTTTGATACTGAGGGCTTAAATTTGGGACACCTTCATAACTCATAATTATGAAAAGTGACTGAACCAGTTAAACAGCAGTAGTGTGTGTGAATATTGCTTAATAATACTTTTTAAACAAATGTGGAAAGAGCAAGGAATGTGAACAAAAGAACAAAAGAATGATATGTCCTTTCTTCACTGCAAGAGGAGGACTGTATCATAATGCGAAATGTCTTCCAAGCTTTTTTTTTTTAATTTAAAAAAAAAAAAAAGAATCCAGGGAAGGGATTTTTTGGGATCCTGTTACATCAGAATACTGCTAACAGAGCTCAGGTACAAACTTTTCTTGAATACCTGGACAAAGTAAATAAATAAAATAGATTTATCGCCCATTTTACAGAGTCATTAATGATTGTTACAGTATACAGATCCCCACTGGGAAACATTAAAATATTCTTACAAGAAACTGAGTCAGTATTATGCCACATGGCAGACAAAAGAAAGCAAATGATACTCTGTGGAAATTTTAATATTTTTTAAGCAGATTCGAAGTCACAAGGACTCAGTCAGGTGAGTAAGGGGCTGTGGAACAACAAGACTGACTTTTGATGTCAAAAATTTCATGATGGATGTGGCTGTGTGACATGGGATGCTGTCAGCAATGTCAGGTCTCACTCTATTCACATTGTAAAATGTGTGGTTGACAGTTTTTCCTGGAGGAACAATCTCACAAGAGCATCCAAATGTCCAATGTTTTCATTGGTTTTTGAAGTTAACTGTCTCCTTTGGTGAGGTTCACCTTCAGTGTGTTCTCATTCTTCAAAAAGTGATGTGTGCCAATGGAAAACTTGACAAGGAATGTTCCCTGTAGGCCTGTTTCACTTTTGCTAAAGCCACACTTGGGATTCCATAAGTTTAACACAAAACTTGATGACATAACATTGATCTAAATTCTGCTGTTCCATTTTTGTAACAACACCGATTGCACACTCAAAAATCATGTGATGGCTGTATAGAGCTAAAACTCAGACTGAGCATCTGGAAGGGATGAACAGACTAGACTACACAAGTAGAAAAACACAGTGTTGCTAGATTGCTCTCAGTGTGACTTTTCTCTCATACCTTGAAAAATAAACGCTATAAGGGCAATAGTTAAAAGGGAAACGGGTAAATCGGATAAGGGATGTGAGGGCTTTTTTATTAAAGAAAATAGCTAAACAATAACTGGTAGCAGTCAGGTAGCCAAAATATTTAGTAATCACTTCCTTAAAATAGCTCAAAAGACTGACTTGGATAGTTTGAGATAAAACAATATTATATGCATGTAGAAATGCCTCATACATAATGCAGATTACAATTGCTCTATGCTCTGGGAAAGAAATTAAGAGCATAATTAATTACTTCAAACGAAAAACCTCTCATTCAGTTGATAATATCTGAAGTAAAGTACTAAAATCTTGTTATGAAGTAAAGTACTAAAATCTTGTTATCACATATATGCAGTGTATTCAGTGACACGCGGCAACAGTTCACTATCACAGGGTGTATTTCCCAGCAGACTGAAATATGGGGGGACACTATTGTGAACTCTTCGAAATGGAGAATAAAACAAAATATTCTTAGGTATTTATATTGATAAGAACATGAACTGGAAGTCACACGTTACATATCTTCTTGAATGTGTGCGCTATTAGAATTCTGAGATGAAATGAAGTAGACTTACTTTTCTTACTTCCTTCATGTGTTTTCATCACCTTTCAAATGGTGCACCCTCTGACTTCAAAGACCCACTGTATCAACAACTTTCATCCGTGCACAACACTTTGCTACCTGACTGTGCTGATTGTTGTTGCAGCATCTCATTCCCCAAATTCTTTCTGCCGATAATTGAAATTATTCCTATTGCTCATGGCTAAAACCCAGTCCCACATCGTGTTTCTTAGATGCTGCCTAAACCATGGACTCTCCCACCACCACCTTCAATGGCCAAACCATTAAAGTTCCTTACTCAGGATCCCACCCCTCCTTTCACAGCGACCTTCACCTTTTCAGATTCCACCACTCGCTGTCCCTCACAAACCTGTTACAGCAAAAATACATCTCCGAGGCGTAGGCATCCCAGAATTACCTCTGCTCCCTCCACAAGATACTGCTACTGTGCAATCCTAACTACATTCATCACATCTTTGAAATTGAATCCCTTGCTCTTCTGCTCCTGGAAGAGCATTCCAGACAGCACCTCCTTAAGTTATCCAATCTGCTGACATCATACTGCCACTTTGGGGCACCACTATCTAATCCCTGTCCTACCCATAGTGTTCCTGCTCGTCAATCCCTCATAGCAACCAGACCCTGCCTAATGGACCTTTTCAACTTGCCACGTCCCCCAAAACTCCATATGAACACTTCAAACCCAGAGCTTAAACAATCCCAAAACACTGTTGTTAATCTTTTCGCCAAAATCCTGAGCCCCACAGAAGTTTTAGTCCTCGTCCTTAGTCATATACCCAAATTTAACCATATTGGACTTGCGAAAACCCTACTTGCCTTTTCCTGATCCCTGCCATAGACACACTTCTGTGCTACCACTCGCTCCAGTCAAAGCCAATGTAATTCCAACATTGAATCCAGCCTCTCCCAATTTCTACCACATCCAGCCGTGATCCTCTCCCCCACCCAACTAACAACCCCCTGGTCATCTTCCAGAAATTCTTTACCTCCAACTTGGCCCCACCGTCCTTCCTCCAGGTCCCTTACTAACAACACCAACCTTTCAGCAGAGGAAAGGACAGCCATCCAAAGTCTTAAAACAGATCCTGGCCTAATCATCCTCCCTGCAGACAGTGGCTTCACTCTGTCATGATGAGTTGTAACTACCTAGCAGAAGGCCTCTCCCAATTGTCTGACTCGTCCACCTGTAAATTGTGCCTTAGTGATCCCATCCCAGAAGTCCAACATAATCTTCAGTCCCTACTTAAAGCCTTAGGCCCTTCCCAGACCCTTTCACCCGAATCCATTTTGCTCATCACCCCTACGACATGCTACATACCCTCCTTCTACATGTACCCCAAAATGCCCAAACCCAACAGTCCTGGATGCCCCATTGTAGGTGGTTATTGTGCCCCCATTCAAAGGAATTTGTTCGTCATTGATCAACACCTGTGACCACCAACACGTCACACTCCTTGTGTAGTGCAAGGAAAGATGATCGTGACAGAATAATATTAAGTAGGGAGTAAGTCACAGAACATATACTGCGTGCAGTTATTTATTTTTCTATGTGCAGATATTAAATGGGAGGTGTGGAACACGACAAAACTACAAGGTGTGACGACAAGTAAATGGCTTCATCTGCTGTGGGTGAGGCCTTTTACATTTTTGTGTTGTGGTTTTGCAGTGGCTTGACCGTCAAGGAGCAACCACTCTCTCCAAGAATGAAAACAACAGACAAGGTGGTTTTGTGACAAAAAAATGTATATTGTAATCTTGGATGTCATGGTGAGGCTTTGAAAAGTGTCGTATGAGAAGCTATGTTCTACTCTAACTCAAGAGTCACTCCTATGATCTGTACACCCATTCAAGAAAATAAATGTATCTAAAAGGAAAGTAGTGGATACACTTTATCATGGTAAAGACTTTCCTCAGCTACACATGGGATGTTCGAAATCAGAGGCACTGATTAGCAGGACCTCTGCTTCTAGAGCATCAATTATGATGGCAACTGGATTTTTTTTAAAAAAAGAAAGGTAAATGTGTCATATAATGCATCGAGTGACAGATCTCAGGAAGTGTTCTGACTAAGCTTCAACCTACAAGGATCGAGCTAGCAGTTACATAAAACCCTAAACCACCAAGAAAAACACTTCATTTGGCTCCCAGTATACAGAATGCAGAGCAGTGAAAGCAGAAGGAAGAAAATAAAGAACCATAAATTTAAAAAATCGTGAAATTGAACGAGTGATAAATTATGGGGTTGCTAAGAGAAACAAGGATTAAACAAAAGAAGAGAGTATAAGTGAATGGACATAACTATATTGTCTAAATTCAGTAAAGATCCGTTAAGAAGAAAGTGAAAGGAAATCTCGGAACAGTTCACGAAATCTGGAGACAAACCATACTTATGCAATTGTGGTGCATCTATCACCGCAACTTCGATTAAATTTTCATGTCAAGAAAACCACGTCAACATGTTAATAAAAGAACATTTTAAGTACAACAGAGTAATTTCTCAGCTTTTGGAGAAGAAGAATTTTCCGGTGGGCCTGGAGAATAAGTTTCTGAATTCTGACAACGGCAGGGACCCAGTAGTAGCTGAGCAATGCTGCAGGGGTGCTGCTGTACGATGAGTGCAATCGATCTATCACTGTGTTCGAGACATTAGCTGTGCCGGGTGCTGCAAATCTGTAAATCATTGCAGTACCTCGCCACATGCACGTGGTTGCATTGGCTACATGGCAAGAGTGTGCAGTTAATCAGAAAGGGTGAGCTATTCAGAAAATACAGAAATCCCCTGTGAAAACTTTTTTCTGTCTACACAGTGGCACAGTGTTTCAGTGTTATCACATTTATGAAAACTATGCAGTAATCATTTATTAGCATAACAGAGGGTACATAATAGATAATATTTGTGTTGTGTGCCCATCATTACTTGGAAAATGGCAGGAGAAGCACCAGTATGGTTTAAAGGTTTATTAAAACAAATGTTTGATGAAATGAATTCTAATTTTAAGAAAATTTCGTACAAAGTAAATAAACAAATAAGAACTATGACACTATGAAGGAGTTATCTGTGAAGTAGATCCAGCAAATAAGAAACTGACACTAGGAATGAATTATCGGACACTAAGAAGAAATTATCTGACAAAGTAGATTCTAAAATTAAGGAACTATCTGACAAAGTAGAGTCTAAAATTAATTAACTGTTTGTCAAAGTAGAAAATACAAAAGAAGAACTAAAATCATAGGTAACAGAACATATCAAACAGGAAATAGAAGCTGCTCAATTAACTAACATTGCAAATACTTTGACCCTGATGCATCAGAAGTTGAAGGATGAGTTCAATAACCAATGCAATTTTGTTCACAAGGAACCAAAAGAGAAATTCAAAGAATTAGATGGTAAAATTAACAAAGTAGGTCAAATTGCTGTTAGAGTGTTCAATCAGGTTACAGAGCCAATCTCGGAGGCGAAAACTGTATTAGAACAATGCAAAGAATTCAGGGAAATGGTTAACACATTTGAAATGCATCTAATTTGGAAGAACGATTACAAGAATTTGTAAATTCTGCCATACAAGGGAAAGAAGTATCACTTAATATTAACACCCCTTCCAAGGAAGGTGCTGAATAACATAAAACAGACTTAATGAGATTATGGAAGGCTATTGAGAGTACTAATTCATAATCCATAAGAAGGCAGCCGAAAATAGGTGTGTTATCGAGTAGTTTATTAGAGTAGCTACAATTGGAAAGTAATAAGAGTTTAAGCAATTTCCAAAATTCAAACCTGATGGATTTAAAGTTCAGAATATCCTGCATCAAAGAACAGTGTATCTAATAAACTCTGATACAGGGCAGGAGTATACAACATAGATATGATTAAAAGATTTAAGGCCCCCAGTAGAGTTCGTGCCCTTTTCAAATTTGGTGGATTGACGACCACAGGCTGTCAGGGTTAAATTGTTTCTGTATTTCTACCTTAGTTTTATCGAGGACAATTTCTACCTTCCTTGACTATTTTATTATCTTTTATTAATATTATATCTTCAACTACCACTTCTTCGAGAAATAGAACTATGAAAAAAGTTACGACCCCAACACTTTTACACATAGCGTCTAGTGTTATTAGATAATAACTACATCATTCTGTTTACAAAGATAGCCATGAGGTTAGTTAATAAATGTGACTATAAATTAACATTTCAAGGCAAATTTTGAAGCTGTACTGTACATGTAGTACACGAAAAGCCAAGAATAAGAAAGATTTTAGCTATGTTATGATATGCCAATAATAGAAAGTGGAAGAAGTTATAGCCCTAAGACACTTGCAGAGAAATGCTTCAACTCCCAAGGTCTTTACGTAAGCTATGAATATAGTAAGCTAAACATTGCAGGATGTAGAATAAGAAGTTATTGATACATTCGTTTGCATGGCTGTCTTCCGCATCAGCTGTTAAAATCTGTCACTGTTGATTAACCATCTTGAGCTGCCTGCAATTTATTTGCAGTCAGCTCAATGGTAACAGAAGTAGTTATTGGTTTTGTACATGTTTTAAACTTTTGAACATAAAGAAAGAAGAATAGAATGGTTAGGTTTGTATTTGAATTTTTTTAGTGGAGATTAATAGTGAGTAGTGATGTCACCTCTATTGAGTATTGACTGAAGAATAGACAGACCACAGAAATTGTACTGACTTAACGTGAATATATTTGCCCATTCAGTTGCATTTCGTAAGACTTATTATGATCCATTTTCGGTCTGTCTGTGGTGATGAAGCTGTGGCATATCTGTTCTGTAGTGAATCCCGAACAACATGTCCCTCTGGTGCCACAGTGAAGTACCTTAGCACATGGGGTCCCTGGGTGGGAGGCTGTTAGGGAATCCATCTATGGGGTACTGCCTTCTTCTCTTCTTCAATCCTAACATACCTCTCTCTATTTCCTTTCTTACTTTTTCTTTAGGAGTACCAAATTTATGTTCCCTCTGTCCATATCCAAAATTTCTACCACAAGATATCTTCTTTTAACAGTCTATATACTGAATTTTACAACCTACAACAGTAGGATTGCACTGGCAAGACAAATTGATGGACTGCCAACAAGCGTAGCTGAATAAGAAGCAAGATCTTGAGAGTTAACATGAGAATGAGAAGGTTTGGTTACTAATAGTCAACAAGGAGTAGGTCCATGAGGGGTTAATTACAATAACGTTTTCTTAGTGTATTTTTCGCAGTTCCTCCTGCTTTATTTTCTTCATGTCTTATCCTCGTTGTTGACGTACTGCGTTGCTACACTGGCTGAAAAATGGGCTGTGTATTCTGACACTGGCTAGTGTAAATAAATGTAGCTGACAGGTGCACAGTTGCTTTCCACAGTACTTTAATTTCACTTTTCACAAGCCCCTAACAATACACAGTAATATGGCGAGTGCACTATTGTTTAACTTTTGATAAGTCTCATTATTAGTTTACAGGCAAACCTTCACACTACTGCAATAGTTTCCTGTGGAACATCTACGAGCAGTAAAACCTAACCACTAAGTTCACAGTTTTTGAAGAATAATCATGTATGTATGGAGCAGACACTGTCAATGTTTTTACGCACAGCCTAATTGCTTAACACTTACTCCACAGTGAAGTTGAAGCTTTATTGTAGTTCTAATCAACACAGGTTTCTCCTCTGAAACTTGGCTATGGACTGACTGTCTCGTGACCAAACATCAGGCTCTTATATATCCTCACAATAATAGGTACGGAAACTACACATTGTTCGAAATTAAATTTACAGAAATTACAATTAAAACTTAACTCATTAAATTAACTGAATACATCGAAAAATTCTGTCTTTTTATCAGTTTCCTCTTCTACAAGGTTTAGGCCGAATTATTTTTTTAAATGATTAAATTAACAAATATCACTAGGCAAACAGTAGTTTTGACAAAACCGTTAAGTACCTTGAAATTAATTAAGGGCTGGCTTTGCTAATATGTTTTCAAATAGAGCCAAATAGATACTTTAAGATTACTCCAAATGTTTATAATTAGTACAGAATTTATATTTCCAGAATGAGATTTTCACTCTACAGTGGAGTGTGCGCTGATATGAAACTTCCTGGCAGATTAAAACTGTGTGCCGGATTGAGACTTGAACTCAGGAGCTTTGCCTTTTGCGGGCAAGTGCTCTACCGTCTGAGCTACCCAAGCACGACTCACGCCCCATCCTCACAGCTTTACTTCTGCCAGTACCTCGTCTCCTACTTTCCAAACTTAACAGAAGCTCTCCTGCAAACCTTGCAGAACTAGAGCAGTTTTAATCTGCCAGGAAGTTTCAGAATTTATATTTGTTTATGTGTCAACAATAGAATTTAAGTTATGAAACAATTACTGATTTCACTCTATAACAAAAGATACTAACTAGGAATAGTCGAAATAAATTATAAAATCAATTACATACATAAAACTAAGCACAAAATTAGATTTGGTGTCATATTCTTTAAAACTGAGGGCCAGCCTTTCTCTTTTATGAAAATACTTACTTACTTACTTTACCTTACATGATCAGGCGCAATGAACTGTGTGCTGCTTTGAGAGATTGCCTCCACTTCAGCCTGTCTTCGGCTCCTTTCTGCCATCCTTCCAGCAGTCCCATTCTCTGAAGGTCTTTGGATATGCAGTCACTCCATAGAGTTCTAAGTCTTCCTACGGCCCTTCTGCCAATTGGCTTGGTGAGGAGTACAGTTTTCAGCCTTCAGTTGTCCTGCATTTGAGCAATATGCCCTGCCCACTGGAGTCGTCATGTCTTCCTTATGGCCACAATGTTCAGCTCTTTGTAAATGTCATACAACTCTGTATTGTGACGAATCCTCCATTTTTCACTCTCATTATCGTAAATTGGTCCAAAAATCGTCCGAGGACTTTCCTTTCAAATATCATCAGTCTGTTCAGATCTTGATTGGTTGTGCTCCAGGTGGCTCATCCATGTAGTACTACTGGCTATAGGAGTGTTTTGTAGATGTTTATTTTGAAATGTCTGGACAAACTTCTTTTGAGGAGAGCATTATGGTTGTGGTAACAGCAATTACTTGCCTGTAGTCTTGCCTGTATTTCCATTTTACTGGATGGTTCGTATCTGAATACTATGCCCAAATATTTGAACTCCCTGACTTGATGATAAGAACCTTCAGTTGTCTGTAAGGGTGCGAGTGGTTCTTGAGTTTTATTATGTATATGGTGTAGAACCATGTACTCCAGCTTGTCATGATTGATCTGAAGTCTAATTTTGCTTGTTGTTTCCAGAATGTCAGCCATTTCCCCTAATTCTTCTTGTGACCCAGATAGTAGCACTATATCATCGGCATATCCGAGGTACTTTATATTCACATCCCCAGTCTGGACACCTGTGAGTTCATTAGATGACATCACTCATATTACCTTCTCTAATATGACTAAAAACAAAGATGATGTGACTTACCAAACGAAAGCGCTGGCACGTCGATAGACACACAAACAAACACAAATATACATACAAAATTCTAGCTCTCGCAACCAACGGTTGCTTCGTCAGGAAAGAGAGAAGGAGAGGGAAAGACGAAAGGATGTGGGTTTTAAAGGAGAGGGTAAGGAGTCATTCCAATCCCGGGAGCGGAAAGACTTACCTTAGGGGGAAAAAAGGACGGGTATACGCTCGCGCGCACACACACACATATCCATCCACACATATACAGACACAAGCAGACATATTAAAAGGCAAAGAGTTTGGGCAGAGATGTCAGTCGAGGCAGAAGTGCAGAGGCAAAGATGTTGTTGAATGACAGGTGAGGTATGAGTGGCGGCAACTTGAAATTAGCGGAGATTGAGGCCTGGTGGATAACGGGAAGAGAGGATATATTGAAGAGCAAGTTCCCATCTCCGGAGTTCAGAAGGGTTGGTGTTAGTGGGAAGTATCCAGATAACCCGGACGGTGTAACACTGTGCCAAGATGTGCTGGCCGTGCACCAAGGCATGTTTAGCCACAGGGTGATCCTCATTACCAACAAACACTGTCTGCCTGTGTCCATTCATGCGAATGGACAGTTTGTTGCTGGTCATTCCCACATAGAATGCGTCTCAGTGTAGGCAGGTCAGTTGGTAAATCACGTCGGTACTTTCACACGTGGCTCTGCCTTTGATCGTGTACTCCTTCCGGGTTACAGGACTTGAGTAGGTGGTGGTGGGAGGGTGCATGGGACAGGTTTTACACCGGGGGCGGTTACAAGGGTAGGAGCCAGAGGATAGGGAAAAAGGTATGGGGATTTCATAGGGATGAACTAAGAGGTTACGAAGGGTAGGTGGACGGCGGAAAGACACTCTTGGTGGAGTGGGGAGGATTTCATGAAGGATGGATCTCATTTCAGGGCAGGATTTGAGGAAGTCATATTCCTGCTGGAGAGCCACATTCAGAGTCTGATCCAGTCCCGGAAAGTATCCTGTCACAAGTGGGGCACTTTTGTGGTTCTTCTGTGGGAGTTTCTGGGTTTGAGAGGATGAGGAAGTGGCTCTGGTTATTTGCTTCTGTACCAGGTCGGGAGGGTAGTTGCGGGATGCGAAAGCTGTTGTCAGGTTGTTGGTGTAATGGTTCAGGGATTCCGGACTGGAGCAGATTCGTTTGCTACGAAGACCTAGGCTGTAGGGAAGGGACCGTTTGATGTGGAATGGGTGGCAGCTGTCATAATGGAGGTACTGTTGCTTGTTGGTGGGTTTGATGTGGACGGACGTGTGAAGCTGGCCATTGGACATGTGGAGGTCAACGTCAAGGAAAATGGCATGGGATTTGGAGTAGGACCAGATGAATCTGATGGAACCAAAGGAGTTGAGGTTGGAGAGGAAATTCTGGAGTTCTTCTTCACTGTGAGTCCAGATCATGAAGATGTCATCAATAAATCTGTACCAAACTTTGCATTGGCAGGCCTGGGTAACCAAGAAGGCTTCCTCTAAGCAACCCATAAATAGGTTGGCGTACGAGGGGGCCATCCTGGTACCCAAGGCTGTTCCCTTTAATTGTTGGTATGTCTGGCCTTCAAAAGTGAAGAAGTTGTGGGTCAGGATGAAGCTGGCTAAGGTAATGAGGAAAGAGGTTTTAGGTAGGGTGGCAGGTGATCGGCGTGAAAGGAAGTGCTCCATCGCAGCGAGGCCCTGGACGTGCGGGATATTTGTGTATAAGGAAGTGGCATCAATGGTTACAAGGATGGTTTCCGGGGGTAACAGATTGGGTAAGGATTCCAGGCGTTCGAGAAAGTGGTTGGTGTCTTTGATGAAGGATGGGAGACTGCATGTAATGGGTTGAAGGTGTTGATCTATGTAGGCAGAGATACATTCTGTGGGGGCTTGGTAACCAGCTACAATGGGGCGGCCGGGATGGTTGGGTTTGTGAATTTTAGGAAGAAGGTAGAAGATAGGGTTGCGGGGTGTCGATGGGGTCAGGAGGTTGATGGAGTCAGGTGAAAGGTTTTGTAGGGGGCCTAAGGTTCTGAGGATTCCTTGAAGCTCTCTCCCCATATATTTTATTTTCATTTTCATTTCAGCCTCATGTTACACTTTCCACCTTCTAATACCATGTCACCCTCACAACGACCCCATTAAGTTTTATTTACATTCCCTCCGCAAACATGCCTTCGCCCTAGCCAGATTACGCTCCCATATTCTATTTTCTCAGGCTTGTCTGACATTTGGCATTACCCCCAAAGGCCTCACACTTAAAGTTCCCATCTCTGGCTGCAACCCTTCTTTCCATCAGTCCCTATACCAGTTCCAAACTGAACAATCCATTGCCCTCACCCACCTAATCCTTCACCTACACATCAACTCAGCCAATGAACACATCCGTCAACTCCTATCCTTAATAAAAGTCCTCAATCTTTCCTCTCCCACATCCACACCGGCTGTTCATAGCATCCTCCTACAGGCCAACCGCAAATTAGAACAGCATGCCACCCTTCACCTCAAAAAACTATCCAATCTCCTGGTTTCCCATCTCCGGAAAGGCAACTCACTCACCCTTCACAACCTTTCCAGCAAACCTCAGCCTCCTCTCATTGCACACAAACCCAGTCTCTCCCATCTACTCAATCTCCCACTTCCAGCTCCACTCTCTCCAAAACCTCAAAATTCCAATCAACACAATCTGAAACCACAGCACCCTAATTCAGTAGTTAACCTTTCCTCCAAACCTCTCTCCCAATCCGAAACCTCTGTCCTATCCAAAGGCCTCACCTTCAGCCCCACTCCCAGATTCAACCAAACAGCCCTCGTCAAAGATTTACTGTCCTACACTCATACTCTCTGCTGGAAATATCACTTTGCCACGAAGAAAAATGATCCTACTCCTACTCCTAATGATCCAACTCCCCAAGACAGTATCCAAATTGAACCCTGCCTGGAACAGTTCCGTCCTCCGTAACAGTGGGACCCACCTCCTCTTCCTCAAATCACCCTCTCCAAACCTTCCAGGAATTTCTGACTTCCAGCCTTGCCTCTCAATCCTTTTTAAAAAACCTTAATCCTACTCCCAACATCACCACTGCTGAAGCCCAGGCTATCCGTGATCTGAAGGCTGACCGATCCATCGTCATTCTTCCGGCGGACAAGGGTTCCACGACCGTGGTACTTGATCGTCGGGAGTATGTGGCTGATGGACTGCGTCAGCTTTCAGACAACATCACATACAAAGTTTGCCAAGGTAATCCCATTCCTGATGTCCAGGCGGAGCTTCAAGGAATCCTCAGAACCTTAGGCCCCCTACAAAACCTTTCACCTGACTCCATCAACCTCCTGACCCCACCGACACCCCACACCCCTACCTTCTACCTTCTTCCTAAAATTCACAAACCCAATCATCCCGGCCACCCCATTGTAGCTGGTTACCAAGCCCCCACAGAACGTATCTCTGCCTACGTAGATCAACACCTTCAACCCATTACATGCAGTCTCCCATCCTTCATCAAAGACACCAACCACTTTCTCGAACGCCTGGAATCCTTACCCAATCTGTTACCCCCGGAAACCATCCTTGTAACCATTGATGCCACTTCCTTATACACAAATATCCCACACGTCCAGGGCCTCGCTACGATGGAGCACTTCCTTTCACGCCGATCACCTGCCACCCTACCTAAAACCTCTGTCCTCATTACCTTAGCCAGCTTCATCCTGACCCACAACTTCTTCACTTTTGAAGGCCAGACATATCAACAATTAAAGGGAACAGCCATGGGTACCAGGATGGCCCCCTCGTACACCAACCTATTCATGGGTCGCTTAGAGGAAGCCTTCTGGTTACCCAGGCCTGCCAACCCAAAGTTTGGTACAGATTTATTGATGACATCTTCATGATCTGGACTCACAGTGAAGAAGAACTCCAGAATTTCCTCTCCAACCTCAACTCCTTTGGTTCCATCAGATTCACCTGGTCCTACTCCAAATCCTATGCCACTTTCCTTGACGTTGACCTCCACCTGTCCAATGGCCAGCTTCACACGTCCGTCCACATCAAACCCACCAACAAGCAACAGTACCTCCATTATGACAGCTGCCACCCATTCCACATCAAACGGTCCCTTCCCTACAGCCTAGGTCTTCGTAGCAAACGAATCTGCTCCAGTCCGGAATCCCTGAACCATTACACCAACAACCTGACAACAGCTTTCGCATCCCGCAACTACCCTCCCGACCTGGTACAGAAGCAAATAACCAGAGCCACTTCCTCATCCTCTCAAACCCAGAAACTCCCACAGAAGAACCACAAAAGTGCCCCACTTGTGACAGGATACTTTCCGGGACTGGATCAGACTCTGAATGTGGCTCTCCAGCAGGAATATGACTTCCTCAAATCCTGCCCTGAAATGAGATCCATCGTACATGAAATCCTCCCCACTCCACCAAGAGTGTCTTTCTGCCGTCCACCTAACCTTCGTAACCTCTTAGTCCATCCCTATGAAATCCCCATACCTTCTTCCCTATCCTCTGGCTCCTACCCTTGTAACCACCCCCGGTGTAAAACCTGTCCCATGCACCCTCCCACCACCACCTACTTAAGTCCTGTAACCCGGAAGGTGTACACGATCAAAGGCAGAGCCACGTGTGAAAGTACCGACGTGATTTACCAACTGACCTGCCTACACTGAGATGCATTCTATGTGGGAATGACCAGCAACAAACTGCCCATTCGCATGAATGGACACAGGCAGACAGTGTTTGTTGGTAATGAGGATCACCCTGTGGCTAAACATGCCTTGGTGCACGGCCAGCACATCTTGGCACAGTGTTACACCGTCCGGGTTATCTGGATACTTCCCACTAACACCAACCCTTCTGAACTCCGGAGATGGGAACTTGCTCTTCAATATATCCTCTCTTCCCGTTATCCACCAGGCCTCAATCTCCGCTAATTTCAAGTTGCCGCCACTCATACCTCACCTGTCATTCAACAACATCTTTGCCTCTGCACTTCTGCCTCGACTGACATCTCTGCCCAAACTCTTTGCCTTTTAATATATCTGCTTGTGTCTGTATATGTGTGGATGGATATGTGTGTGTGTGTGTGCGCGCGAGTGTATACCCATCCTTTTTTCCCCCTAAGGTAAGTCTTTCCGCTCCCAGGATTGGAATGACTCCTTACCCTCTCCCTTAAAACCCACATCCTTTCGTCTTTCCCTCTCCTTCCCTCTTTCCTGACGAAGCAACCATTGGTTGCGAAAGCTAGAATTTTGTGTGTATATTTGTGTTTGTTTGTGTGTCTATCGACGTGCCAGCGCTTTTGTTTGGTAAGTCACATCATCTTTGTTTTTAGATATATTTTTCCCACGTGGAATGTTTCCGTCTATTATATTCTTCTCTAATATGAGATTGAAAAGAACAGCTGATAGTCCATCACCCTGCTGTAGCCCAGTTTTTATTTTGAATGTTTCAGTCACCTTATTTCCAATTTTTACCTTTGCTATAGTATCCATCAGGCAGGCCTTATTGAGGCTTATTAGTTTCTTGGCAAAACCAAGCTCTTCCAGACACCTCAGCATTCTTTCCCAATAAATGCAGTCATATGCTTTTCTGAAGTTGACAAATAGCATGTGTAGTTCTTGGCCAAACTCCTACCTTTTTTCTGTGATCTGGCCTAGCACAAAGATTTGGTCAATAGTAGATCTCCTGTGATGAAATCCACCTTGATATTCTCCAATAATGGAGTCTGCCAATGGTTGGATTCGATCTAGAACACAATTTGAGAAGTTCTTATAACAAATATTGAGGAAAGTGATACCACGATAGTTTGCACACGCCATTCGGTCATCCTTCTTGTGGATGGGACAGATTATTGCATTCCTCCAGTCTTCTGGAATGTTTTAAGTGTTCCAAATAGTCCCTATTAATTTGTGAATCCTTGCAACAAGGTATTCGCCCCTTCCTGAATTATTTCAGCATGGATGCCATCTTCTCCTAGGCTTCTGTCCTTTTTAAGCCTTTTTTATCTGTTTTCTGATCTCTTGTACAGTTGGTGGCAGGTATTCAGTATCTTCTTCCCATCTCTTTGTAATTTTATATTAATTTGTCATTATCTCTTCTTTGGCATTTTTTATGAATTTCTCTGTGAGTTTATAGGTTTTCCTCAGATAGTTGACCTTTCTGTACATGTTCTTCATCCTCCTTCCCTGGAAGTCTTCTTCTGCTTCTGTAATAACCACACTCACGAACTTCCTCTTTTCTCTCTGTAATACCGCTTGTGTTTCTCTTTGGACTCTGTCAAATCCTACCAGTTGCTGACTGTAACCACTTGTCACGGGCTTCTTTTCTCCTGTTGACCATCTCTTCACAAACCTCATTGAACCATTTCTTCTTCCTCCTCGCCTCTCTTTTTCCAGTGACTGCTCCTGCAGAATTTGTAACCACATTTCTAATTTCTTCTCATTGCTGATTTACATCTGAGTCCTCTGTGTCTGGCAGTACTGTAAAACGATTCCTGATCTCAACTTAAGTTCATTAATGGTTTCTTCCTGTGCTACTTTTTCTATTTTGAAACATCCTCCTTTCTTTAGTTTACTTCTTTGGTTTGGTTTCAGGGTGGCTCTGAGATGACTTTTAACCAAGAAATGCTCGGAACCACACTCAGCCCCACGGGAATTTCTTACATCCATAATCCAGTTCCTGGTTTCTGCGTTGATTGCTATGTGGTATATTTGGTTGACTGTTTTTCCATCTTGGCTTACCCATGTTCCTTTGTGCAGCTGCCTATGTCGGTAGTTAGTGATAAACAAGCCTTTGGACATAGCAAAGCTAATTAGCCTTATTGCAGCTTTAATCCCACAATAGGCCTTTAATGAAAATGCAGATTATATTCACATATGCTTATGATAAGTTGTTAAAACTAACAAAACGAATTTAAGGAGGCAGATGGAAAAACAAGAAAGGAATCAAAATTATCCCACCTTGCTTCATCACTTATTCGCAAGAAAAACCTGTTATAAAATCTTTTGAATTGTCGACATCTAGCAATTATAAGAAAATATTAGGGTCATTCCATGTCTGTTCAACCAGGGGCTCCAGCTCATAGTCTCAGATTTGACTGAAATTCAGTACAGTAATTCTACCATGTGTGAAACACTTGTGTACAAAGTATTAGTTTCCCCTGCCAATTAGTTCCAGAATTATGACTTGTGAAAGAAGGTGGCGTGACCCGGAAATTGCAACACACATCTGGCAATCTATCTTCACACCCAACTTCAGGTCTTAATAACTTTGTAACTATTCCACACAATCCAGTGAAATTTGTACAACCCAGTAACATCCATTTAGAGAACACACTCAATGAATCAAAACACCAACAACATATTTCTGAGGGAAAATAAAAATTCCAAAATGTGATTAAAAAAATGTAATACGTTAAAGGGTACATCTTGTAGGTGCCCTCTATGCGAAATATAATTCACTCAAAAAGGGTATAATTTTTTTTTGAACACACACAGAACTCATCATGCCCATATCAGTCACAAAAAGTGCGTTACATGCATACGAAAATACAAAAATTTGAAAAATTACCTGAAAAACATGGATTTTTGAAGTGTGATAGCACAAAAGGGACAAGTGGTATCCAAGCCAAATTTCACACACTGCATAATTAGACCATAATGATATATATCTCAAAATTTCAGCATGTTATTGCAAGACATTTGTGTACAATGGAAGTTGACAGATGTATTTGGTGATGTGGCCATTGCTCCACAACACAATTTTGTAAAAACATATCGTAAACTGTTCTGCCTCTTCTTATCCTCTCCCAAAACTGTTTAATCACTAAGCAACAACATATAGGCAGATTAACACAACCTATCATTAATGTTTACTGCACCTTAACTGCTAAAAACCAGTCGATTGTGCTTCGAACAGGAGTCCTCCCACGTTTTAGCTATTGTACTCTGTGCATTGAGGCGCAAATTGTACTGTCTTCCTGACACTGTGGTAGGAACTGGAACTGTCATAAGAATATGTTCAAAAGGAATCCAACACCTGTCTGCCAAACTTGTCCAATGAAATGATCTTGCTGGTCCTGCTGGTGCCATGAAGTTCACAAATACATCACCTTCTGCTTCACAGCACTCTGCAACACGTCCTAAGTACCATTTGTCATCATAAACACCAATAACATAGCAACCTGATTGTATTTTGCTGCTTTTGCTTCTGCATCCTGAGTCAGACACACTGTGAAGACACATGTTGTGCATGAACCTATAGTTATAACCGGACAATCTACTCATCTGCACATTTGTCAGAGTCCACTGGAGAGAAGTGATGATGGCTCCTTGTGCCTGCAACAGTTTTAACGTGTTATAGTCTGCTTTTTAGCAACTCTTCAACTGATTTCACCTCATCTTTCGAAACATAAAATGATCGTATGCCAGAGATATTGTTCTGTACCCAGGTAAATAATTGAAGAGGTGTTAGAATGTGACCTTCTGTAGGGTGCTGCAGACTAGCTCGTGATGCCATGCGCTTAATGGTAACACCAATACCATCGCATACATTTTTACCATGACTTGTTGTGAAAAAATTCCATTCTGCGTAAATCTGAAAATCATGGTAATGCATGCATTAATTTTTGAGATTTTTACAGTTTTTGTTCTGACTAGCTGCCCCATCACTGAAGTATTTCGCAAAATGTATGTGAGGCAGCTTGTTTTTCACATATGCCATGACAGTGCAAATGTGGGCATGAACTGCAATGGCATCATGAATTAAACAGTCACTAAAAACGCACAGGTTCATGACACACACATCACCTGATTCACCTCTATAGTAAATCGCAAATGGCTGGAGAGTTGCTTGACTGTTGTCCCAATGACATCCTTGGATGGCATGGCATCTTGAACTATAAATGCATAATTTTCGGAAAAGTCTAGTATCACTCTAATTTCATCTTGTTTCAAAATTATCCTTACAAAACTGGAGATAAGCTGATTGTGCTCTTGCTGTGAAGCTGTGTGTGGTCAGTTTGTCCATTTTTTGATAACACATTTCACCAAAATCTTCCACTGTGCTTTGCTTCGTTTCAAGACTTGTGCGATCCATGTGTGTCCATTGTTTGAAAGAAACAAGTTCATCGTCATCTATAAGGAGTTCACCATACAGTTTGTTATTCATGTGTTCTGCAAGATTTGCCTTACCAGGACACTTTTCACATCTGTGTATCATGCACTGGTAGGAACTGATGTTACACACTAGCAGCTTCATTGCACCTTCGTAATCCAGACCAGAATCCTTTATAGCAGCAAACATCAGCTTAGCATTTTGATGGGTCTCACATACACAAACATTGTGTGTGCCCCTTGCAGTTACAGGCACAACCCACTTTGGCCGAAGATTGAAAAAAGATGATAAACATACTTTGGTATTGGGATACTTTTCATTGAATTCTACATATAGTTCTGATATATTGCATAGCAACAGTCTTTTTTGCGTCTGTACCTGTACATTTCCCATTTTCACTGTTACATAGTCTTTTTTTCCAGGCATTATTCGGCTGTAGTCATTATTTTCATAAAACTCCGACACTAGCACCTTTATTTCTGAACTCAATTGCTTACCCTGACCCTGCTGAAGTTGTGGAAGCACTCCTTGGGTTGCTTTTATTTTCCTAGCTTACTTTACCATATATGTAGAAACATTGAATTCCTTTGCAGTGTAGTCAGTAGACCAGCTGGAAGGTGCAAGGGTAAGAATAGCTACTTTTTTCTGGCGTGTGGATATGGCACATTTTTCTTTCAAATCATGCACAATTTTGTCCAAATCGGAGCGTTTCTGGCATGATTTCTGTTCCTCTGGAGCAGATAGTTCTTCCTCTTCCACCATTAGTGTGTCAGCTATTTTGTGTTCTACCATAGCTGGGCCTGTCTCTTTTCCCAACTTTGTGTGTTTTCGTGGGAGACAAACCAAGAGCAGTCACTGAAGTATTTAATTGCTCATCCGTTGTGGTTGTTAGTGGCTGATACTCTACATCACTGTCGTGTAAATTATCAGAATATTTTTCATGTTTTAGCAGTGTAACACACCTGGAACATAACTTTTGTCCTGGTTTCATGTTAAGTCCCATGCACTGATTCACTTTCAATATTGATTTTGTATCAATTTCTCTGAGGCTGCACTTCACCGTCTTCTTATGAATCCGAAATGGATCAAAACAACTTCTATGTAGGAAAGAATACTTATCCAGAAACACTTTCATATGATGATAACAAACACTAAAGTTTCTTGGAACTGTACTTCTTTTGCCCACGGTGTATCCTGGATCTCCATAGCAACAAATCTTGGTCCGATTCATCCAAATCATACAGTACAAAGCGAATGCCACATTTTGTTCCATATGTTGTTTTAGGACATTCAGATGCTTGTGCTCTACCAATACTGCAAATTGTTTGAATGAAAGCACCACTAGTACACTCTTCTGCCTCCATACTGACTTTCCACAACAGTACTGACCAGTTTGAACTAGAATCTAAAAAATGTGAGTAACCTGTAATTGTTGCTTGTTTCCTTTGTTGTTCCTGTTAACAATGACTCATTCTGTCCCTGAAAACTACCATTGTTTAACTTTCTGTTGCCTAATGGTTCCCAACAATTGCTGCAGCTTCTTCTGAAACAAGCTTTCTGCATCATCACTATTACTTGCTAAACCGTGTTAAAAGAAACATAACCAAATACATCTCTGTCAACTTTTATTGTACACAAATGCCTTGCAATAATGAGTTGAAATTTTGCCACATATTATATTATGGTCTACTTATGCAGTCCCTTTTGTTCTACCACACTTTAAAAATCCATATTTTTCAGGTAATTTTTCAAATGTTTGTATTTTCATGTGCATGTAACTCTTTTTGTGTGACTGATATGGGCAAGATGAGTTCTGTGTGTGCTTCGGCCACATTAAGCTCACCACAAAAAAAAAATTATACTCTTTTTTGATTGAATTATATTTGGCGTAGAGGGTACCTACAATATGTACCTTTTAACGTATTACATTTTTTAAATCACATTTTGGAATTTTTTATTTTCCCTCAGAAATATGTTGTTGGTGTTTTGATTCATAGTGTGTGTTCTCTAAGTGGATATTACTGGGTTGTAAAAATTTCACTGGACTGTGCAGAATAGTTCCAAAGTTATTATGACCCAGATGTGGGTTGCAATTTCCGGATCACGCTACCTTCTTTCACAAGCCATAATTCTGGAACTAATTGGCAGGGGAACTTAAAATGTTGTACATGAGTTTCCACACTTGGTAGCATTGGTATTCTAAATTTCAGCCAAATCTGAGACTATCAGCTGGAACATTTTCTCAGATTGGTTGAATTGACATGGAATGACCTAATAGATACCAAGGAATCTCTCTTCTCCCAATAATATACAAAATTCTCTCGCAGTGTTAACTTGATCAAGCCCAAGAACAGTTGCAACCTAAAGTTGGTAAATACCAAACAGGCTTTAGACCAAGCAGATCGTGTCTGGAACAAATTCTTAATTTACAACTAATCCTTAAGCAGCAAAGGATTTCTAGTAACAAAATTGTATGTACATTTGTGGATTTTAAAAAGGCCTACGACTCAGTTGATCATGAATTTCTCCTCCAAATTTTAAAGACAAAAGGGTTAGACAATAAAACTCTAATACTGATTAAGGAAATGTTAACCGACACTAGCTCTAAAGTTAAATTCATGGAAGAAATTTCTGATCCATTTGATATGAAGACTGGTGTTAGACTGGGAGAGGGACTCTTCTCGTTGCTGTTTAACTGTGTTTTGGAAAAGGTAATTACAGAATGGTGAGAGCAGAAGTTGAGTCAAAATATAGATCAATCAATCCAGTTAGATAGAAGTAATATTAGAGTAGAGTGCCTTGCCTTTGCTTATTATCTGGCAGTTTTAACTAGGGATATTATCACAGTGCAAAAACAAATAGAAATTCTTAAAGAAGTTCAGGAAAAAAAACAGAATATGTGACATGCAGCAAACAAGCACCATAGTTTTTGAACACGAAATATGGAAAAATAAAAAGGGTTTCTCAGTTTATATACTTAGGGAAATTATAAAAGAAGATGACCTGGAAAAATCTGCAAGCAAATTTCGCTGTCAAAAAAATGGCAACTGCATTCACATTAACACAAAATATTTATAATAAAAAATCATTTTCTACATTCAGTAAACTTAGGCATACAGTGCTGTAATCAAACCTGGATGTCTGTACTGAGCAGAAACTGTAATTTTAAATAGAAAGAGGGATATTGAAGAAATTCAAAAGAAAGAAAGAGAGAAAGATTATTAGGAAAGTATTAGACCCCAAAATTACTGATGGAGAAACTTATAGGCTGAGAAGCAGTAAGGAAATAGAGTGTACAGACATATATGGTGATGCGAGAAAATGAAGACTTAAATTTTAAGGGCACATTAAAAGAATGGCATTCACTAGGTTGACAAAACAAATAGTAGAAGTCCACAAACACAGAAGGAAGGTGAAAACTGAGCCAATGAAATGGATCGTTGAAATTAAGGAAAATCTTAAAGTAGGCAGTATAACTGAGGCAGACGTTACAGATAGAAAAACATTCAGACAAAAGATATTCATTGGAAACTTGGTCAGTAGGAAATTAGAAAACGGGCTGGAGCACCGTGATCTGATGAAAGGAAGAGATTTGGTTCTGAAAGGATGAAACAGATTTGTACACAAAGGAAGGCCAACCATCAAAAGCGACATTGATTGTACCTCGCGTGGTCCTATTGAACCCATATGTGACACATTGATGGGCACTTATCCTAGGTGGACAAGCTTTGAGAACCCTTCGTCATAAAATTCTGCCACCTGAGACTTCAGCCAGTGAGTTGCACCTGCCTGGAGTTCCGTGTCATCATCAAAGTGCTGCATTGCAAGCCAGTTCTTCATCTTGGGAAAGAAGTGGAAGTCGCTTGGTGCAAGATCGGGTCTGTAGGGCAGATAGAAAATTTCCCATTTGAATGAATTAATGAGTTCTTTAGTGCAGTTTTCCGTGTGAGGTCGGGCATTGTCGTGCAAAAACAAAATTTTGGACCTCAGCTTTCCTAGGCGTTTGTTTTGAACTGTTCTCCTAAGGCTGTGCAAAGTTTGACAGTACCGGGCAGAATTTATGGTTGCTCCACGTTTGAGAAAATCGAAAAGAAGCACACCCTGCCTATACCAAAACACTGTCACCATCAACTTCCTTGCTGACAAGGTTTGCAAACATTTTTTTGGTTTTTTGGGGGACCTTGTGTGCCTCAACTCCATGGGCTGTAATTTTGTCCTGCAATTGACATGTTTCATCCAAATCTCATCACCAGTTACAATTTGATCCAGTAATGAATCACGATGTTTATGGTAGGCCTCCAGAAATTTCAATGTTGCCCCCATTTGCTGTTGTTTATGGTGCTCTGTAAGCATTTTGGGCATTCATCATGCACAAAATTTGTGGTAGCCTAGCTTTTGAGTGACAATTTCAAACAACAAAGTCTGTGAAACTTGTGGAAAACAAACTGAAAGCTCCATTATTGTGTAGTGACAGTTTTCACAAACCGTTTCATCAACTTTAGCGACAAGATCGTCAGTCACAGTGCTCGGGTGTCCACTCTTCTCTTCATCATGAAACTTGGTTCGACCATTTTTAAACCGAATGCACCATTTCCGGGCGGAACATTCACTCATTACGTTGTTTCCGTACACTTCGCACAGTTCACGATAAATTTCTATAGATTTTAGGTTTTGGGTTTTTTGCCAACAGAAACCTTATCACAGACTGCATCTCACAACTGGTGGGATTTTCGAATGCAGTGCTCATTTCAGATTCGAATATCAAGAAAACCAGACGGTCAGAGATGTTCTCACTGTCACGGATGAATGCTGACTGAGCTGTCGAGCACACACATACCAAAATATACGCAATCGATGTGCAGCTAATGGCGTCAGACGGAAATGTTCCCTACTTTCTGAATAGCCCTCATAATAATAATAATAATAATAATAATAATAATAATAATAATAATAATGTGATATTACATGAGGGTCTAGCTCTGAATTGAATAACTCTGCGTACAACAATGGGTTGGGGAGCTCAACCCGGATACGGCGCGTCCCAATGGCTGATAGGGGAATTCCTGTAGATATGCAGGACAGGTGTGAATAAGGCATAGCCAAATAAGCACCCGCGGATCAACTGAGGGAATGAGGAAAATGGTAAACAGTCTCGTAGGCAGAAGAGGGGAAACCCCAGTGGCAGAAAGGGAAGATGAACTGACTTAAATCCACTCTGCGTCTGACTTGCAACAAGCAGCAAAGTGGTCAGTGTCTGATCGCCAGAAATGTATGTTCTGGAACTATCCATTCCAGTCCTATGAAACTGGACTACGGTTCAAAACTTGTGATGATCAAGTACTAAGAGGCGTGACAGGAAACAAATTTGTATCCCAGGTGGTAACCAATCCACTGCTGCCATCAACAGCACAACCAGACTATCAGATTCTAAGGAGTCTGACTTGACACGCATACAAAGGGAGTTGGAGACCTCTGGCCAACTTCGCCCAAATACCAAATATAAATTCTTTCTTGCGGGTAGGGAAGTTGTATGAACTAGAGAAAATCCTTAATGAACAAAAATTGGAAAGACTGGCACTCCAAGAAACAAGACTGACAGACGAAAATGCAATAGATTCCGGGAACTATAGAGTTTTCAAAAGCAAAACATACGAACGGATTCTCAAAAATACAATACATTTAGGAGTTGCTTTTGCAGTCAAAAAGAGCATACTCAACTCGGAAACTCATGTGAAGTCTGTAAATAATAGACTAATAACAATCATTCTAAAGTGTGCAACCAAACATACACACTGATCAATGCACACATGCCTGTCAATGATGACCATAAAACAGATCGTGCGAAGGTAGACAAGTTGTGGGAAATACTAGAAGAAATAGTATCCAAAATTCCACAAAACCATGTCAAAATCTTACTAGATGATTTTAATACCCAGTCAGGCAAAGAAAGAAAATACAGGAAAACAATAAGAAACTTCCTGGCACATAAGTGGACTAATCAAAATGGATGGAGGTTGGCCGAATTCTGCAGGATATTCATCCTTAAAATCATGTCAATGTATTTCAAGAAGAACCATCAAAACAAATGACATGAAGATCACCCAACTCATTCATTGGTGAATTCCAAATCGACCATGTAGCAATTTCCTGTCCAAACCACAGAGAAATCATGAATATCTTTCCTGTCCAAACCACAGAGAAATCATGAATATCCGAGTAAGAAAGGGTGCAAATGTAGACTCAGACCATTACCTAATGAGAATCAAACTACAGTTAAAACCTCAGAGGTTCACAAAAAGGAAGCCACTAATCCCAAAATTTGACACTATCCAGATTCAACCATCTTTCACAGAAGAATAAGAGAAAAAGCCCTCCAACAATTGGAAGCAACTCAGAAGCAAACTAATCGAAACTGCACAAACACTGATACCTCTGCAAAAAAGAAAAGGACACCCTTGGTGGAATGAAGAATGTGAACAAGCAATCTAATCTTGACAGAAAGTATATAGTAATTGGAGCAGCAGAAAGACTGAGAAGAATTACAATACATTCTTGACAGTGAGGAAAGAGGCAGCCCAATTAATCAAAAAGACCAAAAGGAAATTCGAAAAGGACCAGCTACTTAAAATCGAGAACGAGTTTGAAAGAAACAACATGTGAAGTTTTTACAAAAATTTCAAAACAAAACTTGCAGGATATCAGCCACAAAATCTTTGCTTCAAGAAAGGAAATGGGCAATTTGCGCTGAACACTCAAGAAAATTGTGAAGAACTTGCAGGATATTTTGAAAATCTGCTGAACTGCCCAGAAACAACACAAAGATTTCTGCCTGAGGAACCTGAATCCACAAACCCAAACTCATTTTCACTGGATGTGGAAGTCACCAAACAGACCAAACGTCTTAAAAACAATAAAGTGGCATGTGAAGATGGAATCGTAGTGGAAATCCTCAAATCAGCAGGCCCAAATACTATAAAGGAAATCATCGATATAATACAAGACATTTGGCAAACAGAACGAATTCTGCACGACTGGAAAAATGCACTAATTCATCCTCTATTCAAGAAAGGAGATAGATCGAATGTAAACAACTATACGGGAATCTCATTGATATCAGTAGCTTACAAGATTCTATCCTAGTGCCTTCCCTTATAGAGCACAACAACTAGAACCAAAAATTGGAGAATATCAGGCAGGATTCAGACCAGGCCTTTCATGTCCAGAGCAAATTCTGAACTTGAAACTAATCTTAAGGCATTAGAGAATAAGTGTTAAAGATGTAGTTTGCACATTTGTTGACTTTAAAAAAAGCCTACAATTCAGTTGATCATCAATCATTATTCCAAATATTAAAAGAACAGGGTTTAGATCTGAAAACACTTGCAATCATACCACAGACATTGATAGACACAAAATCTAAAGTCACATTTATGGGGGAAATCTCTGAATCTTTTCTGATCAAAACAGGAGTAAGACAAGGAGATGGACTCTCTCCACTGCTGTTCAGCTTCTTCCTTGAAAAGGTGATACAAGAATGGTGCAAACTGAAATCAGTCCTCAAGATTGACCAACCAGTTACTCTCGGCAGAGGAAAATTACAGGAGGTTGCTTAGCATTTGCAGACAATCTAGCCATCTTATCTCACAATGTTTCAACAGCCAAAAAACAGATTCAACTCCTGAAAGAAACTGCGGTAAAAGTTGGCCTGCAAGTATCTTTTAAAAAGGCAGAATATATGACTTGCAACAAACAAGCACCAAAATTCATGAAGATAAAATATGGCAAAATTAAACGAGTCCCACAATTTAAATATCTCGGTGAAACGATTCAGGAAAAAGGGAATAGAACAAAAGCCAACAAAGTCAGATGCCAAAAGATGGACAGTGATTATCGACCCACTCAAAATATCTACAATAAAAAACGTGTCTCCAAGCACACAAAACTACAACACCACAATACCACCATAAAACCAGAATGCCTATATGGATCAGAAACACTAATTTTAAACAGGAAAACCGATATAGAAAACATGCAGAAAAAGGAACAGAAGATCAGAAGAAAAATTTTAGGCCCAAAACTTGTAGGTGATCAGTATCGACTCAGAGGCAAACTCTCATACAAACTGGCAATGTACTGATAAAATAAGGTAAATATTTGAAGCATAAAGGCAATCATATTTCTGGTAGTTACTGCTCGTCAGTATGTTTTGTGCAGTAGCACCAGTTGCAGGATGACTGTGTGGACGATGTGGCCTATTTTACACCATATTTTAGTTCTACATGACGATACTTTGCTGAGTGTATTTATATGTTTGATGATGCCATTGTGGCTTTATCGCATTTGGACATGGTGTAGAACAGGTACGCTTTACCTTTTTTATCTGTTCATTCCCAGTTTGTATGAGAGTAAAATCGTGGTATGAAATACTATATTGTTTTGAAAGATAGACTGTCCACCAGTCATATACTTTTTTTGTTGTAGATCTGAAGATGGTCATTACTGACTGAAACCGGTCATCATTGAAGGATTTTATATTGTGATCAAAGACTGGAATAAAAAACATTAGATTGTAATCTTGGATGTCATTTTGAGCCTTCGAGGCGTATGTCTAATGAAAAATTGCAGTCTACTCTAATTCACAAGTCACTGTAGTGATCTGTACACCCACTCAAGGAAACACATGTTTGTAAAAGGAAAGTAATGGACATGCTTTTCGTGATATGAGTAGAAGTTATCTTCTTGTACTCCAATAATAGCAGCAGAATGTGAAGAAGTCCAAGGAATAGAAAAGCAACTGGAATCACTCAATAGAGGAAAGTCCACTGGACCTGACGGGATACCAATTCGATTCTACACAGAGTACGCGAAAGAACTAGCCCCCCTTCTAACAGCCGTGTACCGCAAGTCTCTAGAGGAACGGAGGGTTCCAAATGATTGGAAAAGAGCACAGATAGTCCCAGTCTTCAAGAAGGGTCGTCGAGCAGATGCGCAAAACTATAGACCTATATCTCTTACGTCGATCTCTTGTAGAATTTTAGAACATGTTTTTTGCTCGCGTATCATGTCATTTCTGGAAACCCAGAATCTACTATGTAGGAATCAACATGGATTCCGGAAACAGCGATCGTGTGAGACCCAACTCGCCTTATTTGTTCATGAGACCCAGAAAATATTAGATACAGGCTCCCAGGTAGATGCTATTTTTCTTGACTTCCGGAAGGCGTTCGATACAGTTCCGCACTGTCGCCTGATAAACAAAGTAAGAGCCTACGGAATATCAGACCAGCTGTGTGGCTGGATTGAAGAGTTTTTAGCAAACAGAACACAGCATGTTGTTATCAATGGAGAGACGTCTACAGACGTTAAAGTAACCTCTGGCGTGCCACAGGGGAGTGTTATGGGACCATTGCTTTTCACAATATATATAAATGACTTAGTAGATAGTGTCGGAAGTTCCATGCGGCTTTTCGCGGATGATGCTGTAGTATACAGAGAAGTTGCTGCATTAGAAAATTGTAGCGAAATACAGGAAGATCTGCAGCGGATAGGCACTTGGTGCAGGGAGTGGCAACTGACCCTTAACATAGACAAATGTAATGTATTGCGAATACATAGAAAGAAGGATCCTTTATTGTATGATTATATGATAGCGGAACAAACACTGGTAGCAGTTACTTCTGTAAAATATCTGGGAGTATGCGTACGGAACGATTTGAAGTGGAATGATCATATAAAACTAATTGTTGGTAAGGCGGGTACCAGGTTGAGATTCATTGGGAGAGTCCTTAGAAAATGTAGTCCATCAACAAAGGAGGTGGCTTACAAAACACTTGTTCGACCTATACTTGAGTATTGCTCATCAGTGTGGGATCCGTACCAGGTCGGGTTGACAGAGGAGATAGAGAAGATCCAAAGAAGAGCGGCGCGTTTCGTCACTGGGTTATTTGGTAACCGTGATAGCGTTACGGAGATGTTTAATAAACTCAAGTGGCAGACTCTGCAAGAGAGGCGCTCTGCATCGCGGTGTAGCTTGCTCGCCAGGTTTCGAGAGGGTGCGTTTCTGGATGAGGTATCGAATATATTGCTTCCCCCTACTTATACTTCCCGAGGAGATCACGAATGTAAAATTAGAGAGATTAGAGCGCGCACGGAGGCTTTCAGACAGTCGTTCTTCCCGCGAACCATACGCGACTGGAACAGGAAAGGGAGGTAATGACAGTGGCACGTAAAGTGCCCTCCGCCACACACCGTTGGGTGGCTTGCGGAGTATCAATGTAGATGTAGATGTAGATGTATGTAACTTCAGAGGCACTGATTAGCAGGACCTCTACTTCAAGAGAATCAACTACATTGATGTGATTTAAAGAGGGGGGGGGGGGGGGGACTAAATACATCAGGTATTATGACAGGTAACAGATCTCATGAAGTGTTCTGACTCAGCTTCCACTACAAGGAGCAAGCCAGCTGCTACATAAAACCCTAAAACAACAAGAAAAATGCCAACTAGCCTCCCAAAACCCCAACTGCAAACCACCTGGTCTGCTTCAGGTTCATTGATGACATCTTCATGATCTGGACTCAGGACAAAGACACCCTATCATCATTTCTTCACAACCTCAACGTCTCTCCCATCCACTTCAGCTGATCCTCTGGTCCCAGTGTGCTTTTTTCTCAGATGTTGCCTCCCCTCCTCTCTGATGGCTTCACCCACACCTCTGTCCATATTAAACCCACCAACCAACAGTTCCTGTATTTTGACAGCTGCCATCCATTCAGCATTAAAGAATCCCTCACTTAAGACCTTGCCATCCAGAGAGCAGCTGTCCACCAAATGGCCACGCCCAACTGTAGCCAAGAGCAAGGTAGACCACTCTCTAGCACAACATGCAGCTGAACATAACATGCTATACATCAGTGATTGCTTCACAACCCCATGCCATCTGGATCCTCCCTTGCACCACCAGCTTTTCTGAACTGTGCAGATGGGAATTATCCTTATGGCACATTCTCCATTTCTGAAATTATCCCGTCCTCAACCTACAGTAACCTAATGTCCCCACACCCTTGCACCCTTGAGCCTACAGTTTCTGCCCCCTTGTCCACTTTTTTCCCTTTCCCTCTCCCTCTCCCTTTTTGTATGACACCACCCTCTGCCACCGTACCAGCCCATCCTTTCCCGTTACCTGCTCCCCTTCTTTTCTGCCCCCCCCCCCCTCCCCTCCAAGCACTGCACCTCCTAACACTGCACCTGACGGTCTGTAGTCCCTGCATGCCTGCTATACAAGCTCTACTCTCCCTCCATCTTACCGTGCTATCCATCCCCCTTCACTGGCCCACACCAGTTGCTATTCATGTGGCAGTCACATTCCGGTTGGACTGACAGTGTTAGCTGTAAATGTTTGCATGAGTTGTGCTTGCTTGCTTTTGTGTGTGTGTGTGTGTGTGTGTGTGTGTGTGTGTGTGTGTGTGTTTTGGCCTAAATTGGTCATCTTTATGGTGAGTAGGAATCTGTCCTTTTCCCAATATTGTTGTTTTATTATTTTCATTCACTAATATCTTAAGCCATTGTATTCTGGGATCTTGTCATTGAGGAAAACAGTGTTCGTTGCACAGAAGCATTAAATAAGGATAAAATGTGGCGTCCACCCTACAAGCTGACAGTAGTGTCCCACGTATACCCCCTTATGAAGTTTGTTGTCAACAGTTAATAATAGATTGAAAACATTAATACTGATTGATATTATTCTAGAAGTAGAGGTTACTTGTACTGTATATCATTCAGATTTACTGTGGCACAAAAAATAGTGAGGTATTCAGAAATAAGTCTTCGATGACCTACCACCTTCAGACACAAACTGAAATCATATCAACTTGACAGTTCTTAGTAGTCCATTGGAGAATTTCTGTAGGTATGCCTGACTGCAGCTCAGATGCTATTGATTAGTTCACAAGGTGTGTGAGAAAAGTAATGAGACTGATTTCTTATCTACTAAAGCTTTTATTTTTTTTAACAACAGTATTGTCCCTTTCAGCAGATGTACACCAACAGAATCATTGTTCCCAGTCTTGGTAACAATGCTGAAAACCTCCAACTGGTAAAGCTTTTAACATGTTTGTCACATTCTTTTGAATGTTCTCCAGAGTGCCAAAATGATGTCCTTTAATGATCCTTTTCAATTTTAGGAAAAGGAAAAAAATCACAAGGACTCAGGTATGCCTTCTGCAGTCAAAAATTCCATGATGGAAGTAGCCATGAGACATGGGGCTTTGTCAGACGCAGCATCCACTCGCCAGCAATGTCCAGTCAGTCTCGCCCAATTCATTCTTTTTCTCAACCTTTCATGAACATCTTTGTAAAACACTTGGTTAACAATTTGTCCTGGAGGAGCAGTTTTTGAAGTTACGAGTCCCTGAGTGAGGTACATCTTCATGTATTCTTGGCCTTCCAAAAATGATTTGTGCCAGTGAAGAACTTGTGCTGTTAATAAGGAATGTTCCCCATAGGCCTGTTTCAACGTTTCAAAGGTCACACTTGTGGATTCCTCAAGTTTAACACAAAACTTGATAGCATAATGTTGCTCTACATTCCACTGTTCCATTTTTGTGATACACAACAGAAACACAATTTCACTGATGGTGCTCTCAAAAGTCACATGATAGGTGTATGGAGCTGAAACTTGGACTGAGAATCTGGTAGTTATAAAGACACTGGCATACTCAAGTAGAAAATCACTTGCCAGATGATCTGTAGTGTTATGAGTCTTATGACTTTTCTCACACACCTCGTAAACATGGCCTCGATCCCCCTGCGGATTCTGGGGGCAAGAATAGGCTCGTGGTATTTCTGCCTGTTGTAAGAGGTGACTAAAAGGAGTCTCAAATGTTTCGGCCCTTATGTGATGGTCCCGTCTTGGGTTTGACCACCATAATTCAAAATTATTCCAAAGAGCGAGCCAATTGGGGAAGGGCGCCTTACTTAGTGCACTGTGTTCATCGTGCATTGAGACCTTTAGCCAGCTTGTCCGTCGTTGCATTGCAGTCCCGCTCGCTCTCCATCTCTTGGGCGAGGATACATTCCTGGGTGCAATTTCTGCCATGCACTCTGCAGTGTCGTTTTCTGCACTGATGACAACCGTGGACCACTTTCCACCTAACATCCAGCACGGTAGCCAGTCAGTTGTGGTGGGGCGGTCATGTACCCTGTTGGTTGTAGCCCCCTGACAACACAGGGATCGCTCTACTGATGCCTGCGCCGTTAACTCCCCACGTATTCCAAGGAGTAGATGCCTATCTCCCTGGGTCATCTGGACTCCCAGCAATGGCCATCCTGCCAGGCGGCCCTTGATGTGGCTGGGTGGTGCCCTTGGGGAGGGCCCTTGGTTGGAGTAGGTGGCATCAGAGTGGATGACACGCAATAAAGCATGGCACATCATCTTGTGCTGGTGGCCAACCACCAGCAGTCTCTAAGTATTTAAGGGTTCACTTTAATGCAAACATGTATGACTCCAAATCGTTTCCCTCCCTGGCCATACCATGGGAGGAACGAAAGGCTATGAATGACAGTGAGACGTATTTGCCCTGGTATCTAGTCTGTAGGAGAGCTGAAGGGGAATCGTTTGTGTCCATGAAGCCACAGTTCTTTGAAGAGCAGTTAGAGGACAAGTTGAGGGCGGTGGAGGGATTGTCAAAAATGCAGTCTGGGTCAGTCTTGATAAAAACAGCATCCTCTGCCCAGTCACGGGCATTACTCCCTTGTAAGAAGCTGGGGGACGTTTCTGTTACTATCATGCCCCATAAAAGCTTAAATATGGTCCAGGGCATTATCTTCCACAGGGACCTTCTTTTACACTCCGATGACGAGCTGCGCGCCAACTTAGAGCGATGAGGTGTCCATTTCGTCTGGTGCGTCCATCGGGGCCTGAGGGATAATCAGGTTGCCATCAGTGTCTTCATCTTGGCCTTCGAGGGTGACACATTACCCGAAAAGGTGAAGATGATGGTCTACCGCTGTGATGTCAAGCCATATATCCCTCCCCCGATGCGGTGCTTCAAGTGTTAGAAGTTCGGCCATATGTCTTCCCACTGTGCTTCCAGCCTCATATGTCCCACCCCGATACTCCATGTGCCCCGCCTCCCATCTGTGTCAGCTGTGGAGAGCACCATCCCCCTTGTTTGCCGGACTGTAAAATTCTATAGAAGGAATGGAAAATAATGGAATAAAAGACCCTGGACCGAATGACCTACACTGAGGCTAAACGGAAATTTGAACGGCTTTATACCGTGCGCATGATGTCATCTTATGCCGCCACTGTCACGCCTGTTACAACTCCATCCGTTGCACTACATACAGTCAGCTCTTAGAGCCGAAGGACCACACCTGCCCCCTTGATGGTGGGGGGGCACTCCCCTCCCTGTTGTTCCCGCACCACCTACCTCGGGCCAGCATCCCCCTCAACCATCGGGGACACCAGTCCCCACTTCTAAGCTGGAGAAGCGTTAGTCTTCTTCGGCTTCTCTCGCTGGGAAGGGATCCCTTGGGTTACTCCCTTCCCAGGTTCCTACCAGTGGCATACCAGACACCCCCCAGGGGCTGAAGAAGCCCCAGGTAGCTGATCATAGGGCTTCACGGTCCTCTTCAGTCCCTCCAGCAAGGGCAACCAAAGGAAAAGCTTGAGAAATCGAAATCGAAGGCCCCTAAGAGCAAGGAAATTGTGGTGGCACCCACTCCACCACTACCTACAAGCTCTGCATCTGAGGATGTGATGGAGATTCTGGCATCAGCCGAGGACCTAGATTTCGCCGGTCCCTCAGACATGATGGATATCACTCCCGTCGGTACTCAGTCAGTGGCAGCAGGTGACCCAGTGGCGTAATCTGCCTCCTCGGTCCCTTCACGCCTTTCTCGGCCATGGACAGTGTAATCCTTCAGTGGAACTGCAGCAGTTTTTTCCGCCATCTTGCTGAGCTCTGACAACTTCTCAGTCTTCACCCTTTCCTCTGCATTGCTCTTCAGGAAACTGCCCTCCATGGCTATTGGGATTATTATAAGAACCGGGCAGCTTATGAGAGGGTATCTGGTGGCGTGTGCATCTACGTCCTTCACTCTCTTTACAGCGAGTCTGTCCCTCTACAAACACCTTTAGAGGCTGTCGTTGTTGGGGTGTGGACACCTCAGACTGTTATTGTGTGCAGTCTCTATCTTCCACCGGATGGTGATATCCCGCAGCATGTCCTGGCTGCACTGCCGCCACCTTTTCTGTTACTTGGTGACTTCGACGCCCATAACCATCTGTGGGGTGGATCAGTGGCAACAGGCTAAGGCAGCATCGTTGAGCAAGTATTGGCACAGCTTGACCTTTCTCTTTTAAATACTGGTGCTTTCACACATTTCAGTGTGGCGCATGGCACGTACTCAGCCATCGACCTTTCAATCTGCAGCCCTAGCCTATTACCATCTGTCCAATGGAGTGTGCATGATGACTTCTGCGGTAGTGACCACTTTCCGATCTTTCTGTCGCTGCCACAGCATCACTCTTCTGAGCGCCCCTCCAGATGGCCTATGAATAAGGCTGACTGGGACTTTTTCACCTCCATTGCCACCATTGAGCCTCTTTCCCATGACGCCATTGATGTGGTGGTTCACTTGGTCACCACCGGAATCATTTCTGCTGCAGAATCTGCAATTCCCTGTTCTTCTGGGTCCCCTCAGGAGGACTGTGCCTTGGTGGTCGCCCAAGATCGCTGAGGCGATTAAAGATCGCAGGCAGGCACTGCAGCGTCACAAGCGGCAATCCTCATTGGCACACCTCATCGCCTTTGAACGGCTCCGTGCGCGAGGCCGCTGCCTCATTCGCCATCGCAAGCAGGAGTACTGGGAAAGGTATGTCTCCACCATTGGCCTCCGTACCTCTCCATCACAGGTGTGGGCCAAGATTAGGCGACTCTATGGCTATCGGACCCCCGTAAGTTTACCTGCGCTTTCACTGAATGGAGCAGTCTTTACTGACTCCGACACAATTGCAAACCGCTTAGTGGAGCATTTTGGTCAGAGTTCCACACCCCTGCGAATTACCCACTGGCCTTCCACTCCCTGAAAGAATTTCGGAGCCTTTCATTTCACACGCGCCGCCCTGAATAGTACAGTGCTCCGTTCAGTGAGTGGGAATTCCAAAGTCCCCTAGCCGCTTGCCCTGATAAGGCTCCCGGGCCAGATCGCATGCACTGTCAGGTGTTCAAACACCTCTCGGTGGGCTGCCAACAACGCCTCCTCGACCTTTTCAACTGTATCTGGGTTGAGGGTGAGTTCCCGTCTCAATGGCATCGTAATCCCCTTGTTAAAACATGGCAAGAACCCACTGGAGGTGGACAGCTACCGCCCCATTAGCCTTACCAATGTTTTTTGCAAGTTGCTCGAACGCATGGTGAACCGGAAACTGAGTTGGCTACTTGAGTGTCACTTTGTTTCTTCCGCGTGCAAGTTGCGGTCTCCCATAGTTCCTCCCAAGTTCAGGATTATGGGGTACCGCAAGGATCTGTCTTAAGTGTCTGCCTCTTTTTAATTGCAATTAATGGGCTCGCTGCAGCAGTGGGAATGTTCGTCTCACCTTCCTTGTATGCTGACGATTTCTACCTATACTATAGCTCTACTGGCACAGCTGTTGAACGGCAGCTGCAGGGCGCTATCAGCAAGGCGCAGTCATGGGCTGTAGAGCATGGATTCCAGTTTTCGGCCACAAAGATCTGCGTTATGCATTTCTGCCGGCGACAGACTGTTCACCCTGAGCCACGGCTTTATCTTGACGGTGAACCTCTTGCTGTGGTAGAGACACATTGGTTTGTGGGATTGGTTTTTGATACCCGATTGACTTGGCTCCCTCATATTCGGCAATTTAAACAGACGTGCTGGCGGCATCTTAATCCTCTTCGTTGCTTGAGTCGCACCAGCTGGGGTGCCGATCGGTCTACCCTTCTACGGCTGTACCAGGCGTTAATTCAGTCCCGTCTAGATTGTGGGAGCCTGGCTTATGGTTCGGCATCCCCTTCTGCATTGCGTTTGCTGGACCCCATCCTTCACAGCGGGATCCGACTTGCCACTGGAGCTTTCCGGACAAGCCCTGTCAACAGCATGCTTGTAGAGGTAGGTGTCACTCCATTGCAGTTCCAGCCCCAATAATTACTGGCCGCTTATGCTACACAGGTTTGTAACTTGCCCAGGCATCCCAATTATCGTCTCCTGTTCTCTCAGTTGGTCGTCCATCTTCCGGAGTGGCGGCCCCGGTCAAGGTGTACGATCGCGATTCGAGTCAGAGCTCTTCTCTCGGGGTTTGAGAGTTTCCCTCTTCCACCTCTTTTCCAGGTCCCTCTGCGTGTACCCCCTTGGTGTGTGCCCCACCCATGCCTTCGGCTCGATTTGGCACAGGGCCCAAAGGACTCGGTTCCTCCTGAGGCCCTCCACCGCCGCTTTCTTTCACTGCTTGCCGCGTTCCAAGGCTCTGACATTGTCTATACTGACGGTTCAGTGGTTGCTGTTCGTGTCGGTTATGCTCTTACTCTAGATGATCATTACAAACAACACTCATTGCCGGCTGGCTGCAGTGCTTTCACTGCTGAGCTGGTCGCCATCTCTCCCACCCTACAGTATATCCGTTCCTGCTCAGGTGAGTCCTTCGTTATCTGTAGTGACCCCATGAGTGGTTTACGAGTTACCGACAAGTGTTTCCCTCACTCTCGTCTGATGATGGCTATCCAGGAGTCCCTCCATACTCTTGCCTGTTGCAGCCGCTCTGTGGTCTTTGTGTGGACTCTGGGTCATGTCGGCATCCCAGGAAATGAACGTGTTGACACGATGGCCAAACAGGCTGTCAGTGCACCAGCCTTGGAGATTGGCCTTTCAGAGAGTGACCTCAGGTCAGTTTTGCGGCAGAAGGTACTTCGCACCTGGGGTGAAGAATGGCACACCCTTCTTTCACGTTTGCGCTGCCTGATACGCTCCTTGCACTTTTATCAGATGACGTTGCAATGGCTGATTTAGTTTTGAGTTTTATTCTTGCAGGAGTTTTTTATCACTTGATCTAAGTGTTTGCCTTTTTTTGTGTCAAGTCTCGCTTCGTGCCTACGATTTTAGACTGGGGTTTTTAGTGCGTTTCTTGGTGGTTGGCTTTTCCTTTTTGCTTGTATGGTCAGCCAACCACTGTCACACTCAGTGTGATTTTAATTCCTTTTTTCTGCTCTCTGTCTATGTCTTTCTTGTCCTGTGTCGTCTCTTGTCATCCCCATTATTTCTTTTTATTATTTGTGGGTGTTTCAAGTTCATGGAAAAAGGGACCGATGGCCCTAGTAGTCTGGGCCCTTCAATCCCACAAACCAACTAACAAACACGACCTCGAGGATTTCCTTCAGTGCTGTTGACAAGTTGATTTGGGCCTCATTGTTGAACCCTGAGTGCCAATGATGAGTATAGAGGTGCCATCACTCAGGTAGAACGGGATCACAATGCAAAAGTTTTTGTTTACAGGACAGCTACAATAGTAGCAACCAATCTAAGAATGAACTTGATCACACTTTCTATTCTGTTCGCTATCATTGTATTTGTCTGCTACCTCAGGTGCCAGTTGCCACAGTCAGTTGCAGACAACACTTTTGGCTAGTAATGTAACAGCGTGATTCACTTTTGTTGTTTCTTTGTTTCTCTGCGTGGTGTGTTGATTTTACTCAATGGAATGCCCTAAACTAATTGCAGAAGAATGCAGGAAGGTGATATGACTGTTACCACCTGCTAAAAAAACTCAGTACTGCGTGTTAATCGGCAGCATAATCACCTCATCCTTTTGGCATTACCTGGCCCCCCCACTGGGGTTTGACCTCCATTACTAAATTTCTCTTCCGTAGTGTGAGCCATTTGGGGAAGACACTTTACCTAGTGTCTCCGACGTGTGCCCTCCTGAGCCCCCTGAACACACAGGGATCACACTTCTGATACCTGAGCTGTGACCTCCTCATGTAAGCCTAGGAGTGGTTGCTTGTCGTCCTGGAGCATCGGAACTCCCGGCAATGGCAATGGCCGGCGTGCCAGACAGCCCTTATTGTGGCTGGGTGGCACCCGTGGGTAGAGCCCTTGATCGGAGTGGGTTGTATCAGGGCGGATGCTATGCAAATTAAATGCATACGGGTCCAGAACTCTGGCTGTTCTTCTGCGGCTGTCTCTCTGCGTGGAACTGATTCTTTTAGTGCTGCTTCTCCTGCCCCTTTGGCCTTCCCTTCCATGGCTAACCCCTGGGAGGAGGGTCAGGCCCATCCGCTAGGGGCGAAACCTTTCCCCTGCTATCTAGTCTGCACCAGGACTGATGGGGATACTTTCACCAGTGTCAAACCTTTATTTTTTGTGGAACACATTGAAGACAAGTTTGGCAAAGTGGGCTCTCTCAGCAAGATGTGGTCAGGTTCGTTGTTGATCAAAACTGCTTCAGCTGCCAGTCTGCGGCCCTTCGTGCCTGTAGCCATCTTGGCACAATTCCTGTGTCCATTACCCCCACCAGTCTCTAAATATGGTTCAAGGTGTGATTTTTCACAGGGACTTCATCCTTCAAACTGATGAGGAACTTCGGGACAATCTCGGACGGCGGGGTGTTCACTTTGTTTGGCGTGTTCAGAAGGATCCGAAGGACAATCACATTGATACTGGTGCCTTTATCCTGGCCTTTGAAGGGGGTACCCTCCCTGAGAAAGTAAAGATTATGGTTTATCGATGTGATTTGAAGCCATACATCCCACCTGCTATGAGGTGTTTTAAGTGCTTGCATTTTGGACACGTCTTCCCACTGTTCACAGGCCCCTCTCTCTGGTGACTGTGGACGTCCACTCCGTGAGGGGAGTCCCTGTGTTCCCCCTCCTGTGTGTGTTAATTGTCATGGAAATCATTCTCCACATTCACCAGATTGCCCAGTATATAAGAAGGAAAAGAAGATACAGGAGTGTATGTCCCTTAATTGTTTAACCTACACTGAGGCTCGTAAGAAGTACGCACGTCTTCACCCTGAGTCCATGGCGTCTAGTTATGCTTTAGTTACATCTTCACCCCTTCCACCCCCTTCCTTACCTCAGTCCCGAACCACTCTCCTCTCCCCCTCCCCTGCGGCTCCCACACCCTCTCCTCCGGGCGCCAATCCCCCTCCCCAGCCAGAGAAGTGTCCCACTTCTTCAGCGCCTGCCGGTCAAGGGCGCCCCTCCTGGGATACCCCTTCCCGGCACCTTCCAGGCCAAATGTCTGCTGCCACGCGACGACTGCGAGAACCCAGTTTGTGGGCCCCTAGGTCGTCCGATCTCTTTCTGTTCCCGATCTTGCTGCAGCTGGTCCCTTTATGCCAGACAGCACTCCTTGATCTCAAAACAGAAAAGAAGAAGAGACGTAAGTCGCGGGACAAGGAGCCTCTGATGTCACCAGAGGTCTCATCCGCGGCTTCACAACCTGATTCTGCTCTGTTGTTTATGGATGTCGCCCCCACCTTGTTGGTGACAGGTGGTGACCCGGCGCCATGACTGGCTTTAGCCTGTTCAACCCCCACTTGAAATATCGTTCTGTGGTTATCCAGTGGAATTGTAATGGCTATTACCGTCACCTTCCGGAGTTGAAATCCCTTATTTCGTCTTACTCTGCAACTTGTGTGGTTCTACAGGAATCTCATTTTACTCATGATCACTCACCGCCCCTCTGTGGGTTCTGTGTTTTCTGTTGGCCCCCTGCAGACCTCTGGTGGCGTTTGTATGTCGGTCCATACAGACGTTGCTAGCACGTAGATTCTTCTTCAAACCACATTGGAAGCGGTTGCTGTTAGTGTCCACCTGGACTCTGAGGTAACGGTTTGCAATCTTTATCTCCCTCCTGACAGGACTCTTACACCTGCTGCCTTAACTGCCCTTCTTTAGCAATTTCCTCCTCCTCGGGGATTTTAATGCTCATCATCCCTTGTGGGGCAGTGCATTTCCATCTAGACGAGGTCTTCTCATAGACCAGTTCATTACAGACCATGACTTGTGCCTTCTTAATGATGGCTCCCCTACTCATTTCAGTGCTGGTCATGGTACCTTTTCTGCCATTGATCTTTCTCTTTCTTCTCCCTCCCTCCTCCCTTCATTACACTGGTCGCCACATGACAGCTTTTGTAATAGTGACCATTTCTCATTGATTCTCTCGCTCCCTTCCCACTCCCTGATGGACAGGTTACCTCGTTGGTCTTTCCAAAATGCCGCTTGGCCTCTATACATGGCACAGGTCGTGTTTTCTCCCTCTTTGTCAGATTGTATTGATGACATCCTCCGTGACATGTCTGACGTGATCATTCACGCTGCTGGCCTTGCTGTAAAGCACTCGTCTGGACCATTTTGCCACTGGCAAGTCCCGTGGTGGAGTACAGCCATTGCCATTGCCATCCGTGATCGCCGTCGAGCTTTGCAACACTTTAAGAGGCACCCATCTGTTGCCAACCTTATAACCTTTAAACGCCTTTGCGCTAAAGCCCGTTACTTAATCAAACAGAGCAAACGGATGTGTTGGGATCGCTTTTTTTCTTGCCTCGGTTCTACTGTCCGTATGTCATGGGTATGGGGTACACTTTGCTCTCTCCAAGGTTGCCATCGGGCAGTCCACCCTCCCAGGCCTTCACCTCCTGGATGACCTTTGCACGGACCCGGTGATTCTCACGGAACATCTTGTGACCCATTTTGCAACAGCATCAGCATCAGCCTCCTATCCGGCTGCTATCCTTCACCAGAAACAGTGGGCCGAAGCTTCCACCTTATGTTTTACCCCTTGTCAGTCAGAATCTTACAACAAACCTTTTACTGAATGGGAACTTCTTTCCGCACTTTCTTCTTCTCATGATACGGCCCCTAGCCCAGACTCCATCCATAACCAACTGATTCAACATCTCAGTGCTCCACAATGGCAAAATCTTCTCCGGGTGTTAAACCGTATTTGGCTCCAGGGTGACTTCCCTTCTCAGAGGAGGGATAGCCTCGTAGTTCCTCTCCTTAAGTCTGGTAATAACCCCCTGTTTGTCGAAAGCTATCAGCCAATTAGTCTGACAAATGTTGTTTGTAGGTTACTTGAACGGATGGTAGCCCGTCAGCTCAATTGGGTCCTCGAATCTCGGGATCTATTGTCCCCTTACCAGTGTGGCTTCGGAGAGGGATGGTGTCCGATCGATCATTTACTTCTCTTGGAATCCACAGTTCGGCAGGCTTTTTCCCAGCACTGCCATTTGGTTGCAGTATTTTTCAACCTTTGCAAGGCCTATGACACAGCTTGGCACCATCACATCTTACTTACACTTCATCAGTGGGGTCTTCGGGGCCCACTCCCGATTTTTATCCACCAGTTCCTGATCCATCGGTTGTTCAGGGTTCGAGTTGGTACTGTTTTTAGTTCTCCATGGACCCAGGAGAATGGCATCCCACAGGGTTCTGTATTGAGTGTACTTCTTTTGCTCATCGCTATCGATGGACTTGGGGCCTCTGTCAGTCCTTTGGTTGGCCCTGCTCTGTATGTGGATGATTTCTGCATTTGGGTTAGTTGCTCTTCAATGGCCTCTGCAGAGCGGCAGCTCCAGGGAGCTATACAGCGTGCCTATGCATGGACCCTCTCACACGGGTTTCAGTTCTCTCCTTTAAAATCGCGGGTGGTCCACTTCTGTCACCATACTACGAACCATCCTGATCCGGAGCTCTATCTCGATGCACAACAATTACCTGTGGTCCCATAGTTTCATTTCCTGGGTCTTCTTTTCGACAACAAGCTCACTTGGCTGCCTCATATCAGACTTCTGAATGTAGGATGTTTCCGTAAACTCAATGTCCTTCGCTTCCTTGCCCACACCTTTTGGGGGTGTGGACCGCTCCATCCTTCTCTCCCTTTATTGGGCTTTAGTGCTGCCTCGCTTGGACTATGGTTGTCAAGTTTATGGTTCGGCTGCTCCTTCCACACTGCACCTGCTGGATCTGGTCCACCATCGTGGTATCTGTTTGGCCACCGGTGCCTTCCCTACTAGCCCTGTTGATAGTCTCCTGGTTGAAGCTGGGATCCTCCCACCTTTCTGTTCAGCAGCCCCAGCTTCTGGTTTCTTATGCAATTGCTGTCCATTCCTTTCCCACTCATCCTTCCCATTCTGTCCTGTTCCCAGACCATGGACGTCACCCACCTGATTCCCGGCCTTGGGCGGATTTACCGGTTGGGCTCCGCCTGGCATCTCTTCACCATGATTTTCAGCTTCCTTCTTTGTCCTGTCTCCCACACTCCCTCCCCAACACTCCCCCTTGGTTAGTTCCTCGGCCCCGAATTCGGATGGATCTCCACCGAGGTCTGAAAGATTCCGTTTCCCCGATGGTCTTTCGTTGTTTCTTCCGCCAAATTTTATGGGAGTTTCCGGATGATGTTGTTTTTTACACTGATGGCTCTAAATCTCTCAATCGTGTGGGATATGCCTTCACGTCCTCTGTTGGCACGGAAAATCATCTTCTGCCACCTACATGTGGGGTTTTTACTGTGGAATTTATGGTAATTTCCCAAGCCCTTACCTTTATTAAACAGTCCCAACACAACTGCGTTTTGTTATGTACGAACTCAATGAGTGGCTATTGACCAGTGTTTTTCCCGCCATCCCCTGGTGTCGGCCATCCATGACCATCTCGCTGATCTTCCCCGTGCTGCTTGTTCCGTTGACTTCCTTTGGGTCCCTGGCCATGTGGGTATCCCAGGTAATGAGCTTACTGATTGTTTGGCTGGGGGGAGCAGTCCCTTAGCCCCCATTCTCTGTAACCCCTCCTGCAGTGGATTTACGGCTTCACATCAAATCCCACTTCTCACAATCATGGGCCAACTCTTGGGAGGCTACCTCCCTGTCTAATAAATCCCATATATATTTTATCCGCTAGCAATTTTCATTCTAAAATAATTTTATGACACTCTAGTAAATAATTTGTCTTGTAGTTCACGATAAAATATCTCCCCCCCCCCCCCCTCTCTCTCTCTCTCTCTCTCTCTCTCTCTCTCTCTCTCTCTCTTTCTTTTGGGGTTGGGAGGGGGGGGGGGGGGGTGGAAGGTATTATGGAAAAACTTATGTTTAAACAGTAATCTGTGTTTGTGAATCATTAGTCGCAAACAAGAAGAGAAATGAATAATCTTTGAAATAGAATATGACTTCTATATCTGCGGAAGAAAAATGTTACTGATATATTTTGCAGGGGTAAATAGTCAACTGTAAACTGAAACAAAATGCTTTAAAATCAAATTTAAAGGTTTTTGGTTGGAAAGGATTGAGTTTAGAGGGATGAGGACCATTCTGATGCCCTTCTTTAATCACATACAATTCATTATCTTTTTAAGCATTTATTCATGTGCTATGTGTTGCAATAATCAGAGTGCTGTGTTTTCTTCAGCTTTACTGCAGAACCAACAGACAAGCACTGGGACCATGTTTCAAGACTGCTCATGAAAGCCGATTATCATGGATGTCTTTTGACAGTCACTCGTTCTCGATGTCCAAGCCTTGTTGGCAAGCAGGGTCTGGTTGTGCTGGAGACAAAGAACACATTCCAGCTTGTAACAGTTGAAAACAGACTATTAAGTAAGTATTCACCATATCGTCACTTCATAAATCAAAACTAACTAACTCTCTCTCTCTCTCTCTCTCTCTTTCTGTGTGTGTGTGTGTGTGTGTGTGTGTGTGTGTGTAAAGTGATCTTCCAGTACACATATTACATTGTGGATTTTCCATCAGATTAGTTAAGTACAGTAATCTGTCATCATATTGACTTTTGTTTTAAAAATAATCTGTACATAGGAAATATTATTTCACTTTCTACATTGGTTCCATCGGTATTGCTGTGCTCTTACCAGATAACAAGTTGGAAAGTTATATGTTCGAATTCACTATACATTGATAAAAGAGCATTTCAGTATTTATGGAGGAAATGGTTCTAACTTCGCTGCCTCCAAATGCTTTCAGTATCCTGACAGGTATACACTTCTGTCAGCATCACATGAATACCGGTAAAAAGTGTACTGTTTGTTTATTATTAGTAATTATTTAGTCCTAAAGTAAGACTTTTCAGTATGCCCACCAATGAACATTGCAATGTGGAGGCAGATTAACTGTCATGAGCAGAGTAGTTCGAAAACCTGTCAAGGCTTCACATAGTAGGGGTGGACCTGTTGATGAAACTGTTTATTGGCGAGCAGCAGTTAGCAGAGTGGGAAGTGCTCACACTGACCTTAACCACCATGGGGTTCACCTTGCACTTTGTGTCAAGTGTTGTTGTTGTCGCTTAGTCATTAACCACCCATGCCAGCTGCTTGCCGAGTTTCTTGCCATCCATGTCTCTATGTAGGTTTGGGCGCTCTGCTTTCTTTAGATAGACTCACACAGTGAGTTCGTTTCAGCTAACAGGATTTTGTTCCCTGGATGTTATTGAGCAACTGTCGACTCCTGAAGTACCTGCACCAACAGTGTTAGAGTAGTGGCGCTGTCACCCCTGAGCAGATACTGAAGACTGCAGCATACTTTTGCTCCTCGTATTTACTGAGTTTGCTCTCATCCACGTAATAGCAATGTTACATTAACATTGCATTTACAATAAAGAGAATCTTGGTAGTTATTATTTGCCAGATTATCTCGGTGATACCAGAGAAGTAACTCGGTGTTTGACTATGTTTGACACATTCGAGATATTTATTGTAAAGCCAATAAATTAAATCCACAGATGTCAGAAGTGTCTTGCTCACCATTACACAAATATTGGTGGCAATATTTTTTTCATGATGTTACAGATTGTTGCTGATTTACAGTAGAGCTGGGGCTGTGAATATAGATAATACGTTTTGCTTAAGGGTATACATTCTCTGTAACACATCATCAGGAATAATGAACAGTGCAACAGATTTTAGATTCATCACATGGCTATACATTTTAGAGTCTGCAATAATGGTCACAAATTTTAGGTGTGACAGGGTGATCATCTTCCTTAGAATGCAGATTAGCAGTGGGGTGCTGTAAACAAACAAACAAATGCACGTAATCTGAAGTAGTTTTCTGTTGTTTGTTGGCAATGGATGTTGACATATATATCAGGACCCATTTCGTCACATCTAAAAAATCTCCTACATTTGAATATGTCCACTTCTTGTCCATGTTGTTGTCCAGCATTGAATTGGAGTATGGTTTGCTGGCAATGCCCATTGTCATAGAATCTACCAGCCGCATATTTTCCCAAACCAGAAACTCATGGCACAACCTTACTTTGTGGCATGTGAAAAACTTAGTGTATACAAAGCCTTGGAGATGGAATGTCCCCTCTCAGGTAAACACAATCTGACAGTGATCAAATGCAGTGATACCACTTCTCATTTATACCAAAACAAAGATTGTGCATTTTATTAGTTTTGAGATACAGCAAGAATGAAAACAGTCTAAAAAAAAAAAACAACAAACAAATTGTAATAAATAACTGAATTCTCATAAACATTTTACTCAGATGATGCTATGGGGATCAGATTAGGAAATGAGACGCTTAAAGTAGTAAATGAGTCATGTTATTTGGGCAGAAAAATAACTGATGATGGCTAAAGTAGAGAGGATATAAAATGCAGACTGGCAGTGGCAAGAAGATCATTCCTGACTAAGAGAAATCTGTCAACATCAAATATAGATGTAAGTGTTAGAAAGTCTTTTCTGTAGGTATCTGTCTGGAGTGTAACCATGTATGGAAGTGAAGCATGGACAATAAACAGTTTAAACAACAAGAGAATAGAAGCTTTTGAAATGAGGTGCTACAGAAGAATGCTGAAGGTTAGATGGGCTGATCGCGTATGTAACGAGGAGGTACTGAATGGAATTGGGGAGACAAGAAATTTGTGGCTCAATGTAACCAAAAAAAGGGTTCAATTGATAGGACACATTCTTAGACACCAAGGGATCATCAATTTAGTATTGGAGGGAAGTATGGGGGGTAAAAATCGTAGAGGGAGACCAAGAGGTGAATACAGTAAGCAGATTCAGAAAGATATAGTTTGCAGTAGTTATTTGGAGATGAAGAGCCTTGCACAGGATAGAGTAGTATGGAGAGTTGCATCAAACCAGTGAAGATCACAACAACAACATTAACATTTTGTTTTTAAATTTATTATTACAGCATCTGTTCCTTCAAACATACATGCATGTCTAAAGGAACAAACTTTTATGATAATCTGCAGCTGTAGTAATATTACATAATTTCATCAGTTGTGAATACTTTTGACACCTGTTGTATTAGGCATGGTAGTCCTACCTGTTGTAATTTGTACCAGGCCGGAACTCTAATCCAGGTTTCCGCTTATTGCAAGTGGTTGCCTTAACCATCTCGGCTATCCAAGCACCCTTCCAGGACCAATCCAAACGTCCATATGCCACAGTGTGTATCCCCCCATAGCTTGCAGCTTACCCAGTCCGGCACAGATTTTCACGTCTCACCAATAGGTATGATTTCGATGCTTAATAAAGCTGATGATACGAGAATATTTGTAATTTCAACAAAATTTCATAATCCTTTTAAATGTTGTTGTATCCTACAGTTCAGTTTGTATGGAAGCAAATCTCATCAACTGCTGTGGCTGTAGAGAAACTGAGTAATGCCCCCTCTAAAATGAGGAAAACAGTGCCCCTTTTTGCATGATACCACTCTGAACTACAGTGTTAGAGTATAAATCTGTATCTACATCAGACTTTTGACTATTAAATTACACTATCTTCCAAGTGACAGCTTGCCACATAAGACATTTGTACTGTACTTGTTAGGTACTATAACATCCATCATAATAATAAATTATCCCACATATCCTGCCATTGTTAATGTTTCTGTTGTTCTACCTGCCCTGTGTATTCTAGCTGAGGCACATATTCTTACTTCTTCATTGGTAAAACAAAGACTATCAGCAGTCACTTCAAATGAATGATTGTAAATAAATTGCCTACACCAACGACACCTTGTATCTAATCGTCAGATATCATAAGCATCTGTATCACAATATGGATCATTGTCATAATAATAATAGTAATAATAATAATAATAATAATAATAATAATAATAACCACTATTGCACAGTTCCAGTTTTCTGGATGCTGTTAATGAGCCTCTTCCACTTCCTTCTGTCCATGTATAACTTGTCATGGAGAAAATAATCCATTTCCTTCCTCTGGCAGTGAGACCATCCTTGGTCACAGCCATCCAGTGTGTACTGGGTCTTCCTACAGGTTGCTTTCCTTCCACCTCTCTTTCCAAATTTGTTTAGGTTTGTTCTTGCAGGCTCAAACCCCATTATGTGCCCATACGGCCATAGTATGGAGCTGCTTATCCTTGATTTCAGCTTTTGTCCTCATCTCCTCATTCCTTAACGTAACCCATCTTGGTCTTCTGGGTGGTGGATCTAAGGAATTTCAGATGTCAGGTCAGGAGCATTCATGCTACCATATGTGACAGTTCACATTTCAAGTTGGGACTGTCAGGCCAAGTGTTGGGCAGCTAGTACCACACCTGACCAACCAAGGGAGAACCAATGGCTGTGAATGGAAGAGTTCTCATTTTGTGGGCTGACAAAGCCTGAGTGTAGGAAATACCACTCAAAAATCAACTGTCTCACAGATACTGCAGGGGACTGGTAAAGGCTGAGGGAGTAAACCCCAAAAGAAAATCTTTGGTTTTGTCAGACTTAGCAAGTCAGTAAGAGAGACCATTTGTTAGCTGCTTCAAAACATACAAGAGCCTTGGAACATGGTTGATGTGGCATGTATTTCCCGACACCAGATATTCTGAACTCTAAGAGTTGAGACATATTTGTCAAACATCTTCTGAGCCTGTCTGTCATATCTTCATTTACATTAGTCTCCTTTTACTTGCCTTCCATTTGCCATACTTTAAATAATATTTGGCTTCTCTCTCTCTCTCTCTCTCTCTCTCTCTCTCTCTCTCACTCTCTCTTGTTTCGTGTGTGTGATGTGTCTTCATGTGGCGTACCATTGTTTCATTTTGTTTTCATATTTTTGTTTCAATTTTTTGCATGTTTATTTGAAGGGTGTTCAATTAGTAATGCCAGACTTTTTTTTCTGAAAGCATGTTGGTTTTATTCAGGATTCCAATACACCATATGACTCCCCACTTCATTACAAAACACTGTTTATCAACATTAGCTCCATTCAATGCAATGGCCATATGTCACCTTACTGAGATGGTCTGTATGCCCACATAGTACCACTCTACTGGTTGACATCACAATCATCTTGCTGCATCAGTAACCTACCCATCATCCGCGTACTGCTTCCTGTGGGGTGCACACTTCATTGGGCCAAACATATGGAAGTTGGAAGGTGCGAGATCATGGCTAGAAGTTGGATGAGGGAAGAACGGTCCAGTGAGCTTCTTTCTGGTACAGACTTATGTGAGGCCTTGCACTGTCATGGAAGAGTAGAAGTTCATTTGAATTTTTGTGGTGACAAACATGTTGAAGTCATTTCTTCAGTTGCCTGAGGATAGTAGAGTTAATTGTTGCGCCATGAGAGGACTTCAAACAGAATAAACCCTTCAGAATCCCAGATGACAGTTGGCATGACTTACGTGGTTAAGGGTGCGGCTTTGAACTTTTTCTTTGGAGGAGAGGTGGTGTGGCACTACTCCATGGATTGCTGTTTTGCTTCAAGTTCAAAGTGGTGAACCCAAAAAATTGTCACAGTCAGCCTCATAACGTGCAAGTAATTCTGTGCAGATGATCCTTCATTGCTCTTTATGGTGTTCTGTTAGATGGTGGAAACCCAGTGGGCACACACCTTTGAGTACCCCAACTGGTGGATGATTGTGTCAGCACTACCAACAGAGATGCCCAGTTGACCAGCAAGGTATTAGATTGTGATCCTTTGCAACAACGAATGAGAGTGTCCACAAGTTTTAACATTGCAGGAGTCGCAAATGTGTGCAGCTGGCTGGCATGCAGGAGAAGAGATAGGAGTGCTTGACCTTATTGAGATGACAGATGCCTTGCTCAACAATTTACTGTGCTTACGTTCATTTCCAGGCCTCCAAAGATATTCTGCAAGCGCCTATGAATATCTGCAATGCTCTGATATTCCACCAAAAGAAACTCAGTGACGACACACTGCTTGAAATGCACCTCCCTTAGACACCATTTTGAAGGCTACATACAGTGCCACCTCCTACTATAGGGGGTGAAGCAGGACTATTTCATAATGTCCCACAGCAAATTCTGGATTTTTTCAACTGAAATTAGCTGAAAAAAAGAAAATATATTGTGCATTACTTATTGAATGCCCCTCATAATTTTACATGACCCTCCTTTCTAGCTTCTGCTTTACCAATTCGTATTTTGTATTTCCTTGCCTTTTACTTTTATTTGCATTCTTTTTCAATTCTATTGTAATTAAGCTGTCAAGTTAGAATTATTTACTATATAAGGACAGGGTGTATATGACCCGGGAGCAAACCGGGAAACACCCGGGAATTTTTTAGAATTCCGGGAATGTTTCATTGTTTAGTTACCAGTTAAATTTTTGTAATTTTGACTGGTAAGAACTAATATTCTAGCGAAGGATATTACTGTATCCCACTTCTGCAGAATAATACTGCAGCAAAAAAAACGAAAATAAAACTCAAGTCACAAAGGAAATCCGCCATATACAACAACAAAATGTGCTCATACAAGTTAACCAAAGTGTGTCAAAGGCTTTAGGAAGAATATGCAGTGCTTCCTAACAACAAATTGCCTACGATGAGTGTGACGTGACAGCTGTTTTTACATTAGATTCATTTGAGCAGTTGCGGGCTGTATGCGCATGCGCAGTTGAGTTGCGTCTGAGTAGTACCTTCCCCCGCTTCTGGCTACAGAAGTGTGGCTGGGTGCCACTATCTAGTATTGTCCCGGTTCGGAAATATCGTAGATCCGGGGCTGATTCACAGAGCATTCTGAGTTGTAGTGGGGAGGTGGGTAGTTTCCACGTGACCTTTGTTTACATTTAGCGATTTTGCTGTTTCCTCTTCGTTTATTGCTCTCACATTAAATGAAAACAAAACGAATTTCTGTGGTCAGGAGCTACCAAATGAATTAAAATACGATCGCATAATTACGGAAGGCTAAAATATGTTGTTAGTTACAGGTTTTATTTCCACCTTTCTGACAGTCAAGCATTAATCGCCTTGCAGAACAATGAAGTTATTTTTGTCGGTTTGCTAAAGAGATTTGGCTTTTATTAGTCTTTTGCGTTGAGGCAGTCAATTTATTTGAAACGAAGCATTTAATTTCACACTGTTGGCTAGTTTCAACTGTACGCTGCATTTCAAGTGCACGTTTTCCATCTTCTAGCTCGTATGGCATTATGCCATAATAAAGAACCAAACATGAGATAATGCAGTACTGGTACTCAAGAAAATTTACATCCGAATCTGGACATACGATTGTGCACTTTAAGGCGAATTATGCATTTTAGTATGGTTCACGAAATTCCGATGCACTTGAAGTATCCTTTGATGTCTTGTTTCTTTTATGTCATAATGCAAGATCTTTTAATGTTTTATACATACGAACATGCGGGCTTCCTGAGTCATCGTAGCTGTGCAGGCGCAGTGACGCCTGTTATCTGGCGCCCTCTGGCAAAGGCTGAAACGAATGTTGGTTTGAAAAGTATTACTTTCAAAGTAAATTTCCTTTTACATAAGACGAACTATGTGCGAGAATGTACGATGAATATCTTAAATCACAGAGCGTTTGACTCTCATTTAAAAACCAACTCTATGAGGACAACCATCTAGAAGAATTTCGAGCCCAGAAGATCAGACATTTACTGGCATATTTGTGTGATGTATCTTAAAGTTTAACATGCGCAAAAAGATCAGCATTATATGTGAAAGCTTAGCTTCTCTTGCAGCCTATTAATCTTCGTGACCAGTATTATTTGTGAAAGCTTTGTTTTTCTTGTAGCAACACTATGTATATTAATTTAAACCAGTAACTTTTCTTTTTTGTGTGTTCACACTACTTAAAGAGTCATCTTGCTATTGGTTAATTACATCACATGTCCTATGCTGTCATCAGCTGGCGAGATCACGTGACATGAGATATGGCTTACAAAAGCGCGTCGCAATCTCGATTTCATTGCTTCGGAAATTAACATGCAGTGTTTGGTGGAATTCGAATTTATACCTCCTTAACACGAAAAATGCAGCGTACACGTTGCTGCACATTAAAAATCTTTCCAAAACGTGATTTCCCCCCCCCCGGGTTTCGTTTTCAAAAGTGCTGGCAAATTCTATGTCTGTGTAGAAAACCCTAAACATTCTAAGGATTCATAAGTTTTACAGTGCCGAGGAAAAGTATACTATCACTTAACACGGAAAAAGTATATTTTGAACTGGGGAATTTTTTTTTTTTCTTGTCCATGTATACACCCTGAAGTATCATTATTAAAGTTAGCAGGTACTTTGACTCTTGAACTGTAGTCTGTGATAACTTCCTAATTATTTCCTTTCTTATGTGTCTCTCACTTCCCAGATTTGAAGCACCTTTTCTTTCTGTACTTATATGTGCGTATACCCTTTCCCTCATATTCTGCTCTTAATTAGTGTGGTAAATTTCCCAAAGCTAAGTGTTTACCTGTATTTTTAAATTAAGGTGTCTACCAGCGATGGATCTGTAGTTGTGAAGTTCAAGCTCCTCTCGCAAATTTTATTAGAAAATTGTATCAGTATTGTTTACAAGAATCTTCTCTTCTTTTTCAAACAACAGAAATTAGTAAGAAATGGAAGAGTTGAATGTATTGGTAAAATTAATGTGTAATTGCAATGAAAATTCAAGAAAATAAACATTTTACATCTATACTTAAGTCAGTCAGTGCCTGGAGAGAGGGGAGGGAGAGAGAGAGAGAGAGAGAGAGAGAGAGGAGAGAGAGAGAGAGAGAGAGAGAGAGAGAGACAGGTGGTCATAGAAGATCTGTGTTACATCTATTCAAATGCTCAATAACAGAGTAAACTGGAGTTACCAAATCAGAAAATCACTTTTATTGATCCAACCAGCAAATTAACAATGAGGGGTTGCTGTGCCTGCCAGCCTGGATGTGGTTTTTATGTAGTTTCCCAGGCTGATTCCATGTTGTACCTCAGATACATGCTACACAAACATTTAGAACACTTTCTCGCACTTACACAATTTAATCTATATGGAGACAGATTGGAGTACACTGCTTTTGTCCTTTTTTTGGGGGGGGGGGGGGGGGTTAATAGGAGACTGATAACTTTAAGTGTTTGGTCTCCTTAAATGCTTAACCTGCACAGCAACTTTTATTCATCTAACTAGACGGTGGTTTGTTTTATGTGTTGTCAATAAATTACTCAATATTAGATTGATATATGAATATATATGTATATAAAACAATTTCATTCTTCTTTTTGTAGTTGTGCCAAAGATGAACAGTATATTTACGTTCACTTTGTCATCATTTACTTTTACCATATATGGGAAGCACTTTTGCATCAGGCCTAGTGAACGAAGCGCAAAGAAAATAAAATCATTCTTGTTGCCAGATCTATAGTTGGGTGCAAAACTCATCATACTTCAGCCATGCATGAGTAAGTATTCTTTTTAATTGTTCAAATATGACATTTTGGCTCAAAGAATTTACTTTCAGCAACTGATTATATAGTTATTGCTTTCCCCGTTTAGTTAGTTCTGTTTTAATTTCTCTCTATTTGTGCAAGACCTCTTTACTGTAACTTTCAACTGAATTTTACTTACAGGCATAAAATGTTATGCAAAGTATAGTAATGAAATAAAGACTCTGCACCACTTGATATAGACAGTTCTTACACTAGAGATAATATGCAATTACTGTTGTGCTGCCATTTGTATATCATTGTCTATTTAGAGAGCTGTGGATTGCTACACTCAACTATATTACTAATCGAATAACAAAATTCATTGTGCTGGTTACAGATTGCCTAGTTAACAGCTTTCATGGGCGGCAAAAATTTGATTTTCAGTGTTGCATGCAACTACTGACCCAATTTAAAAATTTAAAATTATGGCATAATCTCCTCATTCACAGGCATAATCTTATGTTAAAGTTTTAGTACAACAAGACAAGTATTACAATTAGAAAACCCTTGTGGGTCCGGGGTTAGAATAGGCCCTAGGTATTCCTGCCTGTCGTAAGAGGTGACTAAAAGAAGTCTCACACGTTTTGGCCCTATAAGTTCAGGTCCCATTTTATGGTTTGACCTGCCACTTTCAAAATTCTACAGAAGTGCGGCTCATATGGGGAAGAATACCTTAAATGGTGCACAAGTTATCCATAGTGCCCGTAGCTTCGAACTCCTGAACCTCTTCTCGTCATGGCTAAGCACCTCCACCTGCAATTCAAGTATTTGGGTGAGGACACTTTCTGGGGTATGTCATTTTCTCCTGTTGTCCTCGTTTGCCTGCATGACAATATGGATTTCTCTGTGCCCAATATCCAGCATGGTAGGCAGTCCGTTGTGGTGGGGCCGTCGTGTACCCATTTCATGGTAGCCCCCTGACAACACAGGGATCACACTGCTGATGCCTGAGCTGCAAACTCCCCACGTATGCCAAGAAGTAGATGCCCATTTTCGTGGGGCACCCAGACTCCCGACAGTGACCATCATGCCAGGTAGCCTTCGCTGTGGCTGGGTGGCACCTGCGGGGAGAGCCCTTGATCGGAGTGGTGGTATCAGTGCGGATGACTCGCAATGAAGCAGATGAAGTCATCTCTTGCTGCTGATTGAACGACGCCAGCAGTCTCTAAGAAGAGCAAGAACAAATATGATGCAGACAGATATGACCCTAAATCGTTTTCCTCCATCGGTTCACCTTGGGAGGAACGTAGGACTATAGAAAGAAGAGAGCCATATTCACCTCGGTCTTTAGTCTGTAGCAGAATGGCTGGGGACTCCTTTCTACCTATGGAGCCTCAATTTTTTGTTGAACATCTTGAGGATAAGCTTGGGGAAGTGAAAGTACTGTTCAAGATGAGACATCCCTAGTCCAATCCCAGACATTACTGGTTTATGTTCAGCTGGGTGATATTCCTGTTTCCGTCACTCCCCATAAAAGCCTCAACATAGTCGAGGGGATTATTTTCCATCGCGACTTCCTTTTGCAGTCTGATGACGAGCTCCACGCCAATCTAGAACGGCAGGGTGTTCATTTCATCCGGAATGTTTACAGGGGACCCAAAGACAATAGGGTTGCTACTGGTGCCTTCATCTTGACTTTTGAGGGTGGTTCATTGCCTGAAAAGGTCAAGGTGATGGTTTACCACTGTGGCATTAAACCATACATGCCTCCCCCTATGCGGTACTTTAAGTTCTGGAAATTCGGGCACATGTCTTCTCACTGCACTTGCAGTGCCACATGTCAAGACTGCAGACGTCCACTGCATCCAGATACTCCACATGCGCCTCCTCCCACTTGTATCAGCTGTGGAGAGCACCAGTTCCCTGCTCGCCAGACTGCACAGAACTCCAAAAGAAATGGAAAATTATGGAGTACAAGACTCTGGACCGGTTGACTTACCAAGAGGATAAATGTAAAATTGAAAGATTATACCCCATTTGGTTTACGTCCACATATGCTGCAGCAACTTCAGTATCACTGTTACAAGTGCCAGTAGTTTCACATTCTGTGCCACGAACAGTGGTCCCTCTGGGCCACCAGAATACATCCACCCCCTTGGTGGTAGGGGGCAAATCTTCTGTTGCTCCCAAAGCACTTACTTTGGAAGCAATGCCCCCCCCCCCCTCTTCCCAAATGTCTGGGACATTGGTCCCCTCTCTCCAGCTGGACAAGCAAAAGCGTCCTCCATCACCTCTTGTGCGGAAGGTGGGGAAGGAGTCTCTTGGGACCCTCTCTTCCAAGGTCTCCATTAATGCCACAGCGGACACTAACCAGTGGCTAAATGAGCCAAAAGCTGCTAGACAAAGAGCTTCATGGTCTTCCTCCTGGCGTGAAGCTACTTTGGAGATGTCCTCTCAACAAGCTCTAAAGGGAAGCAAGAGGGCAAGCAATCCAAGAAGAAGACTGCTAAGAAACAGGACCTTCCACAGCCCCCAACACCACCACTCCCTACCAGTTCATCCCTACTGAGGATGAAGTGGAGATCTTTGTGCACCCTGAGGACCTGGATTTCACTGATGCATCATCCACAATAGGAATGATTACCAATACTCAGTCAGTGGCAGCAGGTGACCCTGAGGTGTAACCTGCCTCCTTGTGCACTTCATGCCTTCCCAATCTCACAATAACGTCACCCTCTAGTGGAATTGCGGCAGTTTTTTCCACCATCTGACTGAGCTACAGCAACTGTTAAGCTTTACAGCTGCTTTCTTCGTTGCCCTCCAGGAAACCTGGTTCCTTGCAGTGCGAACCCCTGCCCTCCGTGGCTATAGGGGATATTACAAGAACCGTAGAGAATATAATAGAGCATCAAGTGGAGATTATGTCTATGTCCTGAACTCAGTATGTAGTGAACCTGTGCCCCTTCAAACTACTCTTGAAGCTTTGGCTGTCAGGATAGGGATGACACAGGAAATAACCATCTGCAGCGTATATCTTCCTCCAGATAGTGCAGTACGCCTGAATGTATTGGCTGAACTGATTCACTAAATCCCTAAACCTTTCCTAATTTTGGGTGATTTTAACGCCCAGAACCCCTGGTGGGATGGCACCATGCTTACTGGCCGAGGTAGAGATGTCGAAAATTTACTGTCTCAACTCGACCTCTGCCTCTTAAATTTTGGGGCCCCCACATATTTCTGTGTGGTGTGCATGGTACTTACTCGGGCATTCACTTATCACTTTGCAGCCCAGGACTTCTCTTATCTGTCCACTGAAGAGCCCACAATGACTTGTGTGGTAGTGACCACTTCCCCATCTTCCTGTCACTCCCCTGGCACCATGCCCACAGACGCCTACCCAGATGGGCTTTAAATAAGGCAGACTGGAAAGCTTTCACCTCTGCTGTCACCATTGTATCTCCCCCACATGGTAACATCGATGTTGTGGTTGAGCGAGTCACCAGGATGATCATTTCGCCAGCAGAAAATGTGATCCCTTGTTCCTTAGGGTGTCCCCAGGGACAGTCAGTACCTTGGTAGTTGGCAGAAATCACTGAGGCAATTAAAGAGTGTCGGCAAACTCTACAGTGACATAAGCGGCGCCCTTCCCTGGGGCACCAAATAGCTTTTAAACGGCTCTGTGCCTGCTTTCGCCAGCATATAGAAAGATGGAAACAGGAGTGTTGGGAGAGGTGTGCCGTGGCCATTGGGTGCCATACGTTACCTTCCCAATTCTGGACGAAGATCAGATGTGTTTTTGGGCACCAGACCCCGACATATGTCCCTGGCATTAACATCAATGGCGTGTTATCTGCCGATGCAAAGCCATTGCCGACCACTTTGCCAACCACTTTGCTGAGCACTATGCTCAAGCCTCTGCATCGGAGAATTAACCCTCAGCCTTTCGAACCCTCAGACAGCGGATGGAAGGGAAGCTCCTCTCATTCACTGAAAGTTCACAGTGAACCCTATAATGCTCCATTTACAGCACCTTTACACACTGCCCCAAAACAGCTCCTGGGCCATATTGGATCCACAGTCAGAGGATTAAACATCTCTCGTCGGACTACAAGCGACACCTCCTCATCATCTTCAATTGTATCTGGTGTGATGGCGCCTTTCCATCACAGTGACGGGAGAGCTCCATCATTCCAGTGCTGAAACCCGGTAAACACCCACTTGATGTGGATAGCTATCAGCCCATCAGCCTCACCAGTGTTCTTCACGGGGCCTACTGGCTCCATGTCAGGGCAGTTTCCACCACTGATAGTCTTGTGTTTCTCAAGTCTGCAATCTGAACGGCCTTTTGCAGGTGCCTACACCTGATTGCTGTCTTTATCGATTTACAGAAAGTGTATGAGACAACCTGGCAACATCACATCCTTGCCACTTTATATGAGTGGGGTCTCTGGGGCCCACTCCAGATTTTCATCCAAAATTTCCTGTCGCTCCATACTTTCAAAGACCAAGTTGGTGCCGCCCATAGTTTTCTCCTGTGTCCTGATTATTCCATTATTTCTCCAAATTTATACTAATTACCTTCAAACCGGATATTAATTTCGAAAACTTGCCATTTCAGTTTTTTTCCAGTGGTTGGAATTCATTTGCTCATTAGTCGATTTTAATTGCTTTACATGTTAAAGTTTACAGAAATCATACAAAGTTGCTGGCAACCTGTATGTCAGCAGTTACTCGTTCTCTTTCAGTGTTTCCATTTGTGTTTTTATAGCCGTTGCATAGCTTTGTGATGCCATAGAGAGAGACTCAGATCAGTTGTCTTTGATTTAAATAAAAATGTGCTGGGCCCTTTTGGTGATTCATATCTAACGAATCTCCAGACTTTTTTTTTTTTTTTTTTTTTTTTTTTTTTTTTTTTTTTTTTTTTTTTGGCGCATTTGGTAGTAATGTTGCCATAGTTTACATTTCTGCATTTACTGCATGCGTGTTGGAAAGGCACGAATGCCACTCTAATCCTTGCGTACATGCCGGTGCGTATGTATCAGCATTGGGGGTGGGGGTGCGCTATGTTGCATATATGCTGCATCAGTGTCCACAAATGGAAACTTTTTGATCTTCTCCTTACATTTTACACATTAACTCATTTGTAAAGTAATGAGAAGTTTGAAGCTAAATAGTGATTAAAATATTTTTTTAAGTAATTGAAAGAACCTCTTGCTACAAATTGTTCTGGTACTTACAAATACTTGCTGCTGCTTTGCAATATATGTTTTCCCTTGTGTGCTTCATTCTAAAGAACCACTCTTTTTATGAATGCAGTGCCAAAGTCTGACATCAGATGGGAGAATGATAGGTGATATGAATTTTAAAAAAAACTATTCTTGGTGCAAATAAAGGGTATAAGGGATATATATGTGTATATTGTGATCATTGGTGCCTTAATATCTACCCACTTCTGTGTGTTAGTTGTTTTCCTCTGCATCTAACAGTCCTGAAAACACGTAACATCTGACATTTTCTGCACGGTCATAACTGCATCACTAAGTTTACTACACCTGTCACTATAGACTTACCATTTTTTGCCCACACGTCAGCACCTGACCTGCTGCCCAGGGGAAAATAAGCATTAATGGCATTGCTCTTGCCACATATACTTGGAAGTACTAACCAACCTAAAAACATACTACTACTGATAGTTATAATTATTAGTCTGCATATGAAGTAAATACTGATGTAATGTTGTTCAGTACACTATTCTCAGTTACGAGTAAAAGTATCTGCACTTATACCCCTAACACGCTGTATGTGTTACATGTACTGTGCCAGAATATTCAACTCACTTCTCTCTGGGCTTAAATACCTAAGGAAAAGGAAATTCTGTTCCAAAACTGAGTTTGTGAATGAGCTTACAAAGTTACTTTTATAAACTGTTTCATAGTTTTCAAGTGCTAAAATAACTATAGTGAACACAATGTCAAAATCATTTCATCATTGTGTAGTTTGTATTTAATATTGCACTGATAGATGATTTTGTGTATCCAGACATTTCAGTATGCTGTATGTAAAAGGGAATACAGACATCTAAACATCAGATGTCAAGAAGAGCAAACTGTAAAAGGAGGAATGTCTGGGAAGCAATGCAAGGCTGCAGAATCATGCATTACTGTGGGAAAGCTAGAGGCAGCATAAAGGAAAATTAAATATCTTTGCAGAAAAGACAAGCACATATATGAATATTAAGAGATCATATGTCAAGCCTTTATGTAAAGAAAGGAAGTGTGGAACATGAAAGAAATGCATATAGGGTCTATATAAGGGAAACAAACTTAAAAACAATTTTATAGAAATAGAAGGGGAAATACATAAAGTTGAGATGGAAATATGGTACTGTAAGAAGAATTTGACATAACTCTGAAAGACCTAAATCAAAAAAAGTCCCCTGGAGTGGAAGACATACCTTCAGGTTTCTAGAGATCCTTAGGAGAGCCAGCCATGGCAAAACTTCACTTTCTTGTATGCAAGGTATATCAGACAGGTGAAATAGCCTCACACTGCAAGAAGAATGTAACAATTCCTATTCCAAAGAAGGCAGGTGTGAATATTACTGAAATATCATTTTGATAAGTAATCATAACAAAATGTAACACAAATTATTTACAGAAGAATCAAAAAACTGGGAATGGAAGATCAGTTTGGCGATTGGAGGAAAGTTGGAAGTTGGAACACACTAGGCTGTACTCTTCCAATAGCTTATCTTAGAAGATAGACTGAAGAAAGGTAAATGTACGTTTGCAGCATTTATAGATTTGGAGAGAGAGTTGATGGTGTTGATTAGAGTACATTTTTGAAAATTTGATGGTAATAGGGATAAAATAGAGTAAGAAAAAAAGTGTCTCAACTTGTGCAGAAAGCATTCTGCAATTGAGGGTTGAAAGGCACGAAAGGGGATCAGTAGTTGAGAAGGGAATGGAGACTCAGTTGTAGCCTCTCCCTTATGTTGTTCAGTTCATACACTGAGCAACCAATAAAGGAAACCATGGGCAGAGAATTAAAGTTCGAGAAGAGGAAATAAAAACTTCACAGTTTGCCGACAACTTTGTTATTCTTGCAGACACAGCAAAGGACGTGCAAGAGCAGTTTAACAGAATCGATAGTATCTTGAAAAGAGGCTATAAGAGAAACATCAACAACAAAAATAAGGTTAAAAGAATGTAGTTGAATTAAATCAGGCGATGCTTTAAGAAATAGATTAGGAAATGAAACACTAAAAGTAGTCAGTGAGTCAAACTAGAGAGAGAGTAAAATTTGACTGTAAGAGCAAGAAAAGCCTTCCTGAAAAAGATAAATATGTTAACATCAAATATAAATTTAAGTATTTCCTGAAGGTATTTGTCTGGAGTGTAGCCTTGTACATAAGTGAAATGTGGTACAGAAGAATGTTGAAAATTACATGGGTAGATCAAATAGCTAAGGAGGGTGTACTGAATCAAAGTATGTAGAAAAGAAATTTATGGCACAACTTGATTAAAAGAAGAGATTGGTTGACAGTACACATCCTGAGGTATCGAGGATTGGGAAATTTTCTAATTGAGCAGTCCTGGACAAAAAATTTAAAACACCTCAATTTTGGCATGGAAGGATCATGGACACAAACCCAGAGGACCACACACAAATTAATACATTTATTCAACAATAAATTACCAACAAATAACAATCTGAATAGTTTAAAAGATGTTCAAATGGCAAAGGCTTCAAACAAATAGTTTTTACAGCCTTGCTGACTGCTACCTCCAAATAACATATTAACAAATGTATGTTATAGGCAAAATCTGAAACACACATATATTGGTGAATAATCATTCAACATAATTAAAAGAAAACGTGCTTGACACTTATATAGCCAATCTTAGGGTGAAAATCAAATTAAATTAGGTGAGTTGAAGAACCAGTAATAAAACTTAATATTTGCTAAAAGTTTATGCCCCGGTATGCTGAACAGAATTTTTCACAGAACATACACTTTACCTTAAGGTAGAATTTTAACACTTGGCAATGTAAGTACAATCAGCTGACACAGAGCCCCATGGAATTACAATCTAGGTGTAACCTTTCATAACTTGCTTCAAGCATTATAATCATTTAAACTCAAGATGAACTACAAGGAGAGCAATGGTACTAAAATAAGTGGACCAGGACAATAAGAATGTCTAAAAGATATTGTACCAACAAACACACAATGAATTTTAAATAATTTAACCACTGTTCTTAAAACAACACATTCTTAACCCAGCAAAAGCTTTAGGGCCAGTCAAGTTCATGCACTTCAAAGCCCAGACACAAACTCAGATGTTCAGAGCACAAATGAGCCTCTTGTCCCATTGCTAGTGAAAAACCATTTGCATGCAGACATGACACTCACCATGTATTGAAGTGTTCTTTTGCTCTCCATCAACAGACATATCTTGGGAAGCACCCACAGCAGGTGATTAATATGGGGAGTGGCCGAAAACACTGTCTGATGTTTCTGATTGCCGAAGTGCAGCATCTCTATTAATAGGCTGTATCTGGTAGCAGTCCACTATGGCTACCATGGTTACCAGCAAGGTGCACTATGTCAGTCAAGGAACAACACCATACAACCAACTATCAGAGCAACACCAGACAACTCCCACAGGATCTTCCCTGAACTCTCAATTACAACAACAACAACAACACAACAACAACAATAGACTCGGCAGTGCAGAAACTATTTGTCTGGCGTCACATAGAGCACTGCTCGCAGATGGGCCCAAGAGACCGCTTAGCTGGACTGCGTATGCTCCTTTATTTTGCAGAATTGCGACTCATCACCTACTAGTGAGGCAGCAAGCTAGCAAGACCTTGAGGATTGTCCCAAGATCTTTGACAGTCGATCACAGATAATATCATTAATGATTAAGGATTGATAAATTTTCTAGTGGAAGAAAGTAAGGGCATAAAAATTGGAGGGAGACCAAGGCTTGAATACAGTAAAAAGGTTCAATGGGCGTAGGTTGCAGAGATGAAGAGGCTTGTACAGGATATACTAGCATGGAGAGCTGCCACGTACCAGACTTTGAACTGGAGATAACAACAACAACAACACAACAGTCGAGCAGTCCTTTAAAGCAGCCCGTCTAAATAAGGTATTTAGAGGGGAAAAAAAGGCTTCCTCTCAGACCTGTAATCTCAGCAATTCTGTCCTTGTTTATGATCTCTCTCCCCACCCTGAACCCTTTTCCTGTATTTTCAGCTGTCAGTTCACCTAATTTTTCTTTCCTCTGCTACAAAGTGTAGGCCGAGTCTTGTGAATCCTTGTCACTTACTGCAGGAACTGGCACAGAACCAATGTAAGCCCTTCCCTATCTCAGTAATAACCCCACCAGTTCCTGGTTAATCTGCCAGGTGGATTTGTTCATACAGGGTAGATTGTGCCACAGCAGAAACTTAACTAAGCCCACAGTGTGTATAATGTTCTTGCACCTAGCTTCTCCAGGTCCCTCCTGATACTGTATTCTCTGTCCTTTCCAGACTGTTGCTTGCACCCTCAACTATCAGTACCTAATTCTCTTCATTCAAATCCACAGTCAGTGTCTCAATGTCCTTGTACTATCTGATCAAGGCTAGCACTAGGTTGTATGATACTTGTGGCATGGTACCCTTGGAATATGCTCACTATTTTTATATACTTGAATTTAGCATATTTCCTGACAGTACTCACTTGTCCGTGGATGTTTATAAGATGATATTTGCCTTTTTTTGTGTTCGCTTCAGTCGTCTAGTGAAAGTATGATTCCATAATGCTGTTTTGTCGGCTGCAGAAATGTCCTGGTTCAATGCGTTTGCCTCAGTTTTGGTGCTTCAAATACCATTTTTCCGAATGTGCTTCCTTCTTGATGTTTATATAAAAAAGTAGTAGAATAACTCATTTTAGCTGGTCACTTGCAAATTATTATAACGGGGACCTGTACATTGTTCCACAGTCACAAACCGAGTGTTCACTGCTGACTGACTATGGTCAAAGACGACTCCAGTGTCAAAGACATTTCACACAACACACAAGCTTCCACTTGTAACCAGTCTCTTTGATATTATTCGTCACACCTACTAATATTAATCAATATGCTGTGACTCTCGAACATATAAGCAAATTAGCATAAAATAAGGCAAATTACAATTCACAAAAAAATATTCTGACAAAAATATAAGAAAACATTTACAACCTCCCTCATTAGATTTGGTATCAACAAATCCGGTAGAAAGTAGCACATCTCCCAGATCCATTACACCCTGAACCTAGTTTTTCCAGCAGCTGTTAGCCTATTCCCTCTACCAAGACTGCTATCTAGCTGACTTAATTTAATCTGCAAACTGTCTCTTAAATTCTTATTTATGATCTGCTGTGTCCTACTTTTTTAAAAAGCTGAATGAGACTTCTCCCCTTCAATTCATAACAGGCTGTATCTGTTCTTTATCTCAACAGTAATAGAACTGTCCAAACTGTTCCTTCTCCCTCCCCCTCCCCACCCCCTCCCCTTTCCTGTTACCTTTCCTCTCCCACCCCCCCCCTCCCCCCTTTACCCTGCCTCCACCATCTCTAAATCAGTTTTCATGGCCTCAGCCTTTGCCTGAAGTGTGGAAATCTTCACCTCTTGTACTGTGATTTTCCTGTCTTCAACACATGACCTACATATCCAAGGAAGAACATCACTAGGAACCCCTTCCTCTGTTCCACTGCATTAGCCCCAGTGAAACTGCAATTCATTGAAATTCTCCACTCACCAGCTCCAAACTATTAAATAATCTACAGCAGCATGGTCATTCATCACCCATGATCATAGTATCATAAATAATTATGTAGATATATGTGTTTGTACACATTATTGACCTCTTATCAGGTGTGTTCATACTTGTAAATACGCATAAATAAATTTTGCATTCCCGGTCACAACTTAATACACAGAATAACCTTGTGTAATTTTTATAAAAATCAAACATGCCTCAATTTCTTAATATAAACAATAAGTACTGTGACACTGCTGTTTCACATCCCGCCTGTCATTCCCTGGTAATCTTTCAAGAATTCCACATTTCTATCCAGGCCTCACCTTCCTTCTATAAATCGCTGCCCAGTGAGTCGAATGCCACTCCTATGCGACACACAACTATCTTTAACCTGAAAACCGATCCAGACCATATCCTTTCTGCAGACAGTTTTTGCCATCCCAAAACCTGACACGTAAATCCATATCCCTCCCATCCTAACACCAGCAATTCCCTACACTTCTACCTTTTACCAACTTCCCAACCTCCATAAACTTTACCCCATGGACTACTGCCTTTGTTGACCAACTCCTCCAAACCACTGTCTGTAATCTCCCATCCTACATCCAAGATATTGCTCACTTCCTTCATAGACCCTATCACATTACCACTAAACTCCTTGTTGGTCACTGTGGATACGACATGCTTGTACACCAGCATTCCCACACTACCTTTCTCAGCATTCCCCACCACCTCTTTCTTAATCCTCCAGGTCAGGCACATCCTGACACACAATTATTTCACTTTGAAGGCCATATGTATAAACAAGTCTGTGGTACTGCCATGAGTACTCACATGACACCATTCTATTTGAACTTATTTATGGGTCAGCTGGATGAATCCATCCTATCCAGTCAGAAACAAAACCCCTTGTCTGGTTCAGATATATTGATAATTTTTCATAATCTAAACTCATGGCAAGGACAATATTTGCTCTTTCCCCATATATTCAACAACTACTCCCAAATCCACTTCACATGGCTCCACTCAACGCAAAGAGACACCTTCCTAGATGTCAACCTCTACCTCTCAGATGGCTCCATAAATATCAAGTGCACCAACCACAAATGATACCTCCACTTTGACAGCTATCACTTGTTCCTTGTAAAAAGTCTCTTGTTACAGCAGTGCCATGTGTGGATGCAACATCTGCAGTGGTAGGCAGGGGTTGTTGAAATATACCGATAACATTACCAGAATGTTTACTGACGTACAATATCCTACACAGCTCACACATATGCAGACCTTTTGTGCGACCTTTTCCTCTGGTACTAGAAAATGTGTTAACCAGCCACTGACCGACACTCCTCTGATTACAAAATATAACCCTGGCCTTTGAAAGCTCAACTACACCCTCACCAGGGTTTCGACTACCTCTTGGCATGCTCTGAGGTGAGGGGAATCTTACCAACATCATCCAAAGTTGTGTTCGACCACACATTCAACCTACAGAATATCCTTGCCATGCTATTCCAGTCCCGAACCCTATGGGTAATTCCCTTGTGGATGACCCAGGTGCAAAACCTGTCTCATACAGCCAACTACCAACAATGCAGTCCAGTCACAGGCACTTCCTGCCCAATAAAAGGCAGAGGCACATGTGAAAGCAGCCATGTTATATGTAGGATATTCTGCAATTACTGCACAGAATTATATGTGGACATGACAACTAACAAACTGGCTACTCAAAGGAATGGTCAGTGCAAAACTGTGACAAACCAGAAACTTGTTCATCAAGTTGTCAAACCTGCTGTACACAACAACAAAAGTGACTTCAGTAGCTGCTTTACTATGCGTGCCATATGGATACTCTCTCTCTCTCTCCCTCCCTCCCTCCCTCCCTCCCTCCCTCCCTCCCTCCCTCCCTCCCTCCCTCCTCCCACCTCCCACCTCCCACCCCCCCCCCCTCCCTCCTTCTGTATATTTCTTATGTACTCTACCCCCTCAGAACTCCTTTCATTTTGTTGTGCACCCACTGAGTCATCTGTCTTTTCTGCTGTTGTCTCAAACTATCGTGTTACCCCTCCTTGCCTTGTGCATCCTTCTCAACTCCGTCCCCACATGCATCAGCCCAAGCAACTACTCTCAATAATTAATCTGTGTCATTACGGCTGTGGTAGTGTGTGTTTGTGTGTCTGTGTGATTATGTGTGTGAATGTGTGTACTGTATGCTAGAAGAAGAGAGATACCCCAAAATCTGGTGAATATTGTGTTCTACTACATGTGTCTATGAGTTACACATCAGTCAGCAGTAGGCTAGTGGTTGTCTTTCCCTAATTTTATGTACTTTTCCGTCGAGGTATTTCCATTATTGTTGAGCACTGAATGAAATCTAATGTTGACACTGTTTTTTTTTCAGTTGTTTAAAAATAGTCTAAGCACCTATAAGTTCATCTATGGGACAAGAAAAAACAGCATCGTTCAAGGCACAGAAGCTCAATAATGTTACGAATGGCTAGCTAATACTAACTGCTACCTACAGCAGGTGAAATTCTATGTATTGGTGATAAGCACACAAAGCACAAAAAACTGTCAAATCTTTCAGAACTATTAGCTTCTTCTCCGGAGAGAGTGTGTGTGCCCGTCCCCCCTCTCCCCCCCCCCCCCCCTTCTGCTTTCTGGAGATACCTTTATGGATTATGGATGGTGTGGGGAGACAGCTTGAAAGACATTTTGAGTCACGTTTATGAGGCATATTTAAATGGTGCACTTTATAGAACATGCATGTGTATCAGCATTATCTTGGTTTGAGTTCCAGTCTAGCACATAGCCTGAACTTTGTCACAGTTAGTTACATCTGAAAACAAATGTATTACAATCAAATAATACATCTCCTACATTTGTGGATTGTTTAGGTGATCTATGTATAAACCTAATATTCTTTCCAGAAAAAGTAACTTAGTGTTATGGGATTCCCAGCAGATTGTAGTACCCAGTGAGCATACCATACAAATTGATGAACAGACATTACACATATGCCCTCTCTCACAGTGTGACACTGACAAAAATCAGTTATGTTAGACATAGAGGAACATGCAACAATCAAGGCTGGTCAAGCCAACATTCATGACAAATGGCACATACATATATGACAAAAATGTTGTTGGCCCATGGTTCCAATGACCACTTTCACTCTAACTTCCAAAAAAAGATTACCCTAGATTTCTACTACATGTATTTTTGATCATTAATTTCTCAACCATGATTTGAACATTAATTTCTCAACCATGATGCAAGATGTGCAGCTGATGACGATAAAAATGATAATCATCTACGTGCTCAGGTTTTACCAACATGACGGAATACACAGTGTTGTCTGCGCATGATAATACAGCTACGTGTAAGTTAGGGCAATGAGAGACTGGTTGCAGTAGTCCTGATCAATGCCCAGCTCAATTACCAAATGTGAAGACAGTGAGCAACTTCTTAGGGAATATGTCCGGAAATTAGTTTTTGATATTGCAGTCATATATTGATTGGGAGGATAGCAACAAGCACAAAAGTAATACTATGGGCTCCAAGGATGCCAAAGGATGAGGATTATAAAGGGTGTCCAAGGGCTCTAGCTGGAAGGTAATAACCATATGCTTACAAGCCCATGAATCCCAAAGCCCAAACTATACTTTCATTCCTCTAGATAATACATTCTGGGAAAGGAACAAAAAAAAACTCTTCACGTCTGTCACTCAATTCTCTTACATGTGATCTAGTAGAAAATTTGCATCCTCATTAATTGGGTAGTAAGCAGGTTTAATTGAACTGAAACGTACCAACAATACCAGGACCTTGCCAGTTTGCAATTGGAGAGAGATTCGGTGACCTTACTGGTCCAGATAGCATTTGGCAAGCAACCATTTGCAGATGAGCATTATCTTGCTGAAATGCAAGCTCTGGATGGCTTGCCATGAAGGGCAACAAAATGGGGCACAGAATATCATTGACATACTGCAGTGCTGTTGGAGTGCCATTGATGACAACCAAAGCGGCCCTGCTATGAAAAGTGAGGGACAGACTGGTTGGTATAGTGTTGCCCACCATAAGGTCCAACAACCAGGGGTGCTATTTCATTTCATAGAAGGACCCATTTAGTCACCATCACACCACAGCACAGTGATACACTGACGATAATCTACGCCCCATTTTGTTGCCCTTCAGGCAAGCCATCGTGGGCTCACATTTCAGCAAGACAATGCCTGCCCACACATGGCAAGTTTCTACTGCTTGTCTTCACGCTTGTCAAACCCTACCTTGACTTGCAAGTTTGCCAGATCACTCCCCAATTGAGAATGTTTGTAGCATTATGGGCAGGGCCCTCCAACCTGCTTGAGATTTTGATGATCCAACATGCTAAATAGACAGAATCTGGCACAATATCCCTCAAGAGGACATCCAACAACTCTATTATTCAATTCCAAGCTGAATAACTGCTTGCCTATGGGCCGGAGATGAACCAATGTATTATTGGCTTGCTCAATTTATAAAGCTCTCTCTCCTGAATAAATCATCCAGTTTTTTCTGAAATTGTAATCACTTGTTTGTCTGTACATGTACATCACATCTAAAGATTTCCGTTCCATGTCTGTAATTCCTTCGTGGTGCGTTTTTTGTACTTTCGTTTTTTCAATTTTCGTGTTAGTGTGTTTTTGCAATATGAAGGAAGAGAAGGAACCTTCAAAATTATTTACACGCTGTCTGCATAGAAAGAAAGTTCCTCAAAAACTGAAGAATTATTTCACACGAAATGGACACTAAAATTACCACCAACCACATAAACCAAACATTACATTATGAAAAGAAGTGAGCTGGTTTTGAAGTAGATATAACATAACTGACTGAAACTATTACAGTAAATTGCTGCTACAACTGACATTAATACGTTTTGAGATAGCCTTAAATGACTCAGCTAAACTTCTATAATAGATCTTGAGAAACAAGGCACTAATTCAATCTATGTTAATATAAAGAAGAATGTATATTTCAAGGAATTCTCTTCATCAGTACATTGAGAAATTCTAAACTGGAAGAAGAAGCAATGTGTGACAATGGAACATATCTAAACCATTTTCACCAGTGTAGAGGAACTTCAACAAGTAGAAGAAATTAATAGAAAAAGTTTGATAGGACCCTAGAAAATCAATAACAACAATAAATGAATAATTGGCACATCAAGAAGAAAATAGGCCTTATTAACTATGAAGTCACGGAGGCAATTGATGAGTTTTTGTACATAAGGCAGTTGAAAACAACAATTTGACTGAACAAATAGAAAAAAGAAACATAGGAGTAAAAAATAGGCTGGAGTACTTTAGTAAACTAAATAAGGTTTCGAAAATTAGTTAACTAAATAAGTTTCCAAAAATTAAGATTCCATTATGTCTATAAAAAAAATAAAAAAAAAAAAAGAGTTTAAAATGTGTGCACTAACAGTTTTCATTTCGGACACCAAGAAATGAACTACTAATGCAAAAACCATTCAGAAACTTTTCTGTTCAGTGAGTAATGGAGAGATTCATGTCGGGAATTATTAGAAGAGATAGAAAAACCAAATAAAGGAATCAGGAAAATGAATTGGAGGTGGATCAGAGGAGGAGTGAAGTAAATGAACTGAAACGTGCAGGTGGCTAGGGCCTCCCATTGAGTAGACCATTTGCCTGGTACAAATCCTTTTAGTTGATGCCACTCCTGCGACTTGCACCTCAATAAGGATGAAACAATAATGAAGGTAGCACAACACTCAGTCCCTGAGTTGATAAAATCTCTGACCTGGCCAGGGATTGAAACTGGGCCTATTGTAAGGCATTCTGCTAAGCACTCAGCTATGGAGGCGGACAGTTGCAAAGCGAGCAGATAGCAGATGGACTAACGTTCTTTTCTAAATTCCCAAACATAACAAAAGACTGAGATGATTACCTAATGGAAGGTGCACAGATGACATTGAAACCTATGCAGGAGCAACACAGAGATGAATAGCTGGTGACTGATGCAATGAAAAGTGCACAGGGAGCCTTTATTCAACAGTGGATATCAAATGACTGGTAATTATGAGGCTGTGATTCACAGAAACAGTACATTCATATCATACCCCACAAAATATAGATAAGGTAAACAGTTTGTTTGTTTTGTTTTAGACCATAAAAACAACTATAGTAGGATAAACAATAATACAAAACACCATACTATGATTTGACACAGTGGCCTAATGATTAAAGAAGCCTCTGTGGATTTGTGTTCGACCACAGTATAAGATTTTTCTTGTTGACAAATCCTGAGTTTGAAAATGAAGTTTTGATCTCACTTATTACAGTCAAGGGGCTCAGCATTCGTTTGCTGGGTACTGGCTTGGCGACCCCGGGGTTCCTGAGCTGGGGACTGGTAAGCGCCGCCAGTCCTCTGTCACCGTAAGCTCTGAGCATACTTCAACGACCACCGTACGGCGCGGCGGTGGAATGTTGTGTGTCTCAGGGAGTGGGGATCGTGGCTTGACCGCCCGGATCATGAGGATGGAATAAACCTCTATAAACAACCCCTCAATCTCAAGGTGTGCTGCGCGCTGATGAGATGCATGGCTGTTGAGGTGGAACAGTCGTTAGCGGGCAACCTCTGGGGAACCTGCCGCACCTCAGTTGTACAAGGCACGCGGGGCTCTGTCTAGGGGGACTTGTAGTTCCTTAGCTGCTCGTAGGACCAAGATGGATCCTTCGAAATCCTCTTTTCTTCCTCCCAGCGGAAAGGGTGGGCCGCTGGAAGGTTCGAACACCCAGTTCTTAAGAGGGCCCGTGCAGTCAGTCCCCCTGACTCCGGCACTTCTTTGACAAGTCCAGTCTTAGGTAACAGAATGCATTCTGGTAATCTGAATGTGTTTCTCATTGTGAAACGGAAGGAGGGTAGTTTCGAGAAGGTTTCGTCCTTCTATATACAAAAGGGATTGAAGGGAATCTGTGGCTCCTTAAAATCGGTGAAGCGCTTACGTAATGGGACCTTGCTAATGGAAACTTCCACTTCCTAGCAAGCAACTAACCTCCAATCTGCTAAATGCCTTGGAGAGTATGCCATAGACACTGAACTGCACAGCACCTTGAACTACAGCAAAGGTGTTGTAACATGTCGGGATCTAGTTGACATTCCCAAGGAAGAACTGCAACGTGAGTGGGCTCCGGAAGGTATCGTTGATGTCCAACACATCATGAAGAGGGTTGATAGCACTCTTGTCAAGTCCGACTCCTTTATTCTGACCTTCAGTAGCACAAAACTTCCTGAACATGTTAAAGGTGGCTTCCTTCGCCTTAGTGTGAGGTCTTATTTCCTGACCCCAATGCGCTGTTTTAAATGCCAGCGTTTTGGGCATACCACCTTAGGCTGTAAAGGCGAAGCGACTTGTCGAAACTGTGGTCAGGATGTTCATGAAGGAGTTGGTTGCTCGTCTCCGGCTAAATGTATTAATTGCTCTGGGAACCACCCTGTTTGGAGTAGGGACTGCCGAATATTTTTAGAGGAACGCAAGGTCCAGGAAATAAAAACAACCAAGTGTATCCCCTATGGTGAGGCCAAGAAGATCTATAAGTCGATGCAACCTCCCACATTTGCTACATCTTTTGCATCCCTGGTTCAGAAGCCTACTCCAAAAGTCGATGCCTCAACGCAGACTGAGGTGGTGAGCGTTGGCAATAACACCTGCAGCTGTCAGTGCACTTGCAACGCAGCCAGTGTTTCAGAGCCAGTAGCCCCTACTCGAACGGCAGACAAAGGTACAGTGGCGAACTTGGGCCAGCCCCTGACGCCTCCAACAGCTGAGGCTGTTCCCAAGCCCAGTGCGCCAATTACCACTCCCACATCAGCTCCCCCAAAGTCCACCAAATCACAGAAAGCTACTGTACAGCAGCAACAGCGGGTCAAATCCCGTGGTAAACCATCTGACCATGCGGATGTTGTTTTACGTGAGGCTTCATCTGACTCTTCCCCAGAATTGATGGAGTACGATGTATGTGTGGGGCAATCATCTCATCCCACGCCTGCCCCTCCACCTGCTGCGGTCTCCCCGCCCCGTCGGAGAGACAGGATGAAGATGCTACCCCCAACATAGATGGCTCCCATACTTCAGTGGAACTTGCAAGGGTTCAGGACGCATGTGGAGGAACTTCGTCTACTCTCTCAGGGTAGACCACTGTGTCTCTGTCTCCAGGAGACGTATTTCCATCCATCATACTCCCCTGAGATACGAGGCTATACACTCCACAAAAAGGACGACCTGCGTGGAGAGAGAGCTAGAGGAGGCGTAGGTATTTTCGTCAGGACAGACTACCACTCCTCGCCTCTCTCACTTACGATGACTTTACAGGCCGTCGCTGTGTCCGTGCACGTACGTCATCCATTGACTGTATGTTCACTTCACTTGCCCCCACATGATGCTCTTGATGAAGCAGCCCTCACCGACCTTCTTACACAGCTCCCCCAGCCATTCATTATTTGTGGTGATTTTAATGCCCACAATGTGCTTTGGGGCTCTGCAATTACCTGCCCCAGGGGTAGAGCAATTGAGAGGCTTCTCCTGTCATCCTGTGCCTCCTTGCTCAATGGAGGACAGAGTACTCATTTCTGCACGGCAACTGGGTCGTTCTCTGCCATTGATCTCTCGCTTTGCTCTCCAGCTCTTGCCGCCAGTGCTCACTGGGAAGTGGTCGCTGACTTGCATGGCAGTGATCATTTCCCAATCTGGATTCACCTGCCAGATGGCGTGGGCCCCGAAAGGAGACCACCACGATGGGTTCTCAGTGGAGCTGACTGGACACATTATAGCCAGTTGGCCCAATTCGAACACTGTGCGAATGTTGAGGTGTGGGTGGATCATATTACCAAAACGGTCCTCCACGCCGCTGCAGCATCCATTCCACAGTCCACAGGCCACCGGAAGAGGCCACCTGTGCCTTGTTGGAGTGCCGAATGCCGCTCTGCAATCAGGACCAGGCGTGCGGCTCTGCGTCGGTTCAAGTGTCGGCCGACTGCTGAGAATCTTGCAGCCTTTCGGGTGGTGAGGGCAAGATGTCGCCGCAATATCTTGAGAGCAAGAAGAGGTCGTGGCAAAAGTTCCTGAACACCATTAATCGTTCCACCAAAAGTTCCATTGTGTGGGAGACCATCAGGAGAATTTCTGGCAGAGGAGGGAGGTGCCCCATAGCTGCTGTAATGAATAACGGCACTCTCCACACGGATCCGCGAGACATTGCCCAGACTATGGCAGTGTATTTTGCCACAGTTACTGCAACAACCAGTCAGGATCCAGGTTTCCAGCGCCATAGAGCGGTTGCTGAGAGATGTAGTCTGAACTTCCAGTCCACCTCTCATGAAGTTTACAACTGCCCATTTTCTATGTGGGAGCTGGATTCTGCATTGTCTGAAGCTCGTGACACATCCCCTGGTCATGACAGGCTCCATTACAGTATGCTATGGCACCTCACAATGCGCAACAGAGAAATCCTCCTCGCACTTTTTAATGCCATTTGGGCATTGGGTCACTTTCCTGACGCGTGGCGTGAGGCAGTTTTAATCCCTTTTTTAAAACCTGGGAAAGACCGCACGAGCCCAAGTAGCTACCATAGTGTTGCCCTCACTAGTTGCATAGGGAAGACCTTGGAGCGGATGGTCAACCGCCGCCTTGTCTGGATGTTAGAATCCCGGCAACTCCTTAGTCGCTTTCAGTGTGGGTCCAGGAGGTTTCGTTCCACCTTCGATAACCTTGCCCTCCTGGAGGCAGCTATACAACAAGCTTTCCTATGCCATCATCACCTTCTAGGTGTATTTTTCGACATTGAGAAGGCCTACGATACCACTTGGAGGCGTCTCATCCTGGAGCAGCTTCACGAATGGGGTTTTCATGGTTGTCTTCCTCTTTTTATTCAGTCTTTCCTCTCGCTACGATATTTTATATACCGAATTGGTGACGTCCTGTCTGATCGCTTTGAGCAGGAGAACGGTGTCCCTCAGGGTAGTGTTTTAAGTGTGACTCTCTTTGCCATCGCTATTAATAACATTACGTCCATAGTGAAAAGTCCTGTCCAGTGTTCTTTGTTTGTGGATGATTTCTCTTTGTTTTGCTCTTCTTCAAGCCTTGCAACGACAACTCGTCAGTTGCAACTTACGATTAGGCGTTTGGATGACTGGGTGCAGAAGAGTGGTTTTAAGTTTTCCACCGAGAAGTCTGTATGCGTTCTTTTTAACCGTTCTCGTTCGATTTTAAACTTTCCTGAGTTGCGGTTGAGGGACACTATTCTTACTTTTACAGACACGGTGAGATTTCTGGGGCTCATTTTTGACTCGAGGCTCACGTGGTTACCTCATCCTAAAGACCTGAAACAGCGGTCGCTTCAGGCTTTAAGTATTTTAAAATGTCTTTGCCACAGTACATGGGGAGCTGACAGGACTTGTCTGCTCCAGTTTTACAGGGCATTTGTGCGATCTCGGCTCGATTATGGGTGCACGGTGTATGGGTCTGCGAGGCCTTCTTACTTAAAGATGTTGGACGTTGTGCACCATGAAGGGCTTCGGTTGGCCACTGGGGCATTCCGAACTAGCCCCATACCAAGCCTCTGTGCAGAGGCAGGTGAACCGCCACTTCATATGCGGCGACGGCTATTTACGGTATGCCAGGCGTATAAAACTTTGTCCACACCTGCATACCATACCGTTGCTCAGCCTCCTCTGGCACGGTTATTTCATAACCGGCAAGGTGCGACACAGCCCTATGGGATTCGCGCACAGGATTGCCTCGCTGCGATGTCTATGGCTGGTCTTTGTGTTTTACGTCGCGGTTGGAGCAGATCTCCACCTTGGCTCCTCCAGAGACCCAAACTTATTTTACATTTGACTCGTTTTAAGAAAGATGGCATGCCAGATTTTACATTCCAGTCACTGGTTTTTAACATTTTAGATGTGCATCACGGTTTCACTGTCGTTTACACTGATGGCTCCAAACAGGAGAATTTCCTTGGCTGTTCTGTGGTGTTTCCTGATCATGTTACTCGGATTCACCTCCCTGCTGAATATACCGTTTTCGCAGCGGACCTCCACGCGATCCTGAAGGCACTGGAGCAGATGCATCGTGTTCAGGGCGATAGATTTCTTCTCTGCTCCAATTCTCTTAGTGCCTTACAATCACTGCAGAACCTATACCCAACTGAGGAGATGGTCCAGCTGATATATGACCAACTGTACTTGCTCCAACGGCGGGGTAAAGAGGTATCCTTCTGCTGGGTGCCTGGTCATGTCAGCATATGGGGCAATGAACAGGCCGATCGGGCTGCCAAGGAGGCCTGCAGAGAGCAGGATGTGGACCAGTGTCCTATCCCCTTGAAGTCAGTTATTGCTGCACTCCACAGGAAGTGCATGGAGTTGTGGGAGGACGAATGGCTGGCGGTGACGGCCAATAAACTGCGGTTGGTAAAGTCAACCACTCGGCCATGGCGTTCCTCCTGCCGGTTGCTCAGGCGGGAAGAGGTGGCCTCACACGTCTTCGGATCGGGCACTGTCCTCTCACACATAGCTTTTTATTACGGCGGGAGGATCCTCCGTTTTGTGACGCTTGTGGTGTGCACATCTGTGTCCGGCACATTTTAACAGACTGCATTTTATACCGTGATGCAAGGGCAGAAGCACAAGTTGATGAGGATCTGCCTTCTGTTTTAGCTAATGATGAGACGAGTGTGCCTAGGGTTTTTAAGTTTTGTGATGTGTCTGGACTCTGGCCTAAACTTTTAGGCTGGAGGTTTTAGTGTATTGCAGAGTGGCTGACTCCTCCCCTTTTTTCCTTGTGGTCAGCCAGCCACTTCCATCTGCTACATTGTTTTAGCTCCCTCTATCATTTTCTTCCTGTGTTGTCCATGTTTTACTGCTGACACCCTGCTTCATCCCACGCTTCGGTGTGGGTGAGCACATATTTTTCAATGATTGTTACCCGTGTTTTATGTTCCGTTTTATATTCCTGTTCTGGGATTTTTCTTGACACCCGTCTCCCTATGTTACTGAACGGGCGCTGAAGACCTTGCTGTCGTGCGCCCAAAAACCCCTCTACTACTACTACTACTACTACTACTACTACTATTACAGTCAGTAACAAATAACAAAAACCATGTTTGTTTACAATACCACAAACATATAAATCTTATGTTATAATAAAAAATTAATGTAAAATCTTCCTAATAATGTAAAGTCCTTGGGGGAATTAAATTGTTTACTTTATAGCTCTGAAGTTTTGTACAGGACTAAGCACCTCAACTATTCAGCGGGTTCAGATGTGACTAATGGCATTGTAGACTTACATGATGGCCTGTTGGATTTCTTCGTTGGAAGGACAAGAAGAAGGAAGGAGAGAAAAATTGGATTTTGTGTCCCATCAAACAAGGTCTCTACAGATGGAGTGCTGAAAAGGATTTTTGAATGAAAGTATTTTTGTAAACATTTTGCATTATGTAGGGGCAATAAACAAGGGGTGTTCAAAAAGAAACGAGCCAGAGGCATAGTTACAGAAACCAGCACTTGTATGTTAGAAGTATTGACCCCAGCTGTTGAGACACTTGTTCCACTGTGATACAAGGGGGTGAATGGCTCCCATAAAATTCCTGGGGCTGCGATTTTAACCAGTTCTGCACATACTGCTGGACATCGTCATCTGAGGCGAATCGTTTGCCCCTCAGCCTTTTGAAGGGGACCAAAAATGGCATAATCAAAGGGAGAGAAGTCGTGCACAGATCTTCAGATAGCCAGGCAAAGCAGTAATGTGACCCACATGTTCTTGTGTAATGCAGATTGTGCTTGCAGCTTCTCTCTGAGTGATACAACGATCATCCTGAATCAATCTGCAACATTTTCCTTGTGAAACTCGGTGGTCGCTGTCACAAGACGTCCAACTCTTTGTTTGTCACGCAGGTCAGATGTTCCTGCCTCAACATTTTTAAACTTACTCACCCAATGATGCACAGTGCTCACATCAATACAGTCACCATAAACTGCTTTAATTCTCTGATGAATCTCCTTTGGGATGACACTTCTGCTGTCAAGAATTCAGTGACTGCACATTGCTTAATTTGCATTGACCGACCATCTGCACACGGTTCCATACTTAACACTGTAACAACACAACTGTTCAATGCTAAGGCTTCCTGCCAACTGGAGCTGTAGAGAAGAGGCTGTGGAACAAGCCAGTACCTGCCGTATACCGATGCTGCCAACTGTTGAAGAGTTACGAAGGTGGAGGCATTACTTTTCAGTCAACCCTCATAAATAAGATTCTATTTGGTGTTTTGGTTGGCGAAGAAATGTTTCCACTGCAGAGAATGAGTAAAGGTAAGGAGGTCCCTTACAAGTCCAGTATGGTTGAACTTAAGTTTTGGGCCAAAGGGGAGGTCTTTATGAAGTATTGAGTTTCATTGTAAAAGTGACAACAGTGTTGTGGAATGGGTGTTCTGGAACAGTGTGTTCATGGAAGGTGGAGGAAGTTTTGGGGATGTGGAGGGTGGAATAAGTCAGCAAGATGGGTGTCCAAATTAATGGAACTGTGCTCTATTAATACTCAGTGCGGACTGACTTTAAGAAAGATTATTCATTGAAACCTAAAGAAAGACTGATTGTAGCTCTGTCACCTGTTTCTATTAAAAAAAACTGGTGTAGGAAGTATCTTTTCAGAATGTTATAATACAGAGCAGTTACATATTCAGAACAACAGAAAAGACGAGAATAATAGGTCATACTTATAGGTATCTGCAAACAAAGTTATTTCATTTAACTATAAACCTTATAATCTTTAAATGGCATTAGACTAGGTTCTGTTTTGATGAGCGGATTTTAGCATGGCCACCAAGATTTTTTTGCAGAAACTCAGACTGTCCACTCATGATTGGACACTCATGAAAGTAAAATGAGAATATTCTGGCAATTGGGACTATCGATGCCTTGTTTGAAAGGGGGTTATGGTTGGGAATAGGGAAGATTAAAAGGAAAGTGTAGGTCACTCAGATTCCAGGATGTAGTGAGGAATACAAGTGACTTGCCCTCTCTTTTTTGCAACTTTCTTCAACATACCCCCACCCCACAAAAAGAGAGAGAGAGACACACAGAACTAATAGTTGCAGAAGCCAGACAAATTTCATGTACTAATATTGTTATTTCCTCAAACTAATTCATTGTTAAATGATGTATATGGGAGATACTCTGGTGCAGGAGTTCATTGTGCCACACCAAGTGGAGCATTTCATTGTAATTCTTGTTACCTGTTGCAGATTTTGGTTGTACAGCAGTCTTTTGTCTTGGCCAGTGTGGTGTGCTGTGAATAAAAGGTGTGAAATCCTTTTTTTAAGAGAACACAACCCAATAGAATAATGTAATGCTCCTGCTCTTCTCAACTGTTAAATATATTTATACTTCCATTGTAATAGCAGTGTATTCCAAAATAACAAGTTTGTTGTAATGTTATAAATGTTACCCAAGAGAAGCATAATTTTTACATGTCTCCATTAGATGCCTGGTTTTGTGTTGTCTGTATGTCACCTGTGAAGCTGGTGATTTGATGTGCATGAATTATCATGTATGACATATTTTGCAGTTTTTAGGAAATTAAAAAAAAACTGTTAATTCCAGATAAATATTGTAAAATAAAAATGTAATAGCAGAAATGTATTGTTTATGTATACAGGCTGTCAAAACTACTTGGTTGTGTTTTTGGTAATGATAAGATTGTCCATAATCCAAAACTTGTACATAAGAAAATTATAGCTAGACACAAAATAATATTTATTATAAATGATTACTTTAGTCTTAAAAAAAAGTATTAGAACATGGAACAATGGAAACTCCAGGCAGGTATAAAACAATGTAGGAAAACACAGATTGCTACTTACTGCAAAGATAACACTCTAATTCACAGGCAGGCACAATTAATAGACATTTACACATAAACTTTCAACCTCAGCCTTCATCGGAAAAAGAGAAAGAGAAACACACACCATGCATTCACACAAGCAAGCACATCTCTTGCACACATGACCGCCAACTCCAACAGTTCGGGCCAGAATGCCATAAAACGTGAGTTTGTCATCAAGTTGAGAGACAAATCTGGTACATTAAACTCAGTTGTCACACTGCAAGCTTTTGTAAAAAAAAAAAAAAAAAAAAAAAAAAAAAAAAAAAAGAGCCAGTATTTTGGCTCCATTCATTAACCATGTCCAGTTAATTTCATTTCTTCCCCTTATGAAGTTTCAGTGCCCCGTTGTAGAGCAACCAAAAACCAGAAGGGAACCATTGTTCAACATACAGTGTCTATCGCAATAGCAAAGCACTTTGTGACTATGACGCACACTTACACCTTGAGGACTGTCACTACACAACTTCAACCAGAGCACACCAGTAGTTTTCAAACCATGAGGCTTCTTCAAAACCAACTCAGTGGATGCTTTCATTCTGAAGGAACTTTTGACACTTTGTTTCTTTTCTCGGATCATTGTGAAGTCCCTGTCACAAGGTAGGAAACTAGTACCTGAACATAAAAACTTTTGATGTGTATCTGTAAAGTACTTGCAGTTGACCAGATACACTCCTACAAAATGAAAAACAAACACAGTGGCACAAGTGAATAAGACCTATCATACTTGCACTGTACACTATGAGAGGGTGGTGCATGCAATGAACAAATACGCAGCACTGCATACACACCAGGAACCTCGTTATCGGCCGTGGATTGTTGCTAGCTGTGCAGCGGTTGGTCACTGCCAGAGCCAATGGCAGCCAGTTTGATGTGTCATACGGAGCTCCTTTGGTGTCTACAACATTGTTAGCATGCCGCGACAGTGTGTACATGAACCATTTGTGCAATTGGTGGAGTTTGAATGAGAGCATATGAGCGAGGGCATATAGTAAGAGCGAGGGCATATTGTGAGCCTACAGGAGGCCAGGTGGACATACCGCAGAATTGCGCAACATATGGGGGTGCGAGGTCTCCACAGTGCATCAGTGTTGTCACCAATCGTCAGTGGAAGGTGCACATGCCTGTCAACCTGGGTCTGGAGAGTGATGACACATAGATGCATGCCAAGACCGTCGCATCCTACAAAATGCCATTCTGGACCACACTGTCACTTCACAACTTAGGGACACTGTTGCTTCAGGGATATCAGCAAGAACCATTCGCAACCATCTCCATGAATCAGGGCTACGGTCTGTGTACCTTTAAAGCATGTTCCTTTCATGCCGCAGCATCATTAACCCACCTCCAGTGGTGTCACGATAGGCGTTTATGGAACGAAGAATGGAGATGTGTTGTCTTCAGTGACGAGAGTCGCTTCTGCCTTGGTGTCAGTGATGGTCGTACACGTGTGTGGTGTCATGCAGGTGAGTGCCAAAATCAGGAGTATATATGACAGAGGCTCAAAGGGCCAACGCCCAGCGTCACCATGTGGAGAGCAATACCCCACACTGGCCGTACTCCTCTGGTGGTCATCAAGGGAACATTGAACAGTGTGTGATACATTCAAACCATCATCCAACCCATCATGCTACCATTCTGCAAGGTGATGTGTTTTTCCAACAGGAAAATGCGTGTTCGCATGTATCCCGGCCACCCTCTGTACTCTTGAACATATATCTCAACTATCCTGACCAATGCAGTCTGTCTCCCATTCAGCATGTTTGGGACTGGATGAAATATCATCTTGCGTGGACTGCACGTCCAGCACGAACACTGGCCCAGCAGAAGCACCAGGTGTAAATTGCATGGCAGGCCATTCTGTAAGACTACATTCAGCGCCTTTACAATTGTCTACATGGGAGAATTTCAGCCTGCATTGCTACAAAAGAAGGGTATACACGGTACTAGCACTGACATTGTGTGCACTCTGTTGACTGTGAGTTACTCACATGCATATGGCTCTGTCTGTGTGATAGAGTGTTTTTTACATCCTAAAGAGTGTGTCAATAAAATTTCCCCCTGCTGGGGTGATGAATTCGTGGTGTTCTTTTTCATTTTCCAGGAGAGTAGAAATAAAGCACTAAAACACTCCAGTTATTGTTCCGTTTGACACAGCCACCATCCAATGAGTTTGCATTCCATACCTTCTTCAAGTGTATTGTAATTGTTCATCACAAATTTAAAGAGACAGGAACTATCTCGGCTGAACTTCTCCTTTACTGTGATGTTTCCAGTACCAACGTCATGAACCACAAAATTATACAGCAACAGCTGTCTGCAATGGAACGCTGTGGAATGTGTCAATGTACGACAAAGTAAAACCTGTTGTGGGTCAACACACATAACATGTGTATTGTTCCTTTTAGCCATTTCCATATTGTTTATCACTTTGTATGCTTGGTCTACTTTTGCATGATGCAACTGACTCAAGTTTGATATTGTGCAGTTCTGTTTTGTTTGAAGATGCAATCATTTGGTTAAACAACAAATTACACCATCTGCAAGTATCTGATCTAAGCCTTCTGAAACACGAATTACAATTGTTTGCTACGCACTTTGATAGTATGACTTGCTTATTGATTTATCAGGAAAGTTTTTGGTAAACTATTTGTACATTCTGCAGAGGTTGAGATCAGGGTATAGATATTCTTTTGACAATTTATTTCTGCTGTAAAGGCTCATCTGCGTTGGCAAACTCTAATGTGTTCCTGAAACAGAGCCCTGTCCTCATTTGATATGGCATGTGGCGTATTGATATATTTTCCTCGGCCATCTGTAGGAGTTGTCATTTCACCTTTTAGTGTATGTTCAAGGGTCTGTATTCGTCTTTGGGTGATGCAGAATATGTCCAATGTTTTTGACACACTTCTTCTGACTGGACTTTGTGTTTGAAAGTAGCTTGTCTCTGTGAAGTCTCGTCTGTCTTACCTTTCCTTCATTTGCATACATGATCCTGAATCATTTAAGCAGTCACTATTACTACCTAACCTTCAGTTGGATTATCAGTATTAGTACCTGTAATATTCCATTGGAATATCGTACTTCACATTCTCTTGATAATATAGCAGTGCTCAGGTTATGCATTATATTTTTTCATCAGTGATAACTACATATCTGTAGTTAATTTTGTTCAAGTTTCGTATTTTTACTGTGGTGTTTTCAGAAGTTGTAGATAATTTACGTCGTTAGAGCCATGTACTGTAGAAGGCACATGTGCCACTGTACAGGACGTACACTGAAGCACCATAGAAACTGGTATAGCCATGCGTATTCAAATACAGAAATATGAAAACAGGCAGAATATGGTGCTATAGTCGGCAACACCTATATAAGACAGCAAGTGTCTGGCACAGATATAAGATCAGTTACTGCTGCTACAATGGCAGATTATCAAGATTTAAGTGAGTTTGAACGTGGTGTTATAGTTGGCACATGAGCGATGGGACACAGCATCTCTGAGGTAGCAATGAACTGGTGATTCTTCCATACGACCATTTCACGAATATACCGTGAATATCAGGAATCTGGTAAATCATCAAATCTCCTACATCGCTGCGGCTGGAGAAAGATCCTGTAAGAACAGTACCAACGGCAACTGAGGAGAATTGTTCAACATGACAGAAGTGCAACCCTTCTGCAAATTGTTGCAGATTTCAGGTCTCGACCATCAACTGTCAGCGTGTGAACCATTCAATGGAACATCATTGATAAGGGCTTTCAGAGCCAAAGGCTCCCTTGTGTAGCCATGATTACTGCACAATACAAAGCCTTACATCTCACCTGGGCCCATCAACATCGACATTGGACTGTTGGTGACTGGAAACATGTCGCCTCGTTGGATGAGTCTCGTTTCAAATTGTATCGAGGGGATGGATGTGTACGGATATGGAGACAAGCTCATGAATCCATTGACCCTGCATGTCAGCAGGGGACCGTTCTAGCTGATGGAGGATCTGTAATGACCGGGGGTGTGTGTGCAGTTGGAGCGATATGGGACCCCTGATACGTCTAAATATGACTTTTGACAGGTGACACGTATGTAAGCATCCCGTCTGATCACCTGCATTTATTCATGTCCATTGTGCATTCCAACAGGCTGGGGCAATTCCAGCAGGACAGTGCAACACCCTACATGTCCAGAATTGCTACAGAGTGGCTCCAGGAATGCTCTTTTGAGTTTAAACACTTCCGCTGGCTTCCAGACTCCCCAGATATGAACAGTAGTGAGCTTATCTGCGGTGCCTTGCAACGTGCTATTGAGAAGAGATCTCCACCCCCTCATACTCTTACAGATTTATGGACCACCTTGCAGGATTCATGGTGTCAATTCCCTTCCGCACTACTTCAAACATTAGTCGAGTCCATGCCATGTCATGTTGCGGCACACTGCGTGCTCTCGCGGGCCCTACACAATATTAGGCTGGTGGACCAGTTTCTTTGGCTCTTTTGTGTGTGTGCGCTACTCTATAGACTTATCCCTTTATACAAAACCCAAACAGCATTATTGTTCTCACCTGTGTTGTAGGCAGTTTTGTAGGAACTACATTACCTTTTTGTGGTTTGTATTCAAATCGAGCATCACAAAGTCTTTTCCCTTTATTATCCGGCCAATTACTGAAGTGAATTTTACTTTTCTATGCGTTATTTGTACATTTCAAACCACTTGCTGTAAGTGTCACCCTTCTACACGCCACCACCCTTGTAACATAGAGCATTGTTCACACAAGAAGTGTGAAAACTGCATTAATCTCCTCACTGTTTAATGCTGCCCTCAGACTGTAAACAGGTTAACTATTACAGCAGGTGATGCAGCCTGACACATACAACATTATTCCATGTGATTCTACAAAATGTCAAAGTGTGCCATAAGCATTATTCATGTGCATGCTTCATTGTATGAAGTAATTTTGACTTCCAGCTTTCATTGATGTATCAGTTTATTTACTTCCTTTTTTTCACACAAAATGTTGAACACATGCACACTATACTTCACATTGTCGTTATACAACCTCTGTTTGCACAGCAACTCATGCCAAGGGGGAGCAAATACAGACATATAAAAAAAGAGAACAAACAGCTTCAAAAAGGAGGACAAATTCAAATTTAATAAATTAATTAATTAATAGACATAACAATCCTTAACCTTTATTGGTACTTCTCTGAAGATCCAATTTTCTGTAGAAGTTTGGGCTTGCTTAGCAGATAGTTGTAAAAAGAGACACAGGAAAGTTCTTTTAAATTATACTAGACCATCAACACACCTTTAACAGATTCAAGGTTCAACCTATTCCCATCTCCAGGCCACTGTGTAGTAATGAGCAAAAATACTCTTTTTGTATTTGCATCATGCCATGATGTACTGATAAAGTATTAGCAAATTTTAACATTTCTGAACGACAATCAGCAGACCAACTTCCACAAAAATACTTGGCCCATTTCTTTCTTTCTTTCTTCTTTTTCCACCACTACAAGTTAACCCATTAAATTAAGGATCATTACTATTCTTTTCAGAAATTGCCTAAAATTACAGAATTGGTCAAAATGTTTTACATCTGTGATTCCAAAAGATTTACATTTTTCTTCAATGTCACTGTAGTTAACACCTTTTTAAGAAACATCTGTTTGAAACAGAAAAAGTCATCAAACATACAGAGCCATCATTTTAAATATTCATGGCATGATTGATAAAGCAACCAGAAAAAGTTTAACTTATTTATCAAAGCCTTTTATGTTACAATTTCCAGCTTCTGCTGAATGTTTAGGCAAATGAATTTTTCATTTAATTCATCCTCAAACACTTTATGTACAGAATCCAAAATGTCAGTCACTTCAAGCACAGAGTTGTCCTTTTCTAGCTGTACAATATTTGAACTGAACACATACATCAATGAATGCAAATGCCATAAGTAGGTTTCACTTAATGTATTCTCAAAGAACTGAAATAAAACCTTTGGTGGCTTTCTTTCTGACAGAAAGTAATATTTCAGAGCAGGCTATATTCCCAGTACCGTTTCAGTGCCTGGGAAAATAGACAACCACCTAGTTTCCACATAAGCCAGGACTTGTTTGTAATTTACCTCGACAAATTCACACAAGGAGTGTAATTGTTCCATTCAAAAAGTGTAATTTTCACAATGACTCATGCCAAATCAACGGAAAGAGTGTCAGCACCATGCTGAATTGCATTATGCAAAATGTGAACGGGACATCTCACACTGATTAAATTCTTATTGTTCAAAGATGTCTTTTTAATCTGCTGTATGTATTCTTGCCTTCCTTATGATTTACACGTCCAAAGTTTGTGTTAGCACTATCAACGGTAAATGATACACACTTATTAGCAATAGGAAATGACGTAGTGTTTTTGTAATATTCTGTTCAACAGTCTCGGATGTTTCATTATGGGTAGATTTTAGGTCAGTTGCTTTTGTTATTAAACCACCAAGATTGTAGTCAAAATACCGAAAAAGAATGGGGAACATTTTTATATTGCTGTGGTTACTTCCATTGGTTGTGACACCAAAACAGGATTCACCAGTCAAAGCTTCCATAGTTACTTTCAAGGCATGAGGACCAATTACATTGTCTCAGTGCTTTGAGGTTTTTCTGGCTGAGGAGATCTTTTTAGCAACATCTGAAACAAATGACTTTATTAAATTTTGGCATTCAAGGTAATATGATTCCAAAATGAAATGTGTGATGGCCGAGATCTTGGCCACCAAGTACAAGAAATTTAAAATATTTCAGTCACACAGTGACATGCATTTTATTTTATAACATTAAATCATATTAAATGATGTTTATGTATTCTGTGCAGAACTGGAGAATTTTATCACCAGTTTTTCTCACAGAAGTAAATTGATTGACTAAGAAACCATGAAATAAAACTATGACAATAAAACAATCTGTTAAGCTGTTTCTTACATCTTTTGGCCACTAAGATGTAAGTTCGAGTTCCACATATTTTACATTCAGTTTCAAATTCATTTCTCCCATGCTTGAAGGCAGGATGTCTGTAAGAAAGAACATCTGAGAATGTACCCTTGTGTTTAGGCTTTGCCAGATACTTTATAAAACTCACTTGATTACAATAAAGAGCAAATCGCACTCACACGTGAGTCCTGAGTACATGACATGAAACACATGTATAATGCCAAGCCAAGACAAGGTGGAACCAGAACTGAAAATGCGGAACGCACTTGCGGATCAATCGATGATCAGTTGTGGAAAATCAATAAAATTGATAATCCTGCTGCCATCTGTAGATAAGGTATTTGAGAAAAGAGCACTAGATCATGAATGACAGCCAATATAATTTTATTACGGTCAACTTTGTGAAAAAAGGAGGACAATGTAAAAATCCGCCCAGATGTGAACAAAGAGATAAAAAGGGGGACATAGCTGGATTTATCTGGACATCTGGTAACCTGTTCGTACCCGAAACTGTACACAGTCGATTCAGAGATATTACATACAGAAATTTGAGTTTAAAAAAATAATCTTTTTTGTTCTTGTGCCAGTAATTTGAAATTATAAAAATTAATTTTATAAAATAAAATAAGTAATTGAGACAATTTAATTTTAAATTGTAATAAAAAAATTAAAAAAAAACATTAATAATAGCTGAATTTGGGATATGACAGGGTAACATGCATAATTGTTATTTATAGAATATTTACTTAAATAGTAAATCAATAATGATTTGTCTGAATTTTATGTAGAAAAAAGATAAATCGAGGTTATTGATACCACACAACAACGTAGAATACGGAGACTGATACCCAATGAAACAAATTTCCATACCTTTATCATATTAAAACATCCAGTGTGGTTATGCACAGAGGTGTACAAATTCCCCTTGCAGCCTGCTTGCCCCTAGCACCTCTGCAACCATTCATGCAGGTCAGCCTGCCGCGATGTAAACACAAGAGTGCGCGTGTACTGAGGCATAGTGGGCAATGCGGGCGATACGGGCTCCCGCAAGCCCGGGCTACCTGGGTTCCCGCAAGCCTGCCAAGCTTCACGGGACCCGCTCAGCTTGCTGCGCCTGACAACAGGTTGCGCTGTCAAGCTACCGTGACTAGAGTAGCCAGGTAGTTAGCCTGCAGTTCATTTATCGCAACGGTGGAGGCAGCACAATGAATAGGTCGAACTTTAGTGAGATTGAAAAAAAATTGACAACTGGCGAATACATGCTGCTAACGAAACAGAGCACAAGTGCCGCATGGGAAACGTTTTCGTGTGTTTTATGAGGCTGCTTCAAATAAATCGGTAGGTGTGTGTCAATGCAAACTATGTAAAAAGCTCTTAAGCACTTATTCGGGAACCTCGAGTATGTTACGACATGTGTGCAAATTTGACAAGCAGTTCCCTCACTCCGTAAATATCTTGAAAGAGGACAAAGATTTAGTGGCCGAAAAGTGCGTCGAAATGTGTACTAAGGACCTGAGACCATTTAGCAGTATAGAGGGAGAAGGATTTCTTAATTTAGGGCAGACGCTGATCGACATAGGTAAAAAATATGGCTCAGTTGATATTAAAAATGTTATGCCTTCCCGAGTGACAGTAGCTAGGAAAGTTCAAACCTTAGCTGATAAAGTGCGCAGCAAAATGCTCCCAGATATAGTGCATGCGATTCGTTCTGGTATATGTGCCAGTACAATTGATCTATGGACAGACAATTACAAAGGGGTGCATTACATGTCCGTGACAATGCATTACATAAATTCAGACTGGCGTTTGAATAAATATGTACTAATGTGCTCTGCGTTTCCTGACTGCCCAAAAACTGGCTCGAATATTCGAAATGAGTTGGAAGATGGCTTAGAAACTATGGGTGTTTCTCGTGAAGACATTGCCAAAATTACGTTTGTCACAGACCAGGGCAGTAACATTGTCAAAGCTCTCGAAGTATATCAGCGTCTTCCATGCATGGCTCATAGTATAAACACAGTCTTGAAACATGTTCTGAGCGAACAGTTTTTGAAAGAAAATGTTCCAAATATATTAGCCATTCTTAATACAGTGCGGGCTACGGTTTCGTACTTCAAGAGAAGAGGTTTCTGTGTGAGACTGAACTCATCTTTAAAGCAGTGGGTTTCAACTCGTTGGAATAGTTATTTTGACATGCTTGTATCAGTCCATTCTCAGATTGATTCAGTGAAGGCTGTTTTACATAATGAAGGTGCCTCTGATAAGATGCTGGGTTATGACCACCATATAACTGGCCAGCTTATAGAATTTCTTAAGCCGTTTAAAGAAGCCACAGTTGATCTAGAGAGTGACAAGGATCCAACCTTACATTTAGTTCTACCGTGGTTTTACGCCTTAAAAACTCACTGTACCGTACGGGATAACGATGAAGAGGTTTGTAATTTTATTCCATCTGAATATTATAGAACCACTTGTGAAATATGTATGTTGAGAAAATGTATTTTCAGGACATGAAACCTTTGAAACAAGCCGCTGATGCCTTCCTAGAACAGAAAATGTGCGTTAGTATGTTGCATAAAATTGCAACGTTTATGGTGGCTAACTACCGCACATTAAGAAAGTTAACCGAGGATGAAAAAATTGAAGTTTACCAAGCAGCACGACAGATGTGTGCTGAAGGTAAGCTCCTAAGATAATGCATATATTCTTCATCTACATGTACATGGTTACTCTGCAAGACACACGCAAGTGCTTAGTTGAGGGTTCATCGAACCACTTTCAACTTATTTTTCTCCTTTTCTCGAATTTCGCGCGGGATAGAACACCTACAGCTCTCCGTCTGAGCGCTGCTTTTTTGTATTTTATTCTGATGATCATTTCTTCCAATGTATATGGGACTCAACAATATCTCTTCGAATTCGGAGATGTAAGTTGGTGATCGAAATTTCATATATAGATCGCGCCACGTCAAAAAACGCCATTGTTGAAATGATTACCACCCCAACTCTTGTGTAATTTCCACGACACTCTTTCCCCTGTTTTACGATAATACCAAACCAGCTGCCCTTATTTAGACTCTTTCGACTTCTTCCGTCAATAGTAAGGCTCTCCAACTACGTAGCAATGCTCCAAAAGAGTGTTTTGTCATTAAAACGCCTACAGCATTTTCTGTATGTCCATTCCTATTTAAGTAGGTCGTAATTGTAATCAGAGGTATTAAGTAGAATCTACAGCCTTTAGATTTGACTGGTTGATCTTGTAAACGAAGTTTAACGGACTTAGTTTAGTACACACAGGGATAACTTCGCTCTTGTCATTATTTATTGCCAACTGCTGATTTTCACACCAAAAATATATACCTTATTTAAATCGTCCTGCAGTTAGTTTTGATCTTCTGGTGACTTTACAGGACGATAAATGATAGCATCATCTAAAACCTATTATAATTTCAACTATGTGTAGTACGATCTTCACATTATTCTGCAAATATTAATTGGAACCTGTACAGTTTCAGTACAAGTGCCCAATCACAGCAACCAAGAAACAAATCCAGGGCCGTACAAAATGGCGAAATTTGAGGACTGGGCAGAAGAGCCTCCTCTCCTACGTGATGAAGTCAGCAGATACTTGCAAGAACACTGTGTGAACGAGGGAGATATTCTACAGTGGTGGAAAAGTAACTCCCAACGACTTCCTCGACTTGCGTGTGTGGCAAGAAAAATATTAAATATACCAGCCACTAGTGCGTCTAGTGAGAGAATTTTTAGTTGCGCTGGAAACCTAATTAGCGAAAAACGATCACGTCTTAATGCAGACAGACTTAACGATCTCGTCATAATTAATTCAAACACTAATCAGCAGACACATTGAAAATACAGTAGAACATTAAACGGGAAACTATGAGTTTGAGCGCAAATTTACTAATTAAGAGTGCAGATTTCTTTCTTGTGCTTCCTGGGCGTCAATTTCTGAGATAGAAATTTTGTAATGCATACAGTTCATTTTTATTTTAGACTAAAATTTTTGATTTCAATCCTTCCAAGTGACATTAATTATTGTTTGTAAACCATTTTCTGTTACTTGGGTTTGCAAAAGTAGCCAAATATTTTTAGGAGTATCTGGTTTGGCCTAAATAATACTTTCAGGGGAACTGAAGGAAAATTTGTAAAGATTTTATGTTGAAAAGTGTTCTGCAAAATAAAATATTCATTTGTGGAGTAAGGCAATACACATTGAGTTTAAATTACAATTTATTTTGTTGAGTTCCACACACATTGCAAAATGTAATTTTATTCTTGTATTTCTATATTAAGGGGAATCCCACATGCAGAGTCAAGATGCTGAAAACCTAGATACTACAAATACTCCTAAAATGAAGAGCGTCTTTTTCCATGAATGTATTGTAGTAGGAATATAATGGAAACTCTGAGCCACTCTCCACAGCGTCTATATCTGCGTCATGAGGATTCAGACTCGTCGTTTAGGTCTGTGTTATGAGGGTCTAGAGTCGTCGTTTAGATTTGCATCATGCAAGTAAACACTCGTCGTCTTAGTCTGCATCATGATGGTCCGAAATATGGTCCCTCATGATGCAGACCTAGACTACAAGTGTGGACTCTCATGACGCAAACGTAGGAGCCGCGAAAAATGGCTCAGGGTCGCCATTGTATTCCCAGTACTATAGTTTTTAGACGAACTGGATACGAAACAAGTCCTTCGATTTTGTTAAAATGCATTTTGGCAATTTAGAATGATTTTTCCAACTTCGAATGAATTCACAGAACCAGTAAAATACATCCTGGAAACGTAGTTAAATATTTATATAATTGGTGTCATACTTGGCTGAAACATACTAAAGTTAAAGAATCTAGACTTCCAAAATCTTAATTTGGTTCTCATTGCAGTACAGTGGTTAATAGGGGCGTAGATAATTTATTCTTTTGGGGAGGTGACCAATCTTCTTTTTGGGGGGTGGAGGTTCACTTCTTTAGTACAAATATCCATCCGTTTCGGTGTTGAAAAGTGCAGCACAGACTGCATTGCGTTGCCTGGGCATTTATTTATTCCATACTCTCGTAGTCCATCTTCCCTCCCGTATTTTCTCTCTATCCATTTAGTCCTCTCCCACTATCTCTTTGATCACCCCCCCCCCCCCCCCACTCCCCATCCCTTGGCCGGCCGAAGTCGCCAAGCAGTTCTAGGCGCTACAGTCTGGAACCGCGCGACCGCTACGGTTGCAGGTTCGAATCCTGCCTCAGGCATGGATGTGTGTGATGTCCTTAGGTTAGTTAGGTTTAAGTAGTTCTAAGTTCTAGGGGACTGATGACCTCAGAAGTTAAGTCCCATATTGCTCAGGGCCATTTGAACCATTTTTGAACCCATCCCTTGGCCCATCTCCCCCCCACCCTCTATCCTTCTCCTCGTCCTCTCTCTGTTGGATTCCGCCACCTCAGTTCATCTCCTCTTCACCTATCTATGAAAACTCATATATATCTGTCAACTTTTGTGGTGATCAGTGAATCAGTGTCAAAGTTTATTGCTAGGTAGCATTTATTGTAATACTTTTTGATACGCAGCATTGATAGTTTTGTTTTCTGGTGCGTAAACAAATGAAGTTGAAGGTGTCCCGACAGGGCAATATGCGACATACAAATAGCCATGTGAAAAACATGATTTTTCAAGATTGATGCCACAAACATATAACAACTGCCCCTGCGATTTATCTATCGACATGGCAAATGTAAGCTGCACTGGAAATTATAACCGTTTAAAGTCGAATGGCATGTCGGTCGGAATCTTAGTGATATTGGAATCAAACTGTCCTCACCTTTGTACTTTCCTTTTAAAATTGTGGCTTCGATTACGTTGTTCTTTAACTTCTTCCCCGCAAGCCGGGTGCCATTACAAAGACGTGGCTGGTTTACCTTTCGCAACATGATTGCCGATCCGACTTAATTACAGATTGGGAGGCGGTAATCTGGGGATTAGATTAGATTAGAGAAATCCAGCGAATTTAAAAATTCCGTAGGATAGTTGACTACATCATCTTGGTTAGTAACGGAATAAACCGACTTGTATGTCAGCAATTCGCCAGGTGTCATATTTTGAATCTGAAAATTCATTTCGTTAACATCAAGGTTTTTTGCAGCCAATATAACACGTTCACTCAACCAAAAATGGTTTGCAACTGTTAAACGACATTTGCTGTGCGCGAATTGTCCAACACGATGACTGTGAATGTGTCAGACAGCTCTCAAATATATATATATATATATATATATATATATATATATATATATATGCACATGTAAATATTCAAAAACCTTCTCCATGGAAACATGCGTACATAGTGAACTTTCATGGTAACCCGCAAACGATGTCAAAATCTTTTGTAAGGTACTCTCTTCAATGTACTGTCCGAAATATTATGTAGACAGTGATGTTCCTCTTGATGGTCAAGTGTGCAAAATTTCTTCAAGATCGGAATAAAATTGTAGGTTGGTGTAGAAGTGTGTACGTAAAGTACCCTCCGCCATGCACCATTCAGAATTTTAAGCAGGCAACGCCCTTCATCCTGCTTTGAATATCAAGTGTGCCAAATTTCATCAAGATCGGGATAAATACGTACAATTTGTCGAGTTCCGTTATGTAAAGTAACCTCTGCCATGCACCATATGAAATTTAATGTAGACTGTGACCTTCCTCTTGGTTTCAAGGTATAGTGTGCAAAATTTAATCAAGATTGTATGCAATACAAACACACGGACACAATGAAAACGCACTTTCAGTTTTTGTCAAATTTTCCAATTTTTCGGTCGATTTTCGAAAAATTTTATTTCATAAAAACCTTGTCCTGAGAATTACGAACACAGCAAAAAAAATTTAGCCGAACTGGTCCAGGCGTTCTCGAGTTTTACGCTTATCAACACATTTGGCAATTAATTTTTATTTATATAGATAAGCAGCCCGAAATATACGCGTAAAGGAAGAATATACAAATAAAACCAATATTTTTTTTACCTGAAATTAATACATATATATATATATATATATATATATATATATATAATGTTGGGGTTTGTCTTTTGGTGCTCAGGTAAAATAAAAACTTTTGATTAACGTTCATAATACGACAATGACGCGCGCAGACTAAACGGCTGCGTAGCGCAGCTCAGCAGTAATATGGGCAGGCAGGCAAGCAAGTTTCCCGCAGCCTGCCCGGGTTGGGTTCTGCTTGGCTTGGCTGGGAGTGAAGCAGCCTGCCCGTTCTGTTGACAACGAGCGGCGGCCTGGCCACCGGGCAAGCATGGGCGGGTTAAAAGCGGGACATGTACACCTCTAGTTATGCACAATGTGTGGTGGTAGGAGGAAGGACAGGAAGCAGCTCTGTATAAGAGAAATATGTTAATAAATGTTACTATCAGTATATAGTGGGTGTCCACATTTACGTGGATTGCAACAAAAATAATAAGTATTTTAAAGTTAAAAAATGTGCCCTCCCCCTGCCCTTCACTTCTCAGAACGGGCATTTTATCACTAATATTGGTGCAGCATGACATACATCTCGAATGTCATTTCCGTTTCCTCCAGCATGGTCATTCTTCTATTGGACTGACAGTGGTTAGCACACGGGACTCGCATTCAGGACAACACTGGTTCAAATCTGCGTCTGTGTAAACATGGTGCTTATTATCAGCTAATGGTGATGTAAACCACAGATATTGAAGTATTGGAATGAGACAATAAGAATTATTTTATTCATTTTTTTCATGTTTTGATGAGTTCTCAAAATTATGTAGTTACAAATTCAAACTGAGATTAAATACCGGGTAATCAAAAAGTCAGTATAAATTTGAAAACTTAATAAACCATGGAATAATTTAGATAGAGAGGTACAAATTGACACACATGCTGGAAATGAAATGGGGTTTGGTGACGATCGTGTGCTCAGCCGCCACTTTCGTCATGCGTGGCCTCCCAGGTCCCCAGACCTCAGTCCGTGTGATTATTGGCTTTGGGGTTACCTGAAGTCGCAAGCGTATCGTGATCAACTGACATCTTTAGGGATGCTGAAAGACAACATCCGACGCCAATGCCTCACCATAACTCCGGACATGCTCTACAGTGCAGTTCACCGCATTATTCCTCGACTACAGCTATTGTTGAGGAATGATGGTGGACGTATTGAGCATTTCCTGTAAAGAACATCATCGTTGCTTTGTCTTACTTTGTTATGCTAATTATTGCTATTCTGATCAGATGAAGCGCCATCTGTTTTTTTTTTTTCTTCTAATAAAACCCCATGTCTTTCCAAGCATGTGTGTCAACTTGTACCTCTCTATCTACATTATTCCGTGATTTATTCAGTTTTCAAATGTATACAGACTTTTTGATCACCCGGTATATTGCAATTTGTGGATGATGAACTACATAGAAAAATTATATTATTTGTTTCTCAAGCTCGTAGATGCCTTTAGCTTGCAAAAAGTGAAACAGTTTCAGCATTGCGAATGTTGTTTGATTGGAGCATGCTTGAGAAGTTTCAGGTGATTTATATCAGTGAAGTAATAAAGAAACTGTTCAGTAAAACTTTAGGTGTGCCCTCCATAGTAGAGAGATTTAGTTTTGTATGTGAGAGGCTGATTCTATGTCACTTACATAAGAGATGACTCCAATGGCTGTTAAACCTCGACTTAGGTTTCTTTGTGCAGTTAATGCAGAGATACAAAAGTTCCACACTTTGAATATTTTTTCACTGCTTGGTGTTGAACTGTCGAAGTATGTGTCACTTGTAGATTTGGAAAAATTCTCGTGTAGGAGATCATTTTTTTACTTAATTTTCCATAGGAAATTTTTGAAATGATAGCAACTTTTAGACACTAAGGATTTATTTTGAAAGTGTCAGTGAGATTTAAATATTCTGCAAGCTATTCTGAAGTTAGTTTGAAATGCACCTAAGATTAACTCCATTCCATTGATCCATAGTAATCTTTCAGGACTAACCTACACAAAGGAAGACTGAAGACTCAGCAGAAAGTGTTAAATCACTTGAAAAATTAGGTTTAAGGATAGTGTTAGCAGCAGATGCATGCGCTTCAGGGTGTTATCCCACAGCAGCACAATGCAGGCAGGCTTTTTGGCTGCTTGCTGGCCTGCCACACTGGCCCATCCCATGAGCCTGTGCAGTGCAACACACTGGGCTGGACCAGACAGGTTGATGTATCACAGCTCATGTGCCGCAACTAAGTCCAGGCCTGAACGTGCACTCCATATTAAGTCTACATTTGTATCTGCATTGCAGCGCTCCTCTCAGCTTTTAAGGTCATATAGTTTCTTGTAACATACACAAGTGTGTAGTCAAACCAAGAGTGTTGAGGTTTACTCAGTCACATGTACTTGGGCATTGGTGTACAGCAGATTTAATGAAAAATGTTCAGAAATGTACATTGATTATAGGCCTGACTAACATAAAATATTTCATTTACATCAGGGTGTTCCACCTGAAGAGCTCGGATCCAAGCTGAGTGCCCGGAAGCAAGAGGTAGGCAAAAGGCTAATGTTTGTGCAGCCAAATCATAAATTACGTGACTGTATGCCTCGAGCAAGAAACCAAAGGCAGGGGTGTATAGAAGGCTTACACATGCAACAGAACAAGGTGGGAATGCACAGCAATAGAGCCATCAGAATGGTAGTGTTTGCTATCTGTGCATGAGCTGACAGGTGCTTGTGCCCTATGGGGCAGAGTTTGAACAGGCTGATCTATGTAAGTCTTATGCAGGAATGTAATCTTTCTTGTAAGCTCCCAGCGTGAAATATATGTTAGTGAAAAAAATCTGGCGAAGTAATTGAGTGTAAGTAGAATGGCAGCCACTGGAAAACTAAAATTGCATTCAGTCAAGGCACTAGTAGCAAGAATGGCTGAAATCTAGCATACCACCCTACAAAGGTTTAGAAATCAATGCTGCTGTAATTTCCACCAGAAAAGCATCTTATTTGGATATTTGCTGTCTAGCTTGGTTGTTGTAATTTAAAGTTTCATTGCATCCTCAAACGTTCACCATATTCTCTGATGCATCATCTACTGAAACCCAGTATCAAAATTTTCATCCTATGACATTGTTTCAATTTGTTCATTTAAAATAAGAACTAGTGATTAAATTTACAAGAAATAATGATCAAATGACAGCTGTAAAAATGAAAATGCTGAATTTTTTTCCAGCTGTACACACTACGGCTGACAAATTTCATAAACCTATTCAGCACTGATGATGTTGATGTGCTCTCAAGTTGGAAGTTGCTTATATTTCTACCAGTGGCATGTACCATACTTATTATTAGGGTAAGCAATTAGAAAAAAATAAAATGTCATGTGTAAATTTAAAATTCTCTTTTACATAGTGAAGCTAGTTCCTCCTCCTCCTTTTTGGCAAATTTTCTGATCACTGTGTTGTAAAACCTTAGTTAGTACCTGAGTTGCAACCGATCTTTTTCAATTGACAATGGAACCATATTTGTAAGGTTTTAATGTGTGTGCACACACTTCGTACTTTTCAAGGCTGAAAAAGTTCTCTCTACTGAGGCATTGGTCTTAGGAATGGACAAAATAAAATTTGAGTTTTCAATTTTATAGCATGCTGTTTTGGTGTTCATTTGATTTCATACACTTTTATGACATTTATCCTGCAATATCAGTAACCACTAGCCATGAGCTTAAACAGGAAAGCTGAAAACTGATTCGGTGAATGTAATGCAAGTTCAGGGGAAAACTGTTTATGGTGATCAAAATTGTGTGGATTGAAAAGTTAAAAAATAACAAGAAGTCCATGTTAATGAATCTGTCTCGTAACTGCCCCATCGCTGTGTCCAAAATAATACTGTAGACCGGCTGGCCATATAGAGGGGTGTGTGTGTGTGTGTGTGTGTGTGTGTGTGTGTGTGTGTGTGTGTGTGTGTATTATGTAGCTCTGGAAAAACATTTGTCCGAAAACTAGCAATGTTCTCATTGTTGTGTATGGTACCTTTCGAAATCTCCACTATTCGGTAAGTTGTTAGTTACACTCCTTAAATTATTTACTCTTTCCTGTGATATACCTATGCATCAACTATTTCATACAACATATAACACATAGCATACGTTGTTGATGTTTTCATACATGCTTGCAGTTTTGGGATGTCCTTCATGTGGAGCACCTTCAAGAGAAGTGCAGCCATATTTAAATTCTATTGTTCATTTCATAGTTGTTGAATATTAAACAACAGACAATGTTCAAGAACAGACACTATAAATATTGTAATCAACTTTTTTTTATATGACTTTCTGATAGCAGTAAACCACCCAAAACAAAATCTCAATAACAGTACAGTTGTCCCATATATCCAGTTGAGTGAAACAAGTAAAAAGTGACTCTTAAGAATTCCTATATAGAAAACTATCCTGCTGATGAAGTTGTACAACATAGATCAATCACATTTTGACACATATGATCATACACCTACACAAGTTAGGCATGAACTGAATAATGAGATTGCTATGCTCATATGAAATCTTGACAGTCATTACAGTTATTACTAATGCTACAAACATTATACAGTTTGAAACTACTATACCAATGATACAATGTGAAAATACATTGCTATCTTATTGGATTAGAATTTGTATGAGGATGTATTTGTGCTAAATTGAGAAGAATTGTAAAATTAGGCTCTACACAGTAAGAACAAACATATATATGACTTTTCTTTATATACATAATGGTACATAAACTTCGACAATTTCTGAAGGGGCCAACTTCATTATATCTGTCCTTCCTGATTGTTCCTACATTATGAAAAATGCACCACATTGTAGAGCATCTCAAAGAACTTATTTATTTATCATCAATACACCTCTACATGTGAACCATTTGTAGCACGAAGAATATTGAGTCTATATTCAATTTCTTGCAAAGTTCTTTGTAAAATTTCCTCTATTATTGTTGCAATTGCATTAGTGATAAAATGTCACAATGTACGAATATCATCCACTTTGGTAACATACACGTGGTCCTTCCCGAATCCTCACGTGAAGAAATCAAGCAGTGTATTGTTGGGTGAACATGGTGGCTAGGCAATAGGTCCTCTGCATCCAATCCAACAATTGGGAAATTTTGTATCCAGGAACTTGCAAACAGTCGTTGACCAATGTGGTGGAGCTCCATTTTGTTGAAAGATGATGTTGGGTTGCAAGCCTTGTATCTGAGGCTACACAAACTGATCCAATATGTCCAGACACACTGACGCATTCACTGTTTGTTCCACAAAGAAGAACGGTCCAACAATCCTGTTGTGCATTATCCCGTACCAGACGTTTAGTTTAGGGCTATCACAAACATGTTCAATGACAACGTGTGGATTTTGTGAACCCTAAATCCGAACATTATGCCTATTAACCCATCCTGATAGATGAAACGTCGCCTCATCTGAGAATAAACATCTTTCCAGGAAGCTGGCATCCATATCAATACTCTGCAGGGTATCTGCAGCAAATTGTTGTCGGCATGGTTTGTTGTTTGGTGTCAGATGTGGCAGAATTTGTACTTTGTAAGCACACATACGAGGATGCTGGTGAACTACACGATGCAATGTTGATCGTGGTACATCAAGTTGTCTGGATGCTTGACAAATTGACCTACATGGATTTCTGAGAAACATTTGTCTGATGTCCTCCCCTGTCTCTTCTGAAACTCCGTAATGTGCACCACTAGAATGTTTCAGAACATCCCTGTTGCCAGAAACTTCCTATACCATTCCTTAATTGTTTTTACATCACGTGGATCACATTCATACACACGACAATAATTTCTTTGCACAGTAATTGACGATTTTTTCTGCAAACCACACTACTGCTTGCACGCGCTGCTGTGGAGTCACTGTTTTCATGTTATGTGACCATGCTGCACTCTGATAATGATACTTGGCACTTCTGACACAGGAATATAAATTTTTTTTGAAATGCTCTACAATGTGGTGCATTTTTCATTGTCGCATCTACTGTGGTTTTTCTCTCCTGGGTCCTTGAAATCAGGGAGGTTTGAGTGGTACACCCTGCATTATCATAAGGCTAACAAATACTCATGAAATCAGGGAGGTTTGAGTGGTACACCCTGCATTATCATAAGGCTAACAAATACTCATTTTACTAATTGTCAAACTTACTATACGAAATGAAAAATATCCACTTTAAAATAAAATACATTGATCTGCAAATGAAAATTAACACACTCATATGTATGAAAGATTCTCTGGAAGTTTTTCCCTCTTTAGCTCTCCCCCACCCTTGCTAATTCCAGTGTGAACAAATGAAGGAAATATGAAACACTCTAAACTTAGATACAACTTTTATTACACTTGAGGAGAAATACCGTTATAATTATTGATCTATACTTTATGAGAGCATCACTTAGATAAGTTCACTATGAGATGAAGATCATATGACAAGACCATATTCAATAAGGTATAAAACTTACAAACATTGAAAGTTATACACTGTTACTTATCTGATATGAAGTACCACCTTTGAAGAATATTTGAAGAACTAAACTTTTTACACTCAAATCTTTTCTGATGACAAAATAGTTATTATAATTTCAAATGTATGATTTTCCTGGTGATGGCTTGTAAGTGGGAGGTATTAGCATCTCATCTACAAAAAATGGTTCAAATGGCTCTGAGCACTATGGGACTTAACATCTGAGGTCATCAGTCCCCTAAAACTTAGAACTACTTAAACCTAACTAATCTAAAGACATCACACACATCCAGGCAGGATTCGAACCTGCAACCGTAGCGGTCGCACGGTTCCAGACTGAAGTGCCTACAACTGCTCGGTCACACCGGCCGGCATCTCATCTACAAACTAATTACATATCAAGATAGAACTTTAAACAGTGCATTGCTCATTTGTAACCCTATGAGCTTTCTGAAGTAGTGTTCTGTCTGGACTATAGCTGGTAGAGACCGTGTTTTTTCAGAGCAGAACAAAACATTTGAAGTGTGTCGAAAAGTGAGATGCATTCTGACGACTTGTTGAATAAGAGGTCCCATTGTGCTAATGATACTACGGAAAAGAGAAAGGACATGCAGGAAACAAATTTGTAAAATGAAGTAAGCTTTAATAATTTATATAATCTGTTTAGTTGATAGTACATACCAAGACATCAAAATTATTGTATAACATACCCCTCATCTGATAGATGCATACTACTGCTAACTCTCATATGAAGTCTCTCTCTCTCTCTCTCTCTCTCTCTCTCTCTCTCTCTGTGTGTGTGTGTGTGTGTGTGTGTGTGTGTGTGTGTGTGTGTGTGTGTGGGTGTGTGTGTGTGTGTGGGCGCGCGCGCGCGTGCGTTATTTATGCGAAGCAGTACAAATGCATGAGCATGCATTTTAACATTATAAATCCAATATATTGATGTGATTAGAAGACCTAGAATGTAACTATGACAAAATATAATAAAAATGCAACAAAATATAGCCAGTATTTGAAAATATGTGCAATAAATGTAAACAAATGTTAAAACCAGTACTTAACAAAATTCATACACAGAAACTTGATTGTAATTTTTGTTCAGCTAAGTGCAATGATGTATGATTCATGTTAATATCAAAATAAAACATGTATTTAAAATGTTATTAAGATTTCTAAAGCAAACATTATTGTGGTAAGGTATTTCACGTAATTTGCTAACTATAATTGTAATATTTCAGCATGTTAATTATTCTGGAAAGATTGTAACAAATTGTAAATCTAAATTATGTAACTTATTTTAGTAAACCAATTAACTTTTAATTATAAACTTCAACATTACTGTTGAAAACAATGAATGCTTTCATATTTCAAGTGTTACAACATATAAGGACCAGTGTCAACAGCCATGATATGGCTAGTATTGCCTCAGATCTTGTAAGGTCAGTGATTTGGCATATTTGTGATGTGAATAAACAAGTTCTTAAGTACATTTCCATTTTGGCCACATTATTTACTAGATTTGATTAAACTGATTAGTCGATCCTGATGTTAGGAAGAGCCCAAACTTCCTTTCATGTAGAGACACACTTCAATTATGAACTTCAAGAAACATTAACTTTGGTATCGAGTGCTAGAAGCCACAAAAGATGACTGTATTTTAAGCTGCACAAAATATTATATTGTATCACAGACTTTTTCCAAATTGAAGAATACACACACAAGGTTTGCTTATGTAAGAAAGCTCACTGAATTGCTGCTTATAGCAGGCTCAGGTTACTGACTGTGTAGTGATACCTCGTCAATCCACACTGGGGCCAATTTAGAAGGTAGCTGGAAGTTCAGAGGCATTGTCTTCTTGGTGGCTTCTCCGTAGTCAGTGTTAAAGCATTGGTTATATCTGGTGTTATAGCTACCTGGGGTGCTGTATCCTTACTCTGTTTGCCTTGGCAGGTATAGGTGTTGGTGATAGGTACTGTTTAGCTGGGCATCACTTGTGTTGAAATTTCTACCCTGATGATAGGTTTTTTCATTAAGAGAACGTAGGAAGGGGCAAAAAATGGGCAGCTTTATTGCCTTATATTCTTTATCGAATATTGGGCAATCTCAACTCCAGACTACATGGCTCCCAGAGCAGTTGACGCATATTGCTGGAGATTGGCAGTAAGTGCCATATTCGCAAGTTGCCTTCCCACATTTCCTGCAAGTCTCTTAACATCTGACACTATGTTGTTAGGCCAAATTGCTAGAATTTTTATCACCTCACAGTGTTAGGTATGTAAAGTTCAACCTCCAAGTCTGCAGAACCCTCCCATGATGCACTCTGGTAGTCATGGCAAACTGAAGGTCATTATGAAACTGGCAGTCTCCTCTATCTCCCCATTATTACTACGCATTCTTTGTACCAACATTGACTACTCCCCGTGACAACCAAACTTGTTTCAATTCTGAGATATCCATGTTCATAATATCTCAGCATGTGATCACACTCTCGCTGGAGTTAGAGCTGTGAATTTTAAAAACTATCCCTTATTCACTCAGTTGCTTAGAATTACTTAAAAGCTCCATCTGCTTTGATTTGTTAGTTTCAACCAGCAAGCCCTTCCAAGCCTTTAATACAGAAAGGGGTCACATTTTCATAAATCCCTTCCTTCCTCACTAGAAACAGATTCAGATTTATGACCTCTTGAGCCCTGTTACTAAATACAATCAGATCATCAGGAGGATTAACCTCACTCAGTCTTTTGGAAGAGAAAGTGTGTGAACACTCCCAGGCAGTACACCTATTGTGTTGGGGGTGATTTTGTGTAATTTTTATGCTGTGGCATTCCTACAAGCAGCGAAGGATATGAAGGTCCATCCAGACAGAGCCCTGCTTGCCAGTCTTTTACAACTGAGTTGTAGCAGGTTCCCTAGAGGTTGCCTGATAATGACTACTGTGTCTCAACTGCCACTCATCTTATCACCACATAGCACATCTTGAGATTATTTTAAAAAACCACATAGGTTTGTATCATACTCTTGATACGAGTGGTTAAGCCACAATTCCCAAACCTCCTGACAAACAGTGTTCCACCACTGCACTGCACGATGGTAGTTAAAGCATGCCCAGGGCATATGGTTACAGAGGACTGGCGGCACTCATCAGTCCCCATTTCAGGAAAACCGATATTGCCAAACTGGTAACGCGTATCCAGTAAATCAATAATGAGCTCCCCGAAGTGCCCGCATGCTACAGATGTGGCAAGTATTAGCAGGGGGGCTAGGTCAGAGAGAGGGTAATTGTAGCATACTTACCTAAGTTTCAAAACCTTATCCACATGAGCTGGTTAACACTGCTGCAGATTATATGAGAATTTCATGGAGTGTTTCCGTAAGTGTTACCCAACACTTTTAGATTTACTTTTCTAGTTTCTGCTTGAAATTCAAATTTTACAAGATCTGGTATTCCTTTTCTTAAAGGAAATTACTAGGAAATCATGTCACTGGTAAATATGAACAGTACACTAAAGCATAATAAAATTACAAAAAATAATAATACACAAAGCATGTACAAAAACAGCACTTTATTTGAATAACAATTACAAAAATACATACACTTTCACAATATAATACACTTGCACTGTGAAACCAGGTACTCTGGCATGTTCAAAGCAAGTTTGTCTTGAAACTGCCATAAAAAACACTGCCTCAACTTCAAACAGCATAATTTTTTGTTCAATTTATAGACCAGCATTTACTATCAATCACAGACAAACTGCTTCCCAGGTAGAAAAGTTAGTATCACAGAATCTAATACACATTGTTTATTTTATAATGCACTTCTTACTTTTGATATACTATCTTTAGGTATTCAAATGCACACCGAGCTGCAGAAGATTTTGCCTTATTTTCAGATTTAGCGGATCCATAGCACACTATAGGGGGATCTTTACAGAGGTGGACCACACACTGGGCTAAAGCGTTGCTTGTACGATGCGGTAGAATTTCATATTTAACTTCAAAGTTCATTTTTGATGCGATTGACTGCACAAGCCATACATATTGTTTGTTACCTGTCGGTTTCAGAGAAAATTCTGGAAGTGGATAGCGTGAGCCTCTGTCAGACTCCTGCTGGAGCTGGTCTCTCTGGCAGTGCTCAAACCCTCCAAGATTCAAATTACTTCCCTGAAGATACGGTGCTTTATATTTATTGGGTGTCCCATCCTGCAAACCTTTCTGATCCTCCTCCTTAACAACATTATATTGAAATGAATGTGCAATACCATAATCATATTCAGAGAGGGAATCATCATCTAGATGTAAATTTTCAAGCATTTTGATAGCTGCCTCTTCCCTTGCTTCATTCTGTGAATTACCATGCCCTGTTTCAACATAATCCAAGAATTCACAAACTGCAACAAAACCTTTTGGAGTTACTTTTCTTGAAACCAGAGAATATGATGGGGGCGGCAACTTATTGTGCTTGGATACTTCTTCCAGTTTGTTTACAGGACTGTCTGTCAGGGAGTGTGCACTTGGCTTTTTATTTTTCACAGAGTATGTGGAAGTTGAAGCAAGTGATCCTGCTTGTCTGTGACCTTTTGCAGTCATTGAAATGGAAAAATTATAAGGATCACTAAATGAAGGAAAAATCTCATCTGCAGCGTCATCACATGTGGAAACGGACATATTATCTGGGTCTGTAAGATAGCAACAAGTTCCGGACAGGATATCCATCACCTTTTTTGTCGCTTGAGCCTGCTGACAAGCCACATTTTCTTCGCCCTCAACTTCATCATCATTTTCATATTTGAAATGAGTATTTACTGGTGTATTTGAGCCACCAGTGCTGTCCTGGTAACGCCTCCAAGGCTCCATCGTAAGGCCAAAAGGATCTTTAATATCAGTATTCTGACACTGCAGATCTACTGCATGTTTATTATTCCTCCAACTTCTGCCCTGTAACAAAACATTTTATTTGTAGTACATAGTTCAGTTACTCCACTGTCTGATTTAAAATAATTTAAGTATAGTGGAACTTTTGTGCAACTGTTCATGAAATAAATACTTAAAATAACTGCAACAATCATCATCAGAGATTATAACTTTGACAGAATGTCTTTTTAAATGTGTTATATTTACCCTCAATTTTAACAAGTATCTGTACGATTTACATCTTTGTGTTCGAAACACTGCTGTTTTCTTTCTTTTTTTTTTTTTTAAATATAAATAAATATAAATGTGTTGTATTGCTTTATTATTATTATTTTGTTTATTATTAAAAATGAGTGTCATAAAAAGAGGTAGAAGTAGGTAACAGCCTTAATTATTTGCTTGTGTTTACTTGGCTTCTTATCAGATTATACCTCCTTCAAAAGCAATAAGTGCTGGAGCTAAAACAGTTTCATTATTGTTCTACATTTTTCTTTCTTTCAGTTTTCATTCTGATATCATGCAAGACAGCTAGTACCATGCTGAAATTAAGTGATCCTTTATGCTGTAAACAAGAAAGACTTCTTTTTTACCGACAGTAAAATATTTCTGTGCAAAATGTGTGTAGTTAGTGAACCAGAAAATACAACCAAATACAAAAACGCACTTTCGAAAGCCATTGGGAACAAGATTTCTTTGTTTCCAATGGCAGCTGCAACATTGAGTCAAAAAAATCACAATTTGCGTTTGACTTGTGATGAAGCAACGAAAATCATTGAAGATGAATTAAAAAAATAAAAGGATCTGAATTTTAACTGACCAGTCACCTGAACCTACAGGTTGTTTTATTATCAATGTCATTGGTAGACCATTAAATCCTTCAGAAAGTGAATCAAAAAGCACTCCTGCTTATAACAGTGCCTGGAGGAAAAAATCTTTGATGCTACTGTTGCACAGTTATTTGCAAATTCATTACAGTTTCTGTGGCTTGAAGAAATTCAAAACAACAATAGATTACTTTTCATCTTAGACACTGCACCACATGCAAAATGGGGCTGTGAGAACATCAACAGTACTATATCCAAATACTGTTTCACATGGCCTCCGAGTTTTTCATAGGGCTTCAAAAGAGAGAAGACTTGTTTCCGGGTATCAACAAACTGATTTCCAATATTAAGAAGCTCATTGTGGAAGCCTCATTAAGTATTCAGGCATTTAAAGACATTGCAACAAATATACCTCTGCCCCCTCAGCCTGTTATGACTAGATGGGGGACATGGATTTCAGCAGTAGTTTACCATATTTCAAATTACCTGAGCATTACTAAGGCAGTCACCACTCTGGAGGATGAAGCATGTTCAAATGTAGCAGTAAAGAAATATTTTTAATATCTGGAAGTGAAAAATTACTTCACTTCCATGTGACAGAGTTTTTTTCTGTCATAAATGGTCTGCCAGCTTCAAGAAACAAGACATCATCCAATGAAGTCAGTGAAAATTGTGGATTATGCAGTGTAAATATTAGAGACTGTGCCAGGGAAATGGGGTCCTTTAGTTAGAGAAAAGTGTAGAACTATGTTTTCAAAAAATCCTGATCTTGATAACTAAGAACATTTCAAAAATTCAACGTGGTGACAAGTCTATTGCAGTAGAAATAGACGTTACAACAGTTCAGTGTTTCAGATTTGCTTCAATTATGTTGAGAGGTAAATTTCTCAGACGAAAAATTATTTGGTGGGAGACTCAACATTACTCCAGAAAATCTGAAAAATTATTTGGCTGTCAAGTACAACCAGTAAGCCGATGAGGCACTGTAATTTTTATTTTTCTGTCAAGTACAATTAGCATTTCATTTGAAACTTCAACATTGCTTTAAAAATTTAATACAACTTTATGTCAACATAAATATGTTGATTGTATAATTGACTGAATAATGTTATCAAGTATATGAAAGGGCATAATGTAAGCTTTCACCTATTTTAGCTATTTATAGTGACTTTTGGCCTGCCTGTTTCAATGATTATAATGCTTGAACTTCCACACACTGGCCATTATGCTTCCAATTCTTTGAAAAAAATAGAGACTATTTCATTTATTAATTAAATATATGAGTAATTCATGAAAGAAATTAGCCAGTAAAATAAACAACTGAACCAAAAAAGTCATTGACAGGCATGCACACAAGACTGACGACTACGCTTTTGAACAGATGGACGTGGATGTGGGACACAGAGCTTGCAGCAATTGAGGCCAGCAGAATTACAAAGCACAGACCATCCACATCTGTGAAATTCAAAGAAGCTGGTGTTGAGGATGTTGGATCCAGATGGCATGAGCTAAGAAGCATCCACCCAGCACATCTTATTCTCCCAGCAGATTCAGGGCCAACTGTTAAAGCAGTCTTTTATACACCTGCTCTACTGCAATTTCTGCGCAGTCTTTTTTATGTGGGCATGATCACAAACTAGCTGTCCACCCTAATGAATGGCCACTGCCAAACTGTGGCCAAGAACAGAATTGACCCACCAGTGTCATAACACACTGTTGAGTACAACAGCCTTGTTTTCAAAGGCTTCACAACTGGTACTTTATTCTGGATTCTACATAATATATCACCAAACTTAACATGTGTGTACAGCAAAAAACATTTCATTCAAGTATACATGAAACATATTTGTACATTGTGAAGCCTTCAGAAAAATTGTAATCTTCTCATCTGAAAAAAATTGTTTCTTCATTAGAAATGAATTTCTCTCTTTTGTGGCACTAGACACAAAATTACATGTAAGTACAGAATTATTCTGCAAAAAGTACATAATAAAACAGTTATGGGGAACCCGTGTAATTTTTTTTCTTTACTGTATGTAAAAATGTTTAGTTACAAGTATGTTTAAACCATAGATTTTTGATGGATGGATAACAATCTTTGTAACAAGAGCTTGTGGAGAATATTAGCCACCTCATGTAGAAAATGTGCTTTGATGTGCTTCACAATTTCCATTGCTTTTACTGAAATATACTAACACAAAAGTGTTATCTTTGGTATACTAGCGTGGACCGTATTATGAGACCATTGTCTCGGATGAATTGCTATGGAAACCTAGATCCTAAAGGTAATTATATTAAAACTCGTGCATGTCCATGATATATTGTGTATTTTCATGCACTACAGCACGAGTTGCAATCTACATTTGTTCTTTAAACAATTTTAACAGTAATTAAATTTCAATGTGTATCTACATGAATAAATGTATATTTGAGACTGTTTGGCAGTTATGATTGCCATGGATAACAATTTTGTAGGAAATCAGTGTTCGAGAGTTAATGGTACTGTACCATATATTGTGACTATCATATGGTTTTTGGGGATTGGCAGATGGAAAAAGTCAGTAAGGCAGCGCACGAGTAGGATAAGGGGTTGGGGTTGACAAGTGGGTTCCCTGGGGGTAGGTGAGGTGTTGGTGGTTAGTGGCACCCCAAGGCAGGAATACCGGTAAGATGTCAATAAATTTGTTTGATGCGCTGTCTTGAGTGCTCTCCCTGGTGTCTGGGAGCAAGGGTTTAGGATAATAATACAAAAATGGTGATACTCCTAAATCTACATAAACTTTTCTTTCGCACTATAATTACCATATTATTAATACACAATGGATAAGTTGGTGTTACTCTTGTGAGTCACACTTAGACCATTTGTGGCTATCACATTCTTTAATAGCAAAGCAAATTTATCCTAACCCCTTACATCTGTGTTGGAATCAGCACATATAACCATTACCTTATACAGTCTTTTTGTTTTTCATTTACGTAAAAATGTTTCAAATTTAGCTAGGAATGCAGAGCTAATATGGTACCCTAGGATGTGTTTTATGATGATTACTAACATGTTATATTGTAAATTCAACGCACCAACTTTCAAATGTGCGTTCTTCATTTGAATGGCTAAAATTCTGCCTGACCTCACTGTTTATTGTGGAATACAGGATGAAAAGTTGGTAGCCAGTTTGTAACCTGTAAGTTTACTGAGAAGGTAAATATTTTCCATTTCAAGCCAATGTTCATTTAGCCATATTAACTTTACTGATTTTTTCATACTTTCTAATAGAATTTGCTTACGACAAAGTCTGCTGATCACTTCCTCAGACAGACCTCTGTTGTTCAAACGTAATGAAATTACTACTGAGAAATTTATCAGGTACAGCATTTTTAAAACTAGTTTGATCACAAGGTAAAGGAACTTGAACCATATATTGGATCGGTAATATTCAACAAAATCTGGTTATAATTTGTCTCTTTCACTAGTTTCCCCTGTTTATACTTGGTAACAGTCTCTTCCCAGCGGAGTGATTTAAGTGTTGTCCACACATTGTGAAACTAGCTTTTCCATAATTTGACATAAATAAGTCTTATAGTCTTATTTAAAATAGTTGGCACTTGACATTTAATGTCCAAAGTTGCAGAATTGGCACCTCAAATACTGTTTACAGGCAGCCACCACAGCACATTGCTGTCAACGGCCTTAGAAAATCTCTGTAAAGCCTGTATCTCCCACAAAAAATCAAGTAAAAGATCTCAAATACATGTAATATAGATACCTATTGCATCTCTCTCTCAGCAAGTCAGAAATTTTTTCTTAATTTAAATTAGTGCAACGACTACTTCAATTTTTTTTAAACAGACTGAATTTTTCCTTTCATGAACAGCCTCAAACTTATCACATCATGTCACAAACTACTGACTACTCAGCAATAATTTTTTTCTTCTTACCAAAATATCTGGCTCAGCAATGAATATTTTAAATTTTCATACAGAGTTTTGTATCTGAAAACTGTGATTTTATGCAATTGTGTCAATATTTAACTTGTAAAAGCTAAGTTGAATGTCTTATGCAAAGAAAAGTTGCTACGCATCATGGAGCGAAGATTGCTCTCAGTAGTATCTCTAAACCCATCAAGAATTTTTTCTTCATTTTAATTAGGGGATTGTGACAAAGCAAGCTTGGATCTTTTTACTTCCTCTCTTGTTTTGCCATCTGCCTCCTTAAATTCATTTTATTTTCATTTTTGCCTAATTACCAACATAAATAAGTATAATCTGCATTTCCATAAGAGAGAAAGGTTGGCCCTCAGTCTTTTAAGGAAAATATCACCATGTCTTAATTTTGTGCTTAGTTTTAAGTATGTAATTAATTTCATAATTTATTTTGACCATTCCAGTTAATACCTTTATTGTAGGGTGAAATCAGAAATTGTTTCGTGACTTAGATTTTATTGATGACTTATAAACAAATATAAACATTTGGAAGAAGAACTACTAGGGTTCTTCAAGTATTTATTTGGCTCTGTTCGAAAACATTAGCAAAGCCAGCCCTTAATTAATTCCAAAATAATTACCAGGTTTGTTAAAAGTGTTGTTTGTATAACTCTCTCTCTTAATTTCATTATTTAAACAAATACTTTGGCCTAGCCTTTGTGGTAGAAGAAACTATTAAACAGGAGGAATTTTTCGATGTATTCAGTTAATTGAACGAGTTACGTTTTAATTGTCCGCAGCTCGTGGTCTTGCGGTAGCGTTCTCGCTTCCCGCGCACAGGGTCCCGGGTTCGATTCCCGGTGGAGTCAGGAATTTTCTCTGCCTCGAGATGATTTGGTGTCATTATCATCATCGTCGTTCATCCCCATTACGGTCGGAGGGAGGCAATGGCAAACCACCTCTGCTAGGACCCTGTCTATTACAGCAGTGCGGGTCTCCCGCATCGTCCCTTACGCTCTATCAAGGAGTATGGGACATCATCATCATGTTTTAATTGTAATTTCTGTAACTTAAACATCGAAAAATGCATAGTTTCAGTTCCTCTTATTGTGAGGATATATGAAAGATGGATTTTTGGTCCCTACTGTGTCAGTCCATGGATGATTTTCAGAGGGGAATTATGTACTGTTTCAAGTAACAACAATGCATCACCTTAACAGTAGAATTAGTTTAACACAAATAGGCTGTGTGATAAAACAGTGACAGTGTCTGTTTAGATTATTTTAGAAAGATTCACACGTACTGTATCCGTATTATTCTGCAAGAACTGTGAACTGTGTGGTTAGGTTTTTACTGCTCATAGATGTTCAATGACAAACTATACTGATGTTTGCCTGCAACCTATTAATGGGGCTTATCAACATTCACCAATAGTGAACTGGCCATATAACTGTAATATTGGGAGCTGTGAACAGTGAAAGTAAAGAACTGTGAAATGCAACTGTTCAACTGTTGGCTACATCATTTACAGTAGTCAGTGTTGAACTTCGAACCCCCATTTTTCAGGCAGTGTAACAATGCAGTACGTCGACACCAAGGACTATTAATGAAGAAATGAAGCAGGCGAACATCACAGGCGTTACACTGGGTATAGAAATAGGAGGAAATTTTGTATCCGGAAAAGTTTCCTTCTTATCACATGTCTTGAAAACTATTACACACATGAAATAATATCTTGATGTCTACACAAAATGAAATACACTGAAGAGCCAAAGAAACTGGTACACCTGCATAACATCTAGTAGGGCCCCCGCAAGCATGCAGAAGTGCCACAACACGATGTGGTGTGGACTCAACTAATGTCTGAAGTAGTGCTGGAGGGAAGTGACACCATGAGTCCTGTAGGGCTGTCCATAAATCCAAGAGTACGAGGGGGTGCAGATCTCTTCTGAATGGCGTGTTGCTAGGCATCCCAGATAAGCTCAATAAAGTTCATGTCTGGGGAGTTTGGCGGCCAGTGAAAGTGTTTAAATGCAGAAGAGTGTTCCTGGAGCCACTCTGTAGCAATTCTGAACATGTTGGGTGTCACATTGTCCTGCTGGTATTGCCCAAGTCTATCAGAATGCACAATGGGCATGAACTGGTGCAGGCATAAGACAGGATGCTTACGTACATGGTATCTGTCAGTCGTATCTACATATATCAGGGGTCCCATATCAATCCAAATGCACGCACCCCTCATCATTCAGAGCCTCCACCAGCTCAAACAGTCCCCTGCTGGTGTGCAGGGTCCATCGATTCATGAAGTTTTCTCTATACCTGTACAGTCCATCTGCTCAATACGTTTGAAACGAGTCTTGTCTGAACAGGCAATATGTTTCCAGTCATCTACAGTCCAATGTTAGTGTTGAGGGCCCAAGTGAGGCGTAAAGCTTTGTGTCGTGCAGTCGTCAAGAGTACACAAATGTGCCTCCTGTTTCGAAAGCCCATATCGATGATGTTTCATTGAATGGTTCACAAGCCGACACTTTTTGAGGCCCCAGCATTGAAATCTGCAGCTATTTGCGGAAAGGTTGCGCTTCTATCATGTTGACTGATTCTCCTCAATCATTGTTGGCCCTGTTCTTGCAGGATCTTTTGCTGGACGCAGCGATGTCAGAGTGTTAATGTTTTACCGGATTCCTGACATTCACAGTACACTCTTGAAATGTTCATACGGGAAATTCCCCTCTTCACTGCTACCTTGGAGGTGACGTGGCCCATCGCTCATGTGCCAACTCCCTTAAATCTTGATAACACACCATTGCAGCAGCAGTAACCAATCTAACAACTGAGCCAGACACTTGTTGTCTTATATCGGCATTGGCGACCACAGCACCGTATTCACCTGTTTACATATCTCTGTATTTGAATAAGCATGCCTACGCCAGTTTCTTTGGTGCTTCAGTGTATAATTAAAATGCAATCTAACTTACCATAAGGAAATGATAGGAGTTCATTGAACTGAATAAATGGTCGAAATAAATTCACTAACTCAAGATTTTACGGAAGTAAGAGGTTCATTGAAGTAGCTTATACACTAATCTGACAATGGGAAGACACCATGTAATTCAGAATCAGGATCAGTGGAACTATGCGTGTCGATGATTGTAATGACAGACATTATCTTGTCTGGATTTTCCATTGTTACGTATTATCAAGTCCTTAACACATTGTTGTAACAACCTTTATTATAACATACTTCCTGTGTCACTCATTTCACCTGATTCACTGCCTTTTGTCAGCTTCTTGTGTCCCTTTTTCAATTGCCTCCTTCAAAAGGAGTTCTGCTTCAGTAAATGAATTTTGTTTATTTATTTTCTGTAGCAATATGATGTTTAACCTGAGTCCAAATCAGTTCTATTGTAATCAAATGGCAATGGTAGGGAGACAATCTGAGCATTTTATGTCTACATTTTGTTGCTATTTCACCCATAATGTCAACAGGGTTCTATGACTTTTACTGTGACAAGTTCTAACAATTCTGCTCTTGTAAATTGCTATCAAGCAGTATCTTATGTTTCTCTAGCCAGCAAACAATGTCTTTGTGGGCATCTAGTCTTGTACAACAGAATGATGTGGAGCATTATCTACATTAATTATGGGAGGATTTAGGTTTTGAAGCACATAATCTTCAAACCTTTTCACAGAAGTATTATTTTTTGTCTATTCGTGGTAGTTGCATGTCTTGTTTGAACATAATACCAGCAGACAATAAGTTATGAAACCTTTTGAATTTTCAGCATGTGCTAAAATTATTCTTTTTCCTCTGTCAATCAGAGCTACCATACAACTGTTTATGGTATCATCTGTCCTGTCTTTTTTAACTGTGTCTTGCATTCCAGACAATATCACCAAACTTTATTCCTACAATTTCCCTAAGAAAGCAGCATCACCAGGCTGCACTATCTTTGTGTTCCAGTAATAGCTTGCAGCCAGAAATAGACTTATAACAGAAGCCTAACTTTGTCATGACTCGTATCAAGGACAATTTATATCCTGAAACGGATGCTGCTAGAAAGGTAGCATGTAGGTTTTTGAGTGTCAGATACTCCATCCTTGAACATCACATGTATATTTGACAATGCATCGCATCTTCCTGGAAAGACAATTTTGGTGACCCTCTTCTCGAGGTACCTCTTCTTCCCATGTGTCACTAATTTAAATGACTCACCTGATTCTTCATTCGTGCATTTCTCCTTGCCGACTCTTATCACTGATCATTCACTGTTTTATAGGGCAGCTGCAGTTCACTCCACCACTTCATCTAACAGAACAAGAGGTGCTCCTTTAACACCCCCCCCCCCCCCCCCCCTCAAAGTATTGCCTCAAACAATACATGAATTCACACAACTGACTGCCAATAATAATGTCATGTCCAGTACTTTCTAAAAGCCTCTTAGGAGTATGCAGCCTCCATTTGCCCCTATTTTGACTACTTTCATTAAACACCGTAAGGCAACAAAGTCACCAAATCTCTCACTAAAATGGCTCAATGACGACTGGCTGGCACAATGTTTTAGGCAGCAAAGTGCAGTGGAAGTTGCAATGCAGTAGCTGACAGGGCTACACACTGATTGGTGTAGAGGTGGCGGGTGCTGTGCAACCTGCTACCTGTCAAGTTACAACCAGTTTAAATAAGACAAGAAGTTTGTAAACTCCAAACAGAAGTGTTTTAACTTTGATTTGTTAATCTAATTCACTATTCACACAGGACTGACCTCCAAATCAACACAGCCACTTTCAGTAGAATTGGCACATTCTTTTTCTATACTATTGATCACATTTCCAAACTGCATCCCAGGCTTAACAACAATGGACACACTTTTCTCCTCTTTAGCAGATTTCGACACAAAGCTGTCTCCGAATATTTTCGCTTTGTATATTTTGTGTTAGTTTTGAGAATTCATTTTTACATGTTATTTTTAACATGGTAGTGCTATCTTCTTCAATGTCAAACACAAACTTCTTACTGTTTACATTTTGGGTATGTACTAGCACTGATCTTCCATCTACAAAGAGCGTTCAAAAAGTTTTGCACAGTCGTCTCTAACTTTTTTATTTTTTGTAGGAGGAGAATGAAATTTTTTTTATGAACATACTTTGAATATTTAGCTATAAGTTGATGTATAAAAGTATTTTCTTTTATTTACAGGTGAACCATAATGGACCGTGAAGTAGATGTCACATTGCAACAATGGTCGGTGATGGAGTTCCTCTTCAAGACCGGCGATGACTCTGCCACATTGATTCACAGGAAGTTGCTCCCTGTTTACGGGAAGGACACAGTGGATAGCAGCAGTATCGAGCGGTGGTTGCGGAGGTTTAAAGAAGGTGATTTCTCTCTACTGGAAAAAGTCATTTTCATTGACTTTTTAGAAGCTGGCTCCACAATTAACCGGGACCGTTACTGTTTGTCATTGGACATGTCGGTGCCATCAAGACCCACAGTCCACAGCTTCAGGATCAGCTCATCAGACTACACCATGACAATTTCAAACCCCGTACAGCCCTTATGACGCAGGAGAAAATGGGAAAATTGGTTGGAAAATAGTTCCTCATCCTCCCTCCAGTCCGGACTTGGCTCCATCTGATTTTTACCTCTTTGGTCATCTGAAGTCCCACCTGTGTGGTAAAACATTTCATTTCATAGTGAGCAAGACCTTATTTCCTGTGTCAAGCGATGGTGTAAAAGTAAACCCCCAAAATTTTACCAAACCGCATTTACATCATGAAAAGACGTGTCACAGCTGATGGAGGCAACATTGAATACGCTCAAGGTGTAGCTAAATGTTCCAAGTATGATCACAAAACATTTCATTCTCCTCCTGCAAAAAAATAAAAATCAGAAACAACTGTGCAAAACGTTTTGAACGCCCTTTGTACAATGCTTACACTTTTTTCTAAATTGACGTTTCCTATTTTTCCAGCTGGAGCTTCTTGTTTGGTTACATGTGAGCTAAATATTATGAAACACTTACCCATCCACTTTTGAAGTATTTCTTTCACCTAGACGTTTTACAACATTTGCACTGGATTCCTTTCTTGACTTTTTCGTAATATAATTTACCATTATTACTAATCTGATCCATGCCATCTCGTAGATTGACTGTGTCTTTACAGACATAACAAATGCAATTGAGACTACATCAACCAATACATAGCATAATCCAAAAGTCACATTCCAAGGGAGTGGCTTTTACGGAAACAGTGTGTTGGCTTGCACACTCAAGTCAAGCGAGGGCAGCATAGTTTAGCATTTCTTCAAAATTTGGTCATTTCTCAAACATAATACCCACAATGACCTAGTAGATAGTGTCGGAAGTTCCATGCGGCTTTTCGCGGATGATGCTGTAGTATACAGAGAAGTTGCAGCATTAGAAAATTGTAGCGAAATGCAGGAAGATCTGCAGCGGATAGGCACTTGGTGCAGGGAGTGGCAACTGACCCTTAACATAGACAAATGTAATGTATTGCGAATACATAGAAAGAAGGATCCTTTATTGTATGATTATATGATAGCGGAACAAACACTGGTAGCAGTTACTTCTGTAAAATATCTGGGAGTATGCGTGCGGAACGATTTGAAGTGGAATGATCATATAAAATTAATTGTTGGTAAGGCGGGTACCAGGTTGAGATTCATTGGGAGAGTGCTTAGAAAATGTAGTCCATCAACAAAGGAGGTGGCTTACAAAACACTCGTTCGACCTATACTTGAGTATTGCTCATCAGTGTGGGACCCGTACCAGATCGGTCTGACGGAGGAGATAGAGAAGATCCAAAGAAGAGCGGCGCGTTTCGTCACAGGGTTATTTGGTAACCGTGATAGCGTTACGGAGATGTTTAATAAACTCAAGTGGCAGACTCTGCAAGAGAGGCGCTCTGCATCGCGGTGTAGCTTGCTCGCCAGGTTTCGAGAGGGTGCGTTTCTGGATGAGGTATCGAATATATTGCTTCCCCCTACTTATACCTCCCGAGGAGATCACGAATGTAAAATTAGAGAGATTAGAGCGCGCACGGAGGCTTTCAGACAGTCGCTCTTCCCGCGAACCATACGCGACTGGAACAGGAAAGGGAGGTAATGACAGTGGCACGTAAAGTGCCCTCCGCCACACACCGTTGGGTGGCTTGCGGAGTATCAATGTAGATGTAGATGTAGAATGTTTCTTGAAACCAAGGACAAATTCTGTAAAAAGCTTCAACAGTATTTCATAATCACAAACACTACTTGAGCAGCAGAAAGTGATCTTTTAATACATTCTTTTTTTATATAAATCAATGAATTTTTTGTGTTCCTGTTTGAGTTTCATTAGCCTTTGAACTCTGAGTGATCCCTCTAAACGTGGGAATACTTCTCTTTAACTTATATTGGGTGTAGCTCTAAAAATATTAACAAGGAGAGGTCCCCAGCGATACGATCGACTTTCTGAAATTATCTATATGGTGATGTAGGTTAAGATCCCAGTTATCGAACACTGCAGCCATTCATCCTGATGGGCCCTCATCTGCGAATAATTGAGGGAAAAAAATTCAAAATTTTGTGCGACTCAATAGCATTAAAAAAGTTGCTTTAGAAAGTATGGTTGTGTGGTATAATGAATAGAACAACAGCATCACATGCAGAATGTTACGTGTTGGTATCTTGTCAGGTGCACTGACTTTTTTTAAATTTTTAAATCTTTATCGAAATTACTCTGAGAATTATTTTTATTCAATTAATTAGTTTCAATGCATTTTTTATTTCTATTTCTTTGTCAACATTTTAATCATTGTATGAACTTTTTCAATGTTTCATTTTTCCTTCACATTTTTTTCCAACTTGAATTTTTGTTAATATGAATTTAATTATATTTATGTGTTAAAATATTCAATTATTTGAAAATTCTGATCTATCAGTTAAAAAACAGAAGATGAAATAATCTATTTATATCTGCGCAGTGCTGTGAAAAATTTATTTTTATTACCAGATGTGCAATTTTTTCCATGGTAATAATCATACAATTATTTAAAATATACAAATATCTACTGCACTATGGGCAAAAATAATTCAGATGAAAATGTAAATGAAAGATTGCTTTATAAGTAAAACGAAACTCAAGTAAAATGAGAAATAGATATAATGAATACAATAATGTGGATGAAAATCAGGGTGATAAAACAAAAGAAATTGAATCTGAATTAATACATAAAATTAATGAAAAACACATCAAGCAGATAAAGAATTGTAGGGAGAAAAATGAGAGCAAATCAAGTTAATATTATTATTAAAATTGTATGACAAGGAATGGCATTAAAATTACATTTAAGTTAGGGTGTCCATTTCATTTTCATTGAAAAAGGGGACATTTAAAATAAATTAGAGAAAAACCTGGGATATTTGTTTGAAATTGCATCATAAAAGTCAGTACATGATACACCATTAAAGTGTGTTTTGACAATGAGCTAGGCTCTCACTCTTTCAACGTTCATTCTGTTTTTTTCATCTGACCACAAAGATTTCACTAACGAAAACACATGTTCAACAGTAGCATTTGACCCAGGAATTGCCAGACAAAACTCCACCAAATCAATCATGTTTTTCATGTTAATGTTTTTACTTTTGAAATAAGCAAATATTTTACACCATGTTGCACTAACACTTTCTTTCTCCTTTCATCAATTAAATTCAATATTTCTTCTGTTACCCAAGGATTTTTACTAGCCCTCATCTTTTTACCTATTTGATCCTCTGCTGCCTTCACTACTTCATCCCTCAGAGCTACCCATTCTTCTTCTACTGTACTTCTTTCCCCCACTGCTGTCAATTGTTCCCTTATGCTCTCCCTGAAACTCTCTACAACCTCTGGTTCTTTCAGTTTATCCAGGTCCCATCTCCCACCTTTTTGCAGTATCTTCAATTTTAATCTGCAGTTCATAACCAATAGATTGTCGTCAGAGTCCACATCTGCCCCTGGAAATGTCTTACAATTTAAAACCTGGTTCCTAAATCTCTGTCTTACCATTATACAGTCTATCTGATACCTTTTAGTATCACCACAATACTTTTAACAAAAACGCAACAGTCCTGAATACCCTTCCACTGTACTCCTTTTCAGTATTAACCCAGTCAAACGCTTTAAAAGGTTTGTGAAATGGTAAACATCATTCTTTAATATACTCAATGCAAGAGTCACAGAAGATGTCAGCATAAATATGAAATTGTTCTACAGTAATTTCACCCTCTTCTTCCAGCTTTCTTAGAGTCTCATGTACAAAGGATATGAGAAATCTTTCAGATTTTCTACATTATAATTTGCCCAATAATTTGTTTATTTCTTGATAAACTTCCACTATTGTGATTTCTTGTTTCTCAATACATTTAATTTTTGTGGAGAAAGGTTTTGGCTGGCTCACAAGAAATTGTAGAAGAACAATAGACACAGGGTTATCAAAGAATTGTTTAAGGATAACACGACACTTATCAAGGTAAATGAAATATCATTTCAAAGCAGGAAATATCTCTACAATTCTTTCCAATGCTGGTAGCAGAGATAACCACCTTGTCTTTCTGTGCCCAAGTACAGTTTTGTATTCCGTTTCAGTTAACTTACAGAATGACTTCAGAGATTCAACCCTTACTGTGTATATGTGGAAATGCTGGTAGATTTTGTTTATAATTAATTGGCAGTCTATGGGTAGGCAATCTAAGCCAGTTTGTAAGGAATTGTGCATCACATGTGCTGGACAGCCAACACCTACTATATTATTCACTGTGTTCTGTTGCATTCACAATGTCAGACCTTCCACCGTGAACAATAGCAAATTTTGATCTGCACAACGTACATTCTACAGTTTCTCCACTACCAGTGATAAAAGGAAACTCACTTTTTATATTGCTGTTAAAATTACACTTTCGTGTTGGCATAATGGAACAGTGATTGCACAGTGCAAAACAGTAACAGTGTGGTGACGAAAGCCAAAGAGCAAGTATCAGTGGTGTAGAGTATCTCTGGACCGAAAGGACGGATTAAGTGGATCGATTTAGAAGAGAAGAATCTTTGTTGTTATTCGTAACCTATAGTGCGTTTAAAATTACTTGCGATTTTTGACAGTTCGGTACATGTTTGGGGTATGCTGAAAGTCATCACTTGCTTCTTAGCGTAAATAATTGCGCAGTTAATAGCAAGTCAAACAACCAGTAGCGTAAAATACTCTAGCCAAGTGGAATTATAAAAAAACGGGACATTTGAGCATCCTCAAAAACAACTTTCGGGACAGTAGGACATTTTGGTAAAAAACGGGACTGTCCGAGAAAAATGGGATGAATGGCCACCCTAATTTAAGTCAATTAATCGAATAAAAATTCTGATAAAAGTAATTTCATTAAAGATTCGAAAAATAAAAAATACTTCTACTACTGTCAAGATTTGAGCCCACAACCTCCTCCATGTCAAGCTGTTATCCTATCCATCACACCACGCAACCATACTAAGTGATGCAACTTTTTTAAGAGTATTGAGTGACACACACAATTCTGATTTTTTTTCATCAATTATTCACATATGAGGACCCATCAGGGTGAATGGCTGCAGTGTGCGATACCTGGGATCTTAACCTACCTTACTGTATAGATAAGTTTCAAGAAGTCTATCATGACATGCTTACAAATCTATAAAATCCAGACAAATCTGAAGACTATTTAGTAACACCCAATTATTATGTCATCAGCTATTCCAAATCTTATTCGTTTTTCTTTGTCAAGAATATGCTTTCATTTTTATGAGTCACTCACTCTTACATTCCTCCCCATGGCCACTGGCTTGTCAAAGGCACCTACTGTGAAGGGCAGGGGGGCTTGTTTTTCTGAGGGAGCTGGGGGCTACGCTGGCAGTAGGTAGCGACTGGCAGAGTCACTGAAGCCAGACTGGCTCCAGCAGTGGAGCCAGACAATGTGTCCCATACCACAGAGTAGGAGGATGCTCTATGTGTCATCAACTGCCCCTCACCCTAGAGGAGCTAGCCCAGAGATTTTGTTCACAGACTTCAACCTCTATATATGATGTGGCAAAATAAAATAAACTTTCTTTTGAAACACCCTGCATATGTACATTAGTGCAGTGTCTGTACAGTACAGATACTGCTAACGATTGATAGCTATAATAAATCATGAAATGTATTTGCGAACTGTGAATACAGTACCACAACAGGCTATACAATTTACTGGAAACATTGAAAACTTGTGCTGGACTGGGGCTCGAACATGGATTTTCTGCTTGGCATGAGCCTTAACCACTACAGTTATCCGAGCATGCTTCCAGGATCAACCCAAATTTCCTTACATCCCAGTGTCTGCCTCCCACAGTGCTAGTATCATTATGTGATCCATGTACAAGGCAGATTTATTTATTTCTTGTCAGACCAAACCCAGGGTTGGACCTTTGATTACCAGTGTTGAATGATACCGATTTTTGTTTTATTATTATTTTGTATTTAATACTGCAAATAAATGCTCATACAATGTGGTTGGTTGGTTTGTGGGATTAAAGGGACCAGACTACGACGGTCATCGGTCCCTATCGCCAAATACTAAAAACACCCACAGAGAATAAAAACGATTAACAGAATAGATCACAGACGACACAGAACAAAAGAAACTTAGACAAAGACCAGACAAAACGAACTACAATCATACAGAGTGTGACGGTGGTTGGCCGACCATAGAAATAAAAAAGGAAAAGCCAACCACTTAGAAACACATTAAAAACTCAGTTTAAAATCTTAGGCCAAAGGCCAGAATCAACACAAAACAATAAAATAAAACAGGAACACTCAGATTAAATGATAAAAAACCCCTGCCCGAATAAAACGTAAAACGAAGTAGGCCATGGCAGAGTCATCTGTTAAAAAGGGCAGGGAGCGTGTCAGGCAGTGCGAACGACTGCCTGAGCACAGCTAAAAGTGGACAGTCCAATAAAATGTGGACCACTGTCAAAACGGAGCTGCAGCGACATAAAGGTGGGTCCCCATGTCGCAATAGGTGGCCGTGCGTCATCCACGTGTGCCCAATGCGCAACTGACAGATGACGACAGACTCCTTGCGAGAGACCCGCAAGGAGGAGCTCCACACACCAGTAGCCTCCTTGATGGCCCGAAGTTTGTTTCGTGAAGGCAGGGCGCGCCATTCAGTGTCCCAAAGGTCCAAAATTTTGCTGCGTAGAAATGCTCGCAAATCTGTCTCCGGGAGGCCAATGTCCAAAGATGGTGTACTGGTCGCCAATTTCGCCAGGCAGTCAACATTCTCATTGCCGGGTATCCCAACATGGCCTGGGGTCCACACGAAGACCACAGAGCGGCCGCTACGCGCAAGAGTATGCAGGGACTCATGGAAAGCCATCACCAGACGAGAACGAGGAAAACACTGGTCGAGAGCTCGTAAACCGTTCAGGGAATCGCTACAGATAATGAAGGACTCATCTGAGCAGGAGCGGATATACTCTAGGGCACTAAAAATGGCAACCAGCTCAGCAGTGTAAACGCTGCAGCCAGCCGGCAAGGAACGTTGTTCGGGATGTTCCCCTAGAGTTAGCGCATAACTGACACGACCAGCAACCATCAAGCCGTCAGTGTAAACAATGCCAGAGCCGTGATACGTTGCGAGGATTGAAAGAAAGTGGCGGCGGAAGGCCTCTGGAGGGACTGAGTCCTTCGGGCCCTGTGCCAATTCGAGCCGAAGGCAAAGGCGAGGCACACACCACGGGGGTGTACGCAGAGGTGTCCGGAAAGGAGGTGGAACAGGGAAAAACCCAAGCCCGGAGAGAAGCTCTTTGACGCCTACGGCGATCGGAGAACCCGACCGGGGCCAACGTTCTGGCAGATGAACGACTGACTGCGGGAACAGGACACGATAATTTGGATGCCCGGGCAAGCTAAAAACATGGGCAGCATAAGCAGCCAGAAATCGTTGGCATCGTAACCGCAGTGGTGGGACACCTGCCTCCACAAGTATGCTGTGCACAGGGCTGGTCCGGAAGGCACCAGTGGCAAGGCGTATCCCGCTGTGGAGGATTGGGTCCAGTACCCGCAACGCATATGGGGATGCTGAGCCATAAGTCAGGCTCCCATAATCCAGACGAGACTGGATTAACGCCTGGCAGAGGCGTAACAGGGTAGATCGGTCGGCACCCCAGCGGGTGTGGCTCAAGCATCTCAGAGCATTTAGATGCTGCCAGCACGCCTGTTTAAGCTGCCGAATATGAGGCAGCCAAGTCAACCGGACATAAAAAACGACACCCAAAAACCTGTGGGTCTCCACCACAGCAAGAAGGTCGTTGTCAAGATAAAGCCGCGGCTCTGGATGGACCGTTCGGTGCCGGCAGAAATGCATAACACGGGTCTTGGCAGCCGAAAACTGAAAACCATGCGCTACAGCCCAAGACTGCGCCTTACGGATTGCGCCCTGTAGCTGACGTTCAGCAGCTGCAATGCCAATAGAGCTGTAGTAAAGGCAGAAGTCGTCAGCATACAGGGAAGCGGAGACAGAATTGCCCACGGCCGCAGCGAGCCCGTTAATGGCTATTAAAAACAGGCAGACACTTAAAACAGATCCCTGTGGCACACCGTTCTCCTCGACGTGGGAGGAACTATATGAGGCCACGACTTGCATGCGGAAGGTACGATACGACAGAAAATTGCGGATAAAGATCGGCAGAGAGCCCCGAAGACCCCATCCATGAAGCGTAGAAAGGATGTGATGACGCCATGTTGTATCGTACGCCTTCCGCATGTCGAAAAAGACAGCGACCAGGTGCTGACGGCGGGCAAAGGCAGAGCGGATGGCCAGGCTCACCAGATTGTCGGCGGCGGAGCGGCCTTTACAGAACCCACCCTGAGACGGAGCCAGAAGGCCCCGAGACTCCAGTACCCAATTCAAGCGCTAGCTCACCATCTGTTCGAGAAGCTTGCAAAGAACATTGGTGAGGCTAATGGGGAGGTAGCTGTCCACCTCCAAAGGGCTCTTGCCTGGTTTCAAAATGGGGATGACAATGCTTTCCCGCCATTGCAACGGAAACTCACCCTCGACCCAGAGACGGTTGTAAAGGTCGAGGAGGCGTCGCTTGCAGTCCACTGAAAGGTGTTTCAGCATCTGACAGTGGATACCATCTGGCCCAGGAGCGGTATCAGGGCAAGCGGCTAGGGCACTGCGAAATTCCCACTCACTGAATGGAACATTGTAAGATTCTGGATGGTGGGTGTGAAACGAAAGGCTCCGACGTTCCATCCGCTCTTTAATGGAGCGGAGGGCCAGTGGGTAATTCGCAGAAGCAGAGCTCATAGCAAAATGCTCTGCCAAGCAGTTTGCAATGACACCGGAGTCTGTACAAACTGCTCCATTCAGTGAGAGTGCAGGGACGCTGACAGGGGTCCGATAGCCAGAGAGGCGTCGGATCTAGGCCCAGACCTGCGATGGAGAGACATGGAGGCCAATGGCGGACACATACCGCTCCCAGCACTCCTGCTTGCTTTGGCAGATAAGGCGGCGGGCCCGCGCACGCAGCTGTTTGAAGGTGATGAGGTGTTCAATGCAGGGATGTCGCTTGTGACGCTGGAGCGCCCGCCGGCAATCTTTAATCGCTGCAGCGATCTCAGGCGACCACCAAGGCACAGTACGCCGCCGAGGGGACCCAGAAGAACGGGGAATGGCAGATTCGGCGGCAGTAACGATGCCGGTGGTGACCGATTGAACCACCGCATCAATGTCATCACTAGAGAGAGGCTCAATAGCGGCAGTGGAGGAAAACAAGTCCCAGTCAGACTTATTCATAGCCCACCTGCAAGGGCGCAGAGAAAACTGACGCTGTGGCAGTGACAGAAAGATCGGAAAGTGGTCACTACCACACAGGCCGTCATGCACTCTCCATTGGACAGACGGTAAGAGGCTAGGGCTGCAAATAGAAAGGTCGATGGCGGAGTACGTGCCATGCACCACGCTAAAGTGTGTGGAGGAACCATCATTTAAAAGCAAAAGATCGAGCTGTGCTAATAAATGCTCAATGGTGGCGCCTCGACCTGTCGCCACTGACCCACCCCACAGAGGGTTATGGGCGTTGAAGTCGCCCAGTAACAAGAAAGGTGGCGGGAATTGGGCTATCGGAGCAGCCAGGACATGCTGCACGACAGCACCATCCGGTGGAAGGTAAAGACTGCAGACGGTAACGGCCTGTGGCGTCCACACTCTAACAGCGACAGCCTCTAAAGCTGTTTGTAGAGGTACAAACTCACTGTGAAGAGAGTTAAGGACATATATCCAGACGCCACCAGACACCCTTTCATAAGCTGCCCGGTTCTTATAATAACCTCGATAGCCACGGAGGGCGGGGGTTCACATTGCTGGAAACCAAGTTTGTGCAATGCAGAAGAAAGGGTGAAGGCTGATAAGTTGTCTGAGCTCAGCTAGATGGTGGAAGAAACTGCTGCAGTTCCACTGGAGGATGATATTGTCCATGGATGGGAATGGCGTGAAGGGACTGGGGAGGCAGATTACGCCTCCTGGGCCCCTGCTGCTACTGAGTCACCACCTGTACAACAGCCTTCCATTGCGTCCGAGGGACTGGCGAGATCCAGGTCCTCAGCGGACGCCAGAATCTCCACCTCATCTTCGGACGCAGAGTTACAAGATTGCGGTGGGACAGGTGCCACCGCAATGTCAGGATGCTTGGGAGCCTTTTTCTTGGACTGCTTTGCGCGCTGTGCCTTCGGTGGTTCTGGCTGGGAGGGCCTCACTGGGTCAGTCTCAGGGACTGAAGACGACCGTGACGCCCTACGACCAGTGACCGGTGGGTGTTTGAGATACTTGCGGGTGTCCGCCTTGGCACTGGGCAAAGCCTGGGATGGGAGGGCCCCAAGGGACCCCTTCCGGGCGAGAGGAGCCGAAGAAGGCTCACGCTTCTCCGGCTGGGAAGGGGGAACAGATGTCCCCGATGGTTGGGGTGGTGTTGCTCCTGAAGTAGATGGAGCAGGAGCAACAGGGAGCGAAGTGCCCCCCACAACCAAGGGGGCCGGTGAATTCAGACAGACCTGAGATCGAACTGTAGGTGATGACACGGTAGAGGTTCGAACCAGTGTTGCAGCAGCGGCATAGGTGGATGTCATGGGCACAGGATGTAGCCGCTCATATTTCCGCCTTGCCTCTGTGTAGGTCAGGTGGTCCAGGGTCTTATATTCCATTATCTTCCTTTCCTTCTGGAAGATCCGACAGACCGGTGAGCAGGGGGAATGGTGTTCTCCGCAGTTTACACAGATGGGAGGCGGAGCACATGGAGTATTGGGATGCAAAGGACGTCCACAATCTCGACATGTGATGCCGGAAGTACAGCGAGATGACATGTGCCCGAACTTCCAGCACTTAAAACACCGCATCGGAGGAGGGATATATGGCTTCACATCACAATGGTAAACCATCACCGTAACCTTTTCGGGTAAGACATCACCCTCGAAGGCCAAGATGAAGGCACCGGTGGCTACCTGATTATCCCTCGGACCCCGATGGACGCGCCGGACAAAGTGAACACCTCGTCGTTCTAGGTTGGCATGTAGTTCATCGTCGGACTGCAGAAAAAGATCCCTGTGGAATATAATACCCTGGACCATGTTGAGACTCTTATGCGGCGTGATGCTAACTGAAACACCCCAACTTAACACAATTGAGCAACATCCGTGACTGGGCAGAGGATGCTGTTTTGATGAGTACTGAACCAGAGCGCATTTTGGACAAGCCCTCCACCTCCCCGAACTTGTCCTCTAAATGCTCCACAAAAAACTGGGGCTTGGTCGACATAAACGATTCCCCATCAACTCGTGTACACACGAGGTACCGGGGTGAATATTCTCCACTGCCTTCTTTAGCCAGACGTTCCTCCCATGGAGTGGCCAGGGAGGGAAACAATCTCTGATCAAATTTCTTCCCGTTGAGGTTAGACCTCTATCGCTTAGAGTCTGTTGGTGGAGGCCCACCAGCGAGAGATGATGTACCACGCTTCATTGCGGGTCATCCGCCCTGATGCCACCCATTCTGATCAGGGGCTCTCCCCACGGGCGCCACCCAGCCGCAGCAAAGACCACCTGGCAGGATGGCCTTTGCCGGGAGTCCCAATGCCCCAGAGGGATAGGCATCTACTCCTCGGCATGCATGGGGAGGTAGCAGCTCAGGCATCAGCAGTGCGATCCCTGTGTAGTCAGGGGGCTACCACCAAGAGGGTACATGACGACCCCACCACAACGGACTGGCTACCGTGCTGGATGTCGGGTGTCAAAATATCCATGTACATCATGAGGGCAAAGATGGAAGTGCACATTGGAGGGAATGTATGCTACCCGTAACACACTGCAGTGGATGTGGCCGGAACCTCGATGTAAGTCCAACTCCATGAAAAATCAGGTGCGCCAGATCTTAGGGCAAGATTGATTTTAGATGCACCACGTAAGGTGTCCTTCCCCAAATGGTACGCACTAACGGAAAAATTTAGAAACGGAGTCGTCAAACCCCTTAGGGGACCAGCACATTAAAGGCCGAAACAGTTGAGACTCCTTTTAGTCGCCTCTTACGACAGGCAGGAATACCGCGGGACTATTCTAACCCCCGAACCCGCAGGGGGGGCTCATACAATGTGCCCCTTTGTTTAAGTATTTGCATTGACTGAGAATCAAACCCTGGTGACTTTGCTGGCGAGCATTCTACTACAGAGCCACATGCCCATCGCAAAATCATTCTAGCTTCAGTGAATTAGACGCACTTCAAAAACTTTAATGTCAATTTTCTCAAGAAAAAGCTTGATATTTCGAGTTCTGGACTTTACGTTCCATAAGTATTAAAAATTATAAAAATCCCACTGCTATGTTCTCTCCTTGCTACATATAGAATGAGAGGCAAAAACAAATGGTCTCTGTAGCAAACTGGTAACGAGACAATAAATGTTTCTTTCACAAGCAGCTAGAATCAAATTTTATTATCTTGAATTACTCCACTGATAGCAACGGCTAAATTTCTCAACAACGCAGCCGCAAATACGACAAATTTTCGCTATTAATTATTTTTGGTTCACTGAAGACATAATAAAATTCATACCTTGCAAAAACTGCCAGTACACCGATAGATGCAGACTGTTTCAGTGTTTTTTTGTCATTCACATTGCCACATAACCATGAATTATTTTGGTTCATATCAAAAACAAACCTCGCACGCATATGTTGATCGAAATATTGACACCAATTCTGCAGCCTCAATATAGAAATGTGGAAACTTCGTACAATTCATGAACAGTTTTAATATAAAATAACGTTTATTTTAAATAGAGATTATGTTGCAGGTTGATCAGTTCCATCTGCAAACCAATAGTGGATCTTTCAAATGATGGGGCAGGAGTCTCAAAGACAGCTCAGCTTATAAACATATGAAAGATAGGCGGTGCCCCGAAAGTGTTTTTTCTAAACTGTAATTCTTTCAACATTGTAATGAAATCTTCAAAATTCACATTTTCTTCAACACCAGAGAACTTAGAGAAATGGGCAGTGTTCCTTGTCAGATGTTGTCACTTCAACAATGATATTTTCTTTTTAAACGCTTTCAATTTTCCCATCAAATAATAAATAAGTTGCTTCTCAATTTCAATTTCTTACTGAGGTCATTCAAGATTGCAGTTATGTCACTAAAAATGTGAGGTTTGCAATCTAAACATGATCTTATGATTGTAATTCCTGCTTTCAATTCAACAATAGCGGGTCTTAAATTGAAAAATCATTCTAGGCACTTTCTTTGACTTAATCAATGATGTAATGCACAGCAATATATTTAACTTTCCATAATCTTCCTTCAATTCCACCAAAAATTGGTGAAATGGCAATGTAATAACCAATGCAGCGTCAGAAAATTTCCTGTTCCTACCACCTTTTTCATCATGTGCTCCATGTCTGCAAATTTAGCACAATGTGTTTATTGATGCACACATAAATTACTCTCGTACAAATTGTCTGTTGATTGTTCACTGCCAACTAAGTCTTTAAATTCTTCTTGGATGGTGTTGTAAAGCCATTCTATAACAAATTTGTGGCACCCGGCAATTATGTGATTGCATAAGACATGGAGTAGTCTCCTACTTTTCTTCAGAAACTGTGATTCCCATTTATTTTCATAGGTCGCTAAACTGCCACTTTTTGAGTTATGTCCCATTGCGACAGCCACTGGACCTCTGAATATTATTTATACAATGACAAAATAGCTATGGATAAAAAGTGCTGCCACTATGACCAGAGTTATATCAATTGACTGAAAAATGTCTCAACAAATTCCCAAGAAATAGTATCATATAAAACTGCTACAATGTCTTAACATATTGAGCAGTCCTGAGGAGGACTGAGGAAAGTCAAAATGGACCTAGCAAAGCTGATACACATCGAGCGCAGAGACAGCCTGACCCCAGACCGCACTCTTGCAGTTACACATGCCGTGGCCGACCCTAATGAGAGTCAGATGTGATACATGGACATTAATGAGTACTGATGAGTAGCAGCTCAGGGTATTTGAACATAGGGTTCTACATCTTCACAGACATTCCGTTAACCCACCATATTGTGCATGGTAGAGGGTATCTTGTACAACTACTAGCAATTTCCTTTCCTGTTCCACTTGCAAACAGAGTGAGGGAAAAATCACTATCAACACACTTCCATACAAGTCCTAATTTCTCTCTTATCTTCTTGGTCCTTGAATGACATGTACTTTGGTGGCAGCAAAATCGTTCAGCAGTCAGCTTCAAATGTCAGTTCACTCAATTTTCTTAATAGCATTTCATGAAAATAATGTCATCTTGCCTCCAGGGATTCCATTTTTGAGTTGACAAAGCATCTCCCTAATACTCATTTGTTGCTTGTTGATCAAACCTAATGGTAACAAATCTGACAGCAGGCCCAAATATTAAAGCAGTACTCCCTATCAAGCCACTTGCGTATCTGTGAACTTAATTCATAAGCTTGGACCTTCATTAAGTCTTCAGCTGGGCACTCTGCCAAATGCTTTCCAGAAATCTAAGAATACGGAATCTCCCTGTTGCCCTTTACCGGTGGCTCTCAGGATATCGTATGAGAAAAGGAAAAGCTGAGTTTCGCATGAGCAATGTTTTATAACTCAATGCTAATTTGCGGACAGAAGTGCCTCTGTCTCGAAGTAATTTATTATATTCAAACTCTGAATATGTTCAAGAATTCTGCAGTAAACAGACGTTAATGACATTGGTCTGTAAATTTGCAGATCTGTTCTTTTACCCTTCTTATACACAAGAGTCACCTTGTAACATTCCCTGGCAACACTCACACTATTAATAAACTAAAATTTAATTGTACTATATACGCCGCTATGAAGCAATTTGTATATACTGTAATTATTTAACAAAAAATATTATTTAATTTTGTGTAAAGGACATTCGTTATTATTGTACTATTTTCTGTAGTAATATTCTCATTGTATTTATGATTGTAATATTTCTATACTCATAATGTAATTGCGAAATGCGTCAATATCTGCGATAACAAAAATGTAAAATTCAGCCACAGAGGAAAATAATGTTGTAAGATTACAAAGAGATGTTAATGGTCAGCAGTAGTATAAAAAGCACCACCTAGTGTGTATTCTTTGTCGTCTCCCTGGAGAGCTGAAAGTGAGAGGAACCTGTGACTTAGCATTTTATGAATGGGTAGACTTCTTTTGTCTGTATCTAGATTTAGCCGCCATTAGAGGAGAAATTACAAACTAATGTAAGTTGAATTATTGTTGTGGTCTAAATACATTATAATTTATCAAAAGTGTGTATTACTAATGTAAATTAGCTTGCCCGTGTCATCTATAATATTTCTTTAAAGAATTTTCAGCATTTTCAGCGGTGTTGCTGGGCTGTGCCGCGACCGAACTATTTGCAGCGGCTGCACATTAAAAAAATTGTTCCGCTAAGAAAAATTAACCAAACCCATAAATCGGGAGCAGATAAAAATTAGCAGTGAATTAAGAAAATGTTTTTCTTTTACAGCGATCCTGAGACTGATGGAATTTATTACTAGTTTCACATTTGTGCATTCATAGGCGGATAGTTAACGTTGAAACTTAACAATTTTGGTTCTTTCAAATAACTTAAATATATAGTGAAGTGTGTTTTATCAATGATAATTAAACGTTGGCTTGGCAATATTTAATCATTTTCTGCTAATAGAGACAGTCTTGTGTTCCATAGCTAACGCCGGGACAGAATTCAGTAAATATTAAAAAAAAAAAAAAAAACACTGCATTTAGAAAATGTGTGCCAAGGCCGAATTATGTAAAGGATTTAATTCTCAACTAAGTATTCTTAATCAGTTAATACGAATTCACGTAATTTTAAATGTACTTAATTCTGTCTAAATGACTCTTTATTACCACATGTAAATAAGAGGTTCTACAACAAAGTTCGTTCATACTGACTGAAAGAAAGCAAATAATAACAAAAAACAATTTATAAATAATAATAAAAAAAGGTATTCACTTTTTTTTAATTTAATTTCATTAAAACCTGCACTTTTTTCCAGTCACTTGGGACCTTGCAATCGGATACAGAGTCTAATAAATGCAAGCTATGTAAGGGACCAATGCTGTACAGTACTCTCTGTAGTACAGAACTGGGATTCCATCACGACCTGATGACATTTGTTCAACTCTCAGTTGCTTTTGTATATCAGGGATGCCTATTAGTATGTCCTTCACACAAGACTCTAAGCAGGTCAAAAGCCAATTTGTTTGTACAATCCCCCTATGCAAATGGTTTCTAAAACACAACATTTAAAATTTCAGTTTTCCTTTTGCTGTCTTCTGTTGCCCTACCAGAGTAGTCAATGAATTAATGGATACAAACTTTTGACCCACTTACTGAATTTCCTTAAGCCTGAATTTTCTCAGGTTTTCAGCAAGACCATTTTGCTAAGGTATAAGATTGTGGAAGTTCATGTATGCTTCACACACTGATCCTATTTATAGGACTACAAATTTCTACCACCTTCACATTTTGTCATTTATGCATTTATTTTTAGAATCGGGGGTGCAAGTGTCTATGCTTCCTAAGCATTTTCTGAATTTTGTAGGTCTTCTCTGTCCAGCACATATTTCTCCACAGCACTAATTACAATCAATTTAAATAGTGCTCATAATTCCTCTGCATCAATCATATTGGAATTAAATGATATTCATTCATTGTCTAAGTGGGATGCGAACAACTGCTTATCTGCTCTTTCTAGCAAAAATACTCTCCTAGCATTCTTGATGATTTATTAACTTTAGTAACCATCATCACTATCATGAAATGATCACTAATCCCTTCTTCTATACTGACACTGTATCAGGTCAGGCTTGATTGAACCTAGTAGTCTTAAATATTTGCACTGTGTGGCCTGTTGAACTTTATGTGTTAGACAGGTTTTGGAAAACTGCGTTCAAAACTGCTTCCCCAGACTGACTGACTGCACCACTTGCACTGAACCCGTAGACTTCTGTCTGTATTCGGTAGGTTAAAATTGCCTACAACTAATACTGCATTCTCTGGGTGTTTCCACACTATCAAGCATAGACTTTCTGTGGATGATTTTTAAAACTGTCACAACAGAATCTGGTGGCTGGTAAACACAGCCAATCGTTAACTTGAACCTAAGCCTATTACTTGCATCCAGATGACTTCACTTGCACTCAATTTTGATCTAAATAGAGATGATATTTTTTACATGAAATGTATTCACAGTTGTTAATATGGACAACCATCGGCTGTATAATGGAATGAATATGAAAATTTGTGTCAGATTGGGTCTCAAATCTGGATTACACACTGTAAGCAAGATGTCATCTTAACCACTTTTGCTATCCATGCATGACTTATGGCCACACCCTAACTTCCATATATCGACAGTCATGCATCACAACCTCACTCTTACACTTCCTGTAATTCCCATACGGGGAGGGAGGGGTGTGGGGTGGGGTGGGGGGGGGGGGGGGGGGACACATTTCAATTTAAAATTGCTGCCTCATATCGATGGCTAAATATGACACTGCAGTGCCTGTGTTGTTAAGAGGTATGATGCTACTGCACTTAACACAGACATACATACATGCATGTTCAAAGGAACACTGCATCCTATTTCTTTTAACAACACAGGTGCTGCAATGTTGTACATAGTATTTTTGTTGATTGCATTTAACAGATCCCTCCTATGGCATCCAATATGAGTTCCATGCCCTGCTAAATACTTGCAAGCTTTCTACTTTGGGTATCTGCCAGCTTTCACTTCCAAGAATAATTTGAGTACGACAACTTTCCCCGAGGACAGTAAATTCAATAAGTTTTATTATGAATGCTACAGTAATTTACCACTGAAATTCTAGCAATTGAAATGTCTTTACTCTGTACAAGATCTAATTTCGCTCTGTGTATCGACTGACGAGCATTCATCAGACAACCTCAAACTATTGCCTAGCCCAGGCCTAGCAAAACATAACTCACGAGCCATTCCCCACCAGCAAGTGCTTCCCCCTCCAACTCGACTTGTGCGGTGATGTCACAGCCCCAACACAGCCATGCCGGATGACTGTCAGTCATCATGTATCGTAAGCTCTATGATATCAACACACTAAACGCAAATGCCAGAAGACATGCAGGAACTTTATTTAGTTATTTGTCTCTAACTCTTATACTTTAATGAGATACAAGGTGTGTTCACAGAGAAACTGAACTTTTGCTGGACCTGCTTTATTGCTTATTGCACAACATTTTAAGCACTGCCCCTTCAAAACTGCTCCTCTACTGACAATACGTCATTCCCACCATTTATTCTGGTTTTGAAATTCCTCCTGGGATACATTTTGTGGGATGGCGCACAAGTTTATTGTCGCATCGCCCAGCATCTCCTCTATGGCTTCGAAATGACGTCCTTTCAATGTGTTTTTCAGTTTGGGAAACAGAAGAAAGTCTGTAGTCTAGGTCCAAAGAATATGGTGGATGGGGGACAATGGGAATGTGGTGTTTTGCTAGATAGCTGCAGACAAGGAGCGACACATAAGCTGGTGCATTGTCATGATGTGACATCCAACTCTGGTATTCCCACAATTCAGGCCGCCTCCTGCGCACAGCAGTCCTCATGTGCACTAGGATTCCCTGGTAGACTTCCTTGTTTACCAACTGACACAAATTCATGATGGATAATGTCTTTGTAGTCAAAGAACACAACCAACATAACCTTGATCTTTGTCCGATTCATGTGCTTTTTTTGGACAAGGTGACACTTTGCCCACCCACTACAACTACTGCATCTTCGTTCAGCATCATAGCCACTGTCATTAACAGCGGCAAGCAGTTCCTTGCACATTTCTGATCTTCAGTCAGCAAATGCGGTACGAATTTTTCACTGACTTGATGCATCTCAAGTTTCTCACTCAAAATTAGATGGCATGATCCTACTCTGATGCCCATCTCCTCAGCAACTTCCCGAACAGTTAAACAACAATTTTTGCAAATCACAGCATGAACGCTATCCGCATGGCCATCATCTGTTGATGAGGAAGGATGTCCAGACTTTGGATTGACAGAGACCAACATTCTGCCCTGTTGAAAACATTTAAACCACTCGTAGCACTGTGTGCGACTCTTACAGTTCTCCCTGTATGCTTGGCTAACCATTTGAAATGTCTCTGTGACGCACACACACACACACACACACACACACACACACACACACACACACACACACACACACACAGTTCTCCAAGCTCCTTCATTGCACCAATCCAACGAGCTGGCTGTACACGGGCTTATTTCAGCTTATTTCTAATTCTACGAGTGACACGAGGAAAATGGCAGTTTATTGTCAAAACCTATACCAATAAACATTGTACAGGTAGTTCAAAAGATCTATGTTAATACAGGAATCCAAATAATTGGGAATAATGAAGAAACTACAAAGGTTATTAATTTAGGAGTTCGACAAGGTTGCAGCCCCTATCCACTGCTTTTTAATATATATATATTGACAACATTATTCGGCAATGGAGAGTGAAACTGAAGAACTATATATATGACTTCAACCAAAAAGATTACATCATAATTAATAACCTTTGTTGTTTCTTCATTATCCCCACTTATTTGGATTCTTGTATTAACATAAATATTTTGAACTACCTGTACAATGTGTATTGATATAGGTTTAGACAACAAACTGCCATTTTCCTAAGAACAAAAGCCGGCCGAAGTGGCCATGCGGTTAAAGGCGCTGCAGTCTGGAACCGCAAGACCGCTACGGTTGCAGGTTCGAATCCTGCCTCGGGCATGGATGTTTGTGATGTCCTTAGGTTAGTTAGGTTTAACTAGTTCTAAGTTCTAGGGGACTAATGACCTCAGCAGTTGAGTCCCATAGTGCTCAGAGCCATTTGAACCATTTGCACCTAAGAACAAAAATAATTATAAACAACATTATAGAGCAAGTAGATAGAGTCAAATTTCTAGAAACCATGCTGTTGTACAGCGGAGATATAGATTAAAAAAGACATAATTGAGAAATTTAACTTCTTAAATGGCATTATCAGAAGATCCCTCCAATGTAAAGTAAGAACAGAAATATACATAAAATTTTATAAAGTTATGTCAATACAAACATTACTATAAGAAAGTGAATCTTGGGTAATGAAAAAGAAATATAAAATAAGATTACAAGCCAATGAAATGAAATTCCTCAGGTACATAGCAGGATACACCAAGCTAGACTACAAAAGAAATACAGATATCAGGAAGGAATTAAATATTTTTCGATATTAACAGTGGATATCCCATCTGTTACAAATGGACAAATCGAGATTACCATTACATTTTTGGCAATATACTCCACTAGGTAAAAGAGGCATTAGAAGACCTGCAGAATGATGGAAGGACCAGGTGTAGCTGCAACAGGCTGAGGGAAAGCCTAATGCATGATGGAAGAAGTTGTCTAAACCTGCTGATAGGTGTGCTCAGTAGCTGTAGTGCGTGCTCTGCTGGTTGGCAGGCTATTTCAAAAGTTTGGTTTCTTGAATACACCAACGAAACCATTTTTGCTACTGACCACAGCTTGTGCACCTTCAGTGAGATATGCAGAGAATTTTTCAAAGCCACCAGTTGTGTCCACACATTTTTAACTGCATTAAAATAACAAACTGTTGTTTTGAGCATCGGAACTAAAGTGAGTGACTGTTCAAGTGCAGAAAAGTCGTCCTTTATTATGTGAAAAAAATTAACAGTTGACTACGATCTGTTCGATCAGTATTCTCATCCGCACAAAAAAAATAATGCCAACAGTCGCAATTAAATTGTTGTTCCAATGTTACGCTACGAACCATATAATTAATTCACAGTGTTACATGGCAAAGTAACTGTTTTACAATGAACAGCAGCATCATCAAAAACAAATGCTTTTGCTGCTATTTCTATTGCAGATTATCCTTTGCTGATGGATTTCTAAGTTTTACCTAATTATAAGTGTACAACATGGGATGCAGTGAAACACTTTTCTCTAAGATATGATGGTTCAGGCAAACACTTATTACTTTCTTTTTAAGTTATCGACAAAATGGCATCATTCCCCATGAGAGCAATGCCTGTGTATTACCTCATGAGATAAATGTCAAGAAAGATTATTACTTTTGTTTTGACTTAAGCAATTCTTACATTTTAAACAGTGATGTGTATCATCGGAATTGTTTAGAAAAATTACTTAATCTCCCACTTCTCATGAAAAATGGACTTTTCAGTATTATTTTCTTTTCAACATTCTTAAGAAATATAACAGAAAAATAGCCACAGAAATAACGCGTAACAAAACTAGAATGATCGCTACAGTAATAAATATGAAGACAACTTGAACAATAAGGCAATATTAAGGAGAGCTCCGCTTGCACCCCACAAGAGAGGCCAATAGTCCTCAATACTTCTGCCAGTTGTCTGTATGAACTGAGGATACGAATGCTGAATAGTCCATAGCTTGTTTGAAGTGGATGAACTTCAGAATTTGTCCGTATCAAAGGAATGTGTGTTCTTCAATTGGGCTTGTTGCTGGAACATGAATAAGTTAAGTTACAGGACATCATCTTTTATTTCAAAACAACCTGGCCAGGTCTTACGGCTGACTTCATTGTAAATAATTACAGTTGCCAAGTACCGTTAGGCTACAGTTTGGATTTTCTGTACAAATGTGGATGAAACAAGTGTCTCGGGGTCTACCAACCATTAGGGTCACAGTCAGATCTCCTAAAATTAGAGGATGAGAGCTGATAAGTGGCATAACACTTTTTTTTTGGATTTGAGAATAATGGAATGGAACTTACAGTATGACAAGAACTTTGAGTGTTAGTGAGTGCAGGAAGGGTAAGCTAAAGTGCAGTGTTTAAAGAATGCAAGGCACTAATAATACAAATGAGTTTTTCATTTATTTCTCTGTCTCTCTTATAGCAGACATTTTCATTAAAATGTTTATTATGTCTTAATTTACTGTTGTATTTAATGTCTTGTTTAGTAATAGCATTTTGGAGGGAAACATTCTAACATTAACTGATCTCTTATTACGGTAGTTTCTGGTCACTGATTGACTGATTTAAAACCAATGTTTATGCTACAACTTTTCAGCATTTTGTTTACAATGTACTGTCTCTTGAATCTAATTCGTTTGATATTTTTGTGTTTCATAATTATACCTTGACATTGTGGTACGAATAATAATAAATAGGCTTGGATATCAATAACCTTCATCAATACAAGTCAAAGTTTCTGTAATCTTTCAGTATGTGAATAAGTTAGAGTGTTATCCTGTTGAAAGTTGTAGCAAAGCCACGAAAGTTTGGTCAAGCTTTCATGTTTAGTGTCATCCTTTTATCTAAGTGAGGTATTTGTAATTGGGGGATTTCCAAGTTGCTATTTTGATAAAATCTCCATTTTGTGTGTGTGTGTGTGGGGGGGGGGGGGGGGGGGGGGCGCACGCGCTCGCAACTGTCCTCTTCATTATGTTGTAATCATTCCATTCTGGATTTTCCATACCTTGCATATGTGCTGTGTAGTAACACCCTCAAAAGGAAACTTAATGATTGCCCCTTACAGATATGATACTGTTAGGCGTGTTGTTGGAAGTTGAATAAATCAACTTAAAGGATGTCATCTTTTATTCCCGAAGAACCTGACCAGGTCTTATTGTTAATTTTCTTGTAAATAATTACATTTAGGCCAAGTATAGATAGGCTACAATTTAATTTTTCTGAGCAACCATGGTTGACTCTCAGCCCCATAGCGCAATTGCCATTCATTAGGATCACAGTCAGATCTTTCTAAAATTACAGAACGAGAGCTTAACACCATTCACGGGTAAATGGGTGAAGCTGCTACATAGCGAGCCTCTATACTGACTATTCACTTTGAGAATCGCGAACGCATTACAACAAGCATTCTGCACGAGACCTATGAGGCAGTTCAGGATAACAACAGTTTCTGGAGATCTAAAATGAATAATGAGATGAAACTCCTCACTCAAGGAGCTAATGCTGTAAGATAAAGAACAGGTAGGACAACAGCCTGCTTGGTCATGTACTTAGGATCGATACTGGAAGAATAACTAAAAAGATTTTTGAAAGGAGGCCTACTGGAAGAAGACAGAAAGGAAAGCCATGAAAGCAGTGGATTGACAATATGTAAGAAGATATAAAATCTCTCAGAATCCGAGGACGGTGGAAAACTGTGCTGGAGGGGGGCAGACTGGAAGAAACTTGTTGAAGAGGCTAAGACCCATGCAGAGTTGTAATGCCATGAGAAGAAAAAAGAAAACCCATACTTATATTTTACCTTAAAAAATGTAAATTTTATTACTGCAAGTTTTATCATAAAAGTAGCTTCTCTTCTTCTTTACAAATACCAGACTTAGACTGTGGCTGTAGCACATCAAAGTGACACCTTCTGCATCTTATTGAAGGCTGAAATTCAACTCACCCTGCCTATGGATGAAACACCATATCCGGAGGCCATGCTTTTACCAATAATGACAGCAAATCTTTAAAAAGGCTGTTCTTGTTGGATACCTCTTCAGGTTCTTGCAAAGATTTTCAACTGCTACATAGCTGCTAACTCTTCCAGCAACAGCTGAAAATTGGAAGAAAATGTCAAAAACTATACCAAATTTTTGTAATACAATATCACAGAGCAAAACAAAAATGACAGATTAGCTACTAGTGTTTTAAAAAATTTGTTTATTTTGAGCCGACTTTCCAGTAAGTGCTAGTAATAGGGTATTGAATGTATCTATTCAGACTAATTTTCAACTATACATCAACACTCACGTTATTTCATTATTAAGATGTTTGTTTCCTTCTTCTTCTTCTTCTTCTTCTTCTTCCTGTCCTCAGACTGTACCTACTACTGCTCTTAGATACTTGCAATCATAGCCAGCTTCTTGGGAAATGTACAATGCTCTCTTACTGGCACAAGGATGAATTGAAATCAACGAACTTTCATTTTCATTATGTTGGTATTTGCTGTGCAGTAAAATGTCAACCAGCACAATTGTTTTGCTTTACAGATTTTTAAGATAGTCATGTTTTATAAAATTAATTTTTGACAGTTTATTTCACCAAAAATTTATCTATAGTTAGACAACACACTGGGTTACTTTCAAAGAAAATGCTTATATCTACTATTATTTGCTTACTGCAAATAATACAAATGGCTTACATGAACAGATAAACTGATTATATTTTTTAGGAATATAATTAACAGCAGAAAATTACAATTATGATATAATTTGCCTTCCAGGGGTTGCTTTTGAATAAAAAAGTTCTGTCTCTTATAGCAGAGACATTAGGATTTTCAGAAAAACTGGACCATTTCTGCATTATACATTAAATTGACGGCACAACCAAATATTCACAAAACCCCAGCATTTCCTTAGTAACCAAGCACTGGAGACACTGGCATATTTATATTCAGTGATATAGATCTTATTCTCCTTAACTCCATCATCTGATGTTAAATTTAGGTATAAGGAAGAAATTTCTAGGGGTTTCTTAGCTTTGCCTCTAATTAGTTATCCTTCTGGATACAAAACCATAGGCTCTCCTGCACTTAATACAAAATGACCCATATTATGTCTACCAAAATCTACATTTTTCCCATCTACACTGTCACCCCTGGGGTAGAGCTTACTTGAGATTCATTACCATTGGATATGTTGTCATATATTCTATATGAAGCCTCTTAATCTACAGCCATTCTATTTACATTCCATCAATATATTTTTTGTAAATGTCAAACACTTTACCCATTCAGCAAGTGACACAAAGACTATCTGCATTTTTAACACTGGAATTGGTTTATTCTTCTTCACTTTTGATGGTTGTCCATACAATGTTCAAGCCTGTTTATTCAGGCTTTGTCTGTGACAGAAAAAGGTGCATAATTGCTAGAAACCTAAGACCTCTTGTCATAAACTGTTGTTCTGAACTCCTTGCCCTTATGTTAGCAAGATACCATCCTACCACAAAAATTTTGAAACTCTTGTTCTTCCCTCCAAACTACCAGAATATTTTAAAAACTCTTTCACATCATTATTCAGTTTCTCTAGAGCGGCAAATGATGGATGATGCAATTTTATCTGATTCCCTTGAGACTAAACAGACTCTGTAGTCTCTTCTGCTGCAACTGTTTTCAACAACAATCAAGTTTTCTGAAATGTCACAGTAAGTTACAGTTTTGTGGAAAACTAAGCTGAAGAGGAGGGTTTCTGGAGAGGGTTCATTATATACATTTCTAAAGTTCTCTCTCATGATCTATGTCTTACCACCCCATAAGAATTTTTTTGAAGTTTCTACTTGTCCATTTTCAGTCTGCTTTTATCAATATAAAATTTATTGCATGTTTGAAAATAAGACAGACGGAATAAAATTTTAATTAAAATAATATCTGTACATCTACTTCTTAATGGGCTGCAATTTTCTCTCTGTTCAAAAGCCCCAAATATAGATCATCTCAATCTGAAGCTGTAGTTAACAGTTTAATAGTTTTAGAAATATTAGTTTAATACATTTAGGGCTACAGCTTTATTGGCATACCTGTACCTAGTATATAATACATATCATAGTGAGAAAGTACATCTTAACATCATTGAATGTAAGTTAAAATATTTAGTTTTATGACAATATTGATAAATCTAGACACTTTTAGTTTTGTGGAATTTCAGTTATTTCACATATCTATTAGTTCAGTATAATTTAATCAAGTTATCATTTATTTTGATTGTGTAGGAGCTATGAACTAGCATAACTTCTGTTTCTGTGGCATTAAACAATTGCACTTAACACAAAATCTTGACCAATTAACATTCAGGAGGTATTTCAAAAACAAAATTATCTTGTATGAATAATTTTCATTTTCTTTCATAAGAAAAATAAACTACTTCAATGAAATTAAGGTTAAAAGATATGACACATTAGAACTACACAACACAATTTTCACTTAATAAACATAGTTTTTTGTGTTTTTTGTCATTTCCTCTAAAAATTCATTTTAGAAGTCACTTTGTTGTTTTTATTTAAAGAATGCTTTTGAACTGAATAAGTTGACTGTCACCAGGGAACAACTCAGCAAATTGCAGCAGAAAGCAGGATTATCATCAGGAATGGCAGCATTATGTTGCATATCATTTCTGCAGATGAGTTTCTCACTACTGCTACGCAATACTAAAAATAAAAAAATAATAATAAAGCAGCTGATCTTCAAATTCTGAGGTGATTTGGCAGTGACACTACAAAACATTGCAGTTTCTTGTGCTGCAGTCTTTAGTAGTAATATCAGATCTAGACCAGGAGACTGGATTACAGTCAAGCCTTCCAGACACATTGCAAATCAGACTGCTTCAGACTAGCTGTATGCAATACCTTTGATGCCATGGAGACAGAACAAAAGTATTCAGACATGTCAAGAACCATAGGAAGAAAAGTTTTAAGAACATCAAGAAATGTGTTCTTGCGGGTAATATTTAAGGGAGGGGAATGTCAATTGATTTAAAGCTCTTTTGAAAGTGATTACCAGGTATTATTTTCAAGCCAAGTGCACGGCTCAAAGATGTCACCTGCGATTAAAACTCTTGAGAAGGACTGCAGTAAAGAAGATCATGTAATAATAATAATAATAATAATAATAATAATAATAATAATAATAACAATAATTGCAGTAATGATATAAATATGGCTTTTGGAACAGACAAATGTAAGAAAAATAGCATAGTCAAGGGAAAACACACTAAACAAGAAGATTACATATTGGATAACCACAGTGACTGCATAAAAGCGATGGAAAAAACAGATGCCTATAAATGTCTAGGATACAGACAAAAAATAGGAATAGATAATACAAATATTAAAGAAGAACTAAAAGAAAAATATAGACAAAGACTAACAAAAATACTGAAAACAGAATTGACAGCAAGAAACAAGACAAAAGCTATAAATACCTATGCTATACCAATATTGACCTACTCATTTGGAGTATTGAAATGGAGTAACACAGACCTAGAAGCACTCAATACACTTACACGATCACAATGCCACAAATACAGAATACATCACATACATTCATTCAGTAACAGAAAGATTCACATTAAGCAGAAAGTAAGGAGGAAGGGGATTTATCGACATAAAAACCCTACATTAAGGACAGGTAGACAATTTAAGAAAATTCTTCGTAGAACGAGCAGAAACTAGCAAAATACACAAAGCAATCACTCATATACATTGGCTACACCATTGCAATTTCATAATCACTTCTATAACCCTTTAGATCGCATAACATCAACAGGTGCGAAGAAAGTAAATTGGAAAAAGAAAACACTACATGGCAAGCACCCGTATCATCTAACACAGCCACACATCGATCAAGACGCATCCAACACATGGCTAAGAAAAGGCAATATATACAGTGAGATTGAAGGATTCATGATTGCAATACAGAATTAAACAATAAACACCAGATATTACAGCAAGCATATTATTAAAGATCCCAATACCACAACAGATAAATGCAGACTTTGCAAACAACAAATAGAAACAGTAGATCACATCACAAGCGGATGTACAATACTAGCAAATACAGAATACCCCAGAAGACATGACAATGTAGCAAAAATAATACATCAACAGCTTGCCTTACAACACAAACTCATAAAACAACACGTTCCCACATACAAGTATGCACCACAAAATGTACTGGAGAATGATGAATACAAATTATACTGGAACAGAACCATTATAACAGATAAAACACCACCACATAACAAACCTGACATCATACTCACCAATAAAAAGAAGAAATTAATACAACTAATCGAAATATCCATACCCAATACAACAAATATACTAAAGAAAACAGGGGAAAAATTGAAAATACATCCAACTGGCTGAGGAAGTCAAAGACATGTGGCATCAGGATAAAGTTGACATCATACCAATTATACTATCAACTACAGGAGTCATACCACACAATATCCACCAGTACATCAATGCAATACAGCTACATCCAAACATATATATACAACTACAGAAATCCGTAATTATTGATACATGTTCAATTACCCGAAAGTTCCTAAATGCAATATAACATATACCGTACAGTTAAAAGGAAATCACGCTTGATCAAGGTCCGCGTCACTTTCTATTTTTGACCAGACATAACGTCTGAGAAAAGAAAGAAATAATAATAATAGGGGGGGCAGGCAACAGTTTGGACCATAGCCTTAATTATACAACTGACAATGAAATATGGCACATAAATGAGTGTGCTGCTCACATTAGTGTAAATATTGCGTCATTCTTTGAGTGACGTGATAAACCCTAGACAAGGCTATCTGTGTAAAATGTTAATGCAGAGCTTTTCATACATGGGTGTGACTGATACATGGTTCCTCATTCTGTCACATCATACACAGCACACCTTGCATCTGAATACTTCTGGAACTTGGCCACTTGTGTGGCTGCAGTCCCAACAAAGCCAAAGGTATTAAACAAAACTTATTTAGAATCTTCAATCAAAATACAAAAGCCTAATACATAAAAAGATGAACTTTTCTTGCCACTTCAGGTAAATGAAAAGATAAAGGGAATTTCAGCAGACTTGTTCATACCACAACATAACACGAAAATCACTGAAATTCAAGAATGGAAAATCCAAGATGGAATGTAACAATATCATGAAAAGGATAGATCCTACTCCCCATATAGTGGAGATGCTGAGTTGCAGATAGGCAGAACAAAGACACACTCACAGACTCATTCAGCTGCGAGAGACTGTGGTCATGCGTGTGCGAATTGCATTTTCGTCATCTTGTGACAGTCTTTGTTGTGCCTATCTGCAACTCAGCTTCTCCGCTATATGGTGAGTAGCAACTACCCTTTTCATAATTTTGTTACTGAAACTGAAGACAGTCATCACGGTCGATTCAAGCAAATACCCAACTGCAGAAAAAAAAGAAGGAAAATAATGGGGAAAGTGGCTGTGTAAAAGCTGGAGTCAAGTCACCAACCCTTCAGATTAATGAATATTGTGTTGAACAGCTTTTTGATACCCACAGTAATTGGTGAGGAAACACACTGGTCTGTAGTACTGACAGTTTACATACCACCAGGAGAAAGAATCATAAGCTTCATAAAGCAGCCAGAAACAATTTTAATTTGGTTTCACAAATGTGGCTGGAGAATCATTGTCTATGAAGATTTCAACACTGTTTTGTGATAAAGTACTGATTGAGCACACCTAGAGTAGTTATTGTCCACCTTTGGCCTATTTTCCACAGAAAAATTCCCTGTGAGGATTGAAGGACATAATGTAACAGCAATGGACAATTTGTTTCTGGGCTCAAAAACCTGCAATGATTTTGCTGTTGAACTAACTGTGACTGCTTGCCTGATCATGGTGGTCAAATGTTTATAAAGTTTATTGACCAGTTACGTACAGATCATATAAAAATAAGTGTTATAGCGCAGGATAATAAGCAATGATTCAGTCATCAGGTTCAGAGTGAAACTGCAAGGAGGGGAGTGGGGAAGAAATTCATAAAGAAGAAATTTTAACAGAAAATGTAGCTCTTTCTTAAGCATATATCTACATGACTCTGAACCTTGTTTTCCCACAAGACAAATAAGAGCAATATTGAACAAAATTCTATCTAATTCAGAGACCATGCGGTAGTCGATGTTTTAAACTCGATTACCACGAGTACTGTCGAATCCTCCACTTTGTCACTAAAAAAAGTAATACATGTAGTATAATCAAACAAACTCCAAGAATAAAGCAAGGGCTATCTGAACTATCTGAAACATTACCAAAAACAAAAAACAAACGAGTCATTCAAACGAAACTTGGCCCCAGAAAATACATCTGACAGAAGCGGTGACTCAAATCACCAAGTTGAATTATTACTTTCTCTCAGTGACTACAAACACTGCACACAGTAATAAAGAACAGTTTGTATTTAATCACGCAGTCACTGCATGCACCACGAACAGACGGTTTTCAAAACACAATCGCTAAGGAGAAGCCATAAAGTCACTAAAAAGCAGTAACTCTGCTGGCTACGGTGGTGTTTCTAACAGAACATTAAAATCTTGTGCTGCCTTGATAGGATTATCCCTAAACCATCTTTGTTCTGTTCGACGATCACGCAAGAGTGCCGTCAGACCCTGTGTTCACGCGAGCTGTCAAAGAAAACGCGCCGCCGCCCGCCGAAGGCGCTGGGTTTTTATGTTGTGTGTTTTTACAGCGTTCCCTTATGTTAACAGTTAAAGCAGAAGACGGATTTTTTCTAGAGATTAGAGACAGTTCCTTTTTTACTTCAGGCTCTTCTATGGCTACAGCTTTTGGATTGCTATTCAAATATATTGTTACCTGTCGTCAATTAAGTTACTCGATTACGTGATACACCGGCATTTGTATTTGCACGATCTGACTAAAGTAGAACACTCAATTGTATGTTCGGAGAGCAAGTAACTAGAAGCTCCGACATTGGTAACCCCGACCTGATGTAGTCTGCTCTACCACACAGTTTAACACGAAACTGGATAATTTATTTTTAATTCGTCCCTCTCAGTTTCATTAATGTACAATTTTTGCTGCGGTGGTTATCAGTTTCGAGCTGACTCGCCCATTTCTCAAACCACACACCTAAAAGATGTGGTACAATAATGTTAACATACAGTATGGATATCTAAAATAAAGGTAGTTGTATGCTTTAGGCATACCTTGTTATTAACCGTAATAACTAGCCATACAGTATGGTGCCAAAAGGCATGAGTAGCTTCTGTACAAAAAACTGAACAATTGGTAATAAATACTCTCACTGATATTAGCCCGTGTGTATACTGTTGAACCTGACTAACATACCCAAACTGCCAAATATTACTTTCAGTAGTCAACAGGACACCTTGGTAGGTGTCGCCCTCGTAAATACGCGCATGCGCCTATTAGTTTTCTACGATGCTGCCGCACCCATCGCCATTTATTAATAACATTTTTAAAAAGTAAAATAACACCAATTTCCAGTGCAAAATAACGTAACATCCAAATGAAACATATAAATCCAGAATGTGACAGCATACCGCGCACTCGTGTATACCGACCGCCCTGTATTTTTATTGCAGAGTAGAGTACCAAGAATTAATATTTTCCATACAGTGACTCACTGCTAAAATCTAAAATATGCTTTTTATCGTATGTTATGCACATATTGTCTAGAAATAAAATAAGGTGAATGGTATACAACAGTTAGATCGTTTTCAAATTACATTATTAGTGTAGCATATGGTAACAAACCCACAGTTACGCAATAAATAAACATTACACAGTACCATATTGGGCATCATGTGACGTAATCATCATACATGGTGCGAAGGCCGCATTTTAATCCAAAACCTTATTTGTACACTGATCGTACTTGCGTAAAATCATGGGTGAAAGTATGATGTAAAAATGCCGGTAATATATCTTTATGTAGGGCTACGTTACAGACGAGCTTGTTACAAATAATATGCGCCATCACGTGGCGCGCAATAACTATTCGCATACATTTCAAGTGTATCAAACGATTAAGAACCCACACGGTCTACGAGCGCTAATATTACAAGATATGCCTTTCGCTCTGAAAGGGAATAATAGTAAGTACTGCTGAAACAAACAGCACAGCACATATTAGCGACCAACGCATACTGTATCATACAATGCCTGGGTGGTGGAATCGAACCCTTTACCACCTTTCGTATCATGCGCTGAAAATTTTCTTCTTAAAACTAAATCTTCTGTTGCTTACAAGGTGTCATGAATAAAACATGAACGTGTTATAAAAAGTGTAGTGCATGTATATAAGCAATTATGCCAACAAATATGTGTCACATTCCTAAATTTCAAAACAAAGTTATTGAATGTCAACTTATACAGACAGTACTTCTGACATGGCGCCACATATTACATCACCTTGAAATGCATCAGCCTTGTTATTCCTAGTATAACATAGTCTACTGTATAGTGGCCTTGTCCTGACACCCATCTCGGGTTGTGGACTCAAACTCACAACCTCTTTAAATTTATGGTGCTAGCTACTATACACCAATGCTGCGGAGACGAACGAAATAAAAATTATTATTATTATTATTATTATTATAAAAATATCGAATTTCCTCAGTACTGAACAGTTGCGGACCAACGATCCCGTGGTGGCATGCCTCGAATCAGCAAGAAGTAACTCAATTTACGAGTGAATCAAGATTTGTGAACTATGGCAGATATCTCAGACTCTACAGCACCGTCTGTTTCCAGACGGTATTACGGGCCTGACCAACATCGACTCAAAGGAAGGCCTCGGCGATTGTTGGTGACGTCACGTCAGCTAGGCACGGCGACCGCCAGGTCTGTTGCAGGCGGAAACGCCTGGGCGAGCTGATCACTATAAATCTCTTATTTTTGGACAAAATGTTTGGTATTGTTTAGGATTCTGCAGTTTTATTTAGATGAAAGATTTTCTTACTATCGTAAAGCTACAAATGAAGATCATAGTTCTGTATTACTGAATCCTGTCGAAACAAACGTAGATCAATATGAGAAGATGCTTTGTCCCATTGCAAGCTTCGGAAATTTTACATTCAAGTAACTATATTTACTTGATCCATTTCTTTATCGAAACTTACGCCAACCCCCTTACAACTCGTTTCTTTTATTTATTTTTTTATTTTCGTTTGACATCGTCACTGGAAATGTGAACTAATTTACATGTGTAAATGTCGAACTGTTGCCAGTCATTAGATTACAGTCGTTTTCAACGAAAGGAATTCTAAACAGGAAACAAAATAGCGTCATACATCGAAAATACTGCTGAGCTTAAACTTTTTTAAACATGCACATTAGAAAAGATCACGGCCAAGATTGTGCAAGAGGCCTGCAGCGACGGCGAGTACGCGGGCCTACATCAACACCGTACATCATATTAAGACTATCGACGGCCCGCCTATCTCGAGTCGACCCAGACGTTTCGCTCCCAACCAAATAGCCAGTTCGAAGGTAGAGTTTGATGCCAAGCTGAAGAAAGTGATTATGGTCCCTCTAGTAGCCCATTGTCTCCGTTACATCCCAGGTCAAGGAGGATGGTATATGGCGTCCATGCGGATATTCCGTTCACTTAACACACGAACAGTGCCAGACCGGTACTCAGTGCCTTTGTTACGCGACTATAATCACGCTGTATCCGGTGCAACCATGTTCAGTGTAATTGATTGTGCTAAGGCGTTCACAAAAATTCCAGTGGTTGAGGAAGATATTCGAGGGCAGTTATCATCACTCCATTTGCATTGGTTGGAAGCCTTTTTATAACATTTGGCCTGAGGAATACTGCTGTGCAGTCATGGCAAAGATTTACCGATTTGATACTGCAAGGTCTTCTCTACCGCTTTGCCTACCTTGACGAATTTCTTGCTTTCTCGTTCACCAATGAGCAACACAAATAGCATTTAATTTGAAGTTTTTAAGTGGTTAGAACAATATGCCGTGGTTCTCAACACCGCCAAGTACGTGTGTTTGGTCAGTCGCAGATCAACTTTGTAAGGACACCAGTTTCCATTTGCCGGCTCGCTATCATTACCAGAAGAGGCCGAAGCCGTCCTACATATTGCTTGATGAAGCACTGCTAAAAAATTACGTTGCTTTCTGGATGTGCTAAACGTCTATCGTCGACATCTCCCAAGCTCGTCTTAGCTACAATAACAGTTCACTGCAGCATTCACTGGTCCGAAAATCAAGGGCAGCTCACCAATTCAGTGGAGCCTCAGCTCTTACGTCGAAGTGGCAAAACAAATTAGTAGTATGATGAGATTTCTGAACCAAAGAGCATCTCACAGTCAAACTTAAAGTTCACAAACCTAGAATTCGATTTGGGATTCCCGCAGTCAAAAAAATTCCAATTTGCCTATCTCGGAAAAACAAAAACAGTTTTACATAAAAGAAAAGTTTAATATAAGTCAAAAGAAAAAAATCTAAAATTTTATTCAAAATTAATAACATGAACTGTTTTATCTTTATTTTGCTTTTTTACCTCGATAGATAAATTTAAATTCAACAATTTTTTCTAATTTGTGTAATGGATCGGGAGAGTAATTTTATATCTTTCATTCAAAAGTAATGTAACTATTTCTCCAAAATTCGCTGACAAAATTTCAGCTTTTGAAATAACATATGGTTTTTTTCAGGTTCGATAATTTCATAAAAACTTCTGAGCAATCTTTGTTGAATGTTGACCAGGGTCCTAGAAACGACGGAGAGGCTCCATCCCCGCCACAGCTGCAGCAGTCCACAACACCATCACGACTACCGCAGTCCACTTCACCCCTCCACCGCCCCACACCAAACCCAGGGTTATTGCGCAGTTCGGCCCCCGGTGGACCAGCCCCCCCCCCCCCTGCCCCCCCCCCCCCCTCACCCACCCAGGGAATGTCTCACACCAGACGAGTGTAACCCCTATGTTTGCAAGTTGGAGTAATGGTGGTGAATGCGTACGTGGAGAACTACTTTGCGCAGCAATCGCCGACATAGTGTAGCTGAGGCGGAATAAGGGGAACCCGCCCACATTTGCCGAGGCAGATGGAAAACCGCCTAAAAACCATCCACAGGCTGGCCGGCTCACCGGACCTCGACACAAGTCTGCCAGGCGGAATCGTGCCGGGGACCAGGCGCTCCTTGCCGCTCCAGAAAGCCGTGCGTTAGACCGCTCGGCTAACTGGCCAGGCTCTGAGCAATCATTACTATAATTCTTAAGTTCAGCTAATAGATTTTCAGTGCTACCATTCGACACTTATTTATATAGAAAAAAATTTGAAAAATAAAAATTAAAAAAAACGAATGTAAAAATTAAGAAAATGAAGAATGAAAAAAAAAAAAAAAAAAAAAAAAAAAGTTCTCCAAATGCTTACACTTGGAGGGCATTTTTTTAAGAACTCAAGTTTTCAGTTTAAAAATTTTCACCAAGTATCCTGTTGTGAATTATAAGTCAATTTCTTTTTACTATACATAACATACGGAACTTTTTTTCATTCATTCAAACCAGCACACAATCAAATGTTTTTTGTGTAGTTACAACATTCATTCTTCCACACAAATTAATTATAAAAAGAATAATTGTCAATAAAATTGAGTGGACCCATGTTAACATCACAATTCAATTGTGTGACTGCCTCAAATTTTTTAAAAGTATCATAAGCTTTTAAGAAGTAATTTGGTGGGTCTAGATTCCATAATTCTTGTGGAAAAACTTCATGTCTTCCATTTTCAACACAGATATTTTGTAATTTAACATGGTTGAATAAATAAGAATCATTCACTGATTAATTTTTCGATTAGTTTGGAAAACAACAAAAATATGGAGAGGCATGTCAAATTCAGCAGAATTGTAATACTTAGTAATATCTAGTTCAAAATTTTGTTTTCCCTGTAAACCAGCAAATTCAATTGTTTGGAGTCCAAAGAAAGAAATAGGAATTTTTGGATTTTTAAGTCTTTCTTGTTCTAATTCAAGTGAATATTCTGCTTCATATCTAACAACAGGAACACGAATTTCCATGAATTCTACAACAATCTTTCCTTCTTTTGGAAGTGTTGATACATCATCATTAAGCATCCCAACAAAGAACAGAATCTGCAGCACTTTAGGTCCAAGTACAAATTACAGTTAAATCACCCTCAAACATAATTTCTTTATAATCTTTGAAAAATCCACTGAATAATTCTAATGGATAAAGTACTTCATATTTCTTATTAAGAATATATAAGTAATTCATTCAAAAGATAAGTTAGACGAATAAGAGCTGATGAAGAAATAAATGGAAATTCAATTCTAGACAAAATATTGTTTCCTTTATTTATTGTGATAACATCAAACAGTTTTGCTACATAATTAACAAATAATGTTTTATTGGATTTTTCATCATAAGTTGGATAATCTGTTCCATCAGTTCCAATAATACTGAAGTTCATATCTAACTGAACATGATTACGATGAACCCAACCATAGCCAATATTAATATTAATTTCTGTATCCTTGTTAGGAAGATTCAAAATCCTTTTTGTCTTCACATTCACAGGAAACTAGTAAAATTGATAAATCTCGACTTTATTCATGATTAACGAGGGAAAAATTTTTTAATTCATTTTTAAAACAACAGTTATGCAAGCAACACTGAAGTCAATCAAATTATCATTTTCATCAGTAATAGTTATCTTTAGTATCGAAAAAATGGAATCTTTATATAATGATTTGGTTCATAAATTATTGATCAACCAAATTCAGAATTTAGCTTAAATGAAGCAATAATATTAGTTTCTCGATGAAAATGATCATTATGTTTTACAAACATTCTATCAGCCAAATTAAAATTTATGTTTATTAACACAAATGCAATAATTTTAAGAACATCTTTACGCAACAGTTTTTTTATTGGGCTCCATACTAATTGTTAAAGCCCAAAAATTGACTAGCACAATCTTCTGTATCCATGTATTACTTTTTATCACTTTCAGTAATGATCCTGCGTAAAATTTCATTTACTGTAATCTGAATATTTGGATTTTTCAAATGAACAAATCTTTCTAAATTTTTCAAACTGTATTGACCACAGGAATTTCTATCATTTTTCCATCAGAGTAAAGTTGTTGTTATAAAGCAAAAGTTATACAATTTGTTTTTGATTATTTGTTGGTAATACACCTAAACCACTAGATAACTATTTGGGAAAAAGTTATCTGTACTATAATACTGAGAGAATACAAAATTTTGATGAAGTAATATGTAGGTATTTATGTCTGTTTCAAAACTGTTATGGTGAATTACAAGTTTAATGATATTTTGAAACTAATAAATGGACATTTTTGGAAATAAACTGCTGCCTAAGGGCGGATTAAACAATAACAAATTAAAGAATAGAGATCTAGAGAATAACAAAGGCAAAATTTATCACAAAATATATAGTTTAATTAAACAGTTTTATAAATAATTATGCACCATTTTTAATGCAACTATAACTTCACTGATTTTAAATACTGAAGATTAGTAAATATAAAAGATCCAGTAAATGGATATGATGCAATTAAAAGCAGTAGATAGAACAAGCCCATGTTACAAAACCCAGAATACAGAAGTATCTTAACACAGTTCAGTAACTATGTCACTGCTGCACAGTTTAATGAAAAAATTAGTCATTTCATCAAGATAACTATACTCCATCTTAGCAAAAAAAAAAAAAAAATTACAAGCATGAATACAAACCTTGCATTTGCTTTGTATAGATGTAGCAGATTAAAATAGTGTACATGATAGACAAATAATTGAATTTACTTTCATGACGGGAGGCAAAAGAAAAGTACACAATTTTGAATATTATTTCAGAATTAAAAGAATTATCATCGTTGGTATGAATATAGAAACAGGTTTGAAATAATATGATTTTGATATCACAGTAAGGGTATCTGATATGCTACATGAAGTAAATAGTAGTAATCAATCAATAATGGGCATAAATAAAATTTTTTAACTATGATATTAAAAGATTGTGTTAAAACTGTATCAAATGATGTGAAAATAATTTTATTTTATGAATTGAAATTATACGTTTTATTCTAAATAAATGGAGAATCATAATCACATTTATTGTTTGAAATGCAAAAAGCTGACATACTTCGTCCTCTTAGATTGACTATGTAACATGGGAAACAAGGAACAGAAGGTTCAATTTGCAAAACGAAAAAGGGCAAATTCGTCTAAATATTCGTAAACAAATTATAAATAAATTAAATAAGACAATGAGAAACAATTTTAAAAGAGAAAATGTAATTTCTTTTGGAATAGCTGATCTCTGGCAAGCTGATTTAGTCGAAAGTTGATTTAGTTGAAAGTAATTTCGAAGATAAACCAAGGATATAAATATTGTCTGTTATCGATCTCCTTTCTAAATTTGCTTGGGCAACCCCAATTAAAGACAAAAGAAGCACAAATGTAGTTGATATTTTCGAAAAAAATATTTATTGTTTCTAGAATGAAATTTTCACTCTACAGCGGAGTGTGCGCTGATATGAAACTTCCTGGCAGATTAAAACTGTGCGCTGGACCGAGACTCAAACTCGGGACCGTTGCCTTTCGCGGGCAAAGCCATGTCTCCGCAATAATATTTCTTCCAGGAGTGCTAGTTCTGCAAAGTTCGCAGGAGAGCTTCTGTGAAGTTTGGAAGGTAGGAGATGAGGTACTGGCGGAATTAAAGCTGTGATGACGGGACGCGAGTCGTGCTTGGGTAGCTCAGTCAGTAGAGCACTTGCCCGCGAAAGGCAAAGGTCCCGAGTTTGAGTCTCGGTATGGCACACAGTTTTAATCTGCCAGGAAGTTTCAAAATATTTATTGCTCGATCACCCCAAAAAATTTACAAACAGATAATGGTAAATAATTCTAGAACAAAGATTTTAAAAAAAATGATGAAAAATTTAACATTAATCATTATTCATCTTTTAGTGAATCAAAAGCATCTGTTGTTGAACAATTCAATAGAACATTGAAAGAAATTTGCTCTTCTAGGAGATAATAAATGGGTTGATTTCGTCTCTGAATTACGTGATGAATACAACAATACGAGACACTGAACTACAAAAATGGCTCCAAAAGACATAATTAAAGATGCTGAAAAGATCTTATTGAAAACTGTTTATGTAACAAATTTGCTAGATGCTAAGCCCAAATTTAAAATTGGTGACAAAGTGAGAATAATTGAAAGGAATTTTTGAGAAACGATATACTGCCAATTGGTCAACAGAAATTTTTGAACTCATGCTCTCCAATGTAATAACACACAAATTGAAAGATATTGAAGGAAATTTTTATGAACAAGAATTAATGAAAACAAGTTTTGCAAATGTTTATCTTGTTAAGAAAGTAATGAGAGAGAAAGTTTATGTTAAATGGTTGGGTTTCGATAATTCACACAATAATTGGGTAAATAAAAAAATAATTTTTTAATTCTATTACCTTTTTAATGTTATAAATGCAGAGTGCAAATAAACTGTGCAAACAAGAAAAATCCAGAAAGTAAATTAACAAAACGTAATTTGCCTTCACAATCAGGTTATAAGACTGTATAAGAAAGATGCAAAAAGAACATGTTCATATCTGGCATAATAAAACTTGTGAAAAACATGGAAAGGCAATTAAAAATGCTTCCAAGTATGTTCCTAAGTGTGATCATTCAAAAGACGAGAATTTAGCTATAACTAATTACCATACCATGAAAAAATATTAAAAACAAATTAATTTTTCCATTTTAATCTTCTGTACAGCTGTTCAATTCTTTTAAGAAATCATTTTCATCTTCTGTGCAACTGGTTAACTCTTAAGAAATCATTTACGCCATCTTTAATTTTATTTTGATTTAATTTATAATGTCCATATGGTAACGAATTAATTCCATCTTGTAATACAACTCGTTTATCACTGTCTGAACGTAATTTTATTGCCATCAACAGCATACAGTTCATGTCTAAATGAGCTGATCAAATTCATTTTTCTGTATTGTTTTATTTTATCATCTAACCACTTTTTATAATCGTTGAAAGTGATTTCATTCTTCACAACTGATTTCTTGACTTCTTTTGAGTTTCTCCTTTTCACAAACACTATAAACATATATTTCTGATCTTTAACTCGTGTGTTCTAGCATGATTTTTCCACTATTTTATCCTTTTTCCTAATACTTTCTTGTTTACTTGTGCAATTCCATAAGTATTGTGTTTTGGATAATCACTTGTATCAAATTCGTCTAACGTCTTCATATCTGTATAGAAGTCTTCAGTTCTTATATCATAAATGAAGGAATCACTATCCATTTAAAACAAATCAATATTTTCTCCATATTCTAGTTACATAACATTATAATCCTACATTTTTATTTTCGAAATATCTAAAATGCTCATTCCAACTTAAATTGGTTTATCGAACAAGATTTTTATATCTTCAAGTGAACTGCTACCAAATTTTCTTAGAATATTATGGCATGCTCATAATCTGATATTGAAACATATTTTGTATGTTTTCCTGGATCTGTTATGATTGTTGTATTGTATCTACTTCTTTTATTTTCCAATGTTTTTCCATAGACTGAATTCTTCTTCAACTTGGACAAATCTTTTTCAAAATCGTTTGCTGCCTTTTTCTCATTTGTGCGTCAATATCAATGTATTTTTTTCAACCAGTCTGACTATTCAAATGCCACGACTCTAAATTTTCTTTAATTTAAAGCAAGATTTAAATATTTAAGATTTCTGTAGTACAGCACATATTTCTGTGTGTCGTTCAGTTTTGTCAACAATTTATTTCCTCCTCCTGATGCCAAAAGTACATCTTTATATAATCATGCAATTTTCTTGGACATTCCACAATGACGTCGAAAATATGGCTGGAATTTTAAGCATTTTTCTGCACTAAAACATTTTGGTTCCATCCAACTGAAATCTTTAAATGGCAAAAATTGAGACATTGCTGAACTATACAAATTATCTGCATCCATATGTGCAATACGGTATCAAGAAAATTTTTCATATATTTGTTTTCTTTTGCATGTCGGAATACTTTTAGAAATTCTACCTTGAATTCCTTTCTCTAGAAACAAGATCATGTCATAATCATGTAATAAATCTAGCCCAAATTTTGTCATTTTTAACATTGAATCCCGAGCCAATCCTGGAACTGTGAAATACCACGATGGATCGCGTTTGTAGTATTTTACGGATGAATATCTAAAATTTTCGAAGATGTCTGCTAAAATTAGAATGTCTGATTTGTTATACAGCGTGGTCCATTGATCGTGACCGGGCCAAATACATCACGAAATAGGCGTAAAATGAAAAAACTACAAAGAACGAAACATGGTTGACCCAATAGATGGCGCTGCCATAGGTCAAAGGGATATCAACTGCATTTTTTAAAACAGGAACCCCCATTTTTTATTACATATTCCTGAAGTACGTAAAGAAATATGAATGTTTTAGTTGGACCACTTTTTTCGCTTTGTGAGAGATGGTGCTGTAATAGCCACAAACATATGGCTCACAATTTTAGACGAACAGTTGGTAACAGGTAGGCTTTTTAAATTAAAATACAGAATGTACAAACATTTGAACATTTTATTTCGGTTGTTCAAATGTGATAAATGTACCTTTGTGAACTTATTTCTGAGAACGCATGTTGTTACAGTGTGATTACCTGTGAATACCACATTAATGCAAAAAATGCTCAAAATGATGTCCATCAGCCTCAATGCATTTGGCAATACGTGTAACGACATTCCTCTCAACAGCGAGTAGTCAGGTGTTGCCTGTGGATCAAGATCACAAATATCCGTCAACTTTCCCCACAGAAAGAAATCCGGGGACGTCAGATCCGGTGAACATGCGGGCCATGGTATGGTGCTTCGATGACCAATCCACCTGTCATGAAATATACTATTCAATACCGCTTCAACTGCACACGAGCTATGTGCCGGACATCCACCATGTTGGAAGTACATCACCATTCTGTCATACAGTGAAACATCTTCTAGTAACATTGGTAAAATATTACGTATGAAATCCGCACACATTGCACCATTTGGATTGCCATCGATAAAATGGGGGCCAATTATCCTTCCTCCCATAATGCCGCACCATACATTAACCCACCAAGGTCGCTGATGTTCCACTTGTCACAGCCATCGTAGATTTTCCGTTGCCCGATTTATGTTACCGCTGTTGGTGAATGACGCTTCGTTGCTAAATAGAAAGCATGCAAAAAATCTGTCATTGTCCCGTAATTTCTCTTGTGCCCAGTGACAGAACTGTACATGACGTTCAAAGTCGTCGCCATGCAATTCCTGGTGCATAGAAATATGGTATGGGTGCAATCGATGTTGATGTAGCATTCTCAACACCGACGTTTTCAGGTTCCCGATTCTCGCGCAATTTGTCTGCTACTGATATGCGAATTAGCCACGACAGCAGCTAAAACACCTACTTGAGCAGCATCATTTGTTGCAAGTCGTGGTTGACATTTCACATGTGGCTGAACACTTCCTGTTTCCTTAAATAACGAAACTATCTGCTGAACGCTCTGGACACTTGGATGATGTCGTCCAGAATACCGAGCAGCATACATAGCACACGCCCGTTGGGCATTTTGATCACAATACCCATACATCAACACAATATTGACCATTTCCGCAATTGGTAAACGGTCCATTTTAACACGGATAATTTATCACACAGTAAATACCGTCCGCACTAGCGGAATGTTATGTGATACCACGTACTTATACGTATGTGACAATTACAGCGCCATCTATCACAAAGCGAAAAAATGGTGCAACTAAAACATTCATATTTCTTCACGTACTACACGAATATGTAATCAAAAATTGAGGTTCCTGTTTTAAAAAACAGCAGCTGATATTCGTTTGACCTATGGCAGCGCCATTTAGTGGGCTAACCATAGTGCCACCAGGTTTCCCCCTTCAAGGTAGAGAGTTTCGTTCTTTGTAGTATTTTCGTTTGATGCTTATTTCGTGAGATATTTGGCCTGGCCACTGTCAATGGACCACCCTGTGTAATATAGTATACTCATCCAAATTTTTTACATTGGACTTTCTCCTGGCCGTTATTGCTCTTTTGTAATCATCAGAAATATTATCTTTATTCAGTCTTGAATAAAAGCATTATTTTTTGGGTAAATTGGTTTCTTGCAATATTTTTTCAGAATCCATATACTCTTAAGAATAAAATACTTTTTTTAGTTATTAAATGGAGTTGTACACGTTCAAAATATTTTAATGTTTCTCTGAATATATCTTTTGTGCAGTTAGAAGACAACTGATCCATGCTTGAAGCTCCTATATATTCTCCTGTTAAATGATTATGATCTCTCACTTTTTTCTCCAAATTCAAATTCTCATTCACAAATATGACAAAATTTCAATTTTTAAAATCAAGTCCATTTTTAGTCAGTTTTATATGAACGTTTTGTTCATATATTCTAAAAATTATTCTCAATTGCACTTTTAACATTTCAACGAATTTATGTGCTGTATCTTCTCCATCATACGTAACTAGATTTTTATAACGACCATTCGAATATTTCAGATAAGTAAATGAAATTTGTTATATTTGTTAATGTATGATTTTTTACCCCCATGAACCATGGACCTTGCCGTTGGTGGGGAGGCTTGCGTGCCTTAGCGATACAGATGGCTGTACCGTAGGTGCAACCACAACGGAGGGGTATCTGTTGAGAGGCCAGACAAATATGTGGTTCCTGAAGAGGGGCAAGCAGCCTTTTCAGTAGTTGCAGGGGCAACAGTCTGGATGATTGACTGATATGGCCTTGTAACATTAACCAAAACGGCCTTGCTGTGCTGGTACTGCGAACGGCTGAAAGCAAGGGGAAACTACAGCCGTAATTTTTCCCGACGACATGCAGCTTTACTGTATGATTAAATGATGATGGCGTCCTCTTGGGTAAAATATTCCGGAGGTAAAATAGTCCCCCATTCGGATCTCCGGGCGGGGACTACTCAAGAGGACATCGTTATCAGGGTTAGCTACTACAAACAGCATAGTGAACGCATTATTGTGGCCAAGATAGACACAAAGCCCATGCCTACTACTGTAGTACAAGTTTATATGCCAACTAGCTCTGCAGAGGATGAAGAAATAGATGCAATGTATGACGAGATAAAAGAAATTATTCAGGTAGTGAAGGGAGACGAAAATTTAAGTCATGGGTGACTGGAATTCGTCAGTAGGAAAAGGGAGAGAAGGAAACATAGTAGGTGAATATGGATTGGGGGGAAGGAATGAAAGTGGAAGCCGCCTTGTAGAATTTTGCACAGAGCATAACTTAATCATAGCTAACACTTGGTTCAAGAATCATGAAAGAAGGTTGTATACCTGGAAGAATCCTGGAGATACTAAAAGGTATCATATAGATTACATAATGGTAAGACAGAGATTTAGGAACCAGGTTTTAAATTGTAAGACATTTCCAGGGGCAGATGTGGATTCTGACCACAATCTATTGGTTATGAACTGCGGATTGAAACTGAAGAAACTGAAAAAAGGCGGGAATTTAAGGAGATGGGACCTGGATAAACTGAAAGAACCAGAGGTTGTAGAGAGTTTCAGGGAGAGCATAAGGGAACAATTGACAGGAATGGGGGAAAGAAATACAGTAGAAGAAGAATGGGTAGCTCTGAGGGATGAAGTAGTGAAGGCAGCAGACGATCAAGTAGGTAAAAAGACGAGGGCTAATAGAAATCCTTGGGTAACAGAAGAAATATTGAATTTAATTGATGAAAGGAGAAAATATAAAAATGAAGTAAATGAAGCAGGCAAAAAGGAATACAAACGTCTCAAAAATGATATCGACAGGAAGTGCAAAATGGGTAAGCAGGGATGGCTAGAGGAAAAATGTAAGGATGTAGAGGATTGTCTCATTAGGGGTAAGATAGATACTGCCTACAGGAAAATTAAAGAGACCTTTGGAGAGAAGAGAACCACTTGTATGAATATCAAGAGCTCAGACGGCAACCCAGTTCTAAGCAAAGAAGGGAAGGCAGAAAGGTGGAAGGAGTATATAGAGGGTTTATACAAGGGCGATGTACTTGAGAACAATATTACGGAAATGGAAGAGGATGTAGATGAAGACGAAATGGGAGATAAGATACTGCGTGAAGAGTTTGACAGAGCATTGAAAGACCTGAGTCGAAGCAAGGCCCCGGGAGTAGACAACATTCCATTAGAACTACTGATGGTCTCGGGAGAGCCAGTCATGACAAAACTCTACCATCTGGTGAGCACGATGTATGATACAGGCGAAATACCCTCAGACTTCAAGAAGAATATAATAATTCCAATCCCAAAGAAAGCAGGTGTTGACAGATGTGAACATTACCGAACTATTAGTTTAATAAGTCACAGCTGCAAAATACTAAAGCGAATTCTTTACAGACGAATGGAAAAACTGGTAGAAGCCAACCTCGGAGAAGATCAGTTTGGATTCCGTAGAAATGTTGGAACACGTGAGGCAATACTGACCTTACGACTTATCTTAGAAGAAAGATTAAGAAAAGACAAACCTATGTTTCTAGAATTTGTAGACTTAGAGAAAGCTTTTGACAATGGTAACTGGAATACTCTCTTTCAAATTCTGAAGGTGGTAGGGGTAAAATACAGGGAGCAAAAGGCTATTTACAATTTGTACAGAAACCAGATGGCAGTTATAAGAGTCGAGGGGCATGAAAGGGAAGCAGTGGTTGGGAAAGGAGTGAGACAGGGTTGTAGCCTCTCCCCGATGTTATTCAATCTGTATATTGAGCAAGCAGTAAAGGAAACAAAAGAAAAATTCGGAGTAGGTATTAAAATTCGTGTAGAAGTAGTAAAAACTTTGAGGTTCGCCGGTGACATTGTAATTCTGTCAGAGACAGCAAAGGACTTGGAAGAGCAGTTGAACGGAATGGACAGTGTCTTGAAAGGAGGACATAAGATGAACATCAACAAAAGCAAAATGAGGATAATGGAATGTAGTCGAATTAAGTCGGGTGATGCTGAGGGAATTAGATTAGGAAATGAGACACTTAAAGTAGTAAAGGAGTTTTGCTATTTAGGGAATAAAATAACTGATGGTGGTCGAAGTAGAGAGGATATAAAATGTAGACTGGCTATGGCAAGGAAATTGTTTCTCAAGAAGAGAAATTTGTTAACATCGAGTATAGATTTAAGTGTCAGGAAGTCGTTTCGGAAAGTATTTGTATGGAGTGTAGCCATGTATGGAAGTGAAACATGGACGATAACTAGTTTGGACAAGAAGAGAATAGAAGTTTTCGAAATGTGGTGCTACAGAAGAATGCTGAAGATAAGGTGGGTAGATCATGTAACTAATGAGGAGGTATTGAATAGGATTGGGGAGAAGAGAAGTTTGTGGCACAACTTGACTAGAAGAAAGGATCGGTTGGTAGGACATGTTTTGAGGCATCAAGGGATCACAAATTTAGCATTGGAGGGCAGCGTGGAGGGTAAAAATCGTAGAGGGAGACCAAGAGATGAATACACTAAGCAGATTAAGAAGGATGTAGGTTGCAGTAGGTACTGGGAGATGATGAAGCTTGCACAGGATAAGAGTAGCATGGAGAGCTGCATCAAACCAGTCTCAGGACTGAAGACCACAACAACAACATGATTTTTTAGGATTTGGCTGACAAGTTTTAATATCTTTTCATAAACACTCGAAATCTGCATAAATTACAAAGGGAACACTTTATGAATGATTATATTTTTCAATTTAATTTTTTGTCCTTTAAATGGCATATGTATTTTTACTTGTTTGTGCTCTTTGCAATCGCTTTCATGACTGTCTAATTTTTCTTGTGAATGGAAATACAGTAAACATCGATCACTATGATAAACTCTTCCATTGCGTTTGCTTGTTTGCATACTTACTAATCTAGATAATTTTTTTTCCAACAATAATGTGAATTCCTTTCATCTTTAATTAAAAGGAGATTGGGAAGTTTTTCTTGTTATTTTGCGTATGGTAAAGGGGATACACAATATTTTCTCCTACACCACTTCTTTCATATGCATAAACATTAATTGAAACAATTGACCTTTTCAAATTTTTGAATGTTTGTTATCTGAACCGGAAAATTAATTTTATCTATTTCAAAAATATCATCTCACATTAATTACTGATTTTTTATCTTTAATATCTTTTGGTAAATCGATATATGAAGAAAGAACCCAAAATTGGGTTGTATCTTTTAACATTTATATTGCCTGTCTAAAATAATGACCATCCAGATTTTTTTCTTTGCATTTCTACCATTTCAGTTATTAGTTTCTTCGTTGAATTTTAGTAATAATCTTCTAAATCTGTTTTTCTTAATACAACTTGTTTTGATGTTTTAAAATTAAATTCTTGCAATTCTTCAGGTCTTTTAAAATTACAATAAAATTTCATGTCAACTTTAATTGATCTTCTTTGTACTGAAATATTATTTGATTTGGTGATTATTACTTCTTTAATCTGACTAAATTGTTCTTCCGGTTCCATAATATTATCTATATTATCCAATCCACAAGCTATTATTCTTGATTCAAAAGCCGAGTGTTTACTATAAATTCATTTATGTGAGCTAAAATCTTGTCATCTATAAAATTGAAACCTGGTAAATCTTCTGATAATTTTTTGTTTGTTTCTTGATATTTGTCTACTAGACGTTTCTGAACATTATTCTCATTGTCATTATTAATTTTACCCTCAGGTTTGTTGATGAGATGGATTAATTGCAAGAGCATTTAAAGTTTTTTTTTCTCAAATCATCATAATTATTAATTTGAGATTCAGCTTCTTTGATGAGAGCGATTAATTGGTTTTTTGTAAGTTTAGAATGATTTTTTTATGTTTTTGTCTTTAAAGATTTGATGAAGTTCTTTTAAAGATTTTTACTCAAATCATTATCATTGTTTTTATTGTCATCAGGACTTACAGGAAAATCAGTCAAGTTTTGCTTTCTAAGCTTGAAATAATTCAGTTTTTCTGCTGTAGTGATCTTTTACAGTTTTAAATTTTAATTTTTCCTTTTTATTTTTCTTAATTTCTTTCATATTTAAATAGTCAACACACTCCCATAAATCGTTTCTAGATACATCTGAGTATTTTTTACAAGTTTCTAAATCTTTTAAATCCAATCCTCGCTTTTCTTCCCAAAAATTTTGCAATGTGTCAAAACAGCTCAGCTTTGTTCGTCATTTCTTTTCCTATTGTATTTAGAGAGAAGGAAATTTGAGATTTTAAATTTAGTTGTTCATTATTTAAATGTGTCTTTGAGCTTTGAAGTTTGTTGATGTCCATTTAAAGAGAACAAAATTAATATTTTTTAAAAAAATTGATGTGTTAAAATTGACTTCTTCTTTTCAAGATTGCCGAAAGATTGTTTTTATTGGCGAACGGTGAAAATGGATTTGATCCCGAACTCTCATTTATATACTACTGAACTTACAGCAGACGCAGTACCCATCACAGAAGATGACCTGACTAGTCGGAGACGCAAGTCAAGCATTACAGCAGTGCCACAACAGCGCATGGCAACCACTGGCTTTTATCTCGGATAATCTGTCTATCACAGCAAAAGTGGAGCCCATATGACAAGGAACTACTCGCGATTTATGAGTACTTTATCAAGTACTTTCAAGTACTTTCGCCCACGTATTCTGCTGAAACAGCAGCAATTGCTGGCCTCACCAACATAATCAATTAGTCATTATCAGCTAGCTTAGCACAGACATCAGATACGTCTTTGGAATTAATATAGCAGCAGATTGTCTTTCCCATGTCAGCAGCATTTCAAACACTGTCAATTTCGCGCGGCTCCCCAAGGTAGAGAAGACCAACCAGAAACTCAAGAGTCTTCTCAAGGCCACATCATCATCTGGAAAACCTCGTCCATTCTTGCCAGCTAAATTCTACAGGTACCCCTTTGAAATCGTGCATAGCTTGTATAATTTCAGTGTCAGACCAACCCTGCGCCTTGTCTCACAACGATTTGTTTGGCGTAGCATTAAAAAAAAAATACTGTTGAGACTAGATATGTACATGCAACAAAGCAAAGTTTCCCCTCCACATGCACACACCTAGAAGGGACTTCCTAGACTCAGCTATACCATATACCCACATACATGCACTGAGGTGACAGAAGTCATGGGACAGTGATATTCATACACACATCAAAAAAGTTTTGCAGCACCTCAGTTCCGAAATTGCCAGAACCTGTACAGAAAATTGGAATAGAGATCAACATAAACATCATTTCCGCCCTTTTTATTGCTCATGAATACCACACATCGCATGTTGTACCACCATACAGCGAGATCTTCAGAGGTGGTGGTCCATTGATTGCTGTACACACTGGTACCACTAATACCCAGTAGCACGTCCTCTGGCATACTACCCACAGGTTCATCAAGGCACTGTTGGTCCACATTGTCCCACTCCTCAATGGCGATTTGGCATAGATCCCTCAGAGTGGTTGGCGAGTCACACCATCCATAAACAGCCCTTTCCAATCTATCCCAGACACGTTCGGTAGGATTCATGTCTGGAGAATATGCTGGCCAGGCCACTCTAGTCAAACGATGTTATTATCCTGAAGGAAGTCATTCACATGGTGTGCAAGATAGGATGCCTCACCAATATGATGCCGATATGGTGGCAGTATCAGTCGGGGGATGGCATTCACGTATCATAAAGCCCTTACGGCGCCTTTCGTGACGACCAGCGGTGTACGACAGTCCCACACAAAGCCACCCCAAAACATCAGGGAACCTCTGCACTTGCTGGACAGCATGTTTAAATAGTTCAGCCTGACCGGTTTGCTTCCAAACATGTCTCTGATGATTGGTTGAAGGCATATGCGACACTCATCGGTGAAGAGAATATAATGCCAATCCTGAGCAGTTCATGTGGCATGTTGTTGAGTGACTGTAGGAGGATACAAGATGACTTTGACAGGATTTGTGATTGGTGTAAAGAATGGCAGCTAACTCTAAATATAGATAAATGTAAATTAATGCAGATGAATAGGAAAAAGAATCCTGTAATGTTTGAATACTCCATTAGTAGTCTACCGCTTGACACAGTCGCGTCGATTAAATATTTGGGCATAACATTGCAGAGCGATATGAAGTGGGACAAGCATGTAATGGCAGTTGTGGGGAAGGCGGATACTCGTCTTCGGTTCATTGGTAGAATTTTGGGAAGATGTGGTTCATCTGTAAAGGAGACCGCTTATAGAACACAGACACGACCTATTCTTGAGTACTGCTCGAGCGTTTGGGATCCCTATCAGGTCGGATTGAGGGAAGACAGAAGCAGTTCAGAGGCGGGCTGCTAGATTTGTTACTGGTGGGTTAGATCATCACGCGAGTGTCACGGAAATGCTTCAGGAACTCGGGTGGGAGTCTCTAGAGGAAAGGAGGCGTTCTTTTCGTGAATCGGTACTGAGGAAATTTAGATAACCAGCATTTGAGGCTGACTACAGTAAAATTTTACTGCCGCCAACTTACATTTCGCGGAAAGACCACAAAGATAAGAAATTAGGGCTCATACAGAGGCATATAGCCTGTCATTTTTCCCTCGTTCTGTTTGGGAGTGGAACAGGGAGAGCAGATGCTAGTTGTGGTACGAGGTAGCCTTCGCCACGCACCGTATGGTGGATTGCGGAGTATGTATGTAGATGTATCTGTACCGCGCTGCATGGTGTCGTGGTTACAAAGATGGACCTCACCATGGACGTCGGGAGCGAAGTTTTGCATCATGCAGCCTGTTGCACACAGTTTGAGTCTTAACACGACGTCCTGTGGCTGCACGGAAAGCATTATTCAACATGGTGGCGTTGCTGTCAGGGTTCCTTCGAGCCAAAATCTGTAGGTAACGATCATCCACTGCAGTAGTAGCCCTTTGGCGGACTGAGTGAGGGATGTCATCGACAGTTCCTGTCTCTGTATCTGCTCCGTGTTCGAACAACATCACTTTGGTTCACTCCGCGATGCCTGGACACTTCCCTTGTTGAGAGCCCTTCCTGGCACAAAGAAACGATGCGGACGAGATCAAACCATGGTATTCACCATCTAGCCATGGTTGAACTACAAACAACACGGGCCGTGTACCTCCTTCCTGGTGGGATGACTGGAACTGATCGGCTGTCGGACCCACTCCATCTAATAGGCGCTGCTCACTGAGTGGTTGTTTACATCTTTGGGCGGGTTTAGTGACATCTCTGAACAGTCAAAGCGACTGCGCCTGTGATGCCGTATCTACAGTCAACGTCTGTCTTCAGGAGTTCTGGGAACCAGGCTAATGCAAAAACTTTTTTGATGTGTGTATGTACAGATGGCGGTAGCATTTCATACACAAGGTATAAAAGGCCATTACATTGGCAGAACTGTCTTCTGTACAGATGTGATTCATATGAAAAGGTTTCCGACATGATTATGCCTGCACGACGGGTATTAACAGACTTAGAAAGCGGAATGGTAGCTTGAGCTAGAACGCATGGTACATTCCATTTCGGAAATCGTTAGAGAATTTAATATTTCGAGATCCACAGTGTCAAAGAGTGTACAGAGAATACCTAATTTCAGGCATTACCCCATACCACAGACAACGCACTTGTAAGCGACATTTGCGTGTGGCGTTCTCAACGCGAACAGACAAGCAACACTGCGTGAAAAAAAACACAGAAATCAATGTGGGACGTACGATGAACGTATCCATTAGAACACTGCAGTGAAATTTGGTGTTAATGGGCTGTGGCAACAGAAGACTGACACCAGTCCCTTGGCTAAAAACACAACATTCCCTGCAGTGCCTCTCCTGGGCTCATGGCCATATCAGTTGAACCCTAGATGACTGGAAAACTGTGGTTGGTTATATGAGTTCCGATTTCAGTCAGTAATAACTAACGGACGGTAGAGTTCGAGTGTGGCGCAGACCCCATGAAGCCATGGACGCAAGTTGTCAATGAGGCACTGTGCAAACTGTTGGTGGCTCCAAAATGGTGTGAGCTATTTTGAGTTTGTTTTATGACGCAAAAACGAGGGCCAAATGCGCCCATGCCAGAACCGTAGGACATGGGAAAAAACAGAGTTAAAAGTGATTACACTTTAAGCTTTGAAGGGCACAGAGAGATTCGGAGCAGATGATGCAACTGAAAATCATGTGTCTCCAGGTGTACTGTGTGGCCTGATACAGGCCGAAGAGCCCTGCTGTAGATACTGAGCAATGCTCCGGAAGCCAATACCGGAAAACGTGGGTGCAAATGACAATGGAATACCCGACACTATAGTTAGTCCGAAAGTCATCAGTGTACACTTAAGTACTATTGCGAAGTTATGTGCGCAGGTCGTGAAACTTACGATGATAGAGCAAGGATGGAGCAGTGTCCTTAGGAAGCGAATGAAGGCCAAGGTGAACACTGGCTACCGCATGCAGCCAAGCTGGTAAAGGGTTAACACCCATCAGGCAAGTGGCAGGTGGCGTGAAGCGGAGCTGTCAGATCAAGAGTCAAAAGTTAACTTCAGGAGATAACAGAGAAGAGCAACGCGCCCCATACTGGCGATCAAAGGAGTCATTGATGGAGGTGGCGTAGAATTGATGGCCAACCTTGATAAACAAACAGCATGCATACCTGCTGAGGAGGAAGTCTTGGTGGTACGAAAGTGGTAGTTTGATAACTTCCATATACAGACATGTAAAAGCTGCCAGTGGCCACACGGATGCAATGATAGTGGACTGTATTGAAACGGCCTAACATGGACAGACGTGCGGATGCATAAACAAAACACACATAGTATAGTTTCAAATGGAAAAGGGACTGGTACAAACTGAGGAGAGAGGTCCAATCCGCTCCCCAGGAAGTACCGCTGAGGACACGTAGGGCATTGACGGACCGTTTACAGTGAGTGGCCAGGTAAGATATGTGCGAGGACCAAGAAAGTTTCGTATTGAGTCAAGCCTCAGGAATTTCGTAATTTCAACGGAAGAGCAACAGGCCCAAGGCATAATGATGGTGGAAGAAACCAATTGCACCGCCAGGAATTGATACAAACTGTTTTGTCAGTGGAAAAGTGAAAGCTATTGTCGATGCTCTATGAGTAAAGACTATCTAGACATTGCTGACGACACCAGTCAATGAGACGTGTCCGTGGAGAACTGCAGTAGATGGTAAAATCGTCAATGAAAAGGGAGCTGAAGATGCCCGACAGTAGACAGGTCATAATAGGATTAATGGTGATAGCAAAGATGATGACGCTCAGGAAGGAACCCTAAGGCATACTATTTTCCTGGGTAAAGGTGTCTGACAAGGCAGAACCCATACGTACCTTGAAAACTTGGTCTTTGAAAACCTCCTGAAGGAAATGGGACATGCAGCCACAGAAGCCTCACATTAGAGAGGACAGATGATACCAGTTCTCCAGCCCATGTCATAGGCTTTCTCCAAATCGAAAAAAAGTGGCCAAAAGTCTGGGATTTCTGTAGAAAACCATTCATGACATGAGCTGACAAGGTGAAAAGATGGTCAAATGCACAATGGCGCGCTCGAAATCCACACTGTGCACTGGCTGGTAAACTGCGAGATTCGAGCCACCATACTAGCTGGGCATGAATCATACATTCCATCACCTTGCAAACATAGCTGCTGAGAGAAATGGTGGCAATAACTACGAGGAAGGTGTTTGTTCTTACCGGGCTTAGGTATGGGTATGACAGTGACTTCATGCCAGCATCTGGGAAACGTGCCTTCTGCCCAGATGCAATTGTACTTCTGCAGGAAATAGTGCTTGCCTGCGAGAGAGGGGTTCTGCAACATCTGAATGTTAACATCGTCCGGCCCTGGGGCGGAGGATTGGAATGATCTAGTTCCCTCACAGCAAGGGCGGCATTGTAGCACTCACAATACTGAGAAGGGAAGGGTAGCGCCCGAGCCTCCTCCACTCGTTTCTGATGGCGGAAGGCAGGGTGATAATGGGTGGAGATCAAATCTCCAGAAAATAGCGGCCCAAGGTGTTGGACATAGCAATAGGATCCCCTAGTTTATCGTCTGCTACTGTCAGGATGGAAACTGGAGAATGGTCCTTGGTCCCAGAGAGCCATCGGAGGTTGGCCCACACAACTGAAGAGGGAGTTGAACTGCTGAAAGAATTAGTAAATGATATCCAGATAGCTTTTTTGCTATCCCGAAGAACACGGCACTGTGCATGCAACAGTCTACAACAAATGCAGTTTGCCATTTTAGGATGACAGTCAAAAACGCGAAGAGCACATCTGCACACGCAAATGGCATAGCGGCATGCCTCAATCCACCAAGGGACCAGGACACGGGGCAGTAAAGAGGAAGTGGAAGGAATGGAACATTCTGCAGTGCTAAGGATAATATTTGTAAGATATTCTACCAGGTCACCACAACTGGGAAAATGTGGTTCTTTGAAGGTCGCCAGGGAGGCCTTAGTAAGCTGCCATTTGGGTGTGCATGTAGGTGGGTAGGAGGCAGCAAACCGATACCACACAGGAAATGATCACTCGAGCATATGTCAGAGAGAATGGACCACTTGAGACGATGGGCAAGCTGGGCAATGCACAAGGACAGGTCAGCCAACAGGGGACCTGTGTGACAGGTTCTGGGAGAGCCCCAACAGGGATGGTGTGCATTAGTCACTGAGCAGCAGAAAGGGGTGAGGGAGTTGCCCAATAAGCTGGAGGGAGTCTGCCCTGGTGACAGCGAATGACAGAGGGATGTAAACAGTTCAAACCGAAAAGGTCAAGTGAGGAAGCAAAAGGCAACATCTAGAAGCCAGATAGTCAGGGAGATGGACTGACTATGAACGTCATCTCAAATGAGCACCTTGACTCTCCAGTGAGATGGAATGCCGTCCTTGGGCGAAAGATCAAAGCAGACTGGGAAGAACTGTGGGAGCTCAAAACAGTCATGAGGATGCAATTCTGTTTCCTAGAGGCAGAGAACAATCGGATGCTGCAATTATAAAAGCAGCCTAAGTCCTCTTTGTTGGATCAAAGGCCGCAAACATTCCACTGAAGGAGAGTCATGCTGAGGAAACAGGTGGGAGGAAAAAATGAAGGGTTTCACTTCAGTGGCTGCTGAGTGTGAATCTTCAAAGACTCACTGCTACAGGGCAGAGGCTGGAGGACCCTGCTCTGTGAGATCTACACAGGCATCAGCATTCTCCTCCTCTTTGTCTGTGGAGTCCATGGCGGAAAAATGGTTGGTGGTGCACACCGGCGACATGGACACTGGCCGGGAGAGGGTATCACATGGTGACACTGTCAAAGAGGATCTGAGTCAGTGAAGGAGAAGACTACTTGTCTTTGTTTGACTTATCGGAGCTTTTCTGGTTGGCAGAGGGAGACTCAGATGTTGGCTGGCTGGAGGGATGTATAAAGTCTTCATGGGAGTACTCCTTGTGTCCTTTCCAGTCTGCTGGTTGTGTAGGTCACTTTGACCTGTGAGGCGAAAGTTTGGTGGCTTGTTGCACAGCTGGAGGAGGAGATGGTGCTGCTACCATGACTCTGGGCGATTTTACAACTGTAGTTATGAATCTGACGTCTCGTGTCTGGGTGGCCCCGTCCTCCTCAGAACAAGAACCAGCATGAACTGTACTGGGTGGCAGCACGCAGGGTGTCCAACTAGCCAGAAACTTGCGAGTGACTGGGTAAGGCACTACTTCCTTCACCCGGATCTCCTGGACAGCCCACTCATCAAGACACACTGGATAATCTTGGGAGGAGGTGGCATGCAGTTGATACAGTGGGAAGGAGGAGGCAGACAATTAGCCTCGTGAGCATCCCTACAACAGGTTACACATTTGGCTGGGTGTCAACAGGATACTCAAGTGTGGTTGTAATGATGACACTGGTAGCAGCGCATCGGGTTCAGAATGTATGGTCTGACTGTGATAACCTCATAACCTGCTTTGATCTTTGACCAAAGCACCGCTCTATCAAAAGTGAGTAAAAGAGTGCATGTGGGCACTAAGGAGGCATCTACCCTTTTCATCACCCGGTGCACTGCAGTGACACACTGATCAGAGAGGTATGTTTGGATTTCTGCCCCTGTCAGACCATCGAGCAGCCTAATGTAATTAACACCACGAGAAGAATTTAGTGTTCGATAGGCCTCGACATGAACAGGATAGCCTTGGAGGAGCGAAGCTGCAAGCAGTGGTTGTGGTTGAGGGTCAGAAGTAGTCTCCAAAAGCAAAGTGCCATCGTGCAAACGAGAGCAGGATTTTACGGGGCCAGCAAATGCATCAACACCTTTCTGAATACTAATAGGATTTACTATAGCAAAGGATTGACCACCTTCAGTACATGAAACCATGAGGAACCATGGTGCAGCTGGGGGGTGGGGGAGGGTCTTTGAATAATTAGCCTCATTCCGTTAACGTTTCATAGACATTGACTCCGAAGAATAAAATTGGCTCATTGTGAGAAAAACCTCCAAGATTGCCAGCATCTCCGATGGCAAGCTCCTGCCAACTGAGGGCCTCCTTCAGAAGGGGGTGCACCCACAGATGGTTGTTCATACCTCAGGAACACCTGACAGAGGGGCCAATTGGAAATTTAGAAAGGTAGCAGCTTAGGCAGTCACCCCTCCCTGTGCCTGGTTTGTACACGGGGGTACGTGCGAACCCAAACCTGTCAACTCAGGGCTGGGAATTGTTTGTTACCCAGTCACCTGTTACATGTCAGACACATGGGCTGGCCTTCAGGAGCGCACAGGGAGTAAGGAGAAGAAAAAGAGGAACCTCAAATGCAGAACCGGAGAAGGATAGAAGGGGAACAAAGAAAAAAAGGAATGAAAAACAGTGGAGAAACTGTTCTGGTATTGACTGCTGAAACTACAGCATACATTTCCAAAAACCTCCCAGACATGTTTCCCAAGGGAGGGGGACAAAGAACAGCAAGAGGATAGACATGCAGCGCAGAAGGGAAAAGATGCTGCAAAGGCTGAGGCCCTGTGATAGCCAAGCACGAACCCACCAAAGAGCAGTGAGCCCTGTGGGAAGGGGTGAGGGGGGTGAGGGCTGTGTTCACATGGAATGGACTGGGTCCTCTGGTCCTACTGAACTGATCATTGACTGGAAATGGTTAAGTTCGACTAGTTGGAGACCATTTGCAGCCATTCACAGACTTCATGTCCACAAACAATGATGTGCCATGTCACCAGCCCTCAATTATTCATGACTGGTTTGACAAACATTCTGGACAATTCGAGTGAAAGGTTTCACCACTCAGATTGCCCGACATGAATCCCATTGAACATTTATGGAACGTAATAGAGAGGTCAGTTCTTGCACAAAGTCCTGCACAGGCAATACTTTCACCATTACGGACAGCTATAGAGGCAGCATAGCTTAATATTTCTGCAGGTGGCTTCAATATGACTTGTTGATCCCTGCTGCACTATGCCAGGCAAATGAAGTTCGAGCACGATATTACGACCATGCCAGAACTTATGTCACTTCAGTCTGCTGACTAGATCCATTGCTCCGTCTAATGGCCAACATTACATTCTGACCATAACTGATTTACTCGTTGGCCACTAGAAGCACTAATACATTGGCATTTCTAATCACACATGATCTGGCTAAAGTAGAACACGCAACTGTATGTTCGAAGAGCTAACAACTAGGGGCCCCGACAAATCAATACCTTGGGCATATTTCATGACAAACTGGAAACGAGCAAACCACATCTAATTACATACCTATATCACTCCTGGTCTTTTCAAAAGTATTTGAGAAAGTGCCTTATGATAAAACACTGAGCCATTCAATTGAGCAGAACTTGTTACAGAGTGGCTACTGGTTGTGTCATAAGAAGCTCCTGATTAATGGGGGAGGAGGGGGTGAGTAGTATTTCACAATAATGACCTTTTTTCCTCTATGCTGACATATACTAGCCATAAGCAGCAGTTTAACCATGGTTTTTAGACATCGGTAACACTAGTCAACAGCTGTGTTGCATCTGGGATGTCATACATTAATTAGTATGTAGTTTGGTGTGTAGAATCTGAATACACGTTTCAAAATGTTCTAGCACATACCATTTTTGAGTTCGTAAAGGCTTTGTATTCAGTATTTCACTTTTTGCTGTTCTTCTGTTTGATGTTTAATTGTTTGTTTTTGATTTGCAGTGGAGAGCTAGAAGATCTACAAATCGTCAGTAAATGGTTGGTGTGGTAATCCAGTGGTGTGAAAAAGATCCCCAGGGACTGTTTCGTGCGAAAGATAGTGTGAATGTTGTGTGTTTAAAACTCACACTAAGAAAAATGGCAACTAGTAAATGATGTTGCTGTCCAAACCACCCCAAAAACTTTTGTTATGTATGTGGGAAATTCAGTCCAAAAGCTCAAAGAAAACCAATCACTGACTTGGATAAGAAAGCACATAAATTGTATTTTGATTATCCTATTGGTGAGCAAGATAAACATTTTGCACCTCACACCGCCTGCATAACCTGTACTACAACCTTAACCGAGTGGTTGAAAGGAAAACACCGAGCCATGCCAATCAGTCCCGGTTGTGTGGTGTGAGCCATATGACCATTATTCAGACTTTTGTGTATTGTTTATTTAAACCGGGGACCTAGAAACGACAGAGAGGCTTCGACCCGTAGTAACCCTCAGTGGTTCACAACATCACAACAGGCCACAGCAGTCCACCCACCCCCCACCGCTGCCCCACACTGAACCCAGGGTTATCATGCAGTTTGGCCCCCAATGGACTCCCCCCCCCCCCCCCCCTCCTCCTCCAGGGAACATCTCATACCAGACGAGTGTAACCCCCAATTTTTAAGTGATAGAGTAATTATACGGGGAACCAGAACGCATTTGCTGAGGTAGATGGAAAACCGCCTTAAAAAACCATCCACAGGTTGGCCTGCACACCGGACCGCCGGGAGGATTTGTGCCGCGGACCGGCACGCCTTCCCACTCAGTAAGCAGCGCATTAGACCGATCCAAATGTACCTACAGTGCATCTGCCTGTGCCCCTTAATGAGGGGTTGCCTGTTCCTGTCTGTAACTTAAAAGCTATGGAACCAGAAACTATGTCAAGTGAATCAGAAAGCAATGAACATATGGAAGAGTACTGCCCTAAATATCATGACACTTCATCTCAGCTCTTTAATCAAAAGGAAATGAACGATTTGGTTCGTGATCTAAAACTTTTGAAACAGCAAGCTGAACACTCGGGGTCGAGACTGCAATAACAGAACCTTCTAGCTCCAGAGACAAAAATTTCCTGTTTCAGATCAATAGGTGCATCCTTCGCTCAATATTTCAATATGCAGAATTCAACGTGTGTATTTAGAGATGTCAATGGTCTGATGGTGCAGCTGAGTGCACCACATAATCCACAGAAGTGGCGACTATTTATTGACTCCAGTAAAATCAGCTTGAAAGCAGTACTACTGCATAACAGCAATTCATTTGCATTGGTACTTCTGGCTTACGCAGTAGACATGAAACAAACTTATGTAACCATGGCTTTGATGCTAGAGGCAATCAAATGTAAGGATCATGAATGGCAGCTTTGCTGCGATTTAAAAGTTGTTGCAATCTTTACAGGTTTACAGGCTGGATTCACGAAATACTGCGGTTTTTTTGTGCCTTTAGGACACCAAGAAACAAGATACAGTCAAGGAATTGCAAATGTGAACAATACCCCATTGGTTGAGCCTGATAAAATAATTTTGCCTCCCCAACATTTCAAGCTAGGCTTTATCAGGAACTTTGTAAAAGCTCTGGACAAAGAAGGTGAGGCCTTCAATAACTTAAAAGAAAAGTGTCCCAAATTAAGTGAGGCAAAGCTGAGAGATGGTATATTTGTTGAACCACAAATAAGAAAATTGCTGAAAGATCCAACCTTTGATACCAAACTCACAGATATCCAATTAGCTGCTTGGCCGTCTTTTAATACAATTGGGAAGGGCTTCTTGGGTAACAGAAAATACAAAAACTATGTTACCATTGTGAATGGTCTGTTGGACAACTATAAGAACATGGGGTGTCGCTTAAAATTCACTTTTCACATTCTTTCAGGAAAATTGGGGAGCCGTAAACAATGAGCATGGTGAACACTTTCACCATGACATTCTTACCATGGAACCCCATTACCAAGGCCACTAGAACCCTTCGATGATGGGGTCTTATTAGGGAGAGTGACGAAACGACAAACAGAAGAGCTTCATTGTCATATGTTAAAAAAAGATGATTAAAGGTGAAAATGTCTTCTGAACTAATTTGACCTTTTATTGGCATCATGTCCATGTATACATACAAAATGGTATTGATTTCAATGTTCTGAATTTGTAGTTTTTTGACTTAATTGTGTCAATTTTCTCTATTACCATTTTTAATTCTGCTGTCTATCTAAGAAATGTGATGTCATAGAGAAAAACTGATTTTACCAGTGTATTCAGCACCCCAAAATTAGGCAAATCCACCCATTTAGAAACCAGACGCAGAAAAAATTTTAATTTGTTAATTAGTGTAATTTATATGGAACAATATACATATATTTAATACACTTATAAATATCAAGTATTTTAAATTTTGTGATTTACAAAGCTCAATAATTCCAATGCTACATTAAAAAACACAGGATACCCTGAGATTTTATGGAATTCCCTGAGATTTCCCTAATTTTTCCAGGTAAATTTTAATTCCCTGAATATCCCAGGTTTTCCAGGAGAATCTCCATCCTGTGTTAACTGCCTCTCAGTACTGTTTTCAAGGATGGTTTTCCACAGAAAAAGCAGTAGAAGACTTAACAAGTGCTACCAGGGGTAAATACAAAAATTATTCTGTTGGCATATTCTGACACTGGCAAAGCCTTTGATTGCGCAGGTTAGAAAAAGCCACTTGGGAAACTAAAGTGTCATGGCAGTAACATGCCTCTTGCATGGATTAAATCTTACCTTCCATATTAGAAAGCAGATGCTCTCACTAACACACTGTGACACTGTTTCTGACATGAAACTAACCTCACTCTGAGGAATGTAACATGTGAGGTGCCACAGGGATCGCTACTGCACCCACTCATTTCTAAATAACACAAATGAGCGTTCAGTGACTGAAGAGCAGTTCAAAAACTGTAATTCTTGCTGACGACACCAGCATACTGTTGTAGGGTCCAAACTCAATCTTAACAGACAAGGCTCAAATAATATTTTTGGACCACTTTTTGACCTAACAGCATAAACCTTAATTTCACAAAGACTAATATTATGCAGTTTCAAACAAGTAATTATGATCTCCTAGCACCAGAAGTAAGACATTAGTGTTCATACACTGAATGAAGCACAGTGTCAATTTCGGGGTTCATCTGGATAACAAGTTAAAATGAAGTCAGCACATGGAAAAACTGATCAAGAAGCACAATTCAGCTTGTCGTCTTACTTCACATATTTCCACTTCCTGTTATCTGATGTAATTACCTTCTGGGCAGTGCATCTAATGTAAATACAGTGTTTATTCAGCAGACTTTAGCATTAAGAATATTAAGTAAGGCACTTCTTTCAGGTCCTTTTTAAAATTCTTGGAATCCTTACACTCACTTCCCAATACCCACTACCAGAAGAAACAATGATATTCATTATGCCACATTAAGGTTGTCTGTAGCACAAAAAGAGGTGCACAATGCTGCAACCAAAATCTTTGATCACTTACTCAGTGATATAATGTGTCTGACATATAGTAATGTAAAATTTGAAAATAAACTGAAAAAGTTTATCTTTGGCAACTTCTAGAATGTAGAAGAATTTCTATTTTTGTGTGTAAAAGATGGTGGGTAGGAATTACTCTTACATATCTATAGTCTTTAAAAATAAATAACTACAAATATAAAAAATAATAAAAAGTGACATTGTAAATGATCAGCCTTTAGATATATTTACAAATAATTTGTTACGTGAATATAAAACAAATTGTTCCACCCCATTATGATTTATTGTGCGAATGATCCACAGAGCATGAAACTACCTACCTTCGTTTACATTTAATCATTTCTGCTGCATATAATAAGAATCAGTTGTTCTGAACAATACAGGGTTCAAGACTGAAGTTTCATACGCTGGCAGTAAGTTATTTAACCAACAAAAACATACCTAATTAGCCGCGTTTTCTACAAATTATCTGGAATACCTAGTTTCAGGGACTGAAAAGTTCTGTTAACTGCACAGCAAGCAATGGGGTTTGTTACAAAGCTGTAAGACAAGTAGTAATGTACCACGAATACAACTCAGTATTTACAAGTGTAGGCAAATATTTTCTTTGAACAATCAATCAAGTATATATTAATTTATGAATATCAGGTACACAGCAGCTATGTACCGAGACTAAGGAGGCAGAACCTTTTTTTTTCAGTATAGCAGCTTTCTTACTAATTTATATCATTAAATTTAGATGACAAGAACAAACAGCATTAAGTAGTATAGCTATTCTCCATTGTTAATGCAGTACATAGTTTAAGCTTCTATGCTGTCTTGGTCACATGTTAATGTATAATTTGACACATTACACATTCTTGAAGGTTCTCTTCCTCCATGGCAATTATGGAATACGATGAATGAATGAATACCGAATAAAGCAGTTATGCTGAAATAACCCTTCCATTATTAAATTTTAACTTAAAACTTGGAATATCCAAGTAAGTTATGTATTACTGTGTTTTGGACTACTTTTATCGTCTCCAGAATCATTATAAAGCTGAAACTTTAAATGACAGTGTGCTATGTTCAATACCACATAGACAATGCCCATTATATTACGAAACAAGGAGATGTTACTTCCTAAAAATACACAATATGATGGGGACATACATAACCCAGGCCATTGTTTTTTTCCTCTTACAGATATTTGCATTAGCTACAAAAAGTGACGCATTGCTCAAAAATGGAAAAATAGTACTTGGGCGACTTTCTTATTCAAGTGTCAATTTGTGTGTGCGCACCTTACTGTACTGTAGTAGTGATCAGTGCATTTAACTCCTGTTAACAGAGTTTATTGTCAGAAGGAAAGCAAGGATCCTTGTTGTCTGTATTTTAGCAGTAGGGTGGATATGAAGTGTGTTCAGTGTGCGTGGCAATGCAGGAGCAGCTTGTCACAGAACTGAAAGTGCTGTTGGTCAGTCAACCAGCTCCAGGCAGCTGCTGTTGGGGGTAGTGACAGCAGAGCAACAGGTGTGCCACATGGGGCATCTTGGCTGTTAATGGTTCTACTAGTGAGCTCTGCTGTGGTACCTGATAAGGATGCAAGGTGAATGGCAGGTTGTGGCCACTTCTTGTTGTTCAGGCAGAGGACAAATGCGGAGACCCACCATCTACAAGTTACAACAGAAATTGGTATAGTCAGTGGGTCACTAAATATAATTTTTGTGTGTGGTAAGGAGGAGGGGAGACAGAGGCGGACTCCCATGTGTTGTGATGTCAATTAGATATGCTAATAACCTGACACCGTTAACCATTTGTACAAGGTGTATCAAAAAGAATCATCAATTTGGGATGTCTATAATTCTCAAACTAATAAACATATATAATGAATTTGGTTTTGTGATGAATGGGTACTCGAAAAGTTTTTTTTTTTTTTTTTTTTTCCTTCTTCACACGTTTTCATTGGTGTTCAATATGTCCTCCTTGGCATGCACGGCATATGTCAATGCTGTATTTTCCCACACTGCAATGAGCATGTCTTGAGTTACAGCTTCCACAGCTGCTGTTATGTGATGTCTCACTTCATTCATTGTTGTTGGTAACAGAGGCACATAAACCGAGTCTTTTGTAAACCCCCACAAGAATAATCACTTACATTTAGGTCTGGTGACCTTGGAGGCCAGTAATGTAAAGCTGAATCATTTGGTCCAGTGTAACCAATCCTATGGTCAGCAATCATTTGATTTTAAAAGTCCCACACTTCCATATGCCAATGTGGCGATGCCCCATCCTGTTGATAAATGAAGTTGTTCAAGTCAGTCTCCAACTGTGGGAACAGAAAATTCTAAAGCATACTGAGGTACGCGCTTCCTGTAACAAGTGTTCTTGGCAAAGAAAAATGGACCATGCACCTTCTCCCATGAAACTGCACGAAACACATAAATTTTGGAGAGTCCTCCTCATGTTGTACAACATCATGTGGTTGTTCTGTACCCAATATCCTCACCTTATGACAGTTCACTTTTAAATTTAAATGGAATGTTGCCTCATCACTAAACACTAAGTGTGGACAAAAACTGTCCTCCTCAATCTTGCCAAGAACAAAATTAAAGAACTCCCCATGTTGTTGTTTGTAACCTTTACAAAGAGCTTGCAGTAGCTGAATTCTGTATGGTTTCATGTGTAAACGTTGACACAATATACACCAGACGCATCGGGAGCATGTTGAGCTGTCAAGCTACACAGTGAACGGATTTCTGTGGACTCCTTGTGAAACTATGGCAGATGTGTTCTGTGTCTGTGCCAGACACACTGGGATGGCCCAGCGATTTGCCTTTACACAAACAACCTGTTTCTCAATATTGTTGATGTGATTAATGCTCTGTGCTGTAGGAGAATCCACACTATACCTAGTACGAAAGTCATGCTGCACAGTTATTACTGACCCTCACTGCGCAAAACAGAAAATTTCTGTTGTACCAACGCCATTTTTACTATAACTGAAGTGATCGTACACTGCTGCTACCTACTGGGAACAATGGAAAACTCTAGAGTTTGCTCTTTCCAACAGTGCGTTGTCTACGCACATATCTCAAATAACATAATAGTTATGGTTTTTTTTTAAATCTGATAATTCTTTTTGATACACCCTGTATTTTATTTTTGCTCTTGGTGTTGGCCACAAAAAAGTATGTGGTGTTGATCTGTGTAAGAAGGCAAGACTTCAGTCTTTGCAAGTATAATATCTTTGACAAAATAACCATACAATTTTATATATATATGAATCATAGTTGCTTGTAATCAGTGTTTAACTTGGGGTTCAGGGTAACGAAGTGCAAATTCCTCGAGTGTAAAGTCTACAGCTGTACCATCTGGGTAAACAGACACCGACCACACTAGCATTTGGTCCGAGTCAGATGGAAAGTGGATTTTGTTGAAGGGGGTGCCGCTTCCACTAATTCTGCTGTGCTGAGATCCACACTAATTCTGCTGTGCTGAGATCCATTGTCTCTGCCTTCATCACAAACTGACACCTTCAGTGTTACTCAAGGTGATAAGCTTGCACATAAAACCTACTTGCCATTTGTGGGCTTTGTTATTGCTTGGGGGAGGGGGGGCGGGGGGGGGCAATGTAACAAGCAACTCGTGGCCTGAATACAAGAGCTCATGAGCAAGAAACCTTGAATATATTTGTAGTGGAAGTGAAACAAGTGAAGAATGATAATGAATGACCTACTATGAAAACTATATGCAACAAAAATTCGTCTTTAATTACTAAATCATTTCACCACAACAGCACTTTTAAGGTTTGCTTTTTCTTGACCTCTAGTTTTGAAACTTCATATCAGAAAATGCCCATACTTTTCATTTGTCCAGTATGTGCCTAGAAGATAAATTTTTGTCCACTGCAAACATATTCAATTTTATGAAATCCCCTAAAGACTTCATTGAAAGAAAATATTCCTTAAAGAAGCATAAAATTAAAATAATATTTAAAAATTTAAAATATAAAATGATTGGGATGCATAAAATAGAATCGTTTATTTTCATTCTGTAGCTCCCCAATATTGGCAACATAGAATGACAGTTGTCAAAAATTTTTTTCAGTCTTAAGCATTCTGCAATTTATGTGTTTTACAAAATATGTGTTTTGATTTTCTTGTAAAGCATCATCAAGGGTCATTCTGTAAAGGTAGTAGATACATTGCTATATTTTGCTAGTTACAGATTAAAAACAGTTTTTCTTTATGAATTTGGTGTCAGTTTAATTAGCTTTTTCATTGCCAGTTATGAAGCCAACAGGTTATTCTTTCATCATCGAAAACTTTGTTATTCTTTCAACATTCATGAATTTTCAGCTTTCAGAAACCACCATTTTCTTTTGCTGCATCTGCACTTTTTGCACTTCATCTTTGAAAAATTTTACTTAAGTTGTCTTCAGAGAAATTTTACTGTGATTCACCCGTTTGCCTTCGGCCCAATGTTTTTTTTGTGTTTATTTGTTTTACTTGTGGACTGTGATTACTGCGAACCGTGTGAATACGCTGTTTCAAGCACACTTCCATATTCAAATGTGTCCGTAAATTGGAGCAGAGGTGAGTGGCAGGATGGGGACACAATGTGATCAGTAGTTACAGATTGGAGAATGGGCAAGGAACAACAATTATAGGAACGCAACTGAGGGGTGTGTGTGGGGGGGGGGGGGGGGGGGGGGGCACTCTCGCAGGTTGGAGTGAGTGGGGGGAAGGGGGACAGAAGGGTATATGGGATCACATGTCTATATTACACTGTATGTTCTATTAATATGTTAATCTGTAATACAAACATTCACTCTCTACTCTACAAAGAACTGAAGTGCATGGTAGAGGGTATGTCCCCACTGCAAACATTTTAGGGTGTTTCCCTTTTTCAAGATGGAGTGAAGAATGAAAGACTGTTCAAGTACATCTATATGCTCTATAATTAGTCTAATCTTGTCTTTATGCAAATAGTCTTAATGGTCCCCATCAGAACAATCTGTGGGAGGCTGTGATATATACATGCCTACATTCCTCACTTAATACTTGGTCTTTGTAGGTAGACTGTCTCAGGACATGTGGCATTTATCTTCAAGTGTCTGCCAGTTCAAGATTTTCAGGGTGTCAGTGACGCTCTTCTAAGCAAAACAAACCTGTAATGATTAATGCTGTCCTTCTTAGTGTGTGTTCAATTTCCTGGTTAGCTCTATGTCGTATGGATCCAACACACTTAAGGAGTACTCCAGGGTGGTTTGCTTGCAGGAGTTTCGTAGGCAATCACCTTTGAAGAATGACTGCAAGTTCCCACTCTAGCATTAACAGAAGAAGAAGAAGAAGAAGAAGAAATAAGGATCTCAGTATGTCACCAATAAATCAAAGTCATTAAAGGTTAAAATTTCGTCTAACTGTGATGCAGCAGTTAATTTTCCAAGTTGCTAAAAAACAGTGGAGATTTCAAGTATAATTCTAATTTCTTCCTTCCATGGAAGAACTATCTTTTCTATAAATGTGGCACTACAGAATGGCGAAAAATAAAATCATGAAGTATATTGACTTCATGAGATGTTTGATAGGGTTTTTCCAGACATGACATGATTGTCATCCATATATATACCAAAGTAGAAACTTCCACTTCACTTATAACTTCTGAAGGTATATGTTTAATGTTGGTAGTGTACTTTCTGCAGAAAAGTGTGAAAATTGTATCTTCCACAATTCTTGAGTAAGCACATTTGTAGAAAAATAACTAACAACTTTGAAATAAAAATTTACTCTGATGCTGTTTCTTCATAATATCACAATAAAACTTACATGGCTATCTATTCATGACTCCCATAGGGTCAGATGTTATAAATAACCGGCGATACAGAAGTGGATTTTTGCAATCGGCCAGGAACACAAGCCTGTTTCATGGATATTTTTGAAGGGTCTGGCCTGCCTATCTCAGGCCTGTTGATTTCCAGTCACATGCAAGCCATGCTTGTCCCACGCTGTGTCTCAAATATGCCTGGAGGCCAGGTGACATGCTCCTCTCTCTGAGTTTGTTGCAAATTTATAAGTTCTTATAATAATTGGTCCCAACAAATCACATGCTAAATTATGATGTGTCATTCTGAGAACCTTTTTCAAGTGTGAATTCTGCTAATATTGCTGGAGAACTGATTGGTGTAAATTTTTCTTCTTTCAACATATTGAATGTTGACAGTATATTGCACATCAAAGTTGCCAAATCTGCATAGTGAGACAAAAATGGATCAGTAAGTTCTGTGAAGCAAAGAAAGAAGTTTAGCTTCACAGATAAGCTTATTGTTTCCAGCTTTTTGTATGACAAATGGTTTAGTCACCTTACCCCTCTCTACACTGGACGTGTACTTTTTCATGTCATCCCAGATTTCTAAGGCCTTCTGTAAAGCTGGACCGCTGTTTAACCATTGATGCGCACAAAATTTTAACCCGAGTGTTTAGTTGTGTGAAGATTACACACAATCTTCACACTTCATAAGTGAATCTTTGAACAAATGGTACAGACTATTGTCCACATTCCAATTTGAAGCTGCCCCACCACTCTTGAATACATTTGCATAAATGAAGGCTGCAAGTAACTAACTACATTTAAGATACAAGAATTTTAACAGCTTGTAAAATTTCCAGTTTACGACTTAACGATCATTGACATTTGCAAACTTTTTGAAATCTTAATTTCTGTACAACTTTTGAAATATTTTCATATGTCCTCAGAAGTTGTGTGCCCCATAATGGCAGTTGGTTACTAATAATAAACAACTTCATTCAGCTCTGGATGTCCAAATTGAAAATAAATATCCATTTACTCAGTTTGGATTGAATAATTAAGCGTCTTGTCAAACAATAAAACAATATGAACTACTTTCTTAACATGGTGAAGCAGAATCTGCTGAACATGAGAAGCTATCCCAAAACAGCATAAATATGCCATGGTTGCCACAAGTTTCACCTGATATTTCCCCGATTTCCAGACACATTTTAGCATTTTTTCCCTGATAAATTTTGAGATCTTAAGGGTAAGTTAACACGTAAGTTGGCAATCTATCTTTACAGTTACGGTACAAGAAACAATAGTGCAAACGAGGAAATATCTAAAAAGAACTTGCAAGCAGATGGCGTTTCCTGAAGTGAGCAGTGTGTCTGTGTTGGTGCTTAAAGGCACTCAACGCCGAGATTATCAGTGCCCTTACACATTTAAAGAAATGAATGTGAACAAAATTAGTAAAATGTGATCATTCAAGCAAAGACAGCTGGAAAAAACTAAAGATGCTATACAAGAGACTAAACATAAATAAAACAAGAAAGGAGCTAAAAGGACGCCACAGGAAATTGTCACTGGCTGGCCACTTACATAAAATATGGATGGGCCAGTCACCCTGTGAATTAATTAAAACCTTCTCTCTAAAATCTTGGTAAAAAGGGTAGGATAATTCACAAAACTTTGAAACTAACAACTTCACTTTATTATTATTTAGAAGAGATTGCTGATCCATCAGCATCTACATCTACATACATACTCCGCAATCCACCATACGGTGCGTGGCAGAGGGTACCTCGTACCACAACTATCATCTTCTCTCCCTGTTCCACTCCAAAACAGAACGAGGGAAATCAGCCAAGGCCCGCTGGTCGGATAATAAAACACAGCTCAATAAAATTTGGCACACATTGATCTGTATGCCGCACGCACCACACACTGGAGGGCCCTCTCGCCGGAGCAAGAAGCCATGCGCATAGGACTGTGGCCCATGCAAAGAGGAGTGAGGAGGACCTCGTCCCGTATATGTGGCAGGAAGGAAGTACACCACACCTGTGTTGTGGGCTTTACTAATTGGAGCTTATTGTCAGACACTCCCAGCCAGACTCTTGAGCTCAATAGTGAGGTGATAGCAGGCAGGGGTATGGCACACTGAAATACCTGCAGATTGAGACATGCCTCCTTGGCTGCTAGTTCTGCCCTTTCATTCCTTCCCCAGTCATTGTAGTTGGGGGAGGGCATCCTGGATTGTCTGGACTATTTTAACTGCTGGGTACAAACCTTTCAACGAGTAAAAAGCACTTAGAGAATCAGAGTAGACAAGAAATTTAGCACTGGAAGAACATCTCATCTGCTCCAGTATCTGCAAGTTCGGAGACAATTCTGCATCAAAAGCAGTAAACGTTTGACACAGTCGAACCTTGAGGACATGATACAGGAAGACAACAGAGCAACCAACAGAATCTACCCTTTTTGATCGATCCGTAAAAACATAGTTGTGGTGCTCAGATAAAATATCAGAAAATATTGCATTAAAAATGAAAGCAGGAGTGCAACCCCTCTTGTACCACACAAAATTTAAAATCACCCGGGCCTCTCCAGTAAGCAGGGCTGCAGGCAGGTAAAACCAAGGATTCGGGGCCATACTGGCTTCACACCGAGGGACTCCAGCACACGTTGCACACAGATCCCAAAAGGCATTGTGGCACACGGACGGTTGGAAAAAAGATGTTGTCCAGAGGCAGATGAGCGACAGTGTGGTGTGCAGGTGAAGGCAGAGATGCGAGGAATTTACATGCCTGACGCACCAGGAGGAGCTGCCGCCGGATGGTAAATGGCAGTTCCCCGGTCTCAGTACATATGCTATGTATGGGAATGGTCTATCCACAAAGAAGAGGGCCTCGTTGACCCTTACACTGTGCAACCGTAGTCCAGCTACAAAGCCCTATAAACTGGAGGAGACAAGCCCTGCCTACTCTCTAAGATCGGTTGCTAAGGCAGTTTAAGATATTCAGTGCCTTCAGGGTTCTGGCTTTCAGGTCTCTCAGTTGTGACAACCACAACAATCTGGAGTCAAAAAAGGTGGCACCCAAGGCAGGAAAATTAAAAATACAATGAGAATGATTAAATTAAACACACAAGCCTTTATCCACAGAAAACTGAATACCCATCTTCACAACCCACTCCTTTAACTGTCCCACTGTAAGCTGCAACTGGCAGCTCACTGTCGCAACACTGGAGGAGGAACAGAAAAAAGCAAAAACGTGCACATATAAGGAACACTGTGGAAGACCCCTTGCCATAGATGTGATTCTGTTTATGGCTATGGCAAAGAGGGTAACACTTAAAACACTGCCCAGAGGGACACCATTCTCCTGCTCAGATCGATCTGACAGCGAGGTACCAACTCGGCTCCTAAAAAACTGGTGGGACAGAAATTAACATATGAAGATAGGTACGTGACCACAAAAGCCCCATTGATGCAGTTGTTCATTCGCTTCAGGGTCTTTCCTACACAGCTTGTTAAGGCAATACTCTTGTAACTACTGGGAGACATAAGGTCCTTCCCTGGTTTTAGGGGAAGTATCAGAACTGCCTCCCTCCAAGAGTTCAGGAAGCTGGCTGACTGCCATGTAAGATTAATTCATTTGTGGAGGCTTTCCTTTGATGCTGCTGGCAAATGGCAACTGGTGCAGTATCAAAAGTCTCAGATAGTGCTGATTCGGGCTGCCACACAGATAAGAGAGAGTTGTAGGCTTCAGAACAGTTGGATCTGAAGTCAAACTTAGCCCTCTTGACATTAGCCTGGTAGTGATGAAACGCCAGATCCTGGCTGACATTGGCAGTAGTTTGTGCAAAATTCTCCGCTAGCATCTGAGCGATGTCTCTGGGTGCCATTTGGAGACACCCCCATGTCAGCACTGCTGCTACTGGTGAAGGACTGCGTTTTCCCAGAAATCTTTCTGACAGCTTCTCGTACTTTTTGTAGAACAAGTGGAATGGTTGAGGGAGTCCATGAATGCTTGCTATGCCCTTTTCTTGCTCTCCTTAACCACACGCCGTGCTTTTGCTCTCACGATTCCAAAGGCTATAAGGTTTTCTGCCGTAAGGCGGTCTTTAAATCATTGAAGATCTGTAAGCCTGTTCTGAATGGCTGAACGGCACTCATATGTTCATCCGTCCACAAGGCACAGGTTGTCAAAGATGAGCTGAGGACTTTGGAATGGATAAGTCAGCAGCTTGAGGGATCACTTGTGTGATATGTTCCACATATTCCTGGATGCTGTTGCAATGATAAAACACAGCTAGCTGGCTGAAAAGTGTCCAGTTAGTCCTGCTGACAATTCACGTCCGTGGCTTCTCTTCGCGTAGTGCTCCATCCAGTAGGTGAATATGGATTCAGAAGTGGTCACTGGAATGAAGATCAGCAATGACATCCCAGTGAACAGAGTCCGTGAGGGCTGGAGAGCAAAGAGATGGGTTGATGGCCGAGAATGATGCAGTAGCAGCACAGAAATGAGTTGGAGTACCAGTGTTTAGGACGCACAGCTCTTGAGACATCAAGAGGCACTCCAAACTTCAACCCCAAGGGCAAGTAGAGGCTGAGCCCCATGGGAAATGATGGGCATTGAAGCCACCCAGGATGAGTAATGGTCAGGGAAGTTGTTCCATATGATCCGCGAGTGTGTCAGCGTCTATTGCATCGATCACAGGTAAATAAAGGGAGCAAATTGTAATCCTCAACATGCACAAATTTCAACTTCAACTGCTAGCGGGCCAGTAGCCATGGGGAGAGCAGAGGAGTGGTGCGCATTATTGACAAAGACGGCAACCCCTCCTTTGGCCCTTTTCCCCCATCAGGTCATCCTTGCGATATAGTGTATAGCCCTGTAGTACAGGGGCATCAGAGGTTTTAAAACGTGTTTCCTGTAAACATAAGCACCGGGGGCGTTGCTGTGCTAGGAGTTTCAGTTCCTCCACAGCTGTCGTGAACCCATTAATGTTCCACTGTATAATGGGAACCATCTGTCAGCAGGGTAGTACTTTCATCCTGACTTTCTGCCAGGGAGGGTGCCCACAATGGGTGGAGGCACAGTCTTGGGATGAAATGATTGCTCCAGTCTGACATCAAGCTCCATCACCTCTGAAGAAGATGCAGGAGAGGTGTCAGATACGATGACAACATTTTCGGATGGTGTACGCCTTTCTCCTTCAGTGTGTGATTCTTCACCTTCAACTTCTATTTTTTGATCTGAGGTAGCTTTGGAGCCACAACCTTTGAAGTGCTGGGTGGTGCACAAGGCAGAAAGTTCCACTATGTCAGCAACCACAGCCTTTCCTGAAGTTCTGGGGAGAGGGGCAGGCTTCAAAGTAACTGCAGCAGCACAAGTCATTGACAAACGCAGTTGCTAGTGCCAACACTAGCAACCTCTGTTTGCATAATGCATCAGTTTTCTGGACTGTCTGTTTCAGGATGGAAGAAAAGGGGGCAACGAACGTGAGTGGCTTCACCTCACGGGACAGGCTTTGTTATTTTGATCTCCTGAATCTTTCGTTCCGTGAGGAAAACTCTGCAGTCCCTGCTCCACACTTTGGAAAATAGGAGCAACCAACTCTGTCATGAGTAGCTTTACCCAATTTCCCCAAAAGTGGCTTCTTCTTTCCAGCCAAAAGGAGAGTGCCTAAAGTGATGCCATTTAAAACACTGCTTTGAATTTGGGAAATAAGGTCTTAGACTTACGCATAGGAAAACTGCCTTGACAGGCTCTGGTAGTTTGGTGCTCTTAAAGGTTATCTGATTTTACACGTACACCATCTACTCTTTTCATAACATTTTGTACATCAACAATACCATCCTGGGACCATACAGCTTTCAGTTCTTCTCGGGGAATGTTGACTAGATCCCTACAAGTCACAACACCTTTGCTGTAGTCCAAGGTGTTGTGCAATTTAGTTTCTAATACATATTCCCTGAGGCATGGAGCTTTCTGAATGAACTGTTTTTTGATTCAGAATGCAAGGCAAATGTTATATGTATTTCATTAAGACCAGTGATGTTACTTTATTGAAATAAAATGAAACATTTGGTGACAAAAAAAATACGCATTTCCTTGGAGTTGCAAGACAGATTTAAAATACCTTCACTGATTTCAGAAATAAACTCAGAAAAAAGTAGGCCCCTTGAAAGAAGTGTATAAGATGGGGAAGAATTGTGTAAACCAACACCATAGGTGACCACCAATAAAATTTTGGTTCTACTATGTTTATTATCGTCAGCAATTACTCACTGTGTTATATCCACTACCTTACAGGTATTGTGCAAATTTTCTTTCGAGAAATATATGACTACATAATGTAAAAAACGCCAGTGACTGACAGTTTTCTTCTTCTTATTGTCCATACGATCTAACATATAAATTACTTTTGGTGTGCCAAAACGTACTAGGACAAATAAAATGTCTATAAAATGCCACACTGTACACCATACTTGCGGCGAGACAGTTGAAATTCCTGAAATCCTTTGCCCCTGGCCTCGGGCCGGCTGATGAGCACTGCAGTCCTGGGTTCATAGATAAACCACAAAAATCCGCTGCATTACGTCACACACAAACAGACCTGGCCCCACGGGCAGGTTGGCGATGGTTGGTTTGTTTAAAGGAGGGGCTAAGGGACCAAACTGCAAGGTCATTGGCCCCTTGTTCCCAGTAAAATAATTACACAAGGGAAAGAAGAAAAAGGAGACGAACAGCACAATAACAGGAGAATGGAAGAACCAGCAGAAAGACAGGACAACCAACACTACTATGGACAAAACGGGAAAAGAAAAGCACAGAGAGAAGCAAGATACAGGTAGATGTGATAAAAATAAGAGAGCAGATGACCGTGGCTGGCCAACCATGAGAATAAAAAGGAAAATCCAGCCACTCTGTGACACATTTAAACATCCAGCCTAAAAGCATTTGGGTGGAAAACACAAAGGCACAAAGGACATGCTCAAAAACTTATATAGAATGATAAAACCCACAGTCGCGTATAAAACATAAAACTAAATTAGCCGATGAGGCGTTGTCAGCTAAAATTAATGGCAACGAGTCCAGTAACTGAACAGTCTGTCGCAGAGCAGCCAATGGAGGACAGCTCACCACGATACGGGCCACTGTCAGCCAGGCACCGCACCGACACTGAAGCAGGTCATCACGGCGCAGGAGGTAGCTGTGTGTCACCCAAGTGTGGCCAATGCGGAGCCAACAGAGAACCACAGAGTCCCTGCAATAGGCCCGCATGGAAGTCTTCCACACATTCGTAGTCTCCCTAATAGCACGCAGTTTGTTGTGCCTACTGAGGTTATGCTATTCCGACTCCCAAAGCCACAAAATCTTGTGGCGTAGTACTGAATGCAGGTCAGTTACAGAGAAGCCGACCTTCCTAAGCAGTTTCTGTGTAGCCTGTTTGACCAGCCTGTCGGCAATTTTGTTGCCTGGGATTCCGATGTGACCTGGAGTCCAGACAAACACCACCGAAAGACTGGACTGTTCCAGGGCATAGATGGACTCCTGGATGGTCGCTACCACAGGAAGACGAGGGTAGCACTGGTTGATAGCTTGTAGGATGCTCAAGGAGTCAGTACACAGTAGAAATGACCCCCCAGGTCATGAACGGATGTGCTCAAGAGCACACGATATAGCCACCAGCTCGGCAGTGAAAAAACTGCAGCCAACGGGCAAGGAGTGCTGTTGAATATGTCCTCCGTGAATATACACGAAGCCAACGCGGCCATCAGCCATCAAGCTATCGGTGTAAACCACTTTATGGTCCTGGTACATGTCAGGACTCGAGAGGCAATGGCAGCAGAGAGCAGCAGGGTTAACTGAGTCCTTAGGGCCATGTGAAAGGTCTGGTCCAAGCCACGGCCTAGGTGAACACCATGGAAGAGTACGTGAATGGACCTCAAGTACAGATGGTAAAGGCAAGAACCCCAGTTTGGAAGGAAGGGATCGGACACGAACTGCAAATGGAAGCCCTGACCTGGTCCGTCAAAGCAGGAGATAAACTGCCATGGGTGGGAAGAGGAGACGAAGATTCAGATGTGCAGGAGAACTACGAACGTGTGCAACTTAAGTGGTGAGCAGATGTTCACACTTAACCTGCAATGGAGGGACTCTGGCCTCCACCAGGGCACTGGTCACTGGACTCATCCTTAAAGCTCCTATCGTTAGGCAAATGCCACAGTGGTGCACCGAATTGAGTAAACTCAACGCTGAGGGCCCTGCCGAACCCTAAACCAGACTCCCATAGTCAAGGTGGGATTGAACAAGGGCTCTGTAGAGCTGCAGCAGCGTAGAGCGATCTGCACGCCAGTTGATGTTGCTCAGGCAGTGGAGGGCATTGAGGTGCTGCCAAGACTTCCACTTAAGCTGATGAAGGTGAGGAAGCTAAGTCAACTGGGCTTCAAAAACCAGTCCTAAGAATCGGTATGTCTCCACTACAGTGAGTGGATCGTCATTGAGGTAAAGTTCTGGTTCTGGATGAACGATACGATGCAGACAGAAGTTCATAACACATGGCCGCAAACTGGCTAGAGCCCATGATTGCGCCTTGTGGATGGCTCCCTGTAGGCGTCACTCAGCAACACCAGTACTGGTGGAGCAGTACAAAATGCAGAAGTTGTCTGTATACAGAGAAGGTAAGACAGATGGCCCTACAGCTGCTGCTATACCATTAAAGGTCACCAAAAATAGAGATACACTCAATACCGAGCCCTGCTGGACCCCGTTCTCCTGGATATGGGGGGAACTATGGGAGGCACCAACTTGGACACGGAAAGTACTAAGTGCCAAGAAATTTTGGATAAAAATTGGGAGCTGGTCCCAGAGACCCCACTCGTATAATGTGGCATGGGTATGATGTCGCCAGGTCGTGTCATACGCTTTTCGTAAACTAGATTATCAATGGCAGAGCGACCCTGGCGGAAGCCTCCCTTACGTGGAGGCAGTATGCCACGTGACTCCAGGCCCAAACCCGACCACCAACACACCATATGTTCCAGCAGCTTACAAAGAACATTGGTGAGGCTGATGGACCGTTAGCTATCCACATCAAGCTGGTTTTTACCGGGTTTGAGCACCAGAACAATGCTCATTGTGATGGAAAGATGCCATCGCACCAGATCCAGTTGAAGATGACGAGAAGTCGCTTATAGTCAAATGAGAGATGTTTAATCATCTGACTGTGGATCCGATCCAACCCAGGAACTGTGTTGGGTCAAAATGTTAGGGCACTGAAAAGTTCCCGCTCTGTAAATGGGGAGTTATCGGATTCACTGTGGTGTGCAGTGAATGAGTGGCCTTGCCCTTCCATCCACCGTTTGAGAGTGCGAAAGGCTGGAGGGTAGTTCTCCGTTGCAGAGGCTCGAACATAGTGCTCAGCAAAGTGCTGGCAAACGCGATTGTGTCAGTAGACATTTTAACACTGGGAACACCTGTTTGGTCTGGTACCCGGAAACACGTTTGATCCTTGCCCAGACTTGGGAAGGTGATGTATGGCACCCAATGGTCAAGACGTGTCTTTCCCAACACTGCTCCTTCCGCTGTTTGATAAGTTGTCGAACGCGGGCATGGAGCCAATTAACGGCTATGAGGTGCTCCAGGGAAGGGTGCTACATATGCTGCTGTAGAGCTCGCTGACGGTCCTTAATAGCTTCATTGACTTCCGCCGACCAGCGACTTCCGGCTACCACCAAGGGACTGACAATAAAGAGCGAGGGATCATGTTTTCTGCCGCAGAAAGGATTGTTGTAGTCACCTGCTCAACCATCACATCTATGTTCATGTGTGGGGGAGATTCAATGATGATAGTAGAGGTGAAAGTTTCTCAGTGCACCTTGTTTAAAGTCCATCTGGGCAGCATCCATGGCCCTGACGCTGGCGGGAGGAACAGGAAGGTGGGGAAGTGGTTACTACCACACAGGTCGTCATGTGCTCTCCTGTGGATAGATAGGAGAAGTCATGGGCTGCAAATTCATACATCAATGGCCGAGTAACTACCATGAGCCACACTGAAATGTGTGGCCCCAGTATTTAAGAGGCAGAGGTCGAACTGAAACAGTAAAATTTCGACATCTCTCAGCCAGTAAGCACTGTGCCACCCCACAAGGGGTTATAGGCATTAAAATCACCCAAAAGTAGGAATGGTTCAGGCAGTTAATCAATCAGTGCAGCTAATACATTCAGGGGTACTGCACAATATGGAGAAAGAAATACACTGCAGACAGTTATTTCCTGCATCATCCTCATTCCGACAGCCACAGCTTCAAGAGTGGTTTCAAGGGGCACAGTTTCACTACAGACTGAGTTTAGGACATAGACAAAAAACTTCAACTGACACTCGATTATAGTCACTACGGTTCCTGTAATATCCCTTATAGCCACGGAGGGCATGGTCCGCATTGCCGGGAACCAGATTTCCTGGAGGGCTATGCAGAAAGCACGTAGAAAGCTTAAGAGTTGCCATAGCTCAGCCAGGTAGTGGAAAGAACCACTGCAATTTCACTGGAGAATGACTACATTGTGGAACTGGGAAGGCATGGAACATTCAATGAGACACTTTGCACCTCAGGGTCACCTACTGCCATCGACTTATTGGCTGAGCAGTCTATATCCATTGTGTCTGAGGATCCGGCGAAATCTAGGTCCTCAGCAGATGCCAGAATTTCCACCTCATCCACACATGCAGAGCTGGTAGGTAACGGTGGTGTGGGTGCCACCGCAATTCCCTTGGTCTGGGGATCTTCTTTGTGGATTTATCTCGCTGCTCCTTGGGTTTCCTGGCTGGGAGGACTTCACTGGCTCAGTCTCCAGGACTGAGGATGAGTGTGAAGCCCTATGACCAGCTGCTTTTGGGCTCTTCAGTCACTGACGGGTGTCATTTTGCCCACTAGCAAAAACCTGGGAAGGGAGTGACCCAAGGGACCCATCCCTACATCCCTAGCGAGATGAGCCGAAGAAGACTTATGTTTCTCCGGCACAGAAGTGGGGACTAATTTTCCCGATAGTGGGGGGTTTGCTCCCGAAGTAGGTGGTGCAGGAGCAACAGGGAGGGAAGTGACCCCCCCCCCCCCCCCATCAAGGGGACAGGTGTAGTCTTCCGGCTCTCAGAGGTGATTGGGGTTGGCGGGGCTGATGGTGCTAGAACTGTTTTAGCAGCGGTATAAGACGATGTTGTACATACAGGATGTAGGCATTCAAATTTCCTCTTAGCCTCAGTGTAGGTCATTGGGTCCACAGTTTTGTACTCGATGATTTTTCCTTTCTTTCTGGAGAATCCTGCAGTCAGACGAGCAATGTGAATGGTGCTTGCCACATATGACAGGCAGGGCAAATGGAGTATTGGAATGTGATGGGTGTCCGCAATCTCGACATGTGAGGCTGGAGGTACAGTGGAAAGACATATGGCAAACTTCCAGCATTTAAAGCACCACACTGGGGGAGGGATATAGGGTTTTACATCACAGCGATAAACCATCACCTTGACCTTCTCAGGTAATGCATCACCCTTGAAGACCAAGATGAAGGCACCGGAGGAAACCTGATTATCTGTCCGACCCCAGTGGACAGGCTGAACGAATTATGGACCTCACCGTTCTAAACTGGCACGCAGCTCATCGTGCCTCCTTCATCATGAAAGATTTCCCATTAGCTCTCGAACATACAAGGTACCCGGACGAATAAGATCTGCTGCAATCCTTAACCTGACGTTCCTCCCATGTTGTGGCCAGGGAGGGGAACGATTTGAGGTCATACTTCTGTACGCTGAATTGAGCCCGTGAACGCTTAGAGACTGCTGGTGTTTGAACACCAGCAAGAGATGATGTACTATGCTTCATCGCATGTCATCTGCCCTGATGCCACCCACTCCAACCAGAGGGCCTCCCTACAGGCGCCACCCAGCTGCAGAAAAGGTCACCAGGCAGGATGGCCATTGTCGGGAGTCCCGGTGCCCCAGGGTGACTGGCATCTACTCCTTGGCATACGTGGGGAGCTAATGGCGCAGGCATCAGCAGAACAATCCCTGAGTAGTCAGGAGGCTACAACCAACAGGTTACATGCCGGTCCCACCACAATGTACTGGTTATCATGCTGGATAACAGGTGCAACCAAGAAAACAAGTCCATTATCATCAGTGTAGAGAACTATACTGCACAGTTGATGGAAAAATACACATCGAAGAGGGTGACCTCTCCCAACAGTGAGCAGAAATGCAGATCCACGTCGACGAAGGATGGGATAGGTCTCAGCGCATGATGGACACGATGCACCATGTAAGGCGCCCTTCCCCAACTGGCTCGCTCTTCAGAAAAATTTGGAAGAATGGAGATCAAACCCTACAGGGGATCATCACATAAAGGCTGAAACATGTGAGACTCCTAGTCGCCTCTTATGACAGACAGGAATACCTAGGGCCTATTCTAACCCCGGGACTCGCAGGGGGGCCAGGACGGTGAGACTAGATCTGATGGAGAGGGCCTGCACATTAGTGGGAACCGAATGGCTTCAGATGGGCAGATCCGATTCATTACTGAAACATGCAGAGATGGCCTTTGGTTTTGGTCTATCATGGAAATCCACTTGTGTGGCCAGCTATTCACAGCAGCAGAGAGCATGTTGATGAAATGCTACCATGGTGATCAATCGTGTGACATAACTTGTTCAAATACTCTGAGCATCAATAATAGTGAGGATAGGTACCAACTCATCATAAAGACGATTGCTGAGCTGCAGACAGGCATGTGGAAAAGACAATCTCACACTCACACCTAAGTTTTCAGCCATAGCTTTTGCACACACACACACACACACACACACACACACACACACACACACACACACACACACACAATTACTCAAAAAACTCGTGCACACATGACCACCATCCCTGCCTACTGTCTCCAAAACTCAGATCTAAATATACCACTCCGTATGCCTCCCTGCCTCTTGTAGCACTGACTGCAACTTGGGGGGGGGGGGGGGGGGTGTAGGAAGGGGAGAAGCAGTAATAATGAGGGAGTAGGGAAGCAACACACGTATTCAGCTGCACCCAGCCAGCAATGATGCACGATACCTAAGTAAACCAACCATTTCATCTACTGAGGCAAAAACAAGGTTTTCTCAGTGTTTTTACCAAATTTCCCTGATGTGTTTCATATTCACTGATTTCCAGAACTTGTGGCAACCCCGTCTGTCCACACTTTTTCTCCCAGCATGAAAAGTTTCTCATAATCTGGCTATCATGAAACATAGTAGCAAAAAGTTTATTAATATTAGTGCAACTACTATGGGAATTATTTGAATTGACGCACTTCACAGACAACAGTATTCCTGTTTTAATATTATCACTCCCAGGGAAAACCCTACAGCGGATCATCACATAAAGGCTTTTTTCACAAACAAGCTTTCCATGGAACACTCGGGCAAGTTTTCTAATGTTGTCACTAGTCCACTCCTTCACTATAATTGTAGCAGCTAAAACCACAGGAAAACTCTAGACTTTCTGAATGTGGCCAGTTCCCGGAATTCCAGACAACGGTCTGCAGGTCGTGCCACCACTAACATACAGATAGGACCTGCGGGTATTTCAAATCTGTGGTCCGTCACTGAAGCCTGTCTTTTTGTGACCAACTACTTATGAATATCTCAACATGTTTGTGTACAAATATTACATAGTTGAACGACTGTTTCAATATACAAACAAGCACTATTGAGAAACTAGTCATAATGGTGTACAAGGTTTCCTATTTAGTCAGCAGTAATATCTGCCACCTCTCTGAACTCTATTGAAACAAGTGATTCCAATTTGAATCAATTACCAAGTTGGTGAGCAGACACCTGATGGCTACACACCTTTCTGATTATTCTGAATTGATCGGAGGAGCATTAAGGAGATGAAGTGGTTCAGTAAACAATGTGAAACAGATAGAAGGGACACTTTTTGCAGACGAGATTGGAATGCCAGTATAGTTGTAACAAATGGCTCAATTATAATGATTACATTGAAAAGTAGTCAATAAACACATGTAATACCTGTATATAACCCATTTTTTATACATTTGTTTTTATTTCTTATCCTAGTGAAGAATAGGTAAAGAATCCTAGTATTAGCACCATCACCAATGAAAATATAAAAAATAATTTGTGCCACTTTTAACAACAAACTTTTATTCAAAAATAATCTGCTGCTTCAGAATATAAGTTTATTTATGCACACAATAATGGGGAAAAAAACGCACTTTTGTTTGCTTTAGGAGAGAAAGTGTAAAAGCCAGTTGTCAAAAGTTCAAAGTAACTATGAAACTTCTCATACAAATTTAATTATGTAGCGCCTGTATAAAATACCGGAAAGAGGAGGGGGGGGGGGGGGTGTAAGATTCATTCATCAAAAATCAGATTTTCATAGTCCCTGATAATCTGCACTTAGAGTCAATAATGGACATTACTTATACATAACTTAGTACGTTAGTAGAAAAACAGCTATACAGAAATGGAAAAACGCACTCTCTCTTGTAATCCCGTTGCTGTTTTTAACAACTGCTTCATATTAAGAATTCATGTTACTTTACCAATTTTAGTAAATACTATCAACTGTCTATACATTGGAAAATTCAAAATATGTGTAATATGATCATTAGGTTTAATAAGAAATTGCAGGACTGAGTATACATTTTCTGATAAATCACAAGATATTTTTTCCATCTATCTTTTCAGTACCTTGGAATTTCTAACTTTCTACCTGATGTCTGCCCTTGAGCTGTTAAAGATTCTTGTTTTAGAATACAAAACATGTTCTGAATCCTAAAGAGGGACATAAAGCAGACATGTAAATAATCTTCACTTCAAATATTGTCAGAGAGAATTTCACAGTTAATTATATTTCCCTCCTACAACTAAGGACTAAAAGTACTGGTATGTAAGTAAGAATCCCAATGTATCCCAAGAGACTACTAAAAGATATTTGGTCATCAACTCCACATACTACTACTCTAACTGCACACTTTTGCTGAACAAATAACACTTTCCCCCCCCTCCCCTCATCTTAAAAAACTAGATGTGTTGTGTCAAGAGATTATGCTGTAGAACCTGAGTCCGAGTTTAGGGCCAATAACAATCAAACAGTAGTCAGTAGTTTGCAAAACAGTTTTAGGAGCAAATATACAACAAATATTTTCAAGAATAAGATTAAATATTTGAAATGTTGTCCCACAAAAAAGACCTGGTTGCTGATAACAAATGATTTCATTTTTAGAATAGGTCTACACACTATTTCATGAGTTTTTCTTTTTTTCTCTTTCATTTCTATAATTTTGGACTCCGACTCCCTTTAACCTCTGGTAGGTAGATCAAGCAGATCACCCTTCACCACACACCAGTATGGTGTAATTGTAGGATCTCTCAAACCGTAATAATGAAGACTATTTTAAAGCTATTCTGAAGTGGAGTACATCAATTATTTATACAATGCTGGCATCTAGGCAAATGGAAGACATAGGGAGAATGGCTACTCAGAGAATATGTGTATTAACAGGGAGCATTACATACACAAACTAACCAATAAGCTGTGCATATGCTGTAGTTTGGCAAGTGAGATGTAACAGGATAACTGAAATAGCAGCTGTACAGTAATTAAAACTTCTAACCAGTCTGCACATATGATAGTCACATGAAATACATATTTTCAAAGGGTTATAGCTCGAGTAACCAATTTTGTTTGAATTTGTAGTTAAAGACAGCCGTCAAGCAGTTTAGAAGGACCAGTAGTGACTTCGTTCAAAGAACTTTTACATCTGGAAAATTACTCTGCAATTCACACTAAAGTGTCTGTTACAAGTCACACTAAAGTGCCTGGCAGAGGGTTCATTGAATCACTTCACCTGTAGCTGTTTTCTCTCTTGATGTATGAGGAATCAGTACTGTAGATTAGCAAGCGATGTGTTGTGGCTGCTTCTGCATTTCATGTACGACTTCGCCAATTTCACATCCCTGAAGGGTCTCTAGCATGAAGAATGGTTACTATATGTTTGCTACCTGCCTGCTACGAATGGGTATAAACAAGTTACTTAAACCATACATTAGTATTTCGGTTGTACAATCAGTATGGCAGAACATTCTTAGCAAATTAAAACATGGATGGAAGCCCAAGGTTCAACTTCCTGTCGACAACGAGGTCATCAGGGACGGAGCACAGACACGGTTTCTCGGATGAGGAACGAAATCGACCATGCCGTTTCAAAGGAATCATGTCGGCATTTTCCTGGAGTGATTTAGGGAAATCATGCATGACCTAAATCTGGGTGATTGGACGCGGATCTAACCTCACACCACAGAGAGACCAGTGTGCTAACCACTGAGCCACCTCCAAGTTAAAAATTTCAGTCGATTGGTAATTCACTCATGCCTAGTTAAATTAACGTCAGATTCAGCTCCAATGTCAAAATTTAAATCGTGAAAAATTCGTAGACTGCTTCATATTTCTACTAGTGCGGCATTATTTTACTTTCTGGAAAGTCCAGCATTTTACCACGACGAAGAACTACACAGGATAGAGGTAAGTAATTTAATTTCGCACATGAATGCTATTCAATTTGAATCAAATAGTTAACATTTCACGACTGATACATCGTAATACAGTTTAGAAAATGTACTTACTATATTGCAACGATCTCGAACTACAAGGTCAACAGATAACAGTCAGTCACTAAATATTGCAAATACAGTCAGTTACACATTATCTATCACTAAGCACTCTGTTATCACTGCGTCAGCTCAAACGTCAATATTTAATCTACACCAAGCGTTCCATAGTAGACGGGTTTGCACTACGAGTGTGCAAGAAATCGCGTCTGTTACAAGTCACACTGATTTAAACGTCACAGATACCACAATAACAACTTTCCAGAATCTGATCTAGACTTTCCACGCTACTCGAGTGGCGTCACCAAAGTTGCGTGGAAACACACATGTTCCCATGGTGCCACTTTCATCCATTCCAGAAAAATTAAGTCATTATAACTTACTTCCCACACCACTAATTAAAGTCTTTCCGACTGCCATCTATGAATTTCGAAGCACCATCGCAATGTTTTTATTTTTATGTCAGTGTGTGTGTGTGTAAGTCACTTTACAGCAAAGCCATCCGATTAAGATCTGCTTGGTATAATACTTGAGTGTCCTACATAGCTCTAACCCTTCATTGTCCTTAAGTGGAGTTAGAACGAAAAAAAATTCACATTTTCAGATTTTTATCTCATTATAAAATTTACAATTTTCCGAATAAAATGATATATGAATCACTTTTAAACTCAAATGGGAAGTATTTTATTTTATTTTTGAAATATAATCTACACCGTTTGAAAATGTTACAATTTTTATGTGCATTACTTCAAGAGCTAATGAAATCGGTAATATTTTATACAGAAGGCTGTGGATTGCTGTGTTATAAAGGTTAAATTACCTTTTTTTATTGGTAGCACTGTCAAAAATAGTATCGTATCGTTTCATTCTATATTCTGATGGTAAAACCATAAGAGGCAGGCTGACAGACAAAATTATCGGTGAACTTCAGCAGTATTATGGAATGGCCGTTAGAAACGATACTGAGGATTGGTTGAAAATGAAGCAGGCAGTATGGGCTACCTTCTTCTGCAGACTGTCAACAGATGAAAAACCAGTTCAGCAACTTTGCCCCCCTGGACCTGATTCATGGTGCAATTACCATAATGCCCAGTACTCAAACAGTACGTACAGCCATAAACATTCAATCCCAGAAGAAGTTATGGATTTCATAAAACCTATGTACAGAGACCTGGCAAATCCTGAATTAATGAAGAAGTGTCTGCATGGTCAGACTCAAAATCCCTATGAGTCGTGCAATAATCTTATATGTACTCGCTTGCCAAAAAATGTTTTTGTTGGAATGAATACACTAAAGTGGGGATCAGTGATGCTGTTTATTGCTTATTATGATGACAACTTTGGTAGGGTGAAAGTACTACAGCATATGGGAATCAATCCTGGAGCAAACTGCATCAGAAACTTGAATGGATGGACAAGGTTCACATTGATAAAGCAGGGTATGCAGCATAGTTGGCCACTAAGGAGTACAGAAAGACGAAAAAAACTTGGAAACAGATCAAGAGGATGATGTACAGCATGGTTCAGGGTGTTTCTGAGTGACTAAAAATAAAAAAAATAATTAATATTATGTGAGTTACAGTCTTTTGAAACTTTAGAAGCCATTCCCGAAAATTTACGTTTTCTGTTGCATTTTTCCCTAAATCTCAGAAACCACCTCGAGTGGAGTACTCAATTTTTTCAAGGGGTAATAACATACATACCCTGAGTCTACTGAACTAAAAGAAGGACATAATGTTATGTATAGTTAAAATTATTTAAAATAACATACAAAAATTACACAAAATTTTAACCATATAATTACAAAATTTATTTCCGAAAGCATTGGCTAAAATGAAATTATTGTAATCCAGTAGACTCTGAACATACAGTTTAATGTCATGTAAAAGTTTCATGTTAATGGCTACAGTGGTTCCTGAAATACAGGGAAGCCAAGTCACTAAATTTAACATTTTCGGGATAGGGCGTTCCAACTCCCCTTAATATTTGCATTCGCGAATTTCTTAGACTGTATGATGCTAATACGTGTTCCCACACTTTCATATACGGTACTTTAAAATTTCGTGAGTCTGCACATTGTGCCGAAACAGGAAGATGTCCTCATGCAGGCTACCTAGTGAAGCGTTTCATGTGCACCCAATGCGAAAATAAATAATTTTGTGAGTACAAAGTGACCGTATGGTTTGAGTACAAGAATGAACACATAAATCTTCCGACATTTCAGCAATTACAGAATACAGGTCTTTTCCAGTCTCTTAACCATAAAAATTGCGTTTGAAAAAATCCTGCCTTTCAAACACTCGCTTCGCCATATTGCGCTTCCGAAGTCTGTAAAACGTGTGCATGCGTCATAGATATAAATAGTGTGTGTACTACAGAAAACTTACAAATAAGTGTGTACTACAAAACTGATTTACCCAGAATTACATAAACAGTACCAGTATTCAAGATATGCCTGTTCTAATGAAAGTTTCTCTGGAGCTGAGGCAAAAAAGAAAATACTTCGTACTCGTTAAGTGGTCAGTGCAAAGATAACTATAGCAACATCACGTTTTGAAACCTTGCCACTCATGTATTAATGGAAAATCCTGGACTTACAACTAAACAAATAAACGATAAAACTATACAAGCAGACATTCAGGACGAAATTTTCCGACAACTAATAAAAGACGAAATCTCTAACTGCACATCTTAATGACAGCATGAGGCCTCTAAAAGAACAGTTAAATGATGTGAGTACGATAAAGAGTGCATCGATTTGTACTGATATCCAAAAAAAGTAAGCTAAATTTGCAAGAACAGAAACCAAAAGAGTGACACTGCAGAATGTTATAAAAAATATGATACATTGGATGCCCCAGCAAATGTAAATATAGCACAAACAAGAATCGAATTTGCAAGGAACGATACCAGGCATCATTGTACGCTGCAACTGTACAAGAAGCTATGTTAACTAAGGAAAATGGCAGAAACTGTGCATACATTTAAAGTGAGTTCGTGCAATCTCTCTGCAACGTCCTTTGTTAAACCAGGTTCTCTGTTTGACGAAGTTTTACAGACATTCATAACAAAATCAAACACCTGAAAAAGAGTAGTATAAGGTGGTTACTCTGTGTTGTTGTCCGGATGATGATTACACGAATATTTTGTCAGAATTTGTAAGTGGTGGGTCCTTGAGGTACGGCAATACGCGAACACGAGAAGTAAGTTTAAACAGTTTTATTATCAAATGCGGATTATAAAACACGCACGCTACACGCACCCATCATCATTGCGTCTGACATCCTAACACCAGCTAATTACGGTTGTATCGAAAGGCTCCATGGTGAGCTAAGAAAAGGGACATTTTCGCGCTCGAGGCCGCGCTAATTAATACTGCCCGCTGCGGACGGCGGCCAGTCGCGTACTCTCCGTCGCAGTGCGGCCGGACGCACGTCTACTGACCAAGCAAATTGTCAGCATTCCAGACAGGTCGGCTGGCGAGCGAGTGTTAACGTACCGCACAGCTGCGTGTGACCCGTAGACCTTTACATAATTCTCCCCAGAGAAAAAGAGCAACCATAGCTGGCTCAAAATGACCTCCTGGGCGTTATGAATCTGTTTCGCCATTTGTGGCATCAGAAGGCATTGCAGCATGTATTTCATTTGCAGACACAGTCAGGTTCGGTACAGAGAAGTGTGCCTCCAAGATGACAATTTCATACATGACAAATGCTGTTAACAAAAGACAAATTAATAAAAGCAATAAAAACACGATACTGACAATCAAGTAAGCATTAACATTACTGGAGGAATCAAAGGACTTAATTCTACGTGCTGCTTCAATGAAATTTAACTCATTATTTGAAGAGATTACATTTTCATGGATGTTCTTAATCAAATTATTGTCTTCAGAAAAACTTGATAAGGAATGCTTTCCATATGTTAATATGTATGAATCATTGTAATAAACAGATAACATTCTAGTTAATGGCAAATGTCCAGTTGCATGAAATATAGTTGGCAACACACTAGGCATATCAAATAGTTCACGTGATAAATCACAATGTGTGGCATTCAAGGTTAATCCACTATTGTTCAATTTTAGTGTAAAGGGTAGCTCAGGTGTATAATAGTTATTACATGTAAATGTGACATCAAGGGTGGAGTTAAATGAGAAAGTTATACCTTCAGAACATCGTTTAAGAAATGGACAATAAAGATTCATTAAAATTCTAGGGCAATCATATCTTGAGGGATGATTCATAAACGATTCTTTCTCACAGCTGTACACTCTACTTTCTAAGAATACTGCCAATTCAAGGCGAATTAACTTATGACTACATTTACACATATGCAAATCATTTTCATTTGTAAATAATAGATTTCAGCTATCAGTCGTCCTTCGGAATTTTTATTGGCAGATCTAGATTCCGGCTAGCAACTAGCCATTATCAATGCACTATCCTTTCTTGGTCAATGCATGTAATGCCTGTTGGTCTGGCTTTGTACACAGTTCATGGAGTTCATGAGTATTCCATGAACTGTATACAAAGCCAGACCAACAGAAATTACATGCATTGACAAAAAAAGGCTAGTGCATTGAGAATGGCTAGTTGCTAGCCGAAATCTAGATCTGCCAATAAAAATTCCAAAGGACTACTGATAGCTGAAATCTGTTATTTACAAATCAAAATAACGGTCGCTGCGTGCAACAGCCTCTGAACGGAGGGTAACATGATGAAATCATTTTCATTTAGGGACAAAAAATATCTTCGATCCTTGCTTATCAGTAGATTACCATTCAGTACATACTTTACATGAATACCTAACTGTCTACATTTCACAGGGTAAGTATAAATCTTATACATTTCAAAATATGGTTTGATCTAGCAATGGGAATAGAAACAATGACAGTTAATTCACCTTCAATCATTAAGGAGTGTGTGGTGGTTAACTTATAGTAAGCATATAAATTGTAAGAGTTAACATGGTAAATCATAGTATATGTTGCATCTAGCTTTCGTTCAATTGATAGTAGGACCTGTAAAAATTGTTCTGGATGTAGTAGTATGCTGCTCAGACAGTCATTTGAACGACTTTCTAACGCTGTTCTTAAGTTAAGGGCATCAGTTCTAGCATTTGATAAACTATCAGTAATCCTTAACAAAAGAGTGTTTAAATCTAAGTGTGCACTCACAGCATTTAATCCTTGAAATAGTTCTTGGATATTTGCGTTCGTTTCATTGCGAAATACGTGGAAATGTTAGATAAATTGCTTTACAATCTGTTCAATGAAAACTGTGTGGTTAGTAATGGTTCTTTGCATATTCTTTAATACGATAATTTCATCAGAGAGGTTAGTGGAATCTGTACTGGGCGGTTGTTCAAGAGCTAATATTTTGCCTTTAACTTCCAGTAGATATCTCGACTAGATAAAGTACCAAATACAGTACGAAGGATATTCCCTCCAAAATCAAACCAGGCTCGTTTATGCCGAATTAAAGTTTTATGTGGCAAAAGCTTTAAAAAACAGTAAATCTCTTGTTCACAATTAGCAAATGTAGACTCTACCTGCATTTTGGCTGTGATCCAGTTATTATACCAAGATGTACCCATTTTCAAAATTGTATCATTACCCTTAACAGAATGAATTAGGTCAATTTGCTTCTTTACAGAACTGAACTGTTGCCGGATTTCACTTAGATTGTACTTGAGGACAAGTTTTGTATTACTTGCTGAAACTACCATGCCTGATCGTGGTTCAAACAGAACACCTGTACTCTGTGGTACTATTACTACAGTATTAATAGAATACATTATCATAGCAAGCATTAGAATAAAAATGAACATGGTCAATTAGTTCTAAATACTAGAGTTAACAATGAACATAAAATAAATGAGATTCTTGGGGTAACCTGTGGAATAAAAGGTTTAGTTTCAAAATGTGCACTCGTGCAATAGCTTCAATACTAATTTTCACAACACATTCACATAAGCACATGGCTGAAATAAACACATGCACTGCACCCTCACACACTACAAACATTTACGCAAATTGTGGGGGTGTCTGGAACAGAATCGCTCTGAACGTGACGATGCCTCGGCCTCGAAGTTTGAACTGGGTCCTCGCGATTCTCGCTTCCTGGGTTTGAGAACAGCAGGTCTGCCTCTCGGTCGGTCCTCGTCGTCTTGCAATACTACAGGAAATCTACCCAGAAATGGCTTTACACGATTGACATGAACGACAATCGAACGAAAGGGCAGTTGAAGTTTAAGAGTGACTGGCGACAACCCCTCCAAGATTGGATATGGTCCTTTTCAAAACTTCTTAAACTTTTTGACTTGACTCTCCTGTAACACCACGTTGCTCAGATACACAAGATCTCCAACTCGATACTGTGGCACTGCTGCTTGGCGGTCGTGTTGTCTTGCTTGCTGAAGGAAGGATTGATGATTCCGCTGTTTCACTCCCCTCCATGCTTCCTTGAGCTTGTGTGCTAGATCCTTTATGTGCTCATTGCTGGTTCTGGCAGTCGATCGTGCAAAGTCCAAGGGTGAATGCATTTTTCTTCTGTAGACGATCTCATTTGGACTCAGGCCAGTTTAGCTGTGCATTTTGGCATTATAGCAACTTACCAAGTACGTTAAACAGACATCCCAATTGTCGTGTTTGCTGCTCACATAATGGCTAAACATTTTAATACTTGTTCTGTGGACTCGCTCGACTCTTCCATTTCCTTCAGGGTATTCTGATGTAGTCCTTACCTGAGTTATTTGCATGAACTTACAAGTCTGTTTAAGTAATTCGCTCATAAAATTCGTTCCTTGATCACTAATTATACTTAATGGAAATCCGAACTGAAGAATCAATTCTTTTACAAAAACTTTAACTATAGTTTCAGCGCTCTGATCAGGTATTGGTATCATGAGAAGGTGTCTAGAGAAATGATCTAACATTGTCAATATGTATTTGTTTCCACCTTTAGTCTTAGGCAACTGTCCTATGACATCTAGTCCTACTCGTTCAAACAGCTCGCATGCTTCTGGCAGTTCTTGCAATGGCGCTCTACTTTTGACTACATTGTTCCGTCTGTTACAGGAATCACATTGTGAAACAAACTCGAAAACGTCAGCTTTGCAATTCGGCCACCAAAACATGTGAACTATTTTAATGTTTGTTGCTTTTTTACCGCAATGTCCCGATAATAAAGAATCAATTTGCTCTATCATGATTTGCTCTTTCATGCTTTCTGGAATAACTAGGCGGTTTCCTTTACTAGTGATTTTGCACAATAATCCATCTATTTCGACAATACATTAATCATTATTCTATTATTTGCATTGTGGATCTTCTTCTTGAGCTACCTTTAACTCTTCTTCTCGACTTATTGTAACACAAACATTGACTTTTCGACTCATTGCATCAGCATTTACATGTTGCTTACCAGGTCAGTGAATAACCTTAAATTGGTACTCACTCAGTCTTAATGCCCATCTTGTTAATCTGAAACTTGGATCCTTTAAGCTCAATTACCATTTAAGTGCGGCATGATCTGTAATAACTGTAAATTCTCTTCCTGTTAAGAAACATCTGTCATGTGTTATACCAAAAACCAAAGCACAAAGCTCCTTATCAGTAGTGGTATAATTACATTCTGCTTCGTTTAATTATCTGGAAGCAAATGAATTTGGATGTTCATGACCATCAACTTCTTGAGACAAGATTGCACCTATTTCAAAATTGGATGCATCTGTTGAAAGAATAAAAGGCCTACTGAAATCTGGATAGACTAATACTGGGGCTGTGGTTAGAGCAGTTTTAAGCTCTTCCATTGCCTTTTTGAATTCTGTTGACCAATTAAATGTGAGTCCTTTCTTCAGCAGCTGTGTCATTGAATGTGCTATATCTGCACAAATGGCTACGAATCGTCTGCAGAAATTTGACAATCACAAGAATGATTGTAGTTCTTTCAAATTATTTACATCTTCAATTAATTTTGGATCAGGATTGACCACCTACACTGGTTATAACATGACCAAGGCAGTTAACTTTAGTTTGTGCAAAATGACATTTATCTATTGATAAAGACAGTTTTGCACTCCTTACATGCTCAAAAACAGCTTGTAGTCTCTCAGTATGCTGCTTCATGTTTTCTCCAAAAATTGTTACATCATTAAGGTAAACAAGGGCTTGTGTTGGCGTGAGCCTTTGTAAAACTGAATCCATCAGGCGTTGAAATGTAGCTGGAGCATTATGAAGTCCGAACGGCATATGAAGATACTTGTATATTCCTGTTGCTGTTACAAATGAAGCTTTTGCTTGATCATTTGGACGCACTGCTAACTGGTGATAACCACTTGTTAAATCATATACTGAAAAAATTTGACATCTGCCCAAGTAATCCAAGGTTTTCACTAAATTCGGTAAGGGGTAAATGTTGGGTGTGGTCACAGCATTCAAAGATCAGTAATCAACACAAAAACGGAACTGTGGTTCTCCAGAAATTGATTTCTTCTTTACAATTACAACAGGCGAACACCACGGTGGATGTGAAGGATCTCTTGGTTTTATAATTCCGGCTTCTAATTGTTCTTTAACCATGTCTTCTGCCAACTCTCTTTGACTAAATGGCTTTCGGTAAGGTTTCTGTGTGATTGGGGCAGCATTCCCTGTATGAATACGATGCTGAACTAAATGAGTGACAGGTAAATTTTCACATTCTCGGAATAAATCTGTATACTCCAGCAAAACAGGCGCTCAAATCTTCTGTTCATCAATTGTCAAATGTTCTATCTTTTCCCAAATCTTGCGCTTCAGTTTATCATTAACTTCGTCTCCTCGTTGCAATTTTGCGGTACTGTTACAAAAATCTGTGTTTGTTACCTCATCTGGAATGTGTATTACGTCATTTTTCTTATGCTCGACACTTCAGCAACTTTCGTTCCTCGTGGCAAAACAATATCCTCATTGCTCATATTCGTTATTGGAACCGAGACTTTTGCGACATTCTGGCTCACCATTGTAGCGACACCTACACTTCTAGCAACATAACAATGAATTGTATCCAGTAACTCACTTTTCTCGGATTGCTCAGTTAATTAACAAAGTTAAAAAAACTACAAACCCGCCTCGATTGCGAAAAAAGCACCTAGTGTTAAGTGTTAACCCAGGTTTCGGCGTAGATAACTACACCTTCTTCAGAACAACAATAAAACCCACAAATGCGTAAGAAGACCTTTGTCAATGATTAAAAGAACACCATAGCTATACATTTATAAACGAAAAAGAAAAGGAAAACACAAACAGTACATATGTACAAAATGGAAAACACTACTTAAGTTAATGGTGTACGCTCCACCTCACACCAGCCTATGTTCGATGGGCCATGACCCGCCATAAACTGCAGCTACAAATGGTCGCTCACTTACAAGCCTGACCCGCTACCTATGCACATGTGCAAGACAAGGGAAGTTACTTGAATGTGCATACATATACGAGTACGAGAAAGTTTATACATGGGTCGGGGCTAAATAGCCCATATATTCCCAACTATGGATCAACGTATATAAAAAAATGGAATGGATAGAATAAGTGACAAGCTAAATAGTACATGAAACCTAAAAATAACCGCACACGGTTGCTTCTGCTAGGAAAGAAACTTATATATGAAGCTACCTATGACAACAGGAGGAACTCTTAAAAACTATACCTAAAGCCAGTAGTTACCCTGGAGGGGGGGGGGCTGAGGGGATGTAATCTAAAGACGTCGTGGTAATAAAGATATAGGGATGAAACGTGAAGTGTTCAACAGGCTAAAATCGTACCTTCCAAAGAGAAGAGGGACTAGATAAATTATAATGAATACGATGTGGTCACGTGTCAATCTCCAACTACCAAAGATTTTTAACAACTAAACCATCAAAAGAAAAATAAGATTAAAATCTGTCACCAAAACATTCAACAACTAGGCAACAAAAAACTAAGGTTAGGAGTTTCCTGAGTGAGGTACTATCAGGTGTATTGTGTTCGGTATCACTGGGATTTTCAAGGCCTGTTCAGATGGAGTTTAGTTTAATGTAGTATTATGCCTTAGCAAGTATGGGCTAAATGAAACAAAATTTTGCAGTCTGATAATATGAAACTATGACGCAATTAATTACATCTGCAGATCAAAATCTTAAGGTGGAACTGTTATTATATGCAACAAGAAAATCGATAATCTGCAAGATACTGGATACTGTAAATGTATAAAGCTACCAGCATGCATTGAAAAAGATTTTGATATTATGGGCATAATGTGTGAAGAACTAACAATTTTCTTCATTTAGAGTCCACTGAGTGGTAATATTGCAACTTTTTTGAAAAAAAAACTAATCAGAATTATCACTTAAGTTTAAAATGAAAAACGTTGTAATATGTGGAGACTACAACTTAGATATGGGTAAGGTATCAAAACTACAACAAGAATTAAAAATAGCGCTACTAAACACACAAATGTGACTGATCAGAGTCAGACCATCATTGACAACATTACTGTTAATATTGAAAATATAGAATATGAAGCAAAAGTTCTGCAAACAGCAATCTGTGTTCATCATGAATTAATGTTTCATACTGACAAAATAGGATCTAAAAATATAAATAAAGCAAGATGAGAGAAGTCAGGATTATAAACCTACAAAACATGAACATTTTAAAGATAACTATGGGGTATGAAGATTGGACTGAAAAAGATGCATGCACAAAGCACAAATAAGGAGGATGATGCCCTTCTTAACACACTAATGCATCATTTCCATGTAGTCTTCACCAAAAGACCTGCCAGGCAAAGAAAGGCGATGAATTACCAAATAAGTAAATTAATAACTGAAATCAGTTCTGTAGTGACGGAAATCAGACAAACAGAGAACATGGAGACATATAAACAGTATCAGAACAATACAGTTAATCAATAAGAGAAGCAAAAGCCAAATCAGTAAACAGAGCCATAGCAAATTCAAATCGTAAAAGTGTAACAGCATGGGACCTAATGAACACTGAAACTTGTGGTCAAAAGGGTGTAAGTAACAGAATTTGATTCAGTTACAGATGGAACAAAAACTGATTATATACTAAACAACACTTTCATAGATGCCATGGACTATCTGAAGTGGGAAAGATATCATCAGGGGCTAAATCATACTAGAAGATATGGGCAACCATCCTACTCAATGTTCCTGGAACCAGTAACAAAATTAGAACTCAAAAAGAAATTCAGAATAAAAATCCAGGAAGTCTGCAGGAGATGTTTTAATATCAAAGCTTATAATAAACCATGTGAATGAAGAGCTGATTGCACCACTTTTGGATATAGCAAACTGCCCAGTCAAAAGGGAGTATTTTCAGAAAAATTAAAAATACAGAAAGTAGTACCAATATATGAGAAATGAGACAAAGAATAACTATGATGCAATATACGCCAGACAGACATTGGGAGCATGTTGAACTGTTGAGCTGCAAAGTGAATGTATTTCTGCGGATTCCTTGTGAAACTATGGCAGATGTATTCAACATCTGTGCTAGACATATGGGGAGAGTCTGGCAATTTGCCTTTACACAAACAACCTGTTTCTCGAAATCATTCATGCCATCATTTAATGCTCTGTGCTGTAGGAGGATCCACACCATACCTAGTACTGGAGTCACACTGAACAGCTATTATTGACCTGTGCTGCACAAAACGTAGAACACAATACACTTTTTGTTGTCCCAATAACATTTTTACTAGACTGAAGTGAGTACGCACTGCTGCTACCTACTAACAGCTATATACGACTCGAGAGTTTGCTCTTTCCGAAAGTACGCTGTTCACGCACATTTCTCAAACAACATAACAGTTATGATTTTTAAAATCGAATGATTTATTTTGATACACCCTATTGATCGAAGTAGTTTCCTGTTTCTACATTATTATTTGTTAAGGACACAAATAAGACACTGAACATGACAGGTACAGCATCAGAAATCAGTAAAGATGATGTGATTCATGACACTGTAAAATTGCGTTTTATTCATTTTAAAAACATCGATTAATACATTTTTGAGCTCTATGTTCCATTCATGGTCAGCTTTAAATCTATTTGTCATGCCAGGGCCCTGAAATGCTTCATCATGAAATGGCCTCTGATTATTTTTAAATTTTTTAAAGTCTCCTGACTGTTTTCGTGGAATACCTGGTACTAGCATAAGATATGTATCTATGGAAGTTACATTTCTCGAAGAACCTACAATTACCACCCTTGAACTAACGTCCAGGGCCGTTTCTACCATTAGGCTAGAGTAGAGAGCCATCTAGGCCGTCAAAATTTTAGGTATGACAAAGAATTCGAAAAAACTAAAATTACGTAGAGAGTGACAATTTCAGAGACTTTTTATTTAAAAATAGTTCAGAACTTGATCTTCAAAGTATTATTACAGTAAACAAGGTTATTTCATCAGTTAAGATATTGCTTAGAGTTAGTTTTAGAAATAATGTTCTAACAGAAACTGAAACATTGTACTGTTTACGCATGCATATTGCATGAACTACTGGACAACTGTTACTACTGCACATATTTTATTTTCAGAAAAAATCAAGTGTTTTTTGTTTTTGTGAAGAATGTCTGCTCTTAGCAGCATAGTTCCGCCATCTTTGTGGAATTATAACATCAAGCTGGTGTCACCCCATCCTTGCTCCATCAAAACAGAGCTAATACCAATGTCGCTGTTCCATCACTATTACACCTTTTTTTGGCACCAACAGCGTCGTCATGCTCTTCATCATTAGAATGTCTCTTTTTTTTCTCTGTCTCTTTCCTTTCCATTTCGACAACACTGTCAGTTACTTCTTACTTGTCGTCTTGATTCAGCCATATTTGCACTTCTTTGTCATCTACATTTTCATATCCAGAAATATGTCGAAAAGAAATATAATAACACTTCATTTTCGTTTACTTCTGATAGAGCATAATTGTTACTTTCATTGTCTTTTAATTATGTTTCTACAAGAGTGTTCCTGATTTTAGTGTTCCTGATTTTAAATGGTTCCAAGCTTCTGCTACCAGGCAGACAACATCCTTCAATATAAACATAGTTTTTCATGGCCATTGTCACACCCAATAAAATTTTTCTTGCTTTGTGACTGCATTGTCAACACGTAAAACTACCGACGTTTCGGTCTCTGTTACAAGTGACCTTCTTCAGGGTATTTTTGTTTACTGCTGAACGAGAAAAAAATTTTTCTTGTATACCTTTGTGGCTGCTATCTGATTCTGACAGGATGTTAAGCAGGAAGGGGAGAGATGTTAGAAGTTCTTTATTGGTGACGGGGAGGGATGTTAGAAGTTCTTTATTGGTGTTTTAAAAATACAAAGAAAGAACATCTAACATTCCTCCGCTTCATGCTGAACAGCCACCAGAATCAGATAACAGCCACATCTGTAGGTATATAAGAAACAAAGTTTTCTCATTCAGCAGTAAACAAAAACACCCTGAAGAAGGTCACTTGCGACAGTGATAGAAACGTTGGTAGTTTTACATAGTGACAAAGTGGCCACAAACCCAGGAAAAATCTATTGAATGGAACATCCTTAAAATTAATGTTTTTCAGCACAGCTTCTATTGGTTGGGACTCATTGATCACATCCACTCTCTGAGTATTTTAGATTTTATCTATGATAGTCTCTTAACATTTTTAATGTAGTAATCCCATGAACCATGGACCTTGCCGTTGGTGGGGAGGCTTGCGTGCCTCAGTGATACAGATGGCCGTACCGTAGGTGCAACCACAACGGAGGGGTACCTGTTGAGAGGCCAGACAAACATGTGGTTCCTGAAGAGGGGCAGCAGCCTTTTCAGTAGTTGCAGGGGCAACAGTATGGATGATTGACTGATCTGGCCTTGTAACATTAACCAAAATGGCCTTGCTGTGCTGGTACTGCGAACGGCTGAAAGCAAGGGGAAACTACAGCCGTAATTTTTCCCGAGGACATGCAGCTTTACTGTATGATTAAATGATGATGGCGTCCTCTTGGGTAAAATATTCCGGAGGTAAAATAGTCCCCCATTCGGATCTCCGGGTGGGGACTACTCAAGAGGACGTCGTTATCAGGAGAAAGAAAACTGGCGTTCTACGGATCGGAGCCTGGAATGTCAGATCCCTTAATCGGGCAGGTAGGTTAGAAAATTTAAAAAGGGAAATGGATAGGTTAAAGTTAGATATAGTGGGAATTACTGAAGTTCGCTGGCAGGAAGAACAAGACTTCTGGTCAGGTGATTACAGGGTTATAAATACAAAATTAAATAGAGGTAATGCAGGAGTAGGTTTAATAATGAATAAAAAAATAGGAGTGCGGGTTAGCTACTACAAACAGCATAGTGAACGCATTATTGTGGCCAAGATAGGCACAAAGCCCATGCCTACTACAGTAGTACAAGTTTATATGCCAACTAGCTCTGCAGATGACGAAAAATTGATGAAATGTATGACGAGATAAAAGAAATTATTCAGGTAGTGAAGGGAGACGAAAATTCAATAGTCATGGGTGACTGGAATTCGTCAGTAGGAAAAGGGAGAGAAGGAAACATAGTAGGCGAATATGGATTGGGGGAAGAAATGAAAGAGGAAGCCGCCTTGTAGAATTTTGCACAGAGCATAACTTAATCATAGCTAACCCTTGGCTCAAGAATCATAAAAGAAGGTTGTATACCTGGAAGAATCCTGGAGATACGAAAGGGTATCAGATAGATTATATAATGGTAAGACAGAGATTTAGGAACCAGGTTTTAAATTGTAAGACATTTCCAGGGGCTGATATGGATTCTGACCACAATCTCTTGGTTATGAACTGCAGATTGAAACTGAAGAAACTGCAAAAAGGTGGGAATTTAAGGAGATGGGACCTGGATAAACTGAAAGAACGAGAGGTTGTAGAGAGTTTCAGGGAGAGCATAAGGGAACAATTGACAGGAATGGGGGAAAGAAATACAGTAGAAGAAGAATGGGTAGCTCTGAGGGAGAAAGTAGTGAAAGCAGCAGACGATCAAGTAGGTAAAAAGACGAGGGCTAGTAGAAATCCTTGGGTAACAGAAGAAATATTGAATTTAATTGATGAAAGGAGAAAATATAAAAATGCAGTAAATGAAGCAGGCAAAAAGGAATACAAACGTCTCAAAAATGAGATCAACAGGAAGTGCAAAATGGGTAAGCAGGGATGGCTAGAGGACAAATGTAAGGATGTATAGGCTTGTCTCACTAGGGGTAAGATAGATACTGCCTACAGGAAAATTAAAGAGACCTTTGGAGAGAAGAGAACCACTTGTGTGAATATCAAGAGCTCAGATGTCAACCCAGTTCTAAGCAAAGAAGGGAAGACAGAAAGGTGGAAGGAGTATGGAAGAGGATGTAGATGAAGATGAAATGGGAGATACGATACTGCGTGAAGAGTTTGACAGAGCACTGAAAGACCTGAGTCGAAACAAGGCCCCGAGGGTAGACAACATTCCATTAGAACTACTGATGGCCTTGGGAGAGCCAGTCCTGACAAAACTCTACCATCTGGTGAGCAAGATGTATGAGACACGTGAAATACCCTCAGACTTCAAGAAGAATATAATAATTCCAATCCCAAAGAAGCAGGTGTTGACAGATGTGAAAATTACCGAACTATCAGTTTAATAAGTCACAGCTGCAAAATACTAACGCGAATTCTTTACAGACGAATGGAAAAACTGGTAGAAGCGGACCTCGGGGAAGATCAGTTTGGATTCCGTAGAAATGTTGGAACACGTGAGGCAATACTAATCTTACGACTTACCTTAGAAGAAAGATTAAGAAAAGGCAAACCTACGTTTCTAGCATTTGTAGACTTAGAGAAAGCTTTTGACAATGTTGACTGGAATACTCTCTTTCACATTCTAAAGGTGGCAGGGGTAAAATACAGGGGGCGAAAGGCTATATAAAATTTGTACGGAAACCAGATGACAGTTATAAGAGTCGAGGGGAATGAAAGGGAAGCAGTGGTTGGGAAGGGAGTGAAACAGGGTTGTAGCCTCTCCCCGATGTTATTCAATCTGTATATTGAGCAAGCAGTAAAGGGAACAAAAGAAAAATTCGGAGTAGGTTTTAAAACTCATGGAGAAGATGTAAAAACTTTGAGGTTCGCCGATGACATTGTAATTCTGTCAGAGACAGCAAAGGACTTGGAAGAGCAGTTGAATGGAATGGACAGTGTCTTGAAAGGAAGATATAAGATGAACATCAACAAAAGCAAAACGAGGATAATGGAATGTAGTCAAATTAAATCGGGCGATGCTGTGGGAATTAGATTAGGAAATGAGACACTTAAAGTAGTAAAGGAGTTTTGCTAGTTAGGGAGTAAAATAACTGATGATGGTCGAAATAGAGAGGATATAAAATGTAGACTGGCAATGGCAAGGAAATCGTTTCTGAAGAAGAGAAATTTGTTAACATCGAGTATAGATTTAAGTGTCAGGTAGTCGTTTCTGAAAGTATTTGTATGGAGTGTAGCCATGTATGGAAGTGAAACATGGACGATAACTAGTATGGACAAGAAGAGAATAGAAGCTTTCGAAATGTGGTGCTACAGAAGAATGCTGAAGATAAGGTGGGTAGATCACGTAGCTAATGAGGAGGTATTGAATAGGATTGGGGAGAAGAGAAATTTGTGGCACAACTTGACTAGAAGAAGGGATCGGTTGGTAGGACATGTTTTGAGGCATCAAGGGATCACAAATTTAGCATTGGAGGGCAGCGTGGAGGGTAAAAATCGTAGAGGGAGATCAAGAGATGAATACACTAAGCAGATTAAGAAGGATGTAGGTTGCAGTAGGTACTGGGAGATGAAGAAGCTTGCACAGGATAGAGTAGGATGGAGAGCTGCATCAAACCAGTCTCAGGACTGAAGACCACAACAAACAATCGTTTGTCATTCAGCTCAGATTAAACAGAGCTTTTGCTTGTAAGGGCTTGAATTTCTGAGGTTTTACTGTAAATAAATATGGCCATTGGAACAATGCTGGAATGCTCTTTGGAATTAAAATAGCTCAGGACCGCGAGTAGCTCCAATATGATTCAAAATATACCTTTCATTTTGTGGACACCCACAATTTTCTCCTAGTTATTTCTTTCCCACAGAAGTGGGTGTTGTGCCGGTTATATATTGAAAATATATTGAAAATGTCACCTTAATGCATAATAAAACATTTATGTACATAATAAGCACATTATTATTGACTGGAACCTTTTTCAGGAGCTTAAAAACAACTAAATTTACTTCCCTATTAAAAAAAGACATTGATACTGGAAAGAAATATCGTCTAGTATTCCAGCTCTGTGTTTTTTTTCAAAATATTAGCAAAAATTTTTATAATAGGCTTTAATGCTACAGTGAAAAAATTCCTTGGTATCACCACACCAGCATGGATTTAACAAACCTAAGCTTACATTAACAGCTATGCGTGAGTAGTTAGGAGCTCTCTTTAAAGCACAGTGAACATGCTGGTGGCATTTTTTATAGAATTTTCAAAAGCATTTGACACAACTGGCCATACATTTCTTATTCACAAATTACTCTGAAAAGTATCAGAGGTATTTGAAATCAATCAGTAATATCTTACCCAGTAGGCAGGTCATTCCAGGGAAGATCAAATGACAGATCACTCAAGGCCTAAGTTAATGTTACCACACACACCTCTATTATAACTGTGTGTAACAATTTGAGATCACTATGTTACCTGTCATGTGTCCTCCCACAACTCTCAGGTGTTTGTGTGTAGTGTATTCAAAGTCCAAATGTAATGTGACACCCCGCTCAGAGCTCTTGGCCAATTGGGTGACAAAAATTGGTGGGACAATAAGGGACAATCTCCCCCTTCTCAACCCCACTACCCATCTCTGTTTAAACTAATGGGAATCAAGCCCCCTACACTGCCCCTACATTCCCCCTTACAACCCCTCATTTTTAGTTCTAGAGCAATTGTGTGAGCCTCATCATTTGTGCTCTGTTCATCATAGTGAGATGGTCATCAGCAGCAGAGTTATCCTGCTTAAAAAATGATGGTTAATATTACCATAATTTATGAGATAAGACATTTTGACATTACTGACTGGGATGTGGATAAATTACTATAATTTAATGATAACATGACATTTTCTGTAGACCAATAATGTATGAGCACCTCCCACTACTATTTACATTTGTCACATTTTTGACCGATATTAACTCTGCATTCCACAAATACGCAAATTTCCGTTCTAAGATATGTGTAAATTCACGATTTTAAATGTTCACCAACTATTGTAGCACATTATTTTAACAAAATACACCGATATCCCATGTTAAACATTTTCCACAATAAATTATTTAACAATAAATATACTCCTGCTAGGTAACCTCTGCAAGCACAGTAACGTATGACGCATTGCCATATCCTTCCAATTTTGTCGAATTCTCCCACTGTTCAAGAAGACACATGCAGAAACATGAGACTGAGCAATTACCACAGTGTGATATTTTAAACACATTAAACAAATAGTACACTGCAACAAATATGCCCCAAGTCTATGAGGAACTATGCCCTGCATTTTTAACGTGTTAAAAGAATGATGTCATAGAGGAGTGTATTGATTAATAAAAAAAAATGGGAGAAGAGAGACCGTGAAAAAGGGAAAGAATGAAAGAAATGCAGATCGGACTTTGTATTACGGAAAAGCTATCGGACTTCGTTATTCGGAAAAGCTATTGTTGGGGTGGTCCTTGTGGCGTTTTTGAGCAAAAGTTAAACAAATTTTCACTACAAAAGTTATTGAAAAGAAACAGAGAATAACAGAATGTAATTGACAGGGGGAAGTGGCGTAGACGAGAGATCATCCTTTACCAGATTAACTTATCTTCTTTCGGGCGGCGTCCACGTCTTCAGAAATCTCCTTCATTTCAGCGTGAAAAAATCTGCTCCGAAATCTTGTAATAGTCCAGGGATCACTAATTTATACCAATTAAAATCATCTTGATACTGTATGCAATTTAATTCACTTTGCTACTTCCATCCACCGAATTTCTTAATAACTTCCACAATGTCTACACATTACAATCAGATCAAGATTAGCCATTAAGTTTTTACGTCAGCATCCGATCACGCCTGCCTTAAGCTACCGCAATCAAGAGACAAACAAAAAACGGATAGAAAACAAAAAAAGTGTTACCATTTTAGTATTTTCTCTGCCGTCGTGCGCTCATACCTCTGCGACGGGATATTTTTTATCTGAGGGAACGAGTGTAGCGCGACGAAATTTAAAGCCCCGCTACATCGCCCCCTCGACTGTCACGCTAAAACATTTAGCGTGGCAGGCTAGCAAACAATAGAATAGATATACCTAAATGTCTATTATACATATTTTCCCAGGAAACGCCACGTGCATACTTAGAGGATTATCTTTGCCAATACTTGGTTTCTAAATCTATATACTACATACACTTGTTACAGTTTTGATCCTTTTTAGACAATTAATATATATATGTTTACATAGTGTGTGTTTGAGCAAGCTGCTCACCAGCGCAGTTAATGTTGTGCGCTTCCAGCAATCGTTGGCTTCCAGCGTTGGTTTCCCAATGCACCTCTGGCAGCACGTAGTCTGTGCGCATGCCCAATAGCATCACTGAATTTCGCGTGCGGCAGTTTCAAAATCGCTGTGTTATGGCAGTCTTCAACAGTATTCGCTCTCGCATAGTGTTCATTACAAGTTGTTATTCCAGCATAAATGGCGTGTTAAGTTCGGTGACACCATAAGATTGAGCGTGTGCGTGATCTGAAGCAACATCCATGTCTTCTGTTACGACACAACACTCCAGGTCCTTGTGCGTTTTCATGACTATTGTTCCCGGGGCATATATGGTCGATGTAGTTTTTAGCCTCCACATCGCCTACGACAGGTGCTGAGTTTATTGTCTCCAAGCATCTGAAGGCCGGCCAGGAACAACGGCGTCGATGTTCGCAAAGGTAGGTGTTTCACCACATTGTTTACACTTGCCAACAAACGTTCATTTGCAGTGTGAAAATCCTCATTATCGTCGAAGTAAATTGCAGTTTATATCGTTTTACAAACAGTTATTTGGTTCATGCAACATAAGTTTCACAAACAACACAAAATTCGTCGTTTATAACGTTCACAGTTTAACACAGTTTGCAACACTTTTTGCCACATTTACATTTTAACAGTTCACTTTGTCCAAGCATTTTTACATCGTTAATTGTGAAAGCTTACATTTCGTGGTCACGTTTCAAAATATGTTGACTATAGGCAAAGTTTTAACACATATACAAATACATATAAATTTACAAGTATATACACGTGAAATATTTACACTAAAAAAAAAATTATACTAAGTCCCATTGGCTTTCTTTTATTGGGGTTTATGGTCATTTTGATTTTCTTTATTAAGTTTTTGAGGTGCCAAGGGAAAGAAGACTTAATGTTTAAAGCACGGGCTTTCCTTCATTTATTATTTCTCTTTTTTTTTTTTTTTTTTTATTCCATATCTTGGCTAGTGGTTGACCAGGCTTGTAATGCCATACTCAGTTTTCTTCATGTCTTTTTATTCATACCTGAAAGTTTACTGTCACACAATATATTCTTACATTCCATAAACAAACAATACCCAGCTGCAGGAGGTGGTAGGATAATGGAGAAAGAAAGAAAGATAGAATGGAAGAAACTATTCACTACCTAAATACTACCTAATCCTACAACTAATACATTAAAAAGAGTACACAATACATTATAATGTTTGCATCACCTTCAAGGGGTGTGTGAAAGGGGGTGCTTACAATTTACCAAATCATGGGTAAATGTAAGTGTCCTTACGTCAAGTCTGTGTAGTGTAACCTCATGACAGATTCTCTGTTTGTGTTCTGACTGTTCATATGACTAAGTGTATGATACCTTAACAAATCCTTGCATGAGTAAATCACATATCTGCTCAGTACATCCTCAATATCTCCACTTCTTGTGGATACCGTCTATACAAATGGAAAATGTATCTCAGAGATTGTCTCTCTCATAATGTGTATTATATAATGACATATCAAATTTCCTCTCAAGAGTTCAACCATGAACTTTCTTCTACTTTAATGAAGGTTAAACATTTTATATATATATATATTTCTTTCTATAAAACATAAATAAAGAACGTAGTCTTATAATTGACAGTAAAATGTCTCTCTCTCAGTGTCCGTTGCTCGACGTCGGCTGCACGGGTGGTCACTTCTCCTTTGCACTTACCTTGCATAGCCTGAAAAGTCAAATGTCTTCAACGTAGATGTAATTTTGTCATCTGTTCGCTTAAGTGGAGGTGTTGTACGAGTCGCAAAACAGCCTTAATAACTCTCCTATCTTTTGCTTCCTCAGGGTTTTCTATCTTGTGTAAAAAAAATTTTTTCTATACAAATGTATTCACATGAGGGCTGTGCGAAAACTATATTTCAACTTAAGTTCCTCAAAATATCATTCTCCTGTCTGAACACGAACTATAAACGTTTTCTTCCACACAGTGGCTTAACAAAACTTAACAAAAGGTTACCAAGTTACACTTCTGCCATAAATTAAAGCTAATGTGTTTCCAAGTTACATTCTTATTACACTTCTTTCAACAGCTGTAATCACCATTATGTTCACTCTGCTTTTCTTACATTCGTTCATTTTCAAGGGCACTGTAAATAGATTCACTTTTAACGTCTTGTACTCACGTGTTCTAACTCATCACAAATGTTTTCTTTCAAACTGAAATTCTTGTATAATCTTAAAGATGTTGACTGTTTACTCACTTCTCTATGTAGCACAATATTACCAAAACATTCTCACTCATTCCTTACTCACATATTCATCATAATATATATATCCTTATACATTAAACATATTCCTCATCAAACATTAATATATCACAGACATGGGGCCATTTGGCACTTCCATTCTCATAAAACTCCAATAATATTTTCCTCAAATAATCTGTCTCCATCAACTGCTTCACAGTAACTTACCTTCTTGTATTAACTTAAATATTAACTCATTCATACTGATCACTCATTCTTACGCACTCATTCATTCTGCTACATACCTATGTCATTACTGATGTCAATAGCTATTATTTCCTCTCATTATAGTGCCTTGAAATAACTAACTAGTTGTTGTTCACCTTATAATTTACAATTAACAACCAATGTAACCTGCGTAGATCTCATTCCTATATGAGTATACTTTCTCATTCAGTAAGTGTACTCACCTGAGTTTACATTCTCTTCATAATTATGTGTACAAGTGTAACTGCAGTATATAATTTCCATAAATGAATGTTTGTGTTCTTAGGCTGTATAACTTAATGTTCGTGTATTCAATACAAATATTTATGATCTCGTTTTCACAGCAACTTGCTCATGTTCAACTTAGTTATCATTATATTATGTTGTTTTAGTGCACAAAGGGTTTCAAATGTCTGTGGGGATGCAGCCCCCTCGGGTATTCTAGGGAGTAACAACCTGGGTGAGGTATGCTTGCTATTCTGAAAGGACCTGAATATAATAGCTGTCATTTTGTCGTCGTACCTGAGGAAACAAACCGTCTCAGCCGTTGCGCTCTTACAACACCTCACGACCGAAGCACGAGCGCTTAGCTCGGTCGTCGACTGTTTCCGTCGTCTGCTGTGTTTGGCCGGGTTCATTGACCAGCTCCACTATGTTTACATTCCGGCCGGTTGGCGCCCACGCGTCAGCTGATGGCGCGCCACAATTGTTATTGCTACTTCGTGGCGGGGAGTGCATAACTGTACCGGGGAACGGCGGCGGATTCCGTGGAGGGTTATGATTTGTCATGCGTGAATTTTGTGTGTTCCACATATTCTGTCGGTGATTGTTGGGATTGGTATTGTTTTGGTGGTAATTATGTCTGTTATATGTCATGTTCCTGTCAAAGTAGCCCGGGTTGTACCGGTTATTCTCACGTCTCCTATTGTTGTTGTTGTTGTACTGTCTGTAATTTTCATTTTGCTTGTAGTTACCATTTTGATATGGGTGATAATTATTGTTATTATTCCACGAATTTCTGCGGTTGTTTCTACCGTCATACACGTTTCCATTTGAGTATGTTTCGCGCGCAGGCACCGTATTGTGTCGCGGCGCGGACGGATGGTTCCACCAACCACCGTCATTACGGTTCCTTTGGGGTGGGTACTGATTTTGTTTACTAACATGCGTAAAATTTGAATGGCGTGAATCGCCTCTGTAAACTACGTCCATTTGATCTAAGAAGTTTAAGAAAGTCTTAACGTCATTCTCCGGTACTCCTATTAATCTGTCTCGGTATGGAAAGGGTAAGTGGCTCTTTAAAGTGTCAATTATCGCTGACAAGTCAGCTGGTTTGGACCAGTACAGTGTCTTGTCTAAGTACCTCTCAAAGTATTGTCTTAATGTCTCTTTTTTAGGGTCATAGGTCTCGGGGTTGCACACTTCTCTCCTTAGACTCTGTTGCTCATTCTCGGACCAGAATTCGTCCAAGAAGGCTTGTTCGAACTGTTCAAACGTAAGGCACCGCCGTTTCATAGCGGCACCCCACTTAGCTGCTCGTCCTCTCATGAGATTGGTGACGTATCTGATTTTATCGACTTCTGACCAACTACGTGGAAAAACACCGTCAAATGATCTAATAAACACAATAGGGTGGACTTTGTGCTTGTCCTCACTGGAAAATGTCTGGAAATGCCCATGTCTTACAAACGTGTCATCGGCCATGCCGGTTGGCATAACTGTATTGATGTGATTTAGGTCACTTGCTACTCTAGGTGTGGTAACGTAATGTTGCTCGTTCGGTGGAAAAGAAAGCGGCACATTGTAATTTTGATTTGAAATAGGTGATTCCACAATAGGTGGTGTTCTGTCTGTGTCATTAGCCATGGTTTTAGCTGTTTTGTCGTTTCCTGACGATGCGTTTGCACCTATCGCCAAACACGGCACAACATTGTCTCGTAATTTTGTCTCTTCGTCTTGTACGTGTTTTGTCTCGTCTTTAACATGTGTCTTTGTTTTTGAAAGTATGTCCTGTGTAATTGTTTCAAGTTTTTTGTCCAGGTAGTCGTCACACAATTTACATTCATGTACAATTCTTTCGGCCATGTTGGTGTCGTTGTTTAGTGACGCGAGGTCCGCTCGATCTTCTAGTTTTTCTATCTTTTCTTTGAGGTGGGTTTGTTCAAGAACTACCATTGTAAGTTGTTGGGTAATATTTCCCACTTCTTCAGTCAGCTTTTCTTGGGTGGAGCTAGCTGAAGTGTGGGCCTGAGTTAACTCTTCCACACGGATGTTCACTTCCTGCTGCACATTAACTATTTGAGTTAACTGATTCTCACATCGGGTGATATTGTTTTTTGTTTCGTGTGTGAATGTAACCAAAGTTTCTTCCTGTTTAGTGACTCGGTTGGACAAAGTTTCAAATCTCTGGCTGAGCTTTTGAGTGGTGTTATTTAATTCTGTCATCTGTTTTGTCGTTCGTTCAAAATTTTCGGTCATAGTACGGTTTAATACGTCAAATTTTTCGTCACTTTTATCTAGCCTTTGTTTAAAGTCCTGACCAAGTGCGTCCAGTTTTGCTTCAATTTTCTGACTAACGTCTCGTTTCATGTCTGCAAATAACTCTAATAGTCGGTCCAGTTTGTCAGTTTCCTGTGTCCAATTTGTGTCACATTGCTGAATTTGTCTCATATTCGGTTCTGACATTGATGTTAACAATGGCGCTGACGGTCTAGTCTCGCGTCCATTCCACATTTCGTCATTTAAAGTCGCCATCTGTGTATTATCACAAATGTTGCGAGTTTGAGGCAAAATCATTGCATTGATCTGTGAACTGGTCCATGGAGGGAAACGCGGACTTTCTTGTTGGTTGAAAGATGAATCTACTTCACTTAACTCATCTGCCGAAACTATCTCTACCTCACCGCGTTCCATTGTAATAGAATGTATAATCGTAAGTCAAAAAGGGAATAATATAAGTCTGATTAATAAAAATTTGACTCAAATTTAGGTTGAAATATTTTCTCGTCAATGTAAATGATTGCTCTATTGCAAACAATGATTGAGAAAGCTGCAGCAGGGCGGACAAAATTTTTCGTAACAAACGACTGTTTGGCTGTCAAATTCACGATCTTCATATGCTACAACAATACTATAATTACCACAAACTACAATAGAGATAGATAACTTTGGAAAAATGTAGAAGAAAACTACAGGATGTGTGGAAAGGGAAAAATGGATTCTGCAGTTGGCTATTGAATGCTTGAATGAAACATAATTGTGTGACTCACCATTAAATTTTCTGTCCTGCAGCGGCTGGTCAAACACTTCTGCGTAAATCGTATTCGTCAAAATATGGATTTTCTTAATACATCTCCATCGGATAATCACCAAAAGTCCTCAAAATAACAGTTTTGCATCAACATATGCCATGCAAAGGAAAACAGATTGAATTAGTTACAAAAATTCTTTACAATATTGTTGTATAATCATTTGCTTAGGTACAATAAAGTTGGTGTTTTCGTTACCCTTTAAACTTCAGGATTTTTGGTAATTCTCTGTTGGGAAAAAATACAAATTAAAGTTTCAAATTTGCTCAAAAACGACACATCCGAAAATTGCGTCCTGACGCGGGAGCCAGTTGTAGTGGTTAATAAAAAAAAATGGGAGAAGAGAGACCGTGAAAAAGGGAAAGAATGAAAGAAATGCAGATCGGACTTTGTATTACGGAAAAGCTATCGGACTTCGTTATTCGGAAAAGCTATTGTTGGGGTGGTCCTTGTGGCGTTTTTGAGCAAAAGTTAAACAAATTTTCACTACAAAAGTTATTGAAAAGAAACAGAGAATAACAGAATGTAACTGACAGGGGGAAGTGGCGTAGACGAGAGATCATCCTTTACCAGATTAACTTATCTTCTTTCGGGCGGCGTCCACGTCTTCAGAAATCTCCTTCATTTCAGCGTGAAAAAATCTGCTCCGAAATCTTGTAATAGTCCAGGGATCACTAATTTATACCAATTAAAATCATCTTGATACTGTATGCAATTTAATTCACTTTGCTACTTCCATCCACCGAATTTCTTAATAACTTCCACAATGTCTACACATTACAATCAGATCAAGATTAGCCATTAAGTTTTTACGTCAGCATCCGATCACGCCTGCCTTAAGCTACCGCTATCAAGAGACAAACAAAAAACGGATAGAAAACAAAAAAAGTGTTACCATTTTAGTATTTTCTCTGCCGTCGAGCGCTCATACCTCTGCGACGGGATATTTTTTATCTGAGGGAACGAGTGTAGCGCGACGAAATTTAAAGCCCCGCTACAGGAGTATTACACTGTAGGGCTACAGTCGACTTGTAAATAATGTCAGAAAAATCAAGTATGTACACATATACACAAGACATCTCTAAATCTGCACGGTAAATAGTTTTGCTATACTGGCATGGAATGGATGGAAAATGCACTTTATTTAAAAACAAACAAAGTAAAGAAAGAATGTGTGTATTCCTCTTGGTGCTCATGTACAGCCTACCAGATAGCTGGCTGAAGATCGACTGTTGCCACTGCCCAAGGTTGTGATAAAAGTCAGCAGGTCCCAACAAGCAACTCAAGGCTACCAAGGGCCACAGCATTTTACAAGCCGAGAATTTATTATTTATTTATCTTATTGTGAGTTCCATTGATCATGATAGCAATGGAGTTGCAAGGATATGGACTGAGTCAGTATTTTTACAGTGTTATCAATACAGCAGCACGCAACATGGTAAATTCCTGACAAGACTCATGATAACAACATCGAACACTAGAAGAAACAAAAACATATTACAGACATCAGAATTATTATTTATGTGTACACAGTCAAATTAACAATATCAAAGTATTTGAGCAGGAATATAACACTAGAGCAACAAGTAGTTTACATTTATGCTTACATTGAATGGCTAACTCAGCTGTATAATAAAAACTTGCTTCTACGCACTAAAAAATTCACTAATTGAATAGAACAACTTTTATATTAGGTATTCCTTCAGTTTGCTCTTGAACTTCGGTGTTTTAGGAGCAAGACTTTTAATGACACTGCGTAGAGAATTGTAAATTTTGATACCTGTATTATTTACTCCTTTCTGTATAAGGGTATAGTTTGATTGGTTGCTATGAAAGTTATCTTTTGACCTTTTGCTGTGACCATGATACTCACTATTGGTTTTGAAGAAAGAGTGGTTTTTATTAATGAAACATACAAGGGAGTATATGTACTGAGATATCATTCTAAATACCTGTAGTTTCCTCAACAGATTCCTGCATGAGTGCCTTGGTTGTACACCACTCATGATGCATATAGCTCTCTTCTGAGCAATAAAAACTTTTTTTTGCCAAGGGCTCGTTGTCCCAAAAGATGATTCTGTAAGACAAAATTGCATGGAAATATCCAAAATAAGCTGCTCTTATGGCTTCCTTACGTGTGGTTGATGCAATTATGTGTAAGGCAAATTTTGCAGAATGTAGCCTTTCTTCTAGATCTAGGATATGGTTGGAGCAATTTAGCTTTCAGTCTATGTACACACCTAGGAACTTAGCTTTATTTGTTGTACATTACATTCCATATTTATATCTCCAGGTGCTTTATGTGCCTTATGAAACTGTACATGATGAGTTTTTTTTATATCCAGAGAGAACGCATTACAGTTAAACAATTTCAGAATGTCATCAAATGCATTGTTTGCAGATGTTTCCCAGTCGTTTCCTGTTACCTTAAGGCCATCGAAATTCGCACCAATGACGACCTCATAAACCGTGACTGTGGCTATAATCTTAGCAAACGTATAGTTGTGACGACCACGGCGGACAGAGCCATCACACCGACGTCATCTCAGACGTCGTCGCAATCTGTTCCACCGCGCGACCGTGGCGCGGGGCGTGGACGGCGGAGGGAGCGCGCCGCGGGCGGAGGGTATTTAAATCGGCCGCCGCTGCGACCGAACCCAGTTCCCTCTGAGCAGCCATAGCGTACGGATCTCCGTGCCGGCACGTTCACAGGAGCTCAGTCCGTCAGTTCACCTGATGATGGTGACATGTATGATCGCCGAAATGTTGTGCCCGTTGGACACTATAGTCTGGCAGCGTACGGATCTCCGTGCCGGCACGTTCACGGGAGCTCAGTCCGTCAGTTCACCTGATGATGGCGACATGTATGATCGCCGAAATATTGTGCCCGTTGGACACTATAGACTGGCAGCACACCCGTGGATATTTTGATAAGCTAATTCAAGGCTTTACTATCGATTGAACGTTTTCGGTGTAGTACTTTTGACCTACCGCAAGAAAAGACAATATACGATGATTTTACCAGAAAAAACGCATTTTCTCTAGTCTGTAGCTTTCGCTGTTGTCCTTTTAATTATTTCAGTTAACCATCAACTGAAGTCCTGCTAGAAGAACAGACTTTCGGTGCCAGCCATCATTGGGATTGCAGCCGCTTTCAGGGAACAGAGAATTCGTCTGCTCCAGTAATCAAGTTAACTAAAGTTCCTTAATTATCATGCCATCATATCTAGCAGACCGCTTACGATTGCAGACCTGGCGACCATGACAGGATAGTTGTGTTCAGAAATGAACACTTTCGAGGCAGCTGAGCTGACATGAAATTCTCTATGTCGCCCCTTTGTCCCTTCATCAGTTTGGAAAAATAAAAGTAGGTTCTGTGAGTTCTCGGTGTCAGAAACATTACCTGTTTTTGGCCGGTTCTACTGCAGGTGGTGACCGTAGGGCGCATACTTAGTGCGAGCGAAAAAGAGAGGAATGTTCGAAGCGACCACATAACAGGAATGAGAACAGGGTTATGGATATGGACATGTGACTCAGCCACAACAGACGAAGAAGGTGCGCAGGGCGATATCCCTCGCCTTGCACTGAGAGAAATATAATTGTTCCCTTTGCTGCTGCAGATGACTTGGATACCTGCAGGAACAGCGTATTGCCAGCCGTGCCGGGAACCTCGACTGTGGGAAGCGCACCGATCACTGATCTTGAGGCAGCTGCCAGCACATTGACAGAAGGAGGGGCGACCTCACGTGACGCCGCAAAAGCTCTGGCACCACCACCATATCCTCAACTGTCTCCACCGACTCCTGCGACATCGCCGTCGTCGCCGCCGATCCCGACACCGCCGCCGACGCCGTCACCTCCGCCGATAAAGTTTTCAATGTGTTGCTGGTGTGGGAAAAGGTACACAGCCTTCGACGCCGCCGATCACAGAAATGAATACAGAGACAAGTGCCTCACTGCAGGCAACTGTTGATGGGGATGATATGTTGTGTAAAATGATGCAGATGGTAGAGGCTTAAGCTAAGCATATTGTAGAGCAAATTAAATTATTGAATGGGTTTGAAAGATTATCAGGAGAGATGTAAGCGGTTAGCAATGCTTTCACTGTTGCTTTGCAAAGAGGTAGTAGCACAACTGGGCTCTCAGGCACAAGAAATTAAAACACAAGGTGAGCTAACAGACAGTGTGAGATAGGAAAATCAGGAATCACTGAGCTACGTTCACAAATAACTGCTGAAATAGAGGCTACATTTAACGAAGTTAAGAAACAAGTTGTCACGATGGTAGGACAATTAGATGCCCAGCAGGATTCTTTTGACAGGTAGGATTACAGAAATCAGTGAAGTAGGATCAGGTCAAATGGAACTTTTGAGCAATGTAGAATCAAAGGTGAACGCCGCAGAGGAGCAGTTTGAGGAGAGTAGGGTGGGTTTTACTACAAGGTTTAATGCACAATGCCAGCCGGTGTGGCCTTTCGGTTCTAGGAGCTTCGGTCTGGAACCGCGTGACTGCTACGGTCGCAGGTTCGAATCCTGCCTCAGGCATGGATGTGTGTAATGTCCTTAGGTTATTTAGGTTTAAGTAGTTCTAAGTTCTAGGGGACTGATGACCACAGATGTTAAGTCCCATAGTGCTCAGAGCCATTTGAACCCATTTAATGCACAATGTATAGCCTTAAGACGAGAGATTGAGAAAGAATTAGTTGATAAACTAAGTTGCAATTTGGCCAGCTGGCCACTTTCTGAAATGGGTGTGGCTGTGTCAACACTGAAATTGGTTCACCCACCACTGTCTGGGAGCGGAGCTATGACTGAAAGCAGGCGAGGTGGGGAAGCGAACCAATTGAGAAAACTGCTCTCCTCCACTCTCCCCAGCCGGGTGTAGCGGCCCCTCCTGACCCTGGGCAACAGACCAGTTTCTCCAGTGCCGGTGGTATGGTCGGTGCTGTACCAGTTGCAGCACTGGAAGAAGCCAATGGGACAATTTCATCCACCACAATAGAAGAGCAACTACTGTGCTGGCAAGCCCAAACACCCACACTGCAGAGAGCAGAGAACCCTCTTTTGCTACTGCTGACAGCAAGTGGATGGAGTGATCGGTTGAGATGGGGTTGTTATGAGGTATGATTTAATGGTAGACTGGTGATGTATTCTAGAGAGAGAGGGAGATGTTGCTGCTGGTCATTTAACCATTTTTTCCGTTGTTCTGTTCGGGTGCATCAGTTGTGCGGCATAACCTGCATTTGACTCATATAAAACTGCATGTTCTATGTGTGTTTTGGAGCACTATCTACTTGCAATTGTTAACAGCAAACCTCTCGACCACAGTCATCAGAGGATTTCCAACTCATATGATGAAATGTGTCCATCCTGTTTTGGCACCATCATCTAGACAAATGAGGAATTATGTGATGTACTCCTTTCCCCGCCGCGTCCTAGGCATAAAATCCAATCTTCAGTTTCATAACTATCAGCGACAGGTATTTGTGAGGTAGTGTAATCCCCTTGTATACATTTGCTTGACAGATGTCCTGTTTATGGAGTTAGTGGCAGCATGATGTGTAATTTCACATGTCAAACACCACTGATATGAATTTGTCTCTTTCCTTCTAAGAGACATTCTTCATTACCAGCAATCATTTAAAGGATTGATGCGAGCATAGTACAATTAATTTCTGACCTGTGACTGGATGTGAATAGTGGGTGCTATACAACTGTGGAAACTTCTGTTATGCATGCACACTCAATCAATGTTTTTAAGGGAGTAGTTTTTTCATTTAACAGTTTATCACCATAGTTTATCATAGAGAAACTTGCATACAGAATGTATGTCATGCGCTAGGGATGTATTCCTTACATTGGAATATTAAAAGCATTGCATTCCACATGACTAACAGGTCAGAAAACCACAACTATAATACTATAGTATGTTTTAAGTGCAGAACAATGAAGCCTTAGGAGTACATTTATTTATGTTCTCTCTTACCAATACTTTCTTGCAACTCACCCTAGATACCAGAATAATATTTTAGGATTGATAGCACAGTTGATTTAGGTAAAATGCTTCAAACTCTATCTGGATCTCCATCATGTATAAAAAAAAAACCATTTTTTCTTCTTCTTAACGGTCTGCTGTTACATCACAACACTTTCATATCTACTAGACACCGATAAGGGGTGCTAACCTCCTCGACATACGCACATCTGGAGATATTTTGTGCTCTTCGATGGGTGCTATGAGTAAGATTGCTGCGGAACAGCAATTACAGACTCGGCTCGCTCTGCTCCTTCACGAGACGTGGAATGTAGAGGTTTACTTCTGGTCAGCTGCAGATTTAAACGGTGACTGCTGCAAGGATGGTTGGTCAAAGACAGTACAAGGAGTTCTCCCAATCTCTAACTTCACCCTAAGAATGTGAGAATACTCTGTGACCTCCATCTGCACAGGGAAAGATCGTAAATTACGCACTATGATCGAAATGCTAGAAAAATGTAGATCGCTGTCTGGTATTCTTTGGTGTATATATTCGAGAATTAACGATGAATGGACATACGGCACAGTCAGCACAGTCATCTATCTATATTCGCAATCTAATATATGGTACTCGCCAAGTAGTAGAGGGGTGGTTTATCAGTTATATAGAATTTGGGAAGCATGTTATGCATTATTGGTTGGTGTTAAAATCATGGAAACACTGCTAAAATTGCTCAAATTGATCACACTATCAGTTGTGACGCTTATTCTTTACAGTTCATCGACGGTGTCTTTTCCAAGCCATCCATCCAGTGGTATGCTCTTGATTACCACATAATGGTTGACTGACATAACTTTTTTGAGATGGAGAAAGAGTCTTGATGTAGGGGCAACACCTTCTGGGGATGGCTAGCACTGAAACAGTGATTGCATGCTTGACTGTAATATGAGGAATCAATTGAAACGGAACACCAACGATCTGCTACCCCATTACTGTGAAAGATGAGTTTACGAGAAAAAGTAGAGACCTTCAGTCACCTTCGAATAGCTGATTGGAAACCCTCCACAACACCACAAAACTCTTCCATTTTCCATATGTTGTGACTGTTTTTTACTTAAAATCATCCTGTGTGTGTTTGTTTCTGTGTCTGTGTGTGTGTGTGCATCATAATTTACATGTGATGTCCAGTTTTCAGTCAGAGCCAATGGATCGAAAGATGTTAATGTCAGTTTAGGTCCTGACATAGACCTCGAAGTTGTAGTGGAGATACCAAAATGTATGGTGGTCTACAGAGCTGTGTCATACACTGCTTGGATGTGTTACAGCAGAAAAAAAATGTATTAAACAACAACACAGGGACCCTCTCTTGTGACTAATAGTTTGTGGGATATGGTCCTCCTACAGTACAGGCGATGATACTTTACACTGGTCTGTGCACGCGACTTCGATCACTGAGTGGATCACTACCTGTATATTTAACGGGGATCAGAACATATGCTCGACGCCAGCACACAGACGGTATTTTTCTTTCCATTCACGCAAATCAAAAAAAGTTTTGCATCACCTCGGTTCCGATAGTTCCAGAAGCTGGACAGAAAATTGGAATAGAGATCAACATAAACATCATTTCCGCCCTTTTTATTTCTCATGAAAACCACACATTGCATGTTGCACCACCATACAGCGAGACCTGCACAGGTGGTGGTCCAGGTTGCTGTACACACCGGTACATCTAATATCCAGTAGCACATCCTCTTGCATATTGATGCATGCCAGCATTCGTAATGGCATACTATCCATAAGTTCTTTAAGGCACTGTTGATCCAGATTGTCCCACTCCTCAACAGCAATTCGGTGTGGATCCATCAGAGTGGTTGGTGGGTCACGTCATCTATAAATAGCCCTTTTCAATCTATCCCAGGCATGTTCAATAGGGTTCACGTTTGGAGAACATTCTGGCTACACTAGTCGAGTGATGTCGTTATCCTGAAGCAAGTCATTCACAAGATGTGCACGATGGGGGCGCGAATTGTTGTCCATGAAGACGAATGCCTCGCCAATATGCTGCCTATGTGGTTGCACTGTCGGAGGATGGCGTTCACGTATTGTGCAGCCGTTACGGCGCCTTCCATGACCACCAGCGGTGTACATAGGCCCCATATAATGCCACCCCTAAACAGCAGGGAACCTCCACCTTGCTGCACTCTCTGGACAGTGTGTCTAAGGCGTTCAGCCTGACCGGATTGCCTCCAAACACGTCTCTGACGATTGTCTGGTTGAATGCATATGCGACACTCATTGGTGGAAAGAACTTGATACCAATCCTGAGCGGTCCATTCTGCATGTTGTTGGGCCCATGTGTACCGTGCTGCATGGTGTCGTGGTTGCAAAGATGAACCTAGCCATGGATGTTGGGTGTGAAGCTGCGCATTATGCAGCCTATTGTACACAGTTTGAAATATAACACGACGTCCTGTGGCTGCACGAAAAGCATTATTCAGCATGGTGGCGTTGCTGTCAGGATTCCTCCGAGCCATAATCCGTAGGTAGTGGTCATCCACTACAGTAGTAGCCCTTGGGCGGCCTGAGCGAGGCATGTCATCAACAGTTCCTGTCTCTCTCTATCTCCTGTGTCTGGACAACATGCTTTGGTTCATTCCGAGATGCCTGGACACTTCCCTTGTTGAGAGCCCTTCCTGGCACAAAGTAACAATGTGGACGCGATCGATCCGCGGTTTTGATCGTCTAGGCATGGTTGAACTACATATAACATGAGACGTGTACCTCCTTCCTGGTGGAATGACTGGAACTGATCGGCTGTCGGACCCCTTCTGTCTATTAGGCGCTGCTCATGCATGGTTGTTTACGTCTTTGGGCGGGTTTAGTGACACCGCTGAACAGTCAAAGGGACTGTAACAGTGACACAATATCCACAGTCAACGTCTGTCTTCAGGAGTTCTGTGAACCGGGGTGATGCAAAACTATTTTGATGTGTGTATATATTGGAAGATAGGGCCATGGTAAAATCTTATCGAGTTCTCTACTGGATGACGTTAGGGGAGTTTTTATATTTCTTAGTTTTTTATTCTCTGTTGATGGTAGAAAATAACGATGATAGAGAGAATGTTTGGGTGGCAGACGATAATGCACCCAGAGGGACACAGATCTTCAAACCGCAGTGAAAGATTTGCGCTCCACATTGCGGTAACAAAATCCTCGTCCTTCCAGTTCCCATACTGTTGTCTTATTTTCTACTACTGCCTCATGTTGCAAGAGAAAGCTTTATTTGGCGTTGGCCTTACACATTGTATACTGTTTTTGGAACTACGACAACAAATTCCCATTTCCATCGAATGGTCAAAACACTATCCTGTCGCACTAACTCAGCTCACTCTGTTTCCACACGGATTGCAGAAGGTGGTAGATACAGTGCTTCCGTGTTCTGCTCAGTTCCGACTTAAATTGGAACGATCATATGTACAAAGCAGCAGGGAGGATGGGGCAGAGACTGAGGAACAGTTACGAGATGCAAAGAGGCTGCCTAAAAAACAAAGTTGGAGTTACTATAGCAGATAAATTTGGAAAAGGTGACTCGTTTCGAGATATGAGAGTGCCATGAATATGATTCACTAGTGATTGTAATCATTAAAAGACATCTCCATAGGATCCAACGCAGGTATGTGGTCGAATGGAAAGACTTGATTCCAAGTTGCAGACAGCATTTCTACCAGAAAGCATAACATTATAGATCTGAAAATCCGGTGTATTGGTCATAGGATTTTGTACATTTCTTACGATCACAATCTAGTGCTGCATTTTTTAAGTGATTCATCACACTGCACACCGTCTACTATATCTGATCATTCTCAATCAACCATCGCCTATAGCCCAGTGGAAATATCACAGATCCTGTTACATGGCATGGAGATTGAATGTGTTACAGAGACTGGAGAAATATCTAGCTGTGTCATAAGGAAGTTGCAAATACTGGTTTTATACAGAGTTCCTTAACCAAATCACTTTCTTAATTCGGTGATTTTATTACGAGCTTTCACTGCCGGCGACGTGCATCTCGTGACTTTGGCCTGTTAATACACACCTCAACGACCACCATCTATATTCAATGTGGCGGCATTTATGTGGAAACCACTTCCTTCGGAAGGAATACTGTCCCATGACTTGTAAAGCCTGTATAGTTTTTAACATGGATACCGTTAGCAATACTTGTCTGCGCCGATAAAACCAAGACCGCTTATGATTTTAGTAACATGGCCGTTGCAATCAACTTTTCTTAATAGCTAGTCGCTTATATGACGACTATGTCTCTGTTAATCAGACATATTGGTACCACTCACAAGGGAAAAAAAATGAGACATATCCATATTGTTTGGTATCACATGCACTGAGTTATTGGCGAAGCTGGGAATGTGTGATAGACTCGTTATGTTCAGTGGGCTTGGGCTTATGAAGTATGTGTGTGTTCCGACACGTACAAAGAAAACGACACTGTCCTATCGTAAAGAAGGTACGGATTTGACTTCGAAACCTGTGGTAGCCGTAAGAGGAATGAAAGACATTTTTCCGTGAAAATTTAGGTCCAGTCATAAGAATACCATGGATTTTGATATTTCCAGAGCCACCGTTGTCAGGAGGGGGTATTTCCGATACTTCGCTCATTATCGGATGTCGTCCGATTGAGATTTCAATTGTAATACTTAATTGGAAGTACAGTGATAACATATATGTGGCTGGTTTCCTGGAACGATTCTACCTGGCTTGCGAGGAACGCGTGTTGGCGGTGGCCTCAGGCCAGAACGATTGACACTTCTGGCTTACTGTGGGAGCCATCTGGACTGTAGAAGCCGGCTGGGATACAGGAATGTAGCTGGCCTAATCCTGTCGCCCTCTAGGCGGGTGAGTAGCGAACTAATGCTCAGTATGTGTTGGGCAGCCTTTGTGATCGCGTGTGTTCTCTGTGGGAATTTGAGAAGATTCAATTAGGAGTGTGTTTGCGCAGGACAGTTATTCACAAGTAAATTGTCTAGTTCTATACTTTTCCTGTCATTACTGAGACATCGATTGTGATGCATGTTGTGTGTGCATCTAGATGGTGAAAGACGGGTAGAAGACACGAGAAACACCTTTGTGGACCTCATAAAGTACAATGATGATTTGGAGTCTTTTATATCACTGACATCGGTGTTCATTAGTGGAACTGCCAGTTTCTTCTATTTTTTCGAGTTTCCACGTAATGATCTTCGCAGACGAGGTGTCTAGTTACTCACTGGTTTGCAGCACGTTCCACCTCATTGCACTTCGCTAAAGTTTCGGGTTTCTAAATAAATAATTTCCATTCTTTATCTTCGGAAGCATAGTGTGGAAGCGATCGGTAGCATATTGCTATGTGACTCATGCCGAAAACCATCGCGTAAATGGTATGATATTCTGGCAAACCATGTGAAAATACATATTTCCTTGTAATCCTAGAGTATGTAGAAAGCATGGCAGCAAACGAGCAAGCAGGTCAGGGCCAGAAACTGTAAGGCCTTTGTGCCAAGGGGAACCAGTCCAGCCTCTGCACAACAGTTTAGACTTTAGAGAGTGACTGTGGTCCACTGAGGGCGCTCTGATAGCGTATCGGGCCAGCGTGTGGGTAGGGGCATTTCACTCGTGACCGTTGGCTGCGATGGATGACCGGCCAACCTCATGGGAAATGCCTACCGCTGTGAGGACTGTATACGGTGCATGAACTTATGTTTTTTGGGACCTGCCTGACTTCATAATATACACTACTGGGCATTAAAATCGCTACACCAAGAAGAAATGCAGATGATCATCGGGTATTCATTGGACAAATATATTATACTAGAACTGACATGTGATTACATTTTCTCACAATTTGGGTGCATAGATCCTGAGAAATCAGTACCCAGAACAACCACCTCTGGCGATAATAACGGCCTTGATACGCCTGGGCATTGAGTCAAACAGAGCTTGGATGGCGTGTACAGCTTCAACACGATACCACAGTTCATCAAGAGTAGTGACTGGCGTATTGTGACGAGCCAGTTAGTCGGCCACCATTGACCAGACGTTTTCAATTGGTGAGAGATCTGGAGAATGTGCTGGCCAGGGCAGCAGTCGAACATTTTCATATCCAGAAAGGCCCGTACAGGACCTGCAACATGCGGTCGTGCATTAACCTGCTCAAATGTAGGGTTTCGCAGGATCGAATGGAGGGTAGATCCACGGGTCGTAACACATCTGAAATGTAACGTCCACTGTTCAAAGTGCCGTCAGTGTGAACAAAAGGTGACCGAGACGTGTAACTAATGGCAGCTCATACCATCACACCGGGTGATACGACAGTATGGTGATGACAAATACACGCTTCCAATGTGTGTTCACCGCGATGTCGCCAAACACGGATGCGACCATCATGAAGCTGTAAACAGAATCTGGGTTCATCAGAAAAAATGACGTTTTGCCATTCGTGCACCCAGGTTCGCCGTTGAGTATACCATCGCAGGTGCTCCTGTCTGTGATGCAGCGTCAAGGGTAACCGCAGCCATAGTCTCCGAGCTGATAGTCCATACTGCTGCAAACGTCATCGAACTGTTCGTGCAGATGGTTGTTGTCTTGTAAACGTCCCCATCTGTTGACTGAGGGATCGAGACGTGGCTGCACGATCCGTTACAGCCATGTGGATAAGATACCTGTCACGTCGACTGCTAGTGATACGAGGCCGTTGGGATCCAGCTCGGCTTTCCGCATTACCCTCCTGAACCCACCGATTCCATATTCTGCTAACAGTCATTGGATCTCGACCAACTCGAGCAGCAATGTCGCAATACGATAAACAGCAATCGCGATAGGCTACAATCCGACCTTTATCAAAGTCGGAAACGTGATGGTACGCATTTCTCCTCCTTACACGAGGCATCACAACAACGTTTCACCAGGCAACGCCGGTCAACTGCTGTTTGTGTATGAGAAATCGGTTGAAAACTTTCCTCATGTCAGCACGTTGTAGGTGTCGCCACCGGCGCCAGCCTTGTGTGAATGCTCTGAAAAGCTAATCATTTGCATATCACAACATCTTCTTCCTGTCGGTTAAATTTCGCGTCTGTAGCACGTCATCTTCGTGGTGTAGCAATTTTAATGGCCAGTCGTGTATGTAGTGTCCTGTGGTCAATGGCTATATGCAGGATGCAGAAGTGACGATTTTGTGTGGTGCAGGATATGACTTGTATTTACTACACTGATATGGGATGTGGTGATATAGAGCGGCTGGAGTTGCTTTCACACTGAAATAATCAAGCTTTCCTCGACAGTAGCAGAGCAGTGTAATTGAGGAAGTGTCTTTGGCCATAGTTTCCATTTTTCATAATCTGTAGGCCACTTTTGCAGGGTTTAACTATCGGTGCAATATGACTACTATGAGTTTTTTTATCGATCTGTATAAAACAGTTTTCCTACTGAAAGTCTCATCAGCAGAAAATGTTGGACAGTGCTCCCACACTGGCAGCAGCAGTAGTTTGGTGGGTAAATTGAGAAAGAGCCAATCAGAATGGTCTAGTCACAAGACATCCCTTGTGTGAGGCATTGGAGGCCCTACAGACTAATTCAAACAAGACAGGGGAAAGGTATCTATGGAAAGTTGTGTGACATGTGAGAGTAACATGATGTCTTATTTCTTCAAGTGTTAAGAGACAAGTCGAAGCAGGCCATCCACCTCTTGTGGGATGCTGTCCCTCACTCGCTATTGAGACTTTAGAGCATCTCCAGATCAGCAGTTGTAGGGCATCGAAAATTCCAGCCATTTTTCTTGTCTGCAGGACAGAGCTTCGAATTCTGTTTGTGTAATTGTTCTGATTTCCCCGTCTGTGCTTAGACACCAGTGTGTGCTTCGAGAAGTGAGGAAAATAACGTCCCTGACTCCAGCAGCATATATAAACTAAGCCCACTCAGCTTTTCAGAAAAGTGGTGAACAGTACAGCTGTTGTAGGACTCAGAAATTTCTCTCTCCCCCAAGCAGCTAAAACTCGAAAAGTGTTGTCGTCCTGTTTAGAGTTACAGAGATATTTATTTCGACTTCCAAATATCGTCGCTTTGGCGTGTAAAATCAGATATTGCAGCTGATATCAGTTTCAGGATCTCTTTTTCACAAAAGGGTGTGAAGTGACTGAGGAAGGTTTCACAATTATGCAGCGATGTTTTTTAGAGTCCGTGTTCGAGTGTGGCGGCACACATCACAAAATTGACGCAAACAACTGAGCAGCCACCTGTTTTGAAAGTGTATTTAGAGACATCTTCAGCTGGATTTAATAACTTCTGAAGCCGCTCGTGTTCAAAGACAAGGGCATTTTTCACAAAACCGTGCCAAGTGTCTCATGGACGGTTTCACAAGTGTGTCGCGATCTCTTTATAGAGTCCATATCCAAGTGTGGCGATGGTGGTATTCTTTGGAATAAAACGTGTAATTGCTTAAATATTCCCATGTCATCTGCAAAGCTGCTCCTCTCTCTCTCTCTCTCTCTCTCTCTCTCTCTTTGTGTTGTAAATTTAGTTGCTGTAACATCTTCAAGTTACGTACGTGACAATATCCCGCAACATCAAACGTAATAACTCCTGAAGCAGTTCATATTCAACAACTGGGAATGGGAAAGAGGAAGGCCGCGAGTATTTCCAAAGTGAGAGGAAGCGCTTAGTACACGGCCCTGCTGTTGAAGCAAGATGTGGAGACTCTGGGGGGAACGTCTTGCCTCTTGTGCTTCGGAAGATCGACAGACTGGACTTTTATTGTATGATCTGCACTTACAGTACACACATTTATCAGTATGAGTTGCAAAGTATACCTTAGACTATCTTCATTATTTCATGAAGCGCATTCATCTTCGTCAGATATCATTGCTATCGACACAGTCCTCAGATGCATGGCTACAGCTGTTATACTCCTCCTTGTCAAGCACAGACATCCCATCTATTGAACGAAGTGAACAATTACTTCCATCCTCCCATTCCAGCAGCTAGAGATACACACTGAGTCCTTTTCCCACCATTTGTCCCCAGATCGCCATCTTGGATGGGTCGGGGAGGGGGGGGGGGACGTCAATGCCCTCTGTTGGCGGCGTTATGAACTAGGTCAATTGGAACCCGGATCTCATGGTGAACACACTGGATGGAGCTACTGTCTATGAGACCTCAAATTCTTTAAATAAAAAATGCATAACTGCAAAAATGTGGGAATTTAAGGAGAAGGGACCTGGATAAACTGGAAGAACCAGAGGTTGTACAGAGTTTCAGGGAGAGCATAAGGGAATAATTGACAGGAATGGGGGAAAGAAATACAGTAGAAGAAGAATGGGTAGCTCTGAGGGATGAAGTAATGAAGGCAGCAGAAGATCAAGTAGTTAAAAGACAAGGACTAGTAGAAATCCTTGGGTAACAGAAGAAATTTTGAAATTAATTGATGAAAGGAGAAAATATAAAAACGCAGTAAATGAAGCAGGCAAAAAGGAATACAAACGTCTCAAAAATGAGATCAACAGGAAGTGCAAAATGGCTAAGCAGGGATGGCTGGAGGACAAATGTAAGAATGTAGAGGCTTATCTCACTAGGGGTAAGATAGATACCGCCTACAGGAAAATTAAAGAGACCTTTGGAGAAAAGAGAACCACTTGTACGAATATCAAGAGCTCAGATGGAAACCCAGTTCTCAGCGAAGAAGGGAAAGCAGAAAGGTGGAAGGAGTATATAGAGGGTCTATACAAGGGCGATGTACTTGAGGACAATATTACGGAAATGGAAGAGGATGTAGATGAAGATGAAATGGGAGATATGATATTGCGTGAAGAGTTTGACAGAGCACTGAAAGACCTGAGTAGAAACAAGGCCCCAGGAGTAGACAACATTCCATTAGAACTACTGACGGCCTTGGAGACCCAGTCTTGACAAAACTCTACCATCTGGTGAGCAAGATGTATGAGACAGGCGAAATACCCTCAGACTTCAAGACGAATATAATAATTCCAATCCCAAAGAAAGCAGGTGTTGACAGATGTGAAAATTACAGAACTATCAGCTTAATAAGTCACAGCTGCAAAATACTAACGCGAATTCTTTACAGACGAATGGAAAAACTGATACAAGCCGACCTCGGGGAAGATCAGTTTGGATTCCACAGAAATATTGGAACACGTGAGGCAATACTGACCCGACGACTTATCTTAGAAAATAGATTAAGGAAAGCCAAACCTACGTTTCTAGCATTTGTAGACTTAGAGAAAGCTTTTGACAATGTTGACTGGAATACTCTCTTTCAAATTCTAAAGATGGCAGGGGTACAATACAGGGAGCGAAAGGCTATTTACAATTTGTGCAGAAACCAGATGGCTGTTATAAGAGTCGAGGGGCATGAAAGGGAAGCAGCGGTTGGGAAGGGAGTGAGACAGGGTTGTAGCCTGTCGCTGATGTTATTCAATCTGTATATTGAGCAAGCAGAAAAGAAAACAAAAGAAAAGTTTGGAGTAGGTATTAAAATCCATGGAGAAGAAATAAAAACTTTGAGGTTCGCCGATGACATTGTAATTCTGTCAGAGACAGTAAAGGACTTGGAAGAGCAGTTGAACGGAATGAACAGTGTCTTGAAAGGAGGATATAAGATGAACATCAACAAAAGCAAAACAAGGATAATGGAATGTAGTCGAATTAAGTCGGGTGATGCTGAGGGAATTAGACTAGGAAATGAGACACTTAAAGCAGTAAAGGAGTTTTGCTATTTGGGGAGCAAAATAACTGATGATGGTCGAAGTAGAGGGGATATAAAATGTAGACTGGCAATGGCAAGGAAAGCGTTTCTGAAGAAGAGAAATTTGTTAACATCGAGTATAGATTTAAGTGCCAGGAAGTCGTTTCTGAAAGTATTTGTATGGAGTGTAACCATGTATGGAAGTGAAACATGGACGATAAATAGTTTGGACAAGAAGAGAATAGAAGCTTTTGAAATGTGGTGCTACAGAAGAATGCTGAAGATTAGATGGGTAGATCACATAACTAATGAGGAAGTTTTGAATAGAATTGGGGAGAAGAGGAGTTTGTGGCACAACTTGACAAAAAGAAGCGACCGGTTGGTAGGGCATGTTCTGAGGCATGAAGGGATCACAAATTTAGTATTGGAGGGCAGCGTGGAGGGTAAAAATCATAGAGGGAGACCAAGAGATGAATACACTAAGCAAATTAAGAAGGATGTAGGTTGCAGTAAGTACTGGGAGATGAAGAAGCTTGCACAGGATAGAGTAGCATGGAGAGCTACATCAAACCAGTCTCAGGACTGAAGACAACAACAACAACAACAATGCATACTGATGTCTGTTCTATCTGGTAGGCCAACACAGACTGAATCCTTTTCCTGCCAATTTCCAGATGAGGGAGAGGAGAGAATGGGGAAAGGGTAGGGGAGGGGGAGTGGAGGGGGTTTAGGTTAGTGGAGGTAGCCCAACTGACCTATTTTTCCCACCAAAATTTGAATGTCCTGCCATGATGTCATTGCGAGATTGCCGAGTCGATGGCCGCCACCTTGGATCCGCCAACTTGAATATATTTGGCAACAATGCAGAGTGGAGCTGTATGAACTTTTTCCCACTATTCACAGGTGCGGGACAGGGTGAAATCATAGATGGCCTTAAGAAATTGCAGAGTGTGACGTCTGTACAGGTAACTAAAACAAGAAAAAATAATCACTGGCAGCACAATGCTGCACCAATAAGAGAAAGCCAAATGCAAGACAATGCAGCAGTAGGTCATCTCGGTAAACTAAAGCCTATCACCCAGTTGCTCCCACTAGGTGTGTGGGGGGAATAGGATTGGGAGGTGGACTGGCCTCATAACCTATTAGATGACCTACTCTGAGCAATTCCGCTTATCATAGCAAGCTTATCAAAGCTTGAGAGTCGTGCTAATATATTTTGATCAATCCCAGAATTTACTTCTGGATATTAGTGCTGCTGTTCCGGTAATTTCAGAAATTGTTTAACATCCTTAAAGATCATGTCAGGTTAGAGATTATGCCTGTTACCACGATGAGAATTCAGGGCTACAGAAGGTCCAAGTCCAAAGCAATGAATAAACAAGTGTTACTGGAGCTGTCTGCCTGGAGTATGATGACGTATCGACCAGCCTTAGTGGTAAAACTACTGGAAATTACTGTGATCATAGGCAGATTGGTTAAGTCACACCAAGATGGTGGTAAACTGTAAGAGAGAAGAGTTGCATGTCACTATGGGGGAAACTCAAATGTGTTAAATGTTTTGTGAACCACTCACCATTCATTCTAGAGGTGAGTGCGGAACTATAACAAGGAGGAGGAGGAGAAACTCGTTATCGTTTCTGCACGTAACCATAGCGGCTTTCAGGAGTGCCCATGCCCCACCCCTTGCCGCCATGAGGAGGAGCTCGCCAACAACATTAGGGAAGGATCCTGCTTGACTCCAGAACAGCAAACCACACATATTGATGACTTGCGCCAGCATGCCATAGTGACAAGAGCAGACCTGGGAGACTAGCCACTTACGTTTGAACATTTCTTTACATCACAGTATAAGATTCGTTTAGTAAAGCACGAAGCTGTTGTCGATGCAACTGAGCAAATGTTACAATGGGATGTAATCAGAAGATCCAATAGTTCAGTGAATAAACCAGGAGAAGGTTTCTGCCTAGTGTTGGACGCTAGTCATCTTAATTATGTTTTTGTTATAGAACGTGATCACGCTGAAGTGGTAGAAGAACTTCTGATCCAATTCGAAGGAACAAAGTATTTCATTGCCCTCGATATGGCCACGTCGTACTGGCAAATACCCCTTTCAGAGGAGTCCCAAAAACATACAGTCAACAGCAAGAGTTACAAGAATAACATTCTGCTGTTTGGTCTTAATCTAAGTGTCGCTACGTTTATTCGCGCTCTAGATTCGGTCTTTGGTTCAAAACTTTGCAGACGGGCCACATTGTTTGTTGGCGACATAGCTATCGCCTCTAAGACTTTCGAGGGACACTGTGAAACTCTTAAGGATGTACTGCGCACTGCAGCTCGTGCTAGCGTGATCCTACGAATGGAGAAGTGTAGGTTTGCCTGCCGGAAGGTTAAATTGTTAGGTCATATTCTGAGTAGTAAAGGTACACGTGCGGGAGTGGTGAAGCTAGAAGCCATCCAACCGTTTCCCACAACCAAAAACCAGCAGCAGTTGAGGGTGTACTTAAGCTTGACATTTTTTTTCCGCAAGTACGTACACTATTATGCGGGAAATAGTGTCCACCAGATTCACTGCTATGCAGGAAATAGTGTCCACCTTACTGGACTACTCAAGAAGAACGTTCCTTTCCGCTGGACTGACGATCAAAAAAGCGAATTCGTATATAAAGGAATCACTTAACAAGAACATTTCGCTCCACCATCCCGATTTCAGTCAGTTTTTCCTCGCCACTGACAGTTCGTCGTAGTACGCCATTGGTGCGGAATTGTACACTACTGGCCATTAAAATTGCTACACCACGAAGATGACGTGCTAAAGACACGAAATTTAACCGACAGGAAAAAGATGTTGTGATATGCAAATGATTAGCTTTTCAGAGCATTCACACAAGGTGGGCGCCGGTGGCGACACCTACAACGTGCTGACATGAGGAAAGTTTCCTACCGATTTCTCATACGCAAACAGCAGTTGACCATCACATTTCCGACTTTGATAAAGGTCGGATTGTAGCCTACCGCGATTGCAGTCTATCGTATCGCGACATTACTGCTCGCGTTGGTCGAGGTCCAATGACTGTTAGCAGAATATGGAATCGGTGGGTTCAGGAGGGTATTACGGAACGCCGAGCTGGATCCCAACGGCCTCGTATCACTAGCAGTAGAGATAACAGGCATCTTATCCCCTTGGCTGTAACGGATCGTGCAGCCATGTCTCGATCCCTCAGTCAACAGATGGGAACGTTTGCAAGACAACAACCATCTGCACGAACGGTTCGACGACGTTTGCAGCAGCATGGACTATCAACTCAGAGACCATGGCTGTGGTTGCCCTTGAAGCTGCATCACAGACAGAAGCGCCTGCGATGGTGTACTCAACGACAAACCTGGGTGCACGAATGGCAAAACGTCATTTTTTCGGATGAATCCAGGTTCTGTTTACAGCTTCATGATGGTCGCATACGTGTTTGGTGACATCGCGGTGAACGCACATTGGAAGCGTGTATTCGTCATCCCCATACTGGCGTATCATCCAGCGTGAATCTATGGGGTGCCATTGGTTACATGTCTCGGTCACCTCTTGTTCGCATTGACGGCACTTTGGACAGTGGACGTTACATTTCAGATGTGTTACAACCCGTGCCTCTACCCTTCATTCGATCCCTGCGAAACCCTACATTTCAGCAGGATAATTCCACGACCGCATGTTGCAGGTCCTGTACGGGCCTTTCTGCTGCCCTGGCCAGCACATTCTCCAGATCTCTCACCAATTGAAAACGTCTGGTCAATGGTGGCCGAGCAACTTGCTCGTCACAATACGCCAGTCACTATTCTTGATGAACTGTAGCATCATGTTGGAGCTGCATGTGCAGCTGTACCTGAACACGCCATCCAAGCTCTGTCTGACTCAATACCCAGGCGTATCAAGGCCGTTATTATCGCCAGAGGTGGTTGTTCTGGGTACTGATTTCTCAGGATCTATGCACCCAAATTGCGTGAAAATGTAATCACATGTCAGTTCTAGTATAATATATTTGTCCAATGGATACCTGTTTATCAGCTGCATTTCTCCTTGGTGTAGCAATTTTAATGGCCAGTGGTGTAACTGGGATACGACGAGGGAGAGCTCTAAGAAAATCGGGTCATTTGCTTCGCTAGCAGAATGTTGAGCGATTCTGAGAGGAGATACGGGGAAACTGAGGAGTTATTGGCTGTTGTCTGGAGTATGCACACGTTCCAGCAGCACCTACTGTATCATCGAGTAAATGGCAGTGACAGATCACCAAGAGCTAACGTTCCTGAACACCTGCGGACACATGAACAGTAACCACTTACGCTGGGCGTTAGCCCTTAAGGAATTTCTGTACACTGTCCAATATGCGTCTGGCAAAGACAACGTTGTAGCAAACGCCTTGTCACCTCTGCCACTCGGGATACCTGATGGCGATCTTGACCACCTTCAAAGTACGGAGAGAGACGTTAATCCAACTAAACATGAAAGCGAGATGTAGAGATGTGACAACTCCAGCACATGACCCTCCACCAGCCCTTGACGCAAAATTGCAGAAGATTTAAAACGAAATACTAGAAGGTCGAGTAAACGACTCTATGGTCACGTTTCATAGAGCGCTGGACGAAATGATATATGGAAACTGCGCATAACACAGCGGATGGTGGCTAACTTAACAATGTGAACCCACCTGCTATTTGGACACTACAACGCAGTAGTGGGACAAGGTTCATTCTGCCCCACTTTCCATTGTTGCCAAATTTACTCAAGATGGTGGCGATGACGTCATTCAAGATGGCGGTATGTAGACTTGGCAACAGTGCATGGCGTCATCCAAGATGGCGTATTTTGGCGGGAAAATAGGCCAATTATGCTACGTCCACTAATCTAACCACTCGAGAAAAAGTTTGAATTTTGGCGGGAAAATAGGCCAATTGTGCTATGTCCACTAACCTAAGCCTCCAGAAGAAAAAATGGCGGGAATTTTGAATTCCAACAGGATAATGGCGGGCTTCTCATTATTATTTATTATCATTTATTATTATTTATGTTCATTTAATATTATTTATTATTATTTTTGTTCATTTATTATCATTTATTATTATTTATGTACGTTTATTATCATTTATTATTATTTGTGTTCATTTATTATTATTTATTATTATTATTGGCCTACCTCCATTAACATAGAAAATCGCCCCAAGTTCAATCAGTTATTATTATTTATTCAATACGCCTGATTCTGGCGGGGAGAAAGCCAATTCCGTTACAACCATAACAAAAAATCGGTCAGAAGTTCAAATTTCAACACGATAATCGGTCACACATACGAAATAGTCCACCTCATCCTACCAAGTTTTAATTTTTTTGGAGTCACTTTTGTTTCAGTCGTAAGCTATGAAAATTGCATCAAATAATAAACTGCACTTCCACTAATCTAAGTCATCTCCTGTGAATTCATGGGAAAAGGACTGAAGTCTTTATTTCAAACAGTACAGTGATCACTTGTTCTCCAACATACTTAGCACACATCTTCGAGATCGCAGCAGCATCCACCGTGCTCACTACGATGTCCGGAGTCCAACTGTGTAGTGATGGGGAGCTCGCGAATGAGTCGTTCAAATGAACGCTTCACTCCAGTGAAGTGTGAACTAACCACTCAATTTCAATGAACTGGTACTTCAAACTCTTCACAGATAACACACTCCACACTTTTTTCTAGTTCACTCACTCTCTTCCCCTCTCCCTCATCCCATTACATCGGCGCTACGTCACTCATTCTCCCCTCTACTGCCAGTCGACGAATCGCGCTGCGTTTGTGGGAAACGATACGTTTGCGATGGGTTGTGGATGTGAGGGGCGAGGGGAAGGCAGCGTCAGCTGCTTCCTGCAGTGCTGACATCATTACCCGTGACTATTTGTGCAGTTCAGTTATTCTTCGCGTCTACCAGTAGCCTACCGTTGGCAGCGCTTGCGGACAAATGAATATTACAGATACAAATGAAGAGGCTGGCTGTGTGAGCACGCACAGCCAACATGAAAATAAAAGGTTTGTTAATAACACTCAAAGAGGGATTTTATCTGAAATCGTGCTAATGACTACAGGTGACAGTTTACGTTTTGAATCTGGAGGGTTATTATTCTCAACAAAAATAAAATCTACAGGAAAACTTCTGAATCATTACTTAACGTAGATATATAGACTTTGTGACAGTGGTAGACATACTCATTCTATTTTGGATTAAATTTTAAAAGGAACATAAAATTGGACTGCATTTCGTTGGTAGCCATAGTTTTCAGTCCATGAATACAACAAATAATGTTTCACTTGGCAGATAAAGACTTTTTTGGGCGCTTCATGAGAAAATGTCGAGTAAAATTAAATGTAATACCTTCTTTATATGTGACAGGCTTCTCTGTTTATCTTTCCTTTGTCCCCTTCGACCATGCTCTATTTAAGTTAGCTCAGACTCTGTAAGAGTGTAAAACGTTGCGTGCACGTTAGTGCATAGTTCGGCCATCTGTTGGTAAAATTATGAAGTATTACGAAGCTTTATTGTACGAGCGAGGCGAAGCGAGCGTAGCCGCGGCGAACTGGGCAACTTCGCCAGGCTTCCGTACTTCATGAATGAACTACTTCATTTGAACGCTTCACGGCAAAGAGTGAAATGAATGAAGTAGTTCACGGGAATGAACGAGTTCGACCCATCTCTACAACTGTGTGTTAGTTCGTATCTCAGCCACCCAAGGACGTCGCCGTGACGTCATTTAAGATGGCGGCAAGAAAGCCAATTGGGCCACGTCCACCAAGTTCGAATCTTCGTGGTCACTTATGCTTCCGTCGCTACATTATTAAAATCTCGTCACTTGTACTATGCTAAGTCACCAGGTGGGGAAATGACTCTTTATTTCAGGCATTACGGTCATGCAGGTGTGTCCCCTACTGACTTCGCGATGCTCACACGACGAACTCCAGAGCGCAGCTGACGTACGCGCGACTGGCTGAGCCCGCGCCGTGCCCCGCCTGTCGGCGGGCTTGCACAGCCCCTGGCGTGATACGTTCCACCCCAATTTTTTTTTTTCTGAACAGGTTCGAACCTGCCGATACCTACCTCACACAACCGCCCGAGATGTTTGGAAAGTTCTATCACGTGACACGCTAAAAGTTATATCGGTCCTAAAGTTCGGAAATTCCCAGCACCGACGGACAGGAACCGACACGCTTGCTTTGTCCAAACCACTCTCACGCCACATACTGCGCCACCAGCAAGTGTGATGGAGCACAGAGGACGCTCTCATCCCCATAAACTTTGGAATTCCATACCGATAGACAGGAACCGACACGCTCGAACTGGAATGTTCGCTACCGAGTTGGAAACTTCCTTGACGTCACAACGCGCGATCGACCACGTGGCTGTATTGGACAAAGAATGCTCTCACTAAGTTAACTGATCACCTGATTCTCATTATTCACCCTACATGCTTCGATTACCTAATCCAAGATCTTCGCGAAAACACACACGTTCGCGTGAACCGTCGCTCCCGCCAAGATACGTACCTCTGCAAGTCAATTTAAACTCTCAACTCGAATCAAAACAAAACAAAAAATAACAAGTCAATATCATGTGCACATGCGGGAGCCATCGCACGCTCCTAGCAAACTTCTCAACTCACATACTTATCAACTCACTCAAATTCTATATTGTCCCACAGATACTTAACCTTACCTTTATTCATTCAAAATACATTCGCTCCCTACCATAAACTCCTTGCCAATAAAACTAGCTAACAATATTCATCTCCAAAAACATTTCCTTCACCAACATTCATAATACCATAAACCTCTAATTACGTCTTTATAACATACTTTTAAATAATACTAATAATAATAAATCATTCATCCTAACATGCACATGATTATCTCACTGTCATCCTGTCTCTATTCTAAATAAGATCTTCACTCATACTATGAATTATTTCTCTATAATTTTATGAATTATAAAATGCTCAGCCCTCTACTATGTCTACTATGTTTTGTTAAAATGAAGCAAGTTAACAACACCCAGGAGTCTGCTGCTAAGTATATAATTTTTATTTTTCATTATCATTTTTCCTTCATATCTTATCTATTCTTCTTATTAATTATATATCTCATTGTTATAGCTGAACTCGCGGACTTTATCGTCGAGTCTGAGGAGTGGGCTGGAGTCCAACAGGCCCCTGTGCTCCAGCCACAGCCGGAATTGCCTTGTGACTATAATATTTAATATGCTACTCATTTATATTAACCATTTAAAAAAATTATTTTCTTATTTCATGACTCTTTTTTTGTTTTTTCTTTCTAGATCACTTAAGGCAATTCCAGCTCGAGTTCGAAGCAGAGCTCGGGGCTGTCCCATGTAGCCCCATACATAATTGCGTTCAGCCCCCAGCTCCAAAACACCGCCACTCACGTGAGTATACTGAAAAATAAATCGTCTTTCACTCTGTCTATCCTTTTTCTTTTTTCAAAATAACTGAAATTTTTATCTTGTACTGTTACAGCAAGCGCGATTGATGATCTTATGGCCGTTGATCGTGAGATCGAGGCCATTTAGTGGCAAATAGAACAACAACAACAACAGTTCACTCGTAAGTTTTATTTTTAAAAAAATACCTATCCCTAATAATAATAATAATAATAATATACTTATTTCTTTTTCTCTAACAATCCTATTTATAAAATATCTTGTTTGTTTGTTCTAGATAATTATACACAATTAATAGACGATGGGTTCGATGAGTTTTTTGAGGGGGCAGTAGACTGCCCCGATGAATTGTTCACGCCTTGAAGTCAGTGCCAAAAAGGTAATTAGTCCCTCTCCTTATAACCATGTTCGTGATCGTTAGAATCCATGTACGTATACAATGTACTTAATTACTTTATCTCTACAGAGATCGACTCACAGCACGCTGTTGCTCGCGTGCCTGTCACGGCGGCTAAACCGGCAGCTCAGCAGCGCCCCCGGAGACGTGCATCACCGGTCAAACGCCCCTGGTCGCCGCACGCGAAGCAGCCGCCTCTGTCAAGGCCACCGAAGCCGTGCCCGACCGATCGCGCGCTGGGACTCCCCCCCCCCCCCAACTCCCCCCCCCCGCCAGGCTACCACGTGCGTCAGCCGCCGTCACGGACCCCGCCCATGGCTGCTCACACTGGGGCACGCGCACTGCCCCCTCACCATCGTACGAGGTACGCCACGCCTCGCCTAGTTACAGCAATAGTATTAGTGATCATGCTGTGGCTAGTGGCAGTTCTCTAACCCGCCCTTTTAGCCAAGTAGATCAGGCCGGTGACACCCTACCGCAGTTACAGTACTCGGCGATTGCTGACGCCTTTGAGGAGCGAATCTCCGTCACTAGGATCGAAAACCCGGCAGGGGGGTACCGCGATCCTGTTGGATTTTTAAACGCGTGCCTCCCTGTCCTGGAAACCGAACTCCTCAAGGTAGTCGATAATCCGCGTTATCCCGCCGTTAAGTGCAGTGCTGTGCTCTGCATTGAGTTATCGCACCCCCCCCCCCCCCCCTAGATCAGTCTGGTGACGGAGAGACCAGCATTCATTATCTTTGGGGGGATAATCGCGTGCCGGCCGTTGTGGCCGAGCGGTTCTAGGCGCTGCAGTCTGGCAGTCTGGAACCGCGCTACGGTCGCAGGTTCGAATCCTGCCTCGGGCATGGATGTGTGTGATGTCCTTAGGTTAGTTAGGTTTAAGTAGTTCTAAGTTCTAGGGGACTGATGACCTCAGATGTTTAGTCCCATAGTGCTCAGAGCCATTTTGATAATCGCGTGATAACGCGGAGCACGTCAATTGCCGAGTGGTTTCGTAATTCCGCCTTGAGTGTCATATTGGGCCGGTTTTCCGAGATGGAAGTCAACGGCTCTGCTAAGGCACTCAGCCGAATTCTACACCTGGATGTCCATATTCATGTCCACGATCCGTTAAATGGAGGGTCCAGCTACATCAAGCTCCCTAAAGATATAGCTAATAAGCATGCATGCTTTAATGTCCAAAATACAAAAGATCAGGCTTGTTTTGCATGGTCAATCCTGGCTTGTGGGAGGAATTACGATAGAAGAGATCGTCCTGAACGTCCGAGTACATACCATGTAGGCGATAATATTCATTCAAGTTATAACTTCAATGGTATTGAGTTCCCCGTCAAGATCCAGGACATACTTAAATTCGAGGCACAAAATACCGGAATATCGGTACACGTTTATGGCCCGGAGAAGAAAAGCAAGTCAGACGAGCAAGACAAGTATATCGTAGTCGGCCGCCTCCATTTCTCAAAATTTGCCGACGAACGTGAGCTGCATGTAAATATGCTTCTCTTTTCTGAAGGTGACAATTATCACTATGTCTGGATCAAGGACATGTCCCGACTCCTTTCCTCCCAACTATTAGCTAAACATAATGTAAAACATATTTGCCCGCATCTCGTGGTCGTGCGGTAGCGTTCTCGCTTCCCACGCCCGGGTTCCCGGGTTCGATTCCCGGCGGGGTCAGGGATTTTCTCTACCTCGTGATGGCTGGGTGTTGTGTGCTGTCCTTAGGTTAGTTAGGTTTAAGTAGTTCTAAGTTCTAGGGGACTTATGACCACAGCAGTTGAGTCCCATAGTGCTCAGAGCCATTTGAACCATTTTGAACCATATTTGTATAAGGCGCCTCAGTTATTTCTCATTTGAACAGTTATTAGCTACGCATCTACTAGAATGTAGCTCCAAGGATGCAGTACGTCTTATTATGCCTACCCAGGAAAACAGATTCATAAAGTTTAGGAATGCTCACCGCCAGGAGCAATGTCCGTTTGTTATGTACGCCGACTTTGAGTGCCTCTTCGCTCCTGTGAGCCGATGTGAGGGTGACCTTACGACCTCCCACACCACCTTTACAGAAAAACACGTGCCGTATGCGGCAGCGTACCAACTTGTATCGTCATATGACACCAACCTTAACCGATACAAATCTTACATCGGGGATAATCCCTCAATTTGGTTGCTCTCTGAGCTTGAAAAATTTTCACTGGAAGTTGACAAGCTGTACAGCGGCAACTTTCCAATGACCAAATCGAAGGAGAATGAAGATTTGTATAATAACGCCACCGAGTGTCATATTTGTGGGCTGCCGTTGGACAGAAAAGCGGAAACTCCTCGTAGGGACCACTGTCACCTTACAGGGAAATTCCGTGGCGCTGCTCACAATGCGTGCAATTTGAAGTACCAATTACCTAGGCACATACTGGTTTTCCTTCATAATTTAAGTGGGTATGATGCTGATTTTCTAGTTGAACACTTGGCAGATTTCGGTTTGGAGAAAGAGCAGGTGAGTGTTCTACCTGAGAGTGCCGAGAAGTATATATCATTCTCCAAACAAATGCGCCAAGAATTACGCTGCGGTTCCTCGATACCTTACGTTTTATGCAGGCACCACTACGGAAACTTGTTGAAACTCTACCTCCGGCGGATATGCATATCACTCAAGCTGCATTTCCCGACGAGGAAAAGTTTCAACTTGTGACTAGGAAAGGGGTTTTCCCATACAAGTATGTGAATAGTATGGCCAAACTCGACGAAACCAGGCTACCCGACAGCCGGCCGGAGTGGCCATGCCGTTCTAGCACTACAGTCTGGAACCGCGCGACCGCTACGGTCGCAGGTTCGAATCCCGCCTCGGGCATGGATGTGTGTGATGTCCTTAGGTTAGTCAGGTTTAAGTAGTCCTAAGTTCTAGGGGACTGATGACCTAAGAAGTTAAGTTCCATAGTGCTCAGAGCCATTTGAACCATTTTTAGCTACCCGACATAACTGCATTCTCCAGCAACCTCAAAGACGACACCATAACAAATGCAGAGTATGAGCATGCCGTGAATGTCTGGTGGGAATTCAATATTTCTAATAGGCGAGTACGCAGGTCTTTACATGGACACAGACGTGCGCTTGCTTGCGGACGTTTTCGAGAACTTCCGGAGTCTATGTATGACCACATATTCTTTGGACCCTGCCTTTTATTACACGGCACCTGGGTTGTCTTGGGATGCGATGCTCAAGAAAACGAAGTGCAGTATTATTGACCGATCCTGACATGCTTCTTTCCTTTGAGTGAGGGATCCGTGGGGGGCTCTGCCAATGTATTCATAGACACGCGAAAGCAAATAATCCACGGATGGGCGGCAGGTTTAACGCATCCCTTGATTCAAGTTATATATTGTATGTCGATGTGAATAACTTATACGGGTACGCTATGATGCAATGGCTGCCGATTGGCGAGTTTACGAGGCTGTCCGAAGATGAATGCAAGGGATTAGGTGGGAAAATCAGGGGGGGGGGGGGGCGTATGCCCGCCGATTCTGATGTAGAGTATGTTGTGGAGGCAGAACTCACAAACCCTATTAGTTTGCATGACGCGCATGCCGATTTGCCGCTGTGTCCAGAGCAACTAGTTCTGCTAGGAGGTTCCACACCGAAACTGATGACAACGCTGCTTGAAGGAGTATTTTGATCTGAATACGAGACAGAGAACTTCTGCGTCGTGTGACTTTGAGAAAGATTTTGATAAATTAATGAATAATTAAATTTTCGATAAAACTATGTAGAATTTGAGGGAACGGTGTGAAATTTTTATTAGAACGGAATGGGATGGGCGTTATGGCGTAAGCAAATGCATTGCCAGACCAAATTTTAAACGAGTCACCATTTTCAATAAGAACTTAGTTGCTGTGGAGATGGCTAAAACTGCAGTAGAGTTTACTAAACCTATCTATGTGGGGATGTGCATAATAGACCTCTCTAAACTCCACATGTACCGCTCTCATTCTATTGGAATGTTTAGACCAAGTTACTTGAATGAAATTGTATTTTCAATTGGTCTTTGTAGTGGAAAATGTTTTAGAGCCACTAACTTGAAGTAAAAATACGCTTGCCATTAGTTAAAAAAAAGTCTCTCCCGTGGAACTTCAGTAGCTATACTATTATTTATCGTGTTGGGGTTGGGTTGTTTGGGGAAGACCAGACAGCGAGGTCATCGGTCTCATTGGATTAGGGACGGACGGGGAAGGAAGTCGGCCGTGCCCTTTCAAAGGAACCATCCCGGCATTTGCCTGGAGCGATTTAGGGAAATCACGGAAAACCTAAATCAGGATGGCCGGACGCGGGATTGAACCGTCGTCCTCCCGAATGCGAGTCCAGTGTGCTAACCACTGCGCCACCTCGCTCGGTCGTACCGTGTAAGATACTGTAATTAGCTTGTCATACCTCTGCTTTTGTTGTAATAAATATATATAGTTATCTCAGCACACTGCTTATGAATAATGTAAAACACGTATCTTCAAAAAAGCAGAAATTTCATTTTTTACGTGAACAGAAATAATGTATCTATAAACTCATATAATGTACTGATATGATTGTACTGATATTTTGCAAACACTGTAAAAAAATTCTGAATTCGAAAATAAACCAACTTGTTTTATTGTAAAACAAAATTTGTGATGTTCTTATTATTTCACCCTCAATCATCATCATCCTTTTTTATTAAAAAAATGATAAATATATACAAAACGCTGATAGTTCACAGTACACTACAGAGAGAGAGGTATAATGTTTTTACTGCTTTAAAGACAGAAATGAATGATGAATAACGAGTCCTGGACTTCGTCCGTCGGTCGCAAACAGACCGCAGCACTTTCTTTGTGGTCCTGTCACTTTAAACGGCAGACGTCAGACGAAGTGAACCCTACCACTTTCCCTCTTTCAGGTCCTGTCACTTTCATAGCCGAGCAGGCGAGGTAGAAGCAGGTAAACTGGCTCAGACAGCTCCAGTGGAATGCGCTTCAAGCACAGTATCACCAATAAACTTACTTCTATGGATGTAGGTGTCACAAAAAGAAAACAACAAGAATTATTATGGAAAAAAATTATTTATTTATTTGTGAGTCATTTTAAAAGTAATTTTACATTTTCACATGCAGACACAAAACTATTTTTTTCTTCTTCACACGTTCGCTGTCTAAATTGATGGATAAGTGGACAATCGTAGTATTCCAGGTTCTGTATAGCCGCATATTTGAAGATTCGACGCAGCCAGCTAATCATCTCATCGCCTTTAACGTAGACTATTGTCTCCTTGTGATCAAATTCTCTCAACACTTGAAGCAAATGTTTATAAGAGATGCCAGGGTCATCCCAATTAATCCTGTGATAGAATCTTGTTAGCCACATCGCGCTTCTGACTGTCTTATTGCACTTGATGTCTTTCAATGGTTTCGGCGATTCAACTCTTGATGCAAATGTTCCTATTACTCCATCACTTTGCCTGAATGCTATTAATGCACAGTCATTAATTATGAATCGCCTGCACTCATCATAGTAAAATCCTAGAACGTCAGCTACGATCCTCACACCTTCAGGTAACATCGTGATCTACGCTAGAGTTAGCAGAGTGCGTATTAATTTATACAACTCGTTGCACTACACCAGTGAGCGGACAGTAGTTAACGAGACGGTCATGCAGAACGAGAGCATATGCCGAAGTCTGATCAGGGAAGTTTGCTGAAGATTCAAATTCAATCCGTACATCTACAGGTCCTGATTTAATTATCTCATTCTGTTTTGAACAGTCAATCACGATTATTGGCGCTAGCTTCTTGAAACTCTGTAGGCTGAGTAGGCATCCTTCATTATCAACACCTTCGTAGTAAGATGCTCGGAATCTCGCATACATGTGAAATGCCAGACTGTATACATTGCTGTCCCACTGTAGATGTAGATTCTCATATGGGTAGTATTCTGAATTCAAGTAGACTCTGCCGTTAGTTAACTTGCAGTGGTCAAATTCAGTTGAGTCCTTTGATACATTAGCAGGCCTTTGAGTTTGAAATGCGAGTATGATGAATCGAGGTGCTTCCAACTGAACTAATGTTTTAATAGCCCAAATATGTGTGGACGCTGTAGGTAGGACTGGATATTTAAAAAGCTCCTATGATCGGAAAGATAGTGGTAGGTAGGTGCCAGCATTCAGAACTTTTAAGAGCTTCAAGCGCTCCTCGTCGGCAACGCTGATGTGAGGCATTTTCCATGATATGCTATTAATCTTGATTTGAACATTCTCTGCAGCTGTTTGAGAGAATGAATTTGCGTCACTTGCACTTCTCACCAAAATAAGTTCATGTTCAGCATTGATAATTATTCGCTGCATATCCTCAAAATAACCCATAAGCATTTTTAGTAGCACGCACGCGGTAAATCGGCTTTGTCCACCCTCCCCATCCGCTGCATCTATGAAGCACCCGGCATTTTCCAAACTGTTTGAATCAGAGGGTGAGGCTGAAACGTACGTCTTAAGGGCTGATGTAATACCTACATTGCGTGTGCGGTCGATTTCGTTTCCGTAGAGTACATAACGTATCTCCTGAAACAGGAATGCTACGGCATTTAGAGTAAGCTTCGAGAGCGCTATGGCAGCCCCATCAGCTTTCTTAAATGTGTAGTCCAGATAGAGGAAGCTCTTGCTAGGCAGTGTTACCGCGTCCTGATGCTGGGTAACAATCCTAATTCCATAATTTTGTTAAATGTTCTTGAAGTGTAGGGTTTGTGTAAGTGGTATTCATGACGAATAATTCGGTCGTCATACACTACAGACTGAGTTACGTGAAACGACGTCATTCTGCGGTTTTAAACCTGCTGAAATGAGGAATTAAGACGTGTTATCACCTCCCCCTTCCGCGTTGCACTGACAGGTTGTGAGCCTGGTGTGCTAGCTTTATACCTTATTCCAATCTCGCCTTAAATGCAGGCGTACAATGATCTCTTCTCCTCTAAAGTTAACAAGCTGATTATTCTGGTCCACAATACGCAGTTCAAGGTAGTCCAGTGTCTGAACAGTCACCGGGAGATATGTAGCGTTATACCCTGTGCCCAATGTAGAAAAGAATCCGTAAATTGAGTGAATCAATTTATCGTTCAGGTATGAGTTTGTGGCAATATTACACTCAATGTGGATTTTACTCACTGGGAGTGTATCTACAGCATGATCTGATGCGTAAAATTTATTTGCGTCCTTCACCAAAACACGATCCTTCGCAAAATCTAGCAGTGGACCAGTTGAATGTCTCTGTGTAAAGTCGATCGTAGCATTCTCTATCCGTATTTCAGATTTAAGAGTATTAATGTTTGCCCGTAGTTCAATACATTTCCTGACTGTTCTAAGAGTTCGTTTAAATCATCAATATCGTAGGCACCAGGTTGTATTTGCAGAATCTCCTTCCGGCCGTCAATTTCAAGATGTAGTTTATTGTTGCTCTGTGTGATATTTGGCATGCTGTTATACGTCCCTAGATCAATCTGTGCAATACTCCAGTCCCCTGCACTTACATCAATCGGCGGAAAGAAATTTGCGCGTAATACTGATCCTCGCTCTTTTAAAATCAGAGTGTACGACATTGCATCTAAACATCAAATGATGGTCATGTGTTCAATGAGAGCTCTTTTATATATCGCGCACATGATCTGACGATGACACATTCTAGGGGGGGTTTCGCTGTCGCTGTGATGAGGAACGTAACACAGAGATGACCACACAGATATGTGTTAAGGTCCTGATATCGCCGGAAATTGTAGAAGACGCGTCTTTCGCTGGTGAAGTAGCGTTGTAATTCTTCAGGCGGCTCTAAATCGCCGAATGAATCGAAATACTGAACTGTATTTGGACTTTTCTTAACATACGCAACCCAATGGGTCCCTTGACCCCCAGCAACATCTAAATTTACAATCCCTCACTCATTAGTCCGCCACATGGTCTTCGGTAATGTATTCCTCATAAAGACGCCGCGGAATCCTCGAATGTGAAGTTTTTCTTTAAGAATTTTAACTAGATTTTATTCGTGAGCGCTCGGTCGGGCAGGATAACTAACGGACTTTTTTTTATTTATTTATGAAGAGACCTAGTCCTTTCCTGTATCGTTTCAAGTAGAGGCCTTTTCCGATAGCTGCTGCCTCCATAGCGCGATTATGTCTTCTCTCTTCCTCTAGTTGGGCTCGTGCATTCTGTGCGTTTTTGACCGTTTTGGCGACAGCTGCGGCCCCGCCTGTGAGTGAACCTTTAGCGGACAGGGCTGCAAGGGCTGGAACGAGGAACGAGATAATTCCGCCCAAAGTCTTTGATAGTGGTAGGACCCTAGGTGGTTTAATTGAAGTCTTGTTTTTCTTCTTGTTCCCACCAATCAACACACGTTTAGCTGCAGACATCGAAGTGAGAATATAGTTTTTCAAACAACCAGATTTGTTGTTCTTCTTCTTCTTGTTATTCTTCGCTCACAAAGCTGTTCGCGCTGCTTTCATAATTCGTTTGCAATTCATCACACCCAAGCCCAACTTAATTTTTCCACGCATGGTTTTATCAACCACAAATGCAGCAACGCGTTGGCCTATTCCGAGATCTTTTCTTCGCTTTATTTGCTTGGCTTTATCTGCTAATATCCGGTCGGCGACGTGGCGTGCTGGGAGATCGTTATTTGCTGCGTATGCGAGGTCGTGCTAAGTCAGGTTTCGTCTAGTAGGTCAATACCTTTATCACTTCGTGCCAGGCGCTTCTGAAGCTTTGTTCCAGGCCCACAGAAGTTATATCCGGGAATGTGAAATTCAACAGGCAACTTGTCAAGAACACTGTAAGTAGGCTGTTTAGGTTTTTTTATTGGTAACGCCACCTTTGTATAAAAATCACTGGCTGTGCTGTGTGCAGTCTGTGGCTAGTTTGCATTGTTGTCTGCCATTGTAGTGTTGGGCAGCGGCAGCCGGATGTGAACAGCGCGTAGCGTTGCGCAGTTGGAGGTGAGCCGCCAGCAGTGGTGGATGTGGGGAGAGAGATGGCGGAGTTTTGTAATTTGTCATGAACTGCTATACATATTATGACTATTAAGGTAAATACATTGTTTGTTCTCTATTAATATCTTTCATTTGCTAACTATCCCTATCAGTAGTTAGTGCCTTCCGTAGTTTGAATCTTTTATTTAGCTGGCAGTAGTGGCGCTCGCTGTATTGCAGTAGTTCGAGTAATGAAGATTTTTGTGAGGTAAGTGATTTCTGAAAGGTATAGTTTAATGTTAGTCAGGGCCATTCTTTTGTAGGGATTTTCGAAAGTCAGATTGCGTTGCGCTAAAAATATTGTGTGTCAGTTTAAGCACAGTCGTGTATAATTGTTCAAAAGGGGACGTTTCATATGTCGACCCTTAGCCGAGGATACCTCACTGGAATCTTCTGATTTTTTCCTTGTAGTTTGTGTAATTAGTGTAGCTTTTGTTTATTGCTAGCGAGTAATTATAGAGAGAATTTCCTTTGTAGTTGTAGTTTTTCATTGTTGTACAGTAAAACAGTTGTGGCATGCATGTAGATTTGCAGCAAGTATTTCGCAGCTGCGCTTGCAATTAACTAGATATTATTTTCAGTGCTATGTTAATGTGTTCCCCTATTTTTGCTCTTCAAATTGTGTTTTTCTGTGTTGTCGTGTGAAATAGTGTGACAATAATGGCGTGTGAAAAACGTAACACTAGGCTCCAAAGTAAACTGCGAAATGACAGCGAAGACGAAAGCAGTGTGTTAGCGCCACTGTGTAATGAATTAACTAATGTTCAACATAGTAACTTGGTAATTGTGCATAGGGAAATGGAGCGGGCGGCAAACAACGGCGCAGGCAGTGAAACAATTTGTAAAATTTTTTGTGGGGAGCATGGGGGCTATGTAAGTAGGCTGTTTAGGTTTTTTTATTGGTAACGCCACCTTTGTATAAAAATCACTGGCTGTGCTGTGTGCAGTCTGTGGCTAGTTTGCATTGTTGTCTGCCATTGTAGTGTTGGGCAGCGGCAGCTGGATGTGAACAGCGCGTAGCGTTGCGCAGTTGGAGGTAAGCCGCCAGCAGTGGTGGATGTGGGGAGAGAGATGGCGGAGTTTTGTAATTTGTCATGAACTGCTATATATATTATGACTATTAAGGTAAATACATTGTTTGTTCTCTATTAATATCTTTCATTTGCTAACTATCCCTATCAGTAGTTAGTGCCTTCCGTAGTTTGAATCTTTTATTTAGCTGGCAGTAGTGGCGCTCGCTGTATTGCAGTAGTTCGAGTAATGAAGATTTTTGTGAGGTAAGTGATTTCTGAAAGGTATAGTTTAATGTTAGTCAGGGCCATTCTTTTGTAGGGATTTTCGAAAGTCAGATTGCGTTGCGCTAAAAATATTGTGTGTCAGTTGAAGCACAGTCGTGTATAATTGTTCAAAAGGGGACGTTTCAACACTACCTCCACCTCTTATGATGTGCCTCCTATCGTGCATGGTACGCTACTGAGGAGATAGAGGTCTCCTCTCCCTGTTATATACTAACTTGGAAGCTTCGATCCAACTGTTTTCTGATGATGTAAATCCTAGCCATTCAACCAGCGCTCTATTCCCACGACGTCTTATCACGCGCTCAATGAGAAATACATCTGGTTCAGAACTCTTCTGCAATTCCTTTGTGTAAAGCATCCTGCAATTTCTTCGCCCTTGCCGTCCTTTAAGATATATGACCTAGGGTTGGTTCGCTGCACTTTGAATACTGTGAATATCTCAGCCGACCAATTTGGTAAGTATGATTTCTCTTGTGTTTTGAAATACGTACTAAGTCGTCTATATTGAACCTCTGTTGGCGAGGGTCGAGCATTTTAATCCGGATATATACTGTGTCCATGATCGAATTATCGCGAACATCGATCGGTCTTATTGTTATTGTACTATGTTTGGTTCTATTATACTTTGCAATTATCTGTGGGAGGATATCTACCCACTTGTATGAACTGCGAAGATTAAACTGCATCCACATTTGAGCTTTGACTGTTCTGTTCAACCGCTCGACGATACTAGCTTTAAGGTGGGTAAACGTGGAGTAGTGGTGTATGCCATACCGCTCCATCACAGTCTTGAAATGTTCATTGTAAAACTCGCCACCGTGATCGGTTTGAAGATTGGCCGGGCATCGATTCGTTCCTGTATGCAGCAAACGCTCAAACACCACAGCAACATCTGTACCGGTTTTCGTTTTCACAGGTAATGCCCATGCGAATTTAGAGTATGTATCAATAACCATTAAAATGTATTTCGATCCATTATTATGAGGTGACTATCGATTCATATCTACAAGATCAGCTTGCCACAGGTCATCCAGCCCTTTAATCATGACATGCCTACGAGGGTATGTTTTGCGTGCTGGCTTGTGCAGTTCTCGAACCACGGTCTCCATACTTATTCGATGATACCTCTCTCTTGAAGCTCGGAGATTATGGATACAACCTCATTCTAATGAGCTGTATTGCCCGCAGCAGCCGAAGCTGTCAACAGTCTAAGTTCAAAAATGGTTGAAATGGCTCTGAGCACTATGGGACTTAACTGCTGAGCTAGAACTTAGAACTACTTAAACCTAACTAACCTAAGGACATCACACAACACCCAGTCATAACGAGGCAAAGAAAATCCCTGACCCCGCCAGGAATCGAACCCGTGAACTCGGGCGCGGGAAGCGAGAACGCTATCGCACGACCACGAGCTGCGGACAACAGTCTAAGTCCGTCTATTAGTTCACCTGGGTCATCGTAATATATATACTGAGGGGGTTGATTGCTCACTCCTTTATGCTGAAAGTCTACACCCTCACCGACGCTTTTAGCTTGCTCATTGAGTAAAGGTTGTATAATGGTAGTGTATTTAGAGTTTTGGGGCTTTTTCAGTGTTCCGTCAGGATTTTTATACAGATCAGTCAAGTATTTCCTGATAGAATTTGTGATCATCGGCAGAGTATATTAAGTTTTTTGATGGCCTTAGGAAGATTAGGTTCATTAAGCCAGGTGTTCTTTTAAACTCTGTATCCCCGGCGCGTATTGTGCTATCGGATAAAGTTATAGTTTGAGAGCCTAGCATGTACGGTCTCGCCCTGCTGACACCAAATGTTCTATCTTAACGGTCGGATACTGAATTCTGCGATTGGATCATTATTATGCAAAGTTATCTTGGTGATAGATTTGGTAACAGGTTTAAAAGTTTCGTTTAGTGTTTGCTCACGATCTATATGCCCCAACTTCAGCAAACGTAATTTCTCTCGAACCGCTTTGCGCGCTTGAATGACTTTATGCTTTGTCGACACCTCAAAGGATACTAATCAGAGCTCTGAATATCACGTGGTTCTATATGTGCTTTGTTGTACTTCTTTTTTCCTTCACCACCTTCTTCAATAACAACGGCTTCGGCTTCTATCTTGCCCTCAATTGCGCTAATTCTGCTCTCTATCCGGTTTTGGTTAATGGCAAGAATTTTCTGGGTGTCATTTAATTCCCTCGTAACTTTAACTAGTCTGGACTCAAGATTTTTAAATTTGATGTCAGTGTTCATTCGGGCATTCTGTCTTTGCTCACCTAATCTCTCAGACTGAGCGTCCGCCATTCGTGCGAATTTGTCCATGGTGAAGTGTTAACTGATGGGATAAGCTATTTTCGTACGTTTATATATAAATGTAAGAAAGTCTTGGAAGTTCCGGCTATACTTACCGTCATTCAGTTTACGGGTTTTATCAATAACGAGAAAGCCATATTGTGAGTGGTTCCAACAATCAGAACATATCTTTACAAATTCATTGTATGACATGTCAGTCCCCACGTGAGCATGGTAGATGTGCTTTAAATTGAGATTGTCTTGTTTGAAGGCTATAATGAGGTTGGCGTTATCCCTCACCAACTCTTTTGGGATCCTGGAATATGTCTGACTCAGATAAAATACATCAACACCCATATGACGGCCAAAGCAGAAATATTTACGGATTTGATCCTGCTTTTCAACAGCCACATCGTCAAATATGAAAACGATGTTAAGCTTCACCTGTTCTGGTGGGGGGATGTCGTCGCTTTCACTGAAGGCTCTGTACGTTACACCATCTACTCCATCTAATAATTTCTTTAGTAACTGGTACTTGGGTTGAAAGAGTGTTTTGGAGAAGACGAAAAGGTGCTCGAAGCGGACTCTGTCTATGTGCGTTAACAGAGCCATGAGGACATTTCTCTTACCACAGTTGGATGGACCTACAATTATAGCTCGTATGCTGTCTGGAAGGAGTGCTCGATTCTTGTTGGTCTTCTGGTCTTGGTCATCATCACAGGACCAGTCACCTACAACAAAGTCCTTGCGGCGAGGGTGTTTCACCCAGCCCACCATGATACCTACTGTGCTAGGTCCAGGCATTCAATATGCTTTTATATGTATATGGTGAACAACATGTATGTGTGTAGCCCTTATAGCGCAGTCATCTTACCAGCTGAGCTACAACGGCTACACAATATAATGAACTAAAAGCGATGTATTTGAAGGTTGTCATGTAAATTAATGTAGGTGACATTTTCTCTTGAGAAATAAAAACACAAGCACTATTTTAAGATTATAAATATATTTATTTATAAAAAAGATTTACAAATAAGATCAGAATGAGAAAAAATGAGTAGATTCTTTTTTAAGCGGTGCAGCAGAAGTACAGTATTTGGAAAATAGCTGCTTCTTGTATGCTTGAAATTCAGCACGTATATCTCGTAATGTTAGCGGTGAATTACAATAGTCTTGTATTCCATCAGTAAATTTGAGTTTGACATTTTCAACACTTATTCAAGGAATAGCACAAGACTTCGGCACTGGTGTTATACACATACCGAAACAATGTACTATATCATCTATGTGGATGCTAGACGTGTGAAGCCAGTTAATGATGTTGGTGTATACTGCCTTAACATATGGCCACCATCTATTTAGTCCCCCTATCATACTAGTTAGAACCTAGAGTTATCAACAGTGGCGTGATGCATGAAAATACTATAACCATCAGCACTTTTAATTTTTAGTGTAGCATCATCATACATCGATAGAATACTCACAGTTAGACTGCCACAGTACATGTCCTGGTAGGAGTGGGATGGATAATATTCGGTAGTCATATGATTCTTGATGTGTGTTTTTCATCGACACAGTTCATCCCACTCGTAGTCAGAAAATTTGACTTTAATATTTTTGAGCACATTTGCCAGCACTAACATAGTTGAGAGGCTACCGTATTGTGAAACTTCAACTCCTACATGGATACGTTTTGAACCACTAACTGTTAACACATAACTAGAGGTTAATAGTAAAGGTTGAGGTGAAGCGGCGGTCGGTATCTTCTCACCCACGACATCTATACCACTACGTTAGCCTGCTGTTCTTGCACTGATGGTGGGATGTCCCTTTTGAGATTATAATCAGTGGACGGTGCGTACGAAAGAGCCTAGTACTGTGAAGCCCAGTGAAGTGCATCCTCTGTCACTGACATTAACACCTGGCTATCCTGCTCCAGCATGCTGAGAAGCTGAGCTACAGGATCCTACTTGGACGAGTCTGAGGCCTTCACATGCATGGATCGGGACATGCTGGAGCCTGCTGATGCTGGTGTCACAGGTGGAGCTGCTGGAGGACCAAGACGAATATTCATAAGAAAAGATGTGATGTTGGTAGAGAAATAATAATAATGTTGTTGTTGTGGTCTTCAGTCCAGAGACTGGTTTGATGCAGCTCTCCATGCTACTCTATCCTGTGCAAGCTTCATCTCCCAGTACCTACTCCAACCTACATCCTTCTGAATCTGCTTAGTGTATTCATCTCTTGGTCTCCCTCTACGATTTTTAACCTCCACGCTGCCCTCCAATACTAAACTGGTGATCCCTTGATGTCCTACCAACTGATCCCTTCTTCTAGTCACGTTGTGCCACAAACTTCTCCCCAATTCTATTCAATACTTCCTCGTTAGTTACGTGAGCTACCCATCTAGTCTTCAGCATTCTTCTGTAGCACCACATTTCGAAAGATTCTATTCTCTTCTTGTCTAAACTATTTATCATCCATGTTTCACTTCCATACATGGCTACACTCCATACAAATACTTTCAGAAACGACTTCCTGACACTTAAAACTCGATTTTAACAAATTTCTCTTCTTCAGAAATGCTTTCCTTGCCATTGCCAGTCTACATTTTATATCCTCTCTACATCGACCATCATCAGTTATTTTGCTCCCCAAATAGCAAAACTCCTTTACTACTTTAAGTGTCTCATTTCCTAATCTAATCCTCTCAGCATCACCTGACTTAATTCGACTACATTCCATTATCCTCGTTTTGATTTTGTTGATGTTCATCTTATATCCTCCTTTCAAGACGCTATCCATTCCGTTCAACTGCTCTTCCAAGTCCTTTGCTGTTTGACAGAATTACAATGTCATTGGCGAACCTCAAAGTTTTTAATTCTTCTCCATGGATTTTAATACCTACTCCGAATTTTTCTTTTGTTTCCTTCACTGCTTGCCCAATATAGAGATTGAATGACATCGGGGAGAGGCTACAACCCTCTCTCACTCACTTCCCAACCACTGCTTCCCTTTCATGCCCCTCAACTCTTATAACTGCCATTTGGTTTCTATACAAATTGTAAATAGCCTTTCGCTCACTATATTTTACCCCTGCCACCTTCAGAATTTGAAAGTGATTATCCCAGTCAACATTGTCAAAAGGTTTCTCTAAGCCTACAAATGCTAGAAACGTAGGTTTGCCTTTCCTTAATCTAGCTTCTAAGATAAGCCGTAGGGTCAGTATTGCCTCACATGTTACGATATTTCTACGGAATCCAAACTGATCTTCCCCGAGGTCGGCTTCTACTAGTTTTTCCATTCGTCTGTAAAGAATTGGCGTTAGTATTTTGCAGCCGTGACTTATTAAACTGATAGTTCGATAATAATAATAATAATAATAATAATCCCCCGTGGAGGCCCAGGAAAAGAATAGGCCTTCGGTATGTTCTGCCAGTCGTAAAAGGCGACGAAAAGAACAAACCACTAATAGGGCTAACCCCCTATTTGGTGTGATTAGTTTGTTCAGGACAGAACTAATGAAGCCTCGGACAAGCACTGTCATGGTCGGGGACGACTCTTGAACCCTATGCCCGTCCACAATGGTAACGACACTGCTAGCCACACGGAAAATGATTTAAATCCAAATAGAGGTGTTTGCAGGATGTACTTCCTGCCACCACTCTAGAAGGAAAACAAAGACTGAGGATAAGATGGTCAGATGAAGTTAACTGACACCTCATGTTCTGTTATTACCAAGCAACAAACTTAGGAACCAACACACCTGCATACAGATCGCAAGTATACACAAAATTTAGTACCAGATACCCAGAATTAAAATTTTTAACAGAACAGCGACTAGCTGATCAGATCCGTGTAATAATAAAAAATAACTGGATACCCCAGTCAGAATTAGAAAACATCGATCAACAAGTACAACAAATACTGGAACAAAATACTGTGCAATCAGAAGAAGAAGAAAATACAATAATGGACTCAAACATCCCAGAGCAAACAAACAAAGAACAACACACATCAATTAAACAATCAGAGGAAAACGAAATCTTAAGACAGCCACCAGAACAAGCACAAATAGAACATGAAGTGACACACATGTTAGATATAGAAGAAAAATTTCAGCTAACATATATAGAATACAAAGACACAAATACAGACATTAGACCATTCTTGCATAGACCACAAAATAACCCACAATTCGAAACAACAATAACAACTATCAACACAATTATACACAACAAAATAAATGAAAATACAACTATGGAAGAGTTACAACTACTGGTTTATATAGGAGCACTCACTACACTAAATATACGGACTAGGCAGAGATCATAACAAACCAACACACAGAAGAAATCCACAAAACCAGCATGGCAACACAGGCTACAGATCAGAATAGAAAAACTGAGAAAAGACATTGGACAGCTAACAATTTATAAGAAATGAAATATCAGACAAAAAACGAAAAAGGTTAGGTAAAATCTCACAACAAGAAGCGATAGAGCAATTAGATGAGAAGCAGCAGAAATTATAAGCATTGGCCAAACGACTTAGAAGATACAAAAAAAGTGAAAATAGAAGGAAACAAAACCAAACATTCAACACAAACCAAAAGAAATTTTACCAGACAATAGATAACACACACATTAAAAAAGACAGTCCACCAAACACAACAGACATGGAACACTTCTGGAACAACATATGGTCAACCAGGTACAACATAACAGGCATACACAGTGAATACAAGCAGAAATAGACACATACAAGATGATACCACAAATGCCTGAAGTGATAATTTTGCAACATGAAGTCACTCGAGCAATTAATTCTACGCACTATTGGAAAGCCCCTGGGAAAGATAAAATAGCAAATTTCTGGCTAAAGAAGTTCATCTCAACACATTCACATCTAACTAAATTATTTAAGAGTTACTTTGCAGACCCATACGCATTCCCTGATACACTTACACATGGAATAACTTATCTGAAACCTAAAGATCAAGCAGACACAGCAAACCCAGCAAAATATCGGCCCATAACATGTCTACCAACAATATACAAACTATTAACTTCAGTCATTACACAGAAATTAATGACACATACAACACAGAACAAAATTATAAATGAAGAACAAAAAGGCTGTTGCAAAGGAGTATGGGGATGTAAAGAGCAACTGATAATAGATGCAGATGTGACATATCAAGCTAAAACTAAACAAAGGTCGCTACACTATGCATACATTGATTACCAAAAAGCTTTTGATGGTGTACCCCACTCATGGTTACTACAAATATTGGAAATATACAAAGTAGATCGTAAATTGATACAGTTCCTAAACATAGTAATGAAAAACTAGAAAACCACACTTAATATCCAAACAAATTCAAATAATATCACATCACAGCCAATACAGATTAAGCGTGGAATATACCAAGGAGTCTCATTGAGTCCTTTCTGGTTCTGCCTTGCTTTGAACCCAATATCCAACATGCTAAGTAATACAAATTATGGATATAATATTACCAATACAACATCACACATTTGCTATACATGCATGATCTAAAACTACTGGCAGCAACAAATCACCAACTCAACCAATTATTAAAGATAACAGAAGTATTCACCAATGATATAAATATGGCTTTTGGAACAGACAAATGTAAGAAAAATAGCATAGTCAAGGGAAAACACACTAAACAAGAAGATTACATATTGGATAACCACAGCGACTGCATAGAAGAGATGGAAAAAACAGATGCCTATAAATATCTAGGATACAGACAAAAAATAGGAATAGATAATACAAATATTAAAGAAGAACTAAAAGAAAAATATAGACAAAGACTAACAAAAATACTGAAAACAGAATTGACAGCAAGAAACAAGACAAAAGCTATAAATACTTAAGCTATACCAATATTGACCTACTCATTTGGAGTAGTGAAATGGAGTAACACAGACCTAGAAGCACTCAATACACTTAAACGATCACAATGCCACAAATATAGAATACATCACATACATTCAGCAACAGAAAGATTCACATTAAGCAGAAAGTAAGGAGGAAGGGGATTTATCGACATAAAAAACCTACATTATGGACAGGTAGACAATTTAAGAAAATTCTTCGTAGAACGAGCTGAAACTAGCAAAATACACAAAGCAATCACTCATATACATTGGCTACACCATTGCAATTTCATAATCACTTCTATAACCCTTTAGATCACATAACATCAACAGATATGAAGAAAGTAAATTGGAAAAAGAAAACACTACGTGGCAAGCACCCGTATCATCTAACACAGCCACACATCGATCAAGACGCATCCAACACATGGCTAAGAAAAGGCAATATATACAGTGAGATTGAAGGATTCATGATTGCAATACAGGATCAAACAATAAACACCAGATATTACAGCAAGCATATTATTAAAGATCCCAATACCACAACAGATAAATGCAGACTTTGCAAACAACAAATAGAAAAAGTAGATCACATCACAAGCGGATGTACAATACTAGCAAATACAGAATACCCCAGAAGACATGGCAATGTAGCAAAAGTAATACATCAACAACTTGCCATACAACATAAACTAATAAAACAACACGTTCCCACATACAAGTATGCACCACAAAATGTACTGGAGAATGATGAATACAAATTATACTGGAACAGAACCATTGTAACAGATAAAACAACACCACATAACAAACCTGCCATCATACTCACCAATAAAAAGAAGAAATTAACACAACTAATCGAAATATCCATACCCAATACAACAAATATACAGAAGAAAACAGGAGAAAAAATTGAAAAATACATCCAACTGGCTGAGGAGTCAAAGACATGTGGCATCAGGATGAAGTTGACATCATACCGATTATACTATCAACTACAGGAGTCATACCACACAATATCCACCAGTATATCAACGCAATACAACTACATCCAGACGTATATATACAACTACAGAAATCTGTAATTATTGATACATGTTTAATTACCTGAAAGTTCCTAAATGCAATATAACATATACCGTACAGTTAAAAGGAAGTCGCGCTTGATCAAGGTCCGTGTCACTTTCCATTTTTAACCAGACATAACGTCTGAGACAGGAAATAACAATAATAATTTGGGAACTTACTTTTCTGATGCTGCTTGCTCCTCCTCCTATTCTGCTGTGGTGGTGACTGAAGCTTCATCTTGACTGACTGGAACAGAGATGGAGTAGCTGGTGAGTGCTCCTTATACAGAAGCCAACTATGTCATCATGATGCTGTGCTGCTATTGGTTGAGTGAGGTGAACACATGACCTATCGAACTGCCCTCTAATGGAGAACTCGTGAATTAGATCAGTTCGTCACTATGCTGGATTGGAGGCAGTCGTCTCTTGTGGGCTGGGAGCTTATATGTGGGTTTTAGAAAAGATACACAGTTCCAACAGTAGCAGATGTTTCCATGAGATGGGTAATTCATTTTTAAAGCATTTCGTTGGAGGGAATTTATTTGCAGGACTGTGTTCTTGTTCTTATTCATATGTTCCAGGATTAATGCACGTTTCCATTCAGCATTTAGGAGGCTATGGGGGCAGTCCTCGGCTGTATGCTTGCAAACTACACTAATGTTAAACTCATCGTGGTAAAACACCAATAACTCATCGATTGAACACATTCTGCAGGCTGGTCTTCAATGGTATATATGTAATATACAAATATGCTTATGCTGAAGAGAATTAGTGTCAACTGAACGTCTCTTGCGTTTTGGAAGAGTGAATGCTTGATGGTAAATAAGCCCTCAGTTTGCGCATGCGCACGAGGATATGCTGGTTACGGGATGCATCCTGGCTCCATCCCTCTGCATTGCCGAAATCTGCTGAACAGAATTCTTCTACTTATCCCTCCGACACTCCTCCATTATCATACGCTTCCACACCTCATGTAGTGAACTGTGGCTACAGTCCTCCCTCGAATGTCTACATGAAATGCAGTTATTGAAAGCTGCTCTATCACCCACAATCATCTCTATGATCGAACACATGGTGATGGTTTGACGACAGCTCAGCAAAGACTGAATGTGCAGGAGAACGGTAATGGTAGTTCAGTGGAGGTAGCACAATTGGCTTTCTTCCCCTCAAAATCAACCATCTTGAATGACGTCACAGTTGCGCTCTCTGGTGACAGGGGTATGAACTAACACAGTTGGACTGTATACACACGTGCATGATATAAATAATAATAATAAATCATAATGAATGTTAATAAATGATAGTCAATAATAATGAATAATAATAAAGACAAGTACGGTGTTGCATGCATTATCCTGTTGGAATTCAAACTTCCCACCATTTTTTCTTCTGGATGGTTAGGTTAGTGGACATAGCACAATTGGCTTATTTTCCCGCCAAAATCCGCCATATTGGATGACGTCATGTGCTGTTGCCAAGTCTACATGCCGCCATCTTGGATGACGTCATCACCGCCATCTTGAATAAATTTGGCAACAATGGAGAGTGGGGCAGAACGAACCTTGTCCTTCTACTCAGTGCACCTAAATGTCTCGCCGTTCTGAAACAAGACATCCATTTCAGGAAGATGGTATAACCATGAAACAGCTCACGAAATGCTTCCTCTGTCAGAAGGAAGAAACTGCTAGGGAAAGAGTCATGGAACTCATGGAACATGTAACTGTCTGAGCATCGAGAGAGTTAGTGTCAGTAGAAATTATGGGTAGTCTATCAGTAGAAGGGGAGGCGCTCGTTTCATATTCTCCGTCCTGGGCGTTTTTACTAAATACGCCAAGCCTTATGCTGTTGGAACTGTTGTGGCATAACAAGACAGCTACGCCACACTGAAGTAGCCGAAAGGCACGCGTAATCTCACTTAGGCTAGATAGAGGTCTGAAACAGGATACGTAATGAAGGGTAGCAAGAAAAGTACGTAGCTGCAATAATACTTAACTTTTATCTATCCTTGTTGTATACATCGTTCTTCTTGTTGAGACATTTCATACGATAACTATCAAACTATGTAAGGCTAATGGAGCCTTGGCAGGTCGTAGCCATGGACTTAGCTGAAGGCTATTCTAACTATCTGCTCGGCTAATGAGCGATGCTTCGTCCGAGTAGTCGCTAGCTACGTCGTCCGTACAACTGGGGCGAGTGCTATTCCATATCTCGAGACCTGCCTTGTGGTGGCGCTCAGTCTGCGATCACACAGTGGCGACACGCGGGTCCGACATGTACTAAATGGACCGCGGCCGATTTAAGCTACCACCTAGCAAGTGTGGTGTCTGGCGGTGACACCACATTCCTCCCCCGCAAATCGGCGAACGGTCGTGTTATAAGGCTTCCGCCCGCCATGGGGAGGACCCCATGTTGACGTATGCGATGAGGTGGGGAGCCTAACAACAGGCGAGGCTGTGCCACCTGCACCCGGCCATTCGGTCCGAGGGGAGCTAGGAAACGCCTGAAAACCTAGTCCAGGGTGCACGTCAACATGCGGTGTATGCGCCCATAAATAGACAGGAGGGGCCGAAGGGTCGACCTCCATTGCGTCGGGGTACCCGACGCGCGAAGACGCCATGTGGTCCGGAGCGGGCAAGAATTCCAAGGCGGAGAACGGCTGGTCACGGGAGCGATCGGCGGCGCGTGACCCAGGGAGGAGCTTGGCGGCTGCAGCGAAGCGTCCACTGCAGGCGGCGCCAGCTGGAGGACAGGCGGCGGCGGCGGAGGCGGAGGCGGCAGCCATGTGGCAAAATGGAAGGCATCGTCGGTAACACCTGGGGATGAGGCGAGCCAGTAGATGGGTCGCCAGGGTGCTGACCGGACGGCACCGTCGCTGAAAGCAGACGGGGAGCGGCAGAACCCGTGCGACGACAGAGGCGCAGCTGATTGAGATGCCGACGCACCGCACCAGAGGCCCCCAAAACCAAATACATCGTGCGGCCGAGGCAGCGAAGAATGCGCCCTGCGAGCCAACGCCGTGAACCTCGATAGTTGCGATAGAATACAACGTCGCCTGGAGCAAAAGTAGAAGTCTGCCGCTGCATAGGAACCTAATGCGGCGGGTGCAGCAAAGACATCAAGGTTCGATGAGGACGACCGTGGAGCAACTCAGCCGGCGAGCGACCATCTCGGGGCTGAGAGCGATACGATGACAAAAAGAGCAACAACGCGTCCTCCCGAGAATGCGACTCTTTCAACTTCAACATCTGTGACTTGAAAGTCCGGACCAATCGTTCAGCGGCACCGTTTGACTGAGGCGAAAACGGCGCGGATGTCAGATGTTGAATACCATTGGCCTGGCAGAATGACTGAAATTCTGCGGACATGAATTGTGGGCCATTGTCGGAAACAATAGTCTGCGGAAGACCTTCAATGCAAAAGATAGCAGACAACGCTTGGATGGTGCCAGAGGACGTCGTGGAAGACATCCGGACAACAAAAGGAAAATTACTGAAGGCATCTACCACAATTAACCATCTAGCATTCTAGGATGGACCAGCAAAATCGATGTGCAAGCGTTGCCAAGGGGAAGTGGCTTTCGGCCAAGCAAAGACTTTCCGCGGCGGCGCGGATTGTTGTTCGGCACACGCCATGCAAGAAGAACACATATTCGTAATCACAGCATCGATTCCGAACCAAGTACAGTGCTGACGAGCAAGTTGTTTCGTTCGCACTATACCCCAATGTCCTTGGTGAAGAAGCCGTAAAACAGAGGACTGTAACGAACGTGGGACCACGACTCTGGACTGATCATTATCAGAACGCAACAACAAAACACCACGTCGAACAAAAAATCGCTCCTTGTGAGCAAAAAATCGGCGAACCAACGGATCCTCGACCCGAGACTTTGACAAAGGCCATTGCGCAGCAACAAAACGCAAAACGGTAGCAAGGACAGGGTCAGCAGCTGTGGCTGTAGCTACACGACGAAAATCAATCGGAAACGATTCGACCACTTCATCGGTTTCCGAATCAATGAACATGCAAGCAAGTTCGGAAGAATCGAATACTCTGTCCTCCGCAACAGGCAAACGGGACAACGCATCGGCGTTTCCGTGCTTAGCAGTGGACCGATACAAGATATCGTAGCGGTACTGCGAGAGGAAAATAGACCAGCGAATGAATTTCTGCGCTGTACGTGGAGGTACAGGCTTGTTCGGATGAAAAAGCGACGTCAAAGGTATGTGGTCTGTGATGATGGTAAAGTGACGACCATACAAGAAATCATGGAACTTAGTAACACCAAACACGAGAGCCAAAGCTTCTTTCTCTATCTGCAAGTAATTTCTTTGCGCAGACGAGAGCAATTTTGACGCAAAGGCAATAGGGCGATCGTGTGAGCCAAGTTTGTGCGTAAGCACAGCACCGATCCCGAAATCCGATGCATCTACCATCAACAAAAGGGGTTTCTGGGGATCGAATGGCGTAAGGCAAGTATTAGAAAGCAACGCCGATTTCAACTGGCGAAAGGCGCGTTCGCATTCCGTCGTCCAGACGAACGGAACACCTGTACGGCGAAAGCGATGAAGCGGAGCTGAAATGGAAGAGGCATTGCGCGCATTCACTCACACCTTGTGATACCAAATCATGTAAGGTTCTCGCGACCTTATCACGCAATGCGTGGGGAACATTGCGCGCTCTGAAAAATTTCGGTGGCGCGGTGACTTTCAGTTCCAAATGTGCTTCATAGTTCTGAGCGGAACCAAGGCCCGGTGCAAAAATGTCTGCAAATTCTTCACATAGCCGAGAAACACTGTCTGAAGGCACAGTCTGATTCACTGATAGGACCTGATTTACAATAGACAAGTTAAACAACTGAAATAAATCTAAACCAAACAAGTTCACTGCAGTAGAAGAACGAAGAACATAAAATGACACAAGTTTTGTTTGTTCCTTATATGTTGCAAGAAGGCTGCACTGTCCGAACACAGGGATATTCTGTCCTGAATATGTAGTTAGCTTAACATTTGCGGAACGCAACGGAGGTTTGCCCAGTTGTTTGTACGTGTCGTGATTGAGCAATGAAACTGCAGCTCCGGTATCGAGCTGGAATGGTATGACTGTGCCATTAAAGTCCAAATCTACAAAAAGTTTATTGTCCTGCTGACGACAAGAGCGACTGTCTCGTGCAATCTGAACTGATACAGGTACAGCATCACTTGCTAATTGACGTGATTTCCGGCGACGTCGACGCACACTTTTTGTGGGACGAACACAGTCACTGTTAGAGAGAGTGGCACTGGGCGGAGTGGAATTAACTACATGAATGTCCATGGGTGAAGGTTCACGAGCCTGAGTATTCTTGGTTCGATTCCGGCGCGAAGCAAAGGGCCTGGAATGATTAAGAGTGTCTGATCTGAGCTTTTTCTAGCAAACACTTTGAACATGTCCTTTCTTATGACAGAAAAAGCAAATAGCTTGGCATGACGGGCAATTGTCACGCGAATGTCTAGTTGCACACCGCGGGCATGATTTCACTGCATTTGTGTGCTGGCGCGGCAGACCTGGTTTAGAGCGTGGCGGCAGCTGCGTGGACGTGCGCGAGGGCAGTGTACCGGGCCGTGCAGCGCGCCCGGCGGGCCGGTTAATGTTACACACGGCTGGCGAAGTTGCAAATGAGTCCTGTGCAAAGTCAAGCGTGACCTGTCTATCCAATATGTCTATCACTTGTTGAAGGGAGGGATTAACTAGTTTCAAAATTTGCTCCCGTATGTGAACATCAGAAACATTCTGTGCTATTGCATCACGTACCATTGTATCTAAATAAGGGAGTCCACATTCACACTCAAAAGCGCAATCCTTTGTAAGGCCTTGCAATGTTGCTACCCACTCGCTATTAGTTTGACCGGCCGTACGTTTTGTACGAAAGAAAGTATACCTTTTTGCAACGACATTGACTGTTTCTTTGAAATAGGCGTCCAATGCCAACAAAATTTCTTCGTAGGACAGAGTTGCTACGTCGCGTCGGGGAAATAATTTCACTATCACACGGTGCTTTTGCACCCCTACACACGCTAATAAATGAGGCTGCCGCTCGTTACCTTGAATTCTGTAGGCGGCGAGATGAAATCCAAATTGGCGTGACCACTCAGTCCATGTCTCTTGGGTTGGGTCAAACTTGCGAAACGGCGGTGCAACTGCATGTTGTGGCTGCGGTAGCGGTGAAGCGGCGGCTGCCGCATCGGTTTGAATGGCACGTTGACCCTGGACGAGCTGTCCAAGGGCATCCAATAACGCCTGCGTCTGCTGATTCTGCAAGCGATAAAATTCGGACAGTACATCTGGCGAAGCCATGACACAAGTAAATGTAAGCAATTAGAAAGAACAAGACCCTTTCCGTTGACTCGTCGCCAACTGTTGTGGCGTAACAAAACAGCTACGCCACACTGAAGTAGCCGAAAGGCACGCGTAATCTCACTTAGGCTAGATAGAGGTCTGAAACAGGATACGTAATGAAGGGTAGCAAGAAAAGCACATAGCTGCAATAATACTTAACTTTTATCTATTCTTGTTGTATACATCGTTCTTCTTGTTGAGACATTTCATACGATAACTATCAAACTATGTAATGCTAATGGCGCCTTGCTAGGTCGTAGCCATGGACTTAGCTGAAGGCTATTCTAACTATCTGCTCGGCCAATGAGCGATGCATCGTCCGTGTAGTCGCTAGCTACGTCGTCCGTACAACTGGGGCGAGTGCTATTCCGTATCTCGAGACCTGCCTTGTGGTGGCGCTCGGTCTGCGATCACACAGTGGCGACACGCGGGTCCGACATGTACTAAATGGACCGCGGCCGATTTAAGCTACCACCTAGCAAGTGTAGTGTCTGGCGGTGACACCACAGGAACCACATCTGCCATAGTTTTAGTCAGGTGCTTCCGGTTGCATGTACGAGTTTTTGGTAGCCAACAGGGGGACTAATGTATGTCATGTGGAATGCTGTTTCCAAGAAGTGGGAAAGCTCGCAAAGTAACACTGCTCGAGCAAGCACAGCAAATGGGTGAAGTACTTGCCTCAATTTGAAACGATAATAAGTCAACTGACCTACGACACCACTGGTTACCCAGCTGCAGAGCTAATTTCAGACCAGACGGTAAAAATGCCAATTAAAGTCGCAGCCAAACTATCCTCTGCTACGAATGAAGAATTACAGATGAGACTAGCTACAACAGTAAGGAAAATAAGCAGGAAGAGGCTCTGCATAAAAAAAAAACCCATGACCAAACACTTAAGACCCCTAAAATTATGGAAGGTGAGTTGGTATTTGTCTATAACCATTTATGTTCAGATCTCTCGGAGAAGAAAGTTTCCAAATGCTGTTATACAACAGTCCCTGTGGTTCCTGAAACTGGCCGAGAGATGGGAATTCGAAATATAGCAGACAACAAGCCATTCATTAGTTGAAGCTCAACCTGCTGATAGTTCAGAGAGTTAACTGCACGATGAAAGTAACCAGAGATCGAATTAAGAAAGTGTAGGAGGAACCTTGTTCCATGTATAAACAATAATCTTTTTTGGGAGAGTAGAAGTGTAACTGTTATTAGGGGAGTGTTTAATGGAATAAATTATTGTTTGTTGAGTATTTGTTTGGGAATAATTGTTAAAGTTAAAAGTAAAGATGTTTTAAGACAGGACATTAATTATCTGACAGATCAACGGGGGAAGGGGGGACGAGTACTATCATTCAAAGACATTGTCGATTCCCTAGAGTGTGTTCGATTGTCAACAGAGAAGAAGAAACCAAAAGTATGGCAAGTGTTCCTGCGTGAGGTGAGGCACAGAGACGCCCTTCTTCTGGCAGGGTGCACTAAGGAAGTGACTACCAGGTGATGGGCATAAACTACTCCACTTACCACTCCTGTCGCAATACGAGTATGGTCTGTAGGTGCTTTGCGATCGATGAATCGAGCAGAAATTCTGACATCCACCTCATGGAGCTGATGACACCCAAGAGCTTTTAAAAAATTTTGTTTGTTGGTCATTCAGACCAGACGTGCCAACCAACACTCATAAATATTAAGAACCTACACTTTCCTTCTTAGCGAGGAGAAAACTCATATGATTGTAAACAGGTAGTGATTTCAGAGCTAGAGGCGAAGTAGAAGGCAAAATGAAAGGGGGTTATTGGGATTTTGTGATTGTATTACAGAGGTACTGATATGGACTAACTAACCTGGAAAAAGTAAATGGAAGTCAACCGAAGTTTTGGCCTGTCAAATTGTAGAGGCACTTGAGTGTTAAGATTTATGAAGTGAAGGAAACACAAGACACACTGTATATATACATACACAGATAGTCCCTCACCCCTTTTTTTATATAGAACGATTCTTTTTATTTGAATATTGAGGAGCCGTAAAATGGTTAAGCAGTTGAACAAAATGGCATTGCGGATGCAGGAATAGAGTAAGAGAGATAACCAGTGACTGGTCAGGGAATGGTGATAAAGTGAACGTAAAATCAATTGAAATCAGAATTCAGGCAGAAACTGTAGAGCCGGCTGCGGTGGTCTAGCGGTTCTGGCGCTGCAGTCCGGAACCGCGGGACTGCTACAGCCGCAGGTTCAAATCCTGCCTCGGGCATGGGTGTGTGTGATGTCCTTAGGTTTGTACGGTTTAAGTAGTTCTAAGTTCTAAGGGACTTATGACCTAAGATGTTGAGTCCCATAGTGCTCAGAGCCATTTGAACCATTTTTGAGAAACTGTAGAAGTACGAGTACGATTAACACAAGGAAAAAAGTTTAAGAAAAAGTCTAGAGCACAACGAGCTCACACACTGTGAAGCGATGTTCCAATGTGAGAAAAAATCTGTATTAGTTATTTATTTACCTCAAGTTCATTAACCAAAGAAGTATTTTGCTGTGTATTAGATTAAGCAAAGTATTTTAAGTGAATGTATAAATTGTGTGTTTATCTGTATATACAAAATGTGTCAACCAAACCAACGGGCCTAGGAGATCCTCGCTTGCAGAACCGCTACGACGAAATGTCGTTAATTAGTACCGTCAAGAGACGGAGCTGTAGAAATAAGTACTTACATAATAGAGGCAGACGTCCGAAACCCTGTTAAGCTAAGGGGTATGACATAACAGCGGGCTGCATTGTGGTCACCTCTCCAGAACCGAAAACTTCGCTGAAGTGCAGTCTCAGGCGCTTAGGAACCTGTAACCTGTTTCAGGAGGATCGGTAGCGAAATCAGGGCCCGGGACCGGCGCCCCCAGCCCTCCCCCTTCCCACCCTCCCCCTCCTGGCCAGTGAGCCCTCCATGCCACAGCGCCGATCATCGGCATTGCTACGGCGACTGTAAGTGAACGTGTTTGGAGTGTGGTGTGGTGTGTGTTGGCCAAAGGCCTTGTTGCGGTGGTAACACTGGTTCCCTTCAGATCACCAAAGTTGAGTACTGTCAGGCTGACATGGATGCGTGACCATCCGGTCTGCTGAGTGCTGTTGGCAAGTGGGATGCACTCAGCCCTTGTGAAGCAAACTGAGGAGCTACTTGATTGAGAAGTGAAGGCTTCAGTCTCATAAACTGATATACGGCCCAGAGAGCCATATGTTGACCACTTACCCCCCCACCCCCAGCCCATATCCGAATCCAGTGATTCCTGTGGGCTGAGGATGACACGGTGGCCAGTCGGTGCCGTTGGGTCTTATGGTCTATTCGCGCAGAGTTTTTTATTGTTTTTTAGTGCATTGGGGAAAGAGCCAGTACCATCCACATAAAATTACACTACTGGCCATGAACATTGCTACACCACGAAGACGACGTGCTACAGAGGCGAAATTTAACCGACAGGAAGAAGATGCTGTGATATGGAAATGATTAGCTTTTCAGAGCATTCACACAAGGTCAGCGCCGATGGCGACACGTACAACGTGCTGACATGAGGAAAGTTTCCAACTGATTTCTCATACACAAACAGCAGTAGACCAGCATTGCTTGGTGAAACTTTGTTGTGATGCCTCGTGTAAGGAGAAGAAATGCGTACCATCACGTTTCCGACTTTGATAAAGGTCGGATTGTAGCCTATCGCGATTGCGGTTTATCGTATCGCGACACTGCTGCTCGCGTTGGTCGAGATCCAATTACTGTTAGCAGAATATGGAATCGTTGGATAAGGAGGGTAATACGGAACGCCGAACTGGATCCCAACGGCCTCGTATCACTAGCAGTCGAGATGACAGGCATCTTATCCGCATGGCTGTAAAGGATCGTGCAGCCACGTTGCGATCCCTCAGTCAGCAGATGGGGACGTTTGCAAGACAACAACCATCTGCACGAACGGTTCGAGGACGTTTGCAGCAGCATGGACTATCAGCTCGGAGACCATGGCTGTGGTTACCCTAGACGCTGCATCACAGACAGGAGCGCTTGCGATGGTGTACTCAACGATGAACCTGGGTGCACGAATGGCAAAACGTCATTTTTTCGGATGAATCCAGGTTCTGTTTACAGCATCTGATGGTCTCATCTGTGTTTGGCGACAGCGCGGTGAACGCACATTGGAAACGAGTATTCGTCATCACCATCCTGGCGATCACCCAGCGTGATGGTATGGGGTGCCATTGGTCACACGTCTCGGTCACATCTTGTTCGCATTGCCTGCACTTTGAACAGTGGACGTTGTAAGGGGTCCATAGGCCCTTACTATAAATTTGCACTCGGCACAAGTCGATAGGGCGAACAATCGATTGTGTCGTGTTGGGAGAGCGAGTGTGGAGTTGAGCCAGTGCCATGTTGCGGGTAGAGGTGTGTGGAGGTTGTTGTTGAAATGTAAGGCTTTAAGGGAGAAGGGAGTCGCCATCGCCGAGGTTAGACCCCTTTGTACTAGAATAGTACCGGGAAGGTGAAGAAGTATTATTACGAAAGTGATCAGTGACATTTCTAGGGCCGATATTTGGTTTCGCGTCTACCGTGCCAGCATCACCTTGGATTGCAGTGTTGGATTGTAGTGTTGGATGCAGTGATGGATTAGCGTGTGACGATAATGGAAAATGAAGAAGCCTGTGCTGAGATTAGCCGTAATTAGATATGTATGACGAAGGCAGTGGCTGTCTCCTTTTTTGTGTTATTGAGACGAATATAGGTTCGTAATTAGTGACACTGTGTTGGTGTTTTTCTTGTTACCAGTCATTTCATTATTACAGTATTGAACAGGACGAATTGGAAAGTAACAACTTCCGTTGCAGTCAATTCCGATTACCAGCCCCATTAGGTACATGGTCATATTAATAATAAATATTGGGCTGCTATCCGATCGGATCTAGTCGGGATAAATAAACGGATGTGTTACACCTTGGCTTACCGTGAAAGGACAAGTGCAATCTTCGGACGAATCGTAAAGAACAATAGGTAATTTTATCTTGCTCAACGCGAGAAAATATTTTTCAATTTTGGATGAAGACAGAGTATAAACTTTAAAAACGCGACAAGAAACAGTTCATTTTGAACAATACGAAGTAATAGCATCTTATTATTGTGAATAAACTGTTTTTCCGCAATATTAGATAAGAGTAATAGTGTCGATAAACTGTGTTATAATGTGCAAACGCGTAGATCCGCACGAAAAACTGTGAAAAGTGAACACTAAAGAAAGACACGTGTGAACATTAGCACAACAAAGCGAGCTAAGAATTCGTCACGGAAGCTTTTAAAGAAGTGTTTAGTAGTAATGTTATGATCGAAATTGCTTTTTGAATAATGAAAATCGAGCAACTTCATGTGGACCTATAAACTGTTATGCAGGCAACAATTTATGTGGCGACGCAATTGTTGAATGACGTCACGCAGACCCGTGCAGCAGCTGCGCCAAAGAGCTTCGATCCGTGAGGTGATTTCACACGTCATCCCAACTACCTGTGCAAGGAGTAGGTTAGACGCAGACGCACTATACTGGACAGCGATCAGCGCGACTTCGAGACACCGAGTGCCAACCCGGCATCTAGCGGCCGAATTACAAACTACGCCTGCCTGCAGCGCCACGGAGCAGCTGACTGAGAACTACGACGACTCGCCACAGATTTTCAGTGGGACTTCACGCGGCTCCGGCGGCAGTACAGCACCACGCCCACTTCAAACGTCAAAACATCGCGACTTGTGGTAACGTCAGTTGGTGAGTGAAGACAACTGGTTAGCATAACATTAAATTGCAGTATACTGTCTTCATGATAAATAAACAGTTTTAAACTGTGTTTTACCTTAGGACAAGTGCCAAATTACAGTAATTTCCGAAAAGTTTGTGAAACATACTCTGAAATATAGCATACTTATTTATGCATACTGCGCTGTCTAAATGGTGATTATACAGATATGCTCATTGTTTTTGGAGATTTTACATTTATATATTTAATGAATGGTGTGATTTGTTTTTTTTTAAAAACATTTTACGTAAGCTGTGTATGTGAAAATTGATATTTGAAATTATTAGGTTTTGAGAGTCATTATGTTCAGTACTCATACGTATTGTATCAATTTTGGGATTAACTGAAGATACTGCAGTTACTGTTTGATTAGTTTAGTGGTAATTAGGAGTGTTTTGGGTTACTAGAGGTTATTTTATATTACTTGCCTGTGCATTAAAAATAAACCAAACATGTCTACCGAAGATAAGCAGGAGGTTTGTGAGGCAGTAGCTGAAAGGAAAGGGATAGGACAGGAAGACAGGGATGATTCAGGAATCAGTGATTATGGATTGTCATTAGAAAGCCCATTAGCACATTCAACTAGTTACCCCGAGACACCAGGGCAAACGACGAGAGATAAGCCAGTTTCAGAGGGTGAGGATATACGGTCGATGTTAGCAGACTTGTTAAAGGAAATCAAGGCAACAATAAAGGAAGGTTTACAAGAAACTAGACAAAGGGAAGAAATGTTCCTCAAATCATTTAAGGAAGATTTACAAGAAACCAAAGAAAGCTTAGAAAAATCATTTAAGGAAACTCTAGCACAAGAGATCAAAACATCGCAAATGAAGATAGAATATAATCTGAAGAAAGAAATGCAGGAGTTACAAGAACGACTGAAGAAGGACATCAATGAGAGAGAGAGTAAGCTACAGAAGAGCATAGACCAAGTCCAGGGAGACGTGGAGAAGATGTAAGGAAAGTTAACAAAAAAGATAGAAGACGATATTGAAGAAACTAAAGCCGAATTGGGAGAAAGGATCGCCGAAGTGGAAACAAATTGCAATCATCGAATCACCAAGGTGACGCAGATGCAGAAACAATGCAATGATGCGATTAAGGGGATAGGAGATAGGCAAAACCAACTGGCTGTCAGTCTGAGAAATGCTATAGGCGTGCAATGAGAAGAGGATAACAAGAGGATTGCAATGGAGGTCAGGCAATTACAACATGGAGTGCAACAATTGGAGAGCAAGACAGAAGAAATTGATAAACGAATTAGCAATGCCACTTTAACCGTTGGGGAAGGTAGAGTCGTTACCTTGATGAGCAGTGATAATCGGTACGTCCAAAATAATACAGGGCAGAAGTTTAAACCGAAAGGAGGGTTGCACCCAATGATATTTATGAAATGGTTAAAAGGAGTTTTCCCAGCACATTTCAAAGACGCAGACAAGATTCAATTTACAATAGATAGGATGGAAGGTGAGGCCTTCACTTGGGGAGTCAGGAAGAAGGAAGGGACTACTAGTTATGATCAGTTTGAAGGGGAATTCTTGAAGAAATACTGGTCCAAAAGTCATCAGTGTGCAGCACTTGAGGACCTACTACACCGCAAGTCACTTAATACATGGAGAGGAACGTTGAGAGAGTTTGCCGAACATTTGTGGGAATTGAACGAGACCTTGGAACAACCCCTGAGTGATGACATAATGATATCAGCGATAAAAAGAAGATTGAGCCGGAGAATGCAAGAAAACTTATCGGGAAGCCTGATTAAAGATAAAGATACTTTAATGGAAGTATTGGAGCAATTAGAAACTATTCGTGCACAGGAAAACAATCAGATGTGTGATCAGAACCAAGATGGAAATAATTACCATCAAAGTCACTTTAATGGCCCACCAAATTACAGAGGTAGAGGTGGGGGTAATGGACGTAGGAACCACAGGTGTGAACGGTAATGGAGAAATGATTGGAGAAGGAGTGAAGAACCAAGAGATGATGATGATAATGACAATAATTATGAGAGAAGAGATAATAGACAAAAGGATCAAGAGGTACGAATGGAAGAAAGAGAAGTGTAGGGAGCTAGCAACTCTTTTGCTGGTATACCAAATGGCGACTGGTACACTCCCAGCTGGGTGAGACTTTATTTCTTTTTTTCAAGTTTCACTCCTCTACCATCTTTCTCTATCCTTAGGTTAAGAAAGTTAGTGTGTAGTACTTAGAATAGGTAGTGGTCATCCAAATAATTCAGTCAGGAACCAGGTAGTAAATTTATAGTTGACTTAAAATGAGGATAAGTAGTTACTGTTGATGTAGAGTGTGAGATGTCAAAGAATCAATAAGTAAAAAATCAGTTTAGTGTCAGTACACTACAAAATTAATAGCGCCAGAAGTAATAAAATGAGACCTAGATCAGGAAGTCAATGTTTGTAAAATGTGGTGGGAAGCTAATTGGCCAAACAAGAGTTTGTGTAATCTTATAGAGCTGTTTTGTGAGGCATGAAAAGGTCAAACTGGTGTAAGAAAATTGAAGTAATGTATCTGCTTGTAATTAGGATGGCATATAAAGAAACAAATATATGAGGAGATAGTTGTTCGAATAAATGATGTGAAATATTATGAACTGAGGGGCCAAGGAGCCTGGAGTGGTATTTTTATGTAGTTATTGCAGCGAATATGGAGGATTGATGTAAGTTGAAGATATATATTTTTTGCACTTGAAGTTGTTGTTAAGTTGAGGGAGTTATGTGTAATGAAGAGTATGGAGTATGAGATGTTTGAAGTATTGAAGTATGTCATTTAGCACATGAGCAATATCTGTTTGCAAGTTATTTGTAGGTATACATGTTTATCTGAAGTATGCTGAATAAAACAGAAAGTGTAACTCATGAGTAATGAGTAATTCATGTATCCAATTAGCTATCAAAGTCAAGTATGGTTGTATTCACATCAAGCTTTAGGAGCAGAATTCTGGCACTGTGTAATGAATAATAAATATCCATATAGAAGATTTGGATTAATGTCAGTATAACAGGAAATATTGTACCTCTCATCTAAGCTTTCTTGATAACAATTCACACATGGCAGTAATGTTTGGCAAAATGAAATGATCAGTAGTTTAAAATTTTTCATTGGGTGACCACATTAGTTATGGTGATGCAAATAGTTATGTAAGACATATTTAGTGGTATAATGGAGCATTTAATGATATGGAATCTGTAGAGGTATGCGGGATTGTAAAATAATTGCATAAGTCAAGGAGTAAATGCTATTTTTTGTTTTGATATTCAGTTTTGCTTGTGTTAAAGACTCAAATGAATAAGTTGTGAATTCCTTCCTTAACTTTGATGTGTTTTAGCCAAGTGAGTTATAAGTTAGAGAGATAGTAGTATGGACAGCAGGAACCCCGCTGAAAGGACGGCATACCAAAGGGGTAGCTGGCATTCACCTAGTTTGTTTTCTTGTATTTGGTGTAACTAGTTACAAAAGATTAATCAATAACAAATATGTAGTTAATGGCCCAGACAAACCTTTGAGAGTGAAGATTTTTTGGTAATTGAATGTAAGATAAGTTTGTAAAAATATTTACCATGCCATATTAATTAAGACAGATTGATGTTGTATGATGTTTCTGTAGGGGCAGTGTCCTACCAGAGCCAATAGGATATTATTTGTAATATAATAACTCGTATGTCATGTGTTCACATAATAATTTTTGATTGTATGTTGTGTGTTACATTCAATATGGACTATAGAGGATTATTGTTGCTTGATGGAAAATTGTGATATGGACAATGCCATGTTGGTGAGATGTAATAACCTTTTGTAGAATATTATTGTGGAGGCAACCCACTACCGGAGTTGAGGGGTTATTTGGTGAATTGTAATTTAATTAATTATTTGCACTGTGTGTTTTGTTCAGATGTAATGATATCTAATTTCCTTGCCGATTCTTTTACGCCAGAGGCTCCAAAGAAGTTTTCGAGGGCGGGGATGTAAGGGGTCCGTAGGCCCTTACTATAAATTTGCAGTCGGCACAGGTCGATAGGGCGAACAATCGATTGTGTCGTGTTGCGAGAGCGAGTGTGGAGTTGAGCCAGTGCCATGTTGCGGGTAGAGGTGTGTGGAGGTTGTTGTTGAAATGTAAGGCTTTAAGGGAGAAGGGAGTCGCCATCGCCGAGGTTAGACCCCTTTGTACTAGAATAGTACCGGGAAGGTGAAGAAGTATTATTACGAAAGTGATCAGTGACATTTCTAGGGCCGATATTCGGTTTCGCGTCTACCGCGCCAGCATCACCTTCGATTGCAGTGTTGGATCGTAGTGTTGGATGCAGTGATGGATTAGCGTGTGACGATAATGGGAAATGAAGAAGCCTGTGCTGAGATTAGCCGTAATTAGATATGTATGACGAAGGCAGTGGCTGTCTCCTTTTTTGTGCTATTGAGACGAATATAGGTTCATAATTAGTGAAACTGTGTTGGTGTTTTTCTTGTTACCAGTCATTTCATTATTACACTACTGAACAGGACGAACTGGAAGGTAACAACTTCCGTAGCAGTCAATTTCGATTACCAGCCCCATTAGGTACACGGTCATATTAATAATAAATATTGGGCTGCTATTCGATCAGATCAGGTCGGGATAAATAAGCGAAGGTATTACAACGTTTCATTTCAGATGTGTTACGACCCGTGGCTCTACATTTCATTCGATCCCTGCAAAACCATACATTTCAGCATGTTAATGCACGACCGCATGTTGCAGGTCCTGTACGGGCCTTTCTGGATACAGAAAATGTTCGACTGCTGCCCTGGCCAGCACATTCTCCAGATCTTTCACCAATTGAAAACGTCTGGTCAATGGTGGCCGAGCAACTGGCTCGTCACAATACGCCAGTCACTACTCTTGATGAACTGTGGTATCGTGTTGAAGGTGCATGGGCAGCTGTACCTGTACACGCCATCCAAGCTCTGTTTGACTCAATTCCCAGGCGTATCAAGGCTGTTATTACGGCCAGAGGTGGTTGTTGTGGGTACTGATTTCTCAGGATCTATGGACCCAAATTGCGTGAAAATGTAATCACATGTCAGTTCTGGTATAATATATTTGTCCAATGAATACCCGTTAATCATCTGCATTTCTTCTTGGTGTAGCAATTTTAATGGCCAGTAGTGTAAATAGCGTGCATAGTTGCGGATGTGCGACGAACAAAAAGGCCCCACTCCAATTGAGAGGCAGGTTTCACCCAGTAGTATATTGTCAGTTTGTTATCTCAGCTGTTCGCTGGGGCAAGACTGATTACGTTAGGATCTGAGATTTAATAGAAAGAATATGTAAGAAGGCTGTATGAAATTCATACAGTGGAAAATTCCATTGTGAAGGAACTTCAGACCGAGAGTCTGTATTGTCGGTTAAGGATATTAATGATTTATAGAACTAATAGTCCTGAAGCGATCTGTCTATTTAGGTGAATGTATATCTTGAGTATGAATTATTTTATTTTGTTGCAGCTAACATGGATTTGCCCTGAGTGTACGAACGTTTGTACGTTTCGATCTTGTCCTTTACTTAAATACAAATTAAGATTGTGTTCACACTAACTGCACTGTGAAAGTGTGGCGGCCTAAAGGACCCCAGATTGCCCTCCGAACACTTCGTGGGGGTGGTTTGTCTGTAGCCGTTAGTGGTCTGCTAGCGAAGATGGCATGAACTTTAAGTAAGGTGATCACTTGAGCAGACGAATTCTCAATTCCCTGAAAGCGGCGAGATCTGTCATCCACTTACCTGTCGGCTGCTGTCACGACCTTAGCCGGCACCGAAAGACTTTTCTTCTAGCAGCTACATACCACAGTATCCAAGAGTGCAAGAAGAGAAACTACGGAGGACGTTGATTATCGGCAAGGAGGATAATGACAGCCTGGACAGGGCACTTCATACAATTAGTAATCATCTTAAATAGCGCCCAGCCTATGGTGTGCTGAACGATAACCAGTATAATCCCGAACGCCGCTGAATGTAGGTACTCATGGAAATTACTCACTGTCGTCTCGCGAGTGGAATGACCGCAGCGGAAAGCTGTGTACTAAACTTGATCACCGATGCCAAGACGGCGGTTGACTCCGAGCTGACGACCGTCGTAGATGTTCACATCCGCTCCATTCAGTCCACTCGTAACCACCTCCTTTTATTGGTCTCACGTCACTTTTGTTGACTGAGGAGCCCTCAGCACAGTATGCTTCCGCCGACGAGAAGAGGGGCGTAAATCCACCCTAACCAGAGTGGTTGTTACCTAGTTATCATCCCTGTGTACCGAGCGAGGTGGCGCAGTGGTTAGCACACTGGACTCGAATTCGGGAGAACGACGGTTCAATCCCGCGTCCGGCCATCCTGATTTAGGTTTTCCGTCATTTCCCTAAATCGCTCCAGACAAATGCCAGGATGGCTGCTTTGAATGAGTACGGCCGACTTCCTTCCCCATCCTTCCCTAAACCGACGAGACCGATGACCTCGCTCTTTGGTCTCCTCCCCCAAATAACCCCAACCCTCACCCCGGCTCTGAGGTCTTACTGTGGTGCGAATTCCACAGAAACGGCGTGCTCTCGTGTGTCCTTATAAGGCGAGTAGCCATGGCCTGGATTTGAACCTAAAGGCTAGTCTCTGCCGATATTCGCCATCTTGCAGTATTGTGGAATTAATTGAATTTGCACCCTAAAAATTCGTCTGTCCCCTGAACCCCTAGTCGGCATTTTATGGCAAGTCGATGGTGGTCTCAAATCGTCGGGGAAATTAATCTGAAATCGTGTAATTAAAGATTAATTACAACGATTTTTGGAATAATTACTTTATCAGCTCAAGCGGAATACCAAATGAAATGTAATTTAACGAGCAACCCGAATCTGAAGTCAAAATTACTGATTTAATTTGACATTTGTCAGAGAGCTGGACCATGTGGCAATACAGGCTGTTGACAGGCCTTGTGGCGAGTCCACGAAAAGTCTGCATTCTACATTCTCTTTGTTGCACCTCAAGCAGCCAGTGGTCAAGGTAATAGTCCAGCCAAAGGACAACGCCTCTTAGCTCGCACGGGGCACAAGGCACCTTGCTTCTAGATAGGCACCAACACACCGCTCACACGTGTATACATACTACTCGCTCGAGGAGCTCTGTGGGCGGGAGTACATATAGTCGATTTAATGTAATTCCTGTCTAAGCATTAAATATGCAGGGTGCCCCAGCTAACTTGTCCACCCAAAATATCTCTGGAACAATAACAGCTATTGGAAAACGACTTTCACCGGTATCAATGTAGGGCTAGGGCCCATGAATGTACATATTTGGAAACACTCTAAAACGAAAGCATATGTGTTTTTTAACACGAACTTACGTTTTTTTAAATGGACCTCCTATATTTTTTCTTCAGCAATCCATAACATGACAAAGCACATACACAATGGCGTTGATTGCATCGCAATATTACCATTACATCCCGAGATATTAAGACGCGAAGTTGACGCTTGAAACACCCGACATGCGCTGCTAGCGCACGTCCTGAGGCTCAGGCGTGAACCCCATGCTGCCCGTAATCGCGATGTGATTGACATATGTAATCACACTTCCATACTTATCAAGAGGTCCGAAACGAATAATACGGTCTGCTGCCATCCTGCATTAACGTCGTACATTCCAGCAGGTATTTATCCCATAGGCTAGGGGTGATGCGGTTCTGTAACATATCTGTGTACCGCAACGTTAGTCACAAAGTTAACTTCGCTTATCGTTAATCCGTTACTAAAAAGGTAATGCCGTTCAACGTTAAAACTTTATTGTAGATCTAGCGCAAGCGACAGTTAATCATTCACTCGTAATAGTAAAATTCATGTTGATGGTTTTAGTGAAACGAGCAAGTGGACTAAAAGTTTTACCGTTGTTTAGTTAAAAATGTTTTGATTTGGGAAGTTCGGGTAGGACATAGAAGATGAATGTAAACATGTTTAACCAATTAGTTTTATTATCACATAATTATCAATGTTATATTTATCTAATGCGTAAATGACAAATTGTCGCAAACAAATGTTTCTTAACATCACTGGGTGCAATGGCTCTTTGTAGAAACTTCCACTGTGATACCAGCACTACATACTAAACATAGCGTTCAAATCTCATCCTCAAAGTGATGCCCATTGGCTCTCATACATAAGGTCACTCTGCGGATGAAGGATGCCCTACTTCGTGCTACTGTTTCCTCTTTGATGGCTGTACAAGCATCAATAATGCGTTGCTTCATGTCCTCTGGTGTTATTGGTTCATGTTGATAAACAGCATCCTTCACTGCTCCCCAAAGAAAATAATCCAGCGGTGTAAGGTCCGGAGATCGGGCAGGCCACCTAACTGGACCACCTCGTCCAATCCACCTACCAGGGAACTTACGGTTCAGAAGTTGTCGTGCTCGTAAGGCGTTATGTGCAGGGCATCCGTCATGCTGATACCACATGACCATTCTCCGGTTCAGAGGTACGGTGTCCAAGGGAACAGGAAGATTGTGTCGTATAAATCTGGAGTATTGTCTGCCATTTATAAAGAAAGGTCCGATAATGGTATCTCCAATAATCCCACACCAAACATTAACTTTCCACGGACGTTGATGCTCTACCTGACGGAGCCATTTTGGATTGTGTGCGGACCAATAATGCATATTCCTCATATTGACAATTCCTTTGCTGCCTCGTCGGTAAAGAGAACATCTGCAAAAAAATTTGGATTAGCCAGAAGTTCTTGCTGAGCCCACCGACAAAATGTTACCCTATAGCGGAAGTCATTTCCATGAAGATCCTGGTGTAAATGAACATGGTAAGGATGAAATTTATGACGTTTAAGAATACGCTGTGCACTTGATTTCGACACACCAACTTCACGTTCAATTTGACGTGTGCTGATTTGAGGATTCACAGCTATGGTAGCGAGCACAGCAACTTCAGCACGTTCATCTGTGCGTGTTCTAGGACGATGTCGAGGTCTTGGATTTAAGCTTCCCGTTTCACGTAGACGAGATGTGAGACGACCAAACATCCGGCGCGAAGGCGATGGCTTGTCAGGGAGTCGTCTTCTGTACAGTCGTTCTGCCTGAACAGCATTTCGTCCACCTACAACAGGGTACAGTACAGGTATGTAGAGTAGGGTAGAAAACAGACATATTAACTTAATAATAATAATGTTCGCTAACAGTACTATCAACAAACAAGCAATCTCATAACGTATTTCCCGTCAACGTACATTCTCCATAGATCAGCAGCATTTCTACCATATCTTCATGTGTGTACATTATACTGTACAGTATAAGTTCCACAACACAACGTTTATTCACAATGTGTACTACCTCCGTGCCGTCACTAGATTACTCTCATGCACAACTACACCGGCAAGCGGTGTACTGCACGCCAAAACAACAACAAATGGGATGCTCGGAGGGTGGTGGAGTACAGGAGTTTGCACGGGTCGCAAATCATAAACAAGGCGAAGTGGTAACTGTGGCACTAGTGGGAACTACGTTGGACACTTGACTAGGTAGAGCTAGGCCCTGCGCGACAGGCACAATGGGTCATATATCGCATTAGATAAACCTTATTTTGGGTGTGCAGGATAAATAAGACAACCTGACGGGTGTACACAAATCGGTACTGGTTCATATTGTGTACGTAGATACGTAAAACGTGCAAGAGGGAAACCATTATGTGCATATGAGAGTTGATGGCAGGAGACCGTATTATTCGTTTCGGACCTCTTGATAAGTATGGAGGTGTGATTACACATGTCAATCACATCGTGATTACGGGCAGCATGGGGTTCACGCCTGAGCCTCTGGACGTGCGCTAGCAGCGCATGTCGGGTGTTTCAAGCGTCAACTTCGCGTCTTAATATCTCGGGACGTAATGGGAATATTGCGATGCAATCAACGCCATTGTGTATGTGCTTTGTCATACTATGGATTGCTGAAGAAAAAATATAGGAGGTCCATTTAAAAAAACATAAGTTTGTGTTAAAAAACACATATGCTTTCGTTTTAGAATGTTTCAGAATATGTACATTCATGGGCCACAGCCCTACATTGATACCGGTGAAAGTCGTTTTCCAATAGCTGTTATTGCTCCAGAGATATTTTGGGTGGACAAGATAGCTGGGACACCCTGTATAACAGGAGAGTGACTCCAATAATTCTTCAATAATAATTCAGCAATAGTCGTTCAGAATATTTCCAGAAATAGGGCATTATTAATATCCCACATACTAGGGAACTCCTCTGGTACAGTAAAACATTGTTTTTAAATCGGCTGTTGTAAAGAACTTTCTGGGACACTAGCAATGTTAATTATACAATCACTTGTTTCGTGGTGACAGCCTGACCATGGCTAACAACTGTGATGGCATCATTAAATTTGAGTTTTATTTATGTACACAGTACTAAATTGTGATTGTATACCACATGTCATTGTGGAAGATGTGTCCCTGGGGATCTTGGTTCTTACAGTGTATTGCCCACTCTTGTTACCTACGAAGAAAAATCGAAAGTCAAAATAAAAAACAAAATTTTTATGGTCCCTCAATAATACTGTGACTTCTTCTATAACTTTTTCCCATCTCTCTTTTCCTTCCCATGTGGACTGGAGGGTCTGTTGTGAAACTGTTGCAGTACAGACAACTCTTATCAAGTTTAGAGCTTGTTCCGAACTGGGCTCCATGTTTGTAACTGGTAAGCTTACAGCTTCAGCTGAATGGTATTATTTATTAAACATATTGAGTGCACTTACTTTCTGATAATGTCTCATCACCTGCTGTATTTATACATAACCATATAAATTAAGTCTCGTCCAAACAATCGAGCAGTACTCAAGAATGAATGCTTCTTTTTCTAAATGCACCTAGAAAACGGTGTAATATTATAAAGCACTCTGACATATAGGTGAAAGCAGCATCCACCACACCTCAAAAACATCACGAAACAATCAATCACGGGATTTTATCACTAGTGTCAGCTAGATTTGTTACCGGCCAACACGCGATTAATTGTGGAAGTGATTCATTAATTTAGTGCGTTGACAGTAGGCTTTTTCCTAGGTGGACATTTGGAAGAGGAACCAGAGAGCTTGCACGCACTTTGTAGATTCTCTTTGGTTTGGTAAAGGAATCAAAATCACTGTTTAACGCTCAAGGAAACTGACAGTACGCAATAAGAGAACAAATATTCTTGTACAGTCCATAGGGCTGTAAAGAACTGTGGAGTTGTGGCTCAGCTGTTGAGTTGTTGTTGTTGTTGTTGTGGTCTTCAGTTCAGAGACTGGTTTGATGCAGCTCTCCATGCTACTCTATCCTGTGGAAGCTTCTTCATCTCCCAGTACTTACGGCAACCTACATCCTTCTGAATCTGTTTAGTGTATTCATCTCTTGGTCTCCCTCTTCGATTTTTATCCTCCGCGCTGCCCTCCAATACTAAATTGGTGATCCCTTGATGCCTCAGAATATATCCTACCAACCGATCCCTTCTTCTAGTCGAGTTGTGCCACGAATTTCTCTTCTCCCCAATTCTATTCAATACCTGCTCATTAGTTATGTGATCTACCCATCTAATCTTCAGCATTCTTCTGTAGCACCACATTTCGAAAGCTTCTATTCTCTTTTTGTCTAAACTATTTATCGTCCACGTTTCACTTTCATACATGGCTACACTCCATACAAATACTTTCAGAAACGACTTCCTGACACTTAAATCTATACTCGATGTTAGCAAATTTCTTCTTCAGAAACGCTTTCCTTGCCATTGCCAGCCTACATTTTATATCCTCTCTACTTCGACCATCCTCAGTTATTTTGCTCCCCAAATAGCAAAACTCCTTTACTACTTCAAGCGTTTCATTTTGTAATCTAATACCCTCAGCATCACCCGATTTAATTCGACTACATTCCATTATCCTCATTTTGCTTTTGTTGATGTTCATCTTATATCCTCCTTTCAAGACACTGTCCATACCGTTCAGCTGCTCTTCCAGGTCCTTTGCTGTCTCTGACAGAATTACAATGTCATCGGCGAACCTCCATGGATTTTAATTCCTACTCCGAATTTTTCTTTTGTTTCCTTTACTGCCTGGTCAATATACAGATCGAACAACATCGGGGATAGGCTACAACCCTGTCTCACTCCCTTCCCAACCACTGCTTCCCTTTCATGCCCCTCGACACTTATAACTGCCTTTTGGTTTCTGTACAAATTGTAAATAGCCTTTCGCTCCCTGTATTTACCCCTGCCACCCCAGAATTTAATAGAGACTTTTCCAGTCAACATTGTCAAAAGCTTTCTGTAAGTTTACAAATGCTAGAAACGTAGGTTTGCCTTTCCTTAATCTATTTTCTAAGATAAGTCGTAGGGTCAGTATTGCTTCACGTGTTACAACATTTCTACGGAATCCAAACTGATCTTTTCCGTGGTTGGCTTCTACCAGTTTTCCCATTCGTCTGTAAAGAATTTGCGTTAGTATTTTGCAGCTGTGGCTTATTAAACTGATAGTTAATTTTCACATACGAGCCGTTAAGTTATAAAGCAAAAAAATAGATTACCTCCATTACACGACCACAACTGACACTAATAGATTCAAATTAATACATATAAAAAAAGTTTATAATCCCCTTACCCATCTGGATTGTAATGATTCGTCTCCATGACTTCGATGAGCAACTCTTATTGTGGCTCGGCGTTTGCCTAACTTTATGTTATTTACCATAATTTTAGCCATTTTTTCAGTTTTATTTTATGCACATCAATATACTAGATATTCGTATTTCGGATATTGGGCTTTTGCCTAGCCTTAAGTTATTTACCATAATTTTAGCCATTTTTTCGGTTTTACTATATTTACATTAATATACTTGAAATTTCGGATATAGGGACCATTGAAGATAAGTTGGAGTTTTTTATATTCTATGTAGTTTACATTACATTAGAGGAGGGTAAGTGCTTCATACAAAACTATTAATAACATGCCGGTTTTTTCGACGTTTTAACGATACTAATTATTTTTAAAATTTATTATTATTTCTCGTGTTATTAGTTAGGATTTAAAATTGAAGTAATCTCTGAATAAAATACCTTTTTCTCATTTTCTTAAATTTAATTAACGTTCAAATTAAACAAGGCGTTGCACCAAAGTACCAGGATCCTCGAAGTGTTCCCTCAGGAAAAAACTCTGAATTAGAAATACACATTCTCGGTTCATCCAAAACGGCCATAGCACATCTCGCATTACTGCACCTACCACGTTCCTGTGAGAAAGGTCAGAGCTGTTGTCGCAGCGATCATCCAGACCACACCAGAATGGCAGACATCTGACAGCCAGCAAGGGCTTCCCAGAGACACATCTATTGACAATTAATGCAGTACTTTGTGTAAACGAACAAATACATCGGCAGACGTTAATCAAAAGGATTTCTTAATGAGCAGACAGCGCTACTGTTCTTCTGAAATAGTACGAACACACGAAAGCTGGCTATGTAGAAGTACAGGATGTGGCAAAAAGAAAGCCCCTATTCAGGTAATTACTAAAAACAAAATCTTATGAGATACCAACAAATATTTTTTATTGAATAAAGGACACAAATTGTCTTTCACAGTAAAGTTTGCGTTAATAGGTTTTGGACAATATGTCACGGCCTCCATTTTTGATGCACTGATTGGGCCTGTCTCAGAATATATGGATTTCAAAGCCTCAGTCACTCAGTTCTTGATTCATCACAACCTCATAAGGATACATCTTCAAACGTCAGGGAAGACTGGGAAAGAATTTTGCGATACGTATATGGCCATTGCGTGTTCCCGTGTTGAGCACCCTGGTCTCTGCTGAATTAAATGCCTTTGCTGCTCTGCTGCAGTGCGAGAGTAGCTATGAGATTTCCTTTTCAAAGCAGACGCTTTTTCTCCGAAATTACGAGCCCACGTGTAATTTTTTTTTTTTTTTTCCAGAACGGGATCGTGTTGAACAAGCACAAAGTGGACGCATAAAGATCGCTTTGTAGCTGCTGGTGATCCGCCATTTTTAATAAACTCGTCAATTGCGTATTCATGAGGCTCACCATCCAAACCAAGCCACAACTGACACCGACAATGACACACACACAACAGTTGAATGACACTCTTCCCACCAGTCTATATCTTTCCCTCACATAGCTATGTGGTTTCAAGATCGCGGAATTCGTTTTGCCGCACCCTGTACACTCCTTCCACATAATCATGACAGAGGAAAGGTTATAAACTATGCTCTGTCGGCCTGCAGTTATAATTATATCTACCTATCTACAGGGAGGTGATTGTGAATATAAACGAGATATTGTGTAAATATGTGCTATATTAAAGCTTGTTAAAGTGACATAACACACATCGGGAATAACCAAAACTGAGATTTAAGAACGCCTTTTCAAAAGGCGCAACACCCTCTGCGGTCCACGCAAAATATTTTTGGAGGTGTGAACATGAAATATGTGGTTGAATGATTTGCTGTTACTTCAGTACACGTATGTTTTGGCAGTAGAAGCGTCAAATAAGTGATGGAATCTACGAGTAAATCCCAACTGGAATTGATGTGTGATTTTATGACATCTCTATCAGCTTCTCTGTCACCTACGCTGTAATAATTAAAGTAAAAGATCTCAGACGTCAAAAATGAAGAAAGTAAAAAAATACAGGTAGAGGATGTAAGGTGTCAGGCAAATCCAACACCTTCCATGAAAACCCTGACATGATAAGCAAATCCAGTAGTATGTCACATAGCTCCGAATAAATCGTGACATTAAATTAACCAAAGTAATACGAGTAACGAGTGAACAAATGGAATACCACAGACTAACACAAGAATGCCTAAATGCATGTCATACCTTCCCACCGTGAGACAGACGCAGTTCCGAGGGGAGAAACGAGAACAGAAGCCGAGAGCAGAACCGTGTTAAGCTGGGAGGCCCTACGATAAGGAGCGGACAACAACGTCGCCAGCTAACCGCTAGGACCACACCCCAGCCGCAAGTTTTAGCGTGAGACTTTTTCGCGTCTCTGTTACGTCAGGACCACCCCCAGCCCATGTCAAAAGCTAGAGCCCTCCAGAAGAACAGTATAGATCTTACGATAACGCTAAAAGGACCACACCAGCTGCAAGTTTTAGTGTGAGACTTTTTCGCGTCTCTGTTACGTTGCAAACTTTAAAAACATTGCCCCACCACGAAAAGTATAACATTTCTCATTGGACAGACAGAATTTTTGTAGGCGGAGCTTAAGGTTAACATTGAGACCCTGATTGGTCAGATGAAAACACAGCCAGATAGTTTTTTTAAACCAACTTCGGTAAATTGTAGTAAGGAGAAGTTAGGAGAGAGTTGCTTCCGAGACGGCGAGGTGAGCTGTCCGCCACCCCCTGACAAACACCGACAAGGTAATGAACGCACGCGATGCCGCATAACAGTGCATAAAGCTTCACTCAGAACTGCAGAAGTCTCATCTGTTACACCCCCTTTTTGCGTAATACTAGTGACGATCTTCAATTAAAGCTCATGATGTTCACATTTGCCACTTGAAGTAAAAATCTCAAACGCGATGATTTTTCTGTTATATAGTTATTGAGAAGCCACATCAGCCACTGTAATTTACGACAAGTTAGATAAGTAATTAAAGATAATTGAGGGTCACTGTAGGCCATTTTGATAGTTTTCTCTCTTGTGAAACTTAATTTAAACCTAGATTATAGATGTGATATGGCATAGGTCATCCTTCGATCCATTGTAGAACTTGGAAGCCCACTCAAGGAATATTCGTTCACATTTTTCTTGAACGCAGTTGGTTTTTGTCATCCTGTATTAAAACATTTCCTTTTATCAATCGTGCAAATTATAAACAATGTTTTGTGAGTAGAATAAAATTTCCAATGGTAAACTTGACTGCTTTTTCGACGTTATTTTACCAGCTAACTAAAAATAGGAAAGGCTTGAACCCCTTCCACTAAATTTAGTTAGTATTAAGATTCTTTTACAGGGAGTGCAGTGGAGCTGACGCTGAAATCATTAAGTATTTGGTTATATCATCGCTAGTCTCACTGAACTCTTCTGAACTCTACATGTCATGTGTGGTCTGGCATCTCCTTACCAGCAACAGGTCCCAGGTTCAAACTAGTCAGTTCCCTAAAAAACACGCTCAGAGCGTCGTTGCGCGAAAGTGGTAGGGAGACACGATATAGAACAAACAGACACCACTCAGAATGTTAGAAGGGTACTGGAAATTAAATAGTAGCATTTTCCAAATAGTATGTGTAAAGTTAGAGTTCAGTGACCGTTGCCAATCGTGAGTAAACTGGCTACATTTCCTTCCTGACGGAGTTGAGTACTGCGAAAACCTCATGAAACCCGCCATCCATAAACTTTTTAAAAAATGTTTTCTTCAATCTTCATGACGACAAGAGAAAGAGCATCGATTATTACTACCTTGTAGTTCGTGAACTGCAAGCGAAAACAGATAATGGGGAGGGCAAGCAAGTGACTTGAAATAATACAAAACGAAAATCTTGGAGCAGCAGGAGAGTGAACTAGAATAGAAAATCATCACAGGTGACATCTTATGTGCAATCAGGAACGAATGCGTTAGCCAAGAAGAGATGAACCATTGTTTCCAAAGGCAGTATGGGGCACAACATTCTGAAGATGCAAAAGCGTCACAGCTGTTACAATATTGTATGTATATTTATGACATGAAAGTATTGATACTTTGTCAGAAGTAATATCTGAAGAAGAACTAGAAGACGTAATGCAAATTTTGCCAAAAACGGATCAGGAGTACCCAGTGTCCCCCGTTGGGCCGCATGAAGATGGAATAGGTAAATGTAAAAGAAAAATGTCTTCCCCAGCCAGCGCCTAGACATGGCAAGGCAGGTTCGACTGCAGTGTGACAATCGGAATTGCCAACAGGCAAGGGAACTGATATAGTGACATGCAGCAGAGGCCATTGCCGTATATCGTTTGAGTGAGAGGTATGAACCGCTAGTTCAGCAAGATGACTTCACTGTGGAAGGAAGGTAACGTCATTTTGACAACGGTGCAAGGTACTGTAACTACACATCAGTCTTAGAGAAGAATGCTGATATTGCAGAAAAGCACCAAGCTGAAGAGCCGCAATTGAGACACCAAGGTACAGTGAAGACCATTGATATAAAACGAGGCCACATTCAGATATCCTTGCCAAGACACATCGTCATTGCCTTGACAGAGAATTATAGCTACTTGAGCTGCCGAGACCCTCTATCATCCAGTTGCAGTGAGCCAGCATCTAGGCAGACCTGTGATGTATTGTCTACCATTCGCCAGATGACTACTAGATTCGGGACTGCAGCCAGACTGGTCAGCTGGACTTAGCCACTGTGAGCTGCCAACCTCTCATCTGCTGATTTGAAGAACTGGAGCTTATTGGCACCGGCTCTCCAGGGCTGAACTGATGGTGCTTCACACACTATCACACTGTCGCTCTACCGAGGAGAAGCGCTAGCTGTCATGGCCACCAAATCTTGTCTGATCTGGCATTGGCATCCATAGCATTCCTCTGGTGGAAAGCAGCATCGTTGCCGGACCATGAAGAGCTTCCTGAAGCTGACTGAGGCTCTCCCTATGAAGTTCTCAAGAGTCATCATCTAGACATTCAGCAACGAGACAGCTCAACAATCGCGTCCAGCCAGCTCGGTGGCCACCTTGCATGGCGCTGCTCTGCCAAGTGAGCTACCATGACCTCACCGACGGCCTCGAGGGAATGCTGAGTGTGCACGTCAGCCGATTCCACTCCACAAGCTGCATTGTGGAGAAGACAATTCAGTCATAAAGATAATAAATGCATAATTCGCTAGTGGTATCTCATCAGCAATCTCGGCACCTGACGGGCCATCACCACTGTGCTTCACTCTTCGCCATCCTGCATGCGCAAGGGTCACGCAGCCCACCAGCTGTTTATATCACTATTAATTTTCTGACTAAAAAAATAGAAATGCGGGTAAGCTACTACAAACAGCATAGTGAACGCATTATTGCGGCCAGGATAGACATGAAGCCCAGGCCTACTACAGTAGTACAAGTTTATATGCCAACTAGCTCTGCAGATGACGAAGAAATTGAAGAAATGTATGATGAAATAAAAGAAATTACTCAGATAGTGAAGGGAGACGAAAATTTAGTAGTCATGGGTGACTGGAATTCGGTAGTAGGAAAAGGGAGAGAAGGAAACGTAGTAGGTGAATATGGATTGGGGGTAAGAAATGAAAGAGGAAGTCGCCTGGTAGAGTTTTGCACAGAGCATAACTTAATCATAGCTAACACTTGGTTCAAGAATCATGAAAGAAGGTTGTATACATGAAAGAACCCTGGAGACGCTAAACGGTATCGGATAGATTATATAATGGTAAGACAGAGATTTAGGAACCAGGTTTTAAATTGTAAGACATTTCCAGGGTCAGATGTGGACTCTGACCACAATCTATTGGTTATGAACTGTAGATTGAAACTGAAGAAACTGCAAAAAGGCGGGAATTTAAGGAGATGGGACCTGGATAAACTGACTAAACCAGAGGTTGTACAGAGTTTCAGGGAGAGCGTAAGGGAACAAATGGCAGGAATGGGGGAAAGAAATACAATAGAAGAAGAATGGGTAGCTTTGAGGGATGAAGTAGTGAAGGCAGCAGAGGATCAAGTAGGTAAAAAGACGACGGCTAGTAGAAATCTTTGGGTAACAGAAGAAATATTGAATTTAATTGATGAAAGGAGAAAATATAAAAATGCAGTAAATGAAGCAGGCAAAAAGGAATACAAACGACTCAAAAATGATATCGACAGGAAGTGCAAAATGGCTAAGCAGGGATGGCTAGAGGATAAATGTAAGGATGTAGAGGCTTATCTCACTAGGGGTAAGATAGATATTGCCTACAGGAAAATTAAAGAGACCTTTGGAGAAAAGACAACCAACATTCCATTAGAACTACTGGCGGCCTTGGGAGAGCCAGTCCTGACAAAACCCTACCATCTGGTGAGCAAGATGTATGACACAGGTGAAATACCCTCAGACTTCAAGAAGAATATAATAATCCCAAACCCAAAGAAAGCAGGTGTTGACAGATGTGAAAATTACCGAACTATCAGTTTAATAAGTCACTGCTGCAAAATACTAACGCCAATTCTTTACAGACGAATGGAAAAACTAGTAGAAGCCGACCCTGGGGAAGATCAGTTTGGATTCCGTAGAAATATTGGAACACGTGAGGCAATACTGACCCTACGGCTTATCTTAGAAGCTAGATTAAGGAAAGGCAAACCTACGTTTCTAGCATTTGTAGGCTTAGAGAAAGCCTTTGACAATGTTGACTGGAATAATCTCTTTCAAATTCTGAAGGTGGCAGGGGTAAAATATAGTGAGCGAAAGGCTATTTACAATTTGTATAGAAACCAAATGGCAGTTATAAGAGTTGAGGGGCATGAAAGGGAAGCAGTGGTTGGGAAGGGAGTGAGACAGGGTTGTAGCCTCTCCCCGATGTTATTCAATCTGTATATTGAGCAAGCAGTAAAGGAAACAAAAGAAAAATTCGGAGTAGGTATTAAAATCCATGGAGAAGAAATAAAAACTTTGAGGTTCGCCGATGACATTGTAATTCTGTCAGAGACAGCAAAGGACTTGGAAGAGGAGTTGAACGGAATGGATGGTGTCTTGAAGGGAGGATATAAGATGAACATCAACAAAAGCAAAACATGGATAATGGAATGTAGTAGAATTAAGTCAGGTGATGTTGAGGTATTAGATTAGGAAATGAGACACTTAAAGTAGTAAAGGAGTTTTGCTATTTGGGGAGCAAAATAACTGATGATGGTCGAAGAAGAGAGGATATAAAATGTAGACTGGCAATGGGAAGGAAAGCTTTTCTGAAGAAGAGAAATTTGTTAACATCGAGTATTGATTTAAGTGTTAGGAAGTCGTTTCTGAAAGTATTTGTATGGAGTATAGCCATGTATGGAAGTGAAACATGGACGATAAATAGTTTAGACAAGAAGAGAATAGAAGCTTTCGAAATGTGGTGCTACAGAAGAATGCTGAAGATTAGATGGGTAGATCACATAACTAATGAGGAGGTGTTGAATAGGATTGGGGAGAAGAGAGGTTTGTGGCACAACTTGACAAGAAGAAGGGATCGGTTGGTAGGAGATGTTCTGAGGCATCAAGGGATCACCAACTTAGTACTGGAGGGCAGCGTGGAGGGTAAAAATCATAGAGGGAGACCAAGAGATAAATACACCAAGCAGATTCAGAAGGATGTAGGTTGCAGTAAGTACTGGGAGATGAAGAAGCTTGCACAGGTTAGAGTAGCATGGAGAGCTGCATCAAACCAGTCTCAGGACTGAAGACCACAACCACAACACAATTTTCTGAAACTTTCTGTCCAATAATCAAGGAAGTAGTGAGGGAGAAAAAATGCTGCGGACACTTATACCCTGAAAAAGAATGCAGAATAATCATAGTCATTTCCTCAAGAAGTAGAAACCATGATGAATAACGGATTTCAAATCGATACAATTGTTAGGCACAAACTCATATCACGTGTCATAGCGCCTAGAATAAAAAAAACCTTCCAGACGTTAATGAGCCGTAACAGACACGTAACAAACCCAACAAAAGCACCACAGATGGAATTCCCATCTGAAGAAACATGCCTTTGTTCACTGCTACAGCACACTAATGTTGTATCCCTCCCAACATCAAAACACAATTCTGCAAGCCACTGTAGATGGTAACAGCATTGTTGATTTTCCTCCCATTTCACTCTCATAGCTGATCGATCAAAAATGGTTGTCTATACGCCTTTGTATGTGACACAATGTTTTTTTATGATAGATATGTCAGATATAGCTTTTTATCTTGATTGATTTCTAGGTAATATTTTACATTGCACTTACGTACCTAAAAATTTTATTTGAGAAATCGCTTAAAAATACGAGGTGCGACAATAAAGTAATGAGACTTATGTGAAAAAAAATGTTGCTTACCGTTTTAGTTAAGTTTAGTGTTGTCTCCTTCAAACTAGTTCCCTTCTGATTGCACACACTTTTTTCAGCGCTTCTGCCATTGATAGTAACATTTATGGAACTCATCTTCTGTAATATCCTCCAAGACCCTCGTCACAGCTTTTTGGACCTCTTGTGTTTTTTTGAAAATGGTGTCCCTTGACCGCCGTTTTGACTCTTGGAAATAGAAAAAAGTCGCACTGCGCGATATCTGGTGAATAAGGTGGCCGTGGTAGCACTGAAATTTGTTTTGAGGTTAAAAATTGCTGTACTGACAGAGCAGTATTGGATGACACATTATCGTGATGCAGAATCCAATTATCAGCAATGTTGACATGGACATGAAGAACTCTTTTACGAAGTCTTTCTAAAATTTCTTTATAGTAATATTGGTTAACTGTTTGTCCAGGAAGCACCCACTCTGTACGAACAATTCCCTTGGAATCAAAGAAGCACACAAGCATGCATTTCACTTTTGACTTTGACATGCGAGGTTCTTTTGGTATGGGTGATCCCTTGGAGCACCATTGCGAACTTCTGCGTTTTGTCTCTGGATCGTACTGAAAAAACCAACTTTCATCACCAGTGACAAAACGGCTCAACAATTCTGGATTGATTTCCATTTGCTCTAACAGGTCGGCTGCCACATTTTTCCGTGTTTCTCGCTGTTGTGGTGTGAGATTTTTGGGGACCATTTTTGCACAAATCTTTCTCACATCAAGATCGTCAGTTATTATTAGACCGTTTGATGTTCAGTTCTTCTGCAATCATTTTAACGGATAATCTTCGACCAGATCGTACGAGTTCACGCACCCTGGCCGAGTTGACATCTTTCCGTGAGGTTGATGGTCGTCTACTGCGGCTTCATCTTCAACATTCGTCCTGCCTTCACTAAACATTTTACGCCAACGAAAAACTTGAGCTCTTGACATAACCTCCTCTCCAAAAGCCTTCTGAAGCTTACTGTAAGTTGTCGCTGCGTTTTCACCCAATTTAACTCAAAAAGAAATGGTATACCACTGCGCAATATTATGTGGTTCCATTTCCGTGATGAGAGATACAAACACATGTTAACGTATTACAGCACAACTCAGGACTGAGCAGTTGCATCGATGTGCCACTTGGACTAGAAGCAGCTTATAGACCAAGGTCAAAGACATTGTGCCTTGGCAAGCCTGCAGGGTTGCCACATCTTGCAAAGAAAATCAGTCTCATTACTTTATTGTCGCACCTCGTGTAATGCTGCTCTGAGAACTAGGTCATTTTATGCTTGTTAGTTGGCCATGTGATTGTGCTGTCAGTAAGAGAATAAAGCCAATACTCAGACAGTCTGCATTCTTGCCAAATATATTTGAGATGGCAGGCCTTCCCCCACCTCCTCTCCCTGGGGGTAGGTGTGGGAAAGCCACACTGATGATGTCACCTCTGATGTTACCCCCTCCCTCAATTCCTCCTCCCATCCCCCACTTCCTCCTTTCCCTCTCCCATTCGGAAAATCATGGGAATAGTGATTGTATCCTCTTCAGCAATTACACACTGAGTGGCTAGTTCACGAAATCACCACCAGGGGGCACTCAAAATAATGATGTCACAGTTGGAAAAAAGGTAGTGGGAGCCAATAGGAATGTTATATTCTCCTGGGAATTGGTGGGGGTGCTGCATCCAGCCATGTGATCACAACTGGAGGGGATATAAGGAGGATGCAGTAGCACCTTGCCCTCACTTGTCAGTCAGTGGAAGAAGAAGAAGAAGAAGAAGAAGAAGAAGAAGAACCATGAAGTGCCAGCAGCAGCAGCTAAGATCCAACATCAAATATTACATCTATGTCTGTAGTTACTGATTATTATTATTATTATTATTAATTGTTCGACTCTTGGTGCTGTATGTGATGGTTCTTAATCAATGTTCAGCACCCTTCAGCCTGTCGAGGGCTGAAGTGGTGACTGCCAACTTACCAGGATCAGCATCAAGCCCCAATGATACAGCATGTGCAGTGGTCTCCAGCATGTGCATACCTGCAGTGACCACGAGGGATCCTGCAGGACACCTGGCCAACATGCTGAAGCAGGACAGAGAGCTGCTAATGTCCATTCTGGTAATCGATTTGTGTGATGAAGACACCTAGTCTACCTCCAATTCGCAGATGTGTGCTGCTGGCTGTTCTAAACAGCAAGATGCAGGTCAATGCTGGACTCTGACACGTGTTCTGCCCATCCGTTTATGCGATGAAGACACCCAGCCTACCCCTCAAGTCGCAGAATTGTGCTGAGGGCCCTAAACAGTAAGGTAGGGGCTGATGCTGGGCTCCAACATGTGTGCCATCCCAGAACATTGCAGTGGTAGTGCAGAGATAGAGTGCAGGTGCTGTGGATAAAAAGGTGCCAGTTGCTTCTAAAGACAGTGACTGATGTGTTGTGCTGGAGATCGAAAATGTGCCAGAGAGTGTTAAAGTGCGGTTTACTAAGTTGGGATGGGTTGAACTATGTTGTACTATACCTTACATCAATGACCTGGACGTTTACTGTATTTGTCTAACGCTATCCATTACAACAATGTATGATAACGTTTAATTCAGGGTGAAATCAGAGGACCTGTCCATTTGTCTACAGCACACCACTGTTATGAACTTGACTAAGTATGAGATGATTTGTCTTGGAGAGACTGAATCACTCGTTGCCAAGTATTCAAGCTGTGTACAATGATGTTGTAAACTATTTTCATGTACGTTGTTTACATGTGGATGATTTAGAACAGTGCTTCAGTTCATGTATCAATGCAGAACTAAAGTCGACCTCAATAGACATAGATGCCAATCCTGAGAAATTTACATATGGAAGTACCTGAGTTTTTGATGCACGCATCGGTTTGAGGGAAATACACGCTTAATTTTGTGGATATAAGAAATCTTCATTTGCTAAATATTGTACAGGTGTGAAGAAGATGAAGTACCAGAGGATTTTTTGATGTAGTGCATCCAATGTAAGATTGTTAAATAAAAAAAAAGTATGTGATCGGAGGCTTTCCCGGCGTATGTGTTGTTTCCAGGGCCGTCGGGTGTCCAGCCGGATACGATCGTTGAAGTCCCACGATTTTTCGGCGAATAACCTTTCCGCCATCATCAGATGGTTGTGATGGAATGATCTGTCTGTCGCTGAAAAGACGAGCCTGTCCTTGGCTCGAGATGGTACAAAGTTGTCATTCCTGCGGTTCCTAGGGGGGAGAGAATAGATATTACCATTCTTGTGGATTTGTCCTTGCTGGTGGAGCCTGTAAAAGAGGTAAACACACTCTGATGGGGGATTAGTCATACTTAATCCCTCAGCAGGTCAGGCCAACGCGTGGTTGGCCTGTGATGAGGTTGTTGGCACAGTCGTCGGATAAGCCGGCTGCGGGAGTGGCCCGCTTTCTCGTAGCACTTCTTGTCGATGGCGCGGATCCTATCTCGGAGAGGCAGGATCCCGGTGTCTTTGTGGAGTTGGCGCGTCGAGTGGCGCCTCGGGAGATGCATGGCAGTCTTCAGGGCGTGAGTCTGTATCCGCTGCAGAGTCACAATGTGAACATCTGCGGCTTTCCCTCAGACCACGACCGCATACTCTGACAGTGGACGGACCAATGTTAGGTGTAGCGTGATGCCGTGTTGCGGTGGCAATGACGACTGCGCGTTTAGCAGTGGATACAGGGCGCGAAGGCGTCCTATTGCTCTGCCTCTGCCATCACGGATGTGATGCTTTCAGGTGAGCCTGCGGTCTAGGGTGACCCCTAGGTATTTCGCCGTCCCACTCCATGGGTTAGGTTCTCCCAGGATTTCGACTGGTGAAAGCCCTGGCGGCAGAAGTCTTCGGGTGAATCAGGAACGAATGCGTTAGCCAAGAAGAGATGAACCATTGTTTCCAAAGGCTGTATGGGGCACAACATTCTGACGATACAAAAACGTCACAGCTGTTACAATATTGTATGTATACAGGGTGTTACAAAAAGGTACGGCCAAACTTTCACTAAACATTCCTCACACACAAAGAAAGAAAATATGTTATGTGGACATGTGTCCGGAAACGCTTACTTTGCGTGTTAGAGCTCATTTTATTACTTCTCTTCAAATCTCATTAATCATGGAATGAAAACACACAGCAACAGAACGCACTAGCGCGACTTAAAACACTTTGTTACAGGAAATGTTCAAAATGTCCTCCGTTAGCGAGGATACATGCATCCACCCTCCGTCGCATGGAATCCCTGATGCGCTGATGCAGCCCTGGAGAATGGCGCATTGTATCACAGCCGTCCACAATACGAGCACGAACAGTGTCTACATTTGGTACCGGCGTTGCGTAGACAAGAGCTTTCAAATGCCCCCATAAATGAAACTCAAGATGGTTGAGGTCAGGAGATCGTGGAGGCCATGGAATTGGTCCGTCTCTACCAATCCATCGGCCACCGAATCTGTTGTTGAGAAGCGTGCGAACACTTCGACTGAAATGTGCAGGAGCTCCATCGTGCATAAACCACATGTTTGTGTCGTACTTGTAAAGGCACATGTTCTAGCAGCACAGGTAGAGTATCCCGTATGAAATCATGATAACGTGCTCCATTGAGCGTAGGTGGAAGAACATGGGGCCCAATCAAGACATCACCAACAATGCCTGCCCAAACGTTCACAGAAAATCTGTGTTGATGACGTGATTGCACAATTGCGTGCGGATTCTCGTCAGCCCACACATGTTGATTGTGAAAAATTACAATTTGATCACGTTGGAATGAAGCCTCATCCGTAAAGAGAACATTTGCACTGAAATGAGGATTGACACATTGTTGGATGAACCATCCGCAGAAGTGTACCCGTGGAGGCCAATCAGCTGCCGATAGTGCCTGCACACGCTGTACATGGTACGGAAACAACTGGTTCTCCCGTAGCACTCTCCATACAGCGACGTGGTCACCGTTACCTTGTACAGCAGCAACTTCTCTGACGCTGACATTAGGGTTATAGTCAACTGCACGAAGAACTGCCTCGTCCATTGCAGGTGTCCTCGTCGTTCTAGGTCTTCCCCAGTCGCGAGTCATAGGCTGGAAAGTTCCGTGCTCCCTAAGACGCCGATCAATTGCTTCGAACGTCTTCCTGTCAGGACACCTTCGTTCTGGAAATCTGTCTCGATACAAACGTACCGCCCCACGGCTATTGCCCCGCGCTAATCCATACATAAAATGGGCATCTGCCAACTCCGCATTTGTAAACATTGCACTGACTGCAAAAACACGTTCGTGATGAACACTAACCTGTTGATGCTACGTACTGATGTGCTTGATACTAGTACTGTAGAGCAATGAGTCGCATGTCAACACAATCACCGAAGTCAACATTACCTTCCTTCAATTGGGCCAACTGGCGGTGAATCGAGGAAGTACAGTACATACTGACGAAACTAAAATGAGCTCTAACATGGAAATTAAGCGTTTCCGGACAGATGTCCACATAACATCTTTTCTTTATTCGTGTGTGAGGAATGTTTCCTGAAAGTTTGGCCGTACCTTTTTGTAACACCCTGTATTTATGACATGAAAGTATTGATACTTTGTCAGAAGGAATATCTGAAGAAGAACTAAAAGACTCTCCGTGGCGTTGAATTTTAGCAGCCGTTTTGTTGCCCATGAGCCCAAGGCATCACACGCGCGTTGGAGGCGGTTTCTCAGCACTTGGGCGTTCATGCTGCGAGTGAACAGGGCTGTATCATCCGCGTACAGCGCCAGTTCAACTCCTGCCACTTTCGCCACTTTCGGCGCGTCGGCAGTGTACAGGGAGTGCAGCGAGGGGCCGAGTACCGACCCCTGCGGCACTCCTGCACGTATCTACCGGTCTGTGGACGTACCGTCGTCGGCCCTCACTTGGAAGGTTCGTTCAGACAGGTACGACCGTAGTAGCGTCATGTGGGACGTCGGCACCCCTTGTTCAAAGAGTTTGAACTCGAGACCGTCGTGCCACACCGGGTCAAACGCTCGGGAGACGTCGAGGAGCACTGCCCCAAGGTATTCCCTTGTTTCCAGAGCCCTCATCACCGGTTCTGCAGGAGCTGGTGGGAAGTGGCATGTTCTTCTCGTAACTCGAACTGCTCGTCCGGGATGATGCCCTCCTGGGTGACGTGTTGCATCAGTCTTCTCGTGTACAGCCTCTCGAAGGTTTTCGAGCAGGCTGAAGGGTCGGTAGCTGGATGCCTGGCGTGGGCGCTTTTCTTTGTTAAAAAAATTCTTTGTTCAGCTCATTACATTATACATATTAACCCACTACCTAACTACATTAGAGGGTCCTATTATCATACAGAGAAATGCAGCTCTCTATTCTACACTACAGGTAATCTTAATTATGTTCTTACCGCTATGTGGTTCGTTATTCTATTTAATCTACGAAGAAACTTATGCTACCTGCAGCGTTACAGGTGTGTCAGTGCTCTATAAACCTGATGGATGTTGGCCTGGCCCACTGAGCTAATCCCAGTGGGCATGCCCCTGGCACAGGGCTGGCCAGTAACTTGGTATCGCTGCAGTCTATCCTAAAAGCCTTATCCTATCTTCTACATCTAATCTAATTTTACATCTAGTGTCATAATTGGTGCGTTGGTCTTATCCGGTTATTGTACACCCTCCCCACTTAGTCCAGAGCAAGGCGGATTCCAGCCGTGAAGCGGCTGGCCAAGTCCCGGCCCGGCGGAACATGAAACGTGCACGGAGTCTGAGTTGGTGTAATTTCTTACTGTTTAATGGTTGTCCCTTAGAAAGTTCTTAAGGATTTTTTTCGAGATTTCATCTGTCAGCTTGTTCAAGACATTGAAGGTGTTGTCATGCCTTAGTAGATGGTACGTGTCGTTATTCGGAAGTTGTTGTCGTATGTCGTTGGCTACGTCATCGAAGAGGTGGCACTCATACACCACATGTTCTGGGGTGCCTTGCACAGCACCACAGTCACATGCGGGTGTAGCCTGCTTCCCAAACCGACATAGATAAGTCGGGTAGGGTCCACGCCCAGTAAGAAAGTGCTGCGTTCCTCTCGTAGGCATGAAGTACGTAAGTTTTACACGTTCCTCTATGTCCGGTAACAGCTCATAGGTCCTGCTCCCTGTATCCTCGTTGTTCCACTGTTCCTGCCATAGTTCGATTCCTCTCTTTTTAATCGCATTTTTATCCCCAGCGTACACCCCAAGTATCTCCCTTATCTTATCCCTTTTCTCCTTCTTCGCCCAGTACTAGGCGGCCCGCTCACGGATTTTAATGTCTAGTGGACAGATCCCCATTAGCACAAGAAGCGCCCCTCCAGGTGTTGTCCTGTATGCCCTGCTGATCGTAGGAGCATGTTACGCTGCACTCTTCTTACGGTCATGGCAGGCATGACCCTCGTGAGTCTGTGTGCCCAGACCCCTGATCCGTATCCTGCTATTGATGTTAAAATACTATTGTGAAACAGTTTGATTAAATTGGGTGGAAGATGAAAGCGTTTGTGGCCTATTCCAATGAGGTTGTTTATGGCCACAATTTCCGCGTGTTTCCACGCAGAGGAGTAGACACCTGATCGGAAGGAAAACGTCGGCGAGTTGCCGGTGTAATCCTGGCAGAAGTTTTTTGAGTAGGAGGTTTGTGACGTCATCGCTGCCTCCAGCCTTCTTGGGGTTCAGCGAGTGAAGCTGCACAGCAACTTCTTCCTCCGTTATCGGCTCGATAACGTCGCCTTCCTCCATTGCGGCGCGGAAGGTTAGTAGTTGCTCGTGGACTCGCCGTATGTGCTCCACGTCGATGACGTCGGCCACCGGTGTGAAGTTCGCTACGAATGACCTTGTGGATGACATCGGAAGTTCACTGAGGCTTTTTGCGGATGATGCTGTGGTATATCGAGAGGTTGTAACAATGGAAAATTGTACTGAAATGCCGGAGGATCTGCAGCGAATTGACGCATGGTGCAGGGAATGGCAATTGAATCTCAATGTAGACAAGTGTAATGTGCTGCGAATACATAGAAAGAAAGATCCCTTATCATTTAGCTACAATATAGCAGATCAGCAACTGGAAGCAGTTAATTCCATAAATTATCTGGGAGTACGCATTAGGAGTGATTTAAAATGGAATGATCACATAAAGTTGATCGTCGGTAAAGCAGATGCCAGACTGAGATTCATTGGAAGAATCCTAAGGAAATGCAATCCGAAAATAAAGGAAGTAGGTTACAGTACGCTTGTTCGCCCACTGCTTGAATACTGCTCAGCAGTGTGAGATCCTTACCAGATAGGATTGATAGAAGAGATAGAGAAGATCCAACGGAGAGCAGCGCGCTTCGTTACAGGATCATTTATAATCGCAAAAGCGTTACGGAGATGATAGATAAACTCCAGTGGAAGACTCTGCAGGAAGACGCTCAGTAGCTCGGTACGGGCTTTTGTTGAAGTTTCGAGAACATACCTTCACCGAGGAGTCAAGCAGTATATTGCTCCCTCCTACGTACATCTCGCGAAGAGACCATGAGGATAAAATCAGAGACATTAGAGCCCACACAGAGGCATACCGACAATCCTTCTTTCCACGAACAATACGAGACTGGAATAGAAGGGAGAACCGATAGAGGTACTCAGTGTACGCTCCGCCACACACCGTCAGGTGGCTTGCGGAGTATGGATGTAGACGTAGATGTAGAATTTGTCAGCCAGAGCGCTGGCTTTCGCGCCCGGTTCGCTGGCGAATTCGTTCCCGACCTGTAAGTGCGGTATCCGCTGTCACTGGTGCAGGAAGGATTTTACCACCTTCCATGCACTGCCATCCTCACGATTGAGGGTAGACACAAGGCCGGCCCATTCCTGGTTCCGGTGTTGCCCGACTGCTGCCTTAATTTCTCGTCATGCGGTTCAAGCGGGGCCTCGTGTCTGGTTGGCGAGTGAGCTGCCAATCACGGAACAGTCGGTTCTTCTCGGTGATCGCGTCCAGAATAGGGCGCGGTAGTTGTCGTGGCCCTTGGCGATGTCTCGGCGTGGCTTCATCTGCTGGTTAGAGTATTCTTCAGATGAAGAATGCTAGGGCGGCGTCTGCCCCTACCTCTGCGGGGTTTGGCGCGTCCTCGAGGAGTTCGAGGGGTTTCTTCCGGAAGCGCTCGGCGTCCAGCCTGAGATAGCTCGGACGGCTCTCTGGAACAGAAGCTCCGACCACGTTATGACACTTCTGTCCGCTACTGCTATACCATAACCTTAAAGTTGGAGGCAGTTTGTATGGTGAAATTATTTTTATTTAAGCAATTATAGTATAAAGAAGCAGAGCAGTGTTACCCTCTGAGAGGAATTTTGTTATGTTAACCGTGTTGTACCTAACGGAAGTGGCTTATCGGAAGTGAAAGTCAAAATTACGTTGAAACAGAACTTGTTGTACCGTTCCAATGTTTTATTAAATTGCTAGCACGCAGAAATTATTAGCAAGAGTTTCTTCTCTTGCAGGTAATACCTCATCTGGTGTCCAAAAGGAGAGAATGGACTAAACAGTGTTATTTATTGAATTTTTTTATGTTGTGTACCACGTTTCCCATTTTCCTTTCCTTTGTGCGGCCTGGACGGTATAAATGAGTGAATGTGTGAACTAGCAAAAAGCTTTAGGCACAGATTGTAACACTGCATGAATGGTCGTTCTGGCGTAGGGTAGTACCAACCCCCCAAGCGTGAACAAGTTTAGACCAAGTTTGCAGGTCAGGGCAAAGATGACACGTAGGCGCGCGAATTGGTTCTGTCAGGTTGGCGCGCCACCCCCACCACGTTTGTAAGCGGAACGGTTAGGCGAATTCGGTTGGAAGAGCACTTGTTCCTGGGTCGTGGTGCTGGACAGACATGGAGACGCAGCTCTCGTTTTGGTAATGTTAACATAGGTATTAGATTGTCTGAGATTTGCTCTGTAATGAAGTTCAGATGTTGAAATCAGGTGCGAAATTACCACTGAACCCCATAAGGGAATTGATTTTCATAATTTACTCGAATTTCAGTAGACCTTGCGATAGTGCCTTGTTCAGGCAACGCACCATGTGCCTTAAGCTCACGGTCACGTTATTGCTCTGTGCTTAACGGAAATTCACTCATTCAATGTATTTTAATCTGCTCTTCCATTTACAGTAATATTTTGGGGATTTTTATTTATTTTCCATATGTTTTCTTTGTGAACTTGCTTTCGCGCCATGTGGTCGGTTGGAGCAACCGCCGAATTGATAAATTGTAGTTTCGGTCTGAAAATATACTGTACACGATGAATAATCATACGATAGTGAGCGAGTGTAAAATAGGGAAGGAATAATCGTGTGTGTCCATATCTTTCTGGGTTTCTGTTGGCTACTGAATCTTGGCCATGTGGGTTGAACAGCATTGAAGTGATGTTTCTTATGCACCCCCATAACGATTTGATTTGTTGGCGATGTGGTGCGTTAAGTAAAATACTCGTGCCACTAGGAAAAGTATCGGATTTTAATGCCCACTGATTTGATAAAGATTTGCGAAATACTCTTCCACCCTGACCTAGTTTTGCTTGTAGTGTCGTTGCGGAACTTGTTCTAAGTAATCTATAGCAACTGAATGTAATAACCGTGGTTTTAGGTATAATTGTGCGGTTGTATAAAATTACATGGAAGCCAGGTCTGCGCTCCTCTATCCCATTCCATAATTACGTGGCGAAACTGAACCATGTTAACTAGAGTCCGGTTTTGATGATGCACATTGCAAGAGAAACACGACTAGTTGTTGAAATACCATCGGTATTGAATAAATATCAATTAATCTCTACTCTCGACTGATTATTTACTCCGTCCATCATAAAGAATAGGTGACAGTCAGTACCACAGTCGAATTCTGGGTCAAGAAAGCAAATAAAAGCTATATACTGCCAATTAAGCCCTGTATAGGTGCCTTCTGTAGTGATTCAAAAAAAAAAAAATGCGTTATCCGTTGCGTTCAAATTTTTACCGGTTCGTTAAAACCTTCCGCTAGAAATTATTAATACCCAGCCATAACTCGCAGGGGCCAGTAATTTCGTGGACCACACGAATTTAAGAAACCATTTACTACAGACGGTAGCTTGCAGGAGCGGTAGGACAGGTCAAAGCGACGGTAACCTACCTACTTAGATAGACTTTTACCACCACCAGTAGTGGAAGGTTACATTGCAACGTAAATACTTAAACAGTAACAAACAATGTTTTACCTATCTACACTGTTCAAAGAATAAAGAAAACGGTCGCCAGCCTCATTAGGCAAGAGAATGAGTAACATACTTATTCAAGAACTGAAAATAAGGAACTTCAATGGGCAAACACAGCCTATACTTTTGTCACTGGCGAGTGCAATGAACTCTGACACCTGCATATGTTCACGGTAAGGTTGGGTCTGACAGAGCAGAACAAACTATTTGCATAAATATAACAGATAACCATACACACTATTACTTTCAGGGCTTATTCAAACTGAATGGTCTTTATAACATTGCTATTAATATTCACTGTAGAATCATGAATTGGACATAGGTTCAGTATTACTTTTCAAACATTTTCCTGGTGGTTCAAATGGCTCTGAGCACTATGGGACTTAACTTCTGAGGTCATCAGTCCCCTAGAACTTAGAACTACTTAAACCTAACTAAACTAAGGACATCACACACATCCATGCCCGAGGCAGGATTCGGACCTGCGACCGTAGCGGTCGCGCGGTTCCAGACTGTAGCGCCTAGAAACGCTCAGCTACAAACATTTTTCTATCTGACAAAAAATTGTAAATGTAGTTCACTGCAAAACTATGAACTGGTCATAGGTTAAGTCCCTCTCAGCTAAATACCTTTCTATGTAGAATGAAAGTTAAATGTATTTCACTAACAAACAATTTCTCACTGAATTTTGAATAAAAAAATTATTGTTTTCATAGATAGTGGTCTTTCTATTAATTGTTATTTATCATGAGCATAAACGATAAACTATGGATCCTATTACACTATTAATATGCACTTTCAACACGCAAGAGGAACCCAATACTGTACAGAATTTGACTTGAATAGCAAGAGTAATTAAAACTTTCTATAATTAAGTAACTTTGTGCATTTGAACTACTTTCAATGGAGGGGGTCCCTTAATCTTGACCACTGTAGCAGAGCAAACTAAACACACTTTCATTGCACCAGTGAAACAATTAGCAAGCACGAACATATAACTCTCAACAGTTGCAGTTCTAAACTTTTACTGTGGTGAAACACAAAATTGAGATATTTGTTAGATCCTTTCAACACACATTATTAATCTTAGCACGCTCTATTGCCATATTAATTTTAATATGCTTTCAATAAAGGACGCTCGGTAATCATAGTTCAAACGGAGAGGAACCTGAGAGGTGTTGTGATAAGAAAAAAAAACCAAGGTAGGTACATAAATTCAGTTATAAATTACCTTATATTTGAGCACATTAACACAGCCACTGAGCTGCTCCTTTACTGTACATTACTATAGTTCATCTGTTCTATTACAGTGTCTGCGCAATGTGGTGGCGATTGCATGGTGGTAGATGGATTTGAGGATAGAATTGCTGGACTCTGTCATTTCTTGGTGGCGATGACAGATATCAATTCCAGAATAGTTCCAGCTCTTTATCCATCCATCCGAAGCACTGGAAAATGCCACGGAAAGCCTCTCTCGGCACCAGCACAATATTCAACTTTTACATGAGCAGTTGACAGTTGGTAGCTCGTCCCCGACTGACTCTTGGTTCCACCTTTTCTACCTAGGCCAACCACAATTGCGCGAGCTACGCAGTTCCGTTCCCGAGGGGAACCACAACACCTCTTACATCCAAAATAACTAAGAACCCTAAGTGAAGGTCAGCAGTTTACATAACAGCAACCAAACATTTTAAATAAAACAGAACGTTTGCACATATTGATAGTTCTACACAAAATTATTTAAACAAAATTATTCAACCTCAAAGATAACCAAAGAGATTATATGAGAAAGACAAAACATCATTTTCTCATATTGTGCATATTAGAGATTACACTTCATTATTGTTATTGGTGTTGTTATTGTGGTCTTCAGTCCTGAGACTGGTTTGATGCAGCTCTCCATGCTGCTCTATCCTGTGCAAGCTTCTTCATCTCCCAGTACCTACTGCAGCCTACATCCTTCTGAATCTGGTTAGTGTATTCATCTCTTGGTCTCCCTCTACGATTTTTACCCTCCACACTGCCATCCAATACTAAATTGGTGATCCCTCGATGTCTCAGAACATGTCCTACCAACCGATCCCTTCTTCTAGTCAAGTTGTACCACAAGCTCCTCTTCTCCCCAATTCTATTCAATACCTCCTCATTAGTTATGTGATCTACCCATCTAATCTTAAGCATTCTTCTGTAGCACCACATTTCGAAAGCTTCTATTCTCTTCTTGTCTAAACTATTTACCGTCCACGTTTCACTTCCATACATGGCTACACTCCATTCAAATACTTTCAGAAACGACTTCCTGACATTTAAATCTATACTCGATGTTAACAAATTTTTCTTCTTCAGAAACACTTTCCTTCCCATTGCCATTCTACATTTTATATCCTCTCTATTTCGACCATCATCAGTTATTTTCTTCTTCAGAAACGCTTTCCTTGTCATTGGCATTCTACATTTTATATCCTCTCTACTTCGACCATCACCAGTTATTTTCTTCTTCAGAAACGCTTTCCTTGTCATTGGCATTCTACATTTTATATCCTCTCTACTTCGACCATCACCAGTTATTTTGCTAACCGAATAGCAAAGCTCCTTTACCACTTTAAGTGTCTCATTTCCTAATCTAATTCCCTCAGCATCACCCGACTTAATTCGACTACATTCCATTATCCTCGTTTTGCTTTTCTTGATGTTCATCTTATATCCTCCTTTCAAGACACTATCCATTCCGTTCAACTGCTCTTCCAAGTCCTTTGCTGTCTCTGACAGAATTACAATGTCATCGGCGAACCTCAAAGTTTTTATTTCTTCTCCATGGATTTTAATACCTACTCCGAATTTTTCTTTTGTTTCCTTCACTGCTTGCTCAATATACAGATTGAATAACATCGGGGAGAGGCTACAGCCCTGTCTCACTCCCTTCCCAACCACTGCTTCCCTTTCATGCCCCTCGACTCTTATAACTGCCATCTGGTTTCTGTACAAATTGTAAATAGCCTTTCGCTCCCTGTATTTTATCCCTGCCGCCTTCAGAATTTGAAAGAGAGTATTCCAGTCAACATTGTCAAAAGTTTTCTCCAAGTCTACAAATGCTAGAAACGCAGGTTTGTCTTTTCTTAATCTAGCTTCTAAGATTTGCTCATATTGTGCATATTAGAAATTACACTTCATTACAGTATTGAATTAATCATACACTAATTACAGAAGGTAAACGATGGGAAGTTGAACAAAACAGAAAGCTAAATGAATCAACAAAATGTACATAGTGTCTAAGCTATGGCGTTATAACTTCTAGGCCAAATATGACCGGTACTTGGTAGGAGGACAGGATGTTTCGCGTCCCGGCTGTCACGAATTTGCCCGATGCCCTTGAGAAGAGCAATATCGAGCACTTCCGGTTGTCCCCGTACAGGGAAGTTCGTGGGGTCAAACGGCCTCACGGCGATCGCGCCGCTACGGCAAACAGCGCGGGATAGGCGGCGCCCGCTGCGGTTGACAGTTTGCGAGTTCCATTCGGTGTGTTTCGCATAGAAATCACCGGCAGTGAAAACTCGCCCCTCCAACGACAGCAGGGCGTCGAAGTCAGCTTCATCTAACGGTCTGCCAGGCTGCCGGTACACCGACACGAAAAGAATCTCTCCGGCGGTGGGGTTGACGGCCACTCCTCTGGCCTCCAGCGCATTAAGCGCCGCCAGTCGAACCCGGTGGTGGCGCAGTGACTTCTTCACGCAGATGGCAGTGCCGCCCCCGCGGGTGGCTCTGTCATCTCGGTAGCAGCAAAAATTTGCTGCTCACACGTCGACCCCGGGTTTGAGGAAGGTCTGCGCAAGGCAGATGTCGGCCGCCTCGTCCCGTAGGAATTGGCGAAATTCGCCCTGCTGGGGGTGGAGGCCCTTAGCGTTGAACGTGCAAATGGTTATTCCATAAACATATTTCAGAATTTGAAACACGAACAGCTGCTAGCATGAGTTTCTTAGAAGTAGATATCTTAGGGGTTGCGAAGCAACTCAAATCGCTTGATACGGGCAAGTCTTCAGGTCCAGATTGTATACCAATTAGATTCCTTTCAGATTACGCTGATACAATAGCTCCCTACTTAGCAATCATATACAACCGCTCGCTCACCGATAAATCTGTACCTACAGATTGGAAAATTGCGCAGGTCGCACCAGAGTTTAAGAAGGGTAGTAGGAGTAATCCATCGAACTACAGACCTATATCATTGACGTCGGTTGCAGTAGGGTTTTGGAGCATATACTGTATTCAAACATTATGAATCACCTCGAAGGGAACGATCTATTGATACGTAATCAGCATGGTTTCAGAAAACATCGTTCTTGTGCAACGCAGCTAGCTCTTTATTCGCACGAAGTAATGGCCGCTATCGACAGGGGATCTCAAGTTGATTCCGTATTTCTAGATTTCCGGAAAGCTTTTGACACCGTTCCTCACAAGCGACTTCTAATCAAGCTGCGGGCCTATGGGGTATCGTCTTAGTTGTGCGACTGGATTCGTGCATTACTGTCAGGAAGGTTGCAGTTCGTAGTAATAGACGGCAAATCATCGAGTGAAACTGAAGTGATATCAGGTGTTCCCCAGGGAAGCGTCCTGGGACCTCTGCTGTTCCTGATCTATGTAAATGACCTGGTTGACAATCTGAGCAGTTCTCTTAGGTTATTCGCAGATGATGCTGTAATTTACCGTCTAGTAAGGTCATCCGAAGACCACTATCAGTTGCAAAGCGATTTAGAAAAGATTGCTGTATGGTGTGGCAGGTGGCAGCTGACGCTAAATAACGAAAAGTGTGAGGTGATCCACATGAGTTCCAAAAGAAACCCGTTGGAATTCGATTACTCGATAAATAGTACAATTATCAAGGCTGTCAATTCAACTAAGTACCTGGGTGTTAAAATTACGAACAACTTCAATTGGAAAGACCACATAGATAATATTGTGGGGAAGGCGAGCCAAAGGTTGCGTTTCATTGGCAGCACACTTAGAAGATGCAAAAAGTCCACTAAAGAGACAGCTTACACTACACTCGTTCGTCCTCTGTTAGAATATTGTTGCGCGGTGTGGGATCCTTACCAGGTGGGATTGACGGAGGACATCGAAAGGGTGCAAAAAAGGGCAGCTCGTCTTGTATTATCACGTAATAGGGGAGAGAGTGTGGCAAATATGACACGCGAGTTGGGATGGAAGTCATTAAAGCAAAGACGTTTTTCGTCGCGGCGAGATCTATTTACGAGATTTCAGTCAGCAACTTTCTCTTCCGAATGCGAAAATATTTTGTTGAGCCCAACCTACATAGGTAGGAATGATCATCAAAATAAAATAAGAGAAATCAGAGCTCGAACAGAAAGGTTTAGGTGTTCGTTTTTCCCGCGCGCAGTTCGGGAGTGGAAAGGTAGAGAGATAGTATGATTGTGGTTCGATGAACCCTCTGCCAAGCACTTAAATGTGAATTGCAGAGTAATCATGTAGATGTAAATGTTATCCTTTTTGAGGCTGGCTTCTCCCGAAGGTGGCCTGGAGGGCCGCCGTCACCGTTCCCAAGAGCACCGGTAGCTGAGTCATCAGCTGGTTGAGCGACCGCAGAAGCGCGGCCAGCTCGGTGGTGTCTTCCTTCGCCGTTTCGGAAAGGTTTGACTCCATCGCGATGTTTCCCGTAGTCGGCAGCGGAGCGGCGTGTTGGGAACTCCCTGCGAGAGCGGCAACCCTCCTCGCAGCTGCGGGCGGCGGCAAGCCGGCTCCCCCGACTTCAGGCGGCGCCGCCGGCGAAGGCAGCTGCGACGGCTGCGGTGGCGGTGCGGCCTCCCCTACGAGCGGCCCTGGCCTCTCGGGAGGGGCGGCCGGCTTCCCCTTAGCGACGTCTGCGAAGCTGCGACTCGGGTTTACGCAGCTGTCGCGCTTCCCGCGCTCGAATGCGGTGCATCCTCGATAGCAGGCGACGTCGTCCCCGTCGCAGTTGCAGCACTTCGGCCGGTCTTCTTTCTTCCTCGGGCAGTCCCGCGACTGGTGCTCCTCGGCGCTCTTGCAGCAGCGCTCAGGCATCCTGAAATATTTTGCCACGTGATCCATGCCCTCGCAGACGTCCTACAGTACTGCCCATTAAAATTGCTACACCAACAAGAAATGCAGATGAGAAACCGGTATTCATTGAACAGATATATTATACTAGGGCTGACATGTGATTACATTTTCACGCAATTTGGGTGCATAGATCCTGAGAAATCAGTGCCCAGAACAACCGCCTCTGGCCGTAATAACAGCCTTGATACGCCTGGGCATTGAGTGAAACAGAGCTTGGATGGCGTGTACAGGTACAGCTGCCCATGCACCTTCAACACGATACCACAGTTCATCAAGAGTAGTGATTGCCGTATTGTGATGAGCCAGTTGCTCGGCCACCATTGACCAGACGTTTTCAGTTGGTGAGACATCTGGAGAATGTGCTGGCCAAGGCAGCAGTCGTGCATTTACTGTGTCCAGAAAGGCCCGTACAGGACCTGCAACATGCGGTCGTGCATTATCCTGCTGAAATGTAGGGTTTCGCAGGGATCGAATGAAGGATAGAGCCACGGGTCGTAACACATCTGAAATGCAACGTCCACTGTTCAAGGTGCCGTCAATGCGAACAAAATGTTACCGAGACGTGTAGCCAATGGCACCCTATACTACCACGCCGGGTGATACGCCAGTATTGCGATGACGAATACACGCTTCCAATGTGTGTTCACCGCGATGTCGCCAAACACGGATGCGATCATCGTGATGCTGTGAACATAACCTGGATTCATCCGAAAAAATTACGTTTTACCATTCGTGCACCCAGCTTCGTCGTTGAGTACACCATCGCAGGCACTCCTGTCTGTGATGCACCGTCAAGGGTAACCGCAGCCATGGTCTCCGAGCCATAGTCCATGCTGCTGCTAACATCGTCGAAGTGTTCGTGCAGATGGTTGTTGTCTTGCAAACGTCCCCATCTGTTGACTGAGGGATCGAGACGTGGCTGCACGATCCGTTACAACCAAGCAGATAAGATGCCTGTCATCTCGACTGCTAGTGACACGAAGCCGTTGGGATCCAGCACGGCATTCCGTTTTACCCTCCTGAACCCACAGATTCCATATTCTGCTAACAGTCATTGGATCTCGACCAACGCGAGCAGCAATGACGCGATACGATAAACCGCAATCGCGATAGGCTACAATCCGACCTTTATCAAAGTCGGAAACGTGATGGTACGCATTACTCCTCCTTGCACAAGGCATCACAACAACGTTTCACCAGGCAACGCCGGTCAACTGCTGTTTGTGTATGAGAAATCGGTTGGAAACTTTCCTCATGTCAGCACGTTGTAGATGTCGCCACCGGCGCCAACCTTTCGTGAATGCTCTGAAAAGCTAATCATTTGCATATCACAGCATCTTCTTCCTGTCGGTTAAATTTCGCGTGTGTAGCACGTCATCTTCGTGGTGTAGCAATTTTAATGGCCAGTAGTGTACAAACTTACAGACTGGGAGCGATACCGATATACTGTCGCCTCCGATATGGCTCGCGCTCCGCCACCTACTGCGGAAACAGCAGAACAAGCGCTACAAGACCAAACAGGATCCATCTTGCAGGCAGCGGAAATGCCACTCCCCCACAAACGGATGGCCCGCCCCTGCATGTACAACTCCCGGAACATCTACTAGCCCAAACCCGTCATAAGAACAGAGTGGAAGATCACCAGAAATCAAGCCACCAGGAGACTGCTCAATCGTCTACAGAGAGAGCTGAAGGTAGTGCTCAATGAACACAGAAACCAGCAATGGTAAAACCGCCTCACAGCCCTCAAAGTAGACGATCACACACTATGGCAATCAGCCAAACAATTTACCTAGAGACGCACCAGGCTGCCGCCACTGCACGGTGAGAGGGGTCTGGTTTAGAGCCATGCTGGAAAGGCCAACGCCCTGGCCGATACCTTCGAGGAGCAGTTTCAATCGGCAGAACCCCAGGATGACGAACATGAAGAGGTAGTCCCACGTCAACTGGCTGTCTTCGTCAATGCTGAGCCGGACCCAGAGAACGTGACAAAAGTAATTAGGTCTCGCCCTACAAAAAAGGCGCCAGGACAAGACAGTGTCACCAACCAGCTCGTTAAAAGCCTCCCGCCCTCGGCTATCGAACACCTCGCGAACGTCTTCAACGAGATTACTCGTACCTGCGGGTTCGCAGCATACTGGAAACACACAGAAGTGGTCGCGATACACAAACCAGGGAAAGACCCTTTATTCAGTAGGAGATAAACTTGCTATCAAAAGAAGGGGAGAGGAGTTGTGGCAAACATCATGGGAAAACGAAGAAACTGGTAGAAGGGTATTTCAACTGCTACCTATGTCAGTTTGGGAAAAGAGCTACACCAGCGTGTGACTGTCGCTCAAGACGGTACACGTGAGCACATCATCTGTGACTGCCCGCTATATGATGATGTGGCGCATGATCTAAGAGCACAATTACCCAACAACGACACCTATGCCCTAATACGACGTGCCGATACCTTCAGCATCCTTAACATTCTGGCAAACGAGGTATCACAAAAGATCTTGAGAGACTTCATAAGAAACAAAGATGGATAACATCGAACCCGTATTAGACTGGGATGTACCCGCCATACCGCCGAGTGCGGGGCAGGCCAGTCACTTCATGACTGGAATCCGCCGCACTACTGGACCAGGCCAGCGAGTGCATCACCCACCAGGCAACGAAAATTGCACTCCAACTTTAGGTATAGAACTAAATAGTTAGTAGTAGTAGTAGTAGTAGTAGCAGTAGATTAGAACACTAACAAACACTAACAAGTAGGGACTGCAGCGACAATACAGACTTGGCCAGCCCAGTGCCAGGGGCACGCTCACATGGGTTTAGCTCAGTGAGCAGGCCTTTAGTAGTAAGTTTATACATCAACTGGCACACATGTAATCGCTGCAGAATAAACTAGTAGATGTAGGATAGCCTAACAGATTAACCTTGCTCATAGTTATGCCAGTCATTGAAGAATGAAATAACAATGCTGTAAATTGTAGTATAATATGTAGACCCACTAATTACTGAGGTGGTGGGTTGTTTTGTATCTTCATATTGTTTTGACTGTATTGTGTTAATAAAGAATTTAAAAAAAGACCCTTTATTCCCGCAGCACGACAGGCAGATTAGCCCGTTGCCAACTCTCAGCGAGATCTATGAGCGCCTCCTGCTTATTCCCATACGAGACCACATCAATTCAGATTCTGACAGAAGCACTCTGCCCCACAACAGATAATGAGACTGGTGGAAGCAGCCACAGAGGGCTTCAACCACAGAGGCTAAATCGGGATAGTGCTACTTGATGTAGCCAGAGCCTTCGACTCAGTATCGAATAAAGGGCTATTAAACAAATTATACACACAAGGGCTCCCCGGCAGCATAGTCAGGTTAATCCAAAGCTGTCTCACGAATAGAACCTTCTCTGTCAAAGTAGAAACAGCCACCTTCACCAAAAGGCGTATCTGTGCAGGGGTGCCACAGGGATCGGTCCTGGGGGCCCGTTTTGTACAGTCTGTACACTGTGGACACTCCCATGCCCCCCTTCATGCACACTGCACGGTATGCTGACGACACCGCCTTTTACACTCGTAATGCAAATAAGGACCTGGTCATTTGTAGGCTACAAAGGGTTTTGGATAACACAGAACCTGGGCCCGTCGCTGGCGCATCACCATCAATTCTGAAAAGACACAGGCTATGCTGATCACCCAGAGACTCAGGACATGTGGACCCTCTCAACGCCCTCCCCCTTTACCTGCACCTACATGGATCCCAACTTCCTTGGCGCAGTATCTCGTCGTGACCTTGGACTTGAGACTAACGTGGAAACCCCACATAGACGAGATCCACAGGAAGGTCTGCTCCAGAATGTCCATCCTATACTCCGTCCTCAACACAGCCAGCTCCCTTCCCTGCTCTGTAGGGCTAAATGTCTATCAGGCCCTTATACGGCCAGTAATGGAGTGCGTGTGCCCTGTCTGGGGATACGTGGCAAAGCAGCACCTGGACAAACTCCAGAGGCTGCAGAACCGCATTCTCAGGAGGGCACTGCACCTGCCCATGGAATTCCCCATCGACGATCTGCGCGCCGCTGCCGAAATCCCACTCCTCAAAGAAAGATTCCAAGATCTGGCAAGGGCTTTCTATGAGAGCTCTTCCAGATCTGGAAATAACCTCCTCCACCCTTTAGGTCGATATGACATGTCCTGTGATCAGCACAAACACCCCATGACGATCGACGACGACTAAGTCGAAGAAAAAAAATCCCCTAATATTTCCAAATCCTAATCCCAGTCCTTAATCCTTAAAATACCCAACATCTCGCCAACCTCAGGCAAGTACGATGGTCACTCCAAAAGAAATGCACACTATTTTCGTAAAAATACTGTTTTCATTCTGCATGTGTGATAGTTTTACAGTGTGTAGATACATCCTTCCCGCTTGTTTTCAAAGTTTGTTCAACCTGTTCCCGTGAGTGGCGCCGTCACTGCATGTCTTCTAGGGTTGGGCAACACGATTCTTTTTCCCGATTCAATTCCTACGATTCAGTCTCAAATTGCGAATCGATTCCTACGATTCGTTCACGATTCTTTCACGATTCATTCTAGTCTGCGATGGTACGATTCTTACGGAATGCAAAAAGTTCTACATCTTACTCACAGATGGCAGGACATGTCTGAAATTGTCAATGGGGTTAGAATCGAACTGTGTCATGACAAGATATGCCAGAAATAGTTCATTTATGAGTAAATATGCATATGACGTTACAAGTCGATTTATACGTGTAATGCCTTAATTGATGAAAGGTCACGTTTGATTTGATTGCATCTATTGTTTTATTACAGTATGCCAGGAAAGAGGAGTCGATTTGTGCGAAAGGTGGTGCAAAATTACGTGTTATGCCAGTTTGGTTGTGTGGCTTGAACGTATCTAACTACAGACGTCTGTTTTATAGTAACAAAATCTAGCAGTGTGGCAGACGTGGTTTGGCTCATATCATCTTATGTTGTTCTGTGCTAAGATGTCTTTCCAAGTCCACATCACCCTTGTAATTCACAACGCAGTTGACAGCCTTCCCATACAGCAAATTTTGCGTGCTGTAAGTAAAGACACCTATATACAGATAAACATAAAAACCAAAACCTTAACTAAATTCAATACGTACTAACAAAATTTTACGAGATGGCGTTATAAAAATATGTGAAATAGCGTTTTTATAATATAAAATTTCGTTTTTACAAATGGAACTATATATATATATATATATATATATATATATATATATATATATATATATATATATATATATATATTGTAAAATTGACTTTTTACGAAGGAATGGAACAATGTAGGTGAACTCAAAAAGCAAAAACCAGTCTAAATACAAAATTTCATCCAAATCGTTAGGGCCGTTTTCGAGATACGCGAAATGTACATAATCCAAGTGCTATTGCTCGTGTGTAAAGAAGGTGTGTGTGTTTTGCATTGCATCTTCAACAAATAAGAGGTACGTATTTATTCATAATGCTTGGATTTCTTGATTTTAATCGTGTGTATTGGGAGCTGTGTACTCGCTGTATATCGTTTCTGTCATCACTAGTTCGTGCATCACTCGCGCAAACTAAGCTGACGTCGGCGCGGTGGCTGATGGTAGCGATAGTAAATGGGAAATGCCTTTACGCTCGATCCCGTCAGCCACCGCCAAGTGTCAGCTTGGTTTTCGCGAGTAATATTACGGCCCACGAACTTCGTTTGTTCCTTCCGAGCTTCCTTTGTTCACACGCATCCTCCACTTGACTGCCTCTGGCGGTCGTAATCATTCGGCACGACTCGGCATGATTCGGAAGTTGCCTTCGAAGCATAGCGTACCAAGAATCGATGAATCGTTGGAACTTGGAATCGTCACGACTCGAAAACTCGCAATCGTTCTTACGATTCTTTTGAACGACGATTCGTCCGTATGACGATTCGATTCTTACGATTCTTTATTTAGAGTCGTTCAAATGAACGACTCATTCACGAATCGCCATAACTCTAATGTCTACAAGATGGCTGTTACACTTGACGTTCGTCAGAAGCAACGTGCTGTCATAGAATTCTTGTGCTGTGAAAACGAGACAGTGGGAAACATTCACAAGAGGTCGAAAAAGGTGTATGGAGATGCTGCTGTCGATCGCAGTACAATTAGTCGGTGGGCAAGCAGATTACGTAATGAAAGCGGGCACGGAAATATTGAGGATTGTCCTCGCAGCGGCAGGCCTCGTACTGCACACACTCCAGAGTGACCCAGACAATGTGCAGAGAGTTAAGGAATTGGTGACTGCTGACAGACGCATCACAGTGAACGAATTGTCACGCTACGTCGGGATAAGGAAAGGAAGTGTTTGCAGAGTACTGAAAGTGTTGGCGTTAAAAAAGGTTTGTGCCAGATGGGTTCCCAGAATGTTGACAGTGGCTCACAAAGAAACAAGAAAAACGGTATGCAGCGAACTTTTGGAACAGTACAAGAACGGTGGAGATGAATTTCTTGGAAGAATTGTGACAGGTGATGAAACATGGTTCCATCATTTTTCACCAGAGACGAAGAGGCAATCAGTGGAGTGGCATCATGCAAATTCAGCCAAGAAAAAAAAATTCAAAACCACACCTTCTGCTGGAAAAGTTATGGCTACGGTGTTTTTCGATTCCGATACCATTTTGGAAACGCGGCATCCTAGCCCGCGCGCGGTACTCCATAAGACTGTGACGCACACGGTATTTAGAGGGATAACCTTGAATGCACAAAATTTTTTTTAGACAGCTAAAGCGACTGTGTGGTGAATTCGAAAATGCGCTTTCTTTACATGATGTTGGAAATCTTATTAAAACATTTCCCCAACAAATGTACACGGAGAAAACTGTGAAACGTCGTTATAGTTGACAACAACATTCAACAATAGGACACTGCACATTCCATCACAAGGTGATTTTGCGCGAGAAACAAATACACAGAAAATATTTTGCATTCAAGTGTAAACGCGACATATAACATTTCTATTTGTATATAGTTCTCCTGGAAGAATCCTGAAACTGAAAAAATGAAATGACATGAAAGATGCTCGGAAGAAAAGAGGTACCAATAACCTTCTTCTTTTGCTCCTCTGTAGAATAGCCAACTTACATGGGAACTCTCATGTCATTCGATGTGGCATGATTTCTTGGTGAAAGAGGACTGAGCTTCAGAAATTCAGCTCTGAAAATTGGATATCCAAATAACGAAACCTTCCTTGGTATATTAGAGCTCTTGTCACCATGATTCAGTTCTTGAAAAGTACGTTAGCTAGAATAGAGGGCGACAAGATCTAGAAAGCGTTTACAAGTGCATTATCTATCAAGTGATACTTAGAATGAATTTATTTCTAGTTGTGCCCATTATGTCAGGTTGCCATCTTGGAACGGAGAGAAAATGAGAAGTATTATTCAATTATTGTTGATGCAACTACTGACTCAAATCATACTGAATGATTAGCATTCAACCTATGTTATATTTACTCCAAGGAGGAAGTTGATAAATATGAAATTAATGAACTGTTTTTTGAATCTGAGGATTGTAATCAGAAAGCGAGAGTTACTATTGCACTTTTAATTGGATTCACACTTGTGAAAAACTTGGTTCCACACAGTGAATACCACAGACAAGATTATGATAACCGTAGGAACATTAAACGCTCTTATAGAGGAGCTCAGACACATTCTCTTCAGTCAAATCCGCTCGCAAAATTTTCTGTGTGGGCTTGTTATAGCGTAATGTGAGTACATGCAGCCGAGAGTTGTCATGAAGCACCTACTTTTTTCGGAATGATTCAACTTCTCTATAACCTGGTCATTAGAAATCCATCTGTTCTGAAACAGTGTTAGAAGTTCTTTACATCCCATTTCTGACAGAAAATGGAATGCTCGGGTTGATGCTGCAGTAACAATAGCAATTCATTTGGATAAGATTATCATTGCTGCTCAAACTCTCAGTAAGTTAAATTTGTGTGCTGTAACACGTTCTCTGGTATCGGGTGTTTTGGGTTATGGGATATCATTGAAGTATTTAATCATGGCATCAGTTTAGATAAAGTTGTCAGTACCAATTGACCACAAAAGCATATTACTGTAATCTCGAAATACCACCATTGATGTTGAGATAAGACAATTTGAGAACTTATTAAACGGCTTAAAATATCTTCGCGAAAATTGGGACGCCATTGTCCCTGATCTTAAGCTGTTGCCAGTTTAACTAATATCGATCCTGAATTTCCAGAAGTGCGCTCTAAGAAGAAGAAATCATTTCATGTTGAAGCCAAGAATGAAGTGGCAGATGTAAATTCAGAAGATTTATTCAAGACATATGCATTTTATGTCATTATTGACAATCTAGTGTCTAACTTGAAAACCCGATTAGAAAACACACTATTTAACCTAACTTAAACTAACTTACGCTAAGGACGACACACACACACACACACACACACACACACACACACACACACCCATGCCCGAGGGAGGACTCGAACCTCCGACGGGGGGAGCCGCGCGGACCGTGACAAGACGTCTGAGATCGCGCGCGGCGATGACTGACGATGGGGACGCTGAGGCATGCAAGTTATTTATCAGTGAATACCAATATGATGTCACAAGAGATTTAGAAGAAGAAATTAAATAATAAAACTCTGAATGCATTACTTTGGAATCATTAGGACTTTTGAATAAGATTCTCGAGCTTAAAATTTTGAGCTTGTTTCTGAACGTGTGTGTATGTATGTGCACGTTTGACACTCTTCCAGTGACTGTAGCTGAAACTGAAAGGTCTTTCAGCACTCTGGCTCGTGTTATCTCAGATCAACTATGCATTAACAACATCCCACAGATTTGGGAACCTTGGAAACTGAGTACAATTTGGCAAGGTAATTGGAGTTCCGTGCAACGATTCAAACGTTTCGTGAACGGAAGGCTCGCAAAGCGGCGTTGACAGTGTTATAGGCAAGTAGGTTGTAATACGCTCCCCACTGCACGACTGATAGCGGTTTATATGCGAGTGTGCTGATGTCTATGTACAGAAATGTGTGAGCCATGGAACGAGTAGGGACGGAACACTCCATATCGCTGTGTTACTGGCTCCAGACCTCTGGTCAATGTACAATGCAGTACAATACGTAACCTTTTGGTTCAAATGGTTCAAATGGCTCTGAACACTATGGGACTTAACAGCTGAGGTCATCAGTCCCCTAGAACTTAGAACTACTTAAACCTAACTAACCTAAGGACATCACACACATCCATGCCCGAGGCAGGATTCGAACCTGCGACCGTAGCGATCGCGCGGTTCCAGACTGTAGCGCCTAGAAACGCTCGGCCACTCCGGTCGGCCGTAAGCTTTTGTTTTAGTGTGAAAGTAAATCAAACCAATTTAAAAATAATATGAAATGGAGCATGCATACATTTTACGGAAATTCATTATCGAGAAGCCCCTGAAGGCAAACATCTAAGTTTGTAAGTCATATCACTTTTCTGTCTTACCACTGCCACTATCTCATCTCTTACTTAGACTGTCTCTTTTTGTCTTCCTTTGACACTGTCACTGTCTCCACCATACCTTCGAAGCACAAGAATTCTGAGGGGCGGGGGCAGAGGGTCGAACTTATCTTTTTCCCTTGTACCCACGTGCTTACAATTTCGGTCCAAAATGCACCCGCCCTTATACCTACATGTTAAAGTCCGCCGGTCTGGAAAGGTCCAGACCCCCTCCTTCCCCTCCCCCCCCCCCCCCCCCCGCCCAGCCTATGTATGGTGTCAACCCATCTCTCTTTTTCATTTCCACTATCTCCTCCCTCTTTTCCTCCCACTCCTCCCATCTCCAAGCATTTCTCTTTATCTTTTACTGTCACTGTCTCTCACTAACCATTAATGTCTCCTCTCTCTTTGGCTGCCACTGTTATTGTCTTCATCTGTCTCTGTTTCTATTTCACCGACACTTTCTCTCTGCTATTCTCTTTCAGCACGAAAAAGCACGAATGTGTTTGCATGCCGAAATATTTGGTGCACAGGGTGGAATGAGGATTTAGGCAGCTATTTCCCTAGTTATCTGTCAGATTCTCTTCGTCAGGAATATATTGTGCTTGAGCAGGAGCATTTTTCCGCTGCTTCCCCTCTTTTCCCTGCTATTGCAGCGTATGCAGCTTATACAGGGTGTTTCAAAAATGACCGGTATATTTGAAACGGCAATAAAAACTAAACGAGCAGCGATAGAAATACACAGTTTGTTGCAATATGCTTGGGACAACAGTACATTTTCAGGCGGACAAACTTTCGAAATTACAGTAGTTACAATTTTCAACAACAGATGGCGCTGCAAGTGATGTGAAAGATATAGAAGACAACGCAGTCTGTGGGTGCGCCATTCTGTACGTCGTCTTTCTGCTGTAAGCGTGTGCTGTTCACAACGTGCAAGTGTGCTGTAGACAACATGGTTTATTCCTTAGAACAGAGGATTTTTCTGGTGTTGGAATTCCACCGCCTAGAACACAGTGTTGTTGCAACAAGACGAAGTTTTCAACGGAGGTTTAATGTAACCAAAAGACCGAAAAGCGATACAATAAAGGATCTGTTTGAAAAATTTCAACGGACTGGGAACGTGACGGATGAACGTGCTGGAAAGGTAGGGCGACCGCGTACGGCAACCACAGAGGGCAACGCGCAGCTAGTGCAGCAGGTGATCCAACGGCGGCCTCGGGTTTCCGTTCGCCGTGTTGCAGCTGCGGTCCAAATGTCGCCAACGTCCACGTATCGTCTCATGCGCCAGAGTTTACATTTCTATCCATACAAAATTCAAAAGCGGCAACCCCTCAGCGCCGCTACCATTGCTGCATGAGAGGCATTCGCTAACGATATAGTGCACAGGATTGATGACGGCGATATGCATGTGGGCAGCATTTGGTTTACTGACGAAGCTTATTTTTACCTGGACGGCTTCGTCAATAAACAGAACTGGCGCATATGGGGAACCGAAAAGCCCTTTGTTGCAGTCCCATCCTCCCTGCATCCTCAAAAAGTACTGGTCTGGGCCGCCATTTCTTCCAAAGGAATCATTGGCCCATTTTTCAGATCCGAAACGATTACTGCATCACGCTATCTGGACATTCTTCGTGAATTTGTGGCGGTACAAACTGCCCTAGACGACACTGCGAACACCTCGTGGTTTATGCAAGATGGTGCCCGGCCACATCGCACGGCCGACGTCTTTAATTTCCTGAATGAATATTTCGATGATCGTGTGATTGCTTTGGGCTATTCGAAACATACAGAAGGCGGCGTGGATTGGCCTCCCTATTCGCCAGACATGAACCCCCGTGACTTCTTTCTGTGGGGACACTTGAAAGACCAGATGTACCGCCAGAATCCAGAAACAATTGAACAGCTGAAGCAGTACATCTCATCTGCATGTGAAGCCATTCCGCCAGACACGTTGTCAAAGGTTTCGGGTAATTTCATTCAGAGACTACGCCATATTATTGCTACGCATGGTGGATATGTGGAAAATATCGTACTATAGAGTTTCCCAGACCGCAGCGCCATCTGTTGTTGAAAATTGTAACTACTGTAATTTCGAAAGTTTGTCTGCCTGAAAATGTACTGTTGTCCCAAGCATATTGCAACAAACGGTGTATTTCTATCGCTGCTCGTTTAGTTTTTATTGCCGTTTCAAATATACCGGTCATTTTTGAAACACCCTGTATGAAAAGAATTCTATAGATCAATAAAACAGTCGATCTATATACTTCAAGACATTTATATACGTTGACACACACTATAAACAACAAATAAGTGCGCATAATATAAGGCTAATACAAAATCGATTGCCTTATGTCTTTCGCAATACTTTGTTCATCGATGGCAATTCATTGAAAACGCCCGGCTTATTATTTGTATCATAAAGCAGTGAAAAAGTTATAGGAAAGATTTTACTGAATTTGCAGTCCTTCCAGCTTTACATAAATTTTGACAGTCATTTCAACCCCAGAGCGGGCGCGCCTGTGTATAAAGCGCGCCAACCGCAAATAACATTGTCATGCACAGTTCCATTGTTGTTTTACAATAGCAAGCCGCTACGAATTCCGTGTTTCAGCTAGCACAGTGAGAAGTTGTGTTGACATAAGTTCACGTGAGTTACAGTAATTTAAAATAAACTACGAGTGTGTCATCTTAGTGTATAAAGTACGCCACGCGCCTGGTCATGTAAGTAATTTTTCCTTCACTTTTATTTCGTTCCCTTTTAATCGAATCAAGAGATTACATATCACAAGCGTGTATATCACCGTAGGGTGAGAATAAAGCTGACAGACAACGAGCTTGATTGGTTACTAACGAGTATCCAGAGTTCAACTCTGTACCAGACAACGAAAACGATGACGACTCTGAAGAAGAAGAGGAATTTATCACGCAAAGTGACCATGATTCAGATTCTGATCAAGTCCATGATTCAGATGATGGCTGTGAAGAGCCACTCTCCATTGGTGGTATTTATATTGGGAGGGACATATCGTGTAAATAGAAATAAATATGTCCTAATGTGACTTCGAAAACAAAAAGAAAGAATATTGTGAAAATATTCACTGGGTCTACACGTGTTGCCAGAGGACTCACAAGTGAAACAGAGGCTTTATGGACAATACTTAGCTTGGAAATGATTGATAAAATTGTAAAATACACGAACATATACATTCAATCTAAGAAAGAATGTGTATAATATTCCAGAGAAAGGGACGCTAAGGAAACTACAAGGGCGGAAATAATGGCATTGTTGGAATTGCTGTATCTCATCAGGACTAAGAAAGCAAACCACACGTGTGTCATTGAATTGTGGACAGCAGATGGTACTGGTTGGAGATTATGAGAGCTGTGATGAGCTGCAGAACATTACGGTTCTTTTTACGATGTATCCGTTTTGACGACAAGAGTACAAGGCAAGAAGGAAGAGTAACTGAGAAACTTGCTATAATAAGGCAAATATTGGATGCCTTCGTGGTGAACTACTAGAACGCTTTTAGTGTAGGACAGTTTGTGACAAAAGACGAAAAGTTGCAAGCTCTCTGGGGTCGCTGTTCTGCTCAGTATATCCCGAACAAACCAGCGAAGTCCAGGATAAAGAATTTTTGTTTTAGCAGATGCTTAATCATTCTTCACTAGTAATATTGAAGTATATTGTGGAAAACAACCTAAAGGGCTATACGATGTTTCTAATTCTCCCTGTTATATTGTAGAAAGGCTAGTTACTCACACTGAAGGCTCAGGAATAAGCATTACAATGGATTGCTATTCCTTAGCCAACTCCCTTTTGAAAAAGCGCCTAACATGCGCTTTTTCAAAAGGGAGTTGGCTAAGGAATAGCAATCCATTGTACTTTGAGAAAAAACAAACGTCAGATCCCACAAGAACTTTTACCTGGAAAATATAGGGCTATCCACTCCTTTTTATTTGGTTTTCAGAATGATATGACGCTAATTTCGCATGTGCCGAAACAAAACATAGCAATTATATTACTTTCAACTATACACGATTTTGGAACCATTGACTAAGTTACAAATAAACCACAGATAGTTTTGGATTACAATATAACAAAGGGAGGAGTCGACACAGTCGATCAACTGGGAGGTTCGTATTCCAAGAAGATAGTCATTGTCTGTATTCTATGCTCTAATAGATATAGCAGGAATCAATGATCAAATAATCTTTCATACAAATGAGGCAAAACCAAGGAAGAAGACCAGAATTTTCTTGAAAGATTTCGCTCTGTCTTTTATGAAGCTTCAACTACTGGAAAGAACTAATATTCTTTCACTTCCTGCCGAGTCGGGCCTGCTGGTCTAGCGGTACAATATGTGCCCCACAGCCGAGAGGTCAGCGGATCGAATCTCGGCCGAAGTATGAATACTTCCTGCCGACTTTGCAAGTTTCCTCGCGAAATACCAAGATCAAAGTGTTGAAAGAACTGAGGAGTCTACCACCAAGAAAAGAGGTCAGTGTGTAACATGTGAATGAGCAAGAAACGCATCTACTACCATAAGGTGTAACTCACGTCATAGCTTTGTTTCCAAAGGACATGTAAAAACAGTGCATACAAGTGAGAACTGTAAAGCATTTCCCGAAAATGTGCAAGACAATTAACTGTGTAGACCGAAGGAACTGCGTAATAACTGATACTTCTTCAATACGTAAAGCCTTTGTCCTTTTATATTGCAATGAAAGAGTGTTTTTGTTCAGTATGTGATTTAAAAAATGATGGAATAGATTGTTATGTCAGCTGCGGCAATAGAATGATATGAAACTTTGTTATTTGTTTAATCAAATAGTAAATTAGCGATGTAATATAAGTTTCTTGTACTGTTGTTTAAATAAACTAAAATTAAACTCATACATGTTTCCCTTGGTAGCATAATGACAGCTTTTGCCGACTAGTGTACAAAGTATGCCGCGCGCCCGCTTGTGTTACGAAAATCGGCGCGCCTGCTGGAGGGTTAAAGTTCTTTTTAGGCATGCTCAGGCACTTTATAGTCTTTTTTCTTTTTGTTACTGCAGTGCCACTCTGGGCACACTTGTATATGCCTGAAGTGCCAATTATAGAGAGACAGCGCGTCATGAAGTGTTATTGGTGAAAACTGCTGACGAAAAACGTAGTTTGGTGACCTCAGAATCCTTGCGATGACCTTAGAACTCTTGCCACGTGACAATTATGTCTGTTAAAACGCCTCAGACCGGATATTACGTGCATATTTTATTCCACAAGTACGACAAATTCGAACCTCTGGATCTTGCTAAAGGATTTTTTTTTTTTTTTTTTTGTCATCAGTCTACTGACTGGTTTGATGCGGCCCGCCACGAATTCCTTTCCTGTGCTAACTTCTTCATCTCAGAGTAGCACTTGCAACCTACGTCCTCAATTATTTGCTTGACGTATTCCAATCTCTGTCTTCCTCTACAGTTTTTACCCTCTACAGCTCCCTCTAGTACCATGGAAGTCATTCCCTCATGTCTTAGCAGATGTCCTATCATCCCGACCCTTCTCCGTATCAGTGTTTTCCACATATTCCTTTTCTCTCCGATTCTGTGTAGAACCTCCTCATTCCTTACCTTATCAGTCCACCTAATTTTCAACATTTGTCTATAGCACCACATCTCAAATGCTTCGATTCTCTTCTGTTCCGGTTTTCCCACAGTCCATGTTTCACTACCATACAATGCTGTACTCCAGACGTACATCCTCAGAAATTTCTTCCTCAAATTAAGGCTGGTATTTGATATTAGTAGACTTCTCTTGGCCAGAAATGCCTTTTTTGCCATAGTGAGTCTGCTTTTGATGTCCTCCTTGCTCCGTCCGTCATTGGTTATTTTACTGCCTAGGTAGCAGAATTCCTTAACTTCATTGATTTCGTGACCATCAGTCCTGATGTTAAGTTTCTCGCCGTTCTCATTTCTACTACTTCTCATTACCTTCGTCTTTCTCCGATTTACTTTCAAACCATACTGTGTACTCATTAGACTGTTCATTCCGTTCAGCAGATCATTTAATTCTTCTTCACTTTCACTCAGGATAGCAATGTCATCAGCGAAGCGTATCATTGATATCCTTTCACCTTGTATTTTAATTCCACTCCTGAACCTTTATTTCCATCATTGCTTCCTCGATGTACAGATTGAAGAGTAGGGGCGAGAGGCTACAGCCTTGTCTTACACCCTTCTTAATGCGAGCACTTCGTTCTTGATCGTCCACTCTTATTATTCCCTCTTGGTTGTTGTAAATATTGTATATGACCCGTCTCTCCCTATAACTTACCCCTACTTTTTCCGAATCACGAACAGCTTGCACCATTTTATATTGTCGAACGCTTTTTCCAGGTCGACAAATCCTATGCAATTGTCTTGATTTTTCTTTATCCTTGCTTCCATTATTAGCCGTAACGTCAGAATTGCCTCTCTCGTCCCTTTACTTTTCCTAAAGCCAAACTGATCGTCACCTAGCGCATTCTCAATTTTCTTTTCCATTCTTCTGTATATTATTCTTGTAAGCAGCTTCGATGCATGAGCTGTTAAGCTGATTGTGCGATAATTCTCGCACTTGTCACCTCTTGCCGTCTTCGGAATTGTGTGGATGATGCTTTTCCGAAAGTCAGATGGTACATCGCCAGACTCATATATTCTACACACCAACGTGAATAGTCGTATTGTTGCCACTTCCCCCAATGATTTTAGAAATTCTGATGGAATGTTATCTATCCCTTCTGCCTTATTTGACCGTAAGTGCTCCAAAGCTCTTTTAAATTCCGATTCTAATACTGGAGCCCCTATCTCTTCTAAATCGACTCCTGTTTCGTCTTCTATCACATCAGACAAATCTTCACCCTCATAGAGGCTTTCAGTGTATTCTTTCCACCTGTCTGCTCTCTCCTCTGCATTTAACAGTGGAATTCCCGTTGCACTCTTAATGTTACCACCGTTGCTTTTAATGTCACCAAAGGTTGTTTTGACTTTCCTGTATGCTGAGTCTGTCCTTCCGACAATCATATCTTTTTCGATGTCTTCACATTTTTCGTGCAGCCATTTCGTCTTAGCTTCCCTGCACTTCCTATTTATTTCATTCCTCAGCGACTTGTATTTCTGTATTCCTGATTTTCCTGGAACATGTTTGTACTTCTTCCTTTCATCAATCAACTAAAGTATTTCTTCTGTTACCCATGGTTTCGTCGCAGCTACCTTCTTTGTGCCTATGTTTTCCTTCCCAACTTCTGTGATGGCCCTTTTTAGAGATGTCCATTCCTCTTCAACTGTACTGCCTACTGCGCTATTCCTTATTGCTGTATCTATAGCGTTAGAGAACTTCAAACTATCTCGTCATTCCTTAGTACTTCCGTATCCCACTTCTTTGCGTATTGATTCTTCCTGACTAATGTCTTGAACTTCAGCCTACTCTTCATCACTACTATATTGTGATCTGAGTCTATATCTGCTCCTGGGTACGCCTTACAATCCAGTATCTGATTTCGGAATCTCTGTCTGGCCATGATGTAATCTAATTGAAACCTTCCCGTATCTCCCGGCCTTTTCCAAGTACCTCCTCCTCTTGTGATTCTTGAACAGGGTATTCGCTATTACTAACTGAAACTTGTTACAGAACTCAATTAGTCTTTCTCCTCTTTCATTCCTTGTCCCAAGCCCATATTCTCCTGTAACCTTTTCGTCTACTCCTTCCCCTACAACTGCATTCCAGTCGCCCATGACTATTAGATTTTCGTCCCCCTTTACATACTGCATTACCCTATCAATATCCTCATACACTTTCTCTGTCTGTTCATCTTCAGCTTGCGACGTCGGCATGTATACCTGAACTATCGTTGTCGGTGTTGTTCTGCTGTCGATTCTGATTAGAACAACCCGGTCACTGAACTGTTCACAGTAACACACCCTCTGTCCTACCTTCCTATTCATAACGAATCCTACACCTGTTATACCATTTTCTGCTGCTGTTGATATTACCCGATACTCATCTGACCAGAAATCCTTGTCTTCCTTCCACTTCACTTCACTGACCCCTACTATATCTAGATTGAGCCTTTGCATTTCCCTTTTCAGATTTTCTAGTTTCCCTACCATGTTCAAGCTTCTGACATTCCACACCCCGACTCGTAGAACGTTATCCTTTCGTTGATTATTCAATCTCTTTCTCATGGTAACCTCCCCCTTGGCAGTCACCTCCCGGAGATCCGAATGGGGGACTATTCCGGAATCTTTTGCCAATGGAGAGATCATCATGACACTTCTTCAATTACAGGCCACATGTCCTGTGGATACACGTTACGTGTCTTTAATGCAGTGGTTTCCATCGCCTTCTGCATCCTCATGTCGTTGATCATTGCTGATTCTTCCGCCTTTAGGGGCAATTTCCCACCCCTAGGACAAGAGAGTGCCCTGAACCCTATCCGCTCCTCCGCCCTCTTTGGCAAGGCCGTTGGCAGAATGAGGCTGACTTCTTATGCCGGAAGTCTTCGGCCGCCAATGCTGATTATTTATCAAAATTTAGGCAATGGCAGGGATCGAACCCGGGACCGAAGATGTTTTGATTATGAATCAAAGACGCTACCCCTAGACCACGAGTACACCCTAAAGGATAATGACATCAAAAAAAGTTTTAAAGTCTCCCGAGAATTTCATCTTCAGAATATATGGCAAAATTTTCGACGACCTGCCATGAACAGAAATTATGGAAGTGACGATTCCCACAACTGGTACTTTTTGTACCTAAAAATCGTGGCTTTTCGGCGTTTTCTCAAGAATTGTCCATTAACAAATGGTGATTTTGTAAGCCAGCTGAGGACCATCCTAGACCACACCTCATGAAAACAGCCAAGCCATTACTGAATTTGCCTGCGATGGAGGAAGTGTGTACTGATAAAATATTGATTCTGTACTGTAGGATAGCTTCAGTATGCCAGTTCTTCCGATGGGTATACAAATGGTTTCTGTGCCGAAGACTATCCAAAACAGTTGATCACTTATATTATCATCAATAGACTTATATGACCCCCTGAAAAATAGAATTTTTTCGCGTGGCTTTTTGGAACATATTGGTACTGTGCACTGTTGTCCATGGACCGATTGCGTCTGTGAAGATATGCTTAATGTTTAATAAGAAATTATATTTATTCTATATTTCATCCCAGTGAGCATTTTTTATGTATCTCCAATATTCCCCTCTGCCCGAGGACTGGGTGTTTGTGTTGTCATCATCATTTCATCATCATAATCTTTCGTGATAGTGGCTAGATTGGACTGTGTAAAAAACTGGACTGTGTAAAAATTGGGACTTTGTATGTACACTGATGACCGCACAGTTGAGTACTCCACAAACAAAACATCACAAACCAAACATCCAACATTCCCCGAAGTTCCTTATTTTAAATCATGTCAAACCTTCTTTAAAATTACAATAAAACTGGGTTGCTATATGTGGAGATGGGGCCCAATCGCTCGTCTTGCCCTGGCCCAGTCCTGGCTCTCAGCGGCCTGTGCACGACAGCACTGCTCAAGGCACCATTTGTTCGTTGGAGTGGTGTAAGTATCGGCTGTCGGGTAGTCCTACCCGCCCGATATCACGGCAAGGAATATTCTTCTTTCGGTGGGTCGCAACGTCTACACACATCCAGTTTCTCGGTAGTTTGGTCGGTCAGTTGGAACGTGCGTTGGGACATTATCTGACAATATCCGATTTGTCGCCGTTTCTCCCCAGTGACGTCACAGCAGGTGTCCCTGACTGCGTGAGTTCATAACGGGAAGCCAGAATACGCCCCTCTGAATGTCTCACTTTGTCGTGAGTGAAACGCGGGGACCAGAAAGTTCAGTGGCGAGGAATCTACGGGGAAGCCGTGGAACAAGGTTAGTTTCCGGTAGCACCGCTGCGCGGCTCTGTGTGGCGGCTGGATCACATGTAGCATCAGCAACAGGTGTCGGTAGTGCAGTGCGGCAGCCGGCACGGGTAGAATTAGCACGTACATCTCTGCACGTCGAGCAGCATGCGGTTTCTGGACGACTCGGTCTGGTAAGTCTCGGTACTGGCAATAAGTAAACACCGCAGCCTGTAGCAAACGATACAAAAATAATAGCTTCATCTAATTTCACTTGCTATCTGTTCACTCATACCAGCTGCAATATCTGGTTGTCTGTTGCGTTACTGCTTAGTTTTTCGAATTAGTGTGACGTTCCTGCAAATTGGCTGTGTGTGTTTCTAAGTCTCGAATGGCAACATTGAACTTTATTTCTTAGAGCTTACGGTTAATGTGTCAATGTACTTGTTTCGTGGTTTTTCACATTCAGTTTCTGCGAATCACGTCAAAAATCAAACGAAAATTCCACAATTCCCACTATGCTGATAGTACCGATAGTACTTTCCGCTACGTCACGGCCATTCATTCATGAGTCAATCTTATGACTGGTTGTAGATTGTGTCCCTCGTTTGGTGACGGAAAATTAAACCACTATCTTCCATCGCTGTTCTATAAAGAAATACGATTGTTGTTAAGCGTATCATATCCTCACTAAGAAATGTTCGTTCACAGTGCTGTCCATCAATAGAATTAGCATTTCCGATAATCAAGGAAAAACTACTACATTTGTATAAGACAATAGCAAAATCTGAACAAATTTAATTTAACCTAAACCTCAAAGCCCAGAAGAAGAAAATGCAAAACTGTAAGACTCACGAAGTAAACAACAAACTGGAAACTTTGTCAGCGCAGTAGATTTGCTAACCGAAGGGGCCCAGGTTCGATTACCGGCCGAGTCGGAGATTTTATCCGCTCGGGGAGTGGCTGTTATGTTGTTCTTAAATTCGTATCGTCATTACTGGCACGAAAGTCTCATCAAACACAGTCGTATCGTCTTTCAACTGATCATATGGCTACATGGATCCGAACCGAAAGCCAATAAATTGAAACTGAACTCGGAACTTAGTTTGCTGAAATTGGAAGCGGACACTTGTAACTTAACTCCAAGCAGTTTGTTTATTCTGTACATTGTTGAAAGCGTTAATAGTTCGATAATTTTATTAGAGTATTCACAGTTTCAGCTGACATGGAAATTGTAATCAGTGCAACTGTTGGGGGTAGCTAGTGTAGCGCTGAAAACAATTAGACAATTAAGAACACGGATCTGATTTATTTACATCCAATCTGCCGACATTGTAAGAACGTTGTGTGTGACGACCTCTCTTCAAATATTGAAACAAACTATACCGCACTGACGAAGGTAGCACTTCATTGAAAAGTACCTAAGAATGTAGGAACATAAACGGGTACTAACTGGCTCCACCTGTGGCGATTTCGGTCTGCTTCTGTTGATGACGGGAATTCCCCGTCTTTAAACATTTCTATTCGCTCTCAATGACTAGATCTATGGTCTCTGCCCATCAACCACCCCCTTCCCCTTCCCATCATCGCTACAACTCTTCCATATCCTCAAATGCTGCTCGCCTCAGAGCAATTAGTTTACATACAAGAGCGCAGCCGTGGATATGGAATAAAAATAATTAAACCTCTTATGTGTGTGTGTGTGTGTGTGTGTGTGTGTGTGTGTGTGTGTGTGTGATTATACGGTTCATTCTTCCACGAAGTAGTACAAGGAAGTGGGACATATAATGTGAATTTAATGTCGCTCGGTGACCTTCTGGCAGCAAACATTGATGATTGTACCATCATGGTAGCAACTCCTACTGCATCAAACGTTTAGAATAGAAGTTACATAAGCGCACAGAACCCTAAATTGAGTTTTTTGAGATGAGAAACCAATGTTCGTAAATATATTTTTTCATTTATATGTGCCCTTACGATGTGATCGTGTTTCTAACTGCCGAAATAACCGCGTCTTCAGTGAAGGAAACAGTCACCATTTAGCCTGTGTTCGCTAACTACTATCGATTCTCCGTCAACTCATGGGCCGTAGTTCCATATGGTCACCTAACAGTGGCCTGTGTCACGTAGTTCATCCGAGATCTGCTCCCACAACTGCTAGGCACTGAAGCTCTTGTTACTCGCGAGGGGACGTCCTTTGGCAACGGTGCCACAGCACACTTCGATATTATGCGTGATTTCCGTGATGAGACTCTAATCGTTTTGTTTGGTCGCATATGTCGTGAACCATTGTGAGGGCGATTGCTGGAGATAAGTCGTTCACTTTTAATTTTTGTAATTGTGGTGCGTGAAACCACTGTCTCAGCTGATGATACCTATCTCCGCACGCAACGCATCTTAAGGATATTTTGATGAGTGTGATGCAACGATATGCGCCAATGTACACATCGGTGAGGTCTTTACGTGTTTCCTGTCATTTATTTAGTGAATTAAAATATGCTGCCTGCTGTTCAGACTCCTGTACCATCTGTAACCTGTTTGTTGATGCGGCTATTTTCCGCAGAAAATTTATAAGTGATCTTGACCATTTTGTGCTTCCACAGCTGATTGATTGAAAAAGTTAATAAGTCACCGCAGCTGCATTTCAGCAACGTTTATGACTCCAAGTGGTTACTTTTGAAACGAACATCTTCAGGTGACACGAAAATTCACCAACAGTCTTCCTACGTTAACTGTCAGAAAGTGGCAGGAATCGTGAGTCATGAAAACTCATTTCTGCCGCTTTGTGAGAATCTGTTACGAAGATTGGTGGTGAATTTTCGGTGTCACTTTTAAATTTTCTTTTAGACGAAACCGATTGTGGCATAATAAACGTGCCTGAAATAAATCTGCGCTGATTTTATTAACATTTATGTAAATATTCGTTTTATAAATTGAGACACCTTTTTCTTGCTGCAGTTTATATTTATTTGTGCTCTAGGTGCGCTTTTCCCTTTACGTTAAGACATCCACAGTGGGTTTAATCTGGAATAATAGAATTTTGTTTTTATATGCGTTACTTATGGATTAGAAAGCAATTCATGCAACAATTTTTACATGTAAATGTTGCTACCCACAGTTACTCGTCTGTCCGACTGAAATCTGCGTTTCCCCTCATCTGAATTTTCACTTCCATTTATAAAATATCGACACATTTTCACGTCGCGACCTTTTTGTTTTTTAGTTTTCATATTCCGTTACCCAACTACTGTGGAACGCCGCTACTGACCTGACAAGAACTACGGATTTCTTACAAGGAAGCTACAGTGTTGCGACGGAAATAGCTTACAGTTCTCCTAAGACAAATCTACAGTTGTCGCCACATACGCAGTGGGGTTCCACACCAGTTAACCAACGAAATATGAAAAATACAAAATCAAAAGTTTGTAAGGTGGAAATCTGTCGACGTTTTCATGTTTCAAGTGACAATGCGACCTCTAATCTATTTCTAAATAAGAGGAAACGCTTATTTCGGCCTGACAGTCCATTGGAAAATGAACATTTGCGCTGTTCTGATATCAAAAGTTTGAGACATCTTGTGTATTTGAACCGTGATCATCAGCCATTGCGGGATACAAGCTCTCAATACTTCATGAATGGTTTTCGACTAGACTCTTCCATGCTGCTCTATTATATTTCCTGTGTCGTGTAACGTCTGTCTACTACGCCATCGCTTAGATATTTTCGTATCTCTTGAACCCAACCAAGAATTTCCGCCCTTTATCTACTAGCCATTTTCCTAGCAACAGTAGCAGTATGGCCATAACTGTATCTTGTTCTACACTGGAAGAGCCAAAGAAACTGTACACCGGACTAAGATCGTGTAGTGCGCCAGCGAGCACGCAAAAGTGCCGCAACACGACGTGGCATGGACTCGACTAATGTCTGAGGCAGTGCTGGAGGGAGCTGACGCCATGAATCCTGTAGGGCTGTTGAGCATATCCCAGATATGCTCAATAATGTTCACCTCTGGGATGTTTGATGGCCAGCGGAAGTGTTTAAACACAGAAGAGCGTTCCTGGAGCCACTCAGTAGCAATTCTGGACGTCTAGGATGTCGCATTGTCCTGCTGTAATTACCCAAGTCCGTCGGAATACAAATGGTTCAAATGGCTCTGAGTACTATGGGACTTAACATCTGAGGTCATCAGTCCCCTAGAACTTAGAACTACTTAAACCTAACTAACCTAAGGACATCACACACATCCATGCCCGAGGCAGGATTCGGACCTGCGACCGTAGCGGTCGCGCGGTTCCAGACTGTAGCGCCTAGAACCGCTCGGCCACTCCGGCCGGCCGTCGGAATACACAATTGACATGTATGGATGCAGGTGATCAGACAGAATGCTTAGGTACGTGTCACCTGTCAGAGTCGTATCTAGACGTATGAGGGGTCTCACCTCACTCCAACTGCACACGCCCCACACCATTACAGAGCCTCCACCAGCTTGAACAGTACCCTGCTGACATGCAGGGTTCATGGATTGATGAGGTAGACTCCATACCCGTACACGTCCATCCGCTCGATAGAATTTGAAACGAGACTCGTCGACCAGGCAACAAGTTTCCAGTCATAAACAGTCAATATCGGTGTTCACGAGCCCAGGGGAGGCGTAAAGTTTTGTCGTGCAGTCATCAAGGATACATGAGTGGCCCTTCAGGTCCGAAAGTCCATATCGACGATGTTTCGTTGAATGGTTCACACGCTGACACTTGTTGATGGCCCAGCGCTGAAATCTGGAGCAGTTTGCGGAAGGGTTGCACTTCTGTCACATTGAACGATTCTCTTCAGTCGTCGCTGGTTCCGTTCATGCAGGATCTTTTTCCGGTCGCAGCGACGTCGGATATTTGATGTTTTTGCGGATTCCTGATATTCACGGTTCACTTGTGAAATGGTCGTATGGGAAAACCCCCACTTCATCGCTACCTCAGAGATGCTGTGTCCCATCTCTCGTGCGCCGACTATAACACCATTTTCAAACACACTTAAATCTTGATAACCTGCCATTTTAGCAGCAGTAACCGATCTAACAAATGCGCCAGACACTTGTTGTCTTATGTAGGCGCTGTCGAACGCCTGTTTACGTCGTATCTCTGTATTTGAATACGCATGCCTATACCAGTTTCTTTGGCGCTTCAGTGTTTAACAACCCGCCCCCCCCCCCCCCCCCACAAGCAATGCCTATCATGCATGACATTTCTTCATTGCTTGTTGAACAATCTCTAGTTTTTGTATGAATTGCGCACTGAAAGTACATGGTTGACTGTCGTAAATCAAAACTAGTAGTACACTCTGATCATGAACTTCCTCGTGTCAAATACGGTGCGAGCTTAATTTTGAAAACAAGGGTTTACCAAAGTTGTTGTGATTAAAATGAACAGGCTCACTGTTTCCAGCTGAGGCACTAAACCGCAGCATTGGATAATAGTGACACACAGATCGGAAACGGAGCGAGTGCTAGTCTAATGTTGAGGGGTGCATACTTCACAAATCAAGGTGCTGCTGTAAGTCATCGTTATACCGCCTTCCTTGCTTCGTTCCATCTGTTATTCTGCGGATGTGCCCTGTCTGAGACCGGTGGCGCTGTGGTCGCTAGATGCTCATCTATTCGGTCCTTATGAAGCGTGCAAAAGTGTAAGGCTATAGTCCGTTTAAAATTACTTGATTGTTGACGTCTGTCACTTGGCGCTGCAATGTTGCCACATCGACTACCACTCGCTCAAAGGAGATACGCAAACACTGCGGATCACTTCAAAAGTGCTGAAATGCTGTTCATGTAACACGGATCGAGGTTAGAAGCTCCTGTCACCAGGTATGCATGAACACGAGATGCTCTGTCCACTGCTGATTTTAAATGGCCAATGACTGAACTACGGCAGACAACGCGTTTTGTAACCCTGAATTTACACAAAAATACATTGAAACCTGTTAGAACCAGTTGGAACGATCATTTGCTGGTTTCAAAAAGTTCGTGTTCACGCCATGTATGAAGTTCACCTACTGTAATCCGATCTCTGTGATGATGATAACTGAATATGGTGGCCGAATCACGTCTTGTGCGAAAAAATCCATAACCAGACAAGGAACTGGATGTGAACTGACCGTCTGTTGTGGCAGTTTGTCAATGGCAAACAAATCTGTCGTGACGTTGAGCGCTCTGATTAGAGGAAGCCAACACCAACACGTGAAGAAGTGTCAACTATCAGGTAATTTTAATCAGACTATAGTCTTGCTGTTGTAAAGTAGCTTTGAGAAGGCCGAATAACCGATTGTCTGGATCACATGGCCATTGACGAAGTTGTTTTTTGTGAGATGAGTGAGGATATAAGACGAAAATTAAGTGATGCGTTGTATACAATTGTAATCGTGGTGTCTGGAATAAGTTCTACGCTATAGACCTCGATTCAGATGAAAAACTTACGAATTTCGTCCTACGCAGACAAAGTCATTGTATTCTTTGTAGTTCCACGTCCACCATGACAAAACGCGTGTGCTGCGCCATACGAAAGTGGGCACATATAAAAGTCACTGTTGTATCCCTGCGACCAAAAAACACGCTGTTTCTGCATTGTTTTCGTTATGGCAACTTTTGTTAACGGATCAACAAGTCGTGTGGCTTACCATTCGTTTCTACAACTTCTTCGAAGGTTGTTGTAAATTTATTTCAATAATTAATCAACATTTAGAGAATGCAGTTCATCCTCATGCCATGTTATCTTGTACAGTCCTCAGGCTCGGTGATGCCTCGAAAGTGTATGTCACTGTAATTGTTAGAAATTCTCTATATATAACAATATTTACTGATAACCTATCATTGTGTTTGTTGATATACAGGTTTGTTTTAAAATTTAAGACAACTAAATATCTTGAAAACAACACATGCCAAGTGAAAAGTTAATATTAGTAAAGGGAAATCTGTCTGCGCTATAACCGGCCACCTCTCGACCACCCCTCGTGCGTATTTTCACAAGCTGCGACGTTGTCGCGAGTTTAACATTGACCCGAAAATAGAATAAATTTCCATTTTTTTTCTAGTCTATGGTCACAAAATTATAAGTCCTCAGACTACCAGTTTCGGTCAGCAATGACTATCTTCAGATCTGTTTTATAAAAACATGTCCTAATACTCTATGACTTCAGTGTATTAGGGCATGTTTTTATAAAACAGATCTGAAGACGGTCATTGCTGACGGAAACTGGTGGTCTGAGGACTTAAAAGTTTGTGACCACAGACGTGAAAAACAGGAAATTTATTTGTATTTTCAAATGAGAACCCCAATTTTTATTGCAGATGCGGAATCTACTCTAAAAAAATACGAACGGTTTACTCAAACCGTTGTTTCCCATTCGTAGTAGATGGTGCTGTAATCAGCAAATATCGAGTGTGTCTGTTTTTCGAATCGAGAACCAACGCACTTGATTCTAGATTTCATATAAGATGTAAATGTAAACCTTTGTGCTGACGGATGATATTAATGTTCAAATGTTACTAGAGTATTTTAAACGTGATTGTACAGTACAAATAATATGGCTATGCACGGACATTTGTGGCGCATAAACTACTTATATGGTAACGTACTTTTCTGTTCCCTGTGGTTTTGATTGTGGTGAGTACTCAAACCATCGGAATACTAGATTTCGGTGGCAGCCCTCGAACAGAGCCAACAGGTAGATAGATTGCAGTGTGTGTTTCCATCCAGCAGCCGTAACTCTCGAACTGGCTGATACCGGCGGAATGCAAACCACAACATTGTAATAAGGTAAAATACCCATGAAAGTAATAGTGACAGGCGCACCTTTCATGGATACTTACCGAAGTAAGCACTGCAATGGTGGGAGGCAAGGGGTCTCTCAGAAATCAAACACACCGGTGGTGGGATGCAAGGGAACTCTCTGATTTCAACCATCCCAATGGAAACAAAACTATTTATAGACATAGTTGTTCCTGTATCATGCTAAACGTAGTTTCTAACCCGACATTGAAATGGCTAATCATATTGTACTGTACAATCAAATTTACAGCACTAAAGTAAATGTAGCATCAAATCTACATCTACATGGTTACTCTGCAATTCACACTTAAGTGCCTGACAGAGGGTTCATCGAACCATTTTCATACTCCTTCTCTACCATTCCACTCTCGAATGGCGCGTGGGTAAAAGGAACACCTAAATCTTTCCGTTCGAGCTCTGATTTCTCTTATTTTATTATGATCATTTCTCCGCACGTAGGTAAGTGTCAACAAAATATTTTCACGTTCGGAAGAGAAATTTGGTGTTGAAATTTCGTAAATAGATCTCGCCGCAAAGAAAACCGCCTTTGTTTCAGTGACCGCCACCCAAACTCGCGTATCATATCAGTGACACACTCACCCTTATTGCACGATAACACGAAACGAGCTGCCCTTCTTTGCACTTTTTCGATGTCCTCCGTCAATCCTACCTGGTAAGGATCCCACACAGCTCAGCAATATTCCAGCAGAGGACGGACAAGTATAATGTAGGCTGTCTCTTTAATGGCTTTGTCGCATCTTCTAAGTCTTCTGTCAACAAAGCGCAGTCTTTGTTTCGCCTTCCCCGAACTATTAGCCACGTGGTCTTTCCAATTTAAGTTGCTCGTAGTTGCAATTCCTAGGTATTTAGTCGAATTGGCAGCCCTTAGATTTGTGCGATTTATCGTATACCCAAAATTTATCGGATTTCTTTTAGTACCCATGTGGATGAGCTCGCACTTATCTTTGTTTAGTGCCAATGGCCACTTTTCGCACCATACAGAAATTCTCTCTAGATCATTTTGCAATTGGAATTGATCGTCTGATGATTTACTAGACGGTAAATTACAGCGTCATCTGCAAACAATCTAAGGGGGCTGCTCAGATCATCACCTAGATCATTTATGTAAATCAGGAACAGCAGATGGCCTATGACACTACCTTGCGGAACGCCAGATATCACTTCTGTTCTACTCGATGATTTACCATCTATCACTACGAACTGTGACCTCTGAGAGGAAATTACGAATCCAGTCACACAGCTGAGACGATACTCCTTATGCACGCAATTTGATTATTAGTTGCTTGTGAGGAACAGTATCAAAAGCCTTCTGGAAATGTAGGAATATGGATCCCTTGTCGACAGCAATCGTTACTGAGTGGAATAAAGAGCTAGCTGTGTTGCACAAGAACGATATTTTCTGAATCCGTGTTGATTATGTATCAATGTCATTTTCTTCAAGGTGATTCATAATGTTAGAGTACAGTATATGCTCCAAAATCCTACTGCAAATTGAGGTCAGTGATATGGGTCTGTAATTCAGTGGGTTACTTCTATTTCCTCTCTTGAATATTGGTATGACGTGTCCTACTTTCCAGTCTTTAGGAACAGACCTTTCGTCAAGTGAGTGGTTGTATATGATTGCTAAGAAAGGCGCTGTTGTGTCTGCATACTCTGAAAGGAACCTGATTGGTGTACCATCTGGACCGGAAGCCTTGCCTTTCTAAAGTGAATCGGTCCTTGCAAAAACAGGTGCAGTTGATATTTGTCGATTACAGCGCCATCTACAACGAATGGAAAACAATGGTTTTTGGCTTGGAATCCTAATATTCATTAAAAATGGCGGGTTCCCATTTGAAAACACAGCATAGACCCCATCCATACAGAAGGGGTTGGTAGGAGGTAGCTAGTTGTACTAGATGTCCCCTTTACTAATACTAACTTTTCATCTAGAATATACAGGGTTATTACAAATGATTGAAGCGATTTCACAGCTCTACAATAACTTTATTATTTGAGATATATTCACAATGCTTTGCACACACATACAAAAACTCAAAGTTTTTTTAGGCATTCACAAATGTTCGATATGTGCCCCTTCAGTGATTCGGCAGACATCAAGCCGATAATAAAGTTCCTCCCACACTCGGCGCAGCATGTCCCCATCAATGAGTTCGAAAGCATCGTTGATGCGAGCTCGCAGTTCTGGCACGTTTCTTGGTAGAGGAGGTTTAAACACTGAATCTTTCACATAACCCCACAGAAAGAAATCGCATGGGGTTAAGTCGGGAGAGCGTGGAGGCAATGACATGAATTGTTGATGATGATCTCCACCACGACCGATCCATCGGTTTTCCAATCTCCGGTTATGAAATGCTTCTGCTTTAGCCTTTTCCGTAAGATTTTCCAAACCGTCGGCTGTGGTACGTTTAGCTCCATGCTTGCTTTATTCGTCGACTTCCGCGGCTACGCGTGAAACTTGCCCGCACGCGTTCAACCGTTTCTTCGCTCACTGCAGGCCGACCCGCTGATTTCCCCTTACAGAGGCATCCAGAAGCTTTAAACTGCGCATACCATCGCCGAATGGAGTTATCAGTTGGTGGATCTTTGTTGAACTTCGTCCTGAAGTGTCGTTGCACTGTTATGACTGACTGATGTGAGTGCATTTCAAGCACGACATACGCTTTCTCGGCTCCTGTCGCCATTTTGTCTCACTGCGCTCTCGAGCGCTCTGGCGGCAGAAACCTGAAGTGCGGCTTCAGCCGAACAAAACTTTGAGTTTTTCTACGTATCTGTAGTGTGTCGTGACCATATGTCAATGAATGGAGCTACAGTGAATTTATGAAATCGCTTCAATCATTTGTAATAGCCCTGTAGTTTACGTACCATGCGTCGTTTCCGAGATATTTAGCTATCTGAAGTTTAAAAAAATAAAAACCACTGTATAACAGTCGCCATGACCTACGGTCGCATATCTACTGGCAATTCCGTGGGTCCGTGGTTATGCATGTGAACTTGTGTACTCGCTCTTCTGTCTACACGGTTTACAAATGGGAAGCGGCAGATACTCACGGGTCGACTCGTCCGAGCGCATGGAGACGGCGATTTTGGTGACGTCGTAGGAATCGCTGGTTAGTTCAAAGCGAGTATACGGAGCTCATTTCCGATCTGACACCAGCTACCTCGCGAAGACTCGCGTCAGCTGCAACACACATTCGCACATGCACCGGCGCTGTATTTTGAACACCTGCTTGCTGTAGCCACGTCTGGATGAAGCTGCCTTATGGGAGAGTAGAAGTGCTATGCAGCGTCTGGTACGACGATACGAGGGTACCGGCTCTTAACACCAGCAAACAATTCCAGTAGATGTGACGACGGGCAGACCTGACATCCGTTTGACAATGCATCTTCTCCTACGAGCTCTACGGGAAGAAGATGAGGCACTGAATGTTTTCGGCCGTGCGCCCAGAGAAGACAGCAACGGTTTTCAGAATCGCCGATAAACTGGCTTCACTCTGCTCGTAATAGTGTGTTGAATTATTACACGTTGTATTTAAAGTGGCGGTAACAATATAAAAACCGTCGACGGCAAGTGATAGTCAGGTCTAGGACCCCTTGCAGGAAGATACTGGCGTCGGTAGGATGGCGATGTCACATGGCTGTATGATCCAGCGGAAGCTGGTAGTCTGGCAAGATCTGAATTCAATCTGTTATTGCCAGCGGGAAGTTGATATCACCCGATGTGAATCCATCTTAAAGCAGTAGATGATCCTTAGCAATAGCAGACTCACAGGTTCTCACTAATCTCCTCCCACGGTCTAAACCGAAAATTCCAGGCCCACACTGATTCATCTGCATACGCTGCACATGTTGAATCTAACGCTTGTGTTGTCTGGCCGCTCTTCGTGACACCACTTCTTTGATGGACGGGAAAGTCGCAATTCTTCGAGTAACTATAAATGCATTAAGGAGGGTATTTTTGTGTCGCGTAGGATGCTTTTCTTTTCTGTGTTAAATACCAAACAATCGTGGCAAGGCCGTTTGGTTAGTATACGTACACCGTAACTTTGTCTTCACATGGGGGACTACTGGAAGCAAATGTCTGAAGTTCCTTTTATTCTGCAACTTGCAGCATCTCCCGTTCTAAGGTGTCCTGGGCTTCCCAAAAGTGGGACCAGCAAAGGAAGTCGCAACAGTGGGGCAGGCTTTGCCGACCATTTAGTAACAAGATGATCGCTTCCCCTTTTATCTGGGCTTAGGGCTATCTATGCACGTAGCACATTGGCAAGCTTAACTTTTTTACTTTTTTACATTTGCCTTTCAGTTTTTTTTAATTTCTTATTTCTAAACATTATTGCAGCAAATGATCAAATTAGTCTACGTGTATGAATTTTAGTTCGTTAATACATTATTGCAGCAAATGACCAAACTAGTCTGTGTATATGAATTTTAATTCGTTACTCAGAGATTTTAAACGTATTCTTAAATCCCCCGAGTCATTATACAGGGTGATTTTTTTTTTTCCATTATGTACAAATGCTAGGGACTGATCGACGAGAGGATATGGAACAAAAAAGATCTAATGAACTTATGTCTGGAAATGCATGGTTTCCACGCTAGAGACCATTTATTCAGTCATACTTTATCACAGAGACTGTGGTCTAATACGCACTGAAGCATGCAGCCACAATTGCAGTATGCATGGTTTCCTCCTAGAGGGTAGTACGGTTCCTCATACATCATGTCCTAGTGCCCTCTCCTGCATAGTAATTGATGATATTATGTCCGATTCGCTTCTGTTGTTCACTCACCTGGTATTGGATGTGATACAGCATTGTACACAATAGTTCTGAATTCGAATCGAGAGCTTGCCGACATTGTTTACTTATGGAAAGGCAAATGGCTGTGGGCGGCAGGTAGAAAGGTCTTATCAGGAGACCTATCGCCGTCGACAACCACCACAGCATTCAGTGTCGGCAAAGACATTTCGCCATTTGTCTGAGACAGTGTTGTTTCAGGGAGTAGGAAATCATGAAGGATTTACCCGAAATGTTTGGACGCCGGACTTGTAGGAAAATGTGACTAACGCTGTAGAAGACAATCGCCGTGTCAGTACCAGGCAGTTGACCCAGCAGTACATGGTAAGCCAGACGACTATGTGGAACATTCTCCACAGTTGTTACTACCATTATTACGTACAGCATGTGCAGGGTTTAATATTTACAGACTGTCCACATCGGGAGCAGTTTTGTCATTGGTTTCTGCACCAGGTAACCACGATTTTGGGATTTGTGTCACCCATCCTATTCACAGATGAAGCCACTGTTACATGGAGTGGTATCTTCAACTTTCATAAGTCATTTGTGGGATAGTGTGCAGAATCTCATGGCATGGTGACAGCGAATCATCAACATCGGTGCAGCTAGGACGTAGGAGTCGATATGATTGGCGACCGTATTTTCGGACCAGTCTTCCTTTCTCATCGCCTAACAGGCGTTTCTAGTGGGTGACTTTGCCTCCCCTCCTGGAAGAAACACCATTGATGATTCAAATGGTTATGTGCCTACTGCATGATGGTGTTCCAGCCCACTTTGCCATTAACATCTGGCGGCATCTCAGTCGTGTCTTCCCTGGTCGATGGCTTGGATGATAAGACTTGCTCATTCACTGGATCTCAACCAATGCGATTACTGGTTATGGTGCCATCTGAAAAGTATTGTGCATGCAGAGCCCATTCCAGAGTGGAGACACTGCAGCAGCGTATTCATGCAGCCTTTGACACTGTTTGGATGCTGCCTGGCCAATGTGAATGTGTGAGAGAGAACAAGCTACATTCATGTGTTGCGGTATATGGAAACCATTTTCCACACATACTATAATTCTGGCTGTAAGGTACAGCGCATGTTAGACCACTGTCTCTGTAACAATGTATGATTTAATAAATGGAAACCCAGGAGAGGCACTGCATTCTATGTCGTACATTTAGCAAAGCCACTCGCTTCGTTCGTCTGCTGCCATAGCCCATAACGCCAAATTTCGCCGCACTGACCTAACGGCTACGTTCGTCGTACGCCCCACATTAATGTCTGCAGTTATTTCACGCAGCGTTGCTTGTCTGTTAGCACTGACAACTCTATGCAAACGCCGCTGCTCTCGGTCGTTAAGTGGATGCTGTTGGCCACTGCGTTGGCCGTGGTGATAGGTAATAGCAAAAAGTTGGTATTTTCGCCACTTCCCTGGCACTTTGGATCTCGGAATATTGAATTCCATATCGATTTCCGAAATGGAAAGTCCCATGCGTCTAGCTCCAAATACCATTCCGTATTCAGTCTGTTAATTACCGTAGTGCGACTGCAATCACGTCGGAAACTTCTTCACGTGAATCACCTGAGTACAAAAGACAGCTCCGCCAATGCACTGCCCCAGTGTACACGATGCTACCGACACCTGTATATTTGCATGACTCTATCCCATGGTTTTTGACACGTCAGTATAAGATGACTTCTGCTCTCTTAGGTCATGTTACTGAGTCTACAGGTAAAGTTGTCGCTCACGCGATGTGAGGCAATCTGTTCCGGTTTCGTTCCGTTTTCCGCAGTATTTGCTTTGTGCCTTTTTGCCGCTTTTGATTGCGACAGGGGGCGCAGGCTTGGCTTTGTGCTCGTTGGAGAGGACTTTAGGAAATTTTACATTTTTCTGTAGCACATTCCTTCTGTGTAATACTTCACTTTTGACTAAGACATTAGCCTTGACTGGAGTTTTCAGTTCGACCTTTACTTTGTTTTTTTTTCCACACAAGAGATATCAGTCACAACATTCTTATGTTCTGGTAAGGAAAGACCCAAGAGTTTCTCAAGAGCCATAGGATGCAAACGTCCTACGTTTTTATCCAAATTTTCCATAAAAACAACGTATTGCCCACTATCTCTACGTTTGTAGACGACCGCTGAGTAGTTACTGTTGCCACGGAAGAGTGTTGGTAACAGTTTTTGGGTTGGGAGCGGAACCAGCAGCTATTGTTGCAAGAGGATCAGGTACATTTGAAACACTATAGTAGCGGACGAGACTAGGTGATCTTCTGCAATGAAGGTTTTTGAATTCCTGAAATCCAGACTCCACTCACTTTTGTCGCTTATTTCTCGCGGTGCAGAGATCCTGTTCTGACAACTCTACATCTACTTGGATACTCTGCAAATGACATTTAAGTGCCTGGCAGAGGGTTCATCGAACCACCTTCACAATTTTCTATTATTCCAATCTCGTACAGCGCGCGGAAAAAACTAACACCTATATCTTTCCGTACGAGCTCTGATATCCCTTATTTTATCGTGGTGATCGTTTCTCCCTATGTAGGTCGGTGCGAACAAAATATTTTCGCATTCAGAGGGGAAAGTTGGTGATTGGAATTTCGTGAGAAGATTCCGTCGCAACGAAAAACGCCTTTCTTTTAATGATGTCCAGCTCAAATCCTGTATCGTTTCTGTGACACTCTCTCCAATATTTCGCGATAATACAAAACGTGCTACCTTTCTTTGAACCTTTTCGATGTACTCCGTCAATCCTATCTGGTAAGGAAACCACACCGCGCAGCAGTAATCTAAAAAGAGGACGGACAAGCGTAGTGTAGGCAGTCTCCTTAGTAGATCTGTTACATTTTCTAAGTGTCCTGCCAATAAAACGCAGTCTGTGGTTAGCCTTCCCCACACCATTTTCTGTGTGTTCCTTCCAGTTCAAGTTGTTCGTAATTGTAATATCTAGGTATTTACTTGAATTTACGGCTTTTAGATTAGACTGATTTATCGTGTAACCGAAGTTTAACGAATTCCTTTTAGCACTCATGTGGATGACCTCATAGTTTTCGTTATTTATGGTCAACTGACAATTTTCGCACCATTCAGATATCTCTTCTAAATCGTTTTCCAGTTTGTTTTGATCTTCTGATGACTTCATTAATCGATAAACGACGGTGTCATCTGCAAACAACCTAAGACGGCTGCTCAGATTGTCTCCCAAATCGTTAATATAGATAAGGAACAGCAAAGGGCCTGTAACACTACCTTGGGGAACGCCAGAAATCACTTCTGTTTTACTAGTTGACTTTGCGTCAATTACTACGGACTGTGACCTCTGACAGAAAATCATACATCCAGTCACATAACTGAGACGATATTCCATAAGCAAGCAATTTCACTAAAAGCCGCTTGTGTGGTACAGTGTCAAAAGCCTTCTGGAAATCCAGAAATACGGAATCAATCTGAAATCCCTTGTCATTAGCACTCAACACTTCTTGTGAATAAAGAGCTAGTTGTGTTTCACAGGAACGATGTTCTCTAAGCTCATGTTGGCTGTGTGTCAATAGACAGTTTTCTTCGAGGTAATTCATAATGTTTGAAAACAACACATTTCGTGAATATTAGTGTGGCCTGTGCATCTTTCCAGTCTTTGGGTACGGATCTTTCGTCGAGCGAACGGTTGTACACGATTTTTAAGTATGGAGCTAACGCATCAGCATACTCCGAAAGGAACCTTATTGATATACAGTCTGGACCAGAAGACTTGCTTTCATTAGGTGATTTAAGTTGCTTCACTCCTCCGATGATATTTACTTCTATGTTATTCGTGTTGGCAGCTGTTCTCGATTCGAATTCTGAAATATTTTCTTCGTCTTCTTTTGTGAAGGCATTTCGGAAGGTTGTATTTAGTAACTCTGCTTCGACAGCACTGTACTCTTCGTCAGGGGCTCTTTGACTTTCATCCCAAATGACCACTAACATCCATCGTGGAGTACAATGTAGTTCCTAGAGGAGATGGAAAGTGTACTGCATCTTGATGTAGACGTTGGGCAGCCGGTTGTTGTCGACGTTGTTCATAGGTGGCATCGATGTCACCATATATCTCACCATACATGGCGCGGCTAGTCGCAGCCGAGAGGAAAATCAAAAATTAAAGTGCTACAGATAACCGTCCCAAACGCAAAACCAATATACACTCATTCTAAGGAAGGCCCTCACTTGTGCATTGGACGTAAAACATCTCAAACTACAGCTTCGCCGAAGTAAAGACAGCTCCGTTCGCTGTCGCGCCACAAGCGAAAATGGGACCACTGTATTTAGTAGGGATAGCATACGATTCTCACTTTATTCAACCACACATTCATCAGTTCGCGAAACGCATTTCGATCGTCATGTTTATTTTTCACTGTGCAGTGTGTTTAAACAATTCATTACGATTGCTCATACTGCACTCATTGCATAGACAATGGACCAGTGGCGGATACAGAAAAACCTCAATGAGGGGGCGCTAAAGATATCTTGAGCTACCTTTACTTTTACCGTAATAAAAAATAATCAAGTCACATGCAAAGTCTAAGGAAGGTTTTATGTAAACTGATTATACACATATACAAAACAATGCCATCTTACGATATTAAGAAGTTACATTTGTATGAAATGATGGATTCTATGCGCCTATTCTTCCTGGCAAATTGTTTAATTACATCGTCAATAGCACAATCAATGTCAAGGTGACTGTTCAACAGAGCTAGTTCATTAAGTCGATCCTCCTTCATTGTCGACGTCAGCCATGTCTTTGTACGCCACAATGTTGAAAACCTTCTTTCTTCTGTAGCAATAAATACAGGAAGACAAGCAAATATTTTGTACAGCGTGTGCAAAGTAGGATAGGCAGATCTAGGACAACGATTGCGCCCCCCCTCCCCCCCCCATATGTATTTGCCACTGCAATGGACACATCACACGCACGCAACGTAACAATAACAACTACTCTACTTAACGTCCATGCAAACCCAAACGCCATCACATACTTCGGAACGCGGCAATGGAACTTAAATATTAGTTGTAGCCTCACCACATGCATCCAGCCGAAATAGCGATCATCGCCAGACTGTTATTATGGACAGACATGGCGGTAATTCGCAAGCGAAAATGTGCAGCAGAGAGCGACAGCTAACGTTTTAGGCTAAGTAATTTGTGGAAAAAAACTTATTCATTAATTTCGCACAACTACTTTATCTTTTTGACCTTCAGTGAAACACCTAGTCCTATAGGGAGGTGAAAAGCAGTACTCGAATATAGTGGCTCTTCATTTGCACCCAGAACAAAGACCTGTGTTTCATATCGACTGAGCAGCCACGCGTGCTGTCTCTAAATTACTTCAACACGTTTACCTTACCGACGCTTGACGGAACATAGGTCGGTCCATACCAGGCCCTACAAAAAAAATCGTAGCTACACAACAAGTGTAATCACCCGAGTGACAGTAGTGCACATTATTATTTAAATCCTTTACAGTGCACTTCGTGGTTTCATTATAAACAGTTTAACGCTCACTTATTTCAACAACTTTTACGGAGTAGGCTTGTATGTGTGCGTCATCCACACAGACGACCGTGTAGTGCTAAAGCTGTGGCCAGTTGCTGGGAGGCAAGTTGGCCGGAATATGCCAAGCACGACAGTTGTGGTCTAACGGCGCGCGGTAGTCAGCATGAACCCCATGGTCGCACGTTGGATACAAATGTAGAACCTTCCATTTATCATTAAAATTTTTGTGTTTTTTAGGAAATGAATGCGAGACTCTGTCTGAGAGGCGTAGCACATCTACTTGGATGAAAACAGCCTAACAAAGTAAAGACTCCATACATAAAAACTTTTATGTAAAAAAGAATGACGGTGACATTCTATTTCTGTTGAATTATACACACCCAAATTATGTAACTGAGGAAATGCAGAATATAATTATTTTTTAGCTGAACAGATGTTACAGTGAGACACAGTTGCTCCAAATGTACATAATCATTCTAGCTGTAGGACCTATATAGTTCAGCTCCTAACATGACAGCTATGGTTATATCATGAGCTTAAAATTTCAAACACTTTCTTCGGAAAACAACTGACAGGCACCTGATCAACATTAAAAACTAAGACTTATGTGCGAAAACGTATGGGAATTACAGAACCTGCCAGACAAGTTGTATAAGGATTCTGAAGAGCGCAGCACTAGACAAGGTTCTAGACATATGTTTCACCATGAAATCAATCTCTACCGAGAGATGTTCTGACGTAGTCCAGTCAGTGTTTTTAGGCGGGGAGTACTATGCACATGGCAGTTATGTCGACCGTGAGAGATTAGTCTCGACACAACTTGGAAGAATATATGGGCAAGGTAAACGATAGCAACAAATTAACGTTAAATATACCTTTTCGGTTTACAACAACAGGGACGATCGGAATGAAATGGAGCGACACCATTCTTGCTCTGAAATGAGTTGTTGCTACAGTGATAACAGCAAAATCCAATGGAACACCTATGAAGACAAGTATCTAATGATGAGTAAAGACGTGCCCCCTACATCTTCTTCAGTTGCTAACGATCCATCACACGTCGAAGATGTACTTGTCTCTGAGTTCATTTGCGTATATTCTGTTGTCACAGCTGACGTCACTAACCGCGTCATCTGACAGTTACAAACAGGTCGTCCGACGTGTCGTCACCGAAAAACTTTCTCTTGATGTCCTGCAGTGCTACTCATTCTGCCCCTTCAGCGCTGAACAGATAACATAACCTGGGCGTGCTCTGATATGTAATATACGTAGAGGAAACTGTCACAGGTGTGAATTGCAATGTATAGAGTGATCTGCACTCTAACAACGGCAAACCAGTACAACTTCTCTCCATAAATCTTACTTAAAGGTACTGTGACGCTTTCTCGCTAGTACGTGCATACTCAATATCCTATGCTGCCGTCCAGGTTCTCCTCAGTCATTACTAGAAAAGAAAGAATTCACTTGTAAAATGAGTTACATTCTAAGACCAAGAATTCCTGTAAAATGCATTTGCTCACGATGAATACATTTATGTCGCACAGCTAATTAAGCGCTCTCTCTACATGCACTAGCGTAACGTTCGAACCTCCCACACGTCGAACAAAACACCAGGGATGCCTTGTGCATGGAGCACTGTGTCCAGAGAACTTGCATTGAGTACACATAAGTAGATGCAATGTACTATCCATCTATTTAGTGTCTCCTCTGAACGCGCTTACAAGTAAATCAGTGACCGAACCCTTTTTCATAATTGAACCTCACGATGAGACACCGCAAATATTTCACCAACCAAAATTTCTGAAAAAATGTCAAGTATATATTAATTGATATTACTGACAAACATCGTGCAAACTTAATTTTTTGTTCGACACGTATAAATATCTACTCAGGCTACTATTATTTGGATAGTCTGCCACAGATTTGGAGCACTGCATGTTTCTGATGAGAGTTCTCGTTCCAGATAAAGGTACCGCGATCTACAGGGTGTCAATAAAGTCCATTTACAACTTCAAAATTTTATTACAACGGCAGCTGTAGAAATATTTTAACATCATTTCTTTTATTGTAATCAGTGTTTATAAAAAATTTTTTGACAGCGTTTATAGACCTCTATATGGGCGCCTTTAGTTGCACGGAGCACATCAAGACGGTACTCAATTTCGTGCCATGCTCGCTGTAGCATAGCGTCATCAACGGTGCCAATGACATAACGAATCCTTTGCTTCAAGTGAGCAATGTCCCGTATCTGTGATTGATACACAATATCTTTTACATTGTTGTTGTTGTTGTTGTTGTTGTTGTTGTGGTCTTCAGTCCTGAGACTGGTTTGATGCAGCTCCCCATGCTACTCTATCCTGTGCAAGGTTCTTCATCTCCCAGTACCTGCTGCAACCTACATCCTTCTGAATCTGCTTAGTGTATTCATCTCTTGGTCTCCCTCTACGATTTTAACCCTCCACGCTGCCCTCCAATACTAAATTGGTGATCCCTTGACGCCTCAGAACATGTCCTACCCTACCGATCCCTTCTTCTGGTCAAGTTGTGCCACAAACTTCTCTTCTCCCCAGTCCTATTCAATACTTCCTCATTAGTTATGTGATCTACCCATCTAATCTTCAGCATTCATCTGTAGCACCACATTTCGAAAGCTTCTATTCTCTTCTTGTCCAAACTATTTATCATTCATGTTTCACTTCCATACATGGCTACACTCCATACAAATACTTTCAGAAACGATTTCCTGACATTTAAATCTATACTCGATGTTAACAAATTTCTCTTCTTCAGAAACGATTTCCTTGCCATAGCCAGTCTACATTTTATATCCTCTCTACTTTGACCATCATCAGTTATTTTATTCCCTAAATAGCAAAACTCCTTTACTACTTTAAGTGTCTCATTTCCTAATCTAATTCCCTCAGCATCACCCGACTTAATTCGACTACATTCCATTATCCTCGTTTTGCTTTTGTTGATGTTCATCTTATATCCTCCTTTCAAGACGCTATCCATTCCATTTAACTGCTCTTCCAAGTCCTTTGCTGTCTCTGACAGAATTACAATGTCATCGGCGAACCTCAAAGTTTTTATTTCTTCTCCATGGATTTTAATACCTGCTCCGAATTTTTCTTTTGTTTCCTTTACTGCTTGCTCAATATATGGATTGAATAACATCGGGGAGAGGCTACAACCCTGTCTTACTCCCTTCCCAACCACTGCTTCCCTTTCATGCCCCTCGACTCTTACAACTGCTATCTGGTTTCTGTACAAATTGTAAATAGCTTTTCGCTCCCCGTATTTTACCCCTGCCACCTTTAGAATTTGAAGGAGAGTATTACAGTCAACATTGTCAAAATCTTTCTCTAAGTCTACAAATGCTAGAAACGTAGGTTTGCCTTTCCTTAATCTTTCTTCTATGATAAGTCGTCGGGTCAGTATTGCCTCACGTGTTCCAGTATTTCTACGAAATCCAAACTGATCTTCCCCGAGGTCGGCTTCTACTAGTTTTTCCATTCGTCTGTAAAGAATTCGTGTTAGTATTTTGCAGCTGTGGCTTATTAAACTGATTGTTCGGTAATGTTCACATCTGTCAACACCTGCTTTCTTTGGGATTGGAATTATTATATTCTTCTTGAAGTCTGGGGGTATTTCGCCTGTCCCAGACATCTTGTTCACCAGATGGTAGAGTTTTGTCAGGACTGGCTCTCCCAAGGCCGTCAGTAGTTCCAATGGAATGTTGTCTACTCCGGGGGCCTTGTTTCGACTCAGGTCTTTCAGTGCTCTGTCAAACTCTTCACGCAGTATCGTATCTCCCATTTCATCTTCATCTGCATCCTCTTCCATGTCCATAATATTGTCCTCAAGTACATCGCCCTTGTATAGATCCTCTATATACTCCTTCCACCTTTCTGCCTTCCCTTCTTTGCTTACCCCCATAAAAAAAGTCCAAGGGAGTAATATCTGGCGAACGCGGTGGCCAAGGGATTGGCCTGTCCTTCCCAATCCATCTGCCTGGAAATATTTCATTGAGGACCCGACGAACGTGCAGTCCCCAATATGGTGGTGCACCATCTTGCTGGAAAATGATAGTTCGTTGTAAGTCAGTCAATTGTGGTGCTAGATATTCGGTCAGAAGGTCGAAGTAAATATCTGTAGTAATTGTTAACTCGTTGAAGAAAAATATAGCAATTATTCGGTTGCACATGATTCCACACCACATATTCACTTTTGGACTATCCCGGTGAAGCTTCCCAGTCACATGAGGATGTTCAAATCCCCATATTCTCACGTTGTGTCTGTTTAATGTCCCAGACATATGAAAAGTTGCCTCGTCACGGAAACAAACTCGATTGAGGAATGCTTCATCCTCCGAAAGGCGTTCCAGCATGTTGAGTGCAAACTATCTCCGTTTTGGCTTGTCATTTGGCTCAAGTGTCTGTAACAGTTGAACTTTGTAAGCGTACCACCGTAAGTTCTTGTGGACAGCTGAACGTGGTAGTTGCAACTGTCTGGCAGCAGTGCGGATGGACTTCGTAGGTGAACGAGTGAAGATGTTTAAAACGCGATCGATGTTTTCCTTGGATGTTCTTGGTCGCCCGCTTCTCCCTTTATTCAACACTGTCCCTGTCTCCACAAATTTTTTGTGCCATGCACAGATTGAAGGGCGCGATGGTGGATCTCTTCCATACATCATTCTGAAGTTTCGTTGAGTCTGAACATCCGATTTTGTCTCAATAAACCAGGACTCACATTGTGCCTTCTCTTGAGGAATTGCAATTTTATAGAGGTTCACTCCCTTCCATCAACAAAGCATCTGAAACACTAAATTTTAGTATATATAAAAACTTCAGTAAACAGTGATTACAATAAAAGAAATGTTGTTAAAATATTTCTACGACAGCCGTTGTAATAAAATTTTGAAGTTTTAAAGGGACTTTATAGACACCCTGTATTTCAAGAAATCACTTTTTTTGAAGGACCCCTGGAAGTGGTAGTGGCGTCACGATTATTTAGTCTTGCGGGAAACTCTAAGAGGCTGTCAAATATAAACGAGACACAGGGATAAAAGTAAGTAAACTGTTGATTGTTTCAAAGGTAACTGTCAATACTCATCCCACTGTGCAGCAAGACGGTCAGTACATGTACGGAAAAATGTTTGCTGTTCCCTGCGGAGCCATAACTGTACCCATCCCTTCGTCCGAATCAGATCGACGGCCACGAAAAGTATTCTTCAGGGCTTCAAAAATATGGAAGTCGCAAGGAGAGACTGCCTAGAGCAGCGGTCGGCAAATGGCGGACCGCGGAAGGTCAAAAGCTGGCCCGCCAAAAATACACTACTGGCCATTAAAATTGCTACACGAAGAAGAAATGCAGCATGATAAACGGGTATTCATTGGACAAATATATTGCACTAGAACTGACATGTGATTACATTTTCACACAATTTGAGTGCATAGATCCTGAGAAATCAGTTCCCAGAACAACCACCTCTGGCCGTAATAACGGCCTTGATACGCCTGGTCATAGTCAAACAGAGCTTGGATGGCGTGTACAGGTACAGCTGCCCATCCAGCTTTAACACGATACCACAATTCAGCAAGAGTAGTGACTGGCGTATTGTGACGAGCCAGTTGCTCGGCCACCATTGACCAGACGTTTTCAATTGGTGAAAGATCTGGAGAATGTGCTGGCCAGGGCAGCAGTCGAACATTTTCTGTATCCAGAAAGGCCCGTACAGGACCTGCAACATGTGGTCGTGCATTATCCTGCTGAAATGTAGGGTTTCGCAGGGATCGAATGAAGGGTAGAGCCACGGGTCGTAACACATCTGAAATGTAACGTCCACTGTTCAAAGTGCCGTCAATGCGAACAAGAGGTGAGCGAGACGTGTAACCAATGGCACGCCATACCATCCCGCCGGGTGATACGCCAGTATGTATGGCGATGACGAATACACTCTTCCAATAGTGCGTTCGCCGCGATGTCGCCAAACACGGATGCGACCATCACGATGCTGTAAACAGAACCTGGATTCATCCGAAAAAATTACGTTTTGCCATTCGTGCACCCAGATTCGTCGTCGAGTACACCATCGCAGGCGCTCCTGTCTGTGATGCACCGTCGAGGGTAACCGCAGCCATGGTGTCCGAGCTGATAGTCCATGCTGCTGCAAACGCCGTCGAACTGTTGGTGCAGATGGTTGTTGTCTTGTAAACGTCCCCACCTGTTAACTCAGTGATAGAGACGTTTCTGCACGATTCGTTACAGCCACGCGGATAAGATGCCTGTCAACTCGACTGCTAGTGATACGAGGCCGTTGGGATCCAGCACGGCGTTCCGTATTACCCACCGATTCCATATTCTGCTAGCAGTCATTGGATCTCGACCAACGCGAGCAGCAATGTCGCGATACGATAAAGCGCAATCGCGATAGGCTACAATGCGACCTTTATCAATGTCGGAAACGTGATGGTACGCATTTCTCTTCCTTACACGAGGCATCACAACAACGTTTCACCAGGCAACGCCGATCAACTGCTGTTTGTGTATGAGAAATCGGTTGGAAACTTTCCTCCTGTCAGCACGTTGTAGGTGTCGCCACCGGCGCCAACCTAGTGTGAATGCTCTGAAAAGCTAATGATTTGCATATCACAGCATCGTCTTCCTCTTCCTCTTCGTCTTCCTCTCGGTTAAATTTCGCGTCCGTAGCATGTCATTTTCGTGGTGTAGCAATTTTAATGGCCAGTAGTGTAATTGCTAAATATGGGGCTATTTTATCAGCATACTCTGAGAGGAACCTGACTGGTATACAATCTGGACCGGAGGCCTTGCCTTTATTAAGTGATTTAAGCTGCTTCGTTACTCCGAGGATATTTAATCCTATGTTTCTCATCTTGGCAGTTGTTCTTGATTGGAATTCAGGAATATTTACTTCGTTTTCTTTGGTGAAGGAGTTTCGGGAAACCGTGTTTAATAACTCTGCTTTAGTGGCACTGTCATCAGGGACTTCACCGTTGTCATCGCGCAGTGAAGGAATTGATTGTGTCTTGCCACTGGCGTGCTTTATGTATGACCAGAATCGCTTTGGATTTTCTGCCAGATTTAGAGACAGAATCACTTGCATTCTGTGGAAGATTCGGTTGTTGAACATCTAGAGGACGTTTCTCTGGCCAGGTTGACTGCAGTGTACATCCAGCATAAGGGAGCCCATTCACATTTTGCCAGACGTGTGTTGGAATATTTCAAACTCATTTGTCCCAATCGTTGGACTGGTTGTGGTAGTAAGATTGACTGGCCACCAAGATAGGCTGACCTTCCGCCATTAGAGTTCGATGTAGTGTGAAGACCGAGTGTAGTGTTAAGAATGGGAAGACCGAGTAAGGAATGAAGAAGTATTAAGAAGAGTTGGAGAAGAAAGAAACACGCTGAAAGTTATCAGAAAGAGAAAACGGAACTGGATTGGACATTGTTTGAGGAGGGATTGTTTGTTGAAGGAAGGAATAGAGGGAATAGTGGAGGGTGAAAGGGGAAGAGGAAAGAGAAGATATCAAATGCTGGGCAATATAAAAGGAGACAAATATTCAGAAATGAAAAGACTGGCTATGGACAGACAAAAAGTGGAAGAGGCTTCACCCATGACAAGACCTGCCGTAAGGCAGAATACCATAATACTACTACTACTACTACTACTACTACTACTACTATGTAGTGTGAGATGTACAAACAAAAGGTGGAATGAACTCTTTGGTCGCAGAACGGACGCTGCTAACCTCATTAGGGAAAGAGCAGAGGGACTCAGACAAGCAACACACGTTCTCCAAGAGTGCGTAAATGCACTGAAGATGACGATGGGATATTATATCATTTATTGTGAACTGTACAACGGCTGTAATGTGACGTGCACAGTAGTGCTTAGACGTGAATGTGTGAGAAATGCGTATCTTTGAAGTGATCCTTTGTAAACTGCATATTGTAATTTATACTCACTGTTGTACTTTTGTAAACCTGATAATGTACATTACATGTGTTTTCTCTCAGGACCCATTCGGAATGTGGCATATGTCTATTTGAAGTTTCCTGCTACAAATAATCCTTTCTTTCGCATCCTTGAATATTTACAATACCTTCTGGGAAGCCTTGTATGATAAATGGACTCTGAGAGATGTACATCTTCGATGTATGATGAATCGTTGCTAACCGAAAAAGATACTGGCAACACATCTTTATTCATCATTAGATACGAGCCTTTATTGGCGTTCCATTGGGTTTTACTGTAGCAGCAAGTCATTTCAAAACAAGAACCGCATCATCTTAATTCAGTCTGATCGTTCAGCTTGCTGGTCTAAACAGAAAGGGTATATTTAAAGATAATTTATTCCAGCGTTATTTCATTAGTGTTATTTGGTGCTATCGCTTATCTTTCCCAAGTATTCTTCCATGTAGTGTCAAGACTAATCTGTAATAGTTGGCATAATGACCATTTGAATAGCATTTCCCGCAACAAAGCACTGACTGTACTACGTCAGAACACGTCTTCGTAGTGACGGTTTTCATGATGAAACGTGTGTCTAGGTTCTTATTGTGAATGCGCTTATCCAGTGATTTTGCGTTCTGTCGAGACCCTCCACCACCTGTCAGATAGTTCTGTTCTGCTATGTTTTCGCACTAAAGTCTGAGATATTTTAAGGTTAACCAGGTCTTGGTTAGTCTTTCTCGTAGGAAACTTTCAGAATGTGATGTGATCATAGCTGTCATGTAAACAGTTGAAATATAAAGGTATTGTCAGTAGAATGTTGTTGCGAATTTGGGGCAGCTGTGTCGCACTTTAACGTCTGTTTAACTGAAATATGTGAACTGCAAATTCCTCAGCTACATAGTTCAGGTGAATGAAACTATACAGTGCGTAGAATGTCATTGTCATCCTTTTTTTTTTTTTTTTTTTTTTACGTAAAAGATTTTATGTAGGGACTCATTACTTATATGTAGTCATTGCTTCGGTAGGCTGTTTTTATTCAGATAGGTATGCTATGTCTTTCAGATACATAGTTTCTCTTCGTTTCCTGAAAACACACGATCATTTTCATTGTAAGTGGGAGGCTCTATATATGTATCCAACTTGCGTTCATGAGGTTCCTACCGGCTAGCTCCCACGCGCCGTTAGACCTCGGCTACCGCGTTTGCCACATTCCGGCCAACTTTCTCAGCTGCCGTCAAACCTTTAGCAGTACACGGACATCTGCGTAGACGAGACGCGCACACACAGGGTGGGAATTATTGAACTGCATGAAATAAAATCGTCATAGCTTCTGAACGGTGTGCGTTAGGACGTTGAAACTGCACGGTTGGCCGCGGGGCATGATGGGAATTAGTATGGTTTGGTTTAGCGGTGAAGACCACGTTTATTTAGATGGGTTCGTCAATAAGCAAAATTGACGCATTTGGGGGACTGAGAATCCACATTTCGCGATCGAGAAGCCTCTTCACTCTCAACGGGAGACAGTGCGGTGTGCAATGTCCAATAATCGGTGCGATATTGCTTTGCTGGCACGGTGGCTACCTAACGGTACGTGAAGGTTTTGGAAGATCATTTCATCCCCAGTATCCAGAGTGACCCTGATATCGAAAATATGTGGTTCATACAAGACGGGGCTCGACCCCATCGAAGCAGGAGAATGTTTGATGTCCTGGAGGAGCACTTTTGGGACCGCATTGTGGCTCTGAGGTACCCAGAGGCCACTGGCATGGGTCTCGATTGGCCGCCATATTCTCCGAATCCGAACACATGCGACGTTTTTTTGTGGGGTTGTATTAAAGACAAGGTGTGCAGCAAAAAGACCAAAACCACTGCTGAGCTGAAAACAGCCATTCAGGAGGTGATCGACAGCACTGATTTTTTGACACTTCAGCCGGTCAAGCCGGAAGTCTTCTGCTGCCATTGGTAATGATTTTTATTCAAAATTTAAGCAGCGGCTAGCACGTTTTGATTTCTAGTAAAGACGCTACCCCCCTTACCCCTTTTTTCGTATCATTTTGTCGGGGCAGAAGTTAAAGTTCATCGTAGATAGTTTCACTCAGTTTTTTTTTTTTTATCACAGAGGGCAGCCAGACCTCTGACCAAACGCGTTGGGCTACCATGCCGGCGACCTCTAGTACACGAGTGGCCTAGAGATAATGTTTTCACGCTTTGTATACGTCTGAAGTCAAACGTTAGCGACTGACGAAATTACTTTTTCCACTACGGAGAGCTTATAAGAAATTTCGAGAGCCTCCTAGTGCGTGTGCGTGTAGAGAGGGGAGGCAGATCAACTTCTTTTTTCCGAATTCTGCAGACAAGTGTTGCAGCCCGAGACATTTGCGTAAGTTATTAACAGAGAGAAGGTGGTGTTGAGGGGGGAGTTGGGCTAGATATAATTACTGTTAACAAATCGTACTTTTCTCGTAGAAATTTGAAAAGTTTTTATTGTGTAATGACTCTCTACCATTGTTCAAAGCTTTGACTTTGTAGACATATCTACAGAAGTTGCAAGGAACAAGTAAGACGTCCTGCGTTGACTATAAGCTGCGTACATTTTCGGTACCAGTGGTAGAGCCCTTGTTCCTGAGTAGAGTTAAGAGGATGTACTGAAAAGTAATGCTTCTGATTTTTTTTTTTTTTAAAACTCTTAAAACTTTTTAAATGAAACATACCTCATTAACGTTGTACACCTATACTCTTGATGTCTTCGCATTTATTTCTCAATATCGTCCCCCCTCCCCCACGGTATCTGAGTGGTCAGCGCTACAGAATGTCAATCTTAAGGTCCCGGGTTCGATTCCCGGCTGAGTCGGAGATTTTCTCCGCTCGGGGACTGGGTGTTGTGTTGTACTAATCATCATTATTTCATCCCCATCGACGATAGAGTCGCCGAAGTTGCGTCAACTCGAAAGACTTACACCCGGCGAACGGTCTACCCGACGGGAGGCCCAAGTCACACATTTCTCAATATCGTCACCTGGCATCGAACACGAGAGACCATTTTATTGATACCGTCACTGTAGGACGTTTGACTTCGTTGTGGAGCCACAACCTCAGCTCTGCTTTCACCGCCTCATCACTGTCAAAGTGATGTCCTCGATAGTATTCTTTAACTTTTGGAAACAGATGAAAATCGGATGGGGCATAGTCAGGACTGAGTGGAAAATGATCGATACCAGTGAACCCAAGGCGTCGGATTGTTGCAGATGTCGCGGCGTTAATTTATGTTCATTGTCATGCTTTAGGAGAAGGAGCTACATGTGTGGACGAACCTTCGAATTCGAAATTCGATTAAAGCATGCTGTTTCTCACGTTGTTTCATAGATGAGTTAACATCGCCGTGTTACACGCTAAAAGTCGGATCCGTCTAGCGGCAGCGGGTTGCAACGTGCGTCAGCGAAACGGGACAGTCGGCCCGACATGACATGTAATACCGAAGTCGATATCGATAGCAAAATAAAATATTCGAAGTCATCATATTTCAGTAAGTCCTCGTACAAACATGTGCTGTAGACTGTAGAGGATCAGAACGAGGCTGTTCACAAAAAGAGAGCTATCAGTTGCGCCCTAAGTTTAACGATGTGGTGGTATCGACCTCCACACGAACGACATAGGTACTACTTTGAAAGCATATCATACGTTCATTAACATGATCGTTTCGAGTCATCGACTTTATATCTGACATGGTTTCTTTACAGGTATTAAATGATCACCTGTATAGATTTGGGATATGTTAAAAGAAGACAGTGTCTCTTGGAAGTGCTTTGTTGCCAATCCTACTCAAGGTGGTCCGCAGCTCGTGGTCTTGCGGTAGCGTTCTCGCTTCCCGATCACGGGGTCCCAGGTTCGATTCCCGGCGGGGTCAGGGATTTTCACGTGCCTCGAGATGAATGGGTGGTGTTTCGTTTTGATCATCATCATTCAAACCCATTACGATCGAAGGAAGGCAAATGCAAACCACCTCCACTAGGACCTTGCCTAATACGGCGGTGCGGGTCTCCCGCATCGTCCCCTATGCTCTGTTACGGAGTATGGGATTTCATCATGTCCTATCATCCTGTCCCTTCTCCTTATCAGTGTTTTCCACATATTCCTTTCCTCGCCGATTCTGCATAGAACCTCCTCATTCCTTACCTTATCAGTCCACCTAATTTTCAACATTCGTCTATAGCACCACATGCTTCGATTCTCTTCTGTTCCTGTTTTCCCACAGTCCATGTTTCACTACCATACAATGCTGTACTCCAGACGTACATCCTCAGAAATTTCTTCCTCAAATTAAGGCCGGTATTTGATATTAGTAGACTTCTCTTGGCCAGAAATGCCTTTTTTGCCATAGCGAGTCTGCTTTTGATGTCCTCCTTGCTCCGTCCGTCATTGGTTATTTTACTGCCTAGGTAGCAGAATTCCTTAACTTCATTGACTTCGTGACCATCAATCCTGATAAGTTTCTTGCTGTTCTCATTTGTACTACTTCTCATTACCTTCGTCTTTCTCCGATTTACTCTCAAACCATACTGTGTACTCATTAGACTGTTCATTCCGTTCAGCAGATCATTTAATTCTTCTTCAATTTCACTCAGGATAGCAATGTCATCAGCGAATCGTATCATTGATATCCTTTCACCTTGTATTTTAATTCCACTCCTGAACCTTTATTTCCATCATTGCTTCCTCGATGTACAGATTGAAGAGTAGGGGCGAGAGGCTACAGCCTTGTCTTACACCCTTCTTAATGCGAGCACTTCGTTCTTGATCGTCCACTCTTATTATTCCCTCTTGGTTGTTGTAAATATTGTATATGACCCGTCTCTCCCTATAGCTTACCCCTACATTTTCCGAATCACGAACAGCTTGCACCATTTTATATTGTCGAACGCTTTTTCCAGGTCGACAAATCCTATGCAAGTGTCTTGATTTTTCTTTAGCCTTGCTTCCATTATTAGCCGTAACGTCAGAATTGCCTCTCTCGTCCCTTTACTTTTCCTAAAGCCAAACTGATCGTCACCTAGCGCATTCTCAATTTTCTTTTCCATTCTTCTGTATATTATTCTTGTAAGCAGCTTCGATGCATGAGCTGTTAAGCTGATTGTGCGATAATTCTCGCACTTGTCACCTCTTGCCGTCTTCGGAATTGTGTGGATGATGCTTTTCCGAAAGTCAGATGGTACATCGCCAGACTCATATATTCTACACACCAACGTGAATAGTCGTATTGTTGCCACTTCCCCCAATGATTTTAGAAATTCTGATGGAATGTTATCTATCCCTTCTGCCTTATTTGACCGTAAGTGCTCCAAAGCTCTTTTAAATTCCGATTCTAATACTGGAGCCCCTATCTCTTCTAAATCGACTCCTGTTTCTTCTTCTATCACATCAGACAAATCTTCACCCTCATAGAGGCTTTCAGTGTATTCTTTCCACCTGTCTGCTCTCTCCTCTGCATTTAACAGTGGAATTCCCGTTGCACTCTTAATGTTACCACCGTTGCTTTTAATGTCACCAAAGATTGTTTTGACTTTCCTGTATGCTGAGTCTGTCCTTCCGACAATCATATCTTTTTCGATGTCTTCACATTTTTCGTGCAGCCATTTCGTCTTAGCTTCCCTGCACTTCCTATTTATTTCATTCCTCAGCGACTTGTATTTCTGTATTCCTGATTTTCCCGGAACATGTTTGTACTTCCTCCTTTCATCAATCAACTGAAGTATTTCTTCTGTTATCCATGGTTTCTTCGCAGCTACCTTTTTTGTACCTATGTTTTCCTTCCCAACTTCTGTGATGGCCCTTTTTAGAGATGTCCATTCCTCTTCAACTGTACTGCCTACTGAGCTATTCCTTATTGCTGTATCTATAGCGTTAGAGAACTTCAAACTATCTCGTCATTCCTTAGTACTTCCGTATCCCACTTCTTTGCGTATTGATTCTTCCTGACTAATGTCTTGAACTTCAGCCTACTCTTCATCACTACTATATTGTGATCTGAGTCTATATCTGCTCCTGGGTACGCCTTACAGTCCAGTATCTGATTTCGGAATCTCTGTCTGGCCATGATGTAATCTAATTGAAATCTTCCCGTATCTCCCGGCCTTTTCCAAGTATACCTCCTCCCCTTGTGATTCTTGAACAGGGTATTCGCTATTACTAGCTGAAACTTGTTACAGAACTCAATTAGTCTTTCTCCTCTTTCATTCCTTGTCCCAAGCCCATATTCTCCTGTAACCTTTTCTTCTACTCCTTCCCCTACAATTGCATTCCAGTCGCCCATGACTATTAGATTTTCGTCCCCCTTTACATACTGCATTACCCTTTCAATATCCTCATAAACTTTCTCTATCTGTTCATCTTCAGCTTGCGACGTCTGCATGTATACCTGAACTATCGTTGTCGGTGTTGGTCTGCTGTCGATTCTGATTAGAACAACCCGGTCACTGAACTGTTCACAGTAACACACCCTCTGCCCTACCTTCCTATTCATAACGAATCCTACACCTGTTATACCATTTTCTGTAGCTGTTGATATTACCCGATACTCATCTGACCAGAAATCCTTGTCTTCCTTCCACTTCACTTCACTGACCCCTACTATATCTAGATTGAGCCTTTGTATTTCCCTTTTCAGATTTTCTAGTTTCCCTACCACGTTCAAGCTTCTGACATTCCAGACCCCGACTCGTAGAACGTTATCCTTTCGTTGATTATTTAATCTTTTTCTCATGGTAACCTCCACCTTGGCAGTCCCCTCCCGGAGATCCGAATGGGGGACTATTCCGGAATCTTTTGCCAATGGAGAGATCATCATGACACTTCTTCAATTACAGGCCACATGTCCTGTGGATACACGTTACGTGTCTGTAATGCAGTGGTTTCCATTGCCTTCTGCATCCTCATGTCGTTGATCATTGCTGATTCTTCCGCCTTTAGGGGCAATTTCCCACCTCTAGGACAAGAGAGTGCCCTGAACCTCTATCCGCTCCTCCGCCGTCTTTGACAAGGCCGTTGGCAGATTGAGGGTGACTTCTTTTGCCGGAAGTCTTCGGCCGCCAATGCTGATTATTTATCAAAATTTAGGCAGTGGCGGGGATCGAACCCGGGACCGAAGACGTTTTGATTATGAATCAAAGACGCTATCCCTAGACCACGGGCATCGGCGGATAAATACGATACTGTAGTGCCTATGCTGTTAAGAGGAACACTGCACCGTTGTTCTTAACACAGGCACTGCGATACCTTACAGTTTCTTAGGGCAGATACAGTTTTCTCACCAACAAGCAGAGCACAATTATCGGAACAAATTAGTCTCGACCCAGAAGCAAAACTACATGAGAAAGATCAGTTAATATTTGGCGCACAATAACAGCACAATTTAAATAACCCAAAAAGCTTACTATTAAATACAGAGAACAAGAATAAAACGTATGAGTAAATATGCACCGCGGGAGACTGAGCTGTACCGTTGAAAAGATTGTGGTTGGTTTGTGGGATTAAAGGGACCAGACTGCGTTGAAAAGACATTGAACTGTTGCACTTAAGACATTGAATCCTTGCATATTTCAAATTAACCCTTAAATCGCGAGTTGACTTTTCTGTAACGTATACCATGAGGAGGGGTCTCTGAGACCCCTATGTGTAAACTGAGATTGAAGGCAAAGATCTTACGAAATTTTTAATTTATGCTATGTAACATTTATTTTTACAATTATTTAAGTGTTGTTTAAATGCTCGTGGGCTATTTTATTGCAATAAACCAAGTCTGCAGCATTTTACTATTTATCACACAAAAGCATGTAATTTTGTGTGGTTCCTTTAAATAATACACATAAATTAACTGTTAGAGTACTGAATTTTACATTCTAAAAATTTATATACTCTCTGTGGCAAATATATTTAAATTCCAGGGTTTAAATTTGCACACAAAAATTTCACACGTTAGGTAAAAAAAGAAAGTACATCAAATTGACATTCATTGCTGGGAACTACATTTTTCTTTTCGCCACTCAGAACACATTCGATTTTAACAGACACTTTTAAGTATTGCATTGAAGAAACAGAATGACTCCCATCACAACAATCCTGAAGTTCTTCCTCTGAATGATACTCTTGTTTGATAGCAGAACTGTGATCACTTTATCGTTTATTTCTTCATCCATATCACTGACACCTTCCTCCATAAACCGACTAACAATTTCATCCAACTCGTGAAAGTTGAAACTGATACATTCGTGTGAACACATTTTGAGCTATAGGGTACCATACTGAAGAAAACAGGTACGTAGTTGACGAGGCGAACATATATCAATAACACGTGTCAACAATAAACACAGAAGGCGATACAACAAAACCTCGTTGGCTGACAGTTTAAGGAGGGTACGGGGAGTATAGAAGCATTCCACCACAACTGGCCTTGGAGAGAGAATTCGAAAATTTTCACGCGGTCTGAGAGACCGCTACTCGTGAGATAAGGGTGAACGCGGGTTTAGCTAAACAGCACTTGTGGCAACAGATTAAACGTGACTGACACGATGGTACACAATTCTGAATGTTTATCGGCGTCAGTCACACAAGATGCCCTCCAAAACTAGATACCGAGGAGTGCTCATTTCGTTCCAGTTTGCAAAATGCAGCCGAGCAACCATAATTTGACCCCCCCCTGCGGGTTCGGGGGTAAGAATAGGCCCGCGGTATTACTGCCTGTCGTAAGAGGCGACTAAAAGGAGTCTCAAACGTTTCGGCCTTCTGTGATGGTCCCCTCTTGGGTTTGACCTCCTTTTTTTTCCAAATTTCCGTTGTTAGTGCGTGCCATTTGGGGAAGGACACCTTACGTGGTGTTTTTCTATTGGTCCATCATGCTCCACCATCTTGCATGTTACCTATTGTCGTGTGGGGGGGACTGCGCCCAACATCTTCTGGGTTGTCTCCTTCTCGCCTTGTGCGCACTCTTCTTCTTAGCGCCTACGACAACTGTGGACCCTTTCAACACCTAAAATCCAGCACGGTAGCCAGTCCGTTGTGGTGGGGTCGTCATGTACCCTCTTGGTGGTAGCCCCCTGACCACGCAGGGATTGCACTACAGATGCCAGAGCTGTTTCCTCCCCATGCATGCCAAGGAGTATGTGCCCATCTTGTCTGGGGCACGGGGACTCCAGGCAACGGGATATCTGCCAGGTACCCCTTGCTTTGGCTGGGTGGCGCCCTTGGGGAGAGCCCTCGTTTGGAGTAGGTGGCATCTGGGCGGATGTGGCGCAATGAAGCGCAATAAATCACACCAAGCTGGTGGTCGCACGGCCACCAGCGTCTCTAAGCGTGGTAGAGTCGACTTTGATGCTGCACAATATGACCCTCAGTCATTCCCCTCGTTGGCTGCGCCATGGGAGGGACGCCGATCTAGTGCCAAGCGGGAGCCTTACGTACCGCAATACCTTGTCTGCAGCAGGACTGATGGTGACTCCTTTCTTATGACGAAGCCTCTGTTTTTTGTGGAACACCTGGAGGATAAGTTTGGGGAAGTGGCGGGGTTGTCTAAAACGAGGAATGGGTCCATCCTCCTCAAGACGTCCTCCCCAGCCCAGTCACAAGCGTTGCTCTTGTGCGATAAGCTGGGTGACGTCCCTGTTACCGTCACTCCCCACAGTAGCTTAAATATGGTCCAGGGGATTATTTACCATCATGACCTCTTATTACAATCTGATGATGAGCTGAGAGCCGACTTGGAACGACGTGGTGTACATTTTGTCCGTCGTGTACATAGAGGGCCCAAGGCTAACAGGGTGGCCACCGGTGCCTTTATCTTGGCCTTCGAGGGTGATGTCTTGCCCGAGAAGGTCAAGGTGATGGTTTACCGTTGCGACGTGAAGCCATACGTCCCTCCCCCGATGCGGTGCTTCCAGTGCTGGAAGTTTGGGCATATGTCCTCCCGTTGCCCATCCAGCGCTACGTGTCGAGATTGCGGACACCCCTCTCATCCTGATTCTCCATGTGCGCCTCCGCCTGTATGTGTCAACTGTGGGGAGCACCACTCTCCATGCTCGCCGGATTGCCCCGTTCTTCATAAGGAGCGGAAGATCATGGAATTTAAGACCCTCGACCAGCTTACTTATCGAGAGGCAAAACTGAAATATGAAAGGTTGTATCCTGCTTCCCTTCGACCATCTTATGCTGCAGCCACGTTATCGTCGCCCACGCGAGCGACCATTGTCGCCTCATCTGTGCCGCCTTCAGTGGGCCCTCGGGGCCGTGTATCTCTGTCTGCCCCCCTCGTGTCTGGGGGCAAGCCTTCCTCTGTTGCCCCCTTAGCAGTTGGGGGCAAACCCTCTTCTGTCACTCCCCCCACGCTTACTTCGGGAGTGACATCTGCTCCACAACCGGGAGGCTCGATCCCTCCCCCTCCTTCTCCGCCGGCGTTGCCTCCGCCGGTTCCTCTCTTGCGGAAGGGGTCCCTCGGGGCTCTCCCTTCCTCCGTTTCTTCTCCTTCCCAGCCAGATGTCAGCCAGTGGCTGAAGGTTCCGCCACCTGCTGGTCGTAGGGCTTCTGCGTCGTCGTCAGCCTCCGACGCTCCTTCAGAGAAGCTCTCCCAGCCCTCTCACCCTAAGGGCCGACGTAAGAAGAAGGAACGGCATGTGTCCAAGAAGAAGGACGTTCCGGCGGTTTCAGCACCGCCTGCTGTACATAGTCCTGGCTCCAGGGATGAGGTGGAGATCCTCGCCTCTGCTGCGGATCTCGCCCTCACGGAACCCTTGGGGGCCTCTCCTATGGACTCAGCTGACTCTCCCCCGGTGGCAGCAGTTGGCTCTGAAGCGCTGTCTGCCTCTTAGTCGCATTCACGCCCTCCCAGTCCCTTCCTGCTTCCATTCTCCAATGGAACTGCAGCGGTTATTTCCGCCACCTGCCTGAGCTCCGGATGCTTCTGAGTGATTCCTCTGTTCTCTGCATTGCTCTGCAGGAAACTTGGTTTCCTGCACTGCGGACCCCCGCCCTTTGCGGTTATCGGGGATACTATAAGAACCGTGCTGCCTGTCAACGAGCGTCAGGTGGGGTTTGCCTCTTTGTTCACCACTCTGTCTGTAGCTCGCCAGTACCCCTTCAGACGCCTTTAGAGGCAGTTGCTGCCAGGGTTGAGCTCTCACCGGCTATTACTGTTTGCTCTGTTTACATTCCTCCGGATGGGGAGCTCCCCCGACATGTCTTGGCTGCGCTGCTGGCTCAACTCCCGCCACCATTGCTGCTTCTGGGCGATTTCAATGCCCACAACCCTCTATGGGGTGGGACTGTCTCTGATGACCGCGGTCGGGCCGTGGAGCATTTGTTGGCTCAGCTCGACCTTAGCCTCTTGAACACCGGTGCTCCCACGCATTTCAGTGTTGCCCATGGCTCGTTCTCGGCCATCGATCTCTCTCTTTGCAGCCCCGGACTTGTCCCATCCCTCCACTGGAGGGTGCACCCTGACCTGTGCGGTAGTGACCATTTTCCCATCTATTTGTCACTACCCCAGTGTCGTTCTTCTGTGCGCCTGCCCCGCTGGGCTCTCCACAGGGCAGACTGGCCGGCTTTTACTTCTGCTGCAACCATTGAGTCGCCCCCACAGGGTGACATTGACGAGGTGGTCCGTGTTTTAACCACGTCCATCATTTCAGCGGCCGAGGCTGCCATCCCCCAATCTTCTGGCCTCCCTCGGAGGAAGGCTGTACCCTGGTGGTCGCCGGAGATTGCTGAGGCTATTCGCGACCGTCGGCGGGCTCTCCAGCGTCATAGGCGGCACCCGTCTCTCGAGACCCTCATCGCCTTTAAGAGGCTCCGTGCCTTGGCCCGTCGTCTTATTGCACGGCGTAAGCAGGAGTGCTGGGAGAGGTATGTCTCATCCTTGGGCTCCCATGTCTCCCCGTCACTCGTGTGGTCCCGGATCCGGCGGATTTATGGATACCAGACCCCTATGGGTGTCCCTGGGCTCTCCTTGGACGGCGCTGTCTGCACGGACGCTGCCGCCATTGCTGAACGGCTTGCCGCGCACTTTGCTCAGAGCTCTGCGACTGCATCTTATCCCCCCGCCTTTCGCTCTCTAAAGGAGCGAGCCGAGCAGACGCCGTTCTCATTCCACACGCGTCGTTCTGAAACATACAATCCTCCTTTCAGCGAGAGGGAATTCCTCGCTGCCCTCGCCGATTGCCCTGATACAGCACCAGGTCCAGACTGCATCCATGCGCAGATGCTGAAGCATCTCTCCAGGGACTGCCAGAGACACATTCTCGCGATATTTAATCGCATTTGGAGCGAAAGCATGTTCCCGTCGCAATGGCGAGAGGGTGTTATTGTCCCCATCTTGAAGCCCGGTGCGGACCCACTGGCGGTGGACAGCTATCGTCCCATTATCCTCACCAACGTTTTGTGCAAATTGCTCGAACGTATGGTGGGGCGGCGTTTGTGTTGGGTCCTTGAGTCGCGCGGTCTCCTCGCTCCATCCCAGGGTGGCTTCCGTCGGGGCCGGTCTGCAGTGGACGATTTGGTGCGGCTGGAATCTGCTGTCCGTACGGCCTTTGCCCGACGTCAGCATCTCGTTGCTGTATTTTTCGATCTGCGGAAGGCGTATGACACCACATGGAGGCATCACATCCTCGCCACGTTGCATGAGTGGGGTCTTCGTGGTCGGCTCCCGGAGTTTCTTCAAAGCTTTTTATTGCGCCGCTCTTTCCGGGTGCAAGTCGGTGCCACCTCTAGTTCATCTTATATACAGGAAAATGGGGTCCCGCAGGGCTCAGTGTTGAGCGTCTCCTTATTTCTAGTAGCCATTAATGGTCTGGCTGCAGCAGTGGGGTCGTCGGTGTCTCCTTCTTTGTATGCCGACGACTTCTGCATCTCATTTAGCTCCACGACTACGCGAGTCGCCGACCGCAGGCTGCAAGTCGCCGTTCGCAAGGCAGCATCATGGGCTCTGACTCATGGTTTTCAGTTCTCTGCACCCAAGACTCGAGTTATGCACTTCTGCAGGCGTCGGACGGTCCACCCTCATCCTGAACTTTACCTTGACGGCCACCTGCTTGAAGTGGTGGACACTTGCCGCTTCTTGGGACTCGTGTTTGATGCCCGGCTCACATGGGTTCCTCATGTTACTCAGCTGAGGCAAAAATGCTGGCGGCACCTCAACGCCCTCCGCTGCCTTAGCCACACGTCTTGGGGTGCAGATCGCTGCACGCTGCTGCGATTGTACAGAGCCCTTGTGCAGTCCCGGCTTGATTATGGGAGCCTGGCCTATGGGTCTGCATCCCCCTCAGTGTTGAAGTTGTTAGACCCCATACACCACTGTGGGGCTCGGCTTGCCACTGGCGCTTTTCGCACTAGCCCCGTGGATAGTCTACTGGTGGAGGCCGGGGTTCCCCCGCTGCGGATTCGCCGCCATCGTCTGCTCGCCGACTATTCTGTCCACGTGCATTGCTCGCCAGGCCATCCCAATCGTCGCCTGCTTTTCCCTGCCATGGTCCTCCATCTGCCCGAACGGCGACCTAGGTCTGGGCTTTCCGTAGCTGTCCGCGTCCGGTCCCTGCTGTCGGAACTGGGGTCATTCCCTCTTCTGCCTCCCTTCCGGGTCCGTGCACCTACGCCTCCCTGGTGTTTGCCCTGGCCGTCCGTCCGTCTGGACTTGGCGCAGGGACCCAAGGACTCGGTTCCGCCTGTAGCCCTCCGTCGCCGTTTTCTTGCGCTCCTCGCCTCATTTCCGGGCTGTGAGCCTGTCTACACTGATGGTTCCCTGGTTGATGGTCGCACTGCCTACGCTTTTGCTCACGCTGCCCATGTTGAGCAACGCTCCTTGCCGGCTGGCTGCAGTATTTTTACTGCAGAGCTGGTGGCCATCTTGCGCGCTCTTGAGCATATGCGTTTCTGCTCAGGTAGGTCCATCGTCATCTGCAGTGACTCCTTGAGCAGCCTTCAGGCCATCGACCGCTGCTATCCCTCTTCTCCTCTGGTGTCCTCTATTCAGGAGTCTGTTTCCGCCATTGCCCGCTCTGGTCGTTCGGTGGTCTTGGTTTGGACGCCAGGTCATGTTGGCATCCCGGGGAACGAACGTGTTGACAGGCTGGCCAAAGGGGCGATTGACACCCCAGCTTTGGAGATCGGCCTCACAGCTCGCGACCTGCAGCTGGTGTTGTGCCGTAAGGTGCTTGGGGTGTGGTCGGTTGAGTGGCGTGGCATGACAGCCCCAAATAAACTGCGGGCTGTCAAGGAGACGACCGATGTATGGCGCTCCTACCTGCGGTCTTCTCGCAGGGAGTCTGTTATCCTGTGTCGGCTCCGCATCGGCCATACATACCTGACGCACGGCCATCTTTTGCGTCAGGAGGATCCCCCCGTGTCGGTGTGGATCCCGGCTGACGGTCGCCCACGTTTTATTGGAGTGTCCCCGACTGCACACCCTCTGGCAGTCTTTTAATCTCCCAGGCACCTTGCCTTTGATTTTATGCGACGATGCCTCCATGGCTGACAGTGTTTTCCATTTTATCCGTGCTAGTCCTTTTTATGGTTCCATTTAGAGTGGTCCTGCACCTTTCCCTTTGTGTGTCTCTTGTCCTCGAGTGTCTCATATTTGGTTGCAGATTTTAGTGTAGTCGGTTGGTTGACTCTTTCCCTTTTTTGTTGTCGTGGTCAGTCAGCCAGTCTCCGGTCATCTTCTTTTGTTCTGTTTCCTTTTGTCTGGTGTCTTCGTGTCTGTAGTGTTAGTTACCGCATTTGTGTTCTTTTAGGGCCTGGGGGGGGTGTCTCCTTCCCCTTGGGGTTTTACCTGCTTCGTGCATATCTGTCTCGCCTTTTTTTTTTTTGAATGGGGGACTGATGACCTTAGCTGTTTAGTCCCCCTTAAACATCACAACAACAACCACCACCACCACCACCACCATAATTTGATTCTGTGCATAAACGCGCTCATCATGTGTAGTATTTTGGCAGGGGTCTTGCTTGTAGAAAGAGATTCGCATGAGTATTGTGGCTGTATTACCATGGCCGATGTTTCCCTCTTCTGTGAGCTGCTGCCTACACGATCTCTTCTCTGCCACTCTTTGGTGGTTTCGTGCTTGGCTACCACAGGGCCCAAGCCTTTGCAGCATCCTTTCCCTTCCGTGCTGCATGTCTACACTCCTGCTATTCTTTTTCCCCTCCCTTGGGAAACATGCCTGGTGTATTATTGGATATGTTTCACATTGTCTGTCACTGACATAAGAACAGTCTCACCACTGTTTATCGGTCCCTTTTCCTTTCTTTGTTTCCTTTCTCCTCTCGTTCCTCCTCTTCGGCGTTTGAGGTTCCTCCTTTTCTTCTTCCTCCCTGTACGCTCCTGAAGGCCGACCGAATCGTCTGACACTTAACAGATGACTGGGTAACGCGTAATTCCCAGCATCAGGTCTACAGGTCTGGTTGCACCTACCCCCTGGTACAGGCCACGTCCATGGAGGGGTGATTGCCTGAGCTGCAACCTTCCAAGCCGATTTGGTCCCTCTGTCATGTGTTCGAGAGGTGTGACCTGAGATGTGAACAATCACCTTAGGTGGGTGCACCCAGTTGGAAGGATCGCGCCATTGGAGACACTAGCAATCGTGGGGGATTTTCTCGCAATGAGTCAATCGTCTTCACAATCAATGTCTACGAAACGTAAACGCAATGAGGCTAACGATTCAAAGCCCCTTCCAGCTGCACCACAGTTCCTTGTGGTCTCATGTACTGAAGACGGTCAGTCCTTCACCACAGTAAATCCGTTTATTATTCAGAAGGTGTTGATGCAATTGCTGGTGCTGCGAAATCATCCTCTCGTTTACGGAATGGCGCTTTGCTTTTGGAGACTACTTCTGATTCTCATATACAACAACTACTTGCCACCTCGCTTCTCCGTGCCTACCCCGTTTGTGTCGAGACCCATAAAACTCTGAATTCTTACTGCGCTGTTATTTACAATAGGCTGTTCGACGGTCTGACAGAGACCGAAATGCAGTGTTACCTCCCTGATCAACATGTCTTTGCCATCCATTGGGTGATGAGAAAGGTAGATTCCTCCTTAGTGCCCACCCACATTCATTTTCTCACCTTAGATAGAGTGGTGCTTCCGTCCAAGAACAAAGTAGGCTGTGAAATTATCAGCATCCGACCATACATTCCGAACCCCATGCGATGCTACCAGCGTCATAGTTTCAACCACACTAAAACGTCTTGTCGACACGCAGCCAAATGTGTAACCTGTGGTAGGGATGCAGATGAGGGCGATTGTCCACCTCCTCCTCCCCACTGTATCAACTGCAATGGCGGCCATGCTGCATCCTCTTGGAATTGTCCCACGTACCTTGATAAGTAGACTGTCCAAGAGATCAATGCCTTACTCAGTCACTCGGAAGTTGCTGGCTAGTCGCAAACCCTATGTTCTCCCATCTTGCACCTATAGTTCTGTTCTTTTTACCCCTCGCTCCATGAAGGACCCCAATTTCAGCTCTGAGGTTGTGAAATCGCCCAGTGTCAAGGTAACATCGTCATCCCCCCCCTGTACAACTGTGCACCGAGCCATCAAACCCTCGCCTCAAGGGGAGAAGCCACCAGCTACACGACTGGTAGGCCATAAAGGATAGAAGGAATACTCCCGTGAAGACTTCCTATGTCCCACCAGCCAAACAACACCCGGCTGACTCTTCCTCTGCTAACTGGAAAGGCTCGAAGAAGTCCACCACAGGCAAACAGACTTCTCCTCCACCAATTGGAAGATCCTCCTCGACGGTGTTGCCATGTGATACCTTAGCCCAGCTGGCCTCAGTGTTGTCGGTGTGCACCACCAACCATTATTCTGCTTGGACTCCATTGACCAACAGCACGAGCAAACTGATGTTTCTGTGGACCCCATGGAGTAGGATCCTCCTGCTTCTGTGCCTTGTAGCAGAGACTCTTTGCAGGCTGTCACTGGGCAGCCGCTGAGGTGACACCCCTTCATTGCTTGCTCATCATGACTTTCCTCCAATGGAAAGTTCGCGGCCTTTGATCCCACAAAGTTTACAGCTGCTTTTAGCATCGCAGCATCCCCTTGCACTCTGCCTTCAGGAAACGAAAATGTGTCCCCACAACTGCTTTGAGCTTCCCATTTCTTCCCAGTCCATTTTGACCTTCCCCCAGAGATCGGCATTTCATCTCATGGGGGCATCATGCTGCTCGTAAAGGATGACGTTCATAGTAAACTCATCTCCCTGCCTACCCATCTTCAAGCTGTTGCAGTTCGCCTTTCCCTTTCCCACCTGACTTTGTCCCTCTGTACCATTTATGTCCCTCTGTCATTTGATGTCGCCAGGGCAGACTTCCTTAAGTTTACTGGGCAGCTACTTCCACCATCTGCTACTCTGTGACTTTAATGTGCATCATCTCCTTTGGCGTTCTCCCAGAATCTGCCAGAGAGGTGCCCTCTTGGCTGTTCTTCTTAATCAGCTCTTCTTCTGCCTTAACACTGGAGCACCCACATTCCTTTCTGACTCCTTGCACATCTATTCCCATTTGGACCTATCCATCTGCACTGCCCAGCTTGCCCACAGTCTTGAGTGGTCTGTTCTTCCTGACACCCAATCGAGAGTGACCATTTCCCATGTACTATCCGTTTGATGACTCCAACCCCACCTGCTTGCACACCCAAATGGCAGGTTACTAAGGCTGACTGGCGGCTACACTCCTCACTGACGAACTTTGAAGAACAGAATTTCTCCAGTTGTGATGAGCAGGTGGAATATCTCACAAATGTTATCCTTACTGCTGCAGAACGTTCCATTCCTCGCACTTCCTCTTTACCATGCCGTGTCCCAGTCCCTTGGTGGACTGAGGCACGCCGCGACACAATTCGCGCACAGAGACGCGCTCTCCGCGTTTTTAGCCATCATCCTATGATGGCAACTGCATTCATTATAAACGGATTCGTGCAAGGTGTCGCAGCGTTCTTCAGGACAGCAAAAAAGCTAGCTGGATTTCATTCACTAGTTCTTTTAACAGTTCCACCCTTCATCTGTCGTGTGTACCAACCTGTGACAGCTCTCTGGGACCAAGATCCATTCCCCAATTTCCGGCCTGACAGTAGCAGATGATGTTATCGTGGACCCTATTGCTATCTCCAACACTTTGGGCCAACATTTTGCGGAAATTTCGAGCTCTTCCCACTATCACCGTGCCTTCCTCTATCGGAAACGAGCAGAGGAGGCTCGGGCGATACCCTTCTCTTCTCAGAAACGTGAGTGCAGCAATGCCGCCTTTACTACGAGAGAGCTAGATCATGCTGTCAGTTCATGCAGATCCTCCGCCCCAGGGCCAGATGCTGTTCACATTCAGATGTTGCAGCACCTTTCTCTTGTGGGCAAGCACTTTCTGCTTGAAATATACAACCGCATATGGACAGAAGACACATTTCCCGGATCTTGGTGGGAACCCACCGTCATACCCAACCTAAGCCTGGTAAGGACAAGAACCTTCCTTCTAGCTACTGCCCCATCTCTCTCTCCAGATGCATTTGCAATGTGATGGAACATACGATTCATGCCTAGCTGGTATGGTATGGTGGCTCGAGTCTCTCAATTTACTAACGGCTGCTCATAGTGTATTTCGAGCTCGGCATTCTGCAGTTGACCATCTCGTTACTGCGCAGTGGTTAGCACACTGGACTCGCATTCGGGAGGACGACGGTTCAATCCCGTCTCCGGCCATCCTGATTTAGGTTTTCCGTGATTTCCCTAAATCGTTTCAGGCAAATGCCGGGATGGTTCCTTTGAAAGGGCACGGCCGGTTTCCTTCCCAGTCCTTCCCTCACCCGAGCTTGCGCTCCGTCTCTAATGACCTCGTTGTCGACGGGACGTTAAACACTAACCACCACCACCACCACCATCTCGTTACTTTGTCCACCCATGTCATGAATGGTTCTCTGCGGAAATTCCAGACTGCGGCCATGTTTTTCAATTTGGACAAGACCTGGGACACCTGCTGGAGAACTGGTATCCATGAGGCTTCCGTGGGCGGCTGGCCTGTTTCCTTCGGAAATTTTTAAAAGACTGAGTTTTCAAGGTGCGTGTGTGTGGGTTCTGCCTTCTCAGACACCTTTCACCAGGAAAACGGTGTGTCTCAATCCTGTACGTCGTCCTCTTCGCTATCGCCATTAACCCTATAATGGCCTGTCTCCTGCCAGACATCTGTTGCAGTTGTCCACGGACCTGTCTAGCTGAGCAGCGTCTTCAGCGATGTCTTGATCGTCTTTATTCCTGGAGCATCGGCAATGGCTTTCGTTTTTCCACTGACAAAACCGTCTGTATGAATTTCTGGCGGCGCCAATGGCTTCTTCTACCATCTTTACGTCTTGGGCCTGTAGCCCTTCCGTTCATTGAAACTACGAAATTTCTGGGGTTCATGCGCCATAGGAAATTCTCTTGGTCCTCCCATGTGTCTTACCGGACAGCCCACTGTATGCAGTCTCTGAATGTCCTCCGTGTCTCAGCCGTGGCTGGCTCATTTTGTGCGTTGTATTAAACCATGGTTGCTATTCTGTGTTTAATCCCCCGCAGTTATAGCGATTATGCTGTTATCGTCTTTCTGCGAGTGGCAGCAGCGGTGTGTATCGATATTCGCACCTTGTACTATCTTTAGCCTGGCGTTTATAATTTCCAGTTGTGCTGTGTGCGACCAGTTGGTCGGTTGGCGTGGAGCAGCGAGGAAATCTCCACGGTGCGTTGTTTAGCCGGGGCCACTGACGGCGTCTACATGCAATCAGAGTGTGGTGCTGTTCCCATTGCTACTAGGTCCGTAGCTCACCAATCCTGGACAAGAAAGTTGGTGGTGGTTAGTGTTTAACTCCCGTCGACAACGAGGTCATTAGAGACGGAGCGCAAGCTCGGGTTAGGGAAGGATTGGGAAAGAAATCGGCCGTGCCCTTTCAAAGGAACCATCCCGGCATTTGCCTGAAACGATTTAGGGAAATCACGGAAAACCTAAATCAGGATGGCCGGAGACGGGATTGAACCGTCGTCCTCCCGAATGCGAGTCCAGTGTGCTAACCACTGCGCCACCTCGCTCGGTACGAAAGTTGTTTTGAGTTTTGAGTTAATCTACCAGCAAGTCCCGACTGTTCACATTGTGTCGTTTGGATTTCGTTGTTGGCTATCGGGACATTCCCGCGAGCAACAATGCACATTTTCAATTTGGCAAATTTTAGCCACCCTCCGGTGAAGTTTAACTGTACTTGGTTATTTTGAACTGAAGTGCACCAGCGGAATCTTCTGCCTTGTGGCCGTTAACGTTCAAATTACCTGCCCTGGCCGTTGACGTAAATTCAAGCAGGGTATTTTCCTCATCGTGTTGTCGCTGTCCAGCATGGTGTGTAGTTTGACAGCTCAATGTATAATTGGTTGTGGGCGCCAATACTTTCTACGTTCTTACATTGAACTCCCTGTTGTGTAGAGCGGAAGTCACCTTGTCAGTGGGTCCATTGTCTGTCTGTCGGTTGGGTTGTCGTCAGATAGAGAATGGTTGGGCTAACTGCCTGTCTCACCTAAGCGAGCATTAGTGATTGAATTCCAGGCCGACCCTCGGAAACTTCTGAGCGCCGTTGGGCGTACTGCCTTTTCTTATTTGTTCTTGTTGTTTGTAGTTGTATGGCTTCTAGCCCATTTTAAATTACGGTTGTTTTGCTCTTAAGGTGTCAGATTGTTTGGTCCTTCAGCCTAATTGAAAGAACTGATTTAAGATAAAGCCTTCTGCCTTTTAAATTTCTGATTTTGAATTGAGTTTTAAGTTATTGGCTTACAGCCAATTTTAAATTAAAGAGGTCTTGCCCTTAAGGTGTGAGATGGTATGGCGTATTCAGCCGGTTATTAAGTTCCCAAAATTAATGCTGTGCTTCTTTTAATTTTCATGGCTCTTGTAATGCTTGGTCAAATAAATAAAGTTGTATGTTCGAGTGTAACTGACAGCCGCTTATTTTGGCCCCTTTCCACAATTTAAAATTCCTGTCCTGTCCTGCGGGTTCAGCGGACGTTTCAGTGTCCTCAGTGGTAGTTCCTGGGGTGCCGATCGAACCACCATCCTCAGTTTGTACCTGCCCTTTGTCCGTTCGAAACTCGACTATGGGTACTTTGTCTATGCGTATTCACGTCCATCCCTCTTACGCCATCTTAACAATATCCGCCATCGTGTCAGCCATTTGGCCAATGGCGCCTTTTACACTAGCCCAGTTGAGAGTCTGTCTGCTGAATCTGCTGAACTACCACTGTCCTACTGCCGTGACTTTCTCCTCAGCAGGTATGCGTACTCTTTGTCTGCCATGTGTGACCACCCATCCTATACCTCCTTCTTCGATGATTCCTTTGACTGCCAGCATGGGGTGTGTCTCTCTTCTCTGTTACCTCCTGGAGTCCGCTTTCGGCACTTGCTTCGGCAGCTTAACTTCACACCACCTGCAGCTTTCCCAGTGGGTGTGAACCGTTCACCACCTTGCCTTCGTGAAGTGGTCTGTGTTAACCTTGGCCTTCATTCACTTCCTAAGGACACTACTCCAGCCGTGCTCTATCACCTTCAGTTTCACGACCTTCACATGGAATTTCGCGATAGTACCTTTATGTACACTGATGGCTCTTGAACTGACCATGGTGTTGGGTGTGCCTTCGTCATTGGCGCCCACGTCTTAAGCTATCCCCCCCCCCCCTCCGCCCCCTGCGGGTCTGGGGGTTAGAATAGGGCCAAGGTATTCCTGCCTGTTGTATGAGGCGACTAAAAGGAGTTTCATACGTTTCAGCCTTTATGTGATGGTCCCCTGTAGGGTTTGACCTCCATTCTTCAAAATTTTCCCGAAGAGCGAGCCAATGGGGGAAGGGCAGCTTACAAGGTGCATCGTGTCCATCGTGCATTGAGATCTTTAGCCCACTTTCTCGTCGTTGCATTGCAGTCCTGCCCATTCTCTATCTCTTGGGCGAGGACACCTTCCTGGGTGCATTTTCCACCATGCATTATGCAGTTCCGATTTCTACATTGAAGATGACCATGGACTTCTTTGCACCTGGTATCCATCATGGTAGCCAGTTCGTTGTGGTGGGGCCGCCATGTACCCTGTTGGTTGTAGCCCCCTGACCACACAGGGATCACTCTGCTCATGCCTGCGCTGTTAACTCCCCACGTATGCCAATGGGTAAATGCCCATCCCCCTAGGGCATTGGGACTCCTGGCAGTGGCCATCCTGCCAAGTGGCCTTTGCTGCAGCTGGGTGGCGCCCGTGGGGAGGGCCCCTGGTCGGAGTGGGTGGCATCAGGGCTGATGACATGTGATGAAGTGTAGTCCATCATCTCTTGCTGGTGGTGAAACACCAGCAGCCCTCAAGTGATCAGGAGCTCTATTCAACACACAGAAGTACGACCCCAAATTGTTCCACTCTCTGGCCACACCATGGGAGGAACGTCAGGCTAAGGATGGTAGCTGATCTTATTCGTCCCAGTACCTTGTATGTTTGAGAGCTGATGGGGAATCTTTCATGATGATGAAGCCCCAGTTTTTTGTTCAGCATTTAGAGAAGAAGTTCGAGGAGATGGAGGGCTTGTCCAAACTGAGATCTGGATCAGTCTTCATCAAAACAGCATCCTCTGCCCAGTCACTGGAGTTACTTACTTGTGACAAGCTGGGGGGTATTTCTGTAACCATCACGCCCCATAAGAGCTTAAATATGGTCCAGGGTAGCATATTTCAGAGAGACCTTCTTCTGCAGTCCAACGATAAGCTATGCGCCAATTTACAGCAGCAAGGTGTACATTTCATCTGGCGTGTCCATCGGGGTCAGAAGAATAATCAGGTTGCCACCAGTGCCTTCATTTTGGCCTTTGAGGGTGATACATTGTCCGAGAAGGTCAAGGTGATGGTCTACTGGTGTGATGTAAAGCCATATATCCCTCCCCCAATGCGGTGCTGTAAGTGCTGGAAGTTCGGCCATATGTCTTCCCACTGTACTTTCAGCATCACATGCCAAGATTGCGGACGCCCATCAGATCCCAATACTCTATGTGCCCCGCCTCCCATCTGTGTCAACTGTGGAGAGCACCATTCACCTTGCTCGCCTGACTGCAGGATTCTCCAGAAAGAAAGGAAAAATCATGGAGTAAAAGACCTTGGATAGACTGACCTACACTGAGGCTAAGAGAAAATTTGAACGTCTGCATCCTGTGCATTTGACATTGTGTTATGCCACCGCTACAACAGTTCTGGCTGGCACCATCAGCTCCTCCAACCCAGGTCACCTATGAGCCGGAAGACTGCACCTGCCCCCGTGATGGTGGGGGGGGGGGGGGGGCACCCACGCCACCGCTACCTTCAAGCTCTGGGGGGTGCAGATTTTGGCGTCCGCTAGGGACCTAGCTCTCGCCAGACTCTGACACAATGGATATAGACTGCTCAGGCAATAAATCGGTGGCAGCAGGTGACTCCAAGGCGTAAACTCCCTCATTGAATGTTCCATGCCTTCCCAGTCTCACAACGTCATCCGTCAGTGGAATTGCAGCGGTTTTTTCCACCGCCTGGCTGAGCTATGGCAACTGTTCAGCTTTACACCTGCTATCTGCAGTACCCTCCAGGAAAAATGGTTCCCAGGAATGCGGACCCCTGCCCTCCGTGGCTATAAGGGATATTACAGGAACCATAGCGATTATAATCGAGTATCAGGTGGAGTTTGCATTTATGTCCTAAACTCGGTCTGAGTGAACATGTGCCCCTTCAAGCCCCTCTTGAAGCTGTGGCTGTCAGAATAAGGATGATGCAGGAAGTAACTGTCTGCAATGTACATCTTCCTCCAGATAGTGAAGTACCCCTGAATGTATTAGCTGCACTGACTGATCAACTCCCTAAACCTTTCCTACTTCTGGGAGATTTTAATGTCCATAGCCCCTTGTGGGGTGGTACCATGCTTACTGGCCGAGGCAGATATGTCAAAACTTTACTGACGCATTTGGACCTCTGCTCTTAAATGCTGGGGCCGCCACACATTTCAGTGTGGCTTATAGTAGTTACTCGGCCATTGATTTATCAATTTGCAGCCCAGGACTTCTCCCATCTATCCACTGGAGAGCACATGATGACCTGTGTGGTAGTGACCACTTCCCCATCTTCCTGCCACTGCCCCAGCGTCAGGCACACGGACGCCTGTCCAGATGGGCTTTGAACAAGGCAGACTGGGGAACTTTCACCTCTGCTGTCACCGCTGAATCTCCCCCGCACGGTAACATCGATGTGATGGTTGAGCAGGTGACTAGCACAAATGTTTCTGCGGCAGAAAACGTGATCCCTCGCTCTTTAGGGTGCTCGAGGCGTAAGGCAGTCCCTTGGTGGTCGCCGGAAGTCGCTGAAGCAATTAAGGGGCGTCGGCGAGCTCTACAGCGACATAAGCGGCACCCTTCCCTGGAGCACCTCATAGCTTTTAAACACCTCCGTACCCGTGTTTGCTACCTTATCAAACAACGGAAGAAGGAGTGTTGGGAGAGATACATCTCCACCACTGGGTGCCACACGTCACCTACCCGAGTCTGGGCAAAGATCAAACGTCTTTTCGGGTACCAAGCCCCAACAGCTGTCCCCAGTGTTACCACAAATGGCGAGTTATGTACCGACGCAAACGCGGTTGTCGAGGACTTTGCTGAGCACTTTGCTCGAGCCTCTGCGTTGGAGAATTACCCACCAGCCTTTCGCATACTCAAACGGCGGCTGGAAGGGAACGTCCTCTCATTGACTACACGCTGCAGTGAACCCTATAACGCCCTATTAACAGAATGGGAGCTCCTAAACGCCCTTGCACATTGCCCCGACACAGCTCCTGGGCCTGATCGCATCCACAGCCAGATGACTAAACATCTCTCATCTGACTACAGGTGACATCTTCTCGTCATCTTCAACCGGATCTGGTGCGACGGCGTCTTTCCATCGCAATGGTGGGAGAGCACCATCATTCCGGTGCTCAAACCCGGTGAAAACCTGCTTGATGTGGATAGCTATCGGCCCATCCAGCCTCACCAACGTTCTTTGTAAGCTGTTGGAACGTATGGTATGTCGGCGGTTGGGTTTGGTCCTGGAGTCACGTGGCTTGCTGGCTCCATGTCAGGGTGGCTTCCGCCAGGGTCGCTCTACCACTGATAATCTTGTGTTCATCGAGTCTGCCATCCGAACAGCCTTTTCCAGATGGCAACAACTGATTGCTGTCTTTTATTACTTACGTAAAGCATACGACACGATTTTGCGACGTCATATCCTTGCTACATTGTATGAGTGGCGTCTCCGGCGAACCACTCCCGATTTTTACCCAAAACTTCCTGTCGCTCCGTACTTTCCGTGTCCAAGTTGGTGACTCCCATAGTTCCATCCACATCCAGGAGAATGGAGTCGCGCAGGGCTCTGTATTGAGTGTCTTTCTATTTTTAGTGGCCATTAACGGCCTGGAAACCGATGTTGGGCCATCCGTCTCACGTTCTCTGTATGCGGACGACTACTACATTTCGTACTGCTGCTCCAGTACTGTTGTTGCTGAGCGGCGCCTCCAGGGAGCCATCCACAAGGCGCAGTCATGGGCTCTAGCCCACGGCTTCCAGTTTTCAGCCGTAAAGTCATGTGTCATGCACTTCTGTCGGCGTCTACCGTTCATCCGGAACCCACACTTTATTTCAGTGATGATACACTCACTGTAGTGGAGACATATCAATTCCTAGGACTGGGTTTCGACACCCGATTGACATGGATCCCTAATCTTCGTCAGCTTAAGCAGAAATGCTGGCGGCACCTCAATGCCCTCTGTTGCTTGAGCAACACCAATTGGGGCGTAGATCGCTGTACGCTGCTGCAGCTCTAGAGAGCCCTTGTCCAATCCCAAACTGACTATGGGAGTGTGGTTTATAGTTCAGCAGCGCCTTCAGCATTGAATTTTCTCGACCCTGTGCTCCACTGTGGGGTTCGATTAGCGACAGGAGCTTTTAGGACGAGTCCGGTGACCAGTGTACTGGTGGAGGCTGGTGTTAGATGTGCGCAACTGCTCGCCAGTTACGCAGCACACATCCATAGTTACCCTGAGCATCCGAATTACTGTCTCCTTTTCCCGCCTGCGGCAGTCCATCTCCCGCATCGGCGGTCCAGATCGGGGCTAACGATTGCGATTCGCGAGTCCTTCCCTTTAGCACCTCCACTTGCGGTTCGTTCACGCACGCCTCCATGGTGTACGCCTCGGCCGCAACTTGGTCTGGACCCTTTGCATGGCCCTAAGGAGTCCGTTAACCCCGCCGCTTGGAAGCGGCAGCAATGCAGAGTCTGAGTTTCTCGACTTGCGCGAACCGCCATCGTTCGTAGGTCGGAGTATGAAGGATTACTGTCCTCTTCAAACTAGCATCTGCTGCTACAGACTGGCTGCCCCCTCTCGCCCTTGCCAGGCTAAGACATCTCAGCTTACACCTTGCGCACCACCAAACAGCGGACGCACTCGGGCGTAAAATCTGTGGAAACAAGCGTAGAGCATAAATATCTATGGAGCGAGCATTTGGATGCCCAGAACAAGAATTCTGTCCCTAACATTTCCTGCAGATCGTGTGATTCTAGGACGGTTCTTCTTGTCCCATATAGCACTCTTGAGTGTTATTACTTTGCTGCTACAAATGGATCACCTTCAGAAGTACCGTGAAACTTTGCATACGCGTTGTATAGACATCTTAAAAAGTTGATACCAGGAGCTGAAGCTGACTTACAGATGTGAAGAGCAATGCACTGTGGTTTTTCTCCACAGTGTCATAGTTCTGATTTAAATTTATTTACGTTTTATTCGGTTACACGAAGACGCGACATCCAGCAATATTTTTTTGCGTATTCTATTGCACTTATTCATATTGTCGAATCTCTGTTCTAATTAATGACGTTGTATTGATACAGTATATAGCGCTTAAGTGTCACAAAAAACAATGCATTGGGAACTGTCAAATTGTTACAGTACATACGAGCAGTGTGATGCCAACAATGAAGCAAGGAGGAAGAGGGGTTGTTATGAGATGGGGGTGTTTGTCGTTGTTAGGATGTGGTCACCCATTCTGCTTAAGACGACGCTGAGTATGGAAGTATGTAACAAATTTTTCAGCATTGTGTACTGCGTACAGTAGAGAAACAGTTCTGAGAAGAATTTAGCAGCCTGGTTGAGTGACTGCTATGGTGGATGGTGATGTTGGCTGAGATAGATCAGAATGACATAACCACTGTGGGTGGGGCTGCAGTGCTGTGGTGACAGTTGTTGGGCAGCAGACTATCATGGAAACGATACTGTTTAAGTGAGTCCTTTATTCCGTAACAAGTACAGTAGCGACGAAGCTCTAGTGCGGCCAATGCCGCCGCCGCCGCCCTACTACCGACGAAGGCAACCATGGCTGGGAAGCGTGATGGCGTCAGAAGCGGCCTGTGTTTCCTCACACCACGGTGACAGCCGGCAATCTGTTGCTATCAGCACAGTAGTAGCAACACTGACTCAGGAATGGCTCCAGGTGCCGCATAGTACACTCATGCTCATAAATTAAGGATAATGCTGATACATGGTGAAACAACACTCTGGTGGCCGGTTTGCGGGTTTAAATCACCTAGGGGTATGACCATGCGGTGCATTTGACCTGTGGTCCCCGCACGGTGGCGCTGACAGCAGTCCACACACGCAGAGGTGTGTTGGTGCATGTCAGAGTGCGGAGCAGCGAGTAAGTGTGCAGACGTTTTCAGACGTGCTAATTGTGTGCTGAAAATGGCTCAAACAACACATATTGATGACATTATGAGGGGTAGAATACTAGGGCGATTGAAGGCTGGTCAAACACATCAGGTCGTAGCACGGGCCCTCCGTGTGCCACAAAGTGTGATCTCAAGATTATGGCAACAATTCCAGCAGACAGGGAACGTGTCCAGGCGCTACAGTACGGGACGTCCACAGTGTACAACACCAAAGTGTTCAGGACCAAATTTCACCATCAGTGCCTGCAGATGGCCATGGTGTAGTGAAGGTAGCCTTGCTCGGGACCTTACCACAGCTACTGGAACAGTTTTCTCCAGTCACACAGTCTACAAACGACTGGACAGACATGGTTTATTCACCCGGAGACATGCAAAGTGCGTTCCACTGACCCCTGGTCACAAGAGAGCCCGTAAAGCCTGGTGTCAAGAACACAGTACATGGTCATTGGAACAGTGGTTCCAGGTCATGTTCATGGACGAGTCCAGGTATAATCTGAACAGTGATTCTCGCCGGGTTTTCATCTGGCGTGAACCAGGAACCAGATACCAACCCTTAATGTCTTTGAAAGGGATCTGTATGGAGGTCGTGGTTTGATGGTGTGGGGTGGGATGATTAGTGCACGGTCACACCTGCATGTCTCTGACAGAGGAAATGTGACAGGTCAGGTGTATCGGGACGTCATTTTGCACCGGTATGTCCGCCTTTTCAGGGGTGCAGTGGGTCCCACCTTACTCCCAATGGATGATAACGCACAGCACCATTGAGCTGCCATGGTGAGGAGTATCTTGAAACAGAAGATATCAGGCGAATGGAGTGGCCTACCTGTTCTCCAGACCTAAGCCCCATCGAGCACGTCTGGGATGCTCTCTGTCAATGTATTGCTGCACGTCTTCAAACCCCTACAACACTTCAGGAGCTCCGACAGGCACTGGTGCAAGAATGGGAGGCTATACCCCAGCAGCTGCTCGACCACCTGATCCAGAGTATGCCAACCCGTTGTGCGGTCTGTGTACGTGTGCATGGTGATCATATCCCATAATGATGTCGGGGAACATGCGCAGGGAACAGTGGCGTTTTGTAGCACAAGTGTTCAGGACGATCTTCTCAACTTATCACCAATACAGATCTGTGTCTTGTGTGTTCCCTATGTGCCTAAGCTATTAGCGCCAGTTTTGTGTAGTGCCACGTTGTGTGACACCACATTCTGCAATTATCCTTAATTTAGGAGCATGAGTGTAGATGTACAGTGCTTGGCTTGAGGCAGCTGGCCTGCCTCAGTTGCCCGGTGCAATATGTACCTGGCCCGACAGGGTCAAACTGTGACTATCTGGATGATGTCGGTGGCGTGTGTCTGCTGAGCAAATAACAGTACTCAGGTGGTGATGGGTGGGCTGTTAGATGGCCCTGGTCCACCAGAAAGGCGACAGTGGCAGATGACAATTATCAAGCGGATGATTCGCTGATGGAAAGATGACAAATTGGCAGCATTTACTTAGTTCAAGTCTCAGTCTGCAGCTGTTGACGACAGTGTGACTGTGATTCATCCTAAATGGCAGATGGGTGTCGACCTCTCCTTGTGACTTGCTGCTGGTGATGACTGCATGACAGATAGAAAATCTAAATTAGGTTGAATATACAAACTGCACCGACTGTTTCTGAAGTGGCAGCGGTTCTGCCTGCTTCGTCACGACAGGCTGGAGGTGTCAGCACAATTGTTGGGAAATTATGACATGATTTGCCACACCTTTCCTGTTATGTCAGTGACTCCAGAATCCGTGTAATATGCACTAAAACCTCCTGTCACTGGCGCTGGGCAGCATCTTCCGCAGTGTTAGCTCGCTGAATAATTGTTCTTGCATACTGAAAATTTGTTCTTGTCAGGACGCCTAGTTACTGAGGTGTCTTGCAGTCCTCTCTTCGTGATACTGTTTTGTTGCGTTGCCTGCAAGAGCCACTGGCTACCCTATGAGGAACCATGGCATAACGTGATGATTGATTGTAACAGCATGAAAATGTGCCCTGTCATAGAGCAGCATCTGTGAGGCAATGGATTGTTAACATTAACTTCCTGAAATGGACTGGCCTGTCTAGAGTCCCCACCTGAAACTAACTGGACGCCTTTGGGATCAGTTAAAATGTGGACTTCGTTCCAGACCTCAGCATCCAACATCACTGCCTTCTCTGGTCTCAGCTCTTGAGGAAGAATGCGCTGCTGTTCCTCCATGGGCAATCAAACACCTCAATGACAGTGTCACCAGCAGAGTTAAAGCCATTATAAAAGCGAATGGTAGACACATCCCAGATTAATGTAGACTAAGGTGTTCACATACTTTCCATCAGATAGTGTATGTCACCTTCATATAAATGTATCCACTGGAGCTTGTCGTTACCAATTAGGTTTATAGTGCCACTAAATGTTTCTAGAGATGCTGTTGTTGATCGTGCTGTTTGAAGCCGTTGAGGAGAGTCCCTCATTGGTCAATAAGCAAATATAGCAAATTGTGGGGGTTGGTGGCTCTGTTGTTAAGAGCCACACTATAGTTCCAGAATACTCTGGTTTTATCTGCCACTTTTCACTTCTTTCTGTTGGGTACTACTTCATACACAACTGTAAGGAAAGGTTTGTTACATAATAGTGCAGCAGCTGGACAAGAGTAGAAATGATTAGCTAACACTTAAATACAATAAAAAGTTTCGCTTAAATTATAGATTTCTCCAATCATTGCAAAGAAACTTTACAACAGAACAAACAGCAGTAAAGTCCAGCTATTATAAGAAGCAAACTAAGGATCATTGTGCAGTTTGAGTCTCCTGCTACTAATGCACAAGCAAGCTGTCGAAAGCTGACGAAGACTGAAGGCTCTCGAAGACTGCAGCTGAGTCTGGGCTGTGTAGCTGCCGTTGGCCGTCCTATATTACAGTGACAGAGGATGTTCGTAGTCGGAGCCACTGAAGACGTGAATCAGCGGCGCGCATCATTGGATCCACTAGATCCCTGGGCTACTTCTATCGGTAACTGTCGGAAACGTGCGTTTCCATTGTTAACTAGTATCGATCTATGACACAACACTTTCGCCTCTAGCGACGTTTGTTAATGTGAAGAATGCTGAGTTGCGCCATGTGTTGGAACACACGTTTAACAGTCGGAGTAAGTCGGTTCAAAGGTCAGAGGAATGAAACGATATATAACCTCGAATGGGACTGTGCCTAGTAAAGCATTGTGGCCTAGAAACCTGACTTCGGGTTGACGTCAGCTGTGCGCTACCACACTTCAGTACGTGATTCACGAGCCACTTGAAGTCACCAACCACGAATTCTGTCAAAGTGTCTTGAGACAATGACGGTATGAAAGTAGTTTGTTACTTTAATGTTTTTTTTACCAGTACTTGAACGATGGACTAACTGTCCTGTTATAACTTCACTTCCATTGCAATATGATCGCGAGTGAGTGGTCGACATGCATCTTCAGGACAGATATCACAGACAGTGTTCCAAAGTTCGTCAGTATGTTTACATGTGAATCTTGCGTAAAGGGAACAAACGTAAGTTGTCCCGCAAGAATTTCTTGGTTGGTTGGTTGATTGGGGGGAGGGGACCAAACAGCGTGGTCATAAGTTCAATCGGATTAGGGAAGCACAGGAAGGAGGTCGGCCGTGTCCTTTCAAAGGAACCATCCCGGCATTTGCCTGAAGCGATTTAGGGAAATCACGGAAAACCTAAATTAGGATGGCCGGACGCGGATTGGAGCCGTCGTCCTCCCGAATGCGAGCCCACCTAACCACTTTACCACCTCGCTCGGTAAGAATTTCTTGTTACGAAGCGAGCGGAAACATGTCTCTACAGTCATGGAATAGGTGAAACTAAGAAAACATTAAATGTTGTCGAAATATCTTGTGAGGCCAAGCCATCCTGTTCCTCCCGATTAGCGGAAGTACCGTAAATGTCTTGTGAACTGAAGTCTCCTTGAGTTGAGTAAATAACGAAAATTACGTATCTAACGGCCATAACTTGTGCTGGGAGTTGTGAACCTGGAAAAGCAGGAAAGAAATGCGAGTTTACGATTGTTCTGCCGGAGTATCTCGCACACTAACGAGCTTCTGAGTGCCCTGTTGTGCGATATTGACGAACCCAGAAAATGACTGCTGCCTAGTCCACTGCGCTGAGTTTCCTTAAAACAAATGAAAGGTTAGAGTTTAACGTTTCGGCGACATCCATGTCAGAAGCGACTGAGTACAAACTCGGTAGTGCAATAGAATGGAATGGATTTGGTCGTGGTCAATACCACGGAATTTTTCAGGTAATTGTTGAAAATGACTTAGGAAAACAGCGAAAAATCAAACCTGGAGTCCCAAACTGGCTTTTTTAATTGCCGCTCCTCTCGAATGCGATTTCATTAACTTAACCATCACACCGCATTTACCGACATGTTAACATTAATACTGTAAAAAGGGACAAATTGTACACACATAAAATTAATCTCGAAAAACTAAGTGGAATTACAATGAGGCCTGTGTAAAGAAAGGGAATTTTGTGTTAAGAAGGGTCAAGGCAGTGTAGCAGGGTAATGCCGCCAGCCGGAGTGGCCGAGCGTGTGATTAATGCCACCATAAAATGTAAGGCGTGTTGTAGAAACAGTGAGGACATGAGAAAAACAATAAATGTGCAAGGTAAACAGATACGGACTTGCAGACGAGATATCCTTCTGATAGAGAGCACAGCATTGTATAGAAGTGAAATGTGGATCGTGAGCTAATGTTGGCAGGGGATAGTAACTGGGAGCATTTCAGATATGACCCTGAACAAAATGTAAAGTGGACTGATGAAGTAGGAAGTGAAGTAAAAATAGGAAGAAAGATCGAGGGGGAAAAAATTGCCAGAATTAGAAACAGATTAAGGACATAGGTAGTAGGGCCAAGTAGCCGAAAATAAAATATGCAAATAATCCAAATAAACACTGATACTGCTTATTACAACTGAGTACATGAACACCTTATTGCAGTACTCAGGATCCAAACTGCAGACATGCAGCTGAGGTCAAACACATTAAAAGTTGTCCACATGGCCACCGTTCATGTGAAAGCAAGTTCCAGCATGTCTCCTCATCGATGCCAGTACGCGTTTAAAAAAACCCAGTTGTGTTCGAATGCATTGATAACCATCCGCAATGCGTTCCTGGAATTCATTAGCGTTATCGACAGGACTGGACTGCAGCAGCTCCTCATACAAAAATTCAACGAGAGAGGTAGCGCAGCGGCTAGTACACTGGATTCACATTCGGGAGGATGGTTCAAACCCGCATCCGGCCTGGATGGTTCCTCTGAAAGGGCACGTCAGACTTCCTTCCCTAATCCGATAGTACTTATGACCTCGACGTTTGATCCCCTCGCCCGAATCAGCCAAACAACAAAAATTCAAAGGGGTCAATTCGGGAGACTTCGGAGGCCATGGTAGCGGCGAGCGAACCACCGATGATACACTTTTTGTCAATATGCCGTTTACCATCACTTAGGTATGCGGGATGATGATAAAATCATACAAGGGCAGTTTATCACTATGCAATTTACGCCTCTGTTACAATGTTTCGAAATACTCGTAGCCTTAAACATCAACAGTGTCGAAACATTGGCATGACTGCTCTTGTACATACGTCGTTTTGAGGAAACGCTTCGGTTCTGGACCTTTGAATACGTTTGTTGGGATTATTTGTTCGTTGCGTTGTCTCCTATTCGCCCCTTCCATTTGTACATATGAGGGCAACGAATCATTCGAAATACTGGTGACCAGAAAAAGGGAAATAGTGGTAATCTTATCCATTATCATAATGAGAGATAACAGTATAAAATCTGTTTATTTGACATTGTCTAGATTATAGTCATTTCCATTATCAGTACAGATGATTGTCATCTGCACCAGTAATTGAACTGTAGTAGAATGAAAAAAATGGTGCTGAAGACGGCAGGTTAATTACGTACTTCAGGTTGCAAAGAACGCACTGTTAGACAAATTATAATATAAAAACGTCTACCCATTGACAGTGCGTCCCACAGTGTCATTTATAACTGGAAAAATAACGCAATAACATTTCTGTATCTGATATTGCATTATAAATGATGGGTCGAGAACTATTAAATTCTGGAACCCGATTTTAATAGATATCACTATATTTTGGCTAGCTGTTAAGTACTAAAAGTTCATTCCTTATTTATGTAAAACTACTGAAAAGCGATGCTCTTGAGTTTAGCAAAAAATATGCAATATGCCTGGTAACCATGAGGTTTTTTTTACGTAGTGTATTTACAGCATATTCGCATTACATACAGACCAAACTGTTTCCATAGAGAGTGTGAAACCTATGATAGGCCATATTCTATTTCAGAAGTAAGTCACACATGTCGTCCCACGCTAAGACCATTACACAACAAGGGGGACTCATTTTCAGAAGAGAGTGCATGTTCTGGCTGTCCTGCACACGCAGTTCTGCTGTGTCTTAGGTGCATAGCGGTGTCTCAGTAAAGTGGCCTGGTGACTTAACTGAAAATGAACTTCTAAGGTGGGATACGCGGGACATATAAGTTTCCGTCAGGCAGAAGGTACAAAGTGCACACGTATTTACCGTGAATTCTGGCGGTATATGGAACATGTGCGACGTCGCATCCAGCCGTAGTGAAACGGTGCCACAGATGTGGACGACGTTGATCTTGCACCATGCGTTTTCCATATTTTCGGCAAGCTGAAAGAGAGCTTGATGGGGAAGGGATTTTCAGCGATAACGATATTCACACAGGTGTTCTCGAATAGCTCCGTGACCAAGGAGCGCATTTCTGTCGCTGAGGAATTGAACGATTGGGGGAACGTTTCGACCGTTGTTTCCAGATAACTGGTGTATACGGGGTCTCATCAAAAAATTCCGGAACATTCGGAAATTCGCGCCAATGGTGTGTTGGAGCGAAATGCGGTTGGCATCACTGCACACGCCTGTGTTTAATGTGTAACTGCAGGAAGTTTCATTGTTGTACGTCTGTTAGTTATTGTACAGTGCTGTATTGAGAAGGAAGTTGTCACACAGTCGGCGAATTTCCAGATGGCAGAGTTAGAGGAGCAACGTGGCTGCATGAAATTGTGCGTGGAACTCGAGAAAACCTTGTCAGAGACACATCAAATGGCGCAGGAAACCTGCCGGTGATTAGAGCCCATACTCGGTGTTACGAATGGTTCGCACGGTTTGAAAGTGACCGGACAGAAGTTATAGATGACCGCCGTTCAGGATGCCCTTCGGCGTCTACCGACGATGCTCATGTCAGGACCGACGACAGAATTATGCGTGCCAGTGAAATACTCACTGTCCGAGAGACTGCAGCCGGCCGGGGTGGCCGAGCGGTTCTTGGGGCTACAGTCTGGAACCGCGCGACTGCTACGACCGCAGGTTCTTATCCTGCCTCGGGCATGGATGTGTGTGATGTCCTTAGGTTAGTTAGGTTTAAGTAGTTCTAAGTTCTAGGGGACTGATGACATTATAAGTTAAGTCCCATAGTGCTCAGAGCCATTTGAGAGACTGCAGAAGACTAAAATTCCAGTTGGATTGTGTCGTGAAATCCTGACACAGCATCTTCAAATACATAACTACATTGTGTTGCCGCCAAGTTCGTCCTACGGCTCACGAGTCAAGACCAGAAAAATCGTTGCCTCGCAACCTTTGATGAGCTGTTGGGTCGCTCAGATGAGAACGTGATGTTCTTTAAGGGAATCATAATAGCTGATGAGCGATGGTCTATGGTTTTGATGTTGAGACTAAGGTTCGATATTCACCATGGGCCGGGAAAGGTTGTGCAAGACCAAAAAAAGCTCGTAAAGTCACGTCAAATGTCAGTCATGCTGGTAGTTTTCTTTGACTTTGAAGGATTGGTCCAACATGAGTTCATGCCACAGGGACGAACTGTTAATCGATGGTACTATGGGACGTGTTGTGACGCCTGCGAGAAAATGTGAGAAAGAAACGACCTGAAATGTGGGGAAACAATTCATGGTTCTTGCATCAGGTAACGCACCCGCGCATTCGTCCTTGTTGGTGCGTGACTGTTGCACAAAAAACGAAATCACTGTGTTGCCTCATCCTCCGTATTCTACAGACCTGGCCCCTTGCGGACTTTCTTTTACTTCCAATGTTGAAAATCCCGTTGAAAGAACGAAGATTTGCAGCGATAGTCGAGACAAAAGAAAATTCGCGGACGGCGCTTCGCGCGATCCAGGCACAGGCGTACCAACACTGATTCCGGAAGTGGAAACGGCGTTGTGAGCGGTGGATCAATTGTGGAGGAGAATATTTCGAAGAAGACCATACACAGTAAGTAAAAGGTAAGCCTAGAAAAATTTTGTGGACAAAGTTACGGAATTTTATGAACGGACCTCGTACGTTGAAAAATTTTCTCGCATAGCTGTGTCACTTCGGTGTAGTGCAACGTTCAATAAAAGCTGAAAGGTCTTTCGTAATTACGTGTAACTTCTTTCTTAAAACCTCGTACATCCATAATTATATAAGATATCAAGGTGCGGTTTTCGGTAAACTTTCGCGGTCGATATGGCGAATTTTCTGGCGTACACAAGTAATTTTTAACTTCTACAGCTGTCAAATAACGGCACGGACTTTAATTCCTGTGGCACTGGAGAGAGATTTCGATGAGGATTTCAACGCCAAAACAAGTGTGGAACTTGATAAAACGATAATGAGAACAGTGACGCAAACCAGTTCTGCCTGCCGTACCAGAGGGTAGTTCAAATGAAACTAACTGGCAATTTGGGGATTGCCACTGGGGGAAGCCGACGGCCACACAAATTGTTGAAGTAGCTGTTCCCGTGGCTAAGAATGTTGGACACATTGTGCTATCTTCAAGCGATTGCACGAGCTGTGTCATGGCAGCTGAACAGTCCCTGGTCCACCGTTCGAAGAGTGATGGGAACAGTTATTGTGAAATTGTATCCGTGCTGTCGTGGATGCAGATGATCGTCTTACTGAAAAACATTTGTAACGTGGACTCATGTGGAAATTAAAATGTTTCTCTCAATGGTTTATTCGTTATTTCTCTTTGCCTTGCAAATGTTTCCACAAAGTTTCATGTTCCTACGATCACTCGTTCTTATGGGAGGGGGGGCTCTCAAGTAACGAATGTCCAACTATAACTACCCTGTATAAACGAACTCAAAATTCTGGTACGATTCATGTATTTACCTCGGTGTTCGAAACCTTTGAGCCCGTGCCCTGCTATCATAACCATTACAGAGCTCATTCGTGAAGCTGTTTCACAAGGCATACGACTCTTGGAAAAAGTTGGTATGGTTTTCGCTTACGACTGATGTCGCCAATCTGTTAGCGTCGGTGCGATTGTTGCTGAAAGGTATTCTGACGATGCCAAGTTCTCCTGATCTGTTTCAACAACATTATAAATAACATCAATAAACAGGAAATGTGAAGAATAAAATAGGTTGGGGCCTCCCAAACTTTTTCTCTGACGGAATTCTTTGAGAATCTGATGGAACACCTTGTTTATTTTGAAGGTTATTGAAACTTTACAAAACAAGAAGCTTGATTTATTCAGTGATTACTTCAATTTCAAATTATAACTAACAGTACATACATCATAATAAAAGTAAAAAAAAAATATTATCGTAAAAACATTGCAAAAACTCCATGTTATTAATATGTAACTGCAGGAAGTTTCATTGTTGTACGTCTGTTAGTTATTGTACAGTGCTGTATTGAGAAGAAAGTTGTCACACAGTCGGCGAATTTCCAGATGGGAGAGTTAGAGGAGCAACGTGGCTGCATGAAATTGTGCGTGGAACTCGAGAAAACCTTGTCAGACACATCAAATGGCGCAGGAAGCCTGCCGGTGATTAGAGCCCATACTCGGTGTTACGAATGGTTCACACGGTTTGAAAGTGTGTTGCACGGCACTATCTTGTAGCAGCAAGCGTGCTGTTCTGATCAAAGTGAAGCAGCTGTCCTTTCTCGCAGCTCAACATGGACGGAGCCACGGGCCAAGCGTAACTGTGTTGTTGCTATAACAGCGGTGACGTTCTAGACAACAGAGTCCCACAGTCTAATTAAAGATACAGATGATTAATTGTGACAATCTGAATTTAACTCTATTTCTTTCTAAAGGAATAGAAACGACTTGTTCACTTTGCGGTACGTAGGTAGCAGATAAACTACGCCTAAAGTCATTTGTTGATGAAGTAAACAAATTAAAAGTTATACATATCTTAATTCTATTGCTCATTATCCCGTGACAAAACGGGGTACGATCTCCCTGAGAAAGATCAGAATTTGTTGCATTCAAGAACAAAATTCATCTTTTATCATGGAATGGATGCTTTGGCTTAATCCATTCATCAAATAATTAGGTCTATAATGAAGTACTGTTAAGTTTCGACATAATGTGAACAGGTAAACTAGAGATATTCTTGAATGAAACGCTTCTTAAAGTACCACTTTTACGTGTTTCACACATCTGACACAATACATCTTGAGTGCAATTACTACTTGTACAATACCACAACTCAAAGAATGCATTTTAGATGGGTGCAATGGATACAAGTTACAATATTGCCTCCTCTCGTCTGTCCACCATTAGGACTCTAAACAGTCTTCCTCATGACTCAGCTACCACATTCGACTCCTTCTCTGTATGTAAACTTCACAAAGTCAAATAAAGAAAAAGCAAACACTAAGATGTTACATTTCAACAGATCAGACTTTCATTAATATCAATGTAGTTCAAATAGAATGACATTTACAGTAATATTTATCTCATCTGCATATTTTGTAAAATATAATTTATTCGGAAATTTTTAATTATAGTTTTTTATTAGGGATTTTTAATAACTTGTGTTTGCTGAGAATAAGTGCAGTTGCTGATGCGATGCAAGTTAGTCTAAATGAGATAATCAAAGTTGTCAGAGAAAAGACGAAAATACGAAGGTATAGATAATCAAAAAAATGTAAAGACATTTCAAATCAAAATGGAGCCGCAAACACTTTGAGCTTTTGCTTGTGGGAAAAATTAAGAGATCTACATTGGAACGCCAACGGCTCCCGATGGCATGAAATGCCGCATAAGTAATTCCTTAAGTCCAGATGAAATTAAACGTACAGCGTTGTCTGACCGGAGTCGCGTTATAGTGTGTCTCAATGTTCAAGGACAGCATTATGAGAGTCACGAAACACACGAAGCCTACCGACATAAGCGATTTCCTTCATTCGGTATGGTGAGACAGCGGTTTGTTCCGGTGTTATCTTCTTGCTGTTTGATACAGTTTCATATGTTACGTCGTGGAAGTCCTCTTCGACGCCCCTTTCCAGGGCCACAGAAACCCTATACGGTTCCATTAAAAAAAAAAAAAATCGATTCGCAGTTTGGTTGCTATAAATGATCAAAATTTGGTGTGGTCTGTCTTAAAAACCCGACCGTGGATATAACGCAAGTGATTCAAAAAGAAAATAGATTTCAAACTATTGACGATGGAAACACATTGCGCGTGTTAGTGGACAGAGGAAGGTTCGAAGTTTAATGTTCATGCTGACACTATACCATACACTCAACGTGAGCACCGTGCGTTCATCGAGAAACTTAGATTGGATTACATTAGTACTTGTTCCATAGATCATGAATACGACACTTCGTAATGATGTGGAACGTGTCAGGTTAATAAAAGGCGTCTATACAAGATATTACATTACACATAATATTACGTGACACTTAATATTTTTAATTTTTTTTTTTTGGGTGGAGGGTGGGAAAATTACCCACTTACTTTATCCAAAAATTCATCTAATGAGTAGAAGAAGTTGCCATTTAGAAATTCTTTTAATTTCCTTTTAAATGCTATGTGGCTATCTGTCAGACTTTTGATGCTATTAGGTAAATGACTAAGGACTTTTGTGGCAGCATAATTTACCCCTTTCTGAGCCAAAGTTAGATTTAACCTTGAGTACGGAAGATCATCCTTTCTCCTAGTGTTGTAGCCATGTACACTGCTATTACTTTTGAATTCTTTCGGATTGTTAATAACAAATTTCATAAATGAAAATATATATATATATATATATATATATATATATATATATATATATATAGTGAGGCTACAGTGAAGATCCCTAGCTCTTTAAATAAGTGTCTGCAGGATGATCTTGGATGAGCAATTATTCTGATTACACACTTTTGTGCAATGAACAGTCTTTTACTCAATGATGAGTTACCCCAGAATATGATGCCATACGAAAGCACAGAATGAAAATAGGTGTGTAAGCTAATTTACTGAGATATGTATCGCCAAAATTTGCAATGACCCTAATAGCGTATGTAGCTGAACTCAAACGTTTCAGCAGATCTTCAGTGTGTTTTTTTCCAGTTCAACCCCTAATCAATGCATACACCTAGAAATTTTGAATATTCTACCTTAGCTACCGATTTCTGATCGAAGTCTATACTTATCAATGGTGTCCTTCCATTTACTTCAAATGGCTCTGAGCACTATGGGACTTAACATCTGAGGTCATCAGTCCCCTAGGACTTAGAACTACTTAAACCAAACTAACTTAAGGACATCACACACCCATGCCCGAGGCAGGATTCGAACCTGCGACCGTAGCGGTCGCTCGTTTCCAGACTGAAGCGCCTAGAACCGCACGGCCACACCGGCCGGTTTCCATTTACTGTGTGGAACTATTTATACTGTGTTTTGTCAAAGTTTAATGAGAGCCCATTTGCAGAGAACCACTTAATGATTTTCTGAAAAACATCGTTTACAATTTCATCAGTTAATTCTTGTCTGTTGGATGTGATAGCTGTACTTGTATCATCGGCAAAAAGTATCAGCTTTGCATCATCGCAAATATAGAATGGCAAGTCATTAATATGTATTAAGAACAGCAGAGGACCCAAGACCGAACCTTGCGGCACCTCATTCTTGATTGTTCCCCAGATTGAGAAATCACCAGTTTTTTGCATATTATGTGAACTGCTTATTTCAGCTTTCTGCACTCTTCCAGTTAGGTATGATTTAAACCATTTGAGCCCTGTCCCATTCACACCACAGTACTTGAGCCTATCTAGAAGTATTCCATGGTTTACACAATCAAAAGCCTTTGAGAGATCACAAAAAATCCCAACAGTCGACTTCCAGTTACTCAGAGCATTTAATATTTCATTAGTGAAAGTATATTTTCCGTTCAAAAACTTTTCTGGAAACCAAATTGACATTTTGTTAAAACTTTATTTTTACAAAGGTGTGAAGCTACTGTACAATACATTACTTTTTCAAGAATTTTGGATAAGGCAGTCAGAAGAGAGATTGGGTGCTAGTTGTTAACATCAGACGTATCCCTTTTTTTATGCAGTGTCTAACAATGGCATACTTCAGTCTATCTGGGAAAATACCCTGCTTCAGAGAGCTATTACATATGTGGCTAATAATCCCACTTATCTCTTGGGGACAAGATTTTATTATCCTGCTGGAAATGCCATCAGTTCCATTTGAGATTTTATTCTTGAGAGAATTTATTATCTTCCTGATTTCAGAAGGAGAGGTGGGTAGAATTTCAATTGTATCAAACTGTGTGGGTAAGGCCTCTTCCATTAACTGCCATGCTTCTTCTAATGAACATTTAGATCCTATTTTCTCTACAACATTTAAAAAATTATTATTCAAAATGTTTTCGACTTCCGGCTTGTTGTTTGTCAAGTTTCCATTCGCTTTGATGGTAATGCCGTCATCCTGTACTCTTGGTTGCCCTGTCCCCCTTGTAATAATATTCCAAATTGTTTTGATTTTGTTATCAGAGGTATTAATCTCAGACATGATGCACATGCTTCTGGACTTTTTAATATCCTTTCTTAATGTAGCACAGTAGTTTTTATAATATTTGGCTGTTTCTGGGTCATTACTCTTTCGTGTTGTTAGATACATAGTCCATTTCATTTCACACACGAACCAGTAGGTCCGTGTTTGTTGAATCGACAGCTTCAACAATTCTATTTCTCAGCTCTCGAAAAGTAGTTGCCATACAATGGATAAAGACTCTGTCTTTTATGTACTACCACAGGAAAAAATCGCAAAATGTGAGGTCTGGTGACCTGGGAGGCCAAAAGCAATGAACTAGATCTTGTTATCCACCTCTTTCATCTTACGTTGTGGGGTGCTGTTAAGATAACGCCGCACCTCAAGGTGAAAGTTAGGTGGGGCGTCGTTATGCATAAAAATGAAACCATTGGACTCTTCGTGAAGTTGATGAAACGACCAGTTCTTCAGCATGTCAAGCAATGCAGGTTTCTTCTGCAAAAAATAAAGGCTCATAAACTTTGTGAACAGAAACTGGAGAAATACATTCAGTTTCGGTGAGTCTCTTTCATGTTCCACGACGACCATAGGATTTTGTAACCCCCAAATTGTTACAGTACGGCGCTTTACGTTATCCGACAGATGAATCGTCGATTCGTCCGAAAAGATGACTCGTTCGGAAAATGAGTCCGCTGTTACATCGTAGTGAAATGAAATGCAAAATTTGTACCTTCTGTTATGGTCGCAGGGGTGCAATTGCTACAGTATCTACAACTTCTAAGGGTTCAAATGCCGGCACCGTTTCAGAACACGACAGACCGTTGTTTGCCTGTCCGTCTTGTGGGCTTAGAGGGCTCCGTGTTAACGCATCTCGGATACGTTCGGCATTTTCATCAGACCTTCGTAACCGACCAGTGCTCTTCCCTTTGCATATACACTACGTGATCAAAAGTATCCGGACACCCCCAAAAACATACTTTTTTCATATTCGGTGCATTGTACTGCCATCTACTGCAAGGTACTCCATATCAGCGCCTCAGTAATCATTAGACATCATGAGGGTGCAGTATGGGGGCGCTCCGCGGAACCTACGGACTTCGAACGTGGTCAGGTGATAAGGTGTCACTTGTGTCATACGTCTGTACACGAGATTTCCACACTGCTAAACATCCCTAGATCCACTGTTTCCGATGTGATGGTGAAGATGTTGACTGACAGAGACCGCCTTCAGCTGAAGAGAATCGTAATGTGTAATAGGCAGACATCTATCCAGATCATCACACAGGAATTTCAAACTGCATCAGGATCCACTGCAAGTACCAAGACAGTTAGGTGAAGTGTGAGGAAACTTCGACTTCATGGTCCATCGGCTGCTCATAAGCCACACTTCAAGCCAGTAACTGCCAAATGAAAGGTGTAAGGAGCGTAAACACTGGACGATTGTACCAATGAAAGTTTTGTGTGGAGTGACGAATCACAGTACAGAATGTGGCGATCCGATGGCAGGGTATGGGTATGACGAATGCCCAGTGAACGTCATCTGGCGGCTTGTGTAGTGAATTCGGAGGCGGTGGTGTTAGGGTGTGGTCACGTTTTTCATCAAGGGGGCTTGCACTTCTTGTTGTTTTGCGTGGCACTATCACAGAACACGCCTACAGTAGTGATGTTTTAAGCATCTTCTTGCTTCCCACTGTTGAAGAGCAATTCAGGGATGGCGATTGTATCTTTCAACACGATCGAGCACCTGTTCATAAAGCACGACCTGTGGCGGAGTGGTTACACGACAATAACATCTTTGTAATGGACTGGCCTGCACAGAGTCCTGACCTGAATCGTATAGAACAGCTTTGGGATGTTTTGGAACGCCGGCTTCTTGCCAGGCCTCACCAACCGACATCGATACCTCCCCTCAGTGCAGCACTCCGTGAAGAGTGGGCTACCATTCCCCAAGAAACCTTCCAGCACCTGGTTGAACCTTTACCTGCGAGAGTGGAAGCTGTCATCAAAGCTAAGTGTGGACCAATATTGAATTCCAGAATTCACGATGGAGGGCTCCACGAACTTCTAAGTCAATTTCAGCCAGGTGCCCGGATACTTCTGATCACATAGTGTACAACTAACTTCCAATATTTTTGTATGCCAATCATAGATCTGCTTGTGCAGAGGCCGCTTCTTGCTGAATAGACGGTGCAATGCACGTCGCATTTGAACAATGGATTGATTTTGCGTAAATTCCAACGCACAATATGGTTTCCCTTGTAGTATAGTTTCCATGTTGCTACAAACAGCCTGCGCAGCTGTGTCAAAACTTGGAACCTTTCCCTATCCAATGAAATGCGCAATGTGCTTCTATCTTTCATAGTTCGTCTGTAATAAACAACTGAAATCTGTTTTCTTTTTTAATCACCCGGTATTTTTTCTCATGAATATTTTCAGCTGCTCTATGTATAGTTCTCATTGCACGACGAAGCAGATAAGAACTTAACGTTTCGTTGGCGACGAGTTCATTTTTTTTTACTTTTTTCTGTTTTCAAAGCAACCAGCTCGTAATTTTCTTTGAACGATGAGTCTACGGGAAGCCCCAGTCTGGATTACAGATGGGAGTTTGAAACGCTATCTTCCCACTTTCGAGGCGAATGCCTTAAAACTGAGCCAGTTCGCACTGTGATGAAAACAAGCGTTCTACATGTGCATACATTTCAGGCAAAAGCATGACAAGCGGAATAAAGTTAAGACAAGATAAAGAACATTGGTCTGGCATTCCTGCCACACCTCAATAACTTTCGCCCAAGCGCACGAAATGTTAATCAGAAGGAACTGGGCTGAGCCTTCTAAAGCTGCCAGACCATCTCGATATCGGCTCATTAACAGTTTCCTTGTTACAGCTCGGCATTCGATCAACAACAAGGCCATTAGGGACCATCATTAGGACTAGATGCGAACAGCAGCATGTCGAACTAGAGCTTCGTTCTCGAAAGTTCCTTCCGTTACTTGCCCATCAGTAGGTTTTTAATTGAAGACGAACGTTGACATCTATTGACGAACTACAAACGTGTGCAGCTATGACAAGAATTCGGGTAGCGCCAACCCACATCGGCAATAGTCAGATGATAAAAGAAAATGAATGAGCAAATAGCGAGCGAAGTTGTAAAGTTCCTATAGTGGCTTTTCTTGGCTGTTTGAGATAGTAGAATAAATTAAATATTAAAAGACAAACTTTAAAAATACTTTGTTATTAATCACTAATGTCTTTTCTGGATTTGACATTCAATGGTAGAGGGTGGCCATCCGTCTCCGCCTCCCCCCCCCCCTCTCCCCCCCCCCCCTCTTCTCCGGACGAAATTTTCGTACCCAATCTGTCTGCGTCGAGTGTTATCCCATGTGAAAGTATGAGAGCGATTTCGGAATGTTTGTGAACCGTGTAACTGAGGCAGTACCAGCCCAATGATCACCTAGTCGGATGTGGGAAACCACCTAAGAACCACATCCAGGCTAGCCGACACACCAGCCCTCGTCGTGAACCCGCCAGGCGAATTCTCCCCGAATCCCAGAAGTGGAGTTCTATGATCAGTAGATGGCGCTGTATGTGTCACAATACGTAAATGAAAACACCTGTCATGCGCACGGCCCATTGAAGTTGGTATAAACACGCCAGGTACACGGCTTTTCCGCCTTTCACGTCTACGACGTTTGCCGTGACTGCCTCAATGCACGATCGCGCTCTGCTTGTAAAGCTGCAGTACAAGAATGATGACTGTGCACACGTCAATCTGCTGAAGTTCCGGACACTGAAGGGTTTGAAAAAAGGCGTTGGACCGATGACTGCCGTGGGTCTAGACAAAAAGACTCGGAAATTCGAAAAGACGGGCTCTTTTGGTGTGCAACCTGGTAGAGGGAGGAAACTGATTGATTCGACGTCAGTAGAAGCAGTGGCCAAGGCAGTACAGGAGGAGACGAGTGGTGGTGTGCAAACGTGTAGTGCACGTAGAATTGCCCGAACATTGGACATACCCGTGAGCATGGTGCGTAAAATCATACGAAACATCCCTCTTTGCTATCCATTCAAAATTACCCATGTGCACGAGTTGCTTCCTGTTGACCTGCCAGCAAGAGAGACCTTTGCTTTAGAATTTCTTGCTCGCATGGAAGTGGACAGTGATTGGCTGTGGAAGATTTTGTGGACAGACGAAGCCCACTTCCATCTGACAGGATACGTCAAGACACAGAATTGTCAAATATGGGCAACGGAAAATCCACACGCAAATCAACCAGTACCACTTCATACTGAAAAGGTTACTGTGTGGTGCGGCTTTACGGCATCATTTATCATAGGTTCATATTTTTTCGAAGAGACAGGTGCTTCCCGTCCTGTTACCTGTACCGTTACTGGTAAGCGCTATGAGTGTCTTTCGCACAACCACGGTTGTTTGCAGATGACGCTGTCGTTTATCGACTAATAAAGTCATCAGAAGATCAAAACAAACTGCAAAACAGATTTAGAAAAAATATCTGAATGGTGCGAAAAGTGACAGTTGGCCCTAAATAACGAGAAGTGTGAGGTCATCCACATGAGTGCTAAAAGGAACACGTTAAACTTCGGTTACACGATAGATCAGTCTAATCTAAAAGCCGTAAATTCAACTAAGTACCTAGGTATAACAGTTACGAACAACTTAAATTGGAAAGAACACACAGAAAATATTGCGGGGAAGGCTGCGTTTTATTGGCATGACACTTAGAAAATGTAACAGACCTACCAAGGAGATTGCCTACGCTAAGCTTGTCCGTCCTCTTTTAGAATACTGCTGCCGGCGTGGGATCCTTACCAGATCCGACTGACGGAGTACATCGAAAAAGTTCAAAGAAAGGCAGCACGTTTTGTATGACGCGAAATATGGGAGAGTGTGTCACAGAAATGATACAGGATTTGGGCTGGAAATCATTAAAAGAAAGGCGTTTTTCGTTGCGACGGAATCTTCTCACGAAATTCCAATCGCCAACTTTCTCCTCCGAATGCGAAAATATTTTATTGATACCGACCAACATAGGGAGGAACGATCACTGCGATAAAATAAGGGAAATCAGAGCTCGTACGCAAATATACGAGGTGCGGCTAGAAAAAAACCGGACTGATGCTGGAAAAAACATTTATTTACAATTATTTACAATTTCATGTTATCTCCTTCAATGTACTCTCCTCCTCGGTCTCTACACCGCTCCATACGAATTTTCCACTGTTCATAGCAATGCTGCAGATCATTTTCGGTAAGTCCATACATTACTTCCGTCGCTTTTTCTTTTACTGCTTCAACAGTCTCAAATCTAGTTCCTTTCAAAGCTGACTTGACTTTAGGGAAAAGAAAAAAGTCACAGGGGGCCAAATCAGGTGAGTAGGGTGGATGATCTAAGATGGGAATGTTGTGTTTTGCCAAAAACGTCTTCACTGACAACGCACTGTGAGCTGGGGCATTGTCTTGGTGAAGGATCCATGACTTTTTTCTCCACAAATCGTTCCGTTTTCTCCGTACTCGCTCACGTAGGGTAGCCAGGACGCTAATGTAGTAATGCTGATTCACTGTTTGTCCCTCTGGTACCCAATCAATGTGCACAATCCCTTTGATGTCAAAAAAAAAAAAATAATCATTGCCTTGAATTTCGATTTTGACATTCGTGTTTTTTTTTTGTCGTGGAGAACCAGGAGTTTTCCAATGCATCGATTGGCGTTTAGTTTCGGGATCGTAAGTAAAAAACCACGATTCATCGCAAGTAATAACATTTTGTAAGAAGGTGGGATCACTTTCAATGTTTTCCAGGATGTCATAACAAATCATTCTTCGGCGTTTCTTCTGTTCAACTGTGAGACACTTTGGAACCATTTTTGAACACACTTTGTTCATGTTGAAACTTTCATGAAGAATCTGCCTAACACTTTCCTTGTCAACTCCTGTTAACTCAGACACTGCTCTGATTGTTAAACGGCGATCTTGTCGAACAAGTTTACCAGTTCTTTCAATGTTTGCATCAGTTTTTGCTGACGATGGTCTGCCAGTGCGAGTGTCATCACTGGTGTCTTCGCGGCCATCTTTAAATCGTTTAAACCATTCAAACACTTGTGTTCGCGATAAACAATCATCGCCGTACACTTGTTGTAACATTACAAACGTTTCACTTGCAGATTTTCCTAGTTTGAAACAAAATTTGATGTTAACACGCTGTTCTTTCTGTACACTCAACATTTTCCGATGCACAGACAAAACGTCAACTACTTAAAACAGACGCCACGGGCAGACTGAGTGCAGGAGGCAGATGAAACTCGAGCAGTAGGCGGAGCGAGAGTCACGTGACGGGCCACGCGACTTTCAGCCTTATTGCATTCGTTTTATTGTTTCACCAGTACTAGTCCGGTTTTTTTCTAGCCACACCTCGTATAGGTGTTCATTCTTTCCGCGCGCTATACGAGATTGAAACAATAGAGAATTGTGAAGGTGGTTCGATGAACCCTGTGCCAGGCACTCAAATGTGATTTGCAGAGTATCCATATAAATGTAGATGCCATTCCAGCTCTCCAATAGCGTGGATGGGATCATTTTTATGCAAGATGGCGCACCTTCGCTCATTACAAATCCAGTTAAGCAGGTGCTGAAGCGCCATTTCGGAAATGCTGGAATTATCAGCTACCATTTCCGTACAGCCTGGCCGTCCCGATCACCTACCTGGTCTTAATCCGTGTGACTTCTGGCTGTTGGACTATTTGAAAGGTGTTGTGTTCAGTGTTCCGATTGCAAACTTAGCTGCATTGAAGGCAAGCATTGCGCAACACATTCTGAACGAAACCCCAGAAACACTTTGAGTTGTGGAACATGCTGTTTCTCGATTTCAACTTGTTGCAGAAAACGGTGGACATGTTTTGCGCCAGTCACACGGAAAAAATTAATAATCCGATTTGATTTTGATTAATGGTTTTTATGCGATTTTTGGCTTCAGGACAATTAAAAACCGATTTTCCCATCCGATGTGATATGACCTTGCCTTGGTGGATGGGCTTACGTAACTAACAGTATCACACCAGTACACCGATTCACACTGAGTACTACAATTTGTTGAACGTCAAACGTACACCTTAGGCATTGTTGCATTATCCATTTGTCATTTGTAGTCGACCGCTATTAAATTATGATGCTTACAGCGCCATCTATTGCTACATTTTGTAACTATTTATTTTTCTTCTGCCATATGTTTTCCCCTTCCTCCTATAATATTCTGTTGCAATTTGACGTCATTCGGACCAGTGGTGTTAATTCTACATCTGCTTCAAAGATTAACTTTCATTACACTTCTGGCCATTAAAATTGCTACACGAAGAATAAATGCAGCTGATAAACGGGTATTCATTGGACAAATATATTATACTAGAACTGACATGTGATTACATTTTCACGCAATTTGGGTGCATAGATCCTGAGAAATCAGTACCTCTGGCCGTAATAACGGACTTGATACGCCTGGGCATCAGAGCATGGATGGTGTGTACAGGTACAGCTGCTCATGCAGCTTCAACACGATACCACAGTTCATCAAGAGTAGTGACGGCGTATTGTGAAGAGCTAGTTGCTCGGCCACCATTGACCAGACGTTTTCAATTGGTGTGAGAGATCTGGAGAATGTGCTGGCCAGGGCAGCAGTCGAACATTTTCTGTATCGAGAAAGGCCCGTAAAAGACGTGCAACATGCGGTCGTGCATTATCCTGCTGAAATGTAGTGTTTCGCAGGGATCGAATGAAGGGTAGAGCCACGGGTCGTAATACATCTGAAGTGTAACGTACACTGTTCAAAGTGCCGTCAATGCGAACCAGAGGTGACGGAGACGTGTAACCAATGGCACCCCATACCATCACGCCGGGTGATACGCCAGTGTGGGGATGACGAATACACGCTTCCAATGTGCGTTCACCGCGATGTCGCCAAACACGGATGCGACCATCATGATGCTGTAAACAGAACCTGGATCCATTCGAAAAAATGACGTTTTGGCATTCGTGCATCCAGGTTCGTCGTCGAGTACACCATTGCAGGCGCTCCTGTCTGTGATGCAGCGTCAAGCGTAATTGCAGCTATGATCTCCGATCTGATAGTCCATGCTGCTGCAAACGTCGTCGAACTGTTCGTGCAGATGCTTGTTGTCCTGCAAACGTCCCCATCTGTTGACTCGGGGATCGAGACGTGGCTGCACGATCCGTTACATCCATGCGGATAAGATACCTCTCATCTCGACTGCTAGTGATTCGAGGCCGTTGGGAACCAGCACGGCGTTCCGTATTACCCTCCTGAACTCACCGATTCCATATTCTGCTAAAAGTCATTGGATCTCTACCAACGCGAGCAGCAATGTCGCGATACGATAAACCGCAATCGCGATACTACAATTCGACCTTTATGAAAGCCGAAAACGTGATGGTACGCATTTCTCCTCCTTACACGAGGTATAACAACGACGTTTCACCAGGCAACGCCGGTCAACTGCTGTTTGTGTATGAGAAATCGGTTGGAAACTTTCCTCATGTCAACACGTTGTAGGTGTCGCCACCGGCGCCAACCTTGTGTGAATGCTCTGAAAAGCTAATCATTTGCATATCACAGCATCTTATTCCTGTCGGTTAAATTTCGCGTCTGTAGCACGCCATCCTCGTGGTGTAGCAATTTTAATGGCCAATAGTGTATAAGCACCCTTTAGTTTAAAATCGGAGCTTCAACTGGCCCCGGTAGCTGAGTGGTCAGCGTGACGGAATGTCAAGCCTAAGGTCCCGGGTTCGATTCCCGGCTGGGTCGGAGATTTTCTCCGCTCAGGGACTGGGTGTTGTGTTGTCCTAATCATCATCATTTCATCCCCATCGACGCATAGGTCGCCGAAGTGGCGTCAAATCGAAACACGTGCACCAGGCGAACGGTCTACCCGACGGGGGGCCTTAACCACACGACATTTCATTTCAACTGACCATTCAGGGAACTTCATTCGATGTAAATGATTACTGGTGTGTGGCTCTCGTGAATTCAAAGTGACAAATATGTTAGAAAAACGTAAAAATTGTCAGACAATCTAACTTCATATTTGACACAGCATAACAAACGTTTCGTATGTTACTTAAATTGCTCAACACTATTACAGGATCATTCTTTCAAAACTCTGTAGTTGTTTCCCACTGCGATTCAGAAGTTTGAAATTCGTCTTAAAGTTGCCGATAACCTTACTCTGTAATGACTTCTAAGTGTGGCGCCTTGCTGTGTCACCCTCGAGTTCGGCGACGCCTCAAACAACAGGGTTTCAACATATGCGTTAAAAAGGCCACAGCTCAGAAGGTCATGTGAGGTATAAAGCGGGTTAATGATGTCACATTGGCACGAAATTTCACCATAATTGTACACAACGAAACCGTGGACACGTCACACAATGGGAAGGTCTTCGCACTCCCCCTTACTCGTATTTCATCCCTTCTTTTGACGCTTCCGAGATGTAAGTCACGACCAGGACGCCCAGCATTGAAATCACGTGACGGCCGGAGTGGCCGTGCGGTTCTAGGCGCTACAGTCTGGAACCGAGCGACCGCTACGGTCGCAGGTTCGAATCCTTCCTCGGGCATGGGTGTGTGTGCTGTCCTTAGGTTCGTTAGGTTTAATTAGTTCTAAGTTCTAGGCGACTGATGACCTCAGAAGTTAAGTCCCATAGTGCTCAGAGCCATTTTTTTTTAAAATTACGTAGTTTTCTTAACTCTCCGTCGCTCGCGCGTATGACACTCGTCATCCACATGACTTTCTCGCCCAATTTTGTCTGACAGGGCGGGATTGAGATCGCGCCATTTTCAGTACATTTCTGTTAACTCTCTAGCAGTTAGCTCCAATCATTGTTGCATTTCAGTTACGAAAGATACATTGTTTATGAAACGTTATTATAGTCTGGAGGACACAAGTCATCCGCGCTAGCTCTGCTGCCACAATCTGAAACAAAGTAAGTCTGTATTACTTTATTGCTTTCCTAGATTCAGTCGATCTTTCATGTGCGTAAATTTGGACTTATTGAAACTGAGTGAAGTTACCTTCCATGTTACTTAGCATTCTCATTATTTTTAGATTATGGAAGAAATGTCAAAAGCAAAAAACCTTGGACAGAGTTTAGTAGAGACCCTAATGTATGGTTGGAATGGTTCAGTTAGCTGAGTGATGAAGATGCTCACAGTGATAGCGCTGACTCAGAGACTGAGGACTGTGTTCATGAATGCGGTCATGATTCAGGAACCGAACAAGAAGTGACAATGAATGATGAATATGAGTCACAGGAAGAAGTAGCTCAAGAGAATGCATTTCTTTTAGGGAAAGATGAAACATCTTAACGGAGGAAAAATAAATATCGTACCATTGTTAGAAGCGGATCTTGTAATATTATTACGCATTTGCCTGGACCAAAAAATCAAGCTCGTATAAAAGAAGACATAAATAGAAATTCTGAATATGTTCTTGGATGAAAACATAATAAGCATTATCGCAACTTGCACTAATATATCCATCAGTGAAGTTCAAGGTAACGTCTCTAGGGAAAGGGATGCTAAAGAAACAGATGCGATAGAGATCAGAGCTTTCATTGGTTTGTTATGTCTGTGTGGATCGTTGAGAGTACATCAAAATTGTGGGATAACTCAAAGAGAAATGGACTTGAATCATGTTATTTATGCATAAGTGAAAACCGATTCAGGTTTCTGTTGAGATGTCTTAGGTTTGATAATATCCGTGATAGAGGTGTTCGCAGAGAGACTGACAAGTTGGCTCCTATCAGAGGTGTACTTGAACTATTCAGGAACAATTGCCAAAACTATTTTTCACTTAGTGAATATCTTACTGTTGACGAACAGCTTTTGGCATTTAGAGGAAACTGCCCATTCCATTCAGGCTATATATCCCTAGCAAACCGGCAAGGTATGGGTTAAGTGTTATGGGTTATCTGTTCGCTTTGGTTGATGTAAAAACAGCTTACACTTTTAATTTACCCCCAGGGGGTCCCCAACTCTTTTGTGGATACGTGCGTAGCGAGCACGGGACCCCGAGCTAATGTGGCCTTCCTTCCTTTCCGGGCTGCATACCTTCCCTTTCCGCATCCTTCCCCATCCCTCATCTTCGCGCCCCCTCCCCCCCCCCCTCACCACCGCCTCTTTTCGCCGAGGTTTCGAGCTCCGCTCATTACCACCCTGCCTTCCTCCCCTGCAAACAGGCAGAGGAGGCTAGGCCACCTAACTTCCGCTCCTCGAATCGTGAAAGTTATAATGCCCCATTCACCATGCGGGAACTCGAGAACGCACTTGCCCGGTCACGGTCCTCCGCTCCAGGGCCTGATTCTATTCATATTCAGATGCTGAAGAACCTTTCTCCTGCGGGTAAAGGTTTTCTTCTTCGTACTTACAATCGCATCTGGATTGAGGGACATGTTCCCGCATGCTGGCGCGAGTCTATTGTTGTCCCGATTCCTAAGCCGAGGAAGGACAAGCACTTGCCTTCCAGTTATCGACCCATCTCGCTTACCAGCTGTGTCTGTAAAGTGATGGAGCGAATGGTTAACTCTCGATTGGTTTGGCTGCTCGAGTCTCGACGCCTACTTACCAATGTACAATGTGGATTTCGTAGGCGCCGCTCTGCTGTTGACCATCTGGTTACCTTGTCGACCTTCATTATGAATAACTTCTTGCGGAAGCGCCCGACCGCGGCTGTGTTCTTTGATTTGGTGAAGGCTTACGACACCTGTTGGAGGGCTGGCATTCTCCGCACCATGCATACATGGAGCCTTCGCGGTCACCTCCCTCTTTTTATTCGTTCCTTTTTAATGGATCGACAGTTCAGGGTACGTGTGGGTTCTGTCCTGTCAGACACCTTTCGCCAGGAGAAAGGGGTGCCACAGGGCTCAGTTTTGAGCGTCGCTCTCTTCGCCATCGCGATCAATCCAATAATGGATTGCCTCCCAGCTGATGTATCAGGCTCCCTTTTCGTGGACGATTTTACCATCTATTGCAGCGCGCAGTGTACACGTGTCCTGGAGCGCTGTCTTCAGCGTTCTCTTGACCGTCTTTACTCCTGGAGTGTCGCCAATGGCTTCCGTTTTTCTGCCGAGAAGACGGTCTGTATTAACTTCTGGCGCTACAAAGAGTTTCTCCCACCGTCCTTACGACTCGGTCCCATTGCTCTCCCAATCGTGGAGACAACAAAATTTTTAGGTCTTACATTTGACAGGAAACTTAGCTGGTCTCCACATGTGTCATATTTGGCTGCCCGTTGTACCTGTTCTTTAAATGTCCTCAGTGTTCTGAGTGGTATGTCGTGGGGAGCGGATCGAACCGTCCTGCTTCGTCTATATCGGTCGATTGTCCACTCCAAGCTGGATTATGGGAGCTTCGTATACTCCACTGCATGGCCATCCATCTTACGCCGCCGCAACTCCATACAATATCAGGGTTTACGACTTGCGATCGGAGCATTTTATACTAGTCCCGTAGAGAGTCTTCATGCTGACGCTGGCGAATTGCCACTCGCCTACCGGCGCGATATACTGCTTTGTCGGTATGCCTGTCAGCTACTGTCAATGCCCGACCACCCGTCTTATCGTTCCTTTTTTGACGACTCTCTCGACCGTCAATACGGGTAGTATGTCTCTGCCCTGCTACCCCCTGGAGTTCGCTTTCGTCGCCTCCTTCAACACCTTAATTTTTCACTCCCTGCAACCTTTCGAGTGGGCGAGAGCCACACGCCATCTTGGCTCCAGGCTCAGGTCCGCGTTCACCTTGACCTCAGCTCGCTCCCAAAAGAGGTTACCCCCGGTTCGGTCTACCACTCCCGTTTTGTTGAACTTCGTTCGAAGTTCATCAATATGACCTTCATTTATACTGATGGCTCTAAGACCACTGACGGGGTCGGGTGTTCTTTTATTGTCGGGGCACAAAGTTTCAAATACCGGCTCCATGGCCACTGTTCGGTCTTCACAGCTGAGCTCTTTGCCCTCTACCAGGCTGTTCTCTACATCTGCCGCCACCGACATTCTGCTTATGTCATCTGCTCCGATTCCCTGAGCGCCATCCAGAGCCTCAGTGATCCGTATCCGGTTCACCCTTTTGTGCACCGGATCCAACGCTCTCTTCAGCAGCTGGTGGACGTCGGTTCTCCGGTTAGCTTTATGTGGGTCCCTGGCCATGTCGGTATCCCTGGGAACGAAGCTGCAGATGTTGCGGCCAAGGCTGCGGTCCTCCAGCCTCGGACAGCTTCTTGTTGTGTCCCTTCGTCGGATTGTAGCAGGGTAATTTGTCGGCGCATTTTATCGCTGTGGCATGTCGATTGGGCTGCACTTACAGAAAACAAGCTTCGGGCCTTGAAACCTCTTCCCGCGGCTTGGACGTCCTCCTCCCGCCCTTCTCGGCGGGAGGAGGTCGTTTTGGCCCGGTTACGCATTGGAGACTGCCGGTTCAGCCATCGCCATCTGCTGACGGCTGCGCCGGCGCCGTTCTGCCCATGTGGGCAATTGCTGACGGTCCGCCACATTTTAATGTCCTGTCTGGATTTTAACACACTGCGTCTAGATCTTAACCTGCCATGTACTCTAGATGCCATTTTAGCGGATGACCCACGAGCAGCTGCTCGCGTTCTTCGTTTTATCAATGTGACAAACCTCTCTAAGGACATTTGATGATGCTGTTTTTTAATCCTATGCCTGTCAGTCTGTCTTTTATCGTGTTTTCCCTTTTAGTTGTTGTTTTAAACTTGTGCCTCGCGGTGCATTCTTAACGTAGTCAGGGCGCTAATGACCATTGAAGTTGTGCGCCCTAAAACCACAAAAAAAAAAAAAAAAAAAAATCACCACCACCTCTTTCCTTCCCTTTCTCCCCCTCTGGGAGTATGTTTTGTACCTACGTCCGGAGACGGACGCTCGAAAATGTAACACACTCTTCGCTTTCTCTGCTTGCACGTCTTCATCCTTCCTTTGTCCTTATCTTTTCCTTACCTCTTCTATTTACCCTTTTCTCCACTGCGGCGTTTGAGACCTCTCTTATTTCCTTTCCCTTTCTTTGTTTTTCCCTTTCTCTTTTTTCCTCCCTGTGCGTGTCTGAAGACCGACCCACGCATTTTCATGTGTTGCTCGTGACGGGGTAACGCGTAATTCCCCGCCCCTGGTAGACAGGTAGGTCACGTACGTATCCCTGGTAACGGCCAGGCCCAGGGAGGGGAGATTACCCGAGCTGATACCTTCTGAAAGTGCCGGTTGGTCCCTCCGTCCGTTTCTCGGGAGTTGTGACCTGAGGTGTGAACAATCACCTAAGGCGGGAGTGCCCTCAGAGAGGGCCCCCACAAGGAAGGAGCGCGCCATCGGAGACGCCGGTAATCATGGGGGATACTTTCGCAATGGTTTCCTCTTCTACTATGTCTGCTCACAAGCGTAAGTTCAATGAGTCTCAGCCACAGACAGTCCTTCCATAGTTGCCACAGTTCCTTGTTGTTTCTCGGTCTGACGAAGGTCACGACTTCTCCATGGTCAACCCTTTCATTATTCAGAAAGGTGTCGACGCAATTACAGGTCCTGTAAAGTCTTGTTCCAGATTACGAAATGGCACCTTGTTGTTAGAAACAGTCAGTGCCCTCCAGGCACAAAAATTGCTGCGTTCTTCACTGCTACACACCTTCCCTGTCCGGGTGGAACCGACCCGCACTTTAAATTCGTCACGCAGGGTCGTTTATACACGCTCCCTCGACGGATTGTCCGATGAGGAAATTAAACACTACCTGTCTGACCAGGGCGTAACGGCTGTTCATCGAGTCATGAAAAGGGTTGACACGAACATCATTCCAACCCGCACTGTCTTCTTGACATTTGACAAAGTTCAACTCCCATCGAAAATCAAAGCAGGCTATGAGATAATTTCCGTTCGCCCTTACGTCCCAAACCCTACGCGTTGCTATCGGTGTCAGCGGTTCAATCACACCAGCCAGTCCTGTTCCAATCCGCCCAAATGTGTTACATGTGGCAAGGATGCCCATGAGGGTGCTTGTCCACCTCCACCCCTAGTTGCATCAACTGTATGGGTGACCACGCTGCTTCCTCTCGAGATTGCCCCATTTTTAAAGACGAAAATCTCATTCAGGAAACCAGAATGAAGGAAAACGTGTCGACCTTTGCTGCTCGAAAATTATTCGCCAGTCGAAAGCCCACCGTGCCTCAGACAGGAAAATACAGCACTGTCCTTGCTTCTCCTCGACCAACAAAGGAGGCGGCCACGCAGACTTGTGATCTCACCTTTAGTCAGATCGGCCAGCCAAAGATCGCCCGTTCAACCTCCCCACTTTCGCCTGCTCACTCTATGGCTCACCCTTCATCGGGTTCTGCCAAATCTCGAACCCAAAAGTCAGACACCAAGACGTCGAAAAAGAGTATACTCGTGAAGGTTTTTTACGTACCCCAACTTCACAACCATCGGTTTCTCCTTCATCTAAACATCATGTTTCCAAGAAGGCTAATAAGAAACCCAGTTCCTCTCCTTCTCCGCCAAGGCGTGTCTCATCTACAGCACCACCTGGCGGTAATCGCCCTCGGCCATCTTCTGTGTCGCCGAGGTGCACTGCTGGCGGCCGATCGCTAGTGGCAGGAGCTGCTCCTGAACAACTTATGGACTAGGATCTTCTGCCTTCTGCTGAATGCCATTCCATGCTGTCGGTCGCAAGCTCTGAGCAGTCGTTGACGGCAACCTTGGTCACATTCCTCCATTTTCTGTTCACCCTATGTCAATTATCCACTGGAATATCCGCGCCTTTCGAGCCAATCGGGATGAATTGTCGATCCTCTTACGATCCTACTCGCCGGTCATCTTCAGGAAACAAAGCTGCGTCCCCATGACCGCTTTGTTCTCCCTCAATTTCAGTCCATCCGATATGATCTCCCCTCTGTTGAAGGCACTCCAGCACATGGAGGACTTATGATTCTTCTCCATGATACTCTCCATTATCACCCAATCCCCTTAAACACTTCCTTCCAAGCTGTCGCTGTCCGTCTTTCCCTTTCTGGATACACCTTTTCTCTTTGTGCTGTATACATTCCATCGTCCACACCAGTGGCACGAGCTGATCTCCTTCATCTTCTTGATCAGCTTCCACCCCCCTATTTGCTGGTTGGGGACTTCAATGCCCACCACCCACTTTGGGGATCTCCACATCCTTGTCGGCGTGGCTCACTATTGCAAGACGTCTTCCACCAAGCGGATCTAGTTTGCCTCAACACTGGGGAACCTACATTTTTGTCTGCCTCCACGACAAATTTCTCTCATTTGGACCTTTCGGCCGGTACTGTTCCGCTAGCTCGGCGCTTCGAATGGTTCGCCCTTGATGATACACACTCGAGTGGCGTTCCTCTGGCTCCCAGGACACGTTGGTATCTGTGGAAATGAGGCGGCCGATATAGCGGCCAAGTCTGCGGTCTCTCTTCTTCGGCCAGCTATTCGATCGATTCCCTTCGCCGATCTACGGAGCGTTTTATGTCGTCGTGTTGTTCTTTTATTGCACGCACATTGGTCGACATTTCCCCATAATAAATTGCGGGACGTGAAAGCTCTTCCCTGTGCTTGGACCTTTTCCTCCCGAACGCGTCGTCGGGAGGAGGTAATTTTAACTAGACTCCGGATAGGGCACTGTCTTTTTAGCGGCGATCCTCCCCCACTCTGTCCCCACTGCTCTCAGCTGTGGACGGTAAGACACCTTTTAATTGAGTGCCCCTATTTTACTCCGTTACGCGCCCGTCTACAGCTGTCGCCTGATATATCGTCCATTTTAGCAGATGACACGCGCTCGGCCGATCGCGTTCTCGAGTTTATTAGTGCCAGTGAGATGACGTCAGTCATTTGAAGCTCTTTTTGGGGACAACCAACCCCTTTCTGTAGTGGATTTTTAAGCTTTCCTTCTGCTTTTAGTTTCTCCAATTTTGTGAGTTTCGTTCCCATTGCTGCTGGTTTCCATTTTCGTTTTTTACCGTTCCCTAAGTCACAGATCGGGCGCTAATGACCATAGCAGTTTTGCGTCCCAAAACTAAAACAAACAAAAGAAACTTTGAATTTAGAACCGTACGTCGGTAAGCAACCAGAGGGACCATGTAATGCCAGTAATTAAGCTGGAGATAGTGTTCTTCGAATGCTCGAACTGTTTCAAACGTTAGAATATATTATACTGTGCACGAATATTAAATGTATTATATTTAGATTTAATAAAGAACCGTAAAATCAGTCATAAACACCATTCAAAGTATACAAGTAGACAGCTTGCTTTGTGGACGACACCTGTCATCCGCGCGAGTGACCATGTCACGAATTATCGCGCGGTAACAGAGGGTTAAGGGTGGCCGACGAAAATCTTCAGGCACATCACCGCTCCGGTCAGAATCGACACGAAAAGGCTTCAGGAGGTGGCGTAAAGGGCGTTAGTGAAACCACTCCTTCCCTTGGGCCTTGATTCACACACATTTTTCAGTGGAAAACCATAGTTCGCAGTGGCAGTGCAGTGAGCAACAGGACGACATTTTGACACTGCTGACACACTCACTCCCCCCCCCCCCCTGACCCCGACCATTCAATCCTTCTCTAACGACATTGTAAGCCAACAACTTGTCGAACTTGACCATACATCTTTGGCCCCCCAGGGGGTCCACAACTCTTTTGTGGATACGTGCGTGGCGAGCACGGGGCCCCGAGCCATTGCAGCCTTCTTTCTCTCCCGGGCTGCATTTCCTTTCCCTTCCCCTCCTTTCCCCTCCATACCCCTTTCCCCTCGCCCTCTCCTCTCCCTCTATTGGTGTCCTTGCTTATGTTGGCCCCCGCTATCCTCCTGGTTCTGTTGGTTTTACACTCCGGCTTTGTTGCGTAATCATCTCCTCCTTTTGGCATTCCTTGGTCCCCCTCTGGGGTTTGACCTCCATTCCAAAATTTCTCTTCCGTAGTGTGAGCCATTTGGGGAAGAGCACCTTACCTAGTGTCTCCGACGTGTGCCCTCCTAGTATATTCCACCTTTTCTTCTACGTCGTTGTCTGATGCTAGGGTGCATAGCCAGCACGGTAGCCAGCCCGTGTGGTGGGGTCGCTATGTACCCTTTTGGTTGAGCCCCCTGAACACACAGGGATCACACTTCTGATACCTGAGCTGTGACCTCCTCATGCATGCCTTGGAGTGGTTGCTCGTCATCCTGGAGCATCGGAACTCCCGGCAATGGCCGCCGTGCCAGACGGCCCTTGCTGTGGCTGGGTGGCGCCCGTGAGGAGAGCCCCTGATCGGAGTGGGTGGTATCAGGGCGGACGCTATGCAGATGAAACGCATAAGGGTCCAAACCTCTGGCCGCTCTTCTGCGGCCGTCTCTCTGCGTGGTACTGATTCCTCAAGTGCTGCTTCTCTTGCCCCTTCGGCCTTCCCTTCCGTGGCTACCCCCTGGGAGGAGGGTCAGGCCCGTCGTCTAGGGGCAAAGCCTTTCCCCCGTTATCTAGTTTGCACCAGGACTGATGGAGATACTTTCACCAGTGTCAAACCTTTATTCTTTGTGGAACACATTGAAGACAAGTTCGGCGAAGTGGACTCCCTGAGCAAGATGCGGTCGGGTTCGTTACTGATAAAAACTGCTTCGGCTGCCCAATCTGCGGCCCTTCGTGCCTGTACCCATCTTGGCACAATTCCCGTGTCCATTACCCCTCACCAGTCTCTAAATATGGTACAAGGTGTGATTTTTCACAGAGACCTCATCCTTCAAACTGATGAGGAACTTCGGGACAATCTCGGACGGCGGGGTGTTCACTTTGTTCGGCGTGTTCAGAAGGGTCCTAAAGATAATCGTATTGATACTGGTGCCTTTATCCTGGCCTTTGAAGGGGATACCCTTCCTGAGAAAGTTAAGATTATGGTCTATCACTGTGATGTGAAGCCGTACATCCCACCTCCTATGCGGTGTTTTAAGTGCTTGCGTTTTGGCCACATGTCTTCTCGCTGTACCCAGGACCCTCTCTGTGGTGACTGTGGACGTCCACTCCATGAGGGGAGTCCCTGTGTTCCCCCTCCTGTATGTGTAAATTGTCATGGTAGTCATTCTCCACGTTCAGCAGATTGCCCAGTCTATAAGAAAGAAAAAAAGATACAGGAGTATAAGTCTCTTGATCGTTTAAGCTACACAGAGGCCCGTAAGAAATATGCACGATTGCACCCTGTGTCCATGACATCTAGTTACGCCTTGGTTACATCTTCATCCCTTCCTCCCCCTTCCTTACCCCCGTCCCGGACCCCTCTCCTTCCCCCCTCCCCTGCGGCTCCCACACCTTCTCCTCTGGGCGCCGCTCCCCCTCCCCAGCCGGAGAAGTGTCCCACTCCTTCGGCGTCTGCCGGTCAAGGGCGCCTCTCCCGGGATGCCCCTTCCCGGCACCTTCCAGGTCAAAGGTCTGCTGCAGCGCGGTGACCGCGAGAGCCGCGGTCTCTCGGCCCCCAGGTCGCCCGGTCTCTTTCTGTTCCTGATCTTGCTGCAGCTGGCTCCATTATGCCACACAGCCCTCCTCGATCTCAGCCTGAAAAGAAGAAGAAACATAAGTCCCGGGACAAAGAGCCTCTGGTGTCACCGGAGGTCCCTTCCCCGGCTTCACCACCGGATTCTGACCTGTCGTTTATGGATGTCGCCCCCTCCTTGTCGGTGACGGGTGGGGACCCGACGGTATGACTGGATTTAGCGTGTTCAGCCCTCATTTAAACCATCGTTCTGTGGTTCTCCAATGGAATTGTAATGGCTACTATCGTCACCTTCCGGAATTGAAATCCCTTCTTTCGTCCTACTCAGCAGCTTGTGTGGTTCTCCAGGAATCTCATTTTACTGATGCTCACTCACCGACCCTCCGTGGGTTCCGTGTTTTCTGTCGAAATCGGGTCGGACCCTTGCGGGCTTCTAGTGGCGTTTGTACGTTGGTCCGTACAGACATTGCTAGCACGTGGATTCCTCTCCAAACTACATTGGAAGCAGTTGCTGTTAGGGTCCACTTAGACTCTGCAGTCACAGTATGCAATCTTTATCTCCCTCCTGACAGGACTCTTACACCTGCTGCCTTAACCACCCTTCTTCAGCAACTTCCTCCTCCCTTCCTCCTCCTTGGGGATTTTAATGCTCATCATCCTTTGTGGGGCAGTGCCTTTCCATCTAGACGAGGTCTTCTTATCGACCAATTTATTGCAGACCACGACCTGTGCATTCTTAATGATGGCTCCCCTACTCATTTCAGTGCTGGTCATGGTACCTTTTCTGCCATTGATCTTTCTCTTTCTTCTCCCTCTCTCCTCCCTTCATTACACTGGTCGCCACACGACGACCTTTGTGATAGTGACCATTTCCCGTTGATTATCACGCTCCCTTCCCGCTCCCCGATGGAGAGGTTACCTCGTTGGTCTTTCCACCGCGCCGATTGGCCTCTATATACTGCACAGGTCGAGTTTTCTCCCTCTTTGTCGGGTTGTATTGATGACGTCCTACGTGACGTGTCTGACGCGATTGTTCGCGCTGCTAACCTTGCTGTCCCGCGCTCATCTGGACAATTTCGTCGTCGGCAAGTCCCGTGGTGGAGTACGGCCATTGCCATTGCCATCCGTGATCGCCGTCGAGCTTTGCAACAGTTTAAGAGGCACCCATCTGTAGCCAGCCTTTCTACCTTTAAGCGCCTTCGCGCTAAAGCCCGTTATTTAATCAAACAGAGCAAGCGGATATGTTGGGAACGATTCGTTTCTTCCCTTGGTTCCACTGTCCCTCTGTCACGGGTATGGGCTACACTTCGCTCTCTCCAAGGTTGCCATCGGCAGTCCACCCTCCCAGGCCTTCACCTCCCAGATGGCATTTGTACGGACCCATTAGTTCTCGCAGAACATCTTGCGACCCATTTTGCAGTGGCATCAGCGTCGGCCTCCTATCCAGCTGCTTTCCTTCATCAAAAACAGCAGGCTGAAGCTGTCACCTTATGTTTCACCACTTGTGAGTCAGAATCTTACAACGAACCTTTCACTGAATGGGAATTTCTTTCTGCTCTATCTGCTTCTCATGATACGGCTCCTGGCCCAGATTCCATTCATAACCAGCTGCTTCAACATCTCAGTGCTCCACAACGGCACCATCTTCTTCGGGTGTTTAACCGTATCTGGCTCCAGGGTGACTTCCCTTCTCAGTGGAGGGATAGCATTGTGGTTCCTGTCCTTAAGCCTGGTCAGAACCCCCTATCTGTTGATAGCTATCGGCCAATTAGTTTGACCAATGTTGGTTGTAAGTTACTTGAACGGCTGGTAGCCCGTCGGCTCACTTGGGTCCTCGAATCTCGGGATCTATTGTCCCCTTACCAGTGTGGCTTTCGAGAGGGACGATCTCCAATCGATCATTTGCTTCGCTTGGAATCCGCAGTTCGGCAGGCTTTTTCCCAGCGCCGCCATTTGGTTGCAGTGTTTTTTGACCTTCGCAAGGCCTATGACACGGCCTGGCGCCATCACATCTTACTAACCCTTCATCAGTGGGGTCTTCGGGGCCCACTCCCGATTTTTATCCGCCAGTTCCTGATCCATCGGTCATTCAGAGTTCGAGTTGGTACTGCTTTTAGTTCTCCACGGACCCAGGAGACGGGCATCCCACAGGGTTCTGTCTTGAGTGTCCTTCTTTTCCTCATTGCTATCGATGGACTTGTGGCCTCTGTCAGTCCCTTGGTCGCCCCTGCCCTGTATGTGGATGATTTCTGCATTTGGGTTAGTTCCTCCTCGATGCCATCTGCAGAACGGCAGCTCCAGGTGGCTATACGGCGTGCCTCTGCATGGACCCTCTCCCACGGGTTTCAATTCTCTCCTTTAAAATCGCGGGTGGTCCACTTCTGTCGCCGTACTACGGTCCACCCTGATCCAGAGCTCTATCTCGCTGCACAAAGATTGCCTGTGGTTCCACAGTTTCGTTTCCTAGGTCTTCTTTTCGACAACAAGCTCACTTGGCTGCCCCATATCAGACTCCTGAAGGTAGGATGTTTCCGTAAACTCAATGTCCTTCGCTTCCTTGCCCACTCCTCCTGGGGTGCGGACCGTTCCCTCCTCCTCCGTCTTTATCGTGCTCTAGTTCTGTCACGTTTGGACTATGGTTGTCAAGTTTATGGTTCAGCTGCTCCTTCCACGCTGCACGTGCTGGATCCAGTCCACCATCGTGGTATCCGTTTGGCCACCGGTGCCTTCCCTACTAGCCCTGTTGATAGTCTCCTGGTTGAAGCTGGGATCCGCCCCCCCTTTCTGTTCGGCGGTCACAGCTTCTGGTGTCTTATGCCCTTACTATCCGTTCTTCTCCCGCTCATCCTTCCTATTCTATCCTATTCCCAGACCATGGACGTCGCCCGCCTGACTCCCGCCCTCGAGCGGGTTTACCGGTTGGGCTGCGCCTTGCGTCTCTTACCCGTGATTTTCGGCTTCCTTCTTTGTCCTGTCTTCCTCGCTCCCTCCCCTCCACCCCTCCTTGGTTAGTTCCTCGGCCTCGAATTCGGATGGATCTCCGCCGCGGTCCGAAAGATTCCATCCCCCCGGTGGTGTTCCGTTCCTTTTTCCGCCAAATTTTATGGGAGTTTCGGGATGCTGTTGTTTTTTACACTGATGGCTCTAAATCTGCTGATCATGTTGGGTATGCCTTCACGTCCTTTGTTGGAACGGAAAATCATCTACTGCCACCCTCATGTGGGGTGTTTACTGCGGAATTGATGGCAATTTCCTGGGCCCTTACCTTTATTAAACAATCCCAACACAACCGCGTTTTGTTATGTACGGACTCGATGAGTGGCCTTCTTGCTATTGACCGGTGTTTTTCGCGCCATCCCTTGGTCTCTGCCATCCATGACCATCTCGCTGATCTTCACCGTGCTGCTTGTTCCATTGACTTCCTATGGGTCCCAGGCCATGTGGGTATCCCGGGTAATGAGCTCGCTGATCGTTTGGCTGGGGGAGCAGTTACTTACCCCCCGTTTTCTGTAACCCCTCCTGCAGCGGATTTACGGCTTCACATCAAATCCCACTTTGCACAGTCATGGGCCAATTCTTGGGAGGCTACTCCACTGTCTAATAAACTTCGTGCCATTAAGGTGAATACAGGCCCATGGCGTTCTTCCTTTAGCCTCTCCCGCAAGGACTCGACCACACTGTGTCGTCTCCGCATTGGCCATGCCAGGCTGACCCATGGTTTCCTTTTGCGTGATGAGCCACCCCCGCTATGTGGTTGTGGAGCCTTCCAGTCAGTGGCCCACATTTTGGTTGAATGCCCCCTTCTTTTGGCTCTGCGTGCTAAGTACAGACTCCCCCACACTTTACCTTTGATGTTGGCTGACGATTCCCGGATGGTCTCTCTGGTTCTAGATTTCCTCCGGGAGAGTGGTTTTTATTCTCAGTTTTAAAGTTTTTAATCTCCCTCTGGTGTTGGGGCAGGGCGGTGAGTGTTTGGGTGTCTCCCACTGTAGGCAGTGTTCAGAGATTCCCGATTCACCTCCCTGACCGGAATTCTCTTTTCTTTCCCTTTTACTCTGTTTTTACCCCTTCTTTTTAAGGCTTGGTTAGTTTTTCTATTCCCATACGTACTTTCTGCATTATAGCAGTTGTACCTTTTAAGTCACAGGTGGTCTTGCCTATGCTGTTTCAGCATAGTGTTGGGTTCGTTCTCTTGCCAACTTCCCTCATTTGTTTTTACTAATGACAACGTGACTGCCCTTTTACGTTTCCCCTTTATCCGTTTTATTTTTCTGACTATACTGAGATGTCCCGTTAGCAGAATGGAGTCTATTTGAAACAAGGGACTGATGACCTTGCTGTTTGGTCCCTTTAATCTCAAACAACCAACCAACCAACCATACATCTTTGGAGTGCAGCGTTTCAGCAGTTCCTGCTCTAGCGCACAGGGTGGAACTATTGCGGACCGTTCATAAACATTAAAAGAAATTCGAACGTGATCCAGAGCAGCAAACGGTGATTACTCTTTTTCAGCCCTGATGTGACGATCACGTACATTTGCGTGAGGAACGGCAAAGGGACTAAGATCAATCAGTTCGACAACACACAATACATTCGGTGCCACACACCTGACTTGGTTGGGTATTTTAAAAATGTACGTGTACAGAGACAATCCTTGACTGTCCTAGGCATCTGCAGGCAGGCTACGCTACTTCTCTAGCGCCAGCTGATGGCATGCCAAATGGGAGGGGCATGAAGGGGTTGGCTGTCTCCAAGCGCCTAGGATTCCATGATGAATTGTCTCTGTCCATGTACATTTCTAAGTGCTCAACAAAGGCAGGAAGTTGGCACCGGGGCTATTATAAGAATAAGAGAAGGACCATTTTCCCTTTGATTCACCCACATGTCAATGTTGCGCATCCCTGTGACGACGCAACCATTGAGAACTTTTCGTGTCGATTATGGGCGATGGTGTGTCTAAATGTTTTCCTTGGCCACCCATAAGAGAACACCATGACTTCAATGCTGGGGGTTGCGGTTCTGATCTCCATCGCAGGGGCATCAAAAGAAGGGATGAAATGTAGGTAGGAGGGGCTTTGACGATCTTCCCATCGTATGACACGTCCACAGTGGCATTGGGAAGATTTATGGTGAAATTTGGTGCCAGCGTGACAGCATTAACCCTCCTTACAACACACTTTAACGTAGCAGCTTTGTGTGTGTGTGTGTGTGTGTGTGTGTGTGTGTGTGTGTGTGTGTGTGTGTCAGATTGTTGTTCCGAGGGTGGTGTCGCAGGGCACTGTGCTTCTGCATCATTACAGACGAAGGTTTTGGACACGTATGAGCCAAATTTCAAACTTCTACTTAGTATTATGTATGTACTGACTGCAGTCTGACCTTACAAGTTGGAAGAAGATATTTCTGCAAAAACCGTTGTGTAGCCACAAGACTGCTGTAAAATTTACGCATTGCTACTGGGAAAAAAATACAGTTAAAGGAAAATGCAACACCAAAAAATAATTAATGTAGAATAATGAAATTTTGGAAGTACTTTTGTCTAGGTAACATATTTAAATTATTAACATCGCAAGATCACAGGCCAATGTTAAGTGCGAGGTGAAATGCTGTTACATTAATAACCGGTGTGACAACAGTTCATTCCCGTGTCCAGCCATCCTGATTCAGGTTTTCTGTGATTTCACTAAATTGCTTCAGGCAAATGCCGGGATGGTTCCTTCGAAAGGGCACGCCCTTTCCCATCCTTCCCTAATCCGATGAGACCGATGACCTCGCTGTTTGGTCTCCTCCCCCAAAACAACCCAACCAACCCAGTGTGACCACCATAATGCTGAATGCAAACATGCAAATATCAGGCGTTGTGCTGTAAAAGTGCTGGATTCAGTTTGTGGGATGGAGTTCCATGCATATTGCACTTGGTCGGTCAATACAGAGATGGTAAATGCTAGTTGTGTTAGCTCTGGAGTCCCCATCAGATGATGTTCCATATGTGCTTGAGTGGAGAAAGCTCTGGTGACATATGTGCTTGAGTGGAGAAAGCTCTGGTGACAGAGCAGGCTAAATCAGCATGTTGGGTTACAACACCGGTATGTGGGCGAGCGTTATCCTGTTCGAAAACATCCCATGGAATTCTGCTCATGAATGGCAGCAGAACAGGTCGAATCGCCAGAATGATGTACAAATTGGTAGTCAGGTGCATGGGATAACCACGACAGTGTTCCTGCTGTCATAAAAAATGGCATCCAAGACCATAACTACAGGTCTACACCCAGTGTGTCTAGCATACAAGCAGGTTGGTTGCAGGTCCTCAGCTGGCCTGCTCCTAATATAGACTCAGCTATCGCTGACATCGAGGCAAATCCAGATTTCATCAAAAAACAGAACAGACCTCCACCCTGTTCTCCAATCAGCTCTCGCTTGACACCATTGAAGTCGCAAATGGCGGTGGTTTGGGGACAGTGGAATGTACGCTACAGGACATCTGTCTCTGAGCTCTCCTGGACGTAACAGATTTGTAACAATTCATTCTGTCACTGTGGTATCAACTGCCGCTCAGATTGTTGCTGCAGATGCAGTACGATGCGCCAGAGCCACACATCGAACACGACGGTCTTTCCTGTTGGTAGTGCCATGTGGCCATCTGGAGCCTATCTTCTTGTGACAGTAAATTCCCATGACCACCGCTGCCAGCAATATTGTACCGTGGCTACATTCCTGCCAAGTCTTTCTGGAGTATTGCAGAACGAACATTCGGCGTCTAGCAGTCAGATTACACGGCCTCTTTCAAACTCAGTGGGTTGTCAATAATAGCGTCTTTGCCGCCATTAAGGCATTCTTGACCAACGTCGACTCATCGTGTCCGGTCTCAAATGTAACTAACACTCACGTCCGTTACAGAGTGTATGTAAAGCAAACCTGATTTGCATCCTCATAGTGGCGCTACTAACGACACTCTTATGCGACTGGCGCGAAATTTCGATAGGCATCGTCTTTCAGATGTAGAAACACGGCTGCCAGCTTCCGTTTGTAACGCACAACTCCTTCTTGGCGTTGCGATTTTTTCCGTCAGTGCTTTTTGACCAAGTGTAAAATTGTTTTGCAAACAAGTATTACTGTTATTTTTCGTGTGACATCTAAGCAGTGATATACCTTATTAATTCATCATGGGAGCTCACATCTCTTCAGTGTGAGCTTGGCCAGCGTAGGTCCCAATCCTTGCAGCTTCTTCCCTTTATGTGCTAAAAGTCTGTCGTTCTATTATTCTTTTTTCGGCTGTACCATTCCATTGCATTGTCTTATTTTTGCCAATCATGCTTTGATTTGGTTTATGATTTTGGATACTTGCTTTTCTTTCTACACTGGTACTTTCGACAACTTTTCATCGTTCCCTACCCTTCCTCTTCCATATTTTACTGAACTGCAGATCGTGTGGGGAAGGTCGCCAAATACGGAGTACATTTGTGCCTCTCTGTCTTCGCGCACTTCCTTTCTGGCAAAAGTAATACACCCAAAACTGAACACAGTAGCTGTCCCATTGTGGTCGGTTGGGTCCTCAAATAGATGCACCATGGTAGCCCCCCTGACAACACAGCTAGAAACTCCCCACATATGCTGCGATGGTTGGGGCTCGGACACTGGCCGATGGTTAACTGGCTGAGTTACTGTTGCCATTTCTGTGACTGGATGGCGCCCATGGGAAGACATTCAGTTGAGAATAAGTGGCGCCAATGTGAATGAGTCGCAGATCAAGTGGCTCAAAATTTCTTCCATTGGTTGTTGTGTGGCTCTAGCAGTCTCTTCTAAAGGAAAGGATTCCTGCAATGAGAAGAGGTGACCCCACAATGTTTTCTTCCCTGGGTATGCTGTGGGAGGAACATAGGTCTAATAGACAAGAGGAGAAATACCCCTCACAATACTTAGTTTGCTCTAGGATTGACAGAGATTCCTTTTCGGCCAGAAAGCCATTGTCCTTTGTTAATTCACCTGTAGGAGTGGTTTCAGCAGCGATTTCGAAAACAAAAAGTGGTTCAGTTCCGATTAAAAACAGAACCCCAGCTCAGTTAAGGGCAGTGCTCACCTCTGACAATCTGGGCGACATTCCTGTAACTATCGCCCCACATTAGAGTCTCAGTGTGGCACAATGTATCAATCAGCTTGAACTGTGACTCCCTTTTACAGACCAGTGAAGAGTTACCTTCCAATTTGGAGTGAGATGGTATGCATTTCACCGTCATGTCCAGTGGAGACTAGATACTAGGGTTGAAACTGTGGTTGCTGGTGTATTGATGCAATATGAAATCGTATGTTGACCTTCCCATGCAGTGCTTCAGATGCAGAGTCGGGCACAAGTCTTTGCATTGTAACCCCAGACCCCGTCCGTTGTGATTGTGAGTGTCTGCTGCACATAAACACTTCTGGTGTCACTTCCCTCCCCCCTCCCTGCGTCTGTACTGCAGGGAGCACCATTCCCCTTGTTCGCCAGACTGCATTATTTTCCAAAGAGAAGAAAATGCAAGAATACAAGACTCTTTGACTCTGGTATCAGGAGACCAAGAAGAAATGTGATCACTTGCATCCTATATATATGGCAATGACGTTTGCTGTGGCTATGACATCATCCTCTCAAGCAATGGTACCCTCACTCAGCTGATGGTTGGGGGTCCCCTCTCTTATTGTTTTACCCACACCCACACCCACTTTGGTACTTTGGAACTTTGGAAGCATAGACTTTCCATCCACCAGAGACGTTGATCTGTAATCCCACCAAGAGGAGCAACACCCTCTCACTCATAGGATTCTGCTGAACTGGAAGCAGATATCAGCCCAATGCCACAGGATCTGACATGTTCCATCTCATGTACTGGTGCAGAGTTCCCGATGGACACTGATTCAGAATTAATGCATACTGATGTTGTCTCCTCAGAAACGGTGGTAGCAGGTTCCTCCTTGGTAACATCACGCCCTCACAGGATATCAGTAGCATGATACTCCAGTGAACCTGCATCAGTTTTTCCAACACTTGGCTGAACTGCAACGTCACTAACGCGTTTCCGCTGCTTTGCGCATTGCCCCCCAGGAAACTTGATTCCCGCCACTGCATCTGTTCGGGGTATTTTGCGAATTGAGCTGACTATGACAGAGCATTGGATGGAGTTTTCACATATGTTTTGGACTCTGGCTGCAGTGAACATGTAACACTCAATGCGACTTTGATGGATGGTGATTTTCGTGTGAGAATGTCTCGGGATTCTGTCGTTTCTAATGTGTATCTCCCTCCTAACAGTAAAGTGTCTCAAACCACAATGTCTACTTCGATTTCTCGGCTCACACTGCCTGTCCTCATTCTAGTTGACTCCAATGCCCACAACCTTTCGTGAGGTGAAAGTACGACCACTAGCTGCAATAAAGCTATGGAAACTTTGCTCGCAGAGCTTCAGTTCTGTCTCTTAAATACTGATGCCTTCACACACTTCATTGTTGCATATGAATCTTATTTGGTCATCGATTTTTCTATTTGTACCCTCCCCTCCATTGCGAGTCCATGGTCTGTGTGACAATGATCACTTTCTGATCATCCTGTCCCTCCCTCAGCATCACTTGCCCAATGTTCCACACGGACAGACTCTCAACAATGCTGTTGGGATGCAATCGCTCCCTGCACCTTGCCACTTGGAAGTCTCGATGCAGCTGTCAAAAGCACAATAGCAGCCATTCTGTTGACAGCAGACTGAGTGATCCTCTTTTCCTCGAAATTCCTTCCCCCTCCCCCCCCCCCCCCGCCCTCCCCCCCTCACCCCCCCGTCAAATGGCAGTATCTTGGTGGACTTCAGAAGTCGAAAATGGGCTTTCCAAAACCATAGGCAACATCCGTCGATGGAGCACCTCATTGCCTTTAAATGGCTCCATCACCTAATAAAATGCCAAAATTCACTTACCTTTCACTGCACATCACCTGGAACCATATATTCATTTCAGTGAATGGGAAATCCTCTTTGCCCTAGCCCTTTGCCGTAACATGGCTCCAGCACCACACTACATTCACAGCCAAGTGGTCAAACACCTTATCAGTGGATTGCCAATGTTATATCCTTGCCATTTTCGACAGTATCTGGAGTGAAAGTGAGCTCCCATCTCATTGGTGAGAAAGCATGAGCGTCACAATACTGAAATTGGATAAAGAGTTTTTTATGGTGGACAGCTACTGCCCAGTTAGTCTCACCAGTGTTCTCTGCAAGTTGTGCAAATATATGGTGAGCCAATGGCAGTGTTAGTACCTTGAGACTCGGGGCTTTTGCTCTGTCCCAGGCTGATTTTTGCGAATGCCATTCTACTGCTGACAGTTAAGCCTACCTCAAGTCTGCCATCCAATCAGCTTTTACCTAGCGAAAATATTTTATCACTGTCTTCTTCATCCTGCAATAAGCTTATGAAAGTACATGGCATTTTCACATCTTCATTACCAAACATGAGTGTGTTCTTTGCGTCCACTCCTGATTTTTGTCTGGTACTTTCTTGTCACGCCATACCTTAGAGGTTCAAATTGGTACTTCCTGCAATACCCACTATATACAATTGTGTGGCCTTGCAGGACTCTGTATTGTGTCCGCCTTTTTCTGTTGCTGACTAGCAACAGCTGTTGGATCTAATATGTCACTCTCCTTGTATGCTGACGATTTTTACTTATGCTCCTCCACTGTGAATCTTGGTGAGCACCGACTGCAGGGTGCCATATGAAAGATAGTCCTGGGCTCTCAACCATGGCTTCCAGTTTCCAGCCACCAAGACACGTATCACACACTTCTGTCACCAATGCACTGCCCATCCACAAACAACCAGTTGCTCGATGTGATAGAATCTTATCATTCTTTGGGACTGGTCTTTGATGCCCAGTTGAAATGGCTTCCCTACCTTTGCCAACTTCAGCGAATGTGCTAGTGACATCTTAACATCAGCTAGGTTGCAGACCAATGTACATTTTTGCGACTTTACAAAGCTCTGATCCAGTCCTGTCATTGTTATGGGAGTCTGGTATATGGCTCAACATCACCTTCAGCATTGCAGATGCTGGACCAAATATGTCATTTTGGGGTCCAACCTGCAACAAGTGCCTTTTGGACCAGCCTCGTAAACAGCCTACTCGTGGAGGCTGGGATCCCTACAGTAAAGATCAGGTGTCAACAACAGCTGCTTAACTATGCGATACACATTTGCTGCTCAGGGGAGCACTTGCACAATAGAGGCCCAGGACTGGAGTCATGATGTTAGTTTACGTACAATGACTCAGCTATGAAGCCCATCTTCCCCACCCCCCCCCCCCCACCCCCACTATCGCCTTTTATTTGTACATCCCCAAGATGTGCACCCCGTCCTTGGTTCTGTCTCGATCTATCCTTTGGACTGAAAGATTCTGTTGATCCCATGGTTTTTCACTGCCTTTTCCTGGTCATCTTTGATGCATTTCTAGGTTTGCAAGTTTGATTCACTGATGAGGCTGTACTGTCAATGGATGAACTGATTTTACCTAAACACATGCAACGTGCAGTGAACACTACTTCTGCCAAGAGGTGCAGCGCATTCACTGCAGAATTGGTGGCACTCAAGCCTTCAGCCACGTTTGTTCTTGTGCTGGTAAGTCATTCCTAATTGGTAGTGACTCCCTCTCCCTGAGTAGGCTTCAGCACTAATCTTGACTTTGCAAGATCTCCTTTCTGACTTCCATCGAGTTGAATGATGGGTCATTTTTGTCTGGATACCAGGTCAACACACACGTTGACTCTATGCAGTTGTTGGACACCTGGAGCAACATTATGCTTCCCCACATCATAACACCTGCAATTGATGATATTTGGTGATAGTGGATGTAGCTTCATATTGCAAGTGGTGGGAACACTTAATCCGTCCAGGACTATTTTGAACACGATTGCTTTCATAGTCAAAGTGTTATGATGTGATGAGGCATAATGTTGCATGATATTACCGACCTCCAAACCTTTGAACATGGTACACTCACGGATCAAAATTATGACGACACTATACTCCTTCCCCAAGTGCATCTTTTCAGGGGTACATTTGGTCATGATTTCATTTTTATGAATGGCAATGCATGACCACATCAAACTGCACAGGTAGAGGTACTCTTGGTCTCGGAGGATATTTGATGAATGGACTGGCCTACCCGTTCCCTGATTTAACTAACATTTGGCTGCCATCCTTTATTGTGAATGATTTATTGTGAAAAAAATAACATTAAACATTTGTGGGATGAGTTGGGGAGACGTTCAGATGCACCAACAACCATCCAGTAGTTGTCAACAGCACTGATGGAGGAATAGAATGTCATATCGCAAGAACTATTTACCAACCTACTTGGGAGCACATTACAGAGCATTCATTGCTATCTATGGTGATGACACACCCTATGAAGAATCATGTCCCATCTTTTGTAATGTGCAGGGAATCATCATCAAATCATGATGACTTCAGTGAAGTATTGTCTCTGAATAAAAGTGTGTCATTTCCATTTGTCCCATTGCGTGTTTCTTTGTTACGTTCTGTACTGTATTATACTGTAGCAGTTCTTTCTATGTATGGTCAAAATTATGTCAAGCTGTGCTACTTGTCAGTGACACATCATATGTAAGTTACTTCCATCCTTAAGTTTTAGGCACCAGTGTATATATTTAGGGACTTTGTTGTTTAATGATCTGTCTTAAAACCGAGCTCTGCAACTATCTCTAGCTGTTGGTTTACGATACTTTATTGCACTGATGAAAGGATGTGATTGTCAAAATGTTATGGTGTATGAAATGTGCCATTCTGTACTATGACCTGTCGTAATGACTGCTGCTCATGTTGCCAGGCTGTGTATGCTGGGCTTGGTCGTGATGGCAGTGACTTTGGAGGTGCCCGACTCTCCGTGCCCAGATGCCTTCCGTTATGAGCAGGGTGTAGCCGGCTACTGGACAGCACTATTACAGTTGCCAGCCCCCGATAAGCCGCCCGTGAAGGTTGTCGCTGAGCTCTACCTCAAGGCAGAACTGCCCACTGTACGTACAAATACCAATCTGCTGCTTTCATTGTGCCTTCACACAACAAGCACCAGCAGCAGCTACCTTATAGCATGCAAGAGTCACAGTAGGGAACAACTGTTATTTAGGTCATAGAGGAGCTTGGTTTTTGAGGCAGCATCTTTCTAGAAAGATGCTGTAGTCCAGTGATGAGGTTCTCTTTCTGACTGGCAATTCTTTAGTATCTAAAGTACAGGGTGCATTGGGTATAAGTACAGATATTTCTATTGATGATTGAGGAGTGTAATGAACAATATTACATAAGTACTTAAATTACTTGCAGACTAATAATTACATAGCCATTACAAGTCATATATTTTTAGGCTGGTTAGTTCTTCCAAGTGCTTGGGGTAAGAGCAAACCATTAACGTTTATTTTCTTCTGGACAGCAGGCCAGATGCTGAAGTGTGGACATATGGATGCAAAACAGTGGATCTGTATTGATAGGTATAGTCCACATAATGGTGCACGACAATCATGCAGAAAACAACAGGTCATTAAATTTGTTGTTTTTCCTCTGTGTCAAATAGTTTTCCCACAAACACACAGCTGTGGATATATATTAAGGTACCGCATATAAAAATATCTGCACTTACACCTGTCTACAGCTGAAATAATCAGTTCATTAGACTCAAAACATTTTCCGTCATCGTATTTTTGAACCTGTGGAAATTTGGAAACTGGTGTATCAAATGTTATGATGTACCAATGGTTATGACGATGGTGGCTGTTTCAAGAATTTGTACTTTAAAACCCTTAATTCCCCACATCCAAATCACTATGAGACCAGGTGCATTAGAGATTTATCTAAATTTACAAACCAGTTTCACTATTTGCTTCAGAATACTGCTACAGTATATTTAATTTGCAGGCTAATAACAATCCCTTTTGGAAACCAGAAAATGCTGTTCCTAAACTTCCTGCTAAGTGAAATAGATGTCCAACTTTTTGGGGCTGTGCCACTTGCCTCCACAAACTGCTTTGATTGCTGTTTTTGTTTTTGTCTTAAAGTGAAGGACCAATGTCTTATCAGTGGTATCAAATTGATAAACAAAGTGTGATAGAACACTATTCCTGTGTATCCACTTGAACAAAAGAAACATAAGTAAAGCTTTCAAATACACTTATTTTGTGTTCTGTAGGCCCATATTGTGAATAGATCTAGGGATATGGATATTTATTACTTTCAGTCTTCTTGAGGTTATTAAATTACAACACGCTGTTCAATTAAGTAAATAGGGTTGACCTGTTGAATACTTAAATATGTATCTATTTGGCAGATGCTCTTTCAGAAGAATATAGTATTTAAGTATTAATGCTCTTACTATGAAAATACACTTGCATACAGGGGATGAATCTAAATGTTAAGTGCATAAACATCATAATATGCTTTGGGAACTTTTCTACAATGTAGAATTATGTGTACAATAGGAAATGTCCAAGTTTTTTATGTTTGTAACAAGGCTTATCATCAAATAGACCTTGAATTTGCAAAAGAGAGGGCATAAAGTATTTTGCAGCCACTGAGTTGATAACCTTCAAAACCGTTCTCAGGTTTCTACCAGTTTGTGTTAACTCTTGAACAATACGGAAAACAGTATTTCAGTGTTTCTAGAATGAAATTTCCACTCTATAGCAGAGTTGTTGTCAATGTTGTTATAGCCATCTCTGTGCCAGTTTGAGAAATTTTTGTTTGTGTAATACACCAATAACTACTGCTATATCGATATCCATCCTCCTCAAACCACTGTGAGATGCACAGCAGAGGGTACATTGTGTTGTAACAGTTAGGAAGGTTTCTTCTCATTCCATTCATGTATGAATGATTGTTTGAATGCCTCTGTGCATGCAGTAATTATTCTAATCTTATCATCACAATCCCTACATGAGCAATAAGTAGGGAATTGTCGCATATACTTAGTCGTCATTTAAAGCCTGTTCTTGAAACTTTGTTAATAGACTCTCTTGGAATAGTTTGTTTATCTTCAAGAGCCTTCCACTTCAGTTCCTTCAGTAACTCCGTGGCACTCTCCCACAAATCAAACAAACCTGTGACCATTCATGCTGCCCTTCTCTGTGTACATTCAGTATCCCCTGTTAGATCTATTTGGTACCGGTCCCACAAACTTGAGCAATATTCTAGAACCAATCACATGAGTGATTTGCAAGCAATATTCTTTGTAGACTAATTGCACTTACCAAAAGAGAGAGAGAGAGAGAGAGAGAGAGAGAGAGAGAGAGAGAGAGAGAGAGAGAGAGAGAGAGAGAGAGAGAGAGAGAGAGTGTGTGTGAGAGTGTGTGAGAGAGTGTGAGAGAGTGTGAGAGAGTGTGAGAGAGTGTGAGGTGTTCAGTGTAAATAAGTATTGTAGTAGTTGTATTACATATTTATTACCTTCTAAATAAATAAACTTTTTTTATTTTAAATTCAGTGCATTAGTATTTGTAAAATGAGTCTTTCATATAGTGTTCATTAAAAAATGATGCTCATTCCACTTGGGACCTGTGGAATGGTACATTACCTTATTTGTTTGAGTTGTAAATATTTGTCACGTATTGTTGTTTTTCTGACATGTTCTACATCCTGGAGGACCTCCTCACTACGGATCAATTGGAATGAAAGTAAATCTAATCTAATCTAATCCAGTATTTTATTAATAAACCAAAGTCTACCACCTGCTTTACCCACAACTGGGTTATCTGATCATTCCATTTCATATCCCTACAAACTGTTACACCCAGGTATATGTGCAAGTTGGCTGATTCCAACAGTTAGTCATTGGTATTACAGTCTTAGGATAGTACTTTTTGTCATTTTGTGAAGTGCACAATTTTACGTTTCTGGTCATTTAATGCAAGTTGCCAATCTTTGCACCACTTTGAAATCTTTCCAATATCTAACTGAATATTTATTCACCTTCTTTCAGATTCATTATAGGTAACGGCCAGAAGTTTGAGGTTACTGTTAATATTGTTTGCAAGGTCAGTAACATACAACAGTAACAGCAAAGGTCCCAACAGACTTTCTTGGGGCACACCTGGAGTTACTTGTACATCTGATGATGACTCTCCAACCAAGATAACATGCTTCATCCTCCCTACCTAAAAGTCCTCAGTCTGGTCACAAATTGCACTTGATACCCCATATGAACAGACATTTGATGATAAGTGTAGATGTGATACTGAGTCAAGTGCTTTTTGGAAATCAAGAAATACTGCATCTACCTGGCTCCCTTGATCCAGAGCTTCCAGTATGTCATGTGAGAAAAGTGCTAGTTGGGTTTAACTTGATCTATGTTTTCAAAATCCACCCTGGTTGACATTGAGGAGGTCATTCTGTTAGAGATATCTCATTATGTTTGAGCATAGAATATGTTCTAAGATTTTACAACAAATCAATGTCCAGAGTATTGGATGGTAGTTTTGTGGATTACTTCTTGCAGAGAGGTGTGATCTGTGCTTTCTCCAAAAGCTGTGCACTGTTTTTGTTATAGGGTTCTATGACAGATTATAGTTAAAAGAGGGGGTAACTCAGGTGCTGGATTATGTTAGAAGAGGGGCTAACTCGGCCACAAATTCAGTATAGAATCTGGCAGGGATTCCGTTGGGCTCTGGACCTTTGTTCAGTTTTAATGATTTCATAGATCTTATAATTATATTTTTTCCCTGAGAGATTTAAGTCTCTTCCTTATATATGATAATGATTGAAGCAGAAGAAATGAATTAAAATTTGTGCTGCGGCTGGGACTAGAACCTGGGTTCGAGCCTGGCCGCAGTGCAAATGTTAATTCATTTCTTCTGCTTCAAACATTATAGTTTTTATGATTTCAGTTGTTTCTCAACACCACTGACACTAATAGTTACTTCATTCATCTTTTCAGTGGTAAACTGGGGCATTTCTTCCATGTTTTCCTTTGTAAAGGAACATTTGAAAACAGAGTTAAGCATTTCAGCTTTTGCTTTGCTACCCTCAATTTCAGTTCTTGTCTCATTCACTAGGGACTGGACACTAACTTTGGTGCCACTAACAGCCTTTACATATTATCATGAATTTCTTTGGGTTTTGTAAAATATTATTTGACATTCCCCTTGTCATTGAAGGCATCACGCATTGCTCTCTTGACAGCCAAACACATTCCATTCAGCATCTCTCTATTTATAACCCTAACCTTTGTTTTATACCTGTTATGCAGTAATCTCTATTTCTTTAGAAGTTGCTTTACAGTGCCAGTATACCATGGCTGTTCTTAACAGGAGTGTATAAGCTGTTGTATATGTCCCCAATATAAAGAACTATATGCCCAAATGAAAGAAATAATCATTAATGGAATTTGAAACAGTTACTAGTTCACTAAAAACTTCCTTCAAGGTTTTTTTTAGTGTTATGACAGGTTTGAGACTGCCTCCCATGAATTCAGTGCCAAACTCTTCATCTCAGAATACCACTTGCATCTTATGTCATCAGTAGTATAATTGCTTTTACTGTTACTTTTACTTTGAAGGGCTCTTCTGTTCTTCAGCAGTTGCCCTGTATTCCCACTCACCAAGACTCATGATGATTGCAGCATCCTCTTTCAAATCTCTTCCTCATTTCAGTGATTCGTGCTTTTCAATTTTTTCTTGGCCATCCATGCTTCCTGCATCTGAGCAGGAACCATTCCAGATTCCTTTTGGCCATCATCCTTGCTTCATACACACCACCCCACACCACATCATTGTACTATTGAAGAGCTCTTTTCTCAATTCCTTGCATTACTGATTGACTTATATCTACTATCTCCCTAATTTCCTCATTTCTTCTTTTTCTTCAATAATTTGTTGGCTCTATTCCAATCTCTGTCTTATCCTATAGTTTCTTCCCTCCACAGCTTCCCCAAAGGGGTCACAACTCTTTCACGAGTGTGTTCATCATGAGTTATTGCAGTACTTCTAGCTTGCCTGTACTGCATTTTTATTCAGACTGTATCTTCTCTCCAACTTACTCTCTATGAGTAATTCCCTGTTGACAACCCATCCTTGTGGAGAATAATGAATATGTATTCAGCGAACTCTCTTTCATTAGCAAGCTGTAGAGTGATTGTGTCTTAATTAAGAGAGCAAATGCTACCAATTTCCCAGTGGTACTCTCTTGTAACTTGTAAACAATTTGATGTGCTTGTTATCATATACTACCATCCCCCCAACCCTTGCCCATAAGACCCTCAACATGTACTAGGGATAAATTTTTCACTGCAACCTCATGCTACGGACAGATGAACATCATGAACAGTTGGAGAGATGAGGGATCCACTTTGTATGTCATGCATATTGAGGCCCACTAGCCAACAAGATAGGTGAACTGAAGGTCACAGATTGTCTCTCATATTTTGAAGCTTGAGAAACATAATTATGATGGTTCATATCCAGCCTCAATTATATCAATCTTCACCACAACTACAAAGTATGACCAATTCCTCAGCAGTACCTAACGTATTTACTCCTCCAATGTTTTCTTGAAGCAAAAGAAGAAAAATTTATTGTAAGTACAGAGTTTTTTGATTTATCAAAAGCGTTTGACACTGTGTGCCACAACACTCTGCTGCTGAAATTAAAACTGTAAGTTTCTCAGTCTCTGCTGTTAAAATTATTCAGTCATACTTATCCAATAGATCTCAAACTATTTACTTCAAAACCAATATTCTAGTTTCTTACCCGTTAACCATGGTGTTCCTCAAGGGTCAATCTTGGGCCCTCTCTTGTTCATATTATATATGAATGACCTACCTAGCAATGTAATAGATGATACTACAAACTGTTACTTGTATGCAGATGGTATCAGTTTAAGTGTTACAGGGCCTACGAACAATAACATAAGTAACTCCACCTCACTCAAGGTAGATATACTTTCTGACTGGTGCAATGCCAATAGCCTGTCTATGAACATAAATAAAACACAGGAATTAAACATTTCTTATAACAATAGAATCATCTTAGAGACTGTTCCTGTAAAGTTTCTTGGCATTGTTTTGCAAAATAATTTAGGCTGGCAGGCACATGTGAATTACTTAACACAGTCTGTAGTACTCTCCAAGAAACATGCTTCACTGATGACTTGCTTGCCAATGCTTCAAGGTTATTGCATGTTTTGTTGGAACTGTACTGGTCCCAAGAAGGCATTTGGAAGCAGCTGGGTATTGGTTCACACAGATATAGTACATGGATTCCCCTTCCTACCACACTGGAAGCAATAGTGGTGCACGTGCAAATAACCCCCAGTGATTACCATTTGCAACGTTTATTTATCTACAGGAAGGCAACTTGCTTACCTTGAGATGGCCACCTTAATCCAACCATCTTTAGTATCTTGATCTGTGTCTCCTCAATGATGGTACTTCTACCCCACTTCAGTGCTGCCTATTGCACATCTTTGGCTATCAACCATATGATCTTTTTACTTATATGGATATGGTGTCTGTTCTTTCGGACACTTTCCCCATGTGTGTGGGCTACACTCCACACACTCCAAGGTTGTCAGCAGCAGTCTTCCATTCAGAGCCTTTCCCTTTCAGGTGGCCTTTGTACAGATCAATCTGTTGCCGCAGAACACCTCATGATGAATTTTGCAATGGCATCAGTATCAGCTTTCTATCCTACCACCTTCCTCCTCTTGAAATAGTGGGCTGAAGCTTCCCATTTATGTTTTATTGCTTTTCAGGTGCAATTCTACAATGTACCTTTTACTTAATGAGAACTTCTTCTGGCCCTCTCCTCTTCCCATGATTCAGTCATGGTTCTAATGCAGTCCATAACCAACTGAATGAGATTTTCAGTCTGCAGTGGAGTGTGCGCTGATATGAAACTTCCTGACAGATTAAAACTGTGTGCCGGACCAAGACTCAAACTCGGTCCCGAGTTTGAGTTTCGGTCCGGCACACAGTTTAAATCTGTCAGGAAGTTTCATAACCAACTACTTCAATACATCAGTCTTCCACTATGACAATATCTCCTCCAGGTGTTTAATCATGTTTGGCTCAAAGACATTTTCCTTGTCAATGGAGAGACAGTATTGTGATTCCTGTCCTTAAGCCCAGAAAGGATCTGTCATTCTTTGGTAGTTACCAGCCAATCAGTTTGATCAGTCCCCTTATTCTCCTTAGGGGCAGTGTGCCATTTTGGAGGCACAGTTTGTGAATGATCATCTAGTTTGATTGGGAACTCCAATTTGCCAAGCCTCATCTCAGCAGCACCATCTTGTAGCAGTTTTCATAAATCTTCATAAGGACTAAGTCACAGCTTGGTGTCATCACATCCTACTTACGCTCCCTGAGTGGGATCTTCAGGGCCCCATCTTAATTCTTGTTCTCCAGTTCCTGTCCCACTGGTTGTTCAGAGTTTAGGTTGGCATCATTCTCAGCACTCCACAGACCCAGGAGAATGGTGTTCCAAAGGGATCCAAGTGTCCTTCTTTTTTTTCCATAGCTATTAATGGATTTGTGACTGCCACTGGACCATTGGTCACCTCTGCTCTGTACGTGGTCTGTTTCTTTATTTGGGCTCCCTCTGACTCAGTGTTTTTCTTTTCCTGAAGCTATTAATGGATGATTTATATATTTGGGCTAGCTCCCAGTCAATAGCCTCTGCAGAGTGACACATGAGTGCCATCCGGCATGCTTCTGCATTGGCATTCTAGCATGGTTTCCAGTTCTCTCCCCTTAAATTGATAGTGGTGTATTTCTGTTGCCATACTATGTTCCATTGTGATCCAGAGTGCTACTCTGATGCCCACTGCCTGACTGTGGTCCCCCAGTTTCATTTCTTGAGTTGACAACAAGCATATTTGATTGCCCCATACCCGCCTTCTGAAGATTGGCTGTTTTCATAAACTCATTGTCAGTCACATCCTTGCCCACACCTCTTGGGGCACAGATCATTCGATTCTTCTCCACCCTTATTGGGCATTAGTTCTGTATCATCTGTTCTGTGGTTGTCAAGCTAATAGATCAGCTGCCCCTTCCATGCTACTTCTCTTGGACCTGGTTTGCTATCATGGTATCTGTTTAGCCACTGGTGCCTTTCACATTAACTCTGTTAATAGTCTTCTGGTTCACATTTGGATCCCTCTCCTTTCAATTCAGCAATATCAGCTCCTGTTTTCCAACGCCATCACTAGCCACTCTTCCCCTGCTCATACCTACTATTATATACTTTCTGCAGGTTTGGGATGTCACCCACCGGCTGCCCGCCCTTGAGTGGGTTTACCATTTGGGCTCTGCTTCACTGCTCTCCACCACAGTTTCCATCTCCCCTCCTTGTCCCCTTCCCTATGTTGTGGTCTGACCACCCTCCCCCTTACCCCGTGGTTAGTTCCTCAGCCCTGCGTTTGGATGGACTTGTTCCTGGGTCTGAAAGCCCCTGTTGCTCCAATGGTGTTCTGTTGTATATTCCGCCCACTTTTATGGGAGTTTCAGACAGCTATTGTTTCTTACACCAGTCACTCTAAATCTGTGAATTACATGGGATATGCTTTCACAATTGACAGGAAGAACTATATAGAGGGTCTATACAAGGGCGATGTACTTCAGGACAATATAATAGAAATAGAAATGGAAGAGGATGTAGATGAAGATGAAATGGGAGATACAATATTGCATGAAGAGTTTGACAGAGCACTGAAAGACCTGAGTTGAAACAAGGCCCTGGGAGTAGACATCATTCCATTAGAACCACTGACAGGCTTGGGAGAGCCAGTCCTGACAAAACTCTACCAACTGGTGAGCAAGATGTATGAGACAAGTGAAATACCCTCAGACTTCAAGAAGAATATAATAATTCCAATCCCAAAGAAAGCAGGTGTTGACAGATGTGAAAATTACTGAACTATCAGTTTAATAAGACACAACTGCAAAATGCTAACACAAATTCTTTACAGGCAAATGGAAAAACTGGTAGAAGCCGACCTCGGGGAAGATCAGTTTGGATTCCGTAGAAATATTGGAGCATGTGAGGCAATACTGACCTTATGACTTATCTTAGAAGAAAGATTTAGGAAAGGCAAACCTATGTTTCTAGCATTTGTAGATTCAGAGAAAGCTTTTGACAATGTTGAGTGGAATACTCTCTTTCAAATTCTAAAGGTGGCAGGGATAAAGTACAGGGGGCGAAAGGCTATTCACAATTTGTACAGAAACCAAATGGCAGTTATAAGAGTCGAGGGGCATGAAATAGAAGCAGTGGTTGGGAAGGGAGTGAGACAGGGTTGTAGCCTCTCCCCGATGTTATTCAATCTGTATATTGAGCAAGCAGTAATGGAAACAAAAGAAAAATTTGGAGTAGGTATTAAAATCCATCGAGAAGAAATAAAAACTTTGAGGTTCGCTGATGACACTGTAATTCTGTCAGACAGCAAAGGACTTGGAAGAGCAGTTGAACGGAATGGACAGTGTCTTGAAAGGAGGATATAAGATGAACATCAACAAAAGCAAAACGAGGATAATGGAATGTAGTCGAATTAAGTTGGGTGATGCTGAGGGAATTAGATTATAAAATGAGACACTTAAAGTAGTAAAGGAGTTTTGCTATTTGGGGAGCAAAATAACTGATGATGGTCGAAGTAGAGAGCATATAAAATGTAGACTGGCAATGGCAAGGAAAGCGTTTCTGAAGAAGAGAAATTTGTTAACATCGAGTATTGATTTAAGCGTCAGGAAGTCGTTTCTGAAAGTATTTGTATGGAGTGTAGCCATGTATGGAAGTGAAACATGGACGATAACTAGTTTGGACAAGAAGAGAATAGAAGCTTTCGAAATGTGGTGCTACAGAAGAACGCTGAAGATTAGATGGGTAGATCACGTAACTAATGAGGTGGTGTTGAATAGGATTGGGGAGAAGAGGAGATTGTGGCACAACTTGACAAGAAAAAGGGACCGGTTGGTAGGACATGTTCTGATGCATCAAGGGATCACCAATTTAGCATTGGAGGGCAGCATGGAAGGTAAAAATCATAGAGGGAGACCAAGAGATGAATACACTAAGCAGATTCAGAAGGATCTAGGTTGCAGTAAGTACTGGGAGATGAAGAAGCTTGCACAGGATAAGGTAGCATGGAGAGCTGCATCAAACCAGTCTCAGGACTGAAGACAACAACAACAACAACAACAACAACGCTTTCACATCTTCTGTCAGAATGGAACAACATATTTTCCCTGTCACATGGGGGATGTTTATCATGGAATTGATGGCCATCTGTCAGGCCCTGTGCTTTATTAAACTGTCCTGTCTCACCCAAGTTTTGTTATGTACAGAGTCAATGAGTGGCCTTCCAGCTATTACTCAGTGTTTTCCCACCATCCCTTGGTCTCTGCCATTCAAGACCTTCTCTCCAATCTTGGCACTGCTGCTTGCTCAGTTGATCTCCTTTGGGTTTCCAGCCATGTGGGTATACCAAGTAATGAACTTGCTGATTGTCTGTACTCATAACAATGTGCCAGTTCCTACACTTTTAAAACCTGTATAATACTGACTTCTAAACCATGTTCTGTAGAAAAACATCTGACTACAGTATATTTTTCCTTTGCCTGCGAGCTATGGTGATGGGAGGGAGGGGGGGAGGGGGGGGGGGGGGAGGGAGGACAGTTGCAGCCCACCGCCTTTGCACCTGGGTATGGATCTGACCTGTCCTCATGCTGTCATGATTATTTCTCTCACCTTATTTCGTTACTGTCGTTTCAACTATGTCCACTATGTGTTTACCTTTCTCATTTTTGCTGTTGTGAATTTCCAGGCTGTGTAGCATTCTTTACCCTGTAGCTGACTTTACACTTAATGGGGTTGATAAGGGTGGGTTTTCTCTCACCACAGATGTTCCATGGGATATCCCCATCTGCTTTGATCCACTTACTGGTCTGACCCTTTTACTTCTTAAATTACACTGCCCAACAAAATAAGTTTTTTGAATGTCACCTTCATTTCATGAGTCAAATCCTGCTGATTTTGGGTTGAGAAAAATGAATATGACAAAGAATTTGTTTTATTAGCACTGGTTTCTCTGATGTACAATAGGTGGAAATATTTTATTTTAATGGGTTGAGAGAAAAGATACATTTTAATTACATATGCAAACAACACTGAAGGTCCGTTTGGCATTTTTAATGAGAGTTACATTTTAATAGTTATAAATTGATGGAGGAATACCTGGCAACTAGTTGGGTTTGAAGAGACTTGTGTGATGGCTTTGAGATCATTGTATTTTGGATTGCCTCTTGAGTGTCCCAGAGCAACCCCTATGCATAGGTGAGCAGTGATCTGTGAACAATGTTTCAATCCAATGACCCTGATGTCATTGTTCCATTACAGAAATATTGCAGTGAAATCTTTCTCCCCATAAATTACTGAAAACTCCACAACTAAGAGGAAAAAAGTCTACATGAGTGGAAAAACTGCATTCTACAGGACAAATTTCAACAGAGTTGATGGTGTTTTTGCATAGGTACTGTCACCAACTGAATGGGGTTGTCATCTCTTTTGTTGCCTAAACTCTGTGAATCACTCACTTTAAGGCTTGCCAAGCTTATTTTTCTTTCCCCTCCAAAATCTGATCAAATGCAGGATCATTTACAAGTTGTTTGATTTGTGGCCCACTAAAAATACCTTTCTTAACTTTTTATGCAAAGTATAGTAGCTGTCTAACATGTAACGAAGATGCTGAGCCGCGGACAGGCACAATGAAAAGACTGTCAGAAAGTGAGCCTTTGGCCAATAAGGCCTTTGTTGAAAATAGACAAAACAAACACACACAACACACACACACACACACACACACACACACACGCACACGCACACGCACACGCACACAGTCCCTGGCAGCTTAAGCCAGTCTGGCTTCAGCTGGCAGAGACTGTCTTCGTGTGTGTGTGTGTGTGTGTGTGTGTGTGTGTGTGTGTGTGTGTGTGTGTGTGTGTGTGTGTTCAGCATATTTGATTGAGTTGAGGAGGACTGCCCTGTTGGCATAAGTCTCCTTCATGGCCAAGAGTAATAGAAGGAAGATGGCTGTTCAAACTAAGCTTGGAGGAAGCTATGAATAGCCTCCAGTCAATTGAATCATTATTCATATTCGAATATTTCATCAAAGCAAACAACAAGACTGTTCAAACAGTTACAGTTTTTCTTGACACTGGGATTAGTAGAACTGAGAAGGACCCTACTGCAAAATTTCAAAACAAAAAAATTAGGATATTTATTAAAAATAGTAATTTCTTACTAGCAAGCTGGGAAAAATAGTTATGATCCCTGCTGCCCCTAAATTAGGGGCAAGACCTAAGATACACAAGGAAAACATTCCTATATGCCCAGTTATAAACTACATTGATAGCCCAGGGTACCTTTTGAGCCAAAAATTAAATTCAGTTGTAATGAATAAATATTGTTGCAGTAGAAGTTGAGTAGCACTGTGGTGTGGTGGTTATGATACTAAACTGTTGCATGGAGAGTCATGAATTCAAAACGCACCTGGACTGTCATTTCTATATTCAGTTTGACTAAATTCTAGAAGTATCCACAAATGTCAAGAATCGTTGTACTGGAATGTTCTGTAGTGGTATATATACCGGATGTGTTCTGGCCGGAGGTAGTTCGCTCCACGTTCTTGTGTGTGCAAGTGCTGAATAAACCTTCGTTAAGCGAAGTTAGTGTTTGTCATTCATCTAATTACACCTTCTTCTATGTGATATTATTCTGGTGGAGACACTGGGTATTGAAACTTGTGATACCACACATTATTGACAACACAGTGGCTCCCATTAGGCCACGACAGAGCCGCCATTTACGTGGTGAGAAACCCAAGTTCTAGCCATATTCAACAGATCGAAATCTATCAGAGACAGAAGAAGATGAGGACATTACGATGACAGCAATGGTGTGCCACCACATGAGACATCCTTGCAGATTCTCTGGTGACGATGGTCAAGATCCGAACAAGTGGCTGAAGGTATAAGAGTGTATAGCCAAATTTAACAAATGGGATGACACCGTGTGTTTGGCTAATGTATTTTGCTACTTGGAGGGCATTGCCAAGCAATGGTATGAGAACAATGAGGAGAAGTTCACAAGCTGGGAAGTATTCCAGGTGGAACTGCACAAGTCTTTTGGCGACACACGACGACAGAAGTGCAAGGCTGAAGATAAATTAAAGTGCAGGGCACAACATCCAGGATAAACTACAGCATCCTACATTCAAACATTTTGGAGCTGTGTAAAATAGTGGATAGAATGAAGGAGGAAGATAAGGTTGCACATCTCATGAAGGGTGCTGCTGAAGACATGTATCAAGCCCTACCCCTGAAGGAGGTTTCAACAGCAGACAACTTCATAAAATGGTGCCAGTATTCGAGACAATGCATCAAAAAAGAATTACACGCAAGAAGTTTGAATGGCTTCCAAATGTTGTATCTATGCCTGTGATGGAGTAAGCAACTGATTTCATAAGTGTTCTTTGTCTGATTGTGAGAGAGGAAGTTCAGAAGACACTTGGATTGCAAGGGGAGCAAAAAACTGAGACACTTCAAGAGTTCGTATGGGAGGAAGTGGAACAGACATTGAACCCAATCTCTCGTCCTTCATTTCCCTTTAAAATGGTGAAAAAGTCAAGACCCAGCCGGCGTTACGTTCCTACAATGCCGCATGAGGAAGCTGTTTGGGCACCAAGGAAGACTGACGTCTGAAGGACCCAGGATAACCAACCAGTATGTTTCCACTGTGGGTGACCAGGACATGTGGTGTGCTATTGTCGAGAAAGGTGGTGGATATTTGACGACGCCTGTGCCAGAAGGCAGCAGACCGATCTTAGCCGACACCAACTCCAGGAGGATGAAGATGAACAAGATGTGGGTGCAGGACAATGTAGGTCACCATTGCTGCTAGCTAGCCACTGGAGAGGACGCTCCCCAACACGCCGATCAAGGTCTCCATCACCGTTTAGAAGCTCCAGCTGATCACCTAGCCACCGCAACCTGGAAAACTAAAGGGTTCGACCTTCCTTGGAGGTGAGGCTGCCGAAGAGAAAAATCCTTTGCTCTGACCAGTCCAAGCTCTTGTGGACTCCAGAGCATCATATTCAGTTTTTTTGGAGAAGTATCATCACCAGTTGCAGAAAACCGTATTCATCGACAACAAAACATCTCTGCTGAAGGTGGCTAATGGGAAATATGTTATACCTACAGGAAGATCTACCATTCGTGTGGGTATAGATTGCCATATACAGCCCTTAGAATTCATCATCTTACAAGAGCGTGGTCATGACATCATTCTCGGATGGGACTTTTTGGAAGTTTCTCAGGCAATTACAGATTGTGGTCACTCGAAAATTATACTAGACAAGATGAGATACTGTGGACAGGAAGATGCCCATCAGAGTGTGTGGAGACTATGTGTGCTGGATGAAGTGATCACTCTTGCAGTCAGCATTAGAAAGGTAACTGTCATGTGTCATGCCATGCATCAACCCATGGATCTTGTAGTGGAATGTAAGAGAAGCATACCACTGAAGAATAACTTGGTCATCCCAATCTCTGCCGTCTCATTTAAGAATGGATTCAGTGAATTGTGGATAGTTAACTGTCGCTGAGAACCACAGATTCTTCCAAGACACTTTTGTGTAGTAAACACTGAGCTGTTAGTTGAAGAACAGCTGAGTACCATAGAAACCTCCCATGCTGAGTCTGTGGGTGAAATTAGCACTACCACTAAGAGACAAGATCTTCTAGCTTGACTATCACCAGACCTCACTAAGGAACAACTGCTACTTGCCATAATGATGAAGAATGACATCATTCAGCTTTCGCAGAGCCCGTGGTCATCACCAGTGGTCCTTGTCAGGAAGAAGGATGGCAGTTGGCACTTTTGTGTTGATTAAAGGAAGCTTAATAAGATAACTAAAAGGGACATTTACCTTCTTCCATGAATTTACGATGCACTAGATTGTCTGAAGGGGGCTAAGTTTTTCTCCATCACGGGCATGTACTTGGGATACTGGCAAATCGAAGTAGATGAGGATGATTGTGAGAAAACTGCATTCATCAGCCCTGAGGGCCTGTATGAGTTTAAGGTAATGCTGTTTGGTTTGTGTAATGCACCAGCAACTTTTGAACAGATGATGGATAATCTTCTAAGGCACCTAAAATGGATGATGTGTCTTTGTTATTTAGATGACATTATAGTGTTCTCAGAGACATTTGATGAACATATAAAAAGACTGAGGGCCGTTCTTAAGTGTCTCAAACAAGGCGGACTGAAACTTAGTCCAAGAAAGTGTCTCTTTGGAGCAAAAGAAACCAAAATACTTGGACACCTTGTGTCAAATGAAAGTGTGCGGCCAGACCCAGAAATGGTGAGATCTGTAATGGAATTCCCTATTCCTAAAAGTATTAGAGATGTGAGAAGCTTCCTCAGATTATGTTCTTATTATTGTCGTTTTATCAAAGACTTTTGTATCAAAGCCAGCCACTCCAAGAGTTGTTGAAAACTGATGCTAAATTTATCTGGGGTGGTGCTCAACAAGATTCTTTCAATGTGCTGCAAAAAGCTCTGTCAACTGACCCTGTACTTGGTCTGTATGATGAGAGAGCACCTACAGAACTACACACAAATGCCAGTGGGTATGGGATCGGTGCTGTTCTGGAGCAAATTTCATGTGGAAAAGAGAAGGTTATATCCTATGTTTCTAAGACACTTACAAAATCCGAGAGAAACTACTCAACTACAGAAAGAGAATGTCTTGCTGTGGTCTGGGCCATGTACAAATTTCGACAGTATCTCTATGGAAAGCCTTTCACAGTTGTTACAGACCATCAGTCACTTTGTTGGTTGACAGGTCTTAAGGATCCAACAGGATGACTCACCAAGTGGGCACTACATCTTCAAGAGTATGACATTACCAAAGTGTACAAAAGTGGAAGAAAACACCAAGATGCTGACTGTCTCTCAAGAAACCCTGTGCAAGACCATCAAGACTTTGATGGAGATAGCGAATGTCTCGCTGCACTCCAGAATCTCTCTGTTGAGCAGAAGAAAGACGCCAAGATATCACAAATTATGCTTGCCTTAAATCGGTCAGATGATGTGAAAGGACAATTTAAGGTAGTTAATGGATTACTTTGCAAGAAAAACTTTGATCCGTTTGGAAAGAGGTGGCTACCAGTGATTCCTAACGCATGCACTTAAATGTTCTACAGAAATTCCATGACACACCTGAGGCCAGACATTTAGGATTTCTTAAGACATACAATAGAATCTGCAAGAGATTTTTCTGGCCAGGTTTATTTAGGAGTGTCCGTCACTACGTGTCGCACTGTTGAGAGTGCCAGAGGAGAAAGGCAGTTCCTCAGAAATCACCTGGCCAACTCATACAAATTCCACCAGCCGAAACGCCTTTCCACCATGTTGGGATTGACGTCCTTGGATGATTTACATATGCTAGTGGCAATAGATGGGTTATTGTTTGCACTGATTATCTGACACGCTATGCCATTACAAAAGCTGTGAAAACAGCCGAAGCATCCGAGGTAGCGAAATTCATCGTGGAAGACATTGTGTTAAGACACGGTGCCCCAGGGTCGTTAGTTATGGATTGAGGGAAAGTTTTTCAATCGAATCTTGTGACAGAGATAAACCATCGGTGCAACATTACTCATCTCATGACGACTGCCTACCATCCGCAAACTAACAGGCTCACTGAACACCTTAATAAGACCTTGGCCGACATGCTATCAATGTTCATCAGTGTTGAGCAGAGCAACTGGGATGAGGTGCTACCTTTTATGACGTTTGCCTACAACACCGCCAAACAAGACTCCACAGGATTTATGCCATTTTTCTTGGTGTATGGGCATGAGGCGACTACGACGATTGACACTGTATTTCCGTTACATCCTGATGACGTGTACGACAACTACATTGGCCAGGTGTTAACCAGAGCTGAGGAAGCTTGGCAGTTAGCTCGACTCTGCACACTGCAGGCTCAAGAAAACAACTGCCGAAGGTATGACACAAGCCACCGCCCTGTTGTCTCATCTGGATCTTCACTCCTGTTCGGAAGGTTGGGCTCTTTGAGAAGCTTCCCAGGCGCTACTTTGGACCTTATAAAGTTGTAAGCCAGTTGTCTGATGTTACTTATGAATTTGAAGATTTCAACCCCAACACTAGACGACAAAAGAACAGAGATACGATCCACATCCTTTGAATGAAGCTATATAAGGATCCTGCAACCCATGGTAAATTTGAAGCTCCAGTGACAGGCAACAAGCAGAAAGGTGATGAAGAGCATAGCAGCAAAATAAGTTCTAAGAAGATCACCGCCAGAGTGTGAATCAGTCATCAGGAGTCAGAGCACGCAGGACCGAAGACTCGTTCCCGGACAAGGAGGACGTAACACTGAGACACTGTTCTCTTAAGGAGGGAGCAATGTTGCAGAAGAAGCTGAGTAGCACTGTGGTGTAGTGGTTATGATACTAAACCGTTTCATGGAGTCGTGAGTTCAAAACTCACCTCGACTGTACAATTTTAATTTCTGTATTCAGTTTGAGTACATTCTAGAAGTATCCCAAATGTCAAGAATCATTGTACTGGAATGTTCTGTAGGTGTGTTTATACTGTATGTGTTCTGGCCAGAGGCAGTTCACTCCATGCTCTTGTATGTGCAAGTGCTGAATAAATCTTTGTTAAGTGAAGCTAGTGTTCATCATTCATCTAATTACACCTTCTTCTATGTGACAATATGTCTTCTCCAAAAAATACATCCTAAAAAATACTGCAGGTCTCCTAGAATCAGTTAAAGAATTACAGATACCTAATGGTACACTCCTTTTTTCAGTAGCTGTTAATAACTTACACACCACCGTCCCAGTAGATGAAACCATTGAACTGGTCAGAAAGAATTTAATTACACTCTGTACTCTACCTATTCCAGTAATTGTAGAGGTAATATATGGACTAAAACTTGTCTTGTAATACAATTACTAAACTTTTGATGATGGTTTCTATAAACAACCCCAAGGAGTAGCAATGGGGTGTTGTGTGGTTGGAACTCTAGCCAATATATTCATGGATGACGTTGAGAACAAGATCCTAAACAATGAATCAGATCCAACAGACAGGATTATTATCTATAAAAGATATGTAGATGACACCATTATACTAGTCAATGGTGATGACAAAGTAGCCAACAAAATCTGCAATCTGTTTAATAATACCCATCCAAATTTGAAATTCACTATAGAAAAAGATAATAAAATTAACTTCCTGGGCCAAGAGATTTCGAAAACAGATAAGACTAGCCTTTAACATATACAGGAAGGAAACAACCACAGATGTTATTATTCATGAAGCATTCTGCCACCCCATAAGATATAAGCATGCATACTTCCATAGTATGATTGACAGGTTGCTAAGAATCCTCACATCTACTGTAAACTTTAACAGTGGAAATGGAAATGAGCGTTTGGCCCCTTATGGGGCAGGTCCAGCCACCTTGGTGCAGGTTGTATTACATTCAACGCCACATTGGGCGACCTGCATGCCAGATGGGGATGAAATAGTGATGAAGACAACCCAACACCCAGTCCCTGAGTGGAGAAAATCTCCAACCCAGCCGAGAATTGAACCCAGGCCCCTTAGGACGGCAGTCTGTCGTGCTGACCATTCAGCTATCAGGGTGGACAATTTTAACAATGAAATAAATACACTGAAATTAGTAGGTGTAAGTACTGGATGCTAAGAACTGCTAGTTGATAATACTTACAGAAAAAGAAAAAGCTAAAACATATAAAGTGAACCAAAAAAAGTACACTACCTAAAGACAAAAGTATTTAAAAAATCAGATACATAAGTTTACCATCAAAATAAACAATGTCTTTATGAAAAGTAATGTAATGTTGGCTTTTCAAACTGATAATAGTACTTCAACAATACTACAAAAGAACTTAGGTGCAAAGCTTGTAACCACACAATAGGCACCATTGATGATAATATGAAAATGCTATACCAAGCAAAAAGAGGCACTAAGTATGAACCTCCTGGAGGAAATTGAAATCTTTTGTAACTTTAAAAAACATCCAAATGATGTTCTCAATGAACAAAAAGATTTAAAAAAATAAGGCTTTCTTTAAGAATTTCAGTGTGGTCTTTCGCTTACTTGAGTCTAATTCATAACCAGTCTTTTTGAATTATACCATTACTCCTCCCTCTTACCCGCCATCTCCTCAGGCTTGTCATCATCATAAACTTTATAGCTTAGTTTAATAATATGAAGAGACTGCCTGACATACATGTGATAAGTTTTATCTATCATTTCAATGTTAGCACCTGACAGTAATGACACTTTTATTGCACACAGTTTTCTTATTACCCCTCTTAGGCTTCTTCATTATGTGGCTGCAGTACAGATAAATTATATTATGCTTTGTTATCGACATCCTGTGTATTTCCATTCTTCTTTATAAACATTTATAAAATTTTTGTAATTTATCTCCAGATGTTTTACACTGAGTATGCTAAACACTCGGTAATTCTATTTTTAACTTTTATTATATTTGACATGGACTTTTGGTCAATAAGTTGCCTTCACCTATAGTACGTTTCTAGTCCCAAGATGTAGTTCTCGTTTTAATGAATGACAGGTCATATATTTATGTTTTTATTTAAAACTGTTTATAGTCAAATGCTATTCTGTACATAACCATCATGTATTGATATATTAGATAAGTCATCTGTAGCCTGATGTCTACATTCCATCTAATGTGTTTAAGTCTGTTTATATGCAACTACATATTTTGTTTCACAATCACTTGATTTGATTATATAAAGAATTTTTTCTATATGCCTCTGAAAATGCATACTCAATGGCTGAGCCTCTAATGCCTTTAGCTAAAGTTTTACACTGTTTAAGGAATGCTACTCATCACTACCCCTACTAATATACGTGTGTTGTCAATATTCCTTAAAGTCAAATTTGAGTACATGGTTGGCTATGCTGTTGTTGTTTATTCCCCTCCCCTTCTTTATGATACTAGCGTTATTGACATACTAAGCTTCCAATTAAGCACTATAATGAGACTTTATTTACATATGAAGGCTTCCTTTAAATACAGTCAATATGTGACAGTAATTGTTTCACTACTATAACTATTTCCATTACGTCTATGATGTAAATGGTGTTTGTTTATACAGGGTGGTCCATTGATCGTGACCGGGCCAAATAACTCACGAAATAAGAGTCAAACGAAAAAACTAATGAAACTTGTCTAGCTTGAAGGGGGAAACCAGATGGCGCTATGGCTGGCTGGCTAGATAGTACTGCCATAGGTCAAACGGATATCAACTGCATTTTTAAAAAAATAGGAACCCCCATTTTTTATTACATATTCATGTAGTACATAAAGAAATATGAATGTTTTAGTTGGACCACTTTTTTCACTTCGTGATATATGGCACTGTAATAGTCACAAACATATGGCTCACAATTTTAAATGAACAGTTGGTAACAGGTAGGTTTTTTAAATTAAAATACAGAACATAGGTACGTTTGAACATTTTATTTCGGTTGTTCCAATGTGATACATGTACCTTTCTGAACTTGTCATTTCTGAGAATGCTTGCTGTTACAGCATGATTACCTGTAAATACCACATTAATGCAATAAATGCTCGAAATGATGTCCGTCAACCTCAATGCATTTGGCAATACGTGTAACGACATTCCTCTCAACAGCGAGTAGTTTGCCTTCCGTAATGTTCACACATGCATTGACAATGCGCTGATGCATGTTGTCAGGCATTGTTGGTGGATCACGACAGCAAATATACTTCAACTTTCCCCACAAAAAGAAACCTGTGGACGTCAGATCTGGTGAACATGCAGGTCATGGTATGGTACTTAGACGACCAATCCACCTGTCCTGAAATTGCTATTTAATACCGCTTCAACCACATGCGAGCTATGTGCTAGACATCCATCATGTTGGAAGTACATTGCCATTCTGTCATGCAGTGAAAAATCTTCTAGTAACATTGGTAGAACATAACGTAGGAAATCAGCACACATTGCACCATTTAGATTGCCATCGATAAAATGGGGGGCCAATGCCACTTGTCACAGCCATTGTGGATTTTCCATTGCCCAATAGTGCATATTATGCCGGTTTACGTTACCACAGTTGGTGAATGACGCTTCATCGCTAAATAGAACACATGCAAAAAATTTGTCATCGGCCCGTAATTTCTCTTGTGCCCAGTGGCAGAACTGTACACGATATTCAAAGTTGTCGCCATGCAATTCCTGGTGCCTAGAAATATGGTATGGCTGCAATCGATGTTGATGTAGCATTCTCAACACCGACATTTTTGAGATTCCCGATTCTCACGCAGTTTGTCTGCTACTGATGTGCGGATTAGCAGCGACAGCAGCTAAAACACCTACTTGGGCATCATCATTTGTTGCAGATCATGGTTGACATTTCACATGTGACTGAACACTTCCTGTTTCCTTAAATAATGTAACTATCCAGCGAACGGTGCGGACACTTGGATGATGTCATCCAGGATACCGAGCAGCATACATAGCACATGCCTGTTGGGCATTTTGATCACAGTAGCCATACATCCACATGATATCGACCTTTTCTGCAATTGGTAAACGGTCCATTTTAACATGGGTAATGAATCACGAAGCAAATGCCGTCCGCACTGGCGGAAGGTTACGTGATACCACATACTTATGTTTGTGGCTATTACAGTGCCATCTGTCACAAAGCAAAAAAAGTAGTCCAACTAAAACATTCATATTTCTTTACGTACTACATGAATATGTAATAAAGAAATGGGGGTTCCTATTTAAAAAAACACAGTTGATATCCATTTGACCTATGACAGTGCCATCTAGCGGGCCAACGATAGCGACATTGATTTCTCCCTTCAAGCTAGACGAGTTTTGTTCTTTGTAGTTTTTTCATTTGGTGCTTATTTCATGAGGTATTTGGCCCAGTCACTATCAATGGACCACCCTGTATACATGTCATCAGGCATATGCAATGAGTATGATACTGTGTGACATTAGGGTTTTATAATGTTTTCTAGCTTGTATTGTAACACCTGTGTTTTCTTATGCTTAGAGATAGCAACTTCATTTTCTGTTTACATATGAAACCATAGCAAAGATGTTAACAAAATATAGTGTAGTCCTCTACATTGCCAAGTAAATAATCATAGAGATATTTTTGTAGCATATGACAAAAATATTCTTTTAAAGATCTTTGACCAACTTCTCAATATGTCTAATACTTACAGTCTTTATCCTCTCTTCAGTACTGCTGTGTACATATTTAGTATTTATATGTTTGCTTCTAAAGTCCTGTGTCATATATTTACGTTCATGGCATGCACTACACATTTTAAGTAAACACTAATATAATACGGTGGCTTAAACCATTTTAACCCAGTAAGTATTCATGTTAGTTTGCACTTCTTTGTAAAGATTAAAATTTCCTGTAAGCTACATATAATTATTTTTATCTTTGGATAGTATCCGTGAAGATGATACAAGACTGAAATCAGTAGATATTTGGGTTTAAAATAAAAACAGCTGTTGGTTCAAATATGCATTGTATGCATTTTACACACAATCCATTGGAAATTCAAATCGGCTGCTTCAGCCAATTGTCAACCATGGAAGTCGTTGTCAAGAGAACTGATTTTTGAAACTCTGAAATGGCCTGGAGCATTATCATTTTTAAGTTAATGGGGCTCTTGCCTTCAAAGATCTCTTCAAGGAGGAGGAGCAATACACCTTGTAGAAAGTAAATATCATCTTGCCTGTAATGTATCATGGGAGACTCATTTCACAAGGTTATTACCAATAATCACCACCCATATTTTGAAGTTCTGGTACTGATGGTTCATGACCAATGAGCAACAAAAACTGCACTCTACAGATGGGTAGGTAACACTGTTGCAATGTCTACTGAAAAGTTCTGTACAGCACAATGCATGATATGAAAACAATGACCACTAGCATGAAAACCAAGCTTTCCTCAATTTACATTAATTAGACCTTACTTCTTAATAGCATGCTTTATCCAGCCAGTTCCAGTTTGTACCAATCCAGTTACACATGATATCGGTCAGTGCACAATGGTGCAAGTTATCACCAAGTTCCAAAACGTAAAGTGTGAAAATACAATTTTTCAGGGGATCATATCGTGTGTTTTATTTTTATCACAGAGATAAGGTGTCAAGCATTTATGATAGCCTTTGGCATAGCAAATATCCATATATCTCTTGAAGGAATGGACATACTGTAACTATGTTACAGTGCAGGGTCGAAATTTGAACATTACTCACTTCCTTCAGCCCAGGCAAATTGAGCAAATCAGTTGGATTTTTTGCTTTAGGTGTGGGCTAGGATGGACATTAGGTAGCTTATAAAAGTACAATTTTTTCACGGGTGGTTCCTGAGAAAACAATGAAAAGCCACGATTTTTTGGTCATGAAAAGTACCAATTATGGGAATGGCATTCTGTAATTTCTATGCATGGCAGATTGTTGAAAGTTTCACCTTGTGTTCTTAATATGATATTCTCAGGGATCTTACTAACTTTTTCCAGTATCATTATCCATTACTGAGATCCAAAGGTTCAAAGTTACCATACATACCCACATAATATCCAGTCTGAGGCATAAATGTAGTTCTATCTCGCATAGTGAAAAAAGTGTTCTAGGGTCATCAGAAGGCTTTTGAAGTCACTGAAGTATGTTTATCAGCATTTTTTGTTCACCTGTAAAACGTTGACATGCTGTCTCTGTGTAAAGAGCACTTCATGCTCACACAAATATGAACAAAGTATCATTGCAACAACAAAAATGAACTAAAAGGGTCTCAACATGTTTAAAAATAACTTAAAATTACTGCCAGAAATTATGTAAAACGGAATGGGCTGAAAATTCAGTAATATTTTAATAACTTTTTACTGTTTTAAGATACATATAATAAGCCAGGTATTTTTGCTTGATTGCAATTGATGTGTGAAATATCTAGAAAAAAGTGAAGCAAACAATTTTCTGTTAACCTAATGTTATGCATACTTACATGTTGTTTATAAGTGTCAATGTACATAAATGTGTGAAAGTATATTAAAAAAACTGTCAAAAGTTTATTGAACTATGGAATTCATTTTATAGTGGCAGCACACCCAACAGTAGCAGCAAAAAGGACCCAGAAAAATGCTTTTAAAGAGGAACATATTCATAGAAAAGGTGAATATGTTCATTTTTAAAACATTCTGGCAGAGAAATGGGGAACCAGCTGCCTCAATCAACATTTCACCTTCCTCACCAAAAATTTTTACGTGCGATCATGTTAGCACTTTTTTGGGCTGGTAGAGAATAGCAGAGGGCCAGCGACAGTAGAAGAGAGAAGAGACACTACCAGAGAGAGACAGAGACAGAGAGAGAGAGAGACAGAGAGAGAGAGAGACAGAGAGAGACAGAGAGAGAGAGAGAGAGAGACAGAGAGAGAGAGAGAGAGAGAGAGAGACAGTGTGAGAGACAGTGTGTGTGTGTGTGTGTGTGTGTGTGTGTGTGTGTGAGAGAGAGAGAGAGAGACAGTGAGAGAGAGAGAGACAGAGAGAGAGAGAGAGAGAGAGAGAGAGAGAGAGAGACAGAGAGAGAGAGAGAGACAGACAGACAGACAGACAGAGAGAGAGAGAGAGAGAAAGAGAGAGAGAGAGAGAGAGAGAATGAAAATAAAAAATACAGATGAGTGGAGGCTACATATAGGCTTTGGGGGATCTGGACCCTCTCAGACCAGTGAGCTTTAACGCTTAGTTATAGGGGAGGGTGCATTTTGGACCAAAATTTTAATGACGTGTGTAAAGCGGGGAAAAAAGTTAGACCCCTATAATTCTTGAGCTGCTGAGATATGATGGAGATAGTGGCAGTGCAAAAGAAAGACAAAAGGAGAGAATAGAGAATGTAAGTGAAAGAGGTGACAATGGCTGTGTAAATATACTGTGAATTAATGGGAGAAAAAGGAAACAGTGGGAGAGACCAATGTAGCCAATGGCAGTGAAAGAGGTGCTGTGTATGAAGGATTTACTACAAAGATAGACTGAATGGAAGAATTTAGAATGTTCTGTGTTAAAAGAGCACAAACATGTTAGCAAGGCAAAAGTTGTGGTAAGGAATGAGGTTTGCAGTGGGTTCCCCACTTCCCTGTCAGTCTTTTAATGAGGAATATATTTGCCTTTTCAGTGCTCTGACAGGAGCTTTTCCCACTTGTTAATCTATGCCCAAACCACAGTGCTGTGTGTGTTAGGAGTAAGGAAAGCTGTTGCTGCAGTTATTGACTAATCAGATGTTAACCCTCCTACAGAAGTACCATGGAAGCCTGCTGCTTGACCTGGGAAAGGAAGAGGTGCTGCGCCAGATGCAGATGGGTGTGCTCCGGGAGATTGGCTACACATTGTTATTTCCAGTGCGCAGCCCACTACCAGAGGTTAAACGCATAACTGTCAACGATGTTACTGTCTGTCAGGGACCACCTGGTATGTGTTGCTCTATTGCACTGTAACCTAATTATTGGTAACCAGGCCTACCTTTCTTCTTTCCAAAAAAGCAGGATGTTCATCATAACATAAATGTACTCCTCTTCAAATTTTCTTTCTTTCTTCCTTCCTTCCTTTCTTCCTTTCTTTCATTTCCAAACCATTATAGAACATCACATTAATGTACAACAAGAGAGAGAGATTTTGGAGCTAAAAAGGGCATATGTTCAGGGGTAACATAATAAGGGGGTGAAGCAGCCAACACTGAAACAATTTTAGGTCAGAAATGCATATTTTTGTTTCTGTCCTGTATCTAACATTTACCCAGGGAGGACAGTCCATACCTGTAGCTCAAAGGTCTCTCTCATACTCATCCACAGCTGTCACCACCTACATCTTTTCTTGGTGAAACAGCTGGAAGTATGAGGGGGGAGGGAGGAAAAAGTATTCTCCATTGACCACAACACACATCTTCAAATGATCCTTCCATTGCTCAAAACAGTTTTTAAATTCACTTATCAAGATGACCGTTATTCCTTCCAGCAATTTTTGTTTTACCTCCTCTGCAGTGGCAAAATGCTTTCCTTCCATGCTCCTTTTGAGTCTGGGGAACAAACAGAAATCACAAGGTCTACATCCAGTTATTAGGGGAGTTGACAGTGTCATGCCGCTTTTGGTCAAAAACTGGTTTACGGAGAGGGCGGTGTGGGCCAGCACATTGTCATGGCGAAACAACCAGTCAGCTGTGCACCAAAGGTCTGCCCTTTGCTTCTGGATACTCTCCTTCAATCTTTTCAAAACCTCCAAGTAGAACTCCTGGTTGACAGTTTAACCCAGGGGAACAAGCTCTGTGTGCACAACACCTCTGCAATCGAAGAAACAAATGAGCATTGTCTTGATGTTTGGCTTGACTTGGTGAACTTTTTTGAGACAAGGAGAGCCACTTGTCTTCCACTGGCTTCATTGCTTCTTTGTTTCAGGGTCATATCCATAGCACCACAATTCATCACCAGTAGTCACCTTGGAAAAAATTCAGGGTCCTTTTTGAGCTGATTTTGAAGCTCAAAACATGCCTGAGGTCGATGTTCCCTTTGTTCGTCGGTGAGAAGGTGAGGGACAAATTGGCTGTAACCCTTCTCGTGTGCAAATTTTGGATAAAATCCTCTTAATTGAACTCCATAATATTACAGAATCCAACAGAGGTGATCAATGGTTAAGTGACAGTCTTCACGAATGAGGGCATTGATTTTTGTCAATGTTTTCATCACGTCTTGATGTTGAGGGGCATCCTGAATGGGGTTGGTCTTCAATTGACATTTCTCCATTTTTTAAATGTGAAAACTACTTGTAGACTCTGCCTTTACTTAGGGCAGCATCCCCATAAGCATTCTTAGCATTACAGTAGTTTTCACAGCTGATTTCCCCAACAGGAAATAACATTTTGCAGCTGCATGTTGCTCTCTACAATCTGCCATCACATTTTCACTGAAATGGAAAAAGTTGTATTGCTAAAAAGCTCTCACGGGCGAACCAATGCACTCACAGTGACACAACTTTGCATGCTGACTCAGGAAGCGTGACCTTAATGGACACTTGGTCAAACAATGGGTTTCCCCAATCTCTCTCCCCACCACAGCTGAATTCCTGTAACTTTCGGGTCCCCACTCATACTGAAGAAAAATGTGGTGTATGGAGTTGATGTTCCAATAAGTTGTACGTGAATAACTGGTACAGTTTCACTACCAGCACATTTTCCTGCTCAAGTGCTTTATCTCAATGGAAAGTTTCCTCTCTTTTGCAGTCCAGGACTCTTCTCAAGCAATCTTTTCATCTAACTAGTCTAGAGTATTTGCTAGGGATTGTTTTGCCTTTTCTAAGATATTCAATAAAAATAAAAAAAACTAGCCACAGCATTTGCAACAAAGCATTGAATTTCAATACAGGGCCATTAAGTTGTTTTGATTGTTGCTTGAAATATGGCACAAAGCTCTGGACATGTTAAAAAATAATAAGGCAAAGTGTGAGTGTATTTCTTAGCATTTCAAAATGAATCACTGAACTACTTAGGAACATTCACTAAATTTGGATGACTTAGTGACAGGTTGTTCAAAACAGAATTTCATGACTGCTTTGTATTCTAGTTAAGCCATCTAAATGAAACATTTTCCAAAAAGTCGCAGAGTTTAACTCTTCCACAAATAATGTAGACATTTATCTTAATTTGTTGTGCAATATGTACCAGCATAACAAAAAAAAAAATTCCCCAATATCAATGTCACAAAATTTACCTGTGCAATAATTTGAACGTATACACTGTTTCCATAAGACTACATCAATACTTTTTGTATAAATGTAACAATTCCTAAATTGGTTTATTCACCATCATCCCTTTTGCTTCTTACTAAGCAGTGGTTGACAGACCAAGAATAACAATAATACTTTTTTAAATGGATATGATGCCATTAAACAACACAGTGCCATATTTGGAGTCTCTGCAGGACTCAGACTATCAGAATGATGCACTGTTAGGGATTTGAAAAGTTAAACAATATACAGCACATTGTGTCAAAATGGTAGTTTTGGATAAAACATAATGAAATATGGCATTTTACCTGTTCTTGAGTAAATACACAATGAGTCAGAATGGAATAGAGTAGCCACATTGCTTTTATGCTTTGCTTCATATGATAATTACAGTTTCTTATTTGTCACATTATGTTGAATTTAGTTAATATCTGTTGTCAACATAGAAAAGTTGACCTTCATAGGAAAGATAAAACACAGTCAATTTATGTGTGAGACAAAATTGTTAAAACACTAAGAGAACTTATTAGTTTAGAGTTGTGGCCCAAAAATGAGCTGTTGTAATAAAAAAGAAGCCTCTTTGGTCAATGCTTGTAATCACCTGAAAGCTAGCTTCAATCACCATTCATGAATTGGTGTACAAGTAATCAAGTTCATATCAAACATCATTTTTACAGTGAGATTAGATGTCAGCATAATAAAAATAGAAAAAGTAATATAAACATTATTCATTACAAATCATTTGACATGGACATAAGTGTAGCACACAGTGTACTTTTTTTACTAGTACCTGATAATACAAAAGTAACATTACATTGCTTGCTCAGATCTCATTAGTCACAGCATGTGCTATACCGTGTTGTGGCTATGACATCAGTTGTATGTGGATGTGTTTAGTTCACATTATATTACATGTACTTCAACATTTATCTGCATGTTGAAGCCTGAAAGGTCAAAGGAGATTAGTGTTATGCATGACAGGTGTTGGGTGTAACATTTGTGAGGGAGCAACATCTGTTCACATTGCTTGCTGTATTACAAAAGTAAGAGAATTTTCTTCATTCTTCTTGGATCAGTTTTAATTGTCAGAGAGAGAGAGGGAGAGACAGATGATTACTTCTTTTAGTTAGTTCAGAAGTCGGTACAATGACAAATATAAACTTAATGTCTGAATCAGCTGATGACTGTACTTTTGGCACTTATTAAATTAATTGCTTCACAAAACAGACATTATGTATGTGTGAAATATTTAGAAGGGAAAACCAAAACTTTAGCAGATGTTGGAAAACACTGGTCAGCCATTAACTCTCACTTAGGCATCATCAGTTATTTGAGAAATGAAATGAATATTTAACAGTTATACACAATATGGTAGACATAAATACTGAATAAGTATGTACACTGAGTAACTGAATCAATTGTTGGAAAAAGCACCAGTTGCTACAGAGCTGAGGGAATTGTCTTTACCTAAAGCTTGTACAGGCAGAACAAAGAGGGAAATGGAACTGGCAGCTGGTGAAAGTAATACCTCATGAAGATTCAGATGTGATAGCCAAAACTTAGAATGCAGTCTGGAGCTGGATGCAGGAGAGTAAGTGTGTTGTGATTCAGAAACCATTCTGGTATAATACCTAGGACTGCGTCTAGGTATGTCAGAACAGGGGAACACCAAGGGCTGGTTTCTTGTACTGTATCAATATGAAATTACACCAACAAAATTTATGTTTTGAGCCCTACGAGAGACTAGTGAGAAATCTGAGCTAAGTGAGTGAAATGAATGACATGAGAGTGAATCAAATAAGATTCATACTTTTTATTCCTCAGTCCTGAAGGAGAAACGTAAGCAGGTGACAACACAACTGCTGAATAGGAGATGACACCTTTGTTTCTTTCTACAGGGTTTGCAGACATGAATCATGTTGGTGAAGCTGGGAGACACAAAAAGTAAACTGAGCAACCCTGGAGGTGTATTCATTAAGGGCCCTTGCACCACATCTTTTAAACAGAAATCCAACAGCACATCTCTCTGTGCAACAGTAGTTTTGGTGGGTTGTGGCATGCTCAAGTAGAGCAAGGTTTTTAAAATGATGTCTCCGCTGTTATAATTAATCTCTTAAATGTGTGAAATTAAGATAACTGTACAGAAAAACCAGAACTTGTGCTCCATCTTCTCAGGAGCCTACTGATACTGCTCATTGAATTTTAATCCTTACAATTGCCACAAGATTAGGTGATCAGTTGATATGAATTATTAATTAAACACTTAATCAAAATTATGAAAAAAATGATCTCTTTCACTGTCATTCCTCAATCACTCCTTACAATTGTTAATTTTCATTCATGCATTGTCCTCGAGATTTATCAGAGAAGTGCAGTTTCACACACTTTTGCTGGCTAGAACTGTTAGTGCAACATTACTGTTTCTATATAATTCATTGGTAGTTGTATTCAGAGTGAATTTAGAATCCCTAACTCCCAAAAATTAGTGTTAGGGTACATCATAATAATCTTTTAAGGTATTACTGTAATTTTTAACTTTGGTTCATAGTTAACTGGACATAAACAAGAAGTATATCAACACACAAATATTCTCTCTTGCGATTTAAATGTTGGCACTCACAATCTTAGCCAAGGAATAGGAATATCAATCTACAGCACATTAAATATTGAAGGCCACAATATTTTGATAGTGACATTGTTATTGGTTGCCATATGACAGTTTATTGGTCAAGTGATCCTCCCACAGAAGTTCTCAACCATGTTTCCTTGACTTAAGTTTGCTATTGTTGCTGCTAGGCCACAATTTAATTTTCAGAGAATCTGTGTAAAGGGAGTGTTTGTCCTTGGCATTATTCCTTGTCTGAGAAAGGAATGAAAAGTGGAATTCCAACTCAGTTGGCATTGAGATGATTAGACATAAATGGAATTATTAAGACTGAACAATTGCCAGCTGATCATGTGAAATTACAGGCTGTCTAGCAGGCAGAACAGAAAAACTTACTGAGGATCAGGGAAGAATTAGAATTATACCAGAACAATATGAATGGCGTGTGCAGCATCCCGTGAAAGCAAAATAAATAGCATAGATATATAATACACACATCAAAAAAGTTTTGCATCACCCCAGTTCCCAGAACTCCTGAAGACAGACATTCACTGTGGATATTATATCACAGACACAGTGCCGTTGACTGTTCAGAGATGTCACTAAATGCACCCAAAGATGTAAACAACCATGCATGAGCAGCACCTATTAGACGGAGGGGGTTCGACAGCCGATCAATTCCAGTCATTCCACCAGGAAGGAGGTATACCACTCAGGTTGTCTATAGTTAAACCATGCCTAGATGGTCAATACCACAGTTTGATCATGTCTGCATTGTTACTTTGTGCCAGGAAAAGCTCTCAACAAGGGAAATGTACAGGCATCTCAGAGTGAACCAAAGCGATGTTGTTCAAACATGGAGGAGATACAGAGAGACAGGAAATGTCAATGACATGCCTCGCTCAGGCCACCCAAGGGCTGCTACTGCAGTGCATGAGCACTAGCTAAGGATTATGGCTCGGAGGAACCCTGACAGCAACGCCACCATGTTGAATAATGCTTTTCGTGTAGCCACAAGACATTGTGTTAAGACTCTAAACTGTGCGCAATAGGCTGCATGATGCACAACTTCACTCCCAACATCCATGATGAGGTCCATCTTTGCAACTACAACACCATGCAATGCGGTACAGATGAGCCCAGCAACATGCCGAATGGACCACTCGGGATTCTCTTCACCGATGAGTGTCGCATATGCCTTCAACCAGACAATCGTTCAAGATGTGTTTGGAGGCAACCCAGTCAGGCTGAACACCTTAGACACCCTGCCCAGTGAGTGCAGCATGGTGGAGATTCTCTGCTATTTTGGGGTGGCATTATGTGGGGCCGACGTATGCTGCTGATGGTCGTGGAAGGCATCGGAACAGCTGTACGATACATGAATGCCATCCTCTGACTGATAGTGCAGCCATATCAGCAGGATAGTAGTGAGGCATTTGTCTTTGTGGATTACAATTCACACACCCATCATGGGCATCTTGTGAATTACTTCCTTCAGGATAATGACATCGCTCAACTGGAATGGCCAGCATGTTCTCCAGACACAAACCCTATCAAACATTCCTGGGGTAGATTGAAAAGGGCTGTTTATAGATTATGTGACCCACCAATCACTCTGAGGGGTCTATGCCAAATCACCATTGAGGAGTGTGACAATCTGGACCAACAGTGCCTTGACGAACTTGTGGGTAGTATGCCACAATCAATACAGGTGTGCATCAATGCAAGAGGACATGCTACTGGGTATTAGAGGTACTGGTGTGTACAGCAGTCTAGACCACCACCTCTGAAGGTCTTGCTGTATGGTGGTGCAAAATGAAAAGTGTGGTTTTCATGAGCAACAAAAAGGGCGGAAATGATGTTTATGTTGATCTCTAGTCCAATTTTCTGTACAGGTTCCAGAACTCTCAGAACTGAGGCGATGCATAACTTTTTTTGATGTGTGTATTAATAAGAATAAATAATGGTATTTGAGTGAATGAATAAAAATGACAGTAGCAATGAAAACTTGCACCTGTAACTGTTTATTCATGGGCTCTTTGATTAGCAACAATCCAGTGATAATTAAAATATTTGTGCACTAATTACTTCATCCCTTGCAGTTGCTTAATGTCATGTCTGTGCGGGATACCACTTCACAGATGCTTCTTTCATCATCAAGACTTAAATATATAAAAATAGTTTGTAACAATGATTGAACTGAGGTATTCTTCTATGAATGCTTGATACAGTTAAATTTTACCTTGTTTAATCAATCTTATAAAGGATCATAGTGATACATGAATGACTCATTCCTGAGTCAATATCTCAGCACAATATCTTTATGTTTGTAATTTGAAATGTGTTGTTATGGGAGCAGTTGAATTTTGCATCCATCTTGTATGAAAACTCAGACCAGAAGATGAATACTGAATGTGAAAAACTCTTGTGACATAGACCAATTCGAGACATTGGACTTGCATCAGCAATATAATACACTGACAGAAGAAAAATCGCAGCACCAAGGAGGAGTTGTGTGACATAAACAAAACTTGGTAGGCGCGTTTATACATCTGAAAGTAGACGTTTATTCCAGTTTTACACCAGTCGCATGAAGTGGCACTATCAGTTTCACCATGAGGATGCAAATTGTGTTTCCTTTAAATACACACTGTTGTGATCATGAGTCTTAATTACCTTTAAGATTGGACTTGGTTAGTTGATGTAGTGAAGAATGCTTTTAAGGTGACAAAGATACCATTAACAACCTCTCATTGAGTTTGAAAGATGTCATTTAATAGGGCTACAAGAAGATAGATGTTTCTTTTGTGATACTACAGAAAGAACTGGCAGGAATGTAGCTATTGTACATGATTGCTGGCATGGTCACAAGAATGTGCAATTTCAAGAAGACCAGGCTCTATACAACCATGTGACAGTATCAAGAGGGTAATCTATATCGTTTAGCATATAGCACTGGTGCATTGTACTGAATCTGCAGAAGCGGTCTGAACAGTAGGTGGTGCCACAGTGACACAACAAACTATTACACATCAGTTACTTCAAGGACAGCTCTGAGTGTGAAGTCCTATTGCATGCACTCCACTGACCCCAAACCACTGCTTTTTGCAAATTCAGTTGTGTCAAGTGAGAGCCCATTGAAGGGCAAGGTAGAGTTCTGTTCTTTCTTATGAAAACTAGTTCTGTCTTGGTGCCAGTGATGGCTATGTGTTGGTTAGCAGCAGACCAATTGAGTGCCTGGAACCAATCTGTCTGCAGGCTACACACATTGTACTTACAACTGGAGCTATGCTCTGGGTTGTGATTTTGTGTCGGAGGGAGCACTTTTGTGGTTATCTGACAAACCCTAACTGCAAGTTTACATATCAGTTTGATGATTCAACCTGTTGGGTTGCCATTCATGAACAGCATTCAATTTTGTGCTTTCCAGCAGGATAATGCTCCCCTACATATTGCTGTTGTAACCCAGCATGCTCTAAAAAATGTCACCATGTTGGCTTGGCCTGATCAGCAGATCTGTCTTCAGTGAAGCACATATGAGACACCATCTCCAGTATCACCCACAAACAGCTTTAACTGTCCCAGTTTTGACCAACCAAATGCTACAGATGTGGAACTCCATCCCACAGTGTGACATCCAGCACTTGTACAACACAATGCGTGCACATTCGAATGCTTGCATTCAACATTCTGGCAGTTACACCCTTATTAATGTACCAGCTTTTCACATTTGCAGTGGCTTATCTTGTGCATATATTAACCCGTGAAAAGTAAATGGGACAAAGCAGCAAATCCTTGATGATTCAGTTACTCTAAATTAATTATTTTTTGGTGTTGCAATTTTTTTTCCATCAGTGTATCTGCAGTAGTTGCTTCTAATAGCCAGCTAGTAATTTACTGAGCAAAAATTATATATATTCACATTAAAAATGGAAACTGATATTTCACAGTGTTATCATGATAGCAAAATTTCAGTCCATTGACATGTCCAAGAGCTGGGCTTGTGTCACCATCAACACCAGGATGTGCAATGGCTTTTATCATCAACATGATGCCAGAATTTTGTGGAAAGTTTATTGCTAGTGACAAAATGATTTTACATATTCATTTAATTATTGAAGTGGAACAGTCCTTGGAATTAGGTTTGAGAGGATTCACCTTGTAGTACTCAGTATGTACTTTCCCACATCAGCTGATTCCATGTAAGGCCACTGGCAGTGAATGGAAGCTGTCCATTTGAAAACAACACTGTCAATTGTCAGTAGTTGTCTGTTGTGCTGATGTCTCCTCCATCAGCATATGAATTGGGTTTGTCAGTAGGCCTTAACTGCATGCATGTATGCACGCAGCGTGGTAAGAAACAGTGTTGCACAATGAACTGGACTATGACTATTAGTATCACTCACCTATCACTGTTCATGACCTCACACACCACCAACCTCATCCTGAAATACTGGCTGTCAGATGTGGGATCGTGTGTGTCCCTTTACCCCTCAGTATTCCTGAGAAGGGAAGAAATCTCAGTCATGCATGGACTGTAGCAATGATCAATAATATTTGCGAAGTTTGTATGTTGTGTCTGAATATGTAACTAGTCCATTGCAATGTAAACAACATTCTATTATTAAAGGATTTTTCTTTGGCAGAGTGATGCAGCAAACCCAAGCACTGAAAGTAAGGCTACTGCAGATACCAGCTTAGCTTAACTTGATGTGTGTGTAAATGGCAATGATAATTTTTTATTAATTTTTGGGTGAATTTGGTAACCAGTCACGATAGGCACACAACAAGATTTGGATTTACAGACTGTTACAGATAATTTTTTTTTTTTTATTTAAAAAAAAAAAAGATTACCTGAGGGTCTCATCAGATTTAGGATCCTGGAGTACCTCTCACAAAGTAAATGGGGCAAAACTGCAAATCCTTGATAATTCATTCAAGTCAAGCATGACTTAAGATGTAGTCATGCAACTGCCTACAATGAATTTAAAAAGTCACTTGCACAATAGTGTAAGAGAAAAAGCACATTAAGATTTTACAGGGGCAACTCCATGGCATTCACATTTTTCATGGAAAATCCATAGAGTACTTTGTAGGTCACATTAGGATATAGTGCCAATTAAGCAAAGAGGAAAGTTGTCTCCTAGCCAAGCTCTACAATTATAGGATTAGATAGCAACCAAGTGCAAAATTATGGAGAAGTTGTGATTGTCTTTGTGGTAGGCCAAGGTGTTGCTGGTAGCTAACAACACTCTGATCAATGTAGCTGAAAGAGAAATGATATTTGTCATAATAATCACCTCTGTGGGGGGGGGGGGCAGGGCAAGGGGGGGGGGGGGGGGGAACACAGAGACAGAGAGACAGAGACCCTAATATACTGACCGACCACCATGTCATCCTCTGCCTATAGGGGGAGGGACATGTGGTCAGCACACCGCTCTCCCGTCCGTTGTCAGTTTTCGTGACCAGAGCAACTTCTCAGTCAAGTAGTTCCTCAATTGGCCTCATAAGGGCTGAGTGCACCCCGCTTGCCAACAGTGCTTAGCAGACTGGAGGGTGACCCATCAAAGTGCTAGCAAAGCCTGACAGCCCTTAACTTCGGTGATGTGACTGGAACTGGTGTTACCACTGTGGCAAGGTCGTTGGCCTTAGACACTATCACTAATTTTGTATCTAATGTTGTTCATTGTATGTGCACTGCATCATCTGTCATCTTTATTTCACACAGACTAGACATTTTATGATCAGCAGTCAACAAATTCTTAAATTGCACCCTCTTTCTTTTCAACCCAAAGATAAATTAAACTACTTTTTCATAAAGTAATAGTCAGATCTGTTTTGGTCAGGAAGTTCATCCTAAGCACTGTTTACTCTTAAACTTGGTAGCACTAGGAAATTCTCTTCATATGACACCCTATCTATCAAACATTCTAGCACAACTTCCCTTTTGATAGCTTACTGAACTGACCCATAGCATTATTAATTTTCCACTTTTTACAGTAATTCCCACTAGTTTCTTATCATGTAATCTCTTAATTTGTCCACAGAACTTGTCAATTAATCCACAAACATTTCTTTCACTATCAACTAACACTGACACACACACACACACACACACACACACACACACACACACACACACACACACACACTCACACTCTCTCACACACACTCACACTCTCACACACACTCACACTCTCACACACACTCACACTCTCACACACACTCACACTCTCACACACACTCACACTCTCACACACACACACACACTCACACTCTCACACACACACACACACACACACACACACACACACACACACACACACACACACACACACACTCTCACACACACACACACACACACACACACACTCTCTTACACACACACACACACACTCTCTTACACACACACACACTCTCTTACACACACACACTCTCTTACACACACACACACTCTCACACACACACACACTCTCACACACTCTCACACACACACACACACACACACACACACACACACTCTCACACTCACACTCTCACACTCTCACTCTCTCACACTCACACTCTTACTCTCTCACACTCACACTCTCACTCTCTCACACTCTCACTCTCTCTCTCTCACACTCACACTCTCACTCTCACTCTCACTCTCTCTCTCTCACACTCACACTCTCACTCACACTCTCTCACACACACACACACACACACACACACACACACACACACACACACACTCTCACACACACTCTCTCACACACACACACACACACACTCACACACAGTACATGTGCACATTACACAAGTTTGTATATGAGTGAATTATAAGATGGGTGAAGGCACGCTATCTTTCTGAAGAATTCATGTATTCACTAACATTGTAAAAACTATTACTAATTAACATTCTTTTTAGTTCACTTTTAAAACTGCTCGGCTTCTGAATCCTTTTAATTTTTAAGGGAAGAGCACTATAGAGAATTTTCGGGTGGTATAATGCACTCTTGTTGTACTGGGCTTTCTTATGCACTTCTGTGTGAAAGTCATTACTCTGTCTTGTTGTATAGTCATGGAACTCACTGTTTAAAGAAGAAAACTGGGGGTGAGACTTCAGAAAGCATAAACTTTCATAGATGTAAATGAATGGAAGAGTCATAATTTTATATTCCTTGAAAAATTCCCTACATGGATGTCTAGGTGCAGCTCCTTTTATGATCCTTACCACTCATTTTTGAATAATAAAAGAGCGTTTTGCCTGACTTGAATTGCCCCACAATATGACACCATATCGCAAAAGACTATGCATAAATGCATAATATGTACACAATACTGTTTGATCGCTGCAGCAATTTTCGAGCATTCTAAATACATAGCAACATTTACTTAATTTTTTATTGAGCACATCTGTATGCTTGTCCCACTTTAGATGCTCATCTAACCAAATTCCTAAGAATTTTGTATTTGGCGTTTGTAGTATATTCTGGTGGCCTAGCTTCACAATTATATTGGGCTTCACATTATTTGACCCATGTCTGTAATTCATCCATAATGTTTTTTTTCATTCACAAATAAACTGTTGTCCCTGAACCATTTACTTGCTTCAACTGTTGTTATTTCAATTTTCCTGTTAAGGTCAGTCTCATTCTGAGCTTTAATAAAGAGACTTGTATCATCAGCAAAAAGTACACAATCAGCTTGTGTTAAATAGTTTGGCAAGTCATTTATAAAGATCAAGAACAACAGGGGTCCCAACACCAAACCTTGGGGCACCCCATAACTAACTTCCTTATAACCAGAAAAGTATGACTTTACATCATGAACTATTTCTACTTTCTGGTATCTGCCAGATAAGTATGACTTAAACCATGCATGAGCAGTACCACAGACTCCATAGCAACTAAGTTTTTCGAGCAGTAGTTTATGATCAATAACGTCAAAGGCCTTTGATAAATCTAAAAAGACCCCACAATTTACTTCATCATTATCAATGGAATTTAGGACAAGTTTTAGAAAGTTGTATATAGCTGATTCAGTTGATCTATTTTTTTCAAAAGCCATTTTGTTCATTGACCAATATTCCACTTTTTTTAGGAAAGTAGAGTCTTCCATACATTACTCTTTCTATAATTTTTGAAAAATGAGATAACATTGATAAAGGTCTGTTGTTTTTTTATGTCATAGCGATCCCCATTTTTGTGTAATGGTTTTATAATTGATTGTTTCAGCTTTCTAGGGAAAGTGCCAGTACTGAAAGATGCATTAATTATATCTACAAGTAGAGGAGTAATATATCTGCTGTGTTTAATAATTTTGTCTGGCATTTCATCAGCACCACAGGATAATTTCTTTTTTAGTTTGCTGATAGCATTCTCTACCTCGTGTACTGTTACAGGATACAAAAACATAGGTTTGGGATTCAATGTGATGTTATGACTGATGTCTGTACTACTTTGGGTTCGTGTGAGGTTTTGAACTACACTTGTATAATGACAGTTGTATATATTGGCAATGTATATGGATCATTTATAGTTTTGTCCTCAGTTTTAATAACAATGTTGTTGCTTCTTCCTAAGTTACTATTGATCACTTTCCAAACTGATTTCATTTTTATGTTGCCATTATTTCTACTGATATATGCATCATTGTTCAACTTTTTTGCCGCAGTAATTACTTTCTTGTATAATTTCCTATAACACTTAACACATTGTTTCAAAGAGGGATTTTGCCCTGCTGATTTACTTAACATTCTGATTTTCTTATGCCCTGTGTTATCCATGTGTTAATTTTGCCTTTTACTTTCATTTTCTTATGGGGGAAAAGCAATTTCAAAGTTATGTTTGTAATCAGCTAGAAATACTCAAACTCCATGTCTATACTATCATGTTTATCTAGATCCCAACCTGTATTTTTTATCAAGGAATTAAAAATCCTAATGTTGTCCTCATTAATACATCTCCTGTGGATGTGTTTCTCACTTGGCCTAGAGTTTTTACAGAGTACATTATTTATACTAAGTTTTAGTGCTTTGTGGTCCGAGAATCCAGTGTCAATCACTTCTACAACATTGTCTAGTTTATGTAAGTCAAGAAATATTTGCTCTATTATTGTTTCAGAGTTCTTTCCATGTCTAGTGTATTTAAAGATAGTTGGTGCTAAATTATGCGAACAAAAGACATTGGTCAGTTTTGTAACATTTAAACAGTTGATTACTATCAGTCCCTCCTTGTTGTGGAACATCACATATTTCCATACCCTGCCCCTCTCTGTTCATAAAATTTCCATTATTCACTCACTCGAACTACATTCTCCTGAAATAGATATTCTGTCATTATTCTGGTTTTGGTGGCCACTCTATTTACAGTCCTTTAACTCATACTGTATTTCCTTCCTTCACATGTGAATTGTTATCCCCACCATTATTATTGTCATTTTTCTCTGTTGCCAATTGTGGCCTATAACACAATGCATGATCCAATTTTTCCATGGAATCCAAGAATGATTCAGGTGCATCAATTGGGTAGTTTGTGCAGATCACTATGACAGAAAAAAATGCATTATTTGATTGCCACTTTTGCAGGCAGACCCACTCAGAACTTCATTCACAATGTAATCTACTTGGTCTCACTCCATTCTTTATTAGAAACACACTTCTCAAAAACACCATAATTTAATAATTTTTTTATAGTTCTGATTTGCCCAAGTTCATGGAGAGCATTCTAATCTATGCTTCAGAAATTTAATTTTCACTTTGTCTTACATTCCCCAAACAAAATTCTCACTATACGAAGACAAAACATCAACAATGTGACATCTGTTGTCAAGTGAAGATGGTTGACACTGGGCCCTGCAAAACAGGCTCCACAAAAGGCTTAAAAACTTACTAGTTTCTCTCTCTCTCTCTCTCTCTCTCTCTCTCTCTCTCTCTCTCTCTCTCTCTCTCCACCCCAGTGTTTTGCATGCAGCATTGTGATGTCTTGTACATTGATCAATTGCAGCCTATCACTAAATACTTTTTTATCATCATCATAGCTTTCAAACCTATTATTTATGGGTCTTCGTACTGAATTTCAACAAATCCTGAGTCAGACTCCCCAGTTGTGAACTATGACTTCCTGTTATGGATTGTATCACACCCTCTGAAGTGTGATGTAAATATATGATTGGATTTTACTGACATTTTGACTTGTCTCATTTTGTCTAGTGGCCATTTGCATGTTGCTGCAAAGTAATTCCCTCTAAGACAATCAAAAGTTTATAGAATAGAATAATTTTATTGTTGTTAGGCCATTAAGGCAATAGACAGTCATACATATAATACAATGTAATTCCTGTTGCAATAGAACAATAGGTTTGTTATTACAGTGCAATATTACAATTGATGAATTCCTACGAAGTCATACTTATAACACAATATAATTCCTGTTGCAAAAGAGCAATAGATTTGTTATTAAATATAATATCACAATTGACAAGGTCATATATATAATACAATATAATTCATGTTGCAAAAGAATATCGTAGCAGACTTATTATGTGCGTTTTAATTAAAAGTGTGTAGCTGGAGTTGTATTTTGTAAATTAGCTAGATGCCTCAATGCATATATTGAAATTGTTGTTGGTTATTTACTAACATCAGTGTATTACTGGAACTAATTATTTCAGTTACTTTACTAGGGGCCAGTTTACAAAACAAACTGAAGGTCTCACTTGAAATTTATAAAATATTGTTCAAACTGTGTTGACTTCACAGTCCAGGATATACAGATTCCACCAAATGAGATGCCTGGATTCTAACTGCCTAATCAAAATCCTCTAATACAAGAGACACCATTCCCATTAGAACAGTAATGTCTTGACTCTTCTACATCACCAATAGAAGTCCTCAATTGAGGAAACACAGCCCTCTCTAAAAAAAAGTCATGTCTTGATTCTTGAAGTGTGCAATCTGATTGGCTATAAGAAAAGAAGCAATGTTCTCACTGTAGTGTGTTTTAACACGTTTCCATTGGCACTGGTGTCACCTTTAGATTTTCGTGAAATAGGAGGGCGATTGCCATTGCTGCCTTCCACACAGGCACACCTCCAAAGCATTCAGTCATGGGGATTCCATGCCCGGTGGCATGTGAAAGACTGGATCCTTAGCTGCCGTAAGAAACCTTGAGCCACTTGCAGTGCCTTTTAGCAGTGCTGACAATACACAAAGCATGCAGCACGGTGTCCCTTCACCCTGCCCACTTGTGGCACAAAACTCCCATTGACACTTTTCCTATTAAATCTCAACTATGCTGAGTCAACAAGTTCTGATGTGCATAAAATGTGGTTATAAAGCATTGATCAGCTAATTCTAAATAAAGCTAGCATTTTTGAAACAAAATGAAACAGATACGCATATTGAAGGAACTCAAATGTCTTTTAGCATCTCTGTGCTGTAACTGAACACAGTTGTGTGATAAAAAATATTGTTTGACTGAGCCAGTCCCCTAATGAAAGGCAAAGATCTGCAGCAGCACTCAATGTTGCACTAGCTCAGTGCCTCGATATGAGGTGTCAGTTGTGCCAGTTGGGATAAAGGATCACATACGTCCTGGCTGAGTGATGAGTCCAAGTGTCACATCCACCAGTGTATTCTCTATGTGGAACTTGGCTAGCAGTGCCTCATCTGGTTATTCAGATACTGTTGTCTCCTTTCAAGGGAAGAATTAGTGCTTTGTAGTGCCACTCTAGCCAATGGACACACAGATGTTGTTTGATAATTGACACAGTGCACCTTGGAAGGGGCTGGCCATGATAGCCATAGTGTAAAGTTGGTGAAAAGGGTCTGTTAATAGAGATGTTAATTGTGCACTATCAGGTAAGTTAGACAGAGATGCCAGGCACTGCTTCTATTAGTTGCAGATTGTGGACGCTTCCCTACACCTGACTGACTGATTTTTAAACCACAAAACAAGCAACACTTCATTGCATGAAATGGCAAACATTATGTTAACAATTTTGGCCTGCATTAGGACAGGTGGCTCACTTATTTATTTGCTGTTGTGGTGCATGACTTTGCCTCAAGTTTCATATATTCAGTGGGCACAAGGTGCCAGCAAGCTTTGGAATTTAGTCAATGGTAGAATAGGTTTTAAATTGTTCATTTTCTGGCATACTTATTCTAGTAGTGGTAATTTTCCTGTAACAGCCACTCAGGGTTGTGTTTTTAAGTGAGTTTTACTGAAGCGTTCTAGTTTAGCTGTAAATCATGGTTTGTTTAGATCAGCTGATTTAGAGTTGAGAAAGAGAGCTTATTGTTCCTTAATTTGTTTAACCTCAATGTTTTATGATCTGTTTTAAAGAAAGCTTTCTTAGGATTTTCATGTTTAAATAATTGTAATTTTCTGTTAAAAGCCACAACACTTTTTCCTGTACTGCTTTTAGTAAGGATTGTATGGCTCATTTGCTGATTGCTAAGTTTTATTAACTGTAGTTTCTTAATACAGCAAGATTGGTAGAGAAAGTTTTGATTTTAAAGCAGTTTTCTCAGTTTTGAATTGCAGCGTTATTGACCACTCCATATGTTATAGTTCTGTATTGATTTTATGTATGTGTGTGTATTAGATTTATTCTCAGCCTTGTATTTGTTAATGTACATGGTGACCTAAAAGTCTGTTAACATTTGATACTTCAATACTTCACAGAGTAATGTAGGTAGAGAGGTAAAAATTGATACACATGCTTGAAATGACATGGGATTTCATCGAAACCAAAACATTGCACAAAATGACCAGCGGATGGCACCTCATTTGATACAAAAGCAATAATTAGCATAACAATTGATTTTTAGTGAAGCTAATGCTCTTTATAACAAATTCTCATCACATCAGCCGTCATTCATCTGCAGTACCTGTAGTCATGGGACAATGTTGTGAACAGCACTGTACAGTATATCAGTAGGTATGGTAAGAAATTGCTATCGGATGTTGTCTTCCAGTGTCTCTAGTGAGGACAGATGATCATGTTAACTTGTGACTTCAGTTAAACCCGCAATCAATAATCACATGGATTGAGATGTGGGAACCTGTGAAGTCAAGCATGATGGAAGTGGTGACTCAGCATGCGATCTTCACCAAACAATGTGCACAAGAGATTTTTCAAGCATGTAGCAGTGTGAGGTAGAATGCCATCCTACATAAAAGTTGTACCTTGCAGCAAGTGTTTATTAGCCAGGCTCTCCTCTAAAGACTTGTAAAGGGGCATCTGAATGTCTGTGGAGGAATTGCAGCCCATTCTTCCTCAAAAGCTGAAATCACAGAAGGTAGTCATGTTGAATGCTGAGATCCGTAGTAGTGAAGTTGATGTTCTAGATCATCCCAAAGAGGTTCCTTCAATCTCTGGTCAGGCTCATCTATTTCAGTATATTATTGTTGATAAACCATTGCCTCAAAGATGCTGCTTTATCACAAGATACACACTCATGCTGATGCAGTCAGTTTTCATTTCCAAAGTGTTAATCTGCTTTACAGTGTACACAGTGCAGTAAAATGTGTTCATATCCTTCTACAGTTAGCATTTTATTAAGCTCAATAAAGAAAACATGCTCTAACCATCAAAACATCCCCACACCATCAACACCACCACATTCTCCTCCTCCTCCATACTTCAGAATCGGAGGTAGCATTCACCACTCCAAATCACCTGTTTCCAGTCTTCCCCTGTCCAGTGGCATCACTCTTTATCCCACCTCGAGCATCACTTCACATTCACTACAGTAATATGTGGTATATGAGGAGCTGCTCAACCAGTGCACCCCATTGAATGTAGCTCCATACTCACATTGTGCTAATTGAATTGCCGGTAGCACTTTGTACCCAACAAACAACTCCTACTGCTGATTTCACTTGATTCCTTACAACCAGCCCCTGCAATGCCAAGGTTCCTTGTCCATCAGTACATGATGTCTGCCTAATCCTGGTTTAGCTATGATTGTGGTTATTTCTTCACATTTCCACTTCACAACACCAACAGCAGATTTGAGGAACTTTAGAATGGTTGAAATATCCCCATCACTGAGGTGACATCCAATGACTAGTCCACATTCAAAGTCACTGAGATCTCACAACAGAGCTATCCTCTGATCACTGATTTTCTACTGGCAACATACTATTAAGCTCACCTCCTCATTATACCAGTGAGTGCACCACAAAATTCCATTCACTCAAACCGTTAAACATGTTTGCATTGTGTATCAATTCCCACTGACAGTCAAAAAGTCTTGCATAATGTGTTTTCACACAAGATGCCAAAGTTTCTTGGGAAAATACTTTTACATTAACATACTCTTGCTGTACTCACTCTTTTTGAGGTAAGTTGGTGCACCCCCCAAATGAAATAGTAGCACTTTAACTTTATTCATAACTGTTTAATTTATTGATTTGAAGAATATAATAATGTTTGCACACTCTTTGAAATATGTTGAATAATATTATATGAATATTGTCAACATATGTTGCTGATAAAATTTTCTGTATTTTTTAAAACCTGGCCATCACTCTAAATGCTCTTTCTGCCCCCCCCCCCCCCCACCCCCCACACACACACACACACACATATGGAGGAGCAAGTGCACCTTTGTGTGCTTTAGCATACAATATCCATATGAGATGTGAAAGGGCAAGAGTGTCTTAATAAAACCTTTCTTTGATGTATTGGTTTTTTGAGTTGACACAAATTCATGGATAATGCAAGAGGGGTGTACTTTTTTGTTAACAAACTACTAATGTACATTTTATAAGAATCTTTGTTTAACTTATAGTGATTCAACCTGAGAAGGTAAGTTAACAATATTTCCTAAAGCATTTATTTACAAATATGTCAACAGTTGCAGTACTTATATTTCGCAACTAATTTCAAACCTTATAGGTTCATTTTCAAGCCTGGCCTACTGAGGCTGCACTGAAAGTGTCTGATTTTGACAATGAACACCAGAGTGGCAACACATGCTTTATGAAATTTGTTTGTAGAGTGAATGTTGCAGTCCATACATGCCTCTTAGCAAGTCAAATTAAACTGCAGGGGGAAGTGTTTTGCCAGAAGCACTACAAGCCATCAACACTGTCATATTTTCTCATACTGGTCAATTTACTATCCCTGTAGATGGTTTGCCAATTTTTTTTCCTAGTTTTGTTTTTAAACAATGTAACAAAGCTAGATTCATTTGTATTGAATACCTGGTCTGGTTTATCAAGAAGTTCTATATTGGTAAGAGTAAATACAAAAAGGGTGAAATAATCATGAATTATGAAGGGTCCAAACCCTTCTTCTGAGCCACCTCTACACTTCGAGGCTTCTTAATAGAGACTGTGGCACTTTCTGAAATTTATAAACCAATCTTTTCCTGAGCAGCCATGCCGAAATTGGGTTTTTATTTCACTTGCCATAACTCTTTCCCACAAGTCTGGCACCTGCTGGCCAATGCTGTGGCCGTGGCGACATCAAAAGGCCTGGAGCAGAAGTGCCCGGAACCCTCCGCCTCACATCGCCTTGGTGCTTCGAGACATTATGACGCCACGGCTATATGAAGCCCACCCTGCTGTTGCAGCCATTCAGTGTGGATAGTTTCGTTCAGTGCATGCTGCAGACATGATTAGTGTTCTGACTTTAGTGTCTAGTGGACTATTTTATATGACTATATTTTATTCATTTACTTTAGTCTCTTAGCGTAGTGTGAATTAAGTTTGCAATGGATAAATTTGGTACCAAAAAGGCGAGCTGGGAAGTTGATGATACTGCAAGTTAACATCCAACAATTATTGTGTCATCAATTGCTGTCATCTTCAGGTGAGAGCCATTCGCAGCTGAAACCTGGACAATCCGGTAAGGGAAGATCATTTCAGAAGTCTTGGTTGATCAAATATACATGGCTAGAATATGAAGCATCTACCAAAAAAGTTTTTTGCAAAACCTGTGAAGAGGCAGATGCTAAAAATCTATTACAATTTTCTTAAAAAAAAGATGCATTATTTCCATAGGGTTTTCTAACTGTAAAAAGGCTTTGTGAAAGTTCCATCTTCATATAAATATGTTTATGCATAAAGAAGGTGTTCTGAAACTAAGTTCTATCACTAAACAAAGTGTGGCCTCTCAATTGAATGAGCTGTTAGATAGTGATATGAAGAAAGGCTGTTTAGCTCTTGAGACAATTTTTACTACCGTGCAATTTCTATGCCAACAAGGACTAGAAGATGTAATCGCAATTTTTTTTCAGTTGTTGGAACTCCAAAAGAATGACATACCTGAGTTTAAAGATTGGTTAGGGCATTCATGGTATAAGTGGACATCCCACTATATTCAAAACACGATCATCGACCTACTAGGAAAGTCTGTGTTGAGAAAGGTATTGGCTTCACCCAAGAAGACTCAACATTTTTCTATTATGGTTGAGGAAACAAGTGATTCTTCGATTCACAAACAAGTGTCACTTTGTATTCATACTGTCAATGATTCCTTAATCATCAACGAAGATCTTATTGGCTTATACAAGACCCCCAACACTGAATCACAAACTCTGTTTAGTATTTTAAAAGACGTTTTTGCTCATCTTGATTTGTCAGTGGATAACTTAAGAGGACAGTGCTATGATGGTGCCTCGAATATGAGAGGTAAGTTCAAAGGACTAAAAAAAGTTAGTTTTGGATACACAACCAAAAGCATGTTATGTGCACTACGTTCCTCACAGTTTAGACTTGGCAGTTGTAGACAGTCTCTGCCATCTTACATCTATGAGGTATATTATGGCTTTAGCCAAGGACTTAATAAACACCGTAAGGGAGTCCAATAAAAGGTTGGGACTTTCCTGAAGCATACACTGTGAGAGCACAAACAACCAAGCCAGTCTACGACACATTTGCCCAACTCGGTGGACTATGCGAGCTTCTATGATCTTCAGAATATTGAAAAACTTTAGAAGTTCTTGAAAGTTATTTGAAATATTTTCTGAAGAGGACAAAACAGAGGTAGGTTACAAATGTGCAGGCTACCTTGAGTCAATGTTACAATTCAAGACTTACTTCTTTTTACGTCTTTATTGCCATGCAATGAACCCAGTAGAGGATGTCGATGAAAAAATTCAATGCCCTCATCTAAGTGTTGCTGATCAGGAAAAAATATATAAATGTAAATGCCTTATGCTAGGATCTCCCATCAGCTAGACTGTTCGTCTGGTGCAAGTCTTTAGAGTTGATGCCACTTTGGCGACTTTCATGTCAATGGGGATGAAATTATGATAATAAGGAAAATACAGCACCCAGTCCCTGGGTGGAGAAAATCTCCAACCCAGCTGGGAATCGAACCTGGGCCATTAGGCATGACATTCCGTCACGCTGACCACTCGGCCACCGGGGGCAGACGGGAAAAAATATATGAAGGCTTGATTTATATATTGGATGGAAGGCATTATAGTTCTGAACACTTCTGGGAATTGTGTTTAAAAGAAAAACCTTCACAAGTTGATGATCCTTCCCTTCCTCAGAATCGAAGTATACCAAACAAGTATGAAAACAACAATGCCAGCCCACCACACACTTTCAAAACCTCAAAGGAATACTACAAAGCTATTTACGTTGAAGTTTGTGAAACAGTACAATCTTACATTGCTGAGCGGTTTGCTTCAACTGGACTTGCACAGGTCATCATAGTTGAACAACAGGGCTTGCTTTTACTAAACAGAGGTGAAACAAACTTAGAAAAATCAATTGAGTTTTTCAATAATGACCTAGACATTGAGAGACTGCAGTTACACTTGAATATGTTAGCCAATATTGCTAATAAAAAACAACTGGTGTTAAAAACATATGTGATCTAAGAAAGTGTCTTACACAAGAGCCTGCAGTTGTATAAATGTTATGTGAAGTAATGAAGTGCATTATGCTTCTCCAAGTAGTTACAATCACGACAGCAACAGCAGAGTGGTCATTTAGGACACTTAGACATCTGAAGTCATATCTCCAATCAACAATGGGACAGAAGCGATTGAACAACTTGGCTGTTCTTCATACCCACCGAGATGTTTTGGATGAATTGGATATCCGATCAGTCATCAACGACTTTATATTCAATAATCCAGTCAGACGGTTGACATTTGCACCTTTCTAAAAACACTGTAGCCTCAATAATGGCATTTTGAGCAATATTAAAAATCTTTATAAAATAGAGAATTAAATACATACATAATGTTAAATTATTAATGGAAAATCTCATATAAGATGTGAAACAAATACTAACAAAGAGATAGAGGGGCTGGCCAGTACTTACCTCAGCTCAGCACAGCCGATAGATACACATAAAACAGAACTGAAAATTTACATTCCTAGCTTTCGGAACTTTGTTCCTTCATCAGGGAGGAGAGAGGGGAAAAAAGGGAAGAAGGGAAAGTGGATTCAGTTACTCACAACCCAGGTTATGAAGCAACAGGGAAAGGTAAACAGGGAGGGTAGCAAGGATGGAGGCATGGTTGTCAGAGGGAAGCCAAAGATATTCTACTGTAAGTACTGTGCCAGCTTCAAACCAAAGAGGATGCATACAGAAGTAAAGAGGTATATAGTATAAAGATAAACACAACTATGTAGGATGAAAAGATGCGTGAATGGCTAAAGAGGAAAGGGAAAGAGGAGAAGACTGAAGAGTGAATGGGAGTGAGGTTGTTTAACGTAGGTTCAGTCCAGGGGGATGGCGGGATGAAAGGATGTGTTGGAGTGCAAGTTCCCATCTCCGCAGTTCAGAGGGACTGGTGTTGGGTGGGAGAAGCCAAATGGCACATACGGTGTAGCAGGTTCCTAGGTCCCTAGAATTATGCTGGAGAGCATGCTCCGCTACTGGGTATTGGGCATCTCCTAGGCGGACAGTTCGTCTGTGTCCGTTCATGCGCTCAGCCAGTTTGGTTGTTGTCATGCCGATGTAAAAGGCTGTGCAGTGCAGGCATGTCAGTTGATAAACGACATGTGTAGTTTCACACGTAGCCCTGCCTTGAATTGTGTATGTTTTACCAGTAGCGGGGCTGGAGTAGGTGGTTGTGGGGGGATGCATGGGGCAGGTTTTGCAGCGGGGTCGGTTACAGGGGTAGGAACCGCTGGGTAGAGAAGGTAGTCTGGGAATATTGTAGGATTTAACAAGGATGTTACGGAGGTTAGGGGGGCGACGAAAGGCAACTCTGGGTGGTGTGGGGAGAATTTTGTCAAGGGATGATCTCATTTCAGGGGTTGACTTGAGAAAGTCATATCCCTGGCGGAGTAATTTGTTGATGTTTTCGAGGCCAGGATAATATTGGGTGACAAGGGGGATGCTTCTGTGTGGTCTGGGGGTAGGAACATTGTTATTGGACGGGGAGGAATGTATTGCTCGGGAAATCTGTTTGTGGACAAGGTCTGCAGGATAGTTGCGGGAGAGGAAAGCACTGGTCAGGTTATTGGTGTAGTTGTTGAGGGATTCGTCACTGGAGCAGATACGTTTGCCACGTATACCTAGGCTGTAGGGAAGGGAGCGTTTGATGTGGAAAAGCTATCAAAGTGAAGGTACTGTTGTTTGTTTGTGGGTTTGATATGGACAGAGGTGTGGATGTGAGCTTCAACAAGATGAAGGTCAACATCCAGGAAGGTGGCTTGGGTTTTGGAGAAGGACCAGGTGAAATTCAGATTCGAAAAGGAGTTGAGGTTATGGAGGAAATTAAGGAGTGTTTCTTCACCATGAGTCCAGACCACAAAGATGTCATCTATAAACCTATACCAGGCCAGGGGAGGCAGCTGTTGGGTCTTCAGGAAAGCCTCCTCCATGCGGCCCATGAAGAGGTTGGCATAGGAGGGAGCCATCCTGGTTCCCATGGCCGTTCCCCTGATTTGTTTGTAGGTCTGGCCTTCAAAAGTGAAGTAATTATGGGTGAGGATGAAGTTGGTAAGTGTGATAAGGAACGAGGTTTTTGGAAGATCTTCGGGTGGGCGTTGGGAGAGGTAGTGCTCAAGGGCAGAGAGACCATGGGTATGTGGGATGTTTGTGTAAAGGGATGTAGCATCTATGGTGACAAGAAAGGTTTCAGGTGGGAGAGGAGTGGGAATGGATTTGAGGCGTTCTAGGAAGTGGTTTGTGTCTTTGATGTAGGATGGGAGTCTGCGGGTGATAGGTTGTAGGTGTTGGTCTACCAGAGCTGAGATACGTTCGGTTGGGGATTTGAAGCCTGCTACAATGGGACGGCCAGGATGGTTCTCTTTGTGGATTTTGGGTAATAGGTAGAAGGTAGGGGTACGTGGCTCAGGTGGAGTGAGTAAGTCTATGGAAGCCGTTGTGAGGCCTTGTGAGGGACCTTGGATTTTTAGGATTTTTTGCAGTTCAGTCTGGATGGAGGGAATGGGATCCTGGGTAACAGCTCTGTAGGTTGAGGTGTCGGAGAGTTGACGCAGTCCTTCTGCCACATACTCCACACGGTCAAGTACGACGGTTGTGGAGCCTTTATCCGCCTGGAGGATGACAATAGAGTGATCTATTTTCAGCTCCTTAATGGCACGGGATTCAGCTGGGGTGATGTTGGGGGTTGTCGGGATGTTCTTCAAGAAGGACTGGGAGGCAACACTGGATGTGAGGAATTCCTGAAATGTCTGCAAGGGATGGTTTTGGGGGAGGGGAGGAGGATCCCTTTGAGAAGGCAGTCGGAACTGTTCTAGACAAGATTCAACACTGGGTCTAGTACTTGGGGGCTGTGTTTGGGTAGTGAAGTGATATTTCCAGTTGAGGTTCCGGGTGAATGAGAGGAGATCTTTAACCAGGGCAGTGTGGTTGAATTTAGGTGTGGGGCTAAAGGTTAAGCCTTTTGATAGAACAGATGTCTCTGGAGGAGAGAGGGATCTGGATGAGAGGTTTAGGACTGAATTGGGACTGGTGATATGTGGCATTTGACTGTGGTTATAGTTGAGATTTGGTCTGTGTGGGGTATGTGTTGGGATGGGGAGATTGAGTAGGGTGGCTAGGCTAGGTTTGTTGGCTATGAGGGGGGTTTGTTGAAGGTTCTGTTGTGGTTGGTGTTTGTGAGGGATAGGGAGAGGGACCCCACTTCTTAGGTGTTGCACTAGCACTGTGGATAGTTTTTTCAGGTGGTGTGTGGCATGGAACTCAAGTTTGCAGCTGGCTTCTAGGATGATGTTCCTCAGTGTGTTCTCCAAGCAAGGGTTTGAGAGGTGGAGGACTTTGAAGAGAGATAGGAGCTGTTGGGAGTGGTGGTTACATGAAGTAGTGTAGAGACTCAGGACAAACCCACAAACAAACAACAGTACTTTCACTTTGATAGCTCTAATCCTTTCCACATCAAACACTCCCTTCCCTACAGCCTAGGTATACGTGGCAAAGGTATCTGCTCCAGTGATGAATCCTTCAACAACTACACCAATAACCTGACCAGTGCTTTCCTTTCCCGCAACTATCTTGCAGACCTTGTCCACAAACAGATTTCCCAAGCAATACATTCCTCCCCGTCCAACAACAATGTTCCTACCCCCAGACCACACAGAAGCATCCCCCTTGTCACCCAATATTATCCTGGCCTCGAAAACATCAACAAATTACTCCGCCAGGGATATGACTTTCTCAAGTCAACCCCTGAAATGAAATCATCCCTTGTCAAAATTCTCCCCACACCACCCAGAGTTGCCTTTCGTCGCCCCCCTAACCTCCGTAACATCCTTGTTAAATCCTACAATATTCCCAGACTACCTTCTCTACCCAGCGGTTCCTACCCCTGTAACCGACCTCGCTGCAAAACCTGCCCCATGCATCCCCCCACAACCACCTACTCCAGCCCCGCTACTGGTAAAACATACACAATTCAAGGCAGGGCTACGTGTGAAACTACACATGTCATTTATCAACTGACATGCCTGCACTGCACAGCCTTTTACATCGGCATGACAATAACCAAACTGGCTGAGCGCATGAACGGACACAGACGAACTGTCCGCCTAGGAGATGCCCAATACCCAGTAGCAGAGCATGCCCTCCAGCATAATTCTAGGGACCTAGGAACCTGCTACACCGTATGTGCCATTTGGCTTCTCCCACCCAACACCAGTCCCTCTGAACTGCGGAGATGGGAACTTGCACTCCAACACATCCTTTCATCCCGCCATCCCCCTGGACTGAACCTACGTTAAACAACCTCACTCCCATTCACTCTTCAGTCTTCTCCTCTTTCCCTTTCCTCTTTAGCCATTCACGCATCTTTTCATCCTACATAGTTGTGTTTATCTTTATACTATATACCTCTTTACTTCTGTATGCATCCTCTTTGGTTTGAAGCTGGCACAGTACTTACAGTAGAATATCTCTGGCTTCCCTCTGACAACCATGCCTCCATCCTTGCTACCCTCCCTGTTTACCTTTCCCTGTTGCTTCATAACCTGGGTTGTGAGTAACTGAATCCACTTTCCCTTCTTCCCTTTTTTCCCCTCTCTCCTCCCTGATGAAGGAACAAAGTTCTGAAAGCTAAGAATGTAAATTTTCAGTTCTGTTTTATGTGTATCTATCGGCTGTGCTGAGCTGAGGTAAGTACTGGCCAGCCCCTCTATCTCTTTGTTAGTATTTGTTTCACATCTTATATGAGATTTTCCATTAATCATTTAGATCACCTATATGGTCCACATCCTTCAGTGTTTTGTCCCTTTTGTTAGCTATCACTTACGTCTGTCATCTTAACACTTTCTCTTCTTCAGTGTTTTATATATACATAAATAAATATTTTCGTCACCAACTGTGCTAGTTTCGTCTTCCTCCTATTATCTTGTTCCGTTTATAGTCATCTTCTCTTTTTTATTTATTGATTTATTTATTCAACATTCCATAGTTTTAACGTTCGTTATTCGCTGTTTCCCAGCCAGCAATCACTGCCAACAATCTCTTCCACACCTACCAGTATCATCCATTTCCATCGATTTCTTGTTGCTGGCGATAATTTTGTGCCATTGGCTATCTTTCTCTGCCACAAGAAAAATTTTTTGGGACATTTTTGCCCCACCCGCGGTCTTTTTTGCCCCACCCGCGGTCTTTTGCCCACCCGCGGTCTTTTTTGCCCCACCTGCGGTCTTTTTTGCCCCACCCGCGGTCTTTTTTGCCCCACCCGCGGTCTTTTTTGCCCCACCCGCGGTCTTTTTTGCCCCACCCGCGGTCTTTTTTGCCCCACCCGCGGTCTTTTTTGCCCCACCCGCGGTCTTTTTTGCCCCACCCGCGGTCTTTTTTGCCCCACCCGCGGTCTTTTTTGCCCCACCCGCGGTCTTTTTTGCCCCACCCGCGGTCTTTTTTGCCCCACCCGCGGTCTTTTTTGCCCCACCCGCGGTCTTTTTTGCCCCACCCGCGGTCTTTTTTGCCCCACCCCGCGGTCTTTTTTGCCCCACCCGCGGTCTTTTTTGCCCCACCCGCGGTCTTTTTTGCCCCACCCGCGGTCTTTTTTGCCCCACCCGCGGTCTTTTTTGCCCCACCCGCGGTCTTTTTTGCCCCACCCGCGGTCTTTTTTGCCCCACCCGCGGTCTTTTTTGCCCCACCCGCGGTCTTTTTTGCCCCACCCGCGGTCTTTTTTGCCCCACCCGCGGTCTTTTTTGCCCCACCCGCGGTCTTTTTTGCCCCACCCGCGGTCTTTTTTGCCCCACCCGCGGTCTTTTTTGCCCCACCCGCGGTCTTTTTTGCCCCACCCGCGGTCTTTTTTGCCCCACCCGCGGTCTTTTTTGCCCCACCCCGCGGTCTTTTTTGCCCCACCCGCGGTCTTTTTTGCCCCACCCGCGGTCTTTTTTTGCCCCACCCGCGGTCTTTTTTGCCCCACCCGCGGTCTTTTTTGCCCCACCCGCGGTCTTTTTTGCCCCACCCGCGGTCTTTTTTGCCCCCACCCGCGGTCTTTTTTGCCCCACCCGCGGTCTTTTTTGCCCCACCCGCGGTCTTTTTTGCCCCACCCGCGGTCTTTTTTGCCCCACCCGCGGTCTTTTTTGCCCCACCCGCGGTCTTTTTTGCCCCACCCGCGGTCTTTTTTTGCCCCACCCGCGGTCTTTTTTGCCCCACCCGCGGTCTTTTTTGCCCCACCCGCGGTCTTTTTTGCCCCACCCGCGGTCTTTTTTGCCCCACCCGCGGTCTTTTTTGCCCCACCCGCGGTCTTTTTTGCCCCACCCGCGGTCTTTTTTGCCCCACCCGCGGTCTTTTTTGCCCCACCCGCGGTCTTTTTTGCCCCACCCGCGGTCTTTTTTGCCCCACCCGCGGTCTTTTTTGCCCCACCCGCGGTCTTTTTTGCCCCACCCGCGGTCTTTTTTGCCCCACCCGCGGTCTTTTTTGCCCCCACCCGCGGTCTTTTTTGCCCCACCCGCGGTCTTTTTTGCCCCACCCGCGGTCTTTTTTGCCCCACCCGCGGTCTTTTTTGCCCCACCCGCGGTCTTTTTTGCCCCACCCGCGGTCTTTTTTGCCCCACCCGCGGTCTTTTTTGCCCCACCCGCGGTCTTTTTTGCCCCACCCGCGGTCTTTTTTGCCCCACCCGCGGTCTTTTTTGCCCCACCCGCGGTCTTTTTTGCCCCACCCGCGGTCTTTTTTGCCCCACCCGCGGTCTTTTTTGCCCCACCCGCGGTCTTTTTTGCCCCACCCGCGGTCTTTTTTGCCCCACCCGCGGTCTTTTTTGCCCCACCCGCGGTCTTTTTTGCCCCACCCGCGGTCTTTTTTGCCCCACCCGCGGTCTTTTTTGCCCCACCCGCGGTCTTTTTTGCCCCACCCGCGGTCTTTTTTGCCCCACCCGCGGTCTTTTTTGCCCCACCCGCGGTCTTTTTTGCCCCACCCGCGGTCTTTTTTGCCCCACCCGCGGTCTTTTTTGCCCCACCCGCGGTCTTTTTTGCCCCACCCGCGGTCTTTTTTGCCCCACCCGCGGTCTTTTTTGCCCCACCCGCGGTCTTTTTTTGCCCCACACCCGCGGTCTTTTTTGCCCCACCCGCGGTCTTTTTTGCCCCACCCGCGGTCTTTTTTGCCCCACCCGCGGTCTTTTTTGCCCCACCCGCGGTCTTTTTTTGCCCCACCCGCGGTCTTTTTTGCCCCACCCGCGGTCTTTTTTGCCCCACCCGCGTCTTTTTTGCCCCACCCGCGGTCTTTTTTGCCCCCACCCGCGGTCTTTTTTGCCCCACCCGCGGTCTTTTTTTTGCCCCACCCGCTCGTCTTTTTTGCCCCACCCGCTGTCTTTTTTGCCCCACACGCTGTCTTTTTGCCCCACACGCTGTCTTTTTTGCCCCACCACTCGCTGTCTTTTTTTGCCCCCACACCGCTGTCTTTTTTGCCCCCACCGCTGTCTTTTTTTGCCCACCGCTGCTGTCTTTTTGCCCCCACCCGCTGTCTTTTTTGCCCCCCACCGCCTGTCTTTTTTTGCCCCCACCCGCAGTCTTTTTTGCCCCCACCCGCTGTCTTTTTTGCCCCGCCTACCCCGCTGTCTTTTTTTGCCCCACCCGCTGTCTTTTTTTGCCCCCACCCGCTGTCTTTTTTTGCCCCCACCGCTGTCTTTTTTGCCCCACCCGCTGTCTTTTTTTGCCCCCCACCCGCTTGTCTTTTTTTGCCCCCACCCGCTGTCTTTTTTTGCCCCCACCCGCTGTCTTTTTTGCCCCCACCCGCTGTCTTTTTTGCCCCCACCCGCTGTCTTTTTTTGCCCCCCACCCGCTGTCTTTTTTTGCCCCCACCCCGCTGTCTTTTTTTGCCCCCCACCCGCTGTCTTTTTTTGCCCCCACCCGCTGTCTTTTTTTGCCCCCACCCGCTGTCTTTTTTTGCCCCCACCCGCTGTCTTTTTTTGCCCCCCACCCGCTGTCTTTTTTTGCCCCCACCCGCTGTCTTTTTTGCCCCCACCCGCTGTCTTTTTTTGCCCCCACCCGCTGTCTTTTTTTGCCCCCACCCGCTGTCTTTTTTGCCCCCCACCCGCTGTCTTTTTTTGCCCCCACCCGCTGTCTTTTTTTGCCCCCCACCCGCTGTCTTTTTTTGCCCCCACCCGCTGTCTTTTTTTGCCCCCACCCGCTGTCTTTTTTGCCCCCACCCGCTGTCTTTTTTTGCCCCCACCCGCTGTCTTTTTTTGCCCCCACCCGCTGTCTTTTTTTGCCCCCACCCCGCTGTCTTTTTTTTGCCCCCACCCGCTGTCTTTTTTTGCCCCCACCCGCTGTCTTTTTTTTGCCCCCCACCCGCTGTCTTTTTTTGCCCCCCACCCGCTGTCTTTTTTGCCCCCACCCCGCTGTCTTTTTTTGCCCCCACCCGCTGTCTTTTTTTGCCCCCACCCGCTGTCTTTTTTTGCCCCCACCCGCTGTCTTTTTTTGCCCCCCACCCGCTGTCTTTTTTTGCCCCCACCCGCTGTCTTTTTTTGCCCCCACCCGCTGTCTTTTTTGCCCCCACCCCGCTGTCTTTTTTGCCCCCACCCGCTGTCTTTTTTTGCCCCCACCCGCTGTCTTTTTTTGCCCCCACCCGCTGTCTTTTTTTGCCCCCACCCGCTGTCTTTTTTTGCCCCCACCCGCTGTCTTTTTTTGCCCCCACCCGCTGTCTTTTTTGCCCCCACCCGCTGTCTTTTTTTGCCCCCCACCCGCTGTCTTTTTTTGCCCCCACCCGCTGTCTTTTTTTGCCCCCACCCGCTGTCTTTTTTTTGCCCCCACCCGCTGTCTTTTTTTGCCCCCACCCGCTGTCTTTTTTTGCCCCCACCCGCTGTCTTTTTTGCCCCCACCCGCTGTCTTTTTTTTGCCCCCACCCCGCTGTCTTTTTTGCCCCCACCCGCTGTCTTTTTTTGCCCCCACCCGCTGTCTTTTTTTGCCCCCACCCGCTGTCTTTTTTTGCCCCCCACCCGCTGTCTTTTTTTGCCCCCACCCGCTGTCTTTTTTTTTTTGCCCCCACCCGCTGTCTTTTTTTGCCCCCACCCGCTGTCTTTTTTTGCCCCCACCCGCTGTCTTTTTTTGCCCCCACCCGCTGTCTTTTTTTGCCCCCACCCGCTGTCTTTTTTTGCCCCCACCCGCTGTCTTTTTTTGCCCCCACCCGCTGTCTTTTTTTGCCCCCACCCGCTGTCTTTTTTTGCCCCCACCCGCTGTCTTTTTTTGCCCCCACCCGCTGTCTTTTTTTGCCCCCACCCGCTGTCTTTTTTTGCCCCCACCCGCTGTCTTTTTTTGCCCCCACCCGCTGTCTTTTTTTGCCCCCACCCGCTGTCTTTTTTTGCCCCCACCCGCTGTCTTTTTTTGCCCCCACCCGCTGTCTTTTTTTGCCCCCACCCGCTGTCTTTTTTTGCCCCCACCCGCTGTCTTTTTTTGCCCCCACCCGCTGTCTTTTTTTGCCCCCACCCGCTGTCTTTTTTTGCCCCCACCCGCTGTCTTTTTTTTGCCCCCACCCGCTGTCTTTTTTTGCCCCCACCCGCTGTCTTTTTTTGCCCCCACCCGCTGTCTTTTTTTGCCCCCACCCGCTGTCTTTTTTTGCCCCCACCCGCTGTCTTTTTTTGCCCCCACCCGCTGTCTTTTTTTGCCCCCACCCGCTGTCTTTTTTTGCCCCCACCCGCTGTCTTTTTTTGCCCCACCCGCTGTCTTTTTTTGCCCCCACCCGCTGTCTTTTTTTGCCCCCACCCGCTGTCTTTTTTTGCCCCCCACCCGCTGTCTTTTTTTGCCCCCACCCGCTGTCTTTTTTTGCCCCCACCCGCTGTCTTTTTTTGCCCCCACCCGCTGTCTTTTTTTGCCCCCACCCGCTGTCTTTTTTTGCCCCCACCCGCTGTCTTTTTTTGCCCCCACCCGCTGTCTTTTTTTGCCCCCACCCGCTGTCTTTTTTTGCCCCCACCCGCTGTCTTTTTTTGCCCCCACCCGCTGTCTTTTTTTGCCCCCACCCGCTGTCTTTTTTTGCCCCCACCCGCTGTCTTTTTTTGCCCCCACCCGCTGTCTTTTTTTGCCCCCACCCGCTGTCTTTTTTTGCCCCCACCCGCTGTCTTTTTTTGCCCCCACCCGCTGTCTTTTTTTGCCCCCACCCGCTGTCTTTTTTTGCCCCCACCCGCTGTCTTTTTTTGCCCCCACCCGCTGTCTTTTTTTGCCCCCACCCGCTGTCTTTTTTTGCCCCCACCCGCTGTCTTTTTTTGCCCCCACCCGCTGTCTTTTTTTGCCCCCACCCGCTGTCTTTTTTGCCCCCACCCGCTGTCTTTTTTTGCCCCCACCCGCTGTCTTTTTTTGCCCCCACCCGCTGTCTTTTTTTGCCCCCACCCGCTGTCTTTTTTTGCCCCCACCCGCTGTCTTTTTTGCCCCCACCCGCTGTCTTTTTTTGCCCCCACCCGCTGTCTTTTTTTGCCCCCACCCGCTGTCTTTTTTTGCCCCCACCCGCTGTCTTTTTTTGCCCCCACCCGCTGTCTTTTTTTGCCCCCACCCGCTGTCTTTTTTTGCCCCCCACCCGCTGTCTTTTTTTGCCCCCACCCGCTGTCTTTTTTTGCCCCCACCCGCTGTCTTTTTTTGCCCCCACCCGCTGTCTTTTTTTGCCCCCACCCGCTGTCTTTTTTGCCCCCACCCGCTGTCTTTTTTTGCCCCCACCCGCTGTCTTTTTTTGCCCCCACCCGCTGTCTTTTTTTGCCCCCACCCGCTGTCTTTTTTTGCCCCCACCCGCTGTCTTTTTTTGCCCCCACCGCTGTCTTTTTTTGCCCCACCCGCTGTCTTTTTTTGCCCCCACCCGCTGTCTTTTTTTGCCCCCACCCGCTGTCTTTTTTTGCCCCCACCCGCTGTCTTTTTTTGCCCCCACCCGCTGTCTTTTTTTGCCCCCACCCGCTGTCTTTTTTTGCCCCCACCCGCTGTCTTTTTTTGCCCCCACCCGCTGTCTTTTTTGCCCCCACCCGCTGTCTTTTTTTGCCCCCACCCGCTGTCTTTTTTTGCCCCCACCCGCTGTCTTTTTTGCCCCCACCCGCTGTCTTTTTTGCCCCCACCCGCTGTCTTTTTTTGCCCCCACCCGCTGTCTTTTTTTGCCCCCACCCGCTGTCTTTTTTGCCCCCACCCGCTGTCTTTTTTTGCCCCCACCCGCTGTCTTTTTTTGCCCCCACCCGCTGTCTTTTTTTGCCCCCACCCGCTGTCTTTTTTTGCCCCCACCCGCTGTCTTTTTTTGCCCCCACCCGCTGTCTTTTTTGCCCCCACCCGCTGTCTTTTTTTGCCCCCACCCGCTGTCTTTTTTTGCCCCCACCCGCTGTCTTTTTTTGCCCCCCACCCGCTGTCTTTTTTTGCCCCCACCCGCTGTCTTTTTTTGCCCCCACCCGCTGTCTTTTTTTGCCCCCACCCGCTGTCTTTTTTTGCCCCCCACCCGCTGTCTTTTTTTGCCCCCCACCGCTGTCTTTTTTTGCCCCCACCCGCTGTCTTTTTTTTGCCCCCACCCGCTGTCTTTTTTTGCCCCCACCCGCTGTCTTTTTTTGCCCCCACCCGCTGTCTTTTTTTGCCCCCCACCCGCTGTCTTTTTTTGCCCCCCACCCGCTGTCTTTTTTTGCCCCCCACCCGCTGTCTTTTTTTGCCCCCCACCCGCTGTCTTTTTTTGCCCCCCACCCGCTGTCTTTTTTTGCCCCCACCCGCTGTCTTTTTTTGCCCCCCACCCGCTGTCTTTTTTTTGCCCCCACCCGCTGTCTTTTTTGCCCCCACCCGCTGTCTTTTTTTGCCCCCACCCGCTGTCTTTTTTTGCCCCCACCCGCTGTCTTTTTTTGCCCCCACCCGCTGTCCTTTTTTTGCCCCCACCCGCTGTCTTTTTTTGCCCCCACCCGCTGTCTTTTTTGCCCCCACCCCGCTGTCTTTTTTTGCCCCCCACCCGCTGTCTTTTTTTGCCCCCACCCGCTGTCTTTTTTTGGCCCCCACCCGCTGTCTTTTTTTGGCCCCCACCCGCTGTCTTTTTTTGGCCCCCACCCGCTGTCTTTTTTTGGCCCCCACCCGCTGTCTTTTTTTGGCCCCCACCCGCTGTCTTTTTTTGGCCCCCACCCGCTGTCTTTTTTTGGCCCCCCACCCGCTGTCTTTTTTTGGCCCCCACCCGCTGTCTTTTTTTGGCCCCCACCCGCTGTCTTTTTTTGGCCCCCACCCGCTGTCTTTTTTTGGCCCCCACCCGCTGTCTTTTTTTGGCCCCCACCGCTGTCTTTTTTTGGCCCCCACCCGCTGTCTTTTTTTGGCCCCCACCCGCTGTCTTTTTTTGGCCCCCACCCGCTGTCTTTTTTTGGCCCCCACCCGCTGTCTTTTTTGGCCCCCACCCGCTGTCTTTTTTTGGCCCCCACCCGCTGTCTTTTTTTGGCCCCCACCCGCTGTCTTTTTTTGGCCCCACCCGCTGTCTTTTTTTGGCCCCACCCGCTGTCTTTTTTTGGCCCCACCCGCTGTCTTTTTTTGGCCCCACCCGCTGTCTTTTTTTGGCCCCACCCGCTGTCTTTTTTTGGCCCCACCCGCTGTCTTTTTTTGGCCCCACCCGCTGTCTTTTTTTGGCCCCACCCGCTGTCTTTTTTTGGCCCCACCCGCTGTCTTTTTTTGGCCCCACCCGCTGTCTTTTTTTGGCCCCACCCGCTGTCTTTTTTTGGCCCCACCCGCTGTCTTTTTTTGGCCCCACCCGCTGTCTTTTTTTGGCCCCACCCGCTGTCTTTTTTTGGCCCCACCCGCTGTCTTTTTTTGGCCCCACCCGCTGTCTTTTTTGGCCCCACCCGCTGTCTTTTTTTGGCCCCACCCGCTGTCTTTTTTTGGCCCCCACCCGCTGTCTTTTTTTGGCCCCACCCGCTGTCTTTTTTTGGCCCCACCCGCTGTCTTTTTTTGGCCCCACCCGCTGTCTTTTTTTGGCCCCACCCGCTGTCTTTTTTTGGCCCCACCCGCTGTCTTTTTTTGGCCCCACCCGCTGTCTTTTTTGGCCCCACCCCGCTGTCTTTTTTTGGCCCCACCCGCTGTCTTTTTTTGGCCCCACCCGCTGTCTTTTTTTGGCCCCACCCGCTGTCTTTTTTGGCCCCACCCGCTGTCTTTTTTTGGCCCCACCCGCTGTCTTTTTTTGGCCCCACCCGCTGTCTTTTTTTGGCCCCACCCGCTGTCTTTTTTTGGCCCCACCCGCTGTCTTTTTTTGGCCCCACCCGCTGTCTTTTTTTGGCCCCACCCGCTGTCTTTTTTTGGCCCCACCCGCTGTCTTTTTTTGGCCCCACCCGCTGTCTTTTTTTGGCCCCACCCGCTGTCTTTTTTGGCCCCACCCGCTGTCTTTTTTTGGCCCCACCCGCTGTCTTTTTTTGGCCCCACCCGCTGTCTTTTTTTGGCCCCACCCGCTGTCTTTTTTGGCCCCACCCGCTGTCTTTTTTTGGCCCCACCCGCTGTCTTTTTTTGGCCCCACCCGCTGTCTTTTTTTGGCCCCACCCGCTGTCTTTTTTTGGCCCCACCCGCTGTCTTTTTTTGGCCCCACCCGCTGTCTTTTTTTGGCCCCACCCGCTGTCTTTTTTTGGCCCCCACCCGCTGTCTTTTTTTGGCCCCACCCGCTGTCTTTTTTTGGCCCCACCCGCTGTCTTTTTTTGGCCCCCACCCGCTGTCTTTTTTTGGCCCCCACCCGCTGGTCTTTTTTTGGCCCCACCCGCTGTCTTTTTTTGGCCCCACCCGCTGTCTTTTTTTGGCCCCACCCGCTGTCTTTTTTTGGCCCCCACCCGCTGTCTTTTTTTGGCCCCCCACCCGCTGTCTTTTTTTTGGCCCCACCCGCTGTCTTTTTTGGCCCCCACCCGCTGTCTTTTTTTGGCCCCCACCCGCTGTCTTTTTTTGGCCCCCACCCGCTGTCTTTTTTTTGGCCCCCACCCGCGGTCTTTTTTTGCCCCCCACCCGCGGTCTTTTTTTGGCCCCCCACCCGCGGTCTTTTTTTGGCCCCCCACCCGCGGTCTTTTTTTGGCCCCCCACCCGCGGTCTTTTTTTGGCCCCCCACCCGCGGTCTTTTTTTGGCCCCCCACCCGCGGTCTTTTTTTGGCCCCCCACCCGCGGTCTTTTTTTGGCCCCCCACCCCGCGGTCTTTTTTTGGCCCCCCACCCGCGGTCTTTTTTTGGCCCCCCACCCGCGGTCTTTTTTTGGCCCCCACCCGCGGTCTTTTTTTTGGCCCCCCACCCGCGGTCTTTTTTTTGCCCCCCACCCGCGGTCTTTTTTTTGCCCCCCACCCGCGGTCTTTTTTTTGCCCCCCACCCGCGGTCTTTTTTTGCCCCCACCCGCGGTCTTTTTTTGCCCCCCACCCGCGGTCTTTTTTTTGCCCCCCACCCGCGGTCTTTTTTTTTGCCCCCCACCCGCGGTCTTTTTTTTGCCCCCCACCCGCGGTCTTTTTTTTGCCCCCCACCCGCGGTCTTTTTTTTGCCCCCCACCCGCGGTCTTTTTTTTGCCCCCCACCCGCGGTCTTTTTTTTGCCCCCACCCGCGGTCTTTTTTTTGCCCCCCACCCGCGGTCTTTTTTTTGCCCCCCACCCGCGGTCTTTTTTTTGCCCCCCACCCGCGGTCTTTTTTTTGCCCCCCACCCGCGGTCTTTTTTTTGCCCCCCACCCGCGGTCTTTTTTTTGCCCCCACCCGCGGTCTTTTTTTTGCCCCCCACCCGCGGTCTTTTTTTTGCCCCCCACCCGCGGTCTTTTTTTTGCCCCCCACCCGCGGTCTTTTTTTTGCCCCCCACCCGCGGTCTTTTTTTTGCCCCCCACCCGCGGTCTTTTTTTTGCCCCCCACCCGCGGTCTTTTTTTGCCCCCCCACCCGCGGTCTTTTTTTTGCCCCCCACCCGCGGTCTTTTTTTTGCCCCCCACCCGCGGTCTTTTTTTTGCCCCCCACCCGCGGTCTTTTTTTTGCCCCCCACCCGCGGTCTTTTTTTTGCCCCCCACCCGCGGTCTTTTTTTGCCCCCCACCCGCGGTCTTTTTTTTGCCCCCCACCCGCGGTCTTTTTTTTGCCCCCCACCCGCGGTCTTTTTTTTGCCCCCCACCCGCGGTCTTTTTTTTTGCCCCCCACCCGCGGTCTTTTTTTTGCCCCCCACCCGCGGTCTTTTTTTTGCCCCCCACCCGCGGTCTTTTTTTTGCCCCCCACCCGCGGTCTTTTTTTTGCCCCCCACCCGCGGTCTTTTTTTTGCCCCCCACCCGCGGTCTTTTTTTTGCCCCCCACCCGCGGTCTTTTTTTTGCCCCCCACCCGCGGTCTTTTTTTTGCCCCCCACCCGCGGTCTTTTTTTTGCCCCCCACCCGCGGTCTTTTTTTTGCCCCCCACCCGCGGTCTTTTTTTTGCCCCCCACCCGCGGTCTTTTTTTTGCCCCCCACCCGCGGTCTTTTTTTTGCCCCCCACCCGCGGTCTTTTTTTTGCCCCCCACCCGCGGTCTTTTTTTTTGCCCCCCACCCGCGGTCTTTTTTTTGCCCCCCACCCGCGGTCTTTTTTTTGCCCCCCACCCGCGGTCTTTTTTTTGCCCCCCACCCGCGGTCTTTTTTTTGCCCCCCACCCGCGGTCTTTTTTTGCCCCCCACCCGCGGTCTTTTTTTTGCCCCCCCACCCGCGGTCTTTTTTTTGCCCCCCACCCGCGGTCTTTTTTTTGCCCCCCACCCGCGGTCTTTTTTTTGCCCCCCACCCGCGGTCTTTTTTTTGCCCCCCACCCGCGGTCTTTTTTTTGCCCCCCACCCGCGGTCTTTTTTTGCCCCCCACCCGCGGTCTTTTTTTTGCCCCCCACCCGCGGTCTTGTTTTTGCCCCCCACCCGCGGTCTTTTTTTGCCCCCCACCCGCGGTCTTTTTTTGCCCCCCCACCCGCGGTCTTTTTTTGCCCCCCACCCGCGGTCTTCTTTTTGCCCCCCACCCGCGGTCTGTTTTTGCCCCCCACCCCGCGGTCTGCTTTTGCCCCCCACCCGCGGTCTTTTTTTGCCCCCCCACCCGCGGTCTTTTTTTGCCCCCCACCCGCGGTCTTTTTTTGCCCCCCACCCGCGGTTCGTTTTTTTGCCCCCCACCCGCGGTCTTTTTTTGCCCCCCACCCGCGGTCTTTTTTTGCCCCCCACCCGCGGTCTTTTTTTGCCCCCCACCCGCGGTCTGCTTTTGCCCCCCACCCGCGGTCTGCTTTTGCCCCCCACCCGCGGTCTGCTTTTGCCCCCCCACCCGCGGTCTGCTTTTGCCCCCCACCCGCGGTCTGCTTTTGCCCCCCACCCGCGGTCTGCTTTTGCCCCCCACCCGCGGTCTGCTTTTGCCCCCCACCCGCGGTCTGCTTTTTGCCCCCCACCCGCGGTCTGCTTTTGCCCCCCACCCGCGGTCTGCTTTTGCCCCCCACCCGCGGTCTGCTTTTGCCCCCCCACCCGCGGTCTGCTTTTGCCCCCCACCCGCGGTCTGCTTTTGCCCCCCCACCCGCGGTCTGCTTTTGCCCCCCCACCCGCGGTCTGCTTTTGCCCCCCACCCGCGGTCTGCTTTTGCCCCCCACCCGCGGTCTGCTTTTGCCCCCCACCCGCGGTCTGCTTTTGCCCCCCACCCGCGGTCTGCTTTTGCCCCCCACCCGCGGTCTGCTTTTGCCCCCCACCCGCGGTCTGCTTTTGCCCCCCACCCCGCGGTCTGCTTTTGCCCCCCACCCGCGGTCTGCTTTTGCCCCCCACCCGCGGTCTGCTTTTGCCCCCCACCCGCGGTCTGCTTTTGCCCCCCACCCGCGGTCTGCTTTTGCCCCCCACCCGCGGTCTGCTTTTGCCCCCCACCCGCGGTCTGCTTTTGCCCCCCCACCCGCGGTCTGCTTTTGCCCCCCACCCGCGGTCTGCTTTTGCCCCCCACCCGCGGTCTGCTTTTGCCCCCCACCCGCGGTCTGCTTTTGCCCCCCCACCCGCGGTCTGCTTTTGCCCCCCACCCGCGGTCTGCTTTTGCCCCCCACCCGCGGTCTGCTTTTGCCCCCCACCCGCGGTCTGCTTTTGCCCCCCACCCGCGGTCTGCTTTTGCCCCCCACCCGCGGTCTGCTTTTGCCCCCCACCCGCGGTCTGCTTTTGCCCCCCACCCGCGGTCTGCTTTTGCCCCCCACCCGCGGTCTGCTTTTGCCCCCCACCCGCGGTCTGCTTTTGCCCCCCACCCGCGGTCTGCTTTTGCCCCCCACCCGCGGTCTGCTTTTGCCCCCACCCGCGGTCTGCTTTTGCCCCCCACCCGCGGTCTGCTTTTTGCCCCCCACCCGCGGTCTGCTTTTTGCGCCCCCACCCGCGGTCTGCTTTTTGCGCCCCCACCCGCGGTCTGCTTTTGCCCCCCACCCGCGGTCTGCTTTTTGCCCCCCACCCGCGGTCTGCTTTTGCCCCCCACCCGCGGTCTGCTTTTGCGCCCCCCACCCGCGGTCTGCTTTTGCCGCCCCACCCGCGGTCTGCTTTTTGCCCCCCACCCGCGGTCTGCTTTTTGCCCCCCACCCGCGGTCTGCTTTTGCCCCCCACCCGCGGTCTGCTTTTGGCCCCCCACCCGCGGTCTGCTTTTGCCCCCCACCCGCGGTCTGCTTTTGCCCCCCACTCCGCGGTCTGCTTTTGCCCCCCACCCGCGGGTCTGTTTTTGCCCCCACCCGCGGTCTGTGTTTTGCGCCCCACCCCCGGTCTCTTTTTGCGCCCCCACCCGCGGTCTCTTTTTGCGCCCCACCCGCGGTCTCTTTTTGCGCCCCACCCGCGGTCTCTTTTGCGCCCCACCCGCTATCTCTGTTTTTGAGCTACGTGTGTTCTTGCGCCCCACCCGCTATCTCTGTTTTTGAGCTACGTGTGTTCTTTTTCCCCTGATCTGAACATACTTGCTTGGTATGGTCAACTTTTTCCGTATTTTTCTTATTTAGTGGTCTTCCTTTGGTATTGAACATTACCAACACAATTTCTTTCCTTCTCGTCCTTCCCTCCGTGTTTTACTCCTTCTTATGATTACTATTTCAACTTTAGTTATTTAATTTCCCTACCCACCAGTTACCCACTATGTACCCTAATCCTGTTGTTGTTGTGGTCTTCAGTCCTGAGACTGGTTTGATGCAGCTCTCCATGCTACTCTATCCTGTGCAAGCTTTTTCATGTCCCAGTACCTACTGCAACCTACATCCTTCTGAATCTGCTTAGTGTATTCATCTCTTGGTCTCCCTCTACGATTTTTACCCTCCACGCTGCCCTCCAATACTAAATTGGTGATCCCTTGATGCCTCAGAACACGTCCTACCAACCGATCCCTTCTTCTGGTCATGTTGTGCCACAAACTTCTCTTTTCCCCAATCCTATTCAATACTTCCTCATTAGTTATGTGATCTACCCATCTAATCTTCAGCATTCTTCTGTAGCACCACATTTCGAAAGCTTCTATTCTCTTCTTGTCCAAACTATTTATCGTCCATGTTTCACTTCCATACATGGCTACACTCCATACGAATACTTTCAGAAATGACTTCCTGACACTTAAATCTATACTGGATGTTAACAAATTTCTCTTCTTCAGAAACGCTTTCCTTGCCATTGCCAGCCTACATTTTATATCCTTTCTACTTCGTCCATCATCAGTTATATTGCTCCCCAAATAGCAAAACTCCTTTACTACTTTAAGTGCCTCATTTCCTAATCTAATTCCCTCAGCATCACCCGACTTAATTAGACTACATTCCATTATCCTTGTTTTGCTTTTGTTGATGTTCATCTTATATCCTCCTTTCAAGACACTGTCCATTCCATTCAACTGCTCTTCCAAGTCCTTTGCTGTCTCTGACAGAATTACAATGTCATCGGCGAACCTCAAAGTTTTTATTTCTTCTCCATGAATTTTAATACCTACTCCGAATTTTTCTTTTGTTTCCTTTACTGCTTGCTCAATATACAGATTGAACAACATCGGGGAGAGGCTACAACCCTGTCTTACTCCCTTCCCAACCACTGCTTCCCTTTCATGTCCCTCGACTCTTATAACTGCCATCTGGTTTCTGTACAAATTGTAAATAGACTTTCGCTCCCTGTATTTTACCCCTGCCACCTTTAGAATGTGAAAGAGAGTATTCCAGTCAACATTGTCAAAAGCTTTCTCTAAGTCTACAAATGCTAGAAACGTAGGTTTGCCTTTCCTTAATCTTTCTTCTAAGATAAGTCGTAAGGTCAGTATTGCCTCACGTGTTCCAGTGTTTCTACGGAATCCAAACTGATCTTCCCCGAGGTTGGCTTCTACTAGTTTTTCCATTCGTCTGTAAAGAATTCGTGTTAGTATTTTGCAGCTGTGACTTATTAAGCTGATAGTTCGGTAATATTCACATCTGTCAACACCTGCTTTCTTTGGGATTGGAATTATTATATTCTTCTTGAAGTCTGAGGGTATTTCGCCTGTTTCATACATCTTGCTCACCAGATGGTAGAGTTTTGTCAGGACTGGCTCTCCCACGGCTATCAGTAGTTCCAATGGAATATTGTCTACTCCGGGGGCCTTGTTTCGACTCAGGTCTTTCAGTGCTCTGTCAAACTCTTCACGCAGTATCATATCTCCCATTTCATCTTCATCTACATCCTCTTCCATTTCCATAATATTGTCCTCAAGTACATCGCCCTTGTATAGACCCTCTATATACTCCTTCCACCTTTCTGCTTTCCCTTCTTTGCTTAGAACTGGGTTTCCATCTGAGCTCTTGATATTCATACAAGTCGTTCTCTTATCTCCAAAGGTCTCTTTAATTTTCCTGTAGGCGGTATCTATCTTACCCCTAGTGAGATAGGCCTCTACATCCTTACATTTGTCCTCTAGCCATCCCTGCTTAGCCATTTTGCACTTCCTGTCGATCTCATTTTTGAGACGTTTGTATTCCTTTTTGCCTGTTTCACTTACTGCATTTTTATATTTTCTCCTTTCATCAATTAAATTCAATATTTCTTCTGTTACCCAAGGATTTCTACTAGCCCTCGTCTTTTTACCTACTTGATCCTCTGCTGCCTTCACTACTTCATCCCTCAAAGCTACCCATTCTTCTTCTACTGTATTTATTTCCCCCATTCCTGTCAATTGCTCCCTTATGCTCTCCCTGAATCTCTGTACAACCTCTGGTTCTTTTAGTTTATCCAGGTCCCATCTCCTTAAATTCCCACCTTTTTGCAGTTTCTTCAGTTTTAATCTACAGGTCATAACCAATAGATTGTGGTCAGAGTCCACATCTGCCCCTGGAAATGTCTTACAATTTAAAACCTGGTTCCTAAATCTCTGTCTTACCATTATATAATCTATCTGATACCTTTTAGTATCTCCAGGGTTCTTCCATGTATACAACCTTCTTTCATGATTCTTAAACCAAGTGTTAGTTATGATTATGTTGTGCTCTGTGCAAAATTCTACCAGGCGGCTTCCTCTTTCATTTCTGTCCCCCAATCCATATTCACCTACTATGTTTCCTTCTCTCCCTTTTCCTACACTCGAATTCCAGTCACCCATGACTATTAAATTTTCGTCTCCCTTCACAATCTGAATAATTTCTTTTATTTCATCATACATTTCTTCAATTTCTTCGTCATCTGCAGAGCTAGTTGGCATATAAACTTGTACTACTGTAGTAGGCGTGGGCTTCGTATCTATCTTGGCCACAATAATGCGTTCACTATGCTGTTTGTAGTAGCTTACCCGCATTCCTATTTTCCTATTCATTATTAAACCTACTCCTGCATTACCCCTATTTGATTTTGTGTTTATAACCCTGTAGTCACCTGACCAGAAGTCTTGTTCCTCCTGCCACCGAACTTCACTAATTCCCACTATATCTAACTTAAACCTATCCATTTCCCTTTTTAAATTTTCTAACCTACCTGCCCGATTAAGGGATCTGACATTCCACGCTCCGATCCGTAGAACGCCAGTTTTCTTTCTCCTGATAACGACATCCTCTTGAGTAGTCCCCGCCCGGAGATCCGAATGGGGGACTATTTTACCTCCGGAATATTTTACCCAAGAGGACGCCATCATCATGTAATCATACAGTAAAGCTGCATGCCCTCGGGAAAAATTACGGCTGTAGTTTCCCCTTGCTTTCAGCCGTTCGCAGTACCAGCACAGCAAGGCCGTTTTGGTTATTGTTACAAGGCCAGATCAGTCAATCATCCAGACTGTTGCCCTTGCAACTACTGAAAAGGCTGCTGCCCCTCTTCAGGAACCACACGTTTGTCTGGCCTCTCAACAGATACCCCTCCGTTGTGGTTGCACCTACGGTACGGCTATCTGTATCGCTGAGGCACGCAAGCCTCCCCACCAACGGCAAGGTCCATGGTTCATGGGGGGGGACCCTAATTCTATACCACATTATTTACATTCATTCCGGAAACATGCATTCACCGTAGCCAAACTGCAATCCCACATACTTTTCCTCCAGTCCTGCTTAATCTTTGGAATTACCCCTAAAGGGCTTACCTTAAAAGTTCCCATCTCCGGGTGCAATTCCTCCTTCCACCAGTCTCTCCTGGACTTCCAGAACCTTCAATCCTTAGCGCTTACCCAACTTGTCCTGAATCTCTACACTACTTCATGTAACCACCACTCCCAACAGCTCCTATCTCTCTTCAAAGTCCTCCACCTCTCAAACCCTTGCTTGGAGAACACACTGAGGAACATCATCCTAGAAGCCAGCTGCAAACTTGAGTTCCATGCCACACACCACCTGAAAAAACTATCCACAGTGCTAGTGCAACACCTAAGAAGTGGGGTCCCTCTCCCTATCCCTCACAAACACCAACCACAACAGAACCTTCAACAAACCCCCCTCATAGCCAACAAACCTAGCCTAGCCACCCTACTCAATCTCCCCATCCCAACACATACCCCACACAGACCAAATCTCAACTATAACCACAGTCAAATGCCACATATCACCAGTCCCAATTCAGTCCTAAACCTCTCATCCAGATCCCTCTCTCCTCCAGAGACATCTGTTCTATCAAAAGGCTTAACCTTTAGCCCCACACCTAAATTCAACCACACTGCCCTGGTTAAAGATCTCCTCTCATTCACCCGGAACCTCAACTGGAAATATCACTTCACTACCCAAACACAGCCCCCAAGTACTAGACCCAGTGTTGAATCTTGTCTAGAACAGTTCCGACTGCCTTCTCAAAGGGATCCTCCTCCCCTCCCCCAAAACCATCCCTTGCAGACATTTCAGGAATTCCTCACATCCAGTGTTGCCTCCCAGTCCTTCTTGAAGAACATCCCGACAACCCCCAACATCACCCCAGCTGAATCCCGTGCCATTAAGGAGCTGAAAATAGACCACTCTATTGTCATCCTCCCGGCGGATAAAGGCTCCACAACCGTCGTACTTGACCGTGTGGAGTATGTGGCAGAAGGACTGCGTCAACTCTCCGACACCTCAACCTACAAAGCTGTTACCCAGGATCCCATTCCCTCCATCCAGACTGAGCTGCAAAAAATTCTAAAAATCCAAGGTCCCTCACAAGGCCTCACAACGGCTTCCATAGACTTACTCACTCCACCTGAGCCACGTACCCCTACCTTCTACCTATTACCCAAAATCCACAAAGAGAACCATCCTGGCCGTCCCATTGTAGCAGGCTTCAAATCCCCAACCGAACGTATCTCAGCTCTGATAGACCAACACCTACAACCTATCACCCGCAGACTCCCATCCTACATCAAAGACACAAACCACTTCCTAGAACGCCTCAAATTCATTCCCACTCCTCTCCCACCTGAAACCTTTCTTGTCACCATAGATGCTACATCCCTTTACACAAACATCCCACATACCCATGGTCTCTCTGCCCTTGAGCACTACCTCTCCCAACGCCCACCCGAAGATCTTCCAAAAACCTCGTTCCTTATCACACTTACCAACTTCATCCTCACCCATAATTACTTCACTTTTGAAGGCCAGACCTACAAACAAATCAGGGGAACGGCCATGGGAACCAGGATGGCTCCCTCCTATGCCAACCTCTTCATGGGCCGCATGGAGGAGGCTTTCCTGAAGACCCAACAGCTGCCTCCCCTGGCCTGGTATAGGTTTATAGATGACATCTTTGTGGTCTGGACTCATGGTGAAGAAACACTCCTTAATTTCCTCCATAACCTCAACTCCTTTTCGAATCTGAATTTCACCTGGTCCTTCTCCAAAACCCAAGCCACCTTCCTGGATGTTGACCTTCATCTTGTTGAAGCTCACATCCACACCTCTGTCCATATCAAACCCACAAACAAACAACAGTACCTTCACTTTGATAGCTTTTCCACATCAAACGCTCCCTTCCCTACAGCCTAGGTATACGTGGCAAACGTATCTGCTCCAGTGACGAATCCCTCAACAACTACACCAATAACCTGACCAGTGCTTTCCTCTCCCGCAACTATCCTGCAGACCTTGTCCACAAACAGATTTCCCGAGCAATACATTCCTCCCCGTCCAATAACAATGTTCCTACCCCCAGACCACACAGAAGCATCCCCCTTGTCACCCAATATTATCCTGGCCTCGAAAACATCAACAAATTACTCCGCCAGGGATATGACTTTCTCAAGTCAACCCCTGAAATGAGATCATCCCTTGACAAAATTCTCCCCACACCACCCAGAGTTGCCTTTCGTCGCCCCCCTAACCTCCGTAACATCCTTGTTAAATCCTACAATATTCCCAGACTACCTTCTCTACCCAGCGGTTCCTACCCCTGTAACCGACCCCGCTGCAAAACCTGCCCCATGCATCCCCCCACAACCACCTACTCCAGCCCCGCTACTGGTAAAACATACACAATTCAAGGCAGGGCTACGTGTGAAACTACACATGTCGTTTATCAACTGACATGCCTGCACTGCACAGCCTTTTACATCGGCATGACAACAACCAAACTGGCTGAGCGCATGAACGGACACAGACGAACTGTCCGCCTAGGAGATGCCCAATACCCAGTAGCGGAGCATGTCCTCCAGCATAATTCTAGGGACCTAGGAACCTGCTACACCGTATGTGCCATTTGGCTTCTCCCACCCAACACCAGTCCCTCTGAACTGCGGAGATGGGAACTTATACTCCAACACATCCTTTCATCCCGCCATCCCCCTGGACTGAACCTACGTTAAACAACCTCACTCCCATTCACTCTTCAGTCTTCTCCTCTTTCCCTTTCCTCTTTAGCCATTCACGCATCTTTTCATCCTACATAGTTGTGTTTATCTTTATACTATATACCTCTTTACTTCTGTATGCGTCCTCGTTGGTTTGAAGCTGGCACAGTACTTACAGTATACTATCTTTGGCTTCCCTCTGACAACCATGCCTCCATCCTTGCTACCCTCCCTGTTTACCTTTCCCTGTTGCTTCATAACCTGGGTTGTGAGTAACTGAATCCACTTTCCCTTCTTCCCTTTTTTCCCCTCTCTCCTCCCTGATGAAGGAACAAAGTTCCGAAAGCTAGGAATGTAAATTTTCAGTTCTGTATAATATTAAATTTTCAGTTTTGAGGTATTACTTCTAGTTTAGTACTGTATTAATATATTACTATAGTACTGTATTAGTTATTTTCAAATACTTAAATATTTTTAGAGCGTAAGACCCAATTAAAACCAACTACTTACATACTTTTTGACTGAAAGTATTAGGCATACTGTAAAGTATTAGGCATACTGTATTAACTTTATTAACTGTATTAAAGCATTAACTTTGAGATATTGTTTTTATTTAATGAACCCTGAGCCTTATTCAAAGTAAGCTTAAATTAGCTATTTTACTTATTAATCAATGAGGTATTACTGTGCGACAGCAATATTTCATGTTTTATTCTTTTTATGATAGTTTAGTATTTACTTAATTATAATTTCAGTCTTTTCAGAGCTTTTCAGAGCTATATATTCACTGCTCTGTAATAGTCTATAAGCATGATTATTACTGTATTTTAAATTAGCTTTGTATCGAAATACCATGCATGTTTATTTTTTTTCAAAGCCAAAAAATGTGCCAGGCTTGTCGAGTTTCCCAGTGTCGAGTTATTGAGAGTCCAGTTTTCAGGTTTATAATGTTGATCATACGACTGTAAAATGCTTATAAAACTTTGAAACTTACTATTTTTCATCTAAAATTTAGAAAATTTCCTGGGGGCAAGACCCCCAGTATGCCCCCACCCCCAATAATTTTTATGTCGGCACCCCTGTTTATAGTCACTAACGGTGATGCCCACTGATTGGCTGCTACAGGAGAAAACACCATTTTCCTGCCACAGAAAAAGATCTTCTGTCATGTGATCTCTGATAGCATGAGGAATGGGCCATGCACAGCAAAACTGTGTTTGTGCATTGTCTTTCATGGTAATGTTAGTCTCAAAATTAGGAGCTTGTCTGGACCATCTTGAAAAGTCACTAAATTCATCACACAGTTCTGCTACACTCAGGAATTCAGAGAGAACATAGTCTTGAATGTACAAACCAAACAGATCAAGAGAATCCATGCCAAAAATAATTTCACTGTCATGTGAGCACAAAACTGTCGAACTAACCTGTCTCAGTAATGTTACAAAAAGTGGAACATAGGCAGCAAATGCCTAACACAAGGATGTCATGTCGACCGTAACCAATTACCTGTGACATGTGAAGCTTGGACTTATCTAACAGTTTGTAAGTGCTCCTATTCAACAAGGTCATTGGTGCACCAGTGTCTGACTGCCTGCATATTTTGCAATTACCTATCTGCAAAGTGACAAACATCAACCTGACGCAATACTGAATGGGAGAAATGTGTGACTTCTTTGCTGTTGCACAAAATTTGCTGTGTGTAGCACTAGAATGACTACCAGGCTTTGAAAAAAATTGCATTAACATTCATGAACTGATACTTTTGGGAATGTGCTACACGCATGTTGGACTTCCATTTCTGGAAACTAACAGCTTGAACAAGGTCATGCTTGCCACAGTGATAACTCTTACCATCATGACAGGGGTACACCTGGCACTTGTGTGCAGTGAAGCACAGAGGGCAAGATTTAACACCACTTGACTGCTGCCTAGCATATTGGTTTCATTTATGTTATTGCCTTGGTGGAGACTTTGTGTGCCGCAGTACACAAACTATGGGCACAACCTGTTTTCCACTACTTTGTACTGCACAAATAAGATTGGAATCAGTTGGCTATTGCACTGTCATACAAATCCTGATGCTCCACTAATTCCAAAACCTGTTGCAAACTAGTATCAGAATATTTTAAAATCTGTTTGTGCATGTGAGGATCTAACACATTATGAGTAATAGAATCCCTGATCATGGCAGCACTATAATGATGTCCACATTCACACTTAAATTTGCAGTTGTGTGTAAGCCCTTGTAGGTCTGCTGCCCACTACTTATGAATCTATGTTGCCACCACAAATGAAAGAATTTGTATTGCACAGCTGCCACATTAATCTGTTCATCAAAGTATTTGTCTAGTGCAACAATTGATCTTCTTTGGTGTGACGTCATAAGCGCGTGACTGCGTGTGAGATCGCTCTCTAAGTTTTCATCTATTTTTTGTTTTCAGATATATATTTTAACTGTTTTTGTGATAATATTTACTATATAAGTGACTTATTAGTGGTTTCTTCATTCACCTCTGCATTTCGTGTGTTGTGGCCTGATATTTGTGAGTGTTTCGTATCGAGCAACTTAACCTCTTACCCGTGTTTACATTCCGTGCTGACCAGTTGCAGCTGTAGCGGCGCATCGAAAGCTAAGTACTAATTAATTGTTTGTGTATAGTAGTTTATTTAGGAACTTTAGTAGTCTTCAACCGGTGTTCTTGGTGTTTTCCGGTGAAATAACTTCAGAAGAAATTTTTGCGAACTGCTTTCAGTTTCGTTACTGTCATTAGACGTTTGATTTTCTTTCTGTGTTAGTATTTTGTTATATTCTCATTTGTTGTTGATTAATACTGTCAATAATAGTAGTTACTTCCCTTGTAGAGCAAGTTTGTGATAATTGTAGTCAGTTTTTAACATCTTCTTATTGTAGTAGCGGAACTTAGATAAAGTTGTTTTCTTGTTTCAATAATTGTAAAATTTTACCATGAGTGAGAAGTGTGGGCTTTGCCGTAGGTTCGTGAGTAGTGGATTGCGGTGTGAGACTTGTTCGAAGTATTTTCACTGGGGGGAATGCAGTGGGGAAGCCAGTGGGCATTCTGGTGAGATCCTCTCCTGGAACTGCAGGTTATGTAGCAAGAGTAAGTTGATAGAGGAACAGGAGCGTAAGATCTGTGCCCTTCAGGTGCAGTTGAAAAACGCACAGGAGGAGCTAGATAGGATGAGGAGGGAGAAGGGGGTTGGGGAATGGGAGCTGGCTGTTGGCAAGAGATCTGCTAGGAGAAGGAGATTTTCAGATAGTTTTACTATTGGTGTTTGTAATAGATATGACCAACTGTCAGAGTCTAGTGGAGAGGAATCTCTAGTAGCTGTAGATGTAGGAAGTACGCAGCAGACCTCAGCAGTTACGGTGGCTAGGACAGTTGCAAAGTCTAAGAGAAAGAAGAAGGTTCTGCTGTTAGGTAGTTCTCATGGTAGAGGTGTAGGCCAGCAGTTGCAGGAAGTTTTGGGGAGTGAGTACCAGGTCACCAGCATTGTGAAGCCTAATGCAGGATTGGCTCAGGTGACTTTTAACATAGGGGGGTTATGTAGGGATTTTACTAAAGAGGATCAGGTAGTGATTGTGGGTGGGGCTGGTAATAGTATTGATAGGGATGGGAAGTATGACATAGATGGTGACCTGGAAAAGATAGCCACTCAGACTGGCAACACGAATGTGCATTTCGTGGAACTGTTTCAGCGTCACGATCGGCCTCATCTTAATATAGCCGTCAGGCGTAATAACATGAGACTTGGGGGTGCGCTGATGACAGAAGGCATGAGTCACATTTCAGTGGTGTCGGTGGAGTCTATCAGTAGGACGGGTTTCACTAGACATGGCCTGCACCTCAACAGGTATGGGAAGGGGAGGTTGGCAAAACTTATAGGTGACAGCATAGGTGGGGGTGGTGGGATCACTCATGGGAAAATTCCGGTAGTTGTGGGTGTTAGAGCTGTACCTTTTTTAGATTGAAGTCAGCTGATAGGTATTCCTGCTTAAGGGAAGTCTCTCTAACAAAGAAACCACTTTCTACAAAGCTTGGGTATCCGATTAATGAGGGAATTAGTATATTTCATCAAAATATACAAGGTATTAGAGATAAAGTTAGTGAACTGCTTATAGATGTTGACTCTGAAATTATTGGTATATCTGAACACTTCTTAAATAAGGAGATAATTCAGAGGCTTCCTTTACCAGGATACAGGTTGGCTGGCAGCTTTTCTAGGAGCTCTTTGCGGTGTGGGGGAGTAGCCATGTATGTGAAAAACGGTATCCCATTTGAGTCAATTGATGTTTCAAAGTACTGCACTGAAAAGGTGTTTGAATGTTGTGCAGGTGTGGTTAAATTTAGTGGAGCTAAACTTCTTACTGTTGTTATTTATAGATCCCCAGACTCCGATTTCACAACATTTTTGCTAAAGCTAGAGGAGGTTCTTGGTTCACTTTATAGGAAATACAAAAAGTTAGTTATATGTGGTGACTTCAATATTAATTGTATAAGTGATTGTGCAAGGAAAAGGATGCTGGTAGACCTCCTTAATTCATATAATCTTATGCAAACCGTATTCTTTCCAACGAGAGTGCAAGGGAACAGTAGAACAACCATAGACAATATTTTTGTTCATTCGTCATTATTAGAAGGGCATTCTGTTAGCAAAAAAGTGAATGGCCTTTCAGATCATGATGCACAAATTTTAAGTCTAAAAGATTTTTGTGCTTCAACACATGTTAAATATAGTTACCAACTTTTTAGGAAAGCTGATCCAGTTGCTGTACAGACTTTTGTAAACCTTATCAAGGAACAAGATTGGCAAGATGTTTATAGTGCTGATACAGTAGACGATAAATATAATGCTTTCCTCAAGACTTTTCTCGTGCTCTTTGAAAGTTGCTTTCCGTTAGAACGTTTAAAACAGGGTACTAGCACAAACAGGCAGCCTGGGTGGCTGACTAAAGGGATAAGAATATCTTGTAGAACAAAGTGGCAATTATATCAAAACGTTAGAAACAGTCAAAATCTAAATGCAGCAGCCCATTACAAACAGTATTGTAAGGTGCTTAAAAAAGTTATTAGGAAGGCAAAAAGTATGTGGTATGCAGATAGAATAGCTAAGTCTCAGGATAAAATTAAAACCATATGGTCAGTCGTAAAGGAAGTGGCTGGTCTGCAGAGACAGGTCGAGGATATAGAATCAGTGCGTAGTGGGGATGTCCGTGTTGCTGATAAGTCGCATATATGTACAGTACTTAATAATCACTTTCTGAATATAGCAGGTGAACTAAATAGAAACCTAGTCCCAACAGGGAATCATACAGCGCTCTTAGAAAAAAGTGTTCCGAGACTGTTACCTGAAATGCTCCTCCATGATACTGACAAGAGGGAGATTGAGTTAATAATTAAATCACTAAAGACCAAGAACTCTCATGGATATGACGGGGTATCTAGCAGAATACTGAAGTATTGTTCCACGTATATTAGCTCAGTACTTAGCCATATCTGTAACTTTTCCTTTAGCAGTGGTCGGTTTCCTGACCGATTAAAGTACTCGGTAGTGAAGCCACTTTATAAAAAGGGAGACAGGGATAATGTTGACAATTATAGACCTATTTCTATGCCATCGGTGTTTGCTAAAGTTATCGAGAGGCTTGTATATACAAGGTTACTGCAGCATTTAAATTCACATAATTTGCTGTCAAATGTACAGTTTGGTTTTAGAAATGGCTTAACAACTGAAAATGCTATATTCTCTTTTCTCTGTGAGGTTTTGGACGGATTAAATAAAAGGTTGAGAACGTTAGGTGTTTTCTTTGATTTAACGAAGGCTTTTGACTGTGTTGACCACAAAATATTACTGCAGAAGTTGGAACATTATGGAGTAAGGGGAGTAGCTTACAATTGGTTCGCCTCCTACTTTAAGAACAGAAAGCAGAAGGTAATCCTCCGCAATATTGAGAGTGGTAATGATGTTCAGTCCCAATGGGGCACTGTTAAATGGGGCGTTCCCCAAGGGTCGGTGCTGGGGCCACTGCTGTTCCTTATTTATGTAAATGATATGCCTTCTAGTATTACAGGTGATTCAAAAATATTTCTGTTTGCTGATGACACCACCTTGGTAGTGAAGGATCTTGTGTGTAATATTGAAACATTATCAAATAATGTAGTTCATGAAGTAAGTTCGTGGCTTTTGGAAAATAATTTGATGCTAAATCACAGTAAGACTCAGTTTTTACAGTTTCTAACCCACAATTCAACAAGAACTGACATTTTAATCAGACAGAATGGGCATGTTATAAGCGAGACGGAACAGTTCAAGTTCCTAGGCGTACGGATAGATAGTAAGCTGTTGTGGAAAGCCCATGTTCAGGATCTTGTTCAGAAACTAAATGCCGCTTTATTTACCATTAGAACAGTATCTGAAATAAGTGACATTTCAACACGAAAAGTAGTATACTTCGCATATTTTCATACGCTTATGTCATATGGTATTATTTTTTGGGGTAATTCTTCTGATTCAAAAAGGGTATTTTTGGCTCAAAAACGGGCTGTTCGAGCTATGTATGGTGTAAGTTCGAAAACCTCTTGTCGACCCCTATTCAATAGTCTGGGAATTTTGACATTGCCCTCACAGTATGTATTTTCTTTAATGTCGTTTGTTGTTAGCAATATTAGCTTATTCCCAAGAGTTAGCAGCTTTCACTCAGTTAATACTAGGCAGAAATCAAATCTGCATGTGGAATGCACTTCCTTGACTCTTGTGCAGAAAGGAGTGCAGTATACTGCTGCATCCATTTTCAATAAGCTACCACAAGAACTCAAAAATCTTAGCAGTAGCCCAAACACTTTTAAGTCTAAACTGAAGAGTTTCCTCATGGCTCACTCCTTCTATTCTGTCGAGGAGCTCCTGGAAGAGATAAAAAATTAAGCAAATTCCAGTGTTACATTCTTGATTTTCTTTATTTAAACTAACGACTTGTTTCATTTTATCTGTTTCTACAATCGTGTTATATTTCATGTATTGACTCGTTCCATGACCATGGAGACTTCTCCTAAATGTGGTCCCACGGAACAATAAATAAATAAATAAATAAATAAATTCTTCATAAAGGACACTTTCAGGGCAGGCAATAGGGAAAAGTTTGCAGGTGAGCCTGTGCACTGACACACGGACTGTTGCAAGAAAGTGAGATAGGGGCAGGCTATCTTTAGTGTGATGCACCATGAAGAACAAGTTAAGCTGTGCTCAATCTCAAATCATTCCTCATGTGTTGAATCAAAATCATGGAATGGTGTTATGTAAAGAGGCACGGCTTGCTGTGGCAGTGTTACAGTTTGTGGAGGTGGTAGTGACGTGTTCTCTTGTGCAGGGAGCAATCTTGTCACAATTTCCATGAGCTTCTGCATCTGCTGCAGCTAAAACTGAACAATATGTGTCACTGACAGATCTTGCAGAGGTCTGGCCATGATCAGTACGCACAACCAAAAAGCACAGAGATGGAGAGAAAAATAATGAAGCACAAGTAATGTGTATGCCACTGTGGTTTATATAACTTCAGTTCAGCAAGTCTGTTCCTTGATGAAGCCGCTTCATCAGAGATAATAACAGAGAAGAGAGGTTAACCAGTAGGCTCTGAATGCACCACATGAACTCCTCTATCTGACTGGTCTGGCATTGGTGTGCTGTCTTCTTATGTTGGCTCGGTGGTGGTGCCACTCATGCATGCAGCAAAGTGTTTGACCCAGATGCAAAATGGTGGGATCAATCACATGAGTTACTGCCAGCCTCTTGTTTTGACTGCCTGACAGTGTCAATAGTGTATGACACCACAGTTTCCCTACTCACTCACTACCTATGTATTGTGTAACGCATTAGAGAATGGGGATCAAACAGTGAGCTAGTCAAGCATAGTACAAGCTATTAGTATTGATCATCTCTCATGACCCAACACCAACACTGCTCACCCTGACCGAGCAGGGTAGAACAGTGGTTAGCACATTGAACTCGCATTTGGGAGGATGATGGATAAAACCCTTGTCTGGCCATCTTGGTTTTCTGTGATTTCCCTAAACTGCTGGGATTAGTCCTTCAAAAGAGTCTGGCTGCTTTCGTTCTCCATCCTTTCCTAATCTGAACATATACTCTGCCTCTGAATATCTCGTTGTCAATGTGTCATTAAATACTAATCTCCTCCTCCTCCTCCTTGCTCATCCTGAACTAAATACCTTACTGAAAACCTTTTGTCCCAAACAAAATTCATGAAATTTGCAACTTACAAAATTGATTTAGTGATAAGTCCTAATAGAATGGTTAATAGCAGTTTAAACCACATAATTTAAAGATAAGTTATGGAATAAAATACATAGCCTTGACAAAAATTAGTTTTATTTGACCTAGTCTTTTGTCATTCATATTTACAGTTTCCTTGATCACTGAATACCTAATCCATGTACTATCCAATGGATCTACCATGTTCATCCAGTGCAGCTTTGTTGGGCAGTAGATGCATGTGATCAAATTTGATGCATTGTTCTTGTACAGTGCATGTTGAATACCCTGTATAATTTTTACCCAATGCATGATCAAATTTGATGCATTGTTCTTGTACAGTGCATGTTGAATACCATGTATAATTTTTACCCAATGCAAAGAGCCAAAGCCTACAAGAAAATTACTTTTGTATTGTATTGTGGTTGGGCAAAGTGCTATTACTATTAAATTGTTTTTAATGGTAGAAAAACGAATACAGGGTGATTCAAAAAGAATACCACAACTTTAGGAATTTAAAACTCTGCAACGACAAAAGGCAGAGCTAAGCACTATCTGTCGGCGAATTAAGGGAGCTATAAAGTTTCATTTAGTTGTACATTTGTTCGCTTGAGGCGCTGTTGACTAGGCGTCAGCGTCAGTTGATGCTAAGATGGCGACCGCTCAACAGAAGACGACAGTTGTTCAGCGTGCATTTCGAACGAAGTATGGTGTTAAACCTCCTGATAGGTGGTGTATTAAATGTTGGTATAAACAGTTTACAGAGAATGGGTGTTTGTGCAAAGGGAAAAGTTCTGGACGGCCGAGAACGAGTGATGAAAATGTAGCGCGCATCCAGCAAGCATTTGTTCGCAGCCCAGGAAAATCGACTCACAGAGCTAGCAGAGAGCTGCAAATTCCACAATCAACTGTATGGAGAGTCCTACGAAAAAGGTTAGTTATGAAACCTTATTGTCTGAAATTGGTTCAAGCACTGTCTGCAGCTGATAAGATTAAAAGAATCGATTTCTGTGATTTTATCCTTGCTCAAATGGAAACAGATGAATCTTTCGTTTCAAAGATTGTGTTTAGTGATGAATCAACTTTCCACACTAACGGGAAAGTCAACCGTCACAATGTCTGTATATGGGGCACTGAGAATCCGTGGGAAACAACTCACTATGAACGTGACTCGCCTAAGGTGAACGTTTTCTGTGCCATTTCAGCCAATAAAGTTTTTGGTCCCTTTTTCTTCGAAGGTGCTACTGTAACTGGACTACAGTATCTGGAGATGTTAGAGAATTGGCTGTTCCCTCAGCTCGAACAAGAAGCACAACAATTCATATTTCATCAGGATGGAGCGCCACCACATTGGCACTTATCTGTCCGTAACTACCTGAACGTCAACTACCCGAGGCGATGGATCGGCCGCCAGGCAGCCCGTGACAGAGCACTTCATCACTGGCCTCCAAGAAGCCCTGATCTTACCCCCTGCGATTTTTTCTTATGGGGGTATGTTAAGGATATGGTGTTTCGGCCACCTCTCCCAGCCACCATTGATGATTTGAAACGAGAAATAACAGCAGCTATCCAAACTGTTACGCCTGATATGCTACAGAGAGTGTGGAATGAGTTGGGGTATCGGGTTGATATTGCTCGTGTGTCTGGAGGGGGCCATATTGAACATCTCTGAACTTGTTTTTGAGTGAAATACACATTTCTAAAGTTGTGGTATTCTTTTTGAATCACCCTGTATAATTAAATAGTAAAGGTAATGGGAAGTGAGTGTAAGAACTGAGGTCTGTGAGGACGCCTCCGTATGTTGTTTGGTTGACTACTATGACTGTATGCATACACCTTACTTGTCATGATAATTATATTGTACTTTTACTACATTGTGTACCATGGAATTAGAATTGTTGGCATGTTATCCTCCATGTCCTAGCCAGCTGGCTGTGGCAGCACTACTCTTCTGCTAGTATTTGGCAACAGGGTGCAGTTGGTGGTATTTGAGGTTCAACTGGTACCATGCCAAGGTGTGCTGGGGCAGCATGGGATAAAGGAATGCATCACCTGCTCTACTATGAACAAGAAACATAGCCTGAGAACAGCACTGTGGTCACAGTGAAGCAGCCATGAACCCTGCAGTGTGGCACCAGCTCCCAACACTGGGGGTGGTGAGCCTGGCATGATGACAAAGGCTGATGGTGGAAGCAGGCCGGGCCTGGAGATATGAGCAAGAGCTGTGGGATACAGCACTGACAAGTTGGTACTCCACTGGAGGCCATGGTGGCCAGTGGCAAATGAGTCTGGGGAGCGGCGCCAGGCCTGGTATGGGGCAGTGGCCTGACTCGTTTGGATGGGGCATAGGAGGAATAAGTTGTCACAGAGAGCTCCAGCTGGAACTGGCAGCCAGTCAGAGATATGGTAGTCAACAGCAAAGGGCTCTCAGCTGGTGGGTCGTGGAGCCGGGATATTGGACTGACTGATGCTCGGTATGGGGCATGGCTAAGCAGTATAAACACAGCAAATTGAGAGGACAGTCAGTCTTTCCTGGTACCAAGAGAGGACAGCAACATCAGTAAGGTATGCCAACAAGACCTTCAGTTGCTACAAGAGAAAGGAGCACAAGGAGTGGACTTAAGTGGCCTGTAATTATTTTTTTTTGTCTTCTGATGAAAGCCAGAGTTGTGAGAGTTGAGTACAATGTACACTCAGCAGAGATAGGATTGTGCCTTGAGTGTAACAGTTCATGATTGTTACATATCACATGACAAGGCTGTGAGACTGTATCATGCATTGAAATTGTATTTTTTCATATGCTGTGGATGTGTGAGAGTTTGCCGAGATGAGAGCTCTGTGGAATTTTGTATTATTATGCTATGAGCTGAGATTTGTGTGCCTTTGTGTTATTCTAGCAAAGGAAAAATTCTAGCTCTTTGCCAGTGATTCCAGTAGTAGCAAGTAGATGATAGAGGGTTGGTTAGTAGAGATAGATTTTATTGTATGTAAATGACTGCCATATTGTGAAGAGTTAGGGTATAAGGCTGTTTTTACTGTTTGGGAGATAATTGTGGGCCAAGAGGCTGAGTATTATTATTTACTAATTGTTCTTGCTACTCCCCCTTATGGTGTCATTTGGGGAGACATTCAATGTTGATTTGTTTCATGATTGTGCTGGAAGGGATTATATTTGTGTTACTCTAGTGCCCAATTCCTCAAGAACTATAGTTGGGCAAAAACTTAAAAAGTTTCTTTTGGTTACTTTCTATTCTTGTAATTTATTAAAGAAATTGTTGTTTAGTAAATGTTACTTTTGTTAAAATAAGTTGACATCTCCACAATGCCTTGTCCAAACCCTGCTCCATCGACACCCTATGCTACAATAGCACAGAAGGATATTCTATAAAACACATGTGAAAGTGTGCAAAATGTAAGATACTGATTGTAGTCTCCAAACTGACAAATTTGACATGCTTATGAAGGTGAAGATTTTTTTTAATGATTTGGAAAGAATAGAGGTAGCACAGGTTGTGAATAATGGCCTTTGAAACTGCATGTATTGCCCTCATCAGTGTGTTTTACCACTAGGTGGTCAACTCTGTTCTTTTTCACAAGTTGGTGGTGCCCATAATTTCAGCAGACAGATGGTTGGAGGTCATGCCCATGCAAAATGTGCAGAAGTTTGCAGCAGGGTGTGTATATAACTGCATTCACAGGTGACTAAGCATCTGGATATGTTTGGCATTGGTTTGGTAGGTTTTTGTGCCCTTGATTATTAAGATTGTACCATCAACATACATTAGTTGTCGAATAGTCTACTTAAAAGTAATTTAAAAAATTACATCAAGTCCAGCTTGTCATGTTACTGCATTCCAGTGGCAAGGTCCACATGGATTTCATTTTAAATTTTTAGCCCCCTGCAGCAACTTCTAACATAAAACTTTGCTCACCACAATGTGAGCTCTTTGAATGAAAAGAACTGCTCAGCTGTTACATTCACTCTTCAAGTGGTAATCGATAGCAAAAGCAGCACTGAAAACAAATTTTAAAGCTCTGATTAGCAGTTAAAAATTAAGGCAAATAAAATTACAATCTGGTTACTTCTGGAGACACATTGGCTTCATAATTTGTTACATGCAAGATACTGATTTATCTTTATGACAATGCTCCATATTTTAAATTTAATAAAAGCTACTATGCAAGTTTTCTTTGTTGTTACTTTGGAATTATTCAGTTAATTGACTCTGAGGCTAGCTTGAGCTAAGACTGATGCTATTTCATCTTTTGTTGTTTCTTTTGATGATACTTGGTTATAAATGATAATATAAAAAATCATCAGTAACTTAATGTTCATAGCATGGCATCCTTTAAATTAAGTTACTACGAACCCTGTTTGCCCCATTGTAGCACATTTTAAACATTTTCAGCTATCGGAACCCTTAAGACATGCAAATGTTACTGCGTACAGTAATCTGTAGGAAAACGAATGACAACAGGTAGACTGTTAATGTCATTATGCCTAATATTAGTACTAACTGCATTTTCTTTTTAGTTACGGCAAACACTGTGACAACCATAAGGGTGGAGCACACTCTATCTGCAGATGTAGAACCCTTATCACCTGGCAAGGACTCTGGGAACAGGCCATCTCCAGAAGTGATGACACAATCTTCTTTACTCATCAAAAATCCACCTAGAGCCTCTACTGTGCCATCTCGTGACATAGGTGAGAATGTAAACCAGTTGCTTGAGCAACACAAATTGCTATTTACTGTGGCTCAAAAAATCTTTTAATAATGTGTCAATAAACAGATGAAAAAATAGGTAACTATAAAATTTCAAGCACTGGTTGTACAATTCTAATATTTAGTTCATGTGCACAGTTTATCAATGGAGCACTTTATCATGCCTGTGCTTTCATCCTTAATATCCATAATGCTGGTGTGCATACACACTATAATTATTATTTCATTTGTAAGTGATTCATGGACAACAAACAATTCAGACAAAAAGAGAATGAGTTTTCAAAACATGCTGCTACATAAGATTAGATGGATAGATTGAATACCGTAACTAATGAAGAGGTACTGAATTGAACTGGGGAGCAAAATTCGTCACAGTGTCACTAAAAGAAGGGCTCAGCTGATAAGACACATTCTGAGACATCAAGGAATTCAGAGGGAGACAAAGTTCAGAGAAATGAAAAGATTCACGTTGGACAGATGAGTCCAAAGAGTGGAACAACAACATAAATAACATCTGATGAAAGAGCAAAATTGTATACTTACAGTGAGCTATTCAAGGTGTGCATAAAAAAACCAGATGGGTTGCAAGAATTTTAAAACTACAGTTGTCACAAGTGGAAGAAGGAGATGATTTTTTTTTTAAAATTCAAAATTAGTGATTAGTTCCTTAATAAAGTTTCCTAACTGATTAAAGACCCATACTACACTGGGACTGGGTCTCCTGCTGAGTTGATGGTCTTCCTTAGTAACATGGACATGTATGATTCATTACCACCTCACAACTTCCATCTGCCAGTACCTCTCATCTTTTTTGAAATTTCTCAGACGATGCCATACAAGCCTTTCTGGAATAGCAGTCCTGGACGAAAGGATGGTGTGGAGAATGGCTTACCTACTTCATAAAGTGAGTATGGCTTCTGTCAAGAATGGAAGATAAGAAAGAGGTACTAGCAGTCGGCATATCTGAGGTAGTTCATGAGTTGTCTGATTGTCTCATCGTTGCCTAAAAATCAAGGGTACATGTTTGAGGGTATCTTCCACCATTTCACAATGGTGTATGTACTGCTGCAGGACAAAATGTTAATTCTAGAGCTGTATAGTGGTTCTCACTGAAGCTGCATAGTAGTTGTTGCTGCACAAGAGTTGCTCTGCTTTACTGTATAAATGTCCTGTCAGTTCACTTTAGATTATTCAGTTTTACTGATTGTAAGGAGATGACTTTAAGCTTAAATTTTTAGATTCATCCCCACTTTTCATTTATATTTTTATTTTATATCAGCAATAAAATACCAGTGAAATTAATTAAATGCAAGTTTCCCTGTTGCCAGATAACACTTGGAGCATAAAATAAAGAATTTTTCTTAATTTGATGTTGCCACAAGATACAATAATTTTAACCAAATAAAACTTAAAATTGTAGTGCCTGCAGGATCAGTGAGTTGTGGAAGGGCCATAGTTCCTGTTGAACTTGTTCTGCATGGAGAATATACTCCAAGAGGAGAATGGCCATGGATCGCAGCATTATTCAGAGTGACGAACATTGGACAAGACTTTACTTGCAGCGGAAGTCTCCTGAACAGAAGGACAGTCATCACAGGTACACAGTGGAAGCAAAGATGTCAGGATCAATGGGTATCACAAATAGCAAATAGCTTAGGCCATCTGGTCCCCCCCACCTTTTGTTCTTCTTTCTTCTCCTCCATTTACCCAAGTGGAATTAAAATGTTAATATTACTCTATTTATTATAAAGTGTACAATATATCGTGATCATCTGTCTTTATTTTTCACTGTTCTTATGTGCTGTATGTTCCTGCTTCCCTTTCAGAGGTACATTCATTTTGTAAATTATTTGGTAAATCTATGGTTTGAGGCAGCAATGAAGTTCTTCAATTTGGGGGGGGGGGGGGGGTCTTTATTATTACACTGAATCTATATTGAAACACTTTTGCTTTTATGTTTGGCTGTGATAGGGAACTATAATGCTGAACATATAAACTGATATGCTGCATTCGCAATTCAATAACATTTTCTTCTTTCTTGCACTTATGAATGCATTTTCAAAAAATGTGCTTTCCCATTATGATACCAATTTGTTATTCACTACTATGTAATAAAATACTTACCAATTGCATACCTAAAATTCAAATGCCTGCTTTGTCAAGGTTTCATTGACAATATGTACATTAACTGTGGACATTTCTAAATAGATGATAAATTTTTTCAGGAACTCTGTATTTGTAAAGCATGTTTGCTGACAAATGCTGGCAGATTGTTCAATAACATGTTTTCTGAATTAAGAGACATTATTAGAAAAGATAACCTTCTTATTTCTGAAGGTTTCTTTTTGCATCCAAAACTTTGTTGTAAACTAAGAAACTAACTACTATTGTTTGTCATGTCTAATTAAGAAACAACTTCTCATAAGTATTTTGTCTTTGTTCATTTTTGGAACATTTTCCCTTTATTGAAAACCAGCAGCATTTGTGTTGTTATTTTGTGTGAGAGACTTGGTTAAATTATTTGCTTTTTGTTTTTATTAACTATGAATTAATCAAAGATGAACTTGTCGTACATAATAATAATAATAATAATGGTTTATTTGTCCATAATAACTTTTACAGTGGTGGACATAGTCAGTCAGTACATACATGAACAATAATAATAGTTTAGTAGTAGAAATAAAGTACATACAACATTAAAAATCCTTGATGGGTACAAACATTTAGCAATTAACAGCTGCTTTAATTTTATTTTAAATATGTTTCCTTTTAACATTTTTATGGTATTTGGCAGTCTGTTGTAAAAAAAATCTTCCAGCAGAAAATGGATTATGATCGGTTGGTTTTTTATTTCTGAATCTTATGTGGTAATCCTCTTTCTTCCTTGTATTATAACTATGGATATCACTATTTATTATACTGTGCTCCATATTTTCTTTTACAAACAGTATAGTCCTTAGAACATATAATGAATACACTGTTAGTATATTATACTTAATGAAGTATTCTCTACAGGATTGACGTTTACTAATATTCGCTATTATCCTAATTGCTCTCTTCTGGGCTCTAAAAGCCCTATCCATGTATACCATTGGTGCCCCCCCCCCCCCCCCCCCAAATCTCAATGCCGTATTGTAGGTGGGAGTGTATAATACCAAAATAGATTTGTCTTAAGACTGGTGGCGGTATTATGCTAGAAAGGCATTTTAGCAGGTAGGTATTATGAGATTTTTTTACACATGTAGCTGATGTGTTCCTTCCATGTAAGATGTTCATCAACTATAATACCCAGGAATTTATGTTTATCAATTGTTACAATTGATAACTCTGGCTCAGTATCCACTTGTCTTGATTTGTAATTTAGCTTAAACTCCATTAGAATTGTCGTTTCTTTTGTGGCGGTGTTCGTAGCGACAAACACTTGGCTGTAGAAATGGCTTACGAAGTCACCGCCACACTTTTAATAGCGGGCCGACCGGTCCGCTGGAACAGTGAACAGAAAGATGAAAGCCCAAACACTCAGATTAAATAAAAGTCGATACTTATCTTTATTCATGAAGATACAGAAACAAGGTCGTGAACTCCGTGTCTACGGAAATCTGTCTAGTTCAAGTCGGAGCGGCTAGGTCAGCGTCGGCTGACGACAAACAACAACTCTGCTGCGATGAACACACAACTGACTAGCAAGTACACAATTCAGTGGCGAGTACACAACTGAGCGGCGAATACAGAACTGTCCTAGCGCTCGCGACTCCAGCGCTTAAGAAGCTAGAAGCCAGCGGTGGTGCGCGCAGACTTGCGGCGATTTGCTGTCTCGCTGGCGCTGCTTATGCGGACGGCGTCCGGACTTTGATGCTGCCAACCTTTTGGCAGCGGGCTCAGGTGGCATTACTGGCTAGGACATAACACTCCTCCCCCCCAAATCGCCGCACCGTCGTTGAATAATGACGCGGCGAGCGTCGACGGCGGGTGAGGGGTCTGGCCGCAGGCGTAGCAGAAGAGACCGGGGTGGAGACTGTTGTCGGTGGCAGTCCCCGGTCCGCACCCCAGCATTGGCTGCGCGGGGCCTCGGGAAACACCGACTGAAAACCGAGGTCAGGGTGCATGCCTGTGACCACGGGCGCAGCTTCTGGTACTGGACGCGACGGGGCGTCGGGACCCACGAAGAGAGGCAGCGTCTCCTGACGCTGCGTCGACGACTGCTGAGTGGGCGCCGGACAAGGCGCTGCGGTGTCAGACTCCTTGGGGGTGCCCAAGGAAAGCGGCTGCAGGACAGGCTGCACAGCCAACGCTTGGGAAGGCGGCCCGGCTGAGGGGTCGACGTCCATCAGCTCCGAAGGCGGTGGCGACTGAAGAGGGACCGGAGGCGCCGGAGCGACCACCCGGGGTGCTCCCGGATGAAGCTGCATGGGAGGCATCAACGGGACGGTCTGTCGGTGTGGTAGCGGCGACGGCTGCTGCTGCTGCTGCCCTGGGGGCGGCAGCAAAGTCGGAAGGCGCTGCTGGAACCCGCCGCGGACCAAATCTGTGGACAAAGAACGAGCGGCAGAATCCGGGCGGCCAGCGCGGCGCAACTGGTTCTGATGCCTCCTGTGCACCCCAGTAGCACCTTGAACAGTAGAAAAACCGCGACCCTGGACACTTATCACGGTACCACGTTCCCAACGACGGCGACCATGATAAACTCTGAAAAAAACGGCGCCGTTGCGCTGAAAACGCGTGCGATGCTCAGAAGCGGCGGGTCGATCCGGGGGGTGCAACAACCGTAGTAGGGTGCGATGACGACGGCCGTGGAGAAGCTCCGCAGGCGAAGGGCCGTCGCATGGCATGGTCCGGTACGACGACAGGAACGTGATGAGGGCCTGATGACGAGAGTGCGTAGCACGAAGGCGGTCCATATGATCCTTGAATGTGCGTACAAAACGTTCCGCTGCACCATTCGATTGAGGGTGGAACGGCGGAGTAAGAACATGGCGAATGCCATTGGCAGAACAAAAACGTTCAAATTCAGCAGAGGTAAATTGTGGACCATTGTCAGACACTAAAACTTCTGGAAGACCCTCAATACAAAAAATTGAAGTCAACGCCTGTATAGTTTGTGCAGACGTTGTAGACTGCATGGGCACAACAAACGGAAAATTACTAAATGCATCTATCACGATGAGCCAACGAGAATTCCAATATGGACCAGCGAAATCAATATGTACTCGCTGCCAGGGACCGGCAGGGCGTGCCCACTCAAAATAGCGTTGAGGCGGAGCAGCTTGGTGTTCGGCACACATTGAACAATCTGTAGACATCTGCATAAACTGCTTATCAATGCCGATCCATGTACAATGACGGCGGGCAAGCTGCTTGGTGCGGACCACTCCCCAATGACCTTGATGCAACAAGTCGAGGACCTTGGATTGGAGCACTTGGGGAACCACGACATGAAGCTGGTCATTCTCGGTGCGTAACAGCAAAACTCCGTGCGAAACAGACAAGAGATGACGTTGCGGATAATAGCGACGAACCACAGGATCCGATATGTCCTTTGCCTTGGACGGCCAACCACGTTGAACAAAACGTAATAGTAAACTCAGATGAGGATCTGTAGCTGTCTCACGTGCCACCTGACGATAATCAATCGGAAAATCCCGGAGGGATTGATGCTCATCAGCGTCAATCTGATGGCAAGAGTCGTCAGAGGAATCGAAGACATCATCCGCAGCAATCGGCAATCTAGAAAGCGCGTCAGCGTTTGCATGCTGAGCTGTAGGGTGATACAGTATCTCATACTGGTATTGTGATAACAAAAGAGCCCAACGTTGTAGTCTCTGAGCTGTCCGCTGAGGAACTGGTTTAGACGGATGAAACAGTGACGTCAAGGGCTTGTGATCTGTTACTAAATAGAATGGTCTACCATAGAGGTAGTGATGGAATTTTGTGACACCGAACACAATAGCCAACGCTTCCTTGTCCAATTGGCTATAATTACACTGAGCTTTGTTTAGCAATTTAGATGCGAACGCAATAGGACGTTCGGTGTTACCGACTCAGTGAGACAACACAGCACCGAGCCCGAAAGAAGAGGCATCACAAGCTAACACCAGAGGCTTGTTAGGGTCGTAATGGACCAGACAACGATCATTCAATAAAGCCTCTTTAAGCTGCTGAAAGGCTGATTGGCAATCAGCTGACCACACAAACGGAACATTCTTACGGCGGAGACGATGCAACGGTGCAGCAATCTGTGATGCATTAGCTATAAACCTAATATAATACGTCAATTTGCCAAGAACTGCTTGCAATTCATGCAGATTGCGAGGGGCGGGCAAATCACGAATAGCTGCTAAATGTGACTGGGAGGGATGAATGCCTTGAGCATTAATAACATGTCCCAGATACTCCATCTCCGTAAGGAAAAATGAACATTTATCGATGTTGCAACGTAGGCCTGCCTGAGACAACACTTTAAACAAACACTCCAAATTACGGAAATGTTCAGCAGGCGTCCGACCGGACACAACAATATCGTCTAAATAGTTGCAACACGATGGCACATTAGCCAGAAGTTGTGACAAAAAACGCTGAAAAACAGCTGGAGCTGACGCACAACCAAAAGGCAAACGCAGAAAACGGAACAACCCCAACGACGTGTTTATGACAAAATACTGTTGTGATTGCTCGTCGAGGGGTAATTGCAAATATGCTTCACGGAGATCAATTTTGGAAAAGAAACGAGCTTCCCCTAACTTATCCATCAGCTCATCCGGTCTAGGCAAAGGAAAAGAATCAATGACAGTCTGAGGATTAACTGTCGACTTAAAATCAGCACACAAACGTAACGTGCCAGACGGTTTCTTTATAATAACTAAGGGAGAAGCCCACTGGCTCGCTGAAACGGGTTGAATAACACCGTTGTTTTGCCAACGACGAAGTTCGTCTGCTACAGGTGTCCGGAGGGCGTGAGGCACTGGACGAGCACGACAAAATCGAGGCTGAGCATTATCTTTTAACGTAATATGAGCGGCAAAGTTCGCAGCACAACCTAGTTCGTCTTTAAATATGTCACTGTATCGGTTACACAACTCGGTTATGCTGTCTTGAGGAACAACAACAGAATTAATTTGCAACACATTGTCTTGGATAGACAGGCCAAACAAGTCAAAACAGTCTAATCCGAAAATGTTTACACTGTCTGTAGCGCGGAGCACTGTGAATGAAACTGTTTTTGTATTGCCACGGAATGTGGCTGGCACGCTACATACTCCTAACACAGGAATTTGTTCTCCACTATAAGTAGCCAAAGAATGTTTTGCCGCTGAAAGTTTAGGGCGGCCGATAGCCGCATACGTAGCACTATTTATGAGAGTCACAGACGCACCAGTGTCTAATTGAAAATTGAAGGTCTTATCCTGGATGCGTAGCTTCACAAATAGTTTATTACACTGTCTCTGAATCGGTGCAGTGGAGGTGGAAGACACAAAATCAGCGCGTTTAGCGCGTGTTTGCTGCTTACGACAACTCGTGGGTTGGGTGGGTGGAACAACAACTCCCGCGTCACTTGCAGTCTGTACATTACTTTTTACAGAGTTTGAATTACGCTTGGGTCGCATAGCAGAGGGCTGGGTGGGTGGCTTATTGCGAAAAAGTTTATTACCCACACGAACCGTGGAAGAGTCTTTAAACGCGACCTTCTGGGCGGGCTGGCTTTGAAGAACATGAATATCCATGGGCTGGGCAGCACTAGAATTGTTCTTGCGTTTACGCAAACAAACAGTCTGGATGTGTCCTTTCCTTTGACAAAAGTGACAAACCGCGTTTCTTAACGGGCAACGTTCACGAGGATGAGCAAGAACACACTTAGGGCAAGACTTAACACTATCATTTTGCACACGCGGCTGACGAATGTGTTTAACATGACGCGGCCGGCTAGTGTTTACAGTCTGACTCTGCCGGTGGGGCCGCGGGCGTGACGTAACTTGCTTAGCACAGGCAATTTGAGAAATACATGGCTGATCTAACTCACACTCAGCATAGTCAAAAGTATCTTGGGCTTCAATGATGTTCATCACAGTCTCTAATGACGGGTCAGGCAACTTTAAGATAGCAGCACGAATACGAGAATCTACAATGTTTTGAGTAATAGCGTCTCGTAACATGACATCACTGTAGGAAGCTCCACACACACAATTAAAGCGGCACTGACGGGTGAGGCCCCGTAAATCTGTTAACCACTGTTTATTAGATTGATGTGGCAGTTTCTTTAATCTGAAGAACTTGAATCTGGCTGCTGCCACATGAACTCGCGACTCGAAATACTCAGCAAGCTTGTTAACAACAACGTCATAGTCTAAAGCTTCTGGCTGGGATTCCGGGAACAACTTACAAAGTAGTCGATAGATTTCCATGCCTGCAGTGGAAATTAAATAAAGCTGCCGCTCAGTACCTGTGATTTTGTAGACTGTCATGTGCGCCTGCAACTGCGCGAAATATTCTCGCCATTCTTCTCTGGATGCATCAAAAGCACGGAAATGTGGTGCTGCCTGTGCTTGTTCCTTTTGTGTTGGTGGATTAGCCGCTTGTTTGGCGATTGCTTCCACCAGACTTTGTATTTGCTGACTCTGTAACAAGATCAACTGTTGTAATTCGGCAGACATAGTGAACACAAATTAAACCAGCCCCCAAAAGTTTATCACTATAATTAGTATAACTAGAAACAAGTTGAACCAGCCCTGCACACGAGTTCGGAAGTCCTCGTCGCCAGTTTTGTGGCGGTGTTCGTAGCGACAAACACTTGGCTGTAGAAATGGCTTACGAAGTCACCGCCACACTTTTAATAGCGGGCCGACCGGTCCGCTGGAACAGTAAACAGAAAGATGAAAGCCCAAACACTCAGATTAAATAAAAGTCGATACTTATCTTTATTCACGAAGATACAGAAACAAGGTCGTGAACTCCGTGTCTACGGAAATCTGTCTAGTTCAAGTCGGAGCGGCTAGGTCAGCATCGGCTGACGACAAACAACTACTCTGCTGCGATGAACACACAACTGACTAGCAAGTACACATTTCGGTGGCGAGTACACAACTGAGCGGCGAATACAGAACTGTCCTAGCGCTCGCGACTCCAGCGCTTAAGAAGCTAGAAGACAGCGGTGGCGCGCGCAGACTTGCGGCAATTTGCTGTCTCGCTGGCGCTGCTTATGCGGACGGCGTTCGGACTTTGATGCTGCCGACCTTTTGGCAGCGGGCTCGGGTGGCATTACTGGCTAGGACATAACAGTTTCCTTATTTAATGCCAATTTATTTTTAGTCTTATATTCTGTGATGAGGCTAGTGTTCTTCATATTATTTTGCACTGCTAGCTGTTTTGTAGGGCCCCAGCTTATGAAGGAGGTGTCATCGGCGTAATTCACAAGGTCTGCATTTTTTGGAATTATTATATCGTTGATGTACACAATGAACAGAAAAGGCCCAATAATACTTCCTTGAGGGACTCCACAGTTAAGAATTTTATAAGATGATTTTACTGTCTTTATAAGTCCCCCGGTTGTGTGATACAACTTAACACATTTTCTCCTGTCAGCAAGGTACGATCTTAACAAATCTAATGCTGCTCCTCTGACCCCATAAGTTTCTAACTTATGTAGAAGAATGGAATGATTTACAGTATCAAAAGCCTTAGATAGGTCTAGAAAGGTGCCAGTAACTTTGTTTCCATCATCAAGTTTATTCAGTACTGCTTGAATAAATGTGGCTGTGGCTGTTATTGTAGACTTGCCTTTCCTGAAACCGCGTTGAGAACTTTTTAATATATTGTACTTAAGGAAAAATGATTCCATTTGATCAAGAAATAGCCTTTCCAACAACTTACTAAGTTCTGATGTCAATGAAATAGGCCTATAATTTTGTACATCAGTAGTTTTCCCTTTTTATGCACTGGTCTTATTTCAGTGACTTTTAACAAGTCAGGAAATGACCCCTGTCTGAAAGAGCTGTTTATTAAATGTTGCAGTGACTTTATTAAACTCATTACTGCATTCTTTCAGAAATTTGGCTGAGATGTCATCCCAGCCACTGGATGTACTTGCTTTTAAGTTGGAAATGGTTCCCAGGATTTCCTGTTCTGTAACACACCTCAGGAAGAACGAATTACTGACATTACTGGGATTTAGCACCTGCGGTGGGTTGATCACATCCTCCTTACTCATCTTACTAAATTGATCTATGAATCTCTCGCATACTTCTTTTGCGTCACTAACCAATTTTTCATTGCCCCTTATTATTATGTTGTTACACAATGCCTTGTCATTCCCCCCACTTTCCTTCTTTACTATATTCCACACTGTTTTGCTAATATTACAGGATTGATTCATCTGTTCTGCATACTTCTGTGCCTTTAATGCCTTAAGTGCTTCCCTATAGGTTTTCCTACAGGCTTTGTATTTAGACTGAAAGTACTGCAGTTTGGTGTCTTTAAAAAGAATATATAGATCATTCATGTCATTCTTTAATTTCATCACATTAGGGCGGAGTTTTAAGATTCCTGGAACTGTCAGTTTTCTTTAGTATTTTGACCCTTGGGCATACTTGATTTAGACAATGGGTTAATGTTGTATAAAATATTTCCCACTTTTCATTAATGTCTTCTGTTGCATATAGGCCTACCTGATACCAGTTTATGTGTGCCAGCTTTTCCTTTAATGCATGATAGTCAAGCTTTCTTTTATAAGTAAATTGTTCCTTATGAGATACTATTTCTTTGTCCGTGTGAAGATCTAGGACTAATGCACTATGATCCGAAATGTGGTTCTCAACAGTTCCAGCTACAAGGTCCTCCTTACTTAAGTTTGTAATAACATGGTCAATATATGTCTGAGAGTCACCTGTAATTCTTGTTGGTGTTGAATTCACATGGTTGTAATTACAGGACTGTAATATATCAATATATCTAAGGTAACTTACACTATTAGTTAAGGAGTCAATGTTCACATCCCCTGCTACCATAGTCTGTTTTTTAAGAGGTGAGAGTTTATCAATAAGTTCCTTTAAATGGCAAAAGAATTCTTCTATGTTACTGTTAGGGGTTTTGTACAGGCTAGCTATTATTAAACTGCTATATCTGAGCTTTATTCTTATGGCAGCTATTTCGAAGACCCTCTCACATGCAAGTTCATCTAACCGATCAATTTTTTCACACTGGACATAATTTTTGACATAAATACCAGCACCAGCACCTACAATAGACACTGACAATTTTATAATTACTTAAATTAATGCTGCATAATTCTTCAGTTTTGCACCCTAGTTCATTCATAGAATAAATATGAGGGCCACTAACACTTAATATTCGTCAATTTGTTCAATTTTATTGGTAATATATTGGACATTTTGCAATATTATTTTGATTTTATTGTGATTTGTGATGTTGTCAAGTACTTTGCCTTTACGTATGTGTGTTGAAGGCTGAGTTAGTCTAAAAAAAGTTTGTCGGACTTCTTTCAGTTGTGAACAAACTGTTTTTACATATTAAGTTTTTCAGTTCAATTCTTTCTTTTATGATTAAATTTAATTTTTCACACAAATAGCATTAACCTGTATAATTTAAGTGCAATCCATGGGATGTGTGTTGACCTCTATCCAACTTTCCTATATCTAGAATAGAACAATTTCCATAGTTTGAGCATAGTGCCTTAATTCTAATATTCATTTTTCGTATTTCCTTGTTTATGCAGGAGTTGTAGATCAGATCGTGCCAATGCGGAACAGTAGCGACAATTGTATTTTTCTGCTTATTTTCTTCAAGGAAGGTCTTCAGGGCTTCAATGCAGATATCAGCTTCATTTCTTCCCACGTCATTTGCACCACTTACACAAAATATAAAGTCGTTGCTACGCAGCATTTTTTCTTTTAGGTCAGCGTCTTCTATAACGTTTTTTGTTTTCGTGCCAGGTTTTGACAACACTACTCACTTGAAGATGATTGCTCATGTCATTTAGGATTTCCGCGAGATTTCTTCCATGTCTATCTGAGAGTAAAAGCGCATTGCACTTCAGAGTTTGTATCATACTACAAGAATTATACAGTTCGTGGCAGGAGTCACTAACTTCATTGCAATGATTATATTCACACTGTGAACTGTATCAGTTTTCATTATTAATTGACATTATTCCGTTTGTTTTTGGGAGTTCATCACACTTCGTTTCGGCAATTTTCAAAGGTTCGTTACAATTTTTAACTGAGGATCTCATATTGTATCTTACTTTCGTACTTTTCACAGTGTTTCTTTCAAGTTTGCATTTACTATGTCCTTTACCAAGTTCTGTAGATTTACTGTGAGTACTTGTTGAGAGTACACTATACCTATTTTTATCAACAACATTTTGTTCACTTGCTACAATCGATACCCTTCTTGCTTTTTCAGCACTTATTTGTTTCCAGTCTTGCAATTTAGGTTTACTTGTCTGAGATACAGGAACACGTGTTGTCTGTGGCTTTTGCAGCACAGAATTTTCATTTGTTAGGCGGGAAATTTCACATCTTAATGCATCCATTGTGAACTGTAGACTTAACATGCATTGTTTCAACTTCGTAATTACTCTGTTGCAATCACTACAAGGTCGCTTTTTCACCACTTCACTGTAACTTTTGTTCACTTTATCATCACATACGACTTCACTTGATGCCATCTTCTGAAATCCAAAACAATAGGAATATGAATGCAAACACAATCATCACTGGATAACAGTTCTATTCAGTGGAATTATTTTCTATGTGCTTCCTTTTCATTATGCTATAGCCCAGTTCACATTCACCTTTAACTAGCATCTGGAAACAAATATAAAATATAATTAAAATTGGGACATGATATTATGAACAAACATTTTGAATGATTTTAAGCAGCAAGTGTTATGCGCCAACATAATAGTATGCTAACTGTTCAAAAGTATCCAGATTATTTTTTATTTTTATTTTATTTATATACTTGTTCCATAGATCTGTACATGTGAGCAAGTCACTCAGATGTGGAACGTGTCAATGTACATAATAAAATACATAGAGTAAATACATTGTTATAGTATTAATAACAGTGCACAAAAGTCACTTATTAGCTTAAAAACTAGTCAACATAAATGTGAAGATAGCAGTTTCATATTTAGGGCATTATTGCATCTATTTTAACCTTGAACAGTAATCAAAACTCCCCACTTTGGGTTTAAAAGTGACCCAAAAATGGAAATGAGAAAAACAGGAATTTTTACATTAGGGCATTATTACATTAGTTTAACAGTAAACAGTGTCAAAAAATTTAAAAACATCTTTGCAATCTGGGTTTTACTTATTTCTCTGAAAGAATTCCTCTAGTGAATAAAGTGAGGTCTCTAGTAAATAATTTCTCAAGCTACGTTTAAATACTGATGTACTACTCCTTATACTTTTGATGCTGTTGGGTAGGGAATTGAAAATTTTCGTTCCAGCGTACTTTACCCCTTTCTGAATAAGTGTCAAGTTCTTTAACTCACAGTGGAAATCCTCTTTTCTTCTGGTGTTATGTTCATGTTGTAGGCAATTCGTTTCATACAGAGTGGGATTGTCATTAATGAGTTGTGTTTACCCTTTACCTCTACAATGGGTTGAGCACTGGTGGGGACAATTTCAATTAGATGTCTGGATATCTGTGGAAGTATGGCAGTCCTTTCTTCCTCAAGAGCCAATGGAGAGGAGCACAGAAGGGGAAAGACAGGTGTGCCTTGTCAGAGGGTGGTATACAATGAGGGTGAGGGTACATGAACAGGAGGAGGTGATGGGACAGAGGGGGTGGAAACTGTTGAGTGGAGGGTGTGGGGACAGTAGGTTACTGCAGGGTGAGGCCAAGATAATTTCGAAAGCAGTGAATGTGTTATAAGGATAACTCCCACTTGCACAGTTCAGAAAAGCTGGTGGTGGAATGGAGTATCCAGATGTCCTGGGTTGTGAAGCATCCATTGAAGTCAAGCATGCTATGTTCAGCTGCATGTTGTGCTGCAGGGTGGTCTACTTTGCTCTTGGCCACAGTTTGCCAGTGACCATTCATCATAGTGGACAGCTAGTTGTTGGTGGTAATACCAATATAAAAAGCTGTGCAATGATTGCAGCAGAGCTGGTATATGACACGGCTGCTTTCACAGGTTGCTCAGCCTCTGATGAGGTAGGATAAGTGTGTGACATGTCTGGAATAGGAAGTGCTGAGTGGATGAATTGGGCAGGTCTTGCACATGGATCCTCCACAGGAATAAGATACCTGTAACAAGGGATTTGAATGGGGAGTGGTGTAGCGATGTATAGAATGTTGTGGAAATTGGGTACAAGACAAAACAGTGCTTTAGGATGGGTAGGAAGAATCTCAGGTAGGACATCCCTCATTTCAGGGTATGAAGATAGATAATCAAAGCCCTGATGAAGGATGTGGTTCACTTGTGTCAGTCAGGGGTTCTACTAGGTAACAAAAGCAACACTCCTTTGTAGCTAGTTCTTGGGGATGGTCAGAGGATTGAGGGTGTGCAAGAAAATGGTATGGGAGATCTGTTTGTGGTCTAAGTCTGGGGAATAGTGTCTGTCTGTGGAGGCCTTGGTGAGACTCTCAGCATAATGAGTAGGGGAGTTATCATAACTGCAGTTACATCATCCCTCGGTAGCCAGGCTGTATGGAATGGATTTTTAGGTTGTGGGAGGGATGACAGCTGTTGTTGGGTTTAATGTGGACAGAAGTGTGGATGGAGCCATCAGAGATGAAGTAGTCAATGTCCACGAAGGTGGCATGCTGGGTTGAGGAGGACCATGTCAAGTGGATGAGATGGAAGGTGTTGAGATTACGAAGCAATGAAGATAGGGTGTCTTGACAGTGAGTCCAGATCATGAAGATATCATCAATCAATTTGAACCAGACTTCAGGTTTGGCATTTTACGAGGCTAGGAAGTTCTTCCCTAGTAGCACAGGAGGGTGCTATGGGGGTGCCCATGGCTGTGACACAGATTTGTGTGTACCTTCCCTTTGAAGGAGAAATAGTTTTGAGTTAGGACAAAGTTAGTAAGATTTATGAGGAATGAGGTGGTGAATTTGGAGTCTGAAGGACATTGGGAAAGGTAGTGTTCAATAACAGCAAGACCATGGGCATGAGGGATGTTGGTGTGTAGAGAAGTGGTGTCAACAGTGATGAGTAGGGATGCAGGATGTAGATGGATTGGGATGTTGCTTGTATCAGATTGTGTGTCCAGGAGGGTGGGGGGGTGCAGATATATAATTAAGTCATTCCATATTTCCTTGCAATGACATGCAAATTTTGCAGGTAATGTTTATTATATGATTTAGAATTCAAGCAGAAAAAAAAATATTGTTTTGATTTACAGTCCTGCATCCTGCATCTTAACTCTACAGTATTACTGAACACTCAAATCAGCACTTGCCTTGATTTTTATTGGCATATGTTACAAGGGAAGCATAATATTGCAAAAACTAGTTTTAGTAGTAATAGTGGGTGCACTATCGTATATTTTATCATTTATGGACATACTCATAGTAAATGTTATGATGTGGGAGTGTCGACTGAAAAAATTAGACACACACAAAATTTATGTTATATGCTGGTCATTTGAAGGTCTGTAGCTGGCTACATCTTTCCGTTTGAGTATTGGCCTGCTATAGAGAGTAACTGAGAAAAAAGAACTTTAGTCTACATTCCAAAAACCTCCAGTGTCAGTAACATTTCTGTGGGCAGATCAGTATGAATTGCATGTCTTTCTGTGTCACAGTTAATTTTCACTAGTGGGAATAGCAGATGATTTTTCTCCCTTCTGTGTTTTTAACTCTTACTCATAGACAATGGCTTGTTAAATATGAATGTCACCAATGAATTAGTTGACTGATGTGCTGTGGTTAATCTATCCATTTGTTTAAACAGATGTCCACAAGTCTTAAAACTTCCTGGTATGTTAAATCTCTGTGCCGGACCAGGTCTCAAACCTGAAACATTTGCCTTTCATGTGCAATTGCTCAACCAGCTTAGCTATCCAAGCATGACTAGTGTCCTACCTTCACAGCTTTACTTCCATCAGTATCTCATCTTGTGCTTTCCAAATCTCAGAGAAGTTCAAATCAGTGCACTGCAGAGTGAAAATTCATTCTGCATGTGAGCTGCATTACTTGCATGTGGACCTCTCATGTAACTCTAATTATTTCTTTTGTGCAGTCATTACTTCTTACCTACGTGATAAGTTACTTCAGAATAGTATCGCATAGAAAAGCAGTGAATAAAAGTGCTTTACTGATTTTTATAAGCACCAAATCGCTATTTATTCTTATTGCAGAGGTAGCAGAACCTACTTTTTTAGAAGATACACAATATAGTTTTTCCAGTTTTTCATTATTATAAACTCCAAAGAGTTTAGAATTTTTTACCATGTTTATATTTTCTGTTGATATACTATGTTAATAGTTCGTGCTATATTTTTGATAAAATGCAACTGGGGAACTGTTTTTTTTTCTCCAGTTTATAACTAGTCCATTTATGCAAAACCAGTTTCTAACTTTAAAAGAGTCATTTGCTTTCCCCGTGGATGCCTCTTTACTCAGCTTGACAACATTTTTAACACCTGAAACGTGATTTATTCTGCTCTTGGTACAAATGAAATTGTATACAATTCACATAAAATGAGCTCAGATATGAGGGCATAATTGAATCCTGCAGAAGGTCCACCGTGACTTTTGCTCATGAAGAACATGCAGTTTCCCTATATGTATAGCTTGAACATCTGAGTATAACTTTCTGCACGCTAATTTTTAATGGCACTAACTAAGCATTATCCCATTATGTCGCCTACCATTTGAGAATTTGTGAAATAACAAAGTTCTTAACACTGCAAATAACAAACTTTCAAAATTACAGGTGATTTTATTGGAACAGCTGCTAATGTTGATCACCAAGAAACAGAAGTTTGAACAAAAATGCAATAATAAATAATAATAATAATCAATGTTAATGATGATGATGATGATGAAAATATACTAAACTTCAAATAGTGTTAACTCAGTAAATTTCCTGGATATGTGGTAATTGCAATTATGGAGCTAACATTTTTTTAATGCCTCTTTATTGCACTATTTAAAAACAGATTGCTATATGTATTTCTGGCAACAGCTAACAGACTAGCAATAAAACACACACTAAAATCACAACTGGTGATTTTATATCATTATAAAAAAATTTCTTTGTGAAGATACAAACAGCTCCCTCAATAACATAGCAATTTCAAACTGCAAAATGTTATTACATACCCCATTAATAAACAAGTGAGTGACAACTCTTTGATTATATTCTCTTTTCAAAGTTCAGAAAATGTGAGAAGCAAGTCTGCTGGTAGTGTATTAACATCTGTGGAGTCATATATCTTCAACAGCAACCTAACAGCAGCATTTTTATCTGTCTGAGGAATTACCAAGTTAAATATGTATTAAATATTTCATTGAAAACAGTACATGTTATAGAGCCATGGTTTATTAACATCTTATTACAAAGAATTCAGGTCATATTTAAAGGCTGTTAGTGACACCAAAATTAGTGCCCAGCCCTAGCAAATGAGACAGGAACCGAAACGAAGGGTAGCAAAGCAAGTGCTGAAATCCTTAAATACATTTCCAATGTTCCTTTACAAAGGAAAACCCAGAATAACTGCCCCAATTTAATCCTCATACCACTGAAAAGATGACTGAAATAAGTATTAGTGTCAGTGATGTTGAGAAATAGCTGAAATCATTAAAATTGAACAATGCTTGAGGCTCCAATGGAATACCTGTCAGATTCTATACTGAATTTGCAGCTGAGTTAGCCTGTCTTCTCACTATAATCTATCATAAATCCCTCAACAAAAAACCATGATCCGTTCTTGGAAAAAGGTGCAAGTCACACCCATCTACAAGAAGAGTAGTAGAAGTGATGCACAAAACTACTGGCCTGTATTCTTGACATCGATTTGTTGTAGAATCATAGAATGTATTCTGAGCTCAAACATAATGAGGTATCTTGAACAGAATGATCTCTTAAATGCCAACCAGTATGGTTTTCAAAAATGTTGATCATGTCAAACCCAACTCTCACTTTTCTCACATGACATACTGACAGCTTTAGATCAAGGCAACCAGGTAAATTTCTGAAAATCATTTGACTCAGTACTGCATCTACACTTATTGTCAAAAGTATGGTCATTTGCTGGCCGGAGGCCAAGCGGTTCTAGGCGCTACAGTCTGGAACCGCGCGACCGCTAAGGTCGCAGGTTCGAATCCTGCCTCGGGTATGGATGTGCGTGATGTCCTTAGGTTAGTTAGGTTTAAGTAGTTCTAAGTTCTAGGGGACTGATGACCTCAGAAGTTAGGTCTCATCGTGTTCAGAGCCATTTGAACCATTTGAAGTATGGTCATTTGGGATATCAAGTGAAATTTGTAACTGGATTAAGGACTTTTTGGTAGGGAGGACACAGCATGTTATCTTGGATGGAGAGTCATCATCAGATGCACAGGTAACTTCGAGTGTGTCCCAGGGACATGGGTGGGATCCTGTATGTTAATGACATTGCAGACAATATCAATAGTAAAATCAGGTTTTTTGCAGATGATACAGTTATCTATAATGAAATACTACCTGAGAGAAGCTGCTTAAATATTCTGTCAAATCTTGATAAGATTGCAACATGGTGCAGAGCTTGGCAACTTTCTGTAAATGCTCAGAAATGTAAAGTTTTGCACTTCACAAAACGAAAAAATGTAGTACCCTATGACTAAAATATCAATGAGTCACTGTTGAAATTGGCCAACTCATACAAATACCTGGGTGTAACACTTTGTAGGGGTATGAAATTGAATGATCGCATAGGTTCAGTCATGGATAAAGCAGATGGTTTATGTGTAGAATACTGGGGAAGTGCAATCGGTCTACAAAAGAGATTGTTTAAAAACCACCAGTGCGACCCATCTTAGAATATTGCACAATTGTCTTGAAACCATACCAAATAGGACTAACAGGGGATACTGAACATATACAGGGTAGGACAGCACTTGGGGAAATGTTACAGAGATACCGAAGGAAGTGAAATGGCAGACTCTTGAAGACAGACATAAACTATTCTGCAAAAGTTATGACAGTTCTAGAATCATTCAAAGGGAGTCTACATTCTGTATTGCAGAAGTACCCGGATCATACTATATTAGTCAGAGGAGACTTCAACCTACCTAGTATAGGCTAGGATGTCTATGGATTCATTACAGGAGGTACAGGCAGGCCGTTGTGTGAATTACTTTTGGACACATTATCCGAAAACTGTCTTGAGCAGCTAAATCGACAGCCAACGCTCAATGGAAATATTTTAGATCTGGTAGCCATGAACCGACCAGACCTCATCGACGGTGTCAGTGTTGAGACAGGGATTAGTGATCATGATGTCATTATGACTATGGTTATGAAAGTTAAAAAGTTAGTCAAGAAGGCTAGGAGAGTATTCTTACTAGAAAGAGCAGATAAGCAGTTGTTAGCATCCCACTTAGTAAATGAATCGACTTCATTTACTTCCGGTACGATGGATGTGGAAGAATTATAGCCAAATTTTAAACACACAGTAAATCACGCATTGGACAAGTATGTTCCGAAAAAGTGGGTTACGGATGGAATAGACCACCATGGTTTAACAGCGCAATTCGGAGAATGCTCAGGAAGTGGAGGCAGTTGCACTCCGTGGTACAAGAAATATCAGGAGAATGAGGACAGGCAAAAGTTAGTAGAGATTCATGCTGCTGTAAAAAGAGCAATGCGTGAAGCATTCAACCACTACCACCATCATACCTTAGCAACAGATCTTGCTGAAAACCCAAGGAAATTCTGGTCTTACATAAAATTGGTACGCGGTGTAAGGCTTCCATCCAGTCACACACTGATCAGTCTGGCCTGGCAACAGAAGACAGCAAAACGAAAGCTGAAATTTTAAATTTAGCATTTGAGAAATCTTTCACGCAGGAGGATCGTACAAACATACCACCGTTTCAGTCTCTTACAGATTCCCGTATGGATGACACAGTGATAGACATCCCTGGGGTTGTGAAGCAGCTGAATGGGTTGAAAATAAATAAATTGCCAGGTTCTGATGGGATTCCAATTCAGTTTTACAGAGAGTACTCTGCTGCATTGGCTCCTTACTTACCTTGCATTTATGGTGAATCTCTTGCCCAATGTAAAGTCCCGAGTGACTGGAAAAAAGTGCAGGTGATGCCTGTATATAAGAAGGGTAGAAGGAAGGATCCTCAAAATTACAGACCAATATCCTTTAACATAAGTTTGCTGCAGGATTCTTGAACATATTCTCAGTTCGAATACAATGAATTTCCTTGAGACAGAGAAGTTGCTGTCCATGCATCAGCATGGCTTTAGAAAGCATCGCTCCTGCAAAATGCAACTCGCCCTTTTTTCACATGATATCTTGCGAACCATGGATGAAGGGTATCAGACGGATGCCATATTCCTTGACTTCAGGAAAGCGTTTGACTCAGTGCCCCACTGCAGACTCCTAACTAATGTACGACCATATGGGATTGGTTCCCAAGTATGTGAGTGGCTCAAAGACTCCTTATGTAATAGAACCCAGTACGTTGTCCTCGATAGTGAGTGTTCATCGGAGGTGAGGGTATCATCTGGAGTGCCCCAGGGAAGTGTGATAGGTCCGCTGTTGTTTTCTGTCTACATAAATGATCTTTTGGATAACGTGGATAGCAATGTGCGGCTGTTTGCTGATGATGCTGTGGTGTACGGGAAGGTGCCGTCGTTGAGTGACTGTAGGAGGGTACAAGATGACTTGGACAAGATTTGTGATTGGTGTAAAGAATGGCAGCTAACTGTAAATATAGATAAATGTAAATTAATGCAGACGAATAGGAAAAAGAATCCTGTAATGTCTGAATACTCCATTAGTAGTGTAGCACTTGACACAGTCACGTCGATTAAATATCTGGGCGTAACATTGCAGAGCAATATGAAGTGGGACAAGCATGTAATGGCAGTTGTGGGGAAGACGGATAGTCGTCTTCGGTTCATTGGTAGAATTTGGGGAAGATGTGGTTCATCTGTAAAGGAGACCGCTTATAAAACACTAATACGACCTATTCTTGAGTACTGCTTGAGCATTTGGAATCCCTATCAGGTCGGATTGAGGGAGGACATAGAAGCAATTCAGAGGCGGGCTGCTAGATTTGCTACTGGTAGGTTTGATCATCACGCGAGTGTTATGGAAATGCTTCAGGAACTCGGGTGGGAGTCTCTAGAGGAAAGGAGGTGTTCTTTTCGTGTATTGCTACTGAGGAAAGTTAGAGAACCAGCATTTGAGGATGACTGCAGTACAATTTTACTGCCACCAACTTACATTTCACAGAAATACCACAAAGATAAGATAAGATAAGAGAGATTAGGGCTTGTACAGAGGCATATAGGCAGTCATTTTTCCCTCGTTCTGTTTGGGAGTGGAACAGGGAGAGAAGATGCTAGTTGTGGTACGAGGTACCCTCCGTCGCACACCGTATGGTGGATTGCGGAGTATGCATGTAGATGTAGATGTAGAAAGTCTATTAACAAAGTGTCAAGGGCCAGATTTAAATGATTACTCTAGAGATTTACTAAAACCCCATATGTATCGCTCACTGCATGCACAAAGGCCTTCAAACAATCATTCTTCCCATGCTCCATACATAATAGAACAGAAAGAAACCCTAATAACTGGTAAAATGGGATGTACCCTCTGCCATGCACCTCACAGTGATTTGCAGAGTATAGATGTAAATATCAATTTTTCTGCACAACTTTACTTTTGAAGTCGTGATCTTCCTTATTTCTTATGGGAATGTGAGAGATTTTCTTTCACCTAAATTGCCTCTGTACTGCTTCTTCGGAATAGTATTGCTTTCACTTTTGAACTTCTTCAGTAAATTTTTTACCTGCTTTTTAAACTGATTATTAAAAAGATTTTCTATGCATCAAACATTCTTTTGTAATGCTTCCATTTCCTTTAAGAAACATTGACATTTGTGGGCCTAAGACTTCTGTTTCTATCTCTGTTTTAACACAGTTGCATACTGATTTTACTGACTCATCCCTCAAATTCCGTCAAAGTCTGTACTCTCGGATATTCTTGCAACCTGTTCTAAAACGTTACAGTAATGTTTTAATGTAAAATACTTTGAGATCCTTTTTTGTTACAGTAGTTTTATAGGTATCCCTATTCTGAAGATACTACACTTACAATGGCCCAAGGTTTGCTTGAGGACTTAATCAATTATTTTTTGTCTCCAAAACCTTAACAAACTTAATAGGATATGGGTTCAGTTCAGAGTTGCATACAAATGAGTACTAACAAAAATTTCACTATTCCAATTAAACTTTATAACATCCCCAGGTGGCTCCCCATTTTTTTGGTGAGTTTGTGCTTGGTTGCCATAGGGTTCCAGCCTTTTCAGCACCTCTTTCCTTTCTGTGCTGCATGTCTATCTCCCTGTTATTCTTTTTCCTTTTTCCCTCCTTTTGGGAACATGTCTGGATATTTTCTTGAATGTGTTCTGATGTTTTGGTAGCCCGGCTTTGGAACAGTCCATTGTCTGTCCTCCTTTTTTCCTTCTTTCTTCAGTTTCCGTCTCCTCCCCTTCCTCTGCTTCATCGTTTGGTGTCTCTGTTCATTTCTTCTTCCTCCCTGTGCATTCTTGAAGGCCAGCCTACACATTTGGTCCTTAACAGGTGACTGGGTAATGCATAATGCACAGCACTGTACCAGCAGAATGGGCCAATCATCATCGCCATCTATGTCTACTAAATGTAAATAAAGTGAGGCTAAAGATTCAATGACTCTCCCAGCTGCACTTGGGTTCCTTGTGGTGTCATGTGCTGAAGGAGGTCAGTCTTTTGCTACAGTTAATCCAGTTACTGTTCAGAAAGGTGTTGACACAATTTCAGGCCTTGTGAAATCTTGCTCTCACTTAAGTAATGGGACATTGTTGCTGAAGACTAAGTGTGATTTTCAAGCCCAACAACTTTTTACAGCTACAATCCTCCACAGCTATCATCTTCACTTTGAGGCCCATCATATGCTGAATTTCTTCACGTGATGTTATTTACACTCGGTTGCTTGATGGTCTGAGTGAGGGAGAAATCGAACATTATCTCTCTGATCAGGGCATCACTGCAGTCCTTTGGGTAATGGAAAAGGTTTATGCAAACTTAATGCTGCACATAATCTTTTTCTCACATTTGATTGAATGGTGCTTCCATGAAAGATAAATGCAGGTTATAAAGTTATCACGGTCTGATCATACATTCCAAACCTGATGCATTGCTGCCTATGTCAGCATTATAACTGCTCTTGTGTATGCTGTCAAAACATGTCCAAATGTGTCACTTGTGGTAGAGGTGCTCATCAGGGTGATTGCCCACTTCCTTCTCCCAGCTGTATCAGTCATATTGGTGACCATGCTGCCACAATCCCTTGGGTGTCCCATGTATCTCAGTGACTGGGCCATCCAGGAGATCCAAGTGAAGGAAAAAGTGCCCTTCCCTCCCTATTGCTCACAAGTTGTTGGCTAGCTGAAAGCCCTGTGTTTTACCACCTGGCACTTATAGTACCATTCTTGCTATGTCTCACTCCAAGAAGGACATTGGTATGCAGACTTGCAATCTCCTGTTCAGTACTGCAGTTATGAAATCACCCACTGTCATGGTAGCATCCCTGTCTCCTTCTCCTACAGCTGCACAAGAAGTCACCAAATCTTCACCCCTGGCAGCAAAAATCACCTGCTACTCAACCAGCAGACCAGAAAGGACAAAAGGGACATTCCCATGAAAACGTTTTACATCTCTTCAACCAAAAAACATCTGAGTCTTCATCTGCCAACCATAAGGGCTCCCAGAAATCAAACAAAGGCAAACAGTCTTCTCCTCCCTCACTTGAAGATTGTCTTCAACAGTATCGCCACGTGATACTCTCATCTGGCCAACTTACATTTCACCAGTATGCACCGCCTACCATTTTTCTGACCAGGAGTGCACAGACTGACCCACAGAGAATGCTGACACCTCCATAGATTTCAATGGAACAGGATCCTCCAGCCTCTGCACCCTGTAGCAGTGAGTCTTCAAAGGCTGGCACTCAGCAACCAACAAGGTGACTGCCCTTTGTTTGTACCCTCCTCCCCATTCACTGTTATGACCCTTCTCCAATGGGACATTTGTGGCATTAGATCCAACAAGAAAGAATTACAGCTGCTCTTGGAATCACACCATCCGGTTGTTTTCTGTCTCCAGGAAATGAAACTGGATCCTCATGATCACTTTGACCTTTAGTGTTATTTTCCAGTTTGCATTGATATTCCCCCTGAAGACAGCATTCTGTCTCATGTGGGAATCATGGTGCTCATTTGGGATGACATCCATAGCCAAAACATCTCATTGAAGACACAGTTGCAAGCTGCTGCAGTCTGCATTTTCCATCCTCATTTCACCTTTTCTCTTTGCAATTTCTGCATCCCCTGATGAAATCTTCTCAAGTTGTCAGCTGAGTAAAGGCTCAGAATGACACCTTGACTTAGCTGATAATCTGAGAAGACATTATGATTCTAGCTATCACCCAGTTTCTTGTAACAGTTGTGTTTGCAAGGTGATGGAATGTGTGATTCATGGCCAGCTTGTATGGTGGCTCGAGTCTTGCAATCTACTAACCACTGCACAATGTTGATTTCATGCACACTGTTCTGCAGTTGAGCATCTCATCACTTTATCAATCCATGTCATGAATGGTTCTATGTGGAAATACCAGACTGTGATCATGATTTTGATTTGCTGAAAGCCTAAGACGCGTGCTGGAGACCTGATATCTTCCACTCTCTATGCAAATGGGGCTTCATAGGCCACCTGCCCCTTTTCCTTCAGGAATTTTTAAAAGACTGAGTTTCCAAGGTACTTGTGGATTCAGACTTGTCAGACATCTTTGTCCAGGAGAATGGGGTGCCTCAAGGCTCTGTCCTGAGTGTCATCCTCTATGCTGTAGCCATTAACCCTATTACAGACTGTCTCTGGGTCCCTTTTCATTGATGACTTTGTGATCTATTGCAGTTCTCCACAAACTTGTGTTGTGCGGTAGCGTTCTCGCTTCCCACGCCCGGGTTCCCGGGTTCGATTCCCGGCAGGGTCGGTGATTTTCTCTGCCTCGTGATGGCTGGGTGTTGTGTGATGTCTTTAGGTTAGTTAGGTTTAAGTAGTTCTAAGTTCTAGGGGACTGATGACCATAGATGTTAAGTCCCATAGTGCTCAGAGCCATTTGAACCATTTGAACCACAAACTTGTGTCCTTGAGTGGCATCTTCAGCATTGTCTTGATCATCTTTATTTGTGGAGCCTCGACAAGGACTTTAGCTTTTTGACTGACAAAACAGTATGTATGAATTTCTGGTGGCACAATGGGTTTCTTCCACTGTGTTTAAATCTTGGGACTGTCACTCTTCAATTTGCTGAAACTACAAAATTCCTGTGGCTCATACTTGACAGGAAACTTTCTTGGCCCTCCCACATGTCTTATGTGATTTAAGTGGTACTTCCTGGGGAGTGGATTGGACCACCCTCCTCCATTTATACCAATCCCTTGTCCATTCAAACTAAACTATTGGTGTTTTGTTTATTCAACTGCATGGCTGTCAATCTTTCACCATCTTAATGCAGTCCACCAGTGCGGAATACATTTGGCCATTGACACTTTTTGCACCAATTTGGTTGAGAGTCTCTATGCAGAAGGTGCCAAACTGCAACTATAATACTGGCATAATGTCCTTCTCAGTAGATACACTTGCCATATGCCCCTTTTCAAATGATTCCCTTGACTGCCAGTATGGGATGCACCCTTCTTCTGTTACCTCCTGGAGTCCACATTTAGCTACTGCTCTGGCAGCTTAACTTCAAACGGAGCTGCCACATCCCCGATGGGTGTGAACACTTCACTGCCTTGACTATGTTAGGTGGCCTGTGTTCATCTTGAGCTTCATTTGCTTCCCGAGGAGACTACGCTTGATTCAGTCTGTCACTGTAAGTTGACCTCTTCCTCCTAGATGTTGACCTCCTCCTCTCTGATTGCTCCATCCACACCTCTGTCCACACTGAACCCACAACCACCAACAGTACTTGCATTTTACCAGTTGTCATCCCTTTCACACCAAAAAATCCCTCCTATATAGCCTGGCTACCTGGGGACAAGATGTCCGCAGTGAGAAAACCTCCCTTGCTCAGTATGCTGAGGGTCTCACCAAGGCCTTCACAGACAGACACTATCCCCCAGACAGAGTCCACAAACAAATCTCCCATGCCATTTCCCCCCACAACACCAGTCCTCCTCCTGCCCCCAAACACTAGCCACAAAGGAGTGTCCCCTTCATCAGCCAGTACCACCCTTGACTGGAACAACTGAACCACATCCTTTGTCAGGACTTTATTACCTATCATCATGCCCTGAAATGAAGGACATCCTACTCAAGATACTTTCCACCCCACCCAAAGTGGTGTTCCATCACGTACCCAACCTCCACAACATCCTAGTTGATCCCTGTGCCACGCCCAATCTCAACCCCTTGCCACAATGATCATATCCCTGTGGAAGACTCAAGTGCAAAATTTGCCCAATCCACGTACCTAGCACTTCCTATTCCACTCCTGTCACAGGTTTATCCTACCCCATCAGGGGCCAGGCCACTTGTCAAACCAGCCATGTCATTTAATTGCAGTTATGATAACTCCCCTACCCATTATGCTGAGAGTCTCACCAAGGCCTCCACAGACAGACACTATTCCCCAGACTTAGACCACAAGCAGATCTCCCATACCATTTTCTTGCACACCCTCAATCCTCTGACCATCCCCAAGAACTAGCTACAAAGGAGTGTTGCTTTTGTTACCTAGTAGAACCCCTGACTGACACAAGTGAACCACATCCTTCATCAGGGCTTTGATTATCTATCTTCATACCCTGAAATGAGGGATGTCCTACCTGAGATTCTTCCTACCCATCCTAAAGCACTGTTTTGTCTTGTACCCAATTTCCACAACATTCTATACATCGCTACACCACTCCCCATTCAAATCCCTTGTTACAGGTATCTTATTCCTGTGGAAGATCCATGTGCAAGACCTGCCCAGTTCATCCACTCAGCACTTCCTATTCCAGACCTGTCACACACTTATCCTACCTCATCAGAGGCTGAGAAACCTGTGAAAGCAGCCGTGTCATATACCAGCTCTGTTGCAATCATTGCACAGCTTTTTATATTGGTATTACCACCAACTACTAGCTGTCCACTATGATGAATGGTCACTGGCAAACTGTGGCCAAGAGCAAAGTAGACCACCCTGCAGCACAACATGCAGCTGAACATAGCATGCTTGATTTCAATGGATGCTTCACAACCCAGGACATCTGGATGCTCCATTCCACCACCAGCTTTTCTGAACTGAGCAAGTGGGAGTTATCCTTACAACACATTCTCCACTCCCATAATCATCCTGGCCTCAACCTACAGTAACATACTGTCCCCACAGCCTCCACCCAACACTTTCCTACCTCTGTCCTATCATCTCCTCCCCATTCTCATTTCCCACCTTGTTTATTTGCAGCCCTCTGCCAACGCATCTTCCCCCATTGTTCTCTTTTTTTTGTTCCTTTTATCCCCACTTTCCTGCCCCATAACCTCCTAACACTGCACTTGTTGCAGTCTAGTCCGTGCACACTCCACCAGATTGTGGTCAGCTATCTTTTCCTACACTGTTGACAGTCCTTTTATAAGTTAGCTTGACACACTGTTTCCTGTCCTTCAAATAGGAGGTAAGTTGTTGTAAGGCTAGCCCTCACATTCCATATGCTTGTAATTTATGTAATAGAATTGTATGATTCACAGTATCAAAATCTTTACTCATATCCAGGAAGGTGCCTGTTACCTTGTGTGCCAATAGCTTGCCTAACCTCATCTCAGCCCTTTTGTCGCTAGATCATTTTAGCTGTGTTGCATATTGGGCACTGTCATTTTAGCCTCCATAATTTGTTACATGGTGATCCCCCACTTTGTGCTCACTGTCATCAACCTTTGACAGTTCACCATTTCCTGGTCCAATGCCCCTTTTTTAACCTATACATTCCATTGTATGTTTGTCATCTGAGTTATGAGCCATTTTAGCGAATGACACATGGGCTGTCAATCACCTTTTACTTTTTATCCATCGTAGCAACAAGGCAAAGGACACTTAATTTTTAGGTTGGGACCTCTGCTGTCTTCTGCTGTCTTTACATCCTATTTTTGTGGGCCTTCCTCCAATGAGAAGTTCTCTTTCCTTCTTTCAATTGGGCTTAATGTATAGTCACTTTTAAGCTATTATTCTCATTGGTGTTCTAAGATGACATGGGCACCTATGATCACAGTTGTTCTTGTGACCTAAAACAAAATAGAAATAAGTAAATAAATAAATAAATTTTATAGTCTCCATTGTGACAGCTCTTTTTATTCCAGTTTCACTTGAGAGCACAAAAATTTTATTATTGTGCATCCAAATTAACTTTGGTAGCTACCTCCAGAAATATTGTTGTTAGATACTAAACATCTGAATTGTATGGTGGAAGTGCTAAAGTGAAATCTGACTTTCTTCATGTCAAAATTCAGCATTGTTGAATGCTTAGAATTCTCTCTCTGATGTAACAAAAACAACTTGAGACTTCAGTTTATGATGACCTTACAGAATGAGAGATGCTATTGCCAAGTAATGCCAGTAGTGAACTTGTTTATCCTACCACAGCACCAGTGCACTCACTTTCTTTGTGAATCTTACAAACAATATTATGTCTGTTTTTTAAACCAATGAACCGCTCATCAGTAGCAGTCAAGCCTTTGATGCTCAAAATTAGAAGCATATTTAGAAGCAAATAACCTATGTTTTGTCCTCTAAGCTGAGAAAAAAAGGATGCCCCCCAATCAGGCCCTGCAGACCATACAATTGACAGTTGACAGTACCACATGATAATAAATCTCAGTAGCTTTTGTCTGGCACCCACTGTGTGGATTGGAAACAATTTAGCTTTTAAATTGTTCTGTACTGAGCTGTCAAGTCACAAGTTATTTTGTTCCCATTGAAGAAAACTGAGAAATAAGTCATAATGGACTAACATAAGAATTGAATTTCAAATTTGTGGAACTTTGCACTAAGTTACGTAAGACACAATGTGTATCAATTTGACCAAGAAGTGTTAGAAGGAGAAGGGGCTATAGTGTTATGGGAAACAGATTATACAGTCATTGTTTAAGAAACTGAACACCACTTTGTACATAAAAATCTATATTTGTTGAGAACACTGTACACAACATGCCATCATATCATGACTCAAGTGCCAAAGTAAAACTGAAGAACAAAACAGCAATGGCAGCTCTAGTCTGAATAGTCAAAGATTTTGGTAGTTCATGGATAGCACATTCATTGCATCGACACTCGATTCAGGTGGTAGATTAGTAACACAGAGCTGCCCCCCCCCCCCCAATCCCTCCCTGGTGCAGAGAACTCAGGGTCACATCGGTGGCATCAGCAGGTGTGGTGGTGATAGCAGGCAGATCAGAAGTGTTGGAATGCGGGTTGGAAGGGACCACGCCAGTTTTAAGCAGTTAACAGAAACTGTTTGAGGTCATCCATTGAGATGTATTACAAAAATATTCACTCAACGATTTAAGACATGGTGCAGGTGTGAATAAGGTGGTTGCAAGGCCACACACATGGAGTCATCACGCAGCATCATGAAGTCACAAGATGCCAGGTCTTTGTGGACAAACAATGGCGGCTTGGTATGAGGGTGGGGCAGGGGTGGTCGTAGGTGAGTGAAGTGTGCACGCACCCATTCTGCAAGGGCCGGAAGGTCGATGTCATCAGCCAGCGGTGTGTCCACCACAAATTCTGCTGGCAGGAGGAGGGGTTCTCCATACAGAATCTCTGCCAGCGAAGCATTCAGGTCCTCCTTGTAGGTGGAATGGATGCCGAGTAAGACCCAAGGGAGTGCCTTGGACCATAGCACACTGTGGCACATGAGTGCAGCTTTGAGTTCGATGCCATCACTCAACCAGGCCATTCACTGGTGGGTAATAGGCCATATTGTGGAATTTCGCTACACCACACAGCTTGCAAGTCGAGCAAAAAGCATAGACTCAAATTGTCATCCCGATCAGTAGTGAGTGAAAGAGGGCAGCCTCATGATCCACGTGGATAAGAAAGTGCAAGCTATGGTCTCTGCTGATATGTTGACAAGGGGGACCGCCTCAATCCAATGGGTTATGTGGGCGATCATAGATAATATGTATTTGAACCCCTTGGTAGGGGGAGAGGACCAACCACATCAATATGTCCAAGGTGATCCATTGGAATGTCAAAATTGCCTAAAGGAGGCTGTGTGTGTCTGACTACCTTACTACATTGGCAGGGGACATAGCGTGGGTCCAGGTGCAGCAATCACGTCGCGCCAGACAAAACGTTCAGTGACTAGTCTCGTCGTTGCCCACATTTTGGGGTGGGCCAAGTTGTGTAAAGCATTGAAGATCCCATGCCAAAGAGCAGATGGCACAAAGGGGTGGGGGAGCCCGTACAAACATTGCAAAGGACAGGGGTCTTTGACCCATGCAGGACAAGAGGTTGGATAGTGAACAAAGAATCATTGTCTGAAAGTAATATCTGTATATAAATCTTCAGTCTGGAGTTGATTGAGGTCATCTAAGTTCAAGGGTGCAGTAAGTACTGAGACACGAGATAGTCAGCTACAACATTTTCTGCACCATAGATGTAACAAGCATTCAAGGAATGTTGGCAAATATAGTCCATGTGCCAGAAGTGTCACAGCGGAAGGTTCTTCGCTGGGTTGTGTATAACGTCTAGGAGAGGTTTGTGGTCCAAGTAGATAATGAAATGGTGTCCCTCCACATCGCTCTGGAAATATTTGATTGCCTCATAAACCGCGAGTAGCTCACAGTGGAAAGCCAACCAGTTACATTGACTCCTGGCTAGTTTTTTTGAAAAGAAGCGGAGCGGCTGGGTGGAGCTGGCAGTGTGCTGTTGTAAAATAGCGCACACAGCTGACTCTCTTGCATCAGTTGTAATAGAAACACTGGCCTCAGAATCAGTGTAGGTGAGAGTGATGGCTTTTGCGATGGCAGTTTTCAGATTATCAAATGCATCAAGCATGTGTTTAGTCCACGCCAACTTTCGTTTCCCCATGGTATTTTTACTGGAGAGGGCATCGGTAAGGGTCGATTGGACAGAGGCAGCCTGAGGGATATGGTGTCAATAAAACTTTACCATGCCCTTAAAACAATGGAGTTGAGCGTAATCTTGAGGAAGAGGCAGTGTGAGAATGGCTTCGACACGAGAATCCGTTGGTCGGAGTCCATCGGCCGAGACAGTGTGGCCTAGGAATGTAACTGATGTAGAACGGAGTTGAAATTTATCATGGATGATCACCACACTTTTGGCCATGACAGCCAAACAAACTGCATCAAGGTGAGACTGGTGCTCCTCGGCAGATAAGGAAAAAATTACAGTGTCATCCAAACAAGCAAAAGTGAAAGGCAGAGGCAGCAAAAGGGAATCAATGAGCCATTGCCACGTCTGCGCAGCATTTTTCAAGTCAAAAGGCATGTAACTATTCAAATAGACCGAAGGGTGTGATGATGGCTGTCTTCAGAATATCCGGCGGGTGCATGGGAATTTGGCAATTAGCCTTCGAGCACTCTAAGGCAGAGAAGAACTTCCAGCCATGCAGTAATTGCATGGAATCCTGGATATGAGGAATGGGATAGTTATCGATAATTGTTCGAGCATTAAGGGACCTGTAGTCCCCGCACATGCGTTAGGAGCCGTCCTTCTTAGGAGCAAGGTGGGTTGGTGAAGACCAGTTGCTGATCAATGGTCAGAGCATGCCAGAAGCCAATAAATCCTGAATGATTTCTTTCGCATGCAGAAGTTTGGAAGCATTAAAATGTCTAGCTTTATAATGTAGAGGTGGGCTGTCTGTGGTGTAGATTCTATGACAAGTGCCATTGCTGATGGCTGATACCAGCAAAGGGAGGCAGGTGCAGGGGGAGGGGGGGGGGGGGGGGAGGAGGGGGAGCGCAGGTGCAACAACGGATCACTGACCATGCCAGGCTGGAACAGAGTGGGCGGAGCGTCGGCAGCAGATGACGGAGGGCTTGGCATGGCAGCTATGCGATGTGAGGGATCCCGCGAAACAAGAACACGAGTGTCCTGTAGATTCACCTGCAACAGTGCGGATATGGCAACAGGCAGAGGGTAGCTCAACACAGGAACAATGTACTGCAAAGGTGCAGTAGATGTGAGTGATGGGCCCATGTGTTGTGCCTCTGCGGACAGACTGTGAATCATACTCCATGCTTGTGATAATTCAGCAGAGGCATGGACAATGCGGGTGCAAAGTGGCTCATTATGTATGTGGAGCAAGTCGATTTGTGTACGCACATGTGATAAATCAGAGTGTCATCCAGTAATACACTTGAGCAGAGATGCACATGTGGAAAGCGTAGCGAAGTATGCAGAAATCAGAGTTGAGCTGAACTCATTCGAGCATGGAACAGTGGTGGAGCATAGCGGCCTGCAGTTCTGGCAAAAGTTCATAATGGTGCAGGAAGTCCAACCTGATCACAGGTTCATCCACGTTGGCGATGTGGAAAGTCCAAGGAAAGGTGGCGACTGGTGATAGGCAAAGTAAACATCTTGATGGAGCCAAGGACTGTGATAGGAGAGTGATTTGCAGTGATCAAAGCAAGGGCTAGCAGGAAAAAGCATGTTGTCCGCATGCTTGGCCAGAATAACACTGTCAGTGCTGGTGTCGATGAGAAAGTGAGTGCCCAGTGACAAGTCCGTGATGTAGAGGCATCGTGCTGCTGGAGCAAGTGGTGCGGCATCAGACAGTACGTGCTGTGGCAGGATGTGGCACTTAAACGTGCCCACCAGAATCATTTGGGTACGCACAAGGTGCACGACAGTTGTGGACAGTGGTACCAGCAATCCCCATAAGTGGCGTGGTACCAGCATAGCTGGTAGGCTTGGAGGTGAGGCATTGTGGAGTGGGAGGGGGACACAGCTGACTCGGTCATTGCCTGAGACCGCTCAGGCTGCTGCTTGGGCAGGGTCAGCTGCTGTTGGGAGGCCGCAGGCAGTACCTCCTGTAGGCCGTGCAGTCATGCCAACTGATGGTGATGGAGATGTCATCCATGATAGGCGGTGTCGGTGATGAATGACTGCATAGGCCTGATATGCCATTCATAGGTGGACCTCGAGAGGGTCGGTGACATGAGATAGCAGGTGAAGTTGTAGGTCCAACGGAAGTTTGACCATCCCCAAAGTCCAAAGCATGGCATCTGGTAGAGCTTGATCATCAATTAATGCACTAAGGCGCCACCAAAGCTGCGAAGGTGTGCGGTCGTCAAGGTGCTCGTCATGGATGAGGTGGTGGAGAGCCTCCACTGGTGGGTGAGAAAGGCGTTCGATGAGCAATGTTTTAGCCGTTAAATACTTGGGCGAGGCAGGTTGTGAAAGGAGCAGATCACTGATGAGGTCTGGATGAGCATGGAGGTGGTTCACCAGGCAGACGAAACATCCATTGTCGACCAAAATCCTGTGGATATCCAGTAGGTGATCCACCAAGGTGAACCAAGTCGTAGGGTTGTCCTTTTGCAAAGCAGGCAGCTTAGGAAACCTGCCAGGTGACACACATTGATGCAGCACTGGGAGACACAGATCCGTGTTGGAGGGGTGGGAAGCCCCCGACACTGGGAGTGCAGTAGTGGTGGACGTACATCACCCGCGGTCTGCGTGGGGGGTCGGCCACGAGCAGCACATGATGTGGAGTGAGCTGGTGCAACCAACAGCATGATGTCTGATTACACTGGGGAGTGCTAGGACGAAGGGAATAACTAGGGGCACCTGCAACCTGTAAGTACTGAGGTACATGAGAATATTCTGACTATCCAGACTTGATACTGTCAGCCCACATCAGAACACTGCTTCACGTCAAGTGTGTCTTGCACTGATAAAGTACTGTGGAAGTAATATAAATTTGTGAACACACATTACAAAAATGTTCCTATTCAGATGTGGTATTCATTACTAGCAAGGGACACGACACTACACAACAGCATTACAATTAGCTTCATCATGAAAGTAAGGTGCTACAACTGATAAATTTCCGGAAAAATAGAGGACAGTTGATGCAAAGTGGTCTGTAAGGAACTGGTAATGAGAAAACTGAACTACAGTCCCATCGGAGAACTAATCTTGCACGAACTATATGTTTGTATTGAAACATTGTATTTTTCTCAACTTCATATCATCTATATTTGAGTTATGATTGATAATGCCTCTGTGCAAATTGCACCATTCCCAAATATTTCATTTCATTAAAAGGCACTGACAGATTTATGTAGCCACACGTGGGGGTGCCTCATGGTGCCCCTGCATACTTAGCACTTGTGTGCACTGCACACATTGCACATGAGGGCAGTGCACCCATGGGAGAAGGTCATTGAAGCCGTGAAATGTCACCCGTGCTGATGGCAGTTCTGAAGCAGAAAGATCATATTGCTGAAAATATGTTGTATAGAGGGAGAAAATGGACATGTTACAGAGAGTTTTTGAGACTTGAAGAATGCTTGCTGAATAGGTTTAGTGCAAGGTAGAGGGTCCACCACCACAGCTGAGTTGTCAGTGTGACAGAATCCCATACAGGAGCCCAGGTTCAATTCCTAGTACTCACAGGAATTTTTCTTGATAGGAGGACTGGATTGTAGTATCATAACTATATACAGCATTGTTCCTTTTCAACTGTAGTGGATTATATACAACAAACTTCAGCAGTGAATAAAGATACTGTGAGGCAGTAGCCAGAATGCCCACTCCTTAAACAGATGCCCACATGATGATCGTGGGTGAGCCCAACATATTCTACAGCACGTTTTTGAGTAATGAAGACTTTCTTTATTAAAGATGAGTTATCCCAGACTGTTATTTCATATTACATTATTCAAAGGAAATATGCAAATTTACTGGTTTGCAATGGTTCTAAGTGCAGATGTGGCTGAACTAAGTTATTTTATGAGTTCCAAAATTTGGTTCTTCCAGTTTCAATTCTCATCAATATGGACACACAAGAATTCTGAAGTTTCCTTCCTATCTATTATTTCCTCACCATGTGTTACACTTTCCATTGGTGCAGTAACCATAGATGTGCATAACTGTCTCTTTAAAACTGATGGTGAGACAGTTTGCAGAAAACCAGCCAATGATACTTTCAAGAACATTTGATTTGATTTTTTATTGGTTCAGTTTTATCATACAGCACAAATTGCACAATTGATATTGGACAGGTGAAAGATAAGTTACAATAATAGATAGTATTAGCAAAATTGTAGGCAAATTAAAAATAGGTACCTATTACAATTAATTTTGTTACGTATTCAGAAATTATCTGACAGTATAGAAAAAGTGCTTTATTAGAAATGCCTTTAGGTTAGCTTTAAATATTGGATGAGTAACAGTTGTTTTTTCCTTTGGTATCTTATTGTGTAGTATTACACCAATGTTAATTGTGCTCCTCTGATAGGTGGTTGTCCTGTGATACTCTGATGTATATTTTATTTCCTTCTGGTACTACAGTTGTGTACATTTTTGTTCTGTAGCAGTTTGCCTGTTTTCAGGAGGTAGTCCCTAGTGAACGAGATAGTTTCATAGGTGAATAAACTTGGAACATTTAGAATACCAAGCTCAGTAAAATGGGACTTACAGGACTCAATATTTTTAAGGCCATAAATTGTTCATAGAGCTCTTTTTTGCATTCTAAAATCCTTTTCATTGTGAGCTGAGTATCCCCAGAAAACGATTCCATATCAGACCAATGAGTGGAGCTGTGCATAGTATGCCTGCAGTACTGTTGTTTTGCTTGTTGTAGCCTTCAAAATTCTTAGGCCATAGCACACAGATGGTAGTTTTCTAGACAAGTTATTTATATGTGTGTCCCACTTTAAGTCTTACTGAATCCATAGACCCAAAAATTTTGTGACACTTACATTTTCAAGGAGATAATTTTTTAATTGTGCTTGAATAGACATTTGATTAGTTTGAGGAATTAAATGAAAATCGACACACAGTTTTTTCAGTATCTATAATGAGTTTGTTTTTTGTGAACCACTCAGAAAGACTTTTCATAAAACTTTCTGCTGTGGACTGCAAATTTTCTGGAATGGGTCCAGTGAGCAATATGCTGGTGTCATTGGCAAACAGTATAGTTTTTGTGGGACTCATATATTCAACTAAGTCGTCCACTTAAATCAAGAACCTAAGATTGAGCCCTGTGGTACACCATATTTTATTGGTAATTTGCTAGAAAGAAAGTAGTTGCTTCTTATTTTACTCATTTTGTTGAATTCGTACTGAAGTGATACTTTCTGCCTGCAGTTTTTTAGGTATGAAAACAACCAGCTATGTGCTACACCTCTTACTCCTCGTCTTTCTAATTTTTCGAGCAGAATGTTATGATCCAGGACATCAAAGGCTTTTGATAGATCTATAAAAATACCTGCAGCTAATTTATGTTGATCAAGGGATTTTAAAATGCAGTCTAAGACTTCGAAAATTGCTGTCTGTGTAGATTTAGACTTTCTAAAACCATGTTGTTGTACTGTAAGAGGAGCATATTTATTTATGAAACTTAAAAGCCTGTCATAGAAGAGTTTTTGTAGAATTTTTGAGAAGGAACTTAACTGTGATGCAGGTGAGTAGTTTGGTACTTTCAGAAGAATTTTTTTTTTTTTTTACCGGTGGTGGAACTTTTGCCATTTTATAAATATCTGAAAATACACCAGTTTTTAAAGAGAGATTGAAAATTTTTGCCAAGGGGTTTGCTATGTGGTGAGTACATGCTTCTAATATGAAATCAGGTACTTCATCAAGACCACTTGACATTTTATTGCTTAATGATTTAATTTTACTTAGAATTTCATTGGTGTTTGTTTCGTAAACATGCATAGAAGCAGTCGAGATCACTGACTTGCTAGAGAAACTTGGGACTGGTCCTTGACAGTGTACTTGATCGAGGTCTTCATCTAGTGAAATGAAGTATTCATTGAATCTTTCCACAACTGAATTTGGGTCTGTGACTTTTGAGCCTTCTAGTGTTAATGATACATTCTTTTTCTTTGGCGCTGAACTAAGAGTTTCTTTCTTTATAACTCTATATGTGGATCTCATTTCGTTAGATGAGTTTCTTATCAAATTGTCATTCCACATAATTTTTGCCTCTTTGACTACTCTACCATAGATTCTTTTGTAGGCTTTTGAATAACCTGCGAATTCTTGGGTTACTCTATATTTCTTACAACAGTACTGCAAAAATCTGTTTCTCTCACTGGAAATTTTTATGCCTTTGGTTACCCTTTGTTTATTATTGTTAGGTTTTACTGTTTTTACTACTTCTGGAAATGCTATATTAAAATACTGAAGAAAGATGCTCTGAAAACTCATGTACATGCTATCAACATTGTTCTGAGTGGCGATCCTTTCCCAGTTTTCCTTCGCGAGTAAAAGACTAAAAATTCTAATGCTATCTTCAGAAAAGGTTCTTTTTTCAACTGCTTTTTTGGAACTGCTACTACTTGTTGACATGTCTATACACAGCAGCTGTGCCTCATCATCACTATAACCCATGCTCAGTACTCTGTTTGTGAATCTGTAATTTGTTTCTGAGATGAATATTTGGTCAATAATAGAATTTGTGCATTCTGTTAATCTTTTTTGGGGAGTGTATTGTGGGGGTCATATTGAATGTGTTGTTCATATTTCTGGTCATCTCTGGTGCTGCTGTCTTTTGAAAAATCAATATTGAAATCCCCTCAAAGCACTATCTTCATATTTAGTGTACTGATCCTGTTCAGCAGAACCTCTAGTTTATTCATGAAAACTGCCAGGTTTCCGCTTGGTGCTCTATATATGTTAATAACTATGAAATTAGGCTCTGGCAGTTTAGCAATTGAAAGTTCAAAGTCTTTTTCAATTGAGTCAATATAACTTTTACTGACATCACAGAATTTTATTTGCTCTTTCACAAAGATAGCAGAGCCACCATGTTTGGAAAACTCTTGGCTAAAATGACATGCTAATCTATATCCCGAGATTGAGGTTAATTTTACTTCATCATTTCATAGCCAGTGTTCAGTAATGCAAATTATGTCTACATTTAGTTCATACTGGAGTAGTGCTTCTAACATGGAAATTTTATTTGTGAGTAACTGAACGTTACGGTGTAGTATAGCAAAATCTGGGTATTTAGTAACTGTAGTTGAAATGGTTTCTGATTCTTTATCTAATGGCATTTCTAATACAGCACTTGCCCTAAAAAATTTTCGGTATCTTTCTTGTGTGTGGCTTCTGTATGCTGGTGGCAATCAGCAGATGAGTTAACTTCTGGAGATTGTGTAAGTTTTGCTTCATCCACATCTGTCCTCTTTGGTTTAAACCATTTGATAATTTTTGTTTGACTCATGACTTGATTGTTTGTTTCTCACCTAATCGGTTTAAACCACTTGGTAATTTGCGTTTGGCCACTGGCACAGCTTGTAACTCGTTTAAAGCACTTCTTAATCTCCGTTTGCTTGTCACTTATACTTTTTTCTTCACTCTTCTTTGAAATATGAGAACATATTTTTTCAACTAGTAATTTCTTTCCTGGCATATTTAAATGAAGTCCATGGACTGTATGGAGCCTTTGCTGCAATCTGTTTATATCTACAATATCGACATTCTTAAAGTTAGTGCATATTTCAGTGATACACTCATTTGCAACATTAATTTCGCAGTTCACACACGACCAGGGTGGTAAATCATGACAATGTGGGATGTTCACAATTAGTACATTTGTGTGGTTTAAATTATTTAAACATTTCCACATATCTGTAATAACCTTGTATGTCTCGTTTCTATAGACGTCGTTTGATCCTCCTATTAATACGGTGAAATCATCATTATTCATACTGGCATTGTTTACCATTTCTTCTGTTTATGAATGTATACTTAAGATTGATTACAATACTGGTGTTATCTGCAAAATTAACTAATTCTGCTTGTTTATTAGACAGAATATCATTTACATATAAGAGAAACAATAGTGGACCTAAAATTGAGCCCTGGGGAACCCAATTGGTGATTATTTGTCACCAGTCATAATGTCCCCAGGCTACATTGGTTGAATGTTGAATTACTAAGTATAACTTTGTTTTCCTTTTTTTTCTAAAAACAAAGATGATGTAACTTGCCAAACGAAAGCATTGGTCTGTTGATAGACACACACACACACACACACACACACACACACACACACACACACACACACAAAATTCAAGCTTTCGCAACCAACAGTTGCTTCATCAGGAAGGAGGGAAGGAGAGGGAAAGACGAAAGGATGTGGGTTTTAAGGGAGAGGGTAAGGAGTCATTCCAATCCTGGGAGCGGAAAGACTTACCTTCCCCCCTAAGGTAAGTCTTTCCGCTCCCAGGATTGGAATGACTCCTTACCCTCTCCCTTAAAACCCACATCCTTTCGTCTTTCCCTCTCCTTCTCTCTTTCCTGATGAAGCAACCGTTGGTTGCAAAAGCTTGAATTTTTTGTGTGTGTGTGTGTGTGTGTGTGTGTGTGTGTGTGTGTGTGTGTGTGTGTGTGTGTGTGTGTGTCTCTATCAACATACCAATGCTTTCGTTTGGTAAGTTACATCATCTTTGTTTTTAGATATATTTTTCCCATGTGGAATGTTTCCCTCTATTATATTCATATCATTAATTTGTTTTCTTTTTCTTAGATATGACATCTGTTTGTTGACTATATTGTCAGTCTAATAAGACTTCAATTTATCTAGGATACTACTATGATTCAGTGTCAGATGCCTTAAATAGGCCACAGAAAACACCAGCTAGCATGGTTTCATTATTTAATGCTTGTAAAATTTGATGAATGAACATGTAAATGGTATTCTCTGTAGAGCAACTCATTTGAAATCCAAACCGAGGTTGGCTGAAGATGTTATTGTAGATCAAGTGAGATATAGTTCTAGAATACATCATGTTCTCAAAAATTTTGGGAAATGATGTCAGCAATGAAACAAGTTGATACTTACTGACATCTCTCCTCTCACCTTTGTTGAAGGCAGTAGCATTTTTCAGTCACTCTGGTAAAATGCCTTGAGTTACTGATGTATTTCATATTTCAGATAAGACCAGGCCTATTATATGGGAACAAATCTTTAATACTCCACTGAAAACACCCGTCAAAACCAGATGAGCTTTTATTTTTGAGACAATATATAATTTTCTCGATTTTGGAAGGAGAAATTGAAGCTACATTCATATCACTGAATTTTATGAGAGTTTCTTTTCCAATGTATTGTTGTGATTTGTCTCTGAAACTGTTTGCCCCTATACTTTCTTCTGTATTTTAGAAATGATTATTAGATACATTTGTGACTCATTTACAGCCCTTCCACTCAGTTCAATAGTGATACCCTGTTCTGTGGCTGGTTATCCTGTCTCTCGTTTCAATACATTCCATATAGCCTTAATTTTGTTGTTGGAATTGCTAATTTCTGGCATTGTGTTTGCATTCCTCGATTTTTTTAATAACTTTCTTTAGTAATTTTGAGTACTTTATGTAGTGCCAAAAGATACATTCCCCTTCACAAGATACTTTTGTCCCTCTAGTGATCTATGGTTTCTTAATGGCTGTTAAATACACTTCCTGAATCTTATGCAGAGAGCTCTTTTCAAGAAATGATATGAATCTATTATGGAATAGGTTGAATTTTATGTTAGAATTTTATTCATTTTATAGTTCATCCAGAGTCACCTCTTGTAAAATATTCTTAAAAACATTTGATCTGAAGTCATTAATTACTCTGATTTGCACTGAGATATATCGATAGTGTAAGGCACTGTTATTTATTCTAACTGTGCATCACAATCACAGAGAGAATTTGTTGCTGGGTAAACAGTTATACTCTGGCTTTAAGCTTCACTGAAGAAAAAATTATCAATTAGGTACCTACTGTCTTGATCCATATAGGATATATTGTAGGGAGAGTTCCCAGTAGCACAGTTCAGGAAAGTTAGTACTGGTAGGAAGGCTCCAGATGTCACATGCAATGAAGAAGTCACTGAAGTGAAGCAACTTTGCAGTCCAACTGTCTTTTGGCCACAGTTTGTGAGAGGCCATTCATGTGGACCGACAGCTTGTTAACTGTCATTCCCACATAGGAAGTGGCATAGTGGTTGCAGCTTAGCTTGTAGGTCATATTACTGGTTTTGCGGTTCACATGGGATAGCAGATGCCTACAACTGGAATGGAGTAGGTGGTGGTGGAAGGATGTATGGGACAGATAAATAAATAAATAAATAGATCTTTCATTTATGTCTATTGCATGGACAGCCATGAGGCAAGGGGTTGGGAACAAGAGTGGTATAGGGATGGACAAGCATATTGCATTGCTTTGGTGGGCTGTGGAGTACCACTGTGGGAAGGATAAGATATTTCTCATTTCAGGACATGACCAAGACAAATGTATTACCATTTAGTTTGTGGTAATTGTAATTCATAGTTTGTATTATTTTTAACTGCATTTACAAGATATGAGTAACACTCACAATTTTCTCAAGCTGGCAAATAATACAATATAAACAAGGGAAGTAAAAGTTCAATAATACCAAGCTCTTGCCACTAAGCTCCCAAGTTAATTGCAATTAAGTTCAAAAGCTTTAGTCATTGTCTACCACCACAAGCTAGTAGGATACCATGTTTGAGACCATGCCTGTATGTGTGTGCAGCTGGGCATTGCATCAAGTACCGTGAAAATCCAGCACTCACACCACAGGATCTTGTTGTCTACCTGGGAAAGTACGAGGTGCGGCGCTTTGCAGAGCGTTACAGCCAGGTGAGAGAGGTAAGTGTCAGTGTACTTTATATACATGAAGAACTTTGTCCACTGCAACCTTCGTCCAAAGAACAGCTTCTCATGTTGGCAATATTCCATATTTTTAACAGCTTACTGAACTTATATGAAGTAGGTTTGTTTCATTCGTTAGTAATAAAGAGACCTTAAAGAGTTAAGCATCAGATGAAATCTGGTAAGTGGTACACATTAAACAGAATCTGTTTTCTTTGGTGTCTGTAACTGTCATCCCTTCTTCAAAATTTGGGGGAGAATGAACAAAATCAGTGTGACATGATGTGTGGAATGAGGATCATGGTAAACAAACTATCATCCATTAAAGCAATAACTTCATGTATAGAAGGAACCAGTCAGTGCATGGTCTGTGGCCATCTCGGCATATTTGAAGAGACTGTTTCCTTTTCTTAAACATTAAATGAACCAAACAGTCTGTTCAGTGTTTTGTCCATCTTGTTTAAACTAACAATGTGCTTATATGCAATTCTTATGTAATACAATGAGCTATATGTAATATTTTATATCATTTCTTATATATTGAGATTTGATAAATAATACTCACTATGATATTAATTTTCTGCCAAGCATGACAGTAATTAAAGTTTTAAAAGTACCCTGTCCAAACATTGTTAAATCTTAGATGTATGTTGAACTGTGCATATCATTCAAATGAAATACTAGAATACGGTCGATGTGTTGGATTTCTTCACAATAGAAATATGGCAAAGAAATGATGATTTATGTCTATGAGATAGAAACCTACACTCAGATTTCCACTGGTGCTAGCATTAGTTGCTAAAACAAACTGAAAAGCCTGACAACTTTTCCCAACTATGTAAATGATACCAACAGCTATTTACTTCTTCAGTGACACATGAATCACTTCCTATCAGTCTGCATTTTGTCTGAGAAAATAAGACTAAATTTATAAAATCATTATTTGAAAGTTCTGAAATGATTACTTGATGGAACCTAAAGCAGCTCAAAGTTTTGGAGGGAACAACTGCGGTGACTGCAGTTTTTAACTGTATAACAAGATGTATTGTCAAGCTCCAAAAGTCCACAGACACACTACAGGGTGGTTATAATGAAAAGTGCAGTGTGGGTTGTAATTATTGTGTGGCAGTGGAACCTGGTAGATATGCTAATACATTAATACAGAACTGATTTATAAGGAAAAAATTAGTTCCAATTTTGGCCATTAGGCACAAGAGTTCTCCATCCCACAGTTGACAATAGATTTTGCTTTGTGGTACCTGTACAAGATCCAGATGCACAGCAACTGAAATCTCTTCATCCACAGCAACATTCTGATTTTTTTCTTTGGTTTTTAGTATGGACTGAAATTGATGACACTTGGCTGGGTAATATCCTATGGAGTGACGTGGCACATTTTACATTACAGGATGCAGTGAATACAAAGAACTGCTGAATTCATGGTACTGTTAAAAAGCATGTTGCATATGAAGAGCCAATCCACTCACCCAATGTGACAGTGTGGTGTGGATTTACAAGCACTTTTATTGTTGGCCCATTCTTCTTTGAAGAGAGTATATCCAGAGGGCCTGTCAGGTGTACTGCAATGTCTGTCTGTTATCAAGATCTCCTTGTATAGCATGTGGTTGCTGCCTTGGAAGAGAACACTGTTTCCATGCAAGATGGGACACCACCTCATGTCACTCACCCAGTGAAAGATCTGCTCAATGCAACCTTCTACAAACGAGTTATCTCAGAGGTTTTCCAGAGGTATGGCCCGCAAGATCATCTGACCTGAATTCGTGTGTCATTTGCTTCTGGGAGGGGGGGGGGGGGGGGGCATGTAAAAGAACGCTTACCAGGGATTTGTTTGGTCTCTACATGACCTAAAGGCCAGTGTACAGGAACATGTTGCTCAGATTCCACTGGAACTGCAGCAAGCAACTGTTGATCACATCATTTTATGGATGCAGCATCTCTTCAATATCTCCAGTGCTCATATTGAACAAATGGTTTATGAAGTGGTTAATAATAAAGTCAACATTATGCCTTTCTCACTTGTTTGACATTTTCTGCTCACATTCCATTCCTAATTCATCACAAACGGAACATTTCTATATGCCTTTCTTGCATTCGCAGTACCATATTTGCACCTTGTATGCAAAATTGGAACTAATTTTTCCCAGTGTTAATCAGTTCTGCATTAATGCATTAGCATATCTACCAAGTTTTTTGCGATACAATAATTACAGCCCACAGTGGACCTCTGTGAGTACCTACTTTTTAATTATAGCCATCCAGTACCAGCATATGATGACAGTTCCTCACCATCAGACTTACTCCCCCAATTATCCGAAACCTACAGCCACATAAGAAGAAGAGCAATTAGATATCACCAAAATCAGGAAACACAATGTGATAATTTTGTAGGTGACATTCCAAAATGTTTTATTGAAAATACCACAAATGGGAAGAATGTTTGCTAAAACACAGCTAATGCTGCCACTTTGAAGTTGAATTGATTATGTTGAGATTGCTTAGCGGATTATTACAGAGTCCTCATGTTGCATATAGGCATCATTTGGAATTCAAAAGAAGTAAAAATAAAACTAAGTAGCTTTTGTTTTTTCTTCTTTGTGCTGAACACAATAAAGTGATGGTGACAACAAGCATTAAATAAGAACTTATAAAGTGGATTTCACTTGCTTTCCCCTAGTTACTTAAGCTCTAAATTCCACTGCAAATTTTTTCTGCCAGTATTGTTATCAAAACTAATATTTTCTGACTTGTGCATTTTTGCTATGTAATAAAATCTTTTCTGACTTTGTTTTTGTCTTTTTCATTACATAGCCATCAAAAATATATATCCATCCAGAGTACAAGAGTAACACCTTAAATGCTGACATTGCCATAATAATACTGAGAGATCCTGTTGAATACACCCGGTACGTTGTTCCCATTTGCCTGTGGAATCGAGATTCATCACTAAGCAGTGTAGTTGGTCAAGTTGGAGTGGTAAGCATTTCTTTACAGATTTATTTTTGCTATGTTTCTGCAACTCTTAGCATTCCTGGCAGCTGAGTTGTTCAAAATACATTATTGACACAGAAACATCTGTTCCCTCATAACATGTAACATTTAAATAATTCATAATTTTTTTCTTTGTGTTATTTCCTGTCTGAAGTATGTAGTGGCTAACACTGTTAAAGGTTCAGTTATTCATTCATTTCATTCATTCATCTATTTATTGGTCCATTTAATTCATTACATAGTTAGAGGGATGGTCAGCTTCTAAGAGATAATAGAGAAGAAGACCTAACAAATCCAAATGAAAAACTGACATTGAAGCTATGAAGCCAGAACTGAATTGAAAAAAACTAAAGTAAAGAAGTATCCACATTTCTACTCTGAAAACCTTTCTGAAGTGCATTGGCAAAGGTACTTTCCATTGTACTACGTATTAATTTCTCCCTGTTCTTTTTGCATATAGAGTCTGGTAAGAATGACAGTTTAAATTGCCTCTGTACATGCTGTAATTTCATTTATGATACCTACTATATTGATATGTAGGCAATTGTAGTGTATTCATGGATTCTGCACTTAACATTGATTCTGTAAATTCTGATCTTAAAGTGTCTGACAGTTTGAGTTTACCGTCATTTCTGTCACTCTCTACAATGGGTCAAACAAATGTTTGACCATTTGTGCCACCCTTCTTGGTTTATGTTTAATATCCCCTGTCAGTCTTTTGCCATGGATCTGGAACACTTCAGAAATATTCAAATATGGACTACATGACTGTTTGGTAAGCAATCTCCTTTGTAGATTCATTTTCCCACTATCCTAACAATGACCTGATGTCTGCCAACTGCATTACCTACATGATCATTCCATTTCATATCCCTATCAAATTGTTGCACCCAGATATTTGTGTAAGATGACGCATTGATAAGTTGTCACAGGATACTAAATTTTTGTGTTCCTTGATGTTGCACAGTTTTATATTTCTGGACATTTACAGCAAGTTACATATCCACAAATTATTACCAAGATCTGATGAATACTTGTGCAACTTTTTCAGACTGTACTTCTTTACAGACAACTGCAAAAAAATGTAAGGTCACTAGTAATATTGTTTGCAAGTTCATATACAGAGAGAAAAGTAATATATTTCTCTGGGTCACATCTGAAGTTACTTGTACATCTGCCAGTGACTTTCCTTTCTAAATTATATGCTGCATTACAGCTATCAATAAACCCTCAGTTCAATCACAAACACCCTTGGATACCATGTATGATCAAATTTTCATTAGTAAGTGGTGGTGTGATACTGAGGCAAATGCTATTCAGAAGAAATGAAATCTGTCTTATTGCCTAGATTCATAGGATTCAAAATGCATAAATGTATGAAGCCCAAATTGTGTTTTTCATGACTGATGTTTTCAGTATCCATTCTGGTTGTCATGAAAATCATTCCATTCAAGATAAATCATTACGTTAAACTCAGAATATGTTATAATATTCTAATACTGGGTACAGCAGGTTTTTTTTATTTTCAACATAAAATCTGACAGGGATTCCATTGGGTCCTGGAGATTTGTTTAATTTTGGGATTTCAGGTGTTTTTCAATGGCAAAGAGACTAACATATGCGCCACTCATCTTTGCAGTAGTTCAAGAATTAAACTGAGGCAATACCCCAGGATTCACCTTGATAAAGCAACATTTGAAAGCAGAGGTCAGCCTTTTGGCTTGTTTTTCTACCTTCAGTTTCAGTTCTTATGTCACCTATGAGTATCTGGACACTTAACTTTGGTGCTGCTGACAGCTTTTACATGTGAACAGAAACACATTTCATTTAGAATCTCTCCATTTATACCCCTGTGCTTCATTTTACATTTTTCCAGTACTTGGTCAAATATTGTTCGAAACTAGAGTCACATTTCATCTACATTCATTGACCAGAGCTAAATCTTTCTAGTTTATCTGTGAAATATGAAACTATTACCTGTTATCCAGTTTAATGAAAATGTAAGTATGTCTGCCTGTTTTAGTTTTCCTTCATACGTCGGTAATCATTGTTGCTGCAAGTGCCCTGTGATCACTGGTACCAGTTTTTAATGTGTAAATAGTCAGTGGTCAGTTCTATTTATTGCCATTGAACCTAATATATTTTAATCATGAGTGGGCTTCTGAACTTTTTGTTCTAAATATTTTTCTGTTCTAAATATTTTTCAGAGGATGGAGGCATTTAGTATTGTTTCTCAGGATTTTTTGTCACAGTGATCACTTGCAAAAGTTTGTTTATGCCAATCAATTTTTATGACTAAATCTACTCCAGTAATGGCAGTACGGTTTGGGAAAATCTTACATATTACTGAGCTGAAATTTTCTCTTAACTTTTTGGTCACATTTGGGGGTGTCTGGTGGTCAATAGGAGGACCCAAGTAGCCAACACTTGATAATCGCTCTTGCTCAAATAAAATTACATGCAGCTTCAGTGTCTGTCTCACAGAATTTGAACTTCTTTTCTACTGCTGTGGATATACCACATCCATTTTGCATTAGTATGTCCCTTCAATGTAAAGTAATGTCAGCAGGCTGTTTGCATGATTTTGTTGTGTACAGAGAAATGTACTGAAATACAGTGAAACCTGCTGGGGATTGGTGCTTTGTGCAGGGATTGGCAGGTAACCTTCAGTATAAACAAATGTAATGTATTATGCATAAATAAGTTGAAACATCTGTTGTTATAAGCTTATAAATTGTGGAATAGTCACTAGAAGCAGTGCAATTCATTAAATATCTGGGAGTATCCATACAGAGTTATCTGATGTGGAAAAACCACATAAAACTAAGTGAAGGAAAGTAGATGCAAATCTGAGACTCAGTAAAAGAATCTACACAGTGTGTCATCACTCACATAGGTGATAGCCTAAAAAACTTTTGTTCGACCACTTTTAGAATAAATTTGTTTTATTTGTATAAATGATCAAAACATTTGGTCCTTAGGTTACCAGTTTTGGTCAGCAATGGCCATCTTCAGATCTGCAGCAAAACATGGGAAATTAAATACAATGCTCCTTAAACTTTACATTAAGAGAGTGGCTAGTTTGGCTGATATTATACTTATCACAGTTGTTACCGTCAAACCTATATACACCAATGTCGATAAATTTGCCATTTTCACTTCTAAAATTATGTTTTACATGAAGTTATAGGGGTAGTAAACTTGAAAACTGCATCTGACTTTAGATTTAATCAAGCATTTCTCTATTTTCTGGGAAATATTGCTGTGAAATTGAAATTGCATTGTGATTGTTTTCATTCTTTCTTTATTAGAACAGTTTACTGACTGAGAATGTGTGTGTGTACTATTTGTTTTTTGTTTCTTTAGCCTATTGTATGGGTGCATAATATTGGCTATTACAATATGCTTTATGTGCTCTTTTAATATCATGGAGGATGGCATTAGCCAGCATTATTGATAATATCTGTGCATATGGGTTTTCTGAAAACTGAAATTGGTTCAAATGGCTCTGAGCACTATGGGACTTAACATCTGAGGTCATCAGTCCCATAGAACTTAGAACTACTTAAACCTAACTAACCTAAGGATGTCACACACATCCATGCCCAAGGCAGGATTTGAACCTGCGACCGTAGCACCGGTGCAGTTCCAGACTGAAGCGCTTAGAACCACTCAGCCACACTGGTCGGCAAAACTGAAATTTATGTAATTTTTTAGAACATGTATCTCTGGAGTACAGCAGTTTATTTATTATTTAAATTGAGTATAAACAGTTACAGCGGCTATAAATTTTTCTTTTACTATAAAAGTTTACCAAGTTTGGTTTGTTTTAGAACATCTTCAGACCACACCATGATGTAGATGGTGACTATAAATGAAGCAGACACTACACTACTCATTAGGGTTCGTGGAGGTGTAGTGCCTGCTCCGTTCACGGCCACTGTCTACAGCATGGTGTGTGTCTAAAGATAGTCTAAGGCAGATCTAAACTGGTAACCTTACATAATAAAAAGAAATTTTATTGTGGTTGTGACTGTTTACATTCTATTTTAAGGAAAATTTATGTTTCTTGTCATCTTCCTTAATAGTAAGGTCTACATAGTTAATGAAATTCTCTACTTCTGTAGTAAAAATTATTTTTGGGTGAATGCTGCTTGTTGCTTGGAAAAATGTGTTAACCTGATTGATGTCACCCTCTAACAGTAATAAAATATAATGGATGGAATGTTCATAGTAAATAATTTGTTCTTTCTAGCTGTGGAAATTTGACAAAAAATTATTCAAAATCATTTGCAAAACATGTGCTAAGATGCCAGCCAGACTGTTTCTCATCTCAAGACCATCTTTTTCCTAATATATTTTGCCATTGAAGGTGAAAAAATTGCTAACTAAAACAAACTCTAAAAATTCAATCAGTTCTGTACTTTCTGCAGTGCTAATCTTATTACAGATTAGCAGATTATATCTGATAATGTCAATAGTTTTGGCTACTGGTCATTGCTGGCCAAAACTGGTACTTTAAGGACCAAACGTTTTGTGATCATTGACTAAATTAAAAGAAATTTCTTCTACACTTGCTGGATCACTGTTTTAATCCACAATCACACTGCAGCTTGTGAAACAATTTTTGAACATTGCTTGTCACCCCAGAACTAGTACCAGATTGGACTGATAGAGAAAACAGAAAAGATAAAAGAAGAGCATTGCATTTCATAACAGGTTTGTTTACTAAGTTACACGAGAGAGGTGTTACATGTCAAGGTGCTGATTACTGTTAAAATTCAGAGACCATTCATGCCTAGGAAATTCAACCAATATGATCCTCCTACGTAGATAAGAATAACATGAAGGTAAAATTTGAGAGCTCTGAGCTCACACAGAGGCTTACCAATAATCATTCTTCCTGTGCAACGGGGACAGCAAGGAGACAATGACATTGGCCCACAAAGTACCCTCTGTCACACACAATGAGATGGCTTTTGGAGTATAGATGTATGTTTATCCCTAAAGTCTCACTGCTGTCAGTTTGGGGATTTAGGTAGCATCCTGTACCGAGTTTTCTATGGGTTTCAATGCTTTGTAGGATTGCATCAAAGTCTGGAATTATGTTGTGAATGCTTCAGCAGTAGCATTTTTCGGAATGTTCCACAAATACTTTCGATTCTCCTTCAGTTATCATTATTTAGATTGGACAGAGTCAAATAATCTAAAAAGAACCTTCTGTACACTTCCACACAGGTCAGCTACCTATGCAGCAGCCTGTGATTTACAGTGTGTCTTGAAGCTGTTTAGGTAGACCCTACAGTTCTTAACTCTATGGGACAAGTGCAGGAAGTTGCGGTGAACTTGTCAAACATTCAGCCACCCACTTGACTCAGAATCAGAGGGCTACAATCAGTTCTGAGGATAGTAGTGCAGATTGCGAAATTCATTGACATTCCATGAACAAGGCTCGTCTTTTCAACTTTCTCGGCTGGTCACTGGTATGATTTAGACATGATGTAAGAGCCCAGACGACAGGCATAATTTTTTCCAATGTGCACCACAATCTTAGCTGATGGCAGCCTGTTCCCCCATAGCCTGCAAGAAAATCTTCTTCTACAAGAAAGTGGCCTCAAGGCATACATGCAGAATGAACAAGCTGATCCTTTCCATCCCTTGCTGCAATTTGCCTCAGGGGTACCACTGTTCACCATATGCTTGAACTGCCAACTCTTGTGTATTTGCCTCCCTCTGAAATGGGACACAGCAGACTTCCCAAAAAGTGAAGCATGTGTTGTTGACTCAGTTTATGTTTCAGTTGAAGTTGGCACCACAAGCTTGATGATTAGAGGGATGGGTGTAATACCTTCAGTTGTTCAGAGTACCTGTCTCCTCTGTACAGGGTGCTTGACCGTACCATTGACACACCACTCACTGTCAAGTCGATGAGTGGTGATACATCCGACACTTCCTGTTAAGGTGACAAGATCCACAGGCGAGGATAGCACTAGAGGTACCTTTGGAATCCATGGTAACTCTCTCTCAGTAGTCCTCTAGGCCAGACATTCAGAGCAGCTTACAATCACATGACAGCCTTCGTGTCAAGTTCCAGCTGCTTGATCAGATAGGTGACCCTTTGGTCTAGAGCTAGAGTCTTAAGGTAGTAGCTGAAACTTCCTGAGTCCAGATTCAAACCCAACTACTGCTTAAATTTTGACTGAAAAGAATCATCAGCAGTGGCAACCCTTGCTCTGCCAATGACCCTGTAAATAGAGGGCGAAGGACTGGACAGTTTCAGGGTAACATCTTGCCCTTGGGGTTGGAAGTTACCATGAAAGGTGGATTTTTTTGTCTTAACCCCCAGTGACTGATTTAACATGAATTGGAAGTTTATGTATACTTTTATGCTTGTGTATTGCACACATTTCATACCATGCCAAGTTTTCTTTATGTTCTTGTGAAGATCATGTTTACTACTTGTATCATGATCACAATACTCATTGTTTGTTCTGTAAATTGTATAATTGTTCACAAAGTAAATTAGTGAAAAAAGAAACGGCTTGGCATGGTGTTGATCTCCAGTTGTTTGGATAAATTTCTGCTAAGCTTCAAGGGTGTACTCTACCCATAATTATGAAGACACTCTTCTGTGTAATAAAGACTTTATTTGCTCATGACTGGTTTCCCCAGAACATGACATCATACATCATAAGTGAGTGGAAACATCAAAAGTATGCAGCTTTGATTGTTTCCAAGCCACAGACTGATGAAATTGACTGAATGGAAAATACTGCAGTCTTTTACATAGCACAATGACGTGAAGTGACCAGTTTAGAGTGGTCTTAATGTGTAATCCCAGGAATCTGGAAGACGTGACTCTCAATACTTCTTTGTCACACAATTTATTTCAGTATTTTCCAGGTTTTTTCCCCCTGTTTGAAACTCAATGAATTGAGTTGTTAACATTGTGGGGCAGAATATTTGAACTGAACCAATCTAGAACTTCTTTGAATACAGTGCTCACACTGTTCTTTAGACTGCAGGGTGGTACTTTGTCTGTCATAATGATTGTGTCAATTGCAAATAGGGCAAAGTGTATTTTTTGTGTCATGTTGTTTTGTTGTTGTTGTTGTTGTTGTCTTCAGTCCTGAGACTGGTTTGATGCAGCTCTCCATGCTACTCTGTCCTGTGCAAGCTTCATCATCTCCCAGTACTTACTGCAACCTACATCCTTCTGAATCTGCTCAGTGTATTCATCTCTTGGTCTCCCTCTACGATTTTTACCCTCCATGCTGCCCTCCAATGCTAAATTTGTGATCCCTTGATGCCTGAGAACATGTCCTACCAACCGGTCCTTTCTTCTAGTCAAGTTGTGCCACAAACTCCTCTTCTCCCCAATTCTATTCAGTACCTCCTCATTAGTTATGTGATCTACCCATCTAATCTTCAGCATTCTTGCGTAGCACCACATTTCGAAAGCTTCTATTCTCTTCTCGTCCAAACTATTTATCGTCCATGTTTCACTTCCATACATCGCTACACTCCATACAAATACTTTCAGAAATGACTTCCTGAAACTTAAATCTATACTTGATGTTAACAAATTTCTCTTCTTCAGAAACACTTGCCATTGCCAGTCTACATTTTATATCCTCTCTACTTCGACCATCATCACTTATTTTGCTCCCCAAATAGCAAAACTCCTTTACTTCTTTAAGTGTCTCATTTCCTAATCTAATTCCATCAGCATCACCCGACTTAATTCGACTACATTCTATTATCCTTGATTTGCTTTTGTTGATGTTCTTCTTATATCCTCCTTTCAAGACACTGTCCATTCCGTTCAACTGCTCTTCCAAGTCCTTTGCTGTCTCTGACAGAATTACAATGTCATCGGCAAACCTCAACGTTTTATTTCTTCTCGATGGACTTTAATACCTACTCCGAATTTTTCTTTTGTTTCCTTTACTGCTTGCTCAATATACAGATTGAATAACTTCGTGGAGAGGCTACAACCCTGTCCCACTCCCTTCCCAACCGCTGCTTCCCTTTCATGCCCCTCGACTCTTATAACTGCCATCTGGTTTCTGTACAAATTCTAAATAGCCTTTCGCTCCTTGTATATTACCCCTGCCACCTTTAGAATTTGAAAGAGAGTATTCCAGTCAGCATTGTCAAAAGCTTTCTCCAAGCCCACAAATGCTAGAAATGTAGGTTTGCCTTTCCTTACTCTATTTTCTAAGATAAGTTGTAGGGTCAGTATTGCTTCACGTGTTCCAATATTTCTACGGAATCCAAACTGATCTTCCCTGAGGTCGGCTTCTACCAGATTTTCCATTCGTCTGTAAAGAATTCGCGTTAGTATTTTGCAGCTGTGACTTATTAAACTGATAGTTCGGTAATTTTCACATCTGTCAACACCTGCTTTCTTTGGGATTGGAATTATTATATTCTTCTTGAAGTCTGAGGGTATTTCGCCTGTCTCATACATCTTGCTCACCAGATGGTAGAGTTTTGTCAGGACTGGCTCTCCCAAGACTGTCAGTAGTTCTAATGGAATGTTGTCTACTCCCGGGACCTTGTTTCGACTCAGGTCTTTCAGTGCTCTGTCAAACTCTTCACGCAGTATCATATCTCCCATTTCATCTTCATCTACATCCTCTTCCATTTCTATAGTATTGTCCTCAAGTACATTGCCCTTGTATAGACCCTCTATATACTCCTTCCACCTTTCTGCTTTCCCTTCTTTGCTTAGAACTGGGTTTCCATCTGAGCTCTTGATATTCATACAAGTGGCTCTCTTTTCTCCAAAGGTGTCTTTAATTTTCCTGTAGGCAGTATCTAGCTTACCCCTAGTGAGATAAGCCTCTACATCCTTACATTTGTCCTCTAGCCATCACTGCTTAGCCATTTTGCACTTCCTGTCGATCTCATTTTTGAGACATTTGTATTCCCTTTTGCCTGCTTCATTTACTGCGTTTTTATATTTTCTCCTTTCATCAATTAAATTCAATATTTCTTCTGTTACCCAAGGATTTCTATTAGCCCTCGTCTTTTTACCTACTTGATCGTCTGCTGCCTTCACTACTTCATCCCTCAGAGCTACCCATTCTTCTTCTACTGTATTTCCTTCCCCCATTCCTGTCAATTGTTCCCTTATGCTCTCCCTGAAACTCTGTACAACCTCTGGTTTAGTCAGTTTATCCAGGTCCCTTCTCCTTAAATTCCCACTTTTTTGCAGTTTCTTTAGTTTTAATCTACAGTTCATAACCAATAGATTGTGGTCAGAGTCCACATCTGCCCCTGGAAATGTCTTACAATTTAAAATCTGGTTCCTAAATCTCTGTCTTACCATTATATAATCTATCTGATACCTTCTAGTATCTCCAGGATTCTTCCATGTATACAACCTTCTTTTATGATTCTTGAACCAAGTGTTTGCTATGATTAAGCTACGCTCTGAGCAAAATTCTACCAGACGGCTTCCTCTTTCATTTCTCTCCCCCAATCCATATTCACCCACTATGTTTGCTTCTCCCCCTTTTCCTACTCTCGAATTCCAGTCACCCATGACTATTACATTTTTGTCTCCCTTCACTACCTGAATAATTTCTTTTATCTCATCATACATTTCATCAATTTCTTCATCTGCAGAGCTAGTTGGCATTTTTGTGTCATATACCATGGCAAATCATTGATAAAGGTTAAGACAAGTAAGGGTCAAAGATGTGAGCCCTGTGGTACTCCACATTTCAACGTGCCCCAGTAAGGGCAATCAGGTGCCATTGCATACTTACTCAATACTACCTTCTGACTTCTGTCATCTAGATATGGTTCAAGGCACACCCATACTTTACCATATAAGCCATAGTGCTCAGCCTTCACAAGTAGAGTTTTGTGATCTACACAGTCAAATGCTTTAGACAGAATACTAAAGATCACAACTGGTGATGTTTTACTGTTTATGATTTGAAAAAGTTGGCTGACAAAAAAGAAAATGGTGTGTTCAGTGAAATACCCAGTTTGAATCCAAACTGATGTTTATTAAGTGTGTTATGTTTATTAAGATGGTCCATGATTCTCTTGAACATAAGTTTCTCTAGGAGTTTAGAAACACTTGTTAGCAATCAAATTGACCAGTCATTAGAAACCTCAGCTGTGGCTTAACAGTTGGATATTTGAGTCTATCAGGGACAGTACCTTGATTTATAGATTCTATTTATGCACTGCTGTGTGCAACTGCAGTGCTGAATGGAAAAAAAAATTGAGTATATTACAGCTTATTTCATGAACCATGGACCTTACCATAGACGGGGAGGCTTGCGTGCCTCAGCGATGCAGATTGCACCAGAGGTGCAACCACAATGGAGGGGTATCTGTTGTGAGGCCAGACAGTCATGTGATTCCTAAACAGCAGCAGCAGCCTTTCAAGTAGTTGCAGAGGCAACAGTCTGGATGATTGACTGATCTGACCTTGTAACATCAAACAAAGCAGTATTGCTATGCTGGTACAGCAAATGGGTGAAAGCAAGGGGAAACTACAGGCATAATTTTTCCCGAGGGCATGCAGCTCTACTGTATGGTCAGATATTGATGGTGATTTGGATAAAATGTTCCAGAGGTAAGATAGGCCTCCATTTGGATCTCCAGGCAGGGTCTACTCAGGAAGATGTCATTATAGGGAGAAACAAAACTGGTGTTCTACAGATCTGGGTGTGGAATGTCAGATCCCTCAATCAGGCAGGTAGGTTAGGAAATTTAAAAAGAGAAATGGATAGGTTGAAGCTAAATGTAGTGGGAATTAGTGAAGTTGGGTGACAGGAGGAACAGGACTTTTGGTCAGGTGAATACAGGGTTACAAATACAAAATCAAATATTGGTAAAGCAGGAGTAGGTTTAATAATGAATAACAGATAGGAACCTGGGTAAGCTACTATGAACAGCGCAGTGAACACATTATTGTAGCCAAGATAGACATGAAGCCCACACCCATCACAGTAATACAAGTTTATATGCCAACTAGCTCCACAGTTGAGGAGGAGATTGAGGAATATGATGAGATAAAAGAAATTATTCAGATAATTAAGGGAGACACAAATTTAATAGTCATGGGGGACTGGAATTCAATAGTAGGAAAAGGAAGAAAAGGAAAAGTAGTAGGAGAATATGGACTGGGGAAATAAAATGAAAGAGGAAACCATTGGGTAGAATTTTGCACAGAGCATAATTTAATCATAGCTAACACTTTAAGAATCATGAAAGAAGAGGTTGTACATGTGAAATGGCTTGGAGACTCCAAAAGGTTTCAAATTGATTATATAATGGTAAGACAGAGATTTCGGAATCAGGTTTTAAATTCAGAGACATTTCCAGGACCAGATGTGGACTCTGACAGCAATTTATTGGTTATAAACTGCAAATTTTAACTGAAGAAACTGCAAAAAGGCAGGAATTTAAGGAGATGAGGCCTGGATAAACTGAAAGAACCAGAGGTTGTAGAGAGTTTCAGAGGGAGTATTAGGGAATGACTGACAAGAACAGCGGAAAGGAATACAGTAGAAGAAGAATGGGTAGCTTTGAGAGATGAAATAGTGAAGGCAGCAGAGGATCAAGTAAGTAAAAAGATGAGGGCTTGCAGAAAGCCATGTCTAACAGAAGAGAGATTGAATTTGATTGATAAAAGGAGAAAACATAAAAATGCAATAAACAAGGCAGATGAAAGGGAATACAAATGTGTAAATAATGAGATCTACTGGAAGTGCAAAAGCAGGAATTGCTAGAGGACAAATGTAAGGATGTAGAGGGATATATCACTAGGGGTAAGACTAATGCTACATATAAGAAAATTAAAGGGACCTTTAGAGAAAAGAGAACCGCCTGTACAAATATTAAGAGCTCAAGTGGAAAATCAGTTCTAAGCAAAGAAGGGAAAGTAGAAAGGTGGAAGGAGTATATAGAGAATCTACAAAGGGAGCTGTACTTGAGGGCAATATTATGGAAATGGAAAAGAACGTTGATGAAGATGAGAAGGGAAATATGATACTGTGTGAAAAATCTGACAAAGCACTGAAAGACTGAAGTTGAAATAAGATCCTGGGAGTAGACAACATTCTGTTAGAGTTAGTGATAGCCTAGGGAGAACCAGCCATGACAAAAGTATTCCACCTGGTGAACAAGATGTATGAGACAGGTGAAATACCCACAGACTTCAAGAAGAATATAGTAATTCCAATTCCAAAGAAAGTAGGTGCTGATAGGTGTGAAAATCACCAAATTATCAGTTTAATAAGATGCGGTTGCAAAACACTAACACAACTCCTTTACAGAAGAACAGAAAAACTGGTAGAAACCAACCTCAGGGAAGATCAGTTTGGATTCTGGAGAAACTTAGGAACACGCAAGGCAATACTGACCCTAAGACTTCTCATAGAAGATAGGTTAAGTAAAGATAAACCTCCATTTATAGCATTTTAGACTTAAAGAAAGATTTTTTTCAATGTCAACTGGAATTCTCTCTTTCAAATTCTAGAAGTGGCAAGGGTGAAATAAAGGGAGTGAAAGGCTATTTACAATTTGTACAGAAACCAGATGGCAGTTATAAGAATCAAGGGCCATGAAAGGGAAGCAGTAGTTAAGAAGAGAGTGAGATAGGATTGTAGCCTATCAGCGATGTCATTCAGACTGTATATTGAACAAGCAGTAAAGGAAACAAAAGAAAAAATTGGAGTAGGTATTAAAATCCATGGAGAAGAAATAAAAACTTTGAGGTTCGCCGATGACATTGTAATTTTGTCAGAGACAGCAAAGGACTTGGAAGAGCAGTTGAACGGAATGGATAGTGTCTTGAAAGGAGGGTATAAGATGAACATCAACAAAAGCAAAACGAGGATAATGGAATGTAGTCGAATTAAATCGGGTGATGCTGAGGGAATTAGATTATGAAAAGAGTAAGTATAGGAGTTTTGCTATTTGGGGAGCAAAATAACTGATGATGGTCAAAGTAGAGAGGATATAAAATGTAGACTGGCAATGGCAAGGAAAGCATTTCTGAAGAAGAGAAATTTGTTAACATCGAGTATAGATTTAAGTATTAGGAAGTCGTTTCTGAAAGTATTTGTATGGAGTGTAGCCATGTATGGAAGTGAAACATGGACGATAAATAGTTTGGACAAGAAGAGAATAGAAGCTTTCGAAATGTGGTGCTACAGAAGAATGCTGAAGGTTAGATGGGTAGATCATGTAACCAATGAGGAGGTACTGAATAGAATTAGAGAGAGGAGAAATTTGTGGCACAACCTGAATAAAAGAAGGGATCAGTTGGTAGGACACATTCTGAGTCATCAAAGGATCACAAATTTAGCACTAGAGGGAACCTTGGGGGGTAAAAATTGTAGAGGGAGACAAAGAGATGAATACACTAAGCAGATTCAAAAGGATATAGGTTGCAGTAGTTGTTTGGAGATGAAGAGGTCTGCACAGGACAGCATAGCTTGGAAAGCTGCATCAAACCAGTCTTTTTGACTGAAGGCCACAACAACAGCAACAACAACAACAACAATCCAAACTCAATCTAGTTCAACTTTACTAAAAATGAACAGAAGTTACCTTTATTTCTCAAAAACATACTAACACTGCTATAAAGAACTTTCTTTAAACACATGCCAGACCCTCTTGGGAGCTTGCAGGATAGAAAACAAGTGATTTACCAAAAGAACATAGTGTAAAGTACATTCTGCAGTCGGCTACAGCAAGTTTAGTTAATTGCCTGAGCTAGAAGAAAAAATAAGTTGGATATAGCAGACTTCATGAGCTGCTCAACAGTCCAGGTGCTAGGACATTGTTTGCACTTCGTAAGGTGGGGGTTCTTATCCACAGTACCCCCTGCAGGTCCAAGGATTAGAATAGGCCCGAGGTATTCCTCCCTGTCGTAAGAGGCGCCTAAAAGGAGTCTCACACATTTCAGCCATTATGTGATGGTCCCCTGTAGGGTTTGACCTCAATTTTTCAAAATTTTCCCAAAGAGCGAGCCAATTTGGGAAGTGTGTCGTACATGGTGCATCGTGTCCATCGTGCGCTGAGAGCTCTTGCAGCATTTGTCAACGTGAATCTGCACTTCTGCTCATTCTCCAACTGTTGGGTAAGGTCACCCTCCTGGGTGTGCATTTTTCCATCAACTGTGCAGTATTTTTTCTACACTGGCAATGATAATGGACTTGTTTGCTTGGTTGCACCTGATATTCAGCATGGTAGCCAGTCTGTTCTGGTGTACCCTGTTGGCTGTAGCCCCCTGACCACACAGAGATCGCTTTGCTGAAGCCTGCGCCGTTAACTCCCCACATATGTGAGAAGTAGACGCCCCTCACTCTGGGGCGTTGGGACTCCCAGCAAAGGCCATCCTGTCAGGTAGCCTTTGCTGCAGCTGGGTGGCACCCGCGGGGAGGGCCCCTGGTCAGAGTGGGTGGCATCAGGGCAGATGACATGCGATGAAGTGTTGCACATCATCTCTTGCTGCTGGTCGATTGAACGCCTACATCCTGTACGTATGACATCGTGCTACGCCACTGCTACAACAGTTCTAGCCCCATCAGCTCTGCCAACCTCAGTCACCTCTCAGAGCTGGAAGACTACACCTGCCCCCTTGATGGTGGGGGCACTTCCCTCCCTGTTGCTCCTGCACCACCTACCTTGGAAGCACTGTCCCCCCCCCCCCCCCCCCCCACCATTGAGAACAACAGTCCTCACTTCTCAGCCGGAGAAGCATAAGTCTTCTTCGGTTCCTCTCGCTAGGAAGGGGTCCCTTGGGGTCACTCCTTTCCCAGGTTTCTGATAGTGAGAAAGATGACATCTGCCAGTGGCTGAAGAGCTCAAAAGCAGCTGGTTGTAAGGCTTTACACTCATCCTTAGTCCTGGGGACTGGATCAGTGAAGTCCTACCAGCCAGGGAAACCCAAGGAGCAGCGAGAGAAATCCAAAAAGAAGATTGCCAAGATCAAGGGAATTGCAGTGGCACCCACACCACCTCTACCTACAAGCTCTTTGTCTGCAGATGAGGTAGAGATTCCGGCATCTGCTGAGGACCTAGATCTTGCCGGACTGTCAGACACAATGGATATAGACTGCTCAGGCAATAAGTCAGTGGCAGCAGGTGACCCTGAGGCATAAACTGCCTCATTGAATGTTCTATGCCTTCCCAGTCTCACGGTGACGTCATCTTCCAGTGGAATTACTTCATTTTTTTTCCACCACCTGGCTGAGCTACAGCAACTGTTAAGCTTTGCACCTGCTTTCTGCATCGCCCTCCAGGAAACATGGTTCCCGGCAATTCAGACCCCTGCCTGGCATGACTATGGGGATATTACAGGAACCATAGTGACTATGATCGAGTGTCAGATGGAGTTTGCATTTATGTCCTAAACTCGGCATGTAATGAACCTGTGCCCCTTCAAACCCCTCTTAAAGCTGTGGCTGTCAGAACATGGATGACGCAGGAAATAACTGTCTGCAATGTATATCTAACTCCAGATGGTGCAGAACCCCTGAATGTATTAGCTACACTGATTGATCAGCTCCCTAAACCCTTCCTCCTTTTGAGAGGAGATTTTAATGCCCATGACCCCTTGTGGGGTGGCACTGTGCTTACTGACCAAGGTAGAGATGATGACTTTACTGTCTCAGTTCGACCTCTGCCTCTTAAATACTGGGGCCACCACACATTTCGGTGTGGCTCATGGTAGTTACTCGGCCAGTGATTTATCAATTTGCAACCCAGGACTTCCCCCATCTATCCACTGGAGAGCACATGACAACCTGTGTGGTACTGACCACTTCCCCATCTTCCTGTCAGTGCCACAGCATCAGGCCCATGGACACGTGCCCAAATGGGCTTGAAACAAGATGGACTGGGAAACTTTCAGCTCTGCTGTCACCACTGAATCTCCCTCAAACAGGAACATCGATGTAATGGTTGAGCAGGTGACTACAACAATCCTTTCTGCAGCAGAAAACATGATCTCTCTGTCTTTAGGGCACCCCCGGTGAAAGGCAGTCCTTTGGTGATTGCTGGAAGTCACTGAAGCAATTAAGCAGCATCGGCAAGCTCTACAGTGACATCAGCAGCACCCTTCCCTGGAGCAACTCATAGCCATTAAACAGATCCGTGCCCACATTCGCCAGCTTATCAAACAATGGAAGCAGGTGTGTTGGGAGAGATACATCTTGACCATTGAGTGCCAAACATCACTTTCCCAAGTCTGGCAAGGATCAAACATGTTTTCGGGTACCATCCCCAACTGGTGCTCCTGGTGTTAACATAAATGGCATGTTATCTACCGATGCAATTGCAATTTCCGAGCACTTTTCTGAGCACTATGCTCGAGCCTCTGCTTCAGAAAATTACCTCCCAGCCTTTCCCACTCTAAAACGGCGGCAGGAAGGGAAAGTCTTCGCGTTCACTACATGCCACATAGAACCTTATAACGCCCCATTTACAGAGTGGGAGCTCCTCAGTGCCCTTGCACATTGCCCCAACATTGCTCCTGGGCTGGATCAGGTCCAGTAAGAGCTCTCATCTGACTACAAGCGACATCTCCTCGTCATCTTCAACCGGGTCTGGTGCGATGGTGTCTTTCCATTGCAATGGCGGGAGAGCACCATCTTTCTGGTGCTCAAACCTGGTAAAAACCCACTTGATGTGGATAGCTATTGGCCCATCAGCCTCACCAACATTCTTTGTAAGCTGCTGGACTGTATGGTGTGCTGGCAGTTGGGTTGGGTCCTGGAGGCATGTGGCCTACTGGCTCCATGTCAGGGTGGCTTCTGCCAGGGTTTCCCTACCACTGATAATCGTTGTCCCTTGAGTCTGCCATCCGAACAGCCTTTTCCAGATGCCAACACCTGGTTACCATCTTTTTTGATCTATGAAAAGCATGTGACATGACCTGGCGATATTATATCCTTGCCACATTATACGAATGGGGTCTCAGAGGCCCGCTCCCGATTTTTATCCAAAATTTCCTGTCACTTCACGTCAATGTTGGTGCCTCCCATAGTCCCCCCCTCCTCTCCCCCCCCCCCCATATCTAGGATAATGGGGTCCTGCAGGGCTCTGTATTGAGTGTATCTCTATTTTTAGTGCCCATTAATGGTCTGGCAGCAGTTGTAGGGCTGCTCGTCTCACGTTCTCTGTATGCAGATGACTTCTGCATTTCGTACTGCTCCTCCAATACTGGTGTTGCTGAGCAGCACCTACAGGGATCCATCCACAAGGCACAGTCATGGGCTTTAGCCCACAGTTTCCAGTTTTCGGCCACAAAGTCGTGTGTTATGCACTTCTGTTGGTGTCGTGCTGTTCATCTGTAACCAGAACTTTACCTTAATGACAATCCACTCACGGTAGTTGAGACTTATCAATTCTTAGGATGGTTTTCGTTACCTGATTGACTTGACTTATTCACCTTTGTCAGCTTAAGCAGAAGTGCTAGCAGCACCTCAGTGCCCTTTGCTGCCTGAGCAACACCAACTGGGGTGCAGATCACTCTATGCTGCTGCAGCTCTACAGAGCCCTTGTTCAACCCTGCCTTGACTATGGGAGTCTGGTTTATGGTTCAGCGGTGCCCTCAGTGTTGCGTTTAGTCGACCCAGTGCACCACTGTGGGTTTTATCATTCTATGTAAGTTTTCATGCATGTCCTTTGATCTTTGTGTTATCCACTCTAATGCTTTTAGGCTGGATGTTTTAATGTGGCACAGAGTGGCTGCTTTTCCTTTGTATTCACATGGTCAGCCAGCCATGGTCATCTGCTCTCTTGTTTTTATCCCTTCTACCTATTTCTTGCTTCTCTCTGTGGTTTTCTTTTCATGTTTTTTCCATAGTAGTGTTGGTTTTCCTCCTGTTGTTCTTCTGGTTCTTACACTCTCCTGTTATTGTGCCGTATGTCTCCTTTCTTTTCTTCTCTCCCTTGTGTAATTATTTTCTGGGGACAAGGGACCTGTGACCTCATAGTTTGGTCCCTTCCCGCCTTCCTTTTAACCAATCTTATCCACAGTAGCAAAACACTGGTTCATCTGATAAATCCCATCTATTCATATTGCTTCTGGTTTTTACAGTTCAGTCAGTTCAAAGACTTCCATATGTTCCACTCTGCTGCATTCTTTGGGGAGGGGGCAAGTTTTCCTTCCCATGGTGTATACCAGTTTCAGATGTGGACTTCTTTTCATGGCATTTTTCTACTCTGATTTGTTGCATTATATTAGTGAGCTCTCTTATTGCATGCAGAAAATTCCTCCTTGATTTAATTCACCAGCAGGCTTCATTATATCCAAAAAGGGGGTGGATTGTAGATGTAAATGATTTAGTTTTTTTTCCCTTCTTCTCTGCAACTTTGTGTTGACACTAAGAGTAGTGATACTGGCTAGGCAGTATAACCTGTCAGTATGTGTTGATCTCAAACAACCTGTGATAATACAGCATGATTCATTAATGGTATGTTTACCTTTCTCTTGTGACTGGAGCTATACCACACAGAACATGCATACCCTGTGTGTGAGTAGCACAAGGTTAAAAAAGGAAGAAGTAGGAAGATCAGGGTTTGACTTCCCATTGACATCAAGGTCTTTAGAGATGGAACACAAGCTCAGAATGTTTCAAGGATGGGGAAGACAATTGGCCACGTCCTTTGAAAGGAATCACTCCAGAAATTGCCTGTAGCAATTTAGGGAAATGACAGAAAACCTAAATCTGGATGGCTGGACATGGTTTTGAACCATTGTCCTCCAAAATGAGAGTGCAGTGTGCTACTCACTGTACCACCATGCTTGGTCAAAAGACTAAATGTGTAGTCTTTACTGTTCTGGGTTGTGCACACCACGTAGTACCTGCTAGTTTGTCGACAGTATTGTTTCTAGCAGCTATTTTAGGCAACATGTTTCTACATTGTTTCCTGTGAGTGAGTGCTCTATCTGATGTGACATCCAGGCATTTTGGGGTTGTGTAATGCTCCAGCTGCATTCACTCCAATGCTGCTTGTGGCATCTTTGACACCTGTCTATTCTTCAGGTGAAAAACAGAAAGGAAAAAAAAAAAACAAATATTTACATTGTCAAGGGGATAGGTTTGAATTGGTTTTTCTTGTAATGTCAGCCATTGTTCAAGAGCTACTGATAGAGCCTTTTTGATGGTCTCATATTTATTTTCTTGGGCTATAAGGGCACAGTCATCTGCAAACCTTGAGTGCATTCTTGGAGTGAATGGTCTCTGTTGTAGATATTGAAAACCAATGAAGCCAGCACACTAAGCCACTCTTCTGTATTCTTGACCCACTTCTTTTCCATTGAAAACTGACAAAGAATCTTATAACATTACTGTTCTGCAAATGGTACTGCAACATATTGTAAAAAATTATCACTTGACCAATTGAACCAGAAGGAGGCTACAATAACTGTGATCAAAATATAAGTTTCATCAGTGATAGTTTTTTGACAGTATAATGCAGTACCATACCCAGAAAAGCTTTGTGTTACATGACTCTGGCCATGGTAGTCTACACAAAGAATACTCTGTTTTGGAGGAGAAAACCAATCATTTGTGTTGTGCCATAGCTTTTATTTAGTGCATATATTTTCCATAATAACAGTTGCTGGTTGACTGTGCTGTAAGCAGCTGCTAAGTTTAAGAACAGAGCCCCAGTGATTTGACTTTCCTCAAGTCCATCCTTAATGTTTTTTGTTAGTTTCAGTACCAATAATGTCCAACTTTGCCTGTTCTGAAGCCTGCTTGTTGTGGCATCAGAAGAGGCTCCAGTACATCTGCAAGTCTATTGAGTATAATATGCCATACTAATGACATTGGCCTGTATTTATTAGGGTCATCTGGTTCACTGCTAGGTTTTAGAGTGGCTTTCATTTTTTATATGTTGCAGAGTGCCATGCAGTTCCAGATAAGAGTGACCACAGGTCCAAATTTTTTTTATCTGTTCCATGGATATGTCATCAAGGCTGGCTGCCTTGTGTCTTTTGCAGTTATCAGTTGCTTCATTGAATTCTGTTGTAGTCAATGGCTTAGAGGTTTCATTTCTCTCTTGTGTATGGTCTCATTCCGTTTTGCTATTTTTAGCTTCATATTGTATTTATCTAGGGGCCTCCCCACAGAACATTGTACTACTATGTTCGGGCATCCCCTGGGTAATAGCTACAGCTGGCTAACTATCTAAACCAGAAGCATCACCGTCAATGGTCATTTGATATTTAATAATCATTGGGGGTTGTAAAGCAGTAGTATGGAGAAGAGCAGAAGAGTTATGGACAATATATGCCTGGTTATAGGAATCAGCCAGGAGGAAGACTACTTGAGTTCCGCAATAAATCCCGCCTGTTAATATCAAATACATTATTCAAAAATCACGAGAGGAGAAGGTATACTTGGAAAGGTCTGGAGATGTGGGAAGATTCATGCTGGATGTATCATTGTCAAACAGATTTCAAAAGCAGGTATTGGATTGTAAGGTGTACCCAAGAGGAAATATAGTAGAGTCAGATCACAATTTAGTAGTTACGATGAATAGGCCCAAAAGAATCAATACACAAAGAAATGGGATACTGAAGTAGAATACTACAGCAGGCAGTTCAGTTTAAGAGTAATGGATTTGTCTAATAAGGGTAATTACAGAAGTTTGACAGACACATACAGGTACAAGGAGGGTAACTATGAAGAAACCTTAAGTAATAGAAGAAATTCCTCAGTCGACTGATGAAAGAAGGAAGTACACAAATGATCAGGAAAAGACAGGAATACAGAAATATAAATCACTCAGGAATGATATAAACAGAAAGTTCAAGACAACCAGAGTGAAATGGAAGCGGGAGAAGTGTGAACAAATTGAAAAATAAATGACCATCAGAAGGACTGACTCAGCAAATAGAAAATTCAAAACAACCTTTGATGAAATTAAAGGCAAGTGTGGTAACATTAAGGGTGCAATGAGAATTCCACTGCTAAATGCAGAATCAGAATTTAAAAGAGCTTTGGACAATTTGCAGTCCAATAAGATTGAAAGGGCAGATAAAGTTCTATCAGATATTCTTAAATCAATGGGGGAAGTGGCAACCAACCAACCAACTATTGAAGATGGTGTGTAGAATATATGAGACTTGCAATGTACCATTAGACTTTCATAAATATATCACCTATGCAGTTCTGAAGACAGCAAGAGCAGATAATTGGGGAACCTGTCACACAATGAGCTTACCATGAGCTGGTAAGGATAACATTCAGAAGAACGGAAAACATAGTTGAGGCTCTATTAAATGATCACCATTCTGGCTTTCAGAAAGGTAAGGGCACCAGACAGGCACTTTTGACATTGCAGTTGATAACAGAAGTAAGGCTTAAAGATTTGCTAATGGCACTGTATCCTTGGTAAAAGTTAGGAAGTTTCCAATGAATATTGGAAGCAAAATAACACATGGTGGATAAAGCAAGGATGTAAACATCAGATTGGGACAGGCAAAGAGGGCATTCATGGCCAAGAGAAGTCTGCTAGTATCAAAACATTGGCCTTTATCTAAGAAAGAAATTTCTGAGTAAGTGTGTTTGGAGCTCAGCAGTGTATGTCAGTGAATCATGGACTGTGGGAAAAACGGAAAAGAGGATAATCACAGCATTTGAGATGTGGTGCTATAGAAGGATATAGAAAATCAAGTGAACTGATTAGGAAGAGGAGGTTCTCTGAAGAAACAGTGGAGAAAAAAGCATAAGGAAAATGCTGACAAAGATAAAGGACAATGTGAGAGTGCATGTGAAAATGCACCAGACAATAATGTCCATGTTGCTAGGGGGAACTGTAAAGGGTAAAAACTGTAAGAGAAGACAGAAACTGGAATGCATCCAACAAGTAACTGAAGATGTAGGGTGCAAGCGCTACTTTGAGGTGAAGAGGTTGGCACAAGAGATGAATTCGCAATGGGTCACATCAGTCAGCTGGAAGACTGACAACTCAAATGAAAACAACGTGCTCACGCTGTGCCTGACAACAGCATTCACAGTGAGCTGCATTGTAGCCAGTGCAGTGTTGTTTTAGAACAGTAAACTAATTACTTTAACCTAAGCTTTCTCATCCTCTTTCAATTTTGAGGTCTGCTATGCTATGAGAACTGAAGTGATTAACACCCAACGAAGTAACCTGTTACATGCTCACCAACAACCTCTTGTGACAAACTTGCAGAAATTTTTGGAAAATGCAGACAGGATGGATTCCTTTTGAAAGGGGAAACTAAATGTAACAAAAAATGGCTGTTATAATTTGTATGTGCAGAACACATTGTTAAGCTACAATAATTGACTTTTAACAGCAATGTCCCCAAGAACCATGGACTTCATTGTGATGGTTTGGCTTGTGTGACTCAATGATACACACAGCCATACCACACGTGCAACCACAATGGAGGGGTATTTGTAGAGTGCCAAATTAACCTGTGGTTCCTGAAGAGGGTCCGCAGCCTTTTCAGTAGTTATAGAGACAACAGTCTTGATGATTGACTGATCTGGCCTTGTAACACTAGCCAACATGGCCTTGCTGTGCTGGTACTCGTAACAGCTGAAAGCAAGATGAAACTACAGTTGCTATTTTCCCTGAAAGCTTTCAGCTCTACTGTATGGCTTAATGATGATGACATTCCCTTAATGATGATGACATCCCCTTGGGTAAAATAATCCAGAGGTAAAACCAGACCCCCATTTAGATCTCTGGGGAGGAACTACTCCGGAGGATGCTGTCATCAGGAAAAACAGAACTGGATTTTCTATGGGTAAGAGCATGGAATGTTAGTTCCCTTAGTTGCATAGGTATGTTAGACAATTTAAAAAGGGAAACTGATAGTTTGAAGTTCAAAACAGTGGGAAGTGGTGAACTGCAGCAGCAGGAAAACAGGATATCTGGTCAAGTCAGTACATTGTCATCAACAGAAAATCAAATAGGGGATCTGCATGGCTAGGCCCAATAACAAATAAGAAAACTGGTATGCAGGTAAGCTATTCTAGAGAACTGACAGAAAACTGGAACACCTAAGTGGAAATAAGCCCCTGGGTTACACAATACTACTTCAGAATTACTAAGATTCATGGGAGAGCAAGCCATAACAAAATTATTCTATGGGATGTGAAAGATATCTGATAAAAGTTGTTTCAAAAAGTACTTCACAACTTCGAAAATTCATATAAATTAATTCATAGTACCTACAGAGGTGATTTTAGTGTCCATTTGTAGGGAAATACATAAAGTTTCTTCTCACATAGTTTGTTAGTGCCAAATCTCACTGTAAGGAGTGCTAGCAGCATTTGCGTTAAAGATGGCTGCCTTCACTGGACCCAAGCGTGCTAGCTGTGTGTTTTGGTTTGAAGAATCGAAGTCAGTGACAACAGTTCAGCATAATTTCCATACCAAGTACGATGAAGATCCTCCTAGTAGGCCTACAGTTCATGAGTGGCATGACTTTATGAGTGTACCCTTTTTTTCCATGAGAGATCCATCAATGGGATAGTGTACCTGGAAATGTTACAACTATTTTTGATACCACAGATCGATGAGTATGACCAAGAATGAAATGTTTAGTTCACGCGAGATGGTGCACCACCCCACTACCTGGTTGACATCACAGATTTTCTGTGACCTCTTTCCAGGGCAATGGAATGGCCGTGATGTGCCAATTGCATGGCCCCCACATTCCTCAGACCTGACACCACATTTTTCTTTTTTTTATGGAGATTCATCAAGGATCTCATGTATGTACCTCCTGTCCTGCTTCTCTACCTGAACTTGGAGCAAGAATTTATGGTGCCACTGAGCAAGCTACACCTTTAATGCTACAGCAAGTTTGGGAAGAAATTGACTTCCGATGGGATACGTGCAGGATAACCAACGCATGCCACAGACATCACCTTTAGTTTAAGGTAAAAACTTGATGTCTTTCCCTACAAAATAACACTAAGCCCAGCTCTACATCTCCTTTCAATAAATTTACATGAATTTTTAAAGGTGTAAAGTCCATTTTGAAATACTCTCTATAAGCAAAATAATCTGAAAACTCATGAAGAATATAGTAATTCCAATTTCAGAGAGGACAGATGCTGACATACAAAAACTACTGAACCACCAGTTAAATAAGTCATGATGGAAAAATACTGTTACAAATTCTTTACAGAAGAATGGAAAAGCCGGTAGAAGCTGACCTTGGGGAAAATCATCATGGATTACAGAGAAAAGTAGGAAAACGCAAAGCAATACTAACCCCACAGTGTGTCCTAGAAGAAAGGTTGGAGAAAGGCAACCTACATTATAGCATTTGTACATTTAGAGAAGTCTTTTAACAATACTTACTGGACTAAACTCTGTAATTTTGAAGATCAAAAGAATATAATAAAGGAAGAAAAGCATTGTTCGCAACTTATACACAAACCAGACTGCAATTATGAGAGTTGAAGGACATGAAACGGAAACAGTGGTTGATAGGGGAGTGAGGTAGGTCTGCAGCCTATCCCCGATGTTGTTCATTTCGTACACTGAGTAAACTATGTACAAAACTATGGAGAAATTTAGAAATAGAGTTGAAATTCAGTGGATTTGGAAGAGCAGTTGAATGGAATAAATAGCATTTTGAGAAGATATTATAAGATAAACAGTAATGGAATGTAGATGAATATATTATTTTAGAAATACTAACAAAGAGATAGAGGGGCTGGCCAGTACTTACCTCAGCTCAGTACAGCCGATAGATACACATAAAACAGAACTGAAAATTTACATTCCTAGCTTTCGGAACTTTGTTCCTTCATCAGGGAGGAGAGAGGGGAAAAAAGGGAAGAAGGGAAAGTGGATTCAGTTACTCACAACCCAGGTTATGAAGCAACAGGGAAAGGTAAACAGGGAGGGTAGCAAGGATGGAGGCATGGTTGTCAGAGTGAAGCCAAAGATATTCTACTGTAAGTGCTGTGCCAGCTTCAAACCAAAGAGGATGCATACAGAAGTAAAGAGGTATATAGTATAAAGATAAACACATGCCTGCACTGCACAGCCTTTTACATCGGCATGACAACTACTAAACTGGCTGAGCGCATGAACGGACACAGACGAACTGTCCGCCTAGGAGATGCCCAATACCCAGTAGCGGAGCATGCCCTCCAGCATAATTCTAGGGACCTAGGAACCTGCTACACCGTATGTGCCATTTGGCTTCTCCCACCCAACACCAGTCCCTCTGAACTGCGGAGATGGGAACTTGCACTCCAACACATCCTTTCATCCCGCCTTCCCCCTGGACTGAACCTACGTTAAACAACCTCACTCCCATTCACTCTTCAGTCTTCTCCTCTTTCCCTTTCCTCTTTAGCCATTCACGCATCTTTTCATCCTACATAGTTGTGTTTATCTTTATACTATATACCTCTTTACTTCTGTATGCATCCTCTTTGGTTTGAAGCTGGCACAGTACTTACAGTAGAATATCTTTGGCTTCCCTCTGACAACCATGCCTCCATCCTTGCTACCCTCCCTGTCTACCTTTCCCTGTTGCTTCATAACCTGGGTTGTGAGTAACTGAATCCACTTTCCCTTCTTCCCTTTTTTCCCCTCTCTCCTCCCTGATGAAGGAACAAAGTTCCGAAAGCTAGGAATGTAAATTTTCAGTTCTGTTTTATGTGTATCTATCGGCTGTACTGAGCTGAGGTAAGTACTGGCCAGCCCCTCTATCTCTTTGTTAGTATTTGTTTCACATCTTATATGAGATTTTCCATATATTATTTTAGAAGTCAGGCAACCACAACCAAACTCACACATGGTAAATAAAATCTTCTGCACTGTTTGTTAAGATACTTTCATCAGAAAGACATGACCAGTTTTGCATCAGTGACATAGGATTCCAATTGGTGCAAATTTTCTGTTAAGAGTCAAGAATTTAATCAGTGAAAGAGAAAATGGCATCATCAATTGATAGGCTAGGCCTGACATTGACTGGGAATGTTACGGCTGTTCAGGTGATTAACAATTCTCCTGTATACCAGTTTCTCAAGGAGTTTTGAAAAACTTGTTAGCACGGATATTGGGTGGTAGTTTGTTACATCAGTTTTTTCACCTTTCTTGAAAAGTGGTTTCACATGGGCATATTTTAATCTCAGTGGAACAATACCTTGTTTTAGGGATTCATTAAAACTGTGACATAAGACTGCATTTATATAGCAATGTCAGTGCTTAAGTATCTTCGTTGAAATATTATCAACCCCACAAGAGTTTTTTGACTTCATCTCTCTGATTGTCTTATTGATCTCACTAACTGTTACCGGGACTATCTGCATCTGGCAAACTCTGGCATTTTTAGCTTTGTGCAGAGGGGCTGTCACATCACCCACTGAGCCTTCACAGCCATTTTTTTTCAGCAGCTGTTAAAAAAGTTTATTGAAGATATTAGCAACTTCGTCAGTATGTTTTACAATATTTCCCTCCTGAATTAATTCTGTGTCAGTCATGTACTCTACTTTTTACCACTCTCCCTTTTTATAACTTGCCAGATGGTTTTTGATTTGTTACTTCAGTTATCAATTTCAGATGTTACGTACATAGTTTCGGATTTGTTTATTACCCTTTTTAAAATGTTACAGTGCAATCTAGAGTCCTCCTTTTTGATGGGATCATTAGGTAGCCTTAGGAATTCATATAAATTACTTTTGTTCTACAGGAAATTCTGATCCCTTCAGTAGTCCAGGGTTTCCGTTTTGCGGCCTGAGGATTGTTTCTCAAGATTATTTTTGGGAATACAGCTTCAAACAATGACACAAACTTATTAGAGAACAGATTAAATTCTTCGTTAATATTCCTTTTCATAAATACAGGGGTCCAGTCAATTTGCAGTAAGAGAAGGTTGAAGATTACTAAGTTATCATTATTGACTGGCCTGTCAGTTTTAATGGAGTGTTTCAGTTTATCACGCAGTTTGATATCATTTACTGTAAGCTGACAGATCATTGAGAATTTGTCTTACAATAATATTGCTGCTTCTGTATCTGTCCAGGAATACACTGTCCATTATGCTCTTACAAGTACTAGTTACTCCAGTGGAAAAGATAACTACTGAAATTAGGTTAAATTATTCCGTTAGGTGCTCTAGTTCTGTTCTGCCATTAATTGTAGTTAAGAAGTTAATACTAAAATCACTCATGATAATTAAATTATTGTGTTTTTTATATATTTGTTCAAAACTTGTTCCAAAGGGTTTAGAAACATACATATTTTCTCTGCAGGAGCCCTGTAAATTGCCAAAATTTATAACTGACTTATTATTTGTGGTAATTTCCATTCCACAGACTTCAAAGTGAGAATCTACACTGGAAGTACTTATGTCTAGGAATTTATATTTTACATTAGTTTTAACATATATTGCAGTCCTTCCTTTCTTCTTTATAGTACTACAATAGCTAGCTGCTAAAGACTATCCATCAGTTTGAGGCATTTCAGTTCCGCTTGTCACATGGTGTTCTGTCAGACATGTTACTTGTGCATCGTCATTAATGTCGAGATTTAGAAGTTCCAGTTTGCTTCTGAGACCACTGATGTTTTGGTGGAACACACAGAGTTTACTGCTAATGGTATTTCTTGGTTCGTTGCTATGTTTCGATAGCTTAGCATCTCCCCATAAACTCGGACTGTCTGGCAAATTATTACACCTCGGATTATCACCAGTCTTAACACTTAGCCTAAAAAAGGCTTAGAAATAGATTTATGATGTTCATCGAATGATATTGACCACATTGTTACCTCTTAAGGCTTATTTCCTACTTCACTGAGCACTTTATTCACCACAACTCATTTTTCCAGGCCATTTAGATGCAGTCCATGAATCATGAGAAATTGGTGGCCAATATTGTTTATATTCACTGTAGTAACACTTCTGAAGTATTTAGCAAATGAGTCATATTGTTCATCAGCTACGCTTATTTCATGATTCATGCAGGACCATTGTGGTAGATCATGATGATGCAGGATGTTGATAACAACGACATTAGTAGTAGTTAAGTGACTCAAACATTCCTTTAGTTCCTGACAAGAATTTGATATTTCGTTTTTAAAGATATCATTCAATCCTCCAATTAGCACAACCTAATCATTAGTGGATAACTTGCTGACCTCTGCCGAGTTGGCATGTTTCCTCACTTCAGTTAAACCTGCACCTGACTTGATGAATCCCATAGCACCAATCATTGTAGATGCCTCATTTAGTATATGAGAGGTGATTCTGTCCCTGTGACTGTCGACAATAAGCATCAGTTTTCTTCTTGATTTTTCTTCCTTGGAGCTTAGAGATTGTGGATGATGGTGTTCGGGAGTAGCTGCATGTTGATCAGACTGATTACCTTCAGAGCTGTTATTCACCTTAGCACTACTTATTTGAGTGTCTGTCGTATGCCAATTGAGTGTACCTTTGGTGATACATCATGATGAAAGGGTTTTGTCACTGTAAACACTGTGATCCTTAGAACTTTTTTTCACTTGTATGACTGGCAAGCACTTATTTGTGATGTATATATCAGAAATCTCAGAGAGATCTGGGCTGTTGTTCTTATTGAGTCTGCATAATTCACTCTTCCACACTTGTACATAATGTACATTATTCTTTAGTGAGGGGACTGGTTCGCCACATTGATAATGAAATGTGCTTTTGTGTATATATGTAGGATTAGAAGGACTAAATAAATAAAAAAAATCTTTATGAGGATCATTCTGATATCTAGTATTGGTGCCATTAGCTGAGCTGAACTAAGGTTGAGCTGTTCATTTGAAGAGAAGGTGTGTTAGTACTGGAGGAAAACAAAGGCATACCACATCCAGTGCCATGTCTAATGAAGCAAACTCAACTTTTGGGTTGAGAACAGCTTTTTGTAATCTTGATCTGCTTAATGCTTGGATTTTCACTCTAATATTTAGTTATTAAAATATTATTTTATTGTTAAAATGTTACATGTGTGTAATACGACATTTTAATGTTACATTAGGTTGTTGGATGGGGCCGGGATGAACTGGGCAACAGAGTCACTGATTTACCACGCAAGGCAAATGTTCCTATTGTGTCCAGAGAAGACTGCATAAACAGCCGGAAGGATTTTATTTTCCTCGCCAATGAACGGACATTCTGTGGAGGCTTTCGGAATGGTTAGTGCCACTAGTAGTTTCATCAGATCAATATAAATTGAGATAAAGACATATATAGGAACTGAGTCATGCAAACAGTGGTAACATGTAAATTGGCTCACTAATGATTAAGCAAATAACAAACATTAAATGAGGTACTATGTAAACTTCAGATGGATTAACTGCAAGCAACAGTTGATTACACTTTGTGACACAGTATGGTGGATTCTTCCCTCTGTTAAGTTTTTCTATTCCCATAAATAGAGAAGGTTTTTTTTCCTGAGTCTCTATTTTGTTTTCAATATGTTTATCTATTGGCATGTGACAGTCACATGAGTCACAACACATTATTTAGATTTAATTTCACTTGAATTTATTGTTCAGGTTATAACTTTGGTTGTTCTGTTTACCTAGATGTAATTGATTTCCATTAGGACACTCATAATTTTAAAATATATAATTAAAAGATGCTAGTACTACAGTTCACAGCATGCAAAACTCTATGAGCTAATCAGTCTATTAGAGAAAGGTCACCGCTGGCAACAGAAAGCTAAGCATTGTTACTGACCAGTAACATATTTGAAATGACGTAACACTGATTATCCTCTGAAATAATTATACATAAAATTCTGAGCCACTTGCAGTTTTTGCTTCAGATTTTGCCCTAACCACAGTTTGATTCTGACTTCTGAGTACCTACTTTTGTTACCTTAATTTTTCTGTATGATATGATGTACAGCACAACTAATTAATTAATTTCATGTAATTTACCTTAATTTGCAATATGGCGCCCCATACATGTAAACAAGGGGATCCACATTGCTCAAGAATAATAATGTACATCTATTTTTTCTAAATTTCTAACCAGCAACATTTTCTGTATGTCAAAGTCCCATTACTTCTTGTAGTTCATCCAAAACAGTAAAATCTGCCTCACCCAATTTTCAAAGCATAATGTAGTTTACAAAATAACAGTTTACTCTTACATCCATCTTTAGGTAATTGGACATCACCCAAAATTGGCTCTTAATGGTTAGCAATCCCACAAGAATGACCTATGTTGGTAGAGATGTGGTGACCTTTGCAACTTACCTTAGAAGACAAACCAAAGAAAGGCAAACCTATGCTTATAGTGTTTTTATATCTAGAAAAAGCTTTTAAAACTGTTACTAGAATATGCTCTTTGAAAGCCCCAATGTGGCAGGGAAGGGCACCCATACCCAGGGACAAAGGGTGCCATCCTGTCCCCTCCCATCCCCTAGTTCTCAGGACAAGGGAAAAAATATAATGTAGTCAGACATTTTTCTTTCGAGAAAATGATTTAAAAGTAGGCATTATGTAGGTTTTTAACAGGGTCAGACCTGAAATTTTTATGTCTACTTAAAAGCTGCCATTCATCTTTAGAGTATAAAAAAATAATCGATACACCCAGGTCGTGGCCTACCCTACAAGCTATGATATGGGCGCTGTTGGTAACAGGGATAACGTATAGGGACCAAAACATTTGTGACAAGTACAAAAAATATATGTGATTTTATTGGAGCGATCACCAATGTACATAACTGAGAGGTGGAAGTTTGAATGGTAAATGCAGAACTAAGAAGAATTTTGAAAATATACTCAACTAGAGGAAGTGTAGTTCAATGATTTCCCTGGATATGTTGTAGTTACATTAATTAACCCAACACTGTTACATATTACTCTCCATTTATTGCATCTAGTTTCAACAGTCGAACTTCACTTTTTCATGTCCAGAAACCAATCGTAGTTTTCCATTCAAGTATTAGGCCATGTTTAGGGCTTCTTTCTTGTCCAAATCATTGAGGTTGCATCTGCAGGGGCAGTTTGGACAGGACAGGATGTGTTCCATGTCTTGCACAGCACCAAAATCACTTATCATTCAAATTACCATGACCCCACATGATCATAGTATTTTTCACTGGTGCCATGCATGTTCTTAGGCAGTTAAAGGTCCTCTGTGTTTACCTTTTACAGCATCTTAGCTGTCTAGGGTCACACTCAGTACCAAAAAGAGCATGTTGATTGTTGATGATTTGTCTGAGCTTTTCTGTGAATTTGTGAGATGTTCTTCAGGACCTGAGACTCACAAAATGAGCAGCTCTGTAAAGATTTGGTAGAGGCATAGGTTCCATACACCCTGTTGTGAGTCAACATGTTTTATTAATGCTTGCATAGAACTACTCACGTGGGTGGATCTGGTCCATACTGGGCAGGTGTATTCAGCTGTAGAGAAGCATGGTGCTTTGGTGGTGGGCCTCAGGATAGTAGTTTTTGCTCCCCAAAGGATGACATGGAAGGAGTCTCTAAGAGAGCTTTCTCGAAATGGGAAAGCATAAAATTGATCAGAGAATGCAAGTGTCCCCTGCAAATGTTACCCACAAAGATAACAGCCAATCCTTCCACCACTGGAAATTTGTCTTCAACAGTCAAAGAAATACATTATTTTACACATGTATGGCAACAACTAACACAGACTATTGACTTGAACTGAACTACACACACACACACACACACACACACACACACACACACACAAAACTGTACTGCACTGGCATGTGCTGACAGCACAGTATAAATCACATGTAACAATTACCATATTACATAGTATTACTTAAATGAGTACATATTTTGAATTACAATAAACACATATAAAACCCTGGCAATTTGAATACCAGCTCATTACTGTAAAATATGGTGAGAAGTCTAATTCGATTCAATTTATTAGCGTCCTTGTAGTACATCATCAAAATGACATAGGACTTGTCAATAAACATTACAATTTAAAATACATGTACATGAAAATTTATAATTGAATTTACTTGTCACTTAGACATTACAATTTTAATAGAACTATAAGAACATTAACATAAAAATATACAAGTAGGATAACAACATACAAAAAAAAACTATTGATTCTCACATCAAAGATTATTTCCATTCTTACATTAACACTGTTTCACACTGAGGGAATATGGTATAGTTGTAGGTAAACAACTAGAATTCCCTCATATACAGATTTATTCACACTTAGCGTCTACACGGATACAAGTCCGGAGGCTAACTGCCGTTAGCGTCCAACATGCTCTCCAAAGCCCTCTCCTCAAAGATAGCACACTTACGCACAGAACAAATATCGATTTTTATGGCGCTCTACACTACATAGCCCCCCCCCCCCCCTCCACGCAGTATGGAGTACGTCCCTGTGAATGGGGGGGGGGGGGGGGTGAGAAGTTAGGAAGGTAACGCACAGTTCTTCTGCGTCAGGCGGAAGCGGTCGACTGGTAGGAGACCGGGGGGTGAAGCCCGGTACGTCGACGGTGAAGTCAGCAAGCGACGCCGGCGGCTGAAGACGACGTCCTGTCCTGGAGTGAAGGTGTAGCACTTCGTCAGCCAGCAGGCGGAGAATCACCTTACCAGAAGGCCTAACAAAGGCACGCAAATTGCCACACACAGCACTTCTGCTCAATTTAAAGTGGCGCACCACACGAGATTCTGCACTTCCTCCCTCAATATTGTCACACGCGAGTACCACACACACTGTATCGCCATCTACGACAACAGATAATTTATGTATGTCATCAGGGTGCACATGTGTTGTGAATTCTTGGATGGCACCTGTACGAGCAATGGTAGGGAGGCAGGGAGGTGTGGGAAAGCCATGGCATGGGGAAGCATCTGCTAAGAGGGGGGTGGCAGGTGCACTAGACTGTGCAGGAGACAACCTCGGGCCATCAGCTGACAGACGAGGGAGCATGACCGAAGGCAATGAGGAGCCAGCGTGGGTTGAACGGCGTGACAAAGAGCTGTCACACGAAGATGGTAACACAATGGTAGAATCCGAGTGGTTGGCAGTTCGACTGCGAGGGCTGTGAGGAGTGAAGCCCCGAAAAGATTGGCCACTCGAATTAGATGAACACGGAGAAGGAGCAGTGCTCGGCAGAGAAACACGCTGTGGAAAATCAATACCCAAATGCATGGTGTGGGAAGATGGATGACCGCTTGAAGCAGGAGTGGGAGAAATAGGGGCAGAATCAGGGAGGTTCACCTGAGGCTCAATGAAAGCTGGTTTCACTCGGTTGAGTGAGACCGTGGTTACAGAGTCTTTTATGAGGAGATCCATGTTATTCTCAGAGCGTTTGACGACCTTGTAAGGACCTGTGTAGGGTGACTGAAGCAGGGCTTTGACTGAGTCGTCTCTGAGAAACACGTACTCATAAGAGTCTAGCGTGCGCAGTACGTACGCGCGCAGAGGTGTATGAGCAGCCGGAGGTGGCAGCTGAATTTTGCTTCAGTGCAAGTGCACCCGCTCGAGAAGTGAAGGGAGTTCAGAGGGCCGTGGATGTGGGGTCGGAGTGACTAATTCTCCAGGCAAAACCAGAGGTTGGCCATATACAAACTCGGCTACGGACCCCTTGAGGTCTTCCCTGAAAGTCGCACGAAGGCCAAGAAGCACGAAGGGCAGTGCCTCTGTCCATAGTGAGTCATGGCAATGCAGGGCAGACTTCAGGGTGCAATGCCATTGCTCGACAAGACCATTGCTTTGGGGGTGGTATGCAGAAGTATGAATTTTGACAATACCACACATTTTACATAAGTCAGAGAAAACTGAAGACTCGAATTGTCACCGACCAGGTGAGGTAAACAGGTGAGCCACATCTAGAGATCCACGAATCTAAGAATGCTCGACTTACTGTCTCAGAGGTAATGTTCGGAATAGGCACAGCCTCAGCCCACCAAGTCATCCTGTCAATAGCTGTAAACAAGTAACGGAAACCCTCAGAGGGGGGCAAAGGGCCTACGAGGTCGACATGAACATGGTGAAACCAGCCTGGAGGTTGGGCAAAACAGCCAAGGGGTGGAGAAGTGTGCCTGGAAACTTTGTTCTGTTGACACACCATCCATGCCCTTGCCCAAGACTGACAGTCATGGCGCATGTTTCTCCAGACAAACCGTTCAGCTACCAGACGGGTGGAGGCTTTGACACCGGGGTGTGCTAATGTGTGTAGTTTGTCGAAGACCTGGTGTTGAAGGGGCTTAGGAATGAATGGCCGCAACGTACCAGTCGATTCATCACACCACACTAAGTCAGATATGCCAGGGAAAGTAGAGCGTACCGGTTGGAGAGAGGAGCTGTGGTCTGAAATTAACTGCATGGTATCGGGGTCTGCCAATTGCAACCGAGGTAGGTCCGTTAAGTCAATTAAGGTTGTGACAGCACCAACACGCAAGAGAAAATCAGCGACCACATTGTCCGCTCCTCGGATGTAGCGAATGTCATTTGTAAATTGCAAGATGTAATCAATGTGATGAAAGCGTCGTGGGGGCGGATCAGCCGCAGGATTTTTTATGGCAGGAACCAACGGCTTGTGATCAGTGAGCACATAGAAATCTCGTCCCTCAACATCAGTTCTGAAATGTCTTATGGCCTCATAAACTGCAAGTAGTTCTCTGTCGAATGCTGAGTATTTCTTCTGCGCGTTGTTTAGCTTTTTTGAGAAAAACTGCAGGGGGGGTCGTAACATCGTTGTATGTCTGACTCAGTACTGCGCCGATAGCATTGTCACTAGTGTCAGTAGTGATAAACATTGTGGCATCCGCCCGTGGGTGAGCAATAGTGACAGCGGAGGCCAACAGCTGTTTGAGTTCATTAAATGCCTTGTCCATGTCTGGTGTCCATGGTACCTGGCGGGTGCCAGAAGTTTGTGGGCCAGCGAGAGCATCTGTGAGAAGAGCCTGCACCACAGAAGCGGCTGGCAAATGTTTCCGGTAATAATTAACTGTTCCGATGAACCTGCATAATTCCCTGTAGGTCTGAGGGCGTAGCATCTCAAGAACAGGCTTGATCTTGTCCTGTGGTGGTGTCAGACCATCCGATGACACAACATAACTTAGGAATGTGACGGATGACTGGTGCAATTGAGTCTTTTTATTGTTCAGTTCAATACCAGCGGCTGCTAAAATATCTGTCACGACTTGAACACGCTCCTCACTCTGTTCTAAAGTAGAAGCAAAAACCAATATGTCGTCCATATATATGAAACAAAAGTCTAGATGGGATAAAGTTTGATTGATGAAACGCTGCCACGTTTGGGGTGCATTTTTCAACCCAAACGGCATAAATTTGTATTGGAACAGCCCGAAGGGAGTGGTTATGGCAGTCTTTTCAATGTCCTCCAGAGCCATAGGAATCTGATGAAATGCATGCTTACAGTCCAAAACAGAGAAGTACTTTGCACCTGCGAGTGCATGATTGAAGTCTGCGATGTGTGGGACCGGATATTTATCAATGATGGTGCGGGCATTTAAACGTCTATAGTCTCCGACCGTACGCCAAGTACCGTCTTTCTTTTGGTCAAACAGGATGGGACTAGCCCAGCAACCGGAAGAAGATTCAATTATTCCCTTTTGTAACAGATCGTCCAATTGTTCTTTTGCAATTTTCATAAATTCCAGCTTGAGGCGGTGTGGACATTGCGATATGGGCGGGCCATCGGTTAGATGTAACCGATGAACTGTGCCGTTAGTGACTACTGCAATACGTGGCGCGGCACGATAGTCAGATGTCCGTGAAGCGGAGCAGGCAGTGGCGGACGGGCCAAGCTGTGGCGCTGAGGGCACGGAAGTACAGGTGTGGCACCCACTCGTAGGCTGCATAAAGGCCGCACACGTGTTAACATGGGCGAGGTTGGTGCACTGGTTCTTGGTAGCGGGCCGTGCCGCTACGAGCGCTGTAGGCACAAGTGGGCGTGGCCGGACAACAGATGGCCGTAGTTCATTGCCACAAGCTTGGCAAGTTAATTTTCCATTTGGAACGCAAGGAGCATGAGCACTCGGGCATACCCTATCATTACAAAAGGGGGTGCTGACACAGTTTACAGAGTTCACAACATTGTCGTTAACGTGCGCGGGCACGGGATCACCAGATTGGCACGGACTGACCTTGTCTGTAGCCGACGAGTCGTCTGCTTGTAGTGCCGCGAGGCGTTGTTGTGTGGAGGCCAACTTGTGGTGTATGTCGCGGAGATGCAGCAGCATTTCCATACGTTCCATCCACAACTTAGAAGACTTGGCGCACTCCACTAGCCATTTGTTTGTCCAAGATTGCAGCTCCAAGGATAGGTTTACACACTTCTTAGCACAGCACACATGTTTGGTGTTAGCCAAACTGTCACTCGGCGAAGCGAAAGGAATATGTTTGTTAAGGGAGGGGTAAAACACAGTATTTTGCACAAAATCTAGTGACAACTGATAGTGCTTGAGGAAATTAATTCCGAGAATAGGTTCTTCAATTGTCGACACTAGAAACGTCCACTCCAGCTTGCACTCGGGCAAAAGTTTCACTGTATACAAAGTGGAACCCGAACACTGTAGGGTAGACAAGTTCACTGCACGAAGTACTGTTTTGTGTGGTTGCACTTTATTGGTTGCTAGGCGAACCGGCAGCAAAGAGACATCTGTGCCAGTGTCTACCAGAAAACATACACCTGATCGTAAATCACGAACATAGACTCGACCACACTTACTGTTATTGTCCGAAACGGAGTGCAACATGGATGGTGCCCATTGTTTACATCGCAGGAGGTGGCACCGTAGCCTACCTGCGGTTGAAGTTTGGGTAAGAACACAGTGACTGGCATTTGCGAGCTTGCTCCCTGAATCTCGTGTGGAAGAAACAGTAAGGTTGGGCGGGCCTATGCCCTTGTGGGTAGTTGCTAGGTGACGGAGTATGTGCCCCAGAGTCTTCCACAGAGGCCAGTGCACTGTCGTTGCAAGGAGTTGAAGGTGCAGGCAGGGCGGCTAGTTTAAAAAACTTGTTATCAGCAGCACCAGACAAGAGCGTGGCATCAGAAAGCGTCTTAGTGCGGTCACGTCCAGAATGCAGTGCACGGAGCTCACGTTGCCTGGCGGAG